>NC_087356.1:79418292-82195931 GCF_030014295.1 Loxodonta africana | reverse complement strand
GAGGCGGAAGTGTGCCTGGGCAAATACTTCAGAGGAGGCAGCGTTGGGGCAGCATCTTGAAAGACAAGCAGGTGTGAGGCGGACAAGCCTGAGAAGGGCGTCCCTGGTTGGGGAGCAGCACAGGTGCGAGGGCACAGCACAGGTGGAGGCGTGAGATAGCCTGGGGCCTCTGAGAGGCTGAAGGCGGCTCCAGGGACAGAGCACAGGGTATGCAGAAGGCGCACAGCCAGGTGAGGCTGCAGGGTGGGTGGGGGGTTAGTATGGGGCCCTGCTCACCACGTGTATTTGTTTTCTAGGCTGTGGTAACAAAGTACCACAAATTGAGGTGGGGCTTATAAGAACAGAAATGTATTGTCACACAGTTCTGGAGGCTAGCAGTCTGAATTCAGGGGGTCAGTACGGCCGTGCTCTCTCCAAAGCTCTATGGGAAGATATCTTTTCTTCTGTCTCTGTCTCTCTCTAGGCTTCTGATAGCCCCAGGCGTTCCTTGGCTTGCAGCTGCAGCGTAACTTCATGGTCCATGGCTGTTTTCCCTCTGTATGTCTCTTCTTTTTTGTAAGGACACCACTCAGGTGGGATTAGAATGCACCCTGTGCCAGCATGATCTTAGGGTTCTCTAGAGAAACAGAATCAGTGATTCTATCCCCCTCTCTCTCTCCCTATCATCTGTCTGTCTGTCTGTCTGTCTATCTAATCTATCTACCTATCATCTATCTATCTAATCTACCCATATACCCATCCATCTACCCATCTATCATCTAATCTATCTATCTATCATTATCAATCTAATCTACCCATCTATCTATCATCTATCTGTCTGTCTGTCTGTCTACCTACCCATCTATACACACACATACCTACACACACAGTGAAACTAGTGACAGCCAGAACTCGACCAGACTGCCTTGTTTTTCTATCTCTGACAGGGTGCAGTCTCACCACTTTCTTTCACCCTCTGCCAAAAACAAAACAAAACAACAAAACAAAACAAAAACCAAACCTATTGCTGGGAGTTGATTCTGACTCACAGCAACCCTATAGGACAGAGTAGAACTGCCCCATAGGGTTTCCTAGGAGCAGCTAGTGGATTCAAATTGCTGAACTTTTGATTAGCAGCCGAGCTCTTACCCACTGCACATTAGTGGAAAATGTTTGAGTTTTCCTTCTCTGAAAGGTTTCTGCCTTGTACAAGTTCTTTCACAGGTTTGAATCTCTCTCATTCTCTATACATACATACATATGTATATATAGAGAGAAATTTACTTCAGGAGATTGGCTCATGTGGTTGTAGGGGCTGGTAAGTCCAAAATCCGTAGGTCAGACTGCAGGATGGAGACTTCCACAGGCTTCTGTCCCAAGATCCATAGGTCAGGTGATGGAAAGAGTGTAGAGTGGGGAGAGAGAGAGAGAGAGAGCAAGCTCTGCCAAAGTATCTATTTATAGCCTGGAGGTAGACAGTTTCCCTAAGGAAACTTCCTTTTAAGCTGATTGATTATATTATGTTAGATTACAATACAGAAGAGCAACTAGTCTAGTGTTTGGCCAAACCACTGGGAACCATAGCCTAGCCAAGTTGACACATAAAATTAACCATCACAGACCTCATATTAACCTAACTGATAACATCTTCAAAAACCTTATTTCCAAACAAGGTCACGTTCATAGGTATCAGGGGTTAGGGCTTCAACATATTTTTCTGAGGGACACAATTCAATTCATGGCACCATACAAAGGAGTTGTAGGGAATTCTGAGTACTGTAAAAGAGCCAAGCTGGAAAATCCTCACTGGGGAATCTTCCAGGGAAAGAGGAGTCTAATTCATGGTAGATGTTCTCCTACATGGGATAGCATGCTATTTCAGGAGGCAGGGTGCTGAACAAAATGATTTTCAAGGTTATTACACCACCTGGGCTTAGTAGTGATTCAAAGATAGAGTTTCCCTAGCCTATGGAGAATTAACTGGGTCCCTAGCTTGGGCCCAAGTGAGGGGATATTACCCAGTGGCCATTGAGTCGATTCTGACTCATAGCGACCCTATAGGACAGAATAGAACTGCCCCATAGAGTTTCCAAGGAGCGCCTGGCGGATTTGAACTGCCGACCCTTGGGTTAGCAGCCGTAGCACTTAACCACTACACCACCAGGGTTTCCAAGGGGATATAAGAGGTGTCAATTATGTCCATTGGGGATGGGTATTAGTGTTGATGGCAAGACATTTCGGTAACCAGCTGCACACTCTAAAAACCACAAACTCAAAAATGCCTGGACACTTTGAGCCAAAGTAGCTAAGAAAATCAACTCTAGATTTGAACTCGGGAGGAAATAGGAAACCCACTGAATCTGAAACATTGTGAAGCTGAAGATTTAGGAGAAGCCTGGGGCTCTCAGAAACTTGTCTAAGAGGAGGGAAGGAGACCTGAACTTGAGTCAGGATACCTGACTCAGATCCTGGTCCTCTCACTCACCAGCTGTGTGACTTGGGAAAACTCGCTTAACTTCCATGAACCTGTTTCCTCATCTGTAAAATAGATGACAAGAGCCACTTTGCTTACTTTTCCTTAGGTATGACCAAATGAGACAGAGCAGGTGTTTGCACTTCTGAGCGTCTTCATCTAGTGCTGACGTGGGTTGAGCAATGGCAATGATGGGAGGAGGCTTGCAGAGCAGAGCAGAGGAGAAAGGCGTATAAAGAAAGGTGAAGGAATCAAGCTCTGATTCCAGGGCACAGACATGGGGGAGAAACCCCCAACTCTTAGGTATTGGTAGCAGAAATTTACTTGGAGGCTGCTCTGGGATATCTTGGTGACAGAGTCTGGACTGAGATCCCCTGAGGGATTACAAAGATGCCCTGTGTGACTCTGACCCCTAACTAACGAGGGCTCTACCTGGGAACTGTCTCTGTGGGCAGATGTAGCAGTGGTCCCTGAGAGTTAATGCCATGCTAACCAACCCCAGAAACAGAGCCCCAAATCTGAGTACAGGAAGGAAAGCCTGAATCGGAGCCCTGGCTCTGCCATGCATGGTCTACACAACCTCTCTGGGCTGGTTTCCTCACCGTGAATCTGAAATTATACCTACCTTACCTGGTGGGGTGACTTATCACAATAGCTTCAACAATGGGTCCAAACATACCAACAATTGTGAGGATGGCACAGGACGAGGCAATGCTTCCTTCCATTAAACACACGGCCGCTATGAGTTGGACCCAACTTGATGGCCATCACCAACAACAACCACCACCTGGTAGGTAAGTGAAAGTGCTTTTCTAAATGTAAAGAGCTGAAGAGATGCTCGTTTCTTATATTGCCCTTCCCCACGCAGGCAGCTAAAAACACGGTGCTGTTTTCACAAAAACCTTGCAGCTGTTCTCACCAATTCTGGGTCTGTGGGGCCCGCCCATCCACCCAAGACACTTTGCTGTTCGCCAGCCTCTGCCGCCCAGTACACCTGAAAAAGCTAAGAATACATTATAAAGCTGCCATAAGATTTTATGAGCCCTCTTTCCCAGGGACCCATCTTGGTGCTGTGACTCATACAAGCGTCTGTAAGTAGGGCTCCCAGCTTGGGGCCAGGAGTAGGAGAGCAGACGGAGTGGGTGCTGCAGCTTCGTGGGGCATTTGGAGCAGTAGGCTTGAGCTGCCTGGAAAGGACCACAGCTCTGGTGACCTAGGCTGACTTTCCTGTCCCCTCGGTTGGGCCATTTAGCCTGGGCCCAGAGATGGAAAGGAAAAAGAAAAAGAAAAGAATAAAAAAAGACACCATGGTGCATACAAGAGCTTGGAGTCAAACAAACCATGGCACAGTTCTTACCTCCTCTATTTCCTAGTGGTGTGACTAGGGCAGGTCACTTAACTTGTCTGAGCCTTTATTTCCTCATCTGTAAAATGGGGATAATAATAAAGCTAAACTCATATGGCTGTTTTGAGGTTGAATGAGATAATAGTGTAAAGAGCTTAGTAAGGTGTCTGGAACAAAATGCTCAACAATAAAAATAATAACAATTATTATTATTTTTGCCACAGTATTTAGTAAATAGTGTTTAATAGGAGTCCCTGGATGTTGCAAACGGTTGGAGGTTCGAGTCCGCCCAGAGGTGCCTTGGAAGAAAGTTCTGGCAATCTACTTCTAAACAACCAGCCATTGAAATCCCTGTGAACCGCAGTTCTACTTCCGCACATGTGGGGTCGCCATGAGTTAGAGTCAACTTGGCAGCGACGGACTGGCTCGAGTGCTCAATAAATATCTGATGAATTGAACGAATGAATGAATGCACAAATCAAAACTGCTGATGCCGAGGAAAAAGAGAAAGAAAGAAAAGAAAGGCTAGCTCTCAAATGTCACCTCCTCCACGGAGCTTTCTCTTATTCCCTCTGACCTCTATTTTCTTCACCCACAAATTAAGCGTTTGAGATTAGGTTTATTTTCAAGGTCTCTCCCAGATCTCATATTTGAAGACTTTCTATTCATTGCTCAACTCGTTCCTTCATCCAGTATTTGTTGAGCACAGTGGTTAAGAGTTATAACTGCTCACCAAAAGGTCAGTAGTTCCTGTCCACCAGTGGCTCCCTGGAAATCCTAGGGGGCAGTTCTACTCTGTCCTGTAGTGTCGCTATGAGTCGGAATCAACTCGACAGCAATGGGTTTGGTTTGGGTTTTTATTATGTGCTAAGGAGTGTTGTGGGGGCTGTGAACAAAATGCGCAAGATCCTTGCCCTCTTAAACTATGCTTTCTAGTGGCAGCAGAGATGAAGCACACAATAAACACAATGAATACATAAATTATAAAGTAAGTTAGAAGTCATTAAGTTCTGTGGAGAACTATAAAGCAGGGTAAGGGAGATGGCAGATGCTGGGGGGAGGCTATTACATTTTTAAGTAGGGAGGTCAGGATGGGTTTCCACTGACATAGTGACCTTTAAGCAAAGATTTAAAGGAGGTAAAGGAGTGAGCCATGCAGGTATCAGGGGGAAGAGTAGTCCAGGAAGAGGAAACAGCAATTGCAAAGGCCCTGAGGGGGAAGCCTGCCTGGTATGCTGCAGCAGGAGAAGTACCAATCCCATCCTTGCTTAAAGGAAAGAGCAGAATAAAATGCACCTCCCACTGCTTCCCAGGGAAGGACTCCAGCCCCAGTTCATCATCCCTCTTCCTGACCTGTCCCTCTCTCCTCCTGTTCTCAGTTTCCTTATGTCCTGTCCTGGCCAAGGCTCTCCTGCCTGAGAAGAAACCGTGTTGAGGAGGAATGACTGTCAGTACCTGGTTCTTTTTAAATTGAACCAAAACTCCTTTAAATTAAATAAATATTATCAATTCTTCCGCTGGGTGGAAATGAAACCTTAAACCTTTTGTTGGGCAGGAAAGAGCAGCTGCTAATTACGTGACTTAACCTGGAAGACAGAGTAGGTGAAGAAGATGGCCAGTGCTGGGCAAGGGCAGGAAAGACAAGCTGCTTTACCTGTTTATCTGCTGCCGTCGAGGTGACTCTAACTCATGATGACCCCATGCGTTACACAGTAGAACGGCTCCATAGGGATTTGTTGGCAGTAATCTTTATGGAAGCAGAGTGCCAAGGCTTTCTTCTGCAGCACTGCCAGGAGAGTTGGAACTACCAACCTTTAAGTTAGCAAACTGTTTGTGCCACTCAGGGTGAAAGCAAGGAAGAAGAGCAGCTCTGGCTGGGGCTAAGTGGCAGCTTAATTCTTGTGGTGGGACGAGCACTGGGCTGAGAGTCAGAGTACCTGGTTCTAGACTTGACCCTGCCGCCAGCATGCAGTGACACCTTGCTCAAGTCATTTCACCTCTCTGGGCTTCGATTTCCTTCTCTGTATAATGTGGGAGTGGTAAACTTGAGATCCGTAAGCTATCTATTTTTCTTATAAGACTACAAATGTCTAGAAGGATAGCTTGCTTCATCTTTGCATCCTCAGCGTCTGTATCACAGAGACTATGTTCGATGAATAAGTGGAGGGCTTGAAACTTAGGGAAGGAGCTTCCCTTTAGCCTGGGACCTTTTTCAGATAAGCTTTTATGAAGAGAGAGCCCTAAGCTAAGCCCTTTGCCTACTCTGGCCTCAGATTTCTTGCTTGACTGAGGATTGACCCCTCAGCCCAAGGAGCCTTCTGTCATGGGGTAAAAACCAAAACCCGTCATGGGGTAGTTGACAGTAAAAGTCAAATTGCTTACTTTTCATTACCTTCCCCTAAGTGTGGGCTGTGTAGGGGGAGAGGATGCTGGGAGCTGGTTAGATGGGTGGATAAGCCAGCAGTCAGCTTCTCTTCCTTAGAGATGCCCTTTTAGGCCAACTCACCTTTCTCTTCTCTCTCTCACCCTCAGTTCAGAGCCATGCCTCCACAAATGCTCCAGTCTCCAGTCCTGGGAGTCTCCAGTCTCGCTGAGGTCTCACCTGGAGACAGCTGCCCCAGTGCAGGGCACCTATGTTCCCGTGTGCATCTCCATATCCGCCAGAGTGAGACCCCACTGGCTGCATAAAGGCTCAGTAACGGTGCAGTTACTGATCTGTGGATGGTGATTCTGAAGTAGCCATTGGTGCTCTGTGGGAGAGTGTGGAGGGTGTGGTGATGACAGAGGAGCTGGCCTTGACTGCCGAGGAGCTGGCCTTGACTGCCAAGGAGTCTCTGGGAAACTACAGTGACATTCGACTCTGCGTGGCACTCACAAGGCTCCCAGGGAAGGAGCATCGGAACCTCTGCTCTCCCCACCCTGTGGCAGCGGGGGGGTGGGGAGGGAAGGGAGGACTCTCACTCCTTTTTCTGCTTGGTTGATGAGGCGTGTGGGGGAGGTGGTCAGGAAGTGAACTCTGCATCCAAGGCCACCAACACCTCTTCCCATCAAGGGGTTGAGGCATCCTTGGTGACCTGAAAGTGACATTTCAGGCTGGCAAGCCAAGTGAAGTGGCTTCCCGTGGGAAAACAGCTCCACATGACTAGGCCACATCCAAGCGGAAAGAGTGCCTGGCTGTGGATTTAAAAAAATAATGAGTGCAGAGAAAATAATGAAACCTAGTTTCAGCACCTTATTACATGTCCTCAGTCCCATGCAGATAAATCCCCCAAATCCTGGCTTCTCTCCCCAAGAAAGGCTCTGAGTTCTGAGGTGTTCTAATTGCAAGCTGTGAGAGCTCTAAGGAGTTCTTGGTTAACTCACTTGAAAACGGGGATGCTTACGGAACAGGCTAGTCCCTGGATGGTGCAAACAGTTGAACAGCCTGGCTGCTAACTGAAAGGTTGGAGGTTTGAGTCCACCCAGAGGCATCTCAGAATAAAGGCCTGGTGATCTACTTCTGAGCAATCAGCCAGTGAAAACCCTATGGAGCACAGTTCTACTCTGATACACATGGGTCACCATGGGTTGAGGTCAACCTGACTGACCCACTCCCAAAAACCAAACCCACTGCCATCGAGTCGATTCCGACTCAGCGACCCTATAGGACAGAGTAGAACTGCCCCATAGAATTCCAAGGAGCTCCTGGCAGATTCGAACTGCGGACCTTTTGGTTAGCAGCCGTAGCACTTAACTGCTATGCCACCAGGGTTTCCACGTGACTGACAGCAACCTTTTTTTTTTAATGGAACAGAGTAGGTGTCAGAATTATGTGAGAAAGCAGATTTCAAATGCTTTATCAACAAAGCACTAACAAAAGTAAGCTGTTGCTGTGGCCAAGTGGTTAAGAGCTTGGCTGCAAACCAAAAGGTCGGCAATTCAAATCCACCAGAAGCTCCTTGGAAACTCTGTGGGGCAATTCTACTCTGTCATATAGGATTGCTATGAGTTGAAATCGACTGGACAGCAATGGGATTTTTTGGTGGCAAAGTGGTTAAGCGCTCAGCTGATAACCGAAAGATCAGCAGTTCGAACCCACCAGCTGCTCTGCTGGAGAAAGATGTGGCAGTCTGCCTCCCTAAGAATTACAGCCTAGGAAACCCCATGGGGCAGTTCTACTCTGTCCTATAGGGTCCTTATGAGTTGGAATCGACTGGAGGGCAATGGAACCAATAACTAACATTTCAAATCAAGATTTTTAATACAAAGGTTTTTCCACCTCAGCCACAGGATCTGACCATAATCTCATGGTCTGAAAACAGTAAGGGGGGCTTAGTGGCGAGAACGGGTTTGAACAACCTCTTGCCAGCCCTCCCACCACCAGCCTGCATCCACCCCACCCGCACTTCAGCTCCTAAGACCACGGACATATGACTTATCCTCTATATGGCTCACCTACAGAACAGGGATAACGCTGGAATTAAGTGATCTCTCTTTTTTTTTTTAGCTGACTGGGTAATTCACAGAAGTACACACTCGTTATTTTCTGCCACCCTCTCTCCTTCACTCCATTTCTTCCCGATCCTAAACTCCCCGCACCCCCCCACCCCGGGGTCTACATTTAACTTCCCTGAGCCTTTTCTTTGCTACCCCCATCCACACATCCCCTTTCCCCAAATTCTTTGGTCCTTCCAGGTTTTGATGACAGGGATCTGTGTCCTTCTCCAAGAGGTCTCCCTGAGAATTCTTCAAGTGGCTGGGTGGGTGAAAGGCTCCCTGAGAATTCTTCAAGTGGCTGGGTGGGGGAAAGGCTCTCATGTATCTTTGGTACCAGAGATAATCAGATAATTGTGCAGTCAGTAGTGATTTTATCGCTCCCGTCATTTCCTTTTAACAAGAACCCCCTTTAAAAAAAAAATAAGAGGGGTTCTTTTTTTCCTTCCCTTGTTGTTGTTTTGTCTGGAGTGTGTTATTAGGCATTTGGTCCGACACCCACGCACCCCTCGAGGAAGCCGAGGGGGAGGGGAAGGATGCGGGAGGCGGAACGCCCGGGGGTGGGGGAGAGAATCTGCTCAGCCGGCGGCTCCTCTCGGCCCCCCGCCGAGCCCATATTGCGCGAGGGGGCCAAACGTGAACGTGCCACCCCTGTCTCTACAGCGACTCCTTCTGACTGTCCCCCACCCGGGCCCCGGGCCACCGGGGCGGGACACTCGGGAAAGACCCCAGAGGCCGGGAGGGTGCAGCTGGGCTCCTCCCCGGGACTGGGGGAGTGGCAGGGAGGCCTTCCCTAGTACACGTCGCCGTCGAGGTGTTGGGGTGCAGGGGCTGCGCTCCAAGATCGCCCGGGCCCAGGAGCGGGCGCGACCCCACACTCACTTCCACACCCTCCTCCCCGTGGGCTGTGGCACCGAGTGGGCAACCCCCCTTCCCCCTCAGGACTTGTGCCAGGTAATTACCAAGCCAATGCTCGGCGATTTCCTCTCCTCCCCCCGGGCAGTGCCTGCTGCGGGCTCCCTGAATCGGGCCCCGGCTGTGCAATCAGCGGCAGGTAACCTGCGGGGACCCGTAATTGCTCTGGAGTTGCCTGGGACTTTGCAAGGTAAGCACACGCGGCGCGTCTCCCAGGCCCTAGGTGCGCGCCCGTGCGCCTCGCGTGCGTTTTCCCTCACCGCAAGCCCGGGACCTGCGCAAGCCAGGGGCTGCAGGGGGTTGCGGAGTGCGGAGTGGGGCGAGATCAGATCGGCGAAGCGGAGACAGCAGCTTTGCTCAGTGGGGCCGGGGCGGGGGATGCTAGAGGGGAGAGGAGAGAAGGAGGGGAGACGGGGCGACTTGTGGCAGGAGAGGGGCCACCTCGCCATGTCCCCAAGGAAGGTCTTGGGGGACATGGGATCCTCCTGGCCCCTCCCTTCGGTTCAGAGGCGCCTCATTGATGAGCCTTGTCATCATCTTCTAAGTGTAATTTTTTTAAATTTCAAAAATCTTACGGAGCTATTAACCTCAAAAGAGTTTAACATATGGCAGACCGAGTCTCCCTCTTACCCTAATTATAAGGCTTGCAGTAATGGGGCTGTCTTTTAAGTTACAGCTGCTGCGCTTTTGGCTTTCGCTAACATTACATCCTATTAAAGAGCTACGTTAAATGCATGCAAATTGCCAGAGCGACCGCGCTCTCCCGACCAATAAGGGGGACGGATTGCAGCCGAGGCGGCGATATCGGGGGTCAAACTCACCCTGCTGCGAGCGCCGTATGATCTATCAATCAAACTCCTCTCATTAATTAACTAATTCATTAAATATCTTTATATATGAAGGCCCGGCCAGGCGGAACATTGTGTTGACAGGGGCGTCCCGTCAGCACTTAGCCCAGTGCACTCCTCTCCCCTCCTATACAAATCACCGGGTGACTAGGAGAGGTCAACCTCCCAGTGTCTGCAGAGGGAAAAGGGAGACTGAAGCAACAGCTGTGCTGTTGCTGGGAGCGCCCCCTTGGGCCTTCTTCCACCTGACCAACTCTCACCAAAGCATTGCTGTAAGGATCTGGGTGTGGGTTTGGTGTCCACCTCCCCTCCCAGGCCCTGGAGGGCGGGGACTGGACTGGGTCCTGCCACAGGTCCCAACATGTGGCATGTGCTTTAAATGTTGTGGGATGAAAGACTTCAAAACCAAACCCATTGCAGTGGAGTTGATTCAGACTGGTAGGGACCCTATAGGACAGAGTGGAACTACCCTGTAGAGTTTCTAAGGCTGCAATTTTTATGCAAGCAGACAGCCACATCTTTATTCCAAGGAGCAGTTGGTGAGTTCGAACCACCAACCTTTCTGTTAGCAGCGAAGTGCTTTAACCACCGTGCCATCAGGGCTCCTTGGAATGAAGGAAGGCGTGCTGAATTGGAGTGTGTTCCTCTCTCCAGTACCCCAGTGCCATCAGGGCCTTCCTTTGCAATCCTCTTCAGGAAGATTGGTCACTGCGGGGAGGAGAGGAGGACAGTGATGTGAGCAGATGGCATCTTTGGGGAGGGCTGGGGAAGAAGGGGTGGCTTATTGGTGGTATTAGAGGAGGGACAGGGATGGGAGGAGAAAGGAACTTCTGAGGTTCAGAATTGGCGAAGGAGGTAGCCACAATCCCCAGCTCTGAAGCAAACCCTTGTGTCAAGGATGATGGGGCTGCGTCACTCTATGAATGATAGAGACATCGTAGACATTTTAGAATCGGAGCCCTGGTCACTCAATGGTTAAGTGCTCTGCTCCTAACTGAAAGGTTAGCAGTTCAAACTCACCCAGTGGCTGCCCAGGAGAAAGACCTGGCGATCTGCTCTCGTGAATATTGCAGCTTAGAAAACCCTGTGGCGCAATTCTCCTCACCACATGGGGTCACTGTGAGTTGAAATTGACTCAGTGGCACCCCCAACAAGAACAACAACAACAGCAAAAGAAAAGACAATGGGCTGCCTTGTTTTTTGTTTCATGAAAAGAAGACCAATAGTTGTTGAGCAACTATTGTATGTCATTCTTTCCCTATATTATTTCATTTAATACTGACCACAACTTTGCAGTATTTTTACCTTCAGGATGCAGAAGAACAAACAGAGTCTCAGAGAGGGTAAGTAGCTTACCTGAGGTCAAATGGCAGAGCCAGAATTCAGACTTGGGCTTTCTGGATTCAAAACCAGTGCCTAATGCTGTGTCATCAGGATGTAAAAAAAAAAAAAAAAAATGATGCTTGGTAGACCAGTGGATGTGCCTCTCTCCTCTGGTGCCTGCTGTTCCCCTTTGCTCATACAGTTGTCTTTATTTTCTTGTCTCGTAGCAGCTGCTGTCAACACTGACATCTCAGCTGGGCTGGGATGGAGGGAGGTGTCTTTCCTCCCTGTTTGGGAAGATGGAGGTCACAACACACCCCATTATAAAGGCTCCTGGCTCTTGACTGAGCTTAGAATGGATTGGAGTGATTTTCTGTGTAGAGCACCTAGGGTGGACAAAGTCAGTTGTCTTATAGCTCTGGGTGTTCAAAGACGCGGGCCATGAGCAGCTGAGTATAAGGAATGAAGATGGGATGGGTAGCCTCTAAGCCAGCTCCAAGAGAATGCTCTTCTACCAGGCTCTGCCCCCTGCCAGAGAGGGCAGTTATGGGTGAAGGCTTCTGTCAAAATGAAGAGGATCTATGCAGGTGTTAGTCTTGGCTGCTGCCATTCAGCTCATGCAAGTTCCCAATCCATCCAAATGAAGTGAGGTGTGCAGGCAAACTCCGAAAGCCTAGGAATTCCTTAGAAAAACATGCCCAGATCCTTTTATGCTCCCTTTCTCCCCTTCTCTCCATCTTATTCATTCTCATGCCCTTGCTGAGACATGGGGCTAAAGGACTTTGGCTGTTAGCACCCATGGTGTTGGGCACCAACTTCACCTTGGAGCTTGTCTTAGGCTGGGTTCTCAAGAGGAGCAAAACCAGTGAAGCATGTATATATATAGAGAGAGAGAGAGAGAGAGATTTATTTCAAGGAAATGGCTCACACAGTTGTGGAGGCTGGCAAGTCCCAAATCCATGGATCAGGTATCAGGCTGGAGGCTTCTCCTGACTCACATGGTTGCAGGGGCTGACAAATGCAAAATCAGCAGGTCAGAGGGCAGGCTGCTGGCTCATGTCCCAACAACTGGAGGTCAGGGGATGACGAGCCAGATGTAGGATGGAGAGAGGGTGAGCTTTGCCATCCACATATATATTGGATGCAGGCCACACCTCCAAGAAAACTTCCCTTTCAACTGATTGGCTGTTCATATCAGATCACAAAGTGGAGGATGATTACATAAATATCTGCCAAACTACTGAGAATCATCACCTAGCCAAGTTGACACATAGCCTTAACCATCACAGGCCTCTCTAGCTTCCTCCAGCCCCCTTGGTTCCCATGAATAGTTTTGGAATGGGGCATGCTGTGCTAACGGGGGTTAATGGTAACCTCAGCGTCAGTTTTGCCTCCCAGAAGAAAACTCTCCTGGCTTAGGTTGTATAGACTGTAATAGTGAAAATGGCTCTAGATTTGAGAAATTGGCACGTTGTAGTCCAACAAGGCAATTTTTGAATTGTTCCATGCAGCTGTGCGCCTCTGGATGCAATGCTGCTCACGTCCTAAAGTCACGGACAGAGAGCACTTTCCAACCAAAAGCAGCGCGGAGGTGGTTTTTAATTCTCCCATTCTAGTCTGAATTTTTCTTTTCTCTTTTTTTTTTTGGTCCACTTGCCCAAAACCCTTGGAACTTTGGCCTCTACCTTAGCAGCTTCCAGAGTTATTGGACAAGGAGACAGTGCCATTGTTCTCTGCAGAACCTCACACCTGCAGACCTGAGACCAGAGGGCCTGGGAAAGTAGGTCTTCTGATGACTGGGAGTCTGTGCACAGGTAGCAAAGGCAAGGCTGGAGCAGCTCAGGAAGCATCTCTTGGCTAGTGTCAGCACTGGGTATTTGGGAAGGGCCTTTCCTGGAATGAAGGAAGAGACCCCAGAGGAGGAAATGTCTTCAGTCATTATGCAGGACACCTGATTTTGATGAGCTGTGTTTCCTCTTATCAGATGTGATCCATCTTGCCCTGATTTTAGGAACATTAAAGTGCAATACAAGGCATCTTAGAATAAAAATACCTGATACATACTCCAAATACTAGGACCACAGAATGTTACTTAGTAAATGTCCTTATTGTACAGATGGGGAGATGGAAGTTGGTGGAGAAGAACTTGGTCTCACTGCAGTGTGCTGCAGGCTGGTTGGGTAATGATCCCCATGGCCAGGGCAGCCTGTTGTTCTCATTCTCAGCTTTTGTGGCCATAATTCTCTTCCTGCAGCTTATTTCCCTGTCCATGAGCTCTCTTTATGGTGGGCCTTATTTGGTGACTCAAGATTAGAACCAAGCCATGTGTTGAAATAGAATAGGAAACAAGTGCTGAGCCGGAGCCACAGCCTGACCTGCTTCCCGACTATCCATTTTCTACAATAGGTCCTGTGATGTCTAGCATGTCCATGGATTGCATCATTCCCTTACTCCTGAGGAGGAAGTCCAGGCTCCTAACTCTGGCTTGCAGTGTGACTCATGCTATAAATTTTACCTACTTCTCCAGCCTCGGGCCTCTTGACCACTCACCTTCCTCCTCATCATGACCACTTGCTCACCACCCCATTCTCACCCCACCGTACCCCGTGACTCTGTCATATGACGTTTGTTGCATTTCTTCAAATGTGTCCTTCCCTCATTCACCTCTAAACCTTTGTACATATGATTATCCTCTCCACCTAGAAATCTCTGTCTACACCAGCCTGTCCCCTCATTCCCTCTGAAAGTTATGGCCCCTCCTCCCAGCAAGACACACAAATTCACACCTGTGCAAAAATTTACCTGCAATTTCGGGAGGTTTATGTCCCCCTTTTCATCTGGCTAGCTCTGACTCGACCTTTAGTCTTGGCCGAGACACCAGTCTCTCTTCACTCAGCCCCAAAGTCCGGGTGAGATGCCCAGTCTACTTTCTATGCCGTCGTGTGTCATTCTGTACTGTAATGGCCTGTTGGTCAATTTGATGGTCCCAGTAGAATGTAAGCTCCAGGAAAACAGGGCCTGTGTCATGTTCCCCAGTTTATGCCCCCCATCCTGCAGACAGCCTGGCTTATGATAGGCCCTCCCTGAGTAGTTGAATGAATTATATCAAAATACCGCTGCAATTCCTGTAATAGGTGACTTTGAGCCATTTCCATTGCTTTCTCACCTTGAGAATGAAGGAGAGAGAAGGGGGCAGACCAGACTTAATCCCACAGTTCTTTTTCTAGGCAAAGAAGGAATCAGGAGTCCGTCTAACCAGGCCTAAAGGGAAAACCCTCAGGAATGAGAAAACCAACTGACACTGAGGATATACTTTCTAGTCCGGGAGCAGGAGGAGGGAAATACGGCAGACAGGCTGGGAAGGGCAGCAGGTTGCTTTCCCATGCTGGGGCAGAGCTTCCAAATAGAGAAGCGCACTGCTAGCTGAGTCATTAATGCTAGTCTCCTCACTGTAACCTCAGGCATTGTCTGATTTAAGTGTAATAGCTTGTTTGGTGGATTTTACCTTCTGTAGAAATCCCCCCAAGAGTGAAGTGCTGCATTCAGCCAGGAGAGCACAGGCCTTTGTGCAGCTGATGGCCCTGCCTGGCTGAACGTGTTTGGAGTTGGTTATCAAAGGCGAGGATAAATTAGAGCGCAGGGCTGAAAAGGGAGGAAGAGGGGGACCTTGCAGAGCAAGGCTGAGCACTTTGGCAGTTGAGTTGGGGCTGGGAATCACCAAGGCCGGCCCTCTTGCCTTTTGGCAAGGGTTGTACTACAGGCAGAGTCCCTGGGTGGTATAAATGGTTAACATGCTGGGCTGCTGACCAAAAGACTGGCAGTTCGAGTTCACCTAGAGGTGCCTTGGAAGAAAAGCCGATGATCTACTTTGGAAAAATCATCCATGAAAACCCTACGGAGCATAGTTCTACTCTGACACACATGGGGTCGTCTTGAGTTGGAATCGACTAGATGGCAGTGATTTGGTTTTGGTTTGCCTTTATTGAGATCACATTCTGAGGGTGCTGCAGCCTCCAAGGAGCCTCTCTAGCCTTGGGGGTACAATCAAGTGCTTGGATCCTTCTCTTTAGAAGCCATCCCCTATCTCTTCCCCCAACCACCAAGGCACGCTGGGTCCAGGCCAGTTTTATGGAGTGAGCTGCTCAGCCATGAATATGGATTTCCCAAAATAAGAGATCCTGGGCAATTGCCCCTCTCCGTGGACTTGGTTTCTGATGTCCAGATTCAGAGGCCAAGCTGGGCACAGCTGTCAGCTGAGTCACAGGCAGGGCTGCCGAAAGAATACACCGCACCGAGCGCCTGACCTTTTTCCCACCAGAACATCTCCAATTTTCAATGGATATTTTACCTCATATCACTCTCCCTGAGTTCCCCATTGACAACTATTTGCCATTTGGGATCCAGATCAACAAAAGGTAGTCCTCAAGGAAGCAGGGACCTGCCTTTTGTTTTCCCATTAGCAATTAACCCTTAACAACAAAATCTTAGATGCATATCATTTTCCAGCTGGAAGGAACCTGAGAGACCAAGCTCTAGACTTAGTATTCAAAACCTTATTTGGGTTCCAGATATTTTTAAGAATCGTTTGAAAGTTATAATCCCTCACTCCAGCAAAACACACGCATTCCCAGGCATGCAAAAATTTATCTGCAATTTCAGGAGGTTTATGTCCTCCAAATCTATGTGCACATCCAAGGTGGGCTGCACATTGGAATCGCGGGGGAGCCTTTGTGAACTGCCGAGGTCTGGGCCTTACACCCAGAGATTCTAAATGAATTGGTCCAGGCTGGGGTGTGGCTGTTAGGATTTTTTTCTGGAACTCTCCAGGGCATTCTAATGCAGCCAGGGTTGAGACTTGTCCTAGGGGATTTTAGTCCCTGGTTTAAGAACATCTGCTGCAGGCCTTCCATATCTGTTCAGAGGGGTGCATTAGAATACGTGTGCTGGGGCAGTTGCCGGGATGGGTTAGACCCCACGAGCAGATTTATCATTTTGCCCACTGTGTTTAAAATCCTTTCCTGCTTTCCTCACCCCTGGAGGAGTGCTTCCTTGGTGTTCACTTAAAATAATTTAAGCATACCACAGTGGGAAGGAAGCCTAGTTGCCTTGATGTGCTTCCGTCATTTCAAGGAGCTCAATAAAAATTTAGGTTTGGTGTCTGCTCAGTGCAACTTGTGCGTAGAGGTCTTATGTTGCAAACCAGATTTCCCTCTTCGTCTGGTCACCCCCCGGGAAAATTGTGTATCTGAAATTCAAACAATATTTGGGCAAAAAGAATTTCTCATTATATGCAGCGAGGAAGGCCAATGAAAGGAAAGCGCCAAGGAATGATTGAGCGACATTTCTATTTGCCAGTTTGTCTTTTCCACCAGTGGCGGCCGTACTTTGGGGCTGCCAAAGAACTTCAGCTTCCTGGTATGGACTGGAAATGCTAGGACCCTGGAAAAAATCATTTGGAGGAGAAAAATGTGAGTGAACTGAAAAGAGATTTGAAGAGTCGGTGCGACCTCAAGCTGATATGGCTGGTAACAATAAGTATAAAATAATAGGGAAATAATTTTGTGCTTTCCACAGGGTCTCTCTGGAGAAGATGGTTTGAGTTCTAGATTCACAAGGTAAAAGGGAGTTCAGAAGTTATTTCGATATCCATTCTTTGGTAGGTGAATCTCCTTTATGACATCCTGACACTGGTTAAGCATTTAAATTGATTTATACAAAACACGGAGGCAGTGCTGGGTAAGTGGTAGAATTCTTGTCTTGCGTACAGGCAACCCAGGTTCAATTCCTGGCCAGTGCCCTTCAGGTACAGCCGCTACCCCTCTGTGAGTGGAGGTTTCAGCGGGGCTTCCGGAGTGACACGGACTAGGAATAAAGGCTTGCAGATCTACTTCTAGAAATCAGCCAGTGAAAACCCTATGGATCATGATGGTTCAGTCCGCAACCGATGATGGTGAAGGCACAGAACTGGACAGTGTTTCGTTCCATTGTTCGTGGTGTTGGCGTCCAAAGGGGGGCTAACTCAGTGACAGCTAACAACAACAACAACCTACAAAAAACATTTATTGAGCACCAAGGATATCTGGCACTTGGTGTTACAGATTGAGTTGTGTCCCTAAACAGATATGTTGAAGTTCTAACCCCTGGTACCTTTGAATGTGGCCTCACTCGGAAATAGGGTCTTTGCAGATGTAACTGAGTTAAAATGAGCTTATTAGGGTAGACCCTAATCCAATATGGCTGGTACCTTTATAAGAAGAGGAGAGACACACAGAAAGAGACAGGGAAGATCGCCATTTGAAGACAGAGGCAGAGATTGGAGTGAGGAGGAACACCAAGGATTGCTGGCAACCGCCTGAACCTAGGAGAGAGATATGGAACAGATTGTCCCTCAGAGCCTCCAGTAGGAACCAATCCTACTGATACCTTGATCTGGGACCTTTAACCTTCAGAACTGTGAGAGAGTAAGTTTCTGTTGTTTAAAAGCCACGCAGTTAGTGGTAATTTGTTATGGCAACCCGAGGAAACGAATGCACTTGGTAAGGTGTTTGGGGAAAATTCAGAGACTGATAGGACATATTCCTTGCCTGTAAGTAACTTACAGTCTTCTGCAGGACCTGAACAGCTAAAACATCAGGGAGACTGTGATAAGTACTGTGAAGACTGGAAGCTGAGGGGCGGAGCATTAATCTTGACTGAGAACCCGTCGGGTGCCAGGTACTTTTCCCAGATCATCTCTTTTCATCCTCACAAAACCCTTGAAGATAGATACTATTGCCATCGCTCCCTTTTTCAGATGAGGAAACTGATGCTCAGAGTGGTGAATTTGCTTTCTCAAGGCAATAGAGCCAATAGTTAAAGAGTTTGGATTTCAACCCAGTATGTCCTAGGCCTGTGCTCTTCCCATTCTAGCAAACTGCTTTCCTAAGAGGAGTTAAAAAAGGGCCAAGCCTGGCTTTTGACTGCGGCTGGGGATGAAAAGGGAGGGATTGGGGCAAGCAAAAATAGGGTGGTGGAAGGGCGTCATAAGGAGAGGGTCACTGAGAACAAAGGTGTTGGGGCTGTGTTGTACCAGGGAAGAAAAAGCCCCCTTGGCTGGAAAGCAGGGGTAGAGGATGATTGGGTAGAAAAGTGGGTTAGAATATTTTTGAAGAGATACAATGCTAAGGAGTTGAGATTTGTATTTAGGCAATGGTGGGAAGCCTCTGGGAAACCCTGGTGGAGTGGTGGTCAAGTGCTATGGCTGCTAACCAAAAGGTCGGCAGTTCAAATCCACAAGGCGCTCCTTGGAAACCCTATGGGGCAGCTCTACTCTGTCCTGTAGGGTTGCTATGAGTGGCAATTGACTTGACGGCAACGGGTTTGTTTTTTTTGGTTTTGGGAAGCCTCTGAAAGCTTTTGAGGAGGGGGGAGTATTATGTAATCATTGCTATTCCTGACTTGTGGGTAAGTGTGACAGCTTTGAATCCTGGCACTTCCTAGTTATGTAACTTTGAGTAAGCTATTTAATCTCCCTGTGCCTCCTTTTCTTCATTTGCAAAATGAGAATGCTAAATAGTACTTACCTCGTGGAATTGTAAGGATCAAATAAGCAATACATGTGGAGTACTTAGAATAATGCCTAGCACATAGTAAGCTCTCAATAAACGTTATGTATAATTTTACCCTTTGAGATAATGATAATGGTGTATATAGCAGGGATTTGAGGATCAAAGATTACAGCCTTCAGTATGGATTGCACCTCAATGTAAAGAAAACAAAAATCTTCACACCTGGACCAATAAGCAACATCACGATAAATGGAGAAAAGATTGACATTGTCAATGAGTTCATTTTACTTGTATCTACAAGCAACACCCAAGGAAGCAGCAGCCAAGAAATCAAATGACATATTGCATTGGGCAAATGTGCTGCAAAAGACCTCTTTAAAATGTTCAAAAGCGAAGATGTCACTTTGAGGACTAAGGTGCACCTGACCCAAGCCATATTTTCAATCGCCTCGTATGCATGTGAAAGCCATGATGATGAATAACAAAGACTGAAGGAGAATTGATGCCTTTAAATTATTGTCTTGGTGAAGAATACTGATATACTATGGACTTCCAGGAGCCCTGGTAGCACAGTGATTGAGAGCTGCTAACCAAAATGTCAGCAGTTCAAATCCACCAGCCACTCCTTGGGAACCCTATGGGCCAGTTCTACTCTGTCCTGTAGGGTCTCTCTGAGTCAGGATCAATTCGACAGCAATGGATTTGTTTGTTTATGGGTTTATGGACTGCCAGGAGAATGAACAAATCTATCTTAGAAGAAGTACAACCAGAATGCTCTTTAGAAGGGAGGTTGGCTAGACTTCATCTCACATACTTTAGACATGTTATCAGGAGGGACCAGTCCCTGGAGAAAGACATCATACTTGGTAAAGTAGAAGGCCAGTGAAAAAGAGGAAGACCCTCAATGAGATGAATTGACACAGTAGCTGCAACAATGGACTCAAGCATAACAGCAATTGTGAGGATGGCGCAGTACTGGGCAGTGTTTCGTTCTGTTGTACATAGGGTTGCTGTGAGTCAGAACCAACTTGACAGCACCTAACAATAACAAGAGAGCAGGGGTTGAAGAGGGGAGAGAGAGAAGGCTGGGATATTAATTAGGAGGTTGCAGTAATAACCTAGACAAGAGGAACTAAGGGCTTAATCTAGAATGATTTGGGGGCAGGGTGGACTGCGGAGTAAACCCAGAATAATTCACAGCTGGGAGATTAAACCAGCTCATTGCATGAGGGGCTGCCCGGAGAGATACTGAGAAGGCTAAGTGGCCTCTGGTGAGAAGGCAGCTCAGCCTGGAGCCCCTCTGGCCTTCCATCCTCCCTTCAATGCCATCTGGTCCTGTTGCTGCCACTACCAGCCATCACCATAGATTCAGGTGGTACCCCAGGTTATGCATCATGGATTCAGACAGTAGGAGGCTTACAACTGAAGGGGCGAGTCTTATAACAACATTACCAGCCTGCTGTCAGCCAGGCGCTCTACCTCTGCAGAACACACTCCAGACGGGTTGTAGCTTGTCAGGCCTGGCCTGCCTGGGCTTGGCAGGGGGTCCTGTGGGCAGATAGAGTCAATTACCCAGAAAGGTTCCACTTAACTTCCCCCGCTGCTCGAAGACCCTGCTTAGGCCTTTACGGCCTTGCTGCCCTCTGCCAAAGTGTCGTTGGCCTGCGCTGGAGCCAGTTGCCTGCCAACCTTGTCCTTGGGCATGTCCAAGTGTCTTCCAGGGGCTCCAGGGGTCCAGCCCCTTACTGGTCATCTGAGGACTCCTTGCTTTGGCCCCTGACTAGTGGATTTCCAGTTTTTCCCCTGCAGACTTCGAGGGATCCTCAGGTAGGAGGGAAGTCAACAGGTTGCCTCGTCTATCATGTACCACTTGGAAGGTGCCCTCACCCTTTTGCAAGACACAGTCCTCATCCTCCTAATTGCCTATCCTAGGACATCTGACTGGTTAAGATCTGGGCACTGGAATCAGACAGGCATGAGCTCGAAGCCTGACTCAGCCACATGCAACTCTGTGACCTAGTGAGCTATTTATTTAACGTCTTTACCTTGAGTTGTACCATCTGTGGTCTGAGAATAATAAAGTATATATCTCATAGGATGATTGTAAGGATCAAAGAAGATAACCCACTGCCGTGGTGTCGATTCCAACTCGTACCAACCCTATAGAACAGAGCAGAACAGCCCCATAGGGTTTTGAAGGAGCATCTGGTGGATTGGAACTGCCGACCTTTTGGTTAGCAGCCATAGCTCTTAACCACTACACCACCAGGGTTTCCTCAAAGAAGACAGTGGGTGCAAAATGCCTGGCACTTAATAAACACTCGACAAATATTTGTCCTCCTCCTCCTTTTCTTCTTCTTTTTCTGCCTCCTCTTCTTCCAGTTTCTTCTGTTCCTCCTTTCCCTCCTCCTCCCCCTCCTCTCATTTTCCTCCTTCTTCCCTTTTTCCCCTTCCTCCTCCTCTTTCATTTACAATTCTCACATATCAGGAAGTTTGTTGTTTTGGTTCCTCCTTTCTGCTATGTCGTTGTGCCAAGTTCGATTCCAACACATATCAACCCTATAGGACAGAGTGGAACTGCCCCATAAGTTTTCCTAGGCTGTGATCTTTACAGGAGCAGATCACTAGGTCTTTTCTCCTGCAGAGTGGGCTGGTGGGTTTGAACTGCCGACCTTTTGGTTAGCAGCCAAGTGCTTTACCATTGTGCTACCAGGACTCCTTTCTGCAACAGAGGTCTGAATTGGGAGTAGATCTAGCTTCTAATCTAGGCTTATCCACCAATTCTTTTCACAGAGAATGAAGTCTACAACTTAGAATGTATAGTGAAATAGGGTATGTTTTCCTAAACTGGTTAGCGCACAGGTTAAGGACCCCGTGTTATGTTAGGTCGTAAAGACCGCTGAGCTTCTACCTGTTTGAGTACCGAATTTCATATTTTACAGACATTTCCTTTCTTCATACCCCGTCAACCAGCCCAGTCATCTGTCAAATGCTGTTGGTCGTAAACATCTACGAGGTGAGTTTAGATCTTTGCGAGTATAATGTTATAATGGGATGGCAGCTTCAAACACATGCCCAAAAGATGGAAGACGAGAATGGAAGGAAGGCAGAACCCTCATATGGCCATTAAGTCATTCAACAAGCATGTATTGAGATCCTACTCTGTGCCTGAGTGTTGAGGCCTTTAAAGACAAATAAGGCTGGGTAGTCTGATGTGGACATGGATAAGGGGGAACAATTATAATAAAATAGCCTATATGTTATGACCAAGGGAGAATAACTACTAGCAAAGGAGAGGGGCAGGGAGGCCACTGGGACTAAGTGGGAATCACATTCTGAAGGTCAAGTAGGATTTAGGTGAGAAGCTGGAGATGTGAAAACCTAAACAGTCCCTCCATCACCTTGGGGAGAGTGTGGTCCCAAAGAATTGGAGCAACTGACTGCTTAGCAGGCTCTGGCCCAGTCACTAGCGATCTTTCTCAGTTTGGACTCTTCTTGAAATCCACACATAAGCTCTCTATATGAAGGACTTTCCCCTGATGGCCAGGTGTTCCAAGTTGGCGGCAGTGTCCCCCAGATCCATCTTCCTCACCATGGAGGTGAGTTAGTGAGGTGGGACTGACGGATTCCATGAGCAGTGACTGCACCCCCAGCACTATACTAATTGTGCTAGACAGAGCTGTTTAAATACCACCAGACAGAATATTACTCAAATTAAAATGAGGCCTTAAATGTCATTATTTGTGTCATTATTAATAGCCCCTAATTGTGTTCTCTAATCATCATGAAATTATGTTAGTATTAATATTCACGTCAAAGCTGCCTAGGGAACTTGGAAGATTTTTTAAAAAATTATACCATATGTCAGTTCCCATGAATGTGAAGCAAATGCTGGCTTTAGTGCTTCAGTTCAGCTGGAGATGAGATGGTGGCCTGCAATGGCTGCGGACCAGTGTCCCCCTGACTGCTGAGGTTCCCTCACCTCCCGCTTCCCAAGGGATTGGCTCTCAGACCCCTGCACCTGGCAAGGCCCTTCGTGGGCATCAGTAGGATCAGTTCCCATGAAATGGCCTGCAGGTCTCATGCCAGCTGCTCTCCCTGGTGAGGGTGTGGAGTCTGCACAGGTACAGGGCTAGAATGGAAAGTGTTTGGTGCCCTGGGACATGACATTGTCCTGCCTCCTCTCCCAGAGCATAAAAAGACCTGTCTCTGTCTAAAACCAAAACCCACTGCTGTTGAGTGGATCCCAACTCAGTGACCCTATCTAGACACCATAATAAAAACCACGTACTCCCTGCCTGTCCTCATTCTCCACCTACTCACGGGCTCCACCTTAGTGTATTTTGGATCCCACCAAGCTGCCCTTCATGGCTCGGGGAAGTGGTGCAAAAGGAAACAGTCTAGGTCCCCCAGGGAAGTGTATAATATAATATAGAAAGACTGTTCAGAAAATGTTATTCAAGACTCAGAACTTTAAAGTGTATATATGGTGTCGGCACCATCTGGAAACAGGTGGCTGTGATTCTGTCCTTAAGGAGACCTGAATACTGTAAACAAAACAATCATGTGATCTATGTTTCCACACTGTGTGGACAACCTGTGCTTTGCCCAGTGCTAACCTTACCAGGGCTTCACTGAGGCAAACATGACTCCCCATATAAGGAGAAGGCCCCCTTCAGATACTTTCTTTCCATCGGGGAGGGAAAGCCTTGGTCGGGGATGAGTTGGGTTACACCTCTCTCCCCACGTCACGTGGGACTTTAGTTCTGAGTCCCTTGCAGATTGATATCAGGTGTAAGAAGTGGTATGGTGACAAGGCAGGCAATGTTGCCAATTAAGAGTTTTCCTCCCTGTGGGGCTGAGTGGGGCTAGTGCCCTGGGACCCCCGGAGGCATCAGCCTCCTGCTGACATCACTCCCTGGCTCCTCTTCATCGTTCCTACAAGTTCCTTTAGGCTGCCTGCTGAGTGCCTCAGACTTCCACTAATGGGGCCCACGTGACTGCGATGTGTCAGACAAATCTGGGGCAACCGCCTCACTCTTTTCCCAGAGCCCTTGGAATTCTCTGGAACTGAGAATATTCAAATGCTCTTCTTGATGAAACAGCAGGTTTCTAACCCCCCCCTCCAAATATTATGACTTGAGTTAAATATAACCTGGAGCATGAACACTGTGGCACAACACGGGGAGCAGGGAAGCCATGGAGTGAGCAGCTCACACACACAGAGTCACCGTGTCTGTCACATTGGGGGGGCTGCGGGGTGTCTGCAGACCCCACAGCCACACCTGCCAGAAACCCCATAAAATCACACAGAGTTCTTGGTACATTCTGGGCTGGTAAGTAGCTACTTTGGCCTGGGTAGGCCTTAAGTCTGATGGTTTCTGAATATATTCTTTTTTAGTTGGTGGTCTGGTTTGAAGGGGTGTGGGGAAGGAGCTATTGCAACTGTGGTGTGGAAAGGGGGCCTTGGTTAATTTCTCAGGTGTGGAGGGAGGATCAAGGTAGGAACGGGATGCTCTTAGGTGGTGTCAGGTATAGCTTGGCATGCTGATGCTATTTCCCAAGCCAGGGGACAATTTTTTAAGACAACCTCCAAGGAGAAGTCTTGACCCGAGGAGGGAAGCGTGGGTGAGATGTACGCTCGGGGCTGTAGGCCCAGTTCTCCAGCCTCTCGGTTCTCGGTTCCTCTGTAACTGCACGCGTACGTTCACCGTGCAGACTCAGCGGGTGGCAGACGAGCCAAAGATCTTTTGAAAGTCGGACTCTCTGAATTCCCAAACCAATGATTACAGTAATTGTTGGCGTAGGGCTGGATTTGAACCACTGAACCTAGAATAGAATGGTTGAATAGGCCCCCTTTCAGAGCTATTCCACCACGGAGTTACCCAGCAACACAGCCACGTGGCTGCTCCTCTCCCCTCTACTGCGGGCATTCTGAAAGAGCAAATATATTGGCGTCTGCTCTGTAATACTAATACCTTATACATGTACGAGAGTTTATAGCTTTTTCTTTTTTTTAAAGTACTTTTACTTACACTACCTCCTTTGATCCTCATCAGGCACTTTAATTATCCTCCACTTTACACATGAGGAAACCACGGTGGCATGGTTGTTAAGTGCTACGGCTGCTAACCAAGAGGTCGGCAGTTCAAATCCATCAGGCACTCCTTGGAAACTCTATGGGGCAGTTCTACTCCGTCCTGTAGGGTCACTATGAGTCAAAATCAACTTGATGGCAGCGGGTTTGGTTTTTTTTTTTTGACACATGAGAAAGTTGAGTCTTGGCCAAAGACTATATGGCTATCAAGTGACAGAAGTGCTGTGTACTACAAGTCTTCTGATGGCTAGTGCTAAATTTTAAATAGATCCCTTCTATTGGTACACAGCTCTGTCCATCCTCTTGTCCCCACTGAGGCTATGTGGGAATTCTGGGAAAAGTCAAGGGGCAACTAGACCATGAATTCTATAAAGGCAGGAGCAACAACTTGACTAAGTTCCAGTCATATGTCTGGTATGCTTGAGATGAAGTCTAGAGTACAATGTGAACAGGAAGGAAAGGAAGGTGGGAAGAAAGATATCACCTTCTCAGGGTCTTTGCTTTCATTCTCTGTGGTCCCTTCCTCAAAGACAATCAACAGAAACATACCTCACTCCTCCTGAATCTGAAAACAAACCATAAAACCTTCCCTAATCCCTACCTCTCAGTAAATCACCAATCCTGAGGCATTTTATTTGAGAGCCGGCTTGGGTTGAGGAAGGGGGTTCCTTCTTCACTTGGCTGCTAGTGTGAGTGTCTTAGGAAGAGGCAAGAGCAACACGAAGGACACCTCCCTTGGGCTCAAACCTGGAGATGCCTACCTGCCTCCTGCTTAAGGAAAATAGATGTAAAGCTCTTCTGGTGAGACTCACAAGTAAACACCTGATTTTCCCCCTCTTCCATTCTGAGACCCATGGTCCAGCTTTCCACTTCTCTGCCCCATAATTTGTTCTCCACTCCCATCTTCCGCTTTACAAAGCTCCTGCTAGAAGTTGACAAAGCTGACTGGCTGCTTAATGTGCTACAGGTGTTGTTGCTAGGCAACCACCCCACTCTGTAGCTCAGACTCTGTCAGCTCAGATCAAACCCCTGGTAGCACTTAACCCTGTAACTGCTTAACGCAAACACTAATTACTCAGGCCCACCAAACAGCACATTTATAAGCCATAATCAAGAATCAGGTGGGAGGATTCTCAGAACCTTCAGTACCTCAATGAACACTTTTCAGCATTGAGCCCTGGGTCAGGCTGCCCCAGGCAGGATGCTGAGGCCTTTCGCTTATAAGTGAATGTTCTTCTTTTCCGGCTACACCAGGCAGATACAGAATAGGAGTGTCGGTCATTCCACTCATCCATTCCACTGGACTGAATTCTATGTTGGTCAACCAAGTGCCTTGAGTTGGGTGCTCTCTGGTATCCAAGAAAGAGGTTGCAGAGTCTGTTCCTGCATTTTAAACTACTTTCAGGCTAACATTCTTGGCCCACAACCTCGCAGCCATACCTGAAGCCCATCTCTTTGATGGGTATTCTCAGATAAGCTGGAAATGGTCACCATCATTTTTGACGATTCTTCTGACACTTGAGTGTTTTCATGCACTCCTGTTCTTAGGCCTCATTTCCCCAGATGGAATAACTCACATTCTTTTAGTTTGACCAGGAAATGCAGGAAGCTCTAGACATATGTAGATATATTAGAATGTAGATCAAGCTCTAGTAGAATTTATCTGTTCTTGAGTCTGCTTCCCCCCTTCAGTGTGATCACACTGCCCAACAACTATTTGTGGATGCAGAAATGCCACCAGGTTTTTTATTTCTATTTTCCAAACCACAGAGTAGATTGTCAGGAAAGTGAGAGACTGTTAAGTGGCAGAGCAAACTTCCCTATCCCTTTTTCTTACTTTTTTTTTCTCAGAAGATTAAACTCTGCCCATAAACCAGAATATAGAAGAGTCACATGTGGCAACAGATTTCCTTTCTACTGGTGAGGTGTCCACATGTTTAGCCCTGATTGTCAGAGGAGGGTCTAGCCCTTCTAGGCCAATGGAAGTGGATAGACTCATCCATTTCCGAAAGGTAGCTTCCCCCTAGCAGGCTGGGCACCTCCCCATGATGCCAGACCACTGGGCAGAGTTTCAATGGGTAGCTATCACACTCTTTTCCAGCTGGAAAAATCAGTTAACCCTTCCCCTACTGACAATTGTGTAATTATTCAGGGGTGGAGGAGAAGAGAGATCTTACTTTCACTGAGCATTTGTGTTCATTATTTTATTTGGCAACAAATATTTCAACCTCAGAGCCTTACTGGGAAGCATCATAGTCCCCGTAAATGAAATTTGTCAGGTCCTGTACTAGTGCATATGTGCACATCCTCATGTAACCTTTACCATAGTTCTAGCGAATGAATATAGCAGTATCTGTCCTACATGTGAGAAGTTGAGGGAAAGAGAGGTTAAATAATTTGCTCAAGTTTGCACAACTGATAAGTGGCAGAGCTGACATTCTAAGCCAGTTCTAAAGCTTATTTTCCCCCTGCTATAATACACTGGAGCCCTGGTGGCATAATGGGTAAGAGCTTGGCTGCTAACCAAAGGGTTGGTGGTTCAAATCCACCAGCCACTCCTTGGAAATCCTAAGGGGAAGTTCTATCCTGTCCTATAAGATCGCTGTAAGTCAGAACCAACTTGAGGGCACCTAACAACAACAACAATGACACAGTAGGTCCCAGGAGAATCAAACACTACAGCTCAGAGCAGTTAGGTGACTTGCCATTTAAGTGGCCAAAAAAAAAAAAAAAAAAAAAAAAATTTTTTTTTTTTTTTTTATTTTTTTTACTGCCAGTTGAGTGGTGGGGAAGAAATTTGAATTCTGTTTGATCTGACTCTAAAATCCTTTTCATGTTAATCCGTTCAGTTTCTGTGTTGGTTTAATGCTTTCTTAGAGGTGAAAATCCTTGTGTCCAGCATGAAGGAGAAATGGAGTCTGGGAAGCAGCATAGACTGTTCACTGAACAGACTATCCTGAAGTGAGTGTCTCTTTCCCGTCTCCTTTCTACCTCCTTGCAAAGGTCAACATTGCAAAGAGAGAGAGAGAGGGAGGGAGAGAGAGATATGATCCTGCAGCCCCATAGCCACCTGCTTCCCTCCTGCATCTTGAGTCAGTAATATCTTGGCTTTGAACTAAGGCACTGGTGCCAGCTGGTGGCATTAAGAGTTGGGATTGCCAAAGGCCAGCTTGGTCACAGGTGACAGAATTGGTAACATCATCATGGCCTTGGCTCCTCCCCAGTAGACTCAATAGATCATGGAAGACCCCATTTGGGGAGTTAAATGGGGGCAAAAGAGACTGCATATGATGGTCAGAGAGGGGAGGGGAAGGTGAAGGCTTGTCCCGTGAGTTTAACACTTTCATGCAAGTGGTTTCTCCATAAAGTATTAATAATGTTCCTATAATTGATACTTCAGGGCAATAACCTCTGACAAAATGGCCCTGATTAGCAGATAATTGAGTGTGTTGGATTGTGTCCTGAGAGAGCTGAACGCCAGGCAAGGCCCATTAGCCCATCATAATGACCCCTTTTGTCAGGTATTAGTGTCATTAAGAGCCTGCTCTCTGAAATCAGTCCTTTTATTTAACTCTTTTCCCTAATTATATGGATCATTTTACAAATCAAAGCAAATGTTTGCATACAGCCCCCAGTCATGCAATGGCACCAGGTGATGGAGGAGCGGGCTGGGGATTTCTGAGTGGAGAATCCTCAGTAATGAGGGCACTCTTAGTCACTGGGAGCTTTCTGGAGGAGATGGACCCCTTGGAAACACACCCAGCATTCCCATGAAGGCATGGCACGCCCTGTCAGCTTAGGTGCCTGCCTGGGGGGAACATCTGGACAGGTGTGCCTTGCCCAGAGAGCTTTCAGGCCACACATAGGTCAATGCCTGTATACCTTAGTCCATCTTGCCAAAACAACTGGCCTCCTGGATTCAGAATAACTAGATCCTTGATACAAAGAACACTGAAATGGAATTGGTTGGCACTTGAGCATTGGTGTCACAGTGGTTAAGCTGCTCAGCCGCTACATGGGAGAAAGATGTGGCAGTCTGCTCCCATAAAGATTTACAGCCTTGGAAACCCTATGGGGCAGTTCTACTCTGTCCTATAGGGTCCCTATGAGTCGGAATTGACTTGACAGCAATAAGTTCTTTTTTTTTTGGGACTTGAGTCCAGTCACAGGGTACACCCACAAGACACAGAATAGATAATGATCTGGGTTACACCCAGAGAGGGCACACATCTCTGTCAGGAGTGGCTAGGAAGGATGACTAGGACCTGGATACTTCAGATCTGGGAAAATGCTGTCGTGGTGGACAAGTGCCCATGCTTAAAGCTGCCAGCTAGATAAGCTTCCAGTGTTCCTGGAAGTTTCGGGACTTCAAGTATGATGGGCCCCCAGGCCACACACAAGGACACAGCAGGAAGCTCAGGGACAGAAAGCCACTTTCTGACCTGCTCTCCCTCGTGTCTTCTCGCTCATTAAAAAGTATAGACAGTTTCCCATTTATTTGAATCCAGTCACTGCCTGACACTTTTCCACCCTCCCCAGCTCGGTACAAAGCTTTTTATCCCAGGGCAGGTTCAGTGTGGGTGAATCAGAAAGAGGTCTGTCTCTAGCATGCATTGCTTAGAGACGAAGGACTGATAGCTTGTTGGTAGCTAAGAAGGGTCTATCTTTATATATACCAAAGATTAAGTTGAAAGGATCTCCTCTATTACAGGAAAGGCCCAGAGGTTTGCTGAACTGGAGATAATTAATTTACTTGGCAAAGTGATAGGTGAGTTTCCCAAAAGGAGTGAGGACTGGCTCTGAGTCCCAGGCTGGTGTCTCTGGACCACATCTCCCATCCCTTCCCCGTTTCTGCAGAGAGAATACTCCTGGGGTTTGCTTTCCCCTTGTTTTAATCACAGAGGAGGTTGTTGTACTCCCATGATTTGCGTTGGGCCTGGTGAATTTCCCAGCATTCACCTTGGGTGGAGAACTGCCAGCCGTGCAGAGAAACTGCCAGGGATTTTGCCGAGAAAGCAGAATTTTGGTGGTGGAGTGTGACATTCTCCTCTCAGAAATAATACCTTTCATTTAAGGTAAGAAAGGAGGTTTGACATTCCGTGACAATATGATTTTCAGCCGTGTTCTGCTTGGGGTAGACTTTTTCTGCAGGGCCTAGTTGCTGAACCAGAGAACGAAAAGTCCCTAGGCTGAAGGTAGGGAAGCCATGGTCCCAGGGGCACTACATGAGACTCCTTTAAGAATGGGGTTGCACGTGGGGCAAATTTTGCTTTCTGGCTGTAGCGCTCTCAGGGGTCCAGTTCTCCATGAACCCCAAGGGACACTGCTCTCAAGAATAAAGAATGTGTACCTCATCAACCTGAATACATAATCACGTATTTTTAGGTAAATAATGTTGTCAGGTGCCATTGAGTTGATTTCAACTCATAGAGACCCCATCACAGAGTCGAACCGCGCCATAGGGTTTCCTAGGCTATAATCTTTGCAGAAACAGAGCACCGCGTCTTTTTCCGGTGAACCCTCTGGGTGGGTTGGAACCTCTCCAACCTTTAAGTTAGCAGCTGAGCTCTTAGTCGTTTAAGGTTCCTTAAATAAATGAAGAAATATTCTATATTCTGGTAATTTTTAAGTAGTAACTTACAGTTCTATGTTTACTCAATAAGTATTTCTGAGTTAATTACGCTGCCTAGGCTTTGAGCCAGGCACTGGTATAGACAGACAAATGGGACAAGGAGTCTGCCCTTGAGCAGCTCATAGTCAGCTAGGTGTGTGTTGCAGGGAGCTGGGGAAGGTACCAAAACCCAGTTGCCATCGAGTCTATTTCAAGTCATGCTGACTTCTTGTGTGTCAGAGTAGAATTGTGCTCCGTGGAGTTTTCAATGGCTGATTTTCAGAAATAGATCCTCAGGCCTTTCTTTCAAGGCACCTCTGGGTGAATTTAAACTTCCAAACTTTAAGTTAACCGTACCAAAAAAACCCCTTGCTGTCGAGTCAATCACAACTCATAGTGACCATACTGGACAGAGTAGAACTGCCCCATAGGGTTTCCAAGGGGTGCCTGGTGGATTCGATCTGGCAACCTTTTGGTTAGCAGCCGAACTCTTAACTACTATGCCACCAGGGTTTCCCTTTAGGTTAGCAGCTGAGCACATAAACAATTTGCACCACCCAGAGACACATACTTAATCCAATCCATTGCGTTGATGCTGTGATGGAAATGTGGGCTCTTCTAGGAATTCACAGGTGGTTTTTTTTTTTAATAGCTGCCTCTGGCTGAGAGAGGAGGGAATGGCTTTCCTGAAGAAGCTGAGATTTGAGTTTGTTAGTGAAGGAATGAAATACAGCACCATAACAACACAAAACAGCTCCCATTTATTAAGGATTCTAATATAATACCCATAATAACTAACTTTATGGAGCAATTACTGAATGCCAAAAACTTTGCATGAGTTATCTCGTTTGATCCTCACAGCAACTCTGTAAGGAAGGTACCATTGATATCCCTACTTTATAATTGAAGAAGTGGAGATTTCTAGAGAATTTGGAGATTACATAATCTGCTGAAGTCACAGAGTTATTAAGTGTTGAACAATCAAGATTTGAATGCAGACTTCTGAAACTAGAGCTCAGGCTCTTGCTCCACTATCCTGCCCTCCCTACACACTGTGCAAATGTTGACTCACTTAGCGCTCACAATGACCCAGAGAACTAGGCATCTTTAGCCTCATTTGCAGGTGAGAAAATTGGAAGCATGAGATGGTGATCTACGTTTGTCTTCGCAAACTCTTGGAGGTAACTTGAGCCATTTCTTGCAAATCCTTATTCCCACCACCCTGGCTTTTCAGGACAATATTTCTAAGTCTCAGGTTCTTTGTGGTTAAAATGTAGAGTTTGGAGTGAGAAGTGGAAGAAAGTGAGGTCGGTGTGGTAGGAAGTACATCTTGGTTCCCCAAGATGTCAATGTCCTAATCCATGGAACCTATGAATGTGTTAGGTTACATAGCAAAGGGGTTGCAGACAGAATTAAGGCTGCTAATCAACTGACCTTGAGGTGGGAGGATTATCCTGGATTCACAAGCGTCCTTACAAGTGGAAGTGGGAAGCAGAAGAGAGACCACCAGAGAGATGGCAGGGTGAGAAGGACTTGGCCTGATGTTGTTTCCTTTGAAGATGGAGGAAGGGGGTCACAAGCCAAAGAATGTGAGTGGCCTCTAGAAGCTGGAAAAGGCAAGGAAATGGGTTCTCCTGTAAAGCTTCCAGAAAGAAATGCAGACCTTCTGACACCTTGATTCTAGCCTACTGAGATCCACTTTGGTGATTGGTTACGGCAGCAATGGGAAACTAATAGAGTTGGAAAGTAGGATGGGTTAGCGTTGAAGGACCTTGTACATTGGGTTAAGTTATTAATTAATCAATTTAAAAAATAAAGAAAAAAACCTCAACCTTGATGAATGTCTCTGTGACTCAGAGATATTCAGCCTCAACAGATGCTGCCTAAGTTCCCTCAGGAGCCAGGCTTAGTCAGCCCATTGTAGGCCATCAAGACCTGCACGCTCTTCGGAGAACTAGGAAACAAAAGATCATTGCTGCTTGGTCACAACCATGTGAACAGGAAGTAAAGGCATGGGGAGATAGTAAGATAATTCAGTCGCAGCTGCAATCGTGGATCACTGCAGGGTAAGGAAACCCCACTGCCGTCAAGTCGATTCCGACTCAGGGAGACCCCACAGGGTTTCCAAAGTTGTAAATCTTTACAGAAGCAGACATCTTTCTCCCGAGGAGCTAGTGGTGGTTTTGGACTGACCTTTTGGTTTTTGTTTTTTTTTAGTTTTTTTTTCAGTTAGCAGTCGATCGCTTTAACCAGTGCGTCACTACGGCTTCTTGTAGGAGGGTATTTTTTCATTCACTGGATCATTCATTTAACAATTACTGGCTGATGACCCATTATATAGCAGACTTTGTGCACAGGATATATAATGGAGAACCAACATATGCTCCACCATCGCTGTCATGGAGCCTATGGCTCAGTAGGCTGCTCATTGTCTCTTGTGTTCTCTGGGTCTCCCTGCTCAGACTTCAGGCCTGGCTCACGGGGTTTTTCCCACCTGGAATGTCTCCTGTATCCATCTCTTTCCAAATCATCCTTTCAAGCTAAACTCAAGGCCCACAACTTTGGTGAAGTCTCTCCAGAGGAAGGGAGTGAGCTCTCCCTCCTCTGTACTTCTACAGCATGGCTCTTGGCAGATACCATCTCCTGTCGTGAATAACACATTCATGGGCGAGTCATCCAGGGCCACTACGTTGCACACAGCTCCCTGGAGTTGTGCAGTACACACCTGAGCAGCCGCCAGCGTGCCCCTGAGTGCATCTCCTCAAGAAAAGTGTAAATTTCTTAACATGCAGACAGAGGCCTTGTCTTACACGTCTTTGAATCTTCTGTGTTGCCTCATTTGTAGTAGGTGCCCAACTAAGTATGAACTGTTGGATTGGCTGCAGTAGGTGTGATAAAAGCCCAAAGATTAAAGATGCCAAGACTCCACTGGATTTGTTCTCTAACTGGCAGCATTTTCCTTAAGTTCTGAGCCTTGGTTGCAACATCTTCAAATCTGTGAGAGGGGCAACTCCATCCACACCTCCCCTACCCCAGAGAAGCGGGCAACTATAGGCTTCATGGTGACCTTTGGCAGAAGGGCCTGGGCCGGTGCAAAAAGTCATCGGTGTAATAGAGTCCCTGTCTGTCGGCCAGGGCTTGCTAATGGCTAGTAAAGCACAATAAAGCTGCTGGGCTTGGGCAGGCAGTTCAAGGCAGGGGAGAAACATGTTTGCGCCAAGTTAGGGGAAAGATGTGGGTTCCCTTGGCTGTCAGGCTGAAATCTTTGCCTCTCTGCTGGCTTCCCATCCCTAGACTTTTCCTGGGAGCACTAAGTGGGTGTGCTGTGAATGCAGTGCCCTGGATGTCTGTAGTGGGTGTGTCCACTGGAGCTTGTCTCTGGCGTGGAGTCAGCTCCAGTTGACAGAATCAAGGCAAGAGAAGCCAGCAGCAGCTGGGAGGAGCTGTCCAGTTCTTACACAGCTAAGACCTCACCTTCAGAGATCCTCAAGGCCACCCAGTGCAAGCAATACTCTAGGAGACAGGCTAATGTTGTCAATAAAACCAAGCCAGGTAAGAATCTGAATACCAATTAAGAGACACAGTGTCCATCACTCCTCTCCTTTGCTTCCATTCCCGCTCCTGGTATTGTCTTCTCTCGCTCCTTCAATATCCAGAGACTTTGTTCTCCAGAGGTAGGAACCTATTAAGAGAGAAATAAGCATCATTGTAGCAAGAGAAGAAGTCATCAGTGATGACATGAGAGAAAAAAAGAAAGCACGTAGTAGGTGCTCAAAGACTCAGTTGCAATGAGTTGAAGGGAAGGCATGAGGGGCTGGTTTCAACACCAGGGTGGTGTTGGCTGGGTACTTTAACACTTGGGCTGCTCTCTGGAAAGAGTTCTTGAAGGAAGAAGCAAAGAGAACTGCTGAGTGAGAGTTGAAAAACTATCCTACCCTATGAGTGTTTTCAAAGAGAGAGGTTCTTTCTCCAACTGAGGCCGCGCTTGGAACGAGAATGGCCAGCTTGGTGAGGTTAGCCACCCGGCCCCTGCCTGGCCCTTCCTTCGCTGAGGGCTTCATAGTTGGCCCCCCTGCATGGCTCCCTTCTCACTTTGCCTGCTCTTCCCTCGCCTGGCTCCCCGATAGGTCAACAGGCTGTCTCTTACATTTTTGTCTGTTTCAGCTAAAGGGTCCCCGACAGGCAAGCAGTCGTGGCTCAGCAGGGCCTTTCCCTTCCAGAAAGACCTCTGTGTCTACAGTGAGGCTGCCTCTGTCCTTCTTGGAGAGTCCTCAGTGTGCAAATCAGACAGTCTGGGACTGAGTGTGATCATACCCAGGGTGTGGCAGATACGGAACCTGCTCAGATTTGCGGCGAGGAGAGCACTTTCAGAACCACACAGGGATATGGCTTAAGTCTGTCCTTCCTCATTCCTTACTTACTCCAGAGGAACAGAGAATCCTGAGCTCATCTTGTTGAAAAAGGTGCCTCTGCCTAATTAGCTCCCAGGATCTGAAAAGCAGAGTCCATCTGAAGCTTGACATTTGGTTGCTCAAAGAATTGGGGACCTTGGGGGACCTTGGGGGTAGGGTGAAGGAAATCTCAGGGAATTCATGAAAAACAAACAACAAAAACAGTTGCTGTGGAGTTGGTTCTGACTCATGATGACCCTGTATGTGTCAGGGTAGAACTGTGCTCCATAGGGTTTTCTGTGGCTCATTTTTCAGAAGTAGATTGCCAGGCCTTTCTTCTGAGGCACCTCTATGTGGACTCCAACCTCTTGATTAGCAAACAAGTACATTAGTTGTTTGCACTACGCAGGGACTCCAGTGGGGATTCACAGCCCATGCTTTTCCCTGCCACTCTGAGAGTCTGAAATGTGTCGTGACAATGAACATTGCATTATGACTATAGGGGTGGTTTGTGGCAACTGGAAGCAGAAAGCAGTGAGCAGAGGAGACCTGTGGGAGAAGGAAAAGAGGGAGGTGGGCATGTTAAAGTGAGACTATGAGTCCCTGTTCCCTCCACTTCTCCCACAAATGACCTCATTCATTATGGAAAAGGTTTAACTGATATCGAGTCATAACATACAAGAAGGAGGAACAGTTCAGTCAAAACCACTTTGGAGCACCTGGGGGAGGTGGATCCCTGGGGGTGAGGTGGGGAGGAAGCAGAGAGGGAGGAAGGGAAGGGATTTAGAAAGTAGTCGGGCTTAAGAAATGGCTCTGCAGCATCTGTGCTTTTGTTAACCATGGAACATGTACATCTAATCCCAATTAATTTCTGCTCCCAGCTCCAGTCTCGGCTTCTCTGTCCATGCCAGCGACAAGACCTTAGCTGCAGGCTGTGAGGCGAGAGAGCCCTTGCACTGCCTAGGTAGAAAGAACCAGATGGGCCGTGTTTGCTGGGGCATTGCTGGTGGCATGAATGCGGAGGCAGCAGCATAGGTCATTTCCTCCAGGTCTTGCCCTGCCTCCGGCTCTCCTAGTCCCAGTTTATCTGGGGGTCTGGGGAGAATCTTCTTGGCCTTTGTCCTTAGGGCATACAGAGGGACTCTGTTAACGGTTCTGGAAGTCAAGTCTCCGTATGAGTACCCTGATTGCATACCAGAAAGCCCTAATAGGGTTGAGTTTCAGTGTGCTGCTTGTGAAGGTCCATGAATTTTCTTGGGTAATGTCCAAGGAATACTTCTTTGGGCCTCAGTTTCCTCTGCTGAACAAAAAGAATTTGATTAGATGCTCTACAACTGTTCGGTCTAATATGGTGGCCACTAGTGACATGTGACTATTTGAATTTAACTAGAAATAAAATAAATTTAGAAGTTCAGGTCTGGGTTTTTTTAGGGGGGCGGGTTTTTTAGCGACATGTGACTATTTGAATTTAAATTAAAATAAAATAAATTTAGAAGTTCAGGTCCTCAGTCATAGTAGCCACATTTCAAGTTCTCAGGAGCCACGTGTGGCTAGTAGCTACGGTATTAGACAGTGGAGATAGAGAACATTTCTACCATCGCAGAAAGTTCTCTTGAGCTATAAGATTTCTTACAATTCTGCCGTTGTTCTTTGATTGTCTGTTTTTAGGAGTCCTGCAGAATTCGTTCCTTTGCCCCCTTGAGTTGTCTCCTTCCACCAGCTCCTATCATATCTTATCACATGCACAGCACACAAACACACACTGCAGCACACACACAAAAACCGCGGCGCACAGACGCATGCCCACACACAATGCTGTCTGCCGCCAGGGCAGTGGTAGGAAACCTGATAGCATAGCCTGGTTTAAGAACAACTAAGAGTGACTAGTTGGGTGTTGCCCTTGATTTCTCATTAAATTATATGGGCTTTATTACTCATGTAATTATTCTCTCAACACACATTTCCTGAGTGCCTACTATGTATAGGCATTGTACAGAGCAGGGGGTGGAGTGTAGAGCTTGGGGAGGACTTTTAATAACATATAATTCCTTTGTAGTAGAGAAAGCATTGCCACCCTGAGCATCAACACTCCTCTATGTGTCTTAGTTATCCAGTGCTGCTGTAATAGAAACACCACAGTGGGTGGCTTTAAGAAACAGAAATTTGTTTTCTCACAGTTTAGGAGGTTAGGAGTCCGAATTCAGGTTGCCGGCTCTTGGGAAAGGCTTGCTTTCTCTGTTGGCTCTGGAGGAGGTCCTTCTCTTTTCTGGGCTTCTGCTCCTGGGCAATCGTCATGTGCTTGGCGTCTCTCTTCCCACCCCGTCTCTCTGCCTCTCTTTGCTAACTTGCATTTAACCTCTTTTATATATCAAAAGAGAGTGACTGAAGATACACCATACACTAATCCTGTCTCATTAACATAATAAAGGCAGCACCTTCTGGCATGGGATTAGCGCACAGGCATACCCAAACCCAACCCAGTGCCATGGAGTTGATTCCGACTTGTATCGTAGCAACCCTATATAGAGGTTAGTATTTACAACACATATTTTGGGGGATACAATTCCTAACAGTGTCCATTTGCTGGTAATGGAATGCAAAAAGAGTATCCAAATGTGACCTTGTCCCTAGGGGGCTTGCATTCTATGAGCAATTCTCTGACCTTATAAACATTTGGTATAAACAAATAGGGAGACGATGACGAGCTAAGGATTATATATTGTAATAAGTACTTTATTAGAGGCACGTGCAATATGTTACCCACCACCCATCTTTTCGTTTGTCGTACCATGGTGGTTTGAGGTGTGTTGCTGTGGTGCTGGAAGCTACGCTACCAGTATTTCAAATACTAGCAGGGTGCCCCGTGGTGGACAGGTTTCAGCAGAGCTTCCAGACTAAGTAAAACAGACTAGGAAGAAAGGTCTGGTGATCTAGTTCTGAAAATTAGTCGGTGAAAACCTTGCAATCATAATAGAACATCATCTGACCTACTTGCTTTGCACATGTCGTCAGGAGAGATTAATCTCTGGGGGAGGACACCATGCTTGGTGAAGGAGAGGGCCAGGGAGGGTGAGGGAGACCCTCGGTGAGATGAACTGGCACAGTAGCCACAGTGATGGACTCGAACTTTCTGGTGACTGTGAGGATGATGCAGGACCCGGAAATGTTTTGTTCTGTTGTACATAAGGCCACCATGAGTCGGAGTCAACCTGACAGAAGTTATCTATCAACAATATCTTATGGGGGACAGATGAGAGAAAGTTGCATCCCCGCTCTGGGCCTCAGCTTTCCTGTGTGAAATGAAGAGTCAACCCCTGTAATCTCTGAGATCCCCTCCCGGCTAAGATCCTCTATTCTAGGAGTCTGGCTGTCTGAAAGCTCTTCAGAGGAAACGGCTTACTATGTGCCAATTTCAGGTCACGGGTTTTTCTCTATTTCCCAGCAGTGCTGCCCTTTACCACTTTAAAATCCTGAGGAGCCCTGGAGGTTCCTTCCCCTCCTTGTACCCGCCCTCCTCCCTCCTTCCAGGTTGCACAGCCCCAGCCTAGTTCTTGTCATATTTCCTACTGGATCGGGTGTTTAATTAAAATCATAATTAAAATTGATCTCCTCATTAGCATGCACCTGCTCTGCCTCTCACATCCTTGCGTTCCATTATCCACTGAAGATGTCAGGACTGACAGGCGAGAGCCAGACCGCAGGCTAGCCCCACCTGATGGGGCTGGCCGATGACAACATCTGGACACAGAGGACTTCGGTAGAGAAGCAGAACCACAGTTAGCACCAGGTGGGCTCCCTGGGGAGAGGCCCGGCTGTGTGGTGGCCTGCAGGCAGCTGGCTAAACCTAGTGGTCTACTGGAAGTCCACCTCCCACTTCCACCTTCCCGCCCCCACCTCTGTGTCTATCTACACACACACACACACACACACACGCACGCACGCACGCACGCACGCACGCCCCTGAGGTGAGCTTTGACAAGGCAACAAACTCTTTGTCCAGGGCAGTCTGGGGGCTGAGAGAGGAGGGGGCCTCTGGTGTTCCTGAGTGAAAGCTGGTTCTGCCCTCAAGGTACTTCCAGCAGCTGCCTTGGTGAGCAATTCCACCAGAAGGACATTATTCCAAGGGTGGGTAAAGCAGGAAGGCTGGGTCCTGACTGGCCTCAGGAGTGAGGAAAATAGAATGGGCAGGTGGGGAGGGGCCTGGCCTCACCCTCCCAGCAGGAGGGGGCAGAGAAATTCAGGAAAGCCAGCAGCTGAGTACGTGCAGGCCAGAGAGACCGTCCCTGCTGGCACCTCTCCCTCTCCTGCCCCCTCTCACCCAAGCAAAGTGGAGAGGGGGCCCAGGAGGAGAAAACGAACAGGGACATAAAACTGTGGGCTTTTCAGAGGACAAGAAGGTAAGCTCCATGAAGGCGGGGGATTTTTTCTGTGTCGTTCACTGCTGTACCCTGGCACCTGGAGCAGAACCTGGTTATGGTAAGCACTCAGCTTATTTACTGAATATTTATGGAATTAATGGGTACAGTTCACTCCCAGAAATCCCTAATGGACATGGGATTTTCCAAAGCGGGTAGAGGCATGAGGACACTTGTTCTCACTTTTTGCAAATCCTGTGAGAATTCTCTAATTGATCTCACATCTAAGGGGTTTCCACTGAGGGGACATTCCCTAGTAAAGGGAATCTGGACTGTCCGATTCGACCTCAATTTATATCCCCCAGTGCTACCACCTACTGGCTAGTCTGGTTGACTCGCCTCAAGGCAGCCCCACGTGTGTCAGAGTAGAGCTCTTCTCCAGAGAGCTTTCAAGGGCTGATTTTTTGGAATTAGATCATCAGGCCTTTCTTCTAAGGCTTCTCTGGGTGAACTTGAACCTCTAACCTTTTGGTCGGCAGTCAAGCATGTTACCTGTTTGCACTCCCCAGGACTCTACTGGCTATATAAAAAAAAAAAAAATTTTTTTTTTATAGCTCCAGGCAAATTACCATTCTAAGCCTCACCTTGCAAACGTATAATAGGAATAATAATGCATACCCAACAGAGTAGGCATAAGGAAAAAATGAGGTAGTAAGGCCCTGCAGATGATTATTCTCTTCTTCACTTTTCCTTGTTATTCTAAAACTCTGACTATGTTGTTCTTGTGTGCCATTGAGTGGATTCCAACTCCTAGTGACTCCATAGGACAGAGTAGAACTGCCCCACGGGGTTTCCTAGGCTGTAAATCTTTATGGATCAGATTGCTGGGTCTTTTCTCCTGCTTAGTGGCTGCTGGGTTAGAACCACTGACCTTTTGGTTAACAGCAAAGCTCTTAACTGTTGTGCCACCGGGCTCTGATTTAAAAAAAAAACAAACCAAACCTGTTGTCACTGAGTTGCTTCTGACTCATAGCGACCCCATAGGACAGAGTAGAACTGCCCCATAGAGTTTTCAAGGAACGCCTGATGGATTCGAGCTGCCGACCTTTGGGTTAGCAGCCGTAGCACTTAACCACTATGCCACCAGGGTTTCCTGTACAAATTTATAGCAGCCATAGCATTTAAGCGCTACGCCAGGAGGGCTTCTGCTCTGAGTATCAAAAACCAGTGCCCTCGATGCTCTGATTATAAGACCCTTCAAATGAGAAGAACATAAGGACTTACTTTGTGCTGGTGCACGTGCTATCCATTGAGCCTTTACATGAGACAACGCTCAGGAGTGAGGGGACTCAAGGACATATAAGGCATGGGTTCTGCATGTGGAGGAGGCTGGGGTGTGCCTGGTGAATGCGAGGCCAGAGCAAGGAGGGGCAGTCGTAGCTGGAGTGGTCTGAACTGGCTTTGCAGTATGGGCAGGGCTGGGCTAGGCCTAGAGAGTGCCCTGGGATGGGGAGGACAAGTATTGAATGTCAGGCCCATTGTTGGCCTTTCCCCTGGCCAGTGGAGGGCCATTGAGAGGGTTTGACCAGGGGTGGCAAGGTGAAAACTGTGGCGAGGACTTACTTGGCACAGCAGAGTGCATGGAAATTGTCCAAAGAAGAAAACCCCACACTGTGAGGAAGTTTTTCCTCTGCACTACTTAAATCCCTTTTGCTGGAACTTAAGTTTCTTTTCTCTTCTGCAGTCTTTTGGGGGAAAGTAGAGACATGCTAATTGCCCTCCACTATTATCATCCATTGATGTGTGGAGGGGAGCTCCACTGTGGCCTCCCTTCATCCTTTCCCGGCGTTTCCCTCCGGATGTACTAACAAGGGTTTAACCAGAGACCAGCAAGCACCAAGGCAGCCTTTAGCTTACAGTTCTTCTCCAAGGCTCTGCCACCCTTGCCTCCCCCTTCCCTTCCCTTCCTTCCTGCCCTTTTACCTCGCCAGGTCCTGTCCTTGGGGGCTCAAGGCAGAGGTCACCTTCCTCAGGGAGACAAGCCCCCAATCCTGCCCAGGTGGGCTCACCCCTGCTCCTCCTTGGGAGCTGCCGGCAGGCAGCAGAGAGCCCTGGGAAGCCAGGTCAAATGCAGACGACGCAGGAGCAGGAGCAGGAGCCAGGAGGAGGTGGTATGTCTACCAGGGAGGTGATTAGCTCTGTGGCTCCTCTAATAATAATCTGCGAGGCTAACAACAGCACAGAGGAGGCCATGAGTGGGGGCTGTCTCTGTCCTTGTTAAGGTTAGAGGAGGAGGGAGACCTTGTTAACTGCACACTTTTCATTATTACCATCCGCTCTCCATCAACAGCCACAGGAGGCAAGCTTGAGGAGTAGTGAGGAAACTTGGAGCAGCCCAGGACCAGTAGGGTAGGGTTTCCTCCAGACCCTGGGGACCCAATTTGTGAGAGAACCTTGGGATTCAGAAACTCAGTTTATTCATCGATCAGTATTGACTGGCCTCAGTGTGTTCTGCAGAACGTTCAAAGTCATCTTGAATTTCATTTTTTGAAAGATATGAAATGAGCCAAGAAAGACGATTCTTCATGTATCCCTTCACAGGGGTGCCCTTCCCTTACACGCACACACACACACACACACACACACTCATACGCATGTACATGCTCTGACTCACACACACACCGGATTCCAAGCCTTCCCATGTTAGACACACTGTAAATACCCATGGAATTAAAATTGAAATTGGACCTGAAGAAAAGATGTGTGATTGTTCTCACTCGGGCTTCTCTAGCTCCTTTGCTACTTTATCCCCATAGCTGCCTAGAAAGAGGAAGAACAGAGAGGTGAGGCTGGGAGGACCCACATTAGCTAGGTGGTGGGTAAGGCCTCTGGGAGCCAACTGGCCCACCATGGGAGCCAGCAGTAAAGGCAAAATCAGGTCCAGGATGGGAGCCAGGGGCTGGGAAACTACAGACAGGATCCCAAATCCAGCCATAAAGCAAATGTGGTATTGAGTGTACAACCAATGTGAGAGCCCTCATTAACACCACACAGAGCACACCCAGACTACATCCTATAGATAGCAGCCATAAAGACTAAACAGAGAGAGGGCGTATGAGAAGCTAGGTTACTGAATGTCAGTGTAGGCAAATTCTAAAATGCAGTTCTCTGAGGCTAGCTTCTGACTGAGAATGAGTGAATTTTACTCACATGCATCAGAACTAGGAGTCTTTGGATGGCACAAATGGTTAAGCAATTGGCCACCAACCAAAAGGTTGGTGGTTCAAATCCACCCAGAGGCTCCTCAGAAGAGAGGCCTGACCATCTACTTCAAAGGATCAGTCACTGAAAACCCTATGGAGCACGGTTCTACTCTTGACAGTCACGGAGTCATCAAGAGTTGCAATCGACTTGACGGCAACTGTTTTTTTCTTGTTTTAGTTTTGGATTATAACTTAAAGACCTCATGGGACTCCTGGAAATAAGAAGCATCGTGGAGGATGCTGAAAAGAAAGAGGTTAGAATCTTCCCCCGTGCTGGGTGGCAGTCTGACCTGTGCAGGGATATCCCAGTTGGCCATGCCCAGTTCCAACAGTCTCTCATGTTGGGCTGTGAATGGAAACAGTAACCCTGGGCGTAGTGGGGCCGCACACAGGGCTGGAACCTGCCCTACCTTCTGCGGTTGCTTAGAATGTTTCTTAATTCACTCTCTCCCTGGCAACTTCTCTCTTCTCTTGCTGTGGCCTGGTACCGTACCCCTTCCCAGGCTCCCACATCTGACATCCCCTCTAAGAGCTGATCTATGGTAGCTTGACTAGTAGTTGTTCCATTAAATAATAATGATAATAATGAATGAATGAATTATCATTTATTAGGTTCTTAATATGTACAGTGTCCTGAATAATACATTGCTTCATGTAATCCTTTCAACTATCTCCTGAAAAATAATTTAGTCGTTTTATGACTTGATTTATAGATGAGGAGCCCTGGTGGTGCAGTGGTTAAGCGCTCAACTGCTAACCAAAAGGTCAGCCACCCCATGGGAGAGAGATGTGACAGTCTGCTTCCTTAAAGATTTATAGCCTTGAAAACCCTATGGGGCAGTTCTACTCTGTCTTACAGAGTTGCTATGAGTCGGAATCAACTCGACAACAGTGGATTTTGATTTCTAGATGAGGAAACTGAGGTTCAGACAGACCCCACAACTTGCCCAAGGTCACTCAGATACTCAGTTGCTACCCTGGGAAGGAGTGGGAAGTGAGGAAGGTAAAATTCCTCCACTTTTCCTTTCTCCTGATCTTCACAAGGACATAGGGTACCCAGCCCTCCTCTATCATCCCCTAGCCCCATCTCCATTTCTTATTTCTAGGAAAAGATAGCAAGAGAAGTCCTAGTGGCACAATGGTTAAGAGGTCAACTGCTAATTGAATGGTTGACAATTTGAACCCATCAATGGCTTCGCGGGAGAAAAGACCTGGCGATCTTCTCTCGTAAAGATTACAGCCTAGGAAACACCATGGGGCAATTCAACTCTGTCCTTTAGGATTGCTATGAGTTGGAATCAACTCAAAGGCACATAACAACGAGATGGTCAAAGCCTGATTTCTTCCATCAGTGAAAAATACTTCACTTCAATGGATATCCAAACATCTACCGTTAGTGCTTATGTGTGATTTTTTTTGTCTTTTTTTTTTTTTTTTAGGGATCTAATGAAAAGAGACATTGGAAGAAATCACCTAAATCCCTTGTTGTTGGAAAAATAAAAGTTAGACAACTTCAGAAAGTATTTTCTTCAAGGATGTCAGAGTGGGGGCACTATGTTCTTTTATACAATTGCCTCCAAAAGCGAGAAGCACCAGGCAGAAGAAGTTTCTCTGGGGAGTTCAGTCCCTGGAAGTCTTTTCCCCAGGGCTCCCAGCCCCTTCCCCTGGGGCTGCATCCCTTTTACCATGTTTCTCATCATTCCCGGTCCTGTTGCCCTGCTAACCCTGCCCTGAGCTCATGCCATATTATAGGTTTGGAGCTGGTGGGGATGAGGAGAAGCCTCCAGTGCTAGCCATGATCTGGTGGACAATTTCCCACAATATTCTGAATTCCATATTGGTTGGCTTTTGTAGGGCTACTTTTAAAATTATGTTGCTGCTGTTAGCTGGCTGGGTTCTCTAGAGGAGCAAAGCCAGTGAAGAGTATATCTATCTATCTATATATACACAGATATAGAGAGATTTATTTCAAGGAAAGGGCTCATGCGGTTGTGGAGGCTCACAAGTCCCAAATCCAAGGGTCAAGGAGTCAGGCTGGAGGCTTCTCCTGATTCACATGGCTTCCAGGGCTGATGAACCAGAATAAGCAGGTCAGATAGCAGGCTGCTGACTCACAACCAAAGAACTGGAGTTCAGAAGATGATGAGTTAGATGCAGGACCAAGCGAGCTATGCCAGAACATCCATATATATTGGATGTAGGCCCCACCCCTAAGGAAACTGATTCCAGACATACTCTTCTTTACCTCTATTATGTAGTATCAATCCAATCTCCCCATGGTCAGGATCAATTACAGCAGCTAGTATGGTAAATCCCTTCTTTGCCTGTTGATCCAGAGGCATAAGGAGCCCAAAGTGGCCAGGTGGCATTCTTAACTTCCAGTTCAAAGGAATCAGTGTTGTATCTCTGGATGGGAGCATTTCTCCCTTTGGAACACAGCATAGGGTTGCAGGGATAGGAAGCAAAAATTTTGTGAGGGGGTCACTAGCGGTAATAGTGAGTGGTGTCGTTCTAATTTCCACCTGTTGATTCCTGGACCTGTGAATCCTGGCTATGGGAGAAATAGCACCATATATTGAACATTGGTTTAGAGCATGTATAACCTCCTAGAGAACATTACCCCAACCCTGCAAGGTATTGCCACCTAGCTGGCACCTTAATTGTGCCTTTAGAAGGCCATTCTATCATTCTATTAAGCCAGCTGTGTCAGGATGAGAGGAAACATGGTAAGACCAGTGAATTCCATGAGCATGGGCCCATTGCTGAACTTTATTTGCTGTGAGGTGAGTTCCTTTATCAGGGTAGTGCTATGTGGGACACCATGATGGTGGATAAGGCATTCTGTAAGTCCTCCAATAGTAGTCTTGGCAGAAGCATTGTGTGCAGGCAAGGCAAAAAATTTGTATCCAGAGTAAGTGTCTCTTCCAGTAAGAACAAAATGCTGCCCTTTCCATGATATAAGGGGTCCAATGTAATCAATCTGCCACCAGGTTGCTGGCTGATCACCTTGAGGAATAGTGAAATATAGGGGACTCAGTGTTGTTCTCTGCTTCTGGCAGATTGGGCACTTAGTAATGTGGCTGTAGCCAAGTTGACCTTGGTGAGTGGAAGTCCACATTGCTGAACCCATGCATAATTTCCATCCCTGCCACCATGGCCACTTTGTGAGCCCATTGGGCAATGACAGGAGTGGCTGGGAAAGAAGGATGACTCATCTCCATAGAATGTGTCATCTTATCCACTTGATTGTTAAAATCCTCCTCTGCTGAGGTAATTCTTTGGAGAGCATTCACATTAGACACATACATCTTCACTTTTGGCCCGTTCAGAGAAGTCTACTCACATACCTCTTCCTCATACCTTCTTGTCACCAATTTTCCTAGTATGTACCTTCCAAGTCACTGACCATCCAGTCAAACCAACCACAGCCCATGAATCACTATACAATCACATATCTGGCCCTCTCTCCTTCCAAGCAAAATGAACTTCCAAGTGCACTGGTCAAAGTTCTATCCACTGGGAGGATTTCCCTTCACCACTGTCCTTCAGGGAGGTCCCAGAAAGCTGCAGTGCTGCTGCTGTACACTTCAGAGTGGTGCCTACATATCATGCAGAACCATCTCTAAATCAGGCATGAGTTCTCTCTTCCTCAGTCAACTGATTATAAGGTCCCTGCACATCTCGGGTTTGACCCAGACACCTCCGCGAAGCAGAGGGAGGAAGTGCCTCTTTTCTTCAGAGTCTGAAAGAATCAGACACTCATTATTATAAATCCCTATGAGGCCCCTGCACATCTTGGGTTTGACCCAGACACCTCCGCAACGCGGAGGGAGGAAGTGCCTCTTTTCTTCAGAGTCTGAAAGAATCAGACACTCATTATTATCATATTCTTGTTAATAGACCAAGTACAGACAAATCTTTCTAGCACCTCTCAGATCTCTCAAAAAGAAAGAAAACACACGCACGCACACGTAGGGATACCTTGGCACTGGGCTGGAAAGAGAGAGCCCACGCTCTGAGGTGGACTCACCGCTTTCCAGATGAAAAGGGAGGAAGCTTGTAATCCGAGTCATGGCACCAGAATATGTTACCGGAGAATGGCCTCGGTTCTTGTCTTCGGTGTAGGAAAGAATTCAAACACTGAGAAAAATAGTGCCAAGCAAGCAGAGGTTTATTAGCAAGCAGAGGGTTAGTAGTAAAAGTACTCTTGACTAGGAAGAGTGAAGCAGGCTACTCAGATATAGAGAGAATCTGAGAGCCCCATAGTCCTTTTCTTAGGGTTTTATACTCTTCTTGTCTCTTATCTGTCTCTGTTAACGTTTAAAAGCCAGGACAGGACCGCCTGTGGAGACTATTTCTTTGGTTTAAGGTTTAACTATGTAGGGACCATCTTATTGAGGAATGTCACCACCCCCTGCTTCTCCCTTTTCTTGAGTGTAAGCTCTCTACCTCCCCCTTACAGATATCCAATTTTGCCAGCACCATTTATTAAAGAGACCGATTCTTCCCCATTGAATGGACTTTGACCCCATGTCAAAAATCAGGTCTCTATAGATGAATGGCTTCATTTCTGGGTTCTCAATCCTACTCCACTGGTCTGTGTATCTATCATTGAACCAGTACCTAGCTGTCTTGATTACTGTAGCTGTACAGTATGTTCTGAGATCAAGAAGTGTGAGAACCCTACTTGTTCTTCTTCAATATTGCTTTGACAATTTGGGGCCTCTTTTCTTTTCATGTAAAGCTGGTGATTAGTTTTTCCATTTCAGTAAAGAATGTTGTCAAAATTTGGATTGGGATTGCATTGTATTTATAGATGACTTTGAGTAGTATTGACATTTTCACAATATTAAGCCTTCTAATCTGTGAGCATGGAATGTCCTTCCATTTATGTAGTTCTCTTTTAGTCTCCTGCAGTAGTGTTTTGTAGTTTTTTTTTTTTTTAATAACTTTTATTAAGCTTCAAGTGAACGTTTACAAATCCAATCAGTCTGTCACATATAAGTTTACATACATCTTACTCCCTACTCCCACTTGCTTTCCCCCTCTTGAGTCAGCCCTTTCAGTCTCTCCTTTCTTGACAATTTTGCCGGCTTCTCTCTCTCTCTATCCTCCCATCCCCTCTCCAGACAAGAGTTGCCAACACAATCTCAAGTGTCCACCTGATATAATTAGCTCACTCTTCATCAGCGTCACTCTCCCACCCGCTGACCAGTCCCTTTCATGTCTGATGAGTTGTCTTCGGGGATGGTTCCTGTCCTGTGCCAACAGAAGGTCTGGGGATCATGGCCGCCGGGATTCCTCTAGTCGCAGTCAGACCATTAAGTTTGGTCTTTTTATGAGAATTTGGGGTCTGTATCCCACTGATCTCCTGCTCCCTCAGGGGTCCTCTGCTGTGCTCCCTGTCAGGGCAGTCATCGATTGTGGCCGGGCACCAACTAGTTCTTCTGGTCTCAGGATGATGTAGGTCTCCGGTTCATGTGGCCCTTTCTGTCTCTTGGGCTCTTAGTTGTCGTGTGGCCTTGGTGTTCTTCATTTTCCTTTGCTCCAGGTGGGTTGAGACCAATTGATGCATCTTAGATGGCCGCTTGTTAGCATTTAAGACCCCAGACGCCACATTTCAAAGTGGGATGCAGAATGATTTCATAATAGAATTATTTTGCCAATTGACTTAGAAGTCCCCACAAACCATGTTCCCCAGACCCCCGCGCTTGCTCCGCTGACCTTTGAAGCATTCATTTTATCCCGGAAACTTCTTTGCTTTTGGTCCAGTCCAATTGAGCTGACCTTCCATGTATTGAGTGTTGTCTTTCCCTTCACCTAAAGCAGTTCTTATCTACTGATTAATCAATAAAAAACCCTCTCCCACCCTCCCTCCCTCCCCCCTCGTAACCACAAAAGTATGTGTTCTTCTCAGGTTTACTATTACTCAAGATCTTATAATAGTGGTCTTATACAATATTTGTCCTTTTGCCTCTGACTCATTTCGCTCAGCATAATGCCTTCCAGGTTCCTCCATGTTATGAAATGTTTCACAGATTCGTCACTGTTCTTTATCGATGCATAGTATTCCATTGTGTGAGTATACCACAATTTATTTACCCATTCATCCATTGATGGACACCTTGGTTGCTTCCAACTTTTTGCTATTGTAAACAGAGCTGCAATAAACATGGGTGTGCATATATCTGTTTGTATGAAGGCTCTTGTATCTCTAGGGTATATTCCCAGGAGTGGGATTTCTGGGTTGTATGGTAGTTCTATTTCTAACTGTTTAAGATAACGCCAGATAGATTTCCAAAGTGGTTGTACCATTTTACATTCCCACCAGCAGTGTATGAGAGTTCCAATCTCTCTGCAGCCTCTCCAACATTTATTATTTTGTGTTTTTTGGATTAATGCCAGCCTTGCTGGTGTGAGATGGAATCTCATCGTAGTTTTAATTTGCATTTCTCTAATGGCTAATGATCGAGAGCATTTTCTCATGTATCTGTTGGCTGCCTGAATATCTTCTTTAGTGAAATGTTTGTTCATATCCTTTGCCCACTTCTTGATTGGGTTGTTTGTCTTTTTGTGGTTAAGTTTTAACAGAATCATGTAGATTTTAGAGATCAGGCGCTGGTCTGAGTTGTCATAGCTGAAAATTCTTTCCCAGTCTGTAGGTGGTCTTTTTACTCTTTTGGAGAAGTCTTTAGATGAGCATAGGTGTTTGATTTTTAGGAGCTCCCAGTTATCGGGTTTCTCTTCATCATTTTTAGTAATGTTTTGTATTCTGTTTATACCTTGTATTAGAGCTCCTAGGGTTGTCCCAATTTTTTCTTCCATGATCTTTATCGTTTTAGTCTTTATGTTTAGGTCTTTGATCCACTTGGAGTTAGTTTTGTGCATGGTGTGAGGTATGGGTCCTGTTTCATTTTTTTGCAAATGGATATCCAGTTATGCCAGCACCATTTGTTAAAAAGGCTATCTTTTCCACAATTAATTGACAGTGGTCCTTTGTCAAATATCAGCTGCTCATACGTGGATGGATCTATGTCTGAGTTCTCAATTCTGTTCCATTGGTCTATGTGCCTGTTGTTGTACCAGTACCAGGCTGTTTTGACTACTGTGGCTGTATAATAGGTTCTTAAGTCAGGTAAAGTGAGGCCTCCCACTTTCTTCTTCTTTTTCAGTAGTGCTTTGCTTATCCGGGGCTTCTTTCCCTTCCATATGAAATTGGTGATTTGTTTCTCTATCCCCTTAAAATATGACATTGGAATTTGGATCGGAAGTGTGTTAAATGTATAGATGGCTTTTGGTAGAATAGACATTTTTACTATGTTAAGTCTTCCTATCCATGAGCAAGGTATGTTTTTCCACTTAAGTATGTCCTTTTGAATTTCTTGTAGTAGAGCTTTGTAGTTTTCTTTGTACAGGTCTTTTACATCCTTGGTAAGATTTATTCCTAAGTATCTTATCTTCTTGGGGGCTACTGTGAATGGTATTGATTTGGTTATTTCCTCTTCGGTATTCTTTTTGTTGATGTAGAGGAATCCAAGTGATTTTTGTATGTTTATTTTATAACCTGAGACTCTGCCAAACTCTTCTATTAGTTTCAGTAGTTTTCTGGAGGATTCCTTAGGGTTTTCTGTGTATATAATCATGTCATCTGCAAATAGTGATAACTTTACTTCCTCCTTGCCAATCCAGATACCCTTTATTTCTTTGTCTAGCCTAATTGCCCTGGCTAGGACTTCTAGCACGATGTTGAATAAGAGCGGTGATAAAGGGCATCCTTGTCTCGTTCCCGTTCTCAAGGGAAATGCTTTTAGGTTCTCTCCATTTAGAGTGATATTGGCTGTTGGCTTTGCATAGATGCCCTTTATTATGTTGAGGAATTTTCCTTCAATTCCTATTTTGGTAAGAGTTTTTATCATAAATGGGTGTTGGACTTTGTCAAATGCCTTTTCTGCATCAATTGATAAGATCATGTGGTTTTTGTCTTTTGTTTTATTTATGTGATGGATTACATTAATGGTTTTTCTGATATTAAACCAGCCTTGCATACCTGGTATAAATCCCACTTGATCAGGGTGAATTATTTTTTTGATGTGTTGTTGGATTCTATTGGCTAGAATTTTGTTGAGGATTTTTGCATCTATGTTCATGAGGGATATAGGTCTATAATTTTCTTTTTTTGTAATGTCTTTACCTGGTTTTGGTATCAGGGAGATGGTGGCTTCATAGAATGAGTTGGGTATTATTCCGTCATTTTCTATGCTTTGGAATACCTTCAGAAGTAGTGGTGTTAACTCTTCTCTGAAAGTTTGGTAGAACTCTGCAGTGAAGCCGCCCGGGCCAGGGCTTTTTTTGGTTGGGAGTTTTTTGATTACCGTTTCAATCTCTTTTTTTGTTATGGGTCTATTTAGTTGTTCTACTTCTGAATGTGTTAGTTTAGGTAGGTAGTGTTTTTCCAGGAATTCATCCATTTCTTCTAGGTTTTCAAATTTGTTAGAGTATGATTTTTCATAATAATCTGAAATGATTCTTTTAATTTCATTTGGTTCTGTTGTGATGTGGTCCTTCTCGTTTCTTATTCGGGTTATTTGCTTCCTTTCCTGTATTTCTTTAGTCAGTCTAGCCAATGGTTTATCAATTTTTTTAATTTTTTCAAAGAACCAGCTTTTGGCTTTGTTAATTCTTTCAATTGTTTTTCTGTTCTCTAATTCATTTAGTTTAGCTCTAATTTTTATTATTTGTTTTCTTCTGGTGCCTGATGGATTCTTTTGTTGCTCAGTTTCTATTTGTTCAAGTTGTAGGGACAGTTCTCTGATTTTGGCTCTTTCTTCTTTTTGTATGTGTGCATTTATCGATATAAATTGGCCTCTGAGCACTGCTTTTGCTGTGTCCCAGAGGTTTTGGTAGGAAGTATTTTCATTCTCGTTGCTTTCTATGAATTTCCTTATTCCCTCCTTGATGTCTTCTATAACCCAGTCTTTTTTCAGGAGGGTATTGTTCATTTTCCAAGTATTTGATTTCTTTTCCCTAGTTTTTCTGTTATTGATCTCTAGTTTTATTGCCTTGTGGTCTGAGAAGATGCTTTGTAATATTTCGATGTTTTGGACTCTGCAAAGGTTTGTTTTATGACCTAATATGTGGTCTATTCTAGAGAATGTTCCATGTGCACCAGAAAAAAAAGTATATTTTGTAGCAGTTGGGTGGAGAGTTCTGTATAAGTCAATGAGGTCAAGTTGGTTGATTGTTGTAATTAGATCTTCCGTGTCTCTATTGAACTTCTTACTGGATGTTCTGTCCTTCTCCGAAAGTGGTGTGTTGAAGTCTCCTACTATAATTGTGGAGGTATCTATCTCATTTTTCAATTCTGTTAAAATTTGATTTATGTATCTTGCAGCCCTGTCACTGGGTGCATAAATATTTAATATGGTTATGTCTTCCTGATCAATTGTCCCTTTTATCATTATATAGTGTCCTTCTTTATCCTTTGTGGTGGATTTAAGTCTAAAGTCTATTTTGTCAGAAATTAATATTGCTACTCCTCTTCTTTTTTGCTTATTGTTTGCTTGATATACTTTTTTCCATCCTTTGAGTTTTAGTTTGTTTGTGTCTCTAAGTCTAAGGTGTGTCTCTTGTAGGCAGCATATAGATGGATCGTGTTTCTTTATCCAGTCCGTGACTCTCTGTCTCTTTATTGGTGCATTTAGTCCATTTACATTCAGGGTAATTATAGATAAATAAGTTTTTAGTGCTGTCATTTTGATGCCTTTTTATGTGTGTTGTTGACAATTTCTTTTTTCCGCATACTTTTTTGTGCTGAGGCGTTTTTCTTAGTAAATTGTGAGATCCTCATTTTCATAGTGTTTGACTTTATGTTAGTTGAGTCATTACGTATTTCTTGGCTTTTATCTTGAGTTATAGAGTTGTTATACCTTTTTGTGGTTACCTTATTATTTACCCCTATTTTTCTAAGTAAAAACCTAACTTGTATTGTTCTATATCGCCTTGTATCACTCTCCATATGGCAGTTCAATGCCGCCTGTACTTAGTCCCTCTTTTTGATTATTGTGATCTTTTACCTATTGACTTCCATGATTCCCTGTTATGTGTATTTTTTTTTTTTAATTAATGTTAATTTGTTTGTTTTTGTGATTTCCCTATTTGAGTTGATATCAGGACGTTCTGTTTTGTGACCTTGTGTTGTGCTGATATCTGATATTATTGGTTCTCTGACCAAACAATATCCTTTAGTATTTCTTGTAGCTTTGGTTTGGTTTTTGCAAATTCTCTAAACTTGTGTTTGTCTGTAAATATCTTAATTTCACCTTCATATTTCAGAGAGAGTTTTGCTGGATATATGATCCTTGGCTGGCAGTTTTTCTCCTTCAGTGTTCTGTATATGTCGTCCCATTCCCTTCTTGCCTGCATGGTTTCTGCTGAGTAGTCTGAACTTATTCTTATTGATTCTCCCTTGAAGGAAACCTTTCTTTTCTCCCTGGCTGCTTTTAAAATTTTCTGTTTATCTTTGGTTTTGGTGAGTTTGATGATAATATGTCTTGGTGTTTTTCTTTTTGGATCAATCTTAAATGGGGTTCGATGAGCATCTTGGATAGATATCCTTTCGTCTTTCATGATGTCAGGGAAGTTTTCTGTCAGGAGTCCTTCAACTATTTTCTCTGCGTTTTCTGTCCCCCCTCCCTGTTCTGGGACTCCAATCATCTGCAGGTTATCCTTCTTGATAGAGTCCCACATAATTCTTAGGGTTTCTTCATTTTTTTAAATTCTTTTATCTGATTTTTTTTCAGCTATGTTGGTGTTGATTCCCTGGTCCTCCAGATGTCCCAGTCTGCATTCTAATTGCTCGAGTCTGCTCCTCTGACTTCCTATTGCGTTGTCTAATTCTGTAATTTTATTGTTAATCTTTTGGATTTCTACATGTTGTCTCTCTATGGATTCTTGCAACTTATTAATTTTTCCACTATGTTCTTGAATAATCTTTTTGAGTTCTTCAACAGTTTTATCAGTGTGTTCCTTGGCTTTTTCTGCAGTTATCCTAATTTCATTTGTGATATCTTTAAGCATTCTGTAAATTAGTTTTTTATATTCTGTATCTGATAATTCCAGGATTGTATCTTCATTTGGGAAAGATTTTGATTCTTTTGTTTGGGGGCTTGGAAAAGCTGTCATGGTCTGCTTCTTTAAGTGATTTGATATGGATTGTTGTCTCCGAGCCATCACTGGGAAACTAGTTTTTCCAGAAAATCCGATAAAAAAAAACTGCAGTCAGATCCCTATCAGAGTTCTCCCTCTGGCTTAGGCTATTCGGATGTTAATGAAGCCGCCTGGGGAGGGTGGGGGAGGGAACAGAGAGATAGGAGAGTAGCACCTCAGAATATAGCCAGAGTTGCTTGTCTTGCTTGGAATGACTATTATATCTGAGATTCCCGCGGGCGCGTCGCCTATGTATGCTGGCTGTGTGGAGATTGCCCCCGGGGGGTCTGGCCCGCTGGAGTCACGGTCAGATCCTCCGCTTCCAGCCCCACGCCCAGCATCAAGGCTCCCCTACTGGGACGGTGCACTCTCGACTCCAAAATCAGTCGCTGCCTCCCGGGGACTTCTCGTCCCTCCAGCCGCGTGGCCGTGCCGCCTCTGCGAACCAGTTGGGCCCCCTCCCGGGGTTAGTTCAGATGGGTAGAGCAGCTCCCCGTGCTTGTGCCGTGACCGAGTGTCCCGGCTGGGACGCTGTTCTCCCCGCTCCAATACCAGTCGCTGTCTCCCGGGGACTTCTCCTATCGGCTGTGTCCCACGCCGCCCGCGCGACCCGGCTGGGCCCCTTCCCGGGGTTAGTTCAGGGGGGTGGAGCAGCTCTCCGTGTTTATGCCGTACCTGCGTCCAGTCCAAATCCCTGCGGGATGGTTCCCGGGCTGGGACGCTGCTCTCCCTGTTCCAAGACCAGTCACTGCCTCCTGGGGACTTCTCCTACCGGCTGCGTCCCACGCCGCCCGCGGAACCGGCTGGTCCCCCTCCCGGGGTTAGTTCGGGGGGTGGAGCAGCTCTCTGTGCTTGTGCCATACCTGACTGGTACGCTGGCTCCAGGCTCTGGAAACAATCGCTGCTTCCCCGTATTAGTTCGTTCTCCGTCTCTAAATCTGTGTTTGTTGTTCAGGGTTCGTAGATTGTTATGTATGTGATCGATTCACTTGTTTTTCCGTGTCTTTGTTGTAAGAGGGATCCGAGGTAGCGTCTGCCTAGTCCGCCATCTTGGCTCCGTCCCCTGTTTTGTAGTTTTTATCGTATAAGTCTTTTCAATCCCTTGTTAGGTTTGTTCCTAGGTATTTTATCATTTTTGGGGCTATTGTAAATGGCATTGATTTCTTGATGCCACATACAGTTTTCTTGCTGTAATCTTTATGGAAGCAGATAGCCAGGTCTTTCTCTGGTAGAGCCACTGGGTTGGTACGAACTGCCAACCTTTCAGTTGGCAGCTGAGCATTTAACTTTTATGCCATCAGGGCTCCTTTTGAAAGTCTTACCTGCTTAATTTTTAGGCTGGTCTCCACCACTTCCCCTCGCCTGAGCTCTCAGAGACTTACAGCAGGCAGGGGAGAATGATGAGTTGTTCTGCCCAATACCAATGATCACCACAGCCACTGAGGGTCAGTGACTTGTACCCTCAGGTTCTCTGGGACTGAACAGAGACCTGAGGCCTCAGGAAACTCAAAAACAGAGTAGGAATATATTGGCTTTAATATCCTAAGGAGCAGATAAGTCTTAAGGATTTACCCTGTTTTTTTTTTTAGAGCTACTTGCAATGTAATAGGAGAATCTCAGAGAGTGAAAAGCCTTCAAGATCAAAGGAATGCATGTCCTGTGAAGGATTATTAAGCACTGTGGAGGATGGGGATAGGGGAAAGATTTAGGGGGCAGTGGTCTGCTGGTACCCCAGGAGCTGTAAGGAGCTACTGACTCTGTCCTTCATAAAACTCTGAGGTGGGGGAAAAGGGGGCTCTTGTGCCTGAGACCAGAGCTCTGGTCTTATGAAGGGCAGGCTGAGCAAGGCAGCAAGGAGACACTGCCAAGTGCCAACCAAGAGTTTCCCTAATCCAAGGCCTGGCCAGCCTTCTAGGAGAACTGGTTCCTTCCCCCTCCGGCACACTTCTAGGTCGACGTTTACCAGAGAACTTGGCTGCACCCAGGTTCCTACCACCATGCACCCAAGCCTTTGGGGAGCTGAATGTCCATCTTGAAGAATCTGCCTTTTCTGCAGAACCCCAAGTCAAGAAGGACACACCCAAGGCTGACTGCCGCCTGCCCCTGGGGGCCTGTCCACATAAGGTCTCCAGTTAACTCTAAAGCCCTGAGATCCCTCCTACCGCTGCACCACCTCACTCCCTAGGCACCTGAAGGTATCTAGTAACTCATCCTCTTGTAGCTGGTGGCTTCTTAGTGGAGCTGGTGACCTCATGTGTAGCTAGCCTCTTTTTAAGCCTAGTGCAGCCAAAGCACGAGCACTTGGTAGCTGAGTATTTATTCCTGCCCAGAGTTTTGTAGGTATAGTCTTCCTCATCTTCCCTACCCATTGCAACCTTTCTGAAGGGCCACAAAAAAACCAAGTGAGGCTCAAAAGAGCAACCAGTTCCCAAGCCACATAGCCAATACTGGAGTTAGAATTTGCAATCAAAGCCTCATCTACAGAGAGAGAGAGAGGTGCCAAGATATTGGGAGCTGAACCCCCGGGGAACAACAGGAGTCTTATCTCTGCCCGCTGGCTGTGCAACCCACTAACCCCCACCCCACTCAGCTCCACAATGCCTGAGCTAATTTCATTCAATTCTACTTTAAAAAAGAAAACCCAGGAAATAATTACTTCATTCAGACATTATTTACTTAAGTAATTCTTTACTCAAACGTCTTTAGGCTTTATTTTACTAATACTACATAATTACGTAATTGTGTAATTAGGAAGAAATTAAATGACAAATGTTTGCTGAGAACAAATGGAAAAAAATAGATCCTTTATTTCCTTGAGTTCTCTTGAGTCAGTACATTACTTCTTCTCCCCCCTCCTCCAGGTCCTCCCCCACTCTTGCACTCCCCCCTCACCCCACCATAGTGTTTCCTCAGTGGGGGTCTGGTGGGCGGAGGACCTGGACATGTAGCTGCAATTGTGGAAGCCTTGGCTTTAGGCAGAAAGCAAATGCATGTCAGAACTAACCGGCCTCTCTCCATCCAGAGCCTGACCTCCCTCCTAGGGTTGGGGCAGGAGTCAAGCCTTCTCTAGTTCGCACTTCCTGTCTCTAGATCCATGAGATCCGTGGAGCACCAACCTATGGCTACCCTAAAAAAGCTGAGTCCAGCTAGCCCTAAGGATTATCTTCCTGTAAGCAAAGACCAATTTAGCTTATGTTGCAGCTATGCTTCTGGGGCTGCAAGGTTCCCAGGCTGAAGGAAAGGAGTGAAGGGTCCACTAGGTAGGAAGGGAACAAGGTCTGCACATCTGCTTCACCACCTTCCCAGGGATCCACAGTGTCTGCATGTAAAATCCACCCAAGGATGGGGCAGGCATGAGACCCAGGACCAACCTGCCCATGAGGGTGCCTGTTCACAGGGACCACCACTCCTCCTTCCCTGTTTCACTTCTCTTACTGTCAGCAGCTGTAGAAACCAGCAGAGTTTCCTACAGGTAAAACATTCAATCAATCAACCACCCACCCATCACCCATTGAGCATGTCTTTTGTTCAAGTTCTGAGAGGGGCACAAAAGAGCAGGCAGGCCACAGCAACACTCATTAATACATCAGGGGTTTGAAACTTGGCATGTAGAGCAGTGTTATTCACGGTAGAAGTTTCTGAGGACAGCCTGCCAAAAAAAGGAAAAAAAAAAAAATCATTTGTAAATGTCCCCAGCATCCAGTACCAAAATGTGAGAGTTTAAACCGTGGGCCCAGGTGGTCAGGTTCATGTCCTGTCTCCAACACCTACAAGCTGTGACAAATTACTTCATCTTTTTTTTTTTTTAATTTATTTGCTCAGTAAAATGGGAGTGATAACCTACCCTGTTTTTGTGAGGATCAAATGAGTCGTCAGCAATAAGGCACTCAGAATAGTACCAAGTGTACAATAAACATTATAGTTTTCAAGCAGAAAATGGTAGTTCAATGGTAGAATTCTCAATTTCCATGCAGGAGACCTGGGTTCGATTCCTGGCCAGTGTACCTCATGTGCCGTTGCCACTGGCTGCTGGTGTTGCAATGATGCTGAACAGGTTTCAGTGGAATTTCCAGACTAAGAGGGACTAAGAAGAAAGGCCTGATGATCTACAAAAAAAAAAGTTGCTATTGGGTTGATTCCAACTTGTAGTGACCCTATAGGACAGAGCAGAACTGCCCCATAGGGCTTCCAAGGAGTGGCTGATGGATTCAAACTGCTAACCTTTTGGTTATCAGCTGAGCTCTTAACCACTGAGCCACCAGGGCTCCACCAAAAAACCAGACAGTGAAAATCTCTGGATTACAATAAGCCAATGCCATTGTACTTGGAATCCCTACGAGTCAGGGGCTGACTGGATAGCAGCTATGATGATTAATGTTATGTGTCAACTTGTCTAGGTTATGATTCTCCGTTATTTGGCAGACAATGGACTGATTGCTCTTCCATAATGTAACATAATGTAAACATCCTCTATTTTGTGATCTGATGTAAGTGGCCAATCAGTTGAAAGTCAATCAGTTTTGGGGTGGGGGTGGCCTGCATCCATATGTATGGACGTTCTGGCAAAGCTCACTCCCTCTCAATCATGCATCTGACTGATCATCTTCTGACCTGCAGTTCATGGGTCAGCAGCCTACTTATCTGACCTGCAGAGTTTAAGATTTGCCAGCTTCTGCAGCCCCATGAGCCAGACAGTTTGGGGTTTGTCAGTGCCTGCAACCACTGAGTCAGGAGAAGCCTCCAGCCTGAGGCCTGACCCACGGATTTGGGACTTGCCAGCCTCCACAACTGTGTAAATAAATCCCTCTCTATATGTTTACGGAGCCCTCGGGGTGCACTGGTTAGGAGCTCAGTTGCTAACCAGAATGTTGGCAGTTCAAATCCATGAGCTGCTCCTTAGAACCCTCTGGGGCAGTTCTACTCTATAGGGTCACCATGAGTTAGAAGTGACTTGATGGCAAAGGGATTTTTTTAATATATATATATATATACACTTTGCTGGTTTTCCTCCTGTAGAGAACCAGGAGAGAAACTGAGACACGTAAGAGATGTGCTGGCTGACTAGAGGGGTCACACCCGCTAGGAGCCCTGCTCACAAAGCAACACATTTTCAACCCAGAACACCTGACTCCCACTAACCTCAACAATAGTCATGCCACGTCGGCGAGTCTCTTTAAGAGACCACTCACCCATTTACCTTTTGCACCTCTCAGCCCCATCCAACTTCTGGCTAACGTACTTACATCTATATCCTCCGTGTGTGCTTTGCAAAAGGGATCAGTGCTGTATTTGTGATAGGCTAAGGGATAGTTGTTCTGGCGAAGGACCTCTCTCCCTTTCCTGTTTATACCGCCATTGTGAAGCTAAACACAGGCAGCCTTTCCTTGATCAGCTCCTCCTGCTTTCATGTTATAAAAGAATGAATAGGGACACTCTGGTCTGCTTCATTGAATCAAGAATCTTAAGGTTATTCATTAGACTAACTAAAGTTGTATCTGTTACCCCCTTTACAAAGAGTCTGAATGTCTGAGAGTATACAAAGAAGTGGGCTACAGGAGTCTATTTTATGACAGCCCTCCGTGCCCTGATTCCCTCTTTCAGTGTGTACAATTCATAAGGTATACAGAGAGGGGCAGACATGAGAAACGGGTTTGCTGGTTCCGCAGAGAAAAAGAAGGGAGGGGCCCAGAAAATAATAAGATTACCCCCTCCTTGGGTATAGACAGAAGAGGGGCTCCCACAAATGCTAAATCATCTCCTACGCCCAATTCCAAGGGACCCCCCCAAGATTATGCGGTGTGTCAGGGGCGAGGCAATCAAGGTGTCAGCTTCAATAGATAGTAAAGTTTGCCAATAAAATGAAGGCTTCCTAGACAGAGGCACAAAGGACCCCCACCCTAAAATGGCTAGTAGGGTATGCGATAATTAGTTTCTTCGCAGAACAAGGACATCAACAAACATACAGGCTTATGCCCTGCCAAGACCACAGACATAGACAAGAACAAGGACCCCTGAGACAGAGGTAGTAGGAAGTTTCTAGGCAAGAAACTTCAGGGCGGGCTAGTAAGACTAGTTAATTCTGGAAGCCCAGTGTAAGCAAGGACAGCTAGGACAGAGGCAGTAGGAAGTCTTTAGGCAAGAAACTTCAGGTAGGGGCTACACAGTAAGACTAGTGAATGGGGAAGCCCAGGCCTGAGAAGGGACACCTTCTCCGGGCAGCGATTTAACATAGGGGACACAGGAGATGTCCTACCCCCTATGGTTCATTCTGTTCTTTTCCAGATGGGAAACCAAAACTCAGTACCATTGGCCTCGCCTCTTGGATATATCCTCAAAAATTGGGACAGGTTTGACCCTCAAACCCTGAAGAGAAAGAGATTAATCTTCTTTTGTAACACCACGTGGCCTCAATATAAATTGGGAAATGGACAAATTTGGACACAACAGGGAAGTTTGAATTGCCATACGATCCTTCAGCTAGATCTGTTTTGCTGGACACAAGGCAAATGGACAGAGGTCCCTTACGTCCAGCTTTTTATGGCCTTAAGAGAAAATCCAGAACTGTGTAAAAAGTGTAAGACAGACCCCACAGTTCTCGCCATCATTACAAACCAAACAATAGACACCTTAGACCCAAACCCTAGCAACCCTGCAACCCCATCCTTAAATGCTGAAGAAATGTCTGTTCCTCCTACTCCTCCCTATTCCATTCCTCACCCACAACACCTTCACCACCTTACCTGTGCCCCCTTCAAGAAGTGGCTGCCCCTAATGGACCAGTCAGGGTACAGGTTCCCTTTTCAAAGCAGGACTTAGGAAAACTAAAAAGAGCTAGGAATTTTCTCTGACGACCCTAACAACGATATAGAAAAATGTAAGACCTTAACACTCACCTTTGATTTGGGTTGGAAAGACATAATGATAATCTGCAACCAAACGCTCACCCCGGGGAGAAAGATTAAATCTCACCGAGGCAGCCAGATGATTTACAGATGGGATATATAACAAAACTAACAGGCCTACCCCATGGGCACCGCCACAGTCCCAGGCATAAACCCAGGATGGGATTGTAATACCCAAAGAGACAGACAGGTGAGAGACCACATATTAGTGTGCCTGGTTGAGAAAATAAAAGCCTACAGAATAAAACCTACCAATTTCAGTAAACTGGCTACTATCAACCAAGGGCCCCAAGAAAACACCGTTCCTTGGACCTTTAATGCCTTTAATTCTTCTTTTACTATTTGGGCCCTGCCTCTTTAAAATACTAACTCATGTTGTATCTTCCAGGTTACAAAAGTTTCAATTACAAATGGCTATAATTCAGACTTTGTCAAATAATACAAGTCCTAAAAGCCCTTTGGATCGCAAAAAGATGGAAACACCCCCAGGGTCCATCGGTAGGTGAATGGGTAAGCAAAATGTGCTACATACATGCAATGGAACACCGTGCAGCCATACAGAATAACGAGTCTTTGAAACGTAATGTGTATGGATCTGGAGGACATTACACTGAGTGAGATGTATCAATCTCAAAAAGATAAATATTGTATGATCTCACTTTTATAAAAAGAGAAGAATAGGTATACATGCAGAGACCAACGTTCATTGGTGGTTACCAGGGATAGAAGTGGGAGGGAGAGGAAATCACTCTCTTGATAGTAGACACTTGTTATTTTTGTGACAGGAAAGTAACACCACATGTGGGTGAAGCGTGCACAGCTAGATCAAGGTAAATGATGTCACTAAAAAGTATACAAGATTAAGGGATGTTTTTGGTAAATGCTATGTTGTTGTTGTTAGGTGCCATCAAGTCGGTTCCAACTCACAGTGACCCTGTGCACAACAGAACGAAACACACTGCCCGGTCCTGCGCCATCCTTACAATCGTTGCTATGCTTGAGCTTATTGTTGTAGCCACTGTGTCGATCCACCTCATTGAGGGTCTTCCTCTTTTCCGCTGACCCTGTACTCTGCCGAGCATGATGTCCTTCTCCAGGGACTGATGCCTCCTGACAACATGTCCAAAGTATGTAAGGTGCAGTCTCACCACCCTTGCTTCCAAGGAGCAGAAGTTCTGGCTGTACTTCTTCTAAGACAGATTTGTTTGTTCTTTTGAAAGTCCATGGTATAGTCAATATTCTTGGTCAACACCACAATTCAAAGGCATCAGTAGTTCTTCGGTCTTCCTTATTCATTGTCCAGCTTTCACATGCATGTGATGTGACTGAAAATACCATGGCTTGGGTCAGGCACACCTTAGTCTTCAAGGTGACATCTTTGCTCTTCAACACTTTAAAGAAGTCCTTTGCATCAGATTTACCCACTGCAATGTGTTGTTTGATTTCTTGACTACCACTTCCGTGGGTGTTGATTGCGGAATCAAGTAAAATGAAATCCTTGACAACTTCAATCCTTTTTCCGTTTATCATGATCTTGCTCATTGGTCCAGTTGTGAGGATTTTTGTTTTCTTTATGTTGAGGTGCAATCCATACTGAAGGCTGTGGTCTTTGATCTTCATCAGTAAGGGCTTCAAGTCCTTTTCACTTTCAGCAAGCAAGGTTGTGTCATCTGCATAATGCTGGGTTTTAACGATTCTTCCTCTAATCCTGATGCCCTATTCTTCTTTATATAGTCCAGCTTCTCAGATTATTTGCTCAGCATACAGATTGAATAGGTATGGTGAAAGGATACAACCCTGACACACACCCTTCCTGACTTTAAACCAATCAGTATCCCTTTGTTCTGCCTGAACAATTGCCTCTTGATCCATGTAAAAATTCCTCACGAGCACAATTAAGTGTTCTGGAATTCCCATTCTTCTCAATGTTATCCATAATTTGTTATGATCCACGCAGTCGAATGCCTTTGCATAGTCAATAAAACACAGGTAGACATCCTTCTGGTATTCTCTGCTATCAGCCAGGATCCATCTGACATCAGCAGTGATATCCCTGGTTCCACGTCCTCTTCTGAAACCAGCCTGAATTTCTGGCAGTTCCCTGTCAATATACTGCTGCAGCCGTTTTTGAATGATCTTCAGCAAAATTTTGCTTGCACGTGATATTAATGATATTGTTCTATAATTTCCACATTCGGTTGGATCACCTTTCTTGGGAATAGGCATAAACATGGACCTCTTCCAGTCAGTTGGCCAGGAAGCTGGCTTCCATATTTCTTGGCATAGATGAGTGAAAACCTCCAGTGCTGCATCCGTTTGTTGAAACATCTGAATTGATATTCCGTCAATTTTTGGAGCTTTGTTTTTCGCCAATGCCTTCAGAGCAGCTTGGAGTTCTTCCTTCAGCACCATCAGTTCCTGATCATATGCTACCTCTTGAAATGGTTGAACATCGACTAATTCTTTTTGGTATAAGGACTCTGTGTATTCCTTCCATCTTCTTCTTCTTTTTTTTTTTTTAATTTATATATTATTTTATTTAATATTCATCATAATCGTATCATGTAATTTGCTGTCTATTTTACAGAAGAGAAGACTAAGTTTCAGAGAGGTTAAGTAGCTGCCATAGATCACAAAGATGAATTGCAACGCTGAGTCTTGAACCAAGTGCTCTCTGACTTAAAGCCCATGCTTTCCCTCATATCAGGCATGTGAAATTAGGAAGAACAGCATAAAAATGGCTGGCCAGTTATAACCTTCACTTGATTGGAAAATGACAGTCATGTTGTTCATGCCGGCCTTGGTAATCTCGTTTCTTCAGTACAAAAGCCAAGCCTGGAGCTAAAAAAAAAAAAAACTGCAAAAAAAAGAACTTAGTGTACCTAACAAAAGTAAATTGCAAAGAAAATATTCTTTTACCAGGGTACTAAGAATTGTCAAGGCAATTCACACCAAAGGGGGGAAGTGGGAACTCTCTGAACAAGAGTTAAGCATTCGTAGCTAAGTGTGAGAAAGTAAGATATTCTCCTTAGAGAAGAGTGAAGAAAAGACATAAAAAAAAAATTAGATCAGGCAATGACAGATTATAGATAAAGCTTAGTTTAAGAAAAAGGTATCTATATATTTCTTTAACTTTAAATTGCTTCTGATGTGTCTCTATTCAACTAAATATATGCGTGCATGTGCATATGTGTCTATTCAACTATATATATACATACACAGATGTGTGTGTGTGTGTGTGTGTGTGTACCCACACATACAGGAGCCCCTGGGTAGCACGAATGGTTAAGCAGTTAACTACTAGCCAAAAGGCTGGTGATTCGAACCCACCCAGAGGCGCCTCAGGAGACAGGGCTGGCCATCTGCTTCTGAAAGCCCTACCCGGAGCCTTGAAAACCCTAGGAAGCAGTTCTACTCTGCATACATAGGGTCAATATGAGTCGGAATCCACTCCATGGCAGCTAACAACAACTTCCCCTCTAGACAGTGAACCCCATGAAGATAGGAACTATTACTCACCATTGTATTCCCAGAACCTAGTAAGTAACTGGCATTGAATGTCCTTTGAAATTTTTAATAAATGAATAAAACTCAGGCTCTATAGAGCTGGAAACCCTGGTGGCGTAGTGGTTAAGAGCTACAGCTACTAGCCAGAAGGTCGGCAGTTTGAATCCACCAGGGGCTCCTTGGAAACCCTATGGGGCAGTTCTATTCTGTCCTATAGGGTTGCTATGAGTTGAAATCCACTCGACGGGACCAGGTTTGGTTTTTGGTATAGGGCTGGCCTTTTAAATAAGCTCTGTTGTTGTTAGGTATCGTCAAGTGGATTCCGACTTCCATCTTCTTTTGATGCTTCTGCATTGTTTAATAGAATCCTTCACTATTGGAACTCGAGGCTTGAATTTTTTCTTCAGTTCTTTCAGCTTGAGAAATGCCGAACGTGTTTTTCCTTTTTTTGTTTTCTATCTCCAGCTCTTTGCACGTGTTACTATAATACTTTGTCTTCTCGAGCCACCCTTTGAAATCTTCTGTTCAGTTCTTTTACTTCATCAGTTCTTCCTTTTGCTTTAGCTGCTCGATGTTAATGAGCAAGTTTCAGAGTCTCCTCTGGCATCCATCTTGGTCTTTTCTTTCTTTCCAATGATGTCTTGCTTTCTTCGTTTGTGATGTCCTTGATGTCCTTCCACAACGTGCCTGGTCTTCAGTCACTAGTGTTCAATGCATCAAATTTATTCTTGAGATGGTCTCTAAATTCAGGTGGGATGTACTCAAGGTCATATTTTGGCTCTTGTGGACTTGCTCTGATTTTCTTCAGTTTCAGCTTGAACTTGCATATGAGCAATTGATGTCTGTGCCACAGTGGGCCCCTGGCCTTGTTCTGACTGATGATATTGAGCTTTTCCATCATCTCTTTCCACAGATATAGTCAAATTGATTCCATCTGGAGAGGTCCATGTGTATAGTTGCTGTTTATGTTGGTGAAAGAAGGTATTTGCAGTGAAGAAGTCATTGGTCCTTCAAAATTCCATCATTCAATCTCTAGCATTGTTTCTCTCACCAAGGCCATATCTTCCAACTACCAATCCTCCTTCTTTATTTCCAACTTTTGCATACCAATCACCAGTAATTATCAATGCATCCTGACTGCATGTTCAATCAACTGTTTTATCAGACTGCAGCAGCTGATAAAAATCTTCTATTTCTTCATCTTTGGCCTTAGTGGTTAGTGCATAAATTTGAATAATAGTCATATTAAGTGGTCTTCCTCGTAGGCTTGTAGATATTATCCTATCTCTGACAGCATCGTACTTCAGTATAGATCTTGAAATGTTCTTTTTGATGATGAATGCAACCCCATTCCTCTTCAAGTTGTCATTCCCAGCATAGTACACTATATGATTGTCTGATTCAGAGTGGCCAATACCAGTCCATTTCAGCTCACTAATGCCTAGGATGTCGATGTTTATGCGTTGCATTTCATCTTTGACGATTTCCAATTTTCCTAGATTCATACTTTGTACATTCCAGGTTCTGATTATTAATGGATGTTTACAGATGTTTCTTCTCATTTTGAGTTGTGCCACAGCAGCAGATGAAGGTCCCGAAAGCTTTACTCCATCCACATGATTAAGGTCAACTCTACTTTGAGGAGACAGCTCTTCCCCATTCATCTTTTGAGTGCCTTCCAACCCGGGGGGCTCATCTTCTAGCACTATATCAGACAGTGTTCCACTGCTATTCATAAGGTTTTCACTGGCTAATGCTTTTCAGAAGTAGACTGCCGGGTCCTTCTTCCTAGTCTGTCTTAGTCTGGAAGCTTAGCTGAAACTTGTCCTCCATGGGTTACCCTGCTGGTATCTGAATACCGGTGGCATAGCTCCCAGCATTACAGCAACATGCAAGCCCCCACAGTATGACAAACTGACAGACACGTTGGAGGGGGGGAAATGCTATAGCATATACAATTTTGCAACAGCAACAAAAAATGTATGTGTGGTTACATATGTAGGTGTGTATGCATATACGTGTATAAAAAATAGGTAGGTTTATGTGTATATATATGTGTGCTGTAGCTATATGCATATGTATATGCATTTATGTGTGTGAATGCACATGTATCCATATGTATTTAAAGCACGTAATGGGCACAGTTATGAATTCTTCTTAGATATAACCAAACACCTCATGGGATTGGTTTACTGGGTTTGAAGACTTAAGACCATAATCTCATGGGTCAACTTGGTCAGTTGGCATAACATCGTTCATAAAGTTTATGTTCTACATTCTAGTTTGGTGAGTAGTGTCTGTAGTCTTAAAAGCTTGCGAGTGGCCATCTAAAATACAACTATGGGTCTGTACTGTTCGGAACAAAAGAGAAAGAAGGAAACCAAAGACTCAGAGAAAAAACTAGTCGGCAGGATGAATAGCCTACATGAACCATGGTCTCATCTACCCTGAGATCAGAAGAAATCGTTGGTGCCGGTCTACTGCTACCACATGTTCTGACCAGGACCACAATAGATGGATCCTGATAGAATGAGAAAAAAATGTGGAATAGAACTGTAAGTTTTTAAAAAGTCCAGACTTACTGGGCTGGTTGAAACGAGAGGATCCCCTTGAGACTATCGCCCTGAGATATCCTTTAAACTTTGAACCAAAACTACTCATTTTTCAGCTATATAACAGATTGGCTAATAAAGAATATCACTGATCAGTACTCTGCTCAATTGAAAAAAAACATCTACATGAGACCAAACAATCAACATTTACTCTAAAGCAAAGCGGAGACGGTCAGGGGGCAGGGAAACTTGATTGCAGGAAATGGAACAATCTGAATGGAAATAATGAGAATGTTGTTGACATAATATGAAAAATGTAACCAATGCAGTTGAAAATTTTGTATAGAAATTGTTAAATGGGAGCCTAATTTTCTATGTAAACTTCACTGAAAATACAAGAAATATTATTAAAAAAAAAACAAAAACAAACGAACTCTAGCGGGGGCAGTTCCACTCTGTCGCGTGGGGTCACTATGAGTTGACATTGACTCCTGGGCACCCAGCAACAACAAGACTTTCAGCCTCCTCATGGGGGTGTGGCTTTGGCCTTTGATTGGCTTCTCACTGACACAAGCATCCTTTGGGAAAGGAACACAAAAGCAGCTCGTAGAAAGTTACTGGAGCAAAGGGAGAGAATTGCAAAAGAACGCTGACCTGGTCCTTCAGGCCAAAACACACAAGGTGGGTTAAAAACATCAGTTTTTCTTGAGTGGTTTATGTTTTCTCCACCCAGCTGCAAAAGTTTGGTAATATTCAGTAAAGTTGAGGGAACATTTCCCTGTAATCCAATAACTGCACTCCTAGTCATATACTCTAGCTAAACTCTCATATAAGCACATAAACATACATGTACCAGAAAAATCAGAGCTTTGTTTGTAATAGCAAAAAAAAAAAAACTGTAACAACTTAAATTTCCATCAATAGAAGAATGTATAAATTAAAAAAAAAAAATTTTTTTTTTTTTATAAATAAGTTGTGGTGTATTCATTCAATGGAATTCTTTAGAGCCATAAAAATGAATAGAGATTTATGTAACAACATGGATAAATCCTGCATACACAATGTGAAACTAAAAAACCAAATTGTGAAAGAAAATATATACTGTACTGTGATAAAACCGTTGCTGTCAAGATAACTCCAGCTCATGGCAACCCTAGAGTGGAAGTTCTTCATAGAGGTTTCTTGGCTGTATTCTTTACAGAAGTAGATCGCCAGGCCTTTCTTTTGCAGCACTGCTTGGTATGCAAAATCATGTTGTTATTGTTAGCTGCCATCTCGTGGTGACCCCATGCATAATGGAACAAGATGCTACTGGGTCCTGCTCCAACCCCGCGATTGGTTGCGGATCTGACCATTGTAATCCGTAGGGTTTTCATTGGCTGGTTTTTGGATGGACCTTTCTACCCAGTCCATCTTAATCTGGCATACTATATGCTATTTAGGAATAATACGTAAAAATAGAAATGCCAAATTCAAGATGGTGGGTCTAGGGGGTAAGGGCTAGGGTTTGCGGAGGGAGGGGATGTAGTGCATAGGGCATCCAATTATATAGGTAGGGTCATTTTTTAAGCTAGGAGGTAGGTACAAAGGTATTTATCATGTTATTCTTTGAAAATGTATGGTTTAAATATTTTCATCAGAAATAAAAATACAAAAACAACTAAAAACCCCATCAGCTTTCTGTAGAACGTGTGAATCTGAGATGGCAGGGGTGTGGTTTGACAGTGGGGGTGAGGGCTAGTAGAGAAGAATTCAAAGGAAACAGGCCACAGCAGGCTGCTAGGAAGTTTTCTGGGCTGAATAGTTATTCCATAAAGTTCCTTTTTTCGCATAATATCGGCCTATGTAAGAAGCTAAGTATTCATTGAGTAATTAGCCAGTTCAAATTTGTGGTATGAAAAGACAATTCCTTCTAATTATAGGGATGTCAGTTAAAGGATGCCACACTGGCATGCCATTCACTGCCGAACATCCTTCATAAAAATTCTTGCTGTGATTCAGATTCAAAAAGGTAAAAAAAATCCACAAAACGAAAAACATTATTTTTGATAATGAAATATTTACCAGAGCTGAGAAAATAAGTCACATGAATGTTTCAGGCTAATCAAAGGCTCTTTTTAAAAAACTCCCAGGAAAGGTACTGTTGCTCTAACAGCTTTGCTCTGAGGTTCAAAGATTTTCTGGGCTAACAGCACTGTTGTGATGGCCTTTCCTTGAGGGTCTGCAGCCCCATGGGCCAGTCCTGACTTTATGAGTAGGCGGCCCTTACGCATTCGCCCACCCTTCCTAGAGATGTAATTTAATTTACAGTCATTCTGCTGCTTTGTAATTTTAAAAAGTTCCAATGTGTGTTTTCTCCTCCTCCGCTTAGATCCTAAATGCCGTTACTGAGTTGTGTCTCTTTGAGGGATGGCCCTGGGGATGGGAGAGGAGGTGTATCAACTCTGCTTCAATTCTTTCTGTATAAGAAAAACTCAGCAACTGCTTAATTAATGTTGTAGTTGGTGTGGTAGAAATTATACCTCGACTCGAGGTCCAGCTCAGGCACTCCCCAACTGTGGTACTTTGGATGAGTTATTTAACCTCTCTCAGTCTCAGTTTTGCTTTTGTAAAATGGGGATAATACGTAACTACCTTACAGGGTTTGTGTGAGACCCCAAGGAGGTAATGACCATGACGACAGTTTATGAATTCTAATTTGTCACACAGATATAAAGCGTAAAAAAAAAAAAAATTTTTTTTTTTATACAATATAAAATGATATCAGTGTAAATGACAATGACCTGTGCTGGAAATGGGGAAATGAAGGTAGTTTAAACCCAGTCATTTTTATAGCAGCCATGTGAGCACTGTCTTGCCCAGCTCTCTTGAATTTACTACCTGTTATTGATTGAATGGTGTCCCTCAAAAATATGTTCTGTAAATCCTAACCCCATACCTGTGGCTGGAGCCCTGGTGGCGCAGTGGTTAAGAGCTATTCAGCTAACCAAAAGGTTGGCAGTTCAAATCCACCAGCTGCTCCTTGGAAACCCTATGGGGCAGTTCTATTCTGTCCTATAGAGTCACCATGACTTGGAATCGACTCGCTGTCACACAACAAAAACAATACCTGTGGTTACAATCTCATTTGGGAATGGGTTTTCTTTGTTACGTTTATGAGGCAGCATTAGTGTAGGGTACATTCGGAGGCGATCTCTTTTGAGATATTAAAAAAAGAGCAAATTAGGCATACAGAAGCAAGGAGAACTGGGGGAAGATAGATGTCACACCATATGAAGATCTCCAAGGAGCCAATGAATAGAAGCTGAAGAGACAAGGACCTTTCCTCAGAGCTGGCAGAGACAGAAAGCCTTCTCCTAGAGCCGGCACCTTGAATTTGGATTTCTAGGCTGTTTTTTTAAAGTGTGAGAAGGAGTCCTGGTAGTCCAGTGATTAAGCCCTCAGCTGCTAACTGAAAGGTTGGCAGTTTGAACCCACCAGCTGCTCTGGGGCAGAGAGATGTGGCAGTCTGCTTCTGTAACAATTTGCAGCCTTAGAAACCCTGTGGGGCAGTCTTATTCTGTCCCATAGTGTCACTATGAGTTGGAATTCACTCGACGATAATGAGTTTGGTTTGGTTTCAAAAAATGGAGTAAGTAAATTTCTGTTTGTTAAAGCCAACCACTTGTATTTCTAGTATATTTTAGCACTAGATAACTAAGACATCACCCCTCTCTCTGCAGGCAGTGGTCAAGTGTGGGAGCAACTGTGTCTCCGCTCTCCTGGCCTTTTTCACTGGACACCCTCCCATGACCACAGCTGTTGGTCCAGGGATAGTGCCTGACCCAAGCGGGACTAACCTGAGGAGTTTCCTAGGATTTTAAAAACAAGAAGTCAGTCAGATCCTCCCTGACTGAGGAGATAAAAGACAAGAAATACCCTAATTATAGTATATCAGTTAAGACTGGATTTATCTGCATTTAATGCAACGCTGCCCCCAACCCAACCCCATCACAACAACAAAACAAAAGCAGTGGCTTGAACAGTAGACATGCATGTGTGTGTTATGTAAAGGAAGCCCAGAGGCAGGCAGTGCAGGTGGGTCAGCGAGCTCCATGAACTCCTGCCTTTCTGTTCCTCCATCCTCAGAGCATAGTTTCCAACCTGAAAATCAGCTTATGTTTCAATAAGGATGCAGAGACTCCAAGGATATCATTTGCATTCCAAACAGTTGAAAGGACAAAAGGAGAAAAGAGCATGTCCCTCCCCTAGAGAAGCCCTGACTCTCTTCCTGTTTAACCAGTCCCTCTGGGGTGGACTCTGACTCCGGGGACCCCACGGTGTCGGAAGCCCTAACTCCTCTTCCTGTTTAACCAGTCCCTGTGGGGTGGACTCTGACTCCGGGGACCCCACGGCTGTCGGAAGCCCTGACTCCTCTTCCTGTTTAACCAGTCCCTGTGGGGTGGACTCTGACTCCCGGGACCCCACGGGTGTCGGAAGCCCTGACTCCTCTTCCTGTTTAACCAGTCCCTGTGGGGTGGACTCTGACTCCGGGGACCCCACGGGTGTCGGAAGCCCTGACTCCTCTTCCTGTTTAACCAGTCCCTGTGGGGTGGACTCTGACTCCGGGGACCCCACGGGTGTCGGAAGCCCTGACTCCTCTTCCTGTTTAACCAGTAGGCGTACAAGGTCTGTTCAGGTCCCTCCCTGTCAGCTTTAATGTGACACTAAGTGAGTTGAGGCTTTGAAAGAGGTGCCGCAGGCCAGTACATTCCTCCGTTTCCCAAGCCCAAATCCAGGCTCCCTGGCATCCTCCTTGGCTCTGGGTCCAGGAACATTGCAGAAAACTTGGAGCTGGTTTCTGCTTTCCCGTGTCTTCCAGTGTTGTCTGAAATCATTGATTTGCTTTTTTCCACTGAGGACACTGAGAGAGTACTGGGGCTCCAGGGACTCAAGCTATGAAACCACATCCTCTCCTCTTGCTTGGCAGGACCCCAGGGGTGTCACCTAGGTGGCAGGACCCCAGGGGGTGTCACCTAGTTGGCAGGACCCCAGGGGTGTCACCTAGTTGGCAGGACCCCAGGGGTGTCACCTAGGTGGCAGGACCCCAGGGGTGTCACCTAGTTGGCAGGACCCCAGGGGTGTCACCTAGGTGGCAGGACCCCAGGGGTGTCACCTAGTTGGCAGGACCCCAGGGGTGTCACCTAGGTGGCAGGACCCCAGGGGGTGTCACCTAGTTGGCAGGACCCCAGGGGTGTCACCTAGTTGGCAGGACCCCAGGGGTGTCACCTAGGTGGCAGGACCCCAGGGGTGTCACCTAGGTGGCAGGACCCCAGGGGGTGTCACCTAGTTGGCAGGACCCCAGGGGTGTCACCTAGGTGGCAGGACCCCAGGGGTGTCACCTAGTTGGCAGGACCCCAGGGGTGTCACCTAGGTGGCAGGACCCCAGGGGTGTCACCTAGTTGGCAGGACCCCAGGGGTGTCACCTAGGTGGCAGGACCCCAGGGGGTGTCACCTAGGTGGCAGGACCCCAGGGGGTGTCACCTAGTTGGCAGGACCCCAGGGGTGTCACCTAGGTGGCAGGACCCCAGGGGGTGTCACCTAGGTGGCAGGACCCCAGGGGGTGTCACCTAGGTGTTAGACGGCCTGTCCTAAGTCATGCCAGGAATCAGCAAACCCTTTTAGTCTGACAGAGATAAAGGAAAAGGCTTTCCCTTGGAGCTTGTCTGGAAAGTGGTTCAGTTGACCTTGGGAAAGCCTGGAGGTGTGTCTGGGGAGCAGGGCCAGGCGTCCTGATGTCACCTTTTGGTAGTTGCAGTAACCGCATAGAAGCAGAGTCTCCTCCCCTCCCTGCCCTCCATCCCAGGGAGGCTGAAGTGGAGTTCAGAACTGATCAGGAGAAACTTGCAAGGGCAGGTCATTGTGGTTAGTTGATAGACATTCGAGAATGCAGTTCATGCTGAGTCTGTGGGTAAAAAATACTTCCCTATGAGCTGATTTTATTGCTGCAATGAACCTCATCTCTGTTAGTCAGAAGGTCATCATCTGTGGCAGTCATGTGACTGGGAATCAGAGAAAAGTGGAACCAATGGGCCTCCAGAGGTAATTTTATACACCTCTTGCCTCTACTCCACTGTATCCAGTTGAATAATAGCTAACCATTATTGAACATTCATTATCTGCAAGTACCATAATAAGAGCATTCTCTTATATAATCCTCCTGACAACCTTGAGTTAGGTTAACATCATTTCAGTTTAGCAGATGTGAAAACTGAGGCACAGTGTCACACATCAAGTTGACAGAGCTGGGATTCAAATTCAGTTTAGATTGATTCCTAGGCCTATACTCCAAATCATGAAGTTCTACTGCATTCTACAATGTTTATTCAAGATCCACCATGTGCTTAGAGCTACCCATTGGTTGACAGATGCTACTAGCAGGACCATCTCCATCTGAAGGTTGCCATACCTATCTTCAGACAGTCTGTTTGATGACTCCTTTGCTAATAGGTTCTAGTGCTAACACAGAAATATTCCATGGAAATATAATGTGTTGTTGTTGAGCGATGTCAAGTTGATTCCAACTCATAGCAACCCTATATAACAAAGTTGAACTGCCCTATAGGGCTTCCTGGGCTGTAATCTTTACAGGTGCAAATTGCCAGGTATTTTCTCCCTCAAAGTGGCTGCTGGTGGGTTCAAACCACTGACTCTTATCTCACTTAAAATCCTTTTAAGGCCCAATAATTCTCTGCTTTAATTTTTTTTTTTCATACCATGTGTTTTCATTAATGGAAGCATGCTGAGCTATTGAATGTGTTTAATTTTGGGGTGGTAATATGGATTTTGAGAAATATTATGTGGGAATACATGGTTACCACAGATCTCAGGGGGTTCTCAGGTGTCATGATCGGTGGGCACCTGTCAATCCTATTGGTCATGAGTGGCAGATTTTATTGTGAGGTGTCTTCCGTTGTGGTACGTTGGGCACCTCTCGTTTTCCAAATATCACACACACACACACACAAAACACAACCAAACCCACCAGGGCTCCCTAACTACCAGATTTATGTAAGGCACAAATATGCTTACAAGGCTTATCTAGCTGTACAAAAGCCAAAAGAGACAAAAGTTTTGCCCAGTCATATTTCCGAGATTCACTACCTCACATTTAAGCCTTCTACCTCAGCTATTTTGCTTCAATGACCGTATTTTTCACCTTTCACCATTACACAAGTCCCCACTGGAGGGCAGCAAATACTTTTAGCAGGAAAAGTAGTGTCTCAAGAATCCTGACAGCTGGAAAACGTGGATGGGCAACTGTACATCCCATGGGGCATTAAAGAGTTAAGAGCATTATTCCCTACTTAACAGGTGAGGAAAGTGACACATAGGGGAAAAAGTATCTTACCTAAGGACACATAACTGGCAAGTGGCTCCTACAATGTGTATTGAATATCCACCGTGAGTTAGGTAAAAAGTGGCCATCAACTTCCCCTACTTCAGGGATGACTCACATCCCAAATCTTCCTCAAGGGCAAGATCTTCATAGAGTAGGTGATGCTTGTGAAGCCTCTGGAAGGTTTTCCTTTCTGCTGGTAGGGTCGGTGGCCTAACTGGATGGGGAGCTAGTGTAAGAAGCAAAGTGATTCATCTTTGTGACCAGTGAGAGTAAAAATAGTTGGTTTATTGAGCACTTAGTATGTATCAGGCACAGTTCACTTTTTGCACTATTATCCCACCTAAAAGCATTATTTTACATGTTCTAGTAGGTACATTACAAAATTTTTAAAAGAAATAGGTATCACTGTAACTCATGCTGTCTGCATAAAATATTCAAATAATCACATTATAGTGTTATGTCAGTGCATAGAAAATGTCATTCAAAGTGAATCAATCCGTTGACACTGACATAATCAGTGATGTATTTATGTGGAATACTGGAATGTGGAAAGCTGAAATGTAGTGTGACATGTGTGTACAATGCAGCAATAGTATCTTACAGGATGCGATGGTTAAAGTGAAATTTATTCCCATTGGAACAATAAAGTTGTGTTTAATGAAAAATATTTTACACTGCTTCTGCTTTAAATATAAATTAATTAAAATTAAATGAAATAAAAACATTCAGTTCCTTGGTTGCCGTAGCCACATTTTAGGACTATCCATGTGGAATCCATGTGGGCAGGTCTAACATGGACCTGGAGTTCTTCCTGATGCAAACACACTTAACAGACTTGAAAACAGAGAAGACAAGCCAGGCTAGAGTAGTGCATCTGTACGGAGCAACAGTGGAGAATGAAGCTGAGACGATATGTGGAACCCAAATGCAAGAAGGCCTGAAATACTGTCCTGAGGAACTGGAATACTGCCCTGTGGGAGACGGAAACCGTGGTCAATTTTTGAAATAGAGAATAATGTAATGAGATTGGTGCTTTAAGAAGAGTAACCTGGATGCACAGAGCAGAACGGGTTTTGGGAACACAGATTAGAAGTGAGAAAACCAGATCACTGGGAGGGAAGATGATTGTTACGGATCGAATTGTGTTCTCCAAAAGATATATTAAAGTCCTAAACTCTGTGCCTGTGAATGTGACCTTGTTTGAAATAGAGTTTTTCTTTGAAGACATTAGCAATTAAGTTAATGAGTTCATATTGGAGTAGGGTGGGTTCTAATCCCTTCAGAGTGATGTCCTTATAAAAGGGGAGAACAGACATGGAGACAAGATCACACAAAGGAAAGACAGACAACTTGTGAAAATGCATCTTCAAGCCTAGGAAGTGCCTGGGGCTACCAGAAACAGGAAGAGATCCATGTGGAAGGCTTTTCCCTGAAAGTCAACAGACAGCCTAACTCTGCCCATGCCCTGAATTCAATCTTCTAGTCTCCAGAACTGTGAGACAATAAATTTTTGTCCTTTAAAGGCACCCACTTTGTGATGTTTTATTATGGCAGCCTTATGAAATAAAGACAATGCTAAAGTTTTGAACTTTGGTGAGAGCAGCCAGAAAAGTAAGAGATGTATCAGAGAAACACTAGGGAGAGCTGTTATGAGCCAATGATTGGATGGACAAGGGAACAAGAGAAGGGGAAGAGCTGAGGATAACCCTGACGTTAAGTCTCAGACACTGGAAAATGACAATACCACTGATAGAAACAGGAAGTCAGGAGAGGAACCAAGCTAGGGCCAGAGTGGAGGGAGGGGTATAATGAGCTCGGTTTTGTACAGAGTTTGTGGTAATCTCTTCCATTCTCTCTCTTCCTCTTTCTTCCGCCCCCTCTTACCCCTTCTCTGCTATCCTTCTCCCTCTTACCCTCCCCTTCCTTCCCTCCCTTTCCTTTCTCGAAATACATTAATTGAGCACTTATTATGTGCCAAACCTGTTGCCATCGAATCAATTTCAACTCATCGCGACCCTATAAGACAGAGTGGAACTACCCCGTAGGGTTTCCAAGGGGCGGCTGGTACATTAGAACTGCCGACCTTTTGGCTAGCAGCCATAGTTCTTACCCACTATTACGTGCTGTAAAAACCTGACCTTCAGGTGCTAGAGACAAATAAATTTAGCAGGCATTTCCCAGGCCTAAGAAAGGACCACTGGGGTGGGTGGTGGGTACTTTATGTTGTTTAGGGACAACAAAATAAATCCTCTCTCTTAAACATTCTCTCTTGTCATGTTGCTGTTTTAGGTGCAATCGAGTCGATTTCAACTCATAGTGACCCCAAGTAATAGACTAAAACTACTCCATAGGATTTTCTTGGCTGTGTTCTTGTGAAAGCAGATCACCAGATCTTTCCCTTCTGGAGTGTCTGGGCAGGTTGGAACCGTCAGTCTTTCGGTTAGCAGCCGAACACTTAACTGTTGCATTACCAGGACTCCTTTCTTTTGTCATGCTGGACATAATTTTTGAGGGGAGTGGAGATGGCAGGATGAAATGAGAGTAAAAATAGTTTACACTTATTGAGCATTTAGTATATTTTTGGGCGCAGTTCTAACCATTTGTGACCATTATCCCATTGAACAGGTGAGGAAAAGGAGGCATGGTGCAAAAAAGTACCTTACCTAAGGAAACACACTGGTAAAGGTGGGCCAGGATTTGACTCCTACAGTGTGTATTGAATATCCACTGTGAGTTAGGTAAAAAGTGGTCACACCATCAGCTTCTCCTACTTGAGGGATGACTCGTCTCTCCAGGTCTTCCTGAAGGGCAGGGTCTTCACAGAGTAGGTGACTCCAGCTGAAACCTCTGGGAGTTTTCCCTTCTGTAGGTGAGATTGGTGATCCAGCTGGACATGGAGCTAGTGTGAGAAGCGAAGCTACTGACCTTCTTTCACCTCACAGCAGAGGGAGAGGCAAGATGGAAGGATGCACTCTTCAAGTTTCTTTTCTTATTGTTCATCAAGTGACTGCTCCCAGGGAATTGTTTTTCTCCTTTAACTGCTGTGTTTTGATGGTGTTGTTCTAATATAGTTACCCACCTGCAAGTACATTCCAGAAAAAAGGGCCTCAAATGAAATTGGAGCTGGGGGAGGTGATGGGGGGAGAAGGAGTTGGGAAATATTGCATTGTTCCTGTACAGCAGCTCAGGGGATTTACTCTCAGCTTTCAGAGCCAAGTGGATATTGCTTATTCATGTGCAATCTAATCCTGCATTCAGCCCAGAGGCTGAGGGGCCAGGGATGACCTGGTTGCAGAGGGGCTAGGAGAGCATGGAGGGCTGTACCTGAGCATGTGTTTTGTGTGGTGGACCAGCGCTCCCCTGCTCTGGGAGGCCTGGTGTTGGAAGCAGTTATTACTTGGATGGCCCAGATGGGTGCACAGGGAGTGACTGGGAGGAAGTAAGTAGGGGCTGCAGGTGGGAAAGGTGCTCAGTCACAGGATTGACGGAGAAAGTGATGCACAGTGTGCAACTCAAACATCTGGGGGGCAAAAATCCCGGGAGCCCCCCCAGCATGATCCCTTGGAAGGCTGGCAGAGCCACAGACTGATGTACACCCACAGGCAAGGAATGTCTTAGTAACCCACTTGGCGGGTGATGGATCATCAGAGGAGGAGCCACAGAGCTACAGCTTGGCTACCCTGAAGCATAGACTCAATAACATGTGATAATTCACCTAGGGGCACAGGAAGGAGATTTCCCAACTGTGGCTAACCAACAATGAAGGCCTGAAAACAGCCACTTGAGACTGCTTTTATGTTCATCTGTTGGCTTAGAAGCAAATGTCTAAGAGAACCTGGACACGGATCAAACAAATACGCTGGGAACCTCACGCAATGTGCAGATCTGCCATTTTTTCCCACTGAGGGCCCGTGTGCCCAGCCTGTTTCCTTCCAGCCCCACAGGAGGCAAGAACCTGAAGAAGGAAGGACCTCTGTAATACCTGATGGGACTCACACTGCAGCTGGCCTGTGTGTTTCTAGCTAGAATTTTCTGGGCAATTCTAGCACAGAGCCATCATGGAACAGGGAGCAGTCATCTCTGTAGGGCTCAGTGATTGAATGGGAGAGACAAAACAGTCCTTCCTTTGACAAAGTGGAAGCTAAAGGCTAATGGCCAGAGGCCTCCTCTCTCTCCACAGGGGTGTTTGACAGTCTTGGTGCAGAGAGGACAGGGTAGAGCGGAGCCCTGTTTCCTGTGGGAGGAGAACGGTTCCCTAAAGCCACTGGGTGGATGGAAAGAAGATACCTTCATTACCAATCCATCTGCTCTTCTTTTTCTCCAATTCCTTCCTCCCAAAGGAATAACCTGCAGTGGTTTTGTTTAAACAACCAAAAGCAGAGATGGCACGGGGGCTGGAATTCTGTGGTTATTCTAGTCATAGAAAGAGGTATGCTGCCACCTTCTTCACAATAGAAGGTATAATAAGAATCATAGAAATAGCCAGCAGGTATCATTATTGAGTGTTTGCCATGTGCCAGGTGCTGTGCTAAATACTTTGTGAACATAGTCACAGGTGATCCCCCAATAACCTTGAGTATTTACATACTCCCTCTCCCTCCACCATAGACCTTTACACACACTCATAACCACACTCACCAGGACCCAAGAGCTGGGAACTCTTACCAAAAATAAACCCAGGTAATCTCTGAGCAGGTGCATGTTACTTCAGGCTGGCTCCAGGAGAATCACTAACTTACTGATACCTTTATTGGCTGACTCATGGCATGTGAAGTTGTGAAACAGTAAAACAACTGAACAGGTGAGAGAGGTGATGAGACACCAATCAACAAGCTTCAGTGCTGTAGCAACACCATGTAGTTTATGAAATGGTAGCTTGTACTGATGGAGATATCTAAATTGGCAAAAGTACATGAAGAAGGTAAATATTCTTGGCCTCATTTTACATATGAAGCAACTGAGGTTGAAAGAGGTGAAATAATTTGGCCAAAGTCAGACAGCAACTAAGTTACAGAGCCAGGATTTGGACCCAAATCTGTCTGACACCAAAATCATTCACCTCTATATCTAGACCAAATCCCAGCCCAAAGAAAGGCATTAACAACACCGTCCTGAATATAAAGGAGATTTTCAACACGTCAGAATCCACACCTTCCTGTGCACCGGACCCAGGAAGTTGCACTATTGATTCTAATATAAAATGGGTTTTTAGAGTAGTAGAGGATCATTTCCTAAATCAGTTGCTCTTTTTCTTTAAGAGTCACAGTTATAGACTCTTAGCCATATAGAGGAAACCTTTGAGGACATTTAGTTCAAGTCCTTGAACGAGGGAAATGAGGCCCAGACAGAGGAAACAAACAGTTCTAGGTTACATGAGTGAATGGCATAATAGAACCTAGAATTCAGGAATTCTGACTCTTTGGCCCAAGCTCTTTTGATAACTGTATGAACTTTGTTACATCTTTGGGTTCTTCTTGTTATGAAGGAGACAAGGCAAGAGTCTGTTACCTACTGCTGCCATAACAAAAAAATACCACAAGTGGGTGCCTCTAAAGAACAGAAGAAATTTATTGTCTCACAGTTTTTGAAGCTAGAAGTCCAAATCAGGACATCAGCTCTAGGGGAGGGTCCCTCCTTGTCAGTGGCCCCAAGTGTTGCTTGGCATTCCTTGGCTTGTTGACGGTTCCTCACAAAGTCTGTTTCCCCTATGTGTGTCTCTCTGGGTCTATTCTGCTCTTTTTATAAGACACCACTCAGAAGGGATTAGGTTTAGAACCTCCCTATCCTGGTATGGCCTCTTTGACATAACAAAAGAATCCCTATTTCCAAATAAGGTCATATTTACAGAAACAGAGGTTAAGATTTCAACATAACTTTTAGAAGGACAAGATTCAGCCCATAATGGCAACTCACCCCTAATCACACTGAGTCTAAAGATGAAATTTTCTTGACATATTTTTCTACTCTATCCCTACTACTTCCCTTCTTTCCACTCAACTAACTGTACAGATGGTTTAGCACCAGTACAATCTAGCTTGAGAAGAGGAAGTGGGCACACATTTCCTAAATTCCTGGGCTGGTAAGGTATTGGTGTGTTTTCTCCCTTTTTTTTTTTTTTTTTAAGTTTCTTGAAGAAACATACCGCATGTGTATTCAGGCATCTCATTTATGATAAAGTTGACTGTATAATGCAGTAGGGAAAGGGTAGTTTTTTTCAATTCCTGATGCTAGGTCAGCTGAATATCCTCATGGGGCGGGGGGAGACTTTACCCCTACCTCACAGCAAGTATAAAAACTCAATTCCCAATTGTAAGGATCAGTTGAAAATCTATATAATCTATTCTATCATAAGTGTAGCTGTTTCCACTTCTCTGACACCTAACTAGAAAGAATTCCATTCTAATTCAACGGCGCACGCAGTACTTCCTTCTCTGGCCCTAACCTCCAGAGCTAGGCCAGATCTCAAGTTAAAGGGCACAGCCCTTCAGACTGCCAACTTTCCCCAAGACCTCAGGTGTCAGCTGCAAGCCTGGGGATCCCCACAACACCCTCACTTCTGACTTGTTGACTACCAATTTGGGGTTCCCTCTACCCCCACAGTATGTTAGCCTTAAGCTCGGGGGGTGTCCAGGCCCCCCCTCACTTCTGACCTGCTGGCTCCCACTACTCCTTTGATTCTAAAATTCCTCAGAATGACCCTCCTTGGACATACATGAACATAACCCCTTAGGTAGGTATGTTCTGAAGCCCTCTTCAAACACACTTCAATCACTGGGGAAACTTAAGGCTTTAGAGGCCGTTTCTCAGGAACCAAGGACAAAGACCAAATTCTTTGGGTGAAATTAACTTCACACAGATTAACTGTAGTTCTAAATGAGGAAGGTAAGAGGATAAAAGCTTTTAGGGAAAAAAATAATAGGAGAATATTTTCCTGACCCAGGATAAAGATTTCTTCAACAGGACACACAAGCCTAACCATAGGAAAAACTTTGATTAGTTGAACTACCCAAAATTAAGAACTTCAATTAATCAAAAAAGACTACTAAGAAAACAGAAAGCTAAGCCTTAGAATGGAAGAAGATATCTGCAAAACATATATCTATCAAAGGACTCATGTCCAGAATAAAGAATCCTACAAATCAATAAGAAAAAGACAGGCAACTAGATAGAGAAATGGGCAAAAGACTTGAACTGACCTTTTTCAAAATGTCTCCAAGTGGTCAACAAACATGAAAAGGTACTCGGCTTCATTTGTAATCAAGGTATGTAACTTAAAACCACAGTGAAATATCACTATGTTCTCAGCAGAATGACTAAAATGAAAATGAGACTATACCAAGTACTGTTGGTAAGGATGTGGAACAATCGGTATTCTCAAGCACTACTGGTAGGAGTGTAGGTTGCAACAACCATTTGGCTGTATCTACTAATGTGGAATATACACATGTCTTACACACCAGTGACTCCACTTCTAGGTTTATAGTTAACGGAAAAGCATAAGTATGTTCACCAAAAGACCCGTTCAAGAATGTTTACAGCAGCAATTTGGTGAAAGCTAAAAACTTGAAACAACCCAAATATTCAACCACAGAATGGGTAAATAAAATCAAAGTATTCCCACACTAGAATGCTACATGGACATAAGAATAAGCAAACTATAACCAACGGAGCAACATGGGCAAATCTTACAAGTAAAATGTTAAGTGAAAGAAAACAGATCCAGCAGAGAACACACTGTATGATTCCGTTTATATATACGCCAAAACCAGGTAAAAGTAATCTGCAGTTTTAGAAGTCAGGATGATGGCTACCTTTGCAGGGAGATAGTGACTGGGAAAGGGCAGAAGGAGGACTATTTCTTAGTCTGGTTGCTGGGTACATAGGTGTGCACATTTGAAGAAAATACATTGAGTTGTACATTTATGTTCAACTTCAATAGAAAGTATCTTCAATTTTTTTCTTTCTTCTCCCATAAAATGAGGGAAAAGGAGGCAAAAGGGAAATAACATCTATCTACATCTATCTATACCTACTTCCGGTCTATCATGGTAGACTTCTCTAAGGCGTTACCTCAGACAGGCCTATCGTGCTAGGCTTCTCTCAGGCGTTACCTCAGACAGGCCTATCGTGCTAGGCTTCTCTCAGGCGTTACCTCAGACAGGCCTATCGTGCTAGGCTTCTCTCAGGCGTTACCTCAGACAGTTCTTCCAGTAGTCTTATCAGGTAGATGTTAAAAACCAGTTGCTGCAGAGTCCATTCTGACTGATGGTGACCCCATGTGTGCAGAGTAGAACTGTGTTCCATCATGTTTTCAATGGCTTTTTTTTTTTTTTGGAAGTAGATTGCCAGGCCTTTCTTCTGAGGCTCTCTGGGTAGACTCAAGCCTCCAATCTTTTGGTTAGCAGTTGAGTGCCTTAACCATTTGCACCACCTAGGGACTCTGAGATGGATGTTAGGACCTTTATTTTACAAATGAGGAAATGGAAACTCAAAAAGGCTAAGTAACTTATCCACATTCATGCCGTTAACAAGTGCTGAGACCAGGATTTAACCAGATTTAGCCAGAGTGCGTCTTCCTTCCCTGCGTCATGTTGCATCAAGGAAAGAACATTAAATTTGGAATCAGAAGATCTAGTTTGGAATCCTAGCTCTGTCACTAAATCTAGCCAGCTCTCAATGTTCCCATTTGTGGTTTGGGGAATTCTGGTGGGGGTAGAGGGGGTGGTTTTGTAGAGGGAGCTGGTAATGCACAAAAACATATAACACAGAGCCTTGCATTTGGCAGAGGCCCACTACTTTTTGCTCCTACTAGGCATTCATGCCCTTCCTAGAAGGGGCATGGAGCTCAAAGCAAAATTCACCTGCCCCTCTCCCTGGTGTTACCATTTTAATAAAATCAGAAGCAAATGAACATCAAAGGCAGCCTTGGTAGGTAAAAGGACGATGTTCAGCCTGGGTGTGTGTGTGAAAGTGGGCCAAAGGCCTTGCTTTGGTGTTGAGGGAGTATATGGGCCGATCTTATGTAAATTAGTTTCAAGTTTGTTGTTTTAACCCCAGCTGGTGGGGCAGTGGTTAAAGCACTCGGCTCTGAACCAAAAGGTCGACAGTTCAAACTCACCGGACCACTCCCCTGGAGAAAGATGTGGCAGTCTCCTTCCGTAAAGATTTACTGCTTTGGAAACCCTATGGGGCAGTTCTAGTCTGTTCTACAGTGTCTGTATGAGTTAGAATTGACTTGAGGGCAGTGGGTTTTGTTTGGCAAAGTTGAGTCCATTTTCTCCCCTTGAATCATCTCCTTGACAGGAAAGGATGGGAATGTGGAGAAGTAACTTCTAAAGCTGGCTAGAATCATTCTTTTAAAGACAGCAGCTTCTGCAACCTCCTTTCAAAACAGAACGGAATTAAACTCCCCCCCCCCACCGCCTTAGTCTTCTAAGAATAGTCAGAAAAATGGATGCAAGGTAAATAGCATCTGTATTTGTTCAACATTATGTCATCTGTCTCCAAGTCTCCCATGTCTGCTGTGGAACTGGGAGGCTCCTTGGGGTGGGGAGAGGGGACATGTGGGCTCTAGGTGGTGCCCTTCAGGGCAGGACATACCTATGGGATTTCATATGCACTTACGGATAACTGTCTCATCTCTAGGGTAGCTATAGGGTTCCTAGGAGTTGGAATCGACTGCAACGGGTTTGGTTTATTTTGGTTTATGTATGTCAAGAATTTATGCATGCACACTGTGGTGTTGGTGAAGAATATTGGCTACACCATGGACTGTCGGAAGAACAAAGTCAGTCTTAGAAACAACCAGAAGTTTCCTTAGATGAGGAGACTTTGGCCTGCTTACTTTGGACGCATCATCAGGAAGACCAATAGCTAGAGAAGGACTTCATGTTTGATAAAGTAGAGGGTCAGAGAGAATGAGGGAGGCCCTCAACGAGACAGTCTGACACAATAGCTGAAGCGATGGACTCGAACATGCCAAGATCATAAAGACGGTGCGGGACTGGACAACCCTTTGTTCTGCTGTACATAAGGCCACTTTGAGTCAGAGCCAACACGACAGCAACTAATGACGACCACAGCATACGTGAAGCACAGGAAAAGATAGCTTCTAGTTACTTGACTCCTCCAAGGTTAACTTGGAAGAGTTGTCCTATGTCTGTTCGTGATAGCAGAAGCGCTGCACATTTTGGCTGAAAAATCTCCTTCCCCTTTTAGAGGGATGAGGGATGATCAGTGCTAGGGATAAAAAAAACGATTTTTAGGAGGAGGGAAGAGAGGGAGGGTGGGGATATGTAGGAGCCCAGCCTCGTGCCCGCCTGCCCCTACCCTGCACCCACCATCTTCACAGAAGTCTTCATTTCTCTGTTCCTAAATTGCACACATTGATCCGCTGGGTACAAAGTTGCAAAGCAAGTTGGCAGGAGCACTGGAGTGTATCGGGTCTACTAGGGAATAAATATACTTCGGTTTTTAGTTTAAATGAGGTGAGAGCCAGGGAATGGCTTGACAGCCATGGGGAGCCCAAGCGTCTGTTTCCCACTAAATAAGTCCCTTTGTAAGTTGGCACTGTCAACGCTGACCCATGGGTACCTATCCCTGGGGACATGTGTCCCCACCCATGCTGCTGGCCTGTCATTGTGGAGAAGAGGCATGGGTGGGAGCTCGGTCAGGGTGGCTGGGTTGCTGTGAGGGGGGTCTTTTTTAACACTGCTCTGACCTCTTCCCTTTCAAGGTCTGGTCCCTAATGTGTGAGCCTTTCTAGTGGGGAGGAGGAAGGTCGGAACCCTGAGCACAGACCTTGGCCCAGGGCTCCGCTCTTCACACCCCTGCAACCTGAGCACAGCCTGCTTCCGGCGCCACCCTTCTCATATTAATATCTTGATTAATTCCACACCAATTGGTTTTTCTTTTCCTTTTTTTGCTGTTTCTTTTCTAGGCTTTGCAAACCACCTGCTTCTCTCTGAGAGTGACTTTGATTGAAGTTTGAAGTTTTAAGGTTCAGCTATTTTCTAGTTACTTGTTATTAGAAAATGTAGCAATTTCCCCCCAGTTAAAAGGGAAAAGATCCTTCCTTCCCTCCTGTCTTCCCTTCCCTCCTCCCCTCTACCTTTCCTGGTATTGTCCTAACTTCAAAAAGGCCAGCGAGATGTAGTTATTTATTCTTCTCCATCCTTCCTTTGACTTCATTTTGGGCTGAGGCCAAAACTTGGGGGAAACAAAAAAGAAGCCATTGAATAAGTTCTCCTTCCAAGTACAGGGTTCGTTCCTGTGACCTGATGTTGCTGTCATTCGATGGGGGCAAGGACGTGGGGAGGTAAGGAGGGGCAAGGGGCACGATCAGCACCCACCAATGCACAGGCCACACCTAACCTATGGCCCAGCCCTGAACGGTTATGAAAGACCCCTTGTGCTGGGAGGAAGTGAGTCCGGAGAGAGCCCTCTCGGAAGGTAATTGCCTCCTCGCAGGGTTGGCCTTGCTGAATTTATAGCTCCTCTCAATAAAGCTATTGTACAGCTCCTTAGGAAGCCATGGGGGTGAATTATTACTTGGGAACCTGGAGACGTGGAACCCAGGCAGGGACGAGGGACCCATGCTGGGGCCAGCACAGGCAGAGAAGTCGGTCTCCCTCCCTCCAGGCTGTGCCTGTTTTCAGAAGGAGGTGTGGTATCTGCACACCCTCTGGGAATGTTGAGTCCTGATCTCTGTTTGCTCAAAGTGGAAGGAGGCCCTGAGGGAAGTGTTCGTTTGGAGAGGATGGTGCGATATGTTACCCCCAACAGGAATTCTTTTTCCCGGACCAGTTGCTCTTCCTTGGCACCTGAGGCTGTTCCCGGTCCACTGCTACGGGGTTTTTTTAATTTTTTTCTATTTTTTTATTTTACTGCTATTCTGAGAGAAAACACACACACAGCAACTCAAAAGCTTAATGAAAAAAAGATTGGTTTCAGAAAGCTGGAGAGGTCAGAGCACAGGCCCCAGAGCCTAACCTGGAATTTCCCTGTGGGGCAGATTAAAAGCAATTACGCCCAGGGCAGAGACCACCCAGCTCCCCTCACTGATCCCTGGCCTCCAGCCCTCTTCAACCCTGCTCCAGTCTTCTTTGGAGAGCAGAGCTGAGTTCAAGAGGCCACTGCCTGAAGCCAGCAGCTGAAAAGCTGGCCTAGGCTGAGCTGGGAGAGGGTAGATGGGGACCCAGGACTACCTCAGGCTTGGGTGGGGGAGGGAGATGGGAAGGAAGGTGGTAGGCAGAGGGTCCAGGCTGACCGAAGAGGACACCCAGGCAGGACAGGGCCAGGGGAAAGGGGCCCAGTCCCAGCTCTAGGCATCTGCCTCACCTCGGGCAGGGCTACAGGATCTCTGCTCAGGTGGTCCCTGGGATGTGAAAGGTGGGATCTGGGGGGGTAAGGGGGGTTGCAGGAGGACACCAACTACTTCAGAGAAGCTCTGGGAGACTCCTGTTGGCAAGAGCTCAGGCCCTCTTATGCTTTGCCATTATCTACACATGTTTGTCCTCTGCCTCAACGAGGCCCGAATTAATCACTCTTGCTTCAAAATTAGAAAGGAAAAACTCCAAACAGTCCCACTGACTCATGAGTTCTGCTCAGAGGCGCTATGGCAGCAGCATAAGGGGAAGCTGCAGGACCTTCCCAGCTGGGAGTTCAGGCAGAAGTGACCTGTGCGTGTAAGAGCTATGTCCACTGGCAGATTTGGGTGTCATAAGGGGTACATTTGTTAAATTCCAGTGGACATCCAAGGGGCCCTGTGTTTACTCCATTAGGAAACCAGATAGAGCTAATCAATGCTAGGAGGACTCTAGTTAACTCCTGGGGGAAGGCAAATATAAACAGCAGCATTCAAATTGATGTTAAAATTCCCCACCCTCCCATAGCACTTGGTTAGGGTGGCTGCTGGCAGGCCTGTGCAGCAGGCTTGGCAGTCAGGGGGGCCAGGCTCCTCCGCCTGAGGGTGAGGACCCTGGAAGTGAGGGCTTGGCTGGATTCAAGGGCTGGCTCAGGTTATACACCAGCTGTGGGCTTTGGGCAGATCAGTTGGCCTCCCTGGCCATCAGTCTCTTCATCAGAAGGAGAGTCGCTAATGTTGAAATGCACTCACAACTCATCAAGGGCTTTCAGGTACATGATCTCTCTCGAGAGCGTCCACCCTTTGGGGTGGGCAGCATTGTCATTATTTCCATTTCATAGATATCATTTCTTGAAGGACTTTTACTTAGTATTATCCCATATGATTCCTCTAACCCTATGTTGTTGGTGGAGTTAGTTGCCAGTGAGCTGGCCCCAACTCGTGGCAATCCCGTGTACAATAGAAAGAAACATTGCCCGACCCCATGCCATCTTCACCATCGTTTGTGTGCTCGAGTTCATTGTTGTGGCCACTGTGTATTTTAAGTGCTTTCCAGCTTAGGAACTCATCTTCCAGCACTATATTGGGCCATATTCTGTTGTGATCCATAGGGTTTTCATGGACTAATTTTTGGAAGCAGATTGCCAGGCATTTCTATCTAGTCTGTCTTAGTCTTGAAGCTCTGCTGAAATATGTCCATCATGGATGACCTGCTGGTATATGAAATATGAATGGCAAAGCTCCCAACATCATACAAACTTAAGCCACCACAGTACAACAAATCTGACAGACAGGCAGAGGCCAACCCCATGAGGTAGTTATTATTATCATTTTACTGGTTAAAAAGTAAAATTCCTAAGTTCAGAGAAGTAAGAGACTTGTCCAAGGTCATACGGAGCTAAGATGGCCCAAGTTCTGAGAGCCAACACCCCTGTTTTTTCATATCATCATACCTGTCCAAGGACGGATTTGGCATAGGCGATATTTGGTATATTTTTCTACATAAAATGTGCTATAATGCTTTAATTTTTCTTTTCCAACCTCATCTTACAGAATTTCTTTCTCTCACACCAACATGGTCACATATTAAGGTCAAGTGTTTCTAGAATAAAGGGCAGTAGGGAGGAAATATGGAGGGGCTGGGTCTGGGGGTGGCACTGACAGTAGTCATATTCTTTCTTCATCATGCTTTTGTGCTACCCCATATTTGCCCTCCCTGGCATAGGAATATCCCCCTCTGCTTGAGAGAGAATCCTCAGTAGCAACCATTCCTGCAACTGTTTCTCTAGGCTCATCTATAGGATTTCCTGCAGAGCCCAGGTCCCAAATCCCTGGAACAGCTGTTAGAAGATCCCGGGCGATGTGGACTTCATAGCTCTCTGAGGTTGAGGCTATATGTTTCTCCAGTAGCCAAAGACTGCTCCCTAGGACGAGTTCACCCTAGAGTTAAACTCTGCTTGACTATCATTGTTTTAGTTATTACTGAGCTTGAGTCTCTTACCTGTGGAGCAGTGGCTAGTTTGACCCAAGTCTCAGGGGAGGCCCTTCAAGGATTAATTTGTGAGAAGATTTCTCTCCCTCCTCTGAAAAGCAGGGCAGCCAGTAGAGATTTTCTTCCCCGACATAATTTCCTAGTGTGCATTTTTGTACGTTGCATAGCGAGACTGGAAGAGTTAGCTAAGACTCTCTGATGGTTATTAATAGCAATTCCTTGCTTATATAGATTGTTTCATGTATCATTTACAGACAATGTTCACCTATACTATCTCATTTAATCCTCAAACTAAATGTGGGGCATGAGGTTACTTTTATTACTGCCCTGTAAATGAAGATGGAGTCCCTGGGTGGTACAAATGCTTAAGGCGCTTGACTGTTACCTGGAAGACTGGAGGTTTGAGCCCACCCAGAGGCACCTAGGGAGAAAGACCTGGTGATCTGCTTCTGATAAGCCAGCCATTGAAAATCCTATGGAGCTATGTTCTAGTCCAACACACATGTGGTCGCCATATTGACGTAATAGCAACTGCTTGTGAATGAATAGAAAGAAGCAGGGTAAGACTGAACTCTCTTTTTACACTTTTGACTTTTTACACTGAAGCTAGCAGTGCCTGAGGCTTTCCTATGAAATATTGTGAAGGTGAATCTTGGAATGGTAATGGCCTTGGGCACTGTGGCGTCTTGGTCTGCTTACCTCCGTGGTATGAGAGGTGGAAAGGTTTGGGAGGCTTACCAGGAGGCATTGGTCTCTTTCTTCCCAGGATGTGGGACAATGCTTGCCATGTAATAGACCCCCATACATGTTTGATGTGTAAATGAATGAATGAATACTTGAATGACCAGACCTCAGCTTTCCTGATTCATAGTCAAACTTGCCTCCCAGTACACCACTCTGCTTCCCACACTTTCATTGGTCTGAAAATCAAAACTCAGTTTTCAGACCTTAAAAAAAAAAAAAACAACGGGTCTTTTGCTGAGTGGAAATGCAAAAAGTATGTTTGGGAGGTGGGAGAGCAAAGGGATTTTCTAGGGAGAGAAATTGAGGCAGGGACTTGCTTTGTACTGAGGCTGAAGGACACTCAGCCCAAGGAGCTGTCCTTGATTGCTCTCCTGATTCCCTGCTCTCTGGGGAGGGTAGGGGAGGGGAGAGCCAATCCCATCCTTTCTGCCAGGCCTGTTGGACATGGAGCCCTTTGGTCTCCAGCCAGAGACGTGCTTCAGAGCAGAGCAGGCCCACTAAGCAGCAAATGTTGTTGCCTTGTTCAAAACCTCTTCTGAATTTCATTTGTGACAAACCACTCTTCATAAACCCCAGAACTGCTCATCATCACTGGGGTGAGGGAAGCGATGCTGCTGAGAGGGAAAAACAATTAGAAATACAATTAGTGTTGTAAAAGCCGGTCATAAATATTTGGGTTCTCTCTCTGGAGAGGAGGGACAAGATGACAGCTCACAATTCCTTGTATTGACAAAAGAGTAAACAGTCCATGAAACTGGTCGTTTGCCTGGGTATTTTTATCTATCAGACCCAAGAGTTGGAACAAGGGAAGCGTGGAAGATTGGATTAGCTGACCAGCCTTTACGTGCTTTTGCAGCGTCAGCAATATGCAATCACTGCGACCCTCAGACATGTGGGCTTGCACACACAGACGCACGTAAGCTGCGGTGGTGGGAGACCCTCCCGTGTAGCGAGGCAGAGATGACCACAGGCTCAGACAGTCCCATGCGACAGCAGCCAAGGGTAAACCAGAGGCTGTGCTGCTTCTCCATTGAGTCCAGAAAATGAGCCTCCTTCCCTCAGAGTTCTTCTTAGAGGAGAACGACAGAGCCAAGGCATCATATGATTGCCCATCTCTCTCCCTCAAGGATCCAAACCCCTTGTGAGGCCCTTTGAGTTGGTATCATTTGTGCTTGACCTCTCCTTCCAAGAGTCCATTTGGTGGTGCCTTGGGTGGTCTTGGCTCCACAACACACTCAATGTGGCAAGGCCTGTTCATTTGGCAGCCCCAAACCCTCCAGCGCCTCGTTTCTCTGTAACCACTCTCAGCAGCTCCAGGGCAGCTCCATGCCCCAGGTGGGGCTGGTGGGGGCCAAGCAGGGCAGAGGGTGACCATGGGAACTACAAGTGCCCTGTGCAGTCTGGGACCAAGGCCTCCCTCCGCAGGCATATGGAACCACCTGGCACCTATATCCACCAGCAGGATGCAGCGCTCACCTTGCTGAGGGCACTGTGCCAGCATGGCAGATGGGCATGTGTGTCAGCTGCCGAGGGACCTCAGAGAGGATCCAAATAGATATGCATTTTTGGAGGGCAGGACATTTTCTCCTTTGCTCCATTTCTTAAATACAGGATCAGTGGATCAAACCATCTACCTACGTATTGCCTTGGTTCCCGTGTGCATGTGATTTCATTTACCCCCACCACTGACTTCCCCTAATGAGGAGGAGGGAAAGATGGATGGGGCACACCAGTCTCTTTCATCATGCATACACACCTGCCTATGTTCTGAGGTTGCACACCTCTGTACTGAGAAGCACAAAATCTGCTTGCTGGGGTTTTTCTTTGTTTTTCCAAAGAAAAAGACCACACAGCTTCCACTTGATTACCTGAAAGTGGTGAAGAGCCTACTGCCTCATGGGCAGCTCCTCCATTGCGGGCTAACAGTAGTTTTGGACAATTTTATTCAAAACACAAAATTTGCATCCGGATTAATTCCAGTTCTGCCCCGGAGCAGCTGAGAACAAATCTGCCTTCTCTTCCCACATGACAGCTCTTCAAATTTTTTTTTTTATTGTGCTTTAAGTGAAAGTTTACGAATCAAGTCAGCCTCTCATACAAAAATTTATATACATCTTGCTATATACTCCTAATTGCTCTTCCCCTAATGAGACAGTCGACTCCTTCCCTCCACTCTCTCTTTTCTTGTCCATTCCACCAGCTTCCAACCCCCTCTATTTTCTTATCTCCCCTCCAGATAGGAGATGCCAACAGAGGCTCAAGTGTCCACTTGATCCAAGAAGCTCATTCCTCACCAGCACCTTTTTCTATCCCATTGTCCAGTCCAATCCCTGTCTGAAGAGTTGGCTTTGGGAATGGTTCCTGTCTTGGGCTAACAGAAGGTCTGGGGAACATGACCATTGGGGCCTTCTAGTCTCAGTCAGACCATTAAGTCTGGTCTTTTTACGAGAATTTGGGGTCTGCATCCCACTGCTCTCCTGCTCCCTCAGGGGTTCTCTGTTGTGTTCCCTGTCAGGGCAGTCATCAGTTGTAGCCGGGAACCATCTAGTTCTTCTGGTCTCAGGATGATGTAGTCTCTGGTTTATATGGCCTTTTCTGTCTCTTGGGCTCGTAATTACCTTTTGTCCTTGGTGCTCTTCATTCTCCTTTGCTCCAGGTGGGTTGAGACCAATTGAGGCATCTTAGACGGCAGTTCTATTCTGCCCTATAGGGTTGCTATGAGTCAGAATCGACTCAACGGCCCTGGGTGGGTTGGGTAGATGGCCACTTGCTAGTGTTTAAGACCCCGGATGTCACTCCCCAAACTGAGAGGCAGAATTTTTTCTTAATAGATTTTATAATGCCAATTGACTTAGATGTCTCCTGAAACCATGATCCCCAAACTCCCACCCCTGCTACGCTGGCCTTTGAAGTATTCAGTTTATTCAGGAAGCTTCTTTGCTTTTGGTTTAGTCCAGTTGTGCTGACCTCTCCTGTATTGTGTGTTCTCTTTCCCTTCACCTGCAGTAGTTCTTATCTACTATCTAATTAGTGAATACCCATCTCCCACCCTCCCTCCCTCCCCCTCTTGTAACCATCAAAGAATATTTTCTTCTCTGTTTAAACTATTTCTTGAGTTCTTATAATAGTGGTCTTATACAATATTTGTCCTTTTGAAACTGACTACTTTCACTCAGCTTAATGCCTTCCAGATTCCTCCACGTTATGAAATGTTTCACAGATTCCTCACTGATCTTTATCGATGCGTAGTATTCCCCCAAAATCCAAACCAAACCCACTGCCATCAAGTGTGCATATACCACAATTTTTCCGTTCATCCATTGATGGGCACCTTGGTTGCTTCCATCTTTTTGCTATTGTAAACAGTGCTGCAATGAACATGGGTGTGCATATATCTGTTTGTATAAAGACTCTTATTTCTCTAGGATATATTCCAAGGAGTGGGATTGGTAGATCGTACGGTAGTTCTGGAAACCCTGGTGGCGTAGTGGTTAAGTGCTACAGCTGCTAACCCAAGGGTCGGCGGTTCAGATCTGCCAGGCTCTCCTTGGAAACTCTATGGGGCAATTTTACTCTGTCCTATAGGGTCGCTATGAGTCGGAATCAACTCGACGGCACTGGGGTTTTGATTTTAGACGGTAGTTCTATTTCTAGCTTTTTAAGGAAGCGCCAAATTGATTTCCAAAGTGGTTGTACCATTTTACATCCCCACCAGCAGTGTATAAGTGTTCCAGTCTCTCCACAACCTCTCCAACATCTATTATTTTGTGTTTTTTAAATTAATGCCAGGCTTGTTGGAGTGAGATGGAATCTCACTGTAGCTTTGATTTGCATTTCTCTAATGGCTAATGGCTAATGATCGTGAGCATTTCCTTATGTATCTGGTAGCTACCTGAATGTCTTCTTTAGTGAAGTGTCTATTCATATCTTTTGCCCATTTTTTAATTCTGTTATTTTTCTTTTTGTAGTTGAGTTTTTGCAGTATCATGTAGATTTTAGAGATCAGGCGCTGATCGGAAATGTCATAGCTAAAAGCTTTTTCCCAGCCTGTGGGTAATCTTTTTACTCTTTTGGTGAAGTCTTTGGATGAGCATAGGTGTTTGATTTTTAGGAGCTCCCAGTTATCTAGTTCCTCTTCTGTGTTGTTAGTAATGTTTTCTATACTGTTTATGCCATGTATTAGGGCTCCTAATGTTGTCCCTATTTTTTCTTCCATGATCTTTATCATTTTAGATTTTACCGTCAGGTCTTTGATTATTTTTTAGTTCATTTTTGTGCGTGGTGTGAGGTATGGGTCTTGTTTCTTTCTTTTTTTTTTTTTTTTGCAGATGGGTATCCAGTTGTGCTAGCACTATTTGTTAAACAGACTCTCTTTTCCGCATTTAACTGATTTGGGGCCTTTGTCAAATGTCAACTGCTCATATGTGGATGGATTTATGTCTGGGTTCTCAATTCTGTTCCATTGGCCTATGTATCTGCTGTTGTGCCAGTACCAGGCTGTTTTGACTACTGTGGCAGTATAATAGGTTCTAAAATCAGGTAGAGTGAGGCCTCCCACTTTGTTCTTTTTTTTCAGTAATGCTTTACTTATCTGGGGGTCTCTTTCCCTTCCATATGAAGTTGGTGTTTTGTTTCTCCATCTCATTAAAGAATGTCTTTGGAATTTGGATCGGAACTGCATTAAATCTATAGATCGCTTTTGGTAGAATAGATATTTTTACAACGTTAAGTCTTCCTATTCATGAGCAAGGAATGTTTTTCCACTTACGTAGGTCTCTTGGTTTCTTGCAGTAGTATTTTGTAGTTTTCTTTGTATAAGTCTTTTACATCTCTGGTAAGATTTATTCCTAAGTATTTTATCTTCTTGGGGGCTACTGTAAATGGTATTTATTTGGTGATTTCCTCTTGGATGTTCTTTTTGTTGGTGGACTCCAGCTGATGTTTATATCTTTATCTGGTATCCCGATACTCTGCTGAACTCTTCTATTAGTTTCAGTAGTTTTCTTGAGGATTCCTTAGGGTTTTCTGTGTATAAGATCATGTTGTCTGCAAATAGAGATACTTTTACTTCTTCCTTGCCAACCCGGATGCCCTTTATTTCTTTATCTAGCCTAATTGCTCTGGCTTGGACCTCCAGCACAATGTTGAATAAGAGTGATGATAAAGGGCATCCTTGTCTGGTTCCCCATCTCAAGGGGAATGCTTTTAGACTTTCTGCATTTAGGATGATGTTAACTGTTGGCTTTGTATAAATGCCCTTTATTATGCTGAGGAATTTTCCTTCTATTCCTATTTTGCTGAGAGTTTTTATCATGAATGGGTTTTGGACTTTGTCAAATGCCTTTTCTGTATCAATTGATAAAATCCCCTGATTCTTGCCTTTTGTTTTATTTATGCAATGGATTACATTAATTGTTTTTCTATTGTTGAACCATCCCTGCATACCTGGTATGAATCCCACTTGGTCATGGTAAATTATTTTTTTGATATGTTGTTGAACTCTATTGGCTAGAATTTTGCTGAGGATTTTTGCATCTAAGTTCATGAGGGCCTCATGAGCGGTCTGTAATTTTCTTTTTTTGTAGTGTCTTTACCTGGCTTTGGTATCAGGGATATGTTGGCTTCATAGAATGAGTTTGGGAGTATTCCATCCTTTTTTATGCACTGAAATACCTTTAATAGTAGTGGTGTTAACTCTTCTATGAATGTTTGGTAGAACTCTGCAGTGAAGCCATCTGGGCCAGGGCTTTTTTTTGTTAGGAGTTTTTTGATTACCTTTTCGATCTCTTCGTTTGTTATGGGCCTATTTAGTTGTTTTAAATTGTGTTAGTTTAAGTAGGTAGTGTGTTTCTAGGAATTCATCCATTTTCAAATTTGTTAGAGTATAATTTTTTATAGCAATCTGATATGATTCTTTTAATTTCAGTTGGGCCTGTTGTAATATCCCCCACCTCATTTCTTATTCAGGTTATTTGCTTCCTCTCCTGTTTTTCTTTTGTCAGTTTGGCCAGTGGTTTATCAATTTTGTTGATTTTTTTCAAAGAACTAGATTTTGGTCTTGTTAATTCTTTCAACTGATTTTCTATTTTATTTAATTCTGCTCTAATTTTTATTATTTGTTTTCTTCTGGTGCCTGAGGATTTCTTTTGTTCCTCTCTTTCTATTTGTTCAAGTTTTAAGGATAATTTTTTTCTTTTGGCCCTTTCTTCTTTTTGTATGTGTCCATTTACTGATATAAATTGATCTCTGAGCACTGCTTTCACTGTGTCCCAAAGGTTCTGATAGGAAGTGTTTTCGCCCTCATTGGATTTTATGAATTTTTTTATTCCATCTTTAGTGTCTTCTATAATCCGGTCTTTTTTGAGCAGGGTATTATTCAGTTTCCAAATATTTGATTTCTTTTCCCTGCTTTTTCAGTTATTGATTTCCACTTTTATGGCCTTATGGTCAGAGAAGATGCTTTGTAATATTTCAATGTTTTGTATTCTGCTAAGGCTTTTTTTTTTTTTTTTTTTTTAAGGCTTACTTTATGACCTAATATGTGGTCTATTCTAGAGAATGTTCCAGGTGCACTAGAAAAGAAAGTATACTTGGTTGCTGTTGGGTGGAGTGTTCTGTATATGTCTATGAGGTCAAGTTGGTTGATTGTGTCATTTAGATCTTCCGTGTCTTTATTGAGCTTCTATCTGGATGTCCTGTCCTTCGCCGAAAATGGCGTGTTGACTTTTATTGTGGAGCTGTCTATCTTGCTTTTCAATGCTGATAGAGTTTATGTATCTTGCAGTCTTGTCATTGGGTGCATAAATATTTAATATGGTTATAGCTTCCTCGTATATTGTCCCTTTAATCATTATATAGTGTCCTTCCTTATCCTTTATGATGGATTTAACTTTAAAGTCTATTTTTGTCAGAAATTAATATTGCCACTCCTGCTTTTTTGATTGTTGTTTGCTTGACATATTTTTTTCCCATCCTTTGAGTTTTGGTTTGTTTTTGTCTCTAAGTCTAAGGTGTGTCTCTTATAGGCAGCATATAGACAGATCTTGTTTTTTAATCCATTCTGCCACTCTCTGTCTCTTTATTGGTGTATTTAGTCCATTTACATTCAGCATAACTATGGATAGGTATGAATTTAGTGCTATCATTTTGATGTCTTTTTTTGTGTGTTGTTGACAGTTTCTTTTTCCCACTTAATTTTTTGTGCTGACTAGTTTATCTTTATATATTGTCCTTTCCTTATATTCATTGTTGTTGATTTTGTTTCTGCTGAGTCTCTATTTTTTTCTTGTATTTTATTTCGATGTCTAGGATAGTTTGTCTCTCTTGTGATTACTTTAATATTTACCCCTATTTTTCTAAATTGAAACCTATCTTTTATTTCTTTGTATCACCTTGTCTTCTTCTCCATATGAAAGTCTAGGACTGCATTTCTTAAGTCCCTCTTTATCGTTTTAATGTTGTCTTCTTTTACATGTTTTGAGCGTTTTTTAATCTTGATTTGTTTTTTTGATTTCCTTGTCTGGGTTGACTTCTGATTGCTCTGCCCAGTGTTCTAATCTTGGGTTGATACCTGATATTGATTTTCTAACCAAAAAACTCCCTTTAGTATTTCTTGTAGTTTTGGTTTGGTTTTTACGAATTCTCTAACCTTCTGTTTATCTGGAAATGTACTAAATTCACCTTCATATTTTAGAGACAGTTTTGATGGATATATGATTCTTGGCAGGCAATTTTTTTCCTTCAATGTTTTACATAAGTCGTCCCACTGCCTTCTTCCCTGCATGGTTTCTGCCAAGTAGTCCGAGCTTATTCTTATTGACTCTCCTTTGTGGTTGACTTTTCATTCATCGCTAGCTGTTCTTAAAATTCTCTCTTTATCTTTGGTTTTCACAAGTTTGATTATAGTATGTCTTGGTGACTTTCTTTTAAAAAACCTTATGTGGCGTTCAATGAGCATCTTGGGTAGATATCCTCTCATCTTTCATAATATCAGGGAAGTTTTCTGCCAAAAAATCTTCAACAATTCTCTCTGTATTTTCTGTTATCGCTCCCTGTTCTGGTACTCCAATCACTTGTAGGTTATTTCTCTTGATAGAGTGCCACATGATTCTTAAGGTTTCTTCATTTGTTTAAATTCTTTTATCTGATTTTTCTTCAAATATATTGGTGCCAAGTGTTTTATCTTCAAGTTCACAAATTCTGCCTTACACTTGCTCAGTTCTGCTCCTCTGACTTTCTACTGAGTTGTCTAATTCTGTAATTTTTTTGTTAATCTTCTGAGTTTCTGATTGCTGTCTGTTTATGGATTTTTCCAGCTTATTAAATTTTTTGTTATGTTCCTGAATAACCTTTTTAATTTCTTCAACTGCTTTATCTGTGTGTTCCTTGGCTTGTTCTGCATATTGCCTGATTTCCTTCCTGATGTCTTGAAGGGTTCTGTATATTGATCTTTTGTATTCTGCCTCTGGTAATTCCAGGAATGCACTTTCATCTAGAAGATTCCTTGATTCTTTGTTTTGAGAGCTTGTTGAGGTGATCATGCTCTGTTTCTTTATGTGACTTGATATTGACTATTGTCTCTGAGCCGTCTATAAGTTATTGTATTAGTTTATTTTATGTTTGTTTACTGTATCATAGCTTCTTGTTTTGTTTTGTTTTGATATGCCCAAATGGGTTGCTTGAGTGAGCTAGCTTGATTATTTTCACCTTTGGAGCTCTGAAGTCCTGTCCCCAGATGGCTAGAGCTGTCGTCGGGTATATCAGTCTAGGAGTCCATTCACTTTTCTTGTATGAATTCAGCTCAGGTGTCCAGGTAGCTGATCATCAAGTGTATGGTACTGGCTCTGTCCCACAGTCTTAGAGGGGCAGGGGTGAATGGTATCTGGTTGCAGCAGGGGGTCACACTCTGAACAAGGCAGGGGACTGAGAACTGACCCCTGAGTGTCTCTGAGGAAAGAGTGTCCCTCTTCCCCAGAGCATACAGGTGGGTCGGTTCTGCAGACGGACCATGGGTACCCAATGTTTTTGATTGTAAGGACTGGGAGGTACCCGGTATCCTTGGACCACTGTCGTGGGTGGCTGAGTGACCTGATTGGATCCACCAGTCCTTAGGCCCCTGATGTGGGTAGGCGAGGACCCTGTTTAATAGGCAAAGTGGTGTCAAACATCAAACACCCACCTCTCCACTGCACAGTTGAAATGGTTGTAGCCTGCCAACAAGGACCTATTCTCCTGAAATTGGACCACACAGGTCCATGTGGGGGAAAAAGTACTCAAAGTGCATGGGCCATTTATGCCTGGACAGGAGCCACTTCTGTCCTGAGCTCCCCTGGTTAGTGGAGCTGGCAAATTATCTTTTCCCCCAATTGTGAATTTATTCCTTCTCCAAGGCCAGGAGGATGGCTCTAGGTGCTCAACAGGCCCTATCTCAGGGCCAGGGAAATCAACAGCCACTGAAGCTGGCTTGGCGGCGGGGGGTGTGGTATAATATACGCAAGTACTTAGCTTTTGCCAAGAGCGCCGTTCTTCTCTGGTTCCAGAGGTGTGAGTAGGCCGTGTGGCTGGCTCTTTCTCCCTGAGGTAGCTGTGGCTGAACACTAGCATCAGCCCACCACAGCCCGTCCCCAAAACGGTGCCTGAGGGCTCCCGGTGATTCAGGTCTGGTAACTCCTCTCTGCTTCTGAACCATCTCTTCTTCCCCCTGCCACTCAGTTTGTTTTCTAACTTTTCCTTTGATGTTCAGGGCTCCTAGCTTGTCATAAATATACTCGCTTCACTTGTTTTTTCGGGTCTTTGTTGTAAAGAGGGCTCGCTGGAAGCCTCTGTCTATTCTGCCATCTTGGCCCTGCCTCCAGCTCTTCAAATATTTTAAACCAGTGCTCGCATCCCTGAAGAGTCTTCCATTCTCTAAGCTAAGTATTTCCTGTCTTTTCAATTCCTACAGTCATACCTTGAGTGACATAGGATCCAGATTACTCATTAGGATTGTATAGTGCATTTTAAAGAAATAGGTGCTGAATTCAGACAGACATGATTTTGAATCATCCTCATCCAGTGGAGTTGATAGGATAGAGACCAGTAGGTCAGTCTTAACTGCCTCCTGTTGCAATTCAATTTCCTATACATTTGGATTAAACCAGCATTTGTTGAAACTTTACTGTTTGGAAGGGATCTATTATTATTAAAAGTAGGTGTTATTATTTATATTTTATAGAAAAAATATACTGTTACATATAGGCTACCTGAATCCACTTGAGTGTTTCAGTTTTTGGTGATTATGAATAAAATCTCTATAAACATTCACATACAGGTTGTCTTAGTTACCTAGTGGCGCTATAACAGAAACACCACAAGTGGATGTTTTAACAAAGAGAAATTTATTTTCTCACAGTATAGTAGGTTAGAAGTCCAAATTTAGGGCTCCAGCTCCAGGGGAAGGGTTTCTCTGTCTGCTCTGGAGGAAGGCCCTTGTCATCAATCTTCCCCTGGACTTGGAGCTTCTCCTTGCAGGAACCCTGGGTCCAAAGGTTGCACTGTGCTCCTGGTACTGCTTTCTTGGTGGTATGAGGTCCCCCACTCTCTGCTTGCTTCCTTTCCCTTTTATCTCTTATAAGATAAAAGGTAGTGCAGGCCACACCACAGGGAAATTCCCTTTACATTGGATCAGGGATGTGACCTGAGCAAGGGTATTAGGTCCCACCCTAATCCTCTTTAACCACAGGCAGAGGTTATGATTTATAACACATAGGAAAATCACAAAATGGAAGACAACCTCAAAATACTGGGAATCATGGCCTAAATAAGTTGACAGATATTTTTGGGGGGCACAAAATTCAATCCATGACACAAGTTTTGTGTGAACATATTTTTATTTTACTTGGTTGAACCTTAGGAATAGAATTGCTAGGTAACATGATAAGTATATATTTAACTTTATAAGAAACTGCCGAACTGTTTTCCAAAATGGTCGTACCATTTTGTATTCCCACCAGCAATGCTCTTGATTTTTCCAGTTGTCCCATACCCTCCCCAGCATTAATATTGTCTTTTTTTTTTTTTTACACTTCAGGCATCCTAATAGGTATGTCATTGTGATTTTAATTCGCACTTCTCTAGCTAAGTGCTCAGCTGCTAACTGAAATGTCAGCAGTTTGAGCCCACTAGCCACTCTGCCAGAGAAAATGTGGTAGTCTGCTTCCAGAAATCCAAGGATTTTACAGCCTTGAAAACCCTATGGGACAGTTCTACTCTGTCCTATAGTATTGCTATGAGTTGGAATAGACTAAACAGCATTAGGTTTAATGACTAATGGGAATCCCTGGATGGTGCAAATGATTAAGCTCTTGACTAGTAGGCAAAAGCTTGGCTATTGAAACCCACTCAGAGGCACCTCAGAACACAGGCCTGGCAATCTACTTCTCAAAAGTCACAGCCTTGAAAACCCTATGGAGCAATTTTACTCTATACACGTAGGGATACCGTGAGTTGGAATTGACTTGACAGCAACTAATAATGACAACAATAACTAATGATGTTGAGCATCTTTTCATGTGATTGTTTTCATCTGTGTATCTTCTGTGATGAAGTATCTGTTGCTCCTTTTTTAAAAAATGATGGAGTGCAATGGGTTTCTCTTAGTACATAGCCTTTCTGGCCCTGGAGTTATGGTTCTGCCAAGATGATTTGTTAGGCTACAATCTTGCGAAGGGATTGGACAATTTACTATGCAAATAAGGTACATAAAACTCTTATAGGGATTAGTTGTTTACTATGCCAAGTGGGTGATTGTGGCCTACCTAGGGGGTTGGTTAGTTTTGCCATCCTGCTGGGCTTATAAGGGCTAATTCCAAAGAGGTTGGAAGGGGAACCTTACTACCATCAGGAAGAAAAGCCGGCAGCAGAGTGCATCCTGTGGACCTCAGATCCCTGTGCTGAGAACCTCCTAGACCCAGGAGACAGAGAGAGCTGTAACATCAGAGACAGCACAAGACGGCACAAGGCATTTCCAGTAGCAAGAACCAGATCAGTGTGAGATGGCTGTGGTAGGCTTCCTAGCCCATGGAACAAGGTGGCTGCAGTGGGATCTCCGACCCACAGAGCAAGAGAGCTCAGAGCCTTTGGGTAGGAGGCTTGCTGGTGGAGTGGGGTGCCTCCGGGCACTTGATGGCAGAGACAAAAGAGTTGTAATAATTGCCCTAGAGGGGGTCAGTGGTGGTGGTGGCAGCGACAGCGGCAGCGGCAGCGGCAGCACCAGGAGTGGCTAGGCCTGCATGGGGGCCAGCCTGCAGGCACAGCTGAGAAGGAGCTGACAGCTGTCTTGGTTGGAAGCTGCCCTGACTGATGAACTGAATCCTGTCTCCTGAGTTTTCCCTATTACTTCTAAGTTGATCCTTATCCCAAGTTGTATCTTGCTACTTCTCTAATAAACATAATTATGAGTATGGTCTGTGAGTTCTGTGTGGCCGTTGTGATGAATTATTGAACCTAGCTGAGAAGTAGAGAGTGCCAGAGGAAGAACAGCTGGTGTCAGAATTGGTAAAAAGGTAGAAGAGCGGAAGTATGTCTGACTTCCACCTCATAGGCATCATTTTTGGGCTGATGGTGAGTCTCATTATCCCTCCCGAAATTAGGTGTGATCTGTCATGGATTGAATTGTGTCCCCCCAAAATATCTGTTAACTTGGCTAGGTCATGATTCTCTTGTATGATTGTCTACAATTTTATCATCTGATGTGATTTCCCATCATGTATTATAAATCCCATCACTATGATGTAATAAGATATGGATTAGTGACAGTTATATTGATGAGGTCTACAAGATTAGATAGTGTCTTAAGCCAATCTCTTTTGAGATATAAAAGAGAGAAGTGAGCAGAGAGTCGTGGAACCTCATACCACCAAGAGAGCAGTGCAGGGAGCAGAGCACGTCCTTTGGACCTGAGGTTCCTGTGCTGAGATGCTACCAGACCAAGGGAAAACTGATGACAAGGACCTTCCTCTAGAGCTGATAGAAAAGGAAAGCCTTCTTCTGGAGCTGACACCCTGAATTTGGCCTTGTAGCCTACTAGACAGTGAGAGAATAAATTTCTCTTTGTTAAATCCATCCGCTTGTGGTATTTCCGTTATAGCAGCACTGGATGACTAAGACATGGTCTGACACCGCTAGCATACAAATGAGTTCCTTATTATTGTTGAGTTTTGAGAGTTCTTTGTTTTACGTTCAAGTCCTTGATCAGGTATGCACTTTGGAAATATTTTCTCCCGGTCTGTGGCTTGCTTTTTAATTTTTTTAAAGTGCCTTTTGAAAGGCAGAAGTTTTTAGTTTTGATAAAATCCGAATTGCCAATTTTTTTCTTCTATGGCCCATTCTTTTGGTGTCATATCTAAGAAATATTTGCCTAATCTGAGATCACAAAAGTTTTCTTTTATGTTTCCGTCTATAGATTTTATAGTTTAACATTAGGTATATATTCCATTTTGACTTACAGTTTGTATGTGGTAAGAGATAAGGGCTGAGGTTCGTGTGTGTGTGTGTGTATGGTTATACAATTGTTCCATCATCATTTGTTGAAAAGATTCCTTTCTTCATTAAATTGTCTTTGTACCTTTGCAGAAAATCAGTTGACATATATGAGTGGTTTTATTTCTGCACTCTTCATTGATCTACGTGTCTACTGTTTTGCAAATACCATGCATGCTATCTTGATCACCATAGCTTTACACAAAGTCCTGAAATCAGGTAGTTTGTGTTTTCCAACTTTATTTTTTTTTTAAACATTGTTTTGGAAATTCCAGGTTATCCTTCCACATAAATTGTGGGATCAGTTCATTGATAGATCATTTTGGGAATAACTGACATCCTAACATTATTGTTTCAATCCACAAAATTCATGAGCAGAGTGTACATATCCATTTCTTTAGGTCTTCTTTGATGTTGAACAGCAGTGACAAAATTGAGCATTCTTGCCTTATTCCTAATACTAGAGGAAAATTGTTCAGTCTTTCACCATTAAGTATACTATAAGTTTTTCATAGGTTTAGTTTCTTCTACTCCTAGTTGCTGAGAATTTTTTTTTTAATAAAAAAATAAATGTTGAATTTTGTCAAATGCTTTTCCTGCACTGATTGAGATGATCATAATATTTTTCTTTTTTAGTGCATTGGTACTCTAAGCCCATTACCGTTGAGTCAATTCTGACTCATAGCGACTCTATAGGACAGAGTAGAACTGCCCCACAGAGTTTCCAAGGAGCGCCTGGTGGATTCAAGCTGCCGACATTTTGGTTAGCAGCCGTAGCATTAAACCACTTTGCCACCAGGGTTTCCATTGGTAGTATGTAGGGTTTAAATGGTTAGAAGAGTTAATTTTCATGAAATACTTAGAATAATAACTGGCATATGGTTAGGACAATAAGTATTAGCTATTATTGTGGAATTAGGGACCCAAGCCAATGGTATAGTTTCTCAGAGCTGAGAGCCCTCAGTGATGCTGCTCTGACCTGCAAGGAGGCTGTGCTGGATCTAAATTTGGGTAGGTGTAGAGGTTCTATAGGGTCACTATAAGTCAGGATCGACTTGATGGTAGTGGGTTTGGTTTTTGGGATAGAGGTGTCCAAGGAGCCCTGGTGGTGCAGTGGTTAAGTGCTAACTGAAAGGTCAGTGGTTCAAATCCACCAGCTGCTCTGTGGGAGAAAGGTGTGGCAGTAAACTCCCATGGGGGCAGTTCTACTCTGTCAGATAGGGTCACTATGGGTTGGAATTGATGTGACAGCAATGAGTTTGGTTTGGTTTGGGTAGAGGTGTCACTGGTGTTTTTCTGAGTTCAAGAAAAAAGAAACTTCCTTCTTGTCTCCCTACCTCATAAAAAAAATATAGACAAGATAATATCCAAGATACTGGGAAGGATCCATCTTTGTCAGTGGGTGTAGAGGGAAGTGGAATGGAGCTGTCAGTGGACAGTTTTCTGGACTGTAGATTTTAGCGCTCAAGAGAAGTTTAAAAAAACAGTTACCGTTGAGTCAGTTCCAATTCATGGAAACCCCGTGTGTGTCAGAGTAGAACTGTGCTCCACAGGATTTTCAATGTCTGATTTTTCAGAAGTAGATCTCCAGGCCTTTCTTCCAAGTTGCCTCTGGGTGGACTCGAACCACCAACCTTTTGGCTAGCAGCTGGGCATGTTAACTGTTTGTACCACCCAGAGACCCCATCTTTTAATTAAACAATTAAATAAATAAATAATTCAACATATATTTATTGGGTGCCTATTATGTGCCAATACTGTTTAGTCAGTAGAAATACAGCAGTGCCTCTAACAGGCAAATCTCTGTGCTCCTGGAGCATACATTCTAACAGGATGAGGTGAATAATAAAAGATTACTTAAAATCTATAGTATGTTAGAGGGCGATTTGTGCTATGGAGAAAAATAAATATAGACTGTGATTTTAATTCAGTTTTCTCATGCTAGGAGCCCTGGTGGCATAGTGGTTAAAGAGCTTGGGTGCTAACCAAAAGGTTGGGAGTTTGAATCCACCAGGTGCTCCTTGGAAACTCTGTGGGGTAGTTCTACTCTGTCCTATAGGGTCGCTATGAGTTGGAATTGACTTGAAGGCAACTTTTTTTTTCTCTCATGTTACAGGTGGGTAAACTGAAGCTCTGGGAGAAGTGATATCTGTCACAAAGCTGGGACCAGAGGCAGACTGTCTGCCAGTTCAGTACTATTTTTCATCCTCTTCAATTCCTCCTACTGGGCTTAGCTGTATGAGAGGTCTTGGCCATGATAATGGGAGGAGTAGTTGGTGACAGTGTGCACTGGCCCAGAGTGGGACTCAGCTCTCCTTGGCTCCTGGGTGTAAACATATGAAGAGAGCTGCTGACAATGGAGACCCTGGTTCTGAAAGGTGAGATGGGTAGGGTGGGAGTACCAATTATGCAATGTAAACACAAGAGCCTCTTATCAGTACGCTATTTTCACTGTCCCCTTTCCTGACTGCAAAGACAAACAGCAGTCTATAGCAATTGAGAATGCCTGCGGTGCTACCATTCCCTCTATTCTCTCCACTCATCTCACCAGGTCATGTGCACCCTCTCCTTCCTTCTGTGCCAGTGTCTGCAGCAGGGTCAGGGGATGGGGGGTGAAGGAGCGGGCTCAGCAGGTGTGCAAGACAAAGCTCCAAGGCTTTGAAGTATGAGCTCAACAAGGGCTCCAGATGTTCACGCTTCTACCCAAGGCACCAAAACAAGATTTAGATGCCTAAGTTTGGGCAAGAAGAAAACAGAATCATTAGAGTCTTTGGCCTGGAAATTTCCCTGGAAAATTATTTTGTCCCGTCCCTCTGCCTCTGATCAGAATCTTAAGTTGTCCAGGGTAGAAGAGCTATAGATAGATGGATGGCTGGGTGGCTGACTAACTGGCTGGTTGGCTGGATGAATAGACAGACAGACAGATAGATGATAGATAGACAGATAGACAGACAGACAGACAGATAGATAGATAGTTTCTTGGTTATCTAGTGCTGTTGTAAGAGAAATACCACAAGTGGATGGATTTAACAAAGAGAAGTTTATTCTCTCACAGTCCAGTAGGCTAGAAGTTTGAATTCAGGGCCCCAGGCCCAGGGGAAGGTTTTTTCTCTCTGTCAGCTCTGGAGGAAGGTCCTTGTGATGCATCAGTCTTCCCTTGGTCTGGGAGCATCTCAGTGCAGGAGCCTCAAGTCCAAATGATGTGCTCTGCTCCTGGCACTGTTTTCTTGTAGTATGAAGTCCCCATGTCTCTCTGCTTGCTTCTCTCTTTTGTATCTCAAAAGAGATTGGTTTAAGATACTATCTAATCTTGTAGATCTCATCAATATAACTGCCACTAATCCATCTCATTACATCATAGTACTAGGATTTACAACACATAGGGAAATCAATCACATCAGATGAAAAAATGGTAGATAATCATACAATACTGGAAATCATGACCTAACCAAGTTGACAGGTATTTTGGGGGAACACAATTCAATGCACGACAGAATTGAGTTGAGTTGACTCCAGCTCATGGTAACCTATGTACAACAAAATGTTGCCTTACCCTGCATTATTCTCATGACCTTCAGCATGTTTGAGTCCATCATTGCAGCTATTGTGTCCTTCTGTCTCTCTGAGGGTCTTCCTTGCCCTCATTGACCCTCTATTTTACCAAACACAATGCCCTCCTCTAGCAATCGATCCCTCCTGATGATATGTCCAAAGCAGGTGAGTTGGACAATGTTCTGTTGTGATCCATCAGGTTTTCATTAGTTCATTTTTATAAGTAGATTGTCAGGCCTTTCTTCCCAGTCTGTCTTACTGTGGAAGCTCTGCTGAAACCTGTCCACCATGGGTGATCCTGCTGGTATTTGAAATATTGGTGGCATAGCTTTCAGCACTACAGCAACATACAAGACACCACAGTATGACAGACTGACAGATGAGTGGTCATTCTTCAAAGTGACAGAAGAAAATCTCTAAAGGAAACCCTAAAAGAGATGGTGCAACCTCTCTTGTTATCTCGAGTGCCAACTTTGATTCAGGCATGTTGGCACTGCAAGCAAGTTCCACCTGGGTGTCTACAATTTCTGCGTCCTGGTCTATGTGATAGGGGAGTTTGTTGATGCAGAGAGGCAGGCTGTGGAATCAGGAAGAGACTAGAAATAGGATAGAGATGGGAATGGAGTAAATGACAGAGAGATAAGAAATGGGAAATCCAAGTACCTAAGCTTTTCAGCACCTCAGTTATTCTAAGCAGTGAAGGCACAAGCTTTGAAGTCAGACAGATCAGAGTTCCCGCTATTCCTTAGCAAAATTACTACATTCCCCTGGGTGGCTATTTTCTCATGTATAAAATGGGGGAAAACAACCACTGTGTTTTCAATTGCCTCATATGTATGCGAAAGTTGGACAATGAACAGGGAGGACTGAAGAAAAACTGATGCCTTTGAATTACAGTGTTGGGGAAGAATATTGAATATACCGTGGACTGCGAAAGGAATGAACAAATCTGTCTGGGCAGAAGTACAGCCAGAACTCTTCTTAGAAGCGAGGATGGTGAGACTTCGTCGTAAGTACTTTGGACATGTTATCAGGAGGGATTAATCCCTGGAGAAGGACTTCATGCTTGGTAGAGAGGCACCGAAAAAGAGGAAGACCTCCAACAAGATGGATTGACACAGTGGCTGCAACAATGGGCTCAAGCATAACAGTGATTTTGAAGATGGTGCAGGACTGGGCAGTGTTTTGTGTTCCATTGTACATAGGGTCGCTATGAGTTAGAATCGATTTGACGGCACTTAACAACAACAACAACCGCTGTCACCTCCACAGCAACTAATTCTTGTGAGTGCTTACTATTTGTCAGTTCCTCCATATGCATTTTATCATTCAATTCTCACAAGAACCTGAAAAATTATCCTTATCTCCCTTTTACAGGTAAGGAGTCCCTGGATGATTCAAACAGTTAAGCTTTCAGTTGCTAGCTGAAGGGTTGGAGATTTGAGTTCACCCAGAGGTGCCTTGGAAGTAAAGCCTGGTCATCTATCAAAAAAAAAAAAAAAAAAAAAAAGCCATTAAAAACCCTATGGAGCACAGTTCTACTCTGATACACATGTGGTCTCCATGAGATGGAACTGACTTGATGGCAACTGGTTTTGTGTTTTGATTTAACAGATAGGGAACCAAAGTCACAGGGAGGTTAAGTAACATGCCCAAAATTATACATCCACTAATGTCCCTCTGAATTGATTAAATAATGTAAGTGGAAGTCTCATTTCTGTTTCTCTACTTTGTAAATGATCAAGACATACTAATGTAAGTACAGAACTCAGACTTCCTAAAAAAAAAAAAAAAAAATTACTGTCAAGTCGATTCTAACTCATAGTGACCCTGTAGGACAGAGAAGAACTGCCCTACAGAGCTTCCAAGGAGCACCTGGTGGATCTGAGCTGCAGATCTTTTGGTTACCAGCTGTAGCTCTTAACCAGTACGCCACCAGGGTTTCCAGGCTTCCTAATGGAACCTGAAATGATTTAGCTTCATAGAATACAGCAAAGGACACAGACTTACAGGGACTTAGGGCACTGGGTTCTTGATATGGCACTTTCTTAGAGGAGGTGATCCAAGCAATCCAGGAGTTACACTTCCCTTTATTTGTTCCTTGTTGAAACAAAGGGTTGTGAGAGATGATTTCTCAGATTCTTTCAGGTGCTTACATTCTGTGATTTTATGACTCTTACTTTTTAATTTTATTTCGTGCCTTTAAATTCATGAAGAGATGTTAGATTGTGGTGAACTTACCTGAGATAGGCTCCACAGAAGGAAGGAGAGGATGCAGGCTTGGAGGACAGAGAAAGGGGCAGAATTCAGATAGGGACTACTCCTCCTCTTCTTTCTGCTTTTCTGTACCTTATACATCTTTGAAGACTCTTAGCTCAAGACACGCATTGTCTGGGAGGCCTTCCAGTACCAGCCTGGTGAAAGCACTTCTTTGTAAATATCATCTGTGTCGACGGCACTGGTACTGGGTTATGCGGTGCAGTTTCAGTTGTATTAACTAATTCATTTATGCACTTACTTATACTCTGCCTGGTTCCAAAATGGAGTTCTGGTGGCTTACCTAGATACATAAAATAGTGAGATAACATAAATTAGAAGGAAATGGGAAAGGAAATTAGAAAAACAAAGGCAGGGATGTCACAGGGAATCAGGAATGAGGCTAAAGCAGGGATGCAGAGCTTGAAGCCCTACACTCTTGGTATTATTGGCAGGGCCTAAGAATTCATGAAGTAAAAGAACTGAACAGAAGATTTCAAAGGGCCTCTCGAGAAGACAAAATAAAGTATTATAATGACATGTGTAAAGATCTGGAGATGGAAAACCAAAAGGGAAGAACACGCTCGGCGTTTCTCAAGCTGAAAGAACTGAAGAAAAAATTCAAGCCTCGAGTTGGAATAGTGAAGGATTCCGTGGGGAAAATATTAAATGACGCAGGAAGCATCAAAAGAAGATGGAAGGAATACACAGAGTCATTATACCAAAAAATTAGTCGATATTCTCCCATTTCAAGAGGTGGCATATGATCAGGAACCAATGGTACTGAAGGAAGAAGTCCAAGCTGCTCTGAAGGCATTGGCGGAAAACGAGGCCCCAGGAATTGATGGAATATTAATTGAGATGTTTCAACAAACAGATGCGGCGCTGGAGGTGCTCACTCATCTCTGCCAAGAAATATGGAAGACAGCTTCCAACTGATTGGAGGAGATCCATATTTATGCCTATTCCCAAGAAAGGTGATGCAAGCGAATGTGGAAATTATAGAACAATATCATTAATATCACACACAAGCAAAATTCTGCTGAAGATCCTTCAAAAATGGCTGCAGTAGTATATCGACAGGAAACTGCCAGAAATTCAGGCCGGTTTCAGAAGAGGACGTGGAATCAGGGATATCATTACTGATGTCAGATGGATCCTGGCTGAAAGCAGAGAATACCAGAAGGATGTTTACCTGTGTTTTATTGACTATGCAAAGGCATTTGACTGTGTGGATCATAACAAACTATGGATAAGACTGCGAAGAACGGGAATTCCAGAACACTTAATTGTGCTCATGAGGAACCTTTACATAGATCAAGAGGCAGTTGTTCGGACAGAACAAGGGGATACTGATTGGTTTAAAGTCAGGAAAAGTGTGTGTCAGGGTTGTATCCTTTCACCATACCTATTTAATCTGTATGCTGAACAAATAATACGATAAGCTGGACTATATGAAGAAGAACGAGGCATCAGGATTGGAGGAAGACTCGTTAACAACCTGCATTATGCAGATGACACAACCTTGCTTGCTGAAAGTGAAGAGGACTTGAAGCACTTACTAATGAAGATCCAAGACCACAGCCTTCAGTATGGATTGCACCTCAACATAAAGAAAACAAAAATCCTCACAACTGGACCAATGAGCAACATCATGATAAATGGAGAAAAGATTGAAGTTGTCAAGGATTTCATTTTACTTGGATCCACAGTCAACAGCCATGGAAGCAGCAGTCAAGAAATCAAAAGACGCATTGCATTGGGCAAATCTGCTGCAAAGGACCTCTTCAAAGTGATGAAGAGCATGTCACCCTGAACACTAAGGTGCGCCTGACCCAAGACATGGTATTTTCAATCGCATCATATGCATGTGAAAGCCGGACAATGAATAAGGAAGCCCGAAGAAGAGTTGACGCCTTTAAATTGTGGTGTTGGCGAAGAATATTGACTATACCATGGACTGCCTAAAGAACGAACAAATCTGTCTTAGAAGAAGTACAACCAGAATGCTCCTTAGCAGCAAAGATGGCGAGACTGCGTCTTACATACTTTGGACATGTTGTCAGGAGGGATCAGTCCCTGCAGAAGGACATCATGCTTGGCAGAGTACAGGGTCAGTGGAAAAGAGGAAGACCCTCAACGAGGTGGATTGACACAGTGGCTGCAACAATGAGCTCAAGCATAACAACGATTGTAAGGATGGCGCAGGACTGGGCAGTGTTTCGTTCTGTTGTGCATAGGGTCGCTATGAGTCGGAACCGACTCAACGGCACCTAACAACAACAATAACAATTTAAACTTTAAGGAGCCCTGGTGGCACAATGGTTAAGCTCTTGGCTGTGAACCAAAAGGTCAGTGGTTCAAATCCACCAGTGGTTCTGCAGGAGAGAAGACCCTTAAAGATTACAGCCCAGGAAACCCTATGAATCAGTCCTACTGTTCTACTGTTACATAGGGTCACTATGAGTTGGAATCGACTCAATGGCAACACAACAGCAATTTAAACTTTACAGTTTCTGGCAGTCAACCTAAGCAAGGTAATCGATCAGTCTCACATTCATAGTGCCCATAAGGGAGACAAGAAGAAAGAAATAAAGAATGAAGGAAAGAAAGAGAGGAGGGAGGGAGGGAGGAGGTGGTGGTGTTGTTAGGAGCCACCTAATCAGTTCCAACTCATAGGGATCCTATGTACAACAGAAGGAAACACTGCCCAGTCCTGCTCCATCCTCACAACCATTCCTATGTTTAAGCCTGAGACAGAGCCCCCACAGTGCTGTATTCTTTACCTGGCTTCCTCCTCTACAGTGTTGTATTGCAAAATCTTTTCCTTTGCTGGGCTCCCCTCCCCCACCCCAGCTTTGCATTTGAATCTTGCTAGTGGCATAATGGTCAGGAACTATGGCTGCTAACCAAAAGGTCGGGAGTTTGAACCCACCAAGAGCTCCTTGGAAACCCTATGGGGCAGTTCTACTCCGTTGTTGTATAGGGTCGCTATGAGTTGGAATTGACTCCATGGCAACAGGTTTGGTGTTTTCTTTTTTTTTGCTTAGAGGTTGTATATAAACCTCATTGTGCCTGTGTAGCATGATTAAGAATGTTGCTGACCTAACTTCTAGGAACTCACTACTTGCAAACCCCTTTAAAAGTTACCTGTCTGCCCGCCCTTGGTGAGCAGTGTTGGCAGCAGCAGCTCCAACTAACTCCATTTCCTTGTACAACAAAATAAAGGTACCATTTTTGTTCTCCCACCTCAGTCTCTCCTTTATTGGCCAATATGAGTCATGCTGAGTAAGAACCTAGGGTTTCTATGAGGTAATAAGCCCATTGTTGCAGCCACTGTCAATCCATCTTGTTAAAGGTCTTCCTCTTCTTCTTGGACTCTTTACCAAGCATGATGTCCTTGTTCAGGGACTAGTCCCTCCTGATAAAATGTCCAGAGTATTTAAGAGGAAGTCTCACCGTCCTTGCTTCCAAGGACTGCTGTCTTCCAAGACAGATCTTTTCGTTCTTGTGACACTACATGTTATATTCGATATTCTTAACCAACATCATAATTCAAATGTATCAATTTCTCCTTCAGTCTTCCTTATTCATTGTCCAGCTTTCGCATGCACACGAGGGGATTGAAAATACTATGGCTTGGTCAGGCACAGGTCAGTCTTCAAAGTGACATATTTACTTTTTAACATTTTAAAGAGGTCTTTAGCAGCAGATTTGCCCAACACAATGAGTCCATTTGATGTCTTGACTGCTGCCTTCGTGGGCGTTAATTGTCGATCCAAGTAAAATGAAATCCTTGACAACTTCAGCAGTTTCTCCGTATATCATGATATTGGTTATTGGTTCAATTGTGATTTTTGTTTTCTTTTTGTTGAGATGTAATCTCTACTGAAGGCTGTAGTCTTTGATCTTCACTAGTAAATGCTTCAAGCTGTCTTCATTTTTAGCAAGTAAGGTTGTGTCTTGCTGAGGAGAGGGAGGAAGAAAGGAAGGGAGAAAGAAACGGAGACTAGAGGAAGGATAAAAGTTGCTGTCAAGGCAACTCTGACTCACGAAGACCCCATGTGTGTCACAGTAGAACTGTATTCCACTGGGTTTTCTTTCCCTTTTTTTTGCCCCCTGCCTTGGTCAGGTTTTGCTGACTTCTCCCATACTGTGTATTGCCTTTTCCTTCACCAATATTAACACGTGTCTTCTATCTATTTGGTAATTTTCTCTCCCTCTCCCTCCCTCAGCCTCTTCTTTTGCTATGGTCTGTTCAGTTTTTCTACCTAAGTTTGTGTCAGTTTAGGTAGGTAGTGTGTTTCTAGAAATTTGTCCATTTTCTCTAGGTTTGTAAATTTGTTGGACTAAAATTTTTTGTAGTATTCTGTTATGATTCTTTTCATTTCAGTCAGTTCTGTTGTAATGTCATGCATCTCATTTCTTATTCCGGTTGTTTGCTTTCTCTCCTGCTTTTCTTTTGTCATTTTGGACAATGGTTTGTAGATTTTGTTGATCCTTTCAAACAACCAACTTCTGGTCTTTTTGATTCTTTCTATTTTTTTCTGTTCTGTATTTCATTTATTTCTGCTCTAATTTTCATTATTTCCTTTCTTCCGGTGACTGTGGGCTCCTTTTGCTGCTTTCTTTCTATTTGTTCAAGTCGTAGGGTTAATGTTTTGATTTCGACCCTTTCTTCTTTTTTGATGTGTGCATTTATTCCTGTAAATTGACCTCTGAGCCCTGCTTTTGCTGTGTCCCAAAAGTTTTGGTAAGGTGTATTTTTATTCTCATTCGATTCTAGAAAATTTTTTTTTTAATTTCATCTTTGATTTCTTTTATTAAGCAAGGTGTATATAAGTTATTAAGTTTCCATGCATTTGATATTTTTTTCCTTGTTCTTCCTGTTATTGATTCCTACTTTTATTGCGTTGTGATCAGAGAAAATACTTTGTATTATTTCAATGTTTTGGATTTTGTTGAGGCTTGCTTTGTGGCCTAAAATGTGGTCTACTCTGGAGAATGTTCCATGTGTGTTAGAAAAGAATGTATATCTTGCTGCTGTTGAGTGAAGTGTTCTGTATATGCCTATACAGATCGAGCTTGTTGACCACAGAGTTTAGATCTTCTGTACTTTGTTGAGTTTCTTTGTAGATGTTCTGTTCTTTACCAAAAGTGGTGTGTTGGAGTCTCTTATTATTATTGTGGAATTGCCTATTTCTCTTTTCAATGCCATTAGAGTTTGCTTTATGAATTTTGGAGCCCCGTCATTGGGTACATATATGTTATTTACAGTTAGGTCTTCCTGTTGGATTGACCCTTTAATCATTACATAATGTCCTTTCTTGTCTTTTAATTTTGCCTTAAAGTGTATTTAGATTACTATTGCCACTCCTGCTCTTTTTTGGTTATTGTTTGCTTGGTATATTTTTTTCGATCCTTTGAGTTTTAGTTTGTTTATGTCTTTATCTAAAGTCTGTTTCTTATAGACAGCATATTGATGGGTAGTGTTTTTTGCTTTCGTTTGTTTTTTAATTTTATTGTGTGTTGGGTGAAAGTTTACAACGCTAATTAATTTCTCATCATGTCATCTTTTTATTCCATTCTGCAACTCTCTGTCTCTTTATTGTTGCCTTTAAGCTACTTACATTCAGTGTGATTATAGATAAGTATGAGCTTACTGCTCTCATTTTGTACTTTTTTGTGGTGTCGACATTTCCCCTGTTTAGCTTAATTTTTTGTGCTGAATTCGTTTTGTTTGTGGATTTTCTTTTCATTTCTTTGATTATTGTTGATTTTATGTTTACTGAGTCTTTATGTTTTTCTTCTTTTTATATTTTGATGAATAGGTTTGTCAACTGTCTTTGTGGCTACCTTGAAATTTACCTTTATCTTCCTAAATTTAAACCAGTCTTTTATTTCTTGATATCGTCTTCCTCTCTGTATGAAAATTCTATAACTACACCAGTTGTTTCCCCTTTTTGTTTTGATTTTGTCGTCATTTACAAATGGATCGTTCAGATTCTCTGTTTTCAGTCTTTTAGCTTGGTTTTATTTTTCAGAATTCTTTTTCTGGGTTGGTATCTGGCCAGTGCTATCCCGTGTCTTAGTATCAGGCCGTTGTCTGATGTTGTTGATTGTAGTCCAAAGGCCTCCCTTTAATATTTAAGTTTTGTCTGGTTTTTCCAAATTCTCTTTATTTCTGTTTATCTGGAGGTGTCCTAATTTCGCCATCATATTTAAGAGACAATTTTGCTGAATATATAATTCTTGGTTGGCAATTTTTTTCTTTCAAGTTTTATATATGCTATCCTATTGCCTTTTTGCGTGCATGGTTTCTGCCAAGTAATCAGAGCTTAGTCTTGTTGGTTCCCCTTCGTAGGTGACTTTTCATTTTTACTGAGCTGCTCTCCAGATTCTTTCTTTGCCTTTGGTTTTGGCAAGTTTGATTCTGATATGTCTTGGTGACTTTCTTTTGGGGTCTATCCTGAATGGAGTTCTTTGAGATTTCTTGGATGGATATCTTCTCCTCTTTCATTATATTGGAGAAGTTTCCTGCCAGCAAATCTTCAACACTTCTCTCTGTTTTCCATTGCCTTTCCCTGTTCTGGAACTCTGATCATGTGTAAGTTTTTCTTAGGTTTTATTTTTTTCATTCTTTTTTTCTGATTTTTTCCTCAAACAAGTTGATGTCAAGGGATTTGTGTTCAAATTTGCTGATTCTGTCTTCCATTATTTCAATTCAGCTCCTATATCCTTCTATTGGGTTGCCTATTTCTAAATTTTTCTTGCTAATCTCTTGGGTTTCTAGTTGCTTTTTTTGGTATGGTTTCTAATTATTTATTTTATCATTTTGTTCTTTTATTGTTTTCTTGAATTCTTTTATTGCTTTGTCTGTGTTTTCCTTGAATTTGTCTATGTTTTCCTTAGTTTTGTCTCTGTTTTTCTCGATCTTTTCTTGATCTGTTGGAGATCCCTGTATATTAGTGTTTTGAATTCCTTATCAGGTAGTGCCATTACCATTTCTTTCTCTGGGAAGATTTTCTGGTTTTTTATTTTGGTCACTTGCTGCAGCCATCTTGTCCTGTTTCTTTATGCGATTTAATATTATCTGTTGTCTCTGAGGCATGTTTGTTTGCTGCATCTTGAATTTTAGTTTTGTTTTGGTATATCTAAGTAGGATGTGTGTGTATGCTACTCTGATCACTAATCTGGCTGCACTGAAGCTCTCACCTCCTGTTTCCAGGTGGATAGGGCAGAGACTGGGAATGTGAGTGCAGGTCTCTGATTGCTGGTCTTGCGGGGTTGCTGAGGATGTAGCTGACATTTCTCTTGAGGTGATATTTATATTCAGCAGGTCACGTGGCCATGGGTGCAGGTGATGGAGTTTTTGGCTGGGAATGCTGCTTGTTTTGTTTCAGTATGGCTGCAATGTGCAGGTTTTGCTAGCAGAACACAGGTGATCCATAATTCTCTGTGTCTGCTGTTTTTGTACTGTCTTTCCTTCCACTTGGTACTTGGTCAAATTCTTCAGGCTTGTCTTTGATGCTCAGGTTTCCAAAGTTGTCATCCATATCTCATTTACTTGTTTCCCTGGTCTTTGTTGTTAGAGGGACATTATGAAGTGTCTGGTTACCCCACCATCTTAGACCACCTCCTCACCATAGTGTTTTCAATGGCTGATTTTTTGGAAGTAGATCACCTGGCCTTTCTTCTGAGGTGCCTCTGTGTGGACTCAGCCTGCCAACCTTTTGGTTAGCAGCCAATTACATTAACCATTTGAACCACCCAGGGGCTAATAAAAAGGAAGAACAGAAAGAAGAAAACAAATGTTTAGAAGAAACCCAACTTTCCCCAGTGCTGCACCAGGAAGAGACTTTTGGGGGGCTTTCCTAAAGAGAGCTCTGTGTGATGTGATGAGCAGCATCCTCAATGACACACTGATAGTAAATGAAGCTCCTCACTTCTTGAGGCTGCTCCTTGTAACATGGTCTTTCAATACAGACCAAACTTCAATTCAGAAAAACAGCTGTCTAGGTGTCCAAAGTGATGTGGGCCAGTAGATAGCTCTCTGCTGACCTGGCTTACTTCTGGGAAAATTGTTAATATTTCTAGAGTGATGTCTGGACTGTATACCTTTCAGGTAATCTTTCATATGTATTGTCTTTCATGTAGCTTTTGGATAGACACTGTGTGGCAGTGAGTTCAAGACTATATTCCCTGCCAAATACCTAAAATGCATCTATTGGGTTGCCAGTTAAATACAAATCCATATGCCTTACAAATACATAAGCAGTTAAAACCTGTCAACCTTTGGGTAGGTTCATCATTCTCTTATAAAAATTGATAAACCTAACCAGGACCTGGGCTTGATCACAGAGCCACCCCCTCTGCTCTGAGCTGAGCTAAAAGAGTTTTCCAGTGTTTGATGCCTCCCTAGGTCACGACGGTCTGTACCACAGAGCAAAGTTTCAACTGGAAAGAACACTGACTGCTCTGGAAATGAAGACCCTTGGAGTCTTCCTTTCCTAAAATGAGAGGCTTAGTCTATATGATTTCCAAATACCCTTCCAGGGCTAACATTGCTAATTCCAAAAGGAAAATGCTCCATGAGAATAAGGCCATTAGAACACTAAGAAAGTCTACCACTAGAATGCTGAAATTGCCTGCCTTGGAGTTATGGAAACCCATGCTGTCTGGGGTAAATTGAAACACATCTGCCTGGAGGCAGGGGACTAGATGAGTTGGCTTCTGGAATGCTTATCAAAATGTACCAGCTTGTAAGCATTAGCTGGGTTGTTTGTCTCCTAAGTACGCATGTCCTGGATCAACTTATTTATGTTCACTTGTGTATGTGTCTCCCTCCATGTGTGGGGACATGCAGGTAGACACAAGTCGACATTTATTTTACTCCTCTCCAGTTAGTGTCTGTGGCTCTGGGAGCCCCCGCGACAGAGCCTTTCCTGGGAAATGTATTAGGCAGCACAGCATCCCCCTCATAAAAATACAATAAACGGCCCTGCAAGCGATCGGCAGAGTAATGACTGTAATCCAGTGGCATTCTTGGAAGGGCCTCTTCAGAAGCAAAGCCGAGAAGACGTAACGGAAATCTTTGGGGTAATTAGGCTTCTGGAGTGTAGAAACCTCCTAAATCATTGAGAGTCAGAGAGGACTTGGTCTCCAAATCACACACCAGGCCAGGCTGAGCCACCGGCTCCCTTCATGGCCCCCTTCATTCCCACTGGCGGGAGCAGACTGTTGGCCACTGGCACCCTCTCCTTGCAGGTTCACGTACTTGAGTCTGACCCTCTGGAGACCTACCCTGACCCACCTCAGCAAACCTTTGTTGCTTCAGAAGCCGAGCTCGGGAGCAGGTGTTCATGTCTAGAGGTGGGTTCAAATAACCAGAACCTGCCGCCGGGAGTTGACCCGACTCATGGAGACCCCATGTGTGTCAGAGTAGAACTGTGCTCCATAGGGTTTTCAAGGGCTGATTTTTCAGAAGTGGGTCACCAGGCCTTTCTTCTGAAGAACCTCTGGGTGGACTCAAACCCCTTTTTGGTTAGCAGCTGAGAGTTAGCCTTTTGTGCCACTCAGGGACTTCACAGACTGAATAGATGGTCTTTTGTCTGGATGGTTCATAGGTGAGGGGTTTATGGAAGGACAAGGATGGCTGGGATAGTTTCACAAAAAAAATTCCTTTCAACTTCGTGGTTCCTTATCAAGGACTGAAAGGAAAATTCCTACCTACATTGTCCAGGATGCCCCTCCCCCTGTCTACTGCCAATATTTGGGCCTTTTAAGAGGTTGAAAGATAGTTAGGGGATGGGGGGGTGGGCAGTACAGAATCTAAATAATAGACACGGACGGTAGGCTGGAGTCCCTGGGTGGCTCAAACAGTTATGCACTCAACTACTAACCTAAAGTTTGGTGAATTGAACCCACTCAGAGGCACCTCACAAGAAAGGCCTGGCAATCTGCTTCCGAAAGATCAGTCTTGAAAATCTTACAGAGTGCAGTTCTACTCTGCAACATGTGGGGTCACCATGAGTTGCAATTGACTCTCTGGCAACTGATGTAGAGGTAGGGTGGCTTGGCTCCCTTCTCTAGTGCATTCCTCTGGCCTCGCCCTCCAACCTCTCCCTACTTCCTCTTAGATGGAGGATGAAGTGGGACCCTCTGTTCTGGATCCCCTAGAGTCCCATCTCCCACCTCACCTCATTCACTTGGGGGCTCTGTGGGAGGCCCAAGCTAAAAAGCTGATCCCAACCGTGCTGCCTGTGAGCTGGGTCAGGGAGCAGTTAAGGAGAATAAAAGCAACCGGGGAATTCTGGGAGCTGTGGCATGCAGACCTTCAGGGCATTTAGGGAAAGTAGATTAAGAAATCTTTTTTCCAGATAAGAGAGGCTTGTAAAGAGGCCAAAGAAAGGCAAAAACACCCACCTTTGATCACAGGGGATTGTAATTACTCAGATATTGATTGGGATAATAAGTTTGGCAAAACTCCTGAGAAGGAGAGATATTCCTGCAGGTATTTTGCTTTTGCAAGATTTGCTGAGCTCTCCTCTGATGTCAATTTGGAGGCCTAGGCCCGGCCCTGAAGCCAGCAAAATGGAAGTTGGAGGCCCTTTCCTCCTGCAGGGAGTGCAGTGCATGCCAGGCTTGCTGCCTTCCCTCTGGGGACTCTGACCACTATTGTCATTAGCATGAGCGCTGCTGCTACTGAAAACTCTTGAGGCCTACTGGTGGGAGAGAGCTGCAGAGAGGACTGGAGCTGGCTCACAGGGAGCCTAACCTCCTCAGCCTGGGCCCCAGAATCTCCTTCAGTAGCTGTTCTACCTTTCCTACAGGGCCCGCTCAGCTTCCCTTGCACTGCTGTTGTGTGAGCAGGTGCTCACGTGCACACACGCACACATGCACCCCCGTGTGCACAGTACTCTTGCATAGACACACATGCACGTGCACATGTATATAGGTGCACACGCATATGTACCCTACCTATACGTCAATGGCACTGGTCTTCCCCACAGTTCCCACACATGGCCACCTAGCGCACACAGTGGTGGGATTAAGAGCTCTGGTTTTGGGGTCAGAAAGACCTGAGATCAAGTCCTGCTCTGCCACTCACTGGCCCTGTGGTACAGAGCAAGCCACTCCACCTATTTCAGCCTTCAAGTCCTCATTTGTCTAACAGGATAACAGTAGCATCTACATCAAATCGCAGGGTTGTTGGCAGGATTAAATGGGATGATGTAAAACATGTTGTGCAATGCCCGTCCCATAGAAATTGTTCAACTAAAATATTAGTTATGCTATTGCTACGCTCCTAGAAACCCTGGTGGTGTAGTGGTTAAGTGCCATGGCTGCTAACCAAAAAGGTTGGCAGTTCAAATCCACCAGGTGCTCCTTGGAGACCATATGGGGTAGTTCTACTCTGTCCTGTAGTGTCCCTATGAGTCAGAATCAACTCGATGGCAATGGTTTTTTTTTTTTTTTTTTTGGTATTGCTACTCTCCAGCCTGTCTGTGAGACATCGTGTGAGAAATTGCTTCTGGAAAGTTTTCTGTCGTCATAGCTACAAACCCAGGCTCTCCTCAACCTTCTAGGCCCAGCCTAGATCCCTACTCCACCCTCCCTGGCACTACCCTTTTCTCCTGGCTCTCACTGAGGCTGTCTGTATCTCTTATAACTCTTATCACTGTTCTGAATTCTGATTTTGAACTTGAGGAAGGCAGGGATTATGTCTTCTTCATCTTTTTGTCTCCTGTATTCCAATCCCGGAGCTTAGCAGTGTATACACTTTATATATATGGTAGGTATATAATAAATCTTTATTGATATATATTAATAGATAGGATTTAGTGAGGAATTGCTATCAGCTGTCTCTTTATATACATCACGTTTAATCCTCGTACTAACCCTATGAAATACTATTACATCCTTTTTATAGATGTGGAAACCAAGGCTCCGGAGAAATTAAATCATTTACTGGTCACATAGCTGGTGGATGGCTGAGCATGGCTCCAAACCCAGGACTGTCTCTTTCCAAAGCCCATGTGTTATATGCAACTGGTTCAGGCCAGCCCATCTTTCACTGGATATATCCCAACCCCCAGGCAGGCTGCACACTAAGCAACTTCCAGCTCTTAGCATGCTTTGATTCTGTGAGTGGGAAATAGCTACTGAATAGCTTGGAAAGATTGCAACTCCATCCTGCTTTTGTCTAAGAAATGCCCAGGGCAGCAGAGGCCAGCCTAGTTAAGCAGGGATATAAATGTTAGCACAGGCATTACGTGAAAGTTCTTTAAAGAATATAAACAGGCTGGCCAGGGGGAGGATGGAGGATCCAAGGCGTCCAGCACCAGCTATTGCATCAGAGGCGATTTGAGGAACATGGTGTGATGAAGTGCCGGGAAGACTTGTATCAAGGAGGGACTCCTCAAATATATCCAGGCTGACAGAAGGAAATGTAGGAGGTTGGTTCCAATAGAAAAAAAAAAAAAAAAAGCCTAATGGGGAGCTGAGTCTAAGGAAACAGCAATGACTTGGCATTAGAACTGCAGAGGGAGGAAGGGCAGGGATGATGGCACACACATAATACTAACTGATTGATAATGTTAATCATCATAAAACTGATTGATGAAGCTCTTGCTATGTGCCTAGCATGGTGTGATGTAAGGAGGTGAGTGGCTGTCTAGTCATTGCAACACAAACATGATTATTTCATAAAGTAAGCTCACTTCTTTTTCATCTTTCTTGACTACCGACACCTTAGAGGACTCCCAATCCTCTTCTGACTCTTTCAACGAGCATTTATCCTGGGCTTGATCTGGGCCTGCCGTTGGGGTCGACCATGGGGAGATGAATTAAACCTGCGTCAACCTGGAGGAACTCACAGTCTATTGAAGGATAAGACACATAAAAAAGATACAGTGGGTATATATCGCTGTTGCTGCTGTTAGTTGTTGGGTTGATTCTGACCCATGGTGACCCCATGTGTGCAGTGAAGGGCTGCTCCATAAGGTTTTCAAGGCTGTGACCTTTTGGAAGCAGCTCACCAGGCCTGTCTTTCGAGGTACATAGGGGTGGGTTTATACTGCCAACTTTTTGGGTAGTAGTCAAGAGGCGTAGACAGGTGTTCTGGAAAATGGAAAGGGGATTTCAGAGAAAAGGTGATATTTGAGCTGAGAAGACTTCTGAGGATGGGTACTGCCTTAGTTTCCTAGTGTTGCTGTAACAGAAATACCACAAGTGCATGGTTTTTGAGGACAGAAATTTATTTTTCACAGTTCTGGAGGTTAAAAGTCCAAATCAGAATCTCAGCTGTATCCATTTCTTCTTTGTTGATAGTCCTGGGTTTTCTTTGGTTGACTTGTGGAGCATCCTCATATGGTGTGAGTCCTCCCATGTGTGTTTCTATGTCTAATCTGCTCTTTTTATAATTCAGAAGTGATTAGATTTAGAACCCACCCTACTTGGGCATGATCTAATTAACATAACATAGAAAATTCTAATCCAAAGAGGATTACATCCACAGGTAGAGGGGTTAGGATTCCAACACAGTTCAGCCCATAACAGGGAGGATTCACATAGGTGGAGAGCGAGAGACAGCACTGGAAGCAGAGGTGACAGTTTCACGAAAGCTTGGAGGCATGAGAGTGTAGATGGATTCAGGATAGGCTGAATTGGGATCCCCAATGACTGTAGGATTGGAGTATGTGGGAAGTTGCAGTTGATCCAACTAAAAACCAAACCCAGTGCCATCAAGTTGATTCCGACTCATAGCGACCCTATAGGACAGAGTAGAACTGCCCCATGGAGTTTCCAAGAAGTGCCTGGCGGATTCGAACTACCGACCCTTTGGTTAGCAGCTGTAGCACTTAACCACTATGCAGTCAGGGTTTCCGTTGCAGCTGGTAAGATCTGAAAAATATGGCAGGATAAAATGATGTGAAATCTGTGAAAGACATCTTATTAAATTAACCCTAATGCATTTATTTAGTGAGCATCAAGTATGTGTCAAGTATGGAACCTGTCAATGGGACTATCATGGCAAGAAAAACAGAGTTGGTCTCTGTTTCCTACACAGGATGACCATCTGTCCCAGTGTCCTTCTGGTCCTAGCATAATTATTAATAACTCCTCCTTTCACTTTCAATGTGTTCCTGTATAGACCATAAATTTTATATATATCTTAGTCATCTTGTGCTGCTTTAACAGAAATACCACAAGTGGATGTCTTTAACAAAGAGAAATTTACTTCCTCACAGTAAAGTAGGCTAAAAGTCCAAATTCAGGGTGTCATCTTCAGGGGAAGCCTTTCTCTCTCTGTCGGCTCTGAAGGAAGGTCCTTGTCCTCAATCTTCCCATGGTGGAGCTGCTTCTTAGGCACAGGGACCCCGGTTCCAAAGGACGCTCTCTGCTCCCAGTACTGTGCTCTTGGTGGTATGAGGTCCCCAACTCTCTGCTTGCTTCCCTTTCCTTTTATCTCTTGAGAGAGAAAATGTGGTGCAGGCCACACCCCAGGGACACTCCCTTTACATTGGATCAGGGGGGTGACCTGAGTAAGGGTGGTGTTACAGTCCCACCCTAATCCTCTTCACATAAAATCACAATCACAAAATGGAGGGCAACAAGACAATACTGGGAATCATGGCCTAACCAAGTTGATACATATTTTTGGGGGGACAATTCAAGCCATGACACTATATATATATATATACATATACACACATATATATGTATATGTATACAATAGGCATGCTTCAGTCTAGTACAGAAGGAGAGGAAGACATTAATCAAATATCCACCAAAATACACAACTATAAGTTGTGCTGAGTGCTATGAAAGAAAGGTGCAGAGTGTTATTATAGCCTGCATCGGGGAGCTGCTCCAGTCTCCAAAGGAATTTTGACTTTACTTCAGGCAAAATGAAGACATAGAAGGTTTTTAAGTTGGAGATCTGATCTCAGTTTTAGAAGTCATGGGATTTCTATGTTTGTTGAGGATTTCTCTCTTTTTTTTATGTCCCCCAGTTATTAATAATATGAATAGAAAAAATAACCTTTTCCATTGTATAGCATTTCACAGTGTAGAAGAGTTTCACAAGTACATTTTCTCATCAAGTGCCAAGCGAATGAGTCAAAGCTAGTTGCTGTCCTGGCTCTGCCTCGAACCAGCTGTCGGACAACAGGCAAGTTACTTAACCTGGCTGAATCTTGCTATTCTCATCTTTAAAAGGGAGTAGTCACTCCCATCTGAAAAAGTGATTGTGAGGATTATAAATAATATGACTAAAGTGACTAGTACTTGGCACATACTCAGCATTCAAAACATGGTACTTGCCCTTGGTGGCACCGCGGTTAAGCACTTGGCTGCTAACTGAAAGGTTGTGGTTCAAAGGCACCAGTAGCTCTATGGGAAAAAAGACCTGGTGATGTGTTTGCATAAAGATTACAGCCTAGGAAACCCTGCGGGGCAGTACTACTCTGTCCTATAGGGTTGCTATGAGTTGGAATTGATTCGCCGGCACACAACAACAACTATTATTAGGTGTTATGAGTTTATGAATGTCTAAGGACAGGAATTGTGACTGATGAAGAAATATGTTTGTTGGAAAATATGATAAAATATGATAAGTAGAGGTAGTGGGTGTAATGCATTGAATTGTGTTCCCCCAAAATGTGCGTTAGAATCCTAAACCCTATACATGTGGATATAATGTAATGTAATCACTTTCCATGATGCAGTCTTATGTAATCAATCATTTGAGGTAATACTAAATCTAAACCTAATCCTAAACCTAATCATTTCTGAGTTATATCAAGAACAAGATAGATACAGAGACACACAGGTACACACTGGTGGAAGACAGATGCTACGGGAGGTCATCTATAAGCCAAGGGACCAAAGAACACCGGGACTACCTATAAGGAGGCAATCCACATGAACAAGGCCCTGATTTGGACTATTAATCCAGAACTGTGAAACAACAAATTTCTGTTCTTTAAAGTCATTTAGTTGTGGTATTTCTGTTATAGCAGCGCTAGGTAACTAAGACTGTGAGCAAGTAAGGGGAAAGACAACAATGACGGTGTTTCAGCCACTGAGGGAAATTGGGGTTTAAAACAAACACCTCATCTTTTCATTTGGACTCTCCATGTTCCTTTATAAACGAGAACCTACTTGCGTATAAGGCTAGGAAGAGTGGGAAAGACGCATCCAGTGGAGTAAATTCCAAAGTCCCAAGCTGTCCTGCACAGCCAGGAATCCACAGTGACTGTCTGGGAATCAGACTGCAAGGCTTTGACAAGAGTTTGCTTAGCACCATCTTTTCTTTTCTCTTCCTCATTCCTTGGGCTTGCTTAGAACTCTCTCTCTGGGTGTAGGATGGCTTCTGAGAGCAGTGATGAAGGCAGAACCTGTACTGAGTGAGCCCATTGAGAGGGGACAAGGCAGGCTGGGTGGGTTTGTAGGGGGAACAAGTCAGGAGCCTTGGGCTTATGTGTGAAGGTGAGGTAGGGTAAACTTTACAGCCCATAAATATTTTGACCGCCTTGATCCAAGTCTGGCTGGTAAATGGCTAGGAAGCCCTGCATCTCATTTGCTGAGATATATTTCTTGATTTGCCTCTGGTGTTATTTTGCAGCTAGGCAAGTTGCGTCTTTGGTCTTAGCTCCTTAGGGGAGAGGAAAAGTGGGTTGGGTGGCTGGCTGGGCAGCTTTCCTTGGAGAGGAGTGTAAGCAAAAGCCTGCTAGCTTCTCCAGTGCAAATCCCTCTCTGAAGATCCCTGGCTCTGGGTACAGCCACTGGGCAATCCACTGCTGGCTTTGGAGGTTTGTGAACCCCTTCTCAGCTCCTCAAGTCTGCCTTTAGGATGCAGGGCCTGTTTCCCTATTTCTGGCCAAGAAATAGCTGTCTATTCTGAGATTACCTTTCACCTGGGACTGTTAAAATGTGTTTGTCTTTTTCAGTCATTCCTTTACCAGAAAAGAGCTCTTAACCCCTGAAGATGCTGTGCAGAAAGCTAAGCTGCCGCTTGATAAGAAGGCTGAGAAGTTACTGTACTTTCTTTCCTTTCATCCCTTTTATCCTCTGCAGGGGAAGGCAGGAGACCACACCTGTGTTTGTAATATCATAGACATGCTGGGAGCTGCAAAAGTGTCATTAGCCCACCAGGTTGGCACAGAACGGCTGCGTCTGAAGGTGATTTAACACAGGTAGAACCCTGCTTACAGATGGGCAGGGTTCCAAAGATTTTCTGGTAGGTTAGTTATTATGAATTGGGAATGTTTTTCTCCCTTAGGAAAAGTGCTAAATGTAGGAGGGAGTGTTTCAGAGAACTCCGCAAAAGTCTATTTAACTCAAACATGACTGAACGATGGTACTATATGGCCATTTCTGACTCCAACACCCAAATGACACTTTCTCTATATTCAATGGAAAAATACACTGTGAGTTCCAACTCTGTGTAGGAGGAGGAACTGTCGATGCAGGCCACCTGACCATAGCTTTGTGGAAGGAGTTGTGTCATATCAGACTAGATACTTCTGGACAGTCGTTGTTGTTATTGTTAGGTACCGTCGAGTTGGTTCCGACTCATAGCGACCCTATGCACAACAGAACGAAACACTGCCCGGTCCTGCGCCGTCCTTACAATCGTTGTTATGCTTGAGCTCATTGTTGCAGCCACTGTGTCAATCCACCTCGTTGAGGGTCTTCTTCTTTTCCGCTGACCCTGTACTCTGCCAAGCATGATGTCCTTCTCCAGGGACTGATCCCTCCTGACAACATGTCCAAAGTATGTAAGATGCAGTCTCGCCATCCTTGCTTCTAAGGAGCATTCTGGTTGTACTTCTTCTAAGACAGATTTGTTCGTTCTTTTGGCAGTCCATGGTATAGTCAATATTCTTCGCCAACACCACAATTCAAAGGCGTCAACTCTTCTTCGGGCTTCCTTATTCATTGTCCGGCTTTCACATGCATATAATGCGATTGAAAATACCATGTCTTGGGTCAGGCACACCTTAGTGTTCAGGGTGACATCTTTGCTCTTCATCACTTTGAAGAGGTCCTTTGCAGCAGATTTGCCCAATGCAATGCGTCTTTTGATTTCTTGACTGCTGCTTCCATGGCTGTTGACTGTGGATCCAAGTAAAATGAAATCCTTGACAACTTCAATCTTTTCTCCGTTTATCATGATGTTGCTCATTGGTCCAGTTGTGAGGATTTTTGTTTTCTTTATGTTGAGGTGCAATCCATACTGAAGGCTGTGGTCTTGGATCTTCATTAGTAAGTGCTTCAAGTCCTCTTCACTTTCAGCAAGCAAGGTTGTGTCATCTGCATAACGCAGGTTGTTAATGAGTCTTCCTCCAATCCTGACGCCCCATTCTTCTTCATATAGTCCAGCTTCTCGTATTATTTGTTCAGTATACAGATTAAATAGGTATGGTGAAAGAATATAATCCTGACACACACCTTTCCTGACTTTAAACCAATCAGTATCCCCTTGTTCTGTCTGAACAACTGACTCTTGATCCATGTAAAAGTTCCTCATGAGCACAATTAAGTGTTCTGGAATTCCCGTTCTTCACAGTGTTATCCATAGTTTGTTATGATTCACACAGTCGAGCACCTTTGCATAGTCAATAAAACACAGGTAAACATCCTTCTGGTATTCTCTGCTTTCAGCCAGGATCCATCTGACATCAGCAATGATATACCTGGTTCCATGTCCTCTTCTGAAACCGGCCTGAATTTCTGGCAGTTCCCCATCGATATACTGCTGCAGTCATTTTTGAATGATCTTCAGCAAAATTTTGCTTGTGTGTGATATCAATGATATTGTTCTATAATATCCACATGTGGTTGGGTCACCTTTCTTGGGAATAGACATAAATATGGGTCTCTTCCAGCTAGGTGGCCAGGAAGCTGTCTTCCATATTTCTTGGCATAGATGAGTGAGCACCTCCAGTGCTGCATCTGTTTGTTGAAACATCTCAATTGATATTCCATCAATTCCTGGAGCCTTGTTTTTCACCAATGCCTTCAGAGCAGCTTGGACTTCTTCCTTCAGTACCATCGGTTCCTGATCATATGCCACCTCTTGAAAAGGTTGAATATCGACTAATTCTTTTTGGTATAATGCCTCTGTGTATTCCTTCCATCTTCTTTTGATGCTTCCTGCGTCATTTAATATTTTCCCCACGGAATCCTTCACTATTGCAGCTCGAGGCTTGGATTTTTGGACACTAGTGAAGTAATATGTAAAACAGATGTGTTCACGTTTGGTAGAGCATGCTGACATGGTTGGTTATGTTTCAGTCTCGTAGAATGCTGCAAGGTAAGTGTGTGATCTCTCTTTTTGAGGAATGGAGTATGAGGCTCAGAGATGCCAAGTGACTTCTTCAGGATCACACAGCAGAGGCAGTTGCAGCTCTCAGAGTGTGATGCATCTCACATCTGCGTCTGCATCTACCTTCGGCTCAGCACCTCTCCAGCTCAGCTCTGTTGGGGATGCAGGCTCAGAGTTTCAATGAGCTGAGCTGCTCCTTCTGGCCAGAAGCAGAAGCCCAGTCTTCTCCAGGGGTAACGTGATCCTGGGCAGGACCAGGACAGGGCGATTCATGCTGCTGTGTGAGTGCGAGGCAGAGGTTTGGAGATGGTGGCAGCCTGTGCAGATTGCAGAGTTTTTAGGATAAATGGTGATTTTCCTCCTTGGTGATTTCCCAAGGCCACTGAGGCCTGACAATTCTGGCAGGGAAACCAAATTTAAATGAGTTCCTTTTCAAGTCTGCCTGCGGGGTAGGCATTAGTCAGAGAACTAACAACCTTGCCTGTTTCCTGTGTTCTGAACATGGTATAAGGAGGTTGTGAAGAAACACAGTCATTGTTCCAAAGGTATTTTGTACCTGGATGGGATAAAACAAACAGCAAACACCTTGGATGAATGGCAATGGAAATACAGAACAAGGCCAGGTCAATTCCTTCACCTGTGAACGTAAGTGTAAATGCACCTGTGGTCATCTGAGTAGGAATATTATTCGGTGAATGCTTCTCACTTCATCATGAGAAGAACTACAGAATGTTGAGAACTGGAAAGGTATGGCGATTTTTAATCCAACCCCTATGTTTTCAAATCAGGAAACTGAGGCTCAGCGAGGTGAATGACTTGCCTAAGGTTTTGAGCTATTGAATGGGAGATCCAGAATAAGAATTCAGGTTTCCCCCCTCTGTGTCTAGTTTATCTTATAATTACATTGAAAAGGGAGGCAAAAAGAACTAGCTGAGAAAGAGATCAGAGGCAGGGAGTGAAGTGAGTGGACTTTCTGGACAGGAGTCCATGTTGAGAAGAAGTGAGAAATTGGGTAGTTAAGATTGTGGAGCCCAGGGGACCAAAGGCCTTGAAGGTGGCGTGGACAAAAGTGTTGGGTTATTCATGATTGAACATAAGGGATAGAGAAATAGATGGCTATGCTAAATCCCAGGGAGATAGTCTATTGACATTGTTTGTAAAGAGTTATTTTGCAAATATCCCATCTCAAATTAGCTTGTTGAGTTCATCCAGTATGGTAACCTGGACCAGATATATTTGAGCCTCCTGCTCCAAGTTGAAGGTGAAGATATTAAATCCCAGACTTCATGAATTCTGCAAATTGAGCCTTGGTTTCTTCGCCTGACCAGAGATCAGCCCTTAGCTGCACAGAACAGAATCCCCATTGGCTTCCTTCCCTCCTCCCATATATCTCAGGTAGGACCCCATATGGCTCCTTAAAGAAGGAGCTTTGTGCATGTGGATGCTGGACGAAGACAGTGAGAAAGTGTGAGGGCAAGGAGCCTGCTGAGGAGGCAGTGAGGATACACGGCTTGTAGTCTACTCACTGCTTGCTGCCATTGGTTTGTTGGTATTCCAGAAACATGGCTCCAGCACCAGGGGAGAATGTAAGGGTCAAGAACTGCAAATTGTAAACCACAGTGAAGTGAGATGAATCAATCGGCAGTGACCTAATAGACAGACGGAAAGCCTGCAAATGCGAGGTTTAGGAAAAGCCTCCCAGGATGTGCAGGGCAGCAGGAGATCATGGTCAGGGCAGATCTGTCCACTTGGACAACCAGGCTTGGTTAGATGTGGTCACACGGCTGTCAGAGAGCAGAACCAGGCCGTTCAGGATCAGGCAGCACCTTCCCTGCCACTCACTAAGAGGTTAGGGTTGAAGATGGTTTCCTGAAGCAAGCCTACCTTTTCTACTGTGGTCCTGAATGTGGGAGCAGAAAGCATCACCTTAGTTTACATGGTTGTCATTCTTTTCTGACATGTTTTAACATGTTTGTTTTAGAGAATATTGAAAGGCCTACAGATGAAAGTAGGATATTATACCACCAAAGATAATCATTGTTAACATTTCAAAGAATTTCCTTCTACTCTGGTTTTTCTATGCATACATATTTTTAAAATAAAATTGGTATCATATTTGTATTTTTATAGTCTTTTGTTTTCACTTAATATTATACCCTAAGCCTATTCCCATCCCATTAAATATTATTCTACAGTGTGTGTTTTAAAAATGTTTTCATAATGTTCAATTTTGTGAATGTAGATATATTTAATCAGTTCTCTATTGTTATATATCTATGCTGTTTGCAGACTTACACTATTGTAAACACTACTGCAGTGAACATCTTTGTATCACAATCATCTTTGACTACATTTCTGATTATTTCCTTAGGACACTTTCCCTAGAATTGGAATTACTCTTTCAAAAGCTCTTTTTACATGTTGGCTAATTGCCCTCCTCTCTCCACCACTTTAGAAATGTTATACCAATTTACAGTTCCATTGACCAATGGCTGTGACAGTGCCAATTTCGCTATACCTTTGCCAACACTATAAATTATTATATTCTTCTAAATAAAAGATCATCTTTCTGGAGTCATGTTTAGCTTCCCGATGGCATGAAGCTTCAAACACAGCAGTTAACTTTTTCTTTGTGATTATTGGTAGAGCTTAGTAGATACACACATGGGGAAAGTTAGGAAAGCTGAGAAGGAAAGAAGGCTGAATTTGATCTACAGGCAGTCATAAGTGCTAGGGAGGGAGAGAGGGACCCATGTATGGATGGGGCTTGATTCATCCTGCTCCAAAACTCAAACTGAATTGAGCTGCCATGCAAAACCCCTCTTCCCAGAGTGCTTGCCCAGGAGTGTTTCCTGACTGATCAGAAAATGAGAGAACAAAGTGAACCTACACGAAAACGGACTTCGTGCTCTGGAAGGCCAGTGATATGCAAAGCCCCTGACACTAAGCAGAAATGAAAACGTTAATGGCGAGACACCTAAAGAAAACGTATTCCATACGCACAGGCTGGCTGGCAGCGAAGGAGTGCAAATGCACACGGAGAGTGGCTGGTGGAGCCAGAGCAGCAGCGGATAACTTGCTTTGCTGAAGGCACCGGGGATGCTGGATTTGACCTGTTCCCTGACTCTAGCATCAGATAACCTTATCAGCATTATAACCTATTTTAAACAATCACAAGAGCTGCAATTTATTGGTCAAGCCCAAAAAAGTATTGCATGCCTACTCTGCACCCAGCCCCTTGCTATTTGCTTTTATGTAACATATTTAATCTTCAGAACAATTCTTTTAAGTAGGAATCATTATCCCCACTTCCCAGATGAGAAAACTGATGCATAGCAGGATTTAGGAATGCCCCAGCCTCCTGAATGTCAGAGCTTAAATCTTAAACCCGGCCTATCTGGTCTACTGCCAGTACTTTTTCCACTACTATGCCTGGAATGGGCCTGATTTCCAGATTCCTGGAGATCGAGACAGGGGCAGGGATCTCCTTTAGCCCAAGAGGCTGAAAGGCTCAGACGCAGCAGACTTTTTGAGGGTTGGCTGCTGTGGCTGATACCAGATGACAGGCTTCCTCTTCTGTACAGTCAGTACACTGCTAGTGGTGACTGGCACAGATAAGAGGGAGACATCCTTGGGTTAAAAATGAACCATAGCTCTTGGTATGTACTTCTCCTTTTCTGGTGAGCCAAGCCCTTCTGGGCAGGCAGGACATTCCCAGAGCACACCTTGGTGGTACCTGAGTGGCTGGTGATACAACTTATGCTTTCCCTGCTGTGGAGATCCATAGGTACAGACTTCTTGGGTGACAGACCTTCAAAGGAATAGTCTCAGTTGGCAATGGAGGATTGCAGCCTTCTGATCATCTGACTCCAGACTGTAGCTGGGGAAAATGCTTTCCTTGGGTCTCATTTTTCTTGAAACTCCTGGCTTATCTTGTTGGTGGATCCCGTGGGTGGCAGGGAGTGGAGGAGATGTAGAGTGAAAGAGAAGGTACTACTCCCAAGGACTCTCTTAGAGACCTGGGAAATTGGCTGGTGCCTGGCCAACCCCTGACTTTCCTTCTCTCTAGAGCTTCCTCCAACTCCTCAAATTCTCCCACTGCAACATCCATTTTGCTGACCAAGGAGAATTCTTAGTGCTGACTTGCGGTTTTGGTGGAAAAACACTGGACAGACAAGAACTGGATTTTTTTCTCTATTTAAAAAAACAAAATAAGATAAAAACCCAAACACAAAGCTTTTAAGTGAAGTGCTGGGGGATTGACTGCTCAGGGCAAAATGGGGAAAGGCTACTGTCTGAGAAGTGCCAGATTCTCTAGTCTGGGGCACGATCAATCTCCTGCAGTGTAATGGATTGAATTGTGTCCCCTAAAAGGATATGTTGAATTCTTAACTGCTGTTCCTGTGAAGGAGACCTGGTGGTACAGTGGTTAAGAGTTCAGCTGCTAACCAAAAGGTTGGCAGTTCGGATCCACCAGCCGCTCCTTGGAAACCCTATGGGGTAGTTAGTTCTATTCTGTCCTATACAGTCGCTATGAGTCAGAACCAACTCCAAGGCAACAGGCTTGGTGTGTTTTTTTGGTACATGTGAACGTGAGTCTGTTTGGAAATAAAGTTTTTGTTATGTTAATGAGGTATTATCAAAATAGGGTGAGTCCTGAACCTAATCCCTTCTGAGTGGTATCTTATAAAGGGGAGTGCAGATACAGAGAGACACACACGCAATGGAAAAATGACACCATGTGTCAACTGGGGCAGGTGCTATTTAAATAACAAAGGAACACCAAGGATTGCAAGAGTCACCAAAAACTAGGAGACAGGCCCACAAAAAAAATCAACATGACTGAGATCCTAGTTTATACCTCTGGACTCCATAACCATAAGAAAAGTGCGTTTCTTTCTTTAGAGCCACTCACTTGCAGTATTTTTTGTTATAGCAGTAGTAGGCAACTAAGACACCTGAGTTTGCTCAATCTCTGTACCCAGATTCCAAGGTTCACCTAGAGGATAATATTGTCAGTCACATTTATTAAGTCCTTTTATGTATTGTTGTTAGGTGCCATTGAGTTGGTTCCAACTCATGGCAGCCCAATGTATAACAGAACGAAATACTGCCCGGTCTGCATTATCCTCACAATCATTGCAAGGTTTGAGCCCATTGTTGAAGCCGTTGTGCCAATTCATCTCCTTGAGGGTCTTCCACTTTTTTGCTGATCCTGTACTTTACCAAGCATGATGTCCTTCTCTAGGGACTGGTCCCTCCTGGTAACGTATCCAAAGTATGTATGACTAAGTCTCACCATCCTAGCTTCTAAAGAGCATTCTTGATTGTACTTCTTTCAAGAAAGATTTGTTCATTCTTCTGTATAAGCTGTAAATGTTAAGAGCTAGGTGTGTTGTGCCATTTAATTCCTCTGGACATTGCCTTGAGTATCATATCCATTTTTCAAACGGGGACATTGATGTTTGGAGAGCTATGGTAATTTGTTCAAGGTCATATGCCTAGTCAGAGTCTGAGCTGGGATTCAAACCAGGCAATCTAAGACCAGATCTTATGCTCTTAACCACTAGTCTTTATTATTCTGCTTCCCAGGGATCAAGGGATTATGCTCTTGGAAGGAATACATATATATACTTTTTTCCTTGGTCCATGAGTATTGCAAATAAATGCTCCTGACAAGGCCTCTGGGAAGGGTTTTCAAGTCAGCTCAATATGATTGAAAAAGATCAATAGGATCCAACCAAACAGGCTGTTTGCTTTTCAGCCTGTCCCTGAGTGGTGCAGTTGGTCAAAGATATGCCAAGGGCTTGTCTGTTCTCTGCCCCTGCCGGAACAATTCTTTGTTCTTGACAAATAAATGGCCTTAAAAGGGGTTACTGCAAGTGGGTATGGCATCCCCTTCCCCCGCCCCATAGCATAACTGTGAGTAGATTTGAGAGGAAAATCCTTGTTTGGCTGAAGTAGAAGGAATCATAAAAACACACTGGGCTTTAGAAATGTAAATATCTGTACAGTTAGATGGATGAGGACGATGGATAGATGCCAGAGGAAGCCGGGATGTGAGAATCTGGCAGACAAAGATGGATATGAAAACACAAGGAGTGAGAGAAAAGCAAAAGGCAAAAAGCCACATGCATGGGTGGGGAGAGAGGCTTAGGAGTGGCCAGGAGATTGTGAAGCAGCCAGAGGAGGGCTGCAGCAAATACAGAGGAATGGGTGGGGCGAGTCTGACTGGGTTCCATAACTGGGGGGCTGTTTTGGATGGAATTGTGTCCCCACCAAATTTATGCTGAAGTCCTAACTACTGGTGCTTGTGAACATGACCTTGTTTGGAAATAGAGTCTCTGATGATATTATCAGTTAAGGTAACATGAGGTCATACTGAAGTCAGGTGTGTTCTAATCTAATCTGAATGGTGTCTTATGAAAGAGGAGAAGAGACACAGAGACAGATAGAGGAAAGACGGCCATGGTGTTCCACTGCAGCTGCAAGCCAAGGCATACCTGCGGCTACCAGAGGCCCGAGAGACAAAAAAGAGGTTACGTAGAGCTTCAGAAAGAACACGGTCTTGCTGACACCCTGAAATTGGACTACCAGCCTCTAGAACTATGAGACAATAAATGTCTGTTCTTACAAGCCACCCAATTTCTGGTACTTTGTTATGACAGTTTTAGAAAATTAAGACAGGGGCTTAAGGGAAGCACTGCCTCTTGGAGTGACCCAAGGGTAAAATAGATCCAATACAGAAAGAAGCTTACTTCATTTGTGCCCAAGTATGCCTGTACAGGAATAGGCATGAATTAAATAAGATGGGGGGCATGGCTCTCAAAGGGTGATCTCTGGACCAGCAGCATCAGCATCACCTGGGAACTTGCTGGAAATGCAAGTTCTTAGGCCTGACCCCAGACCTAAACAACCAGAAACTCTTGGGCCCAGCTCAGCATTCTGTATTTTAATGAGTTTTTGAGATGATTTTGCTGCAGGCTAAAGTTTGATAACCGCTGGTGCAGACGAATGAAGAGAATGAGAAGGTAGGATCAAGAGGGTTTAGAAGACTAGGGTCTAGGTTCAAGTGGCTGAGAAAGGAAAAAAGTAAACGATTTGTCCTAGTGGAAAAAGCAGGCAGTGCATGGAGAACCTGGAGGTCCATAAAGGGAAGATGGGATAATGTGAGAAGCTACCTACCCCAAATCATTCCCTGAACAAGGTGGTATGTGAAGGAAGGAAGAGCAGACTAGAAGGAGGCTAACAAGCTAACCTAGGAACAACAGCCTGCTAAAAAGCAAAGGAATGCTTTCTGATGGTGTCAGAGCCTTAACTGACATTCCCATACATTGTGGCTATCTCTAGTTTACATCAACCCGTAGAATAGCATTGTCGCTCTCAAGAGACCCTAACAGAAGAGGCACTGCAGAGAACAGGGGTTCCAGTGGACTTTGAGGGGTAGTCTCCATTCCCATTTCCTTGTTGCCATGGGCTAAAATGCCCAGAAAATCTTTTGTTTGGATTTGCTCATTTCCTCTTCCCTAAAAAAAAAAAAAAAAAAAGATTTTTTTTTTTTTTTTTTTAACCAAGGGAAGCTCTAAGCTTTTCTCCCCAAATGGTAAGCTCTTAAGAGGCAGGGTCCAGATCGCTGTAGTTTCTGTGTACAGAGTGGTATGCCATTAAGCACAGAGTACACAGGCTTTGTGTTGGCATTGACAAGAGTAGAAGAAGCCTGCTTAAGAGTGGGAGGTTGACTAGATGATCCCAGCCTTCCAGGTCTCTATTTGTACATAACCAGCTGATGAATGTCTCCTCCATCTTCACTGATTTTTTTTTTTAAATGTTTATTTTACTTCTTTGCCCGCTCCTGATATTGGACAGAGATGGATGGACTGACAGCTGGAGCCATTTCTCTCTGAACTCTGACAATTTGACTGCCTTGCTTAAGGCTAATGCCCAGATAACTGAGACCAGCACAGACTGGATTGGCTCCCCAGACATCCCAGCCTATAGCCCCCAGCATCAGAAGAGAAAGGCCCAGGCTCTAGGCATCTCATCTGTGCTCACTTGTTGCTGTAAAAAAACTTATATTGGTCCAGGGAAGCTTTTGCCTAGATAAGTAACCATTACTAGGCTTACAGTTTTGGAAATGTTCATTTGAGGCCTTTTTACCGTAGATTCAAATCTGCGCCGGAAAATGTACTTTAAGAAAAGGCACTTTTGTGTGACTTTTCATTTGGATTAGTTGGCAGACCACCTGGAGGCCTGTTAAGGACCACACTTTGAGACTCACTGTGTTAGCAGACAGCATGGGTGGAGGGAAATGGCTGTTGCTCCCGCTAATAGATCAGGAGGAACTAGCTAATTCATTTGAGGGGAATAAAAAAAAAAAAAGAAAACCCAACACCCAGTTGAAAGCAATATCCATTACTGTAGCACACTCAACACAACCATGAATTATTGTGCTGATTGGAGGAGACAAGCCATAAATTTCTCCTATTAAAGTCCTTGACTCACAATATCAGGCAGAGACTAATGACTTAAAAATCGTACGAGCAAATGTTATCAGAATACAGATGCTTGGGGCTCTGGCTCTCACAGGGAAAGTGAGTCTAATGTCTTGGACAAAGCAGAGAGTTTATTTAGGGGTTCAGTATACATAGCACATTGTATTCAATAGGAACTTTTTCCTTTTAATCAAAACAGAAGTACTCAAGAGACATCTGAAGTGACTGTATTTCCTGTGTGAGGCAGTTTTGAGGATAAGGCAGGAGGAAAAGAAACTCTAGGAGGAGACCCTCAATAGAGTTCTGGCTCCCATCTGCTCTGAGTTGGAATCATCTGTGGGAAGGGTCATAGCCAGAAAAAACCCAGGAATGTGGTAGGTGAGCTCACCTTGGACATCTGATGGATCCAGCCTCCCCGCTCTGCACCTTCTGGGCGAAGGTCTTCTCTCTCCATCTCCATTCCCCTGTGGCATCTTCAGCTACTTTCGAAGCTGTTGACCAGGATCTAGAACCTTTTTTTCTGTCTCTCTCTTTAGACCCCTTTTTCCTTCTCTCTCTCTCTTTTTTTTTTTTATAAATGAGTTCACTCATCAAATCATCTTTCCTTTATCATTTAGGCAGCCCTTTAAATCCCATCTCCTCAACCTTCCTGTAGTAGCAGCTAAGAGGTATTGCTTCCCCTTATCCAGCCATACGGTGTCCTAACATGATTCCAGTGGCTCCTTTCCACTTACCCTCCAGGCAACCTACCAAGGCGCTAATCCCTGGGTGAGAACCTATTTAACCATGGAATCGAATCTTATTATTTGTGTGTTTGTATAAATGAATGTTTATTGAAGTATGTTGTTATTGTTGTTAGCTGCTGTCCAGTTGGCCCCAACTCATGGTGAGCCCAAGCACAATGGAACTAAATGCTGCCTGGTCCTGTGCCATACTCATGATTGATTTCGGATCAAACCGTTGTGATCCACAGGATTATTATTGGCTGATTTTCAGAAGTAGCTCACGAGGCCTTTCTTCCTAGTCCATCTTAGTCTGAAAGCTCCACTGAAACTCGTTCAGCATCATAGCAACACGCAGCCTCCACTGACGGGTGGTGCATCTGCCTGAGTTGCATTGGCTCGAACCAAACCAGGGTCTCCTGCATGGAAGGTGAGAATTCTACCACTGAACCACAAATGACCTGCCAGTATAGTCTTTTCTAATGGGAATCCGTGCCTCTGTGTTTCTTTGCTCAGCCTACTCTTTCTTCTGTCCCACTCCCATCCCAGCATCTTAGTCACCCACAAGCTCTAGTGACTCCAAAAAAACAAAACAAAAACCAAGTCCACTGCCATCCGGTCAATTCCAGCTCATAGCTGGACCTATAGGGCATAGCAACCCTGTAGGACAGAGCAGAACTGCCCCATATGGTTTCCAAGGAGCATCTGGTAGATTTGAACTGCTAATCTTTTTGTTAGCAGATATAGCTTGTAACCACTACACCACCAGAGCTCTGTAGTTGAGTGAGGGTCTGTGGGCATCCTTGGTATTCCCTTCAGAAGAAAGAGGTAAACATAACTTCTAGGGAATTTGGGGCCTATGTGGGAGAAAAGCCAACCTTTGATTAGGATTAAGCTCTTATTTCCAAGTAGCACAGCTGCCTGGGAAGACAACTGAGACATGGTTTCTCAGAGTCCTGGGCCTGGCTACCTGATTTCCAATCTGACCTCCTTATTTACTCCATCCTCCACCCCATGATACCTTCGAAAGTGCACTACAAAGTTTGCTTTTGAGGAGAACATCAAAGGTTACGCAACCAGCAGAATTTTATACAAAAATTATGCCAAAGCTACACTTACCGAAACTTGCTCCAGGTACTGCAGTGCTCAGAGTATCAGGCAGGGGTTTTGTGTTAATCCCACACCAGTCTTCGCGGAGACAGAGCTCGGACTTGGATCCTGACCCTGGAGGACATATTCCTCCCTCCTTTTGCGCTTCATGCCCTGGTGCTCTGAGGTCTCATATGGGAGAATGGAGCGTCAAGAAACAGGACTAGAAGGTTCTGTGAGATCATTTCTTTCTCTTTTTCCCCACCCCCTCCCCACTTTTTTAAGTTTTTATTAACAAGGATGAAAGTAAATGTGAACTCGAAACAATAAGGCATGGAAAATCACAGAAATAACTTCATTAAGTTTTTAAAGATTTCCATGCTTGAATAAATTAGCCTTCCTGCAAATGTCACAACATTCAGGGGAAAAAAAAAAATTGTAATCAATGGAGCTCGATGCTTCTCCGCTCTTTATTTAAATGAAAGCTCCATTGGTGCGTTTCCTTTCACCCCTGCTCCTCCCCTGCAGCTGCTGCTCCCTGGCCCTCCTTGGCTGCAGGCAAGGGCACCAGACTCTCACATCAGCACATTCTCCCTGCACAGAAAGAGTGGCAGGTGCCGGGGAGGGGTGGGGCCAGGCAGAGTGATTTTTCTTGGCCAGAGTGAGAGCTTGCTGTGGTTCTGGCTCTCATTTGAAAGGTAGCAAGATCTAATCTCGTTTTGGGGCATAAGGGGTGATCCTAAAAAACAAACAAAAAACAAACCCATTGCCATAGAGTCAACGGAGACTCATGGTGACCACTGTGGCAAAGTAGATCTTTGCTTTATAGGGTTTTCTTGGCTGTAATCTTTACAGAAACAAATCACCAGGCCTTTCTTTCATGGCATACCTGGTGGGTTCAAACTATCAACCTTTAGGTTAGTGTTATTGTTGTTAGGTGCCATCAAGTTGATTCTGACTCACAGTGACCCCGACTCACGGCAACAGAGTAGAACTGCCTCATAGGGTTTTCTAGGGTGTAATTTTTACCAAATTCTGTCTTAGTCATCTAGTGCTGCTGTAACAGAAATACCACAAGTGGATGGCTTTAACAAAGAGAAATTTATTTCCTCACAGTAAAGTAGGCTAGAAGTCCAAATTCAGGGTGCCAGCCCCAGGGGAAGGCCTTCTGTCTGTTGGCTCTGAAGAAAGGTCCTTGTCATCAATATTCCCCTGGACTAGAAGGTTCTCTGTGCAGGAACCCTGGGTCCAAAGGACCCGCTGTGCTTCTGGTGCTGCTTTTTTGGTGGTATGAGGTCTCCCTGTCTCTCTGCTTGTTTCTCTTTTATATCCACCGCCCCCCCCAAAAAAAAATCTTTGCAGGAATAGATCACCAGATCTTTCTCCCACGAAGCTGCCGGGTGGGTTCGAACATCAGCCTTTAGTTTAGCAGTTGAGTGCTTAACCGGCTGTACCACCAGGGCTCCTTTTTAGGTTAGCAGTTAAGCACAAATAATTTGAACCACCCAGGTGCCTGGTGGGCTCCTGTTGTTGTTGTGTGCTGTTGAGTTGATTCCAACTCACAGCGACTCTATAGGACAGAGTAGAACTGCCCCATAGGGTTTCCAAGGAGCAGGCAGTAGATTTGAACTGCCAGCCTTTTGGTTAGCAGCCTGAGCTCTTAACCACTTACCACCAGGGCTCCCTTTGCAACCAGGGCTCCTAGTTTTCAGCAAAAGTGTGATGTCAGGGAGATCTTGACCTCAAAGCCAGAGTGGTGTGTGATGGGGAATCAGACCCAACTTCACTGGCCTGGCAAGATGGCAGGACTAGCCCCCTCCCGTCCCCTCCAGGGCTTTTTCCCCCTCCCTAGAGCTTTACCCACAGCCTCCCAAGGCTGGAATGGCATTACAGGGAGGCGGGTCTTACAGGGAGGCAGGTGGAGAGAAAGAGAAGGATGGAGGGGAAGGAGTGGCTTGGTGGCCCTGGGCAGAGCCCTGCCCGCAGCCATGTGGTCAGACTTCTGTCACCATCAAGATGGAGGGCAGATTGCTAGGCTAATGAGTACATGCCTCTGTGCTGCTGCTGCTGACTTGAGTCGTGAGTGATGTCATGCTGGCTGCTCGGTCCTGCTATAATGCAGCTGTCAAGGCCCCGTGGGGAAAACTTGGGGAGAAATACGAGAAGCCTAAAAAGCAGCAAAAGGCTCAGTCAAGTGAGGGGAAATGGAATTACAGTAATGCTGAAAGCAGGCACACTGGAGAATTAAAACACTTTGTTTTGGAACCAAATTCGACTCAACTCAGGTTATTAAATTATTTATTGTTTGCATCTCCAGTAAAGGGAAAGAGTAATGGGGAGAGCAATCAGCCAGGGCAGAAATTGTTTTAATTATCAGGCACATTTGGGGACCCCCCCCAATGGATATAGCCTGGTGCCCCCCGAGCACCGGGCTGAGTGAGGTGGAAACGACGCTCTGTGCTTAATTAGATTAATTGGATCCATTCACTTTAATGACCCTGAGACAGACTGTGTGATGAGTCTCCACACTTACTGTGGGGGATTTCAACCCATTCCCCAAAGACATGACCTGACCCCAAACATCCCAGTTTTTATAAGAGTTTGTTTGCTCATTGACAGGTAGCCACCTAAATGTCCCAGTGACTCTTGTCCTGTCAGCACCCCTAGGCTTGGAGTGAGGGTGGTGAAGGACCTGAAAGGAGGGTAGGTGGGATCAATGAAGTTCTAGACTCCCACGGTCGTCCTGGCCACTGTTCACCTTTAGCCGGCCTGGAATTTTGGGAAGGTGGGGTGATGATAGTAATGCCACAATGATATTTGCTATTTGCTGTGTATCAGGCACTGTGATAAGCATTTTATATATACAAGCAATCCTCATTATTCACGGATTTTGTGATTGCAAATTTGCCTACTCACTAAAATCATTCACAACCTTCAAGTCAATACTCGCGGTGCTTTTTCATGGACGTGTGCGGGGTGGTCAAAATTTGAGTTGCACGGTGCCCATGTTCCCAGCTGACGTTGAAGAAGGTGATGCTCTGCCTTCTTCTTCCAGCTCTTGCGCTACAAACAAGTGTCCTTTTCGCGGTCAATTTAGTGCCTTATTTCCCCCCGCCCCACATTTTAGTGCTTTTTGTTGGTGAGTTCACTGTTTAAAATGGCCCGCAAGTGTAGTGCTGAAGTGCTGTCTAGTGCTCCTGAGCACAGGACAGATGTGGTGTGCCTCGTGGGGAAAATACGTGTGTTAGGTCAGCTTTGTTGGATGTGAGTTCAATGTTAAAGAATCAACAATACATGTTAAATAAGGTGTCTTTAAAACAGAAGCATGCATACAGCAAGAAAATGTATTGGTCCAGAAAAAAAAAAAAAGCCTATTGCTGTCGAGTCAGTTCCAACTCATAGTGACCCTATAGGACAGGGCAGAACTGCCTCATAGGGTTTCCAAGGAGTGGCTGGTGGATTCGAACTTCCAACCTTTTGGCTAACAGCCAAACACTTAACCACTTCACCACCAGGGCTCCAATGTTTTGATCGGCTGTTGAAAATGTGGGCAAAGGGTCATAGGAACCTAACCTTAGATTTCCCCTAGGAGAAATGGTTCAGTATTTGCTAATTCAGGGTTCATGGTGACTTTGCAAAACATAACTACTGTGAATAATGAGAATCAATATTCTTTTATTTAATCCTTACGATAACTCTTCTCATTATGGTTTGCCGAAGATCATTCTGATTTTCACCTGTTGTCTAGTTCTTAAGGGTTCTCCCCGTCAGTCTCAAAGGAGTCCCTATTTGGATCATACATTATTATAGTTATTTTGTAGATGAGGAACTGAGGCTTAGAGCTTTGCCTGAGCCCTCACGGCTCATGTCTTACTTATCTACATTTACCTTAACAAAAAATACCACAAGTGGGTGACTTTAAAGAACAGAGATTTTGATCTGGAGGCAGAGCCAAGATGGCGGATTAGACAGACGCTTCCGTGGAGCCCTCTTTACAATGAAGACCCAAAAAACAAGCGAAAGGAGTATATTTGTGACAAGCTGGGAGCCCTGAGCATCAAAGGCAAGCTTAGACAACAAACTGAGGGGCAGGGGGAGGAAGAGGCTGTTCAGAAGTGGAGAGGAGTTACCGGACCTGAATCACAGGGAGCCCTCAGGCACCATTCCCGGAGCGGCAGCGGTGGCAGTGGGCTGGTCCTAGCGTTCGGTGGCAGTTTCCTCAGGGAGAAGCAGCAGCCACACAGCCCACTCACACCTCCAGAACCTGAGGAGGACGGCGCTCTCGGCAAAAGCTAAGTAAAAAAAAAAAAAAAATGTACCTGTGTATATTTTACCGTGCCCCCCCCCACCCCCAAGTCAGCTTCAGCGGCTGAATCCTGGGCCTGAGATAGACCCTGGTGAGCACCTAGAGCCGTCCTCCCAGCCTTGGAGAAGGAAAAAATTTGCAACTGGGGGTAAAAGATAATCTGCTAGCTCCACTAACCAGGGGAACTCAGGACAGAAGTGGCTCCTGTCCAGGCATAAACCATCCATGGACCTTGAGCACATTTCCCTTCTGCATGGACATGTATGGGGCTATTTTGGGAGAATAGGCCCTTGTTGGCAAACTCCAACCATTTCAGCTGTGCGGTGGAGAGGTGGGTGTTTGATGTTTGACATTGCTTTGCCTAGTAAACAAGCTCCTCACCTACCCACAACAGGAACCTAAGGACTGGTAGCTCCACTCAGGTCACCCAGCCACCCGCGACAGGGGTCCAAAGATAACTGGTACCTCCCAGTTTTACAACAAAAAACTTTGGGTTACCATGGTCCGTCTGCAGAACCCACCCATCAGCACGCTGTAGGGAACAGAGATGGGTTTTCCTCAGAGACACTTGGGGGTCGGTTCTAAGCCCCCTGCCTTGTTCAGAGCGTGACCCCCTGCTGCAATCAGATACCAGTATATATGCCAATCCCCCTTGCCCCTATAAGAATGTAGCACAGAGCCTGTACCACACACTTGATATCAGCTACCTGGAAACCTGAGCTGAATTCATACAAGAAACTGAATTGACTGCTAGACTGATATACCTGATAACAATTCTAGCTAGCTGGGGATAGGACACCAGACCTCCAAAAGTGAAAATAATCAAGCTAGCTCACTCAAGCAACCCATAGGGGTATACCAAAACAAAACAAAGCAAGCAGTAAACAAGCATAAACTAATACAATAACTTCTAGATGGCTCGGAGACAACAATCAATATCAAGTCACATAAAGAAACAGAGCATGATCACCTCAACAGGCTCTCAAAACAAAGAACCCAGGGATCTTCTAGATGAAAGTGCATTCCTGGAATTACAAGAGGCAGAATACAAAAGTTTTATATACAGAACACTTCAAGACATCAGGAAGGAAATGAGGCAATACGCAGAACAAGCCAAGGAACACACAGATAAAGTAACTGAAGAAATTAGATTATTCAGGAACATAATGAAAAGTTTAATAAGCTGGAAAAATCCATAAACAGACAGCAATCAGAAATTCAGAAGATTAACAATAAAATTACAGAATTAGACAACTCAATAGAAAGTCAGAGGAGCAGAATTGAGCAAGTAGAGGCTAGAATTTCTGAACTCGATGATAAATCACTTGGCACTAATATCTTTGAAGAAAAATCAGATAAAAGAATTTAAAAAAATGAAGAAAACTTAAGAATCATGTGGCACTCTATCAAGAGAAATAACCTACGAGTGATTGGGGTACCAGAACAGGGAGGGATAACAGAAAATAGAGAAAATTGTTGAAGATTTGTTGGCAGAAAACTTCCCTAATATTGTGAAAGATAAGAAGATATCTATCCAAGATGCTCATCGGACTCCACATAAGGTACATCTTAAAAGAAAGTCACCAAGACATATTATAATCAAGCTTACCAAAACCGAAGATAAAGAGACAATTATAAGAACAGCGAGGAATAAAAGAAAAGTAACCTACAAAGGAGAGCCAATAAGAATAAGCTCAGACTACTCGGCAGAAACCATGCAGGCAAGAAGGCAATGGAATGACATATTTTAAAAAAATTGAAAAAAAAAAATGCCTGCCAAGAATCATATATCCATCAAAACTGTCTCTTAAATGTGAAGGTGAAATTAAGACATTTCCAGATAAACACAAGTTGAGGAAATTCGTAAAAATCAAACCAAAACTACAAGAAATACTAAAGGGAGTTCTTTGGTTAGAAAATCAATAATATCAGGTATCAACTCAAGATTAGAACATTGGGCAGAGCAATCAGAAGGCAACCCAGACAGGGAAATCCAAAAAAAAACAAGCAAGATTAAAAAATAAAAAAACCCAACACAGGGTAACGGTGATGTTATTATATAAAAGAAGACAACATTAAAATAATAAAGAAGGACTGAGAAATGTAATCATATACCTTCCATATGGAGAGGAAGATACAGCGATACAAAGAAATAAAAGTTAGTTTTAAATTTAGAAAAATATGGGTAAATAATAAGGTAACCACAAAGGAGACAAACTTTCCTACTCATCAAAATAAAATACAAGGGAAAAATACAGACTCAGCAGAAACAAAATCAACAACAACAAATATGAGGAAAGGACAATATATAAAGAAAATCTACTCAGCACATAAAATCAAGTGGGAAAAAGAAACTGTCAACACACACAAAAAAGACATCAAAATGATAGCACTGAATTCACACCTATCCATAATTACCCTGAATGTAAATGGACTAAATGCACCTATAAAGACACGGAAAGTGGCAGAATGGATTAAAAAACAAGATACGTCTATATGCTGCCTATAAGAGACACACCTTAGGCTTAGAGACACAAACAAACTAAAACTCAAAGGATGGAAAAAAATATATCAAGCAAACAACAATCAAAAAAGAGCAGGAGTGGCAATATTAATTTCTGACAAAATAGACTTTAAAGTTAAATCCATCGTAAAGGATAAGGAAGGACACTATATAATGACTAAAAGGGCAATACACCAAGAAGATATAACCATATTAAATATTTATGCACCCAATGACAGGGCTGCAAGATACATAAAACAGACTCTATCAGCATTGAAAAGTGAGATAGACAGCTCCACAATAATAGTAGGGGACTTCAACACACCACTTTCGGTGAAGGACAGGACATCCAGAAAGAAGCTCGATAAAAACACAGAAGATCTAAATGCCAAAATCAACCAACTTGACCTTGTAGACATATACAGAACACTCCACCCAACAGCAACCAACTATACTTTCTTTTCTAGTGCACAGGGAACATTCTCTAGAATAGACCACATATTAGGTCATAAAGCAAGCCTTAGTGGAATCCAAAACATTGAAATATTACAAAGCATCGTTTGTGACCATAAGGCCATAAAAGTGGAAATCAATAACTGAAAAAGCAGGGAAAAGAAATCAAACACTTGAAAACTGAACAATACCCTGCTCAAAAAAGACTGGATTAGAGAAGACATTAAGGATGGAATAAATTCAGAGAATCCAGTGAGAATGAAAACACTTCCTACCAGAACCTATGGGACACAGCAAAAGCAGTGCTCAGAGACCAATTTATATCAATAAATGCACACATCCAAAAAGAAGAAAGGGCTAAAAGCAAAGAATTATCCCTACAACTTGAACAAAAAGAAAGAGAGCAACAAAAGAAACCCACAGGCACCAGAAGAAAACAAATAATAAAAATTAGAGCTGAGCTAAATGAAATAGAAAACAGAAAAACAATTGAAAGAATTAACAAGACCAAAAGCTGACTTTTTGAAAAAAATCAACAAAATTGATAAACCACTGGCCAAACTGACAAAAGAAAAACAGGAGAGGAAGCAAATAACCTGAATAAGAAATGAGAGGGGTGGTATTACAACAGACCCAACTGAAATTAAAAGAATCATATCAGATTACTATGAAAAACTATACTCAAATTTGAAAACCTAGAAGAAACGGATGAATTCCTAGAAACACACTACCTAGCTAAACTAACACAAACAGAGGTAGAACAACTAAGCAGACCCATAACAAAAGAAGAGATTGAAAAGGTAATCAAAAAACTCCCAACAAAAAAAAGCCTTGGTCCGGATGGCTTCACTGCAGAGTTCTACCAAACTTTGAAAGAAGAGAGTTCACACCACTACTACTAAAGGTATTTCAGAGCATAGGAAAGGAAGGAATACTACCAAACTCATTCTATGAAGCCACCATATCCCTGATACCAAAACCAGGTAAAGACACCACAAAAAAAGAAAATTATAGACTTATATCTCTCATGAACGTAGATGCAAAAATCCTCAACAAAATTCTAGCCAATAGAATTCAACAACATATCAAAAAAATAATTCACCATGACCAAGTGGGATTCATACCAGGTATGCAGGGATGGTTCAACATTAGAAAAAACAATTAATGTAATCCACCACATAAATAAAACAAAAGACAAGAATCACATGATTTTATCAATTGATGCAGAAAAGGCATTTGAGAAAGTTCAACACTCATTCATGAGAAAAACTCTCAGCAAAATAGGAATAGAAGGAAAATTTCTCAATATAATAAAGGGCATTTATACAAAGCCAACAGCCAACATCACCCTAAATGGAGAGAGCCTGAAAACATTCCCATTGAGATCGGGAACCAGACAAGGATGCCCTTTATCACCACTCTTATTCAACATTGTGCTGGAAGTCCTAGTCAGAGCAATTAGGCTAGATAAAGAAATAAAGGACATCCAGATTGGCACGGCAGAAGTATCTCTATTTGCAGATGACATGATTTTATACGCAGAAAACCCTGAGAAATCCTCCAGAAAACTGCTGAAACTAATAGTTCAGCAGAGTATCGGGATACAAGATAAACATAGAAAAATCAGCTGGATTCCTCTACACCAACAAAAAGAACATCAAAGAGGAAACCACCAAATTGATACCATTTACAGCAGCCCCCAAGAAGATAAAATACTTAGGAATAAATCTTACCAGAGATGTAAAAGACCTATACAAAGAAAACTACAGTACACTTCTGCAAGAAACCAAAAGAGACTTTCATAAGTGGAAGAAAATAACTTGCTCGTGGATAGAAAGACTTAACATTATAAAAATGTCTATTCTACCAAAAGCAATCTATACATTTAATGCAATTCCAATCAAAATCCCAAGGACTTTCTTTAATGAGATAGAGAAACAAATCACCAATTTCATACGGAAGGGAAAGAGGCCCCGGATAAATAAGGCATTACTGAAAAAGAACAAAGTAGGAGGCCTTACTGATTTTAGAACCTATTGTATTGCCACAGTAGTCAAAGCAGCCTGGTACTGGTACAACAACAGATACATGGACCAATGGAACAGAATTGAGAATCCAGACATAAATCCATCCACATATGAGCAGTTGATATTTGACAAAGGCCCCAAAACAGTTAACTGGGGAAAAGACAAGTCTTTTTAACAAATAGTGCTGGCATAACTGGATATCCATCTGCCAAAAAATGAAACAAGACCCATACCTCACTCCATGCGCAAAAACTAACTCAAAATGGATCAAAGACCTAAATATAAAATCTAAAATGATAAAGATCATGGAAGAAAAAATAGGGACAACGTTAGGAGCCCTAATACATGGCATAAACAGTATACAAAACATTATAAAGAATGTAGAAGAAAAAGTAGATAACCGGGAGCTCCTAAAAATCAAACACCTATGCTCATCCAAAGACTTCACCAAAAGAGTAAAAAGACTACCTACAGACTGGGAAAAAGTTTTTAGCCATGACATTTCTGATCAGCGCCTGATCTCTAAAATCTGCATGACACTGCAAAAACTCAACTGCAAAAAGACAAATAACCCAATTAAAAAATGGGCAAAAGATATGAATAGACACTTCACTAAAGAAGACATTCAGGTAGCTAATAGATATATGAGGAAATGTTCATGATCATTAGCCATTAGAGAAATGATCAAAAGTACAATGAGATTTCATCTCACTCCAACAAGGGTGGCATTAAATAGTAAATGTTGGAGAGGCTGTGGAGAGATTGGAACACTTCTACACTGCTGGTGGGAATGTAAAATGGTACAACCACTTTGGAAATTGATTTGGCGCTTCCTTAAAAAGCTAGAAATAGAACTACCATACGATCTAGCAATCCCACTCCTTGGAATATATCCTAGAGAAATAAGAGCCTTTACACGAACATATATATGCACACCCATGTTCATGGCAGCACTGTTTAAAATAGGAAAAGGTTGGAAGCAACCAAGGTGCCCATCAGTGGATGAATGGTTAAATGAACTATGGTATATTCACACAATGGAATACTATGCATCGATAAAGAACAGTGATGAATCTGTGAAACATTTCATAACATGGAGGAACCTGGAAGGCATTATGCTGAGTGAAATTGGTCAGTCGTAAAAGGACAAATATTGTATAAGACCACTATTATAAGAACTTGAGAAATAGTTTAAACTGAGAAGAAAACATTCTTTTGTGGTTACGAGGCGGGGAGCAGGGGTGGGAGAGGGGTATTCACTAATTAGATAGTAGATAAGAGCTACTTTAGGTGAAGGGAAAGACAGCACACAATACAGGGGAGGTCAGCACAACTGGACTAAACCAAAAGCGAAGAAATTTCCTGAATAAACTGAATGCTTCGAAGGTCAGTGTAGCAGGGGCAGGGGACATCTAAGTCAATTGGCATAATAAAATCTATTAAGAAAACATTCTGCATCCCACTTTCAAGAGTGGCATCTGGGGTCTTAAATGCTAGCAAGCAGCCATCTAAGATGCATCAATTGGTCTCAACCCACCTGGATCAAAGGAGAATGAAGAACACCAAGGACACAAGGCGATTAGGAGCCCAAGAGACAGAAAGGGCCACATGAACCAGAGACTACATCATCCCGAGACCAGAAGAACTAGATGGTGCCCAGTTACAACCGATGACTGCCCTGACAGGGAACACAACAGAGAATCCCTGAGGGAGCAGGAGAGCAGTGGGATGCCAACACCAAATTCTCATAAGACCAGACTTAATGGTCTGACTGAGACTGGAAGGACCCTGGTGGCCATGGCCCCCAGACCTTCTGTTGGCCCAGGACAGGAGCCATTCCTGAAGCCAACTCTTCAGACATGGATTGGACTGGACAATGGGTTGGAGAGGGATGCTGGTGAGGAGTGAGCTTCTTGGATCAGGTGGACACTTGAGACTATGTTGGCATCTCCTGCCTGGAGGGGAGATGGGAGGGTGGAGGGGGTTAGAAGCTGGCAAAACGGACACAAAAAGAGGGAGTGGAGGGAGACAGCGGGCTGTCTTATTAGGGCGAGAGTAATCGGGAGTGTGTAGCAAGGTGTATATGGGTTTTTATGCGAGAGACTGACTTGATTTCTAAACTTTCCCTTAAAGCACAATAAAAATTATTTAAAAAAAAAAAAAAGAACAGTGATTTCTTTTCTCATAGTTCAAGAGGCTAGAAGTCTGGATTCAGGGTGTGAGTCTAGGGGGCAGTCCTTCTTTGTCTATTTCAGCCTCTAGTAGTTGGCAATCCTTGGAGTTCCTGGGCTTGTAGATATACCTGTCGCGTGTGTCTGTCTTCATATGGCGTTTTCCCCACCACCCCCGTGTGTATGTCTCTGTCTCTTTTCCTCTTTTCATAACTCAGAAGCGATTAGACTTGGGATCCACACTACTCTGGTGGAAAGCAGCGGTGGTTCGGTGGTAGAATTCTCACCTTCCGTGCGGGAAACCCAGGTTGGATTGCTGACCAATGCACCTCATGCACAGCTACCATCTGTCTGCCAGTGCACAGTTGTGTGTTACTATGACGCTGAACAGGGAAGAAAGACCTGGCAGTCTGCTTCTAAAACTCAGCCAGTGAAAACCCTGTGGATCACAGTGGTCTGATCTGCAACCAATCATGAGAATGATGCGAGACTGAGCAATGTTTCCTTCTGTTGAGCATGAGGTCACCATGAGTCAGGAACCAGCTTGATGGTAGCTAACAAAACAACTCGTCTGGTATAACGCCATTACCATAACGAAAGAAAACCCCTATTTCTGTACAGGATCACATCCATAAGTACAGGGACCAGGACTTCAATACATATTTTGGGGGAGGGGGACACAATTCAATCCCCAACAGCTAGTAAATGGAAGACTGTCTTTACCCTGGTTCTGTCTGGCTTCAGAGCCTGAACTCTTTATTACTATTACTCTACTGCTTTGGGGGGGGGGGGTGCGGGGGAGAAAAGGAAGGGGAACGAGGCTGAGGGCGAGACTGCTGTGGTTCTGGTACTTTTCTGAAAGATAGCAAAATCTAATCTCTCTTTGTGGGTAGAGAGGTCTTAGAAGTCGGGGGCTCTCAATTTGAGGAAGTTCAAAGATCTTTGTTGACTGACTGTTTAACATAAAGCAGTCCTAACTCCACGCCCCAAAGTAGACTTGTTTTCCATTAGGAGGTGCTGGAGAGCCAAGGTCAGGACTACGTCAAGTTCTTTGCCCTAAGGTGACCAAGGCACACCTGGTTCTTCTTTAAGTCCAGTTACCTGGACAAAGAACGTGGAATCTGAACCTCTATTTCTTAGTTCTCACTCAGCTGCTGATCTGAAGCTGTGAGAAGTGACAATAAAATCTCCCTCAAGTCAGCTTGGTTCCCTGCCAGTAACAACAAGGTCCATCCAGTTTGCTGAGGAAAAGGCTAGTTAGCCTGGCTACTGTTTATCAAGCGGCCCTCAAAAGTAGGCGCCTGAGAAATGCAAATTGTTGTTATCACCATGCAAACTGTTGACGTAAAGGGCTGAGGTGGAATGCTTTGCTTTCTTAATTAGAGCCGGTCTTTCTTTTCCTGCAAATTTGGGACTCTCCTGTTATGAATGACCTTTTTGGATCCATGCCCAGGACTTACAGATATTGTCTTCGGATCCAGGTAATGAGGTTGTTACTGATCCTGAACAAATGGGGGAAGTTATTAATAATTACTCTGCACTGTCTGTGGGTGACCTTTCATTTGTCGAGATGAGAGGCATCTGTTTATCATCACCCCCATGTGGAAGATTTTGATTTTTCGGGATTAGTTCTTCTGGATGGGATCCATTTTGCTCTCTGCCTTTTCAGAAAAGTTTGCCGTTTAAGGGCACCACATATTAGAGCCTGCGAAGAAGCTGCCACTGAGGTGATGTAAATGGGGCCCTCTTCAGACAGGCTAGAAACACAAGTTCTTAGCCTGAGTGTCCAGGGTAGACAGATGTGTGTGCTGGTAAGGTGGGCTGGTGGTTTTGTGAAGGCAAAACCTTTAAGAGCTGAAGTTTTAGTGGAAATAAGAAACAGATTTCCATGCAATTTCCTGAGAGGAGGTGGGAGGAGGCCAGGTTCTTTCTCATTTTGGCACCCACAATATAATGGGGTAGATGGTCCAGCGTGTTTGGAAGAGATGTGGTGGCTCTTGCATGGGGAGAACTTGAGCACCTTGAGAAGAGCATGGGGCTGTAGACCACAGAACAGAGTCATTCAGAGTACAGCAAGGCTCTGAGTCTTCTCCATGGAGAAGTCATCTTACCCTCCTCTTGAGGGACTTGGTGGAGACAGTCTGGGAGAGAGGAATGACAAGGATTGAAGGCTTGGGAAATAAAGGCAGATTTACTTGATTTGAGCAGAGAATCAAGCACTATCAAGTTTGGGCAGGCCTTCAAGAATGTGAGGCCTACCTCTTCACTTCATTTTTATGTTACTATCCCACTAAATGCCCGCTGAGCCTCTGCTTAAATTTCTCCCATGGAGAACCTACTGCCTCTCAGTCTCATAAAGTCTTCACTCAATTTCCAGCCATTCTTATATAATTCCTTATTTTTAAAAAAATGAGATGAAAATATCTTTTCATACAACTCTTACCCATTGACTCTTTTTCTCACCTTGGGACTATATGGAAAAATCAATTTCCTCTTCCTTAGAACAGTCCTTCAGGCTTTGGAACAGATCTGTCACTCCCACCTTGTATCTCCTGGTTAAATATCCTACTTATATGTTCATCATGAGCCACGGTTCCAAGTTCCCTGGCCACCCAAGTCACTGTCCTTCAAACAAGTCTTGTTTTACATATTTCTGAATATGAGAATTACACACAATATTCAAGTCATGTCTGACCACCACTGAGTAGATCAGCTCTACCCCCTTCTTTCTTCTAAGCAATATAATTTTGTTAATGCAAACTAACTGAAGGAACACAAAATAATAATAATAAGGGAATGTAGTTGGTAGAAGGCCTTGAAATTTCTTCTGAAGAAAGAAGTAGAAAGATCACAGAGAAAGGGAATGGTCCACCAGGCTGATGAGTCTCACAGGAGGGAGCAGGAGATAGACCCTGTTCACGTTTGGAGCCCTTCCTCATGGGTGAGCCAGAAAGCCAGAGCTGGGATTGAGCAGGAACAGGTCACTGGGAGAGCAGCTCTGTGTTAGAGGACACAGATGTGATACTGAGGTTCAGGGTCACTGAGTCACTTTGAACCTTCTAATTCTCGCTGCTTTGTACCTCTTTCCTCAGAAGGGGTTGTGCTAAACATGAAACAAAGCATGTTCTTGGGGACAAAGGCCACGTACCCCCCAAATGAGTGCTCTTTGTTTATACCCCTGAAATGTTCCAGACCTTTACTTTTATAATGTGCATTCCATGTAACCATTTGTCCAACACCTGATTTTGTCACTAGGCTATGAGAGCAGAGTCTACGTTGTCTTTTTCATGATACTGTGTCCAGAGTGGGTCCCTGAGTGGTGCAAACAGTTAAGTGCTCAGCTACTAACTGAAGGTTTGGCAGTTCAAATCCACCCAGAGGTTCCTCGAAGAAGGCCCTAGTGATCTACTTCTGAAGGTCACAGCCATTGAACACCCTGTTGAGCACAGTTCTACTCTGATGCATATGGGGACTCCATGAGTCAGAATCAACTCGATGGCAACTGGTTCAGTTTTTTTGTACCCAGAGTGCCTAGTAAAGAGTGGGTGCTCAGGATAACCCGTGAACAGAGGGTGAATCAACGATTCTCTTAGTAGGGTTTGCTGCACTATTTTCTATTGATGATCTCTATCCATCGGCCTGTTTGAGAGCTCCTGCTATTTACTTGCTGGTTGCAATTGGCTTTCTCCTACCGCAGGGAACTCTACATCGTCTAGCCATGTTAAGAGATAGGAAAGAATCATAGAAACATAAGATGGTTACAGCTGGAAAGAACTTTAGAAACCACCCAAAATTTATTGGTAAGACTTTTCTAACTCATCTTTACCCAGCTAAATCGCCTGCCTGCCTGCCTGCCTGCCTGCCTGCCTGCCTGCCTGCCTGCCTGCCTTCCTTCCTTCCTTCCTTCCTTCCTTCCTTCCTTCCTTCCTTCCTTCCTTCCTTCCTCCCTCCCTCCCTCCCTCCCTCCCTTCCTTCCTTTCCATATCCCAGCTCTGTCAAAAAATTCTGTTGCAAACACCCTTAGCCCCCTTTCCCTATCTCCTTCCACCGTGTTGTTAGTTGCTGTTGAGTTGATCCTGACTCATGGCCACCCCATGTATGCAGAGTAAAACCACTCCATAGGGCTTTCAAGGCTGTGACCTTTTAGAAGAAGTTTGCCATGCCTGTCTCCTAAGGCACCGCCATCCTTTTGGCTAGTAGTTGAGCACTTAACAGTTTGTGCCACCCAGAAACTCCCTATAACTCATTGCCATAGGGTTTCCATGGAGCTGTTGGTGGATTTGAACTACTGACCTTTTGATTAGCAGTCAAGCTTTCAACCACTGAACTACCAGGGCTCCAGGGACTCTCTATATTCACCTGGAAAAACCCAGCTATCTGCTTACTTTGCAACTGCTCCGAGGCAGCTTAGGATTGCTGAGGAAAATCATCTTCCCCTTGAACTCCAGGAAAGATATCCCCAATTTGCACTGGTCCCTGGCAATGTGGCTATTGCAGTCTTTAGGTTCTGTAAGGGCTACTCTATTTCTGTTGTCCATTTTAGAGTGTTGGTTCCTTAAAGATGCCCTTTTGGGTGATATTTCCCCATGTCTACCCTCCTAGGCTTGAACTGGAAAGGATCTTAGGGGATCAGCTAGTCTAGTACCTTTCAATGTTTTTATCTCTCAGTGGGACACCTTCCTTTGAGAGAAACCTTATGCAGAAACTTTATTTGTAAAGCAGATCAAAGAGAAGGTGCTCTCGTTGAAGACATGCTGAGGGCCAGGGTCCCTCCATTTGAACCCCGGTGTCTCCCATAGCACCTGAGGTTGCCCCTGTGCTCTAGGGCCTCAGCAGAGCCAATATGAAAGCACTGTTTTAGTCTGAGAACCTTGCCTTCTAGGTGAGGGGCAGAGGTCCACAGAGATGAAATGACTTGCCCAATGTCACATAATAGAACCTGAACCCAGAACACCATATCCTAATTTTGGAGCTTTCTCTACCAGAGCATGCGGCTAACCAAAATGTTGGCAGTTTGAATCCACCAGCTGCTCCTTGGAAAACCTATGGGGCAGTTCTATTCGGTCCTATAGGGTTGCTATGAGACGGAATCAACTCGATGGCAAGAGTTTTTTTTTTTTTTTGGCCTGACTCTTGTTCATAATGGCTGTATTCCTTCACCACCATCATCTCCTATCTGTCCCTAGAGCTCAGTTTCCCCAGCAGATAGACTGGCCCTGTCTGGTCCTATACTCACAGGTACTCAGAGGCATTGCTGAACCTCCCACCTCTGTCCTTTCAAGGGATTGAAGCCCAAAGCCCCTTACAAAACTGTCTTCTGAGGGCCCCTTGGCTGTCCTGTTTGTAAAACCGTTCACAGTCAGCCTTGCCTTTCATTTCCTTAATCTTAAATTGCATCAAAAAGGGAGAGATTAGAGGTAAAACCTCAATAAAGGGCTGAACAAAAGCCTGTTCCCACATTGGATTCTCACACCTAGCTCTGCCTTTCTCCCCTCCCTCTTGTCTGACAGACTGAGTGTATGAACCTCTATTTTTTTTTTTTTTTTAACTTAGATTAAAACACTATTTAGAAAAGGCCCGAAAGTTTGAAGTCACCTCTGGTTCATACATTAAACATCAAATGTACATTAACTGTGAATTATGGTCATGAAAAGTAAATCCTTTAATGCCGTTCTCTGTGTTCCACTGCCAGAGCTTAGCATTAATGGCCTCTTTGCAGCTCAGTCAATGGCTGGACTTCTTATTTTCCAGCTCTCACCACCGGGCAGGCTTTCCTCTCTGTGTGACTGTAAACACACAGCCCTGTGAAAAGTTTGTAGGGAAGTTTAAACTCAGAAGCAGATCTGCCTGGGTGGGATGAGCTATTTATCCCCAGTGGGCAGTGGCCCCACCTTGCGTAGGGTACCACTATAAAAACCAATTGCCATAGAGTTGCTGACCCCATGTGTGTCAGCGTAGAACTGTGTGTTCCATAGGGTTTTCGTGGCTGGTTTTTTGGAAGTAGGTGGCTAGGTCTTTCTTTTGAGGCACCTCTGGGTGGACTTGAACCACCAACCTTTCGGTTAGCAGCTGCGCACATTAAGTATTTGCACCACCCAGGGACTCCCGGTTGCCACTCTAGCTCTTTATGTAAACCTCCTCCAGGTCAGTTGAATTCTGTTTGCAACACTAAGCTGTAGTTGTTAGGACAGTGTCTAAATGGTATCTAGATCAAGCTAGTAATCAGAAATTCTGGCAATGGAGTAGCAGGGCTGCATGTGGAGGGTTTCACTTCCAGATGAAAAGGCAGGTTTAGAAGCTGGCTACCAGGAGAACAAAAGAGTGATGCATGACCAACACTGGATTTCAGCGCGGAAGTTGAGCTATTGCATCACTGAGTGGCCTGACTTTTTCTGATGAATCAGGATAAGAGGCCAAGAGCGGGGCGGGGGGGCAGATATATCCAAATGATTACTCTTATGTGAAGGACTATTTTCCTTCATAACTAGAGGAGCTCTCCCACAACTGAGCAACAGTGCAAACTCCCTGCAAAGGCTCTTGCTGCCATCTGATCTAAAGCCCGGAAAGCTGGAAGCATGCTGGAGTTGTGGACAAGCCGTAGCAGGTTTGGAAACAAAATTAGGAAAGTCAGAATGAATTACTTCTCCTCCAGCCTAGGTTAAAAGAAAGATTAGATAAGTAGAGATAATGATGGAAAATGATTTTAAAAGGCACTGAATTACATGTCAGTGTTTGTGCACCTTTAAAGCTTGCAGTAAATTGCACATGTTATTTAAATACATTCTTTAATATTTATGCTTTGTTGTTTTAATAAAGACTTCTATTTTTAAACAAAAATGCATAATTAAGTGGGACAGAATATTTTCCTCTTTGACGTGCTTAATCATGCCTATGGGAAGCTTAAACTGTTCACATTATGAAGACGTAGTTCCGACACTCTTATGTACTTAGTAGCCGTCTGTGCCCAGTAGGTGCTCAATAAAGATGTGATGACCGACTATTATGCGCCTGGCCCTGTGTCAAGTTCTGGGGACACAAAGGCATGAAAGAGACAAGATCTCTACTCTCATGGAGCTCATAATATGGTGGGGGAGTCAGACATGAATCAGTTTTACAAGGGATGTATATTTAAAAATTGAGATCAGCTATTAGGAGAAACCAGAACATGACCTCATTGGCTAGAGAGGTGGAGAGATTGGGAACAGCTTCTCTGAAAACGTGATGGTGGAGCTGGGATCTGAGGGATAAGTAGGAGATCACAGGGTAAAGAGAGACGGCAAGCATATTGCAAGCAGAGCAAACAGTATGCCCAAAAGCCTTGTGGTAGGAGGGAGCATGGTGCGTTTGGAGAACGTAAAAAAGGCAAGAGTGGCTGGCATGGCCATGGCACAGGTTGTGCTGTAGGCAGGGTACCAAGCTGGGCTGAGGAAGAGTGAGTAGGGGCTGAAATCCAGCCCGACTCCACTTGCCAAGCCAGGATTCCTGATGAGATGTTGTATCAGCCAGAAGAGAGGGTACATTTTTCTAATAGGGCTGCCCAGAAGGGCCCCTTTCTCTAGTTTCTTCTAAAGTGCCCTAACTGCTAACCTGACCCTGATGGCTGGGGCATAGCAAGGGAGGGGAAGACGGGGACCAGGGAAGGCTAGAGAGGCATCAGGGGCAGAAACACAGGACTTGGAGCCTGTGCTAAGGATTTGGACTTTTATCCTAAGAACAATGAGAAGCTAATGAAGGGTTTTGAGTGTGTATGTTTATGATGAACAGATTTGCATTTTGAAAAGATCACTCTGGTACAGTGTGGAAAGCTGATTAGAAGAGCATCAGAGTGGAAGGGGGCTATGGTTTTGGGCAGAAGAATGTGAGTTTGGTCTTGGATTACTGAGTTTGATAAGCCTTAAAAGCATTCTGGTGGAGTTAAGTAAACAGTTTGCTCAGACAATTTGCATGTATAACAGTTTTTAGTTGTCATAACCCCAAGGCATTGGCCACAGGACAGGTAGCAACTTAATCCATGGGCCGAAAGGGAAAGAGAAGGAAGCTAACTATAGACAAGGCAGGGGTCAGTGATTGTTCAGTGGTAGAGTTCTCACCTTTGATGCAGGACCGGGTTGAAACTACAACTGATCATGGGAATGGTACAGGACTGGGCAGTGTTTTGTTCCATTGTTCATGGGGTCACATGAGTTGAGGGGCCAAGCTGACAGCCTCTAAAAACAACAACAAGAATAGGTATGGCAGGGACTAGCAGAGTCTACTGTAGAGATAAGTCTGACTCTCAAGTGAAGGTGCTCCATGGTCCAAACCAGTGTCCCAGTGAACAAGGGGACTCTGGTAGATTCAGCTCAGTACTGGGAGAATCCAAGCAGAGGTGATACTCATAGTCAAGCTGATGGTGACACATTGGTTCTCCTGGTGCTGGTGGTGGTGACGCTTTAGAGATATTAGATATGATCCTAGTCATGCACCAGAGGTGAATTGGGTATTAAGATAAAGTTCAGTTTATTTGGAAAGAGGACTGATATAGGACAGGTAAGTTATAAAGTTCTAAAATAGGGGTTTAGGGCAAGGTGATAGTCCCAGAAAAGGATGAACGGGCACGTCCGGAACTGGAAAGAAACTAGCATGTTCTCTAGGAACAGGAGGTAAGCATATGCAAATACCTCATAGCTTAGCCCTGGGCCCACTGGTTACCCAGTCTGAGGCAGCAAGGCCAATTCCTGGCTCCCAACTCAGGTAGGATTGGGCCCCTCCAGTAAACTACAGGGCTTGGTTGGGACAGGCCCAGGGAGTGAGAAGGTTTGAGTCTGCAAGCTGAAGGTCTCCAGTACCTGTAGGTGGGCAAAGCTAGAGATGGCAGGGGTTCGCAGTAACAAGATCAGGACCTTCCTGAATATAAATGTATAAATTATAAACACCATTTTCTCTATCTTCCAGGTCAGTTGCTAGATGCTCTAAAAGCTCCACCAATTCAGTGTCCAGGGGCCAAGAGGTGTGTGTGTGTGTGTGTGTGTGTGTATGTGTGAATGCAGGCACATGCTTCTTCTTCCTTACCAAGCTGGGATAAATTTAGCAGGGATAAAGGAAATTTGGGGTCACCTAGGCTAGGGGTGCAGTTATCACGTCTGTACTCATTGCTCGAGAATCGAGTGTTGCACTCGTCCCTTTAAATAACAATCTTGGACCTGTTGCACTCCGTTATTCTTGCCAGAAGCCTCTGCGTGCTAGATCACTGAATGTTAACACATATTGTGAGCTGTTGGGAGTAAATGAACCACTTGGTGCAGCTTACAGGTGCGCAGCTTAGTTATAGCGTAGGACTTTGCCTGGCTTAACACCGAGGTCTGCCTTCTCAGTTCCAACCTGGTTCACTCCAGGCATGCTAGCTGATTCTAGAGAGAAACAAAATTCTTTCTGGTCAGGCTTCAGGTTTCCTCCCCAGGCCAGCTAATGGACAGACAAACCAAAATCAAACCAATCTAGTTGCTGTTGAATCGACCATGACTCATGGCAACCCCACGTGCGTCAGAGTAGAACCGTGCTCCACAGGGTTTTCGATGGCTGATTTTTCTGGAAGTAGATCGCTAGGCCCTTTCTTCTGAGGTGCTTCTGAGTGGACTCGAACTGCTGAACTTTTGGTTGGCAGCAAGCACATTAACTATCTGCACCACCCAGAGACTGCACTGGGCTGAGCAATACCAGGAACCGAGCAATGCCAGAAGCCTGCCTGCCTGCCTGCCTGCGTGCATTCCCTGGGTTCCTGGGCTTTTTCTAGTAATTCAGCCATGGAGCAGCAGCATCTCCAAGTCTCACTGTCACCTGAAGAGATCAGATTATTTTTATTTGATCCAGAGCAAACGGACATGCAGTTATGACAAACATGAAATTTGGCAGAGGGGTCATTCTATCGGGCCATGTTAAGGGACCAAATCAATTTTACCAGAAGGGTTTTTGCCCAGATGGTGTTTATTTTCCTTCCTGGTCGGGATGAGAGGTGCAGTGAAAGCAGCTGGGTAGACCCAGCCTTCATTTTCCTCCTGAAATACATTTGTCCACGATGTTTCAGAAGAGAGGCAAAATCTTCAGGGGTGGCTGGAAGTCCTCTATTGGAGCCAAGTCAAGATGTCCAAACTAGAAAACAAGACCGAGGGTTGCCCCCTGAAAATCTTAACCTGGTTGAAAATCTGAGGCTGTGATGGGAATGTGGTTATTCTCCTTCCAAATTCCCATTCCCATATTAGCCTTGTGCCTTCTCTCTTTTAGGAGAACAGACTCAAGTAAAGGTTGAGAGCGATGCGCTGAGATCAGATAGCGTTTGGGATGCAGCTGAAGGGGCAGGTACTGCCAACTTCATCTCTGCTTCCAATACAGACACCTAGGGAAATGTCATGGGGTGGAAAGAGACTCATTTGTCCCTTAAATAAGCAAAACACTCTGCAGGAATAGAAAGTAAAGAGCTCTGAGAAGATACGGTCTGGTGGAGTCACACCTGTAGCACCCAAAACATATCCTCTGAGTTTTCCCTTTTTATCCCCGATCCAGTCATCATGCCCGATGCCTAGTGGCCAGTCTGGGCTCAGACAAAAAAGCAAAAAGAATTCCTTCTCCCTCCAATTTTAATTCCTAGAGAAAGGCTTTGCATATTAAAAGGAACTATCCTAAAATTAAGAGAAGCTAAAACGGAAATAAAGAAAATACAAAAATGTATAAGCATGTGTAGGCTTAAAATACAGGTTTCTTTGGGATGTGATAAATAATGATACTAATTATTGGGCCACCACCTGTCTGTCCGTGTTGTACTGTGGTGGCTTGTGTGTTGCTATGATGTTGGAAGCTATGCCGTTGGTCTTTCAAATACCAGTAGGGTCACCCATGGTGGACTGGTTTCCGTGGAGCTTCCAGACTAAGGAGAAAGGCCTGGTAATCTATTTCCTAAAATTAGTCAATGAAAATCCTACGGATCACAACAGAATATTGCCCAATGTTTGGTAGAGGGCCATCAAAAATGAGGGAAACCCTCAATGAGATGGACTGGCACGATAGACACAACAACGGACTCATACCAGAGATTATGAGGATGGTGCAGGACAGGGCAACATTTTCTTCTATTCTACGTAAGGTCGCCGCGAGTTGGAACCAACTGGATAGCAGCTAACAACAATATCAATTATTGGGCAGGGAAGCCCAGCTTCATTTCACACCCTGTCTTTGGGGCCTGCCCAGAGCCCTGCTTTTTTTTTTTAAACTTCTGGAGCCATTTCCCCTGCCAATTCTGGGGACAAAGTCCTCGTTAGGTAAATGTCTGGAAGACCCTCACAGCTACTAATGGAAAGGTGAGCTGCTGGCCCATCCCTGAGGAGCAGGACATTCCTCAACTTCCTCCAGGACCCTACTAACATGGAGTAGATGTGAACGGTCTGGACACGCCATCTGCTCACCATAGGGCAGGGCTAAAGTTCTCTTTCTCCCTAGGGACTCTCCACAAATTCTGGCAAAGTGTCCACGGCACTGTAAACCAAAGCAAGACGAAGGGCAGGCTCATGCTGCTGGCTCAGTGTATTCCAGCTTCTCCTTTGCTGCGGGCATCAAGTACAATGCCAACAGGAAAACTCGGTTTCAGAAATAGCACCTGTGGAGAATGGCAGGCATCGCCTCCCACCCCCACCTCCGTCAGCACCAAATGGTCTTAATTAACTTTGTATACTTCCGTGCCTCACACTTTATTTCTGAATGTTATTGAAAGTTGTCAGAACTTGTCTCACTTTTTTCTTTTATTATTAATGTGTAAATATAATGCCTCAGGAGTGTTACTAAAACACAGAATCTAATCCTGGGAGATTAATTTATGAATGCAGCATAGGGTGAAGTTGTATCCTGGCGACTGCAAATTGATGTTGGTAAGAGCCACCAGCATCAGCCTCTCCAAAGCCACAGGGATCCAGAAGGCCAACGGGCTGGAGGCAGGGAGGGACGAGGGGGAGAGCTGGACTCTGCTGGTTTTTTGAGACACTCCCAGGAGAGTGGACCTTGGGTTCTCCTTAGCAGGGAAGATGAGAGTAAGGCCACCGTTCTGTCCAGGTGGAGCTGTGCCCCCTGCAAGTCTGTCCATCAATCAGCCAAGTACCTGGGCATTTTATTGAACACTTCAGCTATATCAATCTATGCTCTACTCCGTGGGGATCTAAACAAGCAAAGCGATAGTTACTGCTTGGGATGACTTTACCTTCTTGGGGGGCTGGGGAGTAGAGCTAAATATAGGCACTTGAAACTACTGGAGAACAAAGCCAGTCTCTTCACAATATGGGATTGTGGGAAGCAGATTTCATGTGCCATAGATTCAGCAGAGGGGAGTTAGCCTGGGCTGGTCTGGTGGGATAAGTTCTTGTGGGGCGAAGGAGTTGCTTGGGTGGTACACGCTGACCCCAGGCATAAGGTAGTGGAGTTAAAGATGGCGTTCTTCATGGCCTTTCCTGAAGAACAGACTTGGCGTGTGGTCATTGCGATGGTAGATTCACATCCACAGAAGAGCTTAGGACATGCATCTGGTGGGAGGGTGGGACTAGCACACCGTTTAAAAGCTGCCCTCTCTGCAGCTTAAGACAACAGCATATGTCCATTCTTGCCCCGAGGAGGCAGCTACCACCCCGGGACCAGTATCACTGTGAACGCTGACAACTGAGGAGGCACAAAGCTCCAGATTTGGAGGGTGCTCTCAGTGGGGAAGATGGAAGAGGCAGCTGCCCCAAGCCAAGGAAGGGACCTGAGGGCAGGATTACCAGAGGCTTGGCGGTTCACCTGAGCACCCTAGTCCCCTGCGATGGGCAGGTGGAGGGAGGGGGACTACGTCTTCCTTCATCGGGCTCCCAAAGATCTGCTGTCTTTTCCCGGAATCAGGGACAGGTGGCCCAGGCCACGCTGAGAAAGTCCCCGTGGTGGGCAGGGACCCCCGTGCGGAGGGCTGGGATTTAGCTTCCGTCCGCTCCTGGAGTATGCAGCCCTCTGTCCCCGTCCCGCATCACTTTCTCCCGCCAGAGGAGCCTGCTGCCCGGGCGCCAACCTGGCCTCCCGCCCTGAGTCTCCGCCCGCCCCTCCACGCCGCACAGCTCCGCTCCCGAGGCAGGTTTGCGTCCGCAGGTTCGCAGAACCCGAGCGCAGGCCCGAGGTCGCCCGGGTTTCCCCTCCGGGGGCTGGGGGAGGGAGGCGCAGGGCGGGCGAGGCAGGGGTAGGTGCGCTCTCCCAGTTCCTCCCAGCTCCACCGGAGGCACCCAAATAGATGGCGGCCGCTCCGCGGAGTGCTCATTACGGCGCGAAGAGCTGCCGGCCGCGGCAGCAGGAGCTGGGCCCCGGGAGCCGCCGCCCGGTGGCCTGCGCATCCCGCCCGGCCGCCGCCCGCGCCCCATCACGCGGTAATCACTGTCAGGCTGCTGACAGGTCCCGGGGAGTGGTTGCAGGGCATAAGCCGGCTGGAGCTGCAGCCAATGATTAGAAACACTGGCGGAGCCGCGTGCTGATTCGGGAGGAACAGAAAATCCTGTGGCTCTCTCTCTTCTTGCTTGTTCTGCCCCCGCCCCCCTTTCTTTTTTTCAGCGTGTCTCTCCCTCTGTGAAGTCCACGGAGACAGCTGCAGCGAATCGAGGCAGCTCCCTCCCAGCACCTACACACCCACGCTCTGGCTGCCTGGCTCCCTCACAGGCCCGCCAGGCCCACTTCCACACCAGCCACCCAGGGCGTGGTCAGGCCTTGCAAAGGGTTGCTGTGGTTCCTGAGAGGGGGGACCCTAGTAGGGAAGGGGTGAGAGGTGGCTGGTCAAGGCAGGAAAGGATGGGAGACGCTGCCTGGCAACGGAGAGCCTTCTTTTCCCAGAAATTCAGAACTCAGAGAAAGCTGGGTCCAGCCCTGCTCTTTAACAAATGGTGCGTTTCAATCTGACTTTCCTCTCCCCAGGGTTTGGCTGTTAATGTGTGTAATCTCCCAGAAGGGGCGCGTCTCAGATCCCATGCTCCCTCTGTTCCAGAATCCGCAGAGGAAGACTCAAGGACTCAGTGCTTTGGTGGGAGGGCAGGCTATGGCCTCCTCTATCATGTTCTCTTCTCCCCTCTCCCCCATCACCTCCTGGGTGTCCCCATTCCCTATTACCCCACCATGCACAGATGCTGTACCTCAAATTACTGGCTAGTCAAAGGGTGGGCTGAGCCTGCCTCCTCCCAAACTGGTAAGAGTGTCAAGAGGCAGGGGAATGAGTGCGGTGCCCTGCGCATAGTAGGTGCTGAGAAAACATGCTAGCATGTGATCCACATAAACCAGTAGCATCCTTGGTCTCCCTGGTTGCTGGGGAAGGAGATGCAGAGCCTCACACCATCAGCTGGATAGACAGAGGTCCTGGCCCCATTAGCTGGGCCGGTGGGAGGCAGCCGGTGCTCCTGAGGGCTCAGACAACCCCTGCGACTGAAGAGCTGCTCTTTGGAGCTGCTGCCAAACTAATCTCAGGCCAGCAGCCTCGTGCCTCTCCTTTAGTCCCAGTCCATTTGCTGGCTCTGCCCTTCAGAGGAGGCCCGCTGCCTCCTCCTGGGCCTGCGGATTAACCCCTTAAAACTGAGTTTTGTTTGCAGAGCTTTCTCCAAAGCTGAGGGAGCCTCCGGAGTCTCCCGTTCTTTCTGCTTGTTGACTGGGGGATCCGTGAGGTCAGATGGTGTTGGCAGTGGTTCCTCCCCTGGCCCCAGACACATAGACTGGGAGTCTGCCAGGAAATTCTTCTCACATGGCCCAGCCTGTCCATCCCTATCTTGCCCAGCCCTGGAAGGCAGTCACTGAGGCCTTTTCCTAAAGCCTGGGCCCACCCAGTTAAGGAAACTGCCTTCACCAGGCTAGGAGGGGAGGGCACCAGCACCACCATCTTACCGGCAGAGGGAATGCTGTGCTTAGATGTCTGTCTATAGGCTTAGAATTTGGTAGTTTTGGGCCAAACATCCTTCCCTTAAACCATTTAAAAACCATGAGACTTGCACTCTTGGTGACCCCGTGTGTATCACAGTAGAACTGTGTTCCGTAGGGTTTTTAATGGCTGATTTTACAAAAGTAGATAGCCACCCGTTTCTTCTGAGGTGCCTCCAGGTGAACTTAAATCTCCAACCTTTCCATTAGCAGCCAAGCACATTAATCATTCACATCACCCAGGGACTCCCACCCTTCCCTTAACCATAACTATAGCAGCCCCGTTCTCACCACTGGGGTTCTGCCTTAGTTTTCTACTTAGCACTCCAGCCCCAGAGCTCCAGCCTCACTGGCCCTTTCCTACCCTGATTCCAGGTTGCTGAGGTGGTCTTGGTTGGCTTCCTGATGCGTGTGGTCATGCTCTGACGGGACTAATCATCCAGAGCCACAGCTGTACTGTCCATCTGCCTTCAAAGGTCTCCGCTGTCAGTCTCCACTCATTTGAGTGGCGTACCACCCACAGCCTGAATCAAGCTTAAATCTCCTTCCCCCTTCCCAGTAGCGCTGTCTACCTCTCTAGCCTGTCAGGCTCCCTGAACCCTCTCTACTGCTCCAGCTTGATGGAGAACAAGGAAAAGGCAGTGAACTCTACTGTTCCTTCTCCATCCAAGTGTCTTGAGTGTGACCTTTCAACCATGTAATTCCTCACTTGGCTGGACACCTTTCCTTTCTGAAACCCTGACAGATGATTCTCATTCTTCGTTGAGAATCTGGACGTGATTGTGACTGAAATCTAGGGTAATGAGACGACTTAATTGGGTGCTTTCTTTGAGCCAGATGCTCTTTCAGGCACCAAGGATAATAAAGATGAGAAGATAAGGCTACTGGTTCCCAGAAAGATTTCCTCTGTGGTGGGACCCAGGAAAACAATGTGATATATCATAGAATCATATGTGTCATGCCATATGATAGGAGCTATGATGGAGGCAGCTTCTAAAACAAGAGGGAGTCTCAGGAGCATCTTGCCTGGCAGTTCATTGGATCCTTTAGTCTCTACCAGACTAACCCCAGGCAGACAAGGTGGTCAGATGGAGGGAAAAGGAAACCACGTTGACCAATTCAGGCTCAGGGTTGTGAAGAACAGAACTGAGATTGAGAGCCAACATGGGTCTGGAAACCAAACCAAAAGCAAACCCACTGCTGTTGAGTCACTTACGAATCATAGTGACCCTATAGGACAGAGTAGAACTACCCCACAGGATTTCCAAGGCTGTAATCTTTATATGGAAGCAGGCTACTACATCTTTCTCTTGAGGAGCAGCCGCTGGGTTTGAATTGCCAACCTTTCAGTTAGCAGCTGAGTGCTCAACCACTGTGCTACCAGGGCTCCTTTTATGGATCTGGAAGAAACTTCTTCATAAATGGGTTTCTCATTATGTACATGGTGTTGTAGGGATATGGAAGGCAATAAGATCCAACCTTTGACATCAAAGAGCTCCAATTGCAATGGCAGTGGCAGAGCTTTATAGTAAATAACTCTAATACAAGGCAGATGGAGAAACGTGCTATAATGGAGTTTTCTTTCATTACATAGGTAAATGTACTATCAAATAACCCTTATATTTTTTGTAGGATAGGATAGGAAGTTACTATTTTGAAGTGGATATTTCTATGTTTTGACACCTACCATCCTCCCTACCCATTTCTTCTGGCAATGGTATTATACATTTCTACCACCCTTCTGTCAGTCTGTTGTGCTGTGGTGGCTTGCATGTTGCTATGATGCTGGAAGTTATGCCACCAGATTTCAAATACTAACAGGGCCACCCATGGTGGACAGGTTTCAGTGGAGCTATCAGACTAAGACAGACTAGAAAGAAAGGTCTGATGAACTACAGGCAGTCTCCAGATTACAAATTAGTTCCATTCCTAAATCTGTCTTTAAGTTGAATTTGTATGTAAATTGGAAGTTAGGTACAGTCATATCTAACATCAGTTAGTCAAATGTTTGTATATAGTGTACCTTGCTATGCACAAAAAACATTGAAGAAAAACTTCCAGATATACAAAAACATCTTTAACATAGTAATACAGTAATAATAATAATAGCGCTTTGATATGTACACGTGAAGCATTTGTTATTATAAACCATTGTACAGACTTCAGAATTTAATATAATGGGCTTTACGGGGTTGGCTTATAACTCCAGGTTGTACATAAGTCAACATTCCTAACCCGGGTACTGCCTGTACTTCTGAAAAATAGCCCGTGAAAACCTTATGTTATGAATCCCAATCACAACGGAATATTATCTGACTCACTTGCTTTGGACATATCATCAGGAAGGATCAGTCGTTAGAGGAGGATGTCACGTTTGGTGAAGTAGAGGGCCAACAAGGGCATGGGAGACTGTCTTAGTCACCTAGTGCTGCCATAACAGAAATACCACAAGCGGATGGCTTTAACAAAGAGAAATTTATTTCCTACCAGTTAAGTAGGCTAAAAGTCCAAATTCAAGGCGTCAGCTCCAGGGGATGGCTTTCTCTCTCTCTTGGCTCTGGAGGAAGATTCCATGTTCAAACTTCCCCTGGTCGAACAGCTTCTCAGGCACAAGGACCCTGGGTCCAAAGGACACAGCTCTGCTCCTGGTGCTGCTTGCTTCCCTCTCCTATCTCTTGAGAGATAAAAGGTGGTGCAGGCCACACCCCAGGGAAACTCCCTTTACCTTGGATCAGAGAGGTGACCTAAGTAAGGGTGATGTTACAATCCCACCTTAATCCTCTTTAACATACAATTACAATCACAAAATAGAGGACAACTACACAATACCGGGAATCATGGCCTAACCAAATTGATACACACATTTTTGGGGGGACATAATTCAATACATGACAGAGACCCTCGGTGAGATGGAAAGGCGCACTAACCATAATGGTGGACTCAGACATGCTGGCGATCATGGGAGTGTTACAGTGTGGGGGTGGGGTTTTGTTCTTTTACACAGAAGGTTGCTATGACTCAGAGTTGACTTGGCAGCAGTTAAGCAAGAACAAATTATTTTGGGGAGATATTTTTCCTGCAACTCTTCCTGCCTTAGTGAGGTAGGTCTCTCTCCTCTATTCTTCCTCTCTAAGTGGAGTTTGGAAACCCTGGTGGCATAGTAGTTAAGAGCTATGGCTGCTAACCAAAAGGTTGGTGGTTCGAATCTACCAGGCGCCCCTTGGAAACCTCATGGGGCAGTTCTACTCTGCCCTATAGGGTTACTATCAGTTGAAACTGACTCAAGGGCAACGGGTTTTTAAGTGAAGTTTGAGACCCAGGGCTAAGCCAGCCATCACATTCCATCCCCTGAGGCTTAGTGATTAGTTCAGGGAAGAGCATGTGACCCTACTGATGGTCTGGCTCAAGACTTGGGTGAATTGTTGTGGGGAAGAATAACTCTCTCTGCTGGATTTGGAGCTATGAAGAGGGGATTCTGGAGCAGCTACTGCCATCTTGCTGCCACTAGGTCTTACACGGAATGGAGCCAGGACGTAGAAAGCCTTGCCAAGGCGTGGTCAGCAAGAAGTTCTGCCCCGGGGCAGTTTCTTGAGCCACACTTGATTGAAATTCCCATCGAAGTGCCTAAAGCCAAACGCAGACCTAGATTTTGCAGTTACACAATCCATTAAATCCCCCTTTTTTTTAAGGCACTTTGATTGGACTTCCTATCACTTGTAACTTATAACCTAAAGAGGTATAACTGATATGTGTTTATTGAGCCCCTCCTCTATGCAAAGCATCGTGCTCAGTGCTTTTTACTTGATAGGTGGCTATTACTGTCTCTGTCTTCCAGATGAAGAATCTGAGGCTGAAAGTGTTGAGACTCTGGAAGTTGGGAAGCTTACTCAGGGGCAAAGATTTAGGAAGATCAGACAGGGCCCAGACTTCAGGAAAAAAAATCAGGCCTCAGTCAAGAAAAGTTTCAATAATAATGACAAGTTCCTTCCCTAACACCTCAGGTTCTCTTTTTCTTGTTGCTTCTAGCATGGCTGTTAGTTCTGTCAAGGGCATGGGGAGGGGCAGGATTCATTTTGTAAGTAGACAAATTCCATGGGCTGGTAGATTTGTGTATTTGCAAGGCTATAGAGATTTCTGCAAGATATTTGCACAGGGAGTCACCAGGTCACCCGAGCAAGATGGGAGGCAGCTGCATGGGGTTGACAAGATGCGTGGAGTAATCATGGCAGCCTGCTGAACCTGATGTGCTAGGACCAGGAGAGATTTCTAATTCACCTCTCAACCTGCCCCGTCCCTGCCAGGGGATGCTCTGGGCAAGGGAGAGTTAATGACCAACCTCCTTCAAGAAAGAAAAAGGCTTCAATAACAAAACTCAACAGCACGGAGGGAAGAGACGCAAGTTACCAGCCACAGAAGCTTAAAAAGGAACCCACCCACAGCTCCCGTTACAAATGCTTTTAGCCGCACGTTAAATCTTTCCTCTAATGGCACCCTCTGTTAGACGAGATATGTCACCCGACCTGAGGAGGCTGACTTGAAAGGCAAATAGTTGGAAGTGATCCCATACGTTATTAGTGAGAGCTGTTCTCACATTTCCGGAAAAAATAATGGAGCCGAGGTCTGAAGAGATGACTAATACCTCCCCAGTACTGACCGGGGCTGGGCATTACATTGTAATCCTGGCCACTCCGCTGGCCCTTCAAGCATATTTTTCGGTGCTTGTCCTCTGGGTGCTTTCTGCTGGATGGCTCTGTTAATGTTCACCTGGGCTGGCCAGTCTGTTGAAATGAGGAGGTTTTCCTTCACAGGGCAGCTCTCATCTCCATGGGGCCGGGGGAGGAGGAGTGAGGGCCACCCTGAGCAGAAATGGCCCACTCTGATGATTGGGAATGGGGGCTACATCAAGCCTGTCCCCAGACACAGGATCTGTCTTGGACTTGATTTTATTCAGGCTTCTATCATCCTCTTTAATTGTCTTTATGTGTATTTTACAGATCTTCTTGTTGGGAAATTCTTAGGGTTTAACCTTACACTCTCCTGTTAAAATGTTAGCCTATGTCTCCATTTTCTTTTTCCAGTAGGGTAAAAGATTATTAGATTTTATAATTCAAAACAGGGAATGACCTTGGAGATCGCCAACTGATTGCTGTTATTAGTAACCTGTTGCTGTTGAGTCGATTCCAACTCACAGTGACTCCATGTGTGTCCGAGTAGAACTGTGCCCCACATGGTTTTCAATGGCTGATTTTTCAGAAGTAGATCACCAAGTCTTTTTTCCAAGGCACCTACGGGTGAACTCCAACCTCTAATCTTTTGGTTAGCAGCTGAACATGTTAACTGCTTGCACCACCCAGGGACTCAGCTATTAACAATGCTAAAACAAAACAAAAAACAAAGGAACTCCTTGTCCTCGAGTTGATTCCAACTCATAGTGACCCTATAGGACAGAGTGGAACTGCCCCATAGGGTTTCCAAGGATGGCTGGTGGATTCGAACTGCCAGCCTTTTCGTTAGCAGCTCATCTTTTAACCACTGATCACCAGGGCGCCGGCATTTATTGAAGACTTACTATGTGCCAGTTACTGTGCTAGGTGCTTTGCCTCTTAAATATCCACAACAGGTACAGCAATGACTTGGATGACCAATGACCTTGGTTGATGTATCTAATGGACATTTTTCATTCCTCATGTCCCTTGATCTCTCCGTGATATTCAACCCTCTTGACCAGTCTCTTATTTTGAAACATCCCTCTCCCCTGTCCTCTGTGATAGTGTCCTCTTCTGGATTTCTCTCTCCTGTTTAGAGGCTTCTTTCCAGGCTCCTTTGCAAGTTCATCCTCCTCCGCTATCTAACCTTTATATGTTGGAGTTCCTTAAGACATGACCTGTTGCTGTTTTTTCTTCTTACACTACATTCTCTCCAAAGGTAACCTCACCCATGCGATTGGCTCCAATTATGACCCATGTGCCAGTGGCTCCCTCACTTATCTCCTGTCGAGATCCCTCCTGTACACCCCAGGGCTGTATTTGCAAATCCGTTGTTTTCATTCTCAAATGTGACCCTCTCTCCCTGTTCTCTTTCTCCATGTATAGAAAAGCCGTATTTCCCTTTACACAAGTTAGAAACCTGGGGGACTCCCTCTCTTTCTGCCCCTTATCCAATTGATCACCAAGTCTTTGCTGATTTTACCTCCTAGTTATTCCTTGGAAACCCTGGTGGCGTAGTGGTGAAGTGCTACGGCTGCTAACCAAAGGGTTGGCAGTTCGAATCCACCAGGTGCTCCTTGGAAACTCTGTGGGGCAGTTCTACTTTGTCCTATAGGGTCGCTATGAGTTGGAATCCACTCGACAGCACTGGGTTGGGTTTTTAGTTATTTCTTGACTCTCTTCCTTTTCCTCCTTCCTCTGCCACCACCCTGGGTCAAAGTCCATCATCTCCTGCTGGTTATAGCTTCCTCCCTCACCTCCCTCCTGCTGGTCCCTTCAGTCTGTTCTTCACATAGCAGTCACAGGGCTCTTTTCAAGACTCAAAGTGTACTGTGCTGCCCTCCCTGGTTGAAGCCCTGCATTGGTTTTCCACTGCTCCTATGGTGTAGACCAAATCCTTACCAAGGCCTGCAGTATCTGCACAAGCTCTTTCCTTGGCCTCATCTTCTGCTATTCTCTTCTCACTTTCTGTGCTCCAGAGTGCGGCCTTCCCTCAATTCATTAGTCCACGCTCCCTCTTGCCCCAGGAGTTTTGCACTTGCTGCCGCTTCTGAAATGTTCTTCCTTTCCCCTTTGCCAAATTACCTTCAAGCCACCCTCCAGTTCTCACCTTGCATAAGTCTCTTGGTTGAGAAAGATTTCCATGACCTCGAGGATCAGACAAGCTTTCCACCCTGTGCAGTCTGCTTCCCACAGTGCGTATCCAGTGCTTGGCACAGTGCTGGCCTCGGATGCCACACCGCAACTATTTGCTCATGAATTTTCTTCCTCTAAACTCGTTTTTAATTATACACTTAATCATCAACTTTGAGGACCATTCTTCAGACCCTCCTGAGGTCCCCCATTTTCTGGTGAGAAAAGAGGAAAAGCTCCCCCCTCTCCGATGTCAGGTGAAAGCTCTAGACAAGCTTGGCATTTTTAACTCCTATTAAGTCCCTGGGTGGCATGAATAGTTAATGTGTTTGGCTGCTAACTGACAGGTTGGAGATTCAAGTCCATTCAGAGGTCCCTCAGAAGAAAGGCCTGAAAATCTACTTTCGAAAATTAGCCATTGAGAACCCTGGGGATCACAGTTCTACTCCCACACACATGGGGTCGCCATGAGTCACGATCAGCTTCAGGGCAACTGGTATTTTGCCTCTAGAGCCCTGGGTCCTTTTCAGAATTTCCCTGCTGCTTTGGGTCTCTTCTTGAGTCTCATAGCCTGTCAACAGCTAGTCCCTGTAAATGCCCCCAGAGCTCTTGCTGCAAATTTCCAGGGCCCATGCTATCAGTGAAGGAAAGTTCAGGAGGCTGGCCTGACCTGGGAAAGGAGGGGGCAGGTCCGATATTTGTTATTGGGGTATCTCTTCTCCCTCTCTGCTCTCTATAGATGGACGTGAGGAGTCCAAGACACAGGAAACAGCTGTGCCTCTTCCCCTTGTACCAACAGTGCGCCCGCCTCCTTATCAGCCATGAAGCTCTGAAGGCCCCAGAACAGTAGGCCACATGTTTTCTCCATGCCCCTCCGTACCCCACCCTGGGTCTGCTGGCTGGTGGTGGGGGTAGGGGGTGGGGGTGGGTCCTTGAAGGACTATGCAGGCTGCCAAATTCCATTTTTTGGCAAATTCCCTACTCCTTTTGTAGACTCGAACCTGATTTATTTTTTCTCTTTAGAGCATTTACTTTCTCGTATATAAACATTGGCCTGTGGGGGTTGGAACTTATACTTCACACACAGGAGCAGTGACAGCCACGGCAGCAGGTTTATTTTTAAATAAAAATCGGAAAGTCATGAGGCTCTTGAGGTTTTCTGCATTTTTATTTTTCATTCAAAAGGGGGAAGAAGAAAAAGAAAGGCAGGGGAGAAAAAAGAAGGATGGAGAAAAATATCTCCTGTGTCTCTGCCTCCATTTTTCACGGCTCCCAGTTTTCATCTCCACTTCCCGCTTTGCCTTCACTGGCATTTGGCGTCTCTGTAAAGCAAAGGAAGGCGTGATTACTTCTAAGAAGGGAGTGGGGGACCTGTTCAAGCCAGGCATTAGGCATGCAGCCCCTGAGGAAGTCGCATGCATGGTGACATATTACCTTAATAACATACTCACAGAGAGCTATGTGTAAATGGTAACAGCTGCTTTTGTGATGACCGTGTTCTAAATGATTGCAGCCCTGATCATTAATAATGCATTTGAACAATAACAACTTGATTTGGAGGAAGAAGTACAGCCTTTCATTTTTTTTCCTGGCACGTGAATTCACTCTTGCTGGCGTGCGAAGTGATTGGGCTTAGGATTGAAGGGGCAACCGAGACAGGGAGCATGTCAGCTGGTTCCTAGCCAGGAAAATGGGCCTTCTGGGGTCCAGTCTACCCTAGAGCTTTTCATATGTCCACAGTATTGGCCTCTCTGCTAACCTGCAACCTCTGAGCCTCTCTACCTTTCCTGGGAGCTTAAAGCATCAGAAACCTGCCACCTGATGGTAGATGGAAGGCAGACCCCTGGTGAGACATCATGACCCTGGGCATTTTCCAGCCTTTGGTGTTGATTGGCACAGTGGTTAAGAGCTCAGCTGCTAACTAAAAGGTCAGCAGTTCGACTCATCCAGCAACTCCTTGGAAACCCTATGGGGGCGGTTCTACTCTGTCCTATAGGGTCGCTATGAGTCAGAATCGACTTGATAGATACGGGTTTTTTGGGTTCAGTGTTGATTATTGCATGGGTTACTTTTCTTTAGCATGTTTGGGGTTACTTTTCTTTTGCATGTTTGAGGTTACTTTTCTGCCTGCAAGATAAATTCCAAACTCCTTAGGATGTCATCCAGGATCTTTTGCAGTTCAGTCTCAAACACTCGGCCACATCTTCTGCCATACCCACTCCACACTTTCCATCTAATCGCCCCCAAATTCTCAGCATTCCAAAAACATACCATCCTATTTAAGGTCTCCACGCCTTTACATATCCTGTTCCTTCTGTTCTGCCTATAGAACTCCTATTCATCCTTCAAGACCTGGGTCAAATATGCCCCATTTGTCTAACTCTCCTGGGCAGAGTTGTTCCATCCTCTTTGATCCTATCTCTACTGTAGCATTTTGCACATGCCTTGACTATTTGACTATAGCATTAGCCACATCACACACTGCAATACTCTATTTACTTGTTGGTTTTCCCCCAGGGCCTATTATGGCCAAGAAGTGTGTATCAGTGTCCTTTATACCTCTATTCCCTAAGACAGTACTCAGTAATCATTAACTATTCAATAAGTGTTTGTTGAATGAATAAATGAACAACCACTCCATTAATATCTTTTTATTTTCTTATGTTTGATGATATCTTGGAACACGAACTCTGACTGGCATCAGAGTCTAGTGTGAAGGTGTTTCTTGGGGTGGCCCTTTGAAGCACTATGATCTTGAGTTATGCCAACCCAAAGGTGTTCAGCAGTTACCAGCATTAATGGGGCTGTAGCCCATTGACCTAGCCACTTTCCACGCTACTTAGATGATAATCTGCCACTGCATGCCCTTCTGAGGTCAGTACTTTCTCCTCCGTACTTTCTCCTCCAAATGCTTTGTCCCCTGTATCTCCACCTCTCCTCTCTTCTAGTACTTAAACTGCATACAATTTATGACTACATGGGAAAGGACCCCAGTGTACTGCAGATATGCACCTTAGGTTAGTTATAGCTACACAGACCCATATTCTTCAATTCATTGGCATATGTTCGTATATAGCGCAGAATTCTACAGTTGTTTCTGGATGCTCTTCTCATTTACCCTTGCATTCAACCTCTAATTCTGGCCCAGTGGCCAGTCTTTATTTTCCTGGATCATTAGGAAGGCAAGAGCCTTTCTCCCTGAACCCTAAGTTCATCTGATCCTGACTTGGGGTTCTTCTGAACTGGGGCCTTGGACTATTATGAATGAAGCTCTTCCTTCTCTGGGTATAAAGACCCCAGGGTTAGTTCCCTGCAACTGCCCCTGTCTTAACTACTTCTTTCTGTGCTAAAAGCTTTTTCTTGCTTTCTGCCTTTTATGACTACACTCTAAAACCACTCTCGTCTCTTCCTGTTCTAAAACTTCATGATTCTTTCTGAATCCATATTTTCCCTACAAGTCCTCATTTTTCTTTTACAACTTTGACCTCAGAGCATCACTTACTCCATCTGTTCTTCCTGGCCCTGCTTTCCACCAGAGTTGTCAACCCAAGGACTCATCTTCTGGACTCATTTCTCTCCTTAGAATGGAAGAGGAATGATCAGAAAACATTTGCACAACCATGGATTCATGAATTTATTTTATTTATTTATAACCTGCCTTCTTACAAAAATGACTTAAAACTGTTTGCAAAGATGAAAACAACATGGCAAGATAAAGAATAAGTTTTAAAAAAATAGAAGAAGAAGAGGCAAAAGAAAAACAAAGCTATAAGAAGGAGTGGAGCCAGGAGTGAGGTCAGAATGCATGGTCCATGTCATGAACTCCTATCCACTTGCTAGTGGTGGCCACAAATATCACCATAGGCTGTCCCATGGTCAACTCAAGAGGGAAATAAGAGCAGTTACAAAATTTACTATCCATGAGACAAAAATGAGCCTGAATTGCTCAGGAAAACCACAACTATTTATGGTACCAAGTCTAGAGAAAGATTTCTGCTCTGAGCCTGGGTTGCTGGATAATAAATTAGGCTCCTTGCAGCATTCTTAGACTAAACACTGATGACTCTTCCATGTGCAAACTTAGAAAAGTTTAACAAATTTCAAATTAGTAGGGATGTTGAGAGGATACCCAAGCACCAAACTGGTGTTTAAACACAGGGATCTTGGAGCTTCCTTTGGACCTGTTCTAGGTGTGGAGATAGTTATGAAGCTGAGTCGGATGTGGCCCCTGCCTTCAGGAAGCTTGCACTCTCATAGGGCTGTCATTCTCGCATATGAGCGTACAAGAGAACTAACTACCCAGGACACATGCTGAACGTGTTGCGTTCCAAAGACTGCATGTCTAACAAGCACCTTTATGATTCTGATGCTGACGCAGATGTTTCAGGTATGAAATATCATAATGGAGAATTAGAGTAGGGGCCATCAATCCACAATGCAAGGCACCATGCGTGTACTAGGTGTCACACAAATGCTAACGACCAGGCATTACAGGAGTCTAAAGCTGTGGTAGAATTCTCCCTTTTCATATGGGAGGGCCAGGTTGAATTCCAGCCAATGCACCTCAGGGGCGGCCACCACCCATCTGTCAGTGGAGGCTTGTGTGTTGTTATGATGCTGAACAGCTTTCAGGGCAGCTTTCAGACTGAGTCAGACTAGAAAGAAAAGCCTGGTGATCTAATTCTGAAAACCAGCCAGTGAAAACCCTACGGATCACAACAGTGCAATCCTTAACCAATCCTGAGGATGGCGCAGGACTGAACAGTGTTGTGTGCGATTGTGCACGGGGTCATTGTGAGTTGGGGGCTGGCTTGATGACAGGTAACAACAACAAAAGTAGTGGAGGAATCACCTCTGTCAGGCATGTTAAGAGAAGGAGATGGTAGTAGTGTTGGAGCTGAGCTCTGAGATATGGGTAAGATTTTGAGAGCAGACCCAGGATAAGCAGGGAGTACTTTCATGCAGAGAAATAGACTAGGCAGAAAATCACAGATGGAAAAGTGCAATGCTTGTTCAAGATAGAGTAAATAGAGCAGATTGGTTGGCGTATAAGGTCTACGTAGAGGAAATAGTAGGAGATCAGGCCAGAAAGGTAGGTTAGGGACAAATTATGAAGGGTTTTGAATGCCTGACTGATGCATGTGAGCTTTACTCAGTAGGCAATGGGGAGCCATTGCAGACTTTAGAGCCCTAAAATGACGTGATCAAAGTAGTACTTGAGGAAGATTAATTTGGTTGTGGTGTGTAGAATGAATAAAGGGTAGGAAGATCACACAGGGTTCTGTACATAAAAGGCACCCTCTAAATGCTTGCTGAGCACAATGTTCAAATCAAGTAAAGAGGAGGCAGTTGCAAAAGTCTAGGCACAAAGTGATAAAAGCCTCACGGGAGTTACAATGAAAAACAAAGAGCAAGGGAAGAGCGGTTGTGACATTAATAAAACGGACATTACAGATCTGCTCTGAAGTTTGATGCCTGAGCTACTGGAGAGTTATGAGTCCTTTCTCTAGACCAAGAAATTCAGAGGAGGCCGTGGATGTGGTAAAGATGATAAGTCCCTGAATTAGAAATGTGAATTGGAGCTTACCAGAGGGATCAGGGCTATGACACAGGTTTGGAAGAAGTTCAGGCTGGGAGACAGACTCTTGAGCAATGTCCTTCCTTAAGTACTGGGACAATAACAATGAGCTGTCCTAGGAGACACAATAATGGTCAGAGAAGTATGAGGACTAAGCTAGGACAGGGTCTGGAATTGAAGTAAGAAGGGCATAAAGAAGGAAGGCTCTGAGAGCAGTGTTCTAGGCTACAGGCAGGTTCGGGAATACCAGAGCTGAGAGTGTGATATAGGATTTAGTGACTAGGGCACCATCAGTGGAAAGACTCTTACAGTTCCATGTTTTGGGCCCTAGATTCTGACTTCTAGTGGCCCTATATGACAGAGCAGAATTGCCCTATAGCGTTTCCAAGTCTGTGAATCCTTATGGAAGCAGACTGCCACACAGTTCTCCTGTGAAGCCGCTGGTGAGCTTGAACTGGTGACATCTCAGTTAGCAGCTGAGTGCTTAACCATTGCACAACCAGGACTTCTTATTGGTTACAGCAGGGGTCCTCAACCTGCATACAGAGTTGTGGAATTATTTTTTCCCCTAGCTTTACCTACTCCTTCCTTTGCCAGCTCTTGTTAGACCTGCCTGCTCCCTCCTCCTATTCCGTATGACACAAGTAAAACCCAAACCAAACCAAACCCATTGCTGTGGAGTTGATTCCAACTCGCAGTGACCATATAGAACAGAGCAGAATTGCCCCACAGGGTTTCCAAGGAGCGGCTGTGGATTCAAGCTGCCGTAGCAGCCTGAACGCTTAACCTCTGCGCCGCAAGTAAAGGCAATTGGCCTTTGGTAGTCCCTCAATGATTATGAAATTTCATAGAAGCAGACACAGCTCAGAATTAGTTTCTTCTAGGCCTCCTGCCTGCCATCTTTTCTGGTCTGATTCCCTTTACACCCATGCTCTGAGTTCTATGCCAATTTAAATGAGCTGTTTTATGTTTGAGAGTTGCCTCTGTAGCCAAATCTCTGTCTATCGTTGACTCCCTCTATATTTATCAGGACCCTTTGGTTGCAAGTGAAACTCAATTCAAATTATATTTTAAAAAATGACATTTATCAGCACATGTAATTGGGAAATTCAGGTGTTACTGGATTAAGGGACTCAAATGATGCCATTAAGAGTCTCTCTTCCTATGTCCCCACTTGCATGTCTTGGCTTCATTATTTCCTTCTGCATCGAGGCCTTCTCCAGGCATCAGAGATGGTTTACATCTCTAGCCTCCTCAACCTCCCACACACTCAGGCTGGAAAAAAACTCAAGAAAGAGCTCTGATTATCCAGACATGGTCCCATGCCTACCCTTGGACCAGTTGCCAAGGAAATTGGAACAATGGTTGCTGGACCTCGATTGCAGGGCCACCCCTGCTACCAGGGGTAATTGGCATCCTATTTGAATCACATGATTGTCAGGGCAGAGAAGCAATTTCCCCAAAGAAGGAGGAGTGTTGATAGGTAGCAGTCAGTTCAAAACAATAGAGTCCAACACACTCCATCTACTTCTCTGCCCCCCTAGCAAGTCTGTGCCTATATCTCTCATTCACATTCTCATCACTGTCCCAAGTTAGTGGTCTGAGAGCTAAAGAGGAAGTTGAATACCAAGGCTTCCCCCCTTCCCTTTCCTCCCCTTCCTTCTCCTCTTCTCTAGGTTCACTTTGTGACAGCCATCACCTACCTGTGCAGGTATCTCCTGATTTTCAGAGGCCCCAGGCTGGGGTGGCAGGGGAGGCTTAGATCAGGGCAGTGATGAGGTGGCTGAGGTGTGTGGGAGTGGAGGCAGAGCCAGCCCAGGCTACTGAGCCAGGAGAGATGAAGGTGCACTAACGCAAGAGCCTGAGGGCAGATTGCCCACTTGCTGACTGAATGTAGCAGGAGCGCTTGGTGCCTTCTGAGGACCTGTGTTGACTCGCTCTGTGACCTTAGGCTAGACTCTTAATTGCTCAGGGCTGCTTCCCCTCTCCCATCTGGCAAGCAGGAATAATGACATGACTGAACCAGCAGAAGCTGCACTTTTCTAGGAGATGTGTTGATTTGGAGCTTGGTACTGCAGAAAATGTCCCCCAGTCCGCGCTGTGCCCCCACAGAGGCGCCTGGGCCTGAGCCTCAATCTGCTTGGCAGAGTGCAGGTCTCTGAAGGTCTTTGACTTAAGATTTTCTGATTTCAACCTCCTGAACCATATTGTTCTTGCAGGTGAGCTGGGAAATGGATGACCCTTTTCCCACTAATGGTTGAGCGTAGGCGTATGGTTTCCAAGGTGCTTAAAAACATTTGTTTTCAGAGGGGATCTCTAGTGCCACCGAGGCCCCAGGTGAGGTGCAGGAGTTTGAGGGCTTGGTGGGTTTTTATAACCCTTTACTGTCCCCTGGTTCCCTCTTCTCCATGACCAGGACTAGAAACAATCACTTGAGGCACTTAAACCTGCTGCCTTTGAGTAGATTCTGAGTCACAGCAACCCTATAGGACAGAGTTGAACTGCCTTATAGAGTTTTCAAGGGGCACCTGGTGGATTTGAACTGCTGACCTTTTGGTTAGCAGCTGTAGCACTTAACCAGGGTTGCAGGGGTCTGTAATTTCAACAAGGAGCCTGGTGGTGCAGTGGTTAAGGTCCTTGGCTGCTAACCAAAAGGTCAGTGGTTCAAACCCACCAGCTGCTCCACAGGAGAAAGATGTGGCTTCTGTACAGATTTCCAAAAAAAAAAACAAACAAACCCATTGCTGTCAAGTCGATTTCGACTCACGGTGACCCTACAGGACAGAGTAGAACTGCCTCATGGAGCTTCCAAGGAGCACCTGGTGGATTCCAACTGCCCGCCTTTTGGTCAGCAGCCATAGCCCTTAACCACTACACCACCAGGGCTTCCTGTACAGATTTGCAGCCTTGGAAACTCCACGGGGCAGTTCTACTCTGCCCTATAGGGTCGCTATGAGTCAAAATCAACTGGGCAGTAGTGGGTGGGGTTGTTAGTGTCAACAAGCAGCTCAGGTGATTCTGATATCCGTGATATTAGATTCTGTGGAGGGACCAGATTCTGGGTGAGGTAAGAGGGTGGGTGGGGCTCTGGGCTCTTCACCTGCTTTTAATCAGAGCGGCTTAGCTTTCAGCTGTTCTCTACATTGAAGTTCTATGCAAAAGAGTGTAAATTAGAATAAAGGGTCTCATGCTCTAAAAATAGTTTGAAAAATGCTGGACGAAAACCATCTAATCACCTCTGCAAATTTAGAGTCTAGACTCCTCAACTTCACATTCAAGTCCTTCCATGACCCAACCAAAACAAAGCCAAACCCATTGTTGTTGAGTCAATTCCATGATCCAATTCCTCTCAATGCAATTTTAGCCACAGGCAACTGGTATCTCCCAAACAAGCTTCTCACATTCTTCTCTCTCTTCTCACGTAGTTTCTCTCTTTGGTAATACAGTCCTTCCTTTCCCTGCTCTTCTTAAGTGGCCCTGTCTCTCAAAACTCTGATTAAGCCCGCAACCCTGCATGAAGCCTTCTGGGATACTACCCCAGAAGGACTGGCCCCTGAGCTCCCAGGCAGGTAGGCTGTGGAGGAAGCACAGCTGGAGCACATTCCTCCAGCATGTTCTCTTTTCATTAAATTCGCGAAGCTGTTATCTTGTCATGTCACCCACTAACCAGTTGCTGTACAGTCAATTCCAACTCATGGTGACCCCACATGTCAAGAGTAGAACTGACTGATTTTTTGGAAGTAGACCATCAGACCTTTCTTCTAAGATGCCTCGGGGTGGACACAAACTGCCAACCTTCTGGTTAGCAGCTGAGCATTAAACCATTTGCCCTACCCAGAGACCCCCCTTGACATGATAGTGGTCACTGATATGATAGAATACCTCAGTGGGAAGACTAAAAACCAGACACAGGGAGACCGGAAGTCAAATGGTGGTCAAGAGCATCCTCCCTCCCCTACACCCAGCCCCTAAGCTCTCTTCTCATTTGTATTAAGGCCTCATGAAGGCTCTGGAGAGGGGAATCAAATGCTTGCCCAGTCAAAACCATGCAAGAGCGTGGAACAGATGGAGACTGCTGGACTTCCCCAACACTGCACTTTACTCCAGGCATGGGCATTGCATGTTGGCTTTTCATCCTGGGGTGGAGATTTGTTGGGCTGGGCACTTGGGTAGCAATGTGAAACTGGAGGAGCCCCAGACCGGATACCTGGAAAAGCTGACCCTCTCCATGCGGTTTCTCCTCTCTGGGGGGAGGAGGGGTGAGGAGGGAGCTGGGAGCTCAGAGTTCTTTCGCCCCTTGAGCTATCAGCCTGACCAGAACAGGCATTCATTTTCAGAATAAATAATCAACTCAAGAAATGTACCAAATTCATTTTCAAATTGGCTTGTCAGCTGCATGTTTGCCCAGGACAAGCTGGTTGAATAAAACGTATCTTGGGGGAGCAAGGTGAGCAGGCCTGTCTCATTCCCTTAGGGACATCTTGTAAATAAGGGCCATTCTTGAGGCCGGAAGCAGAGAATTCCCCAGAACAGATTGAATTCTGGCTTTGTCTTAATGAACGTCAATATTTATTACCAAAGGCGTTGTGCTCCTTGGAGTGATGGAGGAGCATTCCACCATTTCAGCTCTCGCCTGTTGCCTTCCCAGGTGCCAAATGCTATGTAATTGCTGCTCATAAAGGCAGCAGACAATATTGCCAGGGAAACTCACTCCTGGCTGTAAATCTTCATAATCAAAACCAGCCGAGCTTTGCTTTCAGTTTGGGCAGAGTGTCCCTGAGGGCAGGACCCACCCCGATTTTTCTAGTTTTTCTCCTTTGCAGGGAGGTCCCCAAACACCTCTAGTGAGGCAGGGGATCCTTTTGCCACCGGAGATTCGGACGTCAGCCAGCAGTGGCTGGAAAGGCTGAGAAGTGGCAGAAGTTGTAGCCTCCCTGCCCGTGCCAAGGCCGGGAGTCAATCACTCATCATGAGTTTGGAAAGCCCCTGTGAGGCTGTTCTGTCCTGCCATCTCACTCTGCAGAGGAGGAAGGTGAGGCTCAGAAAGAGCAGGTTGTTGTCAAGGGCAATGGCTCCCAGGCCAGTGCCCTTCACATTTGACCACACCATCTCCTGGGAATTGAACAGGAAGCTCAAAGGGACTCCCTGAGCTGGTTGGAAGGGTCCATGGCTCCCAGTGGAAGATTTTCCTCAAATCCTGGTGGGTCTGGGACCCTGTGATTGCCAAGAGGCCTGGCTTTCTGGGCCTCATCCAGACAGATTGATTCTTCCAGCTGGTGTAAGGCGACAGCCTGCCCTGGCCTGTCCTAGGAAACATCTAGAAACCAACTCTCAGCTCTGCCCCTCAGCCAAAATATCCCTGGAAGCACAATTCCAGCTAGAGAATTTGTACAAGGAAATACAGATTAGCTCCAACTTTTCCTCAGAGTGAATAATCCACTTGTTTCTAGAAGGCCCTGAGCTCTGGGGTGTACTTCGTTCCTCCAAGAAGGGGCTTGGAAGGACAAAGAAAAGGCAGACATGCCTGAACTCAGGACACCAGGCTGGGGCCACCTTCGGCTTCCTGCCCTGCTTCCTTTCCTCCTGCTCACTTGCTAAGGACAGAGGCCACCCCGGGGCAGAGACACAAAATGGGTTTTAGAGAGTGATGTCATGTGGTTCCCAGACACCAGATCGCCCCGCAGAAACGGCCTGGCTGTCGTTATGGGAGTTACAGTGGAAAGAATTATGACGTTAGACAATGGACATCTTATCTTGTACAGACGCGTCCTTTATAGAATCTGCCAGCAAGATTACAGTGGCATCACAGTGTAATGGGAAGAGGAGTCAATAATTCTGGGGTTATTGATTGCAACCAGACCCATTCTTCTTTTTTAATTTATATTTTATCCCCTTTTTCAACCTTTTTTTTTTTTTTTTAACCTATCCTCACAAAAGCACCTGCTGGATCAAATGCAGTTGATTACATTTTTAAAAATGATAGGAATAATTTGCTGCCCTTGGAGAGTTGGGAGAAGGCAGCGTGTGGCTAGGGAGGGGATGGAAATGTGTGCAGATAAAAGGGTGGGGGTGGAGGGAGAAGTGGAAAGGAGGCAGGAAGGCTTGGGGCAAGGGAGGAAGCAGAGCTGAGCAGGAAGTCTGAGGACCTTCCTGGCTGATGTAAAGCAAAGCCTGCTCTCCCTAAGGCTGAGGTCTGATAAAGACTAGATCAGACGTTTAGCTTTCCTGAAGCTTTCTAGCCCCACCAGCATCTTACTGCATCCCAAATGATATATTCTCATATCATTTGAGAATATCTCTCAGATCCTATTTCCTCCAGGAGGCCTCTCCCGATCCAGCAAACAGAGGTATTGAGTGGGTTAGGGCGGGTGGAATATGTGCACATATATACATACATATACATATAGTTACATGTGCACTCACATATCTTCATTACAGAATGTTTATATATTGGATGCAGCAGGTGACTTGACTTTCTTTTTTTTTTTTAAATAGATTCTCCAGGCATTAGAAAAATTCTGGCACCAGTTATCTTGGGGTTGGCCCTGATGCATGGCGACCCCATGTGCGTCAGAATAGAACTGTGCTCCATAGGGTTTTCGGAGGCTGATTTTTCTCTCTCTCTTGTTCCATTTTCTTCCATAGGCAATAGCAGGGACTGATCACCTATGTCTCCCACAGATACTATCAGCCCTCTCCTACTTGCCAAACTTGCCAAACTGAATTGCAGAAAGTTCTTCGCCTTTGATCCTGTTTGGTTCTAGGTGGATCTGGGAGCAGCAGGGGTTGAAGACAGTATAGGAGGCAGAAACAGCGCCAGAATTCATTTTCTCATTACCCATGGACACATTTTGTATAGGCCTGGACCACTTTCTTTTCGGCCAGGGCTGGTGCTGATATTCAGTACGATAAGGTTTTGAGGTCATGTGAACAGAGAAAAAAAGATCTTCATTTCATTACACTTTTCTAAAAAAACTTTTCTAGGTGGGCACAAAAACTTCAACATAATTCTGAATTGTGTTTTCACATCTAGAATGTGAGGGAGGTTTGGGAAGGAATCAGAAGGAGAAAGGGGAATATTTATTTTTTTCTCATTCTAAGGCTTAAGGAAATATTAGACCAAGGGGACCCACAAAGCTGGCTATGATCCACTAGCTGGGCTTGACCTTTATTAGTCCCCATAAGCTGCCGCCACTGCCAGCCACTCTGGCCAGGGACTTGCACCATTAGTTAGAGACTTGCTCTGTCTTGTTTCTTTATCCTTGTCTTGCCTGAGATGCTAACATTTGCTTTGACCAAAGGACACTGGCTTCAGAGTCAGGAGACCTGAGTTTGAAACTAAGCTCTTCCACTTGGTAGCTATGTGACATTGCGTGAGTCTCTTAGCTTCTCTAAAATCTCACTTGTTTTACCAGTAAAACAGGAATACTGATAGCTTTCTCCCTATTTTTCCGAGTTATTCTGAGGATCAACACAGAGTTTGAGTAACAGCATCATATAAATTGAGATGCGCCACCTACGTGTTAGAGACTTTTGTTATATTTATTCCCATTAGAGTTGAACTCTGTGGAAACCGCAGTTGACAAAGAAAGGCCGAGGACCCCTGTTTTAGACCGCACTGGTGTCTGGGTCACCAGGCCCACTCTTGGCCCTGGAATAAGAATCCTGAGGGGGTTTTCCTGAAACAGAAGGCTCTTTCCCTCCAGCCCGCTGAGTCTGCCTTTTTGGTCAACTGGGCCTGACACTAATGAGTTGTTAATAACACAACCATTACCTATGCAAATGAGGGGATCTGGGCCTGCCCGGGAGGTGCCTGCAGTGACAGCCGGCTTCTTTTGAGTGCTCAGTAATAAATCATGTTGCTGTGGTTATTAGCCGTCTTAACTGAGGTGCCCCATGTACTGACCCCTGAGGGCCCCTGGCTTCCTGGCTTATTTACATCAGCAACACATTTCCCAAGGGACTTTGCGAATGTGAGGGGTTAATTTACCTCAGCTCTATATTTATTCTATATTAGGAGCCCTGGTGGTACAGTGCTTAAGAGCTCAGGCTGCTAACCAAAAGGTAGCAGTTCTAATCTACCAGCTGCTCCTTGGAAACCCTATGGGGCAGTTCTACTCTGTCCTATAGAGTCGCCATGGGTCAAAATTGACGCGACGGCATGGGTTTGATGGTGTCAGGGGCTACAGAGAATCTAATTATCCATTTGGCTGCTGACTCCTATGTGTTCTTGAGCCAGTTACTTAGCCTCTTTGTGTCTCAACTTCTCTTCTGGACACTTGTAAGCAATGAGACTTGTGAGTTCACTTCTTTGGCCAGGACATGGTACCTGGGAATGGAGCAGCAGATGCAGATTTCTAGTGTGGACTGTCCTGTTTGTTCATCCCTCATGGGACAGGGTCATATGTTGAAATTTGCAGTCCCAGAAAAGGCTGGAGAGCATTGGAGTGACCACAAAGAAATAGAGGCAGAAGGGCAGATAGGCTGGTGGGTGCTAAAGCATGCCCGTGTCCATGAATTTCCCAGTCCCCTCAGTGTGTAAAACTAAAACTAGTTGCTGTTGAGCCCATTCTGTCAGAGTATAACTGTGCTTCATAGGGTTTTCGATGGCTGATTTTTCTGAAGTAGGTTGCCAGTCCTTTCTTCTCAGGCACCTCTGAGTGGACTAGAACCTCCAAATGCATTAACCTCTGGGTAGTGCAAATTATAAGAAGTGAAGGGTGTTTCTAGTTGAGACCAGGTATGGAGGGAAGAGCTTCTTACACCAGTAAACACTCTGGTTGCCTGCTGTATAATCTGTACCCTTTCCAAAATCGAAGTATACGTTGAGATGGCCTCTGAAGAGCCCATCCAGCCCCCAAGGTAAATGACAAGCTGTTACCTCCCCTCCCCACCCCCCCATAACTGATATGTCTCAAGCCTCAGTGGCCTGCAACTACCAAGAATGGTTCTCAGTTCCCTTCTATACCCAAATTGTCAGGGCCTGGGGAAGACCCCTCTTAGGGTGGCTGCCCGGGTGAGTCTGTTTCTCACTCCTTTGGTATCAGCCCTCAGAACACAGAGTGGGGTTTGAGTGATCTAATTAATCAGAACTCTCCCCTCCGAGTTCTGAAGCAATTGGCAAATAGACCTAAGAGTCAGAAAGGGATCAACATATCAGTTTTGTGCATACTAAAGCTGTGTAACTCTCAGCCTTGGATGGCGTAGCGGTTAAGAGCTACAGCTGCTAACCAAAAGGTTAGCAGCTCAAATCCACCAGCCACTCCTTGGAAACTCTGTGGGGCAGTTCTACTTTGTCCTATAGGGTCACTATGAGTCGGAGTCGACTCCGTGGCAACGGGTTTTTGAAACCCTGGTGGTCGTAGTGGTTAAGAGCTACGGTTGCTAACCAAAAAAGGGCCAGCAGTTCGAATCTACTAGGTGCTCCTTGGAAAGTCTATGGGGCAGTTCTACTCTGTCCTATAGGGTCACTATGAATTATAATTCATTCGACAGCAGTGAGTTTTTTTTGGTAAAGCTGTATAGAAAAATAAGATTTGAGTCTGGAGTCTCCATGGGCTTTGTTTTCTTTCTTATTGAGTTGAAATGTCCTACTCGGCCACAGACAGAGAAGTTGAATTCCTACTGCCTACATTTTTTTACCCTGAAGAGCTTACCGCGTGGAGGAGACAGCAATGCCTGTGGTCTGTAGCAGACAGACGGGAAAGACTGAGTGGGGGTGGGAGAGAACAAGAGTGCACCGGTCAAGATGGAGACCAAAGCCTATTGGCTATACGTCTCATTGGTTGTAAGTCCTTATGGCAGATATGCACTAGCATGGCCCCCATGATTCCTGTTCCCTAGAGTTCACACCCTGTATGACCCACTCCACTTGAATGTGGGTGGAGCCTGTGACTTGCTTCAGTCCATATAATATGGCAAAAGTGAAGGAATTTTGCAGAAGTAATCAAGATTACAAATCAATTGACTCTGAGTTTATGAAAATAAGATTACCCTGGGTGGGTCTGACTTAATCAGGTTAAAAAACAACAACTACAAAAAACAACTCTTAAAAGAGAGATTGGACCCTCCCCGAGAGAGATTCTGCTTACTGGCTTAATGGAATAAGTCACTGTGTCGAGGAAGCCCACTGACAAGGAACTGCAGGTGACCTCTAGGAAATATGGGTGGCCTCCAGCCGACGGCCAGCAAAAATTCAGGGTCTTCAGTCATATAGCCGTAAGGAAATGAATTCTGCCAACAACCTGAATGAGCTTGGAAGTAGATTCTTCCCCAGATGAGTCCCCAGGTGAGAACACAGCCTGGCTTACAACTTGATTACAGCCTTGTGAGATCCTAAGCAGAAAAAAAAAAAAGCAGAAGAGTCAGTTAAATTTTGCCCAGACTCCTAACCCATGGAAACTGTGAGATAAGGCATGCGCGTTGTTTTAAGCTGCTAAATTTGTCATAATTTGTTGTGCAACAATAGAAAGCAACTAACCACCCTCTTGATAAGAGGGGGCAGGAGTAGATGGTGGAGAAGATAGAGGTAAAGTGAAGGAAGTAGTTCTTATTTCATGGACTGGAAGAACCAAGGAAAGGGAGGAAATGCCTTCCTTCCCACTATAAACAGGAATAGGTGCCTATTGGCCTAGTCAGAACTGCCTCAAGCCATTCTGATAATTTCTTCTTTGAATTGGATTTTTGAAAGAGAGAAACAAAGATTGGAAATCAGAGGTTCCATCAACTCTCATGGTTGAGAATCCTTTTCTTCCTTGGCTGTGATGTTGCAATTCTTCCTTGTGTTCCATGGGATGTCCAGCTATCCTTCCACTAAATCCTTCATCCTTTCTTTTTTTTCCTTTAAACTATTTCTTAATCTAACTGGAGTTGATTGTTCTTGCTTACAACCAAAAAAATGTTGATGCCTGGTATATTTTCCCAGTAGCCTCATTTCTCCAAATTAGCCCATCAAAGTATCCACCTCGACTGTTTCTCTTCTGAAAAAAATACTCAGGCTCTTCTATGGCCTCCATGGTCTGCTAATCTTTCTGCCCTGTTGTTATCCCTATCCTGACTACCCAACTGAGAACATTGCTTCTCTAGTCCTTGCTTTTTGACCGGGCGCCACCACTGATAACCCCAAAGGTGGCTTCAGGGAGAGGGATACCCATTCTTCCCTTGGGTCCTCTCTCTGAAACGTGAGGTTTTTTAAAAAAAAGTGAGGTTTAGCCCTTCCTAATTCATCTGAGCTCAACTGAGACCAGGCAGTGACTTTACTAAAGCCTTGAATATAATGGGAGTTCATTGCCTCTATCATTGGCTCTCCTTAGAATCTACTGGCATGAACTCAACTTCTGAGTCTGTTACTGGCCTGAATCCCTGCCTAGCTGCTCTTCTGCTTCCATGTGACAGGGGAATGTCTTCCTCATCTCTCCTGATTCCAGACCAACTGATTTTGATTCTCCAAATGGGAAGGTAGGCATTCTCTCTTTCAGCTTCTATCCATCTACCTATTTTTTTTGTTGTTGTTGTTCCAAGATTAACTTTGTCCGAGGATGACTGATAGCAAGAATATCCATTACATTCTGGGGATACCTCAGTTCACCCTCAAGGTTGTGTCTGTCTGCATAATCTCAAACATCAGTTATAATGGTTGCATAATGCATTAGCCAAAGCCCACCTTATTCTGTATTAGATAATGTCATATGCTGACATAAACAGTCTAATCTAGGTTGTGTTGTGTCAGATCTAGTCCAAGTCTATCATTTATCTCAAAAGAAAATTCTACACTTCTGTTCTTCCAGACTCCATATTTGATCTTTGATGAGCAAATTATTGGATAAGAAAACAAACTCATGGATATAACTCTCAAAAACAAAATGTTACAGACACACTTCCTTTGAAATTTAGATTTAGAAAAAGAAAAATTTTCCAATCAAATATGTAGGGAAATTATTAGGATAAATAAGAGTATAATATTTAAATAGGACACTCAAAGGCTTAATTTAATGTATCAACGTTTGTGTTACTTTATAGCTCACAGGTAGATCTTCCTCAAGAACTTAAGCGTGTCTTTACTTTAGGTTTACATTGAGAAATGTTTCTTGTGATAACCTTTCCAAACAAAAAAGCAGTTTGACCCAAAATTTAAATTCTAGTCTCCAGTGGAGTCCCTATGACTTGTGGTTGGCTGTTTGGTAGAATGAAGATGGTATGGATTGAATTACGTCCCCTCAAAATACCCAGACCCAGTGCCGTCAAGTGGATTCCAGCTCATAGCGACCCTATAGGACAGAGTAGAACTGCCCCACTGAGTTTCTGAGGAGCGCCTGGCAGATTTGAACTACCGGCCCTCTGGTTAGCAGCCATAGCACTTAACCATTACGGCACCAGGGTTTCCCCCCTCAAAATATGTGTTGTGAATCCTAACCTCTATGCCTGTGTTTCTAAGTCCATTTGGGAATGGGTTGTCTTTGCTCTGTTAATGAGACAGGATTAGTGTAAGGTGTATCTTGAGTCCGTTTCACTTGAAATATAAAAGAGTTCAAACCAGTGAGCAGAGCAGAGACGGGGGAAGGGACATGCTGAGCTACATCAAGATCACCAAGGCGCTGAAGCTCAGAGACAAAGACCTTCCTCTGGAGCCATCAGAGTGAGAAACCCTCCCCCTAGAGCCGAAACCCTGAATTTGGACTTCTTAGTCTCCTAAACTGTGAGGAAATAAATTTGTTGGTTAAAGCCACCCATTTGTGGTGTTTCTTTTATAGCAGCACTAGATAACTAAGACAGAAGAGAATTTCCCCCAGATGTTAGAAGAATAAATTCCAGAAGAATGAATTCTAGTCATGTTGGTTTGAGCAAACATTTAACTTTTACAGAAACTTTATTTTATCTGTAAAAAGAGAAGCGGGAGTGGATGAACGATATGGTGTCTTCTAGCCCCAAGGCAAGGAGCCTTGTTGTTGGCAGAGTGGTTAAGTGCTCAGCTGCTGACTGAAACGCTGGCAGTCTGAACCATCTGTGGGAGAAGGAGGTGGCAACCTGCTTCTGTGAAGATTACAGCCTTGGAAGCCCTATGGGACAGTTCTGCTCTGTCCTGTAGGGTCACTAGAAGTCGGAATTGACTCAAAGGCACATCACAACAGCAACAGCCCTAAGGCCTTATACTTATCCTGGAGTCAGTGGACAAGATGTGACTGGGAGTGATATCAGGTAAAAGAAAACCTAGCTGTGTTATTCCAAGCTGCGATGCAGTAGGAATCCAATGCCTCCTATGCAAGTTGTTCTACTGATGCCTGTGGGTGATAGATCTGGATGGGACTGACGTGCATCACTCATTGTAATGTTTACATAGCACGGGACCTGCCCTTATGGGTGGAGAGGCTGTCCTTTCTCCTGTTCAGTCCAAGGCTTCTGAATCATCACTCTTTAGGCAAGGCTTGTCTGGTGTGAAAAGAATGGCTGTTGTGGAAGACTTGGTCTAGTAAACATTAACATCTTTGCACAAACACGTACCCCAGTAAGCCTCCCCCCACCCCTTCCAGTCCACCCCATTTTGGAATTTGAGTTGTGTCTTTGCCAAATGCTCCATATTATACCTGGTTTGCTCTGTTCCTAGGATTGTTGGGTCTTCCTGTTTTGCTCTTGTCCCTGGGCCCTCATATCTGGCTGTGTCCATTTATCTACTTTCTCTACTATCCAGAACTCTCTGAACATCTTTGCCTGGCTCATGGGGCCATTCCGATCTGATCCAGCTCTTCTACCTGCAAGCCTTTCTCTCCTAGCTCGTACTTCCCACTCTTCCCGAGAATGCTCTTCCGGCAGCAACTCCCAAACTGGGGGCAGGACCAACTGTGACAGAGCTAGAAATGGGAGAGAGGAGGGCAAGATGAGGTAGTATCCCTTTGAAGCCTTCTTCCTAGGGGGAGGGAAGTTCGAATCCCACTCCTCCTCCGAAGAGTAGGCTCCCCTGGTGCCAGGCACCATGTTGGCACAGGCTGGCCTGTAATGGCACACACTCCCTACCCACCTGTCCAGCTGTGTTTGCGTGTACACACGAAGTGGTGCCAGACAGGCAAGTCCAGAGCCACTTAGGGGAATGCTTAGATCCCTTAGTGTGTTTGCCTTACAGTCTTTCAGGGACATCGATATCAAAAGGAGGGTTTTTCACTCCCAGTCACATGCCTTGGCATTTACCCAGGTCACCAAAAAAAAAAAAAAAAAAACCCGAGAAAAATCAGATAGTAACTGAAAGAAATAAGACAATGAGTAAATATTTAAAGGTTTATACTTCCTATTCCTCCCTATTTTCCAATAGTTCGATTTCAAATAATTTTTACAAGTTTAAAGGATTGTTAAAAACAAGAGACAAAGAAAACTATGTGACAAAGACCTGTATGTAGACAGCAAATTCTAAAATATAATTACTATATGGCCCTTTACAGGTAAAATTTGCTGACATTTGCAGTATGCCTTGAGAAGTTTGGACTTTATCATGTAACCGATGGGCAATTGCTATAAACAGTCAAGCAGAAAAAGGATATGATCAGATTCAGGCTTTAGAAGAGAAAATCTGGTGAAGATTACGTTGGGTTGGGCTGGGGAGAAGCAAGTAAATGGAGGAAGAAGCTAATTGAGGGGCCATTGCAGTCGTCCAAAGATGGCCTGGTCTAAAGTCTTGGAGAACATCCAGGAGATGTCACAGCTTAGGTGGTGCAAGTACAGGATACAGGACTGCTTAAGACATTGAAGGCCTACCGTGTGTCAGCTTCTTTACTACACTATTCCTCTTTTCACGTCTCCTCTCTTAATTTATGGTACCTTCCTTCACCCATGCTATTTACTAGAAACTTCAACTTCATTGCAGAAACTTCTCTTTTCCTCATCCCCCAGATAGTTAATCATTCTCTAAATCTGATTTCTTGTCTTCATATTATTTTTGTGGGGTTGTAGTAATACTTCTCATTTTACAGATAAGGAATGAAGCTTAGAGACACAGAAATCTTGCTGGGATCACAGAGATAGTACGCAGGAGGACAGTGTTTTACTCCAAAGTCTGTGGCCATTAATTGGTTCAACAAGCATTCAGAGCACCCCTATGCTAGCTGCTAGGGCGTAAGCCATGGAGTTTACCCATGTAGACTAGTGAGGGGTATAAATTACATTAAAAAAAAATCAGAATACAGAGGAGGAATGTGCTTGGTTCTGTGAGAGCACAGAAAAGAGGTTGGCTAAGTGCTAGAGGGTAATCAGGAAAAATCTCACAGAGGAAGGACTTTTGATGTGAGTCTTGAAAGCAGAAGGTCAGCAAAAAAGAGGAAGACCCTCAATGAGGTGAATTGACACAGTGGCTGCAACAATGGGCTCAAGCATAACAAGGATTGTGAGGATGGTGCAGGACAGGGCAGTGTTTCGTTTTGTTGTACGTGGTGTCGCTATGAGTCGTAACCAACTCAATGGCACCTCACAGAAACTTGAAGAATGGGTAGGGGATGATCAGGTAGACTAGAAGGGAAAGGGAATTCTGGTAGATGAATAAACATGAACAAAGCCATGAAAGCAGAAAGAGCATGCTCTATGAGGAAAACTACAAACTCTTCTGCCTGACAATGTGCTGTGGGATGTTGAGAGACTATGGGAAATAACTTACCAGGTAAGTCTTAGCTTTATCCTGATTCAAGAGGGAGTTACTGACATTTGAGAGGAAAGAGATACAATCATGACTGTGCCTTAAAAAACAAACTAGCAGGAGTGTGGAGAAGTGTGTGTGTGTGTGTGTGTGCAGAAGCACTAAAGCCATAGAGACATTTAAAAGGCTTTTTCAATAGATAAGAGAGGAAGCAGTAAAGGCCTGGACCAAGGCAATAGCAGAGGGGATGGTGAGGAGGGGATGGATTTAACAAACAATTGTGTTAGACATTAGAGCAGACTCAAAGACTGATGAACTGTTGGGGGAGGTGAGGAAAGGGGAGGTGAATGGGGCAACGATGAGGTTTCTAGTTAAATAACTTGGGTGAATGATGGTACCATTAGCCCAGAGAAGGAACGTGAAAGGAGAATAATGAGGTCAGTTTTGGACATATTGATGGAGAAGAGTGTGTTGTCGCTGGCAACTGCTGTTTTTTGAAGGTAGTGAGGGGGAGGAAGGCTATAGTAAGCGCAGTGGTCAGAAAGAGAAAGGGGGCACCCCAGGACATGTTAGGGCCTCCTGCTAATGCTCCTGACCAGTGAGTGAAGGTTCGGCTTGGAGAGGCCCCAGCTCCATCTGTAAAGCTGGCTTGTGTTCCCAGTTCTCTTGTCAGGCTGACACCCCTCTCTGCTTATCATGAGTCAGGCGCTGACAGCCTCAGTGGTGCTGACGATTTATCAGTGAGTGAAAAAAGATAACTGACCATCATTTCACCTCCCCTTGCCTCGCCTCAGCTGAGAGAGGGAAATATAACTGCTTCATTCCACCATAATTTCATATAATTCTGCCTGTTTTTCTCCCTCTTTTTTACTCAGAAGTTTACAAAAGTGATTGATGATTTGCCATCAAATATAAAAAAAGAAGCTTCAACATCATTGGACAGTTTAACAGCCTTTAAAATATAATGGTCTCTCCGGCTGGACATCCACAGTGGCTGTGGAAAGCCCGGAAGGTCAAGCTTTAATGAACTGGTGAGAATCAGAGAAGGAAAGTGAAAGCGATCACTGCTCAGCGCTGGCTCCACAGTCTGCTGACCTTGGAGGAAGAAGAGACGTCCTTATTTATGAAATCCCTCTGGGAATGCCCATGGGGCTGTCAGAACCCGCTGGTGAGGATGGGGGTTGGCCTGTGAGAGGGAGGTGTGGGTCCTGGGTAACAGCAAGAAGACGAGGCAGTTTGCCCTTAGTGCAGTCCTTGCTGATACCCTGATGGTAGCTCCTTCTAGCCATCTTCCTCAGGGCAGGCCCACTTTTTTACCCCCTCCAGAGAACCCAAGTTCTTCCCTTGCCATCAATTTTGGTCCCTGGAACCCTCTGACCTGCTTTCTTGCATCCCTTTTGCTTTATTTTGGGAAGCGTAGATTAGTTTGTAGACTTCTTGGTATATAGTCCTCTGATTAGATAGCTATTTAGCTGGTTAGCTAGATAGCTAGATAGATAGTGGTTAAGAGCTCGGCTGCTAACCAAAAGGCTGGCAGTTCGAATCCACCAGCTGCTCCTTGGAAATCCTGTGGGGCCGTTCTACCCTGTCCTGTAGGAGGATCGCCATGAGTCAGAATCAACTCAGGGGCAATGGGTTTGGGTTTTTTTGATTGTACATATAAGTATCTATATAGGCCAAGACCCTGAGTCATGTAAATGGTTAATGCGCTTGGCTTAACTGAAAGGTTAGAGGTTTGAGTCCACCCAGGGGTGCCTCAAAAGAAAGGCTTGATGATCTACTTCTGAAAAATCAACCATTGAAAATCCTATGGAGCATAATTCTACTCTGACACACTTGGGATTGCCATGAGTCGGAACTGACCTGAGGACAGCTGGTTTATAGGTACAGGTAAAGGTATAGGTATAGGTTATTGTTGTGTGTTGTCAAGTCAGTTTAGACTCAGAGCGCCCCATGTGACAGAGTAGAACTGCTCCATAGGGTTTTCTAGGCTGTAATCTTTATAGGAGCAGATCGCCAGGCCATTCTCTTGTGGAGCTGTCGGGTGGGTTCAAATCACCAACTTTTCATTTAGCAGTCAAGCGCTAAACCATTTGCGTCACCACGACTCCTTAAGCACTCAGTAAACGTACGGGTATAGGTAGAGATACATATATATGTATATATATATATATATACAGATGTTGTTGTTGTTGTGTGCCCTTGAATCGATTCCGACTCATAGGAGAACTGCCCCGTAAGATTTTCAAGGAGCAGCTGGTGGATTCAAACTGCCAACATTTTGTTTAGCAGTGTCAGCTCTTACAGATATAAATACAGACACAGAGATAGACGTAAATGTAGAAATGGATTTAGATATATAGATACATAATCCTCTGTACCATAATAGACAGAGAAGGGATAGGAAATTATCTTCTGTAAGTCACCTACTATTTGCCATGCAGCCTCCCAGGCACTGATCTTTCTACTGCCTCATTTGATTCTTTCTCCAACCTTGAGGTTGTTATAACGCTCACTTATAAATGAAGAAACTGAGGATCAGACTGTATGGTAGGTAGCTGCTAAGATGCCTCTCAATGATTCCCTGCCTCCTGGTACCCAAGTCTGTGTAAAGTCCCCACCCCTAGGGTGTGGTCTGGACCTAGCGACTTGCTTTTAACGAACAGAAAGGTGATGGGATGTCACTTCTGAGATTAGCTTACAAAAAGACTGTGGCTGCCCTCTGGCTCGTTGTGATGGAAGCCTGCTGCCATGTAGTGAACTCTCCCATGTGGAAAGGCCCATGTGGCACAGAGTGGAGGGAGGACTCTAGTCAAGAGCCAATGAGGAACTGAGACCTTCAGTCCAATAGTGTGGGAGGAATTGAATCCCAGCACCAATCATGTGAGTGCACTGGGGAGCAGATCCTCCTCCAGTTGAGCCTTGAGATGACTACAGTCCTGATACTTATCGCAGTCCTGTGAGACCCCAAGCAGAGGCCCCAGCTAAGCATCACTAAGTCTTCTGACCCACAGACACTGAGATAATAAATGTGTGCTGTGTTAAGCCTCCAAGTGTTTGAGTATTTTGTTATGCACAATAGACAAATAATGTAGAAGTGTTAAGGTGTGCAAAATAGATAGTTCATAAACGGCAGAGTCTAGACCCAAACTTGGCACTGCTCAATTTTAAAGCCTGTGGTCTTTTCAGGACAGGACCTCGGCGGTTAAGCGGTAGAACCCTTGCCTTAACACGCAGAAGATGAAGATTTGATTCCCGGCTAAGGCACCTCGTGCATGGCCACCACCTCTCTGCCAATGGAGACTTGTGTGTTGCTGTGATGCTGAGCAGGTTTCAGCAAAGCTTGAAGACGAAGACAAACTAGGAAGAAAATCCTGGTGATCTGCTTCCAAAAATCAGTCAGTGACAATCTTATGCATCACAATAGTCCGATGCACAGCTGATCACAGGGATAGCTCAGGACTGGGCAGAGCTTCAGATGTGTGTGGCATCACCAAGAGTTGGGGGCAGCTAGCAGCAACAATGTTGAGACGAAAAAAAAAGAAAAAAAGATTGTCGCTAGTGTGAAGCTCCAGCAGAGGCTTATCCGCTGGGTGGTAGGATCCTGAAGTGTACAGAGGGTTGGGTCTTCTTGGAGAAAAGGTATGCTTTGTCCTCACCCTGCTGCTGGGCATCCAGCAGAGCTTCACTGCAGACTGAGGACCACCGTTCCACCGAAAACTCTTTCCCATTAGACAGATTGCACTTAGGAACACCTGCCCAGAAGAACTCCAGTTGATTTAAGCATCTTGCTTTTAATTTTTGGTAGCTTTCAGAGGGGAAGAGAAAAATAAGGTTAGTTTCCTGAAGTGTAAGTGTTTCAGGCAGTTATTTATTAATGAAAGGGAACAACATGTCAACAAGCCCCAGGTTTAGCTGTAGAACTAATGTTATCCAAGGCGCAGGCTATAAGAAAAGTAAACCCACTGTCAGTCTGCATTTGTCCAGCTCCATAATCACCTATTAATTACTTGTGCTCTGGGTCCAAGCTGGGAGACACTCCTAACTTCCTCCCCACAGAGGGTTGCTGAACTCCAAGGGGCAGGAGAAGCACACTCTTTCTCTAGCATGGCCCCTATTTAAGGAGTTTTATGGGCCCCAGAGTTTTCCTAGGGATTCTGAAAACTTACTTTCTACCTAGGCCCCAGGAGAGTGAAGGGATAGGGTTACCAGCTTCTTTGTTGAAGATATGGGCAGAAACTTTGACTTAAGTCATTACTGAGTTGTATGAATGTATTGTATTTGGAGTCAGCGAGATTATGGAGACTTGCTTTAAGTTTCACTGTGTATAACATAGGGAAGATTCTGGTACATACCTAGCAGGATTGGTAGAAGCATCAAATGTGATCATGTACAATGGGAACATGTGAAATATAAAGTACACATTGTGTGTGTCTGTTCCTGTGAGTTTGATCAGGTTGGGGGCTAGACTCATGGAGGAGATCCAAGAGAATGAAGCAGTTTATCGACGAACCCACTTAAATAGAAACTAGAAAGGTGCCAGTCATGCCTGAAACTTCAATTAACAAAATTCCTGCCTCATAGTAGCTCAAACTCATAAAAAAAAATAATAATAAAGGCATGTAATAATTCCTTAACTGAGTGGCCTCACAGTTCTGGGTTGTTAAAAACAACTCAGGCTGTTGGGTTTTGTCTTCATGCTTGTTGCCTTATTATTATAAGATGGTTAACAGCTTCTCAATCAAGATAGGAAGAAGAAAGATGGGATATCATAAGCTGTATTGTCCATTTTATTTTGGAAAGCAATTTTTTTTTTCCCCCAAAAACCCCTGAACAGAATTATGCCATTGGCCAGAATTGATTGTCATGGCCACTCATATTGTATGAGGACCTGGGAAAGTAAGTATGTGTGTGTGTGTGTGTGTGTGTGTGTGTATATATATATATATGTACATATCATTGGTAGTAGGAAGAGGGCAAGAGAGAAGGGAGTTAGAAGTGGCTGTTAGCTAAGCAGCAGGGTCTTCCACAGGGCATCAGGGCACATGGATGTTAGAGCAGGAAGAGGCCTTGGAGATGATCTGATTTAACCCCATAAAAAGAGATGTGAGGCCCAGAAAGGTTAATGGCTTGTTCAAAGTCACAAATTAAGTGGGCAGTACCTACTGTACTTAAATGGGAGCGTACATGGGCTATTTCCTTGTTCCACATAGATTATGAGGCATTTGAAGAAAGCTCCCTTATAAATAGGATGCCAGAAACCTAGGATTTCAAAAGATATTTATAGTTACTTTCTAAATACTTATGTGGTTTTCTGGAATATAGAGGTAGATGATCTTGCAGAGATAAAAGAAAATGGAGAGTATTGACCTCTTAGGGTTGTTTGTTTTGGGGCTGGAAGATTTAGGATGGGCAAACTTACTAGATCCCAGAAAACCACATACCTCTTCAGTGTACCACCATGGAACATTTGCACAACGTGAAGAGGATGATGAGGATGAGATGCTGAGGGTACTAATTCAGATCGAGGAACAATTATTTGTTGAGTACCCACACTCTGCCCAGCACTGAATCAGATCGTGTGTCAAGTACAAAATAAGTGCAATTCAATTCAATTCAACTTGATCTAACAAACGTGTATTTAGTCTTCTCGTTCCAGGCATGATAAATGTATAAAGATAAATAAATGATGCTTTCTTTCCAAGTACTCACAAATGAAATGGACAACAACATGGACAGCTCACTAAAACACTTTCTGTGATACGGATACAAACAAGAGGCAGTGAGAACTCAGTGGACCTAAGCAGAGTGGCACACTTTATTGACCAAAAGAGTCCAACAGAGCAGAGAAGAGATTACATCATAAAGCTTCCAAACTTTCTAGGATGATGAAACTAATAGCCCAAACAATCCAGGGTGGCAAATATGGGAAGTTCAGATAAACACTGTGGAAGTCAAGGGGAAAAAAAAAAATTTCTGTTACTAAGAGGCTACTGGAAGAAGGCCTCTTAGAGAAGACTCTGTGGGGCTGTGGACGTTGGACTAGGGGTTGGAAGATGGTACTTGAAAGATGAATATGGGGAGGATGAGAGGTTGGTGGGAACTGAGCCAAGATAAAGAGATGGGAGCATACATACAAATTTGGAAGCCGGGCCTAGTACAAGGAGGGTCCACAGGCAGCATTTTTCAAGTTCCCAGTCATCAAATTTCAAGGGATTTCCTTATATTATCCTAAGCCGAGGCATCCCTCTTGACCTTAGAGCAAAGGGACTCCTTCTTTATGTACATTCCTCAGAAGAAGGTAAAGTAGCTGGAGCCCCTCCAGAGAGGCTTACATCCCTGAGATGTTGGCTTCCCACTCTAACCCTGACTTAATATCTGGAAAGTGTGTAAAAGACTGATTCTTATCTCTCCCCCCACCCGCAGAAGGACAGATTTAAAAACAAGGAAGTTGGGAAAAATGCTTTTGCCACTCAATGTGGCAAGCCACCGCTCAAGAATTATTTAACACTCGATGTTCATTTCTCCTGTTTTATCTCTAGATTTCTCCTTTCAGGGTATCTCAAGATATTGAAGGCACTTGAAAAGTTCCAGATAAAGTTGCAGGATGCTGAAGGATCAATAACATTTACCGGTGCTTACTAAGTGCCAGGCACTGCTCTAAATGCTTTACATGCATGACTCACTTAACAAGGAGTAGGCCCTGTAGTCATGACTGCTGAGTCCCCATTGACTGCAGCAAAGAAATAGTGAGCTGGTGAAACGCAAGAGGCTGTCTGTGCAAACACTGCTCTTTATAATGGTCAGGAGCAGACTGGGACATTGGGTCCGCTGAATGACCCCATCCATTCTGCCCAACCACACTCCACCTCCTGCAACCATTCTTTCACATACTAGCCGGCGCTGTCCTATCCCCGCTAACTCTGTGTAGGCTGCAGCTTGATAAACCATCACTCACATCCATTTCCCAGGAAGTTCCTTCTTGAGACATCAGCCCTGCTTGTTGAAGCTCTGAGCACAGTTGTCACTGGGGCCATAGTACGGCACAGGCAAGAAGCCCAAGAACAAGTGCAGAATGGTTGCTCTTCAGAACAACATCTGATTTTAGGGTGCCGTGTTGGAAAACTGACAACCTCATGCTTAGGGGTGGATTAACCAGTAAGCAAGGTACACACAGGCTTACAGGAAGTTTTTGATGTGGTGAAAAACCGGTGAATTTGTGTACCGCAGATAAGTAAGTAAGCACCAGTAAGCCCATGAGTACCTTGCTTATTGGGTAATCTGTCCCTGCTAACTCTGCTGAAAGAGAAACCTCTGCATATCCCCACCAATCATGCAAACTAGACTCTTAAAATGAGATTAGGCCAAAGCACAACCAACCAAAGTCGGAGTCTCAATGGTTCTATGACTTCATTTAAAGTTCCAGTGCCAGCAGGAAGAAAAAAAGAAATCGATACCACATTTTCCCCATCATCAATTTTGTTTTTTGCTAAATGAAAATGCTTTTATTCTCTCCCTTGCTCCCTCCCCCATTAAAGATGCTTTTTGCCCCCACGTTACCAATTTATCCCACACGGGGAGTATCAGCTGAACTCACGCACACAGCTCAACTGTAGGACAGTGCTGTAAGCGTGGCTTCTTTGTGCTAAGCACTTCAAAGTATTGCAGAGGGTGTCATCTCAATTCACCAAAGATTTGTGAGCACAACAGAACTTTCTTGGCAGGCCTTCCTGCTTGTAGCAGCGGGGCCCTGGGCACTGTCTGCTTTGTGCAGCTATCGCCTGCTCCAGTTTCTGTAGATGGAGAGTCGATAGCGTGCTAACTCCAAACAGCTCTTTAGGGCCCAAGGGCACATCCCAACTCAAAGCCCTGAACTAGGTAGTAGGACCACAGCTTGTAGAAGGGAATCTGCTAGGTGAGCCGGCCTGTCTTGAACTCATTCATGGGCTTGGTAACAGAAGTAGCAAAGGGGCTTCATTATAAGATGTTCTCACCTGTTCAGTTAGAGGAGACCTGAAAGCGTTCTGTGGAACAAGGGCGTGGACTCACTTTCAGAGCAGTTCCTCAGTAGTGACCTTCAAGAGCTCTCATGAGCTCCTGTGTCTATTAGCTCCTAGACGCTTCTAAGCTAGGACTTTCCCCACATCACAACATCTGGAAAGAAAGCAAGAAAAAAAAATTGCAATAGAGGAAGAAAAAGAATACAGTTCTGGGGCTTGGAAATTCATTTCCTGAAGAGCGGGAGCACACGGCCTGCTCTCTGGGACTCATGGAGCTCCAGAAAGCTCGACCAGTCACTTAATAAGTCATTGAGGATGTGTGGTTTAATTAACTTGCCCCAAAATTCCTCCTTTCCCTTTTCTCACTTTTGCTATTAATATTTTTCGATATCTGATAATGCAGTGTAGTTAATTCTTCCTGGCTTTATAATGAACACTGCCATAATGAAAAAGGTTAGCAGGGCTTCAGGCAGCTTTTAATTATCTAGCCGAGCAGGTAAAAGCACTTTCTTCTTCTCTTTTTTCCCCTTACTTAGCAATTAATGGGAGAGCTCAGCGGCACTTACCGTACCCTTTTTGTTTTCTAATGGATGATGCTGCGCCGAGCAGGGAGGCCTTACTGTACCCCTCTTACAACCACGAGAGAACATTTGCGGTTGCGTCGTGGCATTTCAGGCCTCTGGCTGGTGGGGTGGAAGTGTCTCTGCTGCCGGCTGAAGGTTTATCTAATTACGAAGCTGAGTTACCTAGAGTTGTTGTTACTGATTCCCTAGCTTGCGTTTTTCTGTCTTTGCATCTGCATTCAGAGACCCTCCAAAATACTTTATAGCCCAGCTGGTCTTGCTTTATTGGCGTCATTTTCCTGGTTCTATTTAATTGGGCCATCTTCCTTCTGTTTCCCGTGCTAGTGGCAGCCTTGGGTTTGTCCTCCTTACTTTACAGAGAGGGAAACTGAGGCCCAAAGAAATTGTCTGCTTGGCCTCAAGCACTTTCTCCAGTTCAGATGATGCCATCTACGCCTATGAAGAGGGATGTCACTGAGTTAATTGCAACACCCGCTTACAAAGGGAGGCGTTGGGTGAGGGAGGAGTTTAAAAGTTATGGGAGCCACTTCTAAGTCTATTTATGGGTAAAGAAAGTCACAGGGAGCAGATTTTTATTATGGGTAGAATTATGTGCATGATTCTTTTTTTATTTTGCAAATATAAAACGAACAAAAAAATTGTTCTGGGAGTGTATTACATATTTTTTTATGTCTTGATAAAAGCTGGCCCTCCCTCAGACTCCTTCATATGTAGATCTTTGGAGTGGGGCTGGACTCATTTTTATAAGAGGCCAGGGTCTTTTGAGAAGGCAGGGATAGAGACACCAACCTCTCTAAGATGTAAAGTTGGGGATTGTCTCAAGATGTATGGAATGAATGGTCCTATGCAAAGCCTACTAGGAGCACTGAAAGGGTGAGAAAACAACATACCAGTGAGGTATGGTACAGGCTGCACTCCAAGATGCTGGGTTCCTGAAACAGGGCAGTAGTTATACTTGCACAGTGATACATCCTGGGATCTATAAACGAGCATCTAAGAATAAATGAAAATATAACACCTAGAATAAATGAATATACAACATCTAAAGATGGTTTGGAAACCCTGGTGGCAGAGCGGTTAAGAGTTATGGTTGCTAACCAAAAGGTTGGCGGTTTGACTCCACCAGGCGCTCCTCGGAAACCCTGTGGGGCAGTTTTACTCTGCCCTATAGGGTCACTATGAGTCAGAGTTGACTAGAAGGTAACGAGTTTAATGCTATTAAGGAATAAAAGTCTGGCAGTCTATCTGAAAAATCAGCCAGTGAAAACCCTATGGATTACAACGGTCCAGTCCCTACATGCATGAGGTTGCCATGAGTTGGGGGCCAACTTGACGGCAACTGACAGCAACAACAACACTATTAAACAAAATGTCGTGGCAATAGGATTTGAACACTGAACTTAGCAGATCCTTGATATACCATATGAAATTTTGGTTTTTGGTGGCTCTTGTAGTGTTATCTTAATTAAGTTGTGGTTAAAATAACTGTTTACCTATTTTTATTGTCAGTGCAACCTTCAGCAGTAGCAATAGCAGGACTGGATATGAAAGCCTGGCCACAGTGCAGGAAGAAATTCCCAGGTCTCCAGCTGCCTGAGTTTTAGGGAAAATTCTAGAATACTACCTTGTACCCCAGTGCAAGCACCACTGTGATCTCATGTCCATGGTACATGCAAGACAGACCTTCAGCTGTGACCCCTGTGGTAACCACCACCACAACAATGCTGGTAGAGAGATTCCTCGCCCATTTTTCTGCTGGCATTTGGAAGCAGGACTGGCTTCATGGGCCTGGGTGCCCCCGAGGTTCTCAGACAATCTGCGGAAAGTGTAGGTAGCTCAAGGGTGATATACTGATTTTTCTGTTAAATATTCAAGTCAATGAAGTCTATCAAAAATGGTTACTTTATATTTGAAAAACACTTTGCAGTTTTCAAAACAATATCACACCCATTAATACATTTGATTCAAATAACACTTAAGTGTCAGGAAAACGTGCCATCATCCCCATTTTACAGACAGAGATATTTTTGTTGTCATATCTGGGGTGGGAGAGTGTTACTGGCATCAAGTGAGTAGAGGCCGTGGTTGCTGCTAAACACTCTACAATGCCCCAGGCAGCCCCCAAGACAAAGAATTATCCAGCCCAAAATGTCAATCGAGCAGAGGTTGAGAACCCCTGATCTAAGGACAGAGAAGAGGGTATATGGAAGAACCGGTGATTTTTAAAATTGGTGCTACACTACCATTTATAATAACACCTGCTATTTACTGAATATATACTGAGGGCCAAACACTCCTGTAAATGCTTTACACCCAACAACCCAATCCTCAAAACAACGCTCTAGCAAGAATTGTTACTCCATTTCAAAATGAGGAAACTGAGATGCAAAGAGGTTAAATAACTTGCCAAAGGCCATGTGCAAAATCAGTGATAGAGACCGTGTCATTTCACTCCTGGATCTCTGCTGTTTCTACCTCTCTGAACTGCTCCCTGAATCATAACATAGACAGGAAGTCGTCTGCTCAGCTTGACCACCACCAAGCACAGAATGAGTAATCTCTGATGGGCTTTAAGATGAACTGGACAATGTTTAAATGCTCAGAACCCTCAAGTTCCAAGATCACCATAGAAAGTTAGTTCCAAGGAGCCCAAGTGCCTCAGAAATTTCTAGTCATTGACATATACCCCTTCTTATACCTATAGTACAATTCCGGATATGTATGCACATGGGTCATTCACTCCCTCACACATGCATTCAAAAATGTTTATTAAGCTTTGGAGATGCGAACAGAAAAATAACGTAAACGGTCCCTTATTCCCAAGTTACCGACAGTCTATTGGGTCAGACAAGTCTAAAATAACCATTAGATTACAACACGCTTAGCATAGTGATAGAGATGTGGCCAGATTATCGTAGAGAGCCCCTAACCCAGCTTCGAGTGGTGGGGATATCAGGCAAGGCTCCTTGGAGGTAATAACTGAGTGGAGTCTTAAAGGCTGAGATGAGTTAGCTACATAGAGAAGTGGAAATGGAACAACATGGAAATAGAGTCTCAAAGCACAGAGCTACATGGTGTGTGCTGAAATTGCAATACCAGTAAGAAAATAAAAACAAAGAAATCAGTTGCTTTTGAGTTGATTCCAATTCATGGCGACCTCAAGGATGTCAGAGTAGAACTGTGTTTATAGCATTTTAAATGGCTGATTTTTCAGAAGTAGTTCTCCAGGCTTTTCTTCAGATATAACTCTGGGTAGACTCAAATCTCCAACCTTCTGATTAACCACCATTTGCACCACTCAGGAAATTGCAATAGCCCGGTGTTACTGAAGTGTAAAACACAAAGCAGTAGTGAGGGACAACAATGGAGAAGCGAACTGAAGCCTGAAAGGGGGACGTGTAAATGGCAGACAGGCATTGAGGAGGGGAATAAGTTTTCATTTTCAGATTATACATCTTGTATTTTAGATTGTTGTTGTTGTGGTTGAGTGCCGTCAAGTCAATTCTGACTCACAGTGACCCTATGGAAAACAGAGTTTTTCAGATTAGGTTATGCTCAATCCATATGGAGGATAGACAGAAGGAGACAGGCTGGAGGCAGGGAGATCAGCTGGAACGTTGTTGCTGACCAAGAGTCTAAACTAGAGCTGGGGAAGAAGGAAACGGATTATAAATATTTTGGAGGTATAATCAGAACTAGGTATCTAGACTTCGGAGGTAAAGAAAAAGATACGTTCTATTTGGTTGCTAGTAAGGTATCTGTGGGACCTTTAGTTAATTGTGTTTGTCCAGTGGACCATTAGATATACAAGTCTTAACTTGTAGCAAGAGAGATGGGCTGGAGAGACAGATTTGGGATTCACCAGCAGAGAGGTAGAAGTTACAGCATTGGAAATCAATTGAACTAATTGTCCCAGGTGGCCACCCAAATCTGATCACCAGTGACGCAGGCGCTGGCTAGATTGTTCAAGCATGGCTTTTGGGAACCTACCCATATAGATGGCAGAGGGCATTTAAAGAAGTCATTGCAAGCTGAACAGACAGCCTGAAACAAAGCAACTGAAGCTTGGCAATCTAGACATTCCTACTCTGAATAAACCCCAATCCTGGTGGCATAGTGGTTAAGACCTATGGCTGCTAACCAAAAGGTCAGCAGTTTGAATCCACCAGGTGCTCCTTGGAAACCCTATGTGACACTTCTACTCTGTCCTATAGGGTCGCTATGAGTCAGAATCGACTCGATGGCAACAAGTTTTTTTTTGGTAGAGGCTCAATGGGAAACTGCCTTCTTTCTCCCGTATGAAGAGAAGAGCTGTCCTTTGGGACATAAGGTCAACTCTTCCCCAACTGTACAGTCCTTACTGTCTTAGACTTGCACTATTCTTAATCTGAATGAATACTCACTCTAGGGCCATGAACCACGGGAGGCCCTACCTGGAGTTTAGATTCCTGTCCCAGGCCGGAGAGTCACTGGATTTCCCACATCATTCCTCTCTTTACTATGAGGACCATGGGGTACTTCCAAAATGGCAGGATGTGTAGACACACACATTCACGTGCTCACACATGATTCATGTGCAAAAAAAAAGTGCACATGCTCCTTCACCCCTAGTAGACGCACACGCTTTGAGTCAGGAAACATGTCCTTCCGTATTAGCACCTGGCACCTGGTATGAAATAAATCCAGCCTCGGTCATTATCCTAGGACTTTAAGGCAGCTTTCTTCTGACCAGTGTTGAAGGCTTGTGCCAGTCACCATAACTAGGTGTGAATTATCGCAACAGCATCCGTGCTGCACAGGCTCCTGGGCTTGTGTTGGAAACACAGGGCTGTGTTTTAGAGCCGTGGATAAAGTTCATTAATAGGTGCGAGCACAGTTCTCAAAGGGTGATTCTGCCATATTTCCAGTCACTGTTCAGAATTCTCATTAGCCAATTACCCTGCTCCCGTCCTTCCAGCTCCTGAGGTAATGTATTTTAAAGCCGCTGATAAGACACAGCATGTTTTAAATATACCTTAATGTATTGGAAATGCACGAGCCCCCTTTGGGTTTATACATCTTAGCCACTGGCCAATTTTGCAAAGTTATAAATAAATGTTACAGGCATCAGCTGCAGTAGTAGAATCAGCTGGGGATATTTAAAAGCCAGTCTAAAAGTCTAACTTACCTCTAAATCTGAGATACCAAGCATGGTGAGCAAAGCAGGCGGGAATATGCAGATGATTTCCTGGCAATAAAATCAACAACCTTGACACATGAAGTAAGATTGAATGAGAATAGGGTGTTGGGGAAAGAAGCTTGGTTGAATTAACAAGTATTTATGTGCAAGTGACTGTGCTGGGCATTGTGGGGATACAAAGATGAAGACATCCTGGCTCCGGCTGTCAGAGGACTTGTAAACACGTTCAGAGTGCGTTGGGAATGATCAGACAAGGACATAGGTAATAATCAGAGAGGTTGAGGTGAGTGACACTGGAGAAGGACAAAATGTTACGACAGCCAAATGGGGAGAGGTCAGAAAGATTTCTTTGAGGAGGTGGCATTTGAGACTGCCTAAAAAAAAAAAAAAATTTTTTTTTTTTTTTTAAAAATGGGTCAGATGTTGTCATGGACTGAATTATGTCCCCCCAAAAATGTGTATATCAGTTTGGCTGGGCCTTGATTCCCAGTATTGTGTAAATCCTGCCTCTACAATGTTAATGAGGGGGGATGGGTGGCAGGTGTGTTAGTGAGGCAGGACTCAGCCCATAAGACTGGATTGTGTCTTGAGACATGTCTTGAGGTATAAAAGAAAGAAGGGAGCAGAGAGGCAGGGGGCCCTCATACCACCAAGAAAGCAGTGCCGGGAGGAGAGCATGTTCTTTGGACCTGGGGATCTCTGTGCAGGGAAGCTCCTAGTCTGGGGGAAGATTGATGAGAAGCCCTACAGAGAAAGAAAGCCTTCCCCTGGAGCGGACACTCTGAATTTGGACTTTTAGCCTAATTTACTGTGAGAAAATAAACTCTTTGTTAAAGCCATCCATTTGTGGTATTTCTGGTATAGCAGCACTAGATGAAGAAGACAGATGTTACAGGCTGAGATGGAACACTTGAAAGGGGTGGGGGTAAGAGAATGAGCAAAGGCTGGGAGGTGGGAAAACACGGGGAATTTCCAGTCACAGCAGATGGTCCAGCTGGGTGGTTGTTTTGGGTGTAAGGTAGCAATGGGAAATTAGACTGAGAGAGTGGGTAGAGGCCAAATTGTGTAAGGCCTTGAATGCTAAACGGAGTTTTTAATTAATTCAGTAAGAAATGAGGAGGTAATTAAAAATTTTTGAGCAGGGGAAAATAAGGAGTTAGATTTTAGGAGAATTAATCTGGCAATAGAGTATATGAAGGGCAAGAATGGGGAGCCACAGAATTAAGGAGACCAGTTGAGAAGCTATTGAAATAAAACGTGGTAGAGAGAATGAAGATCTGAACTAGGGTTAGAGCAGTGCGACTAGAGAGGAAGAAACACATCTGAGAGATATTAAGGAGAAAAGTGAAAGTGTAGGACCATAGGCAGCTGATTGGATATGATGTGTGTTGGGGGACACTAATGAGAAGGAAAGTATCATAGATGGTACCAATGTTGTTAACACTGGTGAATGGTACCATGAGCTGAACCTTAAACGAAACGGAAATAAGGCTGCCACAAAGAAAGATCAACTGACTTGCGGTTAGAGCAGGAGGTGAGTTCCAGGACATATTCAAGTGATGTAAGATCTGAAAGTTCGGAAGAGTCCAGATCTGGAGATAAGAGTTTTGCAAGATTTGAGAATAGATGAGACCAATAACGGGGAGAGGGAAGAGCAAAAAGAGAAGAGGGTCGAGCACAACTTTGGAGATGGCAACATTAAGGAGGTCTCCAAAGAAAGACATTGGCACCTGTGCCCTTACATTTCATTTTAGCTCCTGTGAATGATCTCTTGATCAGCACTGGAAATATCTAGTTATTTTCAAGATCCAGTCTTGCCATTATAATTCCTATGCAGGACAAGTATTGTTGGAAAGATCGGACATGAAACAAAGGAGCCAGAGTCTGCAGAGAAGTCAAGATAAGCTCCAAAAGGATTTTAGGAAAGTTAGCAAAGGAGGAATGATGGACAGATGGCTGGATGGGTGAACAAGTGGTGAATGGATAGATAAATGATAGAACTAAGGTGCCTAGGAGAAATTGAGAGTTTAGGTGAGAAAGATGGTCAGGGAAGACCTTGAGTGTCACTTACCAATGCAAAGTTGAGTCTGTGGTATGCTATCCTTTGACTGAGCAGGGAAGAGAGATCCAAGGGGTTACACAGCATTTTTCTCTGGGAAGTTCCTCCATGGGATCTTAGGAGTCAGTCTAAAGATATTCCCCACTCTCAGGGGAGGAGAGGTTGATGGCATGTGAAAGATTATTCAAGATGAGGCTAGTCAGTCAAGGTTATATCATAGAAGCAGAACCACTAGGGAATGTGTGTCTTGTGTGTCTGTGGATAGTGTGTTTCCATGCACGTGTGTGTATGTACACACATATGTATTTATAAAGTGATTTGTTTTAGTGATTGAACCTTAAATAATTGTGAGACTTGATTAAACAGTCTTTAAAAGGCCGCTATCTTTCATCTGATGCTGGGCTTGAAGACCACAGGGAAAGCAGCCAGGGAGGGAAGAAGGATGTAGGGTGGGGAAAACAAGGACAAGCTGGAACCCATGAGCTGGCTGTAACTCACAAAGGCAGGTGGTCAGTTCTCACTTCCTCCAACCTTGACGAAATAGGTGTACTGGCAGGCAAAGGTGGCATCTTTCATCACTGAGCTCGAGGCAGACTTGGCCCAGGAGTCAGAGAAGCTGAAGGAGGATCCAGCAAAAGTTGGAGCAATTACGGGTCCAGCTGCTGCCCTGCTCCAAAGAGAAAAAAAAAAAAAGAGGAACCAGCAAATAGAGACAACAAGTGTGAGCTAATAAAACTCCTGTCTCAACCTTCTGAGTGTAAAAAACACGGTGGCTGCCGCTTTATTTCTGCCCTCCATTCTTGCAGGAAAATATCTCTGTGGCTCTCCCTCACCAGAAACCTATAGGAAGGTAGTTCTAGGAAATGTGGTTCAGCCTGGCCAGTTTGATGCTTACAAAGCGACCACAGTCATCGAGGAGGGTGCCAGGAGATGGGAAAGGAGGAAGAGATAAGGAGTGGGAGAGGAGATGAATAGACTAGTGATCTGGCTTCCCCAGTCAAAAGGCTCCCATCTGCCAGAAATTCAGACCCTGGAGTTTGATTACAGGTGCCCTGAGGTCAGGGTCTGCATCATACTTAACCGTTTTCTCTTTCACAGCAGTTTAGAATAAGCAATTGATGCTGTTAGCCTCCAAGCACAGTAGGATTTTACCTGCAGGTGATTCTTACTTATTATTCCACATAAGCCCAAATAGAGGCTATTATTATTCCCATTTTAAAGGTAAGCAAACAGATTTAGGGAGGTAAGTAAAGGCTTCAAGGCCATATAGCTAGAAAAGGGCAGGCAGAGCCTGTATTTGAACTCAGACTGACTCCCAAGTGTCTGCTCTTGACTACTGCCAGACCTAAAGGATCCCCAGTTCCTAGCAGAGTGCTTGGCATACAGCAGGCTTTCAATAAAAAGTTATTATAAATGGATGGAATTATGGATGAAAGGTGGACAAATGGATAAATGGGTGAACAAGTGGTGAATGGATAGATAAGTGGTAGAACTAAGGTGTCTAGGAAAAACAGAGAGTTCAGGTGAGACAGATGGTCAGGGGAGACCTGAGTGTCACTTACCAAAGCAAAGCTGAACCTGTGGTGTGCTATCCTGTGATAGAGCAGGGAAGCGAGATCCAAGTGAAAGCCGGATAACTGCCTAGTTCAGCTTCTCTTTTGCCACTGAATTAGTCCAAGGGTTCTCCAGTTAAAAACTGTGCTCCCAATGGATCATCATGTGTGTTATCTACTGGAGCCTTGTAAGCAGTAAATTGTGGATCAGACACTTGATGCCTAATTGTGCCTTCATAAGTAATTTGCTGGTGAACTTGGGACAGTCATTTGGTCTTCCTGAGTGTCTAATTCCACCTGTCCTGTGCAATGATACTGGCTATTTTCTGTGTTCTATTCTTTTTTTTTTTTTAATATTCTTTACCTTGGAGCCCTGGTGGCACAATGTTTAAAAGTGCTCAGCTGCTAACTGAAAGAAGGTCGGTGGTTCAAATCCACCAGCCACTCTGTGGACGAAAGATGTGACAGTCTGTTTCCGTAAAGACTTAGAGCCTTGGAAACCTATAGGACATTTCTGCTCTGTCCTACAGGGTTGCTATGAGTGGGAATAGACTCGATGGCAACAGATTTGTTGGGCTTTTGTTTGTTTGTTTTATTCTTTACGTTATGAAGCGGTGGTGGTTCAGTGGTAGAACTCTCTCCTTCTGTACGGGTGACCCAGGTGCCATTCCCAGCCAGTGCACCTCATGCACAGCCCCACCCACCTGTCTGTCAGTGGAGGCTTGGGTGTTGCTGTGATGCTGAACAGGTTTCAGTGGAGCTTCCAGACTAAGAGGGACTAGGAAGAAAGGCCTGGTGATCTACTTCGGAACATCGGCCAGTGAAATTATATGGATCACGATGGTTTGATCTGCAACCAGTCGTGAGGATGTCACAGGACTGGGCGATGTTTTGTTTCATTGTGCATGGGGGTCACCATGAGTAGGGGGACGGATCAACGACAGCTAACAACAACAATGTTCTTTACTTTGTGCCTGAGGTTTTACCTAAGGAATGTTAGTCCATGTCTCCGGTCTTCAGTTACCTCAGGATAATTAGCCCTGAACCTAGGAAATATGCCCCTGAAAAATAGTAGACCCTGGGCCCTTCAAAATTTGTTTCTATAATAATCCTTAGTCCCTGGGATATAAGCCTCAATAGAGCCCTCACTTGGCAGCCGGCCTCTCCTGGTGTGGCAGTGATTTCTCTGAGTGGGGGCAGAGACAGGTTGTCTGCTTTCTCTGTGAAGCTTCCTGTACATGGGAAATGGACAGCCCCACCTACACCCTCCCTCCTACTTGGCAGGCTGCTCCCTGCCCTGTCTGTGAGGTTCCAGGAGCCTGTAACTTTACTAACTCTCAGGAGAGGCTCTGGACCACAGTTGTGAGCCCAGAGAATGACGAATCTGGAGGAAGGGGTAGTATGCCAGATAGGGCAGCTGCTGAGGGAGGGAGTTAGCTGGGCTTGGTCACTTTGCAGGGCAGGGTGAGCCAGGGCCCGCAGGGGAGGCCTCCACAGGGCCTGAACACACTTGGAGAGGGTCCCAGCACATGCAAGCCCATTTGTCATTCCTAGGAGCTAGAGAGAACTGTCGTTAGTATGTCTGGATCCTCCAGGGCTGGGGACTCAAGAGTCTTAGAAATCCCCCTGGCAGCTGAGCATCCCACTGGCCACAGCTAACCTGTTCAATACTGGGTCAGCACCTTCGCAGAGAACATTTGCTGATAGCATTTTACCGGGTGTACAGGTTTTTACAGGTACCATTGACTCTGGTCCACAGAAAGCTTGACATGTCCCTAGTGGCAGAAGAAAGAAACCAAAACAAACCAAACCCAGTGCCGTTGAGTCGATTCCAACTCATAGCAACCCTGTAGGACAGAGTAGAACTGCCCCATAGAGTTTCCAAGGAGCACCTGACAGATTCGAACTGCTGACCATTTGGTTAGCAGCCGTAGCACTTAACCACTACGCCACCAGGGTTTCCAACTAGGAGCAAATTCTGCTTGCATCACAGAATCCTGAGTCTGAGTGTGACACTTAGAGGTCACTTGGCCTACCCATCTGCCTGCAAGCAGGCCTGGACATAAACCAGCCTAGACAGATGAGAATCTGTTCTTTCTCTCCACCTTTAAGAACCTCTGCTCACAGAGGACCTTTGATGTATATCTTTAGTGTCTAATAGCCCTCAGCCCTAAGGGGGTTCTTCCTGAAAGCTCATCTATGTTCCTCTTGCTGCCAATGGTTCTCTGATTTGTATCTCAGTGGGGATGGAGGAAAGAACCCATTGTGTATTATATGTAGTGGGGTGCTGGCTCCTATAGCCACTGCTCTCCAGAGCCAATTGAGCATATCTCTTTCAACTCTGGAGAGCGGTGGTAGTTCAGTGGTAGAATTGTCACATTCCATGCAGTAGACTTGGGTTCAATTCCCAGCCAATGCACTTCACCTGCAGCCACTACCCATCTGTCAGTGGAGGCTTTCGTGTTGCTATGGTGGTAGACAGGTTTCAGTGGAGCTTCCAGAGTAAGACAGACTAGGAAGGAAGACCTGACAATCTGCTTCCAAAATCAGCCAATAAAAGCCTTGTGGATCACAACAGGACTGGCAGTGTCTTGTTCCATTGTGCATGGGGTCACCATGAGTCGGGAGCCCTACTCAAGGGCAGCTAACAACAGCAACAACTTCCAACCCTGGGTTCAATGACATTAGACTGGTAGTCTGAAATTGGCCATGATGTAAGTATTTACACCACAGAAATTGGCAAACACTGCAAATCAGGTGGTGTTTTTTTTTTTTTTTTTTTCCTGAAATGCCACTAGCTAAACATTTATGAGCACACAACTGGTTTTGTCAAGAAATTCTCCTTTCCAGAACTTGGGACACCTCACTTTAGTGCCTTCAGGTGTTTCTTTAGTGCTTCAGGTAAATCTTACTCCCTGGCAGGACTGTAATTCCCAGAGAGCAGAGGCTGTGGCTTGTATTCTCCTACCACAGAGGGCTTTTTATATAGCAGCTGCATCTTGACTGTATGTGGCAGGAATGAAGGACAGATATCAAATCACCAGGTTGAATGACTCTAGGTTTTCATCATCTTGGTCCTAATGCAATCTCACCATTTGAATCAGATTTGCCAAACAAGAGATATGTTTATATGAGTTGACTTCAGGGTTGTTCAATTCAATTCAACGAGGATTTAGGAAATCATCTACTCAATGTTTACCCTGTTCAAGTCTCTGGAGCCAGGGAGAAGGGGATGTTTATGAGTCACCACTCCTATTCTCAAATAATTTGCAATTTGATTTGGAAGATATGCATACAGGCAGAGAGGGAGAGATCAATATGAATGTTCCAGAAAAGTTGAGCTTGAAGGATTTTGAGCGACCATAAAACACAGTGGTTAGAACATGGGACGTTGGAGTCAGATTGTCTGCATTTAAATTGCAAACCACCACTTAGTAGCAATGTGATCTTGGAAGAGTCGCGTAAACATCCTGCCTGGCCCCATCCCGAGTCAGAGTCCTCATTCCAAGAGGTTAATAAAATTTTTTCTTATAGAATAGTGTCAGTTTCAATGTATTAATGCCTGTAAATACTTAACACATTGCCTGGTATCTAGAAGTATAAAACATATAATAGTTATTATTTTTATCATCTAGTCTAATAGCCTCTTTTTAAAGGGGAAGAAGCTGAGGTCCAGAAGTAGGAAAATGACTATCAGTTAGTGGCAGGCCTAGAATTTGTAACAGTCACTAATTTTATTTGTCACTATAGGCTAGGGTACACACTGCAGTAACAAATATTTCCCGAAATCTCAACGCATTGACACAGTAAATGTTGTTTACTCTTTATGCAAAGTTGGATGCAAATGAGGTGACCTTATTCTTACTGGAGCCCATGGTCTCCAAGACCACCACAGCAGGGGCAGAGATGGAGGAGGTGTGTCTCTTCCTAACTGCTATGGCTGCTCCATTGGTCAGAACTAGTCACACGATCCCCATCCAAAGGAAGCTGGGAGTATAGGCTAAAAACAAAAAATAAAAACAAACCTATTGCTATCCAGGCAATTCTAACTCACGGTGACCCCACACATGTCACAGTAGAACCGCGCTCCATAGGATTTTTTTTTTTTTTTATTAACTTTTATTAAGCTTCAAGTGAACGTTTACAAATCCAATCAGTCTGTCACATATAAGTTTACATACATCTCACTCCCTACTCCCACTTGCTCTCCCCCTCTTGAGTCAGCCCTTTCAGTCTCTCCTTTCGTGACAATTTTGCCAGCTTCTCTCTCTCTCTATCCTCCCATCCCCCCTCCAGACAAGAGTTGCCAACACAATCTCAAATGTCCACCTGATATATTAGCTCACTCTTCATCAGCATCTCTCTCCCACCCGCTGACCAGTCCCTTTCATGTCTGAGGAGTTGTCTTCGGGGATGGTTCCTGTCCTGTGCCAACAGAAGGTCTGGGGAGCATGGCCGCTGGGATTCCTCTAGTCGCAGTCAGACCATTAAGTTTGGTCTTTTTATGAGAATTTGGGGTCTGTATCCCACTGATCTCCTGCTCCCTCAGGGGTTCTCTGCTGTGCTCCCTGTCAGGGCAGTCGTCGATTGTGGCCGGGCACCAACTAGTTCTTCTGGTCTCAGGATGATGTAGGTCTCTGGTTCATGTGGCCCTTTCTGTCTCTTGGGCTCTTAGTTGTCGTGTGGCCTTGGTGTTCTTCATTTTCCTTTGCTCCAGGTGGGTTGAGACCAATTGATGCATCTTAGATGGCCGCTTGTTAGCATTTAAGACCCCAGACACCACATTTCAAAGTGGGATGCAGAATGTTTTCATAATAGAATTATTTTGCCAATTGACTTAGAAGTCCCCGCAAATCATGTTCCCCAGACCCCTGCCCTTGCTCCACTGACCTTTGAAGCATTCATTTTATCCCGGAAACTTCTTTGCTTTTGGTCCAGTCCAATTGAGCTGACCTTCCATGTATTGAGTGTTGTCTTTCCCTTCACCTAAAGCAGTTCTTATCTACTGATTAATCAATAAAAAACCCTCTCCCACCCTCCCTCCCTCCCCCCCTCATAACCACAAAAGTATGTGTTCTTCTCAGGTTTACTATTACTCAAGATCTTATAATAGTGGTCTTATACAATATTTGTCCTTTTGCCTCTGACTCATTTCGCTCAGCATAATGCCTTCCAGGTTCCTCCATGTTATGAAATGTTTCAGAGATTCGTCACTGTTCTTTATCGATGCATAGTATTCCATTGTGTGAATATACCACAATTTATTTACCCATTCATCCGTTGATGGACACCTTGGTTGCTTCCAACTTTTTGCTATTGTAAACAGAGCTGCAATAAACATGGGTGTGCATATATCTGTTTGTATGAAGGCTCTTGTATCTCTAGGGTATATTCCCAGGAGTGGGATTTCTGGGTTGTATGGTAGTTCTATTTCTAACTGTTTAAGATAACGCCAGATAGATTTCCAAAGTGGTTGTACCATTTTACATTCCCACCAGCAGTGTATGAGAGTTCCAATCTCTCCGCAGCCTCTCCAACATTTATTATTTTGTGTTTTTTGGATTAATGCCAGCCTTGCTGGTGTGAGATGGAATCTCATCGTAGTTTTAATTTGCATTTCTCTAATGGCTAATGATCGAGAGCATTTTCTCATGTATCTGTTGGCTGCCTGAATATCTTCTTTAGTGAAATGTGTGTTCATATCCTTTGCCCACTTTTTGATTGGGTTGTCTTTTTGTGGTTGAGTTTTGACAGAATCATGTAGATTTTAGAGATCAGGTGCTGGTTGGAAATGTCATAGCTGAAAATTCTTTCCCAGTCTGTAGGTGGTCTTTTTACTCTTTTGGTGAAGTCTTTAGATGAGCATAGGTGTTTGATTTTTAGGAGCTCCCAGTTATCGGGTTTCTCTTGATCATTTTTGGTAATGTTTTGTATTCTGTTTATGCCTCGTATTAGGGCTCCTAGGGTTGTCCCAATTTTTTCTTCCATGATCTTTATCGTTTTAGTCTTTATGTTTAGGTCTTTGATCCACTTGGAGTTAGTTTTTGTGCATGGTATAAGGTATGGGTCCTGTTTCATTTTTTTGCAAATGAATATCCAGTTATGCCAGCACCATTTGTTAAAAAGGCTTTTTTTCCCCAATTAATTGACAGTGGTCCTTTGTCAAATATCAGCTGCTCATACGTGGATGGATCTATGTCTGGGTTCTCAATTCTGTTCCATTGGTCTATGTGCCTGTTGTTGTACCAGTACCAGGCTGTTTTGACTACTGTGGCTGTATAATAGGTTCTGAAGTCAGGTAAGGTGAGGCCTCCCACTTTCTTCTTCTTTTTCAGTAGTGCTTTGCTTATCCGGGGCTTCTTTCCCTTCCACATGAAATTGGTGATTTGTTTCTCTATCCTCTTAAAATATGACATTGGAATTTGGATCGGAAGTGCGTTAAATGTATAGGTGGCTTTTGGTAGAATAGACATTTTTACTATGTTAAGTCTTCCTATCCATGAGCAAGGTATGTTTTTCCACTTAAGTATGTCCTTTTGAATTTCTTGTAGTAGAGCTTTGTAGTTTTCTTTGTATAGGTCTTTTACATCCTTGGTAAGATTTATTCCTAAGTATCTTATCTTCTTGGGGGCTACTGTGAATGGTATTGATTTGGTTATTTCCTCTTCGGTGTTCTTTTTGTTGATGTAGAGGATTCCAAGTGATTTTTGTATGTTTATTTTATAACCTGAGACTCTGCCAAACTCTTCTATTAGTTTCAGTAGTTTTCTGGAGGATTCCTTAGGGTTTTCTGTGTATATAATCATGTCATCTGCAAATAGTGTTAACTTTACTTCTTCCTTGCCAATCCGGATACCTTTTATTTCTTTGTCTATCCTAATTGCCCTGGCTAGGACTTCCAGCACGATGTTGAATAAGAGCGGTGATAAAGGGCATCCTTGTCTGGTTCCCATTCTCAAGGGAAATGCTTTCAGGTTCTCTCCATTTAGAGTGATATTGGCTGTTGGCTTTGCATAGATGCCCTTCATTATGTTGAGGAATTTTCCTTCAATTCCTATTTTGGTAAGAGTTTTTATCATAAATGGGTGTTGGACTTTGTCAAATGCCTTTTCTGCATCAATTGATAAGATCATGTGGTTTTTGTCTTTTGTTTTATTTATGTGATGGATTACATTAATGGTTTTTCTGATATTAAACCAGCCTTGCATACCTGGTATAAATCCCACTTGATCATGGTGGATTATTTTTTTGATGTGTTGTTGGATTCTATTGGCTAGAATTTTGTTGAGGATTTTTGCATCTATGTTCATGAGGGATATAGGTCTATAATTTTCTTTTTTTGTAATGTCTTTACCTGGTTTTGGTATCAGGGAGATGGTGGCTTCATAGAATGAGTTGGGTAGTATTCCGTCATTTTCTATGCTTTGGAATACCTTCAGAAGTAGTGGTGTTAACTCTTCTCTGAAAGTTTGGTAGAACTCTGCAGTGAAGCCGTCCGGGCCAGGGCTTTTTTTTGTTGGGAGTTTTTTGATTACCGTTTCAATCTCTTTTTTTGTTATGGGTCTATTTAGTTGTTCTACTTCTGAATGTGTTAGTTTAGGTAGGTAGTGTTTTTCCAGGAATTCATCCATTTCTTCTAGATTTTCAAATTTGTTAGAGTACAATTTTTCATAATAATCTGAAATGATTCTTTTAATTTCATTTGGTTCTGTTGTGATGTGGTCCTTCTCGTTTCTTATTCGGGTTATTTGCTTCCTTTCCTGTATTTCTTTAGTCAGTCTAGCCAATGGTTTATCAATTTTGTTAATTTTTTCAAAGAACCAGCTTTTGGATTTGTTAATTCTTTCAATTGTTTTTCTGTTCTCTAATTCATTTAGTTCAGCTCTAATTTTTATTATTTGTTTTCTTCTGGTGCCTGATGGATTCTTTTGTTGCTCAGTTTCTATTTGTTCAAGTTGTAGGGACAGTTCTCTGATTTTGGCTCTTTCTTCTTTTTGTATGTGTGCATTTATCGATATAAATTCGCCTCTGAGCACTGCTTTTGCTGTGTCCCAGAGGTTTTGGTAGGAAGTATTTTCATTCTCGTTGCTTTCTAAGAATTTCCTTCTTCCCTCCTTGATGTCTTCTATAACCCAGTCTTTTTTCAGGAGGGTATTATTCATTTTCCAAGTATTTGATTTCTTTTCCCTAGTTTTTCTGTTATTGATCTCTAGTTTTATTGCCTTGTGGTCTGAGAAGATGCTTTGTAATATTTCGATGTTTTGGACTCTGCAAAGGTTTGTTTTATGACCTAATATGTGGTCTATTCTAGAGAATGTTCCATGTGTGCTAGAAAAAAAAGTATATTTTGTAGCAGTTGGGTGGAGAGTTCTGTATAAGTCAATGAGGTCAAGTTGGTTGATTGTTGTAATTAGATCTTCCGTGTCTCTATTGAGCTTCTTACTGGATGTCCTGTCCTTCTCCGAAAGTGGTGTGTTGAAGTCTCCTACTATAATTGTGGAGGTATCTATCTCACTTTTCAATTCTGTTAAAATTTGATTTATGTATCTTGCAGCCCTGTCACTGGGTGCATAAATATTTAATATGGTTATGTCTTCCTGATCAATTGTCCCTTTTATCATTATATAGTGTCCTTCTTTATCCTTTGTGGTGGATTTAAGTCTAAAGTCTATTTTGTCAGAAATTAATATTGCTACTCCTCTTCTTTTTTGCTTATTGTTTGCTTGATATATTTTTTCCATCCTTTGAGTTTTAGTTTGTTTGTGTCTCTAAGTCTAAGGTGTGTCTCTTGTAGGCAGCATATAGATGGATCGTGTTTCTTTATCCAGTCTTTGACTCTCTGTCTCTTTATTGGTGCATTTAGTCCATTTACATTCAGCGTAATTATAGATAAATAAGTTTTTAGTGCTGTCATTTTGATGCCTTTTTATGTGTGTTGTTGACAATTTCCTTTTTCCACATACTTTTTTGTGCTGAGGCGTTTTTCTTAGTAAATTGTGAGATCCTCATTTTCATAGTGTTTGACTTTATGTTATTTGAGTCGTTACGTTTTTCTTGGCTTTTATCTTGAGTTATAGAGTTGTTATACCTTTTTGTGGTTACCTTATTATTTACCCCTATTTTTCTAAGTAAAATCCTAACTTGTATTGTTCTGTATCGCCTTGTATCACTCTCCATATGGCAGTTCAATGTCTCCTGTATTTAGTCCCTCTTTTTGATTATTGTGATCTTTTACCTATTGACTTCCATGATTCCCTGTTGTGTGTATTTTTTTTTTAATTAATCTTAATTTGTTTGTTTTTGTGATTTCCCTGTTTGAGTTGATATCAGGACGTTCTGTTTTGTGACCTTGTGTTGTGCTGATATCTGATATTATTGGTTCTCTGACCAAACAATATCCTTTAGTATTCCTTGTAGCTTTGGTTTGGTTTTTGCAAATTCTCTAAACTTGTGTTTATCTGTAAATATCTTAATTTCGCCTTCATATTTCAGAGAGAGTTTTGCTGGATATATGATCCTTGGCTGGCAGTTTTTCTCCTTCAGCGTTCTGTATATGTCGTCCCATTCCCTTCTTGCCTGCATGGTTTCTGCTGAGTAGTCTGAACTTATTCTTATTGATTCTCCCTTGAAGGAAACCTTTCTTTTCTCCCTGGCTGCTTTTAAAATTTTCTGTTTATCTTTGGTTTTGGCGAGTTTGATGATAATATGTCTTGGCGTTTTTCTTTTTGGATCAAGCTTAAATGGGGTTCGATGAGCATCTTGGATAGATATCCTTTCGTCTTTCATGATGTCAGGGAAGTTTTGTGTCAGGAGTTCTTCAACTATTTTCTCTGTGTTTTCTGTCCCCCCTCCCTGTTCTGGGACTCCAATCACCCGCAGGTTATCCTTCTTGATAGAGTCCCACATGATTCTTAGGGTTTCTTCATTTTTTTTAATTCTTTTATCTGATTTTTTTTCAGCTATGTTGGTGTTGATTCCCTGGTCCTCCAGATGTCCCAGTCTGCATTCTAACTGCTCGAGTCTGCTCCTCTGGCTTCCTATTGCGTTGTCTAATTCTGTAATTTTATTGTTAATCTTTTGGATTTCTACATGCTGTCTCTCTATGGATTCTTGCAACTTATTAATTTTTCCACTATGTTCTTGAATAATCTTTTTGAGTTCTTCAACAGTTTTATCAGTGTGTTCCTTGGCTTTTTCTGCAGTTTGCCTTATTTCATTTGTGATGTCTTGAAGCATTCTGTAAATTAGTTTTTTATATTCTGCATCTGATAATTCCAGGATTGTATCTTCATTTGGGAAAGATTTTGATTCTTTTGTTTGGGGGCTTGGAGAAGCTGTCATGGTCTGCTTCTTTAAGTGATTTGATATGGATTGTTGTCTCGGAGCCATCACTGGGAAACTAGTTTTTCCAGAAAATCCGATAAAAAAAAAATGCAGTCAGATCCCTATCAGAGTTCTCCCTCTGGCTTAGGCTATTCGGATGTTAATGAAGCCGCCTGGGGAGGGTGGGGGAGGGAACAGAGAGATAGGAGAGTAGCACCTCAGAATATAGCCAGAGTTGCTTGTCTTGCTTGGAATGACTATTGTATCTGAGATTCCCGTGGGGCGCGTCGCCTATGTGTGTTGGCTGTGTGGAGATTGCCCCCGGGGGGTCTGCCCCGCTGGAGTCAAGGTCAGATCCTCCGCTTCCAGCCCCATGCCCAGCGTCAAGTCTCCCCTACTGGAACGGTGCACTCTCGACTCCAAAATCAGTCCCTGCCTCCCGGGGACTTCTCCTCCCTCCAGCCACGTGGCCGTGCCGCCTCCCAGGGTTAGTTCAGGTGGGTAGAGCAGCTCCCCGTGCTTGTGCCGTGACCGAGTGTCCCGGCTGGGACACTGTTCTCCCCGCTCCAATACCAGTCGCTGTCTCCCGGGGACTTCTCCTATCGGCTGCGTCCCACGCCGCCTGCGCGACCCGGCTGGGCCCCTTCCCGGGGTTAGTTCAGGGAGGTGGAGCAGCTCTCCGTGTTTATGCCGTACCTGCGTCCAGTCCAAATCCCTGCGGGATGGTTCCCGGGCTGGGACGCTGCTCTCCCCGTTCCAAGACCAGTCACTGCCTCCCGGGGACTTCTCCTACCGGCTGCGTCCCACGCCGCCCGCGGAACCGGCTGGTCTTCCTCCCGGGGTTAGTTCAGGGGGGTGGAGCAGCTGTCTGTGCTTGTGCCGTACCTGACTGGTACGCTGGCTCCAGGCTCTGGAAACAATCGCTGCTTCCCCGTATTAGTTCGTTCTCCGTCTCTAAATCTGTGTTTGTTGTTCAGGGTTCATAGATTGTTATGTATGTGATCGATTCACTTGTTTTTCCGTGTCTTTGTTGTAAGAGGGATCCGAGGTAGCATCTGCCTAGTCCGCCATCTTGTCTCCGCCTCTCCATAGGATTTTTAACAGAAGTAGATCACCAGGAAGGTGCCCTGATTGTACATTGGTGAAGCACTTGACTGCTTACTGAAAGGTTGGCAGTTGGAACTCCTCCAGTGGTTCTGTGGGAGGAAGACCTGGCTATCTGCTCCCATAAAGACTACAGCTTAGAAAAGCCTATGGACAGTTCTACTCTGTGACGTGGGGTCACTATGAGTCGATATCAACTTGACCAAGCCTAACAACGACAAGATCACCAGGCCTTCCTCCCGTGGCACCACTGGATGGATTCAAACTGCCAAGCTTTCAGTTATTAGCTGAGTACAAACTGTTCGTATCCCCCAGGGGTCTCAGGAGTATAGGCCAGCACAGGGTTGTTTGGTGAGCACAGTGTCCCAACTGGCAATACAGAAGATAACACAACGCAGCACATGATTGAGTGTTGAATGGCAGAGCATACACTAGGTGGACAGATTGTGATCAAGGAGCCGAGTGAGGGTTAGTCAAGTGCTATAGAAGGCTAGAGAAGGGAAAATACATCAGGGCAAGAGGGTTAAGCATTATTTTTTGAGGAGAACCCAGCCCTAGAAAAGGACCCAAGACTAGGCTGGGATCTAGAAAGTTGAGTAGAATCAGGAGAGCTAGAGAGGAGCATGTGCAAACGAAGGAGACTTCCTGGAATGAGGAGTACCGGGGCAGGGCAAATGGTGACCACACTCTGCTGCTAACCAGAAGGTTGGAGGGTCGAGCTCACCCAGAGTTACCTTGGAAGGAAGTCCTGGTGATCTACTGTTGAAAAGCCAGCCATGGAGAACCGGCCAGAGCGCAGGTCGACCCTAGTACACATGGGGCTGCCGGGAGTTAAGTCAACCTGACGGCAAGTTTTTTTTTTTTCCTGAAGCGATGAGCCTGAGGCCCAACTGTCATTCCCAGGGACCAGGGTGGAGGTAGCGGTAGGTGGATGTGGCTGCACCACGGGGATCACTGGTAATTTCCAGTAGCTCAGGCCACTGCTCTTTCCTCTCCGGCTCACGTTCATCTGGAGAAAACGCCACAGAGCTCATGCTCCTTCATGGGCCTGGAAGTAAGTAGTTGCTAAAAATCGTAGCGTGGCAGAAAGAGCACTGGGTGAGGAATCCGTAAGTGCAGGTTCCCTCTTCCTACTTTTGCCCTTGCATGACCTTGACTAAGCCTCCCCACCTCTCTGGGTTTCAGTTCTCATTGGTAAAATGAGGGGTTCCCTAAAGCCCTTTATAGATCTTGTTTTCTGGGGCTCTAAGCCTCCTGAGGAGCCCCGGTGGTGCAGTGGCTAAGGCTCGCTGCTGATTGAAAGGGTGGTGGTTCAAACCATCAGCTGCTCCGTAGGAGAAAGATGTGGCCGTCTGCTTCCGTAGAGATTAGAGCCTTGGAAACCTCATGGGGCAGTTCTACTCTGTCCTGTACTGTCGCTATGAGTCAGAATTGACTTGAAGGCAGTGGGTTTGGTTTGGTTTTTAAGCCTCCTATTTTTATGGGAGTCCCAGGCCCTGGTGGCACAGTGGTTAAGAGCTCAGCTACTAACCAAAAGTTTGGCAGTTTGAATCCACCAGCCACTCCTTGGAAATGCTGTGGGGCAGTTCTACTCTGTCCTATAGGGTTGCTATGAGCAGGAATCGACTCAATGGCAACTAGTTTTTGGAAAACGCTTGTGGCATAGTGGTTAAGAGCTCAGCTGCTAACCAAAAGGTCGGCAGTTCAAATTCACCAGGGCTCCTTGGAAACCCTATGGCGCAGTTTTACTCTGTCCTATAGGGTCACTATGAGTCGTAATCGACACAATGGGTTTGGTTTTTTGTGTGGGAGCCCCTGGGTAGCACAAATAGTTAATGACCTTGGCTGCGAACTGAAAGGTTGGAGGCTCGATTCTACCCTGAGGCACCTTGGAAGAAAGGACTAGTGATCTACTTCCAAAAAAAAATCAGACATTAAAAACCCTATGGAGCACAGCTGTTCTCTGACACACATGGGGTTGCCATGAATCAGAGTCAACTTGATGGCAAACAACAACGACAAAACCTACAGCCATAGTTTATAGGATTTGTTTCGAGGTAAAACCTTTGAAGGGATAGCCTGGCATTTTCCTCTGGGTAAAGATTCAGGGCAAGAGAGGATTTGACTAGGGACATAGCAGTTTAAAGGAGGAACAGGATTGAACGGGGCATATGTAAACCTCCGGTGAGGGGCCAAGCTTACATCAGGATGGAGGGAGAATTAAGGGAAGCAGGCTTGGAAGCTGGGCCCAGCCTCATAAATCTCAGCACGGACATATCAATCAGCCAGTTCAATCAGTTGCAACATTTTTTTCTTTCGGAAATAAATAAAGATGAAGGCAAGAGATAGCACACAAAGAGGAAATCTTAGAGCAGCCTGGATAGTCACACTGCCACTGAGTCCTGGTGCTGGATTCTGATTTATGGGACAGGCTGAATTTGATAAATCAGGTACCTCAATCCACTGGGTTTAGGCTCTTGTTTCCTAAATGGGAACTTAATGTTGCTCACTCATTCATAGGTGAGATGTGGTGTCGGAAAGTTAATATATAAATCTGTTATTTACAAGGGTCTCCATGTTTGTTTTTTAAAAAGAAAGCTTATAAATCATATGCAATCTCAGATAGAGACCTTCCTAGTATAAATCGTCACCCTGTTTCTATAAATCTCACATCTTGAGTTCTTCTTGATCAATCAGACCTCACACATTTGGGGCAGGAGCCTGGCAGTGAAAGGGCTGGATCGTGACTGGGACTGTTGGGAGCTGTTGGAGATAATGGGAGAGGTAGAGGGATGGGTAGGGGAGAACAAGAAGTAATTTTTTCCTCATTTAGCCTTGGCTTCCTTTATTTATTTATTTTATAGCCTATCTGGCTCCGGGAGTCCACTGATTTAAAAAAAAAAAGTTGCAAACCAATAAAATATGCAACTGGAGATGGATTCTAGAGCTGGTTTATGAGGCAATTTCCTGTGTGGCTCCACAGGGGAGCAGGACAAATCTGCACACCCTGCTCCAGACGGCTCTCCGACGGGCAGGAGCCCTTTGGGCGCGTCACGCGCACACGTGCGTGCGTCCTGGGCTCCCTGCCTCTACCCTTCCTCGGGGATGAGCTCCTTCCGGTGGCTGAGGCATCTGTCCCAGACCCAGCTGCTGTGGCGCCGGTTCCCGCTCGTGGGGACCCCACGGGTGTCCGTGTAGAACGGAGCTCCGTACGGGGACCCCACGGGTGTCCGTGTGGGACGGAGCTCCGTACGGGGACCCCACGGGTGTCCGTGTGGGACGGAGCTCCGTACGGGGACCCCACGGGTGTCCGTGTGGGACGGAGCTCCGTACGGGGGACCCCACGGGTGTCAGTGTAGAACGGAGCTCTGTACGGGGACCCCGCGGGTGTCCGTGTGGGACGGAGCTCCGTACGGGTTTAAGCTGCTGATTTTTCAGAAGTAGTTCACCAGGACTTTCCTCTGAGGTACCTCTGGGTGGACTCAAATTGCCAACATTTGGGTCAGCACCGAGTACGTCCACTGTCTGCACTACCCAGGTGGCCTATCTGTGTGCCGCTGAGAAGGCCAAGCATCTCCCTGCTCCTCCAATGTCTCCACTTTCCCTCACAGTCCAAATGCTCTCCCTAGGAAGCCACCTCCTCCAAGAAGTCTTCCCTAACTCAATGCACATATTGCTGAAGGCATTAGCATTTAGATTAGCAAATGACAAGAAGCAGAAAGTGAAGGAGAAACTTTGTGATCAGAGGATGAAATAATACAGGAAGTTTGTGTTTGTAGGAGTGCTCTCCTTCTGGTATGAAGACTGGGACTTCTGGGTCTGTGTGGAGCGAGGAGGGGTCTGGAATCCTGAAATTTCCATCAGGATGGACTGCCTCTGACTGCCCACAGGTACGGGCAGTTCCTCCCTCACTCCTGGGCACTAGACACTCCAAGCTCCAGACTGAAAAAGGGCATTCATTGACTTCTCCCGGGTCCACCTGCTCCTTGAGCCACCTCTCCCTCCACCATGGGCCCTGGAATGGACACATATTCCTCCAGGCCCCTCTATGTCCAGGCTGGCTTTTTGAAGAGATTTGTCTCAGAAAATGCCTTCATTGAGGAATTGAAGTGGTTTCATTTTAACTACAGGGGTGCTTCACTTAACATGCTAAATAGATTTCTGAAAGGTTGCAAGTAAAATGAAAAAAAAATTGAAATCCTCCATTAAAAACACTAGGAGGGGTTTCTATTTAAAGCAATATTATGATAAATCCTTTTGCAAAGAATTGCTCTGGTCTCAAGCAACAAATCTGCAGTTCTATTTTCCTGCTGGACCCTTCTAACTAGATAATAATAATGCTAAAAGTATTGGCTGCTTATTGTGTGCCAAACATATGTTGTTGTTGTTAGGTGCTGTCGAGTCGGTTCCGACTCACAGCGGCCCCATGCACAACAGAACGAAACACTGCCTGGTCCTGCGCCATCCTCATAATCGTTATGCTTGAGCTCATTGTTGCAGCCCCTGTGTCAATCCACCTCGTTGAGGGTCTTCCTCTTTTCCGCTGACCCTGTATTCTGCCAAGCATGATGTCCTTCTCCAGGGACTGATCCCTCCTGACAACATGTCCAAAGTATGTAAGACGCAGTCTCGCCATCCTTGCCTCTAAGGAGCATTTTGACCGCACTTCTTCCAAGACAGATTTGTTCATTCTTTTGGCAGTCCATGGTATAGTCAATATTCTCCACCAACACCACAGTTCAAAGGCGTCAACTCTTCTTCGGTCTTCTTTATTCATTGTCCAGCTTTCACATGCATATGATGTGATTGAAAATACCATGGCCTGGGTCAGGTGCACCTTAATTTTCAGGGGGACATCTTTGCTCTTCAACACTTTGATGAGGTCCTTTGCGGCAGATTTGCCCAACGCAATGCATCTTTTGATTTCTTGACTACTGCTTCCATGGCTGTTGATTGTGGATCCAAGTGTGTGTGTGTGTGTGTGTGTGCGCACGTGTGTGTGTATATATAACCCACTGCTGTCAATTCCGACTCATAGCGACCCTATAGGACAGAGTAGAACTGCCCCATAGAGTTTCCAAGGAGAGCCTGGCGAATTCAAACTGCTGGCCTTTTGGTTAGCAGCCGTAGCACTTAACCACTACACCACCAGGGTTTCCTTATATATATACATATATATATATATGGCACTGGGCTGGGCATATATATAAAAGTTTATTTTATAAATATGTAAGTGTATATATAAATTTCTCCACTAAAACCTATGATGTAGTTCCTAAAACTATCTCCATTTAACAGATAAAGAAATGAAGGCATACAGAGATAAAGTTAAAGAGTTATTAAGTGGCAAAGTCAAGATAGCTTATTAGCAGCTCAAAATCAGTACACCTGAAATTAAATTTGTCGTTTTCCACCTTCGTCCATGTATACTTGCCTTTTCCTTATCTCTGTGACCAGCACTGCCATACTCCCAATTAGTGGACAGAACCAAAGCTTAGAGTATTTTTATTTTCTCTCCCTATTCTTTTTTTCCCTGCCTTGCTCAGTCAGTTGTAATTCCTGTTGATCTGACCACAATTTCACCCTTCTTGTCACTTCCATTTTTCTTTACTCCTGTCATGGATTGAATTGTGTCCCCTCAAAATATCTGTCAACTTGACTAGGCCATGATTCCCAGTATTTTGTGATTGTCCACCGTTTTGTCATCTAATGTGATTTTCCTGTGTGTTGTGAATCCTACCTCTGTGATGTTGATGAGATGGAATCAGCGGCAGTTATGTTAATAAGGCAGGACTCAATCTACAAGATTGGATTTGTCTTGAGCCAAACTCTTTTGAGATATAAAAGATAGAAGCGAGCAGAGAGACACGGGGGACCTCATACCACCAAGAAAGCAGTGCTGGGAGCAGAGTGCGCCTTTTGGACCCAAGGTTCCTGAGTGGGGAAGCTCCTAGACCAAGGGAAGACCAAGGACAAGGACTTTCCTCCAGAACAGACAGAGAAAGAAAGGCTTCCCTTAGAGCTGGCAGTCTGATTTGGACTTCTAGCCTCCCCAGCTGGGAAAGAATAAATCTCTCTTTGTTAAAGCCACACACTTGTGGTATTTCTGTTATAGTGGTACTAGAGAACTGAACAACGCCCTGTCTCCCTTCAGCTTCCCCTCGCTCTCCACCGTGTCCCTTGTATTGGTGGCTAAGCGGTAGAATTCCCACTTTCTATGCAGGAGGCCTGGGCTTTATCCCCACTCAGTGCACCTCATGCACAGCCGCTACCTGTCTGTCAGTGGAGGTCTATGTGTTGCTATGATGCTGAACAGGTTTCAGCTGAGCTTCCAGACTAAGACCAGGAAGAAAGACTTGGCAGTCTACTTCTGAAAAATCAACCATTGAAAACCCTGTGGATCAAAATGGTCCATAGGAAAGGGGTGATGTTTTGTGCCCTTGTGCATGGGATCTCCATGAGTTGGGGACCAACTCAGTGGCAGCTAACTACAATATTCTGTTGCAATAGCTTACCAACTAGTGTTCCTACCCAGTCTACTTGTGCTGTGCCCACCGTGGTCACTGTTTGCTAGAGTAACCTTCGTAAAGCTATACTGCACACACTATACCCCCTCCTCAAAACTGTTTAGAGGGACCCTCTGCTGAAGATAAAGCCCAGCCTCCTTGCCCTGGCACTCACAGCCCTCCAGTCTGTCCTCAACCTACTTCTCCATTCTTTTTGCCTGCCACTTCCTACCCTGTGGAGGCCTTGCCATTTCAGAAGCATGGTCTGCATGCTCCTGCTCCTACTGTTCTTCTCTGATTAGGTGGTAGCAGCCCATTGGGCTTGTCTCCCTCATTGTTGGCATTGTCCCTGCCAGAACCAATTGACCCTTCATCAGGGCTTCCAGAGAGCTCTCTAGCTCTCTGAAAGACCCATCACTTTCTGTCCTGCCTTACTAACTTGATCTATATTTTGTTTCTCTTTGCAAGCTACTTATTCTATTCAACCACATGTTTCTGCAGGCCGTGCAGTAGGTCCTGGATAATACTAAGGTGTGTGAGACACGACTCATGCCGTTGAAGAATGAATCATTCCATGGGGAAGAGAGGCACAAAGGGAACTGTTTCAATTTAAAGTGTTGACAGAACTAGAGGTCTACACGTAGAGTTGAGGGAGGCACAGGAAGGGCATTTTTGTAGCCCTATTTTCTGTTTGTACCATTCAGTACAGAGCAAAGTGCATTGCATGCAGTGGGCCCTCACAGAGTGCTTATTTAATTGAATAATTCCTCAGTTACTCTTTGTTAAAGGGGATTTAAAAATATTTGGTTGGTTTAACCGACCTGAGGTACCTATCAGGGGCTTGTACATTCTACTGTGAGCTAATGGGTGATTGCTGATATATCGTTCTGGAAATGTTCTTAAGGCTATTTTTTGTGTGTTTCATATGTATTATGAGCTCCTCGAGAAATCCTCTGTTGTATTCCCTTATTCCCCGGAGAACTGGGAATTGACAGCTAAAATCCCATCCATATTCATACATCAGAGCAAGGGTGTCAGCCTTTACTCACACTGTCACTAAATGCAAACCACTTTGGGCCTTAAGTTTTTACCTTGGAGAATGGAAGGATGGAGGGATAATTAAATATTACTATTTAAGACCTCTTAGAAGCCCGCATGGAGGTGGTAGTGATTTTTTGTTCATCTGTAACCTAGGGAAGGCCCATTAAGCCTCCTGAACTCAATTTCTTTGTCTGTGAAATAACACCTCCCCTCAAGGGCTGTTGTGAGAACTAAGCGAAATAACACGTGTCACATGCCTAGCACAGCACCTGACACATTGTCAGCATCTAATAAATGGCAGCCATTTTAGCTACAACGTTATTATTGAGCACTACCACGACAGACAAATACTGGACTCCAAAAAACCAAACCAGTTGCTTCCAGTTGATTCTGGCTTATGGTGACTCCTTGTGTGTTATGCTCCACAGGGTTTTCAATAGCTGATTTTTCAGAAGTAGATCTCCAGGCCTTTCTTCTGAGGCATCTGGGTGAATTCAAACCTCCTTCTTTTTCAGTTAGCAGCCAAGAGTGTCAACTGTTTGAACCACCCAGAGACTCCAAAACACTGGGCCATGTCTTGGGAATGTAGTGGTAATTAATACAAATTTATTTTCCACTCTTAAAAGGATCATAGTCTAGTAAGGGAGACCCAAGAAAAGAGGTGATTCTAGTGCAGTGTTATGAGTCTCTTGATAGGGTTAAATGAGGAGTTGAGGGAGCACCTGGGAGGTTTCCTTGGAGGAAGTGACAATTAGGGTGAGAGTTGAAGAGTGAATAGAAGTTAGCCAGGTGAAGATGGAAGGGAAGGAGTAGCAGGAAAGCTTTCAGAGAAAAGGAATGGCTGTTTTCCAACAAATGTTAGCATCCTTATAGCATGAGAGACATAAGTTAGAGCAGGCAGAGAAAAAAATGGAATTAATGGCAAATGGAAGTTAAGAAATTTCTTTCTTTAGGACACTCAGCTACCAAATGGGGTAAATTAGACATGGTACTTCCTTGATGCTGTGGGACTGATAAGATAGAAAAAAATCAAAACAGAGATGTTTAGCTCAGTAGTTTTCAAACTATATATATATATTTTTAGTCCAATATAACCCTCTCTTGAAGTGAAAACTTACAAGAAGCCCAAAATATAAAACAGAGCTGCTCTGGAAGAGGACAGTGGTATCTCCAGAGCCCCAATAGATGGGCAACCTGGAAGCCTCCATTCACACCATGTGACAGTGCAAATGAATCTCTTGAGTTTCTAGAAGGAGAGCTTGAAAAGCCTTCTTTTAAAGGCAAGGAGATCGATGGCTAAAGAGTAAAATGATTATCTCAAAGACCAAAAACCTATCTGGCATTAAAACTGATGATTCTCAGGCCATGGGGTTTTCTACTACTACACAAGAGCTTCCCAAAGTGTCTTCTGTCCTGAGGCCATCTATACATTTCTAAGACCCTGTGGGATTGCCAGTCTTCTTTCTATTACGGTTAATGTAGTAATCTTTGTTCAAGGTCTATCTTCACCCCAATAGGAGAGACAGTAGCTTGCCCAGTGATGTCTCCTGAAGCTCAGATCACCTGACAATGGACTGGTTAGGAGTTAGGCTCCCCTTCCCTAACAGGAGGAGTGGGCTTTAACTCAACTTCTCATGGCACTGGAGTTCCCATTCTCCCAGATGCCCCACCTACCTTTTCACAAGGTCTCCAGGTACTGAGGGCTGGTACTCTTAGTTAACTCCTGCATAGCTGGGATTTGCACACAGGCTGCCTGGCACCTGGGTCTTGCCTGTTTATTGTCTGCTCTCTGGGTTGTTCTGCTTATACTATAAGTAGAACCCTTCTCCTGGAACATGTCTCCCAACAGTCTTCCAAACAGTGCCTTGACCCACAGGAACCAAGAGCCTTCTTTTGCTGGCTTTCAACTTGTACATTTCTCCAATTAAGGCTGCCACTTCATCCCTACCACATGATATAACGATGTTTACCTTCCTCTACTTTGACCCCCCTTTCATTCCACCTTCTTGCCTTTCTCCTCTTCGGAGGTATGGAGAAGTTCTGAGTCAGACTGGAACTCCCTACATCTTCCCTTTTGAACCTTGTCCTTTTCCGAAAGGGCCATTTGCCTTCCAGGGTATCTCTTATAGACCCCTTCCTGAGCACTGCTCCTGGTTCACCAAAGCCCCTCAAAAGACAGCTTTCTATGGTGAGGGTGGTAGGGTGGCAGTGGACCGGAAGAAGTCTCAAGCTCAATTACAACCCTCATCATAGCACCCTTAACCGTATATGTAGCTGGCTATTTATGTCTCTATATTCTCCATTATAATATAAACTCTGAAAAGGCAAGGACAATATTTATTTTGTCTATTACTGTGCAGCAGAACCTAGAAGAGTCCAAAGCCATTACCGTGGCCAATAACACCCTTCTGATTTGCCCTTCATTCCCCCATTGCCTCTCTGATTTCTCCCCTGTTCCACTGTCCCTTCCTTGCCTTCACTCTGTTCTAGGCACATTGGCCTTCTGCTGCCGTTTTCTGAATATTTCAGGCCCACTATTGCCTCATGGTCTCTGCAGTTGCTGTTTCTTCTGCTCAAATGCACTTCCTTCAGATATCTCCAAAGTTTGATGCCTCACTTCCCACTGATCTTTAATTAAATACCACCTTTTCTGACCACCTGCTTAAAATTGGTACACAAACATACTCCCTCCCTTGCTTACACTTAATTTCTTTTTCTCAAAGGCATTTATCATCCACTGACATAGTATATACTTGTTTACTTGTTTTCTCTTTCCCTCTACCAGCATGAAAGCCCTCTGAGGGCAGGGACTTTGTCTGTTTTCTTCACTGTCCTATCCCAATGCCCAGAACAGTGATGCACTGGAGATGTTGAATAAACATCTATTGAATGAATGAATGAATGAATCACATCGGAGGATGAGAGCAGGCTCCAGGCCTCATGTCGGTCTCTGTCTCTATTTTTCCAGGACTTGGGGAACTCAATGTGTAAGACCTCCCACAGCAGACCAGAGCCAGTATGTTTATTCTTCCTCACCTTGGTTCCCTTTCGTTTCTTACAAAACCACCTAAACAAGCTATCTGTTTAAGAAGTGCCTTCGTTCCCAGCATCACTGTGTAGAAAAATATTTACTTGGGTTTGATGTTGGCAATACATCAAAATCCAATCATCATACCATAGTGGGATCACATTGCAGGGTGTGAGATCCATAACATAATAACATATAATCCGCACATCAGGATCACAAAGGCGAATTTGTAATTTCATATTATTTATTTTCTTAAAATGCGACAATCCCACATGTTGCTTGAAATGATGGAAGTGGGGGCAAACAGAAATGCGGGAGATTTATGAGCTGTGTCAGCCAAGTCTTGGGGATTCCTCCTTGCTCCGTGCTTGGAAGATAGGCTTGAGCAATTTCCCCTTTTACTGCAGCAATATCTTGTCTGCATTCAGGAGAAAGACCCCCGACCTGTAAACATATTAACAGGCGTGTTTTTCTTTACGAGTGTGTAAATTTCTCCACAATGTGTGCCTCCTGGGTCTTGCGGACCTGTTTATTGGTGTGAGATGTGCTGAGTCTCGGGTTGAGCAGCTTGTGTGGAGAGAAAGCTCGGGTGTGGTCTAGACTTGCATGAAGTGGAGGGTGGGAGATAGATAGGGAGATGTAAAAAAGCAGCAGGAGTTTTCTCTGAGCAATGGGGCAAGAATCTGCTTAAATGAAACACCAAAAACCATTTCAAAAGCCTGTGAGCTGTGGTTCAAGGGTCATGGTTGGACAGATTCATATCTAGCAAAGTCATTTGTACTGGGTTGAAATGTATCCCCTCAAAATGTACGTCCGTAGGAACTTGCTTGCGAATGTGACCTTACTTGGAAGTAGGGTCCTTGCAGATGTATTCAAAACAAGGTTGTATTGGACTAGAGCCGAAAAAAAAAAATCAAAACAAACAAACAAAAAAACAATCCCGTTGCCATCAAGTTGATTCCGACTCACAGCAACCCTGTAGCACAAAGCAGAACTGCCCCATGGAGCTTCCAAGGAGCAGCTGGAGGACCCCAACTGCTCCAGCTGTCAACCTTTTGGTTAGTGGTCGAATGCTTAACCGCTGTGCCACCAGGGCTCCAGAGTCTTGAAAGCTTGCTGTGTCCGGGGGTTTTCTAATAATACCTCATTCACCACCCTGCCAGGCAGGCGTGCTGGTTTCCGATTTGTCCGTGAAGATCCTGAGGCTCAAAAAGGTCAAGTGACTAAGAAAATACATGTGGAAGCTGGAGTGTGAGCCTGGCCTATCTGGTTCTTCTGCTTCACTGTTTTAGGTCATCAGACTTGTGATCAGTGCTGCCCTTAGTCCTGTGCAATTAGAACCCTTGCTCGGAGCTCCACGCTTAGAGGTTCTCTGCAAGGCCTTTGTCCGATCATAAAACCCATTGCCATCAAGTCGATTCTGACTCATAGCAACCCTATAAGATAGAGTAGAACTGCCCCATAGGGTTTCCAAGTGGCATCTGGTGGGTTTGAACTACTGACCTTTTGGTTAGCACCTGTAGCTCTTAACTACTACACCACCAGGGTTTCCTTCTCCCATCATACCCCTCCCTATATATTTAGCACCAAGGGGTGTGGAGCCTACAACCATCCTTCAAGAGCAAGTTCTGCATCCTCAGGACCCCCACATTTCTTCCTCAGACACAGTCTGCTTCCCAAGGTCTAATGGTGTCAACCCTGAGGCTCAAGAGGTGGCCAAAAGGTAGCATTCTGAATATAAGGCAAGTGAATGGAGTTTAGACACAGGGTCTGGGGGATCTACACCTGTGCATGCAAGGCACCCTGTGGTGTAGAATGGAACCAGATGTGGGAAAAAAAGGTAGATGGGCCAGTCTGTTTGCCTCCATTGTACTCTTGTTTCAGAACACACGAATGGCATGCTTGTCATTTTCATTATGTCCTGTGTCTTTATGGCCTCTTCACAGTTGCTGTGTATCCATTCCATCCTTTGATATTCAAAGCAACTCCGTTTGAGATGGGAAGAACCTAAGGTGGAGGGAAAATCCACACCCAGGTCCGCTCTCCTCCAACCCCATACATAGCCTGTGGTTTCTGTCCCTTGTGTGCCCTAACCCAAGGCACACAAGCACTTTCTCTTTCCCAGCATCCTACCCCACAAACCACAAAATCTGTTTGTATCTCAGGGACAAGGTCTCTGAACCTTTCCCCTACCACTGTCTTCTAGTTTAGCTAACCTGACAAAAAATTTCAGAGAACATGGAAAAGAGACCCCAAGAAGTCTTCCATCTCAGGCTGGCTATGTATTACTTGCTGGTCAGATCACAGGGAAAGGTGGCAACTGAGGGAAAGGCCATCTGTAGGAAGAAAATATCAAACACCTTCTCATTGCCCTTTTCTCTCTTGGTTGTCCCCCATGCATCCACAAAGTCCTGGGCTCTCGTAAAGCAGTAGCACCTGGCTGCAAGAAGGCCCCTTGAACTCCAGACTAGGCTCCTCTTGGAATGGCAGAGATTGTTCCAAGTGTAGGTACAGCCAGACTCAGACTGCTGTTGAAGGCTCTCTACATGTGGCCTCCCTTCTACCTCTCACTTACACCTCCTACCAATTCCCTAGGTAAACTCAGCCCAAGCTGGACTGGTTTCTTCATGGACCAGTCAACACACTTGGTCTCTCTCAAAATCTTTGTCTTGCTTGTATCATTTTCACTGCTAAGAATGTCCTTTTCATTTTTCCTGTTTTGGGTAAGTTTTACATGTTTTTCAAACCCCTCATTGATTGGAAGTCATGCTACTTGCATATGGCTGAAGAAACTACATTGCTTAGTCAGGGAAAGCAAGACAAGAACAAAGAAAGATGTGAAAGCTGACTTTAAGTATGTGAAGGATTGTCCTGTGGAAGATGGAGTAGATTTGGTGTATGTAGCCCCAAGGAGGTGAACCGGAGCCCACAGCCACAGGGAAACAGATTCCAGCCTAACTTAAGAAAGAACATCTAAGCAGTCAAAGTGGCTCAAATATGGAATTCACTGTCTTTGGCATTATCAAGTTGCTGGTCAAACACTGACCCTGTTTAACCAGTGGGTCATTCACTGGGGCTTATGAAGATAAGATTTAAGCACGAAATGTAGGCTTCGTGTAAGTGACTCCTAAGTTTCCCCAAGCCCTGAGATCTAGGTTTTATAGTTTTATCTCCTCTGGAAGGTCTTATTTATCTACCCCTACCTTCAGAGATGGAGCCCTAGTGGCACAGTGGTTAAGAGTTCAGCTGCTAACCAAAAGGATGACAGTTCGAATCCACCAGCTGCCCCTTAGAAACCTCATGGGGCAGTTCTACTCTGTCCTATAAGGTCACAATGAGTCAGAATTGACTCAACGGCTACGGGTACCTTCTCTAGAAATCTATAGTACTTAAAACTGAGACCTCTATATTTAGTTCTTACATTCTTATAATTACCTTACCTATTTTTAGTTACCCTCTGTAGATGAAAAACTCCTTGAAGTTAGGGGCCATTTCTTAGACAATTTTCCTTCCTGCGTATAGTTGGGGAGAGGGGGGAGCTGCAATAAATATGTCTGTTCCAAATGATAATTTTTCTGATTATAAAATTAATCTGTGCTTTTTAAGGAGAGTTTGGAAACTACCACCAAGTATAAAGAATATTATAAAATAATCTATGATCCCATCATCTAGGCTATCAGTGATTACTGATAACAATTTTTTGCATTGTTGTTTTCCATCCTTCAATAAATATTTATGTTTTTGAAATGATGAGAACAAACTTGTGGAGCAACTTTCTATTTTTCAAACTTAGAAACAGGTGGAAATTTCAGTCAGCCCTCTGGGATGGTTCACCTTGGTCCAGAACTTCTTTCTGGTTCCTGGCACCCCCTCCCCTAAGCAAAGGCAGAGAGGGACTCTCAAATCACCATGGACTACTGTGTATACCAGGTAGAGTACCCACGAGTCACCCAGGAAGGTATCCTCTTGTAGACTGTGTTTGTCTTCCACCCTAAGATATTACTCATGGACAAACATGCTCTCATCCCCTACAATTACTGGGGGTCTCCACAGGGAGGATTAGCCTGGCTGGACATGCATGTGTGTGTGTGTGTGTGTGTGTGTTGTCTTTCCTCCCTAACTCACTGGGAGCTTGGCAAGGCCAAGAGAGAGGGAGCTGATTATTTTTAGCCCCTTGTTCCTCCGAATGGATTGTGCATAACAAAAGAATGCTAATGCTCAGTGTCTTTATGAAAGCACTCGAGTTCATCAGCTTTGCAAAGAAGTGAAATTAAATCAAGATTTAATTGGGATATGCATGTTTTATTCATGCTACTAACCACAGGAGAAGCCAGCAAGCTGAAGGTAAAAAAGAGGGGAAAAAATCTTTTGAAAGGTTGTTTCGCTCTGATTAAATAGAGATAGTTTCCAACTTCAAAGACAGCAGGCCTTTAATGTATTTTAAATGCTCAACTACTCTTGGCCTGGCCAGCTCTGCTTCTAGTGGGTGACAGCAACCCAGGCATGCTCTGTTTCTGTCTTCATATCCTGGCCTCCAGAAACAAGTACGTGACTCTTTCTCCTACCTCTGTTCTTCAGTGTGGAGCCCTTCAAACAGCTGTTCCAGGACCGTGGGGAGCGGTGGGATATAGCTCAGAGAATCTGTTGTTAACCCTTGAATATAAGCAGATTCCACTGCTAAAAGGAAACCCTGGTGGTGTAGTGGTTAAGAGCTATGGCCGCTAACCAAAAGGTCAGCAGTTCAAATCCACCAGGAGCTACTTTGAAACCCTACAGGGCAGTTCTACTCTGTCCTATAATGTCACTGTGAGTCTGAATCGACTCGACGGCAATGTGCTTTTTTTTTTTTGGCTAAAGTCTGAAGAAAATAATATTGAGGAATTTTGTCAGGGGTTTCTATGCTTTGAATGGGGGACATTTATTGAGTACCAAGCTGGTGTAGGTACTAAGATAGGCCAGTCCCTGCCTGAACCTCATGCACCTAGTCATATATGATAAAGAGATTAAACAAAGACTCAAATAACATGAAAAAAAGACAGAGAAAGACAAAGGTTGCTGGAAATGTTTAACATGCCCTGGGAGATCAACCCAGGTGGTATAGTCAGTCATTAAGGTCAGCAGTTGGAAACCACCAGGTGCTCCTTGGAAACTCTGTGGAATCATTCTACTCTGTTCTGTAGGGTTGCTATGAGTAGGAGTGGACTTGACAGCAACAGTTTTTTTTTTTTTTTTGGAGGGGAGAGATCAAAGGAAGGAATAATCCCACTGGGAGACCAAACAAAGCTTTGTGGTAGAGATGGCATTTGAGCTGGGTTAGAAGAATGTAAATGGAGAGCAAGTATTCCAAACATTGAAACCGCGAGTCAGGTTGCTAAAGTTGGAAAGCCTGGAAGATGCTTAGGGGAAGACAGATATTCTGATTTGCTATGGCTTATGGTGCATATAGTGGAGCAGTGGGAGAGTCTGGGAATATTAAAAAAAATTTTTTTTGATTATAGGTTGGGACAAAAGCATGAAGAGCCTTAAATTCAAGTGGAACAGTTTATAAAGTATTGTTATTAGCTATATTTCAGGGGATAAATAGCTTCATATTCATAGATTCATAAGCCCATACAATTGGAAGAGATTTTCAGAGTTATCTGATCCAAGGATTGCCCCTCATATGGCACACTGCCTCCTATGACCATGGCAGATATCACTTATCCATCTTGGCACTTTTTTCTTCTGAGCCCAGAATGAAGCTTACAGTCTTTTTGAATAGAGCAAACCAGTAGCCACTGCTAGATTTTTGCTGTCTGAGTCTTTTTCCTGACACCGTTAGATATTTTGTATCTCAAAAAATATCTGCTTGAGGTGGGTGGGATAGGTGATTCTAGCTTTATGTAATAGTGAGCCAGGTTATTTGGACCTAATTACCCATTGAGAAAAAGTATATAATATCCTCCTTAAAATTATCAAATAGGTAACAAGGTAGTAGGGAATTACCAGGGAAATTAATTAAGGGAAAATATGAGAGGTAAAGGCAACTTGGAAGATATTTTGCCCTACAAGCATTGGCCAATATAAGAAATTGTGAATCTTTGTTTTGATGGCCTTATAGATAAAGGGTGGCAGAAGTGAAAGTCAAAGACTTGTATAAAGTTTGAGGTCTAATAGGTGACATGCTCCACAATGAGGTGGTATAAAGTTGAACAAGAAATAATTCAGCCCTCCTGCAGGTTGGTGGTCCTGTTTTACATCTCCTGAGTCATCCAGGGAACCTAAGGCCACCAACTTGGTATAAGGTAGTCCTATACTGATAAATCTTTGACACTTGGAAATGTGATGCAAATTTCTGTAATGGAAGGCATGTTTATCCTTGACCTCAGATATTATTACAAGTAGTTATTTTAATTTCAATGAGTAGAATAAAATCAAAGATAACCAATTCACAAAGAAACAGATCATGAGTGAGAAAAAATGGAAATAAAAACATATTTACAAGGACTTCAGATACTGAATTAGTTAGGCACACACTACAAAACAACTATGCTTACTTTGGATTGAAGCTTGGATTCCCAGAGACATAGTTTCTGAAATGGAGATTAAAGTTTAGGAAGTTTTTTGGGGATCAACACCTGCGGCAGGAAAGAATAGAAGCAATTGGGCAGAGGGAGAAGTTGGGTTGGGGTTCAGTCTCATCAAGGCCTCAGCCAGTACCAGGAGGAGATCTAAAGCTAGAATGGCCCTTCAGAGGTGTCCTGAACTACAGGAAGGGAGTCATGTCTTTATTACAACCAGTCCTTGGGTTTGAATCACTACTAGAAGGGGGCATAATATTGTTCAAAGAACCACTTTTTAACCAAGACAAGGTCCAAAGAGACTGTCAGACAATAGCATTGCCAGCAGCTGGGTAAACAAATTCCTTAGTCCTAAAAGGGGGTGGGCAGTGCAGCACACAGTCTGTGACACTCTATTTAACAAAATGAAGAAGAGGTGTGGATATATCTATATGAGCAGAAAACCATAAAGATTTACACAGCAGATTAAAAAAAATAGAACTTCTGGAAATAAAAAATCCAATTACTAAAGTTAAAAACCCAATGGATGAGTTTAACTGCAGGTTAAACACAACTGAAGAGAGAGTTAGTAAACTGGAGGATATGTCAGAAGAAATTAGTCCATGTATGTCATGAAGAGACAAATAGGTGAAAAATGCAGAATAATAGTTAAGTGACATACAGAACTGAATGGGAGGTCTAACATACATTGAATCAAAATCCCAGGAAAGGAGAGGAGAAGAGGGCAGAAACAGTATTTGAAGAGATAACAAATAAGAATTTTTCAGGACCGATGAATGACGCTAATCTACAGATTCAAGAAATGTTATAAATCCGAAACAAGATAAATACTTAGACACATCATAATGAAACCAGAGAACACCAGAGACAAAGAGGAAATCTTACAGTAGCAATAGGAGAAAGAAAGATTGTCTTCAAAAAAGTTAGACTGATTGCTGACTTCTCAGTAACAAAAAAACAGTAAAACAAGCCAGAAGCCAGTGGGATAATATCTTCAATATGTTGACGAACGTGCATAGCTAATGAATAATTCTATACCCAGTGAAATGTCTTTTTTAAAATGAGGATAAAAGTAAGATAATTTTAGATAAACAAAATAGAATTTGTCATCAACAAACCCTCACTAGAAGAAATTATAAATGATGTATTTCATGTAGAAGGAAAATGATTCTAGATGGATGGTCTGAAATGCAGAAAAGAACCAAGAAAAAGAAAGGTTGTAAATAAGTGGAAAATTCAAATGACCATTGACTATACAAAACAATAACGAATAGGTCTTGTTGCTTAAATTAAAAAACATAGAATTGTAATTAATGTGTTCTAAGATCTTTTTTTTTTTTAAGATCTTTGTAAGAAGCTCTGGTAGCACAGTGGTAAAGGAATTGATTAACTTTTGACTTCAATAATTTCAGTATACAGCTATTATTTTCTAAACTGTATTGGTCATGATCCAGTACAGGAAAACAAAAACAAAGTACTTTGGGAAAAAATAATTTAATATAAGCAATTAGGAACTTACAAATTTGTTGGAAAGACTAGAGGAGCAAATGTGGGAGGGCTGCCTCTAGGCTTTCAGTCATGTTACCGCAGCTGTAACCAGAGGTCATGATGCTACCGTTGCTACTCCGAGTAGTGTATGCTGCAGGAAATAACCGGTGATCTTACAGCTATTCCACAGCTTGAAGCTGGTGTCTGGTAGTGAAATGCAGTATTCAGTTGCTACAAAAAGTTATACCTCCAGTATGATGTTGCATGGAAGGGTGAAAGTGGACATCTTTGCCTTTTTCCTGATTTTAGGGGGAAGAGGAAAGAATTTAGTCTTTCTTCATTAAGATGTTGACTGAGGTTGTTCATAAAACATGGAAGTTCCCTCATAATTATTAGTTTGTTGAGTTTTTTTTTTTTTAATAAGAAATAGATGTTGGATTTTATCAAATGCTTTTTCTGCATCTACTGAGATATTTACACAGTTTTTCTTTTTGCTTTGTTAATACAATAAATTGTATTGATTCACTTTCATATGTTGGAGTCCTGGTGACACAGTGGTTAAGAGCTCAGCTGCTAACCAAAATGTCAGCTGTTGGAATCAACCAGCCACTCCTTGGAAACCGTGTGGACAGTTCTACTCTGTCCTATAGGGTCACTATGAGTCAGAATCAACTTGAAGGTGAGGAGTTTTTTCCATATGTTAAACCGACTTTGCATTAATCGGATACGCCCTACTTAATTATGGTATATTATCCTTACTATGTATTGTTGCTTTGATTTGCTAAAATTTTGCTTTATAATTATGGCATATATATTTATGAGGGATATTAATCTATTGTTTTCTTATAATATTTTTGTCTGGTTTTGATGTCTTCAGTTTTCTGTAAGACTGAATAGAATGTCTCATGTTTTCCTTAAATGTTCAGTAGAATTCACAGGTGAAGTCATATGGGCCTGGGGTTTTCTTTGTTGGAACATTTTTATTTGAAAATTAAATTTCTATAACAGATATAGGGGTATTCAGGCTTTTTTTTTTTTTTTTTTGAGTGAGCCTTGATAGTATGTGACTTTCAAGAAATTTTGCGTTTTATCTAAGGTACTGAATTTATCACCATAATTGTTTCTTATTATTATAATTTATTATTTTATTCTTTTAATATCTGTAGAATCTATAGTAATTTCCCCTTTCCTATGCCTGATGTTGGTAACTTGTGTCTTCTCTGTTTTTTTGGGTTTCTTTTCCTGATCAGCCTGGCTAGAGGTTTATCAATTTTATTGATTTTCCCAAAGAAGCTGCTTTTTCATTAGACCTCTTAACATATTAATCATGTTGTTCGTTGCCACAGAGCCAATTCCAACTATCTGTGACCCCTTGGCTGCAGAGTAGAGCTGTTCCCCAGGGTTTTCAAGGCTGTGACCTTCTGACAGCAGATCACCAGACTTATCTTCTGGGGTGCTTCTGGTGGGTTCAGACTGCCAACCTTTCAGCTTAACCGTTTGTACCATCTGATAATTCTAAAATCTCAAATTTCTCTCTTATCTGAGTCTGGTTCTGATGTTTGCCTTGTATCTTTGGGCTGTGGGGTTCCCCCCTCTTTTAGCATAACTTGTAACTTTTTGTTGAAAGCTGGACATGATTTATTCAGTAAAAATAATAGAGATAAATAGACCTTTAGTGTGAGCTTATATGTTTATCTGGCTAAGAGTTAGGCCATGTTTAATGTTTGGTATAGATGTCAGAGGCAGAGTTTCTGGTATTCTCATTTTTCTCTCCCGTTTGTCTTTGGCATTACCTAGGAAATGCTTCTTAACTAAGACCTGAGACTTGCAGTTCTTTTCAGCTGTAATTTCTTGTAATTACGTAGGAGCCCTGTAGATGTTATGGTAAGATGTGGGAGAAAAGAAAGCATTCTATAATTCTATATTTTAGGTCTCGGTCTTCTAGTGAGCCTGTGCTCCTGGGATATGACCTTCACAAGTGCTTCTCAGAATTTTACTTTCATCCCTTGGGGAGGCAGGAAGGTTTGAGAAGGCTGGAGTTGGATATTTCCCTTCCTTCACATACAAGATTAGAAGAGTTGGAGTTAGGTATTTCCATTTTCCCACATCAAAGATTAAAGGGGAATGGAGTTGGGTATTTCTTTTCCCCTGTGTTTGTTAGGCTCTGGTAAAATCCAAGCTGGTACAGGCTCTGGTACAATAGTTTCCCTTGACAACAGGCCATTGCTAAGAACAGATTTCTCTGGGTATATTTCAAAATGGTTACTTTTCACCTCCCTCTGCTGAAAGCATGAGGGGATTTTTCTGGTATTCACAGTGAGAGACTGGTAGAGTTCTTGGAGGTAGAATTCATGAAAGTGTGGAGCTTCCCCCAAAGCTGGAACTCCAAGAGTTTTTATTCTTTCAAGCTAGTCCATGCTAAAAAAAAAAAAAAAAAAACTCCAGAAATTAGTCGATTACTCTTTAAGTATTCTTACCCAATGCTGTCCTCAGGGATGGTGTCTGCTCCCATTAAGTTGTGATTCTCTGCATCTGTATGTTTCTCCAGTTTTTAGGGAGGTGGTTTGTCCTGTGATTGCAATTCGTTGACGGTTATAAGAAGAGCTGTCGATTTTTCAGTTTTCAACTTTTTTAGATGTGAGAATGGGAGTGACAGCTTCCAAGAATTTTACATTTGGACTGGAAATTGGAAGTCATTTCTGTCAGTTTTCCTCATGTGTATTGCTGCTCTGTTATCAGGAGTATATAAGTTTATAATTGTTATATTCCCAGAATGGTTGATCCTTTTATCATTATACAATGTTCTTTTTTTAATCTCTAATAACATTTTTTGTTTTATAATCTGTCTTTTTTCTGATATTAGTATAGCCACTTTTGCTTTTTGTGCTTATTGTTTGAATGACATAGTTTTGCATCCTTTTACTTTTAATCTACTTGTTTGTTTGACTCTAAAGTATCTCTCCTGTAGAAATCATTAGTTAGATAATTTTTTTTTTTTTTTTTTTTTATCCAGCCTGAGAATCTCTGATAATCCTTTGGACTGGAATATTTATTCTGTTCACATTTAATTTATTATTGATATACTTGGATTTGCATCTGCTATTTCAGTTTTTGTTTTCTATGTCTCATGTCTTTTTTGCTCCTCTATTAGTCCTTTACTGTTTTCTTTTGCATTAAGTGAATATTTTGTAATGTAGCATTCTAATTCTTTAATGACTTTTTCACTATATTTTGTTTTGTTCTTTTTTTAAGTGGAAACTTGAGGTTTACCATATGCATCTTAACTTATCAGAATCAGCTTCAGATTTATATTAGCTCAATTCTAGTAATATATAGATATGTTACTCCTATATCTACCACCATCTGTTAGTTTGCCATACTGTGGTGGCTTGCATGTTGCTATGATTCTGGAAGCTATGCCAATGGTATTTGAAATACCAGGAGGGTCACCCATTGTGGACAGGTTTCAGCAGTGTTTCCAGACTAAAACAGGCTAAGAAGAAGGACCTGAAGATCTACTTCTGAAAATCTCATTGGCCAGTGAAAGTCTTATGAATAACAGTGAAACATTGTCTGATATAGTGCTGGAAGATGAGCCCTTCAGCTGGAAGGCACTCAAAATACAATTGGGAAAGAGCTGCCTCCTCAAAATAGAGTCAACCGTAATAACGTGGATGGATAAGATATGCCACTTCCTGATGTGGCACAACTCAAAATAAGAAGAAACAGCTATAAACATCCATTAATAACCAGAACATGGAATGTTCTAAGTATGAATCTAGCAAAATTGGAAGTTGTAAAAAGTGAAATGGAACGCATGAAGATTGATGTCCTAGGCATTAGTGAGCTGAAATGCACTGGTATCGGCCATTTAGAATTGGGCAATATTTAGGTTTACTATGCCAGGAATAATGAATCGAAGAGGAACAACATCACATTCATCATCAAAAAGAACATTTCAAGATCTATCCTGAAGTACAACACTGTCGTGATAGGATAACATCCATGCATCTACAAGGAAGACCAGTGAACACAACTATTATTCAAATTTATGCACCAACCACTAATGCCAAAGATGAAGAAATTGAAAATTTTTACCAACTCCTGCAGTGTGAAATTGATCAAATATGCAATCAACATACACCGATAATTAATGGTGATTTCCAAATGCAAAATTTGGAAACAAAGAAGGATCAATAGTTGGAAAATATGGCCTTGGTGAAGAAATGATGCAGGAGATTGCATGATAGAATTTTGCAAGATCAACAACCTGTTCCTTGGAAATACCTTTTTTCAATAACATAAACAGCAACTATACACGTGAACATCACCAGATAAAATACACAGGGACCAAATTGACTAAATCTGGGGAAAGAGACAATGGAGAAACTCTATCATCAATCAGAACAAGGCCAGTGGCCGACTGTGGAACAGACCATCAATTGCTCATAAGCAAATTTAAGTGGAAGCTGAAGAAAACTAAAACAAATCCATGAGAGCTAAAGCACAACCTTGAGCGTATCCCACCTGAATTTAGAGACCATTTCAAGAATAGGTTTGACACATTGAATGCTAATGGCCAAAGACCAGAGTAGTTGTGGGATGACACCAAGAACATCATACATGAAAAAGGCAAGAGGTCATTAAATAGACAAAGAAAATACTAAAATGGATGTCAGAAGAGACTCTGAAACTTGCTCTGGAACATAGAGTAGCTAAAGAGAACAGGAGAAATGATGAAGTAAAACAGCTGAACAGAAGATTTCAAAGGGTGTCTCAAGAAGACAAAGTAAAAATATTTTAATGAAATTGCAAAGACCTGGAGTTAGAAAAACAAAAGAGAAGAACAAGCTTGGTGTTTCTCAAGATGAAAAAACTGAAGAAAAAATTCGAGCCTCAAGTTGCAATATTGGAGAATTCTATGGGCAAAATATTGAATGACACAGCAAGCATCAAAAGTAGATAGAAGGAATACATAATACCAAAAAGAACTGGTTGATGTTCAGCCATTGCAGGAGGTGGCAGATGATCAAGAACCATTGGTATTGAAGGATGAAATTCAAGCTGGACTGAAGGCATTAGCAAAAGACAAGGCACCGGGAATTGACAGAATACCAATTAAGATGTTTCAACAAACAGATGCTCTGCTGGAAGCACTCACTTGTCTATGCCAAAAAATTTGGAAGACAGCTACCTGGCCAACTGACTGGAAGAGAGCCATATTTGTGCCAATTCAAAAGAAAGGAGATCCAACGAAATGCAGAAATTATCGAACAATATCATTAATATCACACACAAGTAAAAATTTGCTGAAGATAATTCAAAAACAGTTGCAGCAGTACATTGACAGGGAACTGCCAGAATTCAAGCTGGATTCAGAGGAGGACATGGAATGAGGAATAACATTGCTGATGTCAGATGGATCTTGGCTGAAAGCAGTGAATACCAGAAAGATGTTTACTGGTGTTTTATTGACTCTGCAAAGTCATTCAGCTGTGTGGATCCTAACAAAGTATGGTTACTGTTGTGAAGAATGGGAATTCCAGAACACTTAACCATGCTCATTAGGAATCTGTACATAGACAAAGAGGCAGTCGTTTGAACAGAACAAGGGAAACTGCATGGTTTAAAAACAGGAAGGGTGTGCATCATGGTTGTATCCTTTCACCACATTTATTCAATTTGTATGCTAAGCAAATAATACAAGAAGCTGGACTATATGAAGAAGAATGGGACATCAGGATTGGAGGAAGATTCATTAACAACCTGTGATATGCAGATAACACAACCTTGCTTACTGCAAGCAAAGAGGATGTGAAGCACTTACTGATGAAGATCCAAGACTACAGTCTTCAGTATGGATTACACCTCAACATAAAGAAAACAAAAATCCTCAACAGCTAGAGCAATAAGCAACATCATGACAAATGAAGAAAATATTGAAGTTACAAAGAATTTCATTTTACTTGCATCCACAATCAACATCCCTGGAAGCAGCAGTCAAGAAATCAAAAGATCCTTTGCACTGGGTGAATCTGAGGCAAAAGACCTCTTTAAAATATTAAAAAAGCAAATATGTCATTTTGAGGACTCAGGTGCACCTGACCCAGCCCATGGTATTAAAGCTATACAAAGAATAGGGAAGACTGAAGAACTGATGCCTTTGAGTTATGTTGTTGGGAAATTTATTTCACATGTATTATCTTTCTATATGTTATAGGCCCAATATTACATTATATACATTGTTTTATACAATTGCTTTTAAATCAGTTATGAGAATAAAGGAGAAAGTGTGCACTTTTGCTGTGGTTTTTAAATAGTTACATTTACTGGTGGTCTTCGTTGTTGTTGTTTTTAATTACCATCCGAGGTCACTTGCCTTCAGCCTGAAGAGCTTCCTTTAGTATTTCTTTTAAGTCTGATAGCAAGAAATTTTGTCAGCTTTTGTTGATTTGGAAAAGTCCTTATTTTGCCTTTATTTCTGAAAAATGTTGGATATAAGATCCTGTGTTGATAGATTTTTTGGTGTTTGTTTCTATTTCTTTCTTTTAACACTTTGAATATGTTGTTCCACTGCCTTCTGATCACCATTGTTTTTGCTGGGAAGTCAGTTGTTAATCATATTGGGGATTTCTTTTTTAAACTATGAGTCTTTTTTCTCTTGCTGCTTCCAAGGTTTTCTCCATGTCTTTGACTTTCAGCATTTTTACTATGATGTGTCTGTGGATCTCTTTGTGTTTATCTTGCTTGGAATTTGTTTAAGATTCCTGGATGTGTAATTATTGTTTATAAATAAATTACGGAAGTTTTCAGCCATTATTTCTTTGAATTTTTTTTTCTGCTCCTTTCCTTTTCTCCTTCCCTTCTAGTGCTCCTATTACGTGTATGTTGGTGCACTTGATAATAACTCATATTTTTCTGAGACACTGTTCATTTTTCTTCATTTTTTTTCTTTCTTCAGCTTCCATAATCCCTACTGATCTATTTTCAAGTTCACTAATTCTTTCTTCTGCCAGTTCACATCTACTCTTGAGTCCTTCTAGTGAATTTTTATATTTCAGTTATTATAATTTTCAACTCCAGAATTTTCACCTGACTCTTTGACATAATTTTTATCTGTTTATTATGTTCTTTATTTGAAGCAATATTGTCATCATACCTTCCTTTACTTATTTAATCATTCTTTTCTTTAGTTTGGTGAATATATTTATAATGACTGTTTTGAAATATTTTTCTGTGAAATCCTACATCTGATCACTTTCACAGGCAGCTTGTGTTGCCTACTTCCCCCCTTTTCACCCTAGCGCATGGGTCATCCTTCCCTGTCTCCTTCCCCCCCCCGCCCCCGCCCCCACCCCATGGCTTATAATTTTTGTTGTAAACTGGACATTTCATATAATATATTGTAGAAACTTGGTACATCTAGCTCCCCATCCTGGTGCTTGTCATTGTTATTTGCTGGTTTGTTTATTTAGTGACTGCCTGGATTATTTTGGAGACTTGGTGGTGCAGTTGTTGAGAACTTGGCTGCTAACCAAAAGATTGGCAGTTTGAATCCACCAACCACTCCTTGCAAACCCTATGGGGCAGTTCCACTCTGTCTTACAGGGTTGCTATGAGTCAGAATTGACAGCAACAGCTTCGGTTTGGGTTGGTTTGGATTATTTTAGTGAAATCTACCCCCCACACAGTGTTAAACCTTTGATTGTATTCCTCATGGAGGGGCAGCTTTGGGTATGAGAGTGAATTGGTAGGGCTCTTTCTTTCTTTCCCTGACTACACCCAGCTGTTAAACTCCATTAATTGCCAGCTAATTCCTGTATTGTTTTCAACAATACACTGGGGCATAAATTGCTCTATAAACTAATCTAATCAGATTAGGGCTCCTTTGAAGGGAGAGTTTCTGTGGTTTAGGTCTGATATTTTTCTGACTGCAAAATAAATCCCCTTAGCTGTCTTATTCTCCAATTCTCTACTACAAAATAGGCAGCCTACAATCTGGACTGCATCTTCATTAAATCTACACGTCTCCCAGTTACTTTTCATCACAACCTCCACTGTTCATGTGAGTGTCCTTAGGTTTGAACTTCTCCGTGCTCTTTTGCAAATAAATCAGTTCCTTTGTGAAGCATTTAGAAGAGTTCTGTTTTCTGGCCTGCTTCTCTTCCTAGGTGAAATCTAAAAGCAAGGTTCTCTGGAGTTGGGGGTGGACAATGACAAGCTTCTTTCTGAATAATATCCTTGTTCTAGGAGCTGACAGTGAAGTTGTACAGGCTTAGTAGCCCAAAGTCTAGTTTGGCTGTCCAGGCATGAACCAGCACCTCGCAAGCTGAACAAAGGAAATCAGAGCCACATTATTCTCAGTGTGTTACATCCAAGGTAGAAACTCTGTTCTATGAGCGGGGCCTAGGCACAAGAAAGGGGCCCTCACCTCTAAACTGCACTCACCCAGGGCATAGCTTCACCAACAGGTAGTTGTGGCAAGATGACATATGCTGAGGTCCTCACCTTTCTTACTCAGTTTTCATAGAGTCTTTCGAATAGATTCTTCATTTGTTGTTTTCCCTTAGGACTATTTCCAGGTTTTTTTTTTTTTTGGCTGTAGTTTGTTCATTTTTTAAACAATTTTTACCAGTTTCAGTGGGGAGTGGGCTAGCAAGCACCTCACTGTGTCATGCTGGAAGCCAATCCCCCTCTAGTATATGTTCTTATAAGGTGCCTGCATGGCAAAAATGGTTTGTACTCATCTATTAACCTCTGGGTCAGCAGTTCTAACCCACCCAGCACAAAGGAAAGGCTTGGCAATTTGCTTCCATAAAAATTACAGCCAAGAAAACCCTATGGGGAAGTTCTACTCTGTAACACATGGAGGTTGCCATGAGTTGGAATCAACTTGATGGTAATAGGTGTGGGTTTTTTTTTTTTCTTTTTTTTTTGGTTTATATATTCCCGAATAAGTTTAAAATGTTCATTTCTGAACTATATTTTCCTCCAGGTGACTTATCAACCCTCTTACATTCAGGAATCAGGTCCATTTGACTCCAAAGCATTTCATATTATCCAGAGAATTGAAACCCCCAGGCTAGAAGGAGATATCTGTTATTTTGAAATGGTGAGGTTTGTTTCCCCAAGTTTGGCTGGGCCTGGTTTTCATGGGATCACTGCAGCCAATGAACTTGCAAGCCTCTCACTGGTTCATTTTTAACTGTTGACACTAACAGATAACAAGAATGAAGTGAATGTTTATAAGAATTACATGCATCTCTTAGTGTTTATTTGATCCTTTTGAAATTAATCTTAGCATTTCTACAACATGTAATGTTAAACACGTCATTTGTTTTAAACTTAATACAGTGCATGGAAATGTTTAGGAGAATTAGAGCGCTTCAGATCTGTCACAGGGATAGACTATAGACACAATCTGCTCATGCCTTCTGAAACCTGTAGTTAGTCACGGACAACTATATGCTGCTCTTTTAAGAGTTCAATCACTGAAATCATTATTGCTGCATCTGAAAATGTTAATTGTGTTTACAATAAAATATGTGAATAAATAATAAAATATGTTAATGTTTTATTGTAACTGTTAAGATTTGCTAGAATAACATTCATTACACTGGATACAACTAGTAGATTTTATTTCTTGTGCCAAGTGCTATTGATTGTTAATGACTGCTTGGAGCTCTGTGAGAAGAATTCTAAGGCTGGGTCTGATTTCAACAAGAAAGAGGGTCACATTTGATAAGAAATATCTGCCACTGGTGTGGGTGCTGAGGGTGGTGGCTCACTAGCCTCGTATTTTCTAACTCTTCCCCAGAAGCAAAAGAATCAGTTTTATTGGGATATCTAGTGACCATTCAAAATTTCCAAAACCAAATGTCACCTCTCCCTTCTGAATATGCTCATCTCTCTCTACTTGCATCTATCTTGTGGCCGGATTGTCCTTCTAATTGTCCTTTCATGTAGTGTACAATTTTCTATTGGGCTTTTAGGGTCCTTCATGAGCTATTCATACCCCGGCTACCCATTTTATATTCCATAGTCCTTCCAGGCACAGCGTTCATTCAAGTTATTCTTGTTTCCTTGCTGTTCTGAACAGAAATACTGATAATTTTGTCTCTTAGCATTTGCTTAAATCTATCATCCCAGTCTGAAACACTCACCTTCCTCCTTTTTGCTTATTCAAATTTTATCCATCTTTTAAATGTGGCATAAGTCCTTTATATTATGTGAAATTCTTTCTGATTCTTTGATCCCCTCTACCCTGACACTCCAAATATTGATTTCCTAAAAACCTTGGGTTAGTTGCAGAAGATAGAAGCCATGCTATCTTTCTTGAAGCAAATAATTGGGTAGTGTTGTAAAGGCCAGATGATGGGGGATCATGCTCTAGTCTGGACCCTAAAAAAAGACTCACAAAACACCACAGAACTCATCCATCTGGGAAGCTGCTCCAGATGTTCAGTTAGAAAGAAGATGAACATACAATCTTAGGTAAAATCCAGGGATTAGGGGACTACTGCCATCATATCTGTTGTTTCAAGAGCCACATCATTCCTGCTAAAGCATACTTGAGAAAAAAAATGGATGTCCTATACCCAGCATCTTAGAAGCTAGGGACCCTGAGATTGAGTCCTTGAACAATGCTGTCCACACCCCCATGCCTCATGGCCATACTTCCCAGCAGAAAGTAGCATATACCTGAAAAGGGGCCCCATGTCCAGGGGCAGATTATCCAATAGGTGAGGTAAGCACGGTCCTTATCTTTTTTTTATTATTTTTATTGTGCTTTAAGTGAAAGTTTACAAATCGTTAGTCTCTCACACAAAAACTTATATACACCTTCCTACATACTCCCAATTGCTCTCCCCCGACGAGACAGCCTGCTCCCTCCCTCCACTCTCTCTTTTCGTGTCCATTTTGCCAGCTTCTAACCACCTCTACCCTTTCATCTCCCCCCTAGACAGGAGATGTCGACATAGTCTCAAGTGTCCACCTGATCCAAGAAGCTCACTCCTCACCAGCATCCCTCTCCATCCCCTTGTCCAGTCCAATCTCTGTCTGAAGAGTTGGCTTCGGGAATGGTTCCTATCCTGGGCCAACAGAAGGTCTGGGGGCCATGACCGCTGGGGTCCGTCTAGTCTCAGTCAGACCATTAAGTCTGGCCTTTTTACTACAATTTGGGGTCTGCATTCCACTGCTCTCCTGCTCCCTCGGGGTTCTCTGTTCTGCTCCCTGTCAGAGCAGTCATTTGTTGTAGCCGGGCACCCTCTAGTTCTTCTGGTCTCAGGCTGATGCAGTCTCTGGTTTATGTGGCCCTTTCTATATCTTGGGCTTGTAATTACCTTATGGCCATGGTATTCCTCATTCTCCTTTGGTCCAGGTGGGTTGAGACGAACTGATGCATCTCAGATAGCCGCTTGCTAGTGTTTAAGGTCCCAGAGGCCACTCTCTAAAGTGGGATGCAGAATGTTTTCTTAATAGATTTTATTATGCCAATCAACTTAATGTCCCCTGAAACCATGGTCCCTAAACCCCCGCCCCTGCTACGCTGGCCTTTGAAGCATTCAGTTTATTCAGGAAACTTCTTTGCTTTTGGTTTAGTCCAATTGTTATGACCTTGCCTGTATTGTGTGTTGTCTTTCCCGTCACCTAGTTTTTATCTACTATCTGATTAGTGAATATCCCTCTCCCACCCTCCATCTCTCTCCCATGTCCTAACGATCAAAGAATATTTTCTTCTCTCTTTAAACTATTTCTCAAGTTCTTATAATAGTAGTCTTATATAATATTTGTCCTTTTGCAACTGACTAATTTCACTCAGCATAACGCCTTCCAGATTCCTCCATGTTATGAAATGTTTCACAGGTTCATCACTGTTCTTTATCGATGCGTAGTTTTCCATTCTGTGAATATACCATAATTTATTTATCCATTCATCCATCGATGGGCATCTTGGTTGCTTCCATCTTTTTACTACTGTAAACAGTGCTGCCATGAACATGGGTGTGCATCTATCTGTTCCTGTAAAGGCTCTTATTTCTTTAGACATATTCCAAGGAATGGGATTGCTAGATTGTATGGTAGTTCTATTTCTAGTTTTTTAAAAAAAAACTTTTTTAAGGAAGCACCAAATCGATTTCCAAAGTGGTTGTACCATTTGACATTCCCACCAGCAGTGTATAAGTGTTCCAATCTCTCCACAACCTCTCCAACATTTATTATTTTGTGTTTTTTGAATTAGTGCTAGCCTTGTGGAGTGAGATGGAATCTCATTGTAGTTTTGATTTGCATTTCACTAATGCCTAATGATCACGAGCATTTCTTCATGTATCTGTTAGCTACCTGAATGTCTTCTTTAGTAAAGTGTCTGTTCATACCTTTTGCCCATTTTTAATTGGATTATTTGTCTTTTCGCAGTTGAGTTTTTGCAATATCATGTAGATTTTAGAGATCGGGCGCTGATCGGAAATGTCATAGCTAAAAACTTCTTCCAGTCTATAGATAATTTTTTTATTCTTTTGGTGAAGCCTTTGGATGAGCACAGGTGTTCGATTTTTATCAGCTCCCAGTTATCTAGTTTGTCTTCTGCATTGTTAGTAATGTTTTGTATACTGTTTGTGGCATGTATTAGGGCTCCTAACGTTGTCCCTATTTTTTCTTCCATGATCTTTATCGTTTTAGGCTTTATATTTAGGTCTTTGATCCATTTTGAGTTCATTTTTGTGCATGGTGTGAGTTATGGGTATTGTTTCATTTTTTGCAGGTGAATATCCAGTTCTGCCAGTACCATTTGTTAAAAAGGCTCTTTTCGCCAATTAACTGGCACTGGGCCTTTGCCAAATATCAACTGCTCATATGTAGATGCACTTATGTCTGGATTCTCAATTCTGTTCCATTGGTCTGTGTATCTGTTGTCGTACCAATACCAGGCTGTTTTGACTACTGTGGCGGTATAATAGGTTCTAAAATCAGGTAGAGTAAGGTCTCCCACTTTGTTCTTCTTTATCAGTGAAGCTTTACTCATCCGGGGCCTCTTTCCCTTCCATGTGAAGTTGGTGATTTCTTTCTCCATCTCATTAAAAAATGTCGTTGGAATTTGGATGAGAATTGCATTAAATCTATAGATCACTTTTGGTAGAATAGACATTTTTATAATGTTAAATCTTCCTATCCATGAGCAAGGTATGTTTTTCCACTTATGTAGGTCTCTTGGTTTCTTGCAGAAGTATTTTGTGGTTTTCTTTGTATAAGTCTATTATATATCTCTGGTAAGATTTATTCCTAAGTATTTTATCTTCTTGGGGGCTACTGTAAATGGTATTGATTTGGTGGTTTCCTCATCAATGTTCTTTATGTTGGTGTAGAGGAATCCAACTGATTTTCGTATCTCTATCTTGTATCCCAATGCTCAGCTGAACTCTTCTATTAGTTTCAGTAGTTTTCTTGAGGATTCCTTAGGGTTTCCTGTGTATAAGATCATGTCATCTGCAAATAGAGATACTTTTACTTCTTCCTTATGAATCTGTATGCCCTTTATTTCTTTATCTAGCCTAATTGCTCTGGCTAAGACCTCCAGCAAAATGTTGAATAAGAGCGGTGAAAAAGGGCATCCTTGTCTGATTCACCATCTCAAGGGGAGTGGTTTCAGGCTGTCTCCATTTAGGGTGATGTTGGCTACTGGCTTTGCATAAATGCCCTTTATTATGTTGAGGAATTTTCCTTCTGTTCCTATTTTGCTGTGAGATTTTATCATGAATGGGTGCTGAACTTTGTCAAATGCCTTTTCTGCATCATTTGATAATACCATGTGATTCTTATTTTTTGTTTTATTTATATGATGGATTATGTTAATTGTTTTTCTAGTGTTGAACCATCCTGCATATGTGGTATGAATCCCACTTCATCATGGTGAATTATTTTTTGATATGTCATTGAATTCTATTGGCTAGTATTTTGTTGAGGATTTTTGCATCTAAGTTCATGAGGGATATAGGTCTGTGCTTTTCTTCTTTTGTAGTGTCTTTAGCTGGTTTTGGTATCAGGGATATGGTGGCTTCACAGAATGAGTTAGGTAGTATTCCGTCCTTTTCTATGCTCTGAAATACCTTTAGTAGTAGTGGTGTGAACTCTTCTCTGAAAGTTTGGTAGAGCTCTGCAGTGAAGCCATCCGGGCCAGGGCTTTTTTTTTGTTGGGAGTTTTTTGATTACTTTTTCAATCTCTTCTTTTGTTATGGGTCTATTTAGTTGTTCTGCCTCTGTTTGTGTTAGTTTAGCTGTAGGTAATGTGTTTCTAGGAATTTATCCATTTCTTCTAGGTTTTCAAATTTGTTAGAGCATAATTTTTCATAGTAATCTGACATGATTCTTTTAATTTCAGTTGGGTCTGTTGTAATATCGTCCATCTCATTTCTTATTCAGGTTATTTGCTTCCTCTCCTGTTTTTCTTTTGTCAGTTTGACCAATGGTTTATCAATTTTGTTGATTTTTTTCAAAGAACAAGCTTTTGTTCTTGTTAATTCTTTCAATCTTTCTTCTGTTTTCTGTTTCATTTAGCTCTGCTCTAATTTTTATTATTTGCTTTTCTCTGGTGACTGAAGGTTTGTTTTCTTGCTCTCTTTATATTTATTCAAGTTGTAAGGATAATTCTTTGATTTTGGCCCTTTCTTCTTTTTGGATGTGTGCATTTTTTGATATAAATTGACCTCTGAGCGCTGCTTTCGCTGTGTCCCAAAGGTTCTGATAGAAAGTGTTTTCATTCGCATTGGATTCTATGAATTTCTTTATTTCATCGTTAATGTCTTCTATAATCCAGTCTTTTTTTGAGCAGGCTATTGTTCAGTTTCCAAGTGTTTGATTTCTTTTCCTTGCTTTTTCTGTAATTGATTTCCACTTTTATGGCTTTATGATCAGAGAAGACAAAAAAAAACATTTTTTTTTTTTTTTTTAGAGAAGATGCTTTGTAATATTTCAATGTTTTGGATTCTGCTAAGGCTTGCTTTATGGTGTAACATGTGGTCTATTCTGGTGAATATTCCATGTGCACTAGAAAAGAAAGTGTACTTGGCTGCTGTTTGGGTGGAGTGTTCTGTATATGTCTATGAAGTCGAGTTGGTTTATTCTGGCATTTAGATCCTCCGTGTGTTTATTGAGCTTCTTTCTGAATGTCCCGTCTTTCCCCTAAAGTGGTGTGTTGAAGCCTCCTACTATTATTGTGGAGCTGTCTCATTTTTCAATGCTGATAGAGGTTTTTTTTTTTTTTTTTTATGTATCTTGCAGCCCTATCATTGGGTGCATAAATGTTTAATATGGTTATATCTTCTTGGTATATTGTCCCTTTAATCACTATATAGTGTCCTTCCTTATCCTTTCTGATGGATTTAACTTTAAAGTCTATTTTGTCAGAAATTAATATTGCCGTTCCTGCTTTTTTTTGATTGTTGTTTCCTTGATATACTTTTTTCCATCCTTTGAGTTTTAGTTGATTTGTGTTTCTAAGTCTAAGGTGTGTGTTTTTAAGTCTAAGGTGTGTCTCTTGTAGGCAGCATATAGACGGATGGTGTTTTTTAATCCATTCTGCCACTCTCTGTCTCTTTATTGGTGCATTTAGTCCATGTACATTCAGGGTAATTATGGATAGGTATGAATTTAGTGCTTTTGTTTTGATGTCTTTTTTTGTGTTGTTGACAGTTTCTTTTTCCCACTTAATTTTATGTGCTGAGTAGGTTATCTTTATATATTGTTCTTTCCTCATATTTGTTCTTGTTGATTTTGTCTCTACTGAGTGTCTATTTTTCCCTTGTATTTTATTTTGATATGTAGGAAGTTTGTCTCCTTTGTGGTTACCTTATTATTTACCTCTATTTTCTAAATTTAAACTGAAATTTTATTTCTTTGTATCGCCTTGTCTTCCTCTCCTTATGGAAGATCTGTGACTACATTTCTTAGTCCCTCTTTATTGTTTCGATATTGTCTTCTTTTACATAATAACATCGCTGTTTCCCTGTTTTGAGCGTTTTTTTTATCTTGATTTATTTTTGTGATTTCCCTGTCTGGGTTGACTTCTGATTGCTCTGCCCAGTGTTCTAGTCTTCGGTTGATACCTGATATTATTGATTTTCTAACCAAAGAACTCCTTTAGTATTTCTTGTAGCTTTCGTTTGGTTTTTACAAATTCCCTAAACTTCTGTTTATCTGGAAATGTACTAATTTCACCTTCGTATTTCAGAGACAGTTTTGCTGGATATAAGATTCTTGGGTAGCAATATTTTCCTTCAATTTTATATATAAGTCATCCCATTGCCTTCTTACCTGCATGGTTTCTGCCGAGTAATCTGAGCTTATTCTTATTGACTCTCCTTTGTAGGTGACTTTTCATCTATCCCTAGCTGCTCTTAAAATTCTCTCTTTACGTTTAGTTTTGGCAAGTTTGATTATAATGTCTTGGTGACTTTCTTAAAAACCTACTTCATGTGGAGTTCAGTGAACATCTGGGATAGATATCATCTCATCTTTTGCCATATCAGGGAAGTTTTCTGCTAACAAATCTTCAACAATTCTCTCTGTATTTTCTGTTATCCCTCCCTGTTCTGGTACTCCAGTCACTCATAGGTTATTACTCTTGATAGAGTCCCACATGATTCTTAAGGTTTCTTCATTTTCTTTAAATTCTTTTATCTGATTTTTCTTCAATTATATTAGTGCCACAGGCTTTACCTTCAAGTTCAGAAATTCTGCCTTCCACTTGCTCAATTCTGCTTCTCTGACTTTCTATTGAGTTGTCTACTGCTGTAATTTTATCGTTAATCTCCTGAATTTCTGACTGCTGTCTATGAATTTTTCCAGCTTAAGTTTTTCATTATGTTCCTGAATAATCTTTTTAATTTCTTCAATTGCTTTAATCTGTGTGTTCCTCGGCTTGTTCTGCATATTGTCTCATTTCTTTCCTGATGTATTGTAGGGTTCTGTATATTAATCTTTTGTATTCTGCCTCTGGTAATTCCAGGAATGCACTTTCATCTAGAAGATCCCTTGATTCCTTGTTTTGAGTGCTTGTTGAGGTGGTCATGGTCCATTTCTTTATGTGACTTGTTATTGACTTTTGTCTCCGAGCCATCTATAATTTATTGTATTAGTTTATTTTATGTTTGCTTACTGTGTCATAGCTTCTTGTTTTGTTTTGTTTTTATATGCTCAAATGGGTTGCTTGAGTGAGTTGGCTTGGTTATTTTCTCTCTGGAGCTCTGACATCCTGTCCCCAGCTGGCTAGAGCCGTTATCAAGTGTATCAGTCTAGGAGTCCATTCACTTTTCTTTTATGAATTCAGCTCAGGTGTTCAGGTAGCTGATCATCAAGTGTGTGGTACATGTTCTGTCCTACAGTCTTAGGGGGCAAGGGTGATTGGTGTAGGCACCAGTATCTGGTTGTAGCTGGGGGCTACACTCTGAATAAGGCAGGGGGCTGAGAATCATCTCACAAGTGTCTCTGAGAAAGCGTGTCCCTGTTCCCTACAGTGTACAGGTGGGTGGATTCTGCAGGTGGACCATGGACACCCAATGCTTTTGGTTTTAAGGACTGGGAAGTACCAGTTATCCTTGGACCCCTGTTGCAGTTGGCTGGGTGAACTGAGTGGAGTCACCAGTACTTAGGCCCCTGATGTGGGTAGGTGACTGTTTAATAGGCAAAGCAACATCAAACATCAAACACCCACCTCTCCACCACACAGCTGAAATAGCTGTAGTCTGCCAACAAGGGCTTCTTCTCCTGAATAGGCCCACAGAGGTCCATGCAGAGGGGAAATGTACTCAAAGCCCATGGACCATTTATGCCTGGACAGGAGCTGCTTCTGTCCTGAGCACCCCTGGTTAGTGGAGTTGGCAAATTATCTTTTCCCCCAATTGCAAATTTATTCCTTCTCCAAGGCCAGGACGATGGCTCTAGGCACTAAACGGGTCCCAGGGAAATCAGCCACTGAAGCCGGCTTGGGAGGGGGGCATGGGGGGGAGGGTGCAGTAAAATATACACAAGCACTTAACTTTTGCCAAGAACACCACTCTTCTCTGGTTCCGGAGGTGTGAGTAGGCTGTGTGGCTCACTGTTTCTCCCTGAGGAAACTGAAGCTGGACGCTAGTACCAGCATGCTGCCGCTGCTCCCGGGATGGTGCCTTCAGGCCCCTGCGATTCAGGTCTGGTAACTCCTCTCTGCTTCTGAACCATCTCTTTCTCCCCCTGCCCCTCGGTTCATTTTCTAAGCTTGCCTTTGATGTTCAGGGCTCCTAGCTTGTCATAAATATACTTGTTTCGCTTGTTTTTTTCAGGCCTTTCTTGTAAGAGGGCTCACTGGAATTGTCTGTCTATTCTGCCATCTCAGCTCCACCTCCACAGTGCTTATCTTGCTTATCAGATCACCTGTAGAGAAATTGTTCACTACAGATTAGTTAGCATGCACAAGTAAGCCCAGGCTTACATTACTTACTGGTTCATCCACCTCTGTCACACCCACTGCTGTTTAGTCGATTCTGACTCTTAGCAACCCCATAGGGTTTCCCAGGCTGTAAATCTTTATGGAAGCAGACTGCCACATCTTTCTCCCACAGAGGCACTGGTGGTTTTGAATTGCCAACTTTTCAGCTAGCAGTCGATTGCTTTACCCTACCAGGGACAGTAAATTTGAAAAGAGGCTTTGATTCTGTACGAAGGAGATGTGGGGTTGGGAGAGAGACAGATACCAACCACATGTAGGAGCAGAATCTTTGATGTGATGAAAAAATGTGAGGTTGTTCGCTACAGATGATCTGGTAAGCACGATAAGCTCTGTGTTTACCTTACCTATTGGGTAAACCACTCTTGTTGCCATGTCTACTTTCCAAATCTTGCATGAGTGAACCTGATCCTGATTGCTTCAACCTAAATCTTGAAAGACAGCTAAATGAATCTGGGAGATGTTATTTTTAACTTTCTAACATCTACAACACAGGAAAGCACACCAGAAAGAGGGTGGAATGGATGTGGGGCACCTATCTGCTATATTTGTTGTATCCATCCCAACTTGTTATATTTAAAAGTTGCATATCCACTCCTGCCATTTCCCTGTTTACAGTTTTTCAGTGCTTCTTACTTGCTTACAGCATGAATCCCTAACTACTTAGCATGATCTACAAGGCTCTTTGCTGTACAAAGGGGGCATGAACACATATACCACCAACCCTTGAGTGTAAATATAAGATAGGGCTTATTAGGGAGGGGTTGTGAGGATAGCTTTTCTAGTTTCAGGGCTCTTGAGTTTTCTCTCTTTTAGTTTCACAAAGTCATAAAAAACATGGCCTTATACTTTCTGAGATTTGAGTCTTCTCACCACCTCCCTTGCTTTTATCTGCAGCTTCCCTTTCTTATGTTCTTTTTGTCCCAGTCCTGTTCCATTTGGGTGATATTCCCAGAAGTTTCTCTTTGATGTGATACTTTGTCTTGGAGCAAAGCTCAGTGTGAAGCTTTAGTTTGTTAGTTTCAAGAGGTTTTAGGGTCCAGGCTGGTTCAATAACATCTGTTATTATTGCATCAACATCCCCTTGCACTCACTCACAAGTTGGGTCCTCCAGAATCCCTTTCTACTTTTGGTTGCTGTTCTCAGATTGAGTCTCCACAAATTCCAGTGAATACCTATTGATATTTTGGGATTCGCATGATCTCAGTGCCATCAGAACTCAGTTGCCTTCCCTTGCTTCCTTCCTTCCTTCTGCACAGATTCTAATTCCATGTGGGTCTTTTACTTGTTGGTGGTTTGTGCCTACACATTTGGGTGTTAATCAGGATACCATGACTCCTACTTCTGTTGCAGATATTTTCTGTGGCTCTTTAAACCTAGTTACTATGTCTTTTTCTTTATTTTTTTGATAGGGAAATTCAGGGATGAATTAAAAAACTATTCGATTTCCATCATTATTTTCTTTCAAAAAATATCAAATGAATAAATAGAAAATCTTCAATGACTCTGAATTTATCCCCAGTCTTATTAGAATAAAATGATCTTAGAAAATTCTTGATGTTTTGGAGAATGATGGGTTTGGATGGATCCCTCCACTAACCAGCCAGCACTCTCACTAAGTTGACATTTTTGACTTGCTTCTCACTCCACACAAAGACTCCTTACATGGTGTGACACACAGACCTGTCCACCCACTACCCTTATCCTGGGGAAACAGATGCCACTTCTGGTTCTCTCAAGAACTTTTTTTAGGCATTTCAGGTGGTATTCTTAAAGAAAGTGGCTGAACATTGTCATTAATAATTTAAATGAATTCTAACTATCCCTTAATGTTTGTGTCACTAACTCAAGAGTTGAGGTCTGGGGTGGGTGAAATTAGGTGCAACTTATCGGCTGAGTCTAGGGCTTGTTCCTAGGATTTGCTTTTGCCAGAAGATAGAGGAGGAAACTACCACTTAAGTTTCAGTAGTGAAGGAAATAATACTACATAATAGGTGATTTCTCCACAATAATAAGGTGAGTTAGATGTTGAAAAGAGGGGAAAAAAAAGATAAATTTTTACTTCAATCCATCCTTTTGGCTGGCCAACATCCACATACACTTCCTTAAATAATAAAAATTATCAAAAAAAAAAAAAAAAAAAGAAGAAAGGAAGGGAGAAAAAGAGGAACAAGAGAGGAAAAAGAAGAATAAGAAATCACTTAACAAAAGACAACCATTCTTTATACAACTGAACACAATTTCACCAAAGAGATAGGCTAAGATCTCTTAAGTTCTTGCTTCAGCTTCAGGTACAGGATTTCTGATAATGCTGATTTGGTGTTTGGCAGTCCATACTGTGAAGTTGAACTCACTAACACACTTATATCAAATCATGGCAAACGAGAAAAAGGAAGGAGAATTTATTACACCATATGGAAAGAAACACAGATAAAAATGAAGGCTATTTTTTTCTATAACTGGTTATGATACTGTAGCTAATTTTATGATTTCCCTTCTCCGTTACTTATTTCATATTTCCTCTATAGGGTTGCTATGAATCAGAGTCCACTCAATGGCAACAGGTTTTGGTTTTTTTGGTTGATTCTTGCCTGAGTGAGGTGGCGTATATGATCCATGCCTTCCTTTCTAAGGGAACTGAGCTGTTGATTATCTTGCATGTAGAGATTTCTATGAAATTTGTACCACTTCAAATGATACCATTAGATGCCCCAGGAGATCGCCTGAATTTATTCCTTCCTCTTTCCTGCTACCCTTTTGTAGCAGCAATCTTATTTCATCTTGATACTGAGGATCAACAATCCAAACTAACACTACTTAATCTTTTTTTTTTTTGCATGTTCTCCCAGGAGCATGAAAAACTCAAAACACTCAGGAGGGCAATTATAACCTACAATTCAATGTAATCATTTTTGTGTTTTCTGATGAAAACATTCCTTTCTTGAGAAGTAAGACAGAATAGTGGTTAATTTGATTAAACTTAAATTGCTTGGGTTCAAATCTCAACTCTACCACTTGGCAGTTCTCTGAACTCAGTTTCCCAATCTGCAAAACGTGGACAATAAGAGTACTTCTCTCATACATTTGTTATGATGAGTAAATATGTTATTACATATAAATCACATAAAACAGTGTCGAGCACATAAATGTTCATAAATATTAGCTGTTATCACTGTGTGCTAAACAAGCAGAGCACAGTTACAAGGACAGGAAACAAACAAAACAATCAAGGGGTTCACTAGACATTACTGTGAGGCTTACACAACCCCTAGCTCCTTACACATACACATTTCCACATCTTCATTTCCAGACCTGGAAATTCTGTTAATGGGAGAATTAGTACCATATATTTATTGCTTATTCAAAGAATATAAATTACCCTGCACAGTGTATCCCAGTCTCTCCAGATTATGTCACAACTGGCACTGATTTTTACAAAGGTCCATATTATTGTTCACTAAGGTCGTTATTTCTGGAACATGATAAAATACAACGAATCTCATTGGTATTGACCCATCGTCTTAATTAATTATTTTCTGTAAAATGAATTGTTTGATGAGAAATAATGTTGTGTGGGTTATAATAATAACATATAAGGCATTTATTTGGACCACAGATGTGTGATAAAATCATATTGGGCAAGGAAAGCAAATCCCAAGCCAGAGTAACTTTCTCTTCCAAGGGGGCAAAGCATTGCTCCTTCAGAGTGGAATGGTTTAATGTAATCAATCTGCTATCAGAGGCTAGCTAGTCACTTTGAAATAAATCAGGAGCTAGGGTTGGTTGTTATTTTGCAATTGTTCAAGGAAAGTTCTTAGTCTCCATAGCTATCAATCATCCTTGATTACATGGTTACATGGACCTGATGTTCCATATATGAAATAGCACTGCATATTATTCATTTACTCAGAACATAGACTTTACTCTGTAGTGTACTCCAAAGGAGAGAATTCAAATACTAACTTTACTTTGCTCATGAGAATACTGAACCAATATTTTAGTTTTCTGTTGCTGCCATAACAAATTACCACAAATTTGGTGTCTTAAAACATGAATTAATCATCTCAGATAGGTCAGAAGTTCAACACGGGTCTCATGTGGCTAAAATCAAGGTGTTAGTAGGACTTTTTCTTTCTAGAGACTCTAGAGGAGAATCTATTCCCTTGATCATTCAAGTTGTAGCATAAATAAGTTTCTTTGTGATTGTACAACTGAGGTCCTTGTTAGTTGTCAGCTGAGGGGTATTCTCAGCTTTTGGAGGTACCCCCACATTCCTTAGCCCATGAACCCCTTTATCCATCTTCAAAGCCAGCAATGGTGAGTTGAGCTCCTTTCACACTTTGAATCTCTCCTGCTGCTTCTTCTGTTATCTCTCTCTGACACTTCTGCCAGGAAGTGTCCTTCACTTTTAAGGGATCATGTGATAAGACTGGACCCACTGTGATAATATAGGATAATCTTCCTATCTTGAGATCCATAACCTAATCATATCTGCAAAGAACTCTTTTGCCATGTAACATAAACATATTCACAGTTTCCAAGGATTAGGGCATGGACATCTCTGGAGGGCTATTATTAGCCTACCCTAAGCAAACACTACAATGACTGGAGAAGAAGAATGATTAATGCCCACCTGATTCTCTGGAGTAGGAACCTTTTGATGATTATTCAAATGGGAGACAATATTATTCTACAAATCCTCAAATTTTGCTCCTTCCAACTCCTTAGCCATTTAGATAACCCATTAGAAACTACCTAGAACCTTAACTCAGGTCACCATTCTTTCCAGGAAAAGTGTAAAAAGAGATGTACTGGTCAAAGGAGGGAGCTCTCATGGTGCAGTGGTTAAGCATTCGGCTGCTAACCAAAAGGCCAGCAATTTGAATCCACCAGCAGCTCCCCGGAAACCCTATGGGCAGTTCTACTCTGTCCTATAGGGTTGCTATGAGGTGACATCAACTGGACCGCAACGGGTTAGGTTTTTTTTTGGTCAAAGAAGAGTTAATATATCTCTGAGGTAAGTTGTAAAAGAGTATACTTCTCCCATCAAGGGGAGAAAATTGCTTCTGGTGTCCTCTATTTGTTGAAAATTCATTGAAAAAAGCATTTGTCAGATTAATAACTCCATACTTAGTATCAAGGGCTCTACTGATTTCTTCTAATAAGAAGACCATGAAAGGAAAGGCACCTGCAATTATAGTCATACATTATTAAGCTCACAATAATCCACTGTCATTCTCCAAGGCTGATCTATTCTTGCTAGTGGCTAAACCAAGAAACAGAAGGGGCCCGTGAATAGGAATTATTACTCCTGCATGTTCCCAAATATTTAATGGAGACACAGATTTTCATGATCCTCATAAAGATATGGATCATTTTTTATTTCTTATTTTGGCAAAAAGCAGGAAGTGTAGAGGCTGTATGCTGAGCAAATAATCCAAGAAGCTGGGCTATATGAAGGAGAACACAGCATCAGGATCGGTGGAAAACTCATTAACAACCTGCGATATGCAGATGACACAACCTTGCTTGCTGAAAGCAAAGAGGACTTGAAGCACTTACTGATGAAGATCCGAGTCTAGAGCCTTCAGTATGGATTACACCTCAACATAAAGAAAACTAAAATCCTCACAACTGGACCAATAAGCCACATCATGAAAAACGGAGAAGACATTGAAGTTGTCAAGGATTTCATTTTACTTGGATCAACAATCAAGGCTCATAGAAGCAATACTCAAGAAATCAAATGACGTACTGCTTTGGGAAAAACCTCTTTAAAGTGTTAAAAAAAAAAAAAATGAAGATGTCCCTTTGATGACTACAGCACACCTGACAATCACCTCATGCATATACGGAAGCTGGGCAAAGAAAAAGAATACTGAAGAATTGACACATTTGAATTATAGTGTTGACAAAGGATATTGAATATACTGTGGACTGCCAGAAGAATGAACAAATCTGTCTTGAAGGGGGTATTGTCAGAATGCTCCTTAGGAGTGAGGATGGTAAGACTTCATCTCACTTACTTTGGACATGTTATCAGGAGGGTCCAATCCCTGGAGAAGTACATCGTGCTTGATAAAATAGAAGGTCTGTGAAAAAGAAGGTCCTCAATGAGATGGATTAACAAACTGGTTGCAACAATGGGATCAAACACAACAACGATTGTGGGGATGGTGCAGAACTGGGCTACATTTCATTCTGTTACGTATAGGGTTGTGATGAGTCATGGCCAACTCGATGGCACCTAACAACAACAGGCATTAGTACCAATTCAGGCCTGATGTCCAATATACATAAAAGGTTTGGATGTTTGCCATTCTTAGAGGATAGATGCCTTAGTAAATAGTCACAGATTCCTTTGAAGAAAGATTCTAAGTATGAACTTGGGTGTTTTTGCAGGATCAAGTGTTCAAGGGTCTTGAGTTTTTTAATTCAGGACTAAGAATTAGATGAAGATCCATGACCACCATAACATCGTAATGGTTAAAGCCAGGCTTCTTCTTACACAGGTATATCCATCAAATGGGACTTTAGTGAGTATGGAAGAGAAAGTAATGTTCACAGATATTTCCTATTCCCCATTCATTTCTCTGTCCCCTCAGATGTAAGTGGTGCCATGTAACTAGTTCTTCCCAAAAGGCTTTGAGCAGAAGTAACATGTATCACTTCTGGGATGAAGCCTAGAGAGCACATGTGAGTTTCCTGTGTGCTCTATTCCTCTGCAATGGCAATTTTGAAGTCAGATCTCAAGAATGAAGTAGGCTAGGTCTCTAAGACACTGAATGTAACTCAGTCACACAAACCTGGAGCAGATTTTGTGTGAATGAAAACTAAGCTTTTGTGTGCTAATCCCCTGATCTTGGGGATCATTTTATTAGCAAACAAACAAACAAACCAGCCTACCCTGATTAATTCTGAGGGGAACCCACCATTTCAATCAAGGGACCCCATGAGCAATCAGCAAACACCAGTGGGTTTTTTTTTTTTTTATCTCCTGTGATGGTACCTCTGCCTGTTATGGTAATCAAGAGCAATCTTCCTCTGCTGGTTATTTCTTGGCTTGTTTTTTAATCCATTCTGGCATCTTTATATCACACTGGAATCAGAGAGACCATTTTAATTGCAGCACTTTTCATCACCACCGCTCATCTCTCTGTTGTACTGTGAGGCTTGCATGATGCTATGATGCTGGAAGCCATGCCATGGGTCTTTCAAATACCAGCAGGGTCAACCATGGTGGACAGGCTTCAGCAGAGCCATCAGAGTAAGACAGGGTGGGAAGAACCTGAAGATCTACTTCTGAAAACCTCATTGGCCAGTGAAAACCTTATATAAGGATACCTATGGAACATTGTCTGATATAACGCCAGAAGATGAGTCCCTAATCTTGGAAGGCACTCAGAATACAACTGGGGAAGAACTGCCTCCTCAGATTAGAGTAGACCTTAATGACATGGGTGGAGTCAAGCTTTCGGAGCATTCATTTGCTGATGTGCAAATTCATTTTCATTAAAATGAAAAGAGACAGCTGCAAACATACAATAATAACCAGAACATGGAATGTATGAAGTACGAATCTAGGAAAATTAGAAGTTCTCAAAAATGAAATGGAATGCATAAAGATATCCTAGGCATTAGTGAGCTGAAATAGGCTGGTATTGGCCATTTTGAATCAGACAATCAAATGGTATACTACACAGGGAATGACAAATTGAAAAGGAATGGTGTCACATTCATCCTCTAAAAGAACATTTCAAGATATATCCTGAAGTGCTATGCTGTCAATGATAGAATAATATCTATACGCCTACAAGAGAGACCAATTAATATCACTATTATTCAAATTTATTCACCAACCACTAGTGCCGAGGATGAAGAAACTGAAGATTTTTACCAACCTTCTGCAGTCTGAAATTGATCAAACACGCAATTGAGATGCATTGATTGGAATGTGAAAATTAGAAACAAAGAATAAGGATCAGCAGTTGTAAAATATGCTCTTAGTGATAGAAATCACACCAGAAATTGCATGATAGAATTTTGCAAGACCAACCACTGATTCATTGGAAATACCTTTACTCAACAACATAAATGGTGACTGAAATAAACAGGAATCAAATCACTACATCTATGGAGAGAAACCATGGAGAAGCTCAGTATCATCCATCAGAACAAGGCCAGGGGTCAACTGCGGAACAGACCATCACTTGCTCATAAGGAAGTTCAAGTTGAAGCTGGAGAAAATTAAAACAAGTCCACAATATCCAAAGTACAACCTTGAGTGATCCCACCTGAATTTAGAGCACCACCTCAAAAATAGATTTGATGCATTGAACACTAATGACTGAAGACCAGATGGGTTGTTAGGTGACATCGAGGATATCATATATGAAGAAAGTGAAAGGTCATTAAAAAGACAAGAAAGAAAGAAGAGACCAAAATGGATGTCAGAAGAGACTCTGAAACTTGTTCTTGAATGTAATGTAGCTAAAGCAAACAGAAGAAATGATGAAGTAAAAGAGCTGAGCAGAAGATTTCAAAAGAAGGCTCAAGAAGTCAAAGTAAAGTATTATAATTAAACATACAAAGACCTGGAGTTAGAAAACCAAAAGTTTTGCTTTTGAGAAAGCCCGACATTTCTCAGTCTGGAAGAACGGAAGAAAAAATTCAAGCATTGAGTTGTGATTTTGAAGGATTCTATGGGCAAAATATTGAACAATGCAGGAAGCATCAAAAGAAGATGGAAGAAATACACAGAGGCACTCCACCAAAAAGAATTGGTCCAAGTTCGACGATTTCAGGAGGTACCATATGATAAAGAACCGTGGTACTGAAGAAAGAAGTCCAAGCTATACTGAAGTGATTGGCAAAAAACAAGATTCCAGGAATTGATGGAATATCAATTGAGATGTTTCAACAAATGGATGCAATGCTAGAAGCACTCACTCATCTATGCCAAAAAATTTGGAAGACAGTTACCTGGCCAATCAACTGGAAGAGATTCATATTTTGCCTATTCCAAAGAAAGAAGATCCAACAGAATGTGGAAATTATCAAACAATATCATTAACAGCACACACAAGTAAAATTTTGCTAATTCAAGATAATCCAAAAGTGGTTGCAGCAGTACATCAACAGGGAACTGCCAGAAATTCAAGCTGGTTGAAGGAAAGTATGTGGAATAGGAATATCATTGCTGATGTCAGATGGGGCTTGGCTGAAAGTAGTGAATACCAGAATGATGTTTACCTGTGTTTTATTGACTATGCTAAGGCATTGGACTGTGTAGATCATAATGAATTATGGGTAACATTGCAAAGAACGGGAATTCCAAAACACTTAATTGTGCTTATGTGAAAACTACACAGACCAAGAGGCAGTCCTTTGGACAGAACAAGGGGATACTATGTGGTTAAAATCAGGAAATGTGAGTGTTGGGGTTGTATCTTTTCACCATACTTATTTAATCTGCATGCTGAGCTATTAATCAGAGAGGTTGGACTATATGAATAGAACGTGGCATCAGGATAGGAGGAAGACTAATTCACAACCTGTGAGATGCAGATGACACTATCTTCCTTGCTGAAAAGGAAGAGGACTTGAAGCACTTCCTGGTGAAGATCCAAGACTACAGTCTTCAGTATGGATTACACCTCAACATAAAGAAAATTAAAATCCTCACAATGGTACCAATAAGCAACATCATGATAAACGGAGAAAAGATTGAAGTTTTCAAGGATTTCATTTTACTTGGATACATAATCAATGCCCATGGAGGCAGCAGTCAAGAAACCAAATGATGAAATTGCATTGGACAAATCTGCTGCAAAAGACCCTTTAAAGTGTTAAAAAGCAAAGATGTCCCTTTGAGGACTATAGTGAACCTGACCTAAGTCATGGTGTTTTCAATTGCTTCATATGCACATGAAAGCTAGACAATGAATAAGGAAAATTGAAAGCATTGATGCTTTTGAATTGGGGTGTTGGTGAAGAATATTGAATATGGACTACCAGAACAAACAAATCCGTCTTGGAAGAAGTACAGCCAGAATGCTTCTTAGAAGTAAGGATGGCAAGATTTCTTCTCACGTACTTTGGACATGTTATCAGAAGGACCAGTTCCTATAGAAGGATATCATGCTTGGGAAAGTAAGGGTGAGTGAAAAAGAAAAGAGCCTCAACGAGACAGATGGACACAGTGGTTGCTAAAATGGGTCAAACATCGCAATGAGGGCGGGGCGATGATGGCGGAATAGTCAGATGCTTTCTGCTGTTACTCTTACAACTAAGACCTGAAAAAGACAAGCAAATCGATTATATATGACAGTCAAGGAGCCCTGATCATCAAAGACAAAGCTGAAGAGCCGGACTGAGTAGCAGAGGGAAGAAGAGACTATTCAAAAGCAGTGAAGAAGTGCCAGTCGTGAGGTTACTGGCACCCTGCTGGCTAGGTCAGCCAGCACAGGTGGGCTGAGGTGAGCAGTGGCATTCATGACACATCTCACCACCTCAGGTGAGGCTGGGTCGTGGAGAGTTTGCATACGCCTTTGGAGTCAGGTGGAAGTGGCCCTGGACCTGAGAAAGGTTAAGTGCAAACATCTAACCTACTGCACAAGGTCAAAATAACCCCTCTCCCTCTGAGACTTTCACAGTGGAGAAGTGCCTCTTTCCTCTCACACAACCCCCACCCCACTTCACTCTGACAACAGTCCAGTAGTGTTCAACAACTGCTATGCCCCCTAAGCCAGAACTCAGGGCTATCCACACCCAAACTAGTCTCATAGATTAAAAAAAAATCCATGCACTCTAAACTGGGAATACAGAGTTATCCACACCCAAACCAGTCTCACAGCTTTAAAAAAACACCACGCCTCCTAAGTTGGGAACTCAGGGCAGGCCATGTTCCTTTGCCTAGGCACTGGCATAAAGGTTCCACAGATTTGTAGTGCCATTCACCCCTGCCTAGACCTATGTGGGCTGTTTCAACACTACATGCCCTCATTAGCATAAAACGAGAGGGCATACACCTGAAGCCTATTTTCAACTTCAGCAGCTAATGGGGAGTTGCAGATTCATGACATCTGATACTTCCCTTCCCATTAATCAGGGGCCTCACCCACCCACATCAGGAGCCTGAGGGCTGGCGGTATCACCCACACCATCTAGCCACCCACAATAGCAGTCTGAGAATAAGTGGTACTTCCCAGTCCCTCCAGCCAACAGTATCAGATGCCCAAGGACTGGCTGCAAAATCCACCCCCCTATGCATTCTAGAAATCAAAAGACACATTGCATTGGGTAACTCTGCTGCAAAGGACCTCTTTAAAGTGTTGAAAAGCAAAAATGTCACCTTGAAGACTAAGGTGCACCTGACCTAAGCCATGGTATTTTCCATCGCATCCTATGCATGTGAAAGCTGGACAATGAATAAGGAAGACCAAAGAAAAATTGATGCCTTTGAATTGTGTTGGCAAAGAATATTGAATATACCATGGACTGCCAAAAGAACAAACAAATCTGTCTTAGAAAAAGTACAACCAGAATGCTCCTTAGAAGCAAGGATGGCAAGACTGCATCTTACATACTTTGGACATGTTGTCAGGAGGGATCAGTCCCTGGAGAAAGACATCATGCTTGGCAGAGTACAGGGTCAGCAGAAAAGAGGAAGACCCTCAATGAGGTGGATTGAAACAGTTGCTGCAATGATGAGCTCAAGCATAACAATTGAAAGGATGGCTCAGGACCGGGCAGTGTTTCCCATTCTGTTATGGCTGGGGTAGCTATGAGTCGGAGCCAACTCGACAGCACCTAACAACAACAACAACATGCATTCCAGGGGACAGGGACATGCTGTCCACCCAGGCACCGAGGGGCAGCCATCAGCCCCCTGCCTTTTCTCCACACACAGCCCTCTACTGCAGCCAGATACCTGTGCCTGCTCTGAACACCCCTACAGTCCTGCCCTTCTTAGAACTGTAGGTGAGAGTGCACCACATACTCAGTGACTGATGACCTAGGCACTTGTGCCGCATCCACAGAAGAGAGGTGAACAGACTTCTGGGCTCACATACCTAGTAACTGCTTTAACCACCTGTGGACAGGACGTGAGGCCTTCAAAGACACCAATATCCAAAGTAGCTCACATGCCCAGCCTACTTGGGCATATCAAAACAAAACAAAAACCTAGGAAACAGTAAACAAACATACAATAAATAAATATAATAACTTATTGGTGGCTCAGAGACAATAGTCAATATCTAATCACATAAAGAAGCAGGTCAAGGTGGCTCCAGCAAGTGACCAAAATAAAGAACCAGGAAACCTTCTGGAGGAAGATAAGGTCTTGGAATTATTGGTGATAGAATTCAAAAGATTAATATACAGAGCTCTCCAAGAGATCAGGAAGGAGATTAGGCAAAACTCAGACCAAACCAAGGAACACACAGATAAAGCAATACAGGAGTTCAAGAAAACAATACGAGCAAAGAATGGCAAATTTAACAGGATGCTAGAAACAGTAGAGAACGGCACCTAGAAACCCAAAAGATTAACAGTAAAATTTCAGAATTAGACAACTCAATAGAAGGTTGTAGGAGCAGAACTGAGGCAAAGGAAGTCAGAATTAGTGAGACTGAAGATAAATTCCTTGATGTCAATTTATCTGAGGAAAAATCAGAAAAAAAGAATTAAAAAAATGAAGAAACTCTAAGAATTATGTGGGACACTATCAAGAGGAAAAACCTATGGGTGATTGGAGTACCAGAATGGGGAGAGGGGAATAACAGAAAATATAGAGAGAATTGATATGGAGAGAATTGTTGAAGATTTGCTGGCAGAAAACTTCCCTGATATTGTGAAGGATGAGAAGATATTTATCCAAGAAGCTCAACAAATCCCACAGGGTAGATCCCAAAAGAAAGTCACCAAGACATATTCTAGTCAAACTTACCAAAACCAAAGAAAAAGATAGAATCTTAAGGGCGGCTAGGGATAAGCAAAAAGTCCCATACAAAGGAGGATCAACAAGACTAAGCTCTGACTACTCAGCAGAATCATGCAGACAAGAAGGCAATAGGGAGGTGGAGCCAACATGGAGCCAACATGGCACTACAGAAAGAAGCACCACGCCAGGCCTCCACAGCGAAGACCTGAAACACTAAATAAAACAGAAACAAATGTCAATCCTGGAATCCTAAGCATTAAGTGAAGAGATAAAGAACTCAGCCAAGCACCGAATGGAATAAGAAACTGAGGGGGAACAGAGAGCAAGGAGAGATATGTGTGGAGGTCCCCTATCAGCTAATGCAGCACAGATTCACCATCTTGAACTCGTTTCGGAGATTGGTGGACAGGGAGTATGGGAAAGCAGTTTCACAGAGCTCCCAGGGGGAGACAGAGCACCCAGAAACCAGTAATATATGCTTTCCCACTCCCCATCTTTCTCACCTCTGCTGCTTGGCCTCCACCACTTCCTAGCTGGCTGCAGGTGCTCAGCGGGCCTGGAAAAGCAGGGTCCGTGCCACTTGGATTCGCTGCACCCACATTGAAGATCGACAGACAGGGAATACAGGAAAGCAGTTTCACGGAGCTCCCAGCAGGAAACACAGCACCCAGTAACCAACGATATACACTTTCCCACCCCCCACCTTTCTTCCCCCCACCCCTTCTCAGCCTCCACCGCTTCCCACCGGCTGCAGTCTCTTGGGTGGGGGGCACTGAATCTGGCCCCATGATGCTTAGATTTGCCCCACCCCCACTGGCCAGTTTCATCAGTCCAATTGTTTGTTGCTGGTGTTGCTTTTTTCCACTTCTTTTGGTTTCCTCCCTACCTCTTACCACCTCCCCCTCCTTTCTCTTGAACACCTGGCATGGTGTGCAAGCTTTCCTTCTTGAAAACGTGTGAAATGCTGTTTAGCTGGGGAACTGCTTCCCCAGTCAGCGCCACCATGTTGCTGGGGTCCATGGGGGCTTTCTTTAATTTTTCCTTTGGTTTGTTTGTTTTATTTTTATTTTCGAGGCTTGGGAGCCCCTTCTAGCTGGGCTGTACTGCCCAGCTTGGGAGCCAGTTCCCTAGTCTGTGAAGCCACATCAGTGGGATCCCGAGGGACATTACCTTTTTTTTCTTCTTTTTATTTTTTTTGTTCATTTTCTTTTTCTTTTTGAGGCGTGGGAGCCCCTTCTCACCAGCCTATACTGCACGGCCTGGGAGTCTCTTCCCCAGTCTTCACAGCTGTACTGGTGGGATCCCTGGGGGCCTTTCTTTTCTAATTTTCATTTATTTATTTTTCTCCTTTCCTTTTTCTCCATTTCTCGGGTTCTCATCTCTACATTCTAACTAAAAACTCCCTTAGCACTTTGTTTGCTCCTTTTTGTTTGCTTGTTTTTGCTCCTGTTTCTCTCTCCTCTCTCTTCTTTCCCGTACCCATCTTAGCTCCAGACATCACCAACTACCACCTCCTTCCTGCTCATCAGCATTGTGCATTGGACATCACAATCCTGAGCAGCACAGGCATGGCCTACCAGAACCAGCCTTGCACTATTTCCAGGCCCGCCCTGTCAGTCCTAGTATGTGCCACAAACAACCCATTCCAGCCCATGCCCTTCAACCAGACCTGCTCTGCTGCACCATAGCTGAGTGACTGGCCCTGCCCACTGAACAAGGAGGTGAAACATATCATGTCCACAGACAAGTAAACAACAAAGGACACATAGCCTGCCTGCTCAGACATAATAATAATAATAAACCTACAATTGATAAACAAAGAAAATAATTACCGAATGTCCTAAAGACAGCAGATAATATCAAACTGTAAAAAAAACAAACAGAATGATTCCAGTAGGCATCCAAAAGAAAACACTAGATGATTTTCCAGTAGAAGAAAAGGCACTAGAACTATCTTATAGGGAATTTGAATCTCTAGTATTCAGATCTATCCAAGAGTTGAAGCAAAAAAATGGACAAAAATGAGAAAAAAGTAGACAAATTCATGGAAAGTACAGACAAAAAATGGGAGAATTCAGGAAAATAGTACAGGAACAAGATGCCAAAATAAATTCACAAGTAGAAATCATACAAAAACAATTAGAAATCCAAAAGATAAACAACAAGATTTCAGACATGGACAATGTCATAGAAGGGCTGAGGAGCAGGTTTGAAATGATGGAAGACAAGATCAGCAAAATTGAAGACAAACACTTGGCTACAAATTTGTTTAAGGAAAAATCAGAAAAAAGAACAAAGAAAAATGAAGAAACCCTGAGAATTATGTGGGATACAATCAAGAGGAAAAATTCGCAAGTGATCAGAATTCCAGAAGAGGGAGAGAAAAAGGAAAACTCAAAGAGGATCATTGAAGAATCATTGACAGAACACTTTCTTCATAGCATGAAAGATGAAAAGCTGACCATCCAAGAAGCTCAACGAACCCCATATAGGGTAGGCTCCAAAAGAAAATCACCAAGGTATATCATAATCACACTCACTAAAACCAAAGACAGACTCCTGAGAGCAGCTCGAGAAAAAAGTCATATACAGAGGGAGAAACAATAAAGACTAACCTTTGATTATTTGGCAGAATCCATGCAGGCAAGAAGGCAATGGGATGACATACATAAAACCTTGAAAGAAAAAAAATTGCCAGCCAAGAATAACATCCTGCAAACTCTCGTTCAAATATGATGGTGAAGTTAGGACACTTCTAGACGAACAGAAATTAAGGGAATATGCAAAACCAAACCAAATTTACAAGAATTATTAAAGGGAGTCCTTTCATTTGAGAAAAAACAACATCAGATAACAGCCTGAATCTAGGATGCAAGATCATACCAGCCAAATACTAATGTAGGAAGTGAACTCTGAGGGACTGTTCAAAACCAAAGAATTCCAAAAGGGAACCAGAAAGTTTCATCAGAACAATAAAAGAGGGAATAAATTTCCTTTCATCACTACATTTTTTCTCCTTAATTTTTTTTTTTGATGGCATGTGTTCTCAGTATTGGAATGCATGCTTACAAATTGAGTGTGTTTAAATTTTTATTTATTTTTTTATTGTACTTTAGTTGAAGATTTACAGAACAAACTAGTTTCTCTTTAGAGTTAGTACATATATTGTCTTATGACATTAGTTGACAACCCCACGACATGTCAACACTCTCCCTTCTTAACCTTGGGTTCCAGCTTTCCTGTTCCCTCCTGCCTTCTAGTCCTTCCCTGTGGGCTGGTGTGCCCCTTTAGTCTCATTTTGTTCCGTGGGTCTGTCCAATCTTTGGCTGAACGGTTATCCTCAAAAGTGACTTCATTACTGAGCTGAAAGTGTGTCTGGATGCCATACTCTCAGGATTTTTCCAGTCTCTGTCAGGCCAGCAAGTTGGTCTTTCTTTTTCAGTTAGAATTTTGTTCTACATTTTTCTCCAGCTCTGACCAAGACCCTCTATTGTGATCCCTGTCAGAGCAGTCAGTGGTGGTAGCTGGGCACCATCTAGTTGTACTGGACTCTTTCATGGAGGCTGTGGTAGATGTGGTCCATTAGTCCTTTGGACTAATCTTTCCCTTGTATCTTTAGTTTTCTTCATTCTTCCTTACTCCCAAAGGGGTGAGACCAGTGGAGTATCCTAGATGGCCACTCACAGATTTTTAAGACCTCAATGCTACTCACCAAAGTTGAATGTAATACATTTTCTTTATAAATTATTTTATGCCATTTGAGCTAGATGTCCCCTAAGACCATGGTCCCCACAGCCCTCAACCCAGAAATTCTGTCCCTCGGGGAGTTTGGATGTGTCTATGGAGCTTCTGTGACCTTGCCTTGTACAAGTTGTGTTGGTTTCCCCAGTATTGCATACTATCTTACCCTTCACCAAAGTTACCACTTATCTATTGTCTATTTACTGTTTTTCCATCCCCACCCCTCCCCTCCCTTGTAACCATCAAAGATTGTTTCTTTTTCTGGGTAAACCTTTTCATGAGTCTTTATAGTAATGGTCTCATACAATATTTGTCCTTTTGTGATTGATTTATTTCACTCAGCATAATGCCCTCCAGATTCATCCATGTTATGAGATGCTTCACAGATTCATTGTTGTTCTTTATCATTGTGTAATACTACATTGTGTGTGTGTACCACAGTTTGATTACTCATTCATCTGTTGAAGGGCATCTAGGTTGTTTCCATCTTTTTGCTATTGTGAACAATGCTGCAAAGAACATGGGTGTGCATATGTCTATTTGTGTGCCAACTCTTATTTCTCTAGGATATATTCCTTGTAGTGGGATTGCTGGATCATATGGAATTTCTATTTCTACCTTTCTAAGAAGCACTATATCATTTTCAAAAATGGTTGTATCACTCTGCATTCCCATCAGCAGTGCATAAGAATTCCAATCTCCCCCCAGTCTCGCCAACATTTGTTATTTTGTTTTTTGTCTTTATTCATGCCAGTAATGCTGGGCTGAGATGATATCTCATTGTGCTTTTGATCGGCATTTCTCCAATAGCTAGTGATCTTGAGCATTTCCTCATGTGTCTGTTGGCCGCTTGAATGTCTTCTTTGGTGAAGTGTCTGTTAATTTTCTTTGCCCATTTTTTAATTGGATTATTTGTCTTCTTGTTGTAGAGTGTTGGATTTTCTTGGAGACTTTAGAAATTACACCTTTGCTTGATTTGTAATAGCCAAAGATTTTTCCCAGTGTCTAGATTCTCTTTTTACTCTTTTGGTGAAGTCTTTTGATGAGCATATGTGCTTAATTTTTAGAAGATCCCAGTTATCCAGCTTATCTGCTGGAGTTTGTGTGTTGTTGATTGTGGTTTGTATCCTGTTAAGGCCATATATTAGGGCCTATAGCATTGATCTTATTTTTTCTTCTATGAACTTCATAGTTTTTGGCTTTATATTTAGGTCTTTGATCCATTTTGAGTTAGTTTTTGTGTATGCTGAGAGGTACGGATCCTGTTTCATTTTTTTGAAGCTGGACATTCAGTTTTGCCGGCACCGTTTGTTAAAAAGACTGTCTTTTCCCCCATTTGATGGACTTTGGGCCCTAGTCAAAGATCAGATGATCATAAGTGGATGGATTTAAATCTGAGTTCTCAATTATGTTCCAGTGGTCAATTTATCTGTCATACCAGTACCAGGCTATTTTGATTACTGTAGCTGTATAGTAGGTTTTGAGATCAGGTAGCACAAGTCCTCCTACTTTATTCTTCTTCAGTTGTGCTTTACTTATCCGGGGCTTCTTCCCTTTCCATATAAAGTCATTTTAAAGAATGTTGTTTGTATATGGATTGGGACTGCATTATATTTGTAAACCACTTTGGGTAGAATTGTCATTTTCACAATGCTGAGCCTACCTATCCATGAGCATGGTTTCTTTTTCCATTTGTGTAGATCTAATTTGGTTTCTTACAGTAGTGTTTTGTAGTTTTTTTAATATAGGTCCTTTACATCCCTAGTTAGATTTATTTCTAAGTATCTTATTCTTTAAAAAATTAGGGGCTATTAAAAATGGTATTGTTTTCATGATTTCCTTTTCATCATTCTCTTTACTGGTGTATAGGAATCCAAGTGATTTTTGTATGTTTATCTTCTATCCTGCTAACCTGCTGAATCTTTCTATTAATTCCACTAGTTTTCTTATGGAGTCTTTTGGGTTTTCTATGTATAGCATCATATCATCTGCAAATAGGGACAGTTTAATTTCTTCATTACCAATTTGGATGCCCTTTATTTCCTTTTCTTGACTTATTGCTCTAGCTAGAACTTCCAGCACAAAATTGATTAGGAGTGGTGACAAAGGGCGTCCTTGTCTTCTTCCTGTTCTCAATGGGAATGTTTCAGCCTCTCTCCATTAAGAATGATGTTGGCCATTAGTTTTCCATAGATGTCCTTTATTGTTTTGGGAAATTTCCTTTCTATACCTATTTTATTGAGAGTTTTTATCAGGAATGGGTGTTGGACTTTGTTGAGTTCCTTTTCTGCATTGATTGAGATAATCACGTGATTCTTTTCTTGCCCTTTATTTACATGGTAGATTACATTGATTGAGTTTCTACCATTGAACCATCCTTGCATGCCTGGTATGAATCGTACTTTGTTGTGGTGTATTATTTCTTTGATATGCTGAATTCTGTTGGCTAGAATTTTGTTGAAAATGTTTGCATCTATATTTGTGAGAGATATTGGTTGGTAATTTTCTTTTTTGTAGTGCCTTTGCCTGGTTTTACTCTCAGGGTTATGCTGGCTTCATAGAGTGAATTCCTTTTGCTTCCTTTTCTGTGTTCTGAAATAGTTTGAGTAGCACTGGTGTAAACTCTTCTCTAAATGTTTGGTAGAATTCTCCAATGAAGCCATCTGGGCCAGGGCTTTTTTATGTTGGCAGTTTTTTAGTTATCTTTTCAATCTCTTCTCTTGTTATGGGTCTTTTCAGATTTTCAACATCATTTTGTGTTAGTTTGGGTAGGGAGTGTGTTTCTAAAAATTTGCCCATTTCCTCTAATTTTTCAAATTTGTTGGAGTATAGTTTTTCATAACACTCTGTTATGATCCTTATTATTTCAGTTGGGTCTGTTGTAATGTCCCCCACTTCATTTCTTATTTGGGTTATTTGCATCCTTTTTGTGTTTTTCTTTTGTCAACTTGGGAAGTGGTTTGTCAATTTTGCTGATTTTTCAAAGAACCAACTTTCAGTTTTGTTGATTTTATTATTTTTCTGTTCTCTGTTTCTGCTCTGATCTTTATTATCTCCTTTCTTCTGGTGGCTGTGGGCTTTTTTTGCTGTTCTCTTTCTATTTGTTCAAGTTGTGGAGCTAATGTTTTGATTTTGTCCCTTTCTTCTTTCTTGATGTGTGCATCTATTGCTGTAAATTGACCTCTGAGTACTGCCTTTACTGTGCCCCAAAGGATTTGGTATGATGTGTTTTCATTCTCCTTTGAGTCTTGGAATTTTTCGAGTCCGTCTTTGAATTTTTTTATTACTCAGTGATTTTTAAGTAGGGTGTTATTCAGTTTCCAAGTAATAGATTTTTTTTTCTTTGCTCTTTCTTTTGTTAATTTCTACTTTTATGGTGTTGTGGTCAGAGAATATACTTTGTATTATTTCAATGTTTTGGATTTTGTTGAGGGTTGCTCTGTGGCCTAAGATGTGGTCTATTCTGAAGAGCGTTCCATGTGCATTGGAAAAGAATGTGTGCTTTGCAGCTGTTGGGTGGAATGTTCTACATTTATCTACGAGGGCTTGTTGGCTGATTGTGCACTTTAGCTCTTCTGTATCTTTGTTGAGTGTCTTCCTCGATGTTCTTGTCCTTTACTGAGAGTGGTGTGTTGAAGTCTCCTACTATTATTGTGGAACTGTCAATTTCTCTTTTCAGTGCTGTTAGAGTTTGTTTTACGTATTTTGGAGCCCTATCACTGGGTGCATAGATGTTTATTATGGTTAAGTCTTCATGATAGATCACCCCTTTAATCATTATATGGTGCCCTTCTTTGTTTTTTCTGGTGGATTTTATTTTAAGGTCTATTTTATCTGAGATTAGCATTGCCACTACCACTCTTTACTGGTATTTATTTTCTTGAAGTATTTTTCCATCTTTTAATATTTAATAAATTTACATCATTGTGTCTAAGGTGTGTCTCTTGTGGAGAGCATATTGATGGATCCTATTTTTTAATCCGTTTTGTCACTCATTGTTTCTTTAAGGGTGCATTTAGGCCGTTTACTTTCAGTGTAATTATTGATAGCTGTGAATTTATTGCTGTCATTTTATAGTGCTTTTTTTTTTATTATTGTAGTGCTGACATTTTCTTTGTTCCTCTTACCATCCTGTGCTGAATTCTTTTTGTTTGTGGATTTATTTTTTATTTCTTTTGTTTTTGCAGGTTTTCTTTTTATTGAGACTTTATGTTTTAATTTGATGAGTAGGTTTGTTAACTTTCTTTGTGGTTACCTTGAAAAGTACCCTTATCTTCCTAGGTTTGAACCAGTCTATTATTACTTTATATCACCTTGCCCTCCTAACCATTAGAAAGTTCTATACCTACACCGTTTACTCCCTCTTTTATTGTTCTGATGTTGTTGTCATTTACAGATTAACCTTTCCAGTTCCCTTTTTGAATTCTTTGGTTTTGAATAGTCCTTCACAGTGCATTTCCTACATTAGTATCTGGCTGATATGGTCTTGCATCCTAAATTCAGGCTGTTATCTGATGTTGTTTTTTCTCAAATGAAAGGACTCCCTTTAATAATTCTTGTAAATTTGGTTTTGAATATTCCCTTAATTTCTTTTCATCTGGAAATGTCCTAACTTCACCATCATATTTGAAAGAGAGTTTGCAGGATATATTATTCTTGGTTGGCATTTTTTTTTTTTTTTCTTACAAAGTTTTATATCTGTCATCCCATTGCCTTCTTGCCTGCATGGATTCTGCCAAATAATCAAAGGTTAGTCTTTATTGTTTCTCCCTCTGTATATGACTTTTTTCTCGAGCTGCTCTCAGGAGTCTGTCTTTGGTTTTAGTGAGTGTGATTATGATATACCTTGGTGATTTTCTTTTGGAGCCTACCCTATATGGGGTTCGTTGAGCTTCTTGGATGGTCAGCTTTTCATCTTTCATGCTATGAAGAAAGTGTTCTGTCAATGATTCTTCAATGACCCTCTTTGAGTTTTCCTTTTTCTCTCCCTCTTCTGGAATTCTGATCACTTGTGAATTTTTCCTTTTGATTGTATCCCACATAATTCTCAGGGTTTCTTCACTTTCCTTTGTTCTTTTTTCTGATTTTTCCTTAAACAAAGTTGTAGCCAAGTGTTTGTCTTCAATTTTGCTGATCTTGTCTTCCATCATTTCAAACCTGCTCCTCAGCCCTTCTATGACATTGTCCATGTCTGAAATCTTGTTGTTTATCTTTTGGATTTCTAATTGTTTTTGTATGATTTCTAGTTGTGAATTTATTTTGGCATTCTGTTCCTGTATTATTTTCTTGAATTCTCCCAATTTCTGTCTGTATTTTCCATGAATTTGTCTACTTTTTTCTCATTTTTGTCCATTTTTTTGCTTCATCTCTTAGATAGCTCTGAATATTAGAGATTCAAATTTCCTATCAGGTATTTCTAGAGCCTTTTCTTTTACTGGAAAATCACCTGGTATTTTATTTGGATGCCTATCAGAACCATCTTGTTCTTCTTCTTCTTCTTCTTTTTTTTTTTTTTAATATGTTTTGATATTATCTGCTGTCTTTAGGACATTCAGTAGTTATTGTCTTCCTTTATTGGTTGTAGTTTTTTTTGTTGTTGTTGTTTCCTTATGCCTTTTTGTTTATTTTATTATGCCTGAGCAGGCAGGCTCTGGACTCTTTGTTGTTTACTTGTCTGTGGGCATGATATGTTTCACCTCCTTGTTCAGTCTGTAGAGCCAGTCACTCAGCTATGGTGCAGCAGGGCAGGTCCAGCTGAAGGGATGTGCTGGAATGGGTTGTTTGTGGCATGTACCAGGTCTGACAAGGTGGACCAGGAATCAGTGCTGGGCAGGTTCCAGTAGGCTGTGCTTATGCTGCTCAGGGATATGATGTATAGCACAGGGTGCAGGTAGGCAGAGAGGAGGGGGTAGGTTGTGTTCTGTGGAGCTAATATGGGTATGGGGAAGAAGAGAGAAAAGAGTGAGAAACAGGAGCCAAAAATAAACAAAACAAAAGAGTGCCAAGGGAGCTTGCTGTTTCAGAGTGGAAAGATAAGAAACTGAGAAATGGAGAAAAACAAAAAGGGAAAAAAGAAAAAACTAGATAAAAATTTGGAAGAATAAAAAGAAAAAAAAGAAAGAAAAACACCCATGGATCTCACTGGTGCAGCTACAAAATCTGGGGCAGTGGCTCCCAGGCTGCACAATATATCCAGGCTAGAGGGGGTGTAGATGTCACACAGTGCCTGTTGTTCAGAAATCAAGGAAATAAAATAAGTATAGAGATTCGAGAACTGAGAAATGAAGAAAGAAAGGAAAAAAGAGAAAAATATAAATGTCCCTAGGGGTCCCATCTGAGTGGCTTTGCAGATTGGGGGAGTGGCTCCTAACCCATGCAGTGCAGTGTGACTAGAAGGGGCTTGCAAGCCATAAGAAAAAAAAAAGAAAACAAATAAACAAAACAGAACAACATAAAACAACCTCAGGGATCCCACCAGCAAGGTGTTGCAGGCTGGGGGAGTGGTTCCCCAGTTGATCATTTTTCACAGCTTTTCAAGAGGAAGGAAAGATGGTGCATGGGGCCAGGTGTTCAAAAGAAAGGAGGGGGAGGTTGTGGAAGGCAAGGAAGAAACCAAACAAAACGGAAAATACAATGTCAACAAGAGACAAATAGTACTTAGTGTGGCTGGGGTGAATCCAAGCAGTCCAGGGCTGAAGCAGTTGCCTCCAGGCCAAGAGATGTGGCCAGCAGGAAGAAAAGGAGGCCAAGGGGTAGGTGGGGGGAGGAAGGGTAGGGGTAAGAAAACATATATTGCTGGTTACCAGGTTCTCTGTCTCCTGCTGGGAACTTCGTGAAGCTGCTTTCCCATACTCCTTGTCTGCTGATCACCAGTGTGGGTGGGGTGAATCCAAGTGGTGCAGATGCTGCACTTCCCAGCTGGCTGAGCCACCACTGCCAGTCAGGAAGCATGGAGGTAGAGCAGTGGGGAGAGGATGGGGAATGGGAAAGAAATTATCGCTGGCTACTGAGTGCTCTGTCTTCTGCTGGGATCTCCATGAAGCTGCTTTCCAGTGCTGCCTGTCTGCCGATCTCTGACAGAAATCTAAGAAGGCAAGTTTGTGCTGCGTTAGCTGATAGGGGACCTCTGCACTGATTTCTCTTTGCTCTCTGTTTTCTGTCAGTTTCTTATTCCATTTGGTGTTTGGCTGAGTTCTTTATCTCTTCATTTGACACTTTGGGTCCCAGGACTGACATTTGTCTCTGATTTCCTTAGTTTTTTGGGTCTTTGCTGTGTAGGGACAGCGTGGTGCTTCTGCATATGGTGCCATGTTGGCTGGAAGTCTCTAGGTATAGGACTTTCTAATGGAGAGGAAGGCAAGGTGGTACCAAGTAAAAATAGACTGGTTCAAACCTAGGAAGATAAGGGTTTCAAGGTAACCACAAAGTTAACAAACCTACTCATCAAATTAAAACAAAAAAACATAAAGTCTCAATAAAAAGAAAATCTGCAAAATCAAAAGAAATGAAAAATAAATCCACAAACAAAATGAATTCAGCACAGGACAGTAAGAGGAACAAAGAAAATGATAAGAGCACACACAAAAAAAAGCACTACAAAATGATAGCAATATACTCACATCTATCAATAATTACACTGAATGTAAATGGCCTAAAAGCACCCATAAAGAGACAGAGAGTGACAGAATGGATTAAAAAACAGGATCCATCAATATGCTGTCTACAAGAGACACACCTCAGAAACAAAGATATAACTTTATTAAAAATCCAAAGATGGAAAAGATATATCAAGCAAATAAGTACCAATAAGGGGCAGCAGTGGCAATACTAATCTCAGAAAAAATAGACCTTAAAATAAAATCCAACATAAAAGACAAAGAAGGGCACCATTAATGATTAAAGGGGTGATCTATCATGAAGACTTAACCATAATAAACATCTATGCACCCAGTGATAGGGCTCCAAAATACATAAAACAAACTCTAACAGCACTGAAAAGAGAAACTGACAGTTCCACAATAATAGTAGGAGACTTCAACACACCACTCTCAGTAAAGGACAAGAACATCTAGGAAGACACTCTTCAAAGACACAGAAGAGCTAAAGGGCACAATCAGCCAACTAGGCCTCACAGAACATTCCACCCAATAGCTGCAAAATACACATTCTTTTCCAATGCACAAGGAATGTTCTTCGGAATAGACCACATCTCAGGCCATGGAGCAACCCTCAACAAAATCCAAAACATTGAGATAATATGAAGTATCTTCTGGTACCAAAACCGAAACAAGGTAGAAATTAACAACAGGAACAGAAAGAAAAAAAAATTTGATTATGTGGAAACTGAATAACACCCTGCTTAAAACCCACTGGGAAATAGAAGAATTCAGAGATGGAATAAAAAAATTCCTAGAATCAAACAAGAATGAAAACACATCATACCAAAACCTTTGGGACACAGCAAAGGCCATCCTCAGAGGTCAATTTATAGCAATAGATGTACACATCAAAAAAGAAGAAAGGGACAAAATCAAAACATTAGCTCCACAACTTAAACACATAGAAAGAGAACAGCAAAAAAGTCCACAGCCACCAGAAGAAGGGAAATAATAAAGATCAGAACAGAAATAAATAAAACGGAGAATAGGAAAACCATAGAAAGTATCTACAAAATCAAAAGTTGGTTCTTTGAAAGGGTCAACTAAATCTACAAACCACTGGCCAAACTGACAAAAGAAAAACATGAGAGGATGTAAATTACCCAAATAAGAAATGAAATGGGGCACTACAACAGACCTAACTGAAATAGAAAAGATCATAACAGTATTATGAAAAACTGTACTCCAACAAATTTGAAAACCTAAAGGAAAACCTAAGTGAAAGTTTACAAATCAAGTCAGTCTCTCACACAAAGTGTATACACCTTGCTACACACTCCCAATTGCTCTCCCCCTGATGAGACAGCCCGCTCCCTCCCTCCACTGTCTCTTTTCGTGTCCATTTTGCCTGCTTCTAACCCCCTCTACGCTCTCATCTCCCCTCCAGGCAGGAGATGCCAACATGGTCTCAAGTGTCCACCTGATCTAAGAAGCTCACTCCTCACCAGCATCCCTCTCCAACCCATTGTCCAGTCCAATCCCTGTCTGAAGAGTTGGCTTTGGGAATGGTTCCTGCCCTGGGCTAACAGAAGGTCTGGGGGCCATGACCACCAGGGTCCTTCTAGTCTTAGTCAGACCATTAAGTCTGGTCTTTTTATGAGATTTGGGGGTCTGCCTCCCACTGTTCTCCTGCTCCCTCAGGGGTTCTCTGTTGTGTTCCCTGTCAGGGCAGTCATCGGTGGTGGGCGGGCACCATCTAGTTCTTCTGGTCTCAGGCTGATGTAGTCTCTAGTTCATGTGGCCCTTTCTATCTCTTGGACTAGTAATTACCTTGTGTCCTTGGTGTTCTTCATTCTCTTTTGATCCAGGTGGGTTGAGACCAATTGATGGATCTTAGATGGCTGCTTGCTAGCATTTAAGACCCTAGATGCCACTCTCCAAAGTGGGATGCAGAATGTTTTCTTAATAGGTTTTATTATGCCAATTGACTTAGATGTCCCCTGAAACCATGGTCCCCAACCCCTGCCCCTGCTACGCTGGCCTTTGAAGCATTCAGTTTATTCAGGAAACTTCTTTTCTTTTGGTTTAGCCCAGTTGTATTTTTTAAACTAGGTTTTTTAAAACTAGTTCTTATCTACTATCTAATTAGTGAATGCCCCTTTCCCTCACTCCTTCCCCCTCTCATAACCATCAAAGAATATTTTTTCTCCGTTTAAACTATTTCTCAAGTTGTTATAATAGTGGTCTTATACAATATTTGTCCTTTTGCAACTGACTACTTTCACTCAGCATAATCCCTTCCAGATTCCTCCATGTTATGAAATGTTTCACAGATTCATCACTGTTCTTTCTCGATGTGTAGTATTCCATTATGTGAATATACCATAGTTTATTTATCCAATCGCCTGTTGATGGGAATCTTGATTGCTTCCATCTTTTTGCTATTATAAACAGTGCAGCAATGAACATGGGTGTGCATATATCTGGCCGTGTAAAGACTCTTATTTCTCTAGGATATTTATATTCCAAGGAATGAGATTGCTGGATCGTATGGTAGTTCTATTTCTAGCTTTTTCAGGAAGCACCAAATCGATTTCCAAAGTGGTTGCACCATTTGACATTCCCACCAGCAGTGTAGAAGTGTTCCAGTTTCTCCACAACCTCTCCAACATTTATTCTTTTCTGTTTTTTGGATTAATGCCAGCGTTGTCGGAGTGAGATGAAATCTCATTGTAGTTTTGATTTGTGTTTCTCTAATGGCTAATGATCGAAAGCATTTCCTCATGTATCTGTTAGCTACCTGAATGTCTTCTTTAGTGAAGTGTCTGTTCATATCTTTTGCTCATTTTTTAATTGGGTTATTTGTCTTTTTGTAGTTGAGTTTTTGCAGTATCATGTAGATTTTAGAGATTAGGCGCTGATCGGAAATGTCATAGCTAAAAACTTTTTCCCAGTCTGTAGGTAGTCTTTTAACTCTTTTGGTGAAGTCTTTGGATGAGCATAGGTGTTTGATTTTTAGGAGCTTCCAGTTATCTAGTTTTTCTTCTGCATTGTTAATAATGCTTTGTATACTCTATTAGGGCTCCTAACATTGTCCCTATTTTTTCTTCCATGATCGTTATCATTTTAGATTTTATATTCAGATCTTTGATCCATTTTGAGTTCGTTTTTGTGCACGGTGTGAGGTATGGGTCTTGTTTCATTTTTTTGCAGATGGATATCCAGTTATGCCAGCACCGTTTGTTAAAAAGACTGTCTTTTCCCCATTTAACTGCTTTGTGGCCTTTGTCAAATATCAGCTAATCATACGTGGATGGATTTATGTCTCGATTCTCAATTCTGTTCCATTGGTCTATGTATCTGTTGTTGTACCAATACCAGGCTGTTTTGACTACTGTGGCAGTATAGTAGGTTCTAAAATTAGTAGAGTAAGGCCTCCCACTTTGTTCTTTTTCAGTAATGCTTTACTCATCCGGGGCCTCTTTTCTTTCCAGATAAAGTTGGTGATTTGTTTCTTCACCTCATTAAAAAATATCATTGGAATTTGGATCGGAATTGCATTAAATCTATAGATTACTTTTGGTAGAATAGACATTTTTATAATGTTAAGTCTCCCTATCCATGAGCAAGGTATGTTTTTCCACTTATGCAGGTCTCTTGGTTTCTTGCAGAAGTATTTTGTATAAGTCTATTATACATCTCTGGTAAGATTTATTCCTAAGTATTTTGTCTTCTTGGGGGTTACTGTAAATGGTATCGACTTGGCGATTTCCTCTTCGATGTTCTTTTTGTTGGTGTAGAGGAATCCAACTGATATTTTTGTTTTTGTTTTTTACTCAGCCTTCAGAACAGATTTACATGTATTTTTATTGTATAATCAGAGATATTCTTTCAGAGGCGCGTAACCATTTTAAATTATAATTTGAAAATATTTAACTAATACCAACTTTAAAATACATGGAAAACATAGGAACACATAAAAAAAAAGTCACTCCCAGTAGCACCACACAGAGAAATTTACATTTCTGAATGTACATATTGATAAAATTGTATCATTAACTGTTGAATATTTTAATCATGTACTTTTTCCATTGCAGTAAATATTTTTGCAAACAATTTTAAGGGTATCACATGATTTCATATTATAAATGTTAAGTAATTTGCTTAAACTTCTCCAGCTTTTTGTACATTAACATGTTTTCCAATCATTCACTGTTGTGTTAAATGCCATAAACATCTTGGTACGTGGCCCTTTGTTTTCTTCTCTGTTAATCTTTTTTTTTTTTTTAATTAATTTTTATTGTGCTTTAAGTGGAAGTTTACAAATCAGGTCAGTCTCTCATACAAAAATTTACATACACCTTGCCATACACTCCTAATTGCTCTCCCTTTGATGAGCTAGCACAGTACTTCCCTCCACTCTCTCTCCTTGTGTACATTCGGGTAGCTTCTGGCCACCTCTGCCCTCTCATCTCCCCTCCAGACAGGAGATGCCAACATAGTCTCATGTGTTGACTTGATCCAAGAAGCTTGTTCTTCACCAGTCTCATTTTCCATCCCCTATTCCAGTCCAATCCCTGTCTGAAGAGTTGGCTTTGGGAATGGTTCCTGCCCTGGGGTAACAGAAGGTCTGAGGTCCATGGCCTTCAGGGTTCCTCCAGTCCCAGTCTGGTCTTTTCACAAGAATTTGGGGTCTGCAACCCACTGCCCTCTTGCTTCCTCAGGGTTTCTCTGTTGAGTTCCCTGTCAGGGCAGTCATCAGTTGTGGCCTGGTACCATCTAGCTCTTCTGGTCTCAGGCTGATGTAGTCTATGGTTTATGTGGTCCTTTTTGTCTCTTAGGCTCATAATTATTTTGTACCTTTGGTGTTCTTCATTCTTTGTTCCAGGTGGGTTGAGACCAACTGACGCATCTTAGATGCCCGCTTACTAGTGTTTAAGACAGCAGATGTCACTCTCCAAAGTGGGATGCAGAATGTTTTCTTAATAGATTTTATTATGTCAATTGACTTAGATGTCTCCTAAAACCGTGGTCCTCAAACTCCCGCCCCTGCTGTGATGGTCTTTGAAGTGTTCAGTTTTTTAAGGAAACTTATTTCTTTTTGGTTTAGTCCATTTGTGTTGACCTCTCCTGTGTTGTGTATCGCCTTTCCCTTCACCTAAAATGAAACTTATCTACTGTCTAATTAGTGAATACCTCTCTCCCTGCCTTCTACCCTCCCCCTTCTCCTAACCATAAAAGAGTATTTTCTTCTCTGCTTAAACTGTTTCTCCAGTTCTTATAATAGTGGTCTTATACAATATTTGTCCTTTTGCAATTGACTGATTTCACTCAGCATAATGTCCTCCAGATTTCTTCATGTTATAAAATGTTTCATGGGTTGAACATTGTTCTTTACTGATGCATAGAATTCCATTGTGTGGCTATACCATAGTTCATTTATCCGTTCATCCATTGATGGGCACCTTGGCTGCTTCCAACTTTTTGCTATTGTAAACAGTGCTGCCATGAACATGGGTGTGCATATATCTGTTCGTGTAAAGGCTCTTATTTCTCTAGGATATATTTCAAAGAGTGGGATTGCTGGATCATATGGTAGTTCTATTTCTAGCTTTTTAAAAGGAAGTGCCAAATTGATTTCCAAAGTGGTTGTACCATTTTACATTCCCACCAGCAGTGTATAAGTGTTCCAGTCTCTCCACAACCTCACCAACATTCATTATTTTGTGTTTTTTGGATTAATGCCAGCCTTGTTGGAGTGAGATGAAATCTCATTGTATTTTTGATTTGCATTTCTCTAATGGCTAATGATTGAGAGCATTTCTTCATGTATCTGCTAGCCACCTGAATGTCTTCTTTAGTGAAGTGTTTGTTCATATCCTTTGCCCATTTTTTAATTGGGTTATTTGTCTTTTTGTGGTTGAGTTTTAGCAGAATCATGTAGATTTTAGAGATCAGGCGCTGGTTGGAGATGTCATAGCTGAAAACTTTTTCCCAGTCTGTAGGTAGTCTTTTTACTCTTTTGGTGAAGTCTTTGGATGAGCATAGGTGTTTGATTTTTAGGAGCTCCCAGTTATCTGGTTTCTCTTTGGTATTTTTAGTAATGTTTTGTATTCTGCTTATGCCATGTGTTAGGGCTCCTAACGTTGTCCCTATTTTTTCTTCCATGACCTTTATCATTTTAGACTTTGTGTCTAGGTCTGTGATACATTTGGAGTTAGTTTTTGTGCATGGTGTGAGTTATGGGTCTTGTTTCTTTTTTTTTTTTGCAGATGGATATCCAGTTATGCCATCGCCATTTGTTAAAAAGACTATCTTTCCCCCAATTAACTGGCACTGGGCCTTTGTCAAATATCAGCTGCTCATATGTGGATGGATTTATGTCTGGATTCTCAACTCTGTTCCATTGGTCTATGTGTCTGTTGTTGTACCAGTTCCAGGCTTTTTTTTTTTTTTAATAATTTTTATTGTGCTTTAAGTGAAAGTTTACAAATTAAGTCAGTCTGTCACATATAAACTTATATACTCCTTACTACATACTCCCATTTACTCTCCCCCTAATGAGTCAGCCTGCTCACTCCTTCCAGTCTCTCCTTTCGTGACCATTTTGCCAGTTTCTAACCCTCTCTACCCTCCTATCTCCCCTCCAGACAGGAGATGCCAACACAGTCTCAAGTGTCCACCTGATACAAGTAGCTCCCTCTTCATCAGCATCTCTCTCCAATCCATTGTACAGTCCCTTCCATGTCTGATGAGTTGACTTCAGGAATGGTTCCTGCCCTGGGCCAGCAGAAGGTTTGGGGGCCATGACCACGGGGATTCTTCTAGTCTCAGTTAGACCATTAAGTCTGGTCTTTTTATGAGAATTTGGGGTCTGCATACCACTGTTCTCCTGCTCCATCAGGGGTTCTCTGTTGTGCTCCCTGTCAGGGCAGTCATCGGTTCTGGAGGATTCCTTCGGGTTTTTGGTGTATAAGATAATGTAATTTACAAAAAGATATATTTTCACTTCTTTCTTGCCGATCTGGATGCCCTTTATTTCCTTATCTAGCTAGAACCTCCAGCACAATGTTGAATAAGAGCGGTGAGTAAGGTCATCCTTGTCTGGTTCCCGATTTCAAGGGGAATGCTTTCAGCCTCTCAATTTAGGAAGATGTTGGCTGCTGGCTTTATCATGTTGAGGAATTTTCCTTCTATTCCTATTTTGTTGGGAGTTTTTATCATGAATGGGCGTTGAACTTTGTCAAATGCCTTTTCTGCATCATTTGATAAAATCATGTGATTCTTGTCTTTTGTTTTATTTATATGATGGATTACATTAATTATTTTTCTGTTGTTGAACCATCCCTGCATCCCTGGTATGAATCCCATTGGTCATGGTGAATTATTTTTTTTGATATGTTGTTGAATTCTATTGGCTTGAATTTTGTTGAGAATTTTTGCATCTGAGTTCATGAGGGACATAGATCTGTACTTTTCTTCTTTTGTGGTGTCTTTACCTGGTTTTGATATCAGAGATATGCTGGCTTCATAGGATGAGTTTGGGAGTATTCCGTCCTTTTCTATGCTCTGAAACACCTTTAGTAGTAGTGGTGTTAACTCTTCTCTGAAAGTTTGGTAGAACTCTGCAGTGAAGGTGTCAGGGCCAGGGCTTTTCCTTGTTGGGAGTTTTTTGATTACCTTTTCAATCTTTTCTTTTGTTATGGGTCTATTCAGTAGTTCTGCCTCTGTTTGTGTTACTTTAGGTAGGTAGTGTGTTTCTAAGAGTTCATCTTCTAGGTTTTCAAATTTTTTGAAGTACAATTTTTCATAGCAATCTGATATGATTCTTTTAATTTCAGCTGGGTCTGTTGTAATATCGCCCATCTCATTTCTTATTTGGGTTATTTGCTTCCTCTCCTCTTTTTCTTTTGTCAGTTTGGCTGACGGCTTATCAATTTTGTCGATTTTTTTCAATGAACCAGCTTTTGGTCTTGTTAATTTTTCAATTGTTTTCTATTTCATTTAATTTTGCTCTAATTTTTATTATTTGTTTTCTTCTGGGGCCTGAGGGTTTCCTTTGTTGTTCTCTTTATATTTGTTCAAGTTGTAGGGATAATTCTTTGATTTGGCACTTTCTTCTTTTTGGATGTGTGGATTTATTAATATAAATTGACCCCTGAGCACTGCTTTTGCTGTGTCCCAAAGGTTCTGATAGGAAGTGTTTTCATTCTCATTGAAGCCTATGAAATTTTTTATTCCATCCTTAATGTCTTCTATAATCCAGTTTTTTTGAGCAGGGTATTGTTCAGTTTCCAAGCGTTTGATTTCTTTTCCCTGCTTTTTCAGTTATTGATTTCCACTTTTATGGCCTTATGGTCAGAGAAGATGCTTTGTAATATTTCAGTGTTTTGGATTCTGCTAAGGCTCGCTTTATGACCTCATATATGGTCTATTCTAAAGAATGTTCCATGTGGACTAGAAAAGACAGTATACTTGGTTGCTGTTGGGTGGAGTGTTCTGTATATGTCTATGAGGTCAGGTTGGTTTATTGTGGCATTTAGATCTTCCGTGTCTTTACTGAGCTTCTTTCTGGATGTCTTTTCTTTCACCGAAAGTGGCGCATTGAAGTCTCCTCCTATGATTGTAAAAAAAAAAAAAAATTATTGTAGAGCTATCTATTTCACTTTTCAATACTGATAGAGTTTGTTTTATGTATCTTGCAGCCCTGTCATTGGCTGCATAAGTATTTAATATGGTTATATTTTCTTGGTATATTGTCCCTTTAATTATTATATAGCATCCTTCCTTATCCTTTGTGGTGGATTTACCTTTAAAGTCTATTTTGTCAGAAATTAATATTGCCAGTCCTGCTCTTTTTTGATTGTTGTTTGCTTCATATATTTTTTCCATTATTTGAGTTTTAGTTTGTGTCTCTAAGTCTAATGTATGTCTCTTGTAGGCAGCAAATAGCTGGATTATATTTTTTAATCCATTCTGCCACTGTCTGTCTCTCTATTGGTGCATTTAGTCCATTTACATTTGGCATAGTTATGGATAGGTATGAATTTAGTGCTATCATTTTGATGTCTTTTTTGTGTGTTGTTAACGGTTTCTTTTTCCCACTTAATTTTATGTACTGAGTAGATTATATATTGTCCTTTCCTCATATTCGTTGTCGTTGATTTTGTTTCTGCTGAGTCTATTTTTTCCTTGTATTTTATTTTGATGTGTAGGATAGTTTGTCTCCTTTGTGGTTACCTTATTGTTTACTCCTATTTTTCTAAATTTAAATATAACTTATTTCTTTGTATATTCCCTTGTCTTCCTCTCCATATGGAAGATCTATGACTACATTTCTTAGTTTCTCTTTATTGTTTTGCTGTTCTCTCCTTTTATGTAATAACGTCACCATTACCCTGTTTTAAGCATTCTTTTTTTTTATCTTGATTTATTTTTTTGATTTCCCTGTCTGGGTTGACTTCTGATTACTCTGCCCCGTGTTCTAGTCTTGGGTTGATACCTGATTATTGATTTTCTAACCAAAGAACTCCCTTTTGAATTTCTTGTAGTTTTGGTTTGGTTTTTACAAATTCCCTATACTTCTGTTTATCTGGAAATGTCCTCATTTCACCTTCATATTTGAAAGACAGTTTTGCTGGATATAAGGTTCTTGGTTGGCAATTTTTTCCTTCAATTTTTTATACAAGTCATCCCATTGTCTTCTTGCCTGCATGGTTTCTGCCAAGTAATCTGAGCTTATTCTTATTGACTCTCCTTTGCAGGTGACTTTTTGTTTTTCCCTAGCTGCTCTTAAAATTCTCTCTTTATCTTTGGTTTTGGCAAGTTTGATTATAATATGTCTTGGTGACTTTCTTTTAACATCTACGTTATGTGGAGTTCGATGAGCATCTTGGATAGATATCTCCTCATCCTTCACAATATCAGGGAAGTTTTCTGCCAGTAAATCTTCAACAATTTTCTCTTATCCTCCCTGTTCTGGCACTCCAGTCACTTGTAGGTTATTTCTCTTGATAGAGTCCCACAGGATTCTTAAGGTTTCTTCATTTTTTTTCATTCTTTTATCTGATCTTCAAATATATTAGTGCCAAGTGCTTTATCTTCAAGTTCAGAAATTCTGCCTTCCACTTGTTCAATTCTGGTCCTCTGACTTTATATTGAGTTGTCTATTTCTGTACTTTTATTATTAATCTTCTGAATTTCTGATTGCTGTTTGTCTATAGATTTTTCCAGCTTATTAAATTTTTCCTTATGTTCTTGAATAATCTTTTTAATTTCTTCAAATTGCTTTATCTGTGTGTTCCTTGGCTTTTTCTGCATATTGTCTCATTTCCCTCCTGATGTCTTGAAGAGTTCTGTATATCAATCTTTTGTATTCTGCCTCTGGTAATTCCAGGAATGCACTTTCATCTAGAAGATCCCTTGATTTTTTTTGTTTTGAGTCCTTGTTGAGGTGATCATGGTTTGTTTCTTTATGTGACTTGATATCAGCTGTTGTCTCCAAGCCATATATAAGTTATTGTTAGTTTGTTTTATGTTTGATTACTGTGTCATAGCTTCTTGGTTTGTGTTGTTTTGATATGCCCACATGGGTTGCTTGAGTGAGGTAGCTTGATTATTTTTGCTTTTGGAGCTCTGACGTCCTGTCCCCAGATGGCTAGAACTGTAATCAAGTATCTGTTCACTTTTTTTGTATGAATTCAGCTCAGGTTTCCAGGTAGCTGATCAACACGTGTGTGGTACAGACTCTGTCCTACAGGGGTAATTGGTGTAGGTACCCGTATCTGGTTGCAGCAGGGGGTCACACTCTGAACAAGCAGGGGGCTGAGAATTGTCCCCTATGTGTCTTTGAGGAAAGCATGTCCCTGTTCCCTAGAGCATGCTGGTGGGTGGATTCTGCAGATGGACCATGGGCACCCGATGTTTTTGGTTTTAAGGACTGGGAGGTACCAGTTACCCTTGGACCCCTTTTGTGGGTGGCTGGGTGCCCCGAGTGGAGCTACCAGTCCTTAGGCCCCTGATGTGGGTAGGTGGAAAAAAAAAAAAACTCTGTTTAATAGGCAAAACAATGTCAAACCTCAAACATCCACCTCTCTGCTGCACAACTGAAACAGTTGGAGTCTGCCAACAAGGGCCTATTCTCCTGAAATAGCCCCACACAGATCCATGCAGAGGGGAAAGGTACTCAAAGTCCATGAACCATCTATGCCTGGACAGGAGCCACTTCTGTTCTGAGCTCCCCAGGTTAGCGGAGCTGACAAATTATCTTTTCACCTGATTGCAACTTTATTAATTCTCCAAGGCTGGGAAGATGGCTCTACACACTCAACAGGGGCCCAGGGACGTCAGCCACTGAAGCCAGCTTGGGAGAGGGGGTGGGCACATCAAAATATATGCAAGTACTTAGCTTTTGCCAAGAGCTTTGTTCTTCTGTGGTTTCAGAGGTGTGAGTCTGCTGTGCAGCTGGCTGCTTCTCCCTGAGGAAACTGTGGCTGAACACTAGTACCAGCCCACCGCTGCCACTCCCAGGAGTGGTGCCTAAAGGCTCCCAGCGATTCAGGTCCAGTAACACCTCTCCACTTCTGAACAGTCTCTTCCTCCCCCACCCCTCAGTTCATTTCCTAAGCTTTCCTTTGATGCTCAGCTCCTAGCTTGTCATAAATATACTCGTTTCACTTGTTTTTTGGGGGTCGTTGTTGTAAAGAGGGCTCGTCAGAAGTGTCTGTCTATTCCACCATCTTGGCTCCACCTTCTCGGATTCTTATATACTAATAAAGAGAACAACAAAAAGGAAATCAGGAAAACAATACCATTTATAATAGCCCCTAAAAAAAATAAAAAGCTTAGGAATAAATCTTACCAGGGATGTAAAAGACCTATACAAAGAAAACTACAAAACACTGCTGCAAGAAACCAAAACAGATCTACATAAATGGAGAAACATACCATGGTCATGGATAGGTACACTCAACATTGTGAAAATGACAATTCTACCCAAAACAATTTACAAATACAATGCAATCCTGATCCAAAAACCAATAACATTCTTTAAAGAGATGGAAAAACTAATCATTAATTTTATAGGGAAAGGGAAGAAGCCCCGAATAAGTAAAGCACTACTGAAGAAGAAGAATAAAGTAGGAAGACTTGCACTACCTGACCTCAGAAACTACTATACAGCTACAGTAGTCAGAACAACCTGGTACTGGTACAATGACAGATAACTTGACCAATGGAACAGAATTGAGAACCCAGATGTAAATTCATCTACCCACCATCACCTGATCTTTGACAAGGGCCCAAAGTCCATCAAATGAGGAAAAGACAGTCTTTTTAACAAATGGTGCTGGCAAAACTGTATGTCCATCTAAATGAAATGGGACCCATATCTCACACCATACACAAAAACTAACTCAAAATGGATTAAAGACCTAAATATAAATCCAAAAACTATAAAGTTCATAGAAGAAAAAATAAGACCAACACTAGAGGCCCTAATACACTGCATTAACAGGATACAAACCATAACCAACTATACACAAATGCTAGAAGATAAGCTAGATAACTGGGATCTTCTGAAAATTAAACAGTTGTGCATGTCAAAAGACTGCACTATAAGAATAAAAAGACAGCCTAGAGACTGGGAAAAAAATTTTTGTCTATTACAAATCAGACAAAGGTCTAATCTCTAAAACCTATGAGACAATCCAACACCTCAGCAACAAAAAGACAAATAATCCAATTAAAAAATAGGCAAAGGAAGTGAATAGGCACATCACCAAAGCAGGCATTAAAGCAGCCAACAGACACATGAGAAAACTCTCCCGATCACTAGGCAGTAGAGAAATGCAAATCAAAGCCACAATGAGGTTCCATCTCACCCTGGCATTAGTGGCAAGAATTATGAAAACAGGAAATAACAAATGCTGGAGAGACTGTAAGATCAGAACTCTTATGCACTGCTGGTGGGAATGCAAAACGATTCAACCATTTTAGAAAATGATATGGCGATTCCTTAGAAATAGAAATACCGTATGATCCAGCAATCCCACTGCTAAGAATATATCCTAGAGAAATGAGAGTACTCACAAGAATAAGCATATGCAAAACCAAGTTCTTTGCAGCATTGCCCACAATAGCAAAATGGTAGAAACAACCTAGATGTCCACCAACAGATGAATGGATAAACAAACTATGGTATATACACGCAATGGAGTATTTTGTGTCAATAAAGAACAGTGTTGAATCTGCAAAGCATCTTATAGCATGGATGAATCTGGAGGGCATTATGCTGAGTGAAGTAAGTCAATCACAAAAGGAAAAATATTATATGAGACCACTACTATAAAAACTCACTAAAAGGTTTACACACAGAAAGAAACAATGATGGTTACAAGGGAGGGGAGGTGTAGGGATGGAAAATCACTAAATAGACAGTAGATGAATGGTAACTTTGGTGAAGGGTAAGACAGTACACAATACTGAGGAAGCCAGCACAACTTGTACAAGGCAAGGTCATGGAAGCTCCATAGACATACCCAAATTCCTTGAGGGACTGAATTGCTGGGGTGAGGGCTATAGGGACCATGGTCTTGGGGGATATCTAGCTCAAATGGCGTAAAATAGTTTATGAAGAAAATGTCCTACATTCTACTTTGGTGTGGGGTCTTAAAAGCCTGTGAGCAGATATCTAAGATACTCCACTGGCCTCACCCCTTTGGGAGCAAGGGAGGATGGAGAAAACTAAAGATATGAGGGACAGATTAGTCCAAAGGACTAATGGACCACATCTACAATAGCCTCCACCAATCTGAGTCCAGTACAGCTAGATGGTGCCCAGCTACCACCACTGACTGCTCGGACAAGGATCACAATATAGGGTTCCAGTCAGAGCTGGAGGAAGACTTAGAACAAAAGTCTAACTCACAAAAAAAGACCTGACTTACTGGCCTGAGAGGGACTGGAGAAACCCGGAGAGTATGGCCCCGGGACACCCTTTCAGCTCGGTAATGAAGTCAATCCCGAGGTTCACGCTTCAGCCAAAGATTAGGCAGCCCCATAAAACAAAATGAGACTAATGCGGCACTCCAGCCCAGGGACAAGGACTAAAATGCAGTAGGGGAGACGAAAGATGGTAATAGGGAACCGAAGTTCAAGAAGGGAGAATGTCGACATGTCACGGGGTTGTTAACCAATGTCAAAATACAATATGTGTACTAACAGTTTAATGAGAAAATAGTTTGTTCTGTAAAACTTCATCTAAAGTACAATTTAAAAAAATCCATTGCTATCAAGTTGATTTCATATCATAGCGACCCTATAGGACAGAATAGAACTGTTCCATAGGGGTTACAACATGTGGTTGGTGGATATGAACTGCTGGCCTTTTGGTTAGCAGCTTGTAACCACTGCTGCACCAGGACTCGGTTTGACAACTTAAGGGGAATTATTAAATATGACTGCTGAAACAAACAAACAAAAGGCAATAGGATGATGTATATAAAGCCTTTAAGGAAAAAAAACTGCCAGCCAAGAGCTATATATCTAGCTAAAGTGTCTCTCAAATATGATGGGGAAATTAGAGCATTTCCAGGTAAACAGAAGTCAAGGGACCTTGTAAAAAACCAAACCAAAATTGCAAGAAATATTAAAGGCATCCCTCTGGTTGGAGAACCAATAACATCCCGATTCTGCAATGCAGGACAGAAGAACCAGATATCAACCCAGATAGGGAAGTTGCAAAAACAAGTCAAAGCCAAAAGACTGAAAATAGGGAAATAGAGAAGTAAACAATGACAACATTAAAACAAAAAAAAGGGAATAATAGTGTAATCATAGAACTTCCATATGGAGAGGAAATTAAGGTGATAACGAGAAATAAAAGATCAGTTTAAACTTAGAAAAATAAAGGTAAATTTTAAGGTAATCACAAAGGAAGCTACTAAATCTATTCATGAAAATAAAAAAAGAAGAAAAACAAAGACTCAACAAATACAAAATGAACAATAATAGAAAAGATGAAAAGAAAATATATTAAGAAAAACGACTCAGCACAGACAATTAAATGGAAAAAAGAAACTGTCAACACCACAAAAAAAAAAAAAATCAAAATGACAGCAGTAAACTCATACCGATCAATAATTGCACTGAATGTAAGTGGACTAAATGCACCAATAAATAGAAGAGAGTGGCAGAATGGATAAAAAGCATGATCCGTCTATATGCTGCCTACAAGAGACACAACTTAGACTCAAAGACACAAACTAACTAAAACTCAAACGATGGGGAAAAAATAGATCAAGCAAACAACAAATAAAAGCGGAAGTGGCAATATTGATCTCTGACAAAATAGACTTTAAAGCAAAATCCACCACAAAGGATAAGGAAGGACACTATATAATGATTAAAGTTTCCATACACCAGGAAGGCATAACCGGAATAAATATATACGCACCCAATGACTGGGCTCCAAAATACATAAAACAAGCTCTAACAGGATGGAAAAGAGAAATAGCTCCACAATAATAACAGAAGACTTCAACACATCACTTTCAGTGAAAGACAGAACATCTAGAGAAAAACTCAGTACACAAAACTCAGTAACCAAGGAAGATCTAAATGTCACAATCAATCAAGTTGACCTCATAGACATTTACAGAACACTCCACCCAACAAAGGCCAAATATATATTCTTTTCCAATGCACATGGAACAGTCTCCAGAATAGGCCACATTCTAAGCCGCAAAACAAGCCTTAATAGAATCCAAAACAATGGAATATTACAAAGCATCTTTTCTGACCATAGAGCCATAAAAGTAGAAATCAATAACAGCAACAGCAAGGGGAAAAAAAAGTGCATGGGAACTGAACGACACCTTGCTCAAAAACTACTGGGTTGTGGAAGAAATCAGGGACAGAAGAAAGAAATTCCTACAAGCAAATGAGAGTGAAAACCCACCTTACCAGAACCTTTGGTACACAGCAAAGGCAGTGCTTAGAGGTCAAATTACAGCAATAAATGCACACATCCAAAAAGAAGCACACATCCAAAAAGAAGAAAGGGCCAAAATAGAAACATTAACCCCACAACTCAAACAAATAGAACGAGGACAGCAAAAGAGGTTCTCAGGCACCAAAAGAAAGGAAATAATAAAGATTAGAGCAGAAATAAATGAAATAGAGAATAGAAAAACAATTGAAAGAGTCAATAAGACCAAAAGTTCTTTGAAAAGATCAATAAAATCGACAAAGCATTGACCAACTGATAAAAGAAAAACAGGAGTGGAGGCAAATAACCTAAGATACGAGATGGGCAATATCACAACAGACCCAACTGAAATAAAAAGGATCATAATAGAATACTATGAAAAATTGTACTCCCAAAAATTTGAAAACCTAGAAGAAATGGGCAGATTTCTAGAAACACACTACCTACCTAAACTAACACAAACTGAGGTAGAAAAACTAAATAAACCTGTAACAAAAGACGAGATTGAAGTGGTAATTAGAAAAAAACTCCCCCCCCAAAAAAGCCCTGGCCCTGATGGCTTCACCGGAAAATTTTACCAAACTTTCAGAGAAGAGTTAACGCCAGTACTATTAAAGGTATTTCAGAGCATAGAAAAGGAAGGAATACTCCTGAACTCATTCTACGATGCCAGCATAACCCTGATACCAAAGCCAGGTAAAGACACCACAAAAAAAGAAAATTACAGATCAATGTCCCTTATGAACATAGACTTCAACAAATTTCTAGCCATTAGAATTCAACAGCATATCAAAAAATAATTCATCATGACCAAGTGGAATTCATACCAGGTATGCAGGGATGGTTCAACATTAGAAGATCAATCAATGTAATTCATCACATAAATAAAACAAAAGAACCGCGTGATCTTGTCAATTGGTGCAGAAAAGGCATTTGACAAAGTCCAACATCCATTCCTGATAAAAGCTGTCAGCAAAATAGGAATGGAAGGGAAATTCCTCAACATAATAAACGGCATTTATACAAAGACAACAACCAACATCAATCTAAGAAGAGACAGTCTGAAAGCATTCCCCTTGAGAAAGGGAACCAGACAAGGATGCCCTTTATCACCACCCTTATTCAACATTGTGCTGGAGGTCCTACCTAGAGCAATAAGGCAGGAAAAATAATAAATAAAGGACATCCAACTTGGTAAGGAAGGAGTAAAAGTATCCCTATTTGCAGATGATATGATCTCATACACAGAAAACCCCAAAGGATCCACAAGGAAACTGTTGGAACTAATAGAAGATTTCAGCAAAATATCAGGATACAAGATAAACATTCAAAAATCAGTTGTATTCCTCTACACCAACAAAGAGAACTTTGAAACGAAAATCACCAAATCAATACCATTTACAAAAGCGTCCAAGAAGATAAAGTACTTAGGAATAAACCTAACCAGAGACATAAAAGACCTATAGAAAGAAACTACAAAACACTACTTCAAGAAACCCAAAGAGACCTATAAAAGTGCAAAAATACGTCATGGATAAGAAGACTTAACATTGTGAAAATGTCAATTCTACCTAAAGTGATCTACAGATACAATGCAATCCCAATCCAAATTCCAATGGCATTTTTTAATGAGATGGAGAAACAAATCACCAACTTCATATGGAAAGAGTCCCCAGATAAGTAAAGCATTACCGAAGAAGAAGAACAAAGTGGGCGGCCTCACACTGCCTGATTTTAGGAACTATTATATTGCCACGGTAGTCAAAACAGCCTGGTAAGTGTTACAACAACAGATACATAGACCAAGGGAACAGAATTGAGAACCCAGACATAAATCCATCCACGTATGTGCAGTTAATATTTGACAAATACCCAAAGTCTGTTAAATGAGGAAAAGACAGTCTCTAACAAATGGTGCTGGTGTAAGTGATATCCATCTGTAAAAAAATGAAACAGAACCCATACCTCTCACACCATGTATGAAAACTAACTCAAAATGGATCAAAGACCTAAATATAAAATCTAAAATGATAAAGATCATGGAAGAAAAAATAGGGACAATGCTAGGAGCCCTAATCCATGGCATAAATAGTGCACAAAACCATAACTAACAATGCACAAACACCAGAAGAGAGACTAGATAACTGGGAGCTCCTAAAAATCAAACACTTATGCTCATCAAAAGACTTCACTGAAAGAGTAAAAAGAGAACTTACAGACTGGGAAAAAATTTTGAACTATGACATATCTGATCAGGGTTTAATCTCTAAAATCTACAAGATACCGCTATACCTCAACAACAAAAAGACAAATAACCCAATTAAAAAATGGGCGAAGAATATGAACAGACACGTCACCAAAGAAGACATACAGATGGCTAACAGATATGTGAGGAAATGCACAAGGTGATTAGCCATTAGAGAAATGCAATTCAAAACTACAATGCGATACCATCTCACTCCAACAGGGCTAACGCTAATCCAAAAAATACAAAATAATAAACGTTGGAGAGATGGAAACACTTACGTACTTCTTGGGGGAATGTAAAACGTTACAACCACTCTGGAAGATGATTTGGTGCTTCACTTAAAAGCTACAAACAGAAGCATCATACCATCCAGCAATCCCACTCCTTGGAATATATCCTAGAGAAATAAGAGCCATCATGTGAATAGACATATGCACACCCGTGTTCATCGCAGTATTGTTCAAATAGCAAAAAGATGGAAACAGCCTAGATGCTCATCAGCAGACTAATGGATAAAAAAATTATGGTACATACACACACAATGGAATACTATGCAACAGTAAAGAACAATGATGAATCATCTCACAACATGGATGAATCTGGAAGGCATTATGTTGAGTGAAATTAGTCAGTCACAAAAGGACAAATATTGTATGAGACCATTGTTTAAGAACTTAAGAAAAGGTTTAAACACAGAAAAAAATTCTTCAATGGTTATGAGGGTGGGAAGGGAGGGGGAGGGAAATTCACTAACGAGATAGTAGGAAAGAATCAACTTCCATGAAGCGAAGGACAACATACGATATAGAAGAAGTCAGCACAACTGGACCAAAGCAAAAGCTAAGAAGTTTCCTGGATACATCCAAACACTTTGAAGGACAGAGTAGCTAGTGCCAGGGCCTGGGGACCATAGTTTTGGGGAACAATTGGCATAACAAAATTTATTAAGAAAATGTTCTGTATCCCACTTTGGTGAATGGCTTCTGGGGTCTTAAAAGCTTGTGAGTGGCCATCTAAGATGCATCGATTGGTCCCATTCCACTCTGAGCAAAGGAAAATGAAGAACAGCAAAGACACAAGGAAAATATTAGCCAAGAGACTAAAGATCCATATAAACCAGAGACTCTATTAGCCTGAGACTAAGAAGAACTAGATGGTACCTGGCTACCACCAATGACTGCCCTGACAGGAAACACAACAGAGAGTCCTGGACAGAGCAGAGAAGTTTGGAGCAGAACTCAAATTCACGTAAAAAGACCAGACTTAATGGTCTCACGGAGGCTGGAGGAACCCCCAAAACTATGACCCTGGATGCTCTGTTAACCCAGAACTGAAGCCATTCCCAAAGCCCGCTCTTCGGACAAAGAACAGACAGGATTATAAAGCAAAAAATAATACACATGAGGAGTGTGTTTCTTAATTCAATCATATACTCGTGACCAAATGTGCGGCTTTTGTCTGGAGACAGGGTGAGAAGGCAGGAAAGGATAGGAACTGGTTGAACGGACGCAGGGAACCCGAAGTGGAAAGGGGGAGTGTGGTGTCACATTGTGGGGATTGCAACTAATGTCACAAAACAATATGTGTATAAATTTTTGTATGAGAACTTAACTTAAGCTGTAAACTTTCACCTAACCCAGCATAGCACAATAAAAAACAAAAACAAACAAAAAAACCCAGCAATGATAGTGAGGACAGCATAGGACTGGACAGTGGTTTGTTCTGTTATACATAGGGTCACTATGAGTTGGAACCGAATCGACGGTACCTAACAACAACAATCTTTCACCAGGATCTCTGGACTACATAGAACAGCCACAAAAGTATTTCTCAGAGATGTTTTTGCTCTCTTCACCAACCTTTGTCTTAAGGCTTCAATCAGGGGAGATTTCTCTTGGCCCTCCCCAGGTATCTTTGGAGTGTGTGGGTGCATATGATTAATACACCCCTGAAATCAAATTCCTTTATCTAAACTATGCCAAAATGTTCCTGGCATCTTAATTACATTTGGTGAGCATCAGCAGTGAACATTGTTGTACATTAATCAGTTGTACAAGCTATTATAGCATACACCAGCTGCTTGAGCAAGCACATAAAACTAGGATCTCTGCGAAGTTCATCCATTTTGAGAAATTCAGTTCAATTTAAAGTTATATTTCCTCCAATTTGGTTTGGGCCCTCTAAATTCATTCTCACACATATTCCAAAGAGTTTTATAGATAGAAATGAGCGAAGTTCTGCAATTCCTTCTGGAACAGGTTCTGTCTTCAATTTTATTGTTTTCTACTTAGAATATGATGGGATCTAATTTATTTACAGGTTTGGAGAAAAGAAGGGTTTGGGGTGGAAGTAGAAAGGGGTAGATACAAGGGAAATTGAATTTTTGATGTAAGGAATGTCCCTTGAGTTAGGGAGAAACAACCTTATCAGACATGGGAAGGGTTGTTTCCAAAGGCATGAGAGGATCAGTAAAGGGTAGGGGTTCTGGATACCAGGACTCCTCCAAGTCTTGTCAAATATCCCTCACCCAATGTTTTGATGTTGTATTCTTTCCTAAACAGAGGCCCAAGAGAGAAGACATTATGAATCAATTAATTCAACAGATAATTTGGCAATCTATAGGAGAAATCTTTCTGGTAAATTTGGTTTTCAGTTATCTCAACCCTAAAAATGCCATTTAATACTGTTCATAGAAATCTTAGAATTTAGAAATATAATCATATCATTTTCTTTTAAAAGTTCTCTAATGCTGAGATAGGTAGCTACCGTACCTTGTAGTTCTTGAGTTGGCAGCAACAAGAGTCTCACAAGCTTTGCCCTCAAAGTGAGCTGTATTTACAACGAGACTTAAACTAACTACAATCATCTCTGACAAAGAGCAGGCTAAATGCAAATTATAAGCTTTGCCCACTTTATAGGCTATTTTTTCCGATTAACTTTGCAAACCCAGAACCACACCCTAGACTATTCTAAGCTTAAAGTTATTTCTCACACTTTTGTGGTATTGATTACAGGCTGTGCCAGCCAAAACCCACCAACACAGAACTCAGCCCATCTGGCTTTCAGACAAAATATGATACATTAGAATCAAGATGACCAAGATGCCAAAATAGACAACTGAACCCATGATTGAAGTTAAATTTGGGTACCTAGAAGATAAACCACCACTTGTCTGTCAGTTTGTTATACTGTGGTGGCTTGTGCGTTGCTGTAATGCTGGAAGCATTACAAAACACGAGCAGGGTCACACATGGTGGAAAGGTTTCAATGGTACTTCCAGACTAATACAGACTAGGAGGAAGAACTTGGTGATCTACTTCTAAAAAAAATTGGCCAGTGAAAACCTTATGAATAGCAGTGGAACATTTCGGATATAGTGCCAAAAGATGAGCCCTTCAGGTTATTAGAAGGCACTCAAAATATGACTGAGGAAGATCTGTCTCCTCAAAGTAGAGTCAATCTTAATGACATGGATGAGGCACAATTCAACATGAAAAGAAACAGACGTAAACATCTATTAATAGTCAGAGTGTCTTCTGCAAGAAACCAAAAGAGACTTACATAAGTGGAAGAGCATACCTTGCTCGTGGATGGGAAGACTTAACATTATAAAAATGTCTATTCTACCAAAAGCGATCTATACATTTAATGCAATTTAGATCCAAATCCCAATGACATTCTTTAATGAGATGGAGAAACAAATCACCAACTTCATATGGAAGGGAAAGAGGCCCCGGATAAGTAAAGCATTACTAAAAAAGAAGAACAAAGTGGGAGGCCTTTCTTTACCTGATTTAAAACCTATTATACCACCAGAGTAGTCAAAACAGCCTGGTACTGGTACAACAACAGATGCATGGACCAATGGAAGAGAATTGAGAATCCAGACATAAATCCATCCACATATGAGCAGTAGATATTTGACAAAGGCCGCAAAATGGTTAACTGGGGAAAAGACAGTCTTTTTAACAAATGGTGCTGGCATAACTGGGTATCCATCTGCAAAAAAATGAAACAAGACCCATACCTCACTCCATGCACAAAAACTAACTCAAAATGGATCGAAGACCTAAATATAAAATCTAAAACAATAAAGATCATGGAAGAAAAAATAGGGACAACGTTAGGAGCCCTAAAACATGGCAAAAACAGTATACAAAACATTATAAAGAATGTAGAAGAAAAACTAGATAACTGGGAGCTCCTGAAAATCAAACACCTATGCTCATCCAAAGACTTCACCAAAAGAGTAAAAAGGCTACCCACAGACTGGGAAGCAGCTTTTAGCTATGACATTTCTGATCAGCGCCCAATCTCTAAAATCTACATGATACTGCAAAAACTCAACTGCAAAAAGACAAATAACCCAATTAAAAAATGGGCAAAAGATATGAATAGACGCTTCACTAAAGAAGACATTCAGGTAGCTAACAGATACATGAGGAAATGTTCATGATCATTAGCCATTAGAAAAATGCAGATCAAAACTACAATGAGATTTCATCTCACTCGAACAAGGCTGGCATTAATCCAAAAACTACAAAACAATAAATGTTGGAGAGGCTGTGGAGAGATTGGAACACTTCTACACTGCTGGTAGGAATGTCAAATGGTACAACCACTTTGGAAATTGATTTGGCGCTTCCTTAAAAAGCTAGAAATAGAACTACCATACGATCCAGCAATCCCACTCCTCGGAATATATCCTAGAGAAATAAGAGCCTTTACACTAACAGATATATGCACACCCATGTTTATTGCAGCACTGTTTACAATAGCAAAAAGATGGAAGCAACCAAGGTGTCCATCAACAGAAGAATAGATAAAAAAATTATGGTATATTCACACAATGGAATACTATGCATCGATAAAGAACAGTGAGGAATCTGTGGAACATTTCATAACATGGAGGAACCTGGAAGGCATTATGCTGAGTGAAATCAGTCAGTTGCAAAAGGACAAATATTGTATAAGACCACTATTATAAGAACTTGAGAAATAGTTTAAACTGAGAAGAAAACATTTCTTTTGTGGTTACGAGAGGGGGGAGGGAGGGAGGGAGGGTGGGTGAGAGGCATTCACTAATTAGATAGTAGATAAGACCTACTTTAGGTGAAGGGAAAGAATGCACACAATACAGGGGAGGTCAGCACAATTGGACTAATTATTTAGGAAAAAAACAGAGCGTGGAATGTACAAATTATGAATCTAGGAGAATCGGAAGTTGTCAGAAATGAAATGGAGTGCATAAAGATCAATATCCTAAGCATTAGTGAGCTGAAATGGACTGGCATTGGCCATTTTGAATGACACAATCAAATGAATCAATTCATTCAGCAGATGTTGTAATTCGGCAATCTATAGGAGAAAACTTTCTGGTAAATTTGGTCTGGTAAAATGGTATACTATGCCAGAAATGACAAGTTAAAGAAAAATGACATTGCATTCATCAACTAAAAGAACATTTCAAGATCTGTCCTGAAGTACAACACTGTGAGTGATAGGATAATATCCACATGACTCTTATTCAAATTTATGCACCAACCACTAATGCCAAAGATTAAGAAATTGAAGATTTCTACTAACATCTGCAGTCTGAAATTGATCAAACACGTAATCAAGATGCATTGATAATTACTGGTGATTAGAATGTGAAAGCTGGAAACAAAGAAGGATCAGTCACTGAAAAATATGCCTTTGGTGATAGGAATGACACCTGAGATTGCATGATAGAATTTTGCAAGACCAATGACCTATTCAACCACCTTTTCTCAACAACACAAATAGCAACTATACACGTGGACCTGCACAGATGGAATAAACAGAAATCAAATTGGCTACATCTATGGAAAGAGATAATGGTGAAGCTCAATATCGTCAGTCAGAATGAGGCTAGGGGCCAACTGCAGAACAATTGATTGCTGATATATAAGCTTAAGTTGAAGGTGAAGAAAGTTAAAACAAGTCCATGAGATCCAAAGTACAACCTTGAATATATCCCACCTGAATTTAAAGACCATCTTAAGAACAGATTTGACAAATTCAACACTAATGACTAAAGACCGACGAGTTGTGAGATGACATCAAGGACTTCTTACATGAAGAAAGCAAAAAAGTCGTTAATAAGACAGGAAAGAAAGAAAAGGGCAAAATGGATGTCAGCAGACTCAAACTTGCTCTTGAACATTGAGTTGCTAAAGCAAATGGAAGACATGATGAAATAAAAATGCTAAACAGAAGATTTCAAAGAGTAGCTCTAGAAGACAAAGTAAAATATTATAATGAAATGTGCATTGACCTGGAGATAGAAAACCAAAAGGGAAGAAAAATACTCGGCATTTCTCAAGTTGAAAGAACTAAAGAAAAACCTCAAGCCTCAAGTTGCAATATTGAAGGGCAAAATATTGAATGATGCAGCAAGTATCAAAAGAAGAAAGGAATACACAGACTTACTGTACCAAATTGGCTGATGTTCAACCATTTGAGGAGGTAGCATATGCGCAAGAACCGATGGTATTGAAGAAGTCCAAGCTGCACTGAAGCCATTGGCAAAAAACAAGGCTCCAGGAATTGATGGAATATCAACTGAGATGTTTCAACAAACGGATGCAATGCTGGAAGCACTCACTCATCTATGCCATGAAAATTTGGAAGACAGCTACCTGGCCAACGACTGGAAGACATCTATATTTATGCCCATTCCAAACAAACGTGATTTAACAGAATGTGGAAATTATCAAACGGTGTCATTAACATCACAGGCAAGCAAAGTTTTGCAGCAGATAATGCAAAAAACGTTGCAGCAGTACATCAACAGGGAACTGCCAGCAATTCAAGCCAAACTCAGAAGAGGTTGTAGAACGAGGGGTTTTATTGCTGATGTCGGATGGACCTTGGATGAAAGCACTGAATACCAGATGATGTTTACCTGTGTTCTATTGAGTATGCAAAGGCATTTGACCCTGTGGATCATAAGAAATCATGGATAACACTGCAAAGAATGAGAATTCCAGAGCACTTTATTGTGCTCATGAGGAAGCTGTACATTGACAAAGAGGCAGTTGTCGGAACAGAACAAGGGAATAATGTGTGGTTTAAAATCAGGAAAGTTGTGCATTAGGGTTGTTTCCTCTCACCACAATTATTCGTTCTGTATTTTTTTTTTTATATTGAGTTAATAATCTGAGAAGCTGGACTATATGAAGAAGAACGCAGCATCAGGATTGGAGGAAGGCTCATTAGCAACCTACAATATACAGATGACACAATTTTGTTTACTGAAGGTGAAGAGGACTTGGAACATTTACTGAGGAAGATCAAAAACTACAGTCTACTTATGGATTACACTTTAACATAAAGAAAATAAAAATCCTCACAATGGTACCAGTCAGCAACATCATGATAAATGGAGAAAAGGCTGAAGTTGTCAAGGATTTCACTTGGATCCACAATCAAAGCCCATGGAAGAAGCAGTCAAGAAATCAAACAATGTATTGTATTGGGCAAATCTACTGCGATAGACCTCTTTAAAGCTTTAAAAAGCAAAGATGTCACTTTGAAAACCAAGGTGCATCTGACCCAAGCCATGGTGTTTTTCAATTGACTTATATTCATGCAAAAGGCAGACAATAAATAAAGATCGAAGAAGCATTGATGCCTTTGAATTACGGTGTTAGCGAGAATATTGAAATACCAAGGACTGCCTGAAGAAAGAGCAAATCTCTCTTGGAAGAAGTACAGCCAGAATCCTCCTTAGAAGCAAGGATAGTAAGACTTCCTCTCATGTACTTTGGACATGTTATCAGGAGGGACCGGTCCTTGGAGAAGAACATCATGCTTGGGAAAGTAGAGGGTCAGCAATAAAGAGGAAGACCCTCAAGGAGACGGGTTGACACAGTGGTTGTAACAACGGTCTCAAACAACAACGATTGTGAGGATGGTGCAGGACCTGGCAGCGTTTCATTCTGTTGTACACAAGGTCAATATGAGTCGGAACCAACTCAACAGCACCTAGCAACAACAGAATATAAAAATAAGAAAATCTACTATAATATAAAAGGGCATAAATTTAAGGATGGAAAATCTGTTAGAAAAGTTGAGATACGCAAAATAATGGTGTGGTGTGTGAAAAAAAATAAATTTTTTTTTTTAGTGTGAATAAATGAATTCTTAGAAAGAAGACTAAAGAAAATGGAGTATAAGAAATAATCAATGAATAATGGAAGAATATTTACTAGAGAGGAAGAAAGACATACAGGCACAATAACGCCCCTTCCCTTGCCTGCCTGATTCTTTTTTGCTTTCTGTTTGCTTCTTTTCTGATATAGCTTATACTTATTTTGTTTTCTTAATTATTTCTCTTTCTTATGTGATCAGTTCTGTATATTCCCTAATTATGAGCAGAATAAATTTCAAAAGACCTACACCTGGACTTCTAGTACTAATTATGATGAAGTAGCTGGTATTGGACTTACAAGGTTCCTGGGTGGTATAAATGGTTTGCCCTTGGCTACTGACCGAAACGATGGTGGTTCGAAAGCACCCAGTAACACCACAGAAAAAAGGCCTGTGACCTGCTCCCATAAAAATTATAGCCAAAAAAACCCTGTGGAGTTCACTTTTACCCTGTAACACATGTGACTGCCGTGAATTGAAGGCTGACTCCATAGGAGCTAACAGCAATGACAACATTGGACTTACACTCTTGACATGTTGTTGTTGTTGTGTGTCATCGAGTCAATTCTGACTCTTGACATGAACAACTATAAATCAATTTTAGTTTTAAGTTGGAATTTGCATACAATAAAAAATTTTAACAACTCATTTTATTTGTAAAGGTTTATGGCTTTTGACAAATATTTACATCCATATAAACACCACTAAGATATAGGTAATTTCTCACTTAAAAATTCTTTCGTGATTCTTGCAGGCAATGTCCCCTACTGTCACTCTGGCACCTGGAAACCTTATCTGCTTTTCATCAGCGTAGGTAAATTTGGCCTGTTCTTAAATTTCATGTAAATGGGTTTGTGAAGTGCACATGAGGCATAAGAGAATGTTTCTGAGATCATTCCTGCTGTGTATGTACCTGAAGTGTGTTCCCTTTTGTTGCTGATTGGTATTCCATTACACGATAAACATAATTTCACATTTGTTCACCTATTGATAAGTATTTACATTGTTTCCAGGTTTGGGCTGTTATAAACAAACCAAACCCATCACCATCAAGTCAATTCTGACTTATAGCAATCCTATAGACAAAGTAGTTCTAACTATTCATGTCTGCTTGTCAGGCTGTATAAACAAATAAACTGCAAATATAGGTTGTTTATAAATGATCCAAAAAACCCAAACCCTTTGCTGCTGAGTTGACTCTGACTCATAACGACCCTATAGGACAAGGTAGAACTGCTCCACAGGGTTTACAAGGAGCGGCTGGTGGGTTCAAACCGCCAACCTTGAACTTAACGGCCGTGGCTCTTAACCACTGTCCCACAAATGCTCCTTATAAATGACACGTTTCATTAAAAATCATTGAAAATTAAAAATAAAAAGAGAGAAAAGGATATAAACAAGAACTGAAGAAAACTGATATAGTCATGTACTATCAAACATAGTAGACTTTAAGGCAAGAAGTACAAGATTTAAAGAGGTCACTTTATAATGATTAAAAAAGACAATTTAATAGAAAGATAATATATTACTTAAGTTGTATGCACTCAATAAAGTAGTTGCAAAATACAGAACTAGAAGAAAAGATAGCTGTATTACAAACATAGCTGGAGATTTTAGGATATTTCTCTCAGGAACTCATTGAAAAAGTAGACAGAAAATAAGTAATGATATAGACGGGCAAACATGATTAGCCAGTATGACCAAAATGACAATATAGAACACTATTTTCAGCAAGCGAAAAACATAAATTTTTAAAAAATGAACATGAGACATTTAATAAAATAGGCCATATCCTGGATCAAATGCAAGTCTCAACAAATTGTAATGGATTTAAATCATACGGTGTATGTTCCCTGGCAACCGGGGTATGCAATTAGAAATTAGTAACAAAAAGATAACTATAAATCTCTAAATGCTTGAAAATTAAGCAACATACCCCTAGAAAACCAACCAACAAAACAAACATAATAACCTTTGGGCTCATAGAAGAATCACCATGAAAATTAGAAACTTTTGAGCTGAATTATAATAAACAGGACAAATCACAATTTGTGGGAGGCAGCTAAAGTAGGGCTTGATAGAAAATTTGTAGCTTTAAATACATTTACTTTAAAAGCAGAAAGTTTAAAAGTCAATGATCTAAGCTTTCAGTTGAGTAAATAGAAAAAGAACTTAAAATTAAACCCAAGAGAAAAAAAAATGAAATAATGCATTTAAGAACAAGTCAGTGAAATACAAAATAGACATAAAAAGAGAAAATAAGTCAAAAACTTGATTCTTTGAAAAATAGATAAAAAGGATATATCCAGAGCAAATATTAACCCCCATAAAAAAGAGAGAAAACATAAATTACCATTATCAGGGATAAAAAGGGGAATATTATTGCATTTCTAGAAACATGAAATCGATAATGAGGGGATATTATGAACATTTTCATGACAATGAAGTTTATAATTTAGATTAAATAGATAAATTCCTGGCAACCAGAACTCAGCAAAACTTAAACAAGAAGAAATATAAATATTTCTATACTTCCTAAAGTAATTGAATCAGTAATTAACAAGACTTATACAAAAAGAAAAAAAAAAACAAACCTCTCAGCCCATATGCCTGAACTAAAAGAGAGGGAACACTTTCTAACTCATTTTATAAATAACCTTTATACAAAAAGCTGATAAAGATATTGCAAGAAAGAAAAATTATAGATCAATACCTCCCAAGAACATAGAAACAAACATCAAAGAAAAAAGAAAATGGTATCTCTTACTATATGTTGTTAAGAGCCATCAAGTCAGCTCCCGCTTGTGGCGACCCCATGCACAACAGAATCTCATCATTGTGATCCACAGGATTTTCATTGCCCTGATACATGGCATAACAGCATACAAAACATTACTAACAATGCAGAGAAAAAGTAGATGACTGGGAGCGCCTAAAAATCAAACACCTGTGCTCATCCAGGAAACCCTGGTGGCTTAGTGGCTAAGTGCTACAGCTGCTAACCAAAGGCTTGGCAGTTCGAATCTGCCAGGTGCTCACTGGAAACTCTGTAGGGCCATTCTACTGTTGTATAGGGTCCCTATTTCATTTGTTCTGCTCTAATTTTTATAACTTGTTTTTTTCTCTGGTGCCTGAGGGTTTCTTTTGTTATTCCCTTTCTATTTGTTCAAGTTGTAGGGATAATTCTTTGGTTTTGGCTCTTTCTTCTTTTTGGATGTGTGCATTTTTTGATATAAATTGACCTCTGAGCACTGCTTTCTCTGTGTCCCAAAGGTTCTGATAGAAAGTGTTTTCATTCTCATTGGATTCTATGAATTTCTTTATTTCATCCTTAATGTCTTTTGTAATCCAGTCTTTTTTGAGCAGGCTCTTGTTCAGTTTCCAAGTGTTTGATTTCTTTTCCCCGCTTTTTCTGTTATTGATTTCCACTTTTATGGCCTTATGGTCAGAGAAGATGCTTTGTAATATTTCAGTGTTTTGGATTCTGCTAAGGCTTGCTTTATGACCTAATATGTGGTCTATTCTAGAGAATATTCTATGTGCACTAGAAAAGAAAGTATACTTGGCTGCTGTTGAGTGGAGTGTTCTGTATATGTCTAGGAGGTCAAGTTGGTTGATTGTGGCATTTAGATCTTCCGTGTCTTTATTGAGCTTCTTTCTGGATGTCCTGTCCTTCACCGAAAGTGGTGTGTTGAAGTCTCTTACTATTATCGTGGAGCTGTCTATCTCACTTTTCTATGCTGATAGAGTTTGTTTTGCAGCCCTGTCATTGGGCGCATAAATGTTTAATATGGTTATATCTTTTTGGTATATTGTCCCTTTAATCATTATATAGTGTCCTTCCTTATCCTTTATGATGGATTTAACTTTAAAACCTATTTTTTCAGAAATATTGCCGCCCCTCCCCTTTTTTTGATTGTTGTTTGCTTGACATTTTTTTTTTCCATCCTTTGAAATTATCTTTTTATATTACCCTTTCCTCATATTCGTTCTTGTTGGTTTTTTTTTCTGCTGAGTCTGTATTTTTTTCTTGTATTTTATTTTGATGTGTAGGATAGTTTGTCTCCTTTGTGGTTACCTTATTATTTACCTCTATTTTTCTAAATTTAAACCTAAATTTTATTTCTTTGTATCACCTTGTCCTCCTCTCCATATGGAAGATCTAAGACTACATTTCTTAGTCCCTCTTTATGATTTTAATGTCTCCTTTTTTATGTAATACCATTGCTGTTTCCCTGTTTTGAGCGTTTTTTTAATCTTGATTTATTTTTGTGATTTCCCTGTCTGGGTTGACTTCTGATTGCTCTGCCCTGTGTTCTAGTCTTGGGTTGATACCTGATATTATTGATTTTCTGACCAAAGAACTCCCTTTAGTATTTCTTATAGTTTTGGTTTGGTTTTTACAAATCCCCTATACTTCTGTTTATCTGGAAATGTCCTCATTTCACATTCATATTTGAAAGACAGTTTTGCTGGATATAAGGTTCTTGGTTGGCATTTTTTCCTTCATTTTTTTATATAAGTCATCCCATTGCCTTCTTGCCTGCATGGTTTCTGCTGAGTAATCTGAGATTATTCTTATTGACTCTCCTTTGTAGGTGACTTTTCTTTTATCCCTAGCTGCTCTTAGAATTCTCTCTTTATCTTTGGTTTTGACAAGTTTGATTATAATATGCCTTGGTGACTTTCTTTTAACATCTACCTCATGTGGAGTTCGATGAGCATCTTGGATAGATATCTTCTCATCTTTCACAATATCAGGGAAGTTTTCTGCCAAAAAATCTTCAACAGTTCTCTCTGTATTTTCTGTTATCCCTCCCTGTTCTGGTACTCCAGTCACTCATAGGTTATTTCTCTTGATAGAGTCCCACAGGATTCTTAAGGTTTCTTCAATGTTTTTCATTCTTTTATCTGATTGTTCTTCAAATATATTAGTGCCAAGTGCTTTGTCTTCAAGTTCAGAAATTCTGCCTTCCGCTTGCTCAAATCTGCTTCTCTGAGTTTCTGTTGAATTGTCTATTTTTATTTTTAATCTTCTGAATTTCTGATTTCTGTTTGTCTATAGATTTTTCCAGCTTATTAAATTTTTCATTATGTTCTTGAATAATCTTTTTAATTTCTTCAATTGCTTTATCTGTGTGTTCCTTGGCTTGTTCTGCATATTGAGTCATTTCCTTCCTGATGTTTTGAAGGATTCCTTATATTAACCTTTTGTATTCTGCCTCTGGTAATTCCAGGAAAGCACTTTCATCAAGAAGATCCCTGGATTCTTTGTTTTGAGAGCTTGTTGAGGTGGTCATGCTCTATTTCTTTATGTGACTTGATATTGACTGTTGTCTCCAAGCCATCTATAAGTTATTGTATTAGTTTATTTCATGGCTGCTTACTATGTTGTAGCTTCTTGCTTTGTTTTGTTTTGATATGCCAACTGGGTTGCTTGAGTGAGCTAGCTTGGTTATTTTTGCCTTTGGAGTTCTGACGTCCTATCCCCAGATGGCTAGAGCTGTTATCAGGTATATCAGTCCAGGAATCCATTCACTTTTCTTTTTCGAATTCAGCTCAGGTGTCTAGGTAGCTGATCATCATGTGTGTGGTACAGGTTCTGTCCTACAGTCTTAGGGGGGCAGAGGTGATTGGTGTAGGTACCATTATCTGGTTGCAGCAGGGGGTCGCATTCTGAACAAGGCAGGGGGCTGAGAATCATCACCCATGTGTCTCTGAGGAAATCGAGTCCCTGTTCCCTAGAGCGTACAGGTGGGAGGGTTCTGCAGATGGACCATGGGCACCCAGTGTTTTTGTTTGTAAGGACTGGGAGGTACCAGTTATCCTTGGACCTCTTTCACGGGTGGTTGGGTGACCTGAGTGGAGCTACCAATCCTTAGGCCCCTGATGTGGGTAGGTGACTGTTTAATAGGCAAAGCAACGTCAAACATCAAACATCCACCTCTCCACCGTACAGCTGAAATAGCTGTAGTCTGCCAACAAGGGCTTATTCTTGTGAAATAGGCCCACAGAGGTCCATGCAGAGGGGAAATGTACTCAAAGTCCATGGACCAGTTATGCCTGGACAGGAGCTGCTTCTGTCCTGAGCTCCCCTGGTTAATGGAGTTGGCAAATTATCTTTTCCCCCAAATGCAAATTTATTCCTTCTCCAATGCTGGGAGGATGACTCCAGGCGTTCAACGGAGCCTATCTCAGGCCCAGGGAAATCATCTGCTGAAGTCAGCTTGGGGGTGAGGGGGGCATGGTAAAATATACTCTAGTACTTAGGTTTTGCTGAGAGCACCATTCTTCTCTGGTTCTGGAGTTGTGAGTAGGCTGTGTGGCTGGCTGCTTCTAACTCTGAGGGAACTGTGGCCGAATGCTAGTACCAGCCCACTGTAGCCGCTTCTGGGAATGGTGCCTGAGGGCTCTTGATGATTCAGGTCCAGTACTCCTCTCTGCTTCTGAACTTTCTCTTCCTCCCTCTGCCCCTCAGTTCGTTTTCTAACCTTACCTTTGATGTTCAGAGCTCCTAGTTTGTCATAAATATATTCGTTTCACTTGTTTTTTTGGGGGGGGGTCTTTGTTGTAAGAGGGCCTGCCGGAAGCTTCTGTCTATTCTGCCATCTCGGCCCCACCTCCCCAGGCTGTGTACTTTTGATTCCAGTTATGTGAAGCTCAAAAACAGGTAAAAATAGTGTATTTTGAAAAATGTCAGAAAATTGATTAAGCCTGGTGTTAGAATTCTGGAAGGGGAATTGAGGAAGGCTTCTAGGTTCCCGAAAAATTTCTATATTCTGATCTGAGTTGTGGTTAAATGACCAGATTCATATGTGCAAGGCACACTTAAGATTTGGACATTTTCCTATACGTAAGTCATACTTCAACAAACAAACAAACAAACAAAAAGGTAGAGGAGGAGAAGATCTACATCTCAACCCCAGTAAAATTCTTAGCATACTATATAGCTAACGGGGAAAAACTCCTAAAACCACCTGTAGAAAAGAAGAGATTGACTGAATAAGAATTAGAAAGAAAATGATTAACCTGAATGCTAGAATACACTGGAAGAGTACCTGAAGGAGATTATATTTGAATCTTTTGAATATCTGAGGGGAAAATATTTTGAACGTAGAATTCTATAACTAGCCACACCCATTGAAATGTTAATGCAAAATAGTCTCTTCGGACAGGCAAGATCATGTGTATTTTATTGAAAATAATACCTCAACAAGATCAATAAGCAGAATAAAAAATAACCAGGAAAGAGGACATCAAGTGATAAAAGAAATAATGGGATTATTCTTAGAAGTGGTGGAATTATGACTAAGAGAAGTGAAGAAGCTGGAAATAAAATAGAACGGGATCCATTAGAGCTTGACACTTAATCACATTTCTTATTTTATGGCCCAATCATCCTACTTGGTTCTACTAGAATCATGTAATATTGTAAATTGGTTCTACAAAATCATCGTATTGTAACTGTGACTTACTAATTTTTAATTTTAGAACCATCCTGTTAATAAAGGAATAAAAGAATAAAGGGCTAGCATAAAAGAATGAAGTAGAGTTAGAGAATAAATGTAATTGTTACTTACCTTGATAATAGAAAAATAATAATATAATTAACATAACTTGGGAAGTAAGAGGAGATAAAATTAGAAGGAAGACAAAATGAGTTATTATCCTCATCTTTCATAACAGAGAGTCAATAAGTGATATCTACTTTAATACAATGACTAAATCATACACTTAAATTCTCATTCTTGATTTATTAAAGTAGACATCACTCGTGGGGCCGTGGTGGTGCAGCGTTTGAGCACTTGGCTGCTCACCAAAACGTCAGCAGTTAGAATCCACCAGCTGCTCCTTGGAAAATCTACAGGGCAGTTCTATTCCATCCTATAGGGTCCCTATGAGTTGGAATAGACTCAATGGCAATGGGTTTGGTTTTTGGTTTGATTTAGTTATACAGGCAACTAGTAGAAAGAATAAAAATATATAACCAACAAAAATGGGGAGATGAAGTGAGGGGAAGGAGATGGGAATAATTAAAAAAATATATTTTAGGAATAATTTAGGAGTGATAAATGTCTTATCTTTCATTTTGGAGAATGATCAATAGATACTATTTATATGTGATAAATCAAAATACACAAGCATAAATACATCATTTAAAGGTACAGTGGTAACCAGGGAAGAAAGGATTGTGATGATAGTTTTTACAGGGAAGTTTGGAGAGGGGCTAAGGTGGAACCTGGAGTCTTACTGCAGCCCCAGAGAATGAGAGAGGACATCAGGAGAGAGCTAGTGGTGGGAGTTTTGGAGCAGGGCTTCACAGACAGCCTCTACCCCACCTGATACCAGGCCCTGAGGAGGGTGGGTAGAATGGTGAAACCTCCTAGAGATTCTGGAGGGGTCTGTGAGAAGAGAGAACAGGTGCCATGCTGTCTAGTGGAAATCTGGCAAGATGGCAGAGGAAAGTTTCCTGAGCCAGCAAGGTGGAGTGGAAATGGCAGCAGGGCTGGCTCAAACCTGAGACCTCTGCAAATCTCCTGAGGTCCCAGCAAGGATTGGAGAGCCCAGGGGATCTGAGAGACTGACAAGGCGAAACCTGGCGGGACTACAGACATCTCAGCAGAGATCAGTGGGCAAGATGTCAATGATCAACACCCAGGGAGCCAAGGTCCATTGCAGAGCTCAGAGGCTGGAGGTCAACCAGAGGCCTTCCCATGATGTCACGTGATCCCCAGAATGTAGATGCCACTCTGGGGACAGGGGTTCAAAAGGAAGAAATGCTGAATTGGCTGAGTTTAAACTTGAAATGACTGAGTAAACGTTGAGGTGAATGAATTTACTGGGAATTGACAAGATTATGTTTTCTTTTACCAGATAAAATGGGAAGTTGAAAGTTTTAAAGAAAATTTTTAAAAATCACTATTGTTTACATAGATCTATATGTGGCTATAAAATTCAGACCCTATTTAGTTCTATAATTAAAAATGATAAATTATGATACCTTGATGCCATGGAATACTACACAGTAGTTAAAGGAATGAAGTAGAGCCATGTATACTGTCATAGAAAGATACTGAAAATATACTAAATTTTTTTAAAGTTGCAGAATAGTATGTATATCAATTGTATAAAAACACATATATGGCTATATATAAATATACATATGCATATATATAATGTGGGGACTGACTACCTAATAAGCAAGGTAAACATGTGCTTAGTGCATCAATAACACAGGAGCAGCAATTGTCCAAAGCAAACACCCATAGATGCCAAGCAGTCAGGACACAAGGAAAAGCGAGCACCGCAGGGGAAGGGAACTGACAGGGCACTAAATGAAATTGATACCAATGATTCCACAAATAAATAAAATGTACATTTTATAAATTTTGTATGTGATAACAATATTTCCCTTTTTATTTGGACCAATCGGGGATAACCTCACGTTCAGTTCTTGCTCACCCACCACATAATAACGCACCAGCGGTACTATAATCACGTGAGGATGTATTTGGTCCTGTTCTTTGAAAAATAAACCAAAATGTGTCTTCAGACTGAGCATACCCTTGTATTGGTATCATGCTTTTTGCAATCCATCTGGACCCTGTCGGATATCCGCAGTAGTCAAATCAACTCTGAAGACAGCATCAAAGGACAGAAAGTGAGTGCACAAGTTTTTAAGTATTATTTCAAGGCAGCACTCCCGTACGTCTGCAAAGGGCCCGCCAACAAACATCCTAAGACAAACAAATGAAATTATTTCCTACTGCCTTGTAAGTACCATTTCTTTTGACTATCTCAGACATGAAGAACAATATTACTTGTTCCAAATCAATTTTTTACTTACTAATATTCAAGTATAAATTTTTGTGTTAATGTCCAAATTCGAATGTAAATTTTACTTGTTTTATAAAAAATATTTATTTTCAGTTATCAAATTTATTTGCTATAGTGGAACCAAATTTAAAACGTAATCCAATTTTATATCCAGGCAAAATGAAACGGCAACAACCTAGTGGAGTGTAAATACGAAAGTTGACAGACGATAACAAGAAAACAATTTGTGAATTCCTAAAAACGATTCCAAAATTAATTTCCTTTTTAAAATGTAATGAATCAGAAGAGACTTTTTCCATCGAACACTTGAGTTTAATGGGTGCAAATTATTGTACTAGTACCACTAGTGCTGAAATTACTAATAGCGATATGAATATAACAGAATTTGGAACAAATTCTGCATCCATTCCTTGCTGTAGTAAAAAATTAATAATGGTGTAGTAAGTGAAACTATTTTAGAATCCGAAATTGTTGCATCTGCAGACCCCATAAATAACAGAAATACAGACCCTGCTTTGTGGTATAATTTTTATCTAATGATGTAAATTATTGGATCAAAAGAGGGCCAAGTGATTGTCAACATCACAGTGGATCATTTGAATATTTGTGTCAAAAATTTCTGGATGGTAGACAAACAATATATTTCTAGGATGCAAAGCTAATGGTGAAAGTCATAAGAGGGAGTGGCTACTGTATGCTCCATCAGTCAGCTCTGTATATTGTTTGGAAACTATTCAGTCCTAAATCATTTAATTCTTGATTTGCTATGGATAGATTTAGTGATCAGCACAACTCGAATATGATTGATAAACATGAAAACGTTCAATTCACAGAGATTGTATGTTGTCATATTTAAGCCAAAGGCATGGTTTTGGCTTAACTCATGAACTGGAAACACAAATTTATGAAGAAAGTCAGTATTGGAAAGCCATTTTGCAATGCATTGTTGCTGTCATTATAACGATTGCTGAACATGGACTGTCTTTTTTAGGAAGAAATGAAGTATTTGGGTCCCCACAAAATGGAAATTTGGGGGTGTACTTGAGCTTATTGCTCAGTTTGATCCCTTTTTAGCAGGTCACATCTCAAAATATGGTAACACAAGAAAGGGCAACACATCATATATGTCTAAAACAATGTGTGAAGAATTAATACACTTAATAAGTGATAAAGTTTAACCAACCATTTTCAGTGAAATAAGTATAGCTTAGTATCTCAATGTGTCTGTAGATTCCACTCCTGATCTTTCTCAGACAGATCAGTTAAGTATTGTTTTAAGATACGTATCTCGAAGAGATGGAAAACCTGCGGAGCAATTTATCACATTTACTAGCTTAAAAAGTCATGTCAGTGAAGAAATTTCAACTCACGTACTTCACTATTTATGTGAAGTTTGCAAATTGATTTTTCTAAGTGCAGGGGCCAGTCCTGTGACAATACTGCCGACGTGTAAGGCTGCTATAAAGACATGCAGCAGAAAACTTTGCAACATAACGAATATGCCATTTTCATACCATGTGCTGCGCATTCACTTAACCTTGTAGGATGCAGTGCAGTAGATTGTTTTCTGGAAGCAGTTGATTTTTTTTCTACCATTCAGCTACTGTGCACATTTTTTGCTGCCTCTACTCACCAATGGGCAGCTCTTAAAACACATTTAGGCAATGATCTAACATTAAAATATCTTTCAAATACTCATTGGGAAGCACATGCTGTAGCAATGAGTGCAATCCTGGAATCATACACTCAGGTTCTAGACGCCTTAGAAAATAGGCAAAAAGGAGATACCAAAAGAGGAGCTGAAAACATTGGTCCGTGTTATATTGGTTATGTGGAATAATATATTGCAACGTTTTCATCAGATAAGTCAAGCTCTCCAAGATACGGGAGTAAATCTAAAGACTTGCACAGATCTCTACCAGTCATTAACAGAGTATTTACACAATTTGAGAAAATTTTGAAAACACAGCAAGACAAATACTGCCAAATACTGATATCACGGAAGCATTAGAAAGAAACAAGTAACTGACAGAAGTGCTCTACAAGTATCTAGTGCCAGAGATCAATTTAGCATAACCACATACTACGTCATCGCTGACACACTGGAATCCTGCATGAAAAGAAGGCTGAGAAAGTGCATGAAGCTCTTTCAAACAGATTTTCTTTCTTTAACAGTGTGGCCATTCCTGATGAAGAATGCATGAAGACATCCAGGAAATCGGTGCAGGCTTGTTCTGGTGACTTAAATACAAACCTTTATGGAGAAGTATGATGATTTCATACTTACGTGAGAACTAAGTTTACAGATTCAGGAAAGACAAATTTTACTCCTGTAGGCGTGTATGATTCCATAATAGAAGATAAAATACAATGCGTACAACAGACAAGCAGTCCCGCCTGGCTCTAAAGCTGTCTGAGTGGAGATGGGAAACTTCTATTTGTGACCTGGCTTAGTGGTTAAGAGCTCAGGCTGCTAACCAAAAAGGTCGGCAGTTCAAATCCACCAGCCACTCCTTGGAAACCCTATGGGATAGTTATACTTTGTCCTATAGGGTCTCTATGAGTCAGAATTGACTGTAACAGTAACGGGTTTGGTTTTACATATATATATATATATATTTTTACATAACTCACATATCCCATTTGAGTAAGCAGGTGAGAGGTCACCACAGATTACCCATGTTTAGGGCCCTCACATGCCTTAATCTGGCCTGATATGATGTGGGACAAAGAACTGAAATTGGCCTTTTGTCTCTAGTTTCTGAAAATAGCACAAGCAATTAAGGCATTCTTTATCTTTCTAAAACAGTATGGCCACACTTAAACATGTATAAATGAATTGAGAGTTCCCAACTCAGCACTTTGGTAACGAGCCTCAGAAAGGGAGGGTCCATGATAAGATCTCCACTGCCCCTTACTCCTGAGGTCTGCTGTTTGCTCATGTAGCGTGCCACGTGGGTTTAGGGGCATAAAAACGGCTGGCTAAGGGACCGAATGGTCTCCTCAGCTATGGTATAGGTGGGACATGCATAGTATAAGGTTGCAGCCCTCCTAACTGAGCCTACCTGGCCAGGGGTAGACCTGTGGAAGGTAGGCTCCCATTGAGCCCCTTGCCCTTGATGCCAGGTGGAGGGCATGCCCGTTCTCTGTCTCCACCATCTCCACTGGGACAGCTTCCAGATGCCAGGGGGCACTGGCCTGTCATGTAACTGCCCCTTTTTGAGTTCCTCAACTACACTGCATAAACCAAAAACCAAACGCATTGCCATCGAGTCTATTCTGACTCATAATGGCCCTACAGGACAGAGTACCTATGCCCCACAGTGTTTCCAAGGAGCACCTGGTGGATTTGAACTACCGACCTTTTTGGTTAGCAGCGTGAGCTCTTAACCACTGAGCCAGGTCACAAATAGAAGTTTTCCATCTCCACTTGGACAGCTTTAAAGCCAGGTTGGACTGCTTGTCTGTTGTACGCTGTCTGTCTGCTTCAATTTATTATTCAAGTAATAAAAGCTACTTTCCATGTGCTGACGTGTGTTCAGGCTCTGATTGGAAGGTCATGATATTCATAGAGGAATCACATTTAGTGACTGGTGGACTAATTCTAATAGCCTTCTTGCTATTTCTAAATCTGGGACCACCTGTGAGCACCACACAGTTTTGGCGTGTTGTCCTGCATATGTATACACTAGAATAAAGAAAACACCAAACCTGTTGCCGTCAAGTCGATTCCGACTCATAGCAACCCTAAAGGACAGAGTAGAATACACTAGAATAGAATGTAAGTATATTAGATTTTAATAATGATTATCCTTGAGAAGTGATATTCAGGGGTGCAAAAACAGAAGACCTTTACTTTTGAATTACAAATTTCTATACTGTTGGACTTTTTTCCGCTAACACCTACAGCAAATATTACTTGCGTATACTTGATGGCACACAGCAACCACAACTTTCTTTGAAAAGTCCCTGAGTTGGAATTGACTCTTCTGCAACAGGAATGGGTGGCACAAATGGTTAGGAGCCCAACTGCTAACTGAAAGTTTGGCAGTTCAAACCCAGAGGTGCCTTGGAAGACAAGCCTTGTGATCTGCTTCTGAAAGGTCTCGTCCTTGAAAACCTGTAAAGCAATTCTACTCTGCACACATGGGGTCACCATGAGTCAGAATAGACTCAATGGTAATTTGTTTGGTTTTTGACTTTTGGTACTTTCTTTTATTAGAAAAGGTACATGGCGCAGAGTAGGCAGTCAATAAATGAGAAGGTAGCAACTTACAGCGTTTATTGTGTCCAGAATTAAATTAGGTACCTTCACTTAAATTATCTCACTTAATTCCTGACAGCTGCCAAGTGTGAGCGCCTACCCCAGAACCCCACCTCTAGACCCTTGGCTGAGTTCTTCTACCATGCTCGCTGCATCATACTCTTGCCCAAAAACCGATTACCTGTTGCCGTTAAGTTGATTCTGACTCATAGCAACTCTATTGAACAGGGTAGAACTGCCCCAGAGGGTTTCCAAGGAGTGGCTGGTAGATTTGAACTGCCGACCTTTTGGTTAGCAGCCATAGCACTTAACCACTGCGCCACCAGGGCTCCTCTCTTGCCCAGTACACATGGAAACCCCAGATTTGGTGGAGGTGAAGATACTCTAACTTTGCTGCAGCAAAATGAGCCACTTTGACGTTGTCCGGGAGGAGAGACCAGAGGAGTACAGAGAACTGCCACCGGAAGATAGAGGTGTGCAGCAGTGTGCCCAGCACAATTAGAGCAGGTTAAGACTGAAACAGCATGAGGGCACAGACATGAAGTGTTATGCTGTCTTGTCTGGGTTTAGCAGTAATACACCTGGTGGCATGAGGGACACACCTGCTTTCGTTTATCCTGAGCCTTGTCAAACTCACAGGTCTGGATTAAAGCGAAATCATGCGGAGTGAACATTGCTTATTTAGCTACTTTTTTTCCTCTCTTTTTCTTCCCCATTTTCAAATTTTAATGTGAATGCAGCGAGAAATCATTTATCTTCGAACGAGATCACTTGGGAAAAAAGCCTCTAATTCTTAACATACTTACAACAGGCTAGGAGGCTTGAGCCAAAAGGTGAGGCCTGGGAGGGAGAGAAGAGGCCAAGAGAGATGTATTAGTTTCCTTGGCTCCTGTAACAAATACCACAAACTGGGTGGATTAAAGCAACAGAAATTTATTCTCTCATAATTCTGGAGGCTAGGAATTCAAAATCAAGGTGTCGTCAGGGCCATGCTCCCTCTGAAGGGTCTGGGGCTAGAATCCTTCCTTGCCTCTTCCTAGTTTCTGGTGATTGACAGCAATCTTGGCATTCTTTAGCTTATAGCTGCAGGACTCCCTCCTCCACCTCAGACTTCACATAGCCTTCTTCCTGTTATGTTCAGGTTAACAATTCCTTACATACAATGAAAACTGTGAGAGCTGGAACTCTATGGGACTGCCTTGTTTTTCCAGATCTTGAACGTTTTCCACTTTTGACAGGGTGCAGCCTTACCATTTTTCTATTCTTTTAGTGGAAAATATTTGGTATTTCCTTCTCTGACAGGTTTCTGCCTGACACAGGTTCCGGCTTCCACAGGCCTTACAGTACTTTCTTTCTTTATGTTGTTGTTAGTTCCCATTGAGTCAATTTCAATACACAGAGAACCCATGTGCTTCAGAGTAGAACTGTGCTCCATAGGATCTTCAGTGGCTGTGGCCTTTCAGAAGCAGACCATCCAGCCTGTCTTCCAGGGCACCTCTGAGTGGGCTCAAACCACCAACCTTTAAGCTACTGGTCAAGCGCTTACCCATTTGCACCACCCAGGGACTCCTAGCCTTCTTCCTTGTGTGTCTCCAATTCTCTCTGTCCTTATAAGGACACTAGTCACTGAATTTAGGGCCTACTGTCATCATGAGTCAGAGCCAACTCGATAGCAACTAACAGCTTATCTAGTATGACCTCGTCTTAACTATACCATCTGCAAAGATCCAATTTCCAAAGAAAGTTACATACACAGGTGTTGGGAGTACTAGGGGTTAGGACCTCAATGTATCTTTTTGAGGGACACAATTCTACCTACAACAAGAGGAAATGAAGAGGTGGGGTATATATTTAGACAGGACAAAGAAGCAAAAGGAGAATGTTGGAGGGCCCCAGGGTGGAGTGGGGAAGTTGAGGAAATGTTAATTTCCAGGGGTGCTTCCAGAGATTAACAGATTGGGTGCAATCCCCGCTAAGGAAAAAAAACAACCCGTGTCCCCACAACCAAGTATAAAACTACCTGTATATCCTTAGTCTTCTTTCACCACCAGAGGATCAGGCTTGTCCTCCCTTTTGCCCTAGTCCTTGGCCCCCCCCTCCCCCGCAGCCTCTGGCCACGCCCCCAGCCTCCCCACTGCAGAGCTCAGCCAATCACTTCCAGTGCAAAACCACCTCATTGTCATTCGATTTCCTTTCCAGGTGGATCAGTCACAGGTACATCATCTCATATCTGAAAGCAGACTTTCAAGTTTGTAAGCCATAGTTCACATTTTCAAGTACATCTCTTTTGCTTCCTTTCAGGTTAACTCAATCAGTTCTTGAGTTTTCCTAAATTTGCATCTCAGGGCTGAGTCAAATGGCTCCCTTTACAGCGGCCTGAATCCCATTTTAGTGATCCTGTCTTTTCTTGGTTTCAGCCTGGAGCCTATTTATCAAAATCGTTTCTTCGGACACTTTTTTATTGGTCTCTATAAGATCTTGAGATCTTTCCTCTGTCCAAGGTAGCTGGTTTTTCTATTCAGATAACATGGCCCTTTGGCTGTCCTTGTGGGTTTTAATGATTTTCTTCAATTCATCCTGTCGGTTTCTCTTCGGTTTCTCATATTTTTCTGAACTTCCCTTTTCCGTAAACATACTCAGGACAGCAATGTCTTTGTTAGTCAAGAAGAAACATTACAGAAACACGTTTTTTTTTTTTTTTGCAAACATTATACCCACAAGTGGAAATAACAAATGAGGCCTAGGGATAAATTCTGGGTGCCCGATGACAGGGATCGAGGTATGAACAATCATTCAAAGTGAAATAAACTCAAGCTGAAACCCATCATGGTGTCTTGGGACAGAGGGATGGAGTGGCAGAGATTAGGTTAAGGCTAGAACTAGGGAGTTGTTGGGTGGCGCCAATGGCCAAGTGCTCCTCTACTAAACGAAAGGTTTGTGATTGGAATCCACTCAGAGAAGCCTTGAAAGAAAGGCCTGGAGACTACTTCCAAACTATCAAGCCAGTGACAACCCTGTGGCGCACAGCTCCACTCTGATAAGCGTGAGGTTGCTGGGAGTTGGAATAGACGCCATGTCAGCTGGTTTTTTTTGTTGTTGTTGTTTAGGACAACTGAAGGAGAGAGCAGAACTGAGCTTCAATCAGAAGGGGTGAGGGGAGTGGCCAGAGGGTGAGACTGCAGCAGGTTTCTTCCAGTCAGGCAGGCTGTGGGTCCTAAAAGGAGTAGCTGAGGGATAGAATCTTTTTTACCTTCCACAGGCTTGGCTGGAGACTTCCAACAGTCTCAGACGGGTGTTTGCCTTCCTCCTGAGGCAATCCAGGAGGGCAGGGGCCGTTTAGCGGGGGCAGTCCCTCTGACTTCTACTCTACTCTGTCTCTAGCAAAATGAAAGGCACTTTCAAAGGGCTGAATCAAACTCACCTTCAGAGCCAGGAGGATCTGGCTAATGTGATTTCGAGCTCTCCTCTCCCTGCCCCCAGAGCTCTCCACCTTCTTGCTGATGTCTCAAATTCTTTTAACAAGGGAAAAGTCTTTCATGCCACAATTAGGGATAAAAGGCATAAAATGCAAACGCCTGGCTGAGCTCCAGTCAGAGAATAATCAATCAATCCTTGGAATATAAATTACTGATATCAGATTCTTTCCTAGTGTGATAGAGGGAGAAGTGTTAAAAGAGCAGGTTGATACTGACACTTGAGAAGGGGGTTGCCAAGGAGATGGGAATGGGGGGAGGGGGAAATTCCTTCCAGGTATACAACACTTTGAAGAGTGTGTGTGAGAGAGAGAGAGAGAGAGAGAACGGTTTGTGTCACTTATTGCTCACAACTCTGGGAAGCAGGCATTCCTATCCTCCCCACTGTGCAGAAGAGGAAACTAAGGCTCAGAGATGTCAAGTGACCATTCCTGGAGTCAGCGGCTGCTAAACTAAAAAAAACTACATATCTTTAACTTGCACTTGAACGCAGGGTTCTGACAGCAAGCCCCAGTGATCTTTACAATACGCCAAAGCTGCAGAGAGAAAACTGACAGCAAAAAAACATACCTTACAAACTTTACAACTTTGACTTGACTGGGGCTTGTTTACATTCAAATGGGGAAAGGACACATGAACTCCTCTGTGTGTGTGTGTGTGTGTGTGTGTGTGTGTCTGGAGTAATTTCAGTATGGAACTGCCAAGGCAGGCAGCCTGCTTTGCGTGATTTATGAAGGCTTAAAAGGGGTGGGGGGGGGGGGACGGAGGTTGAGTGTTGACTTTGTGAAAAAGAGCTTCATTTTCTTGGAGTATGCTATTTGAAGTACCCTCATATTTGTTGTAATTAGTTCTCTCCTTAAAAAGTCCTGTTGACTTTTCCTTCCAGATCTACCTAGGTAAGCCAGGGTGCAAACAATTCCCAGCTTAGTATGACATTTGTGCTTTTTTTTAATAATAAAAAAAAAAAGTTATTTTGATTAAAGTATAACACTTATACAAAAACATACACAAAATATGAAACTGTATATGACTCCATAAATTATCATTAAACAAATGTCTGTGAAGCCATCACCTACGTTGGGAAATAAAACACTTCTAGCACCTCAGAAGCTTCTGCCTTGCCCCCTTCTAGTTACTACTCTCTCTCTCTCCCCCCAAAGGGTTACCTTAGCCCTGTACCTGGCTTCTAAGGTTATAGATTAGTCTTGCTTATTTTTGGACTTAATATAAATAGACTCATACAACATGTATTATTCTGTGTTTGACTTATTTTTATGTGAGATTCACCCATATTATTGCATGTAGCTGCAGTTTGTTTATTTTCATTGCTGTATTATGTTCCATTGTACAAAAATACCACATTCATTAATCCATGCTACCGTTGGTGGAATTTAGATTGCTTCCAGTTTGGAGCTATTATGAATAATGCTACTATGAATGTACATGTGTTTTGATGCATATATGCATGCTTCTGCTACGTATATAACTGGGGCTGATACTGCTGGGTCATAGAGCATGTGTAAGTTTAACTTTAGTGGATAATACAAAGTCGTTTTCCAAGTGATTGTACAGTCTATAGTCCTACCAACAATTTATGAGTGTTCCGTTGCTCCACATCCTCGTCAACACTTGTTATTATCAACCTTGATAATTTTAGCTATTCTAGTAGGTGTGTGGAGTTCCCTGGGTGGTGTAAATGATGAACATGTTGTTGTTGTTGTTGTTATTAGGTACCTTCGAGACCACTTCTACTCATAGCGACCCTGTGTACAACAGAACAAGACACTGCCCGGTCCTGTGCCGTCCTCACAATCTTTGTTATGCTTGAGCTCATTGTTGTACCCCCAATGTTAATTCATCCTCTTTTTTATCTGGTCCTCTACTTTACCAAGCATGATATCCTTCTCCAGGGTCTGGTCCCTCTTGAAAACATGTCCAAAGTAAGCGAGACGCAGTCTCGCCATCCTTGCTGCTAAGGAGCATTCTGGTTGTACTTCCTCCAAGAGAGATTTGTTCATTCTTCTGGCAGTTCATGGTATATTCAATAGTCTTCGCCAACACCATAATTCAAAGGCATCAATTCTTCTTTGGTCTTCCTTATTCATTGCCCAGCTTTCACATGCATATGAGGTGATTGAAAATACCATGGCTTAGGTCAGGCGTACCTTAGTCCTCAAAGTGGCATCTTTGCTTTTCAACACTTGAAAGAGGTCTTTGGCAGCAGATTTGCCCAATACAATGCCTTGTTTGATTTCTTGACTGCTGTTTCCATGGGCATTGATTGTGGGTCCAAGTGAAATAAAATCCTTGACGTCTTTTCTCCATTTGTCATGATGTTACTTACTGGTCCAGTAGTGACAATTTTTGTTTTCTTTATATTGAGGTGCAACCCATGCTGCAGGCTGTCGTCAGTAGGTGCTTCCAGCAAGCAAGGTTGTTTCTTCTGCAGGTCATGGGTTGTTGATGAGTCTTCCTCCAATCCCAGTGCCCTGTTCTTCTTCATATAATCCAGTTTCTTGGATTATTTGTTCAGCATACAGATTGAATAAGTGTGGTGAAAGGATACAACCCTGACCCGCATTCCCTAATTTTAAACCACACAGCATTCCCTTGTTCTGTTTGAATGACTGCCTATTGGTCTACGTACAGGTTCCTCATAGCACAATTAATAATCGTTCTCGAATTCCCATTCTTCTCAATGTTAACCATAATTTGTTATGGCCCACACAGTTGAGTGCCTTTGCATAGTCAGCACAACACAGGTAACCATCTTTCTGGTATTCTCTGCTTTCAGCCAAGATCCGTCTGGTATCAGCAATGATATCCCTTGTTCCACACCCTCTTCTGAATCTAGCTTGAATTTTTGGCAGTTCCCTGTCTATGTACTGCTGCAACTACTTTTAAATGATCTTCAGCAAAATTTTACTTCTGTATGATTTTAATGATATTGTTTGATAATTTCCACATTCTGTTGAATCACCTTTCTTTGGAATGGGCACAACCATGGATCTCTTTTAGTCATTTGGCCAGATAGCTGTCTTCGAAATTTCTTGGCATAGACAAATGAGCACCTCCAGCCCTGCATCCCTTTGATGAAACATCTCAGTTGGTACCCCGTCAATTCCTGGAGTTTTGTTTTTCACCAGTGCCTTCACTGTGGACTTCTTCCTTTAGTACCATTGGTTCTTTTGTGCATAAATGTTTTTTTTTTAAATAATTTTTATTGTGCTTTAAGTGAAAGTTTACAAATCAAGTCACTCTCTCACACAAAGTGTATACACCTTGCTACACATTCCCAATTACTCTCCCCCTAATGAGACAGCCCGCTCTCTCCCTCCACTCTCTCTTTTTGTGTCCTTTTTGCCAGCTTCTAACCCCCTCCATCCTCTCCTCTCCCCTCCAGGCAGGAGATGCCAACATAGTCTGAAGTGTCCACCTGATCCAAGAAGCTCACTCCTCACCAGCATCCCTCTCCAACCCATTGTCCAGTCCAGTCCCTGTCTGGAGAGTTCGCTTTGGGAATGGTTCCTGTCCTGGGACAACAGAAGGTCTGGGGACCATGACCACCGGGGTCCTTCTAGTCTCAGTCGGACCATTAAGCCTGGTCTTTTTATGAGAATTTGGGATCTGCCTCCCACTGTTCTCCTGCTCCCTCAGGGGTTCTCTGTTGTGTTCCCTGTCAGGGCAGTCATCGGTTGTAGCCAGGCACCATCTAGTTCTTCTGGTCTCAGGATGACGTAGTTGCTGGTTCATATGGCCCTTTCTGTCTCTTGGGCTCGTAATCACCTCGTGTCCTTGGTGTTCTTCATTCTCCTTTGGTCCAGGTGGGTTGAGACCAATTGATGCACCTTAGATGGCTGCTTACTAGCGTTTAAGACCCCAGACGCCATTCTCCAAAGTAGGATGCAGAATGTTTTCTTAATAGATTTTATTACACCAATTGACTTAGATGTCCTCTGAAACCATGGTCCCCAGATCCCTGCCCCTGCTACGCTGGCCTTTGAAACATTCAGTTTATTCAGGAAACTTCTTCGCTTTTGGTTTAGTCCAATTGTGCTGACCTCCCCTGTATTGTGTGCTGTCTTTCCCTTCACCTAAAGTAGTTCTTATCTACTATCTAATTAGTGAATACCCCTCTCCCACCTTCCCTCCCCCGCCCCCCGTAACCACAAAAGAATGTTTTCTTTTCAGTTTAAAGTATTTCTCAAGTTCTTATAATAGTGGTCTTATACAACATTTGTCCTTTTACAACTGACTAATTTCACTCAGCATAATGCCTTCCAGGTTCCTCCATGTTATGAAATGTTTCACAGATTCCTCACTGTTCTTTTTCGATGCATAGTATTCCATTGTGTGACTATACCATAATTGATTTATCCGTTCATCCATTGAAGGGCACCTTGGTTGCTTTCATCTTTTTGCTATTGTAAACAGTGCAATAAACATGGGTGGGCATATATCTGTTCATGTAAACGCTCTTATTTCTCTAGGATATATTCCAAGGAGTGGGATTGCTGGATCGTATGGTAGTTCTATTTCTAGCTTTTTAAGGAAGCGCCAAATCAATTTCCAAAGTGGTTGTACCATTTGACATTCCCACCAGCAGTGTAGAAGTGTTCCAATCTCTCCAGAGCCTCTCCAACATTTATTATTTTGTGTTTTTTGGATTAGTACCATTGGTTCTTGATCATATGTTACCTCCTCCAGTGATTGAACGGAGATCAGTCCTTTTGGTACACTGGCTCTGTGTATTCCTTCCATCTTCTTTTGATATACTTCTTGTACCATTCAATATTCTGCCCATAGAACCCTTCAGTATTGGAACTTGAGGTTTGAGTTTTTTCTTCAGTCCTTTCAGCTTGAGAAATTCCTAGCATGTTCTTCCCTTTTGGTTTTCTAACTCCAGGTCATTGCACATTTCAGTATGATACTTTACTTTGTCTTCCCAAACCACCCTTTGAAATCTTTCGTTCAGCTTTTAACTTCATCGTTTCTTGCATTTGCTTTAGCTACTTGACGTTCAAGAGCCAGTTTCACAGTCTCTTCTGACATCCATTTTGGTCTTTTCTTTCTTTCCTGTCTTTTTGATGACCTTTTGCTTTCTTCATGTATGATGCCCTTGATGTCATCCCACAACTCATCTGGTCTTTGGTCGTTAGTGTTCAATGGGTCAAATCTGTTCTTGAGATGGTCTCTAAACTTAGGTAGGATATACTCAAGGTTGTACTTTGGATCTTGTGGACTTGTTTTAATTTTCTTAAGCTTCAAGTTGAACTTGCATATGAGCAATTCACGGTCTGTTCCAAAGTTGGCTCCTGGCTTTGTTCTGACTGATGATATTGAGCTTCTCCATTGTCTCTTTCCACAAATGTAGTCGATTTGATGAATGTCCTTGGCTAATAACTGAAAGGTGGGAGGTTTGCGTCTACTCAAAGGCATCCCAGAAGACGTGGAGATCTACTCCTGGAAACTCAGTCACTGAAAACCCGATGGAGCACTGTTCTACTCTGACACACATAGGGTTACCATAAGTCAGTCAACTCAACAGGAACTGGTGTGTGTGTATTAATATTTCTCTTTGGTTTTAGTGTGCATTTCCTTGATTACTAATGAGGTTTAGCACATTTTCACATGTTTATTGGCCACTGAAATATTCTTTTTTATAAAAGCACCTTTCTCACCCATTTTTTTTTTAATTGGATGCCAGTCTTTTTCTTATTGATTTGTAATTCTTTATATATTTTGCATAGGAGCCCTTTGTCAGTTTATATGGCTTACAAATAACTTTTCTGACTTTGTGTATGTCTTTTCCCTCTTAGGGGTATCCTTTGATGGTAGAAGTTCCTAACTTAAATATAGTTCAATTTATGAATCTTTTCTTTCATTGTTAGTGCTTTTGTACCTTTAAAGAATTATTTTTCTCTTCCAAGGTCCTAGAGAGAGTATCCTGTATTTTCGTACAGAAGCTTTATGGTGTTGCCTTTCACTTTTAGATCCACCCAAACCCCCACTGCCATGAAGTCAATTCTGACTCATAGCAACCCTATAAGGCCCCCAAGGCTATAAGTATTTGTGGAAGCAGACTGCCACATCTTTCTCCCAAAGAACAACTGGTGAGTTCAAACAGCTGATCCTATGGTTAGCAGCCCAGTGCTTTAACTACTATACCATCAGGTCTCCTTTTTAGATCTATAAACCACCTGAAACTGACTTTTGTATATGCTGGGGTGTAAAGGTCAAGCTTTTTTTTTTTTTTTTTCATACAGTTATCCAAAAGTTCTGGTATCAGTTATAGAAAAGATTGTCTTATCCTGACTATTCCACACTGTCAGAAACCAAGGCACACGTATGCATGGGTCTTTTGTGGACTGTCTTTTCTACTGGCCTATTGGATTATCTTTGTGCTAATATCGTACTGTCTTAATTATAGCAACTTCTAACATTTTGTTCCTCTTAAAAAATACCTTGGCTTCTTGACCCCTTACATTTCCATACGAATTTTAGAATGAGTTTTTCAATCTCCAAAAGAAAGAGAGGAAGAAAAGAAAATCCATTGACATTTTGATTGGGATTGAATTGAATCTATAGAAAAATTTCAGGATAATCAATAACTTTGCAGCATTTAGTTTCCAATCCTTGAACATTGTGTATATCCTAGTGCATTTGGGCCTCTTTGTTTTCAAAAGGCTTTATAGGTTTTTCTTTTTTGGTATATGCATAGAATTTTTTTATAGCTTTCATTAGATTTATTCCTGGGTATTTTATATTTGCTGATGTTATTATAAATGGGACATAATAGCCTAAAGAACAATTCATGTTCTAACTATTGATATTATATAAACATTATATACTTGATTTTTTGTATTGACCTTTTATACAGCAAACTAACCAGAGAATTTTAAAATTCGGATTATTTATCTGTATATCCTTTTGAATTTTCACTGTATAAGATAATATATGCAAATATTGACAGTTTTATTTATGCCTTTAAAACTATTACCCTTTTTATTTTTTTTTTTCCTTATCGCACTGGCTAGAGGTTCTACCTAATTTTGAGTAGAAGTACACCCCTGTCTTGGTTTCCCCTTCAGAAGGAAAATTTTCAATATTTCACAATACAAATGATTTTTGCTCTTTTTTTATAGTTGCTTTTTCTCATAAAATAATTCCCTTCTGTTTATATTTGCTTAGAGATTTTACCATGAAAAAAGTTGAATCTTATTGTTTTCCCTGTTTATGCTGAAAAGTTTATATTAATTTTCTTCTTTATTCTGTTAATATTGTGAATTACATTGTTTTTCAAATATTAAACTAAGCTTGCGTTTTTGTAGTAAGCTTTTCTTGGTTTTGATGTTCTCATTATATATTACTGAACTATGTTTGTTAATATGATGTTTAAGATTTTTGTATGTAGGTTAATGAGTGAGATTGACTTATATTTTCCTTGTAATATCCTTGCCAGATTTCGGTTTTAAGGCTTGCTAACCACTTAAGTGAGGTGGAGCGTGTTCCTGCTTTTGAAGTCTCTGGCAAAGCTTTTGTAAAATTGTTATTTCTCCTTTAAATCTGGTAGGTTTTACTATAGATGCCACCTACTCCTGGAGTATGTTGTGTGTGAACATTATAAACTATAGATTTGATGTATTCATTAGCGGTAGGATTATTCAGATTTTCTCTTTCTTCTTTCATCAGTGTTGGCAAGTTGTGTTTTTCTAGGAATATGTTCTTTTTACCTACACTTTCAAGTGTATTGGTATAAAGCTGCCACATGTTCTTTTCAGTTCTGTAGGATCTACAGTAATTTTCACCTTTTCATCCCTGATACCAGATACTTGGTCATTCTTGCTCTCTTTCTTTCCTTTTTTTTTTTAAGTTTATTGCTGTTAGCTCTCTATTCAAAGAAACAACTTCTAGTTCTGCTGATCTTTTGTTATACATTTGTTTTCTATTTCATTGCTCTTATCTATTATATACTATTTCTTTTCTTCCTTTGGATTTAATTTCCTGTTCTTTTCCCAACTTTTTTAAATGTACGTTTATTGATTTTCAGTCATATATATTAATAACTATATTTACCTATTTAAGGCTGTTAATTTCCTGCCCAAATTTTGATTTATAGTATTTTTCTTATAATTCAGTTCAAAATATTTTCTAATTTTCATTTTCATTTTTGACTTATGGCACATCCACGATAGATTTAGAAAACACAGAAATGTATGAAATGAAAATCACTCGTGATTCCATTAATCTTTAAATCACTAGAACATTTATAATTTCACCACGTGATATTTTGAAATATAGTAACTAAAGTTATAATTATAAAATAATATAGCAGTTATGTTTATAAAGCCCAAAACAATTAAACTGGTCCCTGTTTTCACTAGGATCATACAAACGCACAAATACATTGGGAATGAAGGGAGATCAGTTTTCTTTCAACCTTAATGGGAGTTGAGGACCATAAACCCCTTAATTTCATCCTGGACAGAGGGGTCCCTCTTACTGGTCTCAGGTCCAAGCCTACTTCTTGGTTCTCTGTGTTCTACAGAAGGCACATGTGGGGATCTTTGTGCCAAATTCACTTCTTTGTCTGGAGTGTTCCATATCAAGATTAATGCTGTCACAACCCTCCTTGTTTCCTGAACCAGGCACCTAAGTCAACTCCTACTCTTTTATTTTATGTAGCTACATTTTCACCAAGTCCAAAATCTCCTCTTCTTCTTACTTCCAGTTCCCTAATTTAGGCTTCGTCTGACTTATGTTCATCCGCTTGACTGCTTTTTCTTGCCTTTACCCTCATCCTACTCCCCACCCTAATCCACTCTTCACACTATGGGCACTTTCTAAAATGCAAATTTAACCAGATCACTTCCCAGCTTACAACATCTCAGTGCCTTCCAATGTCAGCTAAGGTTCAACCTCTCCACATGCTTCCTCCAGCCTCCTCTCCTATCACTGATAGATCATAGACTCCAGTGCTTCAGAAAATCAGCCATTGAAAGTCCTGTGGAGCACAGTTCTACTCTGGCACACATGGGAGTCAACTCAAGGGCATCTGGTGGTGGGAGAGGTGATTTGGTTGAAAGAGGGTCCTAGGAGCCTTGTCTTGTTTGCTCATAGTCTCTCTGTTTGAAATGACTTCACCTGCCTTCTCTGCCTGTTGAAATCCTATGCACGTTTTCCAGACCCAGCTCAAGCATCCTCCTGAGCTCCTAGACACAATTAATCTGCGCTCTTTTAGTTTGTTGTACAAACCACTTAGCTCACTGAATTGCAGTTATTCTTTGTTTGCCACCCTAGCCACGCAATGGATTTCTCAAGTCTTTATCTCTTGCATCCCTAGCACTTGGCGCAAGACCTGGCATAATAGGTGTTTAATGAACATTGAATGAATGCCTAAGGAATTAACTCATAAAAGGTAAACAGAAAAGGGAACTAACGTTTGTTAAGAACTACTCTGTATTGGGTGCTTTGCCCAGGCTATTTCTTTTAAACTTCCCAGCAATCCTTGAAGTAAATGTTATTATTATTATTCCCATTTTCATGAGTGAGAAATTTAATGATTTGCTCAAGGTCACACAGTAAATGACAGAGAGGCAGAATTTAAATCTAGGTCTGGAAACAAGTCTGGCTATTTGCCATTAAAAAGACTACCCACATACTATTACAATAATGATAATAATAATGTTTTTATTTATTATACAAAGAAAATAATAAAAAAAAAGTCACAATGCTTTACATTTGCATGTCACTTATCAGTTCATAAAGCACTTCCACGCCCATTATTGTTACTTGAGTCTCACCAGAAATAAATGAAGTTGAGAGAGTTATCCACCAGCTCTAACTGATGAAGAATATGAAGTCTGAGGATTAAAGAGCCTTGCCTAAGGTTGCAAGCTCAGTAAACAGTACAGCTGTGGCTTAAATCCAGGTCTTCCAGCTCTAAGGCCAGAGGGGGATGGTGGTAGGGCCAGGATCCCAAAGGAAGAAGTGATTTGAGATAATAAGTTGGCAGTTAACTCTGGCAGAAATCCTTTCCATTCCCTCTGCAAGTCTACTGGAGCCACAGGCTGAAGGTCTCCACAATTTCTGGAGAGGTGGGAATTCTTTGCATAAAAGCCATTGTTTGCCTTGGCAAGAAAAAAATAGCCAATGAAAAAGGAAAAGGATCCAGTATATATATACATTTTTAAATGCTCCATGGAGGCCAGACAAATGTAGCAAACAAAAAGCTCTCCTGGGCAGCTGCCCTGGGCCAGCCCCCCACCCCCCAGGTAAACCCCTGTAGGCCGTGCCCACCATGCCTGCCTAGGGAATCTCCAATCTCCAGGAAGAAAAGGATAAAAAAATCTCTAATCTCCAGGAAGAAAAGGATAAAACAACACAAATTCTCCAGGAGCCTCATTATTCAAACAGTTCCAGAAGCAGTGAGAGGACAGCGGTGACTTTGGGAGAAGCACAATCTTATCTTGAGGGTGAATAGGACCATTTGTTGTTTATGTCCAGGAAAGCAACACAGCACAAAAAGAACAGGAGAACTCAGAGGAGAAGGGCGCCAGAAGCCAGCAGCTGATCTAAAAATCCTCTGCCAAAACAATGGCTTCTCCCTGGATGAGCTGCAGCCCCTTCTGAAGACAAAAGCTCTCACTGAGGAAATTGATCTTTTGTGGTTCTAGCAAGAAGCAGCCCAGATAAAGCAAGCCTAGTCTGACTCTTTCCTCTCATGCTAAGGAGACTCGGAACTCGCCAGGAAGTAAGGAAGTTTGGCAGATCCTCCCTAAACTTTTATCTGGTCTTCCAGTTCCTTTGGACACTCTACAGAAGCCGCCTTCTCCTGGGAGGGTCCAGAATCTCCTGCCGACTAGCCACTCAATCCCCCGTTCAGCATCCCTCTGTGGCTTTATGGTCTGTCCCTTTATTGTTCCAGCCAAAACCAAAAGTTTTTTTCCTGACAATTTTTGAACTTGGGCTAAAAATAAAAACTGCCCTGGGACTTTGAAATAGAGCCCAAGCCTTGCCCTTACTTGAACTGGTTTGGCCCTTCTCACCCTGCAGCAAGAGCCCCCACATCTTAAAGAGAGCACAGCTGGACAGGGAGCGGACTGCCAGCTAGCAGCTGCCCCTCCTGCTGTGTCACCAAAGGCTTCTCAGATGGCCACATGTTCCCCTTCACTCCCTGAGCCCTGAGCCTGGAATGCCACGCAAGCTGACTTTTGCAGAGTTGCTTTTTGTGGTAGCCCCCCAATTTCTACTCAGGAGGGACTTGGAAGAGGTAGGAGTGCCTGGGTAGTGCAAATAGTTTACATGCTTGGCCGCTAATTGAAAGGTTGGAGGTTCAAGTCCACCCAGAGGTGCCTCAGAAGAAAGGCCTAATGATTTACTTCCAAAAAATCAGCCATTGAAAACCCCAAGGAGCACAGTTCTACTCTGGCACACACGGGGTCCCCGTGAGCTGGAGTCGACCTGAGGGCAACGGGTGGTGGGAGAGGTAATTTGGTTGGAAGAAGGCCCTGGGAGACTTGTCCTGAGTAAGTGTTTGCATAGCAAAGAAGTCATTATTTAGGTTGCAGGTTTAATGGGGTGGCTTGTGGGCGAGAGCTGGTAGAGATTGCTGGAGGAAGGAGCCTGCAAGAGTCTCTTCAGGCCACCCTCCTGCAGTTGTCTTTACCGATGAACACACCAGTGGCAGGAAGGAGAGACCACACCCAGGAGCAGATCAGAACTCATTCTTTTCACAGTCTGGCCCATTGAGGAGGGCTTCGGCATCTCCAGTAGATCGTCTCCCAGGCCAGCCTCAGACAAGGGAGGTAGAATCCTTCCGTACTGGAGCTGCTGAGGACCCTTATCTGCACTGATGTTGGGCAGAGGAAGCCATGACAGGGATTGGGCCATGCATGCGTGTCCTACAACACAAACAAGACAGTGACCAGACTTCATCAACCCGGATTTGGTAATAATAACCAACATGAGTCTTTTTCTTTGGCACTAACCAAATGTTTCTATCTGTTTTGTTTAATCCTCTCAATAAGAATATGCAGTACTAATAATATTAATGTTGTTTTTAGGTGCCGTCTTGTCGGTTCTGACTCATAGCGACCCTATGTACAACAGAACAAAACACTGCCTGGTCACAAGCCATTCTCGCAACAGTGGATATGTTTGAGCCCAATGTTGCAGCCACTGTGTCAGTCCATTTTGGTGAGGGTCTTCCTCTTTTTCTCTGACCCTCTACTTTACCGAGCATAATGTCCTTCTCCAGGGACTGGTCCCTCCTGATAACATGTCCAAAGTATGTGAGATGAAGTCTTGCTATCCTGCTTCTAAGAAGCATTCTGGCTGTAGTTCTTCCAACACAGATTTGTTTGTTCTTCTGACAGTCCAAAAACCAAAAACTCAGTGCCATTGAGCTGATTTTGAGTCATAGCAACCCTATAGAACAGAGTAGACCTGCCCCATGGAGTTTCCAAGGACTGTCTGGTGGATTCGAACCGCCAGACATTTGGTTAGCAGCCATAGCACTTAACCACTACGCCACCCAGATTTCCACTCTGGCAGTCCAGGTATATTTAATATTCTTCACCAACACCATAATTGAAAGGCATCAATTTTTCTTTGGTCTCCCTTACTCATTGTCCAGGTTTCATGTTCGTGGGTCAGGCACACCTTAGTCTTCAAAGTAATATATTTTTTTTTTACACTTTACTATTAATAAAATTTAATATTAACAATATTAATAAAAGCCATCTTTTATTGACTGCCCACTTTGTCCCAGGCAAAGCTCTCAGTGCCCTTATACAACAGGGATTTTTAACGTAGAGATTAGAGATCCCCAACAGAGCTAGGATGAACTTCAGAGTCTTCATGAACCATTGACATTCCCTGCACAATTTTACATATATGCATGAATGGGCTTGTTCTTGGAGTGAAAGGCCAGGACCTTCATTCAAGTATTAAAGTCATTTGGGAATTATAAACGTTAAGAACTACTGCTTTAAAAGTAGGGTTTCAGGTTCTGTATTGTTTCGGCGGTGGCTCTGTGGGAGAATTCTCACCTTCCATGTGGTAGGCCTGGGCTCGTTCCCGGCCAGTGTACTTCCTGTGCAGCCACCAGCCAGCTGTCAGTGGAGGCTTGCATGTTGGCATGATGCTGAACAGGTTCCAGGGGAACTTCCAGGCTAAGACAGAGGAAAGGCCTGGCAATCTACTTCTGAGAATCAGCCAGTGAGAACCCTATAGATCACAAAGGCCTGCCTCACGACTGATCGTGAGGATGTCTCAGGACTGAGCAGCATTTCGCTGCATTGTGCATTGGGTCCCCACAACTCGGCAGCTACTGGCAACAACATCATTGGGTGCCAGGGTCATTTCCCATTCAGACAGAGTTAAGTATTTTACTCCTAGTCTCACTTTGCATCTTGCAAATGCCTGCATTGGAGCAGTTATAAAATTCTACTGTATTTTAAAGGTCTCTTTTTGCACTTTCTCCCCTTCATTCACTAGATGATAAGCTCTTTGAGGGCAAACACTGTATCTTATTCACAGTCTTATTTCTCTGGTGCCTAAGTTTCAGCATTTACTAGCTGCTCCTTGGAATTTTTGTTGCCTGAATGAATGAACTAATAAAAAGCCCCTTTTTTGTAAAACTGATCCTATTTAAGTATGTGAGTGTGTGAGCGGGGGACATGGGGTCCTCTCAGGTGTGGCACTGGAAGGGCGGGTGTATGTGTGGAGACACCCAGTGCTGGTTTGCAGGAAAGCAGAGCAGCCTTCAGCGCAGCACTGGAGTGTGAGGCCCAGAGCCAAGTGAAGCCATGGGCCAGCATCCTGGTGGCACTTGGATTTGGCCCTGGACCAGAACATCTCCAGCACGCCTCTCCCTGCCAGCACTCCTGTGCCTTCCCTTTCCATGGCATCTATTAATGATAAAAGTCCCCGTGGTTTATAATTACCAGTTTGACAAGTTCAGGAGTTCTCTGTTAATTATTATAATTAGCTTTCACTCAGCGCGGCTTTGGGAGTTTAACAACAATATTAACAACGGGAGGATGACGATCAGGAATTGACTACAAAGGATTGACTGGGAAGACTTCCTTCTGCTGTCAGGGAAACTTATTAACGAAAGCAAAACCGGCACAGCGGCTCCCCTCTGTCTGCCTTAACTCAGCAATGGGTTCTAAATTTGCCTTGGGGAATTGAAAACAACTGTTGCGGCCAGCGCTTGCAAACCCCAAGTTTAAAATCAACCAGGGAAGAAAGAAAAATCCACTAAACTGACAGCTGTGGGCCCTCCTTGACCAGAAATAGAGCAGAGGCAGGAGCCAGGGAAGAAAGCACAAACCAGTGCCGCCAGCCCTGGTCCCAGGCCTGGGTCCTAGCAAGGAGCAGGCATGCAGAAGGTGGCGGAGCAGAAAGAGGAGGGAGAACTGAGCGGTCGTTGGGAGCAGCCACCTAGACTGAAATTGCAAAGCAGGCCCTGAGTTTTCTGCCTGCCTCTCGGTGCTGCTTCACAGCCGTGCCCGTGGCCAGTCCCTGAGCCGTGGCTCAGCATCTCTCACCTGGACAGTGCTGGACTTAACTGGCCTCCTGGCCTCCATTCCAGTTTCCAACTCCAGTCCAGATCACAGACCTGCCAAATGACCTTTCCTGAAGCACATCTCTGATGACCTCACTCCTCATCTCAAAAGCCTTCAATGGCTCCCCATTACTTACGAAATATAGCCTATTGTCCTCATTTTGGCACTCAAATCTCCCCAGTATAGGCCCAACTTGTTTTTCCAGCATTGTCTTTTATCAATCATTTAGTCATTCGCTTAAACGATGAATGCCCACTGAACATTCATGAAATACCTGATGTTGTTTGAGATGCTACAGCATCAGCAGTGAACAAGAGAGATAGAATCTCTGTTCTGGTGGAGCTTGAATTCTAGCGGAGAAAATCAGAAAATGAACTTACAAACTTCCGAATAATATCGTCAAAGGAGATGAGGAATGCTGTGCAGAAAATAGAACAAGCTAGAATTAAAAAGACATGTAAATAAAATAATATTTAATACTATCAATATTTTTGATATTATTTGGTTATTTTTATCAATAAAAATTAAAAAGGCATAGAGAATGAAGGAGGAAGGCCTTTCTGAGGAGATCCAGTTGAGGTGAAAACTGCATGATGAGAAGGAGCTGGTCTCCTGAAGAGCACTCCAGTCAGAAGGAACCCCCTAAGAGCGGAGTCCCTAAATACGGACAGCTTGACACAGGTGAGGCACAGAATGAAGGCCGGGGGTGGGGCAGGTGAACGAGGGAAAAGTAGTGCGTGGTCAGATACAGATTATGGAGGACCTGGTGAAGCATGGAAGGAATTTGGCCTTTATTCCAAATGCAGTCAGAAGCTTCCAGAGCTTAAGCAAGATTCTTCTTCTTTGGGTAAGAGGTACTCCTGTTGCACTGAGCATACCACCCTCTGTAGTTTTCCGTCTGGCAGAGCTTTGTTCATAGGACCCAAGGCATTCCATCATTTGAGGGTAATGCTCCTTCAAGTTTATTTTTCTCTTGACCAACTCTCAGCTGTTTAATAAACTTAGTTGTGCTAACAGATGTTAGTGGATGATCTCAGCTGGGCTGACCTCATCTCACCTGGACTCCAGGCTTCAAGTTGGACTTTAGGGCTGTTCCATATGTCTTCATTTTGAGACCCAGGCTGAAGGAGCAGCTGCTTCTGGGGGCACACCCTTCCCAGAGTGAGTCACAGGATCACATGAGGGCAAACCAAGTCTCTCCAGCTCCCATCTCATTTGCTAACATTGCATTGACCAAAGAAAGTCATGCGCCCAAACCCAGTATCAGTGGGTGAAGGAAATGCACACAACACAAAAATAGTACACAACAAAGAATGAGAGATGTCAACAATCCTCTGGAAAATGAAATGAAGATTGTAGTGTTAATGACGCAGCAGGTTAAAAACAGCAGAAATCCGTGTGCCTGTGAAGGGGTTTGCCAATGAGGAGTAAGAGGCAGAACCCTGAACGGCTTCAGGAATTGAGAGTACCAACGTCTTTAGTGGCATGAATGAAAAGTGAGGCTGCAAACAGGAAGAATAGTTGAGAGTCTGTTTAAGGAGCTAAGAGCTTAGCTGCTAACCAAAAGGTTCGGTAGTTCGAATCCACCAGCCATCCCTTGGAAACCCTATGAGTCAGTTCTACTCTGTCCTATAGGGTTGCTATGAGTCAGAATTGATTTGATGGCAAAAGGTTTGGTTTTTTGGTGTTAGACCCCACACCTTCTTCTCCATCCTACCTAGCCAAATGACTGCAATCCTCCCTAAATCTGGCAGGAAAGTTTATTTTCTGGAGAAATTAAGTGAGGGAAGGTCTATATTCAGGGACATCAAGCCCATATGAGGGTGAAGGTATTAAGATAAAAGATATTAAAAGAAAGTCTGCATTCTGAACACTGCCAGTTGCCGCTTTTCTGCTTTACTCCCCAACACTGGTTGCCAAGCTAGTATTCTCCCTGGCAGGAGACTGGTGTGTTGGTCAATGGAGTAGAGAAGTGACTTGCAGACACTGACATTTGAGGACCCCCAAGCCCATGGCTGAGCCTATCCTATCACTCAGGTGGATCCAACCGTTGCTAAGCCTTTACACATGGAGCTTCCAACCAGGTTTTAGTGTCTCGTCCTAAAGGATCACATGAAAGTAGTGAGCAAACTATTCGGAAAAAAAAAAGGAAAAGAATATAATGCAGGGAGCAGAAGAAAATCATCAGAAAAAATCATCCCTGTAAAATTTGTGATGAGATAGAAGAAGATTGGCATTCAAGAGACGAGAACAAGATGCCTTTTTTTTTTTTTTTTCAGTAACAATGAGATAACAAAAAAGCATCTTTGGGTGTTAAAACCGTAATGACTAAAACTAAAAAAAAAATTGTTCATAATTTGTGAAATATAGGGAAGTGACACTACCAGAAAGTGAAAACAAAGGACAGAGTGATGGGAAACAGAAGAGAAAGAACAGACATATTTGAGATAAAACAACTTCAAATTCACTCCGACTCACGGCGCCCTTCTGTGTCTGGATAGAACTGTGCTCCATAGGAGTTTCCATGGCTGATTGATCAGAAATAGATTGCCAGGTCTTTCTTCTGAGGCACCTTGGAGTGGACTCAAACCTCCAACGTTTTAGTTAGCGGCCGAGAGCGTCAGTTGTTTGTACCACCAAAAGTTACTGTATTTTATTGAATCTTTAAAATAACTGTATACAATAAGCATAATTCCCTATTTTACTAAAGAGGAAACTGAGGCTGCAGGGAGCTTAAGTAATCTTCTCAAGATCAAGCACAGTAAATGGCAGAGCTAGAAGTTGAAGCCAAAGCCACGTTGTTTCAACTCCCTGTGCCCTGAGAAAAGCAGACTCAGCAGAGCTTTGCTTGAAGACATGCAGGGGGAGGAGGCTGAGCGTGCAGGTTTATTTGAGGGTAAATTATTGAAGTTTATTTGAGGGTAAATGTACTTTTATGTTACCTGAGTACCCATAGGCATACACTTTTCATCTTCGAAAGCTTTCTGTGATGATATATAAGAGAGATGTCACCTGTACTGTACGTGGCCTCAAAGAGGGCTCTTTCCTCGGCTAATCTGGGACTGGACTGAAATCTCACTAATTCTTTGTACTGGGATTTTATCTGATAAAAGTATGAACATTCAAAATGCAAAGTAGTCCTTTTATCAGACTTCATGGGGCATTTTCATAAAGTGGCAGCGGAATCAAGGAGACAGCCATCCATCAGACCATTCATCCAGGTGGATTAAGCGATGACATAGATTTCAAGTCGGGGGAAAATGTAGGGTCAGAGGAAACATAACCAGTAACAACCAGCACTGGCAGAGCTTCCGATTAATGGGCCTCCCTTCGCACCGCCACGGCCACAGGAGACAAGCACCCAGAGCAGGCCAGGCTCCTGTTTTCTGGGAGAGAGAAGAAGAAAAGAGAAAGATTAGAAGGCCGTGGATTCCTGTTAATCAACTGAGTGTGTGTATGTGTGTGTGTGTGGGGGGGGGGGTAGATGTTGTGAGTTTCACAGACCACAAACATTTTCACTCTTTTGTTGCCTTGCCTACTTTCTGTCCTTCTTCTCTCTCTCCCTCCCTTTCTTTTCGTCCTCCCTCCTTTCCTCTCTCCCTCTTCCTCCCTTCCTCTGTCTTTCCTTTCTTCCCTCCTTCCTTCCCTCCCTCCCTGTCTTCCTTCCTTCCTCAAGACAGAGGTCAATATTATTAACTTGATTATTGATAAAGGCTAGTTTGAGGATGTGACAAAAATGGGCTTCCTGAGATTGAACTAGAATTAGAGAAACTTGGTCATCAGTCTTGGAGTCCCTGAGTGGTGCAAATGGTTAAGCACTCGGCTACTAACTGAAAGATTGGCAGTTCGAATCCACCCAGAGGTACCTTGAAAGAAAGGATTGGCTATCGATTTCCCAAAGATCACAGTCATTGAAAACTCTCTGGAGCTACTGTGCACACACGGGTTCATCATGAGTCAGAATCGACTCCATGGCAGCTGATTTGGTTTGGTTTTGGTTTGGTCATTGGTCTCAAGCAGAGCCAGGTAACTGTCTGCAGCACCTCTTCTTCCCAGTGGCCTCTGGGGCCAGAGCCATTTTTATAAGCTTACAGTGAGTGAGGAGGCTGAAAGCAAGAGGAAGCACAGGGCCTCTGCAGGAGAGTGGATCCAAAACAAGGAGAAGGGACGGGGTGCACTTCACGTAGCTGGTTCCTCCCCTGAACCCACCAAGCAGAAGCGGTCCTCATTCTCTCTGGGGAAGATTGGGTGACGAGTGGAGAAGGGTCAATGTGTCATGTTAATGATTGTGTCTGCTCATGGAAGGGAGCATCAGGAAGGGGCTGATGTTCCCCTTAGGCCATAAGACACTGATATAGAGGATATATCATGAGGAGGGGACACTGTGGAGTGCAGGGAGACACTCCATTTGCAGAGTGAGTGTGAAAGAGCAAAGAGCAATGGTGTCGAGTTTTGCCCCCTTCCCGGAGTATGTTTTTGAAAAGCATCTGGCTACTCTGAAGTGATTAATTTCTACTAATTCCTAGTCTTAGCTGGAATCTTCTGGTCTGGAGAGGTCACCGTGCCACTCACTGCAATTCACTTCATCTCCTTGGGTTTCAGCTGGCCTGTCTATTAGCGGGGCACAGCGCCAAATGCCTTATACATCTTTAAGGGGTGCTGCAGGTATCAAAACATGGCACTGTTGGAAAAAAAAATTCTCAAGCAGTTAATACTGCAGAGGGTTGTTCTAATGGCCCAATACGGCAGCTATTCAATGCTCTAGACCTTCTCTGCAGTAGAGTCTTCCACTGATACCCTCCTCCACAGGCACCACCCTGCCTCTGGTCCACAGTGTTGTCCAGGGAGCTGTCCCACACCACAGGTCTGCTCTCTCCACTCCCCACATTGGCCCAGGCTCTCAGTGCCTCAAGTCTGTGGTAACAGCCACCAACCTGTCCAGCTGCAACCAGAAGAAAAAGATAGATTAAACACACACTCATATACACACACATTTTTTACACCTTTTTCTCAGAATTGGGACAGCTGGGGAGGTCTTAAGACATAGTGATTAACTTTCTCCAAAAACAAGTGCACCTGGGAATACACAGTGAAACACAATAGGCTGAGTGAATGTTAGACAAATTATCACTTTTCTGCATTGGCCACTTTGCTGGAGATGAATGGATTGACTTTTCAAACACTACGGGAGTGAACCAGTCAACCTGGATTCAAGATCAACATCATTTGCCTTTCTTTCCTTTCTACCTCTCCCTCCTTTTCTAATTTCTAGAGCAAATGTATACAAAATACTAATCTAAAATACAGGCACTCAGAAAAGCAGGCTGTGCAAATAATTAGTGATCTGCAGCCATTATTTGCCTGACACAGGAGACTCTGGTCTTTATTCTTCTGTGGACTGGCACCCATGTGGGCCCAACCTTGCAACCCAGAAACACCTGAGGAAGGCTGATGGTGCTACCCTGGCTCAAAGGGGATACTCTCAGGAGCCTTTTTACCCTTGCAGCCAGTGATGAGGTAGAAGGGGTTGGGTAAGGAGCTATAGATTCAGGACACCAGAAAGCATGGAGGTATGTACTCTCTCAAGAAAGGTCCAGGTGTCTCCAAGTCTGTTTAGATGAGATGTGAGAAAACATTTCATAGGGAGTGCTGTTGGAACCTGAACTAAAGTGATGAAGAAGGCTGTAGGATTACTTGCTGCAGTGGAATAAGGAACAAGTAGAAGGGACCTGTTGTCAGGAAAGACCAATCACTAGAAAAGGACATCACGGTTGGTAGAGGGTCAGTGAAGTGAGGGAAATGCTTAACAAGATGGAATGACACAATAACCCCAAAAATGGACTCAGACAAACCAAGGATCGTGAAGATGGTGCAGGACCAGATAATGTTTCATTCTGTTACACGTGAGGTCTCCATGAGTCAGTGTCCACACCACAGCAGCTAACAACGACAACAGAGGGAAAGGGTCACGGATCAGAGATGGTGCCTACAAATGAAAGGAAGATTGTCTTGAGGCAGAAATATGCTTTATGTGACCTTTCAACGGCCCTGCCTGCTAGAATCAGAAGTCTAGGAAGCCAGTGCTGGACGGCAATGCTCAGGTCATGGTGTGTCACTGAGAGTTGAGGAAATGAGGCCCAGAGAGGCAAAGAGGCTCCCCTGGTGCCAGCCAGTGAGGCAGCATTGAAGCTGGGATTGCAGTCTTGCCTGAGCCGTAGCCTTCCTGGCTGGGCTGTAATCTCTGGTGCCTTCTTGTTTCTGGGTTCAGCTCTGTCTCTGAGCTACCAGCACAAGATGGTCATGTACTTAACAGACTGATCCCTCGGGACATGAGTTACTCATTCTCTCACTTGGAGTGTCACTGTGGATTGGCCCCCCTGACGGATGCTGCACCCCCCAGCCTGAACTCCCCCTACCCGTTGTACATCTCCCGTGTGCCAAGATGCTAGTGACTTCCATATAGTCACTCAGTGCCCCCAATACTGGTCTTATACAGTTTTAACTCCTTTTCTTTCTCCACTGCCAAAGGCAACAATGATCCCAGCATGCCTTTCTAAATCTGCCTGTTCGCATTAGGACAAAATGGGCGGAAGTTGCCCCAGGCCCCACACCATGGTGTACACCAGGATGTGATATTCTCATTTTTCCTGTATGACAAAGAAGGGTTTTTATCTTTTCTCTGGAAGAAGGGATGACAGGAAAGCCACAACAACCAGGGCTGGAAGACAGACTGTAGTTTCTCATCATTAGAAAAATTAAAGTATACAGACAGAAATGTGGTTTTGCTTCATAACTGTATCCTGTCAACTAAATATTTCATTTAGACCTAATGCCTGAGCCAAATGAGAATCTCGAGCAAAACTGTGCTATTAGAATACACTTAATTATTGATTCAGCCAGGCAAAAAATAAAAAATAAGGAAACCAGCCGGTATTCTAATTCCTCTTATCAAGCATCTCGAGTGCTAATATGCACTTGAGCAGCTGCTATTATCCTGAGGAGCCCGCCATCTTCAGCTACAAAATGTACAACCTCGGACCAGCCCCATGGAGCCAGATTGCAGGCAACGCCTGAGATACGTCCTCATTTCTGGCTGATTTCTGCAGCTCAGGGAGGGGTGGGAGCAGAGGCCAGGCGGCCAGCACTGAGAAGAGAGCCCCCCATTCCATGCTTGTCCTCGCCTTTTCTCTCTCTCAGGTGGGAGAGAAGACAAGGACACATGTCATCATGCTAGTTGTGGAGGATACCAGATTTTTTTCACTGGTTGCCAACCTGGATAGTTGGGACATCACCAAATCTCATTCTTAGGCTACCAAAATGTCTTACATTTCTTCACTTTAAAAAAAAATAATAATGAAAACAGTGGTTTATTATCCTAGCACTAAAAGGGACTCTAGATGTCATCTAATTCAGTTCTCTCCTTTACACAGATGGAGTTACCGAGGCAATGAAGATTGAAGCGAGGTGCCCAAGGCCATACAGCCAGTCAGTGGAAGAGATAGAATTAGAACTCAGGTTTCATTAAAAAAATTCCAAGGATGGCAGGGGAAGAGAGGTAAAGGAGTTTGAGAACAGGGAAATGTTGGTAACAATGGTGTGTATGTGTGGGCAGGGGCGGAGGGTGATTATATATTGTGGTTGTAGGAAGGCCGTATTCGAGTATGTTAGATTCCAAAAATTATTGAAAATGCAACTTTATTTTATACTTGTGTTTTTCTATCTGCATTACGCAATTTCTCATTTTTCTAGATCTATTATTTTATTCACTATAACTCATTTATAATTTCTGTCTTTATCTGTTTTCCTATCCATCATTTCATGCACAAAGTTGCTATTCCATTTGCCTATTTCATCTCTCCTTCCATCCATCCATCCATCCGTGAATTGCTGTTGAGGTCCTACCTACCGTGTGCAAGATGTTAGGAGGTAAATGCTCTCAAGTCATTGCTAATTCCCTGATGGAAGGGACTGCCTTCTGAAACAACAAAGAGAGACAAAACATGGCTTTGTCTGACCAGTGTTTGCTCAAAGATATATTTACGACCAAAGTTGAGGAAGTGCAAAAGTCTTCTGAAGACAGAGGTGATAGAATAAGCAAGTTGGAAGGAGTCTTCAGAGGCCATCCTGTCCCTGTCTTTGCTGTCTAGGTAGCCTTTCACCTAAATTGTATCACCTAGTCAAAATGGACTCCTTTATGTTCCCAGAAATGACACTGATTGTGTTTCTCTTCCTTTTGGGGTGACCAACTTTGCTGTGTGCCCAGGACTTATGACATTTCTGCAAACTGGGATACTTGGTCTCCTTACTTGCTTTGTGCACATAGTTCCTTTTACCTGGATTGTAATATTCTTGTTTCTGTCTATATAAATCCTTCCTAGCTCAAGTCCTACCACTTCTACAAAGACTTGTTGTTGTTTTTAGGTGCCATCAAGTCAGTTCTGACTCATAGTGACCCTATGTACAATGGAATGAAACACTGCCTGGTCCTGCACCATCTTCACAACTGTTATTATTCTCGAGCCTATTGTTGCAACCACTGAGTCAGTCCAACTCGTTGAAGGTCTTCCTCTTTTTATCTGATCCTCTACTTTACCAAACATGATGTCCTTCTCCAGGTCCTTGCTGATAACATGTCCAAAGTGCATGAGACATAGTCTCACCATCTTCGCTTCTAAGAAGCATTCTGGCTGTATTTCTAAGGCAGATTTGTTTATTCTTCTGGCAGTCCACGGCATATTCAATGTTCTTTACCAGCACCATAATTCAAAGGCATCAATTCTTCTTAGGTCTTGCTTATTTAATGTCCAGCTTTCGCGTGCATATGAGGCGATTGACCATGGTCTGGGTCAGGTGCACTTTAGTCCCCAAAGGGATACCTTTGTTTTTGATTTTTTTTTTTAAACACTTTAAAGAGGTCTTTTGCAACAGATTTGCCTAATGCAATATGTTGTTTGATTTCTTGACTGCTCCTTCTATGGCATTGATTGTGGATCCAAGTAAAATGAAATCCTTGACAACTTCAATCTTTTCTCCATTTATCGTGATGTTGCTTATTGGTTCAGTTGTGAGGATTTTTGTTTTCTTTATGTTGACATGCAACCCAAAGATTTACCTGGCCATTATTTCTTCTTTAAAATTCCAATGTAGTTAGAGTTGGTGCCAAGTCACCACATGTGTATCACAAATTCACATTGATTATTCTTCTTTATCAGTACATGTGCATCATTTAGGATCTCTAACTACACTGAAAACTTCGGGAGGGCAGGGACCTGGCCTAACTCCTGTGCTGAGTCCTGCTTAGTACAGTTCCTGCAGAGAGAAAGTTCACCGTTGCATCTCACCTAAGGAGTTTTAAGTCATTTATTTGTTATTGTATTCTCAAAAAGATACACAGGAAATCACTTTCCCAATAGTACTAGTCCTTCTAAAACATGAAGCCAATAATAAAAATTCCTTCCAGGCCTTTCTTTTTTCTAAATAGGCCCCTTTTCTTTGGTTTGTCCTCCAAGCCACCATTTCTCTTTCATATTGTCCATTGCTTTACTTTCCATTATTCCCCAAACACAGAGTCCAGAATGGACACAATGTCTAAAGGGACATTGTCCTTCCACACCGTCCATTTTGGTTTGAGAAGTACTGTAGCTGCTGAGAGTCTGGGGGGTGGGGAGCCCCGGACCAGATGCTGATGAGTTCCGTTACACAACACTGTGGAAGAAGTAAGAAGCCTGGGGAGGTCTAGGAAGCAGCATCCTGTCTTCCAGGACTGGCCTGTAGAGCCCCGCTTTCCTTTGGAAATCCCCTTCTCCTATCACCAGCAGGTCTGTGATCACTGGCTGGCCCTAACACTCACCGAGGCTGCCTGGGGGAGTGCTGCAGCTTCTTTGTGTGCTGATGTAAAAGAAAATGCCCACAGAGGCTGGAAGGACACACAAAGCAACCAACAGTTTGTGGTGTCAAGGAAACCAACACAGGAGAATCAGAGGATGGAAAATAGGAAATCGATGACATGTGAAGACTGGGCAGAGCAGTTAAGACTGGGAGCCTAGACCTTTTTTTTCCTAAATTTTATTTATTTTGTTGTTGTTGAGAATACACGCAGCAAAACATACACCAGTTCAATTGTTTCTACATGTACCATTTAGTGACATTGATTACATTCTTCGAGTTATTGCAACCGTTCTCACCCTCCTTTTCTGGTTGTCCTTCCTTCATTAACATAAACTCACTGCCCCATAAGGCTCCTATCTAATCTTTTGAATTGCTGTTGTCAATTTGATCCCATATAGATAGTTCATAAAACAAACTAATGCTCAAGTCAGACATTTTTTACTTTTAAGCTAAACTATTAATTTGGCTTTAAGAAGACTTCAGGGAATATTTTTGGTTTAAGGTTTAAAGATAATCTCAGGGAAATAGTTTCAGAGATTCATCTACCCTCCATTGCTCCAGAAAGTCTGGAGTGCATGAGATATTGAAATTCTGTTCTACATTTCCCCCCTTTTGATCAGGGTTCTTCTATGGACTCTTTGATCAAAATGGTCGATAATGGTAGCTGGGCACCATCCAGTTCTTCTGGCCTCCTGGCAAAGGAGGCAGTGGTTCATGGAGACAATTAGCCACACATTCCATTTCCTCTTATTCCTGATTCTTCTTCTGTTGATCCAGGTGAATAGGGACTAATTGTTGTGCCTTGGATGGCCCCTTGATAGCTTTTAAGACTCCAGGAACTATGCAACAAACTAGGAGATAGAACAGAAGCACCGAACATGCTTATTAGGCCAATTAACTGAGATGTCCTGTGAGATAATGACCCTAAACCTCCAAACTAAGGAAGCAAATTCCATGAGGTGTATGGTTGTACATAAGCAGCTTCAGCAGCTACTCTTTTTTTTTTTTGGTGTTGTAAATATATCTATCAAACAATTTTTGCCAGTTCAATTTTTCACAGGCATACAACTTATTGACAGCAATTACAGTAATCAGCTGTGCAACCCTACCCTTAATCAGCGTGATTTTTCCATCACCATTAAAGCTCCTTTTCCCCCTTCCTCCCACCCATTGTAACCACTAATAAACCTTGGTCTCTATACATTTGTCTTTTCATTAAGTGAGGTCATACAATGTTTGTCCTTTTGCAATGATTTATTTCACTCAGCTCCACGTGTATTGTAGCATGTTTCAAGACTTCATTGCATGTATGTACCACACTTTGTTTATTCATTCATCCGTTGATGGGCATTTAGGTTGTTTCTACCTTTTGGCTATTGTGAATAGTGCTGCAATGAACATTGGTGTACAAATCTCTTTTTGAGTCTCTGTTTTCAAGTCTTTTGGGTATGTACCTAGGCGTGAAATTGCTGGGTCATATGTTAGTTCTAGAAACCTTGGAGGCGTAGTGGTTAAGAGTTACAGCTGCTAACCAAAAGGCTGTGAGTTCAAATCCGCTAAGCACTCCTTGCAAACCGTATGAGGCAGTTCTACTTTGTCCTATAGGGTCGCTATGAGTTGGAATCGACTCAACGGCAACTGGTTTTTTTTTGTTGTTTTTTACATTAGTTCTATTTTTAGTTTTTTGAGGCACCACCATACTGTTTTTCACAACTGCTGTACCATTTTGCATTCCCTCCAGCAGTGGATAAGCATTCCAATTTCCCCACATCCTCACCAGTATTTGTTATTTTCAGGGTTTTTTTTTTTTTTTTAATCTTAGCCACCCGAAAACCAAAACTGTTGCTGTTGGGTCGATTCTGACCCATTGTGACCCTAGGGAACAGACTAGAACTGCCCCATAGAGTTTTCCAGGGGCAGGTGGTAGATTTGAACTGCCAACCTTTTGGTTAGCAGCCATATCATAACCAGTGCACTGCCATTCTAGTGGGAATGAAATGGAATCTTATTGTGGTTTTGATTTGCATCTCTTTGATGGCTAATGATGAACAGTGTCTTTTCATGTGTTTGATGGCCATTTGAATGTCCTCTTTGGTGAAATGTCTATTCATGTCCTTTGCCCATTTTATAATTGGGTTGTATGTCCTTTTGTTGTTAAGTTGTTGAAGTTTTATATATATTTTTGTCATTAGATTCTGGTCAGATATATCGTCTCCAAAGATATTCTCCTAGTTGGTAGCTTGTCTTTTCACTTTTTTGGTAAAGTCTTTTGATGAACAAGAGTTTTTAATTTTTATGAGGTCCCATTTATTTATTTTCTCTTCTACTCTTTGTGCTTTTGTTATTACAATCCATTGTTAAAAGCTAGGCCTGACAGCATTGCCCCTGTATTTTCTACTAAGAATTTTATGGTTTTAGATTTGGACATTTAGGTCCTTAGTCCATTCTGAGTTTGTTTTTGTGTATGGTGTGAGGTATGGGTCCTATTTCATTTTTCTTCATGTGAAAATCCATTTTTACCAACACCACTTATTGAAGCAACTGTTCTTTCCCCATTGATTGGACTTAGAACCCTTGTCAAAAATCAGTTGACCATAGATAGATGTGTGAATTTATTTCTGGGCTCTCTACTCTATTCCATTGGTCTATGTGTCTGTTGTTATACCAACACCCGGCTGTTTTGCTTACTACAGGGATACTGGGTCTTGTCTGTGGCTGGTTGGTTGGTATGAGTTGTGGCCTCAATTTGTGTTCTCACATGGCTCCTGCAAGGCACCATGTCACTGAACTGCTTCCCATTTCCAAATCATGAGGATACTATGGAGGCAGTTAGGGTTATCGGGTATGAAAGTGTGATAGATTGATTGCAAAAAATGGCTGCAATTGCTTATGCCTCCCTGTATCCATGCCCCTTGCAGTGTGACTTCGCAGCTCCTTCCACCAAGATGAGAAGTCTAGCCCTTAAATCTGGACTTTTTTTTTTTTTTTTTTTCGTTTTTGGCCAATAACATGGGAAAGAAGTGACAGTGCGCCAGCTCCAAGCCTAGATCCCAAGAGGTTTTGCATGCTTCTGTTCTCTCTCTTGGAGAAGGCGTTGCCATGTGAAAAGCCCAAGCTAACTTGCTAGATGATGAAAGAGTCATGGTTAGTTACTCCGTTACCCAAGCCAACAGCCACAGGAGTGAAGTGTTCTAGAGCAGCCAGCCCCTAGCCCACCAGCCAGCTGACCACTGTCACATGAGTGAACCTAGGCAACATCAGTTAAGCCTGGCCCAAAGCAGCAGAACCATCCAGTGAACTTGTAGACTTGGGAGCAATAATAAATATCTATTGTTTTAAGCCATTGAATTTTGGGTAGTTTGCTATTTATTTATTTTTTTGCTATGTAGCAATTATTAATTGATACAAGGATGCAAGGGTAAAAAAAATACTGCCTGCTAGACCTCAAGGATGTAGGGATAAATCTGGCTCTTTATTGCATGCAGGACTTCCCATGATCTGACTTCCGCTCACCTCTTTGGCTGTACTTCTTGCCTCTAATGCGCACCCACCTGCCTCTCTGGCTCCCCTATCCATCCACCTCCCAACGCATGACAAGCTCGAGCCTTAGTGAGCTCCTTGTGCAGGTCAAGCTCATGCTTTGACTTTTGCTTTTTCTCCTTCCCGAAACATTGCCCCATTTCTTACCTCCTTTCCCTTTGCCTGGATAATTCCAACTCAATCCCTAGGCTTTGGTTTAGATTTCACTTTCATTTCATCTACTATTACCCCATCTTTGCTCTTTAGCTCTCTTCATTTATGCCTAACTCTTACAATATTCTATTGAGGTCTGAATGCCCCTTCTTCAAGGATCATTGTCCTTCAGTTAAAAAAACATCAATTCCTGTGCCCTAACTCAGACACATTAACTCATGGGGTTGAACATCAGATATTTTAAGGTATCCAAGTGACTCCAGTGTTCAGTCAGGGCTGAGAACCACTGCAGGTCTAGTCTATTTGGGAAAAAGTGTGTGGGGAGGGGAGGGGAGGTGGCTTACGTCCACATCTGCAGCTACTTCCCCACTCCCATCAGCTCTGCTTTGAGCTTCTGCTCCCTTTGTTACCAACCACTTCCTGGATCTCCAGGATTACTGTCCTGTTTTGGAGCCATGCTCTGTTGTCACTCTGGTCTCAACAGAGAAGTGATATGAAGAAAATGAGGAAGGCTGGGCTTCTCTTTATTGCCCAGTGCAACCACTTTCCACTAAATCTGCCAAAAATGCTCTTTCTGTATAATATATTGTACTGAAGGTACATAGGGCAATGCAGAGGGGAAATACACTGCAAAGAACTTAAAATAAATATTAGATATCTTGGTTTTAAAAGTCCTTTAGATATTTCCACCACCAACAACTTCTCTGATCTTTGTGCTTTCATGTTCTCATCCACCTTCCAGTGTGATGAGTTCTTTCTTTTTCCCAATATAGTTGGCTTTCCCAATTTCTATCAACCCTTATTCTTCACTGGTCTACTTCAACCAACCAACGAAGCAGTTGCCATGGAGTTGCTTCTGATTTATGGTGACCGCATGTGTGTAAGGGTAGAACTGTGCTTCACAGGCTTTGAAATGGCTGATTTGGGGGAAGTAGATTGCCAGGCCTTTCTTCCAAGGTGCCTTTGGGTATCCTCAGACCTCCAGCTTTTCAGTTAGCAGCCAAGTGCTTTAATCATTTTCATCGCCCAGGGACTCCTACACTATTTACTACTTAAAAGCAGACTAAAATCCTTCTTTATAATGCAGAGCAATTCCTTGATTCACTCTTTCTCCTGGCCCATCAAGATGTATTGCTCTCCATTTTCAAGAATTCTGCCTTAAACTTGAACATAAAAGTGTTTTTGTTTTTTTGCTACCTCTAATTTTTCCCTGTTTACTTATTGTTCTCCCTAAACAGATAAGACAGATGGACATGTGTCTGTCTCTTGAGGGCTAGTTCCGTGTTTGTCATGCTCCCCAATGTGTTCTCAGGGCCTGGCACCGACACGTAGTAGGCTCTCAGTAAATATTTGTTGAATGAATGATGCATGAATGAAAGCATGCCGGAGATTCTACAGGCCAGTATGAGATGGTCCAAGGAATCTCCCCAAACCTGCCAGGAGAGCAAAACCTTGATGGGGCAGTCCTCGGACAGTGCCAGGGGTCAAGAACTGGGGAAGTCTAGTTTAGTTGTCAACTCTATGAGGAGAAAGTTCAGTTTGAAACAAGACAGGCTAAAAGGGTCCTAAGCTGAACAGCGTAGGAAAGGAGTAGGGAGTAGGAGCAAGGGTGAGGTGGGCAGAGTGCAAGACAGGCCCAGGGACTAGAGGATCTGTGAGTCATTGGGGGGCCGTCTGCCATATGATGTGTGACTGGGTCACGAGTTTAACAGGGAAGAGTTGAGGAGCACAAATGGTTGTTTTGTTCCCCAAAATGCTGTTTTAGAATCATTTCTCTCTCTCTTAGCAGGATGTATGTGTATACATACACACACACACATGAAAATGAATGGACCACTAGGGTCAGACTTTTAAGATTAGCTGGGCAAATGCCAGTGACTTTGAAATTCAGCTGATAGTAAGAACTTTTTTTTTTTTTGAGAAGTGGGTTTTAGAGTCAGAAAACCTATAATAATGGCTCCACCTGCCAGTACTTGAGTGACCTTAAGCCTAAGAAACTACAGGATCCTTAGTTTCTTTAGCTGTAACAGTGGATTAACACTACCATTTTTTTTTTTTTTTAATGCGTAGGCTTCATAGGAGCATTAAGTAAAATAAAATGCTTTATTACGGGTAAAGTGCTTAGCACAGTCTCTGGCACTCAATAAAATAAAGCTATCATTAGTGGTAATATTCAACAAATATTTCCTGACTGTCAGCTCTACGTCAGATGCTTTGCTAGGCTAGATAGATATGAAGAATAAGGCCATATTCACAGGTGTTTGTGAGCAAAACCCCCTGCATATATTTCTGTTGCAAATACTGTCTAATGCCAAGAGGTAGGAATTTGGGGGTTATCCTGAGTACTACATGCAAGTGTCTAAAACCTGGAACCTTCTAATTCACTGGTGACCCTGGGCCTGAGAAGAAGAAGGCATTGCCTTCCAGGAGAGAGAACCGTCCCTGGAGCAGCCCATTTGGTCATTTCCCAGGTTTTCCTAGGAGATTTCCCAACCATCCAAAAACCAATGAGGTCTGACCTTGCAAGAAGGGATGAGCTCCCAGCCCAGAGCAGTGTGACTGCAGCTAAGGACGGGCCCATTCATAACCCAAGCACAGACAGACCCGTTAGCGACATTGCTGAGGGCAGGCTATTACTTACAATGTAGTTAGTGTCGCTTAACCAAAATGGATGAGATGCAGTGTTTGAAAGAAGAGCCTTGAATCTGACCAAGAGGAAAATACGTTACAGTAGTGGTGGGCTGGACTGGAGAAGTAGGGTGCAGGTGCAGGTGTCACTGTCATAGTCAGGTCCTCCATATGCCATACAATTGCTTTTCTTTTTTGATAAATGTCAAAGATTAACACTCAAAGGGAATGATTGGAAGTGTGATTAAATCATTGCTCTGGGTTTTTTTTTTTTTTTTTTTTCTGGGAAGAGTGGACAGGGCTGCAATGAACATATGAATTGTATGGGAGGAAGAGCACCAGGGGTTAGGGGCAGCAGGAGCATGGCATGGGGAGGGCGGCAGTGTAAGCTGTAACTGGACATTTGTCTAAGGCCCAATGTGCACATGGCTAGTACAGTCCTGTCCCCTTAGGGGTCTACTCTGCAGCCTTCATAGTTCAGAGAATCTCTCCATAAAAACTATCAAAGCCAACCCTGTCTGTCTCTGCTGAGATTTTCTTTTTTTAAAACTGTCAAGCCCTAAGTCCAACCGTAATTTCTTTTCCTTATGGAACGTCTCTGTCTTGCTCATGAGGACCACTTGTGAATCCCAGAAAGATACAGGTAAATAAATTTTCCATTTTCCCTCCACCTTGACCATCAGGAAGGTCAAAGACACAAGAAAATACATTTGAATCCTTGCCTCTTAGAAACATTTTGTGGCCAGCCCACTGCAAGGAACCGTAGTGGATCCTAGAACTCCAGTGCCCAGCTCGATTTCCATCTACTCCATGAAGTCTTCCATGAACTACTGTGGCCCATGTTGTTCTCTTCTATACTTGGAGGGAGATAGTAGTTACAGAGCTTTAGAGTATAAGCCTAGGATCAGATAAATGTGTCCCAGCCCAAGGTCTATGGCAAACCTACTTACCCCCTTAACCTGTACAAACCTACTTACCCCCTTACACTCTGAGTTCTTCACTATAAAATGGATTAACAGTAATGCATACATCACAGAGTTGGTGTGATTATTAATTGAGAAAATGTGTGTAAAGTACTTAGCACAGTAGATCTCAACAAAGAGCTGCTATTTCTCTCTCTCTCTCTCTCTTTTTTTCTAGAATTGAGAAGCATCAGAGGACTCTGGTCTAGGAGTCAAGTGATTGAATTTCCAGTTCCAGAGTTACCACTGAATAACACGGTGACCTTGGATGGGTCATTTTATCTCAATTTTTCAATTCTTTAATCTATAAAAATGGGATGATAATTTCATAGATTTGTTGTAAGGATCAAAAGAGATAATAGATGGGAAAGTGCTTTGAACAAATATAGGACATTAAAAATCGGAAGAGATCTGCTGAGATGTTATCTAGCCCAACCTTCCATTATATGCTCATCAAGACTATGCATGGAACTTGTAATAACTGGAAAATCACTCTTTCACAGCACTATTTCATTGTTGGAAAACACATTTTTTTTTTAAACTTTAAAATATTTATTTAACAAATATTATGGGGGCACGATTTTTTTTTTTTTTCCAGATGCCATGCTTTTTCTCGGGGACACAGCAGTTAACCAGAAAAACATGGTTCCTACCTTAATGGAGTATATATATTAGTGAAGTTTTACAAAGACCTTCCATTCACTGAAGTGAATTTGATTTCCTGTAATTTCCAACCATTGATTAGTCCTTTCCTCTAGATCAATAACCAGCACGGTCTCCCCAAACACACATATACACAGCAAGGCTCCTTTAGTTCAGGTTCAATAATTCCAGATTTCTTCAACTGTTCCTCATTATATACATGAGTCAGGAGGAGTAAAGCGTTCTCCTCCAATATCATCCATCACCTAGGGACTAGTGAGGCAAACAACTGTAAGCAATTCCTGGGTTATTCTTTGCAAATAAATAATATAGTTGTTAGAGCAACTCTAGCTGCTGTAACAAATAAGTCCTCAAATCTGGATTAACACGATAGAAATTTATTTCCTCAGTGACTTAACAATTTAATGCTAGAAGGCCTTCTAGATGGTGATTGGGGTCCAGGATCCTTCAGTATTGTTGCTCGATACACCCATAAGGCCTAAGATTCCTCTGTGTTTAGCTGGTGAATGGGAAAAGAGTCTGGAGGACATACAGCCACTTCTGAAGTCCCATGACTTGAAAGTGATACGTTCACTTTTGATCATATTCCATTGACAAGAATTCTAGTCACACGGATTTTCCTAGATTCAAAAGAGGCCGCGAAATGATAGTCCATAAATGGACAGCTATTTGCCAGCATCAAATCTACAGTGCAGAAGCTAGCTATCTCTGCTACAAATAGGGTCAAATCCATGATGGTAAGAATAATATTCATCTGAGGGCTACATGGATGGTCTTCAGCAGTAAGTTGTCAGTATGGCACCTTGTATTTCATTTTTAGAAAACTTTTCTCATCCTTCTTCCACCAAATTTGCAACAAAGAGTTTATCTTTATTTCCACATTGTGCAGACAGCAGAAATTGAGCAGAGGAGGATGTCTCAGGCAGCAGATTTTGAGAGCCAAGAATGAACTAGGGACTGGGCCTTTTATATCATGGCCTCTATGATATGGAAGATAGGACAAAGATACCAGATCAGGGAGGAATTAAAGGGCAAGAACTGGGGAACAGTTAGAGCATCTATGTGAAAGGCCTTCTGAAGGTTTAGGCTCCATCTCTCTGTGTGGTGCTAGGGACCAAGTAAATCAAGATGAACCAACTCTCTATTTCTTTTCCTTGCTTTGTTGTAGTTAGCTGCTGTCGAGTTGGTACCCAACTCATGGCCACCCATGCACAATGGAACCAAATGCTACCCAGTCCTTCATAATCTCTACGATTGGTTGGGAATCAAACCATTGTGATCCGTACAATTTTCGTTGACTGATGTTGGAAGTAGATCGCCAAGCCTTTTCCTTAGTCTGTGTTAACTCTTTAGTTACTATTGATGTCATGGTATACAAGCCACTTTTTATGCCTCTGGACCTTGTAGGTACTACGTTATTCAGGTTCTAATGCATTTAGTAAAGGTGGGTCCCTTTTGAAATGCGTGAAGCTCAGCAGACAGGAGTTGGAGCCTCATTGTTGCGGAGGTTGAACATTATTAGGTTTTATAAACTTATGTAAAATTTTGCCTTTTTTCCTTTATGTATGTAAGACAAGACTTGCAAGCATAATTACGGCTTTCCTGTGTTATAGAGAGCTCTGATGGGTTAGTTTTGGTTTTTCTGTGTCATATTTGGAAAGCCAGATGTTCTGCATGTAACCTAATGGAAAGGCCACCACAATAAATTCTCTGTTTAGTTCTTACTGGTTCTCATTGGTGGCTTGTATTACCAGACCACATTTCTCAAAATCTACATTACCAACCAAAATTTAAACAAACTCAATTAGTAAGTAAGCATGCATTCCAATACCCAAAACACATGCCATCAAAAAAAAAAAAATTTTTTTTTAAATAAAAATTTGGTAACGGAAGAATTTTAACCTGGAAGCTCTGCTGAGACCTGTTCAGCATCATTGCAACATCTGAGCCTCCTCTGGTGGATGGGTGGTGGCTGTACATGAGGTGCCTTAGCTGGGAATCGATCCAAGGCCCCCCTATGAAGACAAGAATTCTGCTACTGAACTACCCATGTCCTCTCTTTTCCTCTCTACTCTTTTCCTTTTTCTCCATGGCTTTGGGGCAGCTCACCTGAATACTTTACAAAAGGATTATTTAAACTTCAGTGGGGTCCAGTGAATGTTTTCATTAAGAAAGGTGTGCAAAGCAGTATTCAGAACGGGTCAGAGGTAGCCCCATGCTTTGGTCTGATGACAATTGTCAGCCCACATCCTGAGTCTGAAACAATCAAAAGTGAGGGCTAACCACCAGATGTAATTACCTGTTTGATAATCACCCAGCCAGTTCTCTCAATGTTTTCTCCCTGAAGCAACAACGAGAAATATACTCTGAAGGCCACCCTGAGTTTCAAGGCCCGTTATATGCTGACCACCTTCCTGGTGATAAAAAAATTGATGGCCACTATTATTTCAAATATGGCACTGGGACTGAACACAATTTTCCAGATGTGGGTGCACAGCTCAGTGCACAATAGGCTGGGATTATTCCCTCTCTTTTTCAGGCTGCTGCATTTCTATTCATGTTACATCCGTTTTGTTGAAAGTCGTGTACCCGCTGTTGCATGACCAGCTTACAGCAAACTAAATCCCCTGTGGTTTGTTTTACTTGAATTTCTGGAAAATCGAGGCTACTCCCATTTTGTACTTGCAAAATTAATTTTGGATCTAAGAATGGGACCTTAAATGCATCTCTGATAAATTGCATCTTGTATATTTTGCCCCATCCTTCTAGCCTGCCTTTTGAATCTAGATTTTGCCATCCAGCGTTATTAGCTCTTCCTCCCAGCTGGGTGCCATCTGCAACTTTGATAAGCAAACTTCCTACGTGATTTAGGCAGGCGTTTGTGATGGTCAAGTTTCAGCAGATTACTGTTTTGCATAAATTATTGTTAAAATGAGCATCTATTTTTTTTTGCATCTGTTTTGCATCTATTACTCAAGGAAAGGAAATTAGTAAGCCAGTCCACTTACGGATGAGCTAAAGCCTGCACACAAGGTTCCACGTGACACATTCGAATTGACTCTGTTTTACTGTTCGTTCATACTTCTGAAAAGCAGAAGGGAATAGCAGGAACGCGTTCTTTTGATGCTGGTTAAAATGTTTATTTTTGTTTGAAGGCTAATAGTCTTCTCAGAAAATGACGCTCTCAGAAAATGATGATTCTATTCTTCCAGTTGTTCAGGCAATAAAACTTTGGTGTCATCTTGGCTCTCCTTTTTGTCTTTGACCCCAAATTCAAGTGATCAGCAAATCATTTTGGCTCTCAGAAAATATCCAGGACCTGATCACTTTTTCATCCCTCTCACTGCCACCACCCTTGCCCCAGCTGCTCTCATCTCTTGCCTGGATTATTGCAGGCTCTTTGCTGGTCTCCCTACTTCCATCCCTGCTCAACTCTAGTGTATTCTCCACTCAGCAGCCAAAGTGATCCTTTAGAAAAGCTAAATTAGATCACGTCAGTCCTCTGCTTGGACCACCCCCCACCCCCACCCCAATGGCTCCTATCTCACTGAGAATAAAGGCCAAATGATCCACAACGGTCTACAGCATCCTTCACTGCTCAGGCCCCTTGGGCCCCCTGACCTCTCCCAATACTCCTTCCCCTTGCTCACTGCTCTCCAGCTCTAGGTCTTATTGTTTTATGAACATCTTTTCTGTTTGATGTTTCCTCTGCTGGGATGCCCTTTTCCCAGTTATTCACATAGCTCACTCCCTCCACGTTTTCTTCTGTTATTTTAAGTGTAAGGCCTACTAACCAAACCTACCACCATCAAGTCATTTCTGACTCACAGCCACCCTGTAGGACAGAGTAGAACTGCCCTGTAGGGTTTCCAAGGCTGTAATCTTTAAGGAAGCAGACTGCCACATCTTTCTCCTGTGGAGAGGCTGGTACGTTCAAATCACCAATCTTTGGGTTAGTAGCCAAGTGCTTTAATCACTGCGCCATCAGGACTCCTTAATGACCATCCTATATATGATACTCTCCTCATATACTCACATAACGCATTTTTTCCCACATTCTAATTCTCTCTCTCTTTCTTTTTTTTTTTTTCTCCATAGCATTTAGCACTACCTGGCATTTGGGCATAGTGCAAATGATTCACGTGCTTGACTGCTAACCGTACTGTTGAAGGATTGAGTCTACCCCGAGATGCCTTGGAAGGAAGGCCTAGTTGATCTACTTCTGAAAAATCAGCCATTAAAAACCCTGTGGATCACAGTTCTATTCTGACACACATGGGATCACCATGGGTCAGAACTGACTTGAGGGCGACTGGTTGTTTGTTGTTATTGGTGTGGCATACACTGATTTCTGAATTTATTGTCTATCTCCTCCCACTAGAATATAAACTCCATGACTGCAAGGGCTTTGTTTTGTTCACTGCTATACTGCAGTACCTATAACCTGTCCGGGACATAGAATACTTCAGTACCTACAACCTGTCCAGGACATAGAATACTTCAGTACCTACAACCTGTCCAATACATAGAATGCTCTCAGTTTCTCCAGCTATAATATAATGCATGTTCAATGGACTTCAAAGTATTTTTTTTTCCAAACTAGGAAAATCTTCCTTTAAGTAGATTGTTAATCAGAAATCAAATATACATTTCAACCAGAAAAGCTCTACTTTTAATTATATTAAAATGAACTTTTCTGATTAAAATGAAGATAGAAGATCAAAGAATCTCAATCACTGTGGCTGCTCCAGTGGTGCCAAAAGGGAGAACATTTGAAAACCACAAAACCAGAATATTCTAACTCAATCACTGTGATGGCCATGAGTTACCAGGATTCATGACTAAGAATAATTGTGGTAAATCTTCATTTATAAGATTTTTTAAAGGGGAAACAATTATCTTTTAAACCTTATTTGTGCTTAGTTTCATCCCTCACCCTACACTCACACTGAGGCAGGGGAGTGGATTAGATGATCTCTGAAGGTTTCCTTTTGGGATGGAGATTGTATGATGAAATATGAGCAGTCTGTACTGCCATCATCAGTGCTCCTGCCTCAGATAGGACAACGGAGCCATGGATTTCAGCGGAAGATAAAACTGAAATTTCTAACATGACTCAACCCATTGATGAAATGGAGGAACATCAAGTCTTCAAAGTTAAATGCAGATTCAATTAGAAATTTCACTGAAATTTCAAATTACAACCATTTTTCCCCCTAAATGACAGAATTATATGGCATCTTGGGGAAACTGACAGGTAATTTGGGAAACCAAAGGTTCCTTGGACTCTGTAGTTAATGGAGAGTTTAGCACCAATTCCTGCATAATTTGCACTCCAAAAAGCAGAATTATTATAAAGTCAGACATTGCCAGCACTTTCAACCCTTGGATCTGCCAGGCTCTAAGTTGACCAGGAACGTCGAAGGACCGAGGTCAGAGGTTGCCATTTCAATATCTGAGGCTGCCCAGCTCCCCCAAACTGGCATTTGAACTGAAGAGTTGAAAATTGGAGGTGACATTCAGAAGCCTCTGAAAATTATAACCCTGACTTCCTCCTTGAAAAGCTTATCTGAATCCTTTGATGAGGTTACTGAAAAAGCACTTGGCTCTGAGCTCTTGAAAGATAACAGTCAGCGAAGTGAGGCCCGGCTGTCTCCCTTGGGGGAAAACAGTGGTAGATATAACAAGCTGGGGACACTAATTAAATGGTCCAGGCAACCTTCTAGGGGTAAGTTCTGCCCCTTAAACCTTTTCTCCCTGGGCTCCTCCAGGAAGCTACACCTCTAGCACATGGGGCTCTGTTAATAGAGGGCCCCCCACTACTGCCCCAGGAAGCAGTATTTGTGCCTAAAATGGGGTCACACAGGAGAGCATACCTTTCCCCCTACTCCTCAGGCACTGTTCTGCTCCTCTTTCTGCCGAACAGAGATGAGAGGGAAGTGAAGAGCTGCTGTGCTGATGAGATCTCCTTCCTCAGGCATCAGATAGGCCTCAGTGGTCCCCACAGGCAAAACCACCGTCCATGCTGCAATCAGTGCACCTGAGCCCTTTGAGAATGCAGCTAGGATCATCCCTGATGACTGCCCCCATGCTGGCCTGCCCTTTTAAGAACGACACACTGCTTAGGGTCTCTCGATTATTTTGACGCTTCCCACTCTCTACCTTACATGTTATTTAAATGCTGGCTGTGGGCACCATGGCTTCCCAGGGAGCTCCAAGAAAGCAGGACTATGTCTTATGATGTTACTGCTCCCATAGCTCCTTGTATGCTGTTGAGTACATAATCATTGTGGTTGCTAGTTGCCATTGAGACTCATGGTGACCCCATGTATGATGGAACAAAACACTGCCTGGTCCTGTGCCATCCCCATGATTGGTTGTGATCTGTAGGGCTTTCACTGGGTGATTTTGGGAAGTAGATCACCAGGTCTTTCTTTCTCGTCTGTCTTAGCCTGGAAATTCTGCTGAAACCTGCTCGGCATTATAGAAGCATGTAAGCTTCCACTGACAGGGTGGGTGGTAGCCATGCATGAGGTGCATCGGCTGGGAATGGAAGCCAGGTGTCCCACATGGAAGGCTAGAGTTCTACCACTGAACCACCATTCCCCCATGAGTACATAATAGGTGTTCATTAAATACTTTGCTCATTTGGCAAGTATTTCCTGAGTGCATTTTTTTGGTAAGACATGGTATGGTTAAGTAGGAGTACCCTGGGTCCTGGTCCTGATTCCTCTGCTTCCTGTTGTCTGTATGACTTTGGATAAACAAATTCACCCTTGTAGTCTCAGTTTCCTTATCCGTCATGAAGTGATAGAAAGACCAGCCTTGCCCATTTTATTTAATAGATGTAGAGGATTAAATGAGTGCCTTTGGTTGCTAGTCAAAATTATGATTTTGGTTTATAAGCAGGTAGAATTTAGATTAGACTTTTAGACACATCTCGGTTGTTTTTTTTTTTGCATTTATGATAATTTATACTTTTTTTTTTTTTTAACTTACTCATTGTTCAATAAATACGCATTGAGTACCCACTGTATGCAGAGTATTGTGCTACCAGTTAGGAATAAAAGAATGAATCTAAGCCATGGTCCCTGCCCTATGATCACACACTTCACAAGGTAGGCACACAAATAATGGATCAAATAAATGCTTCCTTATATAAAGGATGATGATGATGATGATGATAATCAATTATTATTCTGCATTATATTCAAATCTTACTAATTTTGCAAACATGTACCTATAAGATTCCAAAAGTGTCAAATAAACCATAAAAAGATCAGCTTCCTACTCTGTAAAACACAAATCAACTTGATTTGTAGGTGTTTTCTATATTAAAATCAGTAGTTATTTGGGAAGAAATAAAAACATCTTCTTTATCTACCTAGTAAGTACGTACATGGGAAAAGGATCATCTTAGGAAAGCCACTGCCAAGTTCACAGGCAAAGGGGTCAGTGGACAGCTGAAATAACACCCCTAGACCCAACTTCATCTGCAGCAGATGAACTACTGGGCACGCAGCCCTGGAAAGCTCGGTGGTATGGAAGGAGGAGTTGGAGACCAAGAGGCACCAGATGGGGCTTTTTTGGAGCAAAGGCTTCTTTGAGCTGAAAGTCCAACTTGAGCAGTAAACAATCATTGACTTTGCAAACAGTGCGTTCTTCACAAACCAAGGAGTAATCATCTTGTGTGCACAGTGTGGAAAGGACAGTCGGTCTCAGGATGGCCTTTTCAGCCACGGCCACACACAGGTAACAGTTATTGTCAGTAACACCGTTCTCTAAAATAAATGACAGAAAAATACAAATCTGGGTAGCACACACATAGGTGTGTATCTTCATAACTCCTTGTGGGATATAAAAATTAAATGATCCAGGTTATAGGTATGGTAGAAATAATCTGTAAGTAATATTTTAAAACCAATGTATTTGTGGCAAATATACCATCCATTCACACTGCAGTTGGTGTCTTTATGTATATCATCAATTGTGTTTTCTCCCCAAAATGCTTAGGACAGTGCCTGGAAATCATAGGCTTCAACAAATGAGCCTGACAAAATTGTACCTAAATGCTGCTAAGGTAGCTAAATCAGTAGCTGAGTATTCAGTCATCTCATTCTGTTAAATATCGATCAGTTGGACTGGCCATTTCTTTTCCCGTTATTAGGAGGGTAACGCTGTGAGAGAAGCTTTTGTCTGTTTCATCCTCTGGTGTATTTTCAGTGCCTAGAAGGGTGCTTGGCACATAGTAAGCACTCAACAAATATTTATTCAGTGAGTGATTTAATGACTGAAAGTTTCTTGAGTGAGAAAATTGATTCCAAGTTACTGCTAATAAGTAAGACAGCACCTCTACCACTTGAACTTAAGGGCATATTCGCGATGCCAAGAAAGTTCATTCCCTTATTCATTTATTTATTTATTCATTCATTCATTTAAAACTCAGATATTTAGCATCAACTATGTTCAATTCACTGTGACGGATATTATGGGAGACACAAAGATGGACCAGAGGCATTTTCCACCATTACAGAAATTATAATTACATTTGTGTAGTGGGGAGAGGCATGCCCAAAGATAACAATTGGATAAAGGTTAAATTAGAAAAATAACCTCTCAAAGTTGTTTAATTCAAGATTCCATGATTTAAGTGCTGATTTCAGATAATTTCTTCGATAGATACAGACTTCAGTTATTGAGATTTAAAAGTTAAAATCTTTTAAAGTCAAGGACTTTATGAAGGATATGCATTTTAAATTTTAAACCTGGAAGCTGGAGGATCATTGGACTTCCCTGAATTCTGAGAAGTCTCCGGGTTAGCGAGTTGAATGCTGCACCGTTCACGTCTTCCGTGGAATTGCCCAATGAGCAGTCCAGATCCAACGTGGCCTTGGTCCCAGCCAAGTAGCCATCTTGCAGAGCAGGACTCCCTCCTGTGTGCCCTACCTCTGGTAAGTCACATGGTCCAGTTGCTAAAACATAGAAGAAATGTGTGAAAGTCACAGCCAGATTAAACTTGGAGAGGAAAATGGATGCAATAGAAAGTTCACATAAGTTAGCTTCAGGTCTATGTGTATGGACCCTTTCCAAAGTGCTTTTCTCATACCTCGTCTCTTTGACTGTTTTCAGATCCACCACCACCACCACCAGTGGCTGTCAAGCCAATCCTGACTCACGGTGACTTCATGTGCATCAGAGTAGAACTGAGCTCCATAAGGCTTTCAAAGGCTGAGTTTTTGAAAGCAGATCATCAGGCCTTTCTTCTGAGGCACCTCTAAGTAGACTTGAACCTCCAACCTTTTGGTTAGCCAAGAGCATTAACTGCTTGCCCCAACCAGGGATTCCTACCTACCTAGCTTTTTCCCCCTACCCATTTTATAGATGAGGCCACTGAGTCTCTGAGTGGGAATGTAATTTGCTCAAGGCAACATGATTAATCAGTGGCATAACTGAAATACAGTTTTTCCTCCACACCATGCAGCCTTCCATGTTGGATACTTTGACTACAGAGGAGAGTGGGAGGACCAAGAGTCTTTTCTCTTTTCTCAACCCAAAGTTGGGGATATAAAGTAATACAGCCACACTGCCCTGAGATTTTCCTCAATGCCAGCATCAGAGTGCATTTCTCCTGATCACTAGTGTGGCGAAGACCCACTGGGTCCCAGCAGTCCAATCAGCTGACAGCTGGAAGAGAGGTGCTCCATCTTTTATGCTTGTCAACTCCATGAATGTATTAAGGGGTCAAGAGAAGACAGCACCAGGAAAACTTTGGGTTGCAGCCAGGTCCAAACAGCACAAAGTGAAGGGGCAGATTGGGTTTGAAAGAGAAGCTCTCTGCCTAGGTTATATAGACGGGGGTGGCAAGTGCAACTTCTCTGCCCCGAACCATATTGGTTGAGCTACCCTTTTGGAAACCAGGTCTATTTGTGTCATTTATATTTTGAAGTTGCCACTGCAAGGAGAGCCCTCCAAGGACAAAAGAGCATTTTGCAGTGGAGTCAGAAATTCTGAATGCAAGTCCCACTTTGCCCTTCACAGTACATGTGATCTTGGGCAAGATTCCATAAAATATCTGTAAAATGAAGATAAAATGATACACCCTCGTCTACATCACTGGCTTTTTAGGAGGATCAAATAAAACCGTGCTTATGAAAATCCCTTGTAAACTTTCATATTTTGCGCAAACCTGAGTATTTTTACCCTGAGACAGAAGGGTGTGATAAATTGCTCTCAGTCAAGCCCCCCCTGTAGGGCCTAATGTCCCCTCTCCAGTCACTGGCCACAAGATGGGCAATAAGTCAAGTATGTTACTAATGAAAGCAGCATTTTTGAGCTTCGAAACGCTGGGTCAGAATCCAAGGGGTAGAACAAGTCCCATTAAGTATAAATTATAATTTTTTTTTTTATAAGGAGACTCATTTTGGCTTCTCACTAATTACATAATGTGTAGTTCTAATTATGTAATAATAACAGCCAACATTTATTGAATATTTGCTCTCTGCCATGTGTTCTACTAAGTTCTTTACCTGTCGTTGTTGTTTTGTTAGTCGCTATTGAGTCAATTTTGACTCATGACGATCCCATGTGTTACAGAAGACAACCGTTCCATCAGGTTTTCTTGGCTGTAATCTTAATGGAAGTAGCTCTGGTGATGAACGATTAAGCATTCAGCTGTTAACCAAAAGGTTGACGGTTTACACCCTCCCAGTGGCTCCAAGGGCGAAAGACCTGGTGATCTGCGCCTATAAAGATTTAATACCAAAAGAACCCAAATGCGCTGTTGTCTAGTTCGTTCCAACTCGGAAAGACCCTTGTCAGCAGAACTACCCCATGGGGATTCCAAGGCTAGAGTCTTTTTTTTTTTTTTTTAATTCTTTTTTATTGTGTTTTAGATTAAGGTTTACAGAGCAAATTAGTTTTTTATTAAACAATTAACTCACGTATTGTTTTGTGACATTGGTTGCCAACCCCATGATATGTCAACACTCTCCCCTTCTCAAACATGGGTTCCCCATTATCGGCTTTCCTGTCCCACCCCCTGCCTTCTCATCCTTGCCCCTGGGTTGGTGTGTCCATGTAGCTTGATTGGTCTTACGGCCCTGTTTAATCTTTGACGGAAGGATGAACCTCAGGAGTCCTTCAGTACTGCGTTAAAAGGGCGTCCGGGGGCCATACTCTTGGGGTTTCTCCAGTCTCTGTCAGACCAGAAAGTCTAGTCTTTTAGTGTGAGTTAGAATTTTGTTCTACATTTATGTCCAGCTGTGTCTAGGACCCTCTATTGTGATCCCTGTCAGGGCAATCAGTGATAGTAGCCGGACACCATCTAGTTTGTGCTGGTCTCAGTCTGACGGAGTCTGTTCTAGTTGTGATCTATTAGTCCTTTGGACTAATCTTTCCCTATGTCTTTGGTTTTCTTCATTCTCCCTTGCTCCAGACGGGATGGGACCAGTGAAGTATCTTAGATGGCGGTTCACAAGCTTTTAAGACCCCAGACACTACTCACTTAATGGAGGCTGTAGAACATCCAAGGCTGAATCTTTAAGGAAGCGGATCACCACATCTTTCTCCTGCGGAGCAGCTGGTGGGTTCGAATCACCAGCCTTTGGGTTAGCAATCAAGCTGCTTAACCACTGCACCACCAGGGCTCCTTCTGTAAAAATTACAGCTTAGAAAGCCTATGAGGAAGTTCTACTCTGCTATAGGGGGCTGCTATGAGTCAAAACCAACTGAAGACGTCCAACACCAACAACAACAATCTTAACAAAGGCAAATCACCAGGCCCATCTTTTGCGGTACCACTGGGTGGGTTCCAATTGCCAACCTTTAGGTTAGCAGTTGAGTGGCAATCTTAAGCAAGGTAACAGTCAATCATCCAATAAGTATTTATTGAGCACGTATAATGTTTCAGACTGAAATGGTGACAGGATCACCTCTGTCCTTAAGACACTCATGATCCTTTGAGGAGACAATTATGCAAATAAAATATAATGAATAGAATGCACTGAAAATATAATGGGAATAAATATAAAAAGTTAGGGGGATCACAGGGGATGGAGCAGGCTAGGAGGAGTCAGGCAAGGTCAAAGAAGGTGGTTGTGGAGCTAAGGCTTGAACGATGATTCTGTGGCTAAAGCTAGATCTGCTCATTTGCGCAATATGATAAAAGTGTGCCCCTCAAATAATCAGTAGGAAAATAAATATTCCTCTGTATCATGTGGGCTAAATTAGCTGCTCCAGGGGCCAGATAATGACACAAATACGATTGTGCAAAGTGAGATGTTATAACATATTTCATAAGCTGCAGTGATATTTTTGGAACTCATGAAAAACAAGATAATGCCCATAAAAATAAGATATTATGGCAAAATCAGTATTAATTACTAGGAGCCAAAGTGCACTGCTTGAGGCTGTAAAACTTTTAATATTCCAGAAGAAAGCAGTTCAAGTAACAAGCTAACCAAGGTCGCTTAATCGCTTGGCAGCTTCCCAGCCTATCTTGGTGAACGACAGAGCGGAGGCAGCAGAATCAGACCCAAACAAACAGCCCTGTGAAGCGTTGCTAATTTGGCTCAGATGACTGGGTGGGGTGAGGAAGGCTGAGAGCAGAAAACTGCCCTCCTTGCAATTTACCTTCTTACTATCGATGAACTAGGCTGGGCAGACAGCCGCTGGGTTAGCCTCTTTAGGGACTTTGAGATGCAATGGGCCATTGGTTCCTTAAGATTTTGCTTTTCCAGTTGCTGTCGAGACAGATGAACTACATGGGTCCTTGGCGAGGGACAGATAACGTTATTCTTTTCCCTGCTTTTGGGTGTAAATACACACACACACACACATGCTCACACGCATTCAGTACCCAGAACCCCTCCCTCATGTAAGGGTCAGGATCTAACTGCTCTATTTCCACACTTTGAACGCAAGACCAATTTGGTGACAGCCTCTCATGTGCCATAAACGAAATAGAAACATATGTACACGCAGCGATAAACAGATATGAAACGACATCCCTGCTGCCTGTTGGGTGGCAGCTGAAATCAGACGTCTTAATGTATGATATTACGGGAATTACTCACATTAAGATAAAATATCTGGATTTAAGTAACTGTCTTCTGCTCTGAATTAACTTGAAGACTGAACTCAGAGAACAAAGGGAAGCGACTTGGAGCTAAGAAATTTATTTCACAGTTATTCTTGCCCAGTTGCTGTTCTACTGGTGGGGCTATGTGGGAATACCAGTGGTTGTTTTTGTTTTTTCCTAATCGAACAGAAAATCTAGCTGTGCTCCAGCTTCCTGGACATGAAGGAAACTGAGAAGGCTAGCCTGTAACCAAGATGTGGCTTAGAAAGTTCCAGGGCCCCAGACACATAAAAGGATAAATAAGTTTAGAAGCTCAATGCTGTGAGCTACCAAAAGAAATAGGAATAGGGTCTAATTTATCTATCCATCTCTAACACTTAGCAGAGGCCCCAATACATAATAGATCTTTTTAAAAATACTTGCTTGAGTGAATATGAATGAGGTGAAATAGGTCCTTTTCTCAACCACCAAGTACATTCTCCATTCCTCCCTGCTTCCCCCTTCCTTTCCTTGTACTTTTTACCTCAGTACAAACCTCTGCTTCCCTCAGCTGGTTAGAACCTATATTGCAGCACCATTAGCGTTAGCCAGTGGCGGGAAATTTCATTTTCTTAAGAGGTTTTCCAAGGTCTCATGTCAGTTCTGGTCCTAGTTGCTAGGAGTCTTTTTTCTGCGTCTCCTTTGCTAGCTGGAGACACAGGTTTGAATAGGACGACTGGGGTGATTTTGTAAATTAGTTTGGGGACAGCAAGTACAAGAATCTCCAAGGATTCTCTCTGAAGGTTTGCAAAGGGCTTCAGTGTCCTGGGCTGACAATCTGGCAACACTCTCCTGGCCTTCAGAATGAAACTGGGTACCACCTCAAACCTTGCAAATGTTTTGTCTTGCAGCACCTGGCCCAGTACTTCTGGGTGTCTTAGAATTCCACGGGGAAGACAGGTAAGTGGTGTCTACTCCTCTGCAGTGTTTCTTCAGCCTCACTGACTCTCCCAATTTGCCCAAATAGGCGAGAAAAAAATAGCTTGTGGATAAGATGCAATGTATCTAGAAGGGTCTAGGCAAGTCCAGCAAGATCTGAGAATATGCTGTAAGTTGAAATTGATGTTTGAGTAGTTTTAATAGGAATTCATTTAATAGGTATTTACTGTGAGTCTAGTTCTGTGCATGGTTTTGTGGATGGGATGGGAACAGAGTGGGGACAGAAGTAAAAGAATACTCTTTGTACCAAGAAGTTAGTGTGTGAGACATATAGATATACATATATGATGCCACATGACAAATTTTAAGTAAATGGAAGAGGTGAGAAATTAAAGGAGAGGAAGACAAGAAGTGCTGGAGGTACTTACTCGTCTATGCCAAGAAATTTGGAAGACTGTTACCTGGCCACCGACTGGAAGAGATCCATATTTGTGCCCATTCCAAAGAAAGGTGATCCTACAGAATGTGGAAATTATTGAGCAATATAATTAATATCACACACAAGTAAAATTTTGCTGAAGATCATTCAGCAGTACATCGACAGGGAACTGCCAGAAATTCAAGCCAGAATCAGAAGAGAATGTGGAATGAGGGATATCATTGCTGATGTCGGATGGATCTTGGCTGAAAGCAGTGAATATCAGAAAGATGTTTACCTGTGTTTTATTGACTATGCAAAGGCATTCGATTGTGTGGAGCATAACAAACTATGCATAACATTTCGAAGAATGAGAATTCCAGAACACTTAATCGTACTCATGAGGAATCTGTACACGGAACAAGAGGCAGTCGTTTGAACAGAATAAGGGGATACTGCGTGGTTTAAAATCAGGAAGGGTGTGAGTCAGGGTTGTATCTTTTCACCGTACTTATTCAACCTGTATTCTGAGCAAATAATCCAAGAAGCTGGACTATATGAAGAAGAACTTGGCATCAGGATTAGAGGAAGATGCATTAACAACCTGCATTATGCAGATGACACAGCCTTGCTTGCTGAAACTGAAGAGGACTTGAAGCACTTACTGATGAAGATCAAGGAGTACAGCCTTCAGTATGAATTACAACTCAACATAAAGAAAACAAAAATCCTCACAACTGGACCAACAAGCAACATCATGATAAATGGATAACAGACTGAAATTGTCAAGGATTTCATTTTACTTGGATCCACAATCAACACCCATGGAAGCAGCAGTCAAGAAATCCAACCATGCATTGCATTGGGCAAATCTACTACAAAAGACCTCTTTAAAGTATTAAAAAGCAAAGATGTCACCTTGAAGACTAGGGTGGGCCTGACCCAAGCCCTGGTATTTTCAATCATCTCATATGCATGTGAAAGCTGGACAATGAATAAGGAAGACCAAAGAAGAATTGATGTCTTTGAATTATGGTGTTGGTGAAGACTATTGAATATACCGTGGACTGCCAGAAGAATGAACAAATCTGTCTTGAAACAAGTACAGCTAGAATGCTCCTTAGAAGCAATTACGGCTAGATTTTGTCTCACATACATGTTATCAAGAAGGACCAGCCCCTGGAGAAGGATATGCTTGGTACAGAAGAGGGTCAGCGAAAAAGAGGAAGACCCTCAACAAGATGGACTGACACAGAGGCTGCAAGAATGAGCTCAATCATAACAATGATTGTAAGGATGGCTCAGGACAGGGCAGTGTTTTGTTCTGTTGTACATAGGGTCACTTCCCGTCAGGACCAACTTGATCCTCCTAACAACAACAGCAACAACAGACTGAGATAAAGAAAGAAAAAGAGAGAGAAACAGGGTGAATAGAATAAGAATTAGGGAAGAATTCATGGAGGGGTTAAGTCTTGAAGATTGGATTGAATCGAATCAGACAGTCATTGGAAAGGGGCCAATGAGCAGAAAGGGGAGATTTCAATATGGATATGTAAGATATTGTGGTAGGGACATAAGGAGAGAAAAATTGATCAATAAATCAAAATACAGAGCTATCAACAGACCCAGCCATATATGGAAACTTGATATGTGATAAGGGTGGCATTAAAGATCACTGAGCAGATAAGGGGCAACTTAAAACGGGGGCTGGGACAATTGCCTCCACTTATATAAAAAAAAAAAAAGGTGAAATTGGACCCTAAAGTGTAAATCATAAAAATAATTTCCTGATAAACCGAAGACATGAATATGAAAGACCAAAATTTAAAGCTGTTAGAAGTAAATAAAGGAGGCACACTTTTTTTTTCGAGATGTGGAAGATTTCTTAAACACAAAGAGAACCAATAATAAATTAAAAGACTGATACATTTAACTACATTAAAATTAAGAATGTGTGTTCACCGAAACAGGAGAATAAAGAAAGTGAGAAGACAAACCACGGACGGGGAGAATATATTTGCAGCAAATAGATTCAGTAAAGGGTTAGTATCCCAAACATAGAGAATTCAGGAAAACCATGAACAAGATGATAAATCACCCAACAGTTAAAGGGGAGTGGGAGGGGGGAACATGAAAAGATATTACATAGAAAGGAGAAAAATGAATGACAAATAAACATGTAAAAAATTCTCAATCCTATTAGTAATCAGGGAAAATAAACTAAAGCCAAAACGAGATACCATTTTATATTCACTGTATCGGCGAAATGTAAGAATTTTGGCAAAATCGGGTGCCGACGAGGATGTGGAGATAAGGAGCGCTTCTAGAGGAATGGTGGGAGTGTAAATTGGCACACCATTCTGCAGACAAATTTGGCATTGACTTGTCAAATTGAATGTTTGCATACCCTACAAGTCGGAAATTCCACTTCCGGGTATATACCTAAAGCAACTCCTGCCCGTGTGCACTGAGAGATTTGTACAGGAATGTTCAAGGCAGTTTATTCCTAAAAGCAAAAACCTGGAAACAACCCAAATATCCATCGATAGGATAATGACGAAATACATTGTGGTAGATTCACACAAAAGAATAGAATCCAGGATGAAAACGAATGGGCAGCAACAAAGAAGAATCAGGGACATAATATCGAATGAAAAAATCAAATTGCAGAAGACCACATACATTGTGATTTTATGTGATAAGCTCAAAAACACGCTAAACTAAGCAAATATTGTTTAGGGACACGTACTTAGGGGATAAAACAAATGAATAATTTAAATAATATCCTGGGTCACGTTAGGGGGATGAGGAATTGGAAGAATACATAAGTAGATATTGGTTCTGTTCCAATTCTTAAGCAGAATGGTAGGTTCATGAATATGTCCATGAATAAGCTATCCCTTATAAATTACGCGTACATATATTCTTTTGTATATATCAGTTATTTAATAATTTAAAAACTTAAAAAATATTATATACCTAGATATTATTGAGAGGCAATAATATGGGGCCAGTCGGCTGAAGAATGGAGTCCCTTGGTGGCACAAATGGTTAACCCACTCAGTTGCTAACTAAAAGCCTGGAGGTTTGAATCCACCCTGAGGTGCCTCAGAAGAAAGGCCTGGCAGTCTACTTCCAAAGAATCAAACCATTGAAAACCCTACGGAGCACGGTTCTACTCTGACACACATGGGTCACCAGGAGCCGCAGCCTACTCCACAGTGACTGGCACTGGTGGGCGGGGGAATTAAGCTGAGGTGGCCCAAGTAAGAGTTGCCAGAAAGTCCAAAGGACGGTGTCCAAAGGATTTAACATACACGGTACACACAGGCGTTGGTCCAGGTTGGGCAGACAGTTTAGGAAATGGAGAAGCACCCAGACTTCCAGGCAGGGACCACACCTTGCAGTCACAGTCCTGGGAACTGCACCACGGTTCTGGGATATGTGTTCTCAGCAGGACCTCCTGGGGTGCTGGGAGTGGGAGAATTGGATCTCCTGGGGTTGGCAGAGGTGAGCACTAGCCTAAGTGTCAGAAGTCCATCAAGCCTGGAGGAGTCACCAGAGGCAAATTTTTCTCATGGATGGGCCAGCACAGGGTTGGGATGGTGGAGTGGGAAGTAGCAAAATTCCGTGATATGGGAGTGACATGGCCTTCTACAGCTCATTCTGGGGCACATATCCAAGGTGTGGCTAGCTGCCCAGCTCAGTTCCAAACTTCTGAGGGTAATGAAGCCCAGCAGCAAAACTGTCTGAGAAATGCAGTAGCAATGAAACAAACAAGACAAGAAAGGACAGGCATATTTGGAATAAAGGATTTATGGGGAGGCTGGAGCATCAAGATGTAAGGCTGGGTAGGATGTGAGAGGCACAGAGGTCAAAGGGCCGAGAACTAGGTGGAAACTGAATGGGTTGGGGGGCATGGTAAGAAAAAAGGCCAACGTGTAGACATTTGGGAGGGGCTGTCTATGCTTTTAAGAGGGAGAGCAGGTGAAGAGATTAGCAATGACCTCCACTTTTTTTTCTTTTTTTTAATTTTTATTGCGCTTTAAGTGAAAGTTTACAAATCAAGTCAGTCTCTCACACAAAAACTTATGTACATACACCTTGCTACATACTCCCAATTGCTCTCCCCCTAATGAGACAGCCCGCTCCCTCCCTCCACTCTCTCTTTTTGTGTCCATTTTGCCAGCTTCTAACCCCCTCCACCCTCTCATCTCCCCTCCAGGGAGGAGATTCCAACATAGTCTCAAGTGTCCACCTGATCCAAGAAGCTCACTCCTCACCAGCATCCCTCTCCAACCCATTGTCCAGTCCAATCCATGTCTGAAGAGCTGGCTTTGGGAACGGTTCCTGTCCCGGGCCAACAGAAGGTCTGGGGGCCATGACCACTGGGGTCCTTCTGGTCTTAGACCATTAAGTCTGGTCTTTTTATGAGAATTTGGGGTCTGCATCCTACTGCTCTCCTGCTCCCTCAGGGGTTCTTTGAACAACCTCCACTTCTGAAACTCCCTCCAATAGCCTTGCCTTAGAAGCATGGGTTCAGCCTGCCACTGAGAGGTCATTGAGGAAGCTTAGAGCCTGAAATGAATAGCTCATAAAACATATGCAAAATCATATACCAGGAAGCCTTTATACTTTGGAATCCACATCTTGGGCACCTCTGTAATAGATCTGGAGGCTGTGAGCTTGGTGGAGACAAGTGTGAAGCCTGAAGCAGAAGGGGGTTGGATTTGGTTGGATGTGGCAGTTGCCTCCATTCATCACCCTCACTTGACCCCATGGCTCCTGCTGGGGCCCCTGCTCTGTGGGGCTACCTGTAATTTTCCTGCGACTGTGCAGTTGCCTGATGAAGCACTCTTCTTTGGCTAAGGCAGCCAGCACCAGTATAGGCAGAAGCGGCTCTTCAAGAAAATCCTTCAAAGGCCCATTGCCTTGAAATGCCGTGCACTATTTCTGTGGGCTCTTAAACAGAATAATTCATTAGACAGTGAAGAGCAATCAATATCACACTCCGACAATTTACACAGTGACTCTGTTTACCCAGTGGACCCTCTCTGATAATATTATTTATAATCCTAAATAACTCCATCGGTGTTCAATAGAACTGGGGGTACCTCTGGGACCAGGATGCAATCAAATTATGAAGACATATGGTTTGCTCAGCCCTGGAAAAGCTCAGATGCATTTCATTGATGTTAGTCTTACAGCAGTACCTTCCCTGATCAGTTCTACAACCTTCCTAATAGTGTCTTCAGAAGGGGCCTCCTCACTGGGGAAGGGACTCCAAGTCATATGAGGGAGATGTGGCTGCCAAGGGAATTTCACTATGGCTGTTTCAGGATTCTCCAAAGTGAAGGACACATGGAACAGTTTAGCGGATTCTAGGCTAGAGTAGCAACAGGAATTTTTCTAGGCTTTGCGTATATAAGGATATGGAATAAATTTCCCTGGGATATTAACAGGGCAGCAGAGATAGGGTACTAGAAAGTGGTGTGTGTGTGTGTGTATAGAAGTCCATAATAAAGAGTGAAAAAGAAGAGGATCTGTGAGGGCTGAGGGTCAAATATACTGGGGTTCATGGGATTTCAGAGTAGTCACCAAACTTATTTCAAGATAGAAGGAGGGAGGGAAGGTGAGACTACTAACTAAAAAACATTCTCTTCAACAAATAGACCAATAAAAAATAGGCAAAGGATTTGAATAGATATTTCATCCAATAAAAAATACAAATAGCCAACAAGTACATGAAAAGATGCTCAACATCATTAGCCATTGTTGTTGTTAGTTGTCACTGAGTCAGTCCTGACTCATAGTGACACCATGTACAACAGAATGAAACTCTGTCTGGCCCTGTGCCATTCTCACAATTGTTGTTATGCTTGAGGCCATTGTTGCAGTCATTGTGTCAATCCATCTTGTTGAGGTGTGCCTGACCCAACCCATGGTGTTTTCAATCACCTCATATGCATGCGAAAACTGGGCAAGGAATAAGGACGACTGAAGAAGAATTGATGCCTTTCAACTATGGTGTTGGTGAAGAATGCTGAAGATAGCATGGACTTCGAAAAGAATGAACAAATGTGCCTTGGAAGAAGTACAGCCAGAGTGCTCCTTAGAAGCAAGGATGGGGAACCACATCTCACATACTTTGGACATGTTATCAGGAGGGATCAACCCTGGAGAAAAATATCATGCTTGGTAAAGTAGAGGGTCAGCGAAAAAGAGGAAGACAACGAGATGGATTGACACAGTGGCTGCAACAATGGGTTCAAACATTAGCCATTAGTGAGATGCATATCAAAACCACAATGAGATACCATTTCACCCTCACTAAGATGGCTAAGTTAAAAAAAGAAAACAACAAATGTTGGTGAGGATGTGGAGAAGTTGGAACCCTTATTCATTTCTGGTGTGAATGTAAAATGGTACAGCCACTGTGGAAAACAGTTTGGCGAGTCCTCAAAAAGTTAAACATAGAACTACCATAACCCAGAACCCGTGCTGTCGAGTTGATTCCAACTCATAGTGACCCTATGGGACAGGGTAGAACTGCCCCAATAGAGTCTCCAATGAGCGCCTGGTGGATTCGAACTGCTGACCTTTTGGTTAGCAGCCATAGCACTTAATCACTACACTGCCAGGGTTTCCAGAACTACCATAAAAAAAATAGTAAATAAAAAAAAAAAAACTACCATATTACTCAGCAATTCAAAATTGCCAAAAGATGGAAACAACCTAAATGTCCATCAACAGATAAGTGGATAAACAATATGTGGTATATAAATGTAATGGAATACTACTCAGCCACGAAGAGAAACAAACCAAAAAAAAAAAAAAAAAAAACGAAACCCGTTGTCATTGAGTCGATTCCAACTCATAGTAACCGTGTAGGACAGAGTAGAACTGCCCCATAGGGTTTCCAAGGAGTGCCTGGTGGATTTGAACTGCCGACCTTTTGGCTAGCAGTTGTAGCCCTTAACCACTATACTACCAAGGTTTCCAAAGAGAAACTAAGTCCTGATATATGCTATAACATGGATGAATCTTGAAAATATTATGCTAAGTGAAATCAGTTACAAAAGGACAAGTATTGTATAATTCCACTCGTATGAAATATCTAGAACAGGCAAACACACAGGGACAAAAGTTAATTAGTGTTTACCGTGGGTGGAAGGGAAGGGGGAGGGGAGTCATTGTTTGGGAAGCAGTGAGTTTCTGTTAATGGTGATGGAAAACTTTGCAATGGATACCGGTGAGAGTTGCCTACCGTGATAATGTAATTGATGTTACTAAATTGTACATCTTTTTAAAGTGCTGAAAAGCAGAGATGTCACCTTGAGGACTAAGGTGTGCCTGACTCCAGCCATGGTGTTTTCAATCACCTCACATGCACGCAAAAGCTGGACAATGAATAAGGAAGACTGAAGAAGAATTGATGCTTTTGAGTTGTGGCATTGGCAAAGAATATTGAATATGCCATGGACTGCCAAACGAACAAACAAATCTGTCTTGAAGAAGTACAGTCAGAATGCTCTTTAGAAGCAAGGTTGGCGAACTACCTCTCACATACTTTGGACATGCTGTCAGGAGAGATCAGTCCCTGGAGAAAGACATCATGCTTGGTAAACCATCAGCGAAAAAGAGGAAGACCCTCAACTAGATGGATTGACACAGTGGCTGCAACAATGGGCTCAAACATAATAACGATTGTAAGGATGGCACAGGACTGGGCAGTGTTTCATTCTGTTGTGCATAGGGTCGCTATGTGTTGGAACCAACTCGAGGGCACCTAACAACAACAACAAATTGTACACATGAAAAATGATAAATTAGCAAATGTGTTATATGTATATTTCTAAAACTATAAAAAAAACCTGTATCTCTTTATTGTTTAACTTGTTATAATGAACATGTATTATACACGCAATTAAATATGTATATATATACATATATACATATATACATATATACATATATACATATATACATATATACATATATACATATATACATATATACATATATACATATATACATATATACATATATACATATATACATATATACATATATACATATATACATATATACATATATACATATATATATATAGACAGAGAGAGAGAGAGCCCTGGTGGCAGAGTGGTTAAGAGCTCGGCTGCTAATCAAAAGGTTGATGGTTCAAATCCACCAGCTGCTCCTTGGAAACTCTATGGAGCAGTTCTACTCTATCCTATAGGATCGCTATGAGTTGGAATTGATTCAATGGCAACAGGTATGGCTTTTTGGGTATATATATAAAATTAAAAAAAAATTTTGTGTGTGTGTAGATATATGTATATATCTACATATGTATAGCAAATTTTGCTCATCTGCCCCTCTCTCTCCCTCCCTCTTCCTTCTCTACTTATTGAAGTTTCTCTCTTCAGGAGAGTAGACTGGAAATGGAGAGGACCAAAGGTCACTAGGAAAGAAAGGGGGCATGATCCAGGATTTCCTAGGCTGTCTATGTGGTCTCCTGATACCAGCCTGGTAGGGAAGCCTCCAGGGCCAAGAGAAAAAGCCTCTTCTCTTTGTGCTGTGACAGCCTTTCAAAGGGCAGCTGCACCTTGGGCAACTGCCAACACCTGGCCTTCACTTTTGAAACCTGCTCTTTCCAAATACTCTTCATAACAACCCTGAGAACTCAGCTGAGAGGCACTGACAGCCCCACTCACTAGACAAGGCTATTGAGAGTTCCAGGCATGCATTCCCAAGCCTAGCACCAGGAACTCTGAACTTCCTGCCCAAAGATCTCTCCACTAGCCCAGTAGCATTTCTGTACTTACCTGACCTAAGTGACTAATGGCCAGAGTTGAGCAGCTGTAGGCAGATCTGCACCAAAGGATAATCTGTGGCAAAGGCTTCGTGTTAGCTTCCTAGGGCTGCTGTAACAAAATACCACAGACTGGGTGGCTTATAAAGACAGAAATTTATTGTCTCACAGTTCTGGAGGCTAGTAGTCCAAATCCAGAGTATTGGCAGGGCCATGTTCTCTCTGAAGGCTCTAGGAGAAGATCATTTTTTACCTCTCTCAGCTTCTAGTAGTTCCATGTGTTCTTTGACATGCAGCTACAGCAGAACTCCATCATCACAGGGTTGTTTTCCCTCTGTGTTTCTCCGTCTCTTCTCTTTTATACGGACACCATGATGACTAGAATAAGGGGCGGTGGTGGTTCAGTGGTAGAATTCTCCTCACCTTCCATGTGGGAGACCCGGTTTAATTCCTGGCCAGTGCACCTCGTGTGCAGCCACCACTCATTTGTTAGTGGAGGTTTGCCTGATGCAATGATTGCTATGATGCTGAACAGGTTTCAGTGGAGCTGCCGTACTAAGACGACTGGAAAGAAAGGCCAGGTGATCTACTTCCGATAATTAGCCAATGAAAACCCTATGAAGCGCAACGGTCCAATCTGCAACAGATCATAGGAATGGCACAGGACCAGAGAGTGTTTTGTTCTATTGTGCACGGGGTCGCCATGAGTCAGTGGCCAACACAATGGAAGCTGGTACCAACATGATTAGATTAGACCCACCTTACTCATTTATGACCTCATATTGTTTTTCTTTATTAACTGACAACATCTTCAAAGATCCTATTTTCAAACAAGGTCACATTCAGAGGCACCAGAGGTTAGAACTTCAACATAAACTCTGGGAAGACACAGTTCAATCCACGACAGGCTTCAAAGACCAAAAGTACACCGCAGAGTGTGTGGTAGATGCCCTTCAATTTCTAACCTCACAATTCTCTGGTTCCATTGAAGACCAATGCTCTTTGCTACACAAGAGACTCATCAGTGTTCTATCTGCTCTCATTTCCTCCAGTGTCTCTTTTTCTCCCTTCTTTCCTCCTTCCCTTCCTTTTATCTTCAGATATTTACTAAACACCTGCCATGTTCTAGACGCTAAGATAGGAGCTGTAAGTGATAAAGGGATGAATAAGACGTCTGCCTCCAAGAAACTTAGAGTGTACTGGCCAGAGATGAGACATGCACACAAATACCATACTGCAAGTCAGATAGCCATGAAGCCATAAGAGAGGTACAGATAAAGTGCTGTGGTACTGTAGCCTATACTTTGAGCATTCTTGATGGGTGGGATGAAATCAGAAAGCAACTTTTTTTCCCACTGTCCATTACGTTTATTTAAGGGGGATGCTCGTCTACCCCGGATATATTCTTAGACAGATCCATGTTTATGATCACTTTTCACTAATAAAAATTGCAATGACATTTGAAACCATATTACTCAATTCATATTTAGAATGCCCAATTCCATGTAATAATCAAAGCTTCTAACTTCATTCAAAGCTACAGCTATTTCCTCCCTCCCCAGCAGGCAGGCTCCATGCCTCCTGCCTTCCCTTGTTCTTCTCCTTCATCACTCTCAGTCCTCTGTTTATGACCCTCCAGGGTTGGGGAGTGTTGGGAGGGAAGGGAAGTAAATGAAGTAGGACAGTCTTCCTTGGTCAACCTGTCATAAGCTGACTTCATGCTCTCAGAGTCTGTTAGGTATTTAAAGCTGACCTTTTCGCTTCTGGAACACAGTGAAGTCAGTTTCTGGATATTTCCTTTGAAATTTGCAGCCTGGTCTGGCTTCTCACTTGAGCGTCTGATATTCTATCATCTCTGGTTCTGGCCTCTGACTTGGGAGGTTAGAGCAGGGAGAGAAGGTTTAGGCAGAATATGATGTGGACATGTAAGGGTGTGGTGGAGTTCTAGGTGGAGGGAGAAACAGGGGCTTCAATAGAACAGTGGCAGAATTAACTCTGTGCATCAGAGGGCAAAGATCATGGACTCTGGGCTACCGGCATACATGGATAGGAGTCCTGCTGAGGCTGAACTAAGACCATCTCTGGCTGTCCTTCTTCCCTTAGGTTCAATGATGTTCTGCTCTGGTCTTTGGCAAAATTCAGCACTGGTGCTGAGAATGTAACTTTGCCTGGTGTAACTGCTCTAAGGATTTCAGATTGTCTTGTTTCTAATGTTTATTGTTGTGGGACACAAGTCAACCAAACTCATTGCCATTGAGTTGATTCCAACTCATAGTGACCCTACAGGACAGAGTAGAAGTGCCCCATAGGGTTTCCAAGGAGTGGCTGGTGGATTCTAACTGCTGGTCTTTTGGTTAGCAGCCGAGCTCTTAACCACTGCACCACCAGGGCTCCTGTGGGACACAAGTGCTTTAATAATCTTTAATGTGTCATTAACTCTTCAAACTCAAAAAAAAAAAAATGGGCACACAAGACACATGCGTTTGGACTATTTCGTTTCTGAGTGGCTGAGGAAATATATACACCCCAGTGGAAGACAACTCAGGATCCAGCACTCAAGGAATCCCCAGCTCTAGCCAGACTCTAAGGACCCCCCTGGCTGAGACTGAAGAAAGGAATCAACTGGACTACCAGCAGTTGCTGTCAAATTGATTCTCACTGATGGTGAACCCATGTGTGTCAAAGTAGAACTGTGCTCTGTAGAGTTTTCAATGACTAATTTTTCAGAAGTAGTTCTTTAAGCCTTTCTTCTGAGGCCCTTCTAACCTTTTGATTAGTAGCTGAGCACATTAACTGTGTATACTATCCGGAAACTATGGAGGACCTCGATTTCTTTGAACTTGGGTTAACTTGGGCAGCATGGCCTTTCTTTGGACTTTAATTCACGAGGGCTGACTACTTTGATTTTGGACTTTCATTTCTTTGGGATTTAAATCTTTAAATTTTCCTTAGAAATTTGGTAATGGAAAGGTTTATATTGAAATTTAGGGCATCTTATTATTATTATTATTTTGGCATTCATAATTGAAGGATTTTTTAAATGTATTTTTTATTAGCTTTTTATGCATTTTATTATTGAGGTATCTTCATGCTGCTATTAAATCTCATTACAGAACCTCTGATGTGTTTATTGGGCCACTTGGCTGGGTATGAATTTGGACTGGAAATAAAATAGGCTCTGAACCTTAGCCTTGGGTGCAGCATAGCTTTGGAGTTTATTCAATTAGCATATTGTCCTGACCCATTTCAGAGCCTTCTGGGAGTAAAATCAACCCTGTCCTCCAATGGTCTCAGGTAGATGCAGGAAGGACAGTAGTTGGTACCAGGGGAACAGACTCATGCAGGTAGAGCAGGACTACTGAAATAGTTATAGTTGGTCATCTCCCCCCCTGAGCAGCACAACCGCACACATGGTTGACTAAAGGCTCATAAGTTAAGCCTAATTGGTTAGGAAACCAAAAAGCTGGGAAATGCACATTTCCTTATTGTCCAGTTTCCACACATAGATACTTCCCTGGAGTTACTCTCCTGGCCCCTCTCTACCTTCTTCCTTATCCATTGAGGAGGAGTGATTTGTCACTGTTATGGACTGAATTGTGTGCCCCTAAAATATATGTTTTGCACATGTTGTCAGGAGGGATCAGTCCCTGGAGAAGGACATCATGCTTGGCAGAGTACAGGGTCAGCGGAAAAGACGAAGACCCTCAGAGAGGTGGATTGACACAGCGGCTGCAATAACGAGCTCAAGCATAGCAACGATTCTAAGGACGGCGCAGGACCGGGCAGTGATTCATTCTGTTGTGCATGGGGTCACTACGAGTCGGAACCGACTCGACGGCACCTAACAACGACAATAAAATATATATTGGAATCCTAACCCCTATACTTGTGGATGTAATCCCATTTGGGAATAAATTTTCCTTTTTTATGTTAATGAGGTCATATCAGCGTATAAAACCAAACCAAACCTAACCCACTACCATCAAGTCAATGCTGACTAATTGGGTTTCCAAGGCTGCAAAGCTCTACAGAAGCAGACTGTCACATCTTTCTTCTGCAGAGCTACTGGTGGTTTCGAACTGGTGACCTTTCAGCTAACAGTTGATTGCTTTAACCTCTGCGCCTCCAGGGCTCCTTTCTATCAGCGTATAAAAAAACAAAAAAAAACTCATTGCTGTCGAGTTGATTCCAACTCATAGTGGCCGTATAGGACAGAGTAGAACTGCCCCATAGGGTTTCCAAGGAACAGCTGGTGGATTTGAACTGCCAACCTTTGGATTAACAGCAAAGCTCTTAACCACTGCACCACCAGGGCTCCATACCAATGTATAACCAAAAAAACAAACCCGTTGCCATCGAGCCAATTCTGACAGTGCATAAAAAAAAAAAAAAAAAATTTTTTTTTTTTTTTTTTAGTGCATAGAGTGTCTTAAATCTACTTACTTCCTCCTCGACATCTGAGATAGAAAAAAAGAGCAGATTAGGCACAAGGAAGCAAGCACATATGCAGCAGAAGGTATAGGCCACGTGGAGATTGCCAAGGAATCAAAGAATGCTGGGTGTACATAAACTGAAAGAGATCTTCCCCCAGAGCTGCAGAGAGAGAGACTTCCCATAGAGCCAGTGCCTGAATTCAGGCTTCTGGCCACCTAAACTGTGAGGGAATAAATTTCTGCTCTTTAAAACCACCCACTGGTGGTATTTTTGTTAGAGCAACACTAGACAGCTAAGACAATCACCTATGAGTTTGTGTGGGACCTACTCGCACCCCTCGTCCCTCTCTCTTTTGGGGTCTGTCTCCCTTCAGAGACCACATAATCTCTACTGTCAGCCAAGTGGTAAGGTTAGTGGGGCAGGCTCTGCCCCCACCAGGGAAGCCTAAGTTTTGGGGGATTGGATAAATTTGGGGATGTGGTAGTGATCCACTTGGGTCAGACACAAGCTACACCTTCCCATCTTACTCTATCAGTAATAAAGGTGATATTTTGATCTCTATTTCTCCGATCCTTGATCTATCTTTGGAGTTGTTCTGTTCTCCTAGAGGAAGAAAGCAGCATCACATATCTGCCCCCCTCAAACTCAAGGAGTCACCCTTTAGACCAATAGTGTAGTGATTTCTCAGCTGTAAACTAGCAGTTTTCCTTTGGAATGAATTGTATGTTTTCAATTTTCTACTTCAAAAACACTCACTTCAGCAGAAGTCACTTTACGGCAAATGAAAGAAGGAATTTCCTCAGGGGAGAGGGGCTTGATACTTAGACCAGGGGAGAGGGTATGACTCAGGGGCATCTATTTTCCCCAACTGTGAAGTCACCAGGCCATCTTTTTGATATTATTGCCCTTCTGGCCACGAAGGCAGTCATTTGCAAAATGCTAACTATTAAATCGATCATGGGGATGGTATAGGATTGGGCAGCCCTTCCTTCTGCTGTACAGGAGGTCACCATGAGTCAGGAGCTGACTCGAAGGCAGCTAACAACAACAACAACAATGAAACAGTGCTCTGACTGGCTGAACTGCATCCTATTGTCCACGAGACTGGGGAGTAATGTAAGCAGACACACGTGTGCTAAAGATGGCAGAACCGTGTCGGACTCAACTGAGGTGGAGGGGTTAGGTGTGTTATAGTGTGGGATAATTTTCTGTTTAGGCCTTGGACAGAAATAGGGTTATTGAGATGGTATGTGTGTACTACAGAGCAGCCCACTGAGGCTGCTCCTCACTACCTATCTCACTTCAGAAGCAAGAATGTTTCCACCATCCTCCTCCTGCTCATTGTCATCCTCACCAGCACCGCCTTCATCCCCATCTTCACCCTTACTATCCTCTCTACCATTTACTGAAGGTCAGAGACCACAGCCTTCAATATGGATTGCACTTCAACATAAAGAAAACAAAAATCCTCACAACTGGACCAATAAGCAACATCATGATAAACAGAAAAAAGACTGAAGTTATAAAGGATTTCATTTTACCTGGATCCAAAATCAACACCCATGGAAGCAGCAATCAAAAAACCAAGTGATGCAGTGCATTGGGCAAATCTGCTGCAAAAGATCTCTTAAAAGTGTTAAGAAACAAAGATGTCACTTTGAGGACTAAGGTATGCCTGACCCAAGCCATGGTATTTTCAATTGCCTCATGTGCATGCGAAAGGTAGCTAATAAATAAGGAAGACGGAAGAAGCGTTGATGTCTTTGAATTATGTGTTGGCAAAGAGTATTGAACATACCATGGAATTCCAGAAAAATGAACAAATCTGTCTTGGAAGAAGTACAGCCAGAATGCTCCTCAGAAGTGAGGATGACGAGACTTCCTCTCACTTACTTTGGACATGTTATCAGGAGGGACCAGTTCCTGGAAAAGGACATCATGCTTGGTAAAATAGAAGGTCAGCAAAAAGAGGAAGACCCTCAGTGGGATGGACTGACACAGTGGCTACACCAATGGGCTCAAACATAGCAACAATTGTGAGGACGGCATAGGACCAGGCAGTGTTTCCTTCTGTTGTTCATAGGATTGCTATGAGTCAGAATTGACTCAACAGCACCTAACAACAGCCGTTTAATGCTAGGTACTATGCTAAGCCCTTTTCACACATTATCTTCTCTTCACAACAACCCTGTGAAATAGATGCCACTATTGTTTGATTGTTGTTGTCAGCTGCTGTCGAGCCAGTCCCGGACTCATGGTGACCCCTTGCATGAAATGATGGCCTGTCCTGTGCCATCCCCAGGATTGGTTGTGGATCAGACCATTGTGGTTCATAGAGATTTTATTGGCTGGTTTTTGGAAGTAGATCGCCAGGCCTTTCTTCTTAGTCTATCTTACTCTGAAAGCTCCACTGAAAACTGTTCAGCATTGTGGCAACATGCAATCATCCACGGACAGACAGCGGTGGCTGTGCATGAGGAATTGAACCCAGGTCTCTTGCATGGAAGACAAGAATTTTACCACTGAACCCCCACTCACCCCAGATACCATTACTATCTTCCCTGATTTCTGATAGATAAGCTGAGGCTTTAGGAGTTAAGCTAATAAATGGTGGAGGCAGAATTCCCAATCAGACCTGTGTGACTCCAGAATATGTGCTTTTGGCAAGAATAGTATCCAATGCACATGCTGATCCAGTGTCCACTTGGATGCTTCCAGTGATGGGGTACTCACTAGTTCCAGAGGTTCCCATTACATTATTGTACAGAGCCCAAGTCTCCCTCCCCAGGTCTTTGACTTTCTGCTATAGCTACCCAGGACACACCTCGTAACGCTAGGGTGGCATGTTTGATTGAGTCAGGGCTCCCGTTAATGCTTTGCAGTTGAGCAGGGACATTGGGCTGCTGTCGTGTAAAAAGCCGACATGTGGAGACGGCATCTCACTGAATGCAGTGAGGTTTGAAATGGGCTGTGCTGTGAACTGGATGGCCTTGCCCTCCCGAGGGTGGGACCCCAGGGATGGCAGGGCCGCCTGGCAGCCTGCCCCTCGTCATTCCCGGCATGCTGTGCCCTTCATGGGGGCTGCGAGTCACATGCTGACGCTTTGCTTTCCTGCTCCAGGAGGCTCATTTTTCCCACATGCTGTTTGCAGTGTTTTACATCTACCTCTGCAAACCCGCCAGGCGTGCTGGCCGGATAATACTGCTCACATTCCGAACACTTGTGTTTACCTGCCTCCCCGGTGAACAAATTTACAAAGTAAACCTTTTGGGACATCTCAGAGATTTAAAAAAATCACAACAAAAAGCCAACGCAAGTGCCTTATCCTCTACCCCCGCCCCCTGCCCCCTTGTTTCTGACTGATAAATCATAGGGCGGAATTAACCGAGATTCAAGCTCTTGGTACTGGATCGATTTTGAAATGCCATTGTCATCCGGTTCTCATCCCGTCTTTCTCCTAACTCTTGCCAGGAGATATGCAAAAGCATCACTAATCTGAGAGGTGATGTTTCCCCTGCAGCTTCATCTCTTTGCTCCCCTCTCTCTCCCACAGGACCCCCTACTCTGCCTTGAACCACAGAAAACAGGCTGTTGGATCAGCTAGACCTGGCTTCAAATTCCCACTCAGCCTCTCATTAGCTGTCTGCTGATGGGCAAGTTACTTAAGCTCTCTGAGCTTAAGTTTTCTCAGGAGAGACTGGAGCCCTCTTTACACTGTTGTGGTAAGCTTTAGGCAAAAGGTCTGGGGTGTGGATAACTCAGTTTTAGTTATTGGTTGGTCATGTCAGAATTCTATCCTTTCAACCTTAACTGGTTCAATGATTAGTGATTTTTGTCGGTTAATTCTAGATGATGGGGTGATGCATCAAGAGTTGGACAGGACAGCTGGGCTCAAACCCAACACACTGAGTGACCTTGGCAAGACCCTGAACTCTCCACTCCTCTGCGCTTCCATCTGTTGAGCAGAGAAAATGCTGCTGCCTCTTAGTGGAAGGATGTGAGGCTGAGAAGGGAAGAAGGCGGGAGATGCTCAAAGGTCTGTTGAAGAAAGGTGAACAGCCCCCAAGAAGCCCCCGTTGTTGCTGCTAACAATTGTCTGTGGCCCTAAAGAAGAGACAGTATAACTCCATAGCAGTGGCTCACCCCAAACGTCTACTGAAGAAGTGCCTAGAGGACAAAGGCCCTGCCTTTGGGGTATTGTTTGTGGTCCACAGGCTCTGGCCCCAGCTTCATCTTCCTTCCCTGTTCACCCCGAGGACCACTTGCTCAGCCTTGAACATGTTGTGTCCATTCACCCCTTTGAACATTTCCTTTTCATGGAATGTCTTCCCTTCAACCTCCCCTGCGCCAACACTTTCATCAGGAGACCCCTAGTCATCCTCTGCCAAAGCTTCCTTTGAAGTGTCCCCTGCTATCTGTGGTTCTTCCTAACTCCTCCTCCCTTCTTCTCCACCTTTCTCCCTCTTCTCTGCTCCCAGGACACCCAGAAAAAGCCAGTATTACATCATCTCGCAATGTGTTTGTCTGTTTACATGGCGGCCTCCCCTGCCAGATTTAGGGCAGGGACTGTGTTTCTTCTTCCACATGTCCCTAGTGCCCAGCACAGTACCAGACAAACAATAGAGAATTAATAAACATTGGTTGTTGTGTTGAATTCAGAGCTGCGGACGCCCCAGCTCTCGCTCCCACTCTTTCCCGCTGCACACACATGCTTTCCTTTGCGCCCAGCCCTCTCCTTCTTTCTCTCCTAACTTGCTCCATCACTGTCCCTGCTGTCCCCTCACTGAACTTTTCGGGGCCAGTAAGATGGCCAGAGATGCCTCACAAAGTGAATAAGCCAGATACGAACAACAAAGAATTGCCGCTATTCTTTTAGGAGAGAACTGTTTTGGGACACCATTTATATCCTCCTTTTCCCAATGTCCTGTCCCAGGGATGATCACAAAAGGGACAAAGCCAGTTCCTCTAATTTGGTGGAGTCCCGTGTGGAGCCAAGCAGCCTGCATCTCTCCTCCTGCTCCTCTTATTTCTGCAGGCAGCTCTGGGCAAACAAGCCAGTCTTCATTAAGACAAGGCACATCTGTTACCTGTGTGCACGCGCCCTTCTCCTTGGTGGCAGTTAACCCGGGTCTGGCTGGTGGAAAGGCATTTGCTGCCCCTGCTGTCTCTGTGAGCCTTTCTCAGTGTACAACCTATCAGAATGTCCAGCCCAGGGGTCCGGCTGGCAGTTGTTATGCTGCCGCCCTGCCATTCCTGCTTTTAAAGCGCCTGTTGGGGAAGAATTTTAATGTGTGCTGAAGACAACAGCAGCAGTGGGCGGGGCCAGGGTACCCAAGCATTTGCATGTCCTGGGCAGGTGAAGGGGCCTGCGCTGTATTGTAAACTTCAGAGACAGTTTCAAGAACTCTGTATCTATTCTCTACTTTCAGCAAGGGCGAGGATGGAGTGAGGGTGCCAATTCTCAAAGGGCGAATCCAGCATGGAACAGAACTGAGTGGTAGGGGTTGGGGGGGTGGTGTAGAAGGAAAGAGGCAGAAGGTGAGCCACTGTGAACAGAGCAAAGAAGAAAGAAACATGTTTGAGAGGTCTTTATGTCCATCCCCCGCCTCCGTAGGGACAGAGCTTACAGGGCCTTAAGTCAGCCATCCCCACTAGGCCCTCATGGTGCTCATGACCATGACGGATTTTTGTTGTAGGTATTTCCAAGCTGTTGCAAGTCAGTGATTGCGGTTACAGTGTTCTCTTTCAGCATGGAATGGAGGAAGAGTAGCTGGAGGGTGAAAAAGAATAGACTACCTATTGAGTGGGCAGTGTTCACTTTTATTTGATTATCTACTATGTACCAAACAGTACGTTCAACCATTTATGCACACAATTTCATTTAATCTTCTTGGTAACCCAAGAAGGAGGAGAAGTAGATTTTCTTCACTTTGGAGATGTGGTAACTAAGACTCAAGATCATTAAGGATGTTGCAAACATCACACGCTCTGTGAATAGTGAAGTCAGCCCTCCAAGCTGGTTGTCAAACTCATGGCCTGTTCTTCCTAGGGGAACAGAGGTTGTGAAGGAACCCAGTGATGGGAGCCAAGCATAATCCCTCCTCAGACCTCATGCTTTTGACCCCCTTCTTCAGCTTGATGGGAGCCTCCCATGACCCTGCTGCCCCCAGCATTGCCCCCTGGCCTTGCCCCACATGCCTGCCCAGACTGAAGACCTTCTATGTCTACTGACTCCCCGACAGATGTGCCCGACCCTGAGGGATGAAAGCTGTGAGTTGGTGCCTGTCTCCGGCCTGGCCCTGGCCGGGCTCCTAATGAGTATCCAGTTATTCCAAAGATCACCAGCACTACTCCCAAAAGTCATTATGCCTAACCCGCTCTCTCTGTTGTTTCTCATGAGCCCATTTTATTTGAACCAGATCCCCAAGAACAGAAAAAGGCAGTGGAGACCAAGAACCCTTGCCCCCAACCATGGCAAGTGGGTGTTGCATATGTGCATGTGTGTATATGTGTGTGTGAGTGCCTTTTGCATGTATGTGTGAGTCTGTGAATTATGTGTATGTGTACATCTAAGTGGCTGTGTCTGTATGTGTGTGCACAAGTGTGCTGTAGGGAGAGGATGGAGCTCAACTGCCATTCTTGGCCTTTTGAACCCCTTATCCTGAAGGCTGGCTTCACAGGAGCTAGCCCTGTCCTGATTCTGGGCAAAACCCAGCTTCCCCAATTTTGGAATCTATAGAGAGGTCTGTTGGCTTGTGAGCTAAGGAGTGCCCCCAATAGACCAGCAGCAGTGCAGTGGGGTTCCTGCTTTTTGGGGCCATCATTCAAAGCCCAGCTCAGCCACTTACCAGTCTTAGGACATTGACAAGGCCTTTTAAACTCAATGAGCCTTCTTGTCCTGAAACACTGCGGTAATAATAGTAGTAATAAATGTAACGCTAGTAGTAGAACCAATTCCACAAGGATGAGATGAGACCAACTGGATAGTGAAAGAAAAACACTTTGTAGACCATAAATGTTCTACAGACCAGACGAGATTTGTTGCAGTCGAGTTGATTCTGACTCACTGCGAGTAGAACTGCCCCATGGGGTTTCCAAGGAGTGGCTGGTGGATTTGAACTGCCAACATTTTGGCTAGCAGCCGAACACTTAACCACTGTGCCACCAGGGCTCTAATGTTCTACAAAGAGCCTGTTGCTGTTAAGTCTATTCTGACTCACAGCGACTGTGATGGTTAATATTGTGTGTCAGCGTGGCTGGGCCATGATTCTCAGTGTTTATAAGTGATCACTCTCATAATGGAATCTGCTGTGAGAAGCCAGTCGAAAGGGAGTTGCCTTGAGGGTGTGGCCTGCATCCAAAAATAAGCAGGCGTTCTGTCTTTTTGCTCACTCTGGATCTTGCTTGTGCTTCCTGTTTGTCTGAACTCCATCTCTTGGGACTTGAGCTTATCTGCAGATCTTGGGATTTGTAGACCTTCACAGCCTGAGAGTGAGAGCCCTGCTCTCCAACCTATCAATCTTAGGTTCGCCAGCCCCTGCAGCTACATGAATCAAGAGAAGCCTCTACCCTGATCCATCGACTTGGGATGTTAAAGCCTCTACAACGGAGTGTGCTGTTTCCTTGATGTAACTCTCTCTATATATTTATAGGCTTTCCTGGTTTTTGCTTCTCTGGAGAACCAGCAACCCTATAGGACAGAGTAGAACTGCCCCATAGTGTTTGCAAGGAGCGACTGGTGGATTTGAATTGCTAACCTTTTAGTTAGCACCTGAGCTCTTTACTGATGTGCCACTAGAGCTAAAAAAACAAACAAGCAAAAAAAAAAAAACAATCCCATTGCTGTCAAGTAGACTCCAACTCATAGTGACCCTATAGGGCAGAGTATAACTGCTCCATAGGGTTTCCAAGGAGTGGCTGGTAGATTTGAGCTGTCAACCTTTTGGCTAGCAGCCGAATGCTTAACCACTGTGCCGCCAAACTTCCAATGTTCTACAAAAAAACAAAAACCAAACCCATTGCTGTCGAGTCAATTCTGACTCATAGCGACCCTATAAGACACAGTAGAACTGCCCCATAGGGTTTCCAAGGAGCGGCTGGTAGAGTTGAACTGCCAACTTTTTGGTTAGCAGCCGTAGCTCCTAACCACTACGCTACTACGGTTTTCACTGTTCTACAAGGGGAAGTTAATTTCATGAATGCTGAAATCATCAGCCAGGAGACTTAGAGAGAAGCATAGAGTAGTGGACTCAGGAAGACCCAGGTGTGGCTCCCTGCTCTGATCCTATTAGCTATGGGCCTTTAGCAAGAGCTTAACCCCTCAGACCTGCAGACTCCTCAGGGATCAATAGGAGAAGAGCTTAGGGGACTGTTGTGGGCAGGTAGTGCAGAGAGGATTGTGGTGATCAGTACATGGTCATTCAGATTGGCAGGGCTGTGTAGTGACCCCCTCTGAGTCCTGTAATTGTGCAGTGCCTCAATTTCCTTATCAGAGAAATGGAGTGGTGGCATTGCCGTAACTAGCTAGAAGATTGAGTTGGTTTTAAAGACTGAAAAGTTACCAGGTGATGCACTTTCAGGCTTATCCAGGCAAGATTCTAGGGCACATGGCCACAGGTGGACCTCTGTGGACTGGGGGCATCAGCTCTGTTCCCCAGCCCTGTGCCCTGCACCCCCACCCATGTGGACAAGCCTGATCTCCATGGTTCCAAGAGGAAGCAGTTGCACACACCCAACACACACTTGCCATGGTTTGGGGAATAGATTTTTAGGTTTTTACTGTCTCTTTCTATTTTCGGGGATTTGGGTGAAATGAGGAACAAATCACCCTCCTGGTAGAGAGCCGGCTGCAGGCAGAGTGTGCGTTGGGAGCCCGGCACCCCTCTGGCCTTCCCTCCCCAAGCTGGAGCAGCTGTGCGCTACAGAGCAGGAACCAGCTATCTAATCTGTGCTCTTGCCCTTTAAATGCCTCTGCTTTGTGCTTTGTGCTGTTTTCAGCTTGTCTTCTCAGGATTAGAAATTGGAAAGCAGGACACTCCTTAAGCTCAGATATTTGCTGATGCACCAGGCCCCAGAGACCCACCCACTCCTCTCCCCCTTTCCTTCTTTACCCCTTCTATGGGGAGAGAGTGGGCTCCTGCCACAAGGGGCTTGGGGAGGGGTTCATATGCCCTTCTGAAGGCTTCCACGGACGGAGAGTGGCAGAGGATAAAAAGGAGGAGCTGAAGAAGCAGGAAAAGGAAAAAAAAAAAAAAAGGGAGGAAAAGCCAGGAGATTACAAGGGATCAGGAAGAGGCTGTTTAAGTACATGGCAACTTACATGGAGATCTGGGCTTCAGCCTCTGTGCGGGGCCTGAGGCTCTTGGCAGCTGACACTGAGAAGAAGCTGCACATTCTGGAAGCCAAAAGAAGATGGTCCGTATTCCAGCAGGGGTCATGGGGACCTCAGGCATACTCAGGTCTCAGAGGGCAGGGCTGGGGCAGATGTGTGCCTTATCTTGGCCTAGGGGTCAATAGATGTTTATCTGAAGCACTTCTGTGTGGGGCAGACATCAATGGGGATAGCATACGTGTGTGCACATGCGCTCACATGTGTGTGTTGCCTGTGTGCGTGTACGTGTGTGTGTAGATGCATTGGTGAAACGTACCTGCGAGGGTACAGACTGTGCCTTCATGCATCCACATCTGTATGTATATGAGTGTGTGAGTGCAACCACCTGCCAAAAGGCATCCAGGTAATCAGAAGCCACAAACAGCTACCAACCTGTGCCAACTCAGCTGAAACAATAGCCCTCTCTCTGGATCCAAGCAGTTATGACCACTTTCTCAGCTTAAGTGGACTCTAGGCACAATGGCTAAGTGCTCGGCTGCAAACCGAAAGGTGGGTTGTTTGAGCCCACCAGCCACACCACAGGAGAAAGGCGTGGCTATCTTCTTACAGCCTAAGAAGCCTTTTGAGGCAGCTCTACTCTGTCCTGTGGAGTCACTATGAGTTGGAATCAATTTGAGGGCTCACAACGACAACAAAGTAGGACAGTGATTCAAGGCGGTCATGTGTCCAGGACCTGGCAGTTGACCAGGGGCTCTCATCGCAGGCTCTCATGTGATCCTCACAGCAACCCCCAGCCAGGCAGAGCAGTTCCCTTTTACAGAGATGGAAACCATGACTCAGTCTCAAAAACGTCTGCCTTCTGCTGTCAGATCCAGTATTGTTCCCCTTTGCCCTAAATGCCATTGGATAATGTTTCCTCTTTTTAGCCCATCTTTTTTTTTTTTCTCTGCCCTGTCAACTCCTAATGTTCAGAAATGTGCAGTGTGGGCCACATTAGGGGCCTGCCTTTGCCCATCTATGGCTTTAGTGGCTGGATGTTTGTGGTCTGGGTCAAGGTGGGTCCCAGGTGCAGAGCTTACCCAAAAGAAGCTTCCTGAGTGACTCTGGGTGAAACCTTCTGCCAAGGCCTTGGGGCCCATAGATTCATACCAGAAAAAAACCAGTTGCCGTTGAGTTGACTCTGATTCATGGCGACCCCATATGTGTCAGAGTAGAACTGTGCTCTGTAGCGTTTTCAAAGGCTGTTATTTCAGAAGCAGTTTGACGGTCCTTTCTTCTGAGGTGCCTGTGGGTAGACTCAAACCTCCAATCTTTTGGTTAGCAGCCCGTTTGTATTACTCAGGGACTTGGAGGAATTTTCAGGTTGAGAGAAGTTCTTGTGCATAGAAGGGAGGAGATGCTGCTGTCAGGAACTCAGGGGAGTTTTTTGCCTTTGGGATCTGTTGTGTCTGTGTTCAAATCCTAGTTACGTGACTGAGGCCAATTACACACTCTGTACCTCAATTTTCTCATCTACAAAATGGGAATAATGATAATAATAGCTAATATGGGAAGCCAACAGTATGATATTCTCTGTTTTAAGTACTTACTATTACCAACTTGGAAACCCTGGTGGCGTAGTGGTTAAGTGCTATGGCTGCTAACCAAAAGGTTGGCAGTTCAAATCCACCAGGCACTCCTTAGAAACTCTATGGGGCAGTTCTACTCTGTCCTATAGGGTCACTATGAGTTGGAATCGACTCAATGGCAACAGGTTTAAACAGGTATATACCAACTTAATCCTCACTACAATTTTTTGTACTATATATATATATTGAGGTAGGCATTATTATCCCTATTTAACAGATGAGGAAACTGAGGCTCAGAATAATAAGTAACTTTCCCAACATCACACTACTAGAACACAGTGAATACGGAATTTGAGCCAAGGCAATTCAGTTGCGACTTCGTGTGTGTCAGAGAAGAGCTGTGCTGCATGATGTTTTCAATGGCTGATTCTTTGGAAGGCGATGACCAGGCCTTTCTTCTGAGACACCTCTGGCTGTACTCAAACCTCTAACCTTTCCATTCATTAGCGGCTAAGCCCCTTAACCGCTTGTACCATCCAGGCACTCCATGGGTTGGAGTCTACTCAGTAGCAACCGGTTGCTTAGTGTGACTGCAACACCTTTGGGTAACCACTGCCGTATTTCTCAACATGGACCTAGAAAAGGGTTTAACAATATGTGGTGATTTTAAAACCTGCCCACAAGGTCTCTGACACTCCTCCATCAAAAGACAGAGTCTAGGTCTCCACCCCTTGAGCCTGGGGGCATTTTGTGACCACTTTAAAGAATCAGAATGCCACGAAAGTGATGGCATGTGATTTCCGAGGCTGTGACAGGAAAGGCCTTTCAGCTTCTGCTGGTATCTCTTTGGACACTGGCTCTGGGAGCCTTCAGCTGCCATGATAGAAGCCAGGCCACCCTAAAGTGTCCACATAGAATGGGCGAGATGCCCACTGAGCACTAGCTGTTTGTGTTTTCCCAGCCTAGATTCCATGCATGCGGAATGAAGAGTCTTTGAGATGGCCCCAGTCCCAGATACTCCTAATTGCAACTTCAGGAGAGACCTCCAGTGCCTGAGACCACTCAACTCCCAGGTTTGTGAGCAAAACAAACCATCATCACTGATTTGAGCTACTGTTTTTGGTGGTTTGTTATGTAGTGGAAAACCAGAGCACAGTACCTAACTCATAATAGTTGTGAGGACTAATTGAGAATGGATATGTGGAGCACCTGGCAGTGAATGCCACCTCCCTTTCCTGACCCATTAGCACTCTCTGGGTCCCTTCACCAATACTTCTTAACTTGTCTTAAAACAGAAGCCATTCATGTGCAAATCAAATAGCCATTTCATGGCTATTTGAAGTCCAGTGCAGTGGATCTCACCTTTCTAATGTATGACCCATGATCTTCAGAGTCCTTTTGAAAACAAAAACAAAACTGCTGCATATACCTCTAGGAGAGGGCAGATGCTGGCATGTATAATAATCAATTATTGGAGCTCTGTGTCATCCAATCACCGCTCGTCTAACAGTTTGTTGTACTGTGGTGGCTTGCATGTTGCTGTGATGCTGGAAGCTGTTCCGCCAGCATTTCAAATACCAGCAGGGTCACCTATGATGGACAGAGCTCAGCAGAGCTTCCAGAGTAAGACAGACTAGAGAGAAAGGCCTGGTGATCTACTTCTGAAAATTAGCCAATGAAAACTTTATGGATCGCAAGAGGACATTGTCCCATTCACTTGCTTTGGACACGTCATCAGGAGGAATCAATTTGTAAAGGAGAACCTCATGTTTGGTGAAGTAGAGGGCCAAGGAGGGTGTGGGAGACCCTCAGTAAAATAGATTGGCACAATAGCCACAACAATGGACTTGAACATGCTGGTGATCATGAGGATGATGCAGGACTGGGCCATGTTTTGTTCTGTTGTATATAAGGTCACCATGAGTCAGAGTTCACTCAACTCATCCAAGTAAACCACGTGGAACTTCCGCTGGGCGTGCCCTGCTGCTGACCTTGACTCCTTCAATGCCCATCGAGGTCACATTACGCCATGGTTTCCTTTGACTATTAGTTTTTAAAGGTAAAAGCTTTAACTTTATTTCATTTTTCTATACATTTGGTGAATTTTATCACTGTCTCTGCAAGAGAGAACAAAGCATACTAGAGCATAATGAGGGAGCTACGATCCTATTCAAGGGGAAAATGAAAATGAAAGAGAAAGGAGAAAGAAAGGAAGGAAGGAAAAAAAGGAAGGGGAAGAAGAGAAATGAAGAAGAAATGGAAGGAAGGAGGTGAAAATACTTCAGATAAAGGCACCCTGTAATATGGAGAAAGAGCCTGGTCTGGTGCTGATCCCTCCATTCTCAGCTGAGTCCTGAGCTCTGGATGCTGGGAGACTCCAGTCCCCAGATCTGCCCACCTCACTTCCCGCCAGTGCTGGCCTTGCACACGCAGCTCTTGCCTGCAGCTCAAAGCCCTGAGCTCCTTAAATAGCTCTGAACCACACTGAGTGGTGGATAAACATTTGTTTCACAGCTCACAAAGCAGAGCTGCTGGCTAGCGGCAGGTTTGATGTAATGAGTTCCATTCTGGACCCCAGGGAGCGTTTAGAATGGGCTCTTCTTTGCCCGGGCTGCCAGTCAAGCTGGTACCAGGGGGAAAGAAAGAACACAGAACTAATCTCTTTCCCACCGTTCTAGTCCAGACCTGGAATCCCCAGAAGCCAACCTACTGCATTCTCCTGGGACAGGCTTGGGAGTCGGGGTGCCTCCATCTCCTAAGGAAGAGTGCCAAAAAGAAGGCCTGGGTCATGCCCTTTCTCTGAGTCCTCAAGGAATCACCTAGCCTTGAATAGTCTAAAATGCATCCCCTTTTCTGGAGCTAAAATTGGTCTAGCCTCTCTGCTTGCCCCTTGCAGCCTTCTGCAGATGCGGAGTCTGACTCTGAAGAAAGGAGGCATGGCAAAGACAGACTGGCATTGCAGCGCTGGGTTGGTAGTCACCCTCTTTGTCCACTGCTCTATGCCTTCCACAAATTCCCAGAAGATGCCTACTCTCCTTAGGACACAGACAGCCACAGGGTCCACCAGTAGCCCCCTGCTGTCCTCCAGTCTGCGCAGCACTTCTATCACAGGGTGGTAGGGAGGTTGCAGGTGGGGTGCCGATTCTCCCCTCTATCTCCTTTTCCTCCCAAACTCTTCACTTGAAGACAATCTGACCCACTGCCGGAAGGAGCTGAGGACCAGTTGGTATGATGAATAAACGGTAATTACATTGTTGGCCTTTCAGCACTTCCTCTGTGGATATTAATAGCCATTAGTGTCCCGCTGTTTTGCATTGCCATGGAGCCTGGCAGCCAGAGAGCAGCAGGGTGGGTCACTGCCCCAGCCCCCTTGCTCCCCTCTACTCTCCCCCCTCCCCAGCACTACCTCATTTGCTTCAGAATTTCAGGAAGGAAATGAACTAGCAAAGACAGTGGTTGGAAAATTAGAAGGGGAGAAAGCAAATCGGGGGAAGTGATTTTGTTTCTCATCGAAATTAGTTGTTGAATTGGCTTCTTGGATGGTAATGATTGGGATCTCTGAGGGGTCATCTTGTCTCTTCCCCAGACCCCAGTTAGGAGTCACCATGAAAACTTATGTCCCCTTTCCTTAAAGTTCCTGGGGCTGAGAAAATTGGCAAAGGAGTCCAGAGGCAGACCTGAAATCCCCCCCCCCACTAATGTCACCCAGATGGCAAGGACAGGACTTTACCAGTTGCCGTTGAGTCAGTTCCAATTCACGGCCACCATGTGTGTCAGAGTAGAGCTGTGCTCCACAGTGTTTTCAATGGATGATTTTTCAGAAGGAGATTGCCAGGCTTTTCTTCCGAGGTGCCTCTGGGGGGACTCAAACCTCCAACCTTTCAATTAGCAGCTGAGCGCATTAACACTTGTACCATCCAGGGACTCCCAGAAACAGGATTAACAGGGTAACGTAAGTGGCAGATGCTTAGACAAAAGGAAGACTTCGCCGGATCGCACCCTTCTTCATAACAGCGGTAGGGTGCACCAAAAGAGCATGAGCCTTGGAATCAGAGACTGGGGTTAAAAAACGGGCTTTACTACATGCGAACTCTATGCTCTCAGCTATAGAATGATAATGAAATAGGTACAGCCTTGGATAAGAAGATTCAACTTCTTCGCAGATGTGTCATCTTGGGGCAAGTTTCACACCCCCTCTGAGCCTCAATTCCCTCAGCAGAAAAATATTCCTGGAACAGGAGAGTATATAATAATAAATGCTAGCCCTTGTCCAGGGTGTTGGAGCTGGCTTGTATCAACCCATGAGAGCTAATTGTATGCACATGTTCCCAAATTCAGGTTCAGTGACATCACATTGGTGGCTTGAAATTGGCCATCATAGGAGCATTTACGCCACTGAAATTGGCAAATGCTACAAATTAGGGCTTTTTTTTTTTCCTTAGGAGAGCTGATTGTTCAGCATTTACCAGCACACACTGCCCCTGCCCCATCTCAGCTATTTGCACTTGGAGGGTCTTAGAGCATGTCCTCCAGCTCCTGAAAGGGTCCAACCAGCCCCTTGGATGATCTGTTTGCTTCCAGTCCACCACAACAAACTGTTCACTTCTAGCAGGGATTGTCAAAATCTCCTTGAGGTCCCATTAGAAAGCTGCAGCTCCTTGATCTAGTCAGTACCAAGAGGCAATTGTCAAGGAAGTTGATCGTAGTCCAAATCCAGGTATCAATTCAAAATGTTTTTGCCTCAGACAACTGCTTGCGATCAATCAGTAATGTAATCCTCTGCTGGTAGAACACAAAAACAAAGCCCCACCTTGCCTCTTAAACACAGCATCATTAGTCTTAGGATAAACTGTAAATTGATGCATAGACCAAACAGCCTGAGTTGCGTCCCAGGGAATGGGAACAGATGAAATAGCAGTACTTGATGGTGAATGACAAATCATTGCTTGTTCCGTTCCCTATCAAGTGGAACACCATCAATCACATGGTGGACTCGCTGGGTTCCAAGATGGATAGGATACCGGGAACAGGTGCTATGGCTGGGACTGCTGGACTGGGCAGAGCTGTTCCTTTTGCTTCACCTGGGAGGGGAAGATGAGACCAATTTGCTCTGTGGATATTCCTGGCCCATTTCTAGTTTATAAAGGTGAGTAATAGAAGGAATCCCATCAATTGTAATGTCTTTGAGAATGGGAATCTTCATCTTTCCCATGGCAGAGGAAGGACCATGCTTCCGAGAGAGCAGGGACTGATTACCTCTTTATATGACTTCAAGGAGTCACTGAAGCCTTGTCTGCGCACATAGTGACCTTGGAACTCCTGGGCCTGCCAAACCCTCTATGTTAAAATATTATGTCCAAAAGGATCATGTTACTATATATGTCACTATACCAACTCAATAAGGGGTACCATCTGAGCACATAGTAGGTGCTAAACATCTATTTAGTGAATGAATAAATGAAAGGATGGATATATGATGACACAGCACAAGTAAGTTGAGAGAAGAGGACCAGGAAACAAGTGAGTGGGCATGTTATGAATAAATATTATAGCTGGTGACATTTTGTTTCTTAGGGACAGGAGACTGGACAAGGTGATCCAAAGTGAAGGAAGGTAGTATTGGAGTAAAGTGTAGGAAGTCTTGAAGATAATATCTCTTTCCTTTCTAATTTTTCCCAGGGCCAGACCTGATCCCAACTGGTTTTTAAGCAAAGTACGTTGAAAGCAATAAACATCAAATCCTGTGCTTATCCTAATGGAAACATCAGGCAAGAAGGAGAAGTTAGGTGGTTGTCACTCACCATAGTTCATGAATAATCCCCCTGGTCCTATTTCTGGCCTCCTGCCACTCGTGGGGCCAGGGAACTGAGGAGCAATGGAATTTTTCTGACTGCTGATTTAATTAAGTGTGGCTAGTCTGTGACGGAGGCTGGCTCGGCACAAAGCCAAAGTAACAGGTGAATTGGTCATGTTACTGATGGCTGAATCTAACCTCATGTTTGGCCAAACCACCCAGTCATTTGGGATATCTGAAGACCTGTGGATAGTAATTAACCTTGCTATGGTGCAGGAAACTCTATGGGGCAGTTCTACTCTGTCCTATAGGGTCGCTATGAGTCAGAATCGACTCGACGGCGCTGGGTTTGGTTTTGGTTGGTTTTTATGGTGCAGGAAGACACTGGCAATTTGGTTAAAACCCATCAATATAGTGAAAAAAAGAACTTGGGGGCTGTTTCACTGAATATACTGGTTACTTCAGACAATCTGACAGTCCAGGGTAGCTATGACCTTAGTAAAACTGAGTATTTGACATTATGTAGTCAAAACAGTGATTGACTGATTCTTTTTTTTTTCCCAACCTGGTTGTTGTGGACATAATGCTGACACAGCTTAGGGGTAGTTTGGAAACAGTTGGCGTGTTTCTTTTATGCCTTTTCCGCCTTTTCCATCTGTAACGAGGAAAGGGTGTTCTTCTCCTGCCAGCTCTCCCCAGCTGAAGTCTACACAACTTTTGCCCAGACATGGGGAAGAGCTGTCTCAGGCAGAAGGAGGGTGACTCCAGGTGGGCACACAGTGGCAAGGGCAGGTGAGACAATGAGCAGCAATAAAGCCCTTTTCAAGGAGGTGGGAGTCCATCGAAGGGGTGAGTCAGTCAGCATATGCCAGGCCCTCCTCAGCTCCTAGCATTTGTTCTTCTCTGCAGCTTGTTTCTCAGTGTGGCTTCAGATTTCCTTTTCCTTCTTGTCCCTCTTTTCTAACTTCTTTTCTTCCTTTGTTTACTGTGCATGACACTGTGCTCAGTGCCATAGACAAGTCAGAGATGTTGCGGCTATAATCCATACCCTCAAGGACTTGATTGGTTGTAATTAGAAGGACTCATCCATTCATCCATTCAACAGGCATGGATTAGGTCCCTGCTATGTCAGGCTTTGCACCAGGACACTTGGTATAAAGAGATGGGCAAGGCACAGTCACTCCCCTTTACTTGGAAGAGAAGGCAAGTTTGAAAATAACCATACTGAAATAAAACATAAAGGAATATAAGGTATATGCTAGAAGAGATTAAGTGTTTGAGGAGTTCAAGAGATGGGGGAGTGGAAGTCCCATTGGGTTTCATGAAGGAGATAAGCAGCATTACATGAGCCTAGAAGAAGAGGTGTGATTAGGACCAACTACAATGTATGGGATCATGGGGGCATCTGGAAAATTATAGGCAGGGGGAAAAGAGAGAACAAAAATATAAATGCATAAAAATAGAGCAGCATGGTTGAATTAGTCAGAGGTTTTGCTGGAGACAAGATATAGGCAAAACAGTAGCAAGAATAATACATTTGCCATGATTCAATAGAACACAAAGGGCATCGGATGCCAAGCTAATGAAGTTGAACACATTTTGACCATCAATTGGGAGCCATTGAAGATTTCTTAGCAGGTTAATGACATTATTGAAACTAATCTTCAGGAAGAATAATCTGGCATCAGTGTGTAAGATAGATTGGAAGAGGGAAAAATAAGCAATAGAGATACCAGTTAACAGAATATATAATCGTCTGTGAGATGGCAATTAAGAGCTTTTTTTTTACTAAGGCAATCCTGAGAAAGCAAGGAGGGAACAATGTAGAAGAGCAAGTCTGGGTTATGATCAATAGGACATGGTCATAATAGCTACACATTAAAATGGAAAATAAAGAGTCAAAGGTACTCTGTGTTTTGTATTTTGATACTTGGTTAGGCTGATTTGGGAGAAAGGATGCTGCTTGTATCAGTCTTGATCTGCCTCTGATTTCAGCACAACTATAATGGTTTCTGTGGTCTGAAACTTACCCGGCACTGTCAGCATGTCACCTCAAGTGCTCCTTCTCTTCTTTTCACTTTGTGCCCCCAGGGTCTTCTCCAAACCCTAGGCGCTTTCTTGGCTTGCTCACAGAGTAGACTGAGCGTGTAGGGGAGGTAAAGCCCTCAGCAACCCTCAACAAATTTGGAATGTGATTAGTGGTCCAGCCTTCGGTCCTTCAGGAGAACAATTTTTTGAAAGCCTTCTGACTGCTTCTTGGGAGGTTGCAGTGGAATCAAAACTTCATTGCCCCACCACTGATCCTGCTATCTCTCTACTCTGCTGTCTCTCTTTCCCTGGCCCCTCACTTCTGCCTCTTGGGATCACCTCCCATATAAATTATCTGTATCCAATTCTCTGTCTCAAGCTTTGCATTTGGGAGAACCCAAGACACACATGTCATGTTTAATGTGAATGGTGGACATTCAGATGGAGCTCTTCCTAAGACACATGTAAATATGAATCTGGAACTCTAGAGAGAGGCTGAAGTTTGAGGTATAGATTTAGGCATCATCTGCATGGGCAAGATGATTGAAATTGGGGAAATGAATGAGATTGTCCAGGGGGAGAATGTGGAAGGGAAAGACAAGGAAGAAAGAACCAGAGGAATTCCCCCACGTGGCAAATGGGAGGAGAACAAGAAACAAGCATAGGAGACAGAGAGTAATAAGGAGAGGACCAGGATGATGGTTGTGGCAAAAGTGAAGGCATGATCAGCAGAGTTATCAGGGATGAATGCTGCAGATACCCAAGGAGGATGTGGCATTTGGGAAGTTCTTACAGAACTTGATAAAGTGGTTTTGGTGGTAACGGTGGAAGTCAGTTTCAAGGAACAAGGAGGTAAAAGAAGTGGATGCTCAAAGAGTAGATTGGGAGTTCCTAAATCTGGGACTTGGGAAGACTTTAAAAAATACCAGCATCTGACAACAGACCTAATGAATTAGAATCTCTGGGGATGGGGCTTCTCTCTCAATTAAACCAAGGGGAAAGAAAGGGAAAGGGATGATTTGATAGATTGAGGAAGCAAAGTAGGGAGAAGTGTGCTTTTAAGAGTACAGGAGATGTATCCAAGGAAGAGGGAAATAAGTTAGTGGAAAGGAAGATGTTAAAGATGCAAGAGAAAGGGAACAATTGATGGAGAAGGTCTCAGGGAGGAGAAGAGATCAAGAACTCAAGTGAGGGCAGGAGAGTTTAATTGTAGTAAGAAGGATTCATCCATTCATCCATTCAACAGGCATGGATTGGGTCCCTGCTGTGTCAGGCTTTGCACCAGGACACTTGGTATAAAGAGATGGGCAAGGCACAGTCACTCCGCTCTAGAAGCAGAGGTAATGGAAAGAAACAACCACTAGAAATTTGTTAAGTCCTCGAATAGGAGCATTTATGAAGTAAAGGAAAGAAACATTCCTTCTGTTTTGAAATGCACCTCTGCCCTCCAGGATCTCAGTTTGCTCATCCGTGACCACTATGTCACTGTGTTGTTATAACAGTCAAATAAGAATACCGTGCTAAAGTGCCTGGCATAGTGATGACCACATAGTAGGTGTGAGGATTAATTTTTTGTGTCAACTTGGATAAGCTATAGTGCCCAGTTGTTCGGTCATACACTCATTGCTGTTATGAAGTGATTATACATGATTAAATCATTTATTTAGCCTTAAGTAAAACAAATTATCTTCCATAATGTGGGTGGGCCTCAACCAATCAGTTGAAGGCCTTAAGAGCAAAAAGAGAGTTTCCTTCGGGTATGTTCTGACTCCAGACTATAAGCAGACATTCCTCCAGAATCAACGTAAGGCAATTGGTCAATAGGATCTCACTCTTCACTCTTCCCATCATTTGAGTTTTGGGACGCAAGCTTGCAGGAATCTCCAGCCTTTCAACTGACCTATGGATTTTGGGATACAAGCCTTTAGAAATCTTCAACCTGTTGCCTCACCTACAGATTTTACATTTGGCAGCCCTCCCCCGCACCCCACAATTGCATAAGCCAATTCCTTAAAACCAACCAACTAATCAATAAACCAATTTCTCTCTCTCTATTTATCTATTTCTATGTCATCTGTCATGTTGTCATGTGAGGATAGGGTAGAACCAGACAGTGCCAAGTTTCCACATGGAAAGTTAGGGTGAAAGTGTAGTGTTTTCCAGGTGTTCTTCACCTTCCAGTGGCCTATGTCTTAACAGCAATGGAGTCCAAGCTTGCAGACTCTCCATGTCTGCCATGGAGAGGCACGCATGCATATCTCCTTTGTAAGAATGGATTTCTGAGGCCTTGGATACTTAATATCTTGCCTAATATTACTGCTATCTCTAGTGGGGCTAGAATCTAAGTCTCCTAATTCCTGATTTAGGGCCCTTTATGATGCTTCTAAGGAGCCTTGGTGGTGCAGTGATTAAGTGCTTGGCTACTAACTGAAAAATCGGCTGTTTGAACCCACCAGCTGCTCCACAGAAGAAATACATGGCAGTCTGCTTCTGTAAAGATTTACAGCCTTGGAAGCCTGGTGGACAGTTCTACTCTGTCCTACAGGGTCACTATGAGTTAGAGTCTACTCAACAGAAGTGGGGTGGGTATAATGCTTCTCGCATTAGCAAGGGCTTGGTGGTGAAACTATCTTTCCTCCATTGAGGCTCCATGTTTAAAAGCCATTTCTCCAACGCCTTTCCTGGGTGAAACCTGTGGATTAGCAGGGCCCAGAAGCCATGTGTAGGCAGATGACAGTATAAGTCACATGATAAGGTCCCTTCTTAGACTTTCATATTCTATAGTTCTGGGACTGACCAAGGTTACAAAATCATCATTAGGTGTTTACAGTGGATTGGAAGGAAAGGGGAATGAAATAGCTTAGAGTATCATTAATCCTGTTTATTTTCTTCCAAACCTCTGTGCTAGGTGGTTTTCCACATGATTCTTAAAGATGCTTATAGATTCCACTTTCTCTTGCCCTACACCTAGCTGAGAGCCTGGCACCCAGCAGACACTCATTAAATGTTGGTTGAATTACTGAATGCTCCACAAGTCTTCCTACCCAGAACTTCTTCCTTAATCCTGCCACAGGTGAATTCCTTATACCTACGATTAGCTGTTGGCCCTTGCATTTCCTAACACCACTTCTCAGCTTTGGTGTCAAAACACACTGGTTTGTCTCATCTGTTGTGAAGTATACTGCAGGTAATTTGCTACCAGTAATAAACTATCAGGTCTGGGAAGGTTTTGCTTATAAAATAGAGACTATTAAAAAGAGTGCTTATCATAAGGTCACCTTCGCTTGATTTGCATTTCAGTTTGCTTTCTTGAGTGGGAGGACAGTGACAGGAGTCACAGCTGGATTACAGGGGATTGCCCATAACCTTGTGATAGGCAACGTGAGTGTTTTGAATATGTGGCTTTCATCCAAGTGTCTTGTTTGGGGGAAGGATGGACAACTATGGACTCCCGGTTAGAATAACCATTCCTCAACTTGGGATAGATGAGCAAATCGTTGGCTTTCTCTTTGCCAGGCTAAATATTCACAGTTCTGCCTAGCTACAGGACATTCAGCAGGCTCCTGTAGAGCATTTTAATTGGCTGAGTGGGTCCCTGAGGACCTGCTCCCATTAACATGAAAGCAATTCCTGAATGTTGCCCAAACATAGCAAATGTAGCGGTGTCCTAACAACACAGTCCCAGGGACCTCTGAACCATGCCTCTGTCCATAGCCTTGACTATTTCAAAGAGATCATTAACAAGGTGGAATTGGGTGCCCCAGGGTCACTGCACAGTATACATTGTTACTGTCTTTTAATGGACTTTCCCTAGACACGGTGATTCTTAAACTGCAGCGCTGGCAGCTGCTAACACCAGACACAGCCATGCTAGCTGCATGGGGGACCCGCCCGCCGGTCCAGCCAGAGCAGATCTGAACTTGGGCAGATGGATCAGGCTTGGAGTGGAGAAGAGGGGAGGGGGGTTTAGAGGGGAGGGGGCAGCAGCAGAGAAGCTAGGCACCTCTCGGAGGTCTTTGTTATTGATTTAGCGTGAGGACTGAAAGTGGCAGGCAGGCAGGTGGTGAGGGGGGAGGCTGGCGGGCGGTGAAGACAGGTGTGGGCAATCGTGGGCAGTGCTTAGCTGGGGTATTACAGATGTGGCTGGGGGTGTCAGCTGGTGGTGATTAGTATGGATGCTTCCAAGGGGTGTTGCATCAGATGGTGGTTTCAGAGTCCAGATGTGAGAGTCCAGTGGCCCCCTCCTTCCCTGCTTTCACGTCCGCTTCATACTCCTTCTCCTCTCACAAGCACATGCCTGTGCCTTCCCCCACCATGCCGCCACCACCCCTCTCCATCAATTCTTCCCTGGATGAAGGGTGCAGGTATACAGATTGCTCACCCCCCAATCTTCAGCCTCTCAGCCAGTTTCTAAGAGGATCACACAGGCTAAATACCTTCAGATACCAGATAAGAGAAACCTGTATACTCTGTAAGTATAACCATGTTTATCCAGGTGAGACATGTACCTGGTGGCAGAAGACTTTTATAGCCTACCGTCTATGTTGCCAGCCCATCTTCCACTTTTTATAACCTCCCAAATTATTTTATTTTATTGTGGGAAAGTATATATAACCAAAAAATTTGCTATTTCAACCATTTTAAGTGTATAGTATTCACTATGTTGTAAAGTCATTGCCACTATTTCAAAAAAAAAAATATATATATATAAAAAAAATATATCACTTTAAATAGAAATTCAGCACCTTTTTAACAATAACTCCCCAATCCCTCTACCCCTCAATCCCTGGTGAAACCACGAATGAACTTTGGTCTCTAAGCATTTACTTACTCTAGATACTTCGCATGAGTAGGATCATACAATGTTTGTCCTTTTGTGACTGATTTATTTTGCTTAGCATAATATTCTCAAGGTTCATCTATGTTACAGCATGTATTAGAACTTCATTTCTCTTTATGACTGAATATTTCATTATATGTGTATGTATATACATATATACATACAGAAACCCTGGTGGCGTAGTAGTTAAGTGCTATAGCTGCTAACCAAAGGGTCGGCAGTTCAAATCTACCAGGCGCTCCTTGGAAACTCTATGGGACAGTTCTACTCTGTCCTATAGGGTTGCTATGAGTCAGAATTGACTCAATGGCAATGGGTTTGGTTTGGCAATGGGTTATATGTGTATGGATTCCTGGTGGCACAGCGATTAAGAACTAGGCCGCTAACCAAAAAGTCAGCAGTTCCAATCTACCAGCTGCTCCTTGGAAGTTCTACCCTGTCCTAGAGAGTCGCTATGAATCAGAATCGACTTGATGGCAATTTTTTTTTTTTTAATGTATATACCACATTTGGGGTATCCATTCATCTGTTGATGGACACCTGGGTTATTTTCACTTTTGGGCTATTGTGAGTAATGTTAAAACAAACCTTGGTGTACAAGTATCTGTTTTAGTCCATGCTTTCAAGCCTTTTGGGCATATACCTAGGAGTGGAATTGCTGGGTCATATGGTAATTCTGGAAACCCTGGTGGCGTAGTGGTTAAGTGCTATGGCTGCTCACCAAGAGGTCAGCAGTTCAAATCCACCAGGCGCTCCTTGGAAACTCTATGGTGCAGTTTTACTCTGTCCTATAGAGTCGCTATGAGTCAGAATCGACTTGACGGCACTGGGGTTGGGGTTGTGGTAATTCTATGGTTAACTTTTTGAGGCATTGTGAAACCATTTTCCACTGTGAGTGCGCCATTTTACATTTGCATAAGCAATGCAAAAGAATCCAGCTTCCCCGTATCCTCAGCAACACTTGTTATTATTTTTCTGATTTTCTGATAATAGCTCCTAGTGGGGGTGAAGTGGTATCTCATCGTGGTTTTGATTTACATTTCTAATGACTAATGACATTGAGCATCTTTTCATGTGCCCGTTGGCCATTTGGATATCTTCTTTGGAGAAATATCTATTCAAGTTCTTTTCCCATTTTTTAACAGGATTGCCTTTTCAATGTTGAATTGTAGGAGTTCTTTATATTCTGCATATTTAACCCTTATTAGATGTATTGGTTCCCAAATATTTTCTCGCATTCTGTAGGTTGTCTTTTGACTTTCTTGATAAACTCCTTTGATGCACAAATGTTTTTAATTTTAATGAAGTGTAGTTTATCTATTTTTTCATTTATTACTCATTCTTTTAGTGTTGCATCTAAGAATCCATTGTCAAAAACAAGAACTTTAAGATTTACCTCTATGCTTTCTTCTAAGAGTTTTGTAATCTTAGTTCTTATATTTAGGTCATTGAACCATTTTGAGTTATGGTGTGAGGTATGGGTACAAATTCATTCTTTTGCTTGTGGAGATCTGGTTGTCCTAGCACCATAGTTTGAAAAGACTATCTTTTCCCGTTTGAATGGGCTTAGCACTCTTGTTGAAAATCTGTTGGCTGTAGATTTATGTGTTTAGTTCTGGACTCTCAATTCTATTTCATGGTCTTTATGTCTATCCTTATACCATTACCACACTGTTTTGATTACTATAGCTTTATAGTAAGTTTTGAAATTAGGAAATGTGAGTCCTTCTACTTTATTCTTTTTAAGATTGTTTTGGCTATTCAGTGTCCTTGCAATTCCATGTGATTTTGAGGATCAGTTTTTCCATTTCTGCCAAAAAGACTTGGAATTTTGATAGGGATAGTATTGAATCTGTAAATCATTTTCTACGGTATTGACATCTTAACAGTATTAAGTCTTCCAGTTCATGAACATGGGCTATTTTTCCATTTATTTAAGTGTTCTTTAATTTCTTTTAGCAATGTTTTATAGTTTTCATTGCATAGGTCATTCACCTCCATGATTAAATTTATGCCTAAGTACTTAATTCTTTTAGATGCTATTGTAAATTGAATTCTTATCTTAATTTCATTTTCAGGTTGTCTATTGCTGTGTTTAAAAACACAGTTGATTTTTTGTGTGTTGATCTTGTACCCTGCAACTTTACTGAATTTATTTATTAGCTCTAATAGCTTTCTTGTGGGTTTTTTGGGACTTCTTACGTGTGGGATCATGTCATCTGTGAATACAGTTTTTTTCTTCTTTTCCTATTTGGAAGTCTTATTTCTTTTTCTTGACTAATTGCTCTGGCTAAGACTTCCAGTACAATGTTGAATAAGAGTAGTGAAAATGGGCATCCTTGTCTTGTTAGTGCTCTTAGGGGGAAAGCTTTCAGTCTTTCACCATTGAGTATGATGTTGGTTATGGGGTTTTCATCAATGCCCTTTATTATTTTGAAGAATTTCCCTTCTATTCCTAGCTTGCTAAGATTTTTTTTTTTTTTTTAAATCATGAAGGGTGTTAAATTTTGTTAAACACCTTTTCTGCATCAGTTGAGATGATCGTATGGCTATTTTCCTTGTTTTATTAATGTGGCGCATTGCATTGATTGATTTTCCTATGTTGAACCACTCTTGCATTTGTAGAATAAATCCCACTTGGTCATAATGTACAACCCTTTTAATATGCTATTGGATTATGTTTGCTAATATTTTGTTGAGGATGTTGGCATTTATATTCTGTAGTTTTTTTTGTTTTGTTTTTCCTCGTGGTGTCTCTTATCTGATTTTGTTTTCATGGTAATGCTGGCCTCGCAGAATAAGTTAAAAAGTGTTCCTTTAATTTGAGAAGGATTAGTATTGATTCTTCTTTAAAATTTTGATAGAATTTACCAGTGAAGCCATCGAGTCCTGAACTTTTTGTTTTTGGGAGATTTTTGACTACTGATTCATCAATCACTTTACTTATTCATAGGTCTGTTGAGATTTTCTATTTCTTCTTAAGTCAATATAGGCAGTTCAAGTATTCCTAGGAATTTGTTCATTCCCTCTAAACCAAAAAAAACCCAGTGCTGTCGAGTCAGTTCCGACTCATAACATTCCCTCTAGGTCGTCTGATTTGTTGTCATATAATTGTTCAGAACATTCTCTAATAACTCTTCAAGAATGACGTTGACTTTACTATGTTGAGGAATTTGCCTTCTATACCTATTTTATAGAGAGTTTTTAATCAGGAATGGGTTTTGGACTTTGTCAAATGCCTTTTCTGCATCAATTGAGATGATAGTGTGACTCTTTTATTTATGTGTTGGATTACTTTGATTTTATAATGTTGAACAATTCTTGCATACTGGTATGAATCCTACTTGGTTGTGGTATATTATATTTCTGATATGATGCTGAATTCTATTGGCTAGAATTTTGTTGAGAATTTTTGGATCTATATTCATGAGAGATATTGGTCTGTAATTTTCTTTTTTTTTTTTTTGTGGTGTCTTTGCCAGGTTTTGGTATCAGGGTTATGCCGGCTTCATAGAATGAATTTGGAAGTATTGTTTCTTGCAAGTTCTGAAATAGTTGAGTAGTTTTTGCCTGGTTTTGGTATCAGGGTTATGCTGGCTTCATAGGATGAACTGGGAAGTATCGTTTCCTTTGCAAGTTCTGAAATAGTTGAGTAGTACTGGTGTAAGCTCTTCTCTGAATGTTTGGTAGAATTCTCTAGAGAAACCATCTTGGCTATGGCTTTTTTTTTGTTGTTGGGAGTTTTTTCTCATTACCATTTCAAAATCGTCTCCTGTTATGGATCTGTTCAGGTTTCCAACATCATTTTGTGTTAGTTTGGGTAGGCAGTGTGTTTCTAGAAATTGCCCATTTCCTCTAGGTTTTCAAATTTGTTGGAGTATAGTTTTTCATAATACTCTGTTATGATCCTTTCTGTTTCAGTTGGGTCTGTTGTAATGTCCCCCATTTCATTTCTTATTTGAGTTATTTGCATCCTCTCATGTTTTTCTTTTGTCAGTGTGGCCAGTGGTTTGTCGATTTTGTTGATCCCTTCAAAGGGCCAACTTTTGGTTTTATAGATTCTTTCTATTGTTTTCCTATTCTCTATTTCGTTTATTTCTTCTCTGATCTTTATTATTTCCTTTCTTCTGTTGGCTGTGGATTTTTTTTTTTTTTTTTTTTTGCCATTCTCTTTCTGTTTGTTCAAGTTGTATAGCTAACATTTTGATTTTGTCCCTTTCTTCTTTTTTGATATGTGCATCTATTGCTATAAATTGACCCTTGAGGACTGCCTTTGCTGTGTCACAAAGGTTTTGGTATGATGTGTTTTAATTCTTGTTTGATTCTAGGAATTTTTTGATTCCATCTTTGTTTTCTTTTATTACCCAGTGGTTTTTAAGCAGTCTGTAATTCAGTTTCCATGTAATTGATTTTTTTTCCTTCCTTTTCTTACTGTTAATTTCTACTTTGATGATGTTGTGGTCAGAGAAGATACTTTGTATTATCTCAGTAATTTGGATTTTATTGAGGGTTGCTTTGTGGCCTAAGATGTGGTCTGTTATGGAGAACATTCCATGTGTGTTGGAAAAGAATATGTACTTTCCAGGTGTTGGGTGGAGTTTTCTATATATGTCTATGAGTTCAAGTTGGCTGATTGTGGCCTTTAGGTCTTCTGTATCTTTGTTGAGCTTCTTTCTAGATGTTCTGTCTTTTACTGAGAATGGTGTGTTGAAGTCTACTATTATTGTTGAACTGTCAACTTATTTATTATGGATATGTCTTTGGGATGGATCATCCCTTTAAGTATTATATAGTGCCCTTTTTTGTCTTTTATAGTAGATTTTGTTTTAAAGTCTATTTTATCTGAGATTAGCAATGCCACTCCTGCTCTTTTTTGATAGCTGTTTGCTTGATGAATTTTTTCCATCCTTTGATTTTTAATGGAAACCCTGTTGGCATAGTAGTTAAGAGCTATGGCTGCTAACCAAAAGGTCAGCAGTTCGATTCCACCAGGTGCTCCTTGGAAACCCTGTGGGGCAGTTCTACTCTGCCCTATGTGGTTGCTATGAGTCACAATCAAGTTGATGGCAATGGATTTTCGGTTTTTAATAAATTTACATCTTTGTTTCTAAGGAGTGTCTCTTGTAGACAGCATATTGATGATTCTGTTTTTTTTAATCCATTCTTTCACTCTCTGTCTTTTTATGGGTACATAAGTCCACCAGGCACTCCTTGGAAACTCTGTGAGGCAGTTCTACTCTGTCCTATAGGGTCGCTATGAGTCAGAATCGACTCAAAGGCAGTGGGTTTGGTGGATTTGGTGAGTTTATTGCTGTCATTTTATAGTGCCTTTTTTTGTGATGCTCATGTTTTGTTTGCCCCTCCTACTCTCCCATGCCGAATTCCTTCTGTTTGTGGATTTTTTTTCTATTTCTTTTGTTTTCGTAGATTTTGTTTTTACTGAGACTTTATTTTTCTTCTTTATTTTGATAAGTTTGTTAACTTTCTTTGTGGTTACCTTGAAATTTAACCTTATCTTCCTAGGTCTGACTCAGTCTTTTTTTACTTGGTATCGCCTTGCCTTCCTCTTCATTAGAAAGTTTTGTACCTACAGTTTATTCTCTTTTTATTGTTCTGATGTTGTTATCATTTACAGATTAACCTCTCTGGTTCCCTGTTGTAGATCTTTTAGTTTTGTATAGTCCTTGAGAGTTCATTTCCTAGATGGTATCTTGCTGGTGGAATATCTCTCCTTGCACTCTGTTCTCAGTCAGTTTCTCATTCCATTCGGTGCTTGGTTGAGTTCTTTATCTCTTCATTTGATGCTTACGGTTCTAGGACTGATGTTTGTCTTACTTTTTGGGGTCTTTTCTGTAGAGGGATGGTGTAGTGCGTCTGTCTATAGTGCCATGTTGGCTCCTTTCTGTGATTCCTTCTTTGACATATTAGTTGTTTAATAGTGTACTGTTTAATTTCCACATATTTGTAAAATCTCCAATTTGTTTTCCTTAATTGATTTCTAGTTTCATTCCATCAATGTTTGCTTTATATAATTCAGGACTGTGTTATTAGATGCATATATATTTTCAAGTATCCTTCTGTGTCTCTTGTAACAGATTTTGGCTTAAAGTCTATTTGTCTTATATTACTATTACTCCCTCAGCTCTTTTTTGGCTACTTTTGTATGGAATATTTTTTTCATCCTTTCACTTTCAATTTATTTGTGTCTTTAGATTTAAAGTGGGTCTCTTATAAACGCAACATATATTTGGATCTTGATTTTTTTTTAATCAATTCTGCCAATTAGTGCCTTTTGATTGGAGAGTTCAGTCCATTTACATTTCATGTTATTATCAATAAGGAAGAAATTTCTTCCATTTTGTTATTTGTTTTTGTGTGTCTTATCTTTATTGTCCCTCATTCCTTCCAATACTACCTATTTTGTGTTTAGTTGATTTTTTTGTAGTGAAGAATTCTGATTCCCTTCTTGTTCCTTTTATGTATATTCTTTTGATATTTTCTTTGTGGTTATTATGGCAATTACATTTAACATCCCAAATTTATTGCAACCTAGTTTAAATTGATACCAACTTAATTTCAATAATATATGAAATCTCTATGCTTACACCACTCCTCCCCTGCCCTTTATGTTGTTTTTTCTTAGAAATTACATCTTCATGTGTGCCCAATAGCATAAATTTATAATTATTTTTATGCATTCATCTTTTAAATCATGCAGTATATAACAAGTAGAGTTATAAATCAAAAATACCATAAAATTGGCTTTTTAATTTACCCATGAAATACTTCTACAAGAGATGTTTTTGTCATACAGCTTCAAGTTACTGTCTAGTGTCCTTTTATTTCAAATTGAAGAACTCCCTTTAGCATTCCTGTAGTGCATGTCTCTTGATAACAAATTCCCTTAGCTTTTGTTTATCTTGCAATATCTTAATTTCACCGTCATTTTGGAGGAAAATTTGCCAAATATAAAATTCTTGGTTCACAATTTTTGTTGTTGTTGTTTCTTCCAGCACTTTAAATATGTCATCTTACTGCCTTCTGGCCTTCATAATTTCTGAGGAGAATTTGGTGTTTACTTTTACTGAGGATCCCTTGTATCTGATTTTTCACTTCCATCTTGCTGCTTTCAAGGTTATCTCTTTATCTTTGGCTTTCAAGAGTTTGATTATAATACATCTCTTTGAGTATCTCTTTGGGTGTATCCTACTTGGAATTGATTGAGCTTTTTGAATGTCTCATCAAATTTGGTAAGATTTTGGCTGGTACTTCTTCAATTATTCTTTCTGCCCCTTTCTCTTTCTCTTCTCTTTCTAGGGCTCCCACCAATATGTAGTGTAAACTGGTCTGCTTGATCATGTCCCACAGGTTCCTTAGGCTCTACTCAATTTTTTTTCATTCTTTCTACTTTCTGCTTCTCGGGTTTCATAATTTCATTTGTCCTACCTTCATGTTCACTTTTCTTTCTTCTGCCAGTTCAAATCTGCTGTCGAATTCCTCCAGTGAATTTTTTATTTCAGCTATTGTACTTTTCAACTCTAGTATTTGTTTTTTTAAAAAATAATTTCTATCTCTTTATTGATATTCTTGTTTTGTTCGGTTATTGTTTTCTTGATTTCCTTTAGTTCTTTTTCCATGTTTTCCTTAAGCTCTTTGAGAATATCTAATACGGTTGTTTTAATATCTTTGTTCACTAAGCCCATTATTTGGACAGATGATTTCTGTCACTGTATTTTGTTCTTTTGAGTGGATCATGCTTTCCTGTTTCTTTGTATGCCTTCTGATTTTTTTTTGGTTGAAAATAGGCCATTTGAATATTATAATGTTGTAACTCTGTAAATCAGATTCCCCCCTTCCTCAGGATTTGTTTTGTTGTTGTTTTTAATTGTTGAAGTCTGTAGTAGTCTAGTTGTTTAGTGACTTCCCCTAACTATTTGTGCAACCCTTCCTTCCTACCCATTGCCGTCAAGTTGACTCTGACTCATAGCTACCCTATAGGTCAGAGTAGTGTTGCCCCACAGGGTTTCCAAGGAGCAGCTGGTGGATTCGAACAGCTAACCTCTTGGTTAGCAGCCAAGTTCTTAACCACTGCACCACCAGCACAATGTGTGTGGACACTGCGGTCTCTGTTCCTTAGCTTATAAAAAAAAAAAAAAAAAGCTTATAGTCAGCTGGTATTTTTTTATTAGAGATTTTCTTGAACACTAGAGTGAAAAAGGAAAAAAAAGTCAAAAACAAACCCTCTCCCAGTATTTCCAAAATGCCTTTGTGCAGGGGCCCTCCTTCAGGAATCAGCCAGGCTTGCACTGAGCCTAGGGATGAGCCTGGGGTGAGAGCATAGGATCTTCTTAGGTCATCTCTGAGCGTGCACATTGCCCTCAGCAAACGAGTGGCTTTCTCAACTCCTCTGGATACACAGTGCTTTTGGAAGCTTTAATTTCTGAAACAATCTCTCTCCCTGGATTTCCTTTCTGTCTTTCGGAACTTATTATATGTCTGAATTGCACAGTTCAGCCTCAGGCAGCTACAGGTAGCTATAGACTTAGGTTGTTGGCTGCTGGCCCTCAGACCAACAGGAGATCCCAGACAGGCCACAACAAGAGGATCACCTTGCTGCAGTCCTTCAGTCAGCCTCAAGACAGGTTAGAAGAGACACACACAATCATTTATGAATCAAGTCTGCTCTTCCCCATCTAGAGCACGAGACCAGGATCTCTCTCTGGGGATGTGGACCACTGCTTGAAGATGGCCATGCCCAGCCACGGAAGGGACGGAATGCAGACACGTAGAAAACCAAAGGTTGCCCGCCACCAAGTAACACCCTTTTATTGATTCAGAGTTTGCTTATTTGCTTTAACCCTTTGAGTGGTTTTCAGAGTTCCAAAAGATGATTCTGGCAGTTTCTGCTTGTTTTGTTGTTGCTGTTTTTGTGGGCGTTTAGGATCATGCTACTGCTCATGCACCACCTTTCTCCAGGCCTCTGAAAAATTTTGAGTAAATATTTTAATTGAATATAATTATACAAAAAGTAAACACACCAGCATAACTCCTACTCAGGTCGAGAAACAGAAAATTAACAGTACTCTAGGGACTTTCCTTACGACCCACTGCAGTCACTAACTCCTACCTTCCTCTCCAAAAGCAACCTATTGACTTTATTCACTGTGGATTCATTTTGACCGTTTTTTTAACTTTATAGAAATGGAACCATACCAAATGCAATATGTTTTATCTAAATCTTTTTACTCGATATTTTGTTTTGAAGCAGAATTTTGTGATTGGCTGTTAGTCTAAAGGTTAGCAGGTCTTATCTACTCTGTAGCTCCATGGAAGAAAGCCCAGGCGGACTGTTCCCATGGGGTCGCCATGAGTCAGGCGCTGCCTTGACAGCAGCTAATGACAACAACAACAACAGAGCAGCTGTTAGTTTTTCATCGCTGCACACTACTCCACTCCATGAGCATTTCAGAATTATCCATCCCACTGTCAACAGACATTTGGGACGTTTCCAAATTTTGGTTATTATGGATAATACTGCTGTAATAATTTTAACATGTCTTCTGGCGTATGTATGTTTACATTTCTATTGGGCATATGCTTGGGAGTGGAATTGCTGCTTTCATGGGGCGTGGGTACATTCAGCTTCAGTAGAAACAATTTAATAGAAAAAATTTTGTAAAATAATTGTACAATACTTCCACTCTTATATCATAGGACTAGCCTACTCATACCACAGAGGACAGTAGCTCATAGAAACACAGTTATCATCACTAGCTGCCTGCCTCAGGCATTCTGTAGGACCTTTCTCCTGCTCACTCATTTCATCTCAGAGGTCTCTGTTTTCATCTGCTCTTACGTCTTGGCTCTGAACCCTGGCTGTCTATAACTATCTCCAGCCCTTCTGGTATCAGTGACCTCTTTGGATATGTTTCGGTGATTTATTGGCCAGCTGTTCTGCCCAAATAGTCTTGACTGAACACTGTTTCTTCACTCACTACTCCCCATTCCCATTCCACAGAGTTAGATACGAAGTCTTCTGCTTTTGGCTCCAAAGAGCTCATTTAAGCCAGTCCTGGCTTCTGGCCTCATTCTCAGAGAGGGTAGGGCGATCATAGGTAGAGATTGTCATCCCCAGAAGAGAAGCAAGTGAACTGTAGGAAAACCAATCAATGAAATTGATATTTTTCTTTATTGATGGGCCCAATTTGTCCTGGGTTAATGGCCTTTTTCAAAATTTCAAGATGCCTTGCCTTTTGAGTTTCTCTGTGTCCTGACCACACTTTCCTGATACGGACAGTGTGTATGTGTGTGTGTGTCTGTGTTTCACAGTTTGTTTTATTTTCATGCCTGCAGCAAAGTGCTCTGCACAGAGAAGGAGGATGTGATGAAATGTTGTCACATGGCTGGTAGTGTGTGTTGAGTCATAGTCAGGCTTCTCTACTCCCACCTCTCTGGAGTATAGGGGACAGTAACCACAACACTTGACAACTTGGGCTGTGTCCACATGACTAGAAACAATCTGTGAAGTGAGTCAGATCAGTCAAGAAAACAATTAAGTCAGTGGGAAAAGAAAGTCAGTGAAACTAGTTATTTGGTGTGGTGAAAAGAATCCAGCCCGTTGTTTGGTGACATTCTTCATTTTCCATCTGGTCATTGTGACACCAACTGAGGCTGGGTTTGCCTACACAAATGCTTTTAACAGTTTTCACCCAGGGTGTGTCTACACATTCCAAAGAAAGGTGATCCAACAGAATGTGGAAATTATCAAACAATATCATTAATACCACACACAAGTAAAATTTTGCTGACGATCATTCAAAAGCAGTTGCAGCAATACATCCACAGGGAATTGCCAGAAGTTCAAGCCAGATTCAGAAGAGGTTGTGGAATGAGGGATATCATTGCTGAAGTCAGATGGATCTTGGCTGAAGGCAGAGAATACTAGAAAGATGTTTACCTGTGTTTAATTGACTATGTAAAGACATTTGATTGTGTGGATCATAACAAATTATAAAATAACATTGTGAAGAATGGGAATTCCAGAACACCTAATTGTGTTCATGAGGAACCTGTACACAGATCAAAAGGCAGTCATTCGAACAGAACAAGGGGATATTGCACAGTTTAAAGTCAGGAAAGGTGTGCATCAGGGTTGTATCCTTTCGCTATACTTATTCAGTCTGTATGCTGAGCAAATTATCTGAGGAGCTGGACTTTATGAAAAAGAATGGGGCATCAGGATTGGAAGAAGACTCATTAACAACCTGGGATATGCAAATGGCACAACTTTGTGTTCTGAAAGTGAAGAGGACTCGAAGCACTTACTGATGAAGATCAAAGACCACACACAGCCTTCAGTATGGATTACACCTCAATATAAAGAAAACAAAAATCCTCAAACAACTGGACCAATAAGCAGCATCATGATAAACAGAGAAAAGACTAAAGTTGTCAAAGATTTCATTTTACTTGGATCCACAATCAATGCCCATGGAAGCAGTGGTTAAGAAATCAAATGATGTATTGCATTGGGCAAATCTGCTCCAAAAGACCTCTTCAAAGTATTGAAAAGCAAAGATGGCACTTTGAGGATTAAGGTGCTCCTGAGCCAAGCCACAGTATTTCCAATTGCCTCATATGCATGCGAAAGCTCTGCAATGAATAAGAAAGACCAAAGAAGCATTGACGCCTTTGAATTACAGTGTTGGGGAAGAATGTTGAATATACAATGAACTGCCAGAAGAACAAAAAAAAAAATCTGTTTTGGAAGAAGTACAGCCAGAATGCTCCTTAGAAGCAAGGATGGCAAGACTTCATCTCACATACATCAGACATGTCATCAGGAGGGACCGTCTCTGGAAAAGAACATCATGCTTGGTAAAGTAGAGGGTCAGCTAAAAAGAGGAAGACCCTCGACAAGATGGATTGACACAGTGGCTACAAAAATACACTCAAACGTAACGACGACTGTGAGGATGGTGCAGGAATGGGCAGTGTTTCGTTCTGTTGTTCATAGGGTCGCTATGAGTTGGAACCAACTCGACAGCACCTAATGACAACATGTTTACACCGCTCTAAAATAACTGGGTGAGTTGGTTAACAGAGCTAAATAACCAATCAGCGATTTGCCTCAGTAGTAATTCTGTTCTTATCACCATTTTATGGGAATACCACAGAAAACTACCATGAATTTATTCGAGACAGAGGACATTGGGACACTGTACAACGCCTCTTGCATTCTGTGTCTGGGGACTGAGTGACTTTAGGAAGCTCTAGATAATATCTGGCTACTGAGAGCAGGAGGCAGAGACAGGGACCAGGTGGAGTTCAAAGCTATCAACTCCAGTTAACCTCCCCAAATCATCCTAACCAATTTATGACCCCAAGAACACAAACTTCTAATTCTAACCTTTTGGAGATAATTAACCTAAGTCCCAGATTTTAGAGGTGAGGAAGAGGAGGCTCAGGGAGGTACAGAGACATGCACAGGAGTATATAGGTAAGAAGTGAGTATTTACATGGCTAAGTTCACCTGCCTCCTCCTGTCTCCAGTCAAGATGCTAATGTGCCAGGAGGCTCAGATCAGATGCAGTTCAGGAACTTGTGAGAAAGAGACTCAAAAGGGAGTGGGATATGAAATAGAATTATCTCTTAAGAACTGAGCACTTCTCCTAACACTTTTTAGGACACCATCCCTGTATCCCAGCTGCTCTTTACCTGCAAAAGCTCTCATCAATCTCCAAAGAACAACAGTGCCCAGAAGTAGGGAAATGTGTATGATGTGACTTTGGCTGGCGCATATTTATGACCTGAAGTGTGCTCTAATTGTGCAGATATTCCCATAAATGTTATTTTATTAAGTGGAGCTACAGTAAATCTGTCATCTCCATAAGTAACACCACAGTGAATCTGTAGGTAAGCTCAGAACACTGCCGTGAGCCATGCTGGGCTATTAGCTTCAGCCAGACATTGTGATCTGTTCAGTTACAGAATCTCAGGGGCAAAACTCAGGCACTGGGTTTATGAGATTTGGTTTCTTACCTCCCAAAGACAACAGAAATTGTTATTAAAGATGGAAGCAAGAAAACCAGAGGACTCAATATGTTTACTCCCTTTTGGAAACAGCCTGGGATCGTATACAGAGCTGAAACTTCATATTAAGAGTCTTGGGTTCTATTCCTACTCTAACGAACTGCTCAGCCTATTGAACATCACTTGATGTCTCAGGCTTCATTCCTGCCATGTCTAAAATGGTGACATGTATACACGTCCACAATATTAAATACCGTGATCCTGCCAGCCAGGACTTTGGGTTCTCAGGATGAAAGCTGTCATGATTAAGTGTATTCGACTACTTGGTCTGACTTCTTCTAACCATTCTGCAAGGGGCAACAACACCATCCGCAGAGGGCACATACTCCACCATCTTCTTCTCTTGGGGAAAGAGAGAGAAGGAGGTTAATGCCTATTTCTGCCCCCAAAGAAATTTAAAGCAAATTAATATTTAAACATATTGTTTATGGAGCAGGATGACTAATTATCTACTTGCGATGTAGAAGTCAGATTATTGTAAATGTCTTCACACTCCATAGTACATTAGGAATTTTCTAAAGTTGGCAATGTTTAAGATCAATCGGATTCAGTCACAGTCATTGCACCTCGATGATCATGGGCAAGCATTTTAGGGAAGAGCTGAGAAGGTTCAGAGGAGGCTGTCTCTGAGAGAATAAAATTGGGAGGCATTTTCTTTAGAGCACAGGATTGGATTAACTCTTATTCATTACAGGACATCACATTTCATAGTTTATAAAAATAAAACAACCTTTTTCAAGATTGGATTGCATATGTCCTTCAACTGGTATCATTGTGAAGTTTTCCCCTCTTTTTTTTTTTTTTTTTAATTAACTTGAGAAGGAAATGAACTGAGTTTGGGAAAGAATGTTGGAAGGACACAGGGAAGTTTACAGACCCAGAGTTGGAAAATGTGCATGAAAAAAATTGTCACAAACTGGAGTCAGCAGGCAGTAAATTACAGACCCTGTCCATGGTTTGTCCAGATTGGTTAGAGCATGTTTCTTTGCAGCAATAAAAAAACAAAAGACATTTAACAAGCAATGATGTTATATGGAATTAAGTAGCATTCAGATAATGAAAGGAAAAACAAAGGTGCCAACCTTCCACTGCCCAGGCAGCTCACTCGGCCAGTGAAAATACAACCCTGTCTTGCCCATATTCCCTGCCACCAATGGCAGAAAGTGACTGTGGTGGGCCAGAAGCCAATGACTGCCATATGCCCTTGGGCAGCTGTCCTTCCAGAGCCCTCCTGATGGCTGTGGGTGACTAACCAGTCAGCCAAGCACAATCTATTTTGATTGTTAATCTTGCCTTTCTTGGTGGTTTCCTGATGCCTCCCTGATACAGACAATGCCATATATCACTGCCACTCTGCAGGTGCGCCACCCAGATAGCATCCATAAGATTGTAAACAGGATGATTCACAAACTGGTGGCAGTCGCTAAAAGCAGTGTGGTTCGCGACCCTAAGCACAACGCCAAGATTCTAAATGGAATGTTGCAACAACAAAGCCATGTGAAGATTCTAAACCACAATGCTGTCACCGGGGTGCTCATTGGGCAGTGTAACCTGTAACTGACAAGCGCACCTGTCATCCTTCCCTTCCTGGGTGTAGCATCCTTACGCTCCACTGGGCCTCCTGTTGCATCGCTGCCATTTATTTGCATCCACGAGCAGGGGAGCAGGTGTTCTGCAGAAATAACCCTAGAGTACTGTCTGATTCCCATAGGCCTTTGCAGCCAGGTCCAACTGAATGATTTCCAACACTGAGTTACTGAGAATTCTGACCATGATATGCAGACCACGGCTGGTCTTAATGACAATAATATCCTCTCACATTTGGATAGTGTTTAACAGTTTACAAAGTACTTTCACGTGCATTATCACATTTAACCCCTGTGAGGTAGATACTCTCTTCTGCATTTTATTGGCAGCCTAGTATAATGGAAAGAGCTCTGGAGTCAGACTTGAGTTCAAATCCTGGCTCTGACCGCCACTGCCTATCCAACCATGGACAATTTGCCTCATTTTTCTCACTCCCCTTCTTGTCTATGTTGCTGTTGCGTGCCACTGAGTCAATTCTGACTCATAGCAACCCAATGTGACAGAGTAGAACTACCCCATAGAGTTTTCTAGGCTGTAATCTTTACGGAAGCAGATTGCCAGGTCTTTCTTCCACAGAAACACTGGGCGGGTTCAAACTGCCAACATTTTAGTTAGCAGCCAAGGGATTAACCGTTGTGCTACGAGGGCTTCTTTCTTATCCATAAGATGGGGACTAATTTCTATCTCAGAGGTTTGTGGTGAGAACTGAATAGCATAAGTAAAAACACACAGCATAGGGCCTGATGCACAGATGCCGTTAATAACCGTTAGTTTCTATCCACTGACGAATGAAGAAAATGAAGCTTGAGAGGCTAAGTGAGTTGTTCAAAGTAACAGCTAGTAAACAGCAGAACTGAGACTTCATTTATTTTACAAACATTATTGAACACCTACTATATGCCAGTGCCTTAGGCACAGGCAAGTGGGTAAGACATAATTCTAGCTCTTGAGATGTTCGCAGTAGAGTTCCTGAGTCTGCAATGCAAATAATCAATTATAATCTAGTGTGATCCAAAGGGCAAAAAGTATTTAGGGAATGTCCTAAATCTATGGGTGTTCCTAAATCTATGGGTGCACCCAGGAGTATCCGTGCAGAAAATGAGTCTGAAGAAGAGGAACCTTCAGAGATGGCAATAGAGTTCAACCTGAAATAGAATTTTACCCACTGGGTGAGGGTTAGGGAGGAGCAGGGCATTCTAGGCTGAAGAAGCTGTGTATGCATCAATAGAGAGGTCAAGGGAATGGCATGTCTAGCCGCAGCAAGGAGGTGGTATGTTAGGGGACAGGTGAGAGAGGAGGACCTAAGGGGGCAAGAGTAGAGAGGCTTGCAGGTAATGCTAGTAAGTGTGGATCTTAGTCCACACTCAAATGAACCCTTGGGATGACTTTACATAGACAACCACCATGGCCTGAGTTGCATTTTTGAAATCATGGCAGCAATTTGGAAGACTGACTAGAAGAGGGAGCTAACAAAGGCAGTAGTTCAATGAGAGATAATGAGGCTGTGAACCAAGGAAGTGGCAGAGCAGACAATTTCGAGAGGTATAGTGGAGGCAGCACCGATAGGACGTGGCAATTGATTAGATGTTGAGGCATGAGAAAAAGAGAGGAACCTAGAAGGACTCCCAGGCTACTAGCTTGGATGGCTGGGTGAATGGTGGTGCTCCTCACTGACACAAGAAGGGGAGTAGGCTGAAAGGAAACAATAACAAGTTCATTGGGATGTGTGGATTTGGAAAGATCGTGGACATCAAGGTGGAGATGATCAGTAAAAAAAAAAAAAATTTTTTTTTTTTGACAGTTAAAAATAGGAGTCTGGAGTGTGGGAGAGCATTGGTCTAGGTTTTTAGTTGATGGTTGAGGCTGGATTTATGCTAATTGTGTATATAGCAGGAAGAAAAGAGGGTCAGGAAGAATCCTAGTGAATATTAAGTTCTATGCGGAAGAATGAGGACTATCAGAGAAGTGAAAGTACAGGAGAAAGGGGAGTTTCAGGGACCAAGGGAGGGAAGCAGTTTTGGAGGTAAAAAAGTAGCGGGAGGTATTAAATTCCACTGAGAGGTCAACAAAGACGGGCTGAACATGTCTATCATATGTGGCAATTGAAAGTCACTTTGGCAACTTAGGTTTAGACAAGATGGTTAAAAACAGTACTTTTCACCTTTGCTTTCTTTCTTTCTTTTTTACTATCTATGACCACGGCAAGAAAATATTTTATAATGCTGTCTCAGGACCAATGTTTCTTAACACAATACTTCATATCCTATCCTATATTATTATAAACCAAACTTGTTGCCATTGAGTCGATTCTGACTCACAGTGACCCTATAAGACAGAGTAGAACTGCCCCATAGAGTTTCCAAGGAGCAACTGGTGGGTTTGAACTGCTGACCATTTTTTGGTTAGCAGCTGAGCTCTCAACCAATTAAAAATGCTGCTTACCGCTTGGTGGTTCAGTGGTAGAAATTTTGCAGTCCATACAAGAGACTTGAGTTCAATTCCCGGCCAACGTACCCAATGCCCAGCTGCCACCTATCTGTCAGTGGAGGCTTGCATGTTGCTATAATGCTGAACAGGTTTCAGCGGAGCATCTGTACCGAGATGGACTAGGAAGGAAATCATGATGATCTACTTCCAAAAATCAGCCAATGAAACCCGTGTGGATCACAATGGTCCGATCTGCAACAGGGCGTGGGGATGGTGAAGGACTGGGCTGCATTTCCTGTTGCTGTGGATGGGGTCATCATGAGTGAGGAACCAACTCTACAACAGCTAACAACAATAACAATGGGTTGCAACCTGCAGTTTTAAAAAAACATTAGTTTAGACAAATGTAATTTTTGCACAGGAAAATTATGAGAAGAAAAGTGTGGGACAGAGGAAAGAAGACTGGACTTTCAGTGAGGACACCCGACTCAAGGCACGGCCCAGCTACTTACTGACTGTGACTGTAGATGGGCCCATTAACCTCCCTGTGTCTCTTTTATCACCTGTAAAATTCAGATATGTCAGCTGCAAAGGGATCTTCTGCAGATCAATTAAAAAAAAAATGCATGAATGCAAAAAGTATATATCTAGAATAGTCTTGGTCAGACTAAAACTACCCCACTTGCAGAATAGATGGTGCCTGGTGTGTCTCAGTTGGTTCTGGCCCTTTAATTACCAAATGCATGACAGTGGTGGCTCCCTTACCTGAATCCAGGAACACATCTCTCCAGAATGTACCGAGAACCAGATTTGGGCTGGAAAAAAACAAAACAAAACAGAAAATAGGAGTTGCTTCTACAACATTTACAAAATAAATTTATTGAAATTTACTGACATAGAAGCGCTTGTGATATTGACTCAGAATCATTGTATTCTTGCTCTACGTACTATTGTAGCCATCTTGGTTTTCTGATTTATATCCAGAGTCCTGTATTAGAAGCAGCAAATTATCAGAGGGGAGAGGAGCTGAAACAGGCAGCAGACATGCTTCCGAGAGGAGCTGAAATGACAGCAGACATGCTTCCAGGAAACTTATCAAAATAGCCAATAAAACCAGTTGCCATTGAGTCAATTCCAACTCATGGCTACCCCACGTGTGTTAGAGTAGAACTGTGCTCCATACAGTTTTCAGAAGTAGATCGATAGGCCTTTCTTCTGAGGTGCCTCTGGGTGGACTCAAACCTCCAACTTTTTGGTTAGGAGTTGAGTGTGCTAACCATTTGCACTACCCAGGGACTTCTAGTATAGACAGTAACCTCTATGAACTTTCCTAGGCCTTGGGGGTATCGTGTAATAAGGCATAACCAGTAACTGATTTTTATAACGATTCATTCAACAAACTACTACAGTGAATGCCCAATATATGCACTGACCTAGGTGAAATGAAGGAAAAGATTACCAAGGCTTGGTCCCTGACCACCAGAAGTATACAGTACAATGGATGAGACAAATACATGAATAGATAATTTCAAAATAACATGGTACAACTAAGAAAGGTGGGCATGTGGGCATGATAAGATACGACTATACCATGAAGATGGAGCCCTGGTGGTGCAGTGGTTAAGAGTTCAGCTGCTAACAAAACAGTCGGGAGTTCAAATCTACCAGGCACTCCTTGAAAACCCTATGGGGCAGCTCTATTCTGTCCTATTGGGTAACTATGAGTCTAAATTGACTTGACTGCAATGGGTTTTTTATACCATGTAAGGAAAGAAATGCAGTTTAGCCCAAATTGGAGTTTAGGAAACGCTTCTTAAAAGTCATTGTCTTAGGCTTCATTCTCTAGAGAAGCAAGACCAGTAAAGTATATAAATACACGTAAAGAGAGAGGTTTATATCAAGGGAACAGTTCATGCAATTGCAGAGGCTGGAACATCCCAAATCCATGGATTAAGATAGAGGCTTCTCTTGATTCATGCAGCCGCAGGGGCTGGAGAACCCAAGATCTGCAGGTCAGAGAGCAGGGCTCCTGCTCTCAGGCTGTGAAGATCAATGAATCCCAAGGTCTGCAGATAAGCTGGTAGCTCAAGTCCCAAGAGCCGGAGTTCAGATGAACAGGAGGCAGCTGCAGGATCCAGAGTGAACAAAAAAGCCAGAATGTCTGCTTATATTTGGATGTAGGCCACACCTCCTAGGAAAGTTCCTTTCAACTGATTGGCTAATCACAGCAGATTCAATCATGGAAGTGATGACAAGTTGACACACAATCTTAACCATCACAGTCATCTTGCTGAGTCTTGATGTAAGGGTTAACTAAGGAAGGTGGGAAAGAAACCTTATGGAGGAGGAATTTAAGAGTAGGGTAGCGACGTAAGTTAGGGGACAATGCAACTTTCCAGGAGAGACATGCTGAGTGCCTAAATGAGAGAAGAGCAGTAGGGATGGAAAAGAGGAGTTAGATTTGAGAAATATTTTGGATGATGGGGGGCTGAGGCTAGGTAATAAATACTTCAGGGACACAATTTGAGTAATATAATCATATTGTCCTCAATGAGTTCAGGGTCTAGTATGCAAAAGTTAAGACATGCCTACCAACAGTTGCCACTGAATCTATTCCAACTTACGGTGACTCCATGTGTCTCACAGTAGAACTGCGCTTCATAGAGTTTTCAGTGGCTGATATTTTGGACATTCATCTCCAGACCTTTCTTTTATGGCGCTTCTGGGTGGGCTCAAACTTCTAATCTTTTGGTTAGCAGCCTAGCACATTAAATGTTTGCATACCTAGGGGTTCCAAGACATGTCTACAGGAAACTTTAATATGAGGTATGTCAGCAGCATAATGCTATAGGACTATAGGACTGAGTAAAAGTGCCCCATAGGGTTTTCAAGGAGTGGCTGGTGGATTCGAACTGCCGATGTTTTGGTTAGCATCCTAACACTTAACCACTGCACCACCAGAGTTCCTTAGTATGATGTAGGAGGTGCCAAGTGTTAAAAGAGAGGCACAGATGCATGGCTATAGGTAACTCAGAAAAATGGCATAGATTCCAGTTTGGGGTATCAGCAAGTATTCATGGAGGAAGTGGTATTCAAGGTGCACCTGGAAAAATGAGTAAAGTTTTGTCATGAGTCAGTGGCATCATTAGGATTGGTGTCACCACCCCCCTCCATGGACCTCCCATACCAGACCATACAGAAGCCTTAGTAATGTTTTCTTTGTTACTTGTACATTGTAATTCCCATATATCACTTCTTCTTTTCCTTTGATTACTACTTCATTCTCAAAAAAGTTATTGATACAGGTTCACAAATACTAATACCAGACTATTGTAGCTAAAACCCCAGAAAATGTGGCAAAATCGGTGACCATAAAAATACTGGCAACAACGAAAACGACAGCGCGTGCAGATGAGACCACGTGACTCAAAGCATCATTATGGTCGGGTAATAATGCCAGCTCTGACTGGACTGCATTAGAAGGTTCAGGAAGTAAATTGGCATAAAGTTTTAGCCTTGTAGGTATATTGATACATGGAAGTTGGACTTACAAAAAATGTTTTTATTACAGCTCACTACAGGGATATTTTTATAGACAGTCATTTTGGTTTCACCTCTGAGAGTGTCACCCAGTGCAGTCCTCACCCCCTCCTCCCCCCACAGTGATGCCACTGCTATGAGTTGACAAGAGGAAAGGGCATCTCTGGTAGAATGAACATCGTAATCAGAGGCACAGGACAGGAGGTTGTGTAGCTTAAGGATAAGAACGTGGGCCTGGGCTCAGGTTTCGGCTCTGTCACATCCTAATCCTGGAACGGAGGGTAAGTTACTTGATTCCTCTGAGCCTCTGCTCCTCATTTGTAAAATAGTTATAATTGTCACTTATCTCATGGGGTTGTGAGAATTTTATGAGATAATGTATATAACCATGTTTGGCTTAAAGTGAGCAATTAATACACACTAGCTGTTAGCTTTTTGCTTTGTTTAGGGGTTGTCGCTGTTAGCTTATTACTATGATAAAGTAACAGGGAGTACGGCTTGGAGCAGAAGAATAATATGGTGCAGAACAAAATGGAGAAAGCAAAGGTGGGAAAGGTGGAAGACCCTGAGTGCTAGTCTAGGGAATTTGGACTTGACTGAGTCAGCAATAGGGAGCTGCTAAGGGTTTATGAAAAGGGCTGAGGGATTGAGCTGTGTAAACTAAGATTAATCAGTGGCCGTACTAAAGACTGTCTGGAGGAATCAGAGATGGAAAGCATGAAGACCACTTATGAAATGATTACAAGACTTCAGGTGAGAAGTAAAAAGGGTCTGAATTTGAATATTGTTAGTAAGAATGGAGAAGGGATTACAAACATGAAGGAAGCTGTTAAGGTGATACGAATGAGCTACTGGATATGATAATGAGGGAAGGGGAAATAGCAAAGACAGTGGGGTTTCCATTCCTGGTTGCTGGAATGTACATTAACAAACACTTTTTTTTTTTTTAAGAAGACAAAAGGACAAGTTGGTCAGGGCAGAAGTTACAGGAATCAGAACACAGAACAAAAGAGTAGTTTCAGTTTTTCATACAGCCAATTATTCCTAATATCTACTCTCCCCTATGTTGTACAGATGGCCACCCAGTTAGAGACTTCATTTCCTAACCTCCCTTGCAACTGGGTGTTGCCATGTGATTAAGTTCTGACCAATGGGATGTGAGCTGAGTGATGTGTACCACTTCCAGGTTATTCCCTTACAAAGAGGCTACTTGTATTCCATTCTTCTTTCCCGTTTACAAAGGCCTAGGGCAGGAACTTAGTGGTGAGGAGTCAGCTTCCATCATGCAGGCAAGGGTAACATCGAAGTTTATAGTATCAGAAAAACATGAAGCCCTAGTAGATCTGCCCCCACCCACCTTTACCAGTTTCAATTTTTACATAATAGGAAAATAAACCCCCTAAGTTATTTAAAAGGAGCCCTGGTGGCACAATGGTTAAGAGCTTGAGTGCTAACTGATAGGTTGGAGCTTCGAACCCACCCAGTGGCCCTGCAGGAGAAAGACCTGGCGATCTGCTCCCATAAAGATTATAGCCTAGAAAACCCCATGGAGCAGTTCTACTCCATCACATTGAGTCGCTATGAGTTAAAAATCAACTCAACCGTACCTAACAAAAACATGTTGTTTAAGCCCCTGTTATCTTGGCTTGTGTTAATGCAGCTGGAACAGTATTTTAGCTAACACAGAGCTAACAAGTTTGAGATACCAGCAGAAGGAGGAACTGGCCAAGAGAGTGTTGGGATTGAGATACCACAGCCACAGAGATGGGTTGGGGGTAGAGAGATAAATTTAGGAGTCATCTGAATAATGATGATAACTGAAGCCATCTAGCAAATAAGATGGCTAAGGGAAGCATTGGAGAGAGGGAGAGACGAAGACCACTGAGAGCCTTGACAAAGCTGTGGTTAGGTTGGGGAAGGAAGAAAAGGATCAGATTGAGACTGAAATGGGAACAGACATTGAATGACAAGTTAAGGAGGAGGAAGAGAAAGCTGAAAAGTACAATGGCAGGCAATCAGAAGAGAATTTTCTTTTTCCCCCATAGGAAAGAGTGGCCAACAATGTCGAATTCTGCAGAGAGGTGAAGAAGGGTAAGAACGGAGAAAAGGTCACAGAATTGGGGGGATTAGAATACAATTATGACAGGAAGGGATCAAGTGTGCAAAGTAATCTGTTTAACAAGGCAGCCAAGCAGTTTTATAATAAAATTTAGAGAGTTCAATCTGAAATAAACTTTAAAAAAGTATAAACCAAATAATATATGTAGGTACTCCCCCCTCCAGGAGATAAAATTAATCCCCCTCTCCTGCCTCCCTCCCGCCTTCCTGCAGTAGAGCTGGATTTAGTAACTCCTTCCTAAAGAATGAAGCCCTGGTGGTGTAGTGGTTAAGAGCTTGACTGCTAACCAAAAGGCTGGCAGTTCGAATCCACCAGCCACTCTTTGGAACCCCTATCGGGCAGTTGTACTCTGTACTATAGGGTCACTATGATTCAGAATCAACCCAATGGCAATGGGTTTTATAATTTCCTAAATAATATACTATTAAAAAAAAGAATGGGAAAAATAGTAACTTTATGGTGGAGAAAACTAGCAAATATCACTTTAACCGAGTGATCAAAGTTAACGTCACCAGTGATAACTTATGTGGATATGATACACCCCTTGATATGATGTGACAAGAAGAACCCTTCAGCTCTGAAGTATTCTTCCCTAAGACCCATAACCCAAGTCTAAATATGAGGAAAACATCAGACAAACTCAAATGGGGGGACATTCTACAGAATATCTAACTAGTACCCTTGAGAAATGTCCACATGATAAAAACCAAGGAAAGATGGACAAACTGTCACAGGCCAGAGTAGACTATGGAGACATGATGACTTAATGCCATATGGTACCCTGGACTAGATCCTGGAACACAAAAAGGACATTTCTTAGTTACTTGGTGCTGCCATGACAAAATATACCACAAGTGGGTGGCATTAAAGAACAGACATTTTTCTCACAGTTCTGGAGGCTAGAATTTTTTCTAAGGGGAGGTCCTTCATTGTTTATGTCAGCTTCTTGTAGCCAGCAGTCCTTGGAGTTTCTGGGCTTGTAAATTCATGTTCCATGTTTGTCTGTCTTCTTATGCCATCTTCCCCCACGTGTGTCTCTGTGTCTATTCTGTTCTTTTTATAACTCATAAGTGATTAGGTTTAGGATCCACCCTTTTCTAGGATGACTCCTTAACATGACAAAATAAATCCCTATTCCCAAACGGGTCATATTTACAGATGCAGGAGTCAGGATTTCAACACATAAATTTGGGGGATGCAATTCAACCCAAAACAGACATTAATGGAAAAACTGGTGAAATCCAAATGAAATCTGGAGTTTAATTAACAGTGTTGTATGAATGTTAATTTCTTAGTTTTGACAAGTATACATCGTGATGTAAAATGTTAAAATAGGGCAAACCAGATGAAGGGTGGAGTCCCTGGGTGGCGTAAATGGTTAACATGCTCAGCTGCTAACCAAAAGGTTGGAGGAGCAAATCTACCCTGATGTACCTCAGAAGAAAGGCCTGGTGATTTGCTACCAAAAAATCAGCCATTGAAAACCCTATGGAATACAGTTCTACTCTGACTCACATGGGATCACCATGAGTGTATGGCAACTGGTACTGGTAAGTGAAGAGTAGATAGGAACCCTCTGTACTATCTTTATAACTTTTCTGTAAATCGAAAATTATTCCAGTAATAATTTTATCCATTAACTAGATTGGTGATTGTGATGGTTTATGGTATGTATCAGCCTGGCTAGGCTATGATTCTCAGTGGTTTAGCAGACACTGGACTAGGTGCTCTTCCATAAGGTAATATAATGAAATTACTTTCAATGATGTGATCAGCCAATCCGTTGGGGGTATGTGGCCTGCCTCCAGTATATAAATGGATGTTCTGGCCAAGTTTGCTCTCTCCCTACCCCTTTTCTTCTCCCTCCCCTCTACTCTTCTTCTCACCTGACCTCCAGTTCTTGGGATATAAGCCTAAAGAAGTCTCGAGCCTGCCACCTGACCTACAGATTTCGGATTTACCAGCTCCTGCAACTCCGTGAGCCAGCAGAAGGCCCACAGATCTGGGACTTGCCAGCCCCCATAATTGAGTGAGCCGTTTCCTTGAAATAAATCTCTCTCTATATATTTGTATACATGCTTCATTGGTTTGGCTGCTCTAGACAACCAAGACAGTGATCCTGGAAAAGTCACTTCATGTCTCTGGTTCCCTCAGTTTTCCCGTCTATAAAATGGGGATGCTGCCTTTCTTAAGGATTCCTGCCAAGGCTAATAGTCTATGCTCTATCGATAGAAGAAGCAGTTATACCTAAAAGGTGTGCCCACCTTTATTCCTTCCTTCCAGCCCTTCCCTTCCCCCCAGACTTTTCTCTTGGTTCACGTAGAGCTTACAGAACAGCCAGGAAGGGCCTAGCCTTGGCATTTTCATACTTCCTTCCATGACAGCTCAGATCAGACCCCCTACCCCAACCCCTTATTGGCAGGAGAGGAAATATGAAATCTCAGCAGGCAAGGAGGTTTTTTATGCTTCTGTAAATCATTAAAGTGGCCAATATTTTCCTTTGCTGCACTTCTCTCACCTCACAATATTTTTTTTTCCTGCAGTGAAATCCATTGCCCCAGCCTGGAAATGCAGGCACTTTATAGAAAATCTTTAGCTTGTACCAGCACAAATGAATGGGTTTTATTTCCTGTCTGCAGTCCATGGTGTTGCAAAGGCATTGCCAAAAACTATTGACTGAGACATAAAAGCAAAAAACGGATGGAAATGAATGTGGCCACAGTCACATGTCCATTTATAAACACAAAGACATAAACATGATCAAGCCCACACTTAACAGAGATTCACAAAGTGACCTCCAAGTTCATAGCCCTGCACCCTACTCCTGCCGCTACCTAGGACCCACCTTATGCAGAGGAGGATAAGACCAAGTAATGTCACTGGAGGGGCCTGAGAAGGCCCTGGATTCCCAATGTATCCCCCCGATCCAGGTGCCATAAAGCTGGAAATAGCACCATTCAAGATCCAACTGTTACGTAATTTTCAAAATAAAAAGAGAAAAATACATACAACTCTCTGGAGTTCTCTTTTAATAATAAGATACTCCCTAATAACTATTGTGCTTTGCAGTTTAAAACGTCCTTTTTAGTACATGTAATGCCACCTATGGAGTTCCCGAGTTAGTGCTCGGCTACTAGCCAAAAGGCTGGAGGTTCAAGTCTACCTGAAGGTGCCTCAGAAGACAGGCCTGGCGATCTACTTCCAAAGAATTAGCCATTGAAACCCCTATGGAGCACAGTTCTACTCGGACACACGTGTCACCATGAGTCAGAACTGACTCTTCGGCAACTGGTTTTAGTGTCATCTAAATCTTCACGACAAATGTGTGAAGGAATTGTTGCTACGCCCATTTTAGAGATGACAAGACTGAGATCCTCAAAGATGAGGTGACTCATTCAACATCACCCAGTCAGTAAGAAGGGCAGCTGGGACCCAGGCACAGGCTTTAGAATTCAACCCCAATGTCCTTTCCATTCTGTCACATCGCCTCTTGGGAGTATTCTGAAATAGAGGGGGAATTTACTTCACGAGCTTGGTTTCTTTCTCTCTTTCTTTCTTTTTATCAAAGATCTCCTAGTCTGCATGAGAAAAAACAACAGGGCCTGGGCAGCAGGGAGGAGGAGGCCTTGACTGAGAGGTGAGGGACACACACTTAGCTGGGAACCAACACCACTCACTTTATCCTCAGACATCTGCAGAGCCCAGGGGAACAGTCAGGGATCCCTGGGCTGGCTGCTCAGCAATATCGAATCTACCTCTACCATCTCCTTACTCCCTGGATGACCTGTTTGTGCCCCCAGTTCCTTGCCTTTAGGAAAAAAAGAAAAAAAACACAGTTGCAGGGGAGTCAACTCCAACTCATGGCGACCTCCTGGGAGTCAGAGTAGAACTGTGCTCCACGGGATTTTCAGGGGCTGAGTTTGGGAAGCAGGTCATCAGGGCTTTCTGGTGACGCACCTCTGGGTGGACTGGGACCTCCCACCTTTCAGTTAACAGCTGAGGGTGTCAACTCTTTGCAAATGACTTTTTGAAAGGAAGTAATAATATCGATCTCACAGAGGGACCGTGAGGTTGTTGAGATACTTGACGCAAAGCAGGCTTTTCCTTCCTCCCTCCCTCCCTCCCTCCCTTCCTTTCTTCCTCCCTCCCTCCTTCTGCCCCCCAGCCTCCCTCCCTCCCTCCCTCCTTCTGCCCCCCAGCCTCCCTCCCTCCCTCCCTCCTTCTGCCCCCCAGCCTCCCTCCCTCCCTCCCTCCTTCTGCCCCCCAGCCTCCCTCCCTCCCTCCCTCCTTCTGCCCCCCAGCCTCCCTCCCTCCCTCCTTCTGCCCCCCAGCCTCCCTCCTTCCCTCCCTCCCTCCTTCTGCCCCCCAGCCTCCCTCCCTCCCTCCTTCTGCCCCCCAGCCTTCCTCCCTCCCTCCTTCCCTCCCTCCTTCTGACCCCCAGCTTCCCTCCCTCCCTCCCTCCCTCCTTCTGCCCCCCAGCCTCCCTCCCTCCCTCCTTCTGCCCCCCAGCCTTCCTCCCTCCCTCCCTCCCTCCTTCTGACCCCCAGCCTTCCTCCCTCCCTCCCTCCTTCTGCCCCCCAGCCTTCCTCCCTCCCTCCCTCCCTCCCTCCTTCTGCCCCCCAGCCTCCCTCCCTCCCTCCCTCCCTCCTTCTGCCCCCCAGCCTTCCTCCCTCCATCCCTTCCTTCCTCTTTGCTCTGTTTGGTATCTTTAACCCAAATGGGCTGAATTAGTTCACTCAAGGAGCCTGAGTTGTCTGTTTTGTCCTTCACCCTCACCCCTCCGCCCCCACCCCATCCTCCATAGTACATACCACCCTGTGTTCTTCAGGTGACACAGCCCATGGTGTCATGTTCATCCCTTACATCAGGGACCTACAGGACAGGCCCACGTGCAGTCACAGCCGACCACCACACACATCAGGGTGAGGACCTCCCCAGACATCCTCTTGTCTCAGGCAGAACTAACCGTTCAGACCAACCTATGCAGTGTGGGTAGCCTACTGCTGGGGAGACCTCCTTCCCAATTCCAGGCCTGCAGGGCCCAGTCAAAGGCTTGCTCCCTTGCTTTCTTATATAACAGTGTGAACCCAGAGAAGGAGTCCTTCTAGTTTTTTCCAGTTGCCATCAAGTCAACTCAGACTCACGGTGACCCCAAGTCATGGCAATTCATGTGCATCAGAGTAGAACTGTGCTCCATAGGATTTTCAATGGCGGACTTTTTGGAAGTAGATTGCCAGGCCTTTCTTATGCGGCACCTCTGGGTGGACTCCAACCATCAACCTTTCAGTTAGCAGCTGAGCATATTAACTGTTTACCCACCCAGGGACTCTTAAGGGGCTGCTAGTACACGGTGATAAAGACCCCCAAGGAGAGAGGTAGGACTTGGAGCTAGGCCTCGAGAGTCAACGAGTCCTTAGCACAATGACACCCCTTCTCAGTGCTGAGTGCCCCTCAGCCCTTCACCCCAACAGTCTCTCTCTCAAGTGAAATCATCCTCATGCTCTCCTGTAATTTCCTACCTGACTCATGTTTTCAGCGTCTCTGCTGCCCCCACAGAATCCTTCTTCCCAGGACTGCGTGAATTCTCTGGAGGTCAGGGGACAGTGGCTGTTTTCTTTTAGTTTCTCCTTAGATGTTCTGTTTGTTGATCGAATTATTTTCTTCCTGGCTCCGAGCTGGCGGCTGACACAGGCTCACCCGTGCTAATTAGCTAAGCCAGCTGGCGTGTTGGTAAGGTTTTTCTGTGCTCCTCAGTGTGTGTTTCTTTTTATAAACATGATCAATACCCTCCCCGGCTGGGCTCCTGCACACACTCCCTATTGTTCTCCTGTTTGCATTGTGCCGGAGTTTTGGTCAAGGACTCAGGGAGCCTCTGAAGACACGCTTTTCCCCGAGGCTGGCATCCAGCCTGAAGCCCGGGGACCACATAGCAGATGTGGCCGGACCTTCCTGTTTCCTGCATCTGCAGCTCGGAGCAATTTCTAGTAGATTTTTTTTGAGGATGGTGCTCCAAGAAGCCCAAGTGGATGCCAGGCAGTTTAGTAACGATGAGAAATTGCTGCGTGACTCCAGGGCAAATCCCTCACTCCTGGGCCTCTGCTTCCTGGTTTCTTAGACGAGGGCTTAGTTCCTGCTTCCGCTGTGAGCTTCTCAGACAAGCCACCTGAGGTGGGAGTGTTGGTGGCACAGTGGTTTAGTGATAAGGCTGCTAACCACAAGGCTTGCAATTCAAATCCACTAGCTATCGTTGGGAACCAGAAAACCCTGGTGGCGTACTGATTAAGTGCTACGGCTGCTAACCGAGGGGTCGGCTAGTTCAAATCCGTCAGGCGCTCCTTGGAAGCTCTATGGGGCACTTCTACCCTGTCCTTATAGGGTCGCTATGAGTCGGAGTCCACTCGATGGTACTGGGTTTGGTTTGGTTTTTTTTTTTTTTTTTTTTGGTCCTTGGAAACCCTCTGGAGCAGTCCTACTCTGACTTCTAGGGACTTAACAGAAATATTTGTATTTTTTTAAGCAGGAAGGATGGACTCCCTGAGTGGCACAAATGGTTAACGTGCTCCAAGGTGAAAGGTCAGAGGTTTAGCACTCAGAGGCCCCTCAGAAGAAAGGCCTAATGACCTACTTACGAAAAATCAGCAATTAAAAACCCTATGGAGCACAGTTCTACTCGGACACACATGGGGTCGCCAGGAGTTGGAATCTATCCCATATTAACTAGTTAACTATTTATTGTCATATGTAACACACATATGGAATCCCTGGATGTCGCAGAAGTTTAAGTGCTCAGCTACTAAACAGAAGGTTGGCCGTTTGAAGGCAACCAAAGATGCCTCAGAAGAAACTTGAGGCAATCTACTTCTGAAAAATCAGAGCCACTGAAAAGCCTGTGGACCAGGGTTCTACTCGGACACACAGGGGGTCGCCAGGAGTCAGTCAGACTGGGCGGCACCTGGCTAGTTAGTGGGAAGTTCTACTCGGACACACAGGGGGTCGCCAGGAGTCAGTCAGACTGGGCGGCACCTGGCTAGTTAGTGGGAAGTTCTACTCGGACACACAGGGGGTCGCCAGGAGTCAGTCAGACTGGGCGGCACCTGGCTAGTTAGTGGGAAGTTCTACTCGGACACACAGGGGGTCGCCAGGAGTCAGTCAGACTGGGCGGCACCTGGCTAGTTAGTGGGAAGAGTTTGAGGAAAATACTTTCACACACAAGCTGTGACTTGCTCCTCATCTCAGTCACGAACTGGACAATGCAGACCTTTGCCAGGTGAGTATACCAAGAAGCCACACCTGGCAGGTGCAGGCTGAAGGCTGACCCTCCTCCTCTGGCTGGCTGTACCCTCCTTATTGACTATTAGGATTGTCTGCTTTTTTGCAAAGTAGACACGAGACACTTCTCTCATGTACTCCCTTCCTCCGTTCTGTTTTCCAGCTGCAGTAACTGGGTGTGCCCAGGGTGCAGACTGCAAAGGAGATGTCTTCAGTATGTTTTTGTTTTACTTTTTTTAATAAACAGATGCTAGTTCAAATGTTGTTTTATTGACAACTCATTCTGGGGTTTGGATTTTCTTGCTGCCTTCTTCGGATTATTAGTGTTCTCTGAAAATCTCTAGCTGGCCAGATATTTGAGAGATTATCTTGTTCCTATCCAAGCTAATGAAAGATTTTTTTTTTCTATTTCTTTAAAAAAAAAAAAAAAAGTGATAGTAATGATATCTCAGTTTTACTGAAAACTTAGTACGGAATCCCCAAGTGGCACAAATTGTTAAGCCTCATCTATTAACTGAGAGGCTGGTGATGCCAACCCACCCAGAGGCACCTTGGAAAACAGGCCTGGCAATCGCTCCTGAAAGGCCACAGCCTTGAAAATCCCATGGAGGACAGTTCTGCTTGACACACATGGGTTGCCCTGAGTCAAAATTGACTCGATGGCAATGGATTTGGATTTTGGCTTAGTATGGGCCAGATATTGTGCTAAGCATTTAATATAAACTATTTGCTGTACTGTGGCAGCTTGCATGTTGCCATGAGGTTGGAAGCTATGCTATCAGTATTTCAAAAAACCAGCAGATAACCCATGGTGGGCAGGCTTCAGTAGAGCTTCCAGACTAAAACTAGGAAGAAAGGCCTGGCAGTCAACATCTGAAAATCAGCCAGTGAAAACCCTATGGATCACAACAAAATATTGCCTGTTGTAGTGCTGGAAGATGAGCCTCCTGGGTTGGAAGGCACTCAAAATACACAGTGGCCTCAACAACGAACTCGAGCATAGCAACAATCATGAAGATGGTGCAGGACCAAGCAGCATTCCATTCTCTTGCACGTGAAGTCACCATGAGTCACAGCCAACCCAATGGTAACAAACAACACCATTTCATTAACCTATATGTTGAACTTATGCCAACCTCATTTTATAAAAAAGCTCGGAGAGATCAAGGAACTTGCCCAAGGTCACACAGGCTGTAAGTAGTAGAGCTAGGAACCCAACCCTGGCCTTTCTGGCCTTGGAGCCCCTTCTCTCCTGGATCTTCTCCTGAGTCACCCATTCCAATTTTCAGCAATCCTAACTGCTAAGACATTGGTCATGTCTGATTACAACATGAGAGACTGGAAAGCACATTGGTCCGAAGGTCAACCCTAGGGTCTAGCCCTGACTTTATACCCTCCTGGCAATAAATCATCAATAAATCAATGAACTCTCCAAACCTCGGTTTTCCTACTTCACAAAGTTATCATGAAGAGTAAATAAGGTAACGCTCATGAAAATGCTTAGAAAACTATAAAGCACTCTAGGAATATCCAGTATTGTATTTTTTCCTGACCTTGGCCAAGACAGAGAACCACATTAACTCTGTGCAGCCTGGGATGGAACAAGTGGCCCCGCCCCTTAGTAAAGCCTGCATCTCTCCCCCACAGCCAGTCCTGCCACTGCCCAGAGGTGTGAGTGTTACATCTCCTCCAGCACTGGGTTCTGCAGCAATCTCCAGCTCTTTTCCTCCCCAGGCTCCCTCTGGACTTCTAGGAGACTAGAATGGCTGAGTCAGCTGCATTTTCTCCCACCTCAGGGCTCCCTTAAACCTGTTACTGAAATTGGCTCCATGGTACCAGCAGGTTTGCTTGCCATCCAGCAAGTCCCCAGAGGGTTCCCATTAATCACATTTGCTCTCTGTCGTCTCTCTGGCTGGCTCTGAGGACAGCAGGTAGGTGCACAGAGCTTCTGTGTGTGTAGCGGTATGCGTGAGTGTGCCTGTCCCCTGGGAGCAGCCGAGGACCAAGTTCCCCTGCAATAAAAGTGAGTTAGTTGCTGCTTTCCTGATAACCATAATTCATCCCACTTCTTTCCAGGCAGTGACAGACCCTGAGGTGATGCATCTCCATAACTGGGAGAAATCAGCTATGTTAGTCCTTCTCTAACACAGAGCAAGCTCTTGGATAGGTCCCATGGAAACCTGCCAGACTCTCTGCTGTTAAAAACACACTCTTCTCTTTCAGCCCCTGGTTCCTGGACTCCCACTATGATCTAGGTGGGCTCCAGAGCACCGGAGACACCCTGCCCTGCTCTGCTGGGAAGCTAGTCCTCTCTAGGAGGTGGGTTCTACCAGAGCCTTTCAAATACTTCCGCCCACCCAAGTTCCCTTCTGGCAGAGGAGCCTAAGTGCATACCCCCCGGGGGGTCTGGGGGCACAGCCTGAAGCAGTTCTGCCACAAACTTAACATGTCTTTGAAGTTGTATGTTTTATCTTAGGAATTCATGTGAATTTTGCATTCCATTCTATAAGATATCTGTTTGTTTTAATATAAAAAACCCTTTACCCAAAATCTTCAAGCAAAATGGATGCCCCAGGAAGATACAATAAGTTTATTCTATGCCTTTATACTGCCTAGTTTGCCACTGCTTACCCCCAGGGGTACAAGCACTCTTGTTAGAGAAGCATATGCAATAAGAACAACAAGCAAGAAAGTATAGGTAGTCACAGCCTTCCTCTTCCCCAGTCTTCGAAAAAGATCCTCTGTCTGTCTCCTTAGCTCATGCCTTTTCTTCTGGACACTAGAACAATGGGGGGAGATGAAGAACTGGGGGAATTTGGAAAGGCTAGACTGATCCACACTGTCGAAATGCTCCAGAGTGTTTATTGAATGGTTTTCCTTTTTGCCTTAGCTCAGCCTTATCGCCAAGAATCAAATCTTCATCAGACAAAACAAAACAAAACCCATTGCTGTCGAGTTGATTCCAATTCATAGTGACCCAGTAGGACAGAATAGAAGTGCCCCGTAGGGTTTCCAAGGAGCGCCTGGTGGATTTGAACTGCTGACCGTTTGGTTAACAGCCATAGCTCTAAACCACTATGCCACCAGGGTTTCCCTAATCGGACACAATAGCCTTAAGGTTTCAGTGGAGCTTCCAGACTAAGACAGACTGAGAGGAAAGGCCTGGCAGTCTACTTCTGAAAATTAGCCAGTGAAAACCTCAGAGATCACAGCAGAACATTGTCTGACTTGCTTGCTTTGGACACATCATCAGGAAAGATCAATCATTATAGGAGGACGTAGTGTTTGGTGAAGTAGAGGACGAATGAGGGCATGGAGACCTTCAGTGGGATGGATTGGCACAATAGCCGAAACAACGGACTCGAACATGCCCAGGATCATGAGGGTGATGCAGGAGCAGGCAGCGCTCCCTTCTGTTACACGTAGGTCACCGTGAGTCAGAGTCGACTGGGCAGCAGCTAACAATAATAACAGCCCTCCAGTAGGCTGTGAAGGTAACAGCATAGGCACCTTTATTGTTTGCCTGCCTATCATTTGCACCTACCTGAGGGAGGGAAAGGTAGCTTCTTCATAAGTTATAAAGATCTTAGTGGATACGATCCTGAGAAAACTGGGGCAGAAGAGCAATAGCTCTTTTTTTCCAATTCTAATTGTCTCAAGGGGAAGCTCAGTTAAGAAGAAAACTGATCTTGGGATCGAACAGTCCACAGATGAGAAGTCTAGGGGAACTTCGAAAACAAAAGTGGGGAGAATTGATTTAGCTGAATGGAAGCCTTTTGGATGATCAAGGGGATCCATTTTGGATTGGACAAGTAGGATCAGCTGGTTACCAGAGAAAGTCCCCAGAGGCCAGACAACTCTGCTTAGAACAATTTAGAGGAATCTCCTTGCCTGGAGACAGGGGGCTGGACCAAATGATGTGTTACAGTCTCCTCTAGCTCCTCCCTCTTTTTCCTCACTACTCACTGTAGTCCCCAGAAGGTACAACAATAAAAAAAAAAAAAACAGTAGGTGAGATAAATTATGGGACGCCAATGTGCAACCTGATATAATATTTGCCATATTTCTTAGGCAGACAAGGAAAACATCCAGCTCTGTGATTTTGCTTGATACAACAAAGCCAAACCTTTTTCACATAAGTGTACAAGGAAGCCACGAGCGAGAGAGCCATAAACACCTCAGAGCAGCTCTGCAGACAGCCCCGTTCGGAGACACATTTCAGCGGGGGTGGCAGGGGTGGGGAGGAAAGATGAAGCTTGCCAAGTCATGGAGCGGTGATTTGCAGGGAGCGTAGTATGGATGTTTCAAATCGTTTCCTTTTCGTTAGTACCTAATCTCCCAGCTGTTCTCTGAGCATTGGCTCAAATGCTGGGAAGCAGTCAGCGTCAAATGTAAAAGCCACAGGGCTCCTTAAAATTACGTTATCTTGCTACGTTGGTGTGTCCTGTCAACCCAAGCTCCTGTACAGCTTCTCGGAGAAGAAGTCGTTGTCTGAGGATGAATTTAAAGGAAAATGAACTGTTTCTATCAAGGCCACTTAAAATTAAATGTAGCTTGGGTTCTGGTCTTCTTTGAGGACTCGCAAGTGCTTGAGGGGGGTAATTTCACGGCTACCGTCCCAAATTCCTCCTGGCATCTCTCTGGGCTGTAGTGTCTGAAGTGACCAGGAGTGGGTGAGCCTCCGGAAAGTGGAACCAACATCTAACACCAGAGTCCCAGATGAAAGTTGGCTCCATTTACATTCAATGGATTCTGTGCTATGAACTGGTGAGCCTGTTCACATCAATTAACTCATTTAGCCCTGTGAGACGCATGGTAAACCAACCAATTGCCGTCGAGTCGATTCTGGCTCATGGTGACCCCATGTGTGTCAGAGTAGAACTGTGCGCCATAGCATTTTCAATGGCCGGTTTTTCAGAAATAGATTACCAGGCCTTTCTTCCAAGGTGCCTCTGTGTGGACTTGAACCTCCATCCTTTTCGTTAGCAGATGAGTCCATTAACCATTTGTACTACCCAGGGGCCCTGAGGCACATTGTTTTGGCCCTGTTTTTTTCACATGAGAAAACTGAGGTTCACGGGGTTGAAGCAACTTGCCCAAGGATCCCAAATGAAAAAAATCACGTAGCTCGGATTTGAGCTAAGGTTTCTAATGTCAAAACTTGGACTCCTACTCCACCACTCCTACAGGCAACTGACTTAGACATGGTCCCTGTTCTAAAAGATTGCAGAGTCTAGTGGAACTCACAGTCTAGTCTTGAAATATTTATTCAACAAATATTTAACATTTAGTAGAACAAACAGCCGGCCTGGTTGAGCAGTCCTCAAGCAGCTGTTTTAATGTCCCGTAGTTGTTATTGCTATTGTTTTATGAGTGGATGGCGGCCCCTGTTACCCGTGCTCGACAGGCACGGTCCATACCTACGGCTGCCTCATCACTGGAGGTTCTGATTCATTAGGTCTAGGGGAGGCCCAGACATCTGTATTTTTTAGAAGCTTTACAAGTGAATCACCACCTCCTGTCTGTGAGTTTGTCATACTGTAGTGGCTTGCGTGTTGCTATGATGCTGGAAGCTATGACACAGGTATTTTAAATACCAGAAAGGTCACCCATGGTGGACAGATTTCAGCAGAACTTCCAGACTAAGACAAGCTAGGAAGAAAGGCTTGGCAATCTACTTCCAAAAATCAGTCAATGAAACCTATGGACCACAACATAATATCATGCTGGAAAATGAGACTGTTAGCTTGGAAGGCCCTACAAAACAGCCACAGCAATATACTGGACCATGCCAACGAATGTGAAGACGGCTTAGAACCAGGCAGTGTGTCGTTCTGTTATACATCAGGTCACCTTGAGCTGGATCTGACTCAGTGGCGACTAAAAACAACAATACAGGTGACTCATCAGTTTGCCAGTTGAGAACCACTAAAAACCAAACCTTGGTGGAGACGTGTTCTTTGGGGGATGGGAAAATAACTTGGCTTTCCTGATTTTTATCCTTCATTTTTGACCTGGAAAAATTAATGAATGGAATTTGTCTCCTCTAGTTTATAACTTCTTGGATTGTTATATTTAACACTCAGTCCTAGACTAGACATTAGCTGGCTGATGTTGCTCATTTACCAGTGGCTGAAAATGATACATTTGAAACGATCATTATTGAGTTAGCTTCATATCCATCTTAGCTCTTCCCTACCTGTGGCCTTTCTGAAGACACTCTCCAAAAGGTCTCATCCTCCACCTCCACTGCTTCTGAAAATCTTATTGATGCTACTTTCAATACCTCCTCCCGCTGCTTCGTCTGTTTAATATTGCCAAACCTTTGCTTCAGCTCCGACATCTGCTCTCCATCCCTGTGCTTTGTGCTTTCATTAGTGAGTGAAGCACACTTCAGTGCCTCTAACCTGGGAGAGTTCAGGCCAGTGTGGCCCCCTCTGACCCTCAACCCTACTTCCTAGAACTCTAGGCCCAGCTTAGCCCAGGGGGAGGTCAGAAAACTTCGTAAGACCAGAGTAATGATGAAGAAAGGAAAAGCAGTGGATGGCTGTGAAAATATTATTCCTCTTTCCCTGCCCTGTACGCACATATCATGGTGGCACAGTAGTTAAGAGTTATGGCTGTCAACCAAAAGTGTGGCATTTCCCCAGCCACTCCTTGGAAACTCTATGGGGCAGTTCTATTCTGTCCCATAGTGTCACTATGGGTTGGAATCGACTCGAAGGCCACAGGTTTGGTTTTCTTGGGGGAGGTGGGGGGTTTAGGACCAACAGTTCACTTCCGGCCTTTAACACTCTTCTCTTCCTCCTATTCCTCCTTCTCTTTTTAAAATTCTACCCGTCATTTAACCCAAGAAAGAGAATCATCTAAAAGAAAAGAATCAGGAAATCTCAGTCCAAGCACTTTGTCCAGTCCTTTCATTTTACAGATGACAGAAGTAAGGCCCAGAAAGGGGAAGTGCTTTTCCCAAAGGCACACAGGCTCACCGTGCCATTAGCTAGGACTGGAACCTGGAGTCTCTGAGACTTCTTTCGAAGGTAGAAAGGAGAGGACCGTGTGTTTGTGTCAAGCCCCACGCTGAACACACACCTCCAGATGGCCAGGGATGTCAACTCCCTTCTCAAGCCATTCAGATGAACACTGGGACAACTGCTCTGGCAGAGCCAGATAAAAGAGAAGAGTTTCCATGAGGGGGTCAAGCCTGCAGTCCAGCAGACCAGCCAGCAGAGTGTTAGCCAGCTAGCCAGGGGGTCATTAGCACTCAGGAAAGATGACAAGCCTATGCTTTCTGTCTCTGGCCATGCACTATGTGTCTGCATTACATGACAGGAGCGACCCTGGCTGAAGATGGGAATCAAAGGCAGGGCCATCCCTGCAGCTGCAGGTTAATAGTGGACGAATTACATACTTGGAAAACAGTTTTCCCCTCGATGCATTATCTGGACCATTTCAAAGCCCTTTGTCTGGGCTAAGCTGGCTGCGGGTGATGTTTGCAGGCCGGGAACTTGCAGAAAAGATGTATTTTCTGACAGGGAGAAGGTCACCCGGGCAGAGGCCATTACAATGTGCTGCGGTCGGGTCGGAATTTCCTGGATCCCGATCGATGTGGCCTTGGGGCATTACTCAAGCATTGGGATTAGAGCGCAGGCCAAGAAAATGCTCTTCAAATTGGTCGACAAGTCAAACACCATGGGAAAGTCACTCTCTCGTTTACCCTCAATCCCTCAGTGCTTAAAGCCAGCTCCCTCCCCCTGTGTCAGCAAGGCTTCAGGGGTCAGAATAGGGAGCTCAACAGATGGGGGTACTGTCAAGAGAAGGCTGGCTTGGGGGAGCTAAGCGCAAAGAACTTCTGGCTGGCGGACAGGGGGCTGGGTTCCAGCCCCAGTTCTACCCTTGACTCATTGAATAGCCTTGAGTGGGTCGCTCAGTGCTCTGTCTCAGTTTACTCATCTGTAAAATGGGACTAATAGTACCTTCTTATAGATATCTTTGCTACGTTAGACACGTTAGACACAAGAGATGTTAAAACTCTTTGAAAACTTAAAAGAGAGATTATAATTTGGACATAATTTTGGAAACAAAGGTCCTTCTCACCAAGCCCCATAGGCATGTGTTCAGTGGGAACAGAATAAGTTACAATCGGTCCTTTCTGCAATCCAGCCAAATTTCGGGTGAGTAAAAAGAATTTGGAGTTCCTGGGTGGTACAAAGGGTTGATGCGCTTGACTGCTAAGCAAAAGGTTGGTGATTTGAGTCCACCCAGAGGTGCCTCGAAAGAAAGGCCTGGAGATCTACTTCTGAAAAATCAGCCATTGAAATCCCTGTGGAGCACAGTTCTTCTCTGACACACACGGGGTCACCATGAGTCGGAGTCAACTCAACAGCAACAGGTTAGTTAAAAATAATTCAGACCAAGCTCATAACGATGGGTGTTGTGCCCAGACGGCCATTCCCAAGGCAGTGGCCCCGTCCCGGGTCAGCCCTTTGTACCCATCCTATCTTCTCTGAGCTGTGCATTCCAAATGCAAACCGACCACAGCTCTAGCTGGATTTCAGGTGCTAGTTGGAGTTGGGCTCACTGACCTGTGAAGTTTCTTGGTTCCAAAATGTTATAGCACTGAGTTTATGGTTCAAAATCAGACTCTTCATCATGCGGATGCAATGAACTGCATCTGCTCCGAGAGACCAGGAATTGACCGACTCATTAAACACCTTACAGAACACACGTGGGCATTGGAGAATGCTCTTCTCTGTCCAGGGTTTCCATCCACAGGGACGTGGAGACAGCAGGCACAGGTGAGAAGTGCCTCTACTATCAATTTTTTATAACCAGCCCTGTGTCCCTAAGTCAGAAAACTTGGACTCCTACCTCCCATAAAGGTGATGCAAATGCCCACAATGTTCATGGAGATGGCCCCACACCCTGCTTGCTCATTCTCTGTCAACACTCACTTTAGTCCAGTTGTCCAGGTTCCATCCAGCTTCTGTGGCATCAGTCCCTTTCACTGGCCTGTCCTTTGTTCTTGATGTGCACATCTGGTCTCCACAGCTTCAGACCCGTGGCTCTCCTTTAAGGTCTCAGTCTTGGATTCACCCCACCAGCTCTCCTCAATCCAGATCTCCTCAATGGTAATAATTGCCTATAAAGAGGGGCACAGACTCCCTTTGCCCACTGTAGTGCTGTTTATCCAGGCACAAGTCATTTCTGCCATTCTCTTCTACGGTGCTAAGACCCTGATACAGGAAGTGGGTCCTGAATGTCATGACACCATCACATCCCAGAATCCCATCCTGTTGTTAGTCGGGCCCTTTCTTCTAATAAAATATTATGCAGAACCATGGTATGTAGACTACATACTTTTTAAAAGGTGGGTGCATCTCCAATTGATACAGAGACTCTTGAATCCCCCCCGCCCCGCCCTTTGCCCAGAAGCCCCTGAGAAGGGTCCTTAGAGACCTGGCTATCCCACTGAGCCCACTTTGAAAACCCCTGATCTAGTCCATCCCTTCATTTTATAGGTAAGGAAACTGAGGCACAGAGAGGTGAAATGACTTTTGGCTAAGTCGCACAGCTCTAAATGGTAAAGCTAAGTACTCTTAGTATCTAGAGCACCCACCTATTAAGTCAGCACTCTTTCCCCTACACTTCAATGCTTCCATCATATCACCATCATCATCCTCTTCATCACAGTGTCCTCCAGCCCTTAATAAACATTGTTCAACAAGCTTCCTTTTGTGTCTGTCTGCAACTTTGGATGTTATTTCTGAGCCCACTGTGGTGTCCCTTCTAGTGATTCAGGACAGAATAGCCCAGGTGGAAGCAGAAATGGCACAGGACGAGGTCAGAACTGAGACCCAGAGGCTCTTAACTAGCCTCCCAGTTCTGCTTCGTAAGAACTGAATACTCTCTTGGGGCTTCGCTTTCTTCATCTGTGAAGTGGGAAGGGCACCATCCTCGTCAAAGACTTATCGTGAGAGTCCAGTGGGGTTGCATCCATTCAAACGCGTGACACTTGCCCTGCACATAGTGGGCGCTCTACTAAAATACATTCATATTGAGGCTCAGGCCCCCAGGGAACCTGTTTGAGGAGCTCCTGCTTTGCCTGAACAGAGCTGGTACTTCCATGAAAATAAATGCAGCTTCTTTTCTCTGGCCTTAGCTGAAAAAAATAAATAAACAAACAAGAGATGGGGTGAGAGGCTGGGGAAGGGATGTGGCAAAAGCCAAAGAAAGAAAGAGAGAGGGAGATTGATTTCTGGGCAGAATTTATACCTTTTTGGTTTTTTCAAAGGTAAATGAATAGATTGTTGTTGTTTTTCTGCCTGCCGCTGAGAGTGTGTGTGCACCCCTGTTATGTATGGGCCGTTTTAAAGGCTTCTGGAAGCAATCCCTAACATTTTCTATAGGTGCAGACAGATAATTGAATGCTTTCAAAGACCACGGTGAGGCAGGGAAAGTTCCATTTTGCTGTGTGTCGTTGCCTGCACTGACTGGGCGTGTGGTGTGTGTTTCCCTGGGGAAGCTGAATGTCTCTTTTGCTTTTCTTCCCACCACTGCCCCCTCACCCCTGCCCCCCCACCTCTGATGAAGCACTTAGACAGAGGCAGGAAACAATATACGATCGCCCCAAAGTCACACCAAATAAACGCAGCAACAGCTCCTAGCCACTTCTCTGGCTGCTAATGAAAAGTGCTGCCTCTTGGCTCCTGGGCCTGCCACACAGGGGCCTTTCTGCTCCTGGCAGGAGCCCAGGCAGCTCTGGGCAATGGTGGGTTCCTGTTTTAATTTGTTGCCTGTGCAGGCAGAACAAAGTGACATGAGGAGAAAGGACCAGGAGGTTTCCTCCTGCTGCTATTTCTCCACACGGCAGCCATGGTGTGATTAGGGGGTACATGTCTGGGGAGGTCAGTGCAAGTGTGTGTGTGTGTGTGTGTGTGCGTGCGCGTGCGTGCATGCCTGTGTGCACACAGGGGCAGAGACCTGAGTGTGTCTCCAGGTAGAACAAGAATATGCTGCATCCAGGTGGTGAAAAGTTCCTTTTAGAACATTAAGAGGAGAAACACAGGGTCTGAGGTAAGGAGCTAAAGAAAGCCCACCCTTCCAGATTCATGTCGAATTCAATTAACACTGACAAGCAATCTTTACAAATGCTAAGTAGGTTAGTCCTCTCTTGGTTTTTTGTAGAGTCCATTCCAACTGATAGCAGCCCCATGTGTTAGCGTAGAACTGCCCCACAGGGTTTTCTTTGCTGTAATCTTTACGGAAGCAGATTGCCAGGCCTTTCTTCTGCGGCACCACTGGGTGGGTTCAAACCACCAAACTTCAGGTTAGTAGTCAAGCACAAACCATGTGTGCCACCTGGAGATATCACAACTACTCTTAAAAATACTGCCTTTCTTGACCAGACTTGCCTGGCGTGACAGAGTCTGGAGAAACCCTGAGAGTATGGCCCCTGGACACCCTTTCGGCTCAATAATGAAGTCACTCCTGAGGTTCACCCTTCAGCCAAAGATTGGACAGGCCCATAAAACAAAACGAGGCTAAAGGGGTGCACCAGCCCTGGGGCAAGGACCAGAAGGCAGGAAGGGACAGGAAAGCTGGTAATAGGGAACCCAGGGTTGAGAAGGGAGAGTGTTGAAATGTTGTGGGGTTGTTAACCAACGTTATAAAACAATATGTGTAATGAGAAACTAGTTTGTTCTGTAAACCTTCATCTAAAGTACAATAAAAATAATAAATGTATTAAAAAAATACTGCCTTTCTCGGCTTAAAGATAAACTGAGGCTTAGAGATGTAAGTGAATTACCTAAAGTCTACCTGAACTGGCTCTAATTTCAGCCCAAGTTTTACTATATTTGGCATGCCCTACTGCATTTGTTATTATTGGCTTTCCTTTGTAGGTGACTTTTCATTTATCCCTCACTGCTCTTATAATTGTCTCTTTATCTTTGGTTTTGGCAAGTTTGATTATAATATGTCTTGGTGAATTTCTTTTAGCATCTACCTTATGTGGAGTTCGATGAGCATCTTGGATAGATATGTTTTCATCTTTCACAATATCAGGGAAGTTTTCTGCCGACAAATCTTCAACAATTCTCTCTGTATTTTCTGTTATCCCTCCCTGTTCTGGTACTCCAATCACTTGTAGGTTATTTCTCTTGATAGAGTCCCACATGATTCTTAAGGTTTCTTCATTTTTTTTAATTCTTTTATCTGATTTTTCTTCGAATATATTAGTGTCAAGTGATTTATCTTCGAGTTCAGAAATTCTAGCTTCTACTTGCTCAATTCTGCTCCTCTGACTTTCTATTGAGTTGTCTAATTCTGCAATTTTATTGTTAATCTTCTGAATTTCTGATTGCTGTCTGTCTATGGATTTTTCCAGCTTATTAAACTTTTCATTATGTTCCTGAATAATCTTTCTAATTTCTTCATTTGCTTTATCTGTGTGTTCCTTGGCTTGTTCTGCGTATTGCCTCATTTCCTTGCTGATGTCTTGAAGGGTTCTGTATATAAAACTTTTGTATTCTGCATCATCTGCTTATTCCAGGAATGCACTTTCATCTAGAAGATCCCTGGGTTTTTTGTTTTCAGAGCCTGCTGAGGTGATCATGGTCTGTTTCTTTATGTGACTTGATATTGACTGTTGTCTCCGAGCCATCTAGAATTTATTGTATTAGTTTATGCTTGCTTACTGTGTCATAGCTGCTTGCTTTGTTTTGTTTTGGTATACCCCTATGGGTTGCTTGAGTGAGCTAACTTGATTATTTTTGCCTTTGGAGCTCTGGTGTCCTGTCCCCAGCTGGCTAGAGCTGTTATCAGGTACATCAGTCTAGGAGTCCATTCAGTTTTCTTGTATGAATTCAGCTCAGGTTTCCAGGTAGCTGATCATCAAGTGTGTGGTACGGGCTCCGTCCTGCAGTCTTAGAGGGGCACAGGTGACTGGCGTATATACCGGTATCTGATTGCAGCACAGGGGTCATGCTCTGAACTAAGGCAGGGGGCTGAGAGTCGACCCCCAAGTGTCTCTGAGGAAAACGTGTCTCTGTTCCCTAGAGTGTGCTGGTGGGTGGGTTCTGCAGAGGGACCATGGGCACCCAAAGTTTTTGGTTGTAAGGACTGGGAGGTACCGGTCGTCTTTGGACCCCTGTCGTGGGTGGCTAGGTGACCTGAGTGGAGCTACCAGTCCTTAGGTCCCTGATGTGTGTAGGTAAGCACCTTTTTTAATAGGCAAAGCAATGTCAAACGTCAAACACCCACCTCTCCACCACACCGCTGAAATGGTTGGGGTTTGCCAACAAGGGCCTATTCTCCTGAAATAGGCCCACACACGTCCATGCAGAAGGGAAAGGTGCTCAAGGTCCACGGATGGTTTATGCTCGGACAGGAGCCGCTTCTGTGCTGAGCTCCCCCGCTTAATGGAGCTAGCAAATTATCTTTTCCCTGCAATTGCAAATTTTTTCCTTCCCCAAGGCCGGGAGGACGGCTCCAGGTGCTCACCAGGGTCTATCTCAGGCCCAGGGATTCAGCTGCTGAAGCCGACTTGGGGGTGAGGGGAGCGTGGTAAAATATACGCTTTTGCCAGGAGCACCGTTCTCCTCAGGTTCTGGACGTGTGAGTGGGCTGTGTCGCTGGCTGCTTCTCCCTGAGGAAACTGCGGCTGCCACTGCCACCGCAGCCGCCGCCACTCCGGGAATGGTGCCCGAGGGCTCCCCGCGATTCAGGTCCGGCAACTCCTCTCCGCTTCTGAACAGTCTCTTCCTTCCCCTGCCCCTCAGTTTGTTGTCTAAGCTTGCCTTTGATGCTCAGGGCTCCCAGCTTGTCACAACTATACTCCTTTCACTTGTTTTTTCAGGTCTTTGTTGTAAAGAGGGCTCGACGGAAGCATCTGTCTATTCCGCCATCTTGGCTCCACCTCTGCCCTACTGCATTTGTAGGGTAGAGCAGAAAGAGACTGTCTTAAGGTTTCAGATTCAGGCTCTGGGAACAACTCAGCAAGGTTATTACTCCTGGTGAACAAGCGTGGGACAGAAGACACAGGGCCCCTCCTGTATGCTTCTAAGAAACGAAATGTTCCATGCATTCCTGTGCCATTGCTGTGTATCCCCCTGGAGGGGGGACTGCCCACTGTGCACTGGCCCTTGACTAAGAACCCCATGAATATTATCCCCAACCCTCATGCCGCCATCAGAGAATGTAACTCAGCTGCTCAAGGTCATCAACTAATACGGGGCCAAACCAGGATTCTAACCCAGATACCTCCTTTTAGCTAAGAGGGTTTATCTGCTCTGGGTGTGTGAGCTGGGTTCAGAGCACATCATATGGGTGTCTTAGCTTCCTCCAGGTCTATCGCTGTTTCAAGCCGCACTCCCAGGGGGTGAAGAGCACACCAGGATACTCAGCCTACTAATGCTTTCTTCTTGGCTTCATGGTAATCTGTCTTGTTTCTTTTATTGGAATGCAAACTCTCCAAGAGCAAAGCTCCAAAGCCAAGAAGTTTTACTTTGCTTTTAGCCCTTCTTCACCCAATCTAAGCAATCACTAATTAAGCACTTACTACATCATATACTATGCTAAGTATTTTATGCATTCTCTTATTTAACACTCGTATCAATCCTAGGAGGTAGAGATTATTGTTATTCCCATTTTACAGATGGAGAAATGAGGCTCAGCAATGTTAAGTAACTTACCCAATACTAAACACATAGCTGGTATTCAAACCATATTGAAAGCCAAAAGCCCATGCTCCACTCCTGTTTCCTGCCTCACAGTGTGTATTGTTTAAGTGCTTCCCCCCTTTCTTTTCATCCTGTCACCCCCACTACTCCCCACACCAATTTTCAGAGGTATTTAGTGCTATTTTGCCCTCCCATGGAGCCTTGGCTCTCCTTGGCAGGGATTTGTCAAGTCTGCAGTGAGGTTCTGTTATGTAATCCTGGGGACATAGGAGCTGAGTGTCCCTGTTGTTTGGAGAGTTCTGAAGTGATCCTTCCCTTGTCCACCTCACATTACTCTCAAAGGCAACAGCTCAAAAGCTCAAAAGCTTGGGCTCTGGAGTCAGAAGGCCTGGGTTGGATCTCTACTTATTAGTGACTTTCAACAACATGATTAACTATTTATGACTTGGTTTCCTTATCTGTAAAATGGAGATAATAGTATCTACTTCATATCTTTTTTTATGTAAATAAAATGAGCTATATATGTAGAATCCTTCCTTTGAACAGTACTTGGAACATAAAAACAATAAATGCTAGCTAATAATAATTTTGGAGCCCTGGTGGCACAATGGTTCAGAGCAATGGCTGCTAACCAAAAGGTCAGCAGCGTGAATCTACCAACCACTCTTTAGAAATCCTATAGGGCAATTCTACTCTGTCCCATAGGGTCGCTATGAGTCAGAATCAACTTCATGGCAATGAGCTTTTGGGAAAAATAAGTTTCCTTCCACATCTAAAATCTATGATTCTGTTGAATATTGCAATATTAAAGTTAAGAGTCATTTGGTTGGCCCAAAGTCCAATCTTTAGGCAAATAAGGGATTTGTAATCAGAAGACCTGAGTTTGAATCCTATATCTACCACTTACTGGTATCTATCACTTGGACAAATTGTTTAAACTTAGTCTCAGTTTTTCAAATGATAATAACAAGTATCTGCCTTTGTCATAGAATTGTTTTGAGAATCAAATGAAGGAATATAGTGAACAAGATAAAGGGAATGTTATATTGTCAATTGATTATTACATGAAGATAAATGAGGCTTAAAGAGGCTAAGTGGTTTACCCAAAAGAAACTGCTCACTCACCAGGGTGGTATCACCAGCTTAAACAACAGTTAAGTTTCCGCCATCATGCCATTGCACTTGGACTGGAGGACCCAGCAATCAGAGGCTGTCTGGGTAAATGAAGACTGGAGCCAGGCGAAAAGCTGTCAAGAAAACAAGAGTGAGGTATCATGGTGCGAAATGGCAAACAGATTGAAGAACTGGGAAATCAAAGAAAGTCAAACCAAAAATAAGCTTTCATCAAAACAAGAGTAAGTACACAGGTCGTGTCAACCAACAGTAGATACAATATGGCGACAGTCTTAGGCAGAAACAGCGTTTACCTAACGCAGACCCCAACTATGGCACGGAGGAAGATCCGCCCCCTTCGAGGTCCTTGCAGAGGATACTTTACGCACATTGTCTCTGCCCAGGCCCTAGTTCCTAACGTCTATGATCCCCAAGTACGTTGCCGGGGCAACTGTTTCATACGTGTGATCTGTCTCCCTGGCCTCAGCTGATAGGTCATGGGAGAGGCAACCGACTCAACTTGGGTCAACCAGAACTCCTTACTAAGATTTTTTAATTTCACACCCAGGCTGAAGCTTTAAGGCTCAGAAGCTGCCGGCAGCTCTATTGCTCTCTTTTCTATCATATGGAGAAAGCTTAGTCTGTAGTGAAAGAAAAGAATAGAGCTAAGGCTCAAACCTGTTGCCACTGAGTCAATTTCAACTCATAGAGACCCTATAAGACAGAGTAGAACTGCCCCATAGGGCTTCCAAGGAGCGGCTCGTGGATTTGAACGGCCGACCTTTTAGTTAGCAGCTGAACTCTTAACCACTACACCACCAGGGTTCCAAGGCTCAAACCAACACAGAAAATAGTGATGAAAAGTGAGGCCTGATGGCTTTAAGACCCTGCTTGCAGTTGTTTCTGAGACCTAACCACAGTCCTGACTCTGCATTTTCTTATAATAAATCACCATTTGCTTAACCTTGTTCCAGTTATATTTTATTCTTTGTAATCAAAACTGACCTAATACTTTTATAAGCTAGTACAGGATTTCCCCAGTGGTCCTCTTCTTAGGGCTCTGGCATAAGATCTTGGTGGCAAGATGTGGACTCTTGGGCAAATTGTAATTTACCCATGTAGATTGTCTCTTGCCTCTGAGGATCAGCCCTTGTCGTTGGGCCCAGCTATGGCGCCTTATTTTTTATGACACCTTACCTTTCTCCTTCTCACAAATCTCCTTTATTAATCCAAACCTATTCATGCTGTCAGCACATGGATATCCAGATACATTTGATTTCACAGGGCACGCATGGCTTAGTTGTCAGGCAAGTGAGCTGAGTTAAAATAAGGGCTGTCTACACCCCTTAATCCTCTTGAGAATGTACCCTTGAATTCATAACCCACGTTGGTGTTCAGGGTCTTGAAAACAATGCCTCCCCATTTGCTTTGCTCTATGATATTCCTGTTCTAACTTCACCCCGTGCTCCTCCCCCCATGTACTTATACTAATCCTTTTTTCTACTTACCACCTCACTCTAATGAGACGTGGTCTTAAGGAGCAATGTGCTAAGAGATAAATATAGTTTAATGCGGTGATTCTCATCAAGGTGTTTAGGAAGAGGGAATGATAATTAAAATCCCTGGGAGGAGGGCATTTGTGTAGTTATAAAAGGTATATTTAATATTGATTGTTTTTATAATGCAAAACATAGAAAAAGCTCAATATAATAATTTCACATGATTTTGGATAGGTGGTAGATAGCGTGAGACTACATCGAGATGTAGAATGCAAAAAGATTCAGGACCACTCCACATTTTCTTTACCACGTTTATTAAGATCTAACTTACAAATGGTAAAATGTATAGCTCAGTGAATTTTTACATATGGATACACCCAGATCAAGATATAGAACATTCCTACCACTCCAGAAGGCTCCCTTGTGTCTTCTCCCAGTCAGTAACCACCACTACCACCCACCCCTCAAAGGTAACTATTATTCTGATCTCTGTTACCATAGACAACCTTTTCATGTCTTGGAACTTCATATAAATATAGTCATACAATATCTACTCTTTTGTCTCCGGATTCTTTGTTTAACATGCCATCTGTGAGAGTCATCCATGTTCTTGTGTGAATAGTGGCTCGTTATTTTTCATTGTTGCATAGCACCAATGCAATCAAATCATTGTACAAATGAATGGATACTGTTGATGGATATTTGTATTGTTTTCAGTTTACCCAAAATTCAGGTCCACCTGGAACCTCAGAATGCGAGCTTACTTGCAAATAGGATCTTTGTAGATGTCTCTAGGTAAATGAAGATGAGGTCATTCCAGATTAGGATGGGCCCCAATTCAATGACCGGTTCCTTACAAGAAGAGAAAACAGACACCCAGGGGAAAACACCATGCGAAGGAGAGGTAGAAACTGAAGGGATGCATTTATAAGTCAAGGGATACTGGGATGGCCAGCAACCAACAGAAGCTAAAAGAGGAACATAGAATAGATTCTCCCTTAGAGCTCCAGTGGGAACCATCCCTGCCAACGCCTTGACTTCAGGCTCCTAGCCTCCAGAATCATGAGAGAATAAACTTCTGTTGTTTTGAGCCGCCTAGTTGTGGAACTTGGTCACAGCAGCCCTTGGGAATGAATACAGCTGCTGTGAACAACCTTGAACATGACTTTTCGTAGACATAAGCACTTATTTCTGTTGGATATGTACCCAGGTAAGTCCTAGGGTATATACATGTTTACAGGACAGAGTAGGATTGCCCCATAGGGTTTCCAAAGTGTGGCTGGTGGATTCGAACTGTTGACCTTTTGTTTAGCAGATGAGCTCTTAGCCACTGCACCACGGGGCGCCTAGCCTCAGTAAAAAAAAAAAAAAAAAAAAAAACTACCAAATAATTTTCCAAAGAAACTGTATCTACTCTACAATTTGAAAGTTCAGTTCTTCAAAGAGTCACTGAGCGCCTATTATAAGCCAGCACTTCACCAGATGTTGGGAATGCTGGGAGGAGCCAGGCACCCCCCATTGCCTAGAAGTGCTAATAGCCTGGAAACCACATCAACAGATGGTCTCTATATAACACTAGTAAGCACTAGGTCGGAGGTGTGCCTCACAAGGGAACCCACTGCTCAGCCTTGGGACTCTGGAGTTGGCTTCCCAGACTTCATTCAACCTAACTGAGGGCCCAGGGAGGAAGGAGGGTGTCTGCTCCTGCCAAGGAAGGCCCTGCAGGCACCTACCCAGCTAGAGTCTCACTAACAGCAGTCAGCCCAGACCAGGCTGTCAGGAAAGAACAAACGGCTGCCAGGATGAGCAATGATTTAAAGGAGAAGGTTGAGACGTCGGTGAGACAAATACCACCGACTCCACTGTCATCCTAGAAGCAATCCATCAGGAGGCTTGGCAAAGAGGGGCATAAATCCCCAGCCAGCGAGGCCAAGCAGGGCTCCGGGAGGAGGACCAGGATGCGATGGCAGCTCCCAGAGCCAGCATTTTGAAGTGTCAGTTTGGAGGAATCCCCAGAGAAGAGTTTTGCAGCAAGGGTCCCTCATCCCCTGAGATGTGTACCCCAAAGGACACACCCTCTCTGGTCATGTACCGTATTTGCTCCCCACTCTGGGCAGCCATCCTCAAAGGAGGGCCTCCTTGCCTTTCTCCTGCTCTCCAGCCTGAATCTTGCTATACCTGGACTTGGGCTCAAATGTCTTCTTTAAATTAAAGGAGAAAATTCAGGAGCAGGTTGGAAATGCCTGCATGCCTCCACTTTTGAATTTCTCATTCCTACCTCCCCCCAGCCATTTGGGGTCCGGAAGGACAGGAACCTGGGAAGTTCAGAGGCACAGAGCACGGGATGGGAACAGCAGAGTGTGCAAGTGAACGAGAGATTTTTATGAGTGAAATTTGCTCGTGAGCTTCGTTAATATTGTTATTCATCTTTCTGTCAAAGTCGTCACATTAATGTAGCACGAAGAGATTTAGAGGAGATGAATTAAGACTTAAATACACAAAATGACTCGGGGAGTATTTAAATACAATACATTTTATTTTGGTGCAGCATCCTTTGTCAGGCACGTCGCTCAGGACTCTTGCCAGGCTCACATGGCCTGTGAATCAGCAAGCCCTTCCCTCCCTCTCTCCCAGACGCTTCCTTCATCCAGTGTTTGCTGTGCCCCTAGGGTGTGTGAACTGACGTGCTGTAAACAGAGTACAGAGTCCCTGAGCAGGGACAAACGGTCAATGTGCTCTGCTGCTAACTGAAAAGTTGGAGCTTCGAGTCCACCCAGAGGCACCTCAGAAGAAAGGCCTGGTGATCTACTTCCAAAAAATCAGCCATTGAAAACCCTGTGGAGCACAGTTCTACTCTGACACACACGGGGTCGCCCTGAATTGGAGTTGACTCAATGGCAACTGGTTTGAATAAAGTACACAAATGACAGCCAGGAGACCTAGAAGCCTGCCTTTTTGGGATAGAAAGGCCACTTTTCCTATTGGGACCTCGGTTTCTTCACTGGAAAAATGAGGGGAGTTTCACTCTGAATTACAAAGAACACACAGGGTAGTTGCAAAGGAACTAGGGAGACCCCAGGTCAAAGCCTTCTGAACCTTTTTCCAGCCCACCCCACCCCAAGCAGCTAATTGCTATCCACTTTTATATATTGTCAACTGTATACTATTTCAGGTACAATGAAGGCACTCAGGCTTTGAAAAAGGAGGAGCTTATTTTTTGGTTCATTCATTCATTCACTAAACAAATATTTATTAAACTCTTCTCTGAGCCAGACTCTGTTACACATTCAGGACAAATTGATGAGCAAAACTGACCAATTCATGTCCTCTAGGTGCTTAGAGCGTGTTGTCCAATTCTCACATTCCTTAGTGGTATGATTCAGAGTGAAGAGAGTGTCCTGATGGGATTAAGCAGGGAAGCTTCCTGGAGGAGGTGGGCTTCAAAGACCACTTGCCAGGCATGGCTTCTGGCCACACAAAGATAGGTTTCCCCTATAGGAGTGGAGAGATTCGGGTTTGGCTGCACGGAGGGTGAAGTGAGGACACCAGACCAGTAGCCAAAATAGGACAGGAAGGAGAACCCAGACACTGGGTCATCCACTGGGAGTTCTGACTCTCCCCACTGTCTGACTGGGCCGAAGCCAGGGGCTGGGGCCCTGGAAGGTTGGGATTCCATTTCCTTATCTCATCCACACTCATACCCCTACCCCACTACCACCAGCCCTCCCCTTCCTGCCAAAGCCTTCAGGGCATTTAGAGAATGGAAAACTGAGAAGACACTGAGGGGAAGGGGCAGGGTACAGGGACTGAGTACCTACAAGGTAGCTGGAAAGGTGTTAGATATTTGTGTTTAACCCACACTCAGAACCAGGTCTAAACATATGCTTAATCCCCTGCTTGACCTGAAACCAGCAGCATATACAGAGAAAGAATCAGAACACCTCAAAGAGAGCACCTCTTTTCTGTTTAGCATGGTAGTCTGAGGCGATGGTCCAGAATACAGATGTCAGGGTAATGAAGTTCAGGAAGTGGAAGTACTCAGAATCTCCTGCTTCCCTGGGTATAAGGGAGACAGGGTGGGCCCCCACTCCGGAAAGCCAAGGGCAGGGCACTAGCAGCCTTGTACCCAGTCAGCAGCCCAGGAGCTTCTTCAGACCCTTAGCACCATTTTAGGGGAGTGTTCCAGGCAGTGAACTTCAATTCAGAAAGCTCCCTGGAAGGGCAAGATGGCCCACACTTCTCCCGCCCCCTGCTACTGAGTGGGTAGATGTAGTCATTCAAAATCATTCCCTAGCCCCTCCCTCCAGAGGACCAGAGACCAGACTCTACAGGACCATGCTGACGCCTTGAGGAAAGATGTTGTTTCTATCTCATAGCTGTGTGCCGGAGCCATTTTCCTTAGTGGTAAAAATCAATGTGTGCTGAACCATTCACGCTCTCTTGTGGGGACCCCTTTGCCCTTAAGGAGATGTGTTTTATTTCAGATAACTGGGGAGAAAGTAGTGGATCCCACAAAAACTGCTTCTTGATGGCTGAAATTATATGAAAATCAAATAAAAACAATCTGGGAACTTTCTCCCTGTCTTCCTGTCAGAAGCCAAGCTCATGATGCAAGTCTATAGTCCAGTCAATGGAGGGTACGAGGAATAGGGAGAGACCTCTTCAGCTGCTGCCAGGATTCCCAGGCCTGGGAGCAGCCATTCTTTCTGGAGGAAGGAGAGATGAGAAAAGACAGCATAGAGCCCTGCCAGGACTAGGCCCACAAGATCCGCCAGAAACTGATTTCTGTTTAAGAAGGGCTGGACATGGTCTTGAGGCTGGGATAGGGTTTCTGACTTATTGAAATAAAACCAGGCCTACTTCACCAGTATGTTGAGGGTATGCTTCTAATACTCAGACCTTATCGATATTTGCATTGATAGATTCTTTATCCATTCTTCCTCCCCTACTCAACTCTTCTCCCAGGTTCATGGAGAGAATCTCTCAATGCTTCAGATAACAAGAATGGGAATGCAAGAACAAGCATATTTACCTTTGAAATAGCTCACCTCATTATTGTGTGTCTCCTTCCTTTGCCCTTTCACACCCCACCAGTATAAGTAAGTCCAACATCATTCATCCTGGAATTACTGAGCCCTGTTTTGCACAGATGGTAGCCAGCATATTGGTGACAGCTAAATCCAAGTGGCTCAGAAGGTCTGAAAATTTTGAAAAGATTATCCCGTTTGGAGGCCTTATCAGGAAGCATACAAGTGATTTATGTGAAAGTATTTTGTAAGATATTTGTTGACATTGAGGATATTATTCTATTTGTTGTTAACATGAAATGGTTGCTAGCCTTAGATAATTGACAATAGAAATGTTCTTCAAATCTTACAGCCTCCTTGGAGATCAGCTTTCTTGCAGAAGTATTACACTTCCAAAAGGACACAGAATCTTACGGTAAAAGACAGATCACCCTATTTCAAAGCATACTATAAAGTTATAGTAATCAAAACAGTCTGATATAATGATTGACATACAGACCAATGGAATAGAATTGAAAGTCCAGAAATAAAACCATGAATCTACAGTAAGTATATTTTTGACGAGGGTACTAAGTCCATTCAATAGGCAAAGAATAGTCTCTTCAATAAATGGCAAAGGGACAACTGGATTTCCACATGCAAAAGAATAAAACTAGACTCATACCTCATACTATACATGAAAATCGACTCAAAATGAAACAATGACCTAAATGTAAGAACTTAAGAACTAGAATCACAAAACCCTTAGTACAAAAAATAGGAGTAATGCTTTAGGACCTAGTTTTTGACAATGGACTCTTAGATATGACACCAAAAGCATGAGGAACAAAAGACAAGATAGATTGATTGGACTTCATCAGAATTAAAACCTTTTGCATATCAAAGGACTTTATCAACAAAGTAAAGAGATAACCTAGAGATCTGGAGAAAATATTTGTGACCTATATATCTTATAAGGGATTAATATCCAGAATATATAAAGAATTCCTATAATTCAACAATAAAAAGATGAACAACCCAATCAAAAAATGGGCCAAGGACTTGAATGAACATTTCACCAAAGGAGTTATACAAACGGTCAATAAGCACATGAAAAGATGTTCAACATTATTAGTCATTACGGAAATGCAAATCAAAACCACACGTGATATTATTTTACCCCCACTTGGATGACTATTATCATAAAAGTTAGAAACAAAGAGTGCTGGTGAAGACGTGGAAAAACTGGAACACTCATCCGTTGCTCATGGAATTGTGAAATGGTGCAGCTGCTGTGAAAAACACTTTGGCAGTTCCTTAAAAAGTTATAAAACAGAATTACCATATGACCTAGCAATTCCACTCCTAGGTATATACCCTAAGCACTTAAAAGCAGAGATGCAGATGCATGTATCCCAATGTTCATCGTAACACTATTCACAATAGCCAAAAAGTGGAAACAACCCGAATGTCCACCAAAAGGTAAATGAATACACAAACTGTGGTATATACATGCAATGGAATATTATTCAGCCATAAAGAGAAATGAAGTTCTGATACATGCTGTCCTAATCATCTAGTACTGCCATAACAGAAACACCACAAGTAGACGCCTTCATTTATTCTCTCATGGTCTAGTGGGTTACAAGTCCAAATTCAAGGCGTCAGCTCCAGGTGAAGGCTTTCTCGGTCAGCTCTGAAAGAAGGCTCTTGTCCTCAATCTTCCCCTGGTCAAGGAGCTTCTCAGGTGCAGGGGCCCCAGATCCAAAGGATGTGCACACTGTGCTTCTGGTGCTGCTTTCTTGGTGGTAATGAGGTCCCCAACTCTCTGCTTGCTTCCCTTTCCTTTTATCTCCTGAGAGAGAAAAGATGGTGCAGGCCACACCCCAGGAAAACTCTCTTTATTTGGGATTAGGGAAGTGACCTGAGTAAGGGTGGTGTTACTATCCCATCCTAATCCTCTCAACATAAAATTACAATCACGAAATGGAGGACAACCACAGAATATTGGGAATCATGGCCTCACCAAGTTGATACACACAATTTTGGGGAGACATAATTCAATCCATGACATATGTTACACACAGATGAACCTTAAAACATTACACTGAGTGAAATAAGTCAGACACAAAACGACGAATATTGTATGATCCCACTTATGTGAAATATCTAGAATAGGCAAATCTATAGAGATCAAAGCTTATTAGCAGTTACCAGGGGCAGGTGGGAAAGGGAAAGGGGCACTGAATTTCTATTAAGGATGATGGAAAAATCTGAAAACAGGCAGTAGTGATGATTGTAGAACATGGTGGACATAATTAATGTCACTGAGTTGTACACATGAAAATGGTTGAGAAGGCAAATATTTTGTTATATATATTTCACCACAATAAAAAAAGAAAAAGCAACAACAACAAAAACAATGATAGTTCACCTCATGGGAGTTCAGAGGCTCAAACCATTATGTGTTTTGCTAGTTTCCCTATCCTGTTGCACTGACCTTTCTAGGAATATAATATAAATGAATGTATGTCTACGAATAAAATGTAAATTATAATAGAAATGTATAAAATGTAAAGGGTTTTATCTTCCCACCTTACTACCATGAGCCCATGAACCCATGTCCCTGGTTCTCTTGCAAATCAGACCCTACATGCTAACCTGACAGAGAGCTTTCAATCGGTGTAGCTTAGTTCAATGAAGAGAGCTCTGCGCCAAGGATCAAGAAGCCTAGGTTCAAATCTGGACTTGGTAAACCCTTAGGACCTTTGATTTCTTCAAAAGATTGATAACAATAATATCTTTTGTTAAAGTGTTGTTGAGAGGACCAAATGAGGTGATGGATATACACTCCCAGGGTGGGGGGCAGAGTAAGGGATTAGTTAATATTCAGAGTTGGCTCAGAGTTGAAGGAGAGCTGCCCACACAGGGTAGGTAGGATTCTGGGGGAGAGCTGGTGGGAATGGACTTTCGACAGGTTCAGGACAGAGAAAGGACAACGAGACACTATGTTTACACCCAATCAAACACTAACGAAGGGAAACCCAGTTAGATGCTCCAGCCATAAACCAAACCAAACCCATTGCCATAGAGTCAATTGTGACTCATGATGACCCTTATAGGACAGAACAGAACGGCCCCATAGGGCTTCGAAGGCTGTAATCTTTATGAAAGCAGTCTGCCACATCTATCTCCTACAGAACAGCTGGTGGGTTCAAACCACCAACCTTTTGGTTAGCAACCTAGCGCTTAACCACTGTGTCACCAGGGCTCCTTTGCTCCACCTATAGGACTTGTCAAATCCTAATATCAGGTTTACATACAAAAAGAAACAATATTTGATGGTTACGAGGGAAGGGAGTGGCAGGGATGGAAAAACACTTAAGAGACAATAGATAAGTGGTAACTTTGGTGAAGGGTGAAACAGTACACAATACTGGGGAAGCCAGCACAACATGTACAAGGAAGGCAAGGCCGTGGTGGCTCCATAGAAACTTCCAAACTCCCTGAGGGCTGGAATTGCTGGACTGAGGGCTATGGGGACAATGGTCTCAGGCAACATCTAGTTCAATTGGCATAACAGATTTTATAAGGAATATGTTCTACATTCTACTTTGGTGAGTAGCGTCTGGGGTCTTAAAAGCCTGTGAGCAGCCATTTAGGATACTCCACTGGTCTCACCCCTTCAGGAGCAAGGAAGAATGAGGAAAACTAAATACATAAGAGAAACATAAGTCCAAAGGACTAATGGACCACATCTACCACGGCTTCCACCAGATTGTGTCCAGTAAAACTAGATGGTGCCCACTACCACCACTGACTGCTCTGACAGGGATCACAATAGAGGGTCCCAGACAGAGCTGGAGAAAAATGTAGAACAAAATTCTGACTCAAAAAGAAAGACCAGACTTGCTGGCCCTAACAGAGACTGGAGAAATCTTGAGAGTATGGCGCCCAGATACCCTTTCAGCTCAGTAGTGAGGCCACTACTGAGGCTCACCCTTCAACCAAAGATTGAACAGACCCATGGAACAAAACAAGACTGAAGAGGCACACCAGCCCTGGGGCAAGGACTGGAAGGTAGAAAGGAACAGGAAAACTGGTAGTAGGGAACCCAGGGTTGAGAAGGGGAAGTGTTGACATGTCGTGGGGTTGTTAACAAATGTCATACAACAATGTGTGTATTAACTATTTGATGAGAAACTAGTTTGTTCTGCAAACCTTCATCTAAAGTTCAATTAAAAAAAAATCCTAGTATCACGTGCATTCTGTAGAAATCAACATTCTCCCACGAGTTCATTAAAACAAACAACCCCTCTTATTTATCAATGCTATTCACCCCAAGTGAAGATGACAACAATCAATTAAATAAACAAATCAAGCTTTAAGAAGCTTAAGTTGAGGCAGACTTGGTTAATTTCCTCATCATTGATTGACATTAACCATATTATCCAGCTTCGCTATGGTGCCGTGCCGTCGAGTCGATTCCGACTCATTTGCTGTGGTACCAACCCCCAAACCTTAGTGGCTTAAAACTACAAAACATTTATTTCTTGTTCACAGAGCATGTTGACAGCCACAGATACACTCCACATATCTTCTCATCCCAATTCTCATTCTCACTCAAAGCATGGCCCCTAATTTGAGACCTAGCCCTGGTGGCCTGGTGGTTAAGAGTTACAGGTGCTAACCAAAAGGTCGGGTGTTCGAATCCACCCTGGAAACCATATGGAGCAGTTCCACTCTGCACTATAGGCGTGCCATATATGAGTCAGAATCAACTCGATGGCAATTGGTTTGGTTCTCTTCGGTGGTTGGGCATTGCAAAGCTTTAAGCACTCAGCTACTAACTGAAAGGTTGGCAGTTTGAATCCACCCAAAGATGACTCGGAAGAAAGTCCTGGTGATCTGCTTCCAAAAGATCACAGCCTTTGAAAACCCCGGAGAGCACAGCCCCACTCTGACACACCTGTGAGTCAGAATCCACTCACGGCCACGGGTCTGGGGTATCTGGTGGTTATGCCGGCAGAAGGAGGCCAGCCAGAGAGCCAGCCAAACGTGCCACACTTCTTACAGCTTCTGAACTGGCTCACGTTCCATTGGCCCATGCAAATCGTGGGGTCGATCCTGACTTGGAGGAACGGCACACAGGGCACGGCGGAGGGAGTGGGCCCCATTTCCTGAAGACCACAGCAGGTCACAGGGAAATGGGGGAGAATGCACAGCGCTCTCGTGGGAGGGAAGTGGATATCTCAGAACGGTGAAACGATCCAATCCAGTGGCTCCTGCCCCCTTTGATGAACGCAGTGCCCCCACCCTTGGATTAACATAAAACCTGTAAACCCATTGCTGTCAAGTCGATTCTGACTCATAGCAACCCTACAGGACACAGAGAGGAAATGCCCTATAGGGTTGCCAAGGAGCGGCTGGTGAATTCGAACTGCTAACCTTTTGGTTAGAGCCAAAACTCTTAACCACTGCACCACCAGGGCTCCTAGATTAACATAGTGTTATAGATTAAATTGTGTCCCCCAAAAGTATCTGTCGACTTGGCTAGTCCATGATTCCCAGTATTGTGTGATTGTCTACCATTTTGTCATCTGATGTGATTTTCCTAGTGTTTAAGTCCTATCTCTATGATGTTAATGAGATAGGATTAGCGGGAGTTATGTTAATGAGTCAGGACTCAATCTACAAGATTAGATTGCGCCTTAAGCCAATCTCTTTTAAGATATAAAAAAGAGAAGCCTGCAGAGAGACATGGGGACCTCATACCCTCAGGAAAGCATGCTGGAAGCAGAGCATGTCCTTTGGACCCGAGGTTCCTAAGCAGAGGAGCTCCCATGCCATGTGAAGTTTGATGACAAGGACCTTCCTTCAGAGCCAACAGACAGAGAAAGCCTTCCCCTGGAGCTGGCACCCTGAATATGGACTTCTATTCTACTAGACTGAGAGAATAAACATTTGTTTGTTAAAACCATCCACTGTGGTATTTCTGTTACAACAGCACTAGATAAGTAAGATACATAGCGATCTAATTTATAACATATTTTATCTTCTGTCAACTTCATATATCTGGTGCACTCAGTGGGTGTGATTTTTAGGATGGGCCATATCGCTGGGGATCTTCTGCGCAGCTGGGAGTCCCTCCATCCAGAGAGTCTGGGTGCTTTCTCCTTTCATCTTCCCTGCTGGCTCCCTTCAGGCCTGCCCTGCCCTCAGGACTACCCTTACTCTCAGGCTGGGCTCCCTGAGGTGACTTTTCCCATAATTGGGCAGCAGACAAAGCTGCTTCATGACCTTGTCAGATCCAATGACAAAGCTAGATCCTTGTCAGCCCCCCAGGTACTGACAGACCCCTGGGCAGGGCCATCCAGCTCCTCTCCAGCCATCCCTCCAGACTGGTGCCTGAAACTTGAAATTTCTGCTTCAGGTAACCCAGCTGCTCCTCTCTGAATAATGCATGTCGTGCACCACACCAGACCAAGGACAAGCAGTTGAGAAATTGGGGAGCTTTCATTTGATTTCATTATTTTGCTTTTAGACCCAAGCATTTGCTGCTGTCAGGCATTTCAAAGGGGACAAGACAACAAGCTGTTCTGAGACAGGTAAGGAAGGTCAGACATTCCTGGGGGTCAAAGGGACTGCAGCGGGGAGGCAGGGCAGAGAGAGCCCACCCCACATGGCACAAGGCCCAGAAGTGGGGTCTTGGCGGAGTGTGCTCCATAGGGATCTGAGGCAGATGTGAAATCCTGAGTAAGCAGACTTTCTGGTGGCTGCCTACATGGAGGTCGGGGACTCACACCTCCACCCCCATCAGTCAGTGACTGAGGTAAGCATGGGAAATGGACAACTGTGAGATAATGATTAGGATTTGGAATCAGGGTCCAAAGGAAAGGATCATTGTCAGTAGAGCAAATGGTCCTAAATGAGGGCAATTCAATTCCAATAAACAGGTAGGGTTTAAGCCAATGAATTAGCCCAACTGCAGTTGGAAAGCAAAGCCAGGTTAACTACCCTCAGGACCCCCACGGCCTGCTCCTTCCTGGTTTGGGGTCCTATGCCTATGCCTTCCCTGTGGAAGGCCTGGGTTCAGTCCTTGGCCAAGGCACCCCATACACAGCCACCACCCACCCATCCGTAGAGGCTTGTGTGTTGCTATGGTGCTTTACAGGCTTCAGTGGAGAGTCCAGACTAAGACAGACAAGGAAGAAAAACCTGGCAATCTAATTCTGAAAATTGGCCAGTGAAAATGCTATGGATCATAATGATCCGATCCATAACCAGTCATGGGGATAATGCATGATCAGGCAGCGTTTCTTTCTATTGTGCATGGGGTCACCATGTGCTGGCGGAGGGGGGGTTGGCAATTCAAAGGCAGCTAACAACAACAACAACATGAGGCCTCAACACGTACCACAGTCAAAGACGCTGTCTTACCCATCCCCCAACCACCACCACTGTACTCACGTCTTCTGCTCTAACCAGGTCAGCTGCTTCACTAGTCCCTGAAAGCACATGCTATTCCTCACCTCCAGGCCTTTGCTTGCACCCAAGCTGCCGGCTGGACTGCCCTTCTATCTCTTTCTGCCCGACCGTAAGGATCCCTTAAGGATGCTATTTACGCCCACATTGATCTCTCTTCCTTCTCTAAATGCCGCAATCACCCCCAATAACCGCCAGTTTTGTATTATTACTCTTACTAATAATAGCACACAACCTGAAAGCAGTTTCTCACTGGTCTTCAAACCACATTTCTCAGAACTGTAGGTTCCTCATGGGAGCCTCAGAAGCAACTCTAGGGACAAGGAAAGGGGGAGTGGGAGGCTGAGCCTCCTGCCCCCCTCCTTCAACAATAGCAGCGTGGTTTTTATCTGTTTTATCTTCTCCCAAGGATTGCACTATTGATTTGAAAACCACTGTTTGTTTTGTTTTTGTTTTTCATCCTCACAAGAAGCTTGTGAGGTACATAGGACTAGACGTTATCATCCACATTTTATAGCTGAGGAAACTGAGGCTCAGAGAAGCTAATTATCTCAGCTAGGGGAAGAGGGGAAAGCCAGTGTATTTACAACCCTCTTTTTTTTTTTTGAGAGTAGCTTATCTCCATATAGGTCCCTGGGTGGCCCAAAGGGTTTGCGCTTGACTACTAACCTAAAAGTTGGCTGTTTGAACCCACCCAGAGGCACCATAGAAAAAAGGACTGAAGATCTGCTTCCATTAAGATTATAGCAAAAGAAAAAAAAAAAACAAACCCATGGAGCAGTTCTACTCTATAACACATGGGGCCGCCAGGAGTTGGAATCAACTCTATGCAACTATTTGGTTTTATTTTTCTTTAATCTCTAACTTAATTGTTAACTTCTCTCAGAAGTAGAAACTGTATTTTTAACATCTACTTATTCTACAGGTGTTGCACACAGTAGGTGCTCACGACCTACCTAGGCCCTGATTGCAGGCCTGCCCTTGACTTTGCTGAAGGTTCAAGGCGGCGTTCCCACACCCCTTTCTCAGGCAGCACTTGTCTTCCAGCTGAGTGATTTACAAGGCTGTACCAGGTACCTGGGCATTTTATGTAATCAAAGGCACACTTTCTCGCTCCCTTTCTCTGCTGTTGACATAGTTACAGAGTCTTATTATTAGCCCAGAGGATGGGGTAAGAGGACACAACAGTCACATTGTCACTGTTTTAAAGAGCTGCAGCTACCTCCTGGAGAATAATCCGTGTATTGTACGGTAACACTGGGGCTGCACTAGGAGGCAGTGCCTTGCCTTCCCCATTTTCTTTCCTCCATTCTGGGAATGTGGTGTTCCCACCAGGAGGAAAGAACAGGTATCCTTCCATCTCAGGTCCCCCCACCCACATACTGGGGAGACATCCCTGCTGTTGTGGCCCCTGAGGAGGCACGGAGGGGACCACCCTCAGGTAGGGAAGAAGCTGAAACAGTGGGTTGAGCTCACAAAGGAAAAAAGAAAAAGATAAATCTAGGTACAATTGTTTCCAAATTGAATGTTTTTCCCTATTTTCAGTGTGGTGCCTGCAGGGCTCCCAGATGATCCCCTCCCGGGAGGCTTCAGAAAAGCTGTAAATAGGATGAATTGCTTTTAGGGACATACTCTGCCAGTTCACTTCTCAAGAAAACATATGCTAATGTGTGTAGACTATCATTATTGGGGACACCTATGTACTGACTCTTTTATGTCTATGAAGAGCAGATTTTTGATTGCTAGCATTTTGCCAAAGTCTTTGTCACACCTAGGCTGAATATCTAGCAGGAAAAGGCGGATTCAGCCTCGGCTACATGCCGCGTCTCCCCTAGGCCAGGGTCGGAGGGGTGTCTTGGTTTGCCCAAGAGAAGATCGTTATGAAACCAAAAACTGGAAAAGCACAGCTTTGTCAAAGGACCCAAATAAAAGCCAAGCCAGTCTGGACTCACCTGCAATTCTGGGACTTTAGGGCAGGTTAGAGTCAGGGCGGCAGGAGGAAACCTTTAGGAGGCCCTCCCTGGAGGGTGCCAACTTGGTTCAGCAGGGTGTGTTGCCAAACCCAGCCAGAGGGTGGCAGCACCTTCCATATACCCCGAGAGCCATCTCTCCTGGCCATTCCGCAGCGTCTTTTGCGGGTTCGCTTTCCCTTGGCCCAGCCAGCATCTTCTGCGTTTTCTTCTGCTCTGGGAAAGTGGGTTAAACAGCTTTGCGAGGAACACAGCCAACAAATGAGATATCAAACGCAGCTTCCCGTGCAAGAGATCAGACTCCCAGGCGGGCACACACGGCGGCGCTCTGCTGGAGCTCCGTGGCTGTGCAGCCAGCCTCATTTAGGATTCATAAATACTTTTGCGCCCTCCTGCACGTACAGCCGCCAAAGGAATTTCATTCTCTATCATCTGCATTCAAATGCAACAAACCGGACATTAAAAAGAGGAAGAAGGAGAAAGAGGCTCTGAAGGAGTTTGGTAGCTGACGACTTGACTTAGATTGTCATTTTCCTACAGGGGAGCATCCCCCAGGTTTCGATTCACCTGTGTGTAAGCTGGTGGGGTGGTGCAGCCTATAGGGCTAGTGCAGGGTTACTCGGTCAATGACATTTAAATAATCCTGAACTGGGCCCCTGTCCAGGTGGGAGTCCACCGTGGTTATGTGTTGGTCCTAAAGTACCTCCTTTGAACCTTCTTGGAAGCTGAGACCTCTAGCCTCATTTCAGGCCTTAGACCTAGGTTGTTGTTGTTGTTAGGTGCCCTAGAGTCGGTTCCAATTCATAGCGACCCTATGCACAACAGAATGAAACACTGCCCGGTCCTGAGCCATCCTTACAATCGTTATGCTTGAGCTCATTGTTGCAGCCACTGTGTCAATCCACCTCATTGAGGGTCTTCCTCTTTTCTGCTGACCCTGTACTCTGCCAAGCATGATGTCCGTTTCCAGGGACTGATCCCTCCTGACAACATGTCCAAAGTATGTAAGACACAGCCTCTCCATCCTTGCTTCTAAGGAGCATTCTGGTTGTATTTCTTCTAAGACAGATTTGTTCGCTCTTTTGGCAGTCCATGGTATAGTCAATATTCTTCGCCAACACCACAATTCAAAGGCGTCAACTCTTCTTCGGTCTTCCTTATTCACTGTCCAGCTTTCACATGCATATGGTGCAATTGAAAATACCATGGTTTGGGTCAGGCGCACCTTAGTCTTCAAGGTGACATCTTGCTACCTGAGTATCAAACCCAAATGCCTTAGGGAACCAGGCTGGTGAATCTAAATGCGAAAAACTGACCAAGAGGTCACTGGAGCAGGGCTCCCCAGCCTAAAGGGGGTAGCAGTTACTCAGCTCCAGCTGGTTATTGTCGAGTAAGAAGTATTGTTAAATCTCCTAATTTATCCAGGGAAACCAGAAATCCATATTAAAAAAAAAAAAAAAAACACATGAACTCTCTTGATTTTCAAATGATGACAGCTAATTAAAAAAAAATAAAATACTGTGCATGCCAAGCAAAACAATTCCAACGGGTTGTAGCTTGTACCAATTCCACCCTAGACACTCTAGTCTAAAGAACACCTGTCTTGTCTGATTGCCTGAAATACACATGTGATCTGTGCCCCATAATTTGCCAGGCTGGCTTTTCTGTTTTGTTTGTTTGCTCAGCAAGACTGTGTGCATTTCAAGGGCAGGAACATGTCTTAAACTTTTCTCCATAGTTCCCAGCTGAGAGTAGATGCTCAGCATCTTTTAGTGAGTTATAGCCTACCCCATTCCACAGAGAAGTTGAAGAATCCTACATAAATACATGTGACAGAAAAAGAAAATAAATCATTGAAAGCATCAGCATAAATACTTGGACTTGACTTGTTGACTGGGTGCCTCTAAGGCATGGTGCTTGTGTGAGTTTCCTTCGGATAACGTCCAAATATCTTCCTTAGACTATGTGCAGAGCCCAGAGGCATGAGAGAGGGGCTGGCACATGGAAAAAAGCCCACAAATCATTTGTGGAGTGAATGAAGGACAATGCAATTGAAATGGCCTTGGAGAAGAAGGCCTAGGGATCATTAGATAGAGAAGTTAGCCCCACCTGGAGCTAGGAACCAGAATAATAAATGCTATTCTCTCTTTTGAGCCTCTTTTAGTTGTAAGCGACAGCAATATAACTAAAACTGGCTTAGACAAAAAGAGGAATTCACTGGAAGGATATGGACATAATATTCTTCCAAGCCATAGAAAAAGGATTCATTTGAAACCACAGGAAAATCTGAACCAGTTATATTGTCACAATGCTCTCTGTATCTCATCTCTGCCTTTTCTTTGAGTGTTAGCTTCATTTTCTCCCTCAGCAGTCAGGTTTCCCCCATGCATTAGGGAACAGAACTACCAGTGACCTCCATGCCTCACACCCAACTGCTTCTATCCCCACAGAGGACTGCCTTATACTCTTTCTAGTAACAAGATTAGAAACCTTGGGGAAGGGCCCCAAAGGCCTCAGCTAGTGTTTAAATATCCACCTCAGATGCCCATCTCAGTCAATCACGGTAGCCAGGAGAGGGGGTTGCCATGTGTCATGAGTTGACTTGTGTCCCCCCAAAATATGTGTCAACTTGGCTAGGGCCTGATTCCCAGTATTGTGTGATTGTCCACCATTTTGTCATCTGATGTGATTTTCCCATGTGTTATAAATCCTACCTCTGTGATACTAATGAGGTGGGATTTGTGGCGGTTATGTTAATGAGACAGGACTCTTACATTGTGTCTTAAGTCAATCTCTTTTGAGATATAAAAGAGAGGAGCAAGCAGAGAGACATGTGGGACCTCATGCCACCAAGAAAGTAGTGCCAGGGGCAGAGTGTGTCCTTTGGACCCAGGGTCACTGTGCTGAGAACCTCCTAGTCCAGGGGAAGATTGATGACAAAGACCTTCCTCTAGAGCTGACAGAGAGAGAAAGCCTTCCCCTGGAGCTGACGCCCTGAATTTGGACTTCTAGCCTACTAGACTGTGAGAGAATATACTTCTGTTTGTTGAAGCCATTCACTTGTGGTATTTCTATTATAGATAACTAAGACAACTAGATAACTAGTTATCTAGATAACTAAGACAGAATTTGGTACCAGGAGTGGGATGCTGCTCTAACAGATACCTAAAATATGGAGGCACTTTTGAAGCTATGAATGGATGCAGGCTGGAAGAGTTTTAAAAGGCCTAATAGTAAAAGCCTAGATTGCCTTAAAGAGACTGTTGGTGGAATTATGCACATCAGACAATTCTGGTGAGGACTTTGAAGAAAATGAGGAGAGCTGTCACACTGGAGATGGTGCAGATGAAGAGGAGCAGCAGCAGAGAAAGGACAGCAGCAGAACCAGGAGATCAGTGTGAGATAGCACTGGAGCTGACCCATGGAGCAAGAGAGCTGAGAGCCTTTGCACAGGAGACTTGCTGGTGAAGTTGGGTGCCTCCAGGCACTTACAAGTGGAGCTATAGAGCTTTGGAATACTTGTCCAAGCACAGCAGAAGTAGGTGGAGAGGCCCAAGGGCCAAGAGAACAAGGAACCAGGAAACAGAAGCTGAAGAGGCAAGGAACATAGGAAGTAGAGCTGGCTCAGTTTCAAAGGGTAGGGCCACAACCTCTAGGGTCTCAAAGGGTGAAGTCACCCCTCAGAGAATGGGGCTGCCGAAAGCTGAGGGAGTAGAGTTGCTGTCCCAGTGGGCCCAGAAGGAGTAGCTGAAGCCCAGGGCTGAGGGACCTCCACCCAGAATCAGGAGAGTATGACCAACACCCAGAGTCTGAAGGGCAAGGCTGCTGTGTAAATGGTTCCAGAGAGCAGAGGATTATTTTCAAGCCTTGAGGGCTAATGTAATGTATTCTGCTGACTTGCTTGATGCCTATTATCCCTTCTTTTCCTCAAATTTCTCCCATTTGTAATTGAAATATCTAGCTTATGCCTATTCCACCATTGTACTTTGAAAGCAGATAACTTGCAGATTTCACAGATGAAGAGAAATTTTTGGATTTCTGACATGGAGTTGAATTAAGACTTTTGCTATGATACGATGGGGTGAATGTGTTTTACGTGTGGCAAGGACATGAATTCTGGGGGGCCAAAGGGTGGAAAGTCATGGATTGAATTATATCCCCAAAAATATGTGTCAACTTAGTCCATTATTCCCAGTATTGCATGATTGTTCATCATTTTGTCATCTGATGTGATTTTACCATGTGTTGTAAATACTACCTCTATGACGTTAATGAGGTGGAATTAGCAGCAGTTATGTTAATGAGGCAGGACCCAATCTACAAGATTAGACTGTGTCTAAGTCAACCTCTTTTGAGATATAAAGATGAAGAGAGCAGAGAGACATGGGGGACTTCATATCACCAAGAAAGTAGTGTCTGGAGCAGAGTGTGTCCTTTGGACCTGGGGTCCCTGTGCTGAGAAGCTCCTAGTCTAGGGGAAGTTTGATGACAAGGAATTTCCCCCAGAGCCAATAGAGAGAGAAGGCCTTCCCCTGACAGAGGTGACACCCTGAATTTGGGCTTCTAATCTACTCGGCTGTGAGAGAATAAACTTGTGTTTATTGAAGCCTTTCACTTGTGGTATATCTGTTATAGCAGCAGTAGATAACCGAGACACTGCGATTAGCCTAGCTTTGGTCAGATACCCATACGTGGAGTAACAACATGGCAGCTTTCACTCAAACCCAAGGTTCATTTTGGAGGAGGAGATTTTCCCAGAAGACACTGTTTCTAGAAGAAGTGAAGGGTTATGGCAGATCAAACATGCCCTGAAGCTCATAGAACACTTGGCTACAAGTGACTCCTCTATGTATCGTCTGCTTTTAGTTGTCTTTCACAGCACACTGTGAAGAAAGCAGGACATTATTATTGTTACCATTTTACAAACAGAGAAAATGAATTTCAGGGAGATTAAACAATTTGACAAAGGTCACATAGCTTTTAAGTGGCCAATACAGGTTTCAATTCAAGTCTTTTTTTTTTTTTTTTTTTTTACTGCAATACCAATGCTCATTCCCTTATACCAGGAGGTAAGTGGAAAGGTTGTAAGTTTTCCAGAAAAAGCATCGCTTTTTATAATATCATGGTGTTCTGAAGGATATCAAAACCTTAACCTGGTAGATCTGTAACTTGGTTGCTGCTTCTCAGTTTGGTGAGCTTCCCTGAGATGCTTGTAGCTGATATCAATGGCCACTTTGTTCAGTTTAGGGACGTTGTTGTCTGTCCACCATCCATATCTGAGGATTCCTGCCCCATTCCTTCCACACTCTTGATTGTCTAATTTTGGGTATGTAGGGGCAGCTTTGCCTTGTGAAATGGTTGGAATCCTCTGGTCTAGAAGCATTACTGCTCACAGAGAAAGAGGAAGAGGAAAAAGGGAGAAAATTCATCTGGGGGTTGTTGAGCTGACCAAGAGGAAGATGACAATTTCTGTATCTCCAGTTAAAAGTAGCTCCACTGGCCTTCTTTGGTGAGTGACACAACCCTAAAGTGAGCTACTAAGACCACGGAAGTAGGGTATTTAGCGTCTTCTATGATGAGGAAAAGAGACCTCCTCAGTGATATCACCAGAATGCCCCAGTAGACTTACATGTGTCTCAGGGCCCCATCTGCTTCTGAGGCAACTCTTTCATCCTGGATGTCAATGTCCAGAGGAGTACAGGACCTAACTGATTTGAGCAACATCACCCAGATGCTGCATCCAAGCTGCCTTGCCCAAGTGTAGTAAGTACAGTGTACTTGAAAGAAAGAATTACTCTTGACACCTGGATTATATTGCTGCCAAAGGCAATGATAATCTATTAAAAATGTGGAACAATATAACACTAATTATCAATTGAGTAAAACCATTATAAGGAAGAGACAAGTGAGGTTTCGATTTCCCCTTCAGGATCAACTCTACCCCTCCATCCTACAACGATTTGCTGTTACCTAGGCTTGGCCTCATGCATAATGCAGTGATCCGCATGGCAGGAAAACATTTAGAAAACATCTTTTGCCTTCTCCAGGAGGCTGGGGCAAAGGTGGCTTACAGCTATTCATCCATGCAAGGAAAGCTATCACTGCTGCTGCCCGCTGGAAGAGACGAGGGCCATGGCCTCTCTCGTTCCCATTTGGTGACTTACCTAAGGGCAACATAATAAATTGCTATGACCCAGTCAGAGAAGAAAAATACAGGTTGAATGAGATAAATCGGTGCCACCCCACTCTTTCCAGCAGTTCTGGTAGTGAGGAACTCCTGCCTTGAAGGCTTTGCTTTCTCAGAAGGAAACAGTGGTGACTTTATATTATCAATGAAGACAAAGGAATGGAGTTCTTTGGGGAAGTTACAGGAAAACTTAACTGAATTGAGTGGTCCCCAGATTTTCCCGTTTGTTCATTCTAAAAATTTATCGAGCATCTGCTACGTTCTAGGTACTGTGGTGAGACCTGGGAATTCAGTGGAAAACACTCCCAAAACACACAAATAAGTATATAGGCAGCTATACTTGGCATTTCTGGTGCCTGAAGTGTTAGAACCATTCATTATTTTTATTCATTCATCGGAGAGATATTTATTCACACCAGCTATGTGCATGGGCCGGCACTAGATGCTGGGAATACAGCAGTGAACAAGACCAGGTTTCAAGTGAGGAAGATGAACAATAAAGCAGTACACTAAATACATGCACAAGGTAGTTACAGATTGAAATATATGTTCTGAAGGAAACACTGGGTGATATACAGCAAAACCTGTGAAAGCTGGAATCTGTGTAAGGCAGAAACCTGTCAAAGAAGGAAAACGAAAATATTTTCCACTAAAACAAGTGATAGAAAAGTGGTGAGACTACACCCTGTCCAAGGCGGAAAACTTGCGTGACCCAGAAAAACAAGGCAGTCCCAATGAGTTTCAGCTCTCATAAGTTTCACTGTAATAGAAAGTGACTACAGGTGGAGAGTAACTTCAGATAAAAAGCCCTTTCTGAAGCGATGATATTTGATCTGAGATTTATGGAGTAGAAGAAGTCACGCCAAGAAATAAACAGGAAGAGTATTGGCGACAGTAGTGTGCTAGTAAATGTTTTACAGCCAGCTCTGGGGGAGAAGGCCCTGACTTGTAGTGTTTGCCAATTTCCATGGTGTAAATACTCCCACATTACCAACTTCAAGCTGTCAACATATCACTGAACACAGAGTTGAGAACAAATGTGTACAATGTATTCTCACTAGCCTGTGTGAGCTACCTCCAGCACTTCAGTGGTTGGCAGTTACCTGGCCTTTCCAAGGGGCAGATAGGAAATGGGTTCTGGTCAATGTTAAGGAGCCAGAAAAAGAAATGGATGGATCTAGAGAGCATTGTCTGGGGCTACAGCTTGGGTATCAGAGGTTGCTGCATCAAGACATAATCACCAAATGTTATATGGGTAGCACATTCCACAATTCAGTATCCCTAGACCCAATCCTTCCATTGATTCCATTTTAAAATTGAATGTCCCCATACCATCAGCCTAGATGTTTTCCTCATTTAGTTTTACTTTATTTAGTAAGTGCTACTTACGTGTGTGTGTGTGTGTGTGTGTGTCTGTGTGTGTGTATAAAAATAAGCCATGGTGTTAAAAAAAATGGTGTTGGGGCATGAAAGTAGGAAATACAGAGTCCTTGTCTTCATGGCACTTGTGGTCTGACAGACAAAAAGGAAACAGGGGAAGAAAACTCATATTTATTAAATATCTACCACTAATACATATCAGAGAGGTCAGGAAGGGAAATCTTGGTTACAAGCACTTGCCATAATATAAACAGTGAATTTTTATAGAGTTTAATATGACTCAGAATTTTCTGGAGGGACAGAATACCTAGGCCAGATGAATGTTTTCCCCTGGTTCAGTCTAGGAAAATGTCACCTGGTAAGATTTGGTCTCATTACTCTTTTGATAATAACATTGTTTAATCCATCAAGGAGGCTTTGGGAGGGACCCAGGAGATCATTTTACAGAGTTTGGCCAGTGCCACTATGAAAAACCAAGAATCTATAACCTAGAGACATGGGAAACATCAGAGGACTGTAGATCCATAAAGTGCCTTAACAACACCCAGACACCTGTGGGAGCGGATTTTACCACCTTCTACTTGGCATGCAGATGCTGTCATTTATAATATGAAATTTATATAAAAAGACTGTTCACTCTGATTCTCATTTTGAAGATGGTCCTGATGGTCAGTGTACTCCCTTGCAGGGCTGGCCAATAGTCATTCAATGCTTGGCCTTTTCAAACTGCTTTGTGGCTCTACGATGATATATTGATTTATCTTGCAATAGCAATGAAGAGTTTGAGATCTTAGCAGGAAAACTAAATGTAGAAACCCAGCAAGATTGCAAACCTGGAACCAATGCTTGGAAGAGAAGTCTGAGCTGGTTATGAACCCAGAGAAGATAGTTGGACCCTTGGGAGGGAAAGGTTGTGATTCTAAGTGACGGAATAACAGCTGAAAAAGGAAGGGCTGATAGGGTGATGTTGTTTAGGAAGGAAGAGGATTTGTAGAGGGAAGTAGAAAAGATACATTAATTTCCTTGAAACAAAGAGGAAGTCATAGAAATAAAGAGTTTCACAAAGGAGGATGTGGCCAGCAGATTGAAATGTGGCCAAGATATGGGACTGGGAACTGAGGAAAGGCCATGGAAACAGCTGATCAGGGGTCACTGGTCATCTTTGAGACAGCACTTTCAGTAACACTACCGTTGTATGGTGCTTTTTAGTTTGGAGGGAAAAAAACCTCTTCCTCTTGTATTACTTCATCTGATGCCCGTAACAAATACGATGAAGAAAATGAGATTCAGATAGTAAACAGCTGATCCAAAACTAAACCCAGGCTTTCTGACTTCAGATCTCATGGTTTTTCTCTTATGTAACACAGCATTTCTCAGGAGAGCACCTTGGGGCCAAGCTGGGCTGTAAGGAAGGGTGAGGTGCAAGGACATGATCAACGGTCAAAGGCAGCAACAACAGATCACTCCCTTAAAGTCTGGGTGCTGAAAAAAGGCTGAGTAACTTTAGGGACTTTTTTGTTCCAAGGTAAACAAAACTTTAAATGTTTTTGGTCCAGTTAAAAGGAAAGATTGAATAGTGAGAGAGAGGGAAATGTCACAGAAGGGGGAGAAGGTAAATGGGATAAAGAAAACATGTGGTGGGATATGTCATAGCAAGGGAAAGGATCATTAAGGGTGAGATGTCAGAAGAAATGTTAAGCTGGAGAAGAGGGAATTTGAGGAAGATTCCACTGTTGAATGAGGAGATAATGAGGTCGTATTCTGAGGCTAAGAGGAACCTGCTGGTTGAAAGTTTGGGAAGAGAGGGAAAGGTGATTGGTTTAAGAGACATTCTACACTTACATGGTCTCATTTACATAACAAAGAAAGTTCTATTCCCAAAATGGGATTACATTCACAGGTATAGGATTTACAATACATATTTTTGGAGGACACGATTCAGTCCAGAACACTTACGATGGAATATTACACAGCCATAAAGAGAAATGAAGTTCTTATGCATGCCACAACATGAATGAACTTGAAAATATTATGCTGAGGGAAATAAGTCAGTCACAAAAGGACAAATACTGTATGATACCCGTATAAAAATAGGCAAATATATAGAAAGCAGTGATTTTTAATGGTTACCAGGGGTGGGAGAGAGGGGGAAGGGGGGATTTCTGTTTGGGAGGCACTGGGTTTATGTTAATGGTAATGGAATATTTTGGGAAAAGATAGAGATAATGGTGGCACAACATGAAAAAATGTAATTAATGTCATCGAGTTGTAAATGTGGAAGTTATATTGGCAAATGCTTTGGTATGTATGTTCACCACAATAAATAAATATACATTTATAAATACATATATACACATATATATACACACATGTATATACACATATATACATGTTGTTGTTGTTGTTAGGTGCTGTCGAGTCATTTCCGACTCATAGCGACCCTATGCGCAACAGAACGAAACACTGCCCAGTCCTGCGCCATCCTTACAATCGTTATGCTTGAGCTCATTGTTGCAGCCACTGTGTCAATCCACCTCGTTGAGGGGCTTCCTCTTTTCTGCTGACCCTGTACTCTGCCAAGCATTGTGTCCTTCTCCAGGGACTGATCCCTCTTGACAACATGTCCAAAGTACGTAAGTTGCAGTCTCGCCATCCTTGCTTCTAAGGACCATTCTGGTTGTACTTCTTCTAAGACAGATTTGTTCATTCTTTTGGCAGTCCATGGTATATTCATTCTTCACCAACACCACAATTCAAAGGCGTCAATTCTTCTTCGGTCTTCCTTACTTATCGTCCAGCTTTCACATGCATATAATGTGATTGAAAATACCATGGCTTGGGTCAGGTGCACCTTAGTCTTCAGGGTGACATCTTTGCTCTTCAACACTTTAAAGAGGTCCTTTGCAGCAGATTTGCCTAATGCAATGAGTCTTTTGATTTCTTGACTGCTGCTTCCATGGCTGTTGATTGTGGATCCAAGTAAAATGAAATCCTTGACAACTTCAATCTTTTCTCTATTTATCATGATGTTGCTCATTGGTCCAGTTGTGAGGATTTTTGTTTTCTTTATGTTGAGGTGTAATCCATCCTGAAGGCTGTGGTCTTCGATCTTCATTAGTAAGTGCTTCAAGTCCTCTTCACTTTCAGCAAGCAAGGTTGTGTCATCTGCATAATGCAGGTTGTTAATGAGTCTTCCTCCAATCTTGATGCCCCATTCTTCTTCATATAGTCCAGCTTCTCGGATTGTTTGCTCAGCATACAGATTGAATAGGTATGGTGAAAGGATACAACCCTGACGCACACCTTTCCTGACTTTAAACCAATCAGTATCCCCTCGTTCTGTCCGAACAGCTGCCTCTTGATCTATGTAAAGGTTCCTCATGAGCACGATTAAGTGTTCTGGAATTCCCATTCTTCGCAGTGTTATCCGTAGTTTATGATCCACACAGTTGAATGCCTTTGCATAATCAATAAAACACAGGTAAACATCCTTCTGGTATTCTCTGCTTTCAGCCAAGATCCATCTGACATCAGCAATGATATCCCTGGTTCCACGTCCTCTTCTGAAACCAGCCTGAATTTCTGGCAGTTCCCTGTTGATATACTGCTGCAGCCATTTTTGAAGGATCTTCAGCAGAATTTTGCTTGTGTGTGATATTAATGATATTGTTCTATAATTTCCACATTCGGTTGGATCACCTTTCTTGGGAATAGGCATAAATATGGATCTCCTCCAATCAGTTGGCCAGGAAACTGTCTTCCATATTTCTTGGCATAGATGAGTGAGCACCTCCAGCGCTGCATCTGTTTGTTGAAACATCTCAATTAATATTCTATCAATTCCTGGGGCCTTGTTTTTCTCCAATGCCTTCAGAGCAGCTTGGACTTCTTCCTTGAGTACCATCGGTTCCTGATCATATGCCACCTCTTGAAACGGTTGAATATCGACTAATTCTTTTTGGTATAATGACTCTGTGTATTCCTTCCATCTTCATTTGATGCTTCCTGCATCATTTAATATTTTCCTCATGGAATCCTTTACTATTGCAACTCAAGTCTTAAATTTTTTCTTCAGTTCTTTCAGCTTGAGAAACGCCAAGCATGTTCTTCCCTTTTGGTTTTCCATCTCCAGCTCTCGAGAGGCCCTTTGAAATCTTCTGTTCAGTTCTTTTACTTCATGAATTCTTAGGCCCTGCCAATAATACCAAGAGTGTAGGGCTTCAAGCTCTGCATCCCTGCATTAGCCTCATTCCTGATCCCCTGTGACATCCCTGCCTTTGTTTTTCTAATTTCCTTTCCCATTTCCTTCTAATTTATGTTATCTCACTATTTTTTTTTTTTTTAGGTAAGCCACCAGAACTCCATTTTGGAACCAGGCAGAGTATAAGTAAGTGCATAAATGAATTAGTTAATACAACTGAAACTGCATCGCATAACCCAGTACCAGTGCCGTCGACACAGATGATATTTACAAAGAAGTGCTTTCACCAGGCTGGTACTGGAAGGCCTCCCAGACAATGCGTGTCTTGAGCTAAGAGTCTTCAAAGATGTTTAAGATGTATAAGATACAGAAAAGCAGAAAGAAGAGGAGGAGTAGTCCCTATCTGAATTCTGCCCCTTTCTCTGTCCTCCAAGCCTCCGAGCATGTTCTTCTCTTTTGGTTTTCCACCTCCAGCTCTTTGCACATGTCATTATAATACTTTATTTTGTCTTCTCGAGAGGCCCTTTGAAATCTTCTGTTCAGTTCTTTTACTTCATGAATTCTTCCTTTTGCTTTAGCTGCTTGACACTCAAGAGCAAGTTTCGGAGTCTCCTCTGACATCCACCTTGGTCTTTTCTTTCTTTCCTGTCTTTTCAGTGACCTCTTGCTTTCTTCACTGATGATGTCCTTGATGTCATTCCACAACTCGTCTGGTCTTTGGTCACTAGTGTTCAATGTGTCAAATCTGTTCTTGAGATGGTCTCTAAATTCAGGTGGGATGTACTCAAGGTCATATTTTGGCTCTCGTGGACTTGCTCTGATTTTCTTCAGTTTCAGCTTGAACTTGCGTATGAGCAATTGATGGTCTGTTCCACAGTCAGCCCCTGGCCTTTTTCTGACTGATGATATTGAGCTTTTCCATCATCTCTTTCCACAGATGTAGTCAATTTGATTTCTGCGTGTTCCAGCTGGCAAGGTCCATGTGTATAATAGTCGCTGTTTATGTTGGTGAAAGAAGGTACTTGCAATGAAGAAGTCATTGGTCTTGCAAAATTGGATCATTTGATCTCCAGCATTGTTTCTATCACAAAGGCCATATTTTCCAACTACTGGTCCTTCTTCTTTGTTTCCAACTTTCGCATTTCAATCGCCAGTAATTATCAATTGCATGTTCAATCAATTTCAGATTGCAGCAGCTGATAAAAAAATCTTCTATTTCTTCATCTTTGACCCTAGTGGTTGGTCTGTAAATTTGAATAATAGTCATATTAACTGGTCTTCCTTGTAGGCGTATGGATATTATCCTATCACTGACAGCATTGTACTTCAGGATAGATCTTGAAACGTTCTTTTTGATGATGAACGCAACACCAGTCCTCTTCGAGTTGTCATTCCCAGCATAGTAGACTATATGATTGTCCAATTCAAAATGGCCAATACCAGTCCATTTCAGCTCACTAATGCCTAGGATATCGATGTTTATGTGTTCCATTTCATTTTTGAGGATTTCCAATTTTCCTAGATTCATACTTCGTACATTCTAGGTTCCGATTATTAATGGATGTTTGCAGCTGTTTCTTCTCATTTTGAATCATGCCACATCAGCAAATGAAGATCCTGAAAGCTTTACTCCATCCATGTCGTTAAGGTCAACTCTACTTTGAGGAGGCAGCTCTTCTCCAGTCATCTTTTGAGTGCCTTCCACCCTGGGGGGCTCATCTTCCAATGTTCTGCTGCTATTCATAAGGTTTTCACTGGCCAAGCTTTTCAGAAGTAAACTGCCAGGTCCTTCTTCCTAGTCTGTCTTAGTCTGGAAGCTCAGCTGAAACCTGTCCTCCATGGGTGACCCTACTGGTATCTGGATACCGGTGGCATAGCTTCCAGCATCACAGCAACACACAAGCCCCCACAGTACGACAAACTGACAGACACATGGGAGCATATATACATACACACAGGTATATATGCATATATACATGTGTGTTCTTGATCATATGCTACCTCCTGAAATGGTTGAATGTAGACCAATTCTTTTTGGCACAGTGACTCTGTATTCCTTCCATCTTTTTTGGATGCTTCTTGTGTCATTCAATATTTTGCCCATAGAATCCTCCGATATTGCAACTCGAGGTTTGAATTTTTTTCTTCAGTTCTTTGAGCTTGAGAAAAGCTAAGTGTGTTCTTCCCTTTTGGTTTTCTGACTCCAGGTCTTTGCACGTTTCATAATGCTTTGCCTTCTTGAGTGGCTCTTTGAAATCTTCTGTTCAACTCTTTTACTCCCTCATTTCTTCCTTTCATTTTGCTACTCTCCATTCAAAAGGAAGTTTCAGAGTCTCTTCTGACATCCATTTTGGTTTTTTATTTCTTTCCTGCCTTTTTAATGACCTTTTGCTTTCTTCATGTGTGATGTCCTTGATGTCATCCCACAACTCATCTGGTCTTTTGTCATTAGTATTCAATGCATCAAATCTATTCTTGAGATAGTCTCTAAATTCAGGTGGGATACACTCAAAGTTGTACTTTGGCTCTTGTGGACTTGTTTTAATTTTCTTCAGCTTCAACTTTGACCTCCACATAAGCAACCTGGTCCACAGTCGGCCCCTGGTCTTCTTCTGATTGATGATATTGAACTTCTCCATCATCATTTTTCATGTAGTTGATTTAATTCCTGTGTATTCTGTCTGGTGAGGTCCACATGTATAGTCGCCATTTATGTAGTTGATAAAAGGTTATTTCCATTGAAAACGTCATTGGGCTTGCAAAAATCTCTCATGTGATCTCCAACATTGTTTCTACCACCAAGGCCATATTTTCCAGCTACTAATCCTTCTTCTTTGCTTCCAGCTTTCACATCCCAGCCACCAGTAATTATCAGTGCTTCTTGATTGTATGTTTAATCAATTTTAGACTACAGAAGTTGGTCAAAAATCTTCAATTTCTTCATCTTGGGCTTTAGTGGTTGGTGCGTAAATTTGAATAGAAGTCGTATTAACTGGTCTTCCTTGTAGACGTATGGATATTATTCTATCACTGACAGTGTTGTACTTCAGGATAGATCTTGAAATATTCTTTTTTTTTTAATTAATTTTTATTAAGCTTCAAGTGAACATTTACCATTCCAATCAGTCTGTCACATGTAGGTTTACATACATCTTACTCCCTTCTCCCACTTGCTCTCCCCCTATTGAATCAGCCCTTACAGTCTCTCGTTTCGTGCCAGTTTTGCCATCTTCCCTCTCTGTCTATCTTCCCATCCCCCCTCCAGTCAAGAGTTGCCAACACACTCTCCAGTGTCCACCTAATTTAACTAGCTCACTCTTCATCGGCATCTCTCTCCCCTCCACTGACCAGTCCTTTTCATGCCTGATGATTTGTCTTCGGGGATGGTTCCTGTCCTGTGTCATCAGATGTTCTGGGGAGCATTGTCTCTGGGATTCCTCTAGTCTCAATCATACCATTAGGTATGTTCTTTTCATGAGAATTTGGGGTCTGTATCCCATTGGTCTCCTGCTCCCTCAGGAGTTGTCTGTTGTGTTCCCTGACAGGGCAGACATCGATTGTGGCCGGGCACCAACTAGTTCTTCTGGTCTCAGGATAATGTAGGTCTCTGGTTCATGTGGCCCTTTCTGTCTCTTGGGTTCTTAGTTGTCGTGTAACCTTGGTGTTCTTCCTTTGCCTTTGCTCCAGGTGGGTTGAGACCAATTGATGTATCTTAGATGGCCGCTTGTCGGTATTTAGGACCCCAGGCACCACAATTCAAAGTGGGATGCAGAATGTTTTCATAATAGAATTATTTTGCCCATTGACTTAGAAGTCCCCTCAAACCAAGTTCCCCAGACCCCAGCCCCTGCTCCGCTGACCTTTGAAGCTTTCATTTTATCCCGGAAACCTCTTTGCTTTTAGTCCAGTCCAATTAGGCTGACCTTCCTTGTATTGAGTGTTGTCTTTCCCTTCACCCAAAGCAGTTCTTATCTACAGATTGATCAATAAAAAGCCCTCTCCCTCCCTCCCTCCCTCCCCACTTTGTAACCACAAAAGTATGTATTCTTCTCCGTTTTTTCTATTTCTCAAGATCTTATAATAGTGGTCTTATACAATATTTGTCCTTTTGCAACTGACTCATTTCGCTCAGCATAATGCCTTCCAGATTCCTCCATGTTATGAAATGTTTCAGAGATTCGTCACTGTTCTTTATCGATGCGTAGTATTCCATTGTGTGAATATACCACAATTTATTTACCCATTCATCCGTTGACGGACATCTTGGTTGCTTCCAGCTTTTTGCTATTGTAAACAGAGCTGCAATAAACATGGGTGTGCATATATCTGTTTGTGTGAAGGCTCTTGTATCTCTAGGGTATATTCCTAGGAGTGGGATTTCTGGGTTGTATGGTAGTTCTATTTCTAACTGTTTAAGATAATGCCACATGGATTTCCAAAGTGGTTGTACCATTTTACAATCCCACCAGCAGTGTATGAGAGTTCCAATCTCTCCACAGCCTCTCCAACATTTATTATTTTGTGTTTTTTGGATTAATGCCAGTCTAGTTGGTGTGAGATGGAATCTCATCCTAGTTTTAATTTGCATTTCTCTAATGGCTAATGATCGGGAGCATTTTCTCATGTATCTGTTGGCTGCCTGAATATCTTCTTTAGTGAAATGTGTGTTCATCTCCTTTGCCCACCTCTTGATTGGGTTGTTTGTCTTTTTGTGGTTGAGTTTTGACAGAATCATGTAGATTTTAGAGATCAGGCGCTGGTCTGAGATGTCATAGCTGAATATTCTTTCCCAGTCTGTAGGTGGTCTTTTTACTCTTTTGGTGAAGTCTTTAGATGAGCATAGGTGTTTGATTTTTAGGAGCTCCCAGTTATCTGGTTTCTCTTCATCATTTTTGGTAATGTTTTGTATTCTGTTTATGCCCTGTATTAGGGCTCCTAGGGTTGATCCTATTTTTTCTTCCATGATCTTTATCGTTTTAGCCTTTATGTTTAGGTCTTTGATCCACTTGGAATTAGTTTTTGTGCATGGTGTGAGGTATGGGTCCTGTTTCATTCTTTTGCAAATGGATATCCAGTTATGCCAGCACCATTTGTTAAAAAGGCTATCATTTCCCCAATTGACTGACACTGGTCCTTTGTCAAATATCAGCTGCTCATACGTGGATGGATTTATATCTGGGTTCTCAATTCTGTTCCATTGGTCTATGTGTCTGTTGTTGTACCAGTAGCAGGCTGTTTTGACTACTGTAGCTGTATAATAGGTTCTGAAATCAGGTAGAGTGAGGCCTCCCACTTTCTTCTTCTTTTTCAGTAATGTTTTGCTTATCCGGGGGTTCTTTCCCTTCCATATGAAATTAGTGATTTGTTTCTCTATCCCCTTAAAGTATGACATTGGTATTTGGATTGGAAGTGAGTTATATGTATAGATGGCTTTTGGTAGGATAGACATTGTTACTATGTTAAGTCTTCCTATCCATGAGCAGGGTATGTTCTTCCACTTAAGTATGTCCTTTTGAATTTCTTGTAGCAGAGTTTTATAGTTTTCTTTGTATAGGTCTTTTACATCCTTGGTAAGATTTATTCCTAAGTATTTTATCTTCTTGGGGGCTACTGTGAATGGTATTGATTTGGTTATTTCCTCTTCGGCATTCTTTTTGTTGATGTAGAGGAATCCAAGTGATTTTTGTATGTTTATTTTATATCCTGAGACACTTCCAAACTCTTCTATTAGTTTCAGTAGTTTTCTGGAGGATTTCTTAGGGTTTTCCACGTATATGATCATGTCATCTGCAAATAGTGATAGCTTTACTTTCTCCTTACCAATCTGGATACCCTTTATTTCTTTGTCTAGCCTAATTGCCCCGGCTAGGACTTCAAGTACGATGTTGAAGAAGAGCGGTGATAAAGGGCATCCTTGTCTGGTTCCCGTTCTCAAGGGAAATGCTTTCAGGTTCTCTCCATTTAGAGTGATATTGGCTGTTGGCTTTGCATAGATGCCCTTTATTATGTTGAGGAATTTTCCTTCAATTCCTATTTTGGTAAGAGTTTTTATCATAAATGGGTGTTGAACTTTGTCAAATGCCTTTTCTGCATCTATTGATAAGATCATGTGGTTTTTATCTTTTGTTTTATTTATGTGATGGATTACATTAATGGTTTTTCTGATATTAAACCAGCCTTGCATACCTGGTATAAATCCCACTTGATCAGGGTGAATTATTTTTTTGATGTATTGTTGGATTCTATTGGCTAGAATTTTGTTGAGGATTTTTGCATCTATGTTCATGAGGGATGTAGGTCTAAAATTTTCTTTTTTTTGTAATGTCTTTACCTGGTTTTGGTATCAGGGAGATGGTAGCTTCATAGAATGAGTTGGGTAGTATTCCGTCTTTTTCTATGCTTTGAAATACCTTCAATAGTAATGGTGTTAAGTCTTCTCTGAAGGTTTGGTAGAACTCTGCAGTGTAGCTGTCTGGGCCAGGACTTTTTTTTGTTGGAAGTTTTTTGATTACCGTTTAAATCTCTTTTTTTGTTATGGGTCTATTTAGTTGTTCTATTTCTGAATGTGTTAGTTTAGGTAGGTAGTATTGTTCGAAGAATTTATCCATTTCTTCTAGGTTTTCAAATTTGTTAGAGTACAATTTTTCGTAGTAATATGAAATGATTCTTTTAATTTCATTTGGTTCTGTTGTGATGTGGTCCTTCTCATTTCCTATTCGGGTTATTTGTTTCCTTTCCTGTTTTTCTTTAGTCAGTCTAGCCAATGGTTTATCAATTTTGTTAATTTTTTCAAAGAACCAGCTTTTGGCTTTGTTAATTCTTTCAATTGTTTTTCTGTTCTCTAATTCATTTAGTTCAGCTCTAATTTTTATTATTTGTTTTCTTCTGGTGCCTGATGGATTCTTTTGTTGCTCACTTTCTATTTGTTCAAGTTGTAGGGACAGTTCTCTGATTTTGGCTCTTTCTTCTTTTTGTATGTGTGCATTTATCGATATAAATTGGCCTCTGAGCACTGCTTTTGCTGTGTCCCAGAGGTTTTGATAGGAAGTATTTTCATTCTCCTTGCTTTCTAAGAATTTCCTTATTCCCTCCTTGATGTCTTCTATAACCCAGTCTTTTTTCAGGAGGGTATTGTTCAGTTTCCAAGTATTTGATTTCTTTTCCCTAGTTTTTCTGTTATTGATTTCTAGCTTCATTGCCTTGTGGTCTGAGAAGATGCTTTGTAATATTTCGATGTTTTGGATTTTGCAAAGATTTGTTTTATGACCTAATATGTGGTCTATTCTAGAGAATGTTCCATGTGCACTAGAAAAAAAAGTATATTTTGTAGCAGTTGGGTGGAGAGTTCTGTATAAGTCAATGAGGTCAAGTTGGCTGATTGTTGTAAGTAGGTCTTCTGTGTCTCTATTGAGCTTCTTACTGGATGTCCTGTCCTTCTCCGAAAGTGGTGTGTTGAAATCTCCTACTATAATTGTGGAGGTGTCTATCTCACTTTTCAATTCTGTTAAAATTTGATTTATGTATCTTGCAGCCCTGTCATTGGGTGCGTAAATATTTAATATGGTTATGTCTTCCCGATCAATTGTCCCTTTTATCATTATATAGTGTCCTTCTTTATCTTTTGTGGTGGATTTAAGTCTGAAGTCTATTTTGTCAGAAATTAATATTGCTACTCCTCTTCTTTTTTGCTTATTGTTTGCTTGATATATTTTTTCCATCCTTTGAGTTTTAGTTTGTTTGTGTCTCTAAGTCTAAGGTGTGTCTCTTGTAGGCAGCATATAGATGGATCGTGTTTCTTTATCCAGTCCGTGACTCTCTGTCTCTTTATTGGTGCATGTAGTCCATTTACATTCAGCGTAATTATAGATAAATAAGTTTTTAGTGCTGTCATTTTGATGCCTTTTCATGTGTGTTGTTGGTCATTTCATTTTTCCACATGCTTTTTTGTGCAGAGACGTTTTTCTTAGTAGCTTGTGAGATCCTCATTTTCATAATGTTTAACTTTGTGTATGTTGAGTCGTTATGTTTTTCTTGGCTTTTTTCTTGAGTTATGGAATTGATATTCCTTTTTGTGGTTACCTTATTATTTACCCCTATTTTTCTAATTAAAAACCTAACTTGTATCCTTCTATATCGCCTTGTATCCCTCTCCATCTGGCAGTTCAATGCCTCCTATATTTAGTCCCTCTTTTTGATTATTGTGATCTTTTATCTATTGATTTCCATGATTTCCTGTTATGTGTATTATTTTGTTTATTTATTTATTTTTTAGAATTAGTCTTAATTTGTTTGTTTTTGTGCTTTCCCTATTTGAGTTGCGTTGATATCAGGACGTTCTGTTTTGTGACCTTGTATTGTGCTGGTACCTGATATTATTGGTCATCAGGCCAATCTCCTTTAGCACTTCTTGCAGTCTGGTTTAGTTTTTGCAAATTCTCTAAACTTGTGTTTTTCTGTAAATATCTTAATTTCTCCTTCATATTTCAGAGAGAGTTTTGCTGGATATATAATCCTTGGTTGGCAGTTTTTCTCGTTCAGTGCTCTGTATACGTCGTCCCATTCCCTTCTTGCCTGCATGGTTTCGGCTGAGTAGTCTGAACTTATTCTTATTGATTCTCCCTTGAAGGATACCTTTCTTTTCTCCCTGGCTGCTTTTAAAATTTTCTGTTTGTCTTTGGTTTTGGCAGGTTTGATGATAATATGTCTTGGTGTTTTTCTTTTTGGATCAATCTTAAATGGGGTTCGATGAGCATCTTGGATAGATATCCTTTCGTCTTTCATGATGTCAGGGAAGTTTTCTGTCAGGAGTTCTTCAACTATTTTCTCTGTGTTTTCTGTCCCCCCTCCCTATTCTGGGACTCCAATCACTCGCAAGTTATCCTTCTTGATAGAGTCCCACGTGATTCTTAGGGTTTCTTCATTTTTTTAAATTCTTTTATCTGATTTATTTTCAGCTATGTTGGTGTTGATTCCCTGGTCCTCCAGATGTCCCAGTCTGCATTATAATTGCTTGAGTCTGCTCCTCTGACTTCCTATTGTGTTGTCTAATTCTGTAATTTTATTGTTAATCTTTTGGATTTCTACATGCTGTCTCTCTATGGATTCTTGCAACTTATTAATTTTTCCACTATGTTCTTGAATAATCTTTTTGAGTTCTTCAACAGTTTTATCAGTGTGTTCCTTGGCTTTTTCTGCATTTATCCTAATTTCATTTGTGATATCTTTAAGCATTCTGTAAATTAGTTTTTTTATATTCTGTATCTGATAATTCCAGGATTGTATCTTCATTTGGGAAGGATTTTGATTCTTTTGTTTGGGGGGTTGGAGAATCTGTCATGGTCTGTTTCTTTATGTGGTTTGATATGGACTGCTGTCTCCGAGCCATCACTGGGAAACTAGATTTTCCAGGTAATCAGCTAAAAAAAAAATGCCATCAGATCCTTATCTGAATTCTCCCTCTGGCTCCGGGTATTCGGATGTTAATGGAGCCGCCTGGGGAGGGTGGAGGAGGGATCAGAGAGCTGGGAGTGTAGCACCACAGAATATACAGCTGAACACCGCATTCACAGTCCGCCCCCGTCTGCCAAAATCCAGCCGGGACAGGTTCCCGGCTAGGACACTGCTTTCCCTGCTCGGAGACCAGTCACTTCCTCCTGGGGACTAGTCCCTCCGGTGCGCGGCACCGCTCGCGCGCACTGGGTGGGTGTCTCCCGCAGGAAAGGGTGAGCCCTCCCCCAGGGTCTATTCAGGAGAATATAATTGGACCCCGGGCTCCCGCCCTGCCCGCGCGCGCGCCCAAATCCCAGCGGGACAGCTCGCCGGCTGGGACGCTGCTTTCCCCGTCCGAGACCAGTCACTTCCGGGGGTTTCTCCCTCCCGTGCGCCGCGCCACATGCGCGATCTGGGTTGGCGTCACCCGCACGACCAGGTGGGCCCGCCCCCTGGGTCAATTCAGGGGAATATAATTGGACCCCGCGCTCACGCCCCGCCTGCGCGCACGCCCAAATCCCAGCGGAATGGCTCCCTGTCTGGGACGCTGTTTTCCCCGCTCCGAGACCAGTCACTTCCGGGGCTTTCTCCCTCCTGTTCGCCGCGCCGCACGCGCGGACTGGGTGGGCGTCCTCCCGCACGAATGTGTGGGCCCCGCCCCGCTTCCTGCCAAACTCCCGGCGGGACAGGTCCCCAGCTGGGACGCTGTTCTCCCCGCTCCAATATCAGTCACTACCTCCCGGGTGCTTCTCCCTCCGGCTGCGCCACTACGCCACCCGCGCCAACCAACTAGACTTCCTCCCGGGATGGGTTCGGGGGGAAGGGCTGGGCCCCCCCGTCTGTGCCGTCTGCCCTCCTGGGCTCTGCCCCAGATTGGGCTCCGAAGGTCACCTGCCTGGTACGCTGGCTCCTAGTTCTGAAAACGGTCGCTGTCTGCCTGTATTTGTTCGTTTTCCGTCTCTAAGTCTGTGCTTGTTGTTCAGAGTTCGTAGATTGTTATGTATGTGATCGATTCCCTTGTTTTTCCGAGTCTTTGTTGCAAGAGGGATCCGCGGCAGCGTCCACCTAGTCCGCCATCTTGGCCCCGCCTCCGAAATATTCTTTTTGACAATGAATGTGACACCATTCCTCTTCAATTTGTCTTTTGTAGCATAGTAAGCCACATGATTGTCTAATTCAAAATGGCCAACACCAGTCCATTTCAGCTCACTAATGTCTAAGATATCGATCTTCATGTGTTACATTTCATTTCTGACAACTTCCAGTTTTCCTAGATTCATACTTCATACATCCATGTTCTGATTATTAATGGATGTTTGAAGCTGTTTATTCTCATTTTGATTTGTACCACATCAGTAAATGAATGTTCCAAATGCTGTACTCCATCCATATCATTAAGGTTGACTCTACTTGAGGAGGAAGCAGTTCTCCAGTGGTATTTTGAGTGCCTTTCAACCTAAGGGGCTCATCTTTTGGCACTGTATTCTCTACTATTCAGAAGGTTTTTGCTGGCCAATTTTTTCAAAAGTAGATAGCCAAATCCTTCTTCCTAGTCTCAGTCTGGAAGCCCTGCTGAAGACTGCCCACCTTGGGCGACCCTGCTAGTATTTGAAATACCAGTGGCATAACTTCCAGCATCACAGCAATACACAAGCCACAACAGTATGACAAACTGACAGAAGAATGGTGGATATAGACATATACACATACATATTTTTTAATATATTTATTTAAAAAGAAAACCCTATGGAGCACAGTTCTACTTTTACACACATGGGGTCACCATGAGTCTGAATCAAATCAATGGCAACTGGTAACTGGTGCTATGTGTCAGGCACTACGGTAATTTCTGGGGATATGAAGATGTCAGAGGCATGGTCCTTGACATGAAAAGTTTCATGGTCTGAGGAGGTTGATAAATATGTGTGATCAGATGATCAAGTCTGGCAAAACTAATCATTAATAATCTTGCCAATACGTGGTAAGAGGCGTAACGGGGAAGGATGTGATCCACTTTCCTCAAAGGGTTCACAAAAGAGGGTGATGTTGAAGTGGAGACTTAAAGGAGAAGTAGAACTGTGCATGGTTAGTAAGGAAAGAAGAAGCATTGTTAGCAGAAGAAACAGTAGTATCTGAGAAGGCATGTCCCAGAAACTTCAAGTGGTCTAACGTTTCAATAGGGTGTGAGTATATGGAACAGGTGAGAGAAAGCAGTGGTGAGCTGACAAATTTTTAACACCTGGCTTTTTGGAAAAAAAAAAAATCTTGATTTGTAGCATTTATCTATTTCTATGACGTAAATATTCCCACCATGTCTGATTTCAAACTGCCAATATGTGCGATTCATCATTGAACGTGGAGGTTGGAAAAGATGTGCCCAATTGGCTTTCACTAGGCAGTGTGAAGTAGAGGCAGACATGATCAGGAAAGGCTTTTAGATGCCAAGGAATTGGAATTTTGTCCTTTCGAACAGTGGACAGCCACCGAAGAGCTTTAAGTAATGATATGACCAGCTTTGTCTTAAGAAAACGAAATGAAAACTGTGGGCATAATGTGGGGGAGGAGGGGACTGGGGAGTTGGAAAGACAAGTGATCCAAACTGGGGGACTAGTTAGGACAGTGGTTCTCAACCATAGCTACATGCTACACATTAGAATTACCTGTGCAACTTAAAATAAACCTCAGACATCAGTTTTGGAGATTCTGATTAAATCTGTCTGGGGCCAGGCCTAGGCTTCAGTATGTCTTAAATCCTTCTCAGGTGACATTAATATATGACATGGGCTGCAAAGAACTCAGTTGAGAGGCTACTGATCTAAAATACATTTTAACTTCATCCACTTTGCATATTTTTGCTTTGAGGATGTCTTCGGCTCTACCTCCAAATACTCTTTAGATGGTTCTTGCTGTTTTCCTCTCTTGAGGTCTTTTTGAATCTTCTTTTGCTTCCCAACCTGACTTCACTCAGGGCTTGAATAACCAGTTCCCCTTGGTTTCATGCCTTATAAGATAGCCCTGACCAAACCCACTCCAAGGCCTGGGTACTAAAATATCAACTCAGGGCTCTAAGTCTTTTTAAAAGAAGAGGATGGACAAAAGGCTCACGCAGGAAAAAATGAATCTGGGGTAGTGGCTGTGAAGATGATGAGAAAAGTATATAATAATGATAATGTGAGCAAACCGTTATCATATGCTTACTGTGGGCCACTTTCTATGTGGTTTCCATATGTTTAAATCTCACAACATGAGGTGGGTACTATTATTATTGCATATGAAGAAATTGAAGCACAGAGAAAATAAGTAATTTGACGGTGTCAAAGCCAACACTCAAACTTCTGCAGTTTCGTTCCAACAACTCTGCTCCTAATCACTACACTCTTCCACCTCTTTCAGGTAATGCTCAGGCAGAATGGAGAGGACTTGGTTACTCACTGTGTGGATATGGAATAAGTCAATTTTCGAGTCACTGACATTGGCATTTGAGTTGTTATGAGTTCCAGCATGCCAAACCGATCATTTGGAAAGAAGACATTTTATGCAAGTTATGGGTTTGGATATGTTGAGCTTGAGGTGCTGTAAAAGATGACCAGTAAATAGTTGTGTAAGAGAGTCTGGAGCTCAGGAAAGGAAATCCGAGTTGGAAATACTGCTTTTTGTAGTTGTCAGGATTGAGGTGGTAGTGAAAACGTAGGAAGAGTTTATAAACTGAGAAAAGGGTCAAAGTCAAGTTCTAGGGTGACCAATATTTAACGGGACCCAAGTAGAGCACACTGAACACAGAATTAGAGAGGCAACAGAAGCACCAGGAGAGCATGATATAGGGGAAACTAGAGAAGTGAACAGCTACTACAAGAAGAAGGAAGTGAATTACTCCCTGAGGAGGGGATTAGTCAATAGTATCAAGTGCTGCAGGGAGCACAAGTAAATAAGGATAGAAGAGTGGTCACTAAACTTAAACATTAGAAGGTCATTGGTGACTTTTGTCAGAGAATTTTAGTGGTGTGGTAAAATAGTCAAAGCAGTGAGTTATGGAATAAATGACAAGTGAGGGATATAAAAAAAAATTTTTTTTTTTTAATATAAAACCAAAGTCAAACCCATTGCTGTCTAGACAATTCTGATGCATAGCGACCCTAGAGGACAGAGTAGAACTGCCCCATAGGGTTTCCAAGAAGTACCTGGTGGCTGACCTTCTGGTCAGCAGCCACAGCTCTCAACCACTATGCCACCAGGGTTTCCATAGGATATATAGGATATATATATCTGGGTAGTGCAAGCATGATTAAACACTCTACTACTAGCTGAAAGGTTGGTGGGTTTGAACCCACCCAGAGGTGCCTCAGGAGACAGGTCTGGCAGACTGCTTCTGAAAGGTCACAGCTTTGAAAACCCTATGGAGCAGTTCTACTCTGCACACATGGGGTCGTCGCCATGAGTTAGGATCAACTCAACAGCAACCAGCAATAACAGCAATCACAATGTATGTATGCTAGTATCTTGACCATGAGAAAAAAAATGAGAGCTTTCAAGAACAACGTACCATTGAGGAATTGTGGTGGATTTTTTGTTTTTAATTTTGCTTGTTTGATTGATTGATTAGTTTTAAGGTGGAAGAGTCTTGAGAACATTTATACATTAAGGGAAAGGAGGCAGAGGAGAGAATGAAGTCCATCTTGAGAGAATAACAGAAGGGAAAAAAGGTCCAGAGGAGATGGGAATGGTAAGCCTTAACAGAAAGGTCATACGATTGTAGATATTATCAAATATTCCCATGCGGGTTTGGAGGCGAGAACGGTTTACTCACACCTAACGGCCTCCTTATTTTTTGTGAAATAAAATGCAAGGGGATCAGGATAGCATGAATGATTTGCAACACCTAAAAAGAGAAGATATGGAGTGAATTTTTCAAGAACCAGTGGAAAATTTGCCGAGCAGAATTGAAGATGCAGCTCGTATTAGAAACTCCAAATTTCTAATGATGCCAGTCTACAGAGTCGTACAATTCCCTTCAGCTCTGCTCCACCATTCAAGTTCAGGGGCAAGGAAGGAAGATGGTAAAATGGATTTGCTAAGAAGATGGAATCAAATGGGTTCAGGTTGGAAATACTAATTCAAGGAATCAACTGTGGCATTTACTATTGAAAAGAATGAAATGAAAATGTAGCTGGTAGATGAAAGGAAAATGAGGAATTCAAGGAACTGGAGACATCAGTGGGATTAAAGAGCAAGCACGGTGGTGATTAAGAAGTAAAAGAGCTGGAACAAATTGTTTTGGCAGAGACCAGGGACACTGGATTTGAAAATTTCAAATTAGGGGAAGAGTTAGGCGCTTAACAAGAGGATGCAGCCATACAGGAGTGGAGGCAATGTTCCCCAGGCTGTGAAGGTCAAGGACCTGAGAAGCTATTCTCTTGGATTAGCTCTTCAAGAATGCTGAAATATACCAGTAGAGTGTGATGGAGAGTATCCTATGAAAATACGGTTACATATCAGGCATCTCAGGGGCCTGTATACAGTAATATTCTCTTTCAAGCCTCAGACAGCTCACCACTTCTCCTTTCCCACACCAGGGTCTCGCTCTGCTTTCTTGCCACTTTAACACAGGCTGTATGGTGACTCAGTGATAGGATTCTTGCTTTCCATATTGGAGGTCCAGGTTCAACTCCCGGACAGTGCACCTCATGTGCAGCCATCTGTCATTGGTGGTTTGAGTGTTGCTATGATGCTGAACAGGTTTCAGCAGAGCATCCTGATTAAGATGAACTAGGAGGAAAGACCTGCTGAGTCTACTTCCAAAAATCAGCCAGTAAAAAACCCGACGGACCACTATAGAACTTGGGGATGTCCTAGGAATTGGCAGAATTTTGTTCCGTTGTGCAAGGGGCTGTCGTGAGTTGGAGATGACTCGTCAGCAGCTAACAGCAGCAACAACAATACTCACTCTGTTGCCTGGGGCCCTCTCTCCAAGCCTGGCTGCACAGTGAAGTTTCATCCTCCTAGCTCCCACTCCCTGCTGCTCCTGAAGACAAGCCTGTAGGCCCTGTTGGTTCCGAGAGTTTTACTGCTAATGACTGTCAGGAACTAAAGTGAAGGCGACAGGTGCCAAATGTAGGAAGCTGCACTTTCCACAATCCTACACCCTTCTTTATGGCATGGTCTCTGGGGTGTATTTTCTAACTCCTTTCTGGGGGGCACGACGGAAGCCACGTGGGACTAGCTTTCTCCTAAGGCTGGGGCTCTGCAAACCAAACCTCTCTGACTGCCCTTGCCCCCTCACTCAGGGCAAGCCAGTCCCTTCCTGTTTTGTGTTATGGAACACAAAAGCATAGAACATTTCAAAACATAACATAATAGATGCTTAAGTTCCCACAACTAACATTGAACAGAAGTTAATGTATTTCCATAGTTGCCTCAGATCTCTATATTTTAAAAGGAATAAACTATTTCAGATACAAGGAATCCCCACCTGCATATTCCCCCTTCTATCCCACGCCATATGTATCCACTCTTCTGAAGCTTTGGTAATTTCCATTTACGTTCTGTGCTTTTACTATTTATATGTTTTTCTGTAAATAATACATATCCTTCTGCAAACAGTTTTTTCCACTCAGCACTATGTTTTTGAGATTTACCCATCTTGATATATGCGGACCTGCTCTGTTCATGGTAATTATTGGGTAGTATTTCATGGTATGAATAAACTACAGTTTATTAGTCCCCTGATGAGAGACAGTTTGTTTCCACTTATTCAATGTTAGGAGCAGTGGTGCAGTGAGCATGCTTACACATGTTTCCTTGTGTACTTTTTCAACAAGTCCTGTAGAACAGACACTTGGAAGGATATTGCCATATTTTAGATAGGATAAGGTTATGTTTAACTTTTTTAAAAAAACTGCCAAGCTGCTTTTTCCGAAGTGTTCGTACCATTTACATTCCTTCCAGCAGGGTATGAGAGTTCATGTTGCTCCGAGTCCTTACCAGCACTTGATAGTGTATCTTTTATTTTAGTCATTTTAGTTGGAATGAGGTATCTCATTGTATGGTTCTGGTTTGCTTTTCCCTGGTGACTGATGATACTGAGCATCTTTTCAGATGATTATTGTCCATTTGTATATATATTTTTTGTGAAATGTCTGGTAAACTTTTTTGTCAATATTTTATTTACTGATATCACATGCAAGTAAAATTTTGGTGGAGATCATTTAAAAGCAGTTACAGCAGCATATCGACAGGGGACTGACAGAAGCTCCAGTTGGATTCAGAAGAGGATGTAGAACCAGGGATATCATTGCTGATGTCAGATGGGCCTTGGCTGAAAGCAGAGAATACCAGAAAGATGCTTATCTGTGTTTTATTGACTACGCAAAGGCATTCGACTGTGTGGATAACCAGTTATGGATAGCAAAGAATGGGAACTCCAGAGCACTTAATTGTCCTCAGGAGGAACTTGTACATAAACCAAGAGGCAGTTGTTTGAACAGAACAGGGGGATGCTGCTTGGTTTAAAGTCAGGAAAGGTGTGTGTCAGGGCTGTTATCTTTCACCATACTTATTCAGTCTGTATGCTGAGCAAATAATCTGAGAAACTGGACTATAACAAGAAGAATGTGGCATCAGGATTGGAGGAAGACTCATTAACAGCCTGCGTTATGCAGGTGACACACCTTCCTTGCTGAAAGTGAAGAGGGCTTGAAGCACTTGCTGATGAAGATCAAAGACCACAGCCTTCGGTATAGATTACACCTCAACATGAAGAAAACAAAAATCCTCACAACTGGACCAACAAGCAACATCATGATAAATGGAGAAAAGACTGAAGTTGTCAAGGGTTTCATTTTACTTGGATCCACAATCAATTCCCTTGGAAGTAGCAGTCAAGAAATCAATTTGATTGTTATCTTCTTATTAAGCTGGTATAAGTTCTTTACATACTCTGGATAAAAATTCTTTATAAGACATAATGTACTTAAAATTTTTTCTCCTAGTGTATGGTTTATCTTTCTATTTTCCTAATAGTGTACTTTGAAAAGCAGAAGTTTTTAATTTCAAATTAACAATGTTTTCCTTTAGAGTTTCTGCTTTTTGTGTTTCATGTAAGAAAACTTTGCCCATTTCAAGTTGGTGAAAAATTTCTTCTAGAAGTTTCATAATTTAAACTTTTATGTTTAGGCCTATTCCATTTGAAGTTATTTTATGTGTATTCCATGATCAGGGTTTACCTTTTTTCCGTGTATACAGTTACCCCAGCATCATTTGTTGAAAAGACCTTCCCTTCCCCTTTGATTCACCTTGCCACCTTTGTTGAAAATTAATTAACCATATATGTGAGGGTCTATTTTTGGACTCTTTATTCTGTTCCATTAATCCTGTATCCTTATATGAATACCACTGTGTTACTACAGCTTTATGGTGTCTGGAAATTGGGTAATATAAATCTTTCAAGCTTGTTCATCTTTTTCAAAAATATTTTGGCCAGGATAGATCCATTGCATTTCCGTGTAAAATTTTAGAGTTGGCTTGCCAGTTCCTACAAAGAGAGCCTGCTGAGATTTTGATAAGAACTGTTTCAATCTGTCGGTTAAATCTGGGTTTATAGGTGAAATCGGGGTGAAGAGACATCTTAACCATTTTGAGTCTTCTGATCCGTGAACACGGTAGGTCATGCTATTTATTTAGGTCTTTTTAATTGCTCTCTTTATTTTGTAGCTTTTCAGGGTACAGATCCTGCACATATTTTGTTAAATTTATCCCTACATGTATTTCATATTTGTGATGCAGTTGTAAATGGTATTATTTTTATTTAGCTTTCAAATTATTCATTGCCAACATAAAAATACCCTTGATATTTGTATATTGCCTTTTGGGATGGTTAATGTTATGTGTGAACTTCAGTTATGATTCTCAGGAGTGTGGCAGACACTAAGTAATCACCTTCCATTTTGTGATCTGGTGAGAGCAGCAAGTCAGTTGAAAGGGGAGTTTCCTTGGGAGTATGGCCTGCTTCCACTATATAAATGGATGTTCTGGCAAAACTCACCCCTTTTCTTGACCCAACACTCTTCTTGTCACCTGACCTCTGATTCTTGGGACTTGTCTCTGGCCTGCCACCTGGTCTACACTTTTCGGATTCGCCAGCCCTGGAAAGCCCATGAACCAGCAGAGGACTCCAGCTTGCTGCCGGACCTGCAGATTTTGGGTTCATCAGCCCCTACAACCACATGAGCCAGGAGGGGTCTTCAGCCTGTTGCCTGACCCACAGATTTGGAACTTGCCAGCCCCCACAGTTGCCTGAGCCACATCTTCGCAACTGCATGAGTCATTTCCTCAAAGTAAATCTTTCTCACTGTATTATCTACATAGGCTTCACCGGTTTTGCTCCTCTAGAGAACCCCACTAAGACACGTTTGTATCCTATAAGCTTGCTGATGTCATTTATTTGTTCTAGTGGTTATTGTAGATTCCTTAGGCTTTTCCATATACACTATAATGTCATCTGCATATATAGTATTATTGCCTTCGTTCCAATCTTAATACCGTTTAAAAAAAAAAACAGCTTTATTGAGGTATAAATGATAAAAAATAAACTATACTTATTTAAATTGTACATTTTGACATATGTTCACCAATGTATGTACTCATGAAGCCATCGGCAAAATCAAAACAATGAACATATCCAATACACCAAAAGTTTTCTCATGCTTCTTGTAAGCCGTCCCTCCCACCTCTCTCTCTCTCCCTTCCAGGCCACCACTCATCAGCTTTCTCACTATAGTTTAGTTTGGATATGTTTAGCATTTTATATAACTGGTCCATATAGTACGGACTCTTGTTTGTCTTCCTTCTTTCACTGAGCATAATTATTTTGAGATTCAGCCATACTGTTTTGTGTGCCAACATCATTCTTTTTCATTGCTGAGTAGTATTCCACTGTATACCACAAGGATTTTCTCCTATATTTGTTTTAGAAATTTTAAAGTTTAGAATTTTACCATTTTGATTTGTAAATTTGGAACACTGTTTCTTTTTGAGTTAATGTTTTGTATATGGTACAAAGTATGGATTAAAGTTCATTTGTTTTACATGTATATATTCTAACATTTTTTGTTCAAGGAACTATTTTTTTCTCAACAGAATACCTTTGCAATGTTGTAAAAAAATCAGTTGTCCGTGTTTGTGTTGGTCTGTTCCCGGACTCAATTCTACTTAATTGATCTATTTTGACACCAATACTGGGATGTCTTGATTACTATAACTTTAGAATAAGCCTTGAAACCAGGTAATATTATCATATTTTACTCAAATAACACACACCCTCTATGTTTGTTTGCCAACCACTCCCTCCCCCCTCGAGATATTTTTGTAAGCTCTAATATGCTATTTTTTTTTTTTTTAACATGTTGCTATAAAAAAAAATAGCTTAAGAAAACACCTTGCGGAGGGAGGGAGCAGTTGGCAAACAAGGGTAGCAGGTGTGCATTATCTGCATAAAAAAACAGTAGCCCTCCCACTTTGTTCCTTTTCAATGTTGTTTTAAATATTTTATGTCCTTTGCATTTCCATATCAATTTTAGGATCAGCTTGTCAGTTTCTTCCAAAAAAGTTTTCCAGGATTTTTATTTGGTTGGCATTGAATCTATAGATCAATTTAGGTAGAACTTATAGCAATATTGAGTCTTCTAACACATGAACAAGTCACATTGCTCCATATATTTGAGTTTCCTTAATTTCTCTTGGTAATGTTTTGTAATTTTCACATATGGGTCTTGTACATCATTCATCAGATTTTCCTGTTTTACATTTTTAGATGCAATTTTAAACAGTATATTTTTTTCAATTTCAGCCTCCATTCATACATTGCTAGCATATGTAAATACAATTGACTTTTGTATATTGATCTTGTGTCCTTCAATCTTGCTAAACTCATAAATTCTAGTAGCTTTTTGTGATTCCGTCATATTTTCTCAATAGATGATCATGTTACACACAAATACAGACAATTTAATTTCTTTCTTTCCAATGTGAATGGCTTTTTTTTTTTTTTTTTTTTACTTTTCTTGCTTTATTGCACTGGCTAGAACATCTAGTACAATGTTGAATAGACGTGGTTAGAGTGGACACCCTTGTGTAGTTTCAACTCTAGTTTCTCTGGTCTTCCTGGACTTGCATCTCCATCTTCTCAACTCAGGAGATCTACTGGCATCTGCCTGTGTTCCTTTCCTGGAGCTACAGCCTGGAAAATTTCTCAAGGCAATTAGCTGGTGTAATCGTAGGACTCATATTGTTTGTTTCCCGTCTCTTAGGGATCATATCCTTTGTTGTCTGATGCTCTGTGTCTTGAAAGCTGATATTTTGTATATTTTTCCTGTTTTTTGATTGTTCCAAGTGGGAGGATGATTCCATTACTGTTTTTCACCTTTACAAGAAGAAAGTGTGTGCCATTTATTTGTTCGTTTGTTGTTTGTGCATGCCTTCTAGCAGTGGATAAGACATCGTTAAGCAGAAGTGGTAATTGTGGGCATCTTTGTTTCGTTCACAATCTGTGGGAGAATTATTCAATATTTCGCCAATGTGTCATGTTGTTGTTGTTGTTGTTGGGTGCCGTTAAGTTGATTCTGACTCAGAGTGGCCCTATGTGACAGAGTAGAACTGGCTCATGGGGTTTTCTAGGCAGTAATCTTTACAGGAGCAGATTGTCAGGTCTTTTCTCCCTCAGAACCGCTGGTGGGTTTGAACCATGAACCTTTAGGTTAGCATCCAAGAGCTTAACTGTTGTGTCACCAGGGCTCCTTAAAGTATCATGTTAGCTGTAGGATTTTCACAGATGACATTTATAAGGCTGAGTAAGTTCACTTCTATTTGAAGTATGCTAAGAGTTATTTTTTTCATAAATGCCTGTTGATTTTTTTCAAAAAACATTTTCCTGTATCTTTTGAGGTGATCATATTTTTTTCTCATTTAATCTGTTATTTTGGTGAATTATGTCCATTGATTTTCAAATGATAAACCGATTTTGTATTCCTGTGATAAAGCCTCCTTAATCACGATGTATTATTCTTTTTTTCTCTATTACTGGATTCAATTTGTTAATATTTTGTTAAGGACTCTTACGCCTATGTTGTCTATGTTATTGAGGGATATTGGTCTATAGTTTTCTCTTCTTGTGATGTCTCGTCTGATTTTTTCACATCTGAGTTATGCTGGTCTTGTAATATGAGTTGGGAATAGTTTCTCCATTTTCTGAAAGAATATGTGTAGTATTAGTAGTATTTCTTCTTTAAATGTTTTCTCAAACCCACCAGTGAATACTTCGGCTGGAGCATTCTTTGTGGAAAAGTGTTTAATTACAAATTAAATACCTTTAATAAATAACAACATTTCAGATTTTCTATTTTTACCTTGTGTCAGCTTGATAATTAGTGTCCTGCAAATAATTTGTCTATTTCATCTAAGTTGTTTAATTTATTAGCACAGACTTACTTACACTTGGCCCTATTTTCCCCCCAGTGTCTATAAGATCTGTAGTGTTTTCCTTTCTTTCATTCCTGGCATCAATAACTTGTATCTTCTTTTTCCCAACTGGTCTAGCTAAAGTTTTGTCAATTGTATTGATCTTTTAAAAGAACGAGTTTTTTTCTTTTTTTTGGTTGTTAGTTTCATTGTTTTTTCTCTATTGTTTCTCTGTTTCCTACTACACTGATTTCTACTGTTATCTTTAATATTTCCCTCCTTTTCTCACTATGGGTTTCATTTGCTCTTTTGTTTTCTGGTTCCTTCAGCTGTAAACTTAAATCATTTAATTTAGACTTTTTCTCTTCACTAATATAAACATTTAAATATACAAATTTTCCTCTAGCACTGTTTAATCAGAATTCCACACTTTTTAAAAATCATGTTTATGCAGGTTTCATTTAAACATAGCAAATTTCACCTTTTTTTGATGTACAGTTCTATGAATTTTTCAAATTTTACAGTCATGCAACAGCATTCCAATCCATATGTAAGCTATTTCAATCCCCTCAGAAAGTTCCCTTGTGGCTATTTGTAATTGATCTTCTCTTCCAACCTCCAGCCTCTGGCAACCACTAGTCTGGTTTCTGTCCTTATAATTCTACCTTTTCCCGAATGTCTTAAATATAGAATAATACAGCATGCACCATTTTGAGGTTGCCTTCTCACTCAGAATAATGTCTCTGAAATTTTTCCTTGTTGTTGCTTGTATCAATAGGTTATTCCTTTCTAGTGACGAGGCCAGTTGTGTTGTATAGTGTATCACTGTTTAGGCATAGACCACTTGGTAGATGCTTATGCTATTTCTGGGATTTGATGACTATGAACAAAGCTACTATGAACATTCAAGTACAAGTTTTTGTGTGAATTTGAATTTATAATTTATTTGAATAAATACCTACCAGTGGAATTGCTGGGTCATATGATAGTGCACGTTTAACTTAATACAAAACTGCCAAACTGTTTTCCCAAGTGGCTGTCCCATTTTGCATTCCCACCACCAATGTATGAGAGAATCAGTTATTTCAGATCCTAGTCAAGTCTTTGTAATGCCAGGTTTTGTTCTTTTTAAATTTTATCCATTCTAATAGGTGCATAGTGCCATCACTTTATGGTTTTAATTTGCCTTTTTAATTGCAAAAAACAAGACTCCAGAAATTGACGGGATACCAATTAAGATGTTTCAACAAATGGATGCAATGCTGGAAGAGATCAGTCACCTATGCCAAGAAATTTGGAAGGCAGTTCTCTGGCCAACCAACTGGAAGAGTTCCATATTTGTGCCCATTCCAAAGAAAGGTGATCCAACAGAATGTGGAAATTATCAAACATTATCATTAATATCACACACAAATAAAGTTCTGCTGAAAATATTTCAAAAACCGTTGCAGCAATACAGTGACAGGAAACTACCAGCAATTCAAGCTGGATTCAAAAGAAGACATGGATCAAGGGATATCACTGCTAATAGCAGATGGAACTTGGCTGAAAGCAGAGAATACCAAAAAGATGTTTACCTGTGTTTTACTGACTATGCAAAGTCATTAAACTGTTGGGTCATAACAAATTATTGCTAACATTGCAAAGAATGAGAGTTCCAGAACACTTGATTGTGCTCATGAGGAACCTGCACATAGACCAAGAGGCAGTCATTCAAAGAGAAGAAGGGGATACTGCGTGGTTTAAAATAAGGAAAGGTGTGCATCATGGTTGTATCCTTTGATCATATTTATTCAATCTGTACGCTGAGCAAATAAGTGGAGAAACTAGACTATATTAAGAAGAATGGGGCATCAAGATTGGAGGAAGACTTGTTAACAACCTACGATATGCAGATGACACAACCTTGCTTGCTGAAAGCAAAGAAGATTTGGAGCACTGACTATGAGGATCAAAGACTACAACCTTCGGTATGGATTACACCCCAAAATAAAGAAAACAAAAATCCTCACAACTGGACCAATAAGGAACATCATAGTAAACGGAAAAAAGACTGCAAGTTGCCAAGGACTCACTTTACTTAGATCCACAGTAAACATCCATGAAAGCAGCAGTCAAGAAATCAAATGGTGTATTGCGTTGGGCAAATATGATGCAAAAGATCTCTTTATTAAAGTGTTAGAAGGCAAAGATGTCACTTTGAGGACTAAGGTATGCCTGACCCAAACCACTTTGAGTTGCCTCATATTCACGCAACAATGAATAAGGAAGTCTGAAGAAGAATTGATGCCTTTGAATTACGGTTTTGGCAAAGTATATACCATGAACTGCCAGAAGAGCAAACAAATCTGTCTTGGAAGAAGTATAGCCAGAATGCTCCTTAGAAGAGAGGATCCTGAGACTTAGTCTCATGTACTGTATATATATTGAAGTGATCACATGTTTTTCTTCTTTTCTCTGTGTTGTATGGTGAAATACATTGCTTAATTTGTGAATGCTGTACCAGTCTTGCATCCTGGAATAAACCCCATTTTGTCATGATGTGCAATTCTTTTTATATGTTTTTGGATTAATTTGCTAATATTTGATTAAGGAGTTTTGCGTCTATGTTCATGAGGGATAATTTTCTGTAGTTTTCTTTCTTGAAATGTGTTTGTTTGGTGTTAGTATAATGCTGGTCTGATAAAGCTGTTTGAGAGGTGTTCCTTCTTCTTCCAAACTCTTTCTGTAAGACCTTGTGTAGAATTAGTATTAACTTTTCCTTACGTGTTTGTTAGAATTCACCAATGACATCATTTGGGACTGGAGTTTTCTTTGTTGGAAGTTTTATAAACACAAATTACATTTCTTTAATAAATGTAGAGCTATTCAGGTTATCGGTTTCTTCTTGAGTGAGCTTTGCTATTATCTATTTCTTCAATAACAAGATCCCTGGTGGCGTAGTGCTTAAGTGCTACAGCTGCTAACCAAAGGGTCGGCATCGACTCGAGGCACTGGGATTTCTTCAATATTTTCGAATTTATTGGCCTAATGTTCAAAACATTCACTTAATATCCTTTTACTATCTGTAGGATCTATAGTGTTGGTCCTTATTTCATTCATGATATTGTTAATTTGTATCTTTCTTTTGTTCTTGATAAATCTGGCTAGAGGTTTATCAGTTTTATTAATCTTTTCAAAGAACCATCTTTTGATTTTATTGTTTTTCTCTATTGTTTTCTTTTACATTTTGTTTATTTCTACTCCTATAACTATTATTTCCTTCCTTCTACTTGCTTTGATTAATTTACTCTTCTATTTTTGGTTTCTTAAGGTGAAAACTTAAATAATTTATTTGAGACCTTCCTTATTTTCTGATATAACTATTGTATGCTATAAATTTCCCCCTAAGCATTGCTTTACCTCTATGCAACAAGCTTAGAGATGTTCTCATTTTCATTAAATTAAAAATGCTTGCAAATTTCCCCTGATTTCCACATTGATCAATGGATAATTTAGAAAGGTATTGTTTAATTTCCAAATTTTGGGGAATTTTCCAGTTATCTTTCTGTAACTGGTTCTACCTTAATTCCTTCATGGCCAGGGAACATACTTTTTATTCTGTTGTTCTTGGTTGGAGAATTGTAAAAATGTTAATTAGGTTGTGTTAGTTTGATAATGTTGCTCAGGGACTCTATCCTTACACATTCTATTTCTACTTCATGTATAAGTAAGAACATCATATTAGATTTCCATTTTTCTCCCATTGTTTATTATTATTATGCTTTAGGTGAAAGTTTACAGCTCAAGTTAATTTCTCATACAAAAATTTATACACTTTTCTTTTGTGGCATTGGTTGCAATCCCCACAATGTGACAGCATACTCCTCCTTTTCACCCCACGTTCCCTACGTCCATTCGGCCAGTTTCCTGTCCCTTTCTCCCTTCTCATTCTGCTTTTGGACAGGAGCTGCCCATTTGGTCTCATATGTCTGATTGTACTAAGAAGCATATTCCTCATGTGTATTATTTTTTGTTTTATAGTCCTGTCTAATCTTTGTCTGAAGAGTGGGCTTCAGGAATGTTTTCAGTTCTGGGTTAGCAGAGCGTCCGGGGGTCATAGTTTTGGGAATTCCTTCAGTCTCTGTCAGGCCAGTAAGTCTGGTCTTTTTACATGAATTTGAATTCTGTCCTATATTTTTCTCCTGCTCTATACGGGACCCTCTGTTGTGTTCCGTGTCTGGGTGGTCATTGGTGGTAGCTGGGCACCATCTATTTCTTCTGGTCTTATGCTGGCGGGGTCTCTGGTTCATTTGGTCCTTTAGTCCTTTGGGCTAGTGTTTTCCTTGTGCCTTTGATATTCTTCATTCTCCTTTGCTCAGAGTGGAATGGGATCAATAGATGTAGACGGCCACTTACAAGCTTTTAAGACCCCAGAAGCTACTCGCCAAAGTGGGATGTAGGACATTTTGTTTTTAGACTATGTTATGCTGTTGACCTAGATGTCCCACAAAACTGTGGTCCCTGGGCCCCAGCCCCAGCTACTCTGTCCCTGAAAGTGTTTGAATGTGTCTAGGAAACCTCTGTGCTTTTGCTTTGGTCCAGTTGTGCTGACTTCCCCTCTATAGTGTGTTGTCCTTTCCTTCACCAAAGTTGACCATTGTCTACTATCTAGATTTCACTTTCCCTTCCCTTCCCATCCTCATAACCTTCACAGAGTGCTTTTTTCTGTTTAAACCTTTTCTTGAGATCTTATAATTGTGGTCTCATACAATATTTGTCCTTTTGTGACTAACTTATTTCACTCAGCATAATGCCCTCCAGATTCATCCATCCTGTGAGATGTTTCATGGATACTTTTTATCATTGTATTGTTCTTTATGCTTCTGTTATTACATATTTTACATATTAAACATCTCACAATAAACCTATTATTTTTCCTTAAACAATCAAGCATCTTTTAAATAAATTAAATGAGAAAAATATTTATATCACCCTCATATTTACCATTTCTAGCACTCTAAGTTCATTTATGTAGATGCATGTTTCCTTTTGTTATCTTTTTTTTTTTTCTGAATAACATACCTTAACATTTCATTTAGTGCAGGTCTGTAGGTGATGAATTTTCCAACTTGAGGTTGTCTGAAAATGTTTTTATGTTGGAATTATTTTTGGAAAATATTTTCATTGGGTATAGTATTCTAGGAGCCCTGGCTTCTAGATTGCCTGTTCGAATTCACCAGCTGCTCCTTGGAAACCCTATGGGGCAGTTCTACTCTGTCTAATAGGGTCACTATGAGTCGGAATTGACTCGATGGCAGCAGGTTTTTTAAATAGTATTCTAAGTTGGCAGCATTTGTTTTTTACACTTGAAATATGTTGTTCCAATGTACTTTGGTCTACAGAGTTTCTAATGAGAATTCTTGAGTACTTCTTATCTTTGATCCTCTTATGTTATATGTCTCCTTAACCCCTTTGGAAACCCTGGTGGCATAGTGGTTAAGTGCTACAGCTGCTAACCAAAAGTCAGCAGTTCAAATCCACCAGGCGCTCTTTGGAAACTCTACGGGGCAGTTCTACTCTGTCCTATAGGGTGGCCATGAGCCGGAATCGACTTGACAGCAATGGGCTTGGTTTTGGTTTATCCCCTTTGGATGCTTTTAAGATTTTCCTTGCTATCTTTTGTTTTTATTGATTTGATAAACCACTCAGTGTGGTTTTCTTTGCAGTTACACTGTTTCGGGGTTTGTTGGACCTTGTCAGAGTTAATGTTGCATGCCAACTTGGCTAGACCGTGATTCTCAGTATTATGTAATAATTCTGCATTTTATGATCTGATGTAATTATCCTCCATTTTGTGATATCATGTAATCACCTCCACGATGATGTGATCTGATGTGATCAGCCAATCAGTTGTAAGGGGAGTTTCTTCAGGGGTGTGGCCTGCATTCTCTTTCTGTCTCTCTCTGTCTATATATATGGATGTCTGGCAAAGCTTGCTTACTTGCTCTGGATACTGTTACTGGCTCTTCATCATCTGACCCCTGATTCTTGGAACTTGAGCCAGGAGCTTGTCACCTGATCTGCTGACTTTGGGGTTCTCGGACTTCCACAGCCCTGAGGGCCAGCAGCCTGCTACCTGAACTGCTGATTCTGGATTTTTCAGCCCCTGCAGCTCCATCAGTCAGAAGAAGACTCCAGCTGATGCCTGATCCACGGACTTTGGGACTTGCCAGCCTCCACCACAGCATGAGTCATCTCCTTGAGATAAATCTTTTGGATGTAGGGTTTATAGTTTTCATTAAATTTGGAATTTTTTTTCTTTTACCACATTTATAAAAAATACTTTTCTAAGTCTCTTTTCTCCTGCTGGTATTTCAATTACGCGTATGTTAGACCAGTTGATTATTTCCCCACAAATCACTGAGACCCTGTTCTTTTTTTGTCTTTCTTCTCTGCATGCTTAGTTTTAGATAGCGTCTATTGCAGTATCTTCAAATTCACTGTTCTTTTTTTTTCACAAGATCAATATTGCTGTCAACCTAGTACAATTTTCATTTCAGATATTGTATTTTTAATTTCTGATAATTTGCTTTTTTTCTTATCTTTCACTTCTCATTACATTCATTTTTTTCCTTTAAATTCTTCAGCATATTGTGTGCGTTATGTATCTACGCGCGCATATATATATATATATGTATGTTTGTCTGATTTTCTTGGCAGAAGTACAACCAGAATGCTTCTTAGAAGCAAGGATGGCAGGACTGCATTTTACATAGTTTGGACACGTTGTCGGGAAGGATCCGTCCCTGGAGAAGGACATCACACTTGGTAAAGTACAGGGTCAGCAGAAAAGAGGAAGAGCCTCAATGAGATGGACTGTCGTAATGGCTGCAACAACAGGCTCAAGCATAACAATGATTGTAAGCGTGGCGCAAGACTGAGCAGTGTTTCGTTCTGTTGTGCGTAGGGTCGCTATGAGTCGGAACTGACTTGACGGCACCTAACAACAAAAATACTCAGTTGTTTTAATATCTTTATCTGATAATTCCACGGCATCTGTTCTTTCTGTGTCTGTTTTTCTTGGCTCATTTTTCTTACGTTTATGGACCACATTTTCTTGCTTTATCACATGTCTGTTAATGTTTAATTGGATGCCAGAAAGTGTCAATTTTGCATTGCTGGGTGCTGGATTTTGTTTTATTTCTTTTTAAAACATTAGTCTCTATTATGGCAGGCAAAGTTATGGACCAGTTTAATCTTTTTGACATTTGCTTTTTTTTTTTTTTAATAATTTTTATTGAGCTTTAAGTGAACTTTTACAAATGAACTCAGTCTGTCACATATAAGCTTATATACCCCTTACTGCATACTCCCACTTACTCTCCCCCTGATGAGTCAGCCCTTCCAGTCTTTCCTTTCGTGACAATTTTGTCAGTTTCTAACCATCTCTATCCTCCCATCTCCCCTCCAGACACACTTGAGATGCCAACACAGTCTCAAGTGTCCACCTGATACAAGTAGCTCACTCTCATCATCACCTCTCTCCTACCCATTGTCCAGTCCCTTCCACATCTGATGAGTTGTCTTCGGGAATGGTTCCTGTCCTGGACCAACAGAAGGTTTGGGGACCATGACCGTCAGGATTCCTCTAGTCTCAGTCAGACCATTAAGTCTGGTCTTTTTATGAGAATTTGGGGTCCGCATCCCACTGTTCTCCTGCTCCCTCAGGGGTTCTCTGTTGTGCTCCCTGTCAGGGCAGTCGTCGGTTGTGGCCGGGCACCATCTAGTTCTTCTGGTCTCAGGATGATGTAAGTCTCTGGTTCACGTGGCCCTTTCTGACATTTGCTTTTGAACTTTTGAGGGGGCATCTAGGAAAAAGCTTTCCTCTGGGTCTAGTTTATTCTCCTGACAAAGCATGAACAGTTTGATGTCTCTACTGAATTCTCTGTGCAATCAAAAAAGTCTCTCCATTCTTGCTGGTGGGAACTCAAAGGATTCCTAGTCCTGTGTAAGTTCTGTGAAATTTCATGGCTTACAGTTCCCTGGTAGTTGTGCTTTCTTCAGAATTGTTCTTTGTCCAATCTTGTGGAATTTCACCTTATGCATGTACAGTGTGACTTTCAGCCAAAGTCTTAAGGGAACTCTTATGCAGATTTCTGAAGCTTTTTATCAGTATGGCTGTCCCTTTCCAATACTCTGCCTCATAAATTCTTGTTACCTTGGTCTCACTGGACTCTGATATAGAACTGCTTAACTAAGTGAGACTATCAGGCTGTTTTGGTTCCCCCCAAGCCTCCTGTAGTCCAGAAATTGCTTCAAGGCAGAAAATCATTGTGATTGTAGCGCTTGCTTAGTTTATTTTCCTTTCTCAGAGATTACAGTCCGTTCTGCATCTTGTTCAAAGTCTGAAAAAAGATTGTTTCACATCTCTAGTCCAGGTTTCTCATTGTTGATGCTGGGAGGCGACGTCTGAACTGCAATAGTCCTTCACGGTCGAAGTGGAAGTTACTGCGTTGAACGTCCATCCTCCACTTTACTCGTGTGTTGCAAAATTACTCTCCTACATACCTTCTCAGTCTGCACTTCCCCAGCAATGTGAACTGTTCCTTCATTTCTCACCAACGCTTTGTATGGCCCATCCCCAGTGCCCTCGAGTCGATTCCGACTCATAGCGACCCTATAGGACAGAGTAGAACTGCCCCATAGAGTTTCCAAGGAGCGCCTGGTGGATTCGAACTGCCGACCCTTTGGTTAGCAGCCTGGCAGTCTTATTCTTTGTTTGTCAAGTGGGTGTCAAGTAGCATCTGATTTTTTAAGCTTGTATCTCCTGATTACTGTTTTGGGAGTGAGGATGAATATTTTTGTTTTCATATATCTTTTTGAATATCTTTTTCCCCTACTAATATGTTTTAGTAATGGTGATCGTATATCTTTGTTTACTCGGAAAGCCCAAGGGTATATTTTTGGGTGCATAAACAGCATCTGATGTAGTATATTTAGTGTGCTTACTGATATTTGGATTTAATTTTACTCTTCATTGTTTCATTTTCCTCCAGATTTTCCTGCTTTCTACTTGATGGATTGCATTTCTTTTTAATTTGTTTCTTTTATGCATTTCATTGCTATTGTTTTGTCTTCATGCGGTTTTACATTTTTAACACTTGACTTTAAAAAACCTAATCCATATTTCTACCCTCTTCCTGAATGAAACAGGAAAGTTTAAACATTTTAATTTCAATTATGCTCCTTCCATCTTACTTGATATTTTAGTCTACTATTTTGGTTCCACCTTGTTTTTTATAAACCCAACATTAGATATTTTAATTATTATTATTTTATATAGTCAGTTATTGATTATGTTACCCACATGTTTACCAGTTTCTTTATTCATCATTACTTTAACATCTCACTCTTTCCTTCTGGGTTCAAATTCCTTTATTTTTTTCTTTTCATCTTGGCTTTTGTGAGTATATCCTTACTTCTTCTTTACTTCTTATATAATATTTTAGATGGGCATGGAATTTTGGGTTAGCATTATTTTTCCTTAATATTTTTAAGACACGTTCCATTATCCTCTGGACTAAAGAACGTCATTGAAAAATCTGCTGCTCAAACCACTGTTGTTTCTCTGGGAAAAATTCTCTATTTGTTTTCAAAGCTCCCTCTTTGACTTCGGTGTTTTGCAGTTTTGCCATGATGTATCTAGTTATGGATTTCTTTTTATTCATCCTGCCAGAACCATTATGCTTCTTCTACATGATTATTCAAGTTTTTCATTAATTCTGGACTACTTTGCCTCTTCTAAATTTTCTCAGTTCTTCCCTTCTGGAGCAACTATTGAGCGTTTATTGAGGACTTATCATTTCATACATCTCGTTATCTCCTTTTCATATTTTCCGTGTTTTTCTCTCATCAGACTCTACTTTGGTTAAAGTTTCCTGAATCATCTCCTAATTCATTAATTCTCTTTTTTCTTGTTTCCGTTGAGCTGTTAGCTATCAAAGACTGTTTTTCATTTCTATTTGATTCATTCTAAATTTTGCTATTTCTGTTTTCATAGTGCGTTGCTCATTTCTTAAATGCAACATTCTTTTTAAAGGTCTTTATTCTTTTAAACGTACTTATTCTATCTTTCAGATTGCCCTTATAATATTTCAACTTTTTGATGTTCAAATCTTCCTGTTGTGTATGTTGATTCTCACTTATGGTAAATCATTTCCACATGTCTTTTGTCATTTTTTACTGTGTGCTCACATTTGGTGAGATTTTTCTCCTGGGAGAATTTTTGCAGACCGTGTATGGAAACTTCCTTTCAAAAAAGTTTAACATTTGCTTCCTTCAACAATCCCTGAGATATCATTAAAAATTAAGCAGAGACCAATTTTTAGATTAATTCACTAGTTCAGTTTTTTTCAAACAATGATGGTATTTTAAGTTTGGGCCCCATACCAACGCAATGGGCAGGCCTAGGCTTTCCATTTCACAGAGAATAGAGCTCACAAATAAGCCTCATTAGTGTTGCCCTGTGCTCATAGATTCCTCCTTTTTTTCCTATTTCACACATCCACTAGGTGTATAGGATTTTGAGATGGTCTTTCAGCTGCTAACTGAAAGGTTTGAGGCTTGAGTCTACCCAAGGGCACCTTGGATGAAAGGCCTGGCAATCTACTTCCTCAAAATTAGTAATTGAAAACCTTGTGGAGCACAGTTCTACTCTGACATACATGGGGTATCCGTGAGTTAGAGTTGACTCAATGAGAACTTTTTTAATGCATAGAAATCAGTTTCCATTCTGCAACTTGTGTGGACTTAAGGTTACTGAGACAAAACATTCCCGCCGCACTCCATTGAAGGCAGTTGCGGCATGCGGTCATGTTCTGATTTCTCTGGATCCTAGTTTCCTCTTTAATTTATTTATTTTTCTCTTGAGAGTTCAGCTGTGCATTTACATGATTTATAAATAAATTTTTTTTTATAAATAGATTTGTTTAAATATATTTTAGTAAATATTTTTGTAAATAGTTATTTGTTTAAGTAGTATATACTTCTAGATGTTTCTAGTGGGAAGGTTTTCAGGCTATAATGATTTATCATCTTGCCAAAACCACAAATCCTAACTCTTCTTTTGTAATGACAATTCCTCCCACCGTAAAGGCATTCAGGTTAGTGTAGCATGGCCCTTTGTCTTGACTGGGCTATTCCTATCTTTGCAAACTTAAAAATTTCTATCTCCATCAACCTCTGCTTTAATTTTTAGCAAAATTATTTTGGTTGTGGGTATCAAAAAGGAAAAAACAAAAGTGCTTGAGCTGAGGGTAGGATTTATTCCAAGGACACTGGGATATCTCAAGGACACTGAGGAAAAGGAGCAGCTGAGCCTCAGGATGGACTGGAAAGCTTTCAGGCACCTAGACAGGGCTCTCTCTGGGTGTCTGGCCTTGCCTCTCTCTGCACATCTGCCTTACCTTTCTCCATCTTCCTTCATTGGCTTTCCCCACTTCACACGCACTTGGCCAAACATGGCTACTGCGCAGCTCGCCAGCTTACTGTTCTTCTGTTTAAGGGACCATCTCAGACTATAAGTAGCTTCTTGGCCTCCTTTCTTAGCTCCTGGAGGAGAAGATTGGATTGGTCTTGCTGGGTCATGAGTCTACCTTGGTCCTCTCAGGTATAGACAAAGGAGCAGGATTAGGTAATAAACACAGCTTCTGGACCACGCTCTTATGTGGGACAGTAGTCAAAAAAAAAGCATGACTGTGAGGTGGGAAGATATCACAAAATGTAGCTACGACAGCCCTGAGCATCGCTTCTCATAGAATGACCTAGAGATTGATAGGTGATAACAATCAAAGAGAGTAGAGAGGGGCCTTAGCAGATGTCGTGAGCCTCAAATTATGATGGGGCATTTCCATATGAGAAGAAGAATAATGATCTGGAAGCAGAAATGGAAAATGGACAGAAAGTTGACCCTAAGTCCCTGTCTTGTCTAGATGATGCAGGGTAAGTGAAATAAGAGCCTCCTGTTAAGAAGACTATGAAGGAATCCATGACCTCTGGGGAATCTGGGTTGTTGTAATGCCCAGGAGATAGAGACAGCACTTGGTGATGAAGCTGAACATACAGGATTTTTTTTTACACAGAAGGTCTTAAAGAAAGACAGGGGAAAAGTTTGGGAAAGACGTGAATAGCGAGAAATCAGTGGATAGGTGGGATGTGCCATGCAGAGCAGAACTGGGAGAACTCATAGGCAGACATGAACTGAGACTGAATGATGTGGTGGGGATGAACATAACTCTAGTGAGAGCTGCCTCCATCTGGAATTGGCCCAGGTGCTCTAGGGTCATTGGGCTTCATTTCCTTTAAATATATTTTATACTTTCTTCCTCCTCCCTTCTTCCTGTTCTGTCCTTTCAGTCTTCATCACCCATCCTTTAATAGCTGGCTCAAATCTCATTGCCCCGGTGAGGCCTTTTCTGACTGATCTGCGGTCATCTCTCCTGCCTCCTGTGGCCTTTCCAGTCTCCACCATTCATTTAGTCAATAATCATAGATGCCTTGCACTATTGTCCTGAACTGTTCTCTATGTCCTTTATCATCATTTAACTATCCATGGTTTATTTCATATCTTGCCAACAAGACAAGAAGCTCGTTGAAGGAGGAACATATCTCACACTTCTTTGTATCTGCTGTGACATGTTCCATAGGATCAAATGGTGGATTTGAACAGCTGACCTTTTCGTTAGCAGCCAAGATCTTAAATGCCTTACCACCAGGGCTCTGTTTTTCACATAACCCAAAATCTGTTCCCATTGAGTCGATTCCTACTCATAGCAACCCTATAGGACAGAGTGGAACTCCCACATACGGTTCCCAAGGAGCACCTAGTGGAGTCGAACTGCCGGCCTTTTGGTTAGCAGCTGTAGCTCTTAACCACTATGCCACCAGGGTTTCTGTTTCATAGTAGGTGTTTAATATGTATTTACTGATGACCTGAGTTCTTGTTTGTGACTTTTGGCAAATCACTCTATGACATCCAGTTTTCCTAATTGTTAAGCAGTAATAATAACGTTCACTTTCTATTTATTTATTCTGTCTTTCAGTAGGTATTTCTTGTGCACCTACTCTGTGTGAGGGTGAGTTTGTAGAGTGAAAGCTTATTAACAGGATTGCTACAAGCAACAAATAAGAAATAGACATGAAAAATGCTATGAAAAGCAGGAAGCCATTACAGAAGAAAGGTGTTATTTAAACATTCCCATTTAGACATTGGAACGTTAACTAAATTATTTCATAAGCTCCCTCCTGAGTTCCCACAGCACTTTGAACATATGGTACCTATATTATAGCTCTTATCTCATTGTATTATAGTTATTTGTATATGTTTCTGTCTCTGCTCCAGACTGTAAGCTTCAACACTGAATCACTAGCACTTAGCACAGTGCCTGCCACGTAATGAGCTTCGATGTATCTTTTCAATAAATGAATGAAAGAAAATCAGCACCAAGAGTTTTCAGCCCAAGAAAACTAAGTTGAGATAACAACCACACTAACAAGAATTCTGTCCTAAGACTCCTGCACAGAGGGTTAGGGGTTTAAAAAAAAAAGCATAGATTTTGCCACAAAGGAGCTTATAAACAGAGTGGAGAAGCCAAGCACATGCATGTGAATGTCCCTCGTGGTGCTTTACTGAATTACCTAAAAGCAGTTGCATTTTAAGATGATGACATAGACATTGATGAACTTCAAAGGGCAATAAGAAGCAGGAGGGGTTAATCAAAGGGAGCTTCTTGAGGAAACAGGGAATTATATAGGGAGGCAATGGGACAAAATACACAGATTGCCACTTTATGGATGGAGGGGGTGAGTGGACCACTGGCTATCTGCAAGGGTGTTTGATAACTTTGAGAACCATAGTGCTTGCAAGAGGTGTTCTGCCCTTCTGTTGAAGAGACACACACACATACACACACATGCTCTCATCTCTGGGGATAGTGGGGTGGGGTGATGGGTTTGAAGTGCTTCCCCTCTCTGGAGGGAAATCCTCTCTCCTCAAGTGCTTCTTATTTTGCTTTCACTCCAGGTCTTTGAAGGTAGCAGCTTTGCAGCTCTCAAGAGCTCTCTCCCTGGATTGGGCCTGTGCTGCAAGAGGCCCCATTTCCAGGATGGGACACAGACTCGTTCAGTTATGATCCTTTGTTCCAATCCTTTGATTACAATAGGAACTGGTAATGTGAGCAGGTCAGCAGAGGTCAGAGCCAGGGTGAAAATTGTTTATCTATCATCTCAAGGTGATATGTGGCGAGCACATGCATCTACCATGGGGGGTGATTGTGCAGGTGGAGGGGTAATGGTAAGGTGACTCACTGCCTGGACTCCAGCTTGCCTTCCTCAAACAACTCCCAGAAATATGGCCTCAACATTCACTCTGCAATAGGAAGTCTGTGTTCATTGATTCAACAAATATTTATCGTACTGCTATGAATGTTCTACTACCCATCTGTCTGTTCGTCATACTGTGGTGGCTTGCATGTTGCTGTGATGCCAGAAGCTATGCCAACAGTATTTCAAATACCAGCAGGGTCACCCAAGGTGGACAGGTTTCAGCAGAGCTTCCAGACTAAGACAGACTAGGAAGAAAGGCCTGGTGACCTACGTCTGAAAATTAGCCAGTGAAAACCTTATGGGTCACAACGGAACATTGTCTGACTCCCTTGCTTTGGACGCGTCATCAGGAGGGATCAATCGCCGGAGGACGACATCATGGTTGGTGAAAAGAGTGAGCCAGTAGAGACCCTCAGTGAGACTGACTGGCACAAGAGCCATAATAACAAACCAGAACATGCTGGCGATTGTAAGGATGACACAGGACTGGACAAGGTTTCATTTTGTTCTACATAAGTTACCATTAGTCACAGTCTACTTGATAGCATCAATCTATCTTTTTTTTTTTTTATCTATCTATCATCTATCTATGGATCTATCTGTCTATCTATCATCTATCATCCATCTATCTATCTATCTATCTACCATGCACTAGCTATTATTCTGCTGTCGTTAGGTGCCGTTGAGTACCTAACATAGCAACCCTATGTACAACAGAACAAAACACTGTCATCCTCACAATCATTGTTATGTTTGAGCCCGTTGTTGCAACCACTGTGTCAATCTATCTCATTGAGGGTCTTCTGCTCTTCCACCGACCCTCTACTTTACCAAGCATGATGTCCTCCTCCAATGTACAAGATAAGGTACTATACTGATAAATGCTATTAAGGAAATAAACAATGATGTAATAGAGAGTGGTCCAGAAGATCTCTCTGTATTTGAAATGTTTGAGCCAAGATCTGAAGCATAATAAGGGACCACTGATATTAAGAACCAAGGAAAGAGTATTCTAGGCAGAAGAAGCTGTTCAAAGAAACTGTTCAAGAAACTGTCCAGGCAAGTTCAAAACTGTTCAGTTAAGAATAAGACTGGAAACTTCAAGACCTGTGTCACATCCTTGTCCTTTGGAGTGGCAGGTCGGTTCAAACCACCAACCTTTCGGTTAGCAGGCAAGTACTTACCTACTGCACCACCAGGGCTCCTTGGCCTAAGCATTAAAAATAAATAAATGATTCCAACTCATAGCAACCCTATAGAACAGAGTAGAACTGCCCCATAGTTTCCAAGGAGCGCCTGGTGGATTCAAACTGCTGGACCTTTTGGTTAGCAACCATAGCACCTAACCACTATGCCACCAGGGTTATAGGTGTAGGAAAGAAGCGGGGTGGGGAATCAAGACAGAACAGCAGAAGCCAGATCACTCAGGGCATGGTAATCTATGATGATACATTGGGATTTTATTCTGAGCACAACAGAAAGCCATGGAACCATTAGAAGCAGGCGAATGATGTGACCCCTCAGGAAAGCCTTCACCTGTCTCATGGCAGGTGACAGCCACTCTGTCCAAGGTCTTTAGAAGTGGTGAAATACCCCATGTGACCCCAGCCTTTTACCTTTCCTGAAATATGGAACTTACCACATGAAAGACTGGCTACCATTCCTAAAGAGTGTTTTAAATGGAAATCCCCAAAATTTGAGATTACTTCTTTCTTCTGGGCTCCTTAAAGACCCAAGCCTATGAGTGGATAGAAGACCAGTTAAAACTCTTTATCTCAAATGGGTCACCAGAAACCATCAAGGCCATCTTGAAATTATTCCAGACATAGAGCGCCTCTCTCACACTGAAATATTCCCTAATAAGCCTTCTGTTTTGCCGGTGTATTCCATTGTTCTCTCCTCTGGCAATTCTTTTTATCTAGCCCAAACTCTTCACCCTGTGGCTTAGCCCAACTTTTCTCCACAAACATACAGTGTTTGATCTAGAAGGAAACTTAGAGAACATCTAATCCAAACTGCTCAGTTTACAGGTGAGTAAACTGAGTTCCAGTGAGGGGGAAAAGGCTTGATAAAAGTCATATAACCTGCTAATGATATAATCAAGACCAGAATCCAGGTCTCCTGGTCCCAGTCTGTGTCCTTTCAGCATGCTTGGCTACCCCAAAGAAGGGACAATGAGAAAAATTGAGGCTGGTCACTTGGTTCCAAAAAAAGACATTGAACAGTCCACACCCAGTTCCCCAGCATTCAGAGTCTAGAAAATGAAATGATTATGAGTCACTGCCATAGAAGTCTCTGCAAGCTCTAGAATCTGTAACTCAGAACCCCAAAATAATTGGGGCCAGTTGTCAGGGTGAAAGCTTCTTCAGTATTTTCATATCTGCAGGAGGTTTTGAGTGACATCTCAGGGCTGGAGGCTGACAACAAGTGCTTGCTCTTAATTCATGTAAGCCAGGTGGCTCACCTTGGGGCTTGGGAAAACAGGTGCAGGGGCAGAGGTGAGCCAGCTCTCTTTGAGGGGTGAAGGGGATGGGCCCTGGTAATCCAATATCCTCTTGGCACCACTCAGTGCTCCAGCCCAAATCCATCACTGCAAATGAACCAGGTGACAGGATTAAATATCCCCTAATTGCAGTCCCCCGGGAGGGCTGTGCCAGCTGTCTCTTCCACATGCCTAGCCCACCAGATGGGAGATCAGATATCAAAGGGTCATTTCTGATGGTACAGGAGGCAGCCTGGGTCCTGGCCACCTGGGCTGAGTAGAAGGAGGAACAGAGGGCAGACCGGGGTGCTCCATTGGGTCTGAAACACTGAATATTTTATACTGGCTGATGCTTCAGGGACTTTGTAGTATGGTCTGCACTACTCCATGGCTGCAACTTATTGGTCCTCACCATTTGCCAAGGAAGAGTCTGGGCTCCTGTACCTGCTCCACCTGCCTATTCCCTGCTTGTCCTCTGAAACTAGCTGCTAGAAATGGATTTCTATCACAGAAAATCGAGTATACCCTAGGGTACACAGAAGTTGCCTGATCTAGCCCCTGCCTGTGAGAAAGGCTGCTTCTCACAGAACCCTAAGATTTCTCATCTTTACTTCCAGCTCTCTCAGAAAAGACACTCTACGGGCTTACAAAGTAGTGTGTTCCAGCATCTTGGGTTCAAATGAATCACAGGTTTTCCAAAGCCACTGAGGATAGAGCAAGAAGAAATGAGACTTACATTTCAGCTCAAGAAATGGACTTCAGTTCGAGGAGCCTTCTAAGATACTCCACAGGTCTAGCCCCTTCGGGTACAACGGAGAATAAAGAAAACTAAAGAAACAAGGGAAAGATGAGTCCAAAGGACTAATGGACCACGACTACCATGGCCTCCACCAGTACAACAAGATGGTGCCCGGCTACCACCACTATCTGCACTGGCTAAGATCACAATAGAGTGTCCCAGACACAGGTGGAGAAAAATGTAGAACAAAATTCTAGCTCACAAAAAAAGACCAGACTTACTGGCCTGACAGAGACTGGAGAAACCCTGAGAGTATAGCCCCCGAACACCCTTTTATCTCAGTAATGAAGTCACTCACCAGGTTTACCCTTCAGTCAAAGATTAGACAGGCCCATGAAACAAAATGGTACTAAATGCGCATATCAGCATAGGAGCAGGGACTAGTAGGCAGGAGGGGACAGGAATGCTGGTAATAGGGAACCCAAGGTCGAGAAGGGAGAGTGTTGACATGTTCTGGAGTTGGTAACCAATGTCATAAAACAATGTGTGTACTAACTGTTTAATGAGAAACTAGTTTGTTCTGTAAACCTTCATCTAAAGCACAAAAAAAAAAAAAAAGAAAGAAATGGACCTTGGTGCCAAGTAAAAGATGCTGGCCAGGGGCAGATACGCACTGTTTATCAATACGTGGCTCTCATTTGATTGGGCTGAGGATGTCCATGGTAGGGGAAGTACAAGGTGGTATCTGGTAGATCCATCGGCCCTTTTACTTTAAGGCCTTTTCGTTTAGGAAACTCTGCCACTATTGCACCTCAAAACTACTCTCACCCAAGTCAGCTCCCACCAACGGGTCCTGGGCAGTTCTGTGGAATAGATGCACTTTTATTTAGCTGAAATCATGATATTGTAAGATCAGCAAGAGGAGTACAAGCCCAGAATAGCTCTTATTCAGGGAAGGTGGGGTCACAAGGCAAAATGAAGGTTTGCTTGCCAAACTTCACTGAGGCTTAGGTAAAAGCAGGCATCCAAAGGGCCACACAGGGTCCCAAATAAAAGTATTACAAAAGGCTCCACTGACTTTTGAAACAACACAATGTTCAAAATAACAAGGCCTCAGCAAAGGGAAGGGACTGCAGTTCAGTTTTCTTTGGTAAAGCTAACGAACTCCAGGGGTCATCAGCTCCTGGACCTAGACAAGGTCCATTCTTAACTGATTGTTTTTCTTTTATTCATTTGTTCATTCATTCATTTAACAAATGCATTTTTGTTTTGTTTTGTTTTGTTAGGATCGACTACGTGTCTAAGGTCTCTGGGAGGCACAAAGCATTTGCACTTGACTACTAATCAAAAGGTTGGTGGTTCCAACCCACCCAGCTGTGCCATGGAAGAAAGACCTGGTGATCTGCTTCCATGAAAATTACAGCCAAGAAAACCCTGTGGATCAATCCTGCTCTATAACACATGGGGTCACCGTGGGTCGGCATTGACTTAACGGCAATCGGTTTGGTTTTTTGATTTAATATATTTCTAGAAATGTGCTAATGGCTGCAGTGGTGATTAAGACAAACATTGTCTCTGGCCCCAGGGATCATGTGCCTGTTTGATTTGGGGAAATCACTGTATTGCTCTGAGCTTCAGCTTCTTCATCCATCAAAAAGAGGTGGTGACACCTACCCAAGCTCCCTCATAGGGTTGGTGAGTCATCATGAGATGACTGAGAGGAAACTGCTTTGGAAAAGCTCTTTTGCAGGTACTAAGTGAAGTAAGCAGCATTTGGAGGTTTGCTTTAGCTCTGAGAGCAATAGGACTAAGTCACCAGGGAGCTGACTTAGACCTCCTTCCCTTTCTTCCTTTGCTTTCCTCCTCCCTTTACTCTAGCTCTAAAAAGAGACTTAGTCCAAAGAGCACCATCCCATGCTTGATGATAAAAAGGACAATGGGATTTTGAGGTGGTCCTCTGGGCCCACAGAAAGGAGGCCTGCAATCCAGAATGCCAAGCAAACCAGGTTATTTTGGAGTGAGTCAGCAGCAGGACTATAGTCTGAAAACAAAGGCCTTGGCCCATTTCCGTATCCCTGCAGTAGTCACACACCAGCTGAAAACACCAGTTTCTAGTGGTGCCCCAATTTTAGGGAAATCGGAAATCTGGAATCTCAGTGTAACCTCCCACTTCCATCTCCTGAAAACTACAGGTGGCTAGAGGAGGACCGTCCTTGGTACTGGTATCTTCTGCCCAGTGGTGTATTACCATGTAGGCCAGTGGGCCTAAACTTTGAAATTATCTGGGGAATTTAATAAAACAAGGACACACAATGCCACCATAAGAAATTCTGGTTTTAAAGGTATCTTTTTTTTTTTTTTTTTAGTTTCTAGTGCCGCTATAACAGAAGTATCACGAGTGGATGGCTTTAATAAAGAGAAATTTATTTTCTCACAGTCTGTAGGCTAGAAGTCCAAAATCAAGGCATTAGTTCCAGGGGAAGGCTTTCTCTCTTTGTCGGCTCTGGAGGAATGTCCTCCTAGTCAATCTTCCCCTGGACTGGAAGCTTCTCCGTGCAGGAACCCTGAGTCCAAAGGATGCGCTCTGTTCCCGGTGCTTCTTTCTTGGTGGTATGAGATCCCCACTCTCTGCTTGCTTCCCTTTCCTTTTATATCTTGTAAGAAAAAAAGTAGTGCAGGCCACGCTCTAGGGAAATTCCGTTTACGTTGAATCAGGGATGTGACCTTAGTAAGGGTGTTACAAACCCACACTAATCCTCTTTAACATAAAATTACAATCACAAAATGGAGGACAACTACGTAATACTGAAAATCATGGCCTAACCAAGTTGGCACATATTTTGGGGGGACACAATTCAACCCATGACAGAAGGCTTAGGGTAGAGCCTGGTAGGTGATTCTGATGTACCCAAAAGCTTGAGAACCTAACATATAGACAATCTACACAGGCCCATATCTTATCTGTTTTTATTATACATTCAAGAATTAGCGCAGTGCCTGGCATAGAGTGCCGCCACTGCCGTCGAGTCGATTCCAACTCATAGCAACCCTATAGGACAGAGTAGAACTGCCCCATAGCCCCTGGTGGATTTGAACTGCAGACATCTTGTTTAGCAGCTGTATCACTTAACCACTACGCCACCAGGGTTTCCTGGCATAGAGTAAGCACTCAATAAATGTTTGTTGACTGAGGGAATGAATTCTTTGACATATATCCAAATACACTCAATGAAAAAGCAATACATGGCAAAAGTTAAACACTTTTTTAGGATTTAGAAATTCTCTAGGATCCAGTTGTACCTGCTCGTCTTCCCGACTCTCAGCTCTCATGCTAGAAAAAGGTGGTCCCTAAATTTGAGTTTTCTGTGCTCTATATTGGAAACCCTGGTGATGTAGTGGTTAAGTGCTACAGCTGCTAACCAAAGGGTTGGCAGTTCAAATCCGGCAGGTGCTCCTTGGAAACTCTGTGGGGCAGTTCTACTCTGTCCTGTAGGGTCGCTATGAGTCAGAATTGACTCGATGGCACTGGGTTTGGTTTTGGTTTTTTGGTACTCTATATTGGAAACCCTGGTGGTGTAGTAGTTAAGAGTTCAGCTGCTGATCAAAAGGTCAGGAGTTCAAATCCATCAGGCGGTCCTTGGAAACTCTGTGGGGCAGTTCTACTCTGTCCTGTAGGGCTGCTATAAGTCAGAATCGACTTGATGGCAACGAGTTTGGTTTTTTCTAGTTTGGTGCTCTCTATTTAGGGTAGTTCTGAATAAGAACTTTGTTCCAATTTACATAATATAAAAGCAGATGTAATAATGGTTTATTTTGCTTCTTTTCTCATCTTTTATTATTGTTATTCATGACCAATAATAACAACAATAGTAAATGCTTTTCCTTGCATTAACTAATCACCTTATTAGGGATCTTCTGAAAGAGGTAGAGAATTGTTATACCCACTTTATAAATGATAAAAACTGAAGCTTAAAGAGGTCATATATCTCACCCACTCAACTGGATTACCCAGTGGAAAATGCCAGGATCGCTCAAATCCAGGCTCTCGACTCAGAGTCTGGTGTCCTTCACACTATATCCAGCTAACGAAAGAATCACTGCAAATCGGAATCCAGTGATCTTCCACATATGTCATTCCAAATGTGTAAAACAGAACGACAAGTCAGTCCCAAAGCACCGGGATGTGTCCCTTTGCTGAAGAATCCCTTTTTACAACAGCTCTTCATTTTATGTAGGATCATTAAGAGGCTGAGTAAGACAGATAATGTAAAGAATCACTCACTGCTAATTGAAAGGCAGGAAAATCATCTCTGAAATTATAATGTAAGCAGGTAGGAAAACAGAATTTATTTTACAAAAATCTGGTTTATATATGACTTTTCAGGAGCGCACCTATCACAGGAAAGTCAGGTAAACGTGTACACTCATACACCAACCCCTGTAGGAAATCGAGTCCTGGCCTCAAAAATAAATTGTCAAATAAGCCGCTTCTTCCATCGTTCTCCCAGAGTCAAGTCCACACGCTGTCAAAACATTCTGGCATTCCAGCGGCTACGCAAAGTCAAACCGTGGGCTCAGTAAGCAAGTTGAGCCTAAAGAAGCTTTCGATGGAGTCTATAAAATCAGCATGGCCTTAGGCTGAATCTAGATGTTGCACAAAGAATGAAAAAGGATGGCAATTTTCTGAATATTCTAAATTTCTGGGTTTCTGTAGTGCTATTCACTCCAAATACAAGGAAAATGGCTGAATAGTTACCCAACACTTTGCCCTACATATTTTGAGCAATCCTTAAGCCCACGTCTTTCCTTAACTCAGAGCTTTGGACGTTTTCAACTGAGCTGATCAATTCATTCATCCTAAAGTCAATTTGATTCGATAGCCAATCAATTCACTGTAACATCTATTTGTTCCAATGAATGTGATACCTGACAGACCACTAATCTTGACAAAAAGTCTTTCAGTCTGTAGAAAGATGGGAGAGGAGACAGGAAGAATTAGGTATTGGTAAAATCATTGGCTTCCCAGTGTGGGGCCACTTGCTATAAGGCAAGGGCTAAAGGGTGCAATACACAGATGACACAACCTTGCTTGCTCAAGGAGGACTTGAAGCACTTACTGATAAAAATTAAGGACTACAGCCTTCAGTATGGATTATTGAAGAAAACAAAACATAAAGAAAACAAAAGTCCACATAACTGGACATAAGCAATTTCATGATAAACGGAGAAAAAATTGAAATTGTCATGGATTTCATTTTACTTGGATCCACAGTCAACACCCATGGAAGCAGCAGTCAAGAAATCAAAAGACACACTGCATTGGGCAAATTTGCTGCAAAAGACCTTCTTAAAGTGTTAAAAACTAAAGATGTCACCTTGAGGACTAAGGTGTGCCTGACCCAAGCCATGGGATTTTCAATGGCCTCATATGCATGCAAAAGCTGGACAATAAATAAGAAATACCTAAGAAGAACTGGTGCCTTTGAATTATGGTGTTGAAGAAAAATATTGAATATACCACGGACTACCAGAAGAGCAAGTCTGTCTTGGAAGAAGTACAGCTAGAATGCTCCTTAGAAAGGAGGATAGAGGGACTTGGTCTCACATACTTTGGACAGGTTACCAGGAGGGACCAGTCCCTGGAGAAGGATATCGTGCTTGCTAAAGCAGAGCATTATCAAAAAAGAGGAAGACCGTCAACGAGACGGGCTGACACAGTGGCTCCTACAATGGGCTTAAACACAGCAGCAATTGTGAGAATGGCCTGTGACCTGGCAGTGTTTTGTTCTATTTTACGTAGGGTCGCTGTGAATTGGAAACGGCTTGATGGCACCTAACAACAACAAAACGAGAACATAAGCAGAATAAAACCTGCCTTTACTCTCTGTGAGTGGTTCTGGGGCCCAATTCTTTTCCCTGGAGAATCCTGGTTGCTTTATAGGGCAGCCTGGCTCCTCACCACTGTCTCCCTCTCCCCTCTTCCCTCTTTCTCCTTCCCCCCAAGTCCATCCAGGTCCCTGTCAGCTCTAACAGGGGGTGGGAATTGCTCAAGCCATTCATTGGTTCTGAAGTTTCTTCTACTTAAACCAATTTGTTAGGTGCTTCGTGATTTACGGCCATAGTGGAAAATGGGGCTGGGTATTGATTCTTGGCCTTTTCTATTGCAAATGGGTGTAATGTTTTACAGTATGTCAGCATAATAGCAGTGGGCACTCTATCAACGTCAAATGTTAAAAATGATCAGCTATTGTGAAGTAGGAGATTAAATATGAAATCTTGATGGGTATATAAAAGTGAAATGGCAATAATAAAGGGATTTTTATGTTTGGCTCATTGCTCTCTGGAATCCACCTGGGGAGCTATTAGAGCCGATTGTGCTGATCAGTGACATTATCACCTTGGGTTAAAGGACGGGACAGGTGCTCTCTTCCCCAGGTGTTGCTCAGCCTGGCAAAGGGGAGTGGGAGAACCAAGACGGAGAGATCAAAGTTCACTTGGTCATACTTTAGGGGAGCTGGCCTGCTTCCTGGATGCCCAGGATGACTAGCAAGGGAAAGTATGAGGCAACTGAGAGCCAATCAGAAATTTGAGAGATTAGCATGCCCCTCTTTCTTCTCTCCTGCCATGATGTCTTCACCTCCAAAGCCAGCCGAGGGAAGTTGTCCTCTTCTGTAAGCCTCCAGAGAGATAGTGATCCCATTCCATACAACCACAGAAAATTACAGCTGCAACAGACTTCACAGATTAACTTGCCTAGTCAAACTTCTCAAAATTCGGGGAACTGAGGCCCATGAAAGTAAAGAGATGTGCCCAAGGTCACACAGCCAGTGAGTGGCAGAGTTGGATCAAATCCAGGTCAAAGATGGAATTCTTTTCAGCAACTGTGCTCAGCCGCCACAGGTGTCTGGTGCTATCATAATCCTCTAGATCCGTGTTGTCCAATAGAAACATAGCGAGAGCCACATATGTAGTTTTAAATTTTCTGGTACCCACGTTGAAAAACTAATAAGAGGTAAAATTAGTTTTAATAATATATATTATTTGATCTAATATAGACAAAGTATTATCCTTTCAGCATGTAGTCAATAGAAGCATTGAGATACTTTACTTTCTTGGATTCATACTAAGTCTCTGTGTCTTTTATAATTACAGCACGTCTCAATCTTATCAGCCACATTTGAAGTGCTCGGCAGCCACGTGTGTCTAGTGGCTACTATATTTTAAGTGCAGCTCTAAACTGAGGAATGTGTAGGGGCAGGAGGACACATTCATATCCCCTGGGACACATACAGGGCTTAGGGGAGGGCCTTGTGCTTTGAAAAAGCAAATAAACAGTATAATACGCTTTTCTATTTGGAAAATGGAAACCCTGATGGCGTAGTAGTTAAGAGCTATGACTGCTAACCAAAAAGTCAGCAGTTTGAATCCACCAGGTGCTCCTCGGAAATAAAACGAAATCCTTGTTTATAGACACAAACTACAGACAAGCTTGACACAGTAAAGCTGGACAAAATCTTTGTGAGAACACACTGAAGATAGACTGCCAGCCAAATACCAGATTCTCAGTGAGGCATGGAGGGTGTATTAGAATGTCTGAGGGTTTTAAACCATATGAATTTTTTTTAATGTTTATTAAAAAATGAGCGGAGATTTGCAAAGATTAGGAAACATACCAGCCCTTTGGAGAACAGCTTCTCAGATGATGTTGTCATCATAAGTTATCAAACTCATTTTCAGAGAGGAGCAGAGCATGAGGTTAAATTAAGCCTTAGACTGTATTTGGGACACCAGTTAACCCTTTGAGGCACCCAGCTACCTGAGCAATCCATTCGTCTGTGTCAAGTAGGTCCTTTGCAGGGGGGTCCATCTATGCTCTGGAAAACCCACCGGGTATGAGCAAGGGTGGGAGAAAGAGAACCCATGGTTCCCAGCACCAAGGTGGAGATCTGGCTGGAGTAGGCCCTAGACGCCATCCTGAACCTCAGGGCCAACAGGTGGGGAGGCAGGATGGGAAAGAGCTGCCATCAGGGACAGTGCAGCTGTCTTGGTATTGCCATTTCCAAGAGCAAGCAGACCATATAATGCACACAAAGCCAGCCTGAGAACTAACACCAGGCCCCTTTCAGCCACAGACAGGTTGTCACTCTGACAGCTATCGAGCCAATCAGGAGGGTAAATTAAGGTGTCCTTTTCTTTTTTTTCTTTTTGAGGGGCAGGGGGTAGTTAAAATGCTGATCTCCAAGTGACAGGTTTCTGAGCTGAGAGTGAACTGTCACTGCTGCCATCCTCACTTGGGAACCTCTCAGGAGGAGTGTGTCAGGGAAACCAGCAGGCTGCGTATAGACCCGCCAGCTCCCTGAGGGCATCCAGGCACAAGTCTCGCTGTCTGATCTGCCCCCTGGGACCGCGAGGGCGAGCGGACCAGTCTGTACCAGCCCCACTGCAGTGGGAGCCGGGGATCAGCTTTCTACTTTGGGGAAAGAAACTCCTCCTTTTTGCCTTAATTGCAGCATTAATAATTAAGTGGGTGCTTTAACTATGTGGGTGTCTCATTACAGAGGGACAGTGCAAACACAGACACACAAAGGCACACACACCTCTGTACACACACACGTGTTCTGGAAGCCAGGCAGCAAATCATTTTTAAAAAACGATCGTAAGCAAAAATTAAAACAAAAAACAAAAAAACAAGAGATGTACGTATGCTTAATTACATGAGGACTTCATCAGCAGGCGCTAATTAAAGCATGTTAGAAGTCTGACAAATGCCTAAAATTACTCACTTTAGTAAATAGTTTTGACGCGAGTAATTTGTTTAAAACTAGAACTTGGTGGAAAAAGTTCAAGCAATTTTATTTTTGCCTGGGTAGCACATTATGCGATGTCTAGGGGGATAATTAACGATTAGCGGTTTAATGACAGAGACACACTCGTTATCCTCCTTCCCAACTCCCGCCAAGACTTTCATGCTGAGTGCTCAAGGCCCACAACACCTCCGTAAGCCTTGGTCTCCCACTGGCAACTGAACCCGTTTCACAGATGGGATTTCCTAAGGCTGAATGACTGCTTGCTGGTCCATCCGAGGTCCCAGAGTACACAGAGTCCTGGTCTTACCCTTCAATGGCAACAGATAATGGAATATCAAGACATTTCTCATGCCCCACAGGTGCAGTGAACCTTCCAGGCATCGTGTTCTTCTTAAACCCTTCCCTATGCGATGTTCCAGAGCAGTGGACAGGCCCTATTAGGAGTCTGCTGTTTTGGAATCTTTTCTAGAGGCTCTGAGGCTGACCTGGAGGGCGGCAACTCCATTCCAAAGCTGGAAAGACTTTCATGGACCCTCTCACCAGCTCCCATCAGCTCTCTCTTTGGCTCCAGGTCAAAGGCAAGAGATATGCACTTATCCACATACACTGAGAGGCCCACATCCACAATCAAGGCTATTCAGAAAGAGGGAGCCTCAGAGTTGGACCCCAAATTATCTAAATTATCTAGTGACTAGGATTACATGCTCTTAGCATCCCCCCTTGCCTTGGTCTTTATGCCCATGCAGAATGGTCCATGCCCTGCTCTGGACAGAACACTTTTTGGAGATAGGCCAGCTGATACCAATTGCCATGGAATCGATTCTGACTTGGGTGACCCTGTGTGTGTTAGAGTAGAACTGTGCTCCCCAGGGTTTTCAAAGGCTGAATTTTTAAAAAGTAAATCACCAGGCCTTTCTTCTGAGGTATCTCTGGGTGGACTCAAACTGCCAATCTTTTGGTTAGCAGTGAGCTTGCTCTCTATTCGCACCACCAAGGGACAGTAGAATAGACTAATTGGCATCCTGGGGCTCCCTTCCAGTCTCTAAATCTGAGACAAGGAAAGGTCACTCCTTAGTCAACACTGAGACTTGACGCCCAACTCTTTTTAACCCAAGCATACTTCCTGGAGGCAAGAAGGAAGATTTGGGAGAAGGTTGCAGTATAGATAACATGCCCTGCTTCGTCACAAAGGCCCACCAAGGGTTCCCTTTCCTTCTCCCTTATTATTATTATTATTTTCTTTTTCTTAAGCCAAAGTTTGAAGCTAAATCCACTGTGGGCTGAAGAAGGTACGTTAAACTTCACTTGCTTCGAGGCTTAAATGAGAAGACTTGACAGGTATGCTAATGCTCCTCTATTAAGTCTGCAGAAAATGACATTAAAGGTATTGGTTAAAGACATGGCTCAGTGTTTGAGCAATTTAATGAAGTGTTACACACAAGCTGACCTTGTAGAGGGAGAGGCTCGCGGCTCTCTCAGCGTTTCGGGAGGCCCTGGCCACTCTGTTTGACGTCTGAGCGTAACACCAACCCCAGACTCATTACTGCCTGTGAGGTTGTAGAAGCCGCCAACGGGAGACCAGCCTTTGCTTGTAAAGTCCAGTGACAGGAAGGAGAGGTAAAAACACTGGCTCGTGATCCTCGGCTTTGTGAGGCCAGAGGTGCAGGTTTGAATGACATGTTCAGTTTTCATAAACATGGGCAGTGGCCCCCTGGGGAACCAAAGTAGTAGAAAAGGAGGGGGGCTCTGCAGGCAGGCAGGGTGGACAGGGTCAGCCGAGTGTAAAGGCCAGAGCTGCCAGCTGGCATGTGATCTCCAGGTGAGCTAGTGGAGCTGGCAGTGGGTGGGAGGGCCCACAGAGAGGCCAGGATGAGGTTACCAGAGCATTCACCAGTACACACAGATGTGAACCCCTAGAAAGGGGCTAGAGGAATGGGGCAGCCCCACTTACCAATTCATTCATTCATTCATCAGATGTGATTAAGTACCTACCATATATCGCTTCACTCTCCTACTGTCGCCTATTCACGATATTCCACCCACACTGGTTTTCTGTTAATCCTAGAACACTCAAAGCTCTTCGCCACCACAGGGCCTTTGCACATATTTCTTCCTCTGCCTAGGATGCCATTCTCAGTTTTTCACAGAAGTGGCCACTTTAAGCCTTCTGATATCTGCTTACATACAATCTTATCAGAGAGGCCGCTGGGCAGCTCATGGCTCAGTTTAAGGCCCACAGGGTTTGTTGAGTACAGTGATAATTCATAATAATTATTGTATTTCTAATCCTTTGATTGCTTTTGAGTAGCTTATTATACCTTTCAAAGTTCTTTGATATGTTACCTCATTGGAGGTTTCTTGCAGCCTCATAAGGCAGGCACAGAATGTGCTGGCTCTTCTCATATAAGGAAAAGCGACCTGGAGGTGAGAGAAGCTATGAGTGTTCAAAGACAACGCCAATACTCAAGTCACCTGAATCCCACTCAGGGCTATTTCCATTGCTGCAGAAATGGTTCCGATTTCTCTCTTAGTTGGTGAGGTGGATGCACATTTAATGGCCAGGCCAAAGATGCAGGCAGGGCAATTTAATGAAGTGTCACACACACCTGGAGGGAGGTACAGCAGGTAGACGAACAGCAGCATCCACGAAAGCTCTTACTCCTGTGTCTTATGCACATAGCTGGTGGAGCGGACACGCCGAGGGGCAGCCCCCGCCCTCAGGAAGGGTTTACCCCCGACTAAGCCAAGGGCAGATGAGCAGAGAGAGCCTTTGACAAATCCCTTCTGCTCTGCATCCTCTTTATCCCCTTCCCCTTGCCTCCCTTAGCCTTAGTCACAGACCAGGCTTCATGGGGAGAAATTCATCAATCTGTGAACACTTCCTTTCTGCCCTCAAAATAATAATTGACATTACTGAGCTCTTGCTAGCGCAGGTTCTGTGCTTACCGGCTTGACCATGCTCTCTCTCTGCACTCTCTCAACAATCCCATGAGAGAGGTACAGTTATACCCCATCTTTCAGGTAAAGAAGCTAGGGATCAGAAAGGTAAATAATTTGTCCAAGATCACGCAGTAACAGACAGCATGGTCTGGATGTAAAGTCAGGTCTGTTTGACTCCGATTTACCGTAAGTCAGGGTCAGAGAGCTTCACTCACGTTATAATCATAGGAACGGTGTCCCCTGGGGGTGTGTTGTGCACAACCTGGCCAACTGTCCGGGGCAATGCCAGCTGACTCCAGAGACTGAGGTCTTAACCATCACGATATTCCACCTCTCTCAAGCAGTCCCTGCTTATGAGCCCCTTACAAAACAGTCCTCCTCTACCGCTGGGTGGTGTGGTGCAGAATACCAAAGCTTCAGAAGAGAGAGGAGGGGGTCTTCAGGGGTTGGAGTAGTCACAGAGGGCTTCGTGAAGAAAGTGGCATTTGAGATGCCTGATTTCAGCTGGATGCTAATCACCCCCACTTCACAATGGCGTTACAATGTAATTATCACTGTCATTTTTATGAATAATTTTATGCCTGACACTATGGAAGGTAGACTATTAAAAAAAAAAACTATTATCTCATTTAATTCTCGTAGTAACTCTGCAAGGTAGATAAGTGACAGAACTGGGGCTCCAGTCTTCCCTATCCTGCCCTGACTCTATGTCCAATGTAATATAGTAAAAGAATAAGGGCTTTGGGTCTACCAGACCCACGTTTAAATCTCGTAGGCAATCCTGTGAGTGCAATAGACACAATGTAATTGTGGCAGAAACAAATAAAGGCTAATGAATGGTCTTGTAGTTGGACTGTTAAACATAATTAAAACACTGACTTCATTGTTCTAACTGGACCCTAAGTAGCAGGTGAGGCTTTTGAGGTGCAGTGAAGTGGTTGAACGAGTAGGCTCCAGCACTAGACACCTGGTTTCAAATCCCAGCTCTGCTATCTACAAGCTGAGTGACCTTGAGCAAGTTGTTCAAACACTGTACCTCAGATGGCTCACCTCTAAAGTGTACTGTTGTTAGCTGGGTTTGAGGTGGTACCCAACTCATGACAACCCTATGTACAAGGAGATCAGGCCATTGTGATCCATAAGGTTTTCACTGGCTGATTTTTGGAAGTAGGTAGCCAGGCTTTTCTTCCTAGTCCGTCGTAGCCTAGAAGCTCCACTGAAACCTGTTCAGGGACACACAAACCTTCACTGGCAGATGGGTGGGGATGACACATGAGGTACTCTGGCTGGAAATAGAACCCAGATTTCTGCATGAAAGGTGAGAATTCTGTCCCCGAACCACCAGTGACCTCTCAAAGCAACTATCGCCTGTCCGTATAGGGTTGCTGTGAGGATTTGAATTAATACATGCAAAGTGCTTGGAAAAAAGCCTGCCCTTCCATACGTGCCTATATGTTGGCTGGTATCAGTAAGGCTTGAGTCTTTTGTTGGGTGCCTATCTTGCACTGTGAGGAATACAACATGAACCAGGCCTAGCTGTGGCCTCTGGGAGCGTCCTCTCTGGTAAGAGAGCAATGGCGTGTACTCAACTCACATAACTAACAGAGCCCAGAAGGTGATAAGGTGCCATTTCTGAATTCTAAGTAAATCTTTTAGAGAAAGGGATCAGTCCTGGCTGGAAAGGATCCATGACACAGAAAGAATTTGAGCTAGTGCTTGAAGAATGGGTGGGATTTTAGTAGATGAGGATAGGGAACCTAATGTTTTCACCACACCGTCAATCAGGTGAGGCATCAGCTAACTGGATATCTAACTCACCCTGGGTGACACCTGCTAAGAGGAAAAAGAAGTCAGTCAAACTAACACTGCCATTTTAATTTAGTATTGCTCTCCATTCTGCTATTCATAAGGTTTTCACTGGCCAATTTTTTCGGAAGTAGACCCCCAGGTCCTTCTTCCTCAACTGTCTTAGTCTGGAAGCTCTGATGAAACCTGTCTACCATGGGTGACCTTGCTGGTATTTGAAATACTGGTGGCATAGCTTCCAGCATCACAGCAGCACCCAAGTCACTACAGTACAACAGACAGACAAACTATGGACATGTTATCAGAAGGACATCATGCCTGGTAAAGTAGAGGGTCAGCGAAAACGAGGAAGACTCTCAACGAGACGGATTGACACAGTGGCTGCAACAACGGGCTCAAGCGTAGCAACAATTGTGAGGATGGAGCAGGACTGAGCAGCACTTCGTTCTGTTGTACCTACGGTCGGTCGCTGTGAGTCAGAGCCAACCCGGCAGCACCTAACAACATTCTATTCTTTCCAGTATTTTCCAGCTCTTTCCAGTATTTTCATGACCACAAGCCCTAGCCCTGTTTATTTTTCATTTTGATTTTTCATTTGATTTTCATTTTGAGCCCATTGTACAGACCCAGCCTCACCCCAGCCCACCAGGCCTTCCTGCAAAGGGAAGTGCTAAGCCAATACTTTATGGTAATGGCAACGTGGTAGTGAATGGCATTCACACTCTGGCTTTGAGTCCACAGCTCAGGCATGACTAGAAATGGTACTGACTCAAGGGGAAAGGCTTCTGAAAAGGCAGCAGGAGCGGGAAGCCGGGCCAAGCCCTCTGTCCCACTTTACTACTCTTCTCTTCCACTTTTCTCCTCTCCTCTCCAGCCATTCTCTTGTGTTCTTCTTCCCTCTTTTGTTTTCCTTCCCTGCCTCCTTTCTCTCCTCCCTTCTTCCTTTTCTTCTTTCTGGCTGAGGGCCACTTCTGAAATTTTATTATGAACCCCTTCCACTCGCTACAAACATACACTCCAACGTCTTCCAGCCCTAAGTCACTCTCAGAAGTCCAAGACTCAATTTTTCTTTTCCATGGAAAGTGGACAGCTGAGGGTAGAGAAAGAGGAGCAGAAATAATCCCCCAGCTGCAAGACAGGTGTGTCTCCTAAGGAGGATGAGAAAGCCAGGAAAGAATTCACTCACAAACCTTTTGAAGGGACATGGAGGAAAGTGGTGAGATTGTTCCCCCTTCCCCTTCAGGACAAAAGCTTTTAAAATAAATAGCTGACGGCGTTTCTTATTTGAGTAATTCTTTACTGGTTATAAATGTACCACTCTGGAGTGCTTTATTTAGAAGTTAAAAAAAAAAAAAAGAGAGAGATGTATTCTCCAAGTGGGAGCCCTGCATCACCTAGGAGTACAAGCTTCACTCTCCTCCTGGGCCTCCAGACGCCTGGCCTCAGACATTCATACATTCTCCCATAATCTGATCTAGGTTATAAAAATTAAAAATAAATAAAAAAGAGGGGAGAGACAGCTGGTTCTCCCACACATCTGACATTTTCCTTTATGCCTGGTTTAACTTTTTTATGACAGGCTGGGTTCACTCCATTGGAGAATTTCTCCCTTCAAACGAGCTTTGTGTTTTATGTTTGAGACTTTTTCTTTAGACAAACCTGGTAATTTTTCAAGTTAAAATGTGTACACTTTAAGCACTTAGGAAGTTTAAGGATCCATCTCATTGGCCCATAAATCTCAGGCTATTCATGCTAACGTTCCCACGTCTAACTGCACTTTTAAAAAATAATAAAGAGCAAGTGATATATTTTAACTTGTTTTTAAGCAGGAATTCCCAGACTGTCGGTAGGCTAAGTAATTGATGAGTATCTCCTCACGCTCACTGCGCAGTCTTCCCTGTGGCACGCGGGTGTCGGGTGCGGCTGTGCTTGGAGTGCACCAGGTAGCTCAACTTGGAGTGAGGAAGACAGAGCTGGTTTGGTGTCCTTTCTCTTCTCAGCGGGAGATAGATTTTCCCCTGGCTGCTGACACCTGCTGCGTCCTACCCAGGAGCTCCTTGCTGGGCTGCTCCCTGTCTCATTGACTTCTGACCTTATACAGTACTCCAGAAAGATGTAGAATTTGTTGCCCAGGGCCAGAGTTTGGGTGTTAACTTTCTCTCTGCCCTCCCACCCCTCCCCACTTTCCTAATCCTTTTCCCTAAGGCTGAATGATCTTAGGATGCTTGCTTAAATTGCCTGTGCTCAGTTTTTTTCCATCTATCAAAACCAGTAGATGGCACTGGGTTTTTTTTTTTTAATCAAAACCAGTTACCATCAAGCTGATTTCAACTAATGGCAACCCCATGCGTGTCAGAGTAGAACAGTGCTCCATACGGTTTCAAGGGCTGATTTTTCAGAAGTAGACGACCAGGCCTTTCTTCTGAGGTGCCTCTGGATGGACTCAAACCTCCAACTTTTTGGTTCGCAACCAAACATGTTAACTGTTTGCACCACCCAGAGACTCCATCTGTATAAAGGGGTTTAAAAAATGTCTGCATTCACATACATGAGACAAAGTATGCAGAGGTGCTTGGTAAACAGGAAAGCCCTGTGTTGTCTTATTTGTTGGCTTAAATGGTGGGAAGCCAGATTGCTTAACACACCACCCTCTTCCCACCCTTAAGTCAGGGCCAGGCAGGGGTACAATGTAAACTTCAAATTCTCATTCCTACCTCATCACATCCTGAATTCAGAAAGGACCCTTTGTTAAGGGGGATAGATGGTGATCAGAAGCGTTCCCTCCCACTCTTGGCCCTCCCCTTCACCCACTTGCTCTGAAGTACAGGGTGACTGGCCAGAGCTGCATCCCTTGTTCAGACTGGTCCTTCTGAGCTGTGCACACTGATGCCAAATAAGTGGTCCAATCCATCAGTAGGGTGCTGGGACCTTTGTTTCTCTAGTTGTACTCATAGCATGATCCCTGACCAGCAGCATTGGCATCACCCAGGAGCTTGTTGGCGCAGTGGTTAAGAGCTTGGCTGCTAACCAAAAGGTCAGCAGTTCTAATCCACCAGCCTCTCCTTGGAACCCTATGGGGCAATTTTGCTCTGTCCTATCGGGTAGCTATGAGTCAGAATTAACTCAATGCCAATGCAGTATCAGAGCTTGTTAAGAAATGCAGATTCTTAGCCCCCATCCCAGACCTACTGAATCATAATTTGCATATGAACAAGACTTCCAAGGAATTCATACACACATTACAGTTTGAGACTGTCTTAGTCATCTAGTGCTGCTGTAACAGAAATACCACAAGCGGAAGGCTTCAACAAAGAGAAATTTATTCTCTCAATGTCTAGTAGGCTACAAGTCCAAATTTAGGGTGTCAGCTCCAGAAGAAGGCTTTCTCTCTCTGTCAGCTCTGGAGGAAGATCCTTGTCATCAGTCTTCCTTTGGTCTGGGAGCATCTCAGAGCAGGAACCTCAGGCCCAAAGGACACACTCTGCTCTGGGCACTGTTTTCTTGGTGGTACGAGGTTCCCAATTCTCTACTTACTTCTCTTTCCTTTTATCTCTTGAGAGATAAAAGGTGGTGCAGGCCACACCCCGGGAAAATTCCCTTTACATTAGATCAGGGAGGTGACCTGAATAAGGGTGGTGTTACAATCCCACCCTAATCCTCTTCAACATAAAATTACAATCAGAATACTGGGAATCATGGCCTAACCAAGTAAATACACACATTTTTGGCGGGGGGGTGGAGGGGGGACACGATTCAATCAATGACAGAGATGCAGAGCCCCAGATCACAGTCATAGTGCAAGACCAAAGGCTGCAGCAGTGGAAAGACCTTCTGGCCCCCATATCCCACTGTTGGAACTTGGAGTTCCTAACCCTATAAAGGCACTGCTAGGCCAGTACCAGCTGGTAGTTGGGTCATGTGGGGACTCCTCAGCCTCTCTTTCCGTTTTTCTATAACACATGCTGTCACAAGGCACTTGGCTTGGTTAGAATCTGGTATTGAAGACCTGAGACTAAAGATGGAAAGTTATCAGTGTTCTGAACTGAGCGTCTAAGAGTTACATCAAAATCCCTTACATCTGTACCACCCCTTTGAAAGACAGGCATATATCGTGCCAATTGACGCTCAAAGCCCCTAAATGCGAGAGAGGGCAAGTAGGCATTCCGAGAAGTGAAAGAATTTGTTCAGTGCCACTCACAAGTAGCTGGTTGGATGGGGCCTGGAACTCTGGTCCGGAGCTTGAATATCAATCCGCGCAGAGATTTACAAACTTGGGCTGCTTAGATAAACTCAGATGGAATTTGAAGGGCCTCCTCAACTGAGGGAACCTTGGATTCTAGAGGTATTGGGCAGAAGCTCGCAGTCCAATCAATACTAAATCAATTAATTAAAAGCCTTCCAAAGAGCCCCATCTATTCACCCAGGGCAAGAGAGACTGGATTCCTGGTGAGGAGTCAGAACTGCGGCTGCCACTTACCGATCAGCGTGCAGCATTGATTGGGCACCAACTGTGGGCAGCATTGATTGGGCACCAACTGTGGGCAGCACAGCGCACCAGGCACTGCAGCGCAGGGGGCCAGGAGCAGCGCAACTAAATTTGTTTTTGGAACTAGAAAGGAAAATGTTGTCCAAAATGCTGCTCAGTGTTCTGTGGAGAGAGAGATGTCCAGTAAATGTCGACTCAAGCTTTGAGCCAGCAAAAATGAATCGTCTCAACAGATGAGTTTGTATGCTTTCTTGTGCTAGAAAATAAAAACCTACATAATTCAGTGAATATCCGTCTTTTGCCTTAGCTACCAGAAAACCTAGAGTAAATCTGCCCAAATGGCATAATCTACTGATTTCAGAGGCCCGAGGCCATCTACCGCTTTTGTTCCCTTGGACAGCCACCGTTCCTTTTTGTTTCATGTTTTGTTGTGAAAGTCACTTCAAATCCTTTTCTGGTAATAGATAGGTAGCACACAAAACTTACACACATGACTTTCAGGACTTTTCCACATAGTTTGGTGAGGTAGAAGAAAGGCACGTACTAGCTTCCTGAGGTGTCTGATGTGGGAGCGAGAGCCAGGACTTAGCACTGGGAGGCTGGGGCCGCGAGTATCCCCGATTGGATGGATGAGATTGATGAAATTCAAATCATTTTATCTCTCTGGGCCTCAGTTTCTTCATCTGCAAAAGAAGGAGATTAGACTAGCTTAGAAATTCTGCCAAGTGAAAAAGAAATAGAGCAAAAGGCACACATTAGTAGAAATCCAGAGAGAATGAATGGTGTGAGAGTAATTGGGTTCAAGGGTGAAGCTCTCCTGGAACACTGAACCACGAATGTAAATAAAAAATTAGTGTAGGTGTGTCTGTGGGGGGTGGGGAGGGCAGGGGGAAGAGGCTGTGGGAGCTGTAGCAAATGAAAGAAAAAATAGCTGCAAATTCTCCCCCTCCCTCTCCCAATGAAGAAGTGGAGTCCAGGAGTCTATTTCTGCACCCACTGAGCCCGGTTGGCCATATGACTTTCTCTGGCCAGTGGGATATTAGCAAACATAATGGTGCAGGGCCTTAAAGACCTCTTGTGCGTTTGGTGTTGTCCTCTTGCTACTTTTGGAACCCAGTCACCCAGGTTAGTCTGCTGGATTATAAAAGACACATGGCCCAGTTACTTTCATCATGCCAGCCAACCACCAGATGTGTGAATAGGGCCACCCGGGCCTGCCAGTCAGGCCCCGCCCCCTCCCTCCATCCCAACCAACGCACCTACTCATTGTGAGCCCAGCTGATATCTGCCAGACCCAGACCAGAATTGCCAGGAGAATCATGATCTAAATAAATGAAGGTTGCTTTCAGTCACTAAGTTTTGGGATGGCTTGTTATCAGCAAACTGATAACACCAGTTGTGAGGGCACGTCTATCAGGAGACAGGGGAATTATCAGTTGCCCTTGAGTCGGTTCCGACTTGTAGTGGCCCTACAGGACAGAGAACTGCCCCATGGGTTTTCCAAGTCTGTAAGCTTTGCGGAAGCAGGCTGCTACACATTTCTTCCACAGAATGGCTGGTGGATTCAAACCATGGACCTTTTGGTTAGCCTCTGGGCACTTAACCACCACACCACCAGGGCTCCTTGACAGGGGAATTAGAACCAGCAATCCTGTTTGGAGAGCCTTCAACTGGGGAGGATGCAGTTGGGAACTTTTTCTCTCCATTTGCTGAGCTGAATGACTTCATACACCTCCACCCCTCAGCCTAGCCCCTCTCTCTGCTCTCTTTTTCTCTCTTTTTATGAATCCAACAGGGGCAGGAAGCAGATCTTCCCTTTCTTGGTGCTGCGCACCTGTGGAAGGGAAAGAGAGGATTAGCCATGGTAGACCAGACAGGGAAACAGGATGCTCAATAATTAACCCATCCTCCTACATTTTTTTTTTTTTTTACTTACATACCCTGGCTGCCAACAAAAGGAGCTGTACAAATCGACCCAACAAAATTATCAGTGCTAATCTCCCAGCCCCTCCCTAATGCTGTCCCTTTCTTGGCCAGCACCTGGCAGGGGCTGTTAAGCCATCACGTTTCCCCCGCGGCCCCCAGTCCTGTTCCCACTCTTCTTTTCTCTTTCTCAAGTTGCTACTGCACAGGCATCACGTAAGGAATCAAACAGGGACAGGCCCTATTGTTCAGCAAAGAGGCAAGAAAAAAAATAATCAAAAAAGCAGGGGACTTAAAAAAGACCAGAATTATTTCTCAAATAGAATGGGAAAATCTAACATGCCTTATCACTACGAAGAACAAGCACTGTGCAAACGCCCAGGCCTCTGACTGGCATACCGGTTGTTTTGAATAGACGCATGACATTGTCAAAGAACCTGCCATTGTGTTGCTGAAAGGCACTTGCAACATTGCATAAAAATCAGGTGTTCATGTCACCCTCAGACTAGTCAGAGCTGCTGTTTTTTCTTTCTTTCTTTTTGAAAGAAGAAAGAAGGAAAATTAGAAATGTCCCCAGAATAAGACCTTCGAAGCCAGATAAACGTTATTTCTGAAAGACATCGGAAACTGGGCGTCCAAGCAAAGATACCAACTTAAAAAGTTATTCTGTTCAGAAAAGATGCTGATGAGGCCATGGGAAGGTAAGAGGCTGGCATGGGGCTAGAGTCATGGCTTTCCTTGTAGATTGGATTCTTCAGGCCTCGATTATCATTCAATCCCTCTAGATTTGGGTGACCCTCTTGCTGTCACCTCCACTCTTGGTTATTTCAGTTGTGAGCCATTTTGTGATTTATGCACATTGTTTTCCAAGATCCCCACAGTATCCCTCTCAACTCTCTCATTTCCTCAGGAAATAAATGAAGTTTCAGATCCTTGGAGTGCCAGAGGGACCTACGCTCACCTTCAGGGAGGACAGCTTGTCTGCAGTCACCCTCGAATCATGCCATGGAGCTCTAGGGCAGTGTGGGCTCCACTCTCCATTGCAAACAGACCTGGCCCCATGCACTGTCTGCAACAATCAATGATTGCTCTAGGTGAGGGGTTTGATTGTTCTCCATGTGAAATCCATAAATTCTCTTCCACAGCCCAGAGGTGCTAGAACTCGGGAAATTCACCAGGGAGGGAGAGGGATGTTTTCTCCGGACTTGGTTGAGAGACTGCTTTTCCAGCCTCCTACAGTCTTACCTCAGAAGAAGATGAGGTTTAAGGTCTATGAGAGATTCATAAATGCACATAAAGTCCATTAAAAAAAAAAAAAACTCATTACCATCGAGGCAGTTCTGACTCATGGCAACCCCGTTTGTGTCCACGTGGAACTGCACTCCATTGGGTTTCCAGTGACTGTAATCTCTTTTCCGTGGGGCCACCGTGTGGGTTCTAACTGCCAACCTTTTGGTTAGTAGCGGAGCTCAAACCATTTGCACCACCTTTATAAAGCCCATACCATGTTCTAATTGATTGCCATCTCCCTTACAGTTCCACAGATTCATCCTTTAAGAAGATGCACCTTTAAGAAGAGGAAATAACTCAAATGTTGATTTGACTTCCTGAGGGCCCTGGGGGAAGAGGACAGCCTGGGAAGCCAGTTCTGGGTGGGCAGTCTGGCTGATGTCTGCTCCCTAAGTGCAAGCTTTGATTAGTTCAGCTGCTTCTAAATTTCTGGCTTTTAACAAATGACCTTTAGTCTGTGACTACTGTCCTTGAGAAAAGATGAGAAGCTTCTTAGCACCTAGGGGCTGCTCTTGGGGCCTGCGGACTCCATCGCATCAGGGGGTGGGTGTAGCTAAAACAACTGTAGCCTGGGAGGGCAGGCCTTACCTCTACTACCAACCTGCTGCATTGTTCTTGGGCTGGCCACTTAACTGCTTTAAGTCTGAGCTTTCTCATAAGTAAAATTGACTTTATTTTATTTATTTATTAATGCCCCACTTGTTCCAGAATGGATTTAAGGTGGCTTATCCGTAAAATGAGGGGATTAGACTAGATGATCCCTGCTAAGGTATCCTCCCAGCTCTAGGATGCTCTGACAGTCCTGCTTGCCACTTGACTTTGTAAAGTCTGCAGTTCAATTCCAAGTTAGAGAGGTGCCAGCTGCCCCTGGAGTGCGAGTAAGTCAAAGTCACGAAGGGACATGGGATCGATTTGGGAGATGTGTGTTTTGTGCTTCGGTAACAGTTCATACTCTCTGTTTCATATCAGCAAACCAAATTACGGGTATTAATAAATTTCATGTTCACACATCTTCAGTAGCAAAGAGTTTATATATCAGAGCAATTTCCAAGTAATGGCATACAAATAATAATTCTCTTTTAAATACTCAACAAAATAATGCATCCCTTTCCCGAGTCTCGGCCCTGCGGGGTCTATGACCTCCTCAGCTCTGCCTGTCACTCCCAGGCCACAGGAGCTGGAAGCCTGGAGAGTCAATTTGGGGCACTGAATTCTAAGAGAGACACTTATAAACTTGTCCTGACGAGTGCGATCAGGGAAAGAAAGGTCTAGATACATGGTCTTATGTGAGACAATAGGTGAAGCTGGGGATATTCAGCTCAGAAGAAAGGAAGACTTCACGCTGGCAGAGTTGCTGTAATGAAGAGGGGCCAACGGGGACCGCTGTGGGACCACTGGAACTGCCAGCCAGTAGGATGGGTTTCTTGCATCAAGCCTAGGCTGGGTCAGCACCCGTCACTTCTGCTGCAGGAAGAACATTTCATTCGGTCCAATAAATTTAGCAAGCATTTATTGAACATCTACTAGGGGACAGGCACTGCTATGAGCTAGGTGCAGTGGTAGCTACAAGAGCAAACAGCTCTTTATTAATAATTGGGATTCTTCTGGTTACAAGCAACAGAAACCATCTGGAGATGTAGGCAAAAACATGGGCATTTATTGTAAAGATACAGGGATGACCTTTACATAAAGATACAAGAATATTACTGAAAAAAAAAAAAAAAAACACAACCTAGAATCAGATCTTCAAACACCAGCAGAATTCAGAACTTTGCCCCCTCTCCACATCTTCTTCTTCTCCTCCTCCCCTTTTTCTTCTCCTCTTCCTCCTTCTTCTCCCTCTGTCTCTGTTTCTCAGGAATCAACTTTCTCTGCTTTACCTGTCCTCATGGTTGAAAATGTGGCAGTTGACATATTGCAGGTCTAGCTTCCTGGAGAGAAACTGAATTACTCTCTACGTCAATTCCTCATTTTCTAGGAAGGGGTACTAATTGGTTAAATTTGGATCGGTTGCCCAGGTACTTGCTACCCATGGCATGATCCCTGGAGGGCATTGGTGTAACCCATGCCGGCAATTGCTTGAATGTGGTAAAGATTGGAAAATTAGGCAAATGGTGTCCACTACAAATGCAGAGCTCCTGGTCTCAAAGACATGACAATCTATGGGACTATTATCCCTTTCTTGTTACTATAACTCTTTCATTTATAAGCGGTCTTCATATAACCTAATAATAAAAATCCATTGCCTGATATATATGTATAGTTAATACATATAGTTGTATATACATATACATGTTGCAAATATTTTCTTCAAGTCTATTTTTTCCTCTTGAATTTTGTTCATGGCATTTTTGTAACATCAATTTTAATTTTTGATTTGGGAATATTTATTGACCTTTTTACTCTACATTAAGGATAGACAAAGTTTCTCTCTAAAGGGCAAGATAATAAATATTTTCAGCTTTGCAAGCCGTAGAGTTTCTATTACAACCAGTCAGTTCTACCCTTGTAATGTGAAAGTCACCACAGACAATACATAAACAAATGGACGTGACTGTGTCCCAATAAAAGTTTACAAAAATAGATGGCCGGCAAAATTGACTATAGTGCGAACCCCTGCTCTATGTCTTTTATTTTCATCCGTTTAAGAATGCCCTCCTTACCCTGAGGTCATAAACAAATTCTTGTATATTCTTTTCTAAACATTATAGTTATATATATATATATATACATATATATATGTAGGTATGTTTAGGTTTTTAAGCTGTTTGGAATTGATTTCTGTGATTGATAAAATTGGTTGCAGTCAATTGATTCTGACTCATGGTGACCCCATGTGTGTCAGAGTAGAACTGTGCTCCATGAAGTTTTTAATAGCAAATTTTTCAGAAGCAGATAGCCAGGATTTTCTTCTGAAATGCCTCTGGGTAGACTCAAACCTCCAACTACAACTTTATAGTTATAGTACTTAGTGGTGTTTTTTTTTTTTTTTTTTTTTCCCCAAGAGGGCAAGTCTCTTTTCCTTTTGCTTTTTCTTTTAACTATCTTGAGCTTTTTGATATTTATTTTTCAGTATGGATTTCAAAACGAGCTTATCAAGTTCTATAAAAATTCTTGTTGACATTTTGATTGGGATTGCAATAAATATTTATAGATTCATTTGGGGAGAATTGACATGTTTGAAATATTGAATATTCTTTATCAGAAGTGTGAGAAATGTCTTCATTTGTCCAGGGTCTCCTCTTATGACTGCGATGCCTGCAACACTCTTAGAAGAAAGAACTCTGCTTCTCTGCTTGTGTGTTAACTATGTGTTAGGACAGCCTCAGCTAACCTGTGAACTTTGCACTCTTGTCAAACTCTCCCTCCCATTTTCTAGAACCCTCTAGGAAATCGGTGAGAAGTTGTTTGATGTGACTTATAAGAGACTTTCATATTCTAGAATTATTCGGTAACCCCAAAAACCAGAGTTTCAACTCCAGACCACATGAAGCAATACTTCCTTTTGTATTCAGAGTATCAGGATCCATGGAAAACTTTCTGAGGCAGAGCATTTAGGAGGATACGACTAGGCATGTAGTGTTATCCATGGCAATTTAAAGACTTTCAATAAACTTTTTTATTGTTTTATCATGGTAAAAATATATATAACAAACTCTTTGCCAATTCAGCATTTTTTACATGAATAACTCAGTGACATCGGTTACATTTATCATGTTGTGCAAATATCACCACTATCTGTTTCCAAATGATTCCAGCACCATTAACAGAAACTCAGTGCCCCCTAAGCTAAAAGTTCCCCTTCCCTCTCCCTTCCACTCCTAGTAACCGCTGATAAATTTTAGTTTCTGTACATCTGTCTATTCCGTATAAGTAGAACCATGCAATATTTGTCTTTTACTATTGTCATTTATTGTGGTAAATATGTATGTAACAAAAGACCTGCCATTTCAACATTCTTCACCGACATGAATTGTGTTCATCATGCTGTGCAACCATCACCATTATTCATTTCCAACTTTTTCCAGGGCCCTTCAGAGACTCTTCATGTCTCCTAAACAGCGAGTCTCCTTTTTTCCCTCCCTCATGCCTGCCCTTGGTAACTACTAATAACCTCGGGTCGTATACATTTGCCTGTTCTGGATATTTCATGTAAGTGGAGTTATACAGTATTTGTTCTTTTGTAACTGACTTATTTCACTCAGCATGTTTTCAAGAGTCATCCACGTGTTGGTGTGTATCAGGACTTCATTTCTCTTTACAGCTGAATAATATTCCGTTGTATGGATACACCACATTTTGTTTATCCTTTCGTCTGTTGATGGGCACTTTGGTTGTTTCCATCTTCTAGACTGTGAACAGCGCTGCAATGAACATTGGTGTACAAGATTCTATTTGCATTTTTGCTTTCAATTTTGGGGGGTATATACCTAGGATTGGGATTACTGGGTCATCAACAAATGTTTAACGAGTGACTACCACAAGCCCAGAACTGTGTTGACTGATGGGGATATAGTCTGTGTAATAAGCTTCCAGTCCAGGATTGGGGGGCAAGGGTAGGGGTCACAGACAGATCCATGAACAAGTAATTGAAGTCTAAGAGCACTGCACAGCAGGCTATGGAATCAAGGCATTGGAGACACAGACAGCCCGAGATTCGGCAAAGGCTTCCTCAAAGGGAAGATGCTTGGATGTAGCCTTGATGAAATAAGATTTAGCCCAGCAAAGAAAAGTAGGAAGAGTACTCCAGGAAGAAGGAGAAGCATAATATGAAGACTCTTGGTGTTTGCAGGAGAGGAATTAAAAGGAGTTTAGCATAACTATGGAATTCAATAAGGAGACCTGGTGGCAAAACAGTTAAGCCTTTAGCTGCTGTATTAGTCATCTAGTACTGCTATAACAGAAATACCACAATTGGATGGCATTGACAAAGTGAAATTTATTCTCTCACAGTCCAGTAGGTTACAAATTCAAATTCAGGGCATCGGCTCCAGGGGAAGGCTTTCTCTCTCTGTTGGCTCTGGAAGAAGGTCCTTGTCCTCAATCTTCCCCTGGTACAGGAGCTTCTCAGGTGCAGGGAACCTCTGTCTAAGAGGTGTGCTCTGCTCCTGGTGCTACTTTCTTGGTGGTATGAGGTCCCCAACTCCCTGCTTGCTTCCCTTTCCTTTTATCTCTTAAGAGATAAAAGGCAGTGCAGGCCACACCCCAGGGAAACTCTCTTGGGGATCAGGGAGGTGACTTGAGCAAGGGTGGTGTTGCAATCCCATCCTGATCCGCTCAACATAAAATTACAATCACAAAATGGAGGACAACCACACAATACTGGGAATCATGGCTAACCAAGTTGATATGCACATTTTTGGAGGGACATAATTCAATCCATGATAGCTGCTAACCCAAAGGTTGGTGGTTGAAGCCACCCAGCAGCTCTGGGGATGAAAGTCTGAGCAGTCTGCTTCCATAAAGATTGCAGCCAAGGGGGGGAAAACCCTATGGGGCAATTCTACTCTGTCACATAGGGCCACTATGAGTCAGAATTGACTTGATGGCACCCAACACAACAACAATATTGAGTGCAATGCCAGGAGAAGAGAGGCAGAAGATAAGGCTGGGGAAATAAGTAGGGATCACAGAGGACCTTGTCCAGTATACCCAGAAAACTGAACTTCCTTGTTTTCTGTAAGTGGTTTGGAGCTACTAAATTTTTCTTGGAACATGGGAATGGTTTTGCCAGAGATGTTTATTCAATAACTCATTGGCTAAGAACAGAGAGTGGATTTAATGGGTGGAAGGCTGAAATCAAGGAAACCATCAAGGAGGGAGTTCAATGAAAAAAAAAAAATTTTTTTTTTTTTCATTGAGCCCAGTTAAAAGCTGAGGAGAGTCTGACGTAGGGATGAAGGAAGGGCAAGCTGCCTAATCAGTCATATAGTACAGTGAATAAGAGCAAAGGTCTGCAGTTGGCAGACCTGGGCTCCTGTCCCTGTTAGAAAGAAGTGGAGATTTGGGCAAGGTTCATAGCTGCTGTAAGCCCCAGTTCCCCATCTTTAAAATAGAAATAACCATATCTAATTAATTAATTGCTAGGGTAGAGTGAGGTAATAAATGTCTGGCATACAGCAGATGCTCAATAAACCTTTGCTGAGTGAATATGACGCAGGTGGCAGAGTCACAGCCATGTTTACTGCATAAGCCTGAGGTATTTGTCTATTTGGCTTTAAAGAAAGGGCAGGGGAAATGAATGGGAAAAGGCTTAGACTTTCTCAGGCCAATGGGGGGAAAATTCTCTTTAGGGTGTCTAATAACAATCTTTGTTTGAAAGCATATACCAGGTTTTGCAGCAATGTCTTTGGCTTGTGGAGGAGGACAGGATGGATTGTCTATGGCTATGGAGATAATATATGGGCCTAGACTTGTGAGTCAGAGAAAAGCAATGTTTCCCCTTTATCCCTGATCCAGGGGGACCAGGAGAGGCCCATGTGGTAGTCACAGTTGGCAAGAAATGGGGGTCAGGCAGAATTGGGGGGAAAAAAAATGAAATTTGTCTCAGAAAACCTAAATTTGAATTTTTGCTCTGACGTAAGTCCCTGCTGTGTTACCTTGAGCAAGTCATAATTGTCCCATGCCTCGGTTTCCTCATTTGCAAAAAGGGAATGGTAACATAATAGTATATCATAGCTCACTTCACATGATTGTAAAATTCAAAGGAGATGGTGGAGGTGGAAATGTCATTAACTACAAAACGATGTTTAAATGTTAGTTATTATTTTATAAAGTGAAGGTGGGGCCCCGGGGCAAGGCTGGGTATCTGGGAGCTGCTCCATGCCACAGCCCAGCAAGCTTCAAGTCCAGGAAAGAATTCAATTACTGCAGCGTGTAATTTTCTGTTTGCAAAGCTCATATTGTGTATGTAATTGAATCAGAATAAAGAGATCCAAAGGCTGCAGGCCTGGGATAAGGCTTTGGAGCTGGACTCCAGTGAAGCCAGGCTGCAGGGGGTTGGCAGGAGAGGGGGATGGCTTGGGGAGGGAAGGAGGAAGGGAACCATGGCATGAGGAGCTGAGAGCCTGGTAGGGCCCTGGGAAGCAAGGGGCTGCTCCTAATTTTGCCTTGTCTCCCCATCAGAGGAGGCTGTGTTTCCCCCTTGAAGCCAGAGGCTCTCTGGGTTGGAGGGCATTTCTAGGTATCGCTCTATCCTTGGCGAGGCATCTTCTCTTTTGCTTAGATGAGGTCACAGTCTTCATCTCATACCACTTCATCTGATGGTTCTTTTCTGTTGAAGCCCAGCCTATCCTCTCCCATTGCTCTCAATGCCCATTTCCTGTCCCAACAGAAGGCATTTAAAGCAGTTCACGGGTCCCAGGTGGGATTCGGGGTAGGGTTCCTAACCGTTTTGGTGTGCCAGGGATGTCCCAGTTTTAACACTGAAGCAAACCCCTTATACTGAGCAAATCAGGATGATTAGTCACCCTAGTTTGGAGAGGGGGTAGATTTCAGTAGAACAGAGCAAAGAACAGTGATACTCAGGCAACCAGAGATGCCAAGTGACTCCCTCTTCAATGTGGTCCCCAAGGCTCTGAAAGAGCTTCCCTCCCTCAGTATGGGCCACGGTGATGGACATGGTCACTGGTGACTTTTCTGAGGTCAGTGCTGATGGAAGGACAGAAAAGGGGGAGGGAGAAGGTGAGAAAGGAGGCTAGGAAGGAGGGAGCGGAAGGCCTACCTCCAGTTCTTGTTGTCTGTCCCCAGGCCTGGTTCCTTTGTCCCAGATTCCACGGTCTGCTCTTACTATCCTCCACATGCCACCACTGTCCCAGTGCCCCTTCACCAATTCTAGCCTCACACCCCACTCCTCTATCTTCTCTGCCAGCTCAAGACATCCTTCTACTCCTCTCCAAGTCTGGGGGAAGTGAAAGTGGAATTTGGCAGTGGGTCCAGGCCAGGAAGACTAAGAGATTGAATTCCAGCAAAGAACTAAGAGCAGGTCTGACTCTAGCTGCCTAATGACATTTCCTGAGCACTAACAAATCCAACTCCAAGACAAACAGCCACAGTGCCTAGGAGAACAGGAGACTGCCGGCTAGTGGAGGTGGAGGCAGGGAGAGAAGAGGAAATGGGGACTCGGCTAGAAAGACAGAGTGAGAAAAAAAAGAAATACACAGCACACCCAACCCAATGGCCCAGAATCTCTTCGACATCTGCAGAATCAGAAACACTTATTAATAGCCAGCAAAAGGCAAAGAAGAAGTGTCTCATTGTCTGCCGCTGTCATTCCTCACTCTGACGAGCACTTAAAATGTCAAGACCCCTTTCAGCAGCTATGCACAAGCAATCAGGTCCTCTCATCGGTCACTGCGATTTTGCAGCCGCTGCCTCTCAGTCCTTATGACTTATTTCCATGCTGTGTTTGGAGACAAGGCGTGTGTGAGTACATAAACAAGCCCTGTCTTTTGGAAGGACAGCTGGTGTTGAGGGGTCCAGGGAGACAGGAGAAGGGCGGGACGAGGGCTGGGGGTGGGAGGGAGACCAGATCCTGTCTAGCTTGCTCTGGAGTGTCGGAGAAGGTCATCCCATGTGGACATTTGGAGGATTGAGAGTCTGGATGGGAGTGGGGCTGAGAGGAGAAGGTTTACCTTGAACTGGAGGGGAGCAGTCAGCTATCAATGGAAAGAAGATTTCACTGGTGCCTTTTTGACAACAAAGGATTGTTTTATGGTGGTAGGGGTTCTGGTTGACCTGAGGGCAAAGCCAGACAAAATGGGCCAGACCTGCTGCAGGTGGAATTTAGGTGGAATAAAAGGAAGGACCTCCATGAAGCTAAACCTGGCTGGAAAATCACTTCTTTTTCTGAGGGTACTTGCCTGCTGTCATAGTTCCTCTGGAGTCTCTGGGTGGGTGCGGATGATTAACGCACATTCAGCCACTAACTGAAAAGTTGGAGGTTTGAATCCACCCAGAGGTGCTTAGGAAGAATGGCCTGGTGATCTACTTCTGAAAGGTCAGCAATTGAAAGCCCTATGGAGTGCCATTCTACTGTGACATTCATGGGGTCATCATGAGTTGGAATTGTCTGGCCAACTGGTTACAGTTCCTCCACCTAATATATTTGGGTGGGCTCCTGGGGGGAGGAGGGTGTAGACGAGGGAATGGCTGGGATTCACTGCTTTCTCCCACAGCAGGTGGTATCTCTTATCAACAGAAAGAAATAAAAGATGATCAGGAAGGTGACCATGAAAGCGGAAGTTGGAGAGAGAATTCCAGCACCTCCTCTCCTCGCCTCCACAAGGAAATGTCCTTGTCGTTCAGTCCTGTGTAAGAAGCCAGACCTGCTTCTCAAACTCAAACTTCATCTGTAACTCCCCTCTTTGCTCCCCCAAAGCAGAAAGGACAGACAGCTGCAGCAGACCGTCCTAGATGTTACAGATGAAGGGTGCTCATGGCCACCTTACCTTACCTTAAAGGGCCAGCTAAAAAAAACAGCTGCCATGGAGTCAATTCTGACTCACAGCGACCCTGACTCAAAGGGCCAGTTAGTGACCAGAATATTCTAACCAGTGTGGACACGCCTCCAAATTCTCCACTCCAGATTTCAGGTGACTTGGTAAGTCTGTTCCCACTGAAAGGACAGAAGGTGAAATTTTCTTACATGTTGCTTTATGCTGACCTGACCATGACATGGCCAGGGGATCTGGCTAATGTTAAAACAAAATAAAACAACAAAAAAAAATTATCCTGTTGCTTAACATTCTCCATAATGTCCATCCAATTCAATTGGTTAATAGAATCATGAAAAGTCAGCACTGAAATGGTGGAGATAATTCAATCTAAGCTCCTCACTTTTTAGAGGAAGAAAGCAATACTGAGATAAGATAGAGAGTTGCCTCCATATACAGTGTCCCATGAGGGAGAGCTTGAGTTTCCAGGCTCCCAACATAATGATCTTAATTCAGTTAACATTTACTGAGTACCTGCTATAGCCAGGGCCCAATGCAAGGCACTGTGTTGCAGGGGGCACGATATGATACAGTCTAAATGGACCTAGCCCCTGCCAGATCACCTTCAGTGGGGAGTGCTGAGTGTATGCTCTTCCTTCCTGTCTGCATTACCTACTGGCCTTAGATCGACAGGTTGAGCTTGCCAATTCAGCATTCAGCCAGAATATTCTAAAGCTGACCAACTGAAGTCCAAAGAGAAGCATTACTTGGGCCTCATTTAAAAAAACAGTTGTCACTTAATACACAATAGATAAGCAGTAACTTAGGTGAAAGGTAAGACAGTACACAATACTGGGGAAGCCAGCACAACCTGTACAAGGCAAGGCCATGGTAGCTCCATAGACACATCCAAACTCCCTGAGGGACTGAACTGCTAGGCTGAAGGCTGTGGGGACCATGGTCTCAGGGAACATCTAGCTCAATTGGCATAACAGAGTTTTTAAAGAAAATTTTCTACATTCTACTTTGGCAAGTAGAGTATGGGGTCTTAAAAGCTTATAAGCAGCCATCTAGGATACTCCACTGGCCTCACCCCTTCGGGAGCAAGGAAGAATGAAGAAAACTAAAGACATAAGGACTAATGGACCACATCTACAACGGCCTCCACCAGACTGGGTCCAGTACAACTAGATGGTGCCCAGCTACCACCACTGACTGCTTTGACAGGGATCACAATAGAGGGTCCCAGACAGAGCTGGAGGAAAATGTAGAACAAAATTCTAACTCAAAAAGAAAGACCAGACTCGCTGGCCTGACAGACTGGAGAAACCCTGAGAGTATGTCCCCCAGAAACCTTTTCAGTTCAATAATGAGGCCACTCCTGAGGTTCACCCTTCAGCCAAGGACTGAACAGGCCCAAGGAATAGAGCGAGACTGAAGGGGCACACCAGCCCTGGGCAAGGGACTGGAAGTAGGAGGGAAGAGGAAAGCTGGAAATAGGGAGCCCAGGGTTGAGAAGCGAGCGTCGACATGTCATAGGGTTGTTAAACAATGTCTTACAACAATGTGTGTACTAACTGTTTGATGAGAAACAAGTTTGTTCTGCAAACCTTCATCTAAAGTTCAATAATAATAAAAAAAAAAAGTTGTCATTAAGTCAATCCGAGTCATGGAGACCCCATGTATGTCAGAGTAGAATTGTGCTCCTCAGGGTTTTCAATGGCTGATTTTTGAGAAGTAGATAGCCAGGCCTTTCTTCCAAGGTGCCTCTGGGTAGACTCAAACTACCAACTTTTTGGTTAGCAGCTGAGTGTGTTAACCGTTTGCACCACCTAGAGACTCCTTGGGCCTCATTAGCCCGCATTTAAAGGATTGAACTAGCGAAGGACAATACCTGTGAGCAGAAGGAAGCTCCCACATCTGGCCCAGCCTGTCTGCTCTCTCACAGCAATTCCCAGTTCCTCCAGCCTCCTCCTCACTCAGTTACAAACTGGGCAAGGGGCTATAAAAGTGGGTATTTTAAGACGGCATGGAGATCCGCACAAGCCAGCCTCAGGACCAGCTCTGTGTGCAGTTTCCTCAGACTTCCCTCTCCCCCGACCTGTGCTGGTGAGGTCAGCCCTCATGAATCCATGCTTCCACCTCCTGTGTCATCCTATCCTGCCCCCCAGTCCCAGGCCCTGGTCGCCATTTACCCTTAGGCTGGGCCAGGAGATCAGACCTGAAGGGTAGCAGGAAGCCATCCATCTTCACTGGGCCCTCTGGCTTTTCAGGATCATCGTGGTCCTAAGAAATCCCCCGATGCACCTGGATTTCAGGGCGAGGAAGGAGGGTTTGAATGAGACATTGGTTGACTCCTTCCTAGGGTCCCCTCGGAGACTGGGAGGAAATTGGACTCTCATCTTCTGATCTGAAAGGGATACAAGCACAAAGGGAAGGGAGTCTCAGTTCCAGAAGGGGTGTCACAGACATGGAGATTTAAAAATAAACAGAGGAGCCAGCGTGTCTTTTTAGTGATAGCCATGGTTACGGACACTGCTGGGTTGTAGCCAGCACAGGCCCTGTTCCGGAATCTCTGGAAATGTATGTGGCACTGCACCATTTTCTGTTTTTCTTTGTCGCTGTTGCTTTGGCTTTAAATTCTGCAGGGCTGTTCATACAGAAAACGCAAACACAGGATGGCACCATGCAAATGCCCCCATACATTGTCATGTGCACACCCAGGCACCTGTTCTCCCAGCTTCCTCTGAAAACATGCCTTTATGAGCCCCAAGCACACCCAGGGATGTGCACTCACACTAACATAAAGACACACTCTCGTGTGCTTCTGTGCTCACACAAACAGAAACACATATGCCTGTGCATGTATCTTTGCTCATTTCTGCTTATGCTCAAAAATTATTACTCTGGTCCTCAGGGGTAGGGTGGAGACTTGAACCTGGGTCTCCTGATGCTTGTTCCAAGGCTCCATAAACAGTTTTGTGCATGCACACACTCAGGCTTCACCCAACATCTTCTCTGCAGGTTTACATCCTTGTTCACAGGCAAGTTCATGGCTGCCTGTGCTTCATGGATGTCTTCAAACCCAAGGTCTTACAGAGAAATGGAAACACACTTACATGTTCAAGTGCATATAGCCGATGTATGACTTCTTGCTCAAAATGCCTGAATCACTGAAATCATTGTGTTCAGCATCTGTTCACTTGATCAAAACCAAATGCCTGCTCACCACCTTCTCATATGAACACAGAGTGGTTTCTCATAGCTGTGAGCACATATTTGCATGTCCAAGCAAAAATACTCCAACTCCAAGGGCAAAGACACCTATCTAGAGTTACCTTCACACCTGCACACTTTCTCTCTCTCTCTCTTCCTAGCTCTCATGCTCAATTTCAGCAAAGCACACCGAGGGAATGCCTTTCATAGGCCCCACACAAGGTAGGGACAAGGCAAACAGACAGTCACAGACTCAACTTTGAGGCCTTTGGGTTCCTCAGCAGGCAAAATTGGCAGCAATATAGTACCAGAGCCAGTGTGTTTTTGAAAAATTGTGCAAGTCTCTCAAGGAGGCAGAAAGCCTTATCATTTAAAATCCCCACACAACAGAAGGAGAAATAAGAACAGAGCTCTCGGGAAAGGCTGAGCCTTTCCCATTCCTCCCCTCCTTCTTCCCCAGAAGAAAAGACAAATGGAAAACAAGTTTAAAAAAAAAAAAATCTGGACTGAAAGGAGCAATTATTGAATGAATAGCTCCTGGCTTTCTTCTCACCCTAGGAAACATGCTCCCTGACCCTCAGGATGAGAACGAGAAGGGAACCATGCAAGAGCTGGGCAGAGTCGCAGCCTGGGTTAGGCTGGCAAAGCAGTGGGGTCCTTGTTTCTAGAGGATGAGATGGAAAGAGTGCAGGCTTAGGAGTGACACAGACTATATACAGCTGAACGCAGGATCTCCCATTTAGTAGGTGTGTGACCTTATGCAAGTCACTTAGCCCTGAGCCTCAAAGGTTGGTGGTTCGAACACATCCAGTGGTGTCACGGAAGGAAGGCCTGGCAGTCTGCTTCTGTTAAGATTGCAGCAAAAAAACAAAAAACCCTGTGGAGTGATTCTACTCTGTAACACGAGGTCACCATGAGTCAGAATCGACTCAACAGCGACTAACAACAACAAAACAAAGATAACGCAAAGTTCCTATTCCAAGGGTTGTTGTGAGAATCAGATGAGATGCCTTAAATCATTTCATAACTCTACTATATGTCATACGCATAGCGACTCTTAGCGACCTTATAGGACAGAGTAGAACTGCCCTATAGGGTTTCCAAGGAGTGCCTGGTGGGTTTGAACTGCTGACGTTTTGGTTAGCAGCCAAAGCTCTTAACCACTACGCCACCAGGGTTTCCAAACCTGGGTTGCGATGAGTCGGAATTGACGCGACAGCAATGGGCTTTTTGGTTTAATATGTGCCAAGCCAGTGACGGGGAAAGAGCTCTGTGTCCTAGAACAGGGGAGGTCTTCTCCCCCAGACTCCTGCCTTTGGGCACAACAAATGCTTAAAACTTCCCAGACTGTGATCCATGCCTCCATTCTTGGAGCAGGAAAGACGTCTTCAGAGAAAAAGAGAGTGGACATCACTGGCTCCTTTGCTGACATGTTTGGTGGTCTTTTCCTAAGGAAGACCTCAGCTCTTTGCTCCTGCTATTGAAGGTCTCCTCTCTCTCATTCAACCCTCAATAAATTAATAGTCTTTATTATATATCTGGAAATCCTGGTGGTATAGTGTTTAAGAGCTATGGCTGCTAATCAAAAGGTCAGCAGTTCAAATCCACCAGCCGTCCTTGGAAACCCTATGGGGCAGTTCTACTCTGACCTATAGGTCACTGTGAGTCAGAATTGACTTGACAGCAATGGCTTTGGTCCATGCTTGGCTGATACTACATGCTTGGCTCATACTACAACTCCATGGAGGATCCATAGGTCTAAGATTTGGTCCCTGCTCCTAATGGCTGAAATGGAGTTGGGTAGAGCAGACTATCACCTAGGAAATGGCAACGCATCCCTGTCCTTCATACCATATCTTCTTGAAGGTGGATACCATAGAAATTAGGTAAGTCCAGGAGAGGCAGGTGGTAAGTGCTTCAGTATGGAAAAGTGTAGAGGATACAATACCACATCTGATCTGGGAGAAAAGAATTCAAACATAATTCTGGGATTAGACAATCCTCCTAACAAATATGACAAAGAACAGGGACTTATGCCTGGACTCCTTCTTGTTCCAAGAAGACTGATACCCAGCAAGCAGAGGACAGAAAAGGCCAACTGCAGGCTCACACAAAGAAGGGTGATGGAAACCAAACAGGAACACTGTCCTTCCCTTGTGGGAAGTAACTGTGCAACCACACATGGAATGCTGTGTGCACGACTAAACATGAGACTCAGGAAGACAGCCACGAGCAACCACCCTTGACTGTCTGGAGAACTCCTACAGTTCTTTCAATGTCCAGCTCCAATATCATCTCCTCTGTGGACATCCCTTTGCCACAAGCGTGCATGCACACACACATACACACACACGTATGTGAAAAGAAATCATTGATTTCTATTCTATGCATTCATAGTACTTGATACCAACCTTTGTAACAGCATTGCCAATTTGTCAGTTACATTTTTTGGTCATTTCTCACTTTTTAGAATTTAAGCTCCTTGAGGGAAGGGTCTTTTCCATCAAATTTGTATCTTTAACTCCAGCATGTAACAAAAAGCCTGCCACTAGAGTGACCAGTTTTCCCAACTGTTTGCCTGGGTGAAGGGGTTCTTGTGACAATGGACTTTCAAGGCTAAAATCAGACAGTCCCAGAAAAACCATCACGGTTGGTCACTCTGTTTGGCACATGGGAGGGATCGGGCAAATAGTGAATTTGAGAATACTGCAATGGATAGAAGCAGGTCCAGGAAAGGATGACAGAAAGATGAAAGGCGTGAAGGTGGTGATGAGAAGTACCCTACGAATACTCACTAAATATAAGTATTTATTGGCCTAGGAAGGAAGAAGCTGAAAGTTGTATGACTCAAATCTATACCATCATGAGGCTGAAAGCACAAGAAACTTAAGAAAGTTCAAATGTGCTATGGCTTACAAGGTCATGTTGGGATAAGCCAGAGTGTTTGGGGGCTATTCTTGGCTTTCTAAGGCTCATGTGTAAAAGGACAATATATTCTTTCAAATCCCTTTTAGAGACAGACCCCTGGACTGTATAGCTCATGGGCTGAACCAGGGCAGCTGTTTTCTTTCTCTGTGTAAATATTATCATAACAGCATTAAAAAGAATTTTAGAGAAGGAAAATAAATCACTCTAGTTGACTAAACCTAAACCAACAACTGATTTTCTTTTTGTATATTCCCTTTTAGTTCTTGCCCACATTTTACATAATTATAATCAGAGTGAAAATACAACTTTGTATACTCTTTTTTTAACCATAATTGTTTGAGAAACATTTTTCCACACTGTTATGTAGTCTCAGTAGTTATTCTTTTTAATGGCAGTACAATAGTCCATAACTCACTCCACAAGTCTCCTATTGTTTGGCAATTAGATTGTTCCTAGTTTTCTTCTAATGAAGATAATCTTGGAATGAATATCTGTGTGCACATTTCTTTTTCCTTCTTTTTTAACATTTCCTTAGTATAAATCCCTAGGATTGACATTACTATGTCAAAAAATTTTATGGTTTATCTACGCTTTAACCACATATTTATTGAACACCTACTGTGTGCTAGAGGCTATGCAGGGCACAGAGAATACAAAGATGAACATGAAAGAAGGCACAAACATTCATTCTAGTCTGCCATTATGGAGTTCACAGTCCAATGGAAACATAAACACATAAATGGTACCGTTTGATAAACGTCGTATTGGTGGTAGAGACCGTGCAACAGGGGCCCAAGGAAATGCTTCTGCAATGCTGGGAAAGATAAAAAAGGTCAAGCAAGATGCTCCAGAACAGGATTTCCTTGCCCTGAATCTTGTAGGAAATGTAAACCTGGTGGAAAAGGTGAGGAAAATTCCAACAGAGAAAATAGCAAGATCAAAGTCATGACAACACAAGAAAACACAATGTATTCCAGGAATTGTTGGTGGCTCGATGATGTTGAAGCATAAGATGGATATGCAGAGGATTTTTAGAGGCTAATGGTGGGAAAGAAGCCCTGGTGGCGCAGTGGTTAAGAGCTACCGCTGCAGACCAAAAGGTCGGCAGTTCGAATTCCTCAGCCACTCTTTGGGAACCCCACGGGGCAGCTCTACTCTGTCCTGTAAGGTCACTATGAGTCAGAACCAACTCCACAGCAATGGGGTTTTTGGGTAATGGTGGGAGATGAGATTGAGCAGTAGGTGGGGCAGCCTGAGTACTATGCAAAGGAGTTTGGGTTTTATCCTTAGGGTAATGGGAAACCATCAAAGTATTTTAAGCAGACTCTTGTACATTTTTCCAATTTGCTTTCTAAATTGTTTATACTTATTTACAAGAAAAACCATTGTAAAGTTTTTGTGTTCTATGTCTCTTTGGGATTCTTGGGACTCTATTCCCTCTTCTGCCATAGAATGAGGATGGGGCAGGGAGGAAGCGAGCAAATGGACTTTGGCCTGAGGCCATTACATCGGAGGGGAAATGAATATTTACCAGGTTAGGAGGGGTGGGAGTTGATGGAGTCTCCCAGAGACTAATAGATTGAGATGTACAACTGCTGCCTCCCACAAAAGCCAGGCAAATAAAAAATGCATACTCCTTCCCTCCTGTTTATTTCAAACAAATGCCTCCTGGTCCCCTCACCCCTTTCTAGAACTTTCCTCTGGCCAGTGTGGCATAGTCACACTGACCTGTGTGGGGAGATGGGTGCAATTCCCTGATCCCAGAAACCTGGAAGCTTCTTGAACCTCCCATCCTACTGCCACTTGGTGGCCAGTACTCTGAGGGGACATAAGCTACTAATCTCTCTTGGTTTTATCTCCCTTGTTCCCTCATCCCCTCATTTTCCTCCAAACACACTATACTTATTCATGACTCCAAGGCTTTGAACAATGCTCTTCCTTCTGCTGGGATTCCCTTCCCTCTCTGTGCTGGTCTGGCTAACTCATCTTTATCATCCAATTCTCAGCTCTGAGCTGGTTCACCACTGAACTTTGCATATATCACTCTTAATGCACTTGGCAACTGGCTTGAATCATTTGTACACCAGACTGTGAGCATCTAGAGGGCACGAACTATGGCTATGAACATTATTCATCTTCGATTCTCAGCACCTACCCAGAGCCTGATACTTACAGGTACCATCAACTGTTGTTGAATTTAGTTCAATAATACTTGTTCACGTCATCAAACACACTATGTTAAAGGAAAAGAAAGGAGGAAGGACAAGCACTTAGCTACAAGGACTCTGCACTCTATAGTTTCACTGAGAGGCACATGGGTCTACGGAGCCTCTGGAAAGTGCAGAAGAAGGCTAGCAGCTGTTTGTCCCTTTCTCTCTTGTCCACTACTTCTTCTCTCTGCTACCTTTTGTCTCTCCTCACCTTCTAAAGACATAGCTGAGCATCCACCCCAGGTGCCTTTCTGCTCACCTGTCTTCCTACCCTGAACCAGGCTTTATCGCCTTGGGCTGGAAGATGGAAGGAAGCTGGGCCTGCAAAAATGTTTTTCCCTGACTGACTCTAATTCCTGTCCTCTTATGAAATTCAGGGCTGATTTGGGTTATACAAGCTTTCTTGGACCACCTGCTGTTTGACCAATCCTTTTTCTTTTTCTCCCCCTGGTGAGTAATAGCTGCTCTTTCCTTTGGCATCTCCCTTCTTCTCCCCATCCTGTTCAAAGGCAGTTGCTTTCTGATGCCTCTCCCAGACTCGATTGCCTGAGGCACAGCTCTGGGAAGCTAGCTCCTTGGGGCCTGGGCTTCCTTTCTCCAGGATGGCCTTGCTTTGAAAATGAGAGTGGGGCCAGGAGTGAATGGAGGCCCAGGGTGAAAGAGTAGGAGGGACAGAGGGGCTGGAGCAGCCAAGCAAGCACAGAGGGAAAACTCCCTGAAAGGGAGACAAAGCATGAGAAAGGATGAAGAGCGCAAGACAGGTAATAGAGCCCCCAGAGCAAGGGAGGAAGGAACGTGGGAGATGAAACAAAGTTGTGGAACAAGGAAGACTGGAGAAAGATATAAAAGATGTGGTGGAGAATTCAAGAGTACAAAACTGCTACAAAACAAAATTTGAAAACTCAAGAACTTGCAGCCTCTCATTATGTGAGGTGGAAGCTTCTTCCAGGGACCATAGCATAAGTGAATTAGCAGGATGGGGCTTCTTAGCAGGAACAACAGAACCTAGTGTCAGGCAGGGCCTCGTGAAAGCCGAGAGTGCTCACACTCACACCGTGTGTGCCCAGGGCGTGAGCTGGAGGCCCACTAGCAGAGGGCTTCAGGTCATCGCTCCAGCAGGGGTAAGCCTGCAGCTGGTGGCTGTGAAGCTCAGACGCACTCAGTGCCTGAGCCAGCTGCATTTGCCACAGGTGAGAAGATCAGTCAGTGAACATGTCAGGGAAATGAAGATCCAACGTTCAGTCTTGAGCCTTGGCTTTGTGGCCTTGATAGCTGCACAGCTTCTGTTCTCATCTGTGTTCACAGTCCCAGCCCTGCCGTCCATCAGGACCCTCATATGAAGACCTATGAGAAATGGACACAGTAAAGTCCGCCGCAAATAAGAAGAAGGACTGATATCTTCCCAGTCAGGGGTTTACAAGAGGGACCAGCAGCAGAGGTGGAGGGTCCCAGCCTTTCTCACTGCTGCTACCAGCCCCGTCTTTGTTCCAGGATCTCTCCTCCTTGTGTTCTAGCCATGTTGAACTTTACTCAGCCCTTTACAGTTGGCAAGCTCCCACTCTCTCTCACCTCTGGGGGTTTGCACATTGTTCCTCCTGTCTGGAATGTTTTCTCACCTTCTTTTCACTCAGCTAACTCCTACGCATAAATGCCACTTCTTCCCGGAAGTCTTCCCAGAACCAGCTGCCATCAAGTCATTTCTGACTCCTGACAAATCCGTGAGTGTCAGATTAGAACTGTGTTCCACGGGGTTTTCATTGGTTGATTCTTCACAAGAGGACTCCAGGCCTTCCTTCTGAGGCACTTCGGGATGGCCTTAAACCTCCAACCTTGCTGTTAGCAGCTGAGCGTGTCAACTGTTTGCACCACCCAGGTTCTCTGTGCCTTCCCAGGTCACCCTTGTGTTAGTTTCGTGTTCCTACTGGATGCTCTTATGGAACCATGTACTTCTCCGTGTGTGTGGATGTGTGTGTGTGAGAGAGAGAAAGATTGTGTCTGTGTGTGCACTGGGCAGGATGTGGGTGTGAGTCTCTCATTGCCAATTATAGTTAGCTCTGGAGCCCCAAGACCACCGCAGAGAAGGACCATGGCTGAGTGTGGGTGCTCTGCCACCTGTCCACCAGCTGCCATTCTCCTCAAACTCTTGGGGAGACACCACGGGAGTCTGAAGCATTTTCTGGGTCACAGCCTAGCAATTGGTAACAGCGGCCTTCCCTCCCTACACTTGTCTCTCGCTGAGCAGGCTTGAAACCCCCGGACCACGCTGACAGACTTCCGCCTCATTCAGAATGAGTCTGTTGCTATGGCTGTGAGGGGGTGTGCTGCAATGTGAGCCGCGCCTCCTGAGCAGAGAGATGGAAGCTCTGGGCTCCCTTTTGGCATCGGGCCCTCAGGCACAACATCAGGGGCCTTTTCCCTTTCATGTGCAATCACCCTTTGCCGGAGAGTTTCTGGATGGGGTGGTGGTATAACTGGGCCTGGCCCTGCCCTCAGATATGCAGGGGCACTGCAAAATCAGCCTTCACTTCCATCTCTCTCACATTTCCTAAACGATGTATGTCACTCCTCACTGGAACCAGGCTGCTGGGCCCTTAAATGAAGCCAATGAGTCAGTCCCTCTCTTTGTTCAGTTCTCTGCACGATGGTGCCCCCTGCACTTCTGTTCCTCTCTAACTCTCCAGCCTGCTCTGTTTTTCTTCACAGCATTTATTACTACCTGTTGGTGTCCCAAGTACTTTTTGTTTTTATAGATTTTTATCTGGCTTCCCCATTAGAACGGAAGCCCAAGGAAGGCAGGAACTCAGCTAATTTTGTTCCTACTGGGTTAGTTTTCCTCCGTTTACCCTCGGCCCCCCTCCGGTCCATTCTCCACTCTTCTTTGCCTTGCTCTAGCCTCAGGAAGCTGACCTCTGGGAATTGCACCTCCCAAGCTCTCTTGATGACCGGCTTTGTGTTGGGTGTAGCCAATACAGGCATCAAAGAGAGATCTGAAGGTGGGGAAAAGGGAGGTGGTGGGTGTTTCTTCCCACGCTCGCTCTGCTTTGACACTCAGCATCTGGCAGGAGGAGTCACTGGGTGGTGCAAACAGTTAACACACTTGGTTGTAGGTTCAAGTCCACCGAGAGGTGCCTCAGAAGAAAGACCTGGCGATCTACTTCTGAAAATCTGCCACTGAAAATCCTATAGCAGGCAGTTCTGCTCTGGAACTCATGAGGTCGTCATGAGATGGCATCAACCCAATGGCATCTAATTTTATCTGGCAGGAACGGAGTCCATCCATGGCTTCAGCTCTTGTTAAACAGCCCTGCCTCCATGACTCCTGGCTCTCGTCAGCTCCAGTAAGCCTCTTTCTTCTTGCTGCCTTGCTCTTCCTGGTCTCTGATCCCTCACCATGCCTTGTTTGTTCCCTTAAACTGCACACACCTCTGTAACTAGTCCCTTCATTAAAGTCTCCTCATCTGAACCATCTGAACAACTACTTTACCCCAGGGCCTGGAACCGTGCAGGCACAATGAATATCGGTGAACAAATGGCAGGTGTCCCAGGCGGACTCCACCTCAGAAGCCCAGGCTTTGCTACAGAAGGATAAGGTGGAAGGCACAAGAAAGTTCAAGGGAGATACGGACGTCTCTAAACAGGACAGCCCCCAAGTTGTCCCCAGACGGAGGACAATTCCACAGGCTCCTGCAGTGGCTTACTCTTATGACTCATAACTCTTTTGGCAGCAATAGAGTTCTGTCTAACTCAAATCCCTTTTATTATAGCTGGAAATGCCTTCTCCTTGATCTAAAGATGAAGGTTGCATCTTGTTATTGTTGTAGGAAATCATTACGCTATATTCAAACCTAAACCCAGTGCCGTCGGGTTGATTCCGACTCATCGCGACCCTATAGCATGTAGTATTCTAGTATACCGATATATTTAATGGGAAGTGCAAACAGCACAGAATTTAAGTCCAGAAGAACCATAGACTTGGCTCTGATACACTGTGCTGAGTGACTTTAGGAAATTTATTTAACCTCCTAAGTATCTTTCCTATGATTCGGAATCGACTCGACTGCACCAGGTTTAGTTTGGTTCAAAGTATCTTTCATCATCTGTAAAATGGGAATAATACTGAGCCTTACCCAACCTGAGTAACCAAAAAGTCAGAGGCTCAAAGCCACCCAGAGGCACCTCAGAAGAAAGGCTTGGAGATCTACTTCTGAAAAATCAGTCATCGAAAACCCCATGGAGCACAGCTCTGCTCTGACTCAACGTGGAGTCACTATGAGTCAGAGCTGACTCATGGCAATTATTTTTGATTTTTACCCAACTATCTCCTGCTCTGCCTTTGTGAACATCAAATGAAAAAACTGTAGATAGGAAAGCATTCTGTATTCAAGTGTTAATGATACTCTCATTCCCTTCAGAATATTTAATCCTGGGATCTGGGATTATCTTCAAATTCTCTTTTTCAAATCTCCTGAAACTGAACCATATTCTCCAAAGGGATATTCCTGGTATGGCATGTATTTGGGGCATGTGACTGGGAAGGAGGGAATCTCAATGTCTCTTCCATGACCTTTCTGATGTTGGCGGCCCACCCACCTCGATGTAGTGGGGACATGGCAACCTGATCAGGCAAGAACCTTGATGAGGCTGCTTGATTTCATAAGAGGATGTCAATCCTGCCACCCACTTGGTTGATTATGAAGGATGTGGGGCAGAATGCCAACACTCCACACCCTCAATGGAAAACATCAACTCAAATTTTCTGCTGCTGGCTGTCATCGAAAGCCCAGGTGCACCAAATAATATTCACAGAGGATTACCTGAAGGAGGTGCAGCTCAGCTACTCCTCTAGGTATTCTTGATTTTATCCCTGGATCAAATGAGATGATCAGAGAGCTACATTTTCTGGACCAAATGGGTTTGGTTCCTTGTAGAGGCAGACTTGTGTTTAGGCATATTGTTTTACATTTGCACTGAGAAAGACTTAAAGGAAAAGCTATATTAGTCTAGCTATGACATTTAATGTAAGGATATTGTTTTTTTTTTAAATTGTCTATTGCATCTCTGTATCCCTCTTTGAAGTCCCGCATGGGAAATTTTCCTTAGCTGCAGCTTTTCCAGGGGAACTGGTACAATTTTGGCTAATGGAAAATGCAAATTTTTTCACTGATTGTTTTTTTTTTTTGTCTTTGGTTGCCAGGAACCTCAGACTTTATGGCATAGATCTTCTATGTTCTAGTTTTCCTTTGTCTTATATTCCTATTCCTTCTGTATTTCAGTTCATCCCAAGCAAGAATCTATACTTTTATCTTATTGTTCTTGTCGTTAGTTGCTGTCGAGTCGGTTGATTCTGACTCATGCTGATCCCGTGTGTTGCAGGGCAGAACTGCTCCACAGGGTTTTCTTGGCTGTAACCTTAATGGAAGGTAATTGTGAGGAATTTTCTTCCACAGCACTGCTAGGTGGATTCAAATCTCCAACCTTTAGCAGTTGAGTGCAAACTGTTTGTGCCATCGTATTGTAGTACACTATTATAAGCTACCCCAAGTTGAAATCCTGGTGGCGTAGTGGTTAAATGCTATGGCTGCTAACCAAAAGTCGGCAGCTTGAAACCAGCAGGCACTCCTTGGAAACTCTATGGGGCAGCTCTACTCTGTCCTGTTGGATCCCTATGAGTTGGAATCAATTCAGTGGAACGGGTTTGGGTTTTTTTTTTTTTTTTTAATCTCAAGTTATTTTTTCAACTCTGCAAAAAAAGAAAAAAATCTAGTGGCTCAGAATATTATGAAGGTTTGACAAAGTGGTCTGAGACATGTAGACAAAAGCAAAATAAACATATCTGACTATTGAGAGATAGACACTTAAAACATTTCTTCATTAATTCCTCAGACATTCATTATGATTTACTGGACATGTCACATAATACCAGGCCCTAGGGACACAAAAGTGCATAATAGTCATTCCTTCAACAAGTATTTATTGGGACTTGCTAGGTGGCTGAAACATAGCAGTGAGCAAGACAGATATGGTATTGGCCTTCGTGGAGCTTACAGAATGTGGAAAAGGAAGATGACTGAGTCATGGAGGAAGCAGTGAGTGGGTAGGACCATCTAGTACAGGAAGCCTAATCCTGTCTAAAGTCTCAGGGAGCTTCCCTAGGGAAGAGGTATGTAGATTGATACCTGAAGAATGACAAGGAGTCATGTAGGCAAAGAGGAGGAGGGAGGGGAGGCTATCTCCAGAAGGAACAACATGTACAAATGTCAGGAGACAAAAGGGGCCATCCATGGTTCATTTGAGAAACTGGATGAAATTCAGTATAACTGAAGAGAAGAGGATGCGTAGGATGCTGGAGGCTGGTGTCGGCCAGAAAGGAGGCTGAAGAATTAAGGAGGGGCCAGACCATGCAGGGCCTTAAAAACTGTACTAAGCCACCTCAAAAGTGGAAATAACGTAAATGTCTTTCATCATGGGCTTGAGCTAACAAACTGTTTTGCATTCGTGCAATAGAATACTACTCAACAATAAAAAGGAACAAAAAGGAATGACGCATGCAAGAACTTGGATGGATCTCAAAGGCATTATGCTGAATGAAAGAAACCAGTCTCAAAAGGTTACATACTAACGTAGAACTTGAGAAAACTGGAACCTGTATAAGGTAGAAACCTGCCAGAGAAGGAAAACTCAAATATTTTCTGCTAAAATGAGTGATAGAAAAGTGGTAAGACTGCACCCTGTCAAAGACAGAAAACTTGTGAGACCCAGAAAAATAAGGCAATCCTGTAGAGTTCTGGCTCTCACAGGTTTTACTGTACTTGACACTCTCTAAAATAAAAATCCCCATGTGTCTGTCAGCTTGTCCTACTGTGGTAGGCTTACACGTTACTGTGATGCTGGAAGCTATGCCACTGGTATTTCAAATACCAGCAGGGTCACCCATGGTGAACAGGTTTCAGTGGGGCTACCAGACTAAGACAAACTAGGAAGAAGGACCTGGAGGTCTACTTCTGAAAAAAGTGGCCAGTGAGAATCTTATGAATAGCAGAAGAACATTGTCTGGAATAGTGCCAGAAGATGAGCCCCTCAGATTGGAAGGCACTCAAAATACGACTGGGGAAGAGCTGCCTCCTCAAAGTAAGTCAACCTTAATGATATGGAGGGAGTAAAGCTTTTGGGAACTCTGTTCACTGAGGTGGCACAACTCAAAACAAGAAGAAGGAGCTACAAATATCCATTAATAATCAGAACATGGAAAGTACAAAATATGAATCTAGGAAAATTGGAAGTCATCAAAAATGCAATGCTTGAAAATCAGTATCTTTGGCATTAGTGAGCTGAAATAGACTGGTATTGGCCATTTTGTTTCAGACAATCATATGATCTACTATGCTGGGGATGACAAATTGAAGAGGAATGGCATCATATTTACAGCCAAAAGGAACATTTCAAGATTCATCCTGAAATACAATGCCATTGGCCATAGGATAATATCCATACCCCTACAAGGGAGACCAGTTAATAGGACTATCATTCAAATTTACACATCAACCGCTAAGGCCAAAGATGAGAAAATTTAAGATTTTTGCCAACTTCTGCAGCCTGAAATTGATTAAACATGCAATCAAGATGCATTGATAGTTACTGGTGATTGGAATGTGAAAGTTGGAAATGAAGAAGTTAGAAAATAGATCAGTAGTTAGAAAATATGCCCTTGTTTATAGAAATGACACTGGAGATTACATGATAGAATTTTGCAAGACCAATGATATCTTCATTGAAAATACCTTTTTCAACAATATAAATGGCAGCCAAACACATGGATCTTGTCGGACGGAATACACAGGGCCAACTGTGGAACAAACCATCAATTGCTCATATGCAACTTCAAGTTAAAGCTGCAGGAAATTAGAGCAAGTCCATGAGAACCAAAAAAGGAACTTGAGTGTATCCCATCTGAATTTGGAGATCATCTCAAAAATAGATTTGAAACATTGAACACTAATAACTGAAGACTAGATGAGTGTGGAAAGGCATCAAGGACATCACACATGAAGAAAGTTAAAGGTCATTAAAAAGACAGGAAAGAAAGAAAATAGATGTCAGAAAAGACTCTGAAACTTACTCTTGAATGTAGAGTAGCTAAAGTGAACAGAAGAAATGAAGCAAAAGAGCTGAACAGAAGATTTCAAAGTGCGGCTCTAGGAGACAAAGTAAAGTATTATAATGAAATGTGCAAAGAACTGGAGTTAGAAAAACAAAAGGAAAGAATACGCTTGTCATTTCTTAAGGTGAAGGAACTGAAGAAAAAATTCAAGCTTCAAGTAGTAATATTGCAGGATTCTATGAGGTCGCTGTGAGTCTCAATCAACTGAATGGAAACTTTGTTTTTTTCTTTTTTGTTACAGGGAAAATATTGAATGACTCAGGAAGCATCAAAAGAAGATGGAAGGAATACACAGTCATTGTACCAAAAAGAATTGGTCAACGTTCAATCATTTCAGGAGGTAGCATATGATCAAGAACTGATGGTACTGAAGGAAGAAGTCCAAGCTGCACTGAAGAGAACGGCAAAAAACAAGTTTCCAGGAATTGACAGAATACCAATTGAGATGTTTCAACAAACAGATGCAGCTCTGGAGGTGCTCACTCATCTATGTCAATGTCTTAGTCATCTAGTGCTGCCACAACAGAAATACCACAAGTGGATGGCTTTAACAAAGTGAAATTAATTTTCTTGCAGTCTAGTAGGTTACAAGTTCAAATTCAGGGCATCGGCTCCAGGGGAAGGCTTTCTCTCTTTGTAGGCTCTGGAAGAAGGTCCTTGTCCTCAATCTTCCCCTGGTAGAGAAGCTTCTCAGGTGCAGGGACCTGGGGTCCAAAGGACGCGCTCTGCCCCCAGTGCTGCTTTCTTGGTGGTATGAGGTCCCCAACTCTGCTTGTTCCCTTTTCTTTTATCTCTTGAGAGATAAAAGGTGGTGCAGGCCACACCCCAGGGAAACTCCCTTTACCTTGGATCATGGAGGTGACCTGAGTAAGGGTGGTGTTACAATTCCACCCTAGCCCTCTCAACCTAAAATTACAATCACAAAATGGAGGACAATCACACAATACTGGGAATCATGGCCTAACCAAGTTGATACACACATTTTTGGGGGGACATAATTCAATCTATGACAGTCAAGAAATTTGGAAAACAGCTTCCTGGCCAACCAACTGGAAAAGATCGATATTTATGTCCATTCCAAAGAAAGATGATCCAACAGAATGTGGAAATTATCAAACAGTATCATTAATATCACACACAAGTAGAATTTTACTGAAGATAATTCAAAAGTGGTTGCAGCAGTAGGGAACTGCCAGAAATTCAAGCCAGATTCAGAAGAGGACGTGGAATGAGGGATATTATTGCTAATGTCAGATGGATTTTGGCTGAAAGCAGAGAATACCAGGAAAATGTATACCTGTGTTTTATTGACTATGCAAAGGCATTTAACGGTGTGGATCATAAATTATGGACAACACTGGAAAGAATGAAAATTCCAGAACACTTAAGTGTGCTCATGAGGAGCCTGTACATAGACCAAGATGCAGTCATTCAAACAGAACAAGGGGATACTGTGTGGTTTAAAGTTAGGAAAGGTGTGTGTCAGGTTTGTACCTTTTCACCGTACTTATTCAATCTGTACGCTGAGCAAATAATCTGAGAAGCTGGACTATCTGAAGAAGAACAGGGCATCAGGATTGGAAGGAGACTCTTTCACAACCTGAGATATGCAGAGGACACAACTTTGCTTGCTGAAAGTGAAGAGGACTTGAAGCACTTACTGAGGAAGATCAGCCTTCCGTATAGATTGCACCTCAATATAAAGAAAACAAAAATCCTCACAACTGGACCAATAAGCAACATCATGATAAATGGAGAAAAGATTGACGTTGTGAAGGATTTCATTTTACTTGGATCCACAATCAATGATGATGGAAAAAGCAGTCAAGAAATCAAAGATGTATTGCATTGGGCAAATCTGCTGTAAAAGACCTCTCTAAAGTGTTAAAAAGCAAAGATGAAGACTAAGGTGAGCCTTACCCAAGGCATGGTGTTTTCAGCCACCTCGTCTACATGTGAAAGCTGGACAGTGAATAAGGAAGGCTGAATAAGAACTGATGTCTTTGAATTGTGCTGTTAACAAAAAATACTGAATATAGCATGGACTGTTGGAAGAACAAACAAATCTGTCCTGGAAGAAGGACAGCTAGAATGCTCCTTAGAAGCGAGCATGGCGAGGCTTCATCTCGCGTACTTTCGACATGTTGTCAGGAGGGAGCAGGCCCTGAAGCAGGACACCGCGCTCGGTGAAGCAGAGGGTCGGCGAAAAGGGGAAGGCCCTCGAGGAAGGCCCTCGAGTAAATGGGTTGATACAGTGACTGCCGCGATGGGCTCAAGCAGAGAAGTGACCGTAAGGATGGCGCAAGGCCAGGCAGCGCTTCGGTCTGTTTTACACGGGGTTGCTAGGAGTGGGGACCGACTCAGAGGCACCTAACAACAACAACAACAATAAACGGGTAGTGATTTAGAAAAGATCAGGAGATCCAGGAGCCAGTGAAGGGGGGGTACGGTGTGACTACGAAGGGCAGCACGAGAGAGGTTTTCGGGGAGCAACTGAACTGTTCCGCATCCTGATCATGATGGTGGTGACATGGGCTATGTTGTTAGGTGCCATGGAGTCAGCGCTGACTCACGCCAACCTTACGTATAACACAACGAAACGTTGCCCGCTCCTGCGCCATCTTCATGCTGTGGGTGTGTTTGAGTCCATCGTTGTGGCTACTACATCCTGCATCTCGTTGAGGGATTCCCTGATTTTCGCTAGCCCTCTACTTAACAAACATGATACCCTTTTCTAGAGACTGGTCCTTTCTGATGATTTGCCCAAAGCGACTGAGCTGAAGTCTCACCATCCTCGCTTCTGAGAAGCATTCTGGTTGTACTTCCTCTAAGGCCGATCTGTTCTTTCTTTTGGCGGTCCACAGTACATTCAGTATTCTTGGCCAACACCACAGTTCCAAAACCTTATGGATAACAACATGAATCTATACATGTGTTAAAATTCATAGAACCATCCACCAAAAATAAAAGTCAACTTTGCTGTTTGTTCATTTAAAAAAATAAAACTTAAAATCACAAAGGAAAAGTTTTCAGCTGAAGACCTCAAAAAAACAATTAGAGGTAGAGAATGGTATATAGTGAATTTCTGCCACGTTTTGTTTCATAGATTAAAAGATCATAGTTTAAAAAAAAGTCATGCTAAGCCATGTTTGCGCTTTATCCTGATGGCAGTGGGGACCAGTGGAGACTTTAAACAAGGGAAGGATATAAGTGGATTTGCATGTTAAAACAACCCCTCTGGCTGCAGTATATACAGTGGATTAAAGAGAGCCTCCCTTGGTTGTGGGGAGGGTAGTGAGGGGCTGTGAGGGAGGTCCAGGTATGCAAAGAGTGGCTTAGAGTAGAGGGATAAAGAGAATTAGGTTCACACATATCAGCAGCCTCTGGTCAGCCCAAAGGGAATGGGAGGGAAGGCGATCAGAGGCCCTGGTGAGTCTGAGGGACTGTTGAGGTGACCATGGACCAGAGGCCACTCAGAGCAGAGTCCATTGGCACTTGTACATCCATCTCATGATGGGATGTATGGTCCCCTCCTATTCGACCCCATCCTGTTAGAAACCCTTCTGTCTCCCACTCCTTAGTTGCTCCCATCTCCCCAGCATTGAATAATAGCATCCTTTTTAGGGCTCATAGCCACCACCTGTCTGTCAGCTTATCACACAGTGGTGGCTTGTATGTTGCCGTGATGCCTGGAAGATTTCAGCAGAGCTTTCAGACTAATACAGACTAGAAAGAAAGCCTTGGCAACCTACTTCGGAAAATCAGCCTGTGAAAGCCCTGTGGATCACAATAGAATATTGTCCTAGCCACAAATGATCACAGAGATGGCAAAGGACCAGGCAGTGTTTTGTTCTGTTGTGCATGGGTCTCCCCAAGTTGGAGGTGACCTCACAGCAGCTAACAATGACAACACTTTTAGAAAAGTAGCTGGCCCTGGAAGATAAGCAGCAGTTGATTCCTGGGTGTCTAAGTGACTTTCCCTCTCATCCCCTGACAGCCCTTTCCTCTCTGCGGCCAGTTAAAATTTTGGAAGAGGTTGGGGGTGGGGGGAGCCGGGTACAAGGGCAAAGAACGGGAGGAAGGAAAGCAAGTTATAATACTGTTCCCCCAAGTCCTACTGAGAAGTGGCTTCCTAGTGATTTATCTGCCCTGGATATCAGCAGCAAGGATCTTATCAAACTGTAATTACCCGGCCTGGGTCTGCGCTAATTGGTTCTCTGGAGCAAAGTTACCTCCAACCTGTGTGTTATGGGTGCACAGTGGGAAGTGATTTGAGCCGAGGAGGTTGTCTGTGATGACATGTCAGGGAGTCGCTGTGGTAACTGCAAGAATGCAGAGCTGGGACCCAGCTTAGGAAGGAAACTGGGCCCTGGAAGGGGTGGTATTAACGGAGAAAGTTTTTCCAGAGGCCACATCTCTAACCCAAAATGACCAGCCAGCCTCATGTCTCCTAGTTCCCAGGGAACGGACAGTGTGAGGTAATTTTTCTTATTTAAAAAAGAAGAAGAAAGAAAGAAAAAGAAACAAGTATAAAAAAAGACCCTATTGACCGCATTGACCTCTCTGGCTACTAGCCCATATTCTTGACAATAATCTCAAATACGAAATCTCCAGCTATTGCCTCATTTTATCACTACTCGCTTCTGTAATCTGTCTTCTGTCTCAACATGCAACAGAAATCCCATTTCCAAAGGTCTCCAAAGACTTAAAATAAAGGAATCTGAGGGTCAGAAAGGATCCTAAAGATCACCTAGTCCAACATATACCCTTCTCTATGAGAGCCTCACTAAGGGTGCTCCGCCCCTGCCCACATGCCTTCTAATGGGAGGTCATTGCCCCACAAGCAGCCGGTGAATATTCCGAATTGCTCCATCAGAATGATTTTTTTTTTTTTTTTTTCGTAATGAGCTAAAAGTTATCTCTTCACAATTCCATCTGCCCTTTGGATGGCACTAAGCAAGCATATGTAATATTTTTCTCCTGGCAGCACGTCAGCCATCTTCCCCTAAGATATCAGAACATGACACCACCCTGCACCCTGTTCCTCAAGACGAGATCCTGAGTGCCAAATATAACCTGTCCCCCCTCACCTCCTACGTGTATAACGTGTCCTGTCAGCTCTCTGCATCCAAAAGCATGTCTCAATTTCTACCACTTTTCTCCATCCCTGCTGTCATCACTATGGCCCAAGTCACCGTCATTTCACCAAGACTATGCAACAGCCCCCTGGTGGTCTTCCTGCTCCTCTTCCCCCCATGCTACCCCATCATCTATTCTCCACACAGAAGCCAGAGTTATTTTTCAAAAACGGAAATTCGATTATGCCACTTTCCTGCTTAAAACCCTACGTAGACTTCCTGAATCCAACTTTCTGTGAAATCTAAAACCTATTCCTGGACTAGAAGGCCCTATTGTGAATGGCACAGCCTATGTAAGCACAACCTCACTTCTGACCATTCTGTCCTGGATTTTGGTCCATTCCTTGAATGAATCAAGCTTGATCCTGCCATTGGGCCTTTTTGTGCTTGTAGGTCCTTACACCAACACAGCTAATCTTCCTTTTGTTCATTCTTGTGGGTCACTCTTTTTAGGCATTCTGATTTCACTTAGTCAATGGGCCCTTCCCTGACTCCAAAATAGTCTTCCAGGCTATTCCTACTACATCACAAAGTTTTCTTTTCATTATAGCATTATTACTCCCTGATATTTGGTTATACTTTTATATCCATCTCCCTGCTCTAGACATATGCTCCATTAAGGCAGGGACTTTGTCTTGTTCTCTGCTGTTCCCCTGTGCCAAGGATAGTGCCTGGCCCACACCAGTCAGTGGATAGTTGAAGCTGCCATCATTCCTTCACTGGTACTTTATCTTGTGGGGAACACCCCTGGCTTATTCATGTATTCCTTTAAGAGATCTCCTTTCTCCCTGTCTTGTGAATGAGTCTGTGTCCCTCCCAAAGCATATGCCTGGAATGTTGTGACATTCCAGGTGTGTCTGATGAGACTGTGTCTTCCCCCAGACAAGGGACTATCAAACTTTAGCATGCATCAGAATCACCTAGAGTTTGCATTTCTAAAAAGTTCCCAGGTGATGTTGCTGCTGCTAGCCCAGGGACCACTGTTTGAGAACCACTATGAGACTAGTGTTTCTACAGTATCAGTAGTATCTGTAGCAGGTTTTACACACATCCCATCAACCCAGGGGTGCAACATAGTAGCCATTAGCTGCCTAAGTATAGTCTCAGTAGATCATCCAACCAGTGAAGCCTGTTCCTCCCTGCCACCTTGACCTTAGCGCCTGAGTTCTTAGCGCTTTTGCCTTCTGTCTTCAAACTTCTGGATCTTTCTGTGGCATTTAATACCATTGGCTGCCTTTTCCTTTTTAGAACTCTCTTCCCCAGTGACTCTGCACAATCCTCATTTTCCTAATAAGTCATTCACTGCACTCAGTCTCAATTTTGAGTTCCTTCTCCTCTTTCTGTCCCTTAAATGTTGGTTTCTCCCAAGAGAACATCAAAGTGTATTTCTGCTTTTAAAGAACTAATTCATTTCTCCTGGCTTTGGCTGGCACCTTCATGAAGATGGGTTCCAAATACTAATCTCCAGCCCTGACTTCTCTCTGGAGTTCCAAACCTGTTGCTGCCATAAAATACAGTGTAGAGAGCCTGGGCTTTGTCTCACTCGCTGTGTGGTCTTAGGAGAGTTACTTGGTCTCTCTGAGCTTAGTTTCCTCAACTGCAAAATGAAATTAAAAGTATCTTCTTAAGATGGTCTTAAGATCTAAATGAAATGGTCTATTAAAAGCACGTTGTGTATAATAGGAGCTTAATAGATGGGAAGTATCATTATATTTCATTGGGCAGCCAATTATCATTTTCAATGTTTAAGTCCGTAGATTCTTCATTACCCACCTAGCACAGTCTTTGGCACATGGTTCGCCATTGCCATCAAGTCAATTCCAACTCATAGCAATCCCATAGGACAGAATAGAACTACCCTGTAGAGTTTCCAAGGAGCGGCTGGTACATTAGAACTGCTGACCTCTTGGTTGGCAGCCAAGCTTTTAATCACTGTGTCACCAGGGCTGCTGGCACATGGTAGCAGTCAATAAATTTTTGCTAAATTAATGAATAAGTGAAATTCAACTTGTGCCTAAATGAACAGATAATTTTCTTATGCCCACTCAGCTTCCCTTCTACATTACCCTATTTTTCTGCCATTGCCACTCCTATACTTTTTGTAGCCTGTCTCATGAACTTTTAGTTGTTTTTAATCCCATAATTATCTTTATCCTCTAAACCGAAGAGTACATAAAGAGATAATAATCATGATGCCTCCTCACCTATAGCCTCCCTGTATAGCTCTGCCTATAGTGACTGGGCTGTTTTTTACCATGTGACCCAGATTCTGGCCCCACCTCACTACCACTGCCACCACTACCACCACCCTACTACCACCACCACCACTACCACCACCCTACTACCACCACCACCACTACCACCACCCTACTACCACCACCACCACTACTACCACCACCACTGTTACCAATACCACCACTACCACCACCACCACTACCACCACCACCACTACTACCACCACCACTGTTACCAATACCACCACTACCACCGCCACCACTACCACCACCACCACTACGACCACCACTGGTACCAATACCACCACTACCACCACCACTGTTACCAATACCACTACTACCACCACCACCACTACCACCACCACCACTACTACCACCACAACTGTTACCAATACCACCACCACCACTACTACCACCACCACTGTTACCAATACCACTACTACCACCACTACCACCACCACTGTTACCAATACCACTACTACCACCACCACCACTACTACCACCACCACTGTTACCAATACCACTACTACCACCACCACTGTTACCAATACCACTACTACCACCACCACCACCACCACTACCACCACTACTACCACCACCACTGTTACCAATACCACTACTACCACCACCACCACTACCACCACTACTACCACCACCACTGTTACCAATACCACTACTACCACCACCACCACTACCAATACCACTTCCACCACCGCCAATTACGACTACCACCACCAGTACTATGACTACTACCACCACTACTACCACCACCACAACTGATTAAACCAGGAGTGGGCACCTGAGCCAAGACCAGCCAAGTCATAAGCTGGCTGGCAGCCTGTGAAATTCTAATGTGACAGATGTGCAAAACTGAGCCAATCAGAGTCCCTCTCTCAGAAGTATAAAAAGGAAGAGATTGAGCAGCTGAGTCAATCAGCAATGGGTAGGCAGGAGGGTCATGGCTGACCTGGATAAGCTGAAATTAGTGAAAGAGAGGAAAAGGTAAGTGATCAGAGAAAATGGTGGGTAGAGACAGGAGAGGAAGAAACTGTGTAGGAGCCAGAGAAAGAGGGAGAGACCAACCTGGTAACCAAAGAGAGAAAGACACAGAGATAGAAAAAGATGCTGCCCCCGTGGATCTTTCTGGGTCCCTCAAGTACTTCTAGACTCATTTCTAGTTCTATCACTTGCAACCATTCAATAGCCATACTCCCACCGCCTTTTGCTTTACTCTGTCACTCACTATTAAACAGCTTGGCCAGGCAACAAGTTATCCTGATTCTTCCTTCTTACAGTCTTTTACTCCTATCTTTTCTATTCCATCCTCATTGCTACCATGTGGCACTGAAACCCAGAATCTTAAGTTCTTAGTCTCTGCATGGTGGCTAGTCCCACTGGATACTAGTACCTCCACCTACCGTGTATTTTATGGCTGCAGTAATTGGCCCCAAGCATCTTGGTCATCATGTTACTTCCCTGCTCAAAAGCTTTTGGTGGCTTCCCCAAATCAAACCAAACCCATTGCCATCGAGCTGATTCCAACTCATAGCTTTATAGGACAGAGTAGAACAGCCCCCATAGAATTTCCAAGGAGCGACTGGTAGATTCGAAGTGTCGACATTTTGGTTAGCAGCTGAGCTCTTAACCACTACACTGTCAGAGCTCCCCAAGCTTACTAAACAAAGTGCTAACTCAAACAAAGGCCCTACACCTTTTAGTTCTCAGATAAACCTGTGATATTATACCCCAACACTAAAACCCCACATCAGCCAGTCAAGACTCTCGCTGCTTCCCGATTATTCCTACTCTTCCCACTTCCTCATCTTCCCCTTCACTTCCCAAAATTACCTCTTTTTCTTTCTCTATCTTTTTTAAGCTTTTTTTCTTTTTTTTATTGTACTTTAGATGAAGATTTACAGAATAAACTAGTTTCTCATTAAACAGTCAGTACTTTTATGACATTGTCATTTTATGTCATTTTATGACATTGGTTAACAACCCCATGGCATGTCAACACTCTTCTTTCTCCACTTTGGGTTCCCTATTACCAGCTTTCCTGTCCCCTCCTGCCTTCTCATCCTTGCCCCTGGGCTGTTGTGCCCCTTTCGCCTCGTTTTATTTTATGAGCCTGTTGGTTGAAGGGTGAACCTTGGGAATGAATACATTATTGAGCTAAAAAGGTATCCATCCGGAGGCCGTACTCTTGGGATTTCTCCAGTCTCTGTCAGGCTAGTAAGTCTGGTCTTTTTTGTGTGTGAGAGTTGGAATTTTGTTCTACATTTGCCTCCAGCTCTGTTCAGGACCCTCTATTGTGATCTCTGTCAGAGCAGTCAGTGGCAGTAGCACTACCTATCTCTACTGGACTCAGTCTGGTGGAGGCTGTGGTAGTTGTGGTCCATTAGTCCTTTAGAGTAATCTTTCCCTTGTATGTTTAGCTTTCTTCATTCTTCCTTGCTCCTGAATGGGTGAGACAAGTGAAGTATCTTAGATGACTGCTCACAGGCTTTTAAGACCCCAGATGTTACTCACCAGAGTAGAATGTAGAATATTTTCTTTATAAATCTATGTTACACCAATTGAGATAGATGTTCTCCTAGACCATGGTCCCGAGAGCCCTCAGCCCAGCAATTTGGTCCCTCTGGGAGTTCGGATGTGTCTATGGAGCTTCCATGAACTTGCCTTGTACAAGCTGTGCTGGCTTTCCCAGTATTGTGTACTGTCTTATCCTTCACCAAAGTTACTACACAAGTGGATAGCTTTTTTTTTTTTAAGTTGTGCTTTAAGCGAAAGCTTACAAATCAGGTCAGTCTCTCATACAAAAATTTTCATACACCTTGCTATACACTCCTAATTGCTCTCCCTCTGATGAGATAGCACAGTACTTCCCTTCATTCCCTCTCCTCGTGTCCATTTGGGTAGCTTCTGGCCCCCTCTGCCCTTTCATCTCCCCTCCGGACAGGAGGTGCCAACATAGGCTCATGTGACCACTTGATCCAAGAAGCTCGTTCTTCACCAGTATCATTTTCCATCCCCTGTCCTAGTCCAATCCCTGTCTGAAGAGTTGGCTTTGGGAATGGTTCCTGCCCAGGGCTAACAGAAGGTCTGGAGTCCATGGCCTCTGGGTTCCCTCAAGTCCCAGTCTGACCATTAAGTTTGGTCTTTTTATGCGAAGGGTATTTCTCTATCCTTTATCCTATGCTTCTCTATTTCCCTCTTTTTGTCTCTATCCCTGTCTTATGCAAATTCTACTTCATCTTGAAAGGCTCAGGTCAGGTATTCCCTAACCATCTCAAACCACTCACTTTTGTTTCAAGTATATTGAGTTTGTCCTCACCACCAAACTCCAAGCTCCCTGAGGGCATAGACAATGTATTAGACCACTTTTAGATTTCATATGGCACCTGGCAATGTTCTGAGTGCACAGAAAATATTGAAAATATCCTTGCTCAATTAATCCAATTTATAAAATTCACCTCTTGTGAATGTGTGCACATCTGTAGATAGGTAATGTGAGAGTTTCAAGCGCTTTGGCAAACCCTGTGTATGGGAGGGCTGTGTCTTTTGGCATCTCACAAAGGGTACAAAGAATTTAGACTTCTGCACAGCAATAGTCCTAGCTAATACTATTCTGTATTTTATTCAGTAGAATGCAAATTTAGAACTCATTTTTTAAATAACTCTTTAGATTAAGCCACTATGTCACCTTCTAGTCATATAAGTTCAATTAAAATTCAAAAGCAGCAAAATGTTGGAGTAGTCAGACACTTCCAGTGGTCTCTCTTACAACAAAGGCCCAAAAAAACAAGTGAATTGATTATATATGACAATCTAGGAGCCCTGAACATCAAAGGCAAAGTTGAGGAATCAGACTGAGCAGCAGGGGGAGGGAGAGATGGTAGATGGTTCAGAAGCAGCAAGGAGTTGCCAGACCTGACCCTCTGGGAACTGACACCCCACAGGCCAGATCCACTGGTGTGAGTGCAGTGAGGCAAGTAGTGGCATTCGGGACACATTTTCCACATTGGGAGAGACCAAGAAGCAGAGAGTTCACTCATGCCTCCAGAATCAGGAAAAGTGGCACTCTTGGCATAAGATAAGTACATGTGTTTAACCTACCATACAGATTAAAAAACACCCCTTTGGGAAAAAATCCCATTTACCTGACCCCTTCCTGCTCTGCGCTGGGTCCCGAGCTGGCTTCAGTGATAGCTGCTTTCTCTGGCTGGAAGTAGGGCCTGTCATGCATCCAGAGCCATCCTCCCAGCCTTAGAGAAGGAACAAATTAACAAACGGGGGGGAAAATAATCTGTCAACTCCCCTAAGCTGGGAACTCAGGGCAGAAATAGCTCCTTTGCCTAGGCAGAGGCATAAGTGGTCCACGAACTTTGGATGCCTTTCATCCCTGCATAGGCCTGTGTGGACCCATTTCAACAGTGTAGGCCCTCGTTAGCACAGTACAACAGGGTATACATCTGAAGTCTAACTTCAACTATTTCACCTGTATGGTGGAGAGGCAGCTTCATGACATTTGACACCACTCTACCTATTAAGCAGGGTCCTCACCTACCCACATCAGGGGCCTGAGGACTGGTAGCTCCACCCATGCTACCTAGCCACCCTCGACAGGGACCCAAGGATAAGTTGTGCCTCCTAGTCCTTACAGCCAACAGCACTGGATTCCATACTCTGGCTGCAAAACACACACACCCAGGTGCTCTAGGGAACAGGGGCATGCTTTCCTTATAGATACTCAGGGGCGGTTATCAGTCCTCTTCCTTGCTTAGCAAGTGACCCCCTACTGCAGCCAGATATCTACATCAATCACCCCTGCTCATCTAAAACTGTAGGTGAGAGCCTGCACCACATACTTGGTGACCAACTACCTGGATACCTGAGCTGAATCCATACAAGAAAATAAACGGATTCCCAGGCTCATTTACCTAGCAACAGCTCTAACCACCGGGTGACAGGGCATTAGAGCTTCAAAGGCACCAATAATCAAACTAGCTCATACGACCAGCCTATTTGGACATATCAAAGCAAAACAAAACAAAAAACTAGCACACAGTAAGCAAACAAAATAAATAAATACGATAGCTTATTGATGGCTTGGAGACAACAGTCAACGCCAAGTCACATAAAGATGCAGACAATGATGGCTTCAGCAAGGTCCCAAAACAAAGAATCAAGAAATCTTCTGGATGAAGAGAACTTCCTGGAACTACCAGAGGTAGAATATAAGAGATTAACATACAGAACTCTTCAAGAGATCAGGAAGAAGATCAGGCAAAATGCAGAAAAAGCCAAGGAACACACAGAATAGCATTACTGGAATTTAAGAGGATTAGAGAAGAGCATAATGATAAATGTAACAGGCTGCAAGAATCCATAGGGAGACAGCAAAAAGAAATTCAGAAGATTAACAATAAAATTTCTGAATTACACAACTCAACAGAAAGTCATAGGAGCAGAATTGAGGCAATGGAAATCAGAATTACTAAGATTGAAGATTTGTGGAAAAATCAGATAAAAGAATTTAAAAAATGTAGAAACCCTAAGAATTATGTGGGACTCTATCAAGAGAAAGAATCTATGAGTGATTGGAGTATCAGAACAGGGGGTGATAACAGAAAATACAGAGAGAATTGTTGAAGATTTGTTGGCAGAAAACTTCCCTGATATTGTAAAAGATGAGATGATATCTATCCAACATGCTCATCGAACCCCCCCAAAAGAAAGTCACCAAGACATATTATAGTCAAGCTTGCCAAAACCGAAGATAAAGAGAGAATTTTAAGAGTGGCTAAGATAAATGGATAGTCAATAAGACTAAGCTCAGACTACACAGCAGAAACCAAGCAGGCAAGAAGGCAATGGAATGACATATATAAGGCCTTGAAGGACAAAAATTGCCAGCCAAGATTTACATATGCAGCAAAACTGTCTCTCAAATATGAAGGCAAAATTAGGACATTTCCAGATGAACAGAAGTTTAGGGAATTTGCAAAAACCAAACCAAACATATAAGAGATACTAAACGGAGACCTCTGGTTAGAAAATCATTAACATCAGGTAACAACGCAAGACTAGAACACAGGACAGAGCAACCAGATATCAACCCAGAGAGGGAAATCACAAAAATAAATCAAAACTAAAACACTCAATACGGGGAAACAGAGATGTCATTCTGTAAAAGATGACAACATTAAATCAAAAAAGAAGGACTAAAAAATGTATTCATAGATCTTTTATATGGAGAGAAAGTCAAGGCAATATAAAGAAATAAAAGTTTGGTTTAAACTTAGAAAAATAGGGGTAACTATTAAAGTAACCACAAAGGAAACTAACAATCCTACACATCAAAATAAGAAAAAAGAAGAACATAAAGACTCAGCAACTGCAAAAGCAACAACAATGAAAAAGAGGAAAAGACAAAATATAAAGAAAAACTATTCAGCACAGAAAATTAAGTGGAAGAAAGAAACTGTTGACAAAACAACAAAAAAAAGTCATCAAAATGACAGCACTAAACCTATAAACCTATACCTATCAAAAATTATGCTGAATGTAAATGGACTAAATGCACCAATAAAGAGACAGAGAGTGGCAGAATGGATAAAAAACAAAATTCATCTATATGCTGCCTACAAGATATGCTGCCTACAAAAGGTACATCTTAGACTTAAAGACACAAACAAACTAAACCTCGAAGGATGGAAAAAAATATATCAAGCAAACAACAATCAAAAAAAAGCTGTAGTGGCGATATTAATTTCTGACAAAACAGGCTTTAAAGTTAAAACCACCACGGAGGATAAGAAAGGACAATATATTATGATTAAAGGATCAATATACCAAGATATAACAATAATAAATATTTACACACACAATGACAGGGTTCCAAAATACATAAAACAAACATTGAAAAGGGAGATAGATAGCTCCACAATAATAGTAGGAGACTTCAACACAGCACTTTCAGTGAAGGACAGAATATCCAAGAAAGCAGCTCAATAAAGACACAGAAGATCTAAATGCCACAATCAACCAATTTGACCTCATAGACATACGTAGAACACTGCACCAAACAGCAGCCAAGTATACTTGCTTTTCAAACACACATGGAACATTATCCAGAATGGACCACATTTTAGGTCATAAAGCAAGCCTTAGCAGAATCCAAAACATCAAAATGTCACAAAGTAACTTTTCTGTCCATAAAGCCATAAAACTAGAAATGATAAGAGAAAAAGCAAGGAAAAAAAAAAATCGAACACATGGAAAAAGTACAACACCTTGCTCAAAAACTACTGGGTTGTAGAAGATATTAAGGACAGAATAAAGAAATTCACAGAATCAAATAAGAATGAAAACACTTCTTACAAGAATCTTTGAGACACAGCAAAAGCAGTGCTCAGAGGTCAATTTATAATGACAAATGCACACATCCAAACAGAAAAAAGGGCCAAAATCAAAGAATTATCCCTACAACTCCAACAAATAGAAAAGTGAAACAAATAGAAAGAGAGCAGCAAAAGAAGCCCTCAGGCACCAGAAGAAAGCAAATGACAAAAATTAAATGAAATAGAGAACAGAAAAACGATTGAAAGAGTTAACAAGACCGAAAGTCAGTTCTTTGAAAAGATCAACAAAATAGAGAAACCATTGGCCAAACTGACAAAAGGAAAACAGGAGAGAAAGCAAATAACCTGAATAAGAAATGAGATGGGCTATATCACAACAGAGCCAACTGAAATTAAAAGAATCGTAGCGGAATACTATGAAAAATTGTGCTCTAACAAATTTGAAAACCTAGAGCAAATGGACAAATTTCTAGAAACACACTACCCACCTGAACTAACATAAATAGAGGCAGCACAACTAAATAAACCTGTAACAAAAGAAGAGATTGAAAAGATAATTTAAAAACTCACCAAAAAAAAAAAAAAAAAAAACCCTGGCCCTGGTGGCTTCACTGGAGAATTCCACCAAACTTTCAGAAAAAAAAAAAATTTTTTTTTTCAGAGAAGAGTTAACACCACTATTACTAAAGGTATTTCAGAGCATAGAAAAGGATGGAATATTCCCAAACTCATTCTATGAAGCCAGCATAACCCTGATACCAAAACTAGGTAAAGATACAACAAAAAAAGAAAATTACAGACTTATATCCCTCATGAATTTGATGCAAAAATCCTCAATAAAATTCTAGCCAATAGAATGCAACAGCATGTCAAAAAAAAATAACTCACCATGACCAAGTGGGATTCATACCAAGTATGCAGGGTCGGTGGTTTAATGTTAGAAAAACAATCAATATAATCCATCACATACATAAAAGACCAGAACCACATGATCTTATCAACTGATGCAGAGAAGGCATTTGACAAAGCTCAACACCCGTTCATGGTAAAAAAAACTCTCAGCAAAATAGGAATAGAAGGGAAATCCCTCAACATAATAAAAGGCATTTATACAAAGCCAACAGCCAACATCATCCTAAATGGAGACAGCCTGAAAGGATTCCCCTTGAAAATGGGAACCAGAGAAGGATGCCCTTTATCACCACTCTTATTCAACGTTGTGCTGGAGGTCCTAGCTAGAAAAATTAGGCCAGATAAAGAAATATAGTCCATCCAAATTGGTAAGGAAGAAGTAAAAGTATCTCTATTTGCAGATGATATACACAGAAAACCCTAAAGAATCCACAAGAAAAGTACTGGAACTAATAGAAGAGTTCAGCAAAGTATCAGGATACAAGATACACAGCTAAAAATCAGTTGGATTCCTCTACACCAACGGAGAGAACATTGAAGAGGAAATCACCAAATCAATATCATTTACAATAGCCCCCAAGAAGATAAAATACTTGGGAATAAATCTAACCAGAGATGTAAAAGACCTAAACAAAGAAAACTACAAGGCACTGCTGCAAAAATTCAAAAGAGACCTACATAAGTGGAAAAACATACCTTGCTGATGGATAGGAAGATTCAACATTGTGAAAATGTCTATTCTATGCAAAGCGATCTATAAATACAATGTAATCCTGATCCAAATTCCAATGGAATTTTTTAATGAAATGGAGAAACAAATCACCAACTTCATATGGGAAGGGAAGAGGACCTGAATAACTAAAGAAGTACTGTAAAAGAGGAGCAAAGTGGGAGGCCTCATACTACCTGATTTTTTAAACTATTATACTGCCCCAGTAGTCAAAACAGCCTGGTACTGGCACAACGACAGATACATAGGCCCATGGAAACAGAATTGAGAATCCAAACATAAATTCACCCGCCTATGAGCAGCTATTTGACAAAGGCCCATAGTCCATAAAATGCGGAAAAGACAGTCTCTTAAACAGTGCAGGCATAACTGTATATCCATCTGCAAAAAAATGAAACAAGACCCACACCTCACACCATGCACAAAAACTAACTGAAAATGGATCAAAGATTTAAATATAAAACCTAAAATGATAAAGATCATGGAAGAAAAAATAGGGACAAGGCTAGGAGCCCTCATACATGGCATACACAGTATACGAAACACTACTAACAACGCACAAACACTAGAAGAGAAACTAGAGAACTCGGAGCTCCTAAAAATCTTATGGCCATTCAAAGACCTCACCAAAAGAGTAAAAACTACAACAAATCTGATCAATGTCTAATCTCGAAAATCTACAGGATACTGCAAAAACTCAGAGAGACTAATAACCCAATTAAAAAATTGGCAAAGGATATGAACAGGCACTTCACCAAAGAAGACCTTTAGGAGACTAACAGATACATGAGGAAATGCTCACAATCATTAGCCATTAGAGAAATGCAAATTAAAACTACGATGAGATTCCATCTCACCCCAACAAGGCTGGCATTAATCCAAAAAACCAAAGTAATAAATGTGGAGAGGTTGTGGAGAGACTGGAACACTTCTACACTGCTGGTGGGAATGTCAAATGGTACAACCACTTTGGAAATCGATTTGGCACTTCCTTAAAAAGCTAGAAATAGAGCTACCATAAGATCCAGCAATTCCACTCCTTGGAATATATCCTAGGAAACAACCAAGGTTCCCATCAATGGATGAATGGATAAACAAATTATGGAATGTACACAATGGAATACTACACAACCACAAAGAACAATGATGAATCCATAAAAATCTCATAACATGGAGGAACTGGAAGGCATTATGCTGAGTGAAATTAGTCAGTTGCAAAAGGTCAAATATTGTATGAGGCCACTTTTATAAGAACTCAAGAAAAGCTTTAAATGCAGAAGAAAATATTCTTTGATGGTTATGAAGGTGGAGAGGGAGAGAGAGGGGTATTCACTAATTAGATAGTAGACAAGAATTATTTTAGGTGAAGGGAAGGACAACACACAATACAGTGAAAGTCAGCACAACCGGACTAAACCAAAACCTAAGAAGTTTCCTGAATACAACCAAACACTTCAAGGGACAGAGTAGCAGGGGTGGGGGTCTGAGGACCATGGTTTCAGGGAACATCTAGGTTAATTGGCATAACAAAGTATACTAAGAAAACGTTCTGCTTTCCGCTTTGGTGAGTGGTGTCTGGGGTCTTAAAAGCTCGCAAGCGGCCATCTAAGATGCATCAATTTGTCCCAAGCCACCTGGAGCAAAGGAGAATGAAGAGCACCAAAGACGCAAGGAAAATATCAGCCCAGGAGGAAGAAAGGGTCACATAAGCCAGAGATTCCATCAGTCTGAGACTGGAAGAATTAGATGGTACCCAGCTACCACCAATGACTGCCTTGACAGGGAACACAACAGAGAATCCCTGATGGAGCAGGAGAAAAGTGGGATGCAGACCTCAAATTCTAGTAAAAAAAAAAAAACAGAATAAATGGTCTGGCTGAAACTGGAGGGATCCCAGAGGTCATGGCTCCTGGACTCTGTATTAGCCCAAAACTAAAACCATTCCCAAAGCCAACTCTTCAGACAAAGATTAGACTGGACTATAAGACATAAAATGATACTGATGAGGAGTGCGCTTCTTAGCTCAAGTAGACACCAGTCTGTATGGGCAGCTCCTGTCTGAAGGCATGATGAGAAGGCAGAGGGGGTCAGGAGCTGGTAGAATGGACACAGGAAATAAAGGGTGGAGAGGAGTGTGCTGTCACATTGCAAGGCGGACAACTAGGGTCACATAACAATGTGTGTATAAGTTTTTGTATGAGAAACAGGCTTGAATTGTAAACTTTCACTTAAAGCACAATAAAAAAAAGCAATAATAATAAAATAAAATCCAAAAGCATTTATTAAACACACTGTAAGAAATAGAAAAAACGATTAATAAGACCTAACTTCTTCCTTCAAGATGTTCACAATCTAGTTGGGGAATAGAACAAGTATATCAGTGACTGTATTAAAAATAGGGTAACACTTGTGTCATAAAAGAGGTCAAAGTGCTGTGGCTGGTCAAAGAGAAAGGAAGCTATATGAGGTAGTGAAGGGTCTGCAAAAAAAAAGCTTTATAGAGGATGAGACATTTGAAATGCAGCCTTGAAGGAATAATAGGATTTTGACTCCAATTAAGTAAGAGGAGAGCAGTCATAGCAGAGGAAAATTAGGGGCAAATGGATGGAGGTGGAGGCAACCTGTTGGGAGAAACTTGAGTGGTTCGGTTAATACTCAGTAGCTGGTGATCAGATCTTGGGCACTGGTAACAAAGGGAAGCTCCCTCCCCTCCCTCTATGGCCAAAAGTCTCAGCAATGCACAACCACCAGGTGGATTCAGGTGAGACAGATGGGGACAAAGCACCTCGTTAGTCAATCTGATGTCACCCTTGCTTGACGTGGAATAAGTTGTCCACCTTCTACTTCATAAAACCACAAGAGCAGGGAAGAGATTTTTCCCAGGAAATGAAAGTTTGAATATGATTATTGCATTTTATTAATAAATGTTACTATATATTCATTAACTACTGATATAAATAATGATCAAAATGCTGTATTTTATTTTTATCTCGTTAAAAACACTGTTTTCTTCACTTCTACCCCACTTCTGGGAGGGATGGGAGCTAGACTGTAAAAGCTCTTGTTATCCACCAACTAATTTTAGCTTCCAAGAAATGGAAGTGTGTATCTGCCCAGACAGGGGGAGAGATAGAATGAATTCTGTATGTCAATCACATTCTCATTTGATGTGAGAACTGGAAGAAATCTTAGCTAGTGGTGTGCTGGAGCCATCTCAGACTAGCTCATGAAAGCTGATTGTGCACATCTCTTTCCAACTCTGTGTTCAGTGACATCAGGCTGGCAGACATTGCCTATAGTGGGAACCTGGAAAAATCTACAAATAAAGGATTTCCCCCCTAGTTGTCAATGTTAGTTGCTGTTGAGTTCGTTACAACTCAATGCAACTGTCTCAGGCTGGGTTCGCTAGTGAGAAAAAAAAAATGCTTGTATATTTTATAGAGAGAGAGCTTTATCTCAAGGAAATAGCTCACGCTGTTGTGGAAGCTGGCAAGTCCCAAAGTCCATGGGTCAGGCATTGGCTGGAGCCTTCTCCTGACTCATGTAGCTGCAGGGGCTGATGAAGCCAGAATTGGCAAGTCAGATGACAGGCTTCTGGCTGACAGGGCTACGGAGCTGGTGAATCCCAAACTTGGCAGATCAGGAAAAAGGCTGCTGACTCAAGTCCCAAGAACCAGAGGTCAGATGATGATGAACCAGAAATAAGATCCATAGCAAGCAAGAGAGTTTTGCAAGAATGTCCGTATTGTTGTTGTTGTTAGGTGCTGTCAAGCTGGTTCCAACTCATAGCGACCCTATGCACAACAGAACAAAACACTGCCCGGTCCTGCATCATCCTTACAATCATTGTTATGCTTGAGCTCGTTGTTGCAGCCACTATATCAATCCACCTCATTGAGGGTCTTCCTCTTTTCCGCTGACCCTGTACTCTGCCAAGCATGATGTCCTTCTCCAGGGACTGATCCCTCCTGACAACACGTCCAAAGTATATAAGTCGCAGTCTCGCACTCCTTGCTTCTAAGGACCATTCCGGTTGTACTTCTTCCGAGACAGATTTGTTCGTTCTTTTGGAGTCCATGGTGTGTTCGATATTCTTCGCCAACACCACAATTCAAAGGCATCAGTTCTTCTTCGGTCTTCCTTATTCATTGTCCGGCTTTCACATGCATATGATGTGATTGAAAATACCATGGCTTGGGTCAGTCACACCTTAGTCTTCAAGGTGACATCTTTGCTTTCCATCACTTTAAAGAGGTCCTTTGTGGCAGATTTACCCACTGCAATGTGTTGTTTGATTTCTTAACTGCTGCTTCCATGGCTGTTGATTGTGGATCCAAGTAAAATGAAATCTTTGACGACTTCAGTCTTTTCTCCATTTATCATGATGTTGTTCATTGTTCAGTTGTGAAGATTTTTGTTTTCTTTATGTTGAGGTACAAACCATAGTGAAGGCTCTGGTCTTTGATCTTCGTTAGTAGGTGCTTCAAGTCCTTTTCACTTTCAGCAAGCAAGGTTGTGTCATCTGCATAACACAGGTTGTTAATGAGTCTTCCTCCAACCCTGATGCCCTGTTCTTCTTCATATAGTCCAGCTTCTTGGATTATTTGCTCAGCATGAAAGGATACAACACTGACACATACCTTTCCTGACTTTAAACCAATCAGTATTCCCTTATTCTGTCCTAACAACTGCCTCTTGATCTATGTAAAGGTTCCTCATGAACACAATTAAGTGTTCTGGAATTCCCGTTATATGTATATATATATGTGTGTGTGTGTGTGTGTGTGTGTGTGTGTATGGTGCAGGCCACACCTCTAGGGAAACTCCCCTTACAACTGATTGGCTGGTCACATCAGATCACATCATGGAGATGATTGTATTATACCACAAAAGGGAGGATAATTACATCAGATCACCAAATGGAGGATAATTAGGCAATACTGAGAATGATGGCCTAGCCAAGTTGACACATACCACTATCACAGTCCAAACCTTTGTCAGCTAGGCACCCGTACCCATCTCCTTAAACCATGCATAAATGATCTCTAAATAAAGACAATTATAATGTCATATTTGTGCCTAAGATGATACAACTAACATGCATACAACAAAAAACTCACTGCCCACTTTACCTCTTCTATTTTACAAGTGATGGGATAAGGGAGTGAAGAAGACAAAATATTTGCTCTCTCTATATATAATTTATATATATATATATGTATATATAACCCCACCCAGTGCCATCTAGTCAATTCCAACTCATAGCAACCCTATAGGACAGAATAGAACTGCCCCATAGAGTTTCCAAGGAGCACCTGGCGGATTCAAACTGCTGACCCTTTGGTTAGCAGCTGTAGCACTTAACCACTACGCCACCAGGGTTTCCATATATATATATATATATAAATTTATACATATATATATATATATATATATATAACCCACTGCCGTTGAGTCAATCCCGACTCACACTGGCCCTCTAGGACAAAGTAGCATTGCCCCTCAGGGTTTCCAATGTTGTAAATCTTTACGGAAGCAGAATGCCACAACTTGCCCCCATAAAGCTGCTTGTGGGTTTGAGCTGCTGACCTTTCAGTTAGCAGCCAAGTGCTTTAACCACTGCACCACCAGGACTCCACACACACACACACACACACACACACACACACTTTGGAAGTGTTAACATATTCCCTGGAGAAGGACATCATGCTTGGTAAAGTAGAGGGTCAGCAAAAGAGAGGAAGACCCTCCATGAGATGAATTGACACAGTGACTGCAATGATGGGCTCAAGTACAGCAACAGTTGTGAGGATGGTGCATGACCAGGCAGTGTTTCATTCTGTTGCACATAAGATCACTGTGAGTTGGAACTGAATCAACGACACCTAACAACAACACATATGCACAATTGTGTGTATAATAAAACAAGAAAGAAATACATCTCCTCATTTCTGTAACTAGTCACATGGTTATAACTGGCATTTAGAACTACCTTCTTCCTCCACCCATTCCATATCCCCTTTACCTTAACAAGAACCTCAGCTGATTATGATACGGTGACCCAAACCTCATTCCTGAAGGGTCTGGGCCATTAGTAGCTGTGTCAGAATTGTGTTTCTGTAGTTTTCCATTGATTTTAATCACAGAGCATGGTAGTACTAAGAGATGCCCTAAGGGATCTCCTGTTTTCTTTACCTCCATTATGTAATATCAATCTGATTTCCCCTTGGTAATCAGCATCATCCACATCAGCTAATATGGTAACTCCCTTCTTTGCCTGTTGCTTCAGAGGTATGAAGAGACCAAAGTGGCCAGGTGGCATTCTTAACTTTCTGTTCAATAAAATCAGTGATGTGCCTCCAGGTGGCAGCATTCTTCCCTTTGGAACTAAGACCTCTAGGCCCACACAGCACAGGGTCGCAGGGACAAAAAGAAAAAAATTTGTGAGTGGGTCATTAGGGGTAATAGTGAGTGATGCAATTCCGTTTCCACCCCTTGGTTCCTGGAACTGTGAATCTGGCTATGGGAGAAACAGCACCATATATTGGACAGTGGTTTAGAGCATATACAGCCTCTTGGAGAACATTGCCCCAGCCCTACAAACTATTGCCACCTAGCTGGTGCCATAATTGTGTCTTTAGGAGGCCATTCCATTGTTCTATCAAGTCAGCTGCTTCAGGATGGTGGGGAGTATGGTATGACCAGTGAATTCCATGAGCATGGGCCCATTGTTACACTTTATTTGCTGTGAAGTGAGTCCCTTGATCCAAGGCAATGCTATGTAGGATACCATGATAGTAGATAAGATATTCTGTGAGTCCACAAATCGCATTTTTGGCTGAAATATTGTGTACAGGGAAGGAAAAGCCATATGCAGAGTTCCTATTCCAATATGACAAAATGCTGCCCTTTCTATGATGAAAGTGGTCCAATGTAATCAGCCTGCCACCAAGTTGATTGCTGAATGCCTCGAGGAACAGTACCATTTCAGGGACAGTGTTGGTCTCTATTGCTGGCAATATGGCACTCAGCAGTGGCTGTAGCCAAGTCGACCTTGATAAATGGAAGTCCATGTTGCTGAGCCCACGCATAACCTCCATCTCTGCCACCATGGCCACTTTGTTCATGAGCCCATTGAGCAATGACAGGAGTGGCTGGGGAAAGGGAATGACTGGTTTCCATGGAAAGCATCATCCTAGCCACTTGATTTTTAAAGTCCTGCTCTGCCAAGGTTACCCTTTGGTGAGCATTCACATGAGACACAAACATCTTCACTTCTTTGGCCCATTCAGAGAGGTCTATCCACATTCCTCTTCCCCATACCCCCTTGTCTCCAATTTTCCAATCATGTTCCTTCCAAGTCCCTGACCATGCAGCCAAACCATTGGCCACAGCCAATGAATCAGTATACAATTGCACATCTGGCTATTTCTCCTTCCTAGCAAAGTGTACAACCAGGTGCCCTGCTCGAAATTCTGCCCATTGGGAGGATTTCTCTTCGCCACTATCTTTCAGGGAGACCCCAGAAAGGGGCTGTAGTGCTGCCGCTATACATTTTTGAGTGGTTCCTGAATCTGGCACAGAATCATCTATAAACCAGGCACCAGTTTTCTCTTTGTCGGTCAACTGTTCATGAGGAACTCCCCATGAGCCCATAAATGCAGGCTGGAAGGGGCAAAGAATATGACGGGAGTGAGGCTATGGACATTTGGACTACTTCTTCATACAACTTATTTTTGCCTTCAGATCCTGCTAATGTTTGATCTTTTTTTTATTACTATTTTTATTGTGCTTTAAGTGAAAGTTTATAAATCAAGTCAGTCTTTCATACAAAAATTTATATACACCTTGCTATATACTCCTAGTTGCTCTCCCCCTAATGAGACAGCACACTCCTTCCCTCCACTCTCTAATTTCATGTCCATTCAGCCAGCTTCTGATCCCCTCTCCCGTCTCATCTCTCCTCCAGACAGGAGCTGCCCACATAGTCTCATGTGTCTACTTGATCCAAGAAGCTCACTCTTCACCAATATCATTTTCTATCCCATAGTCCAGTCCAATCTCTGTCTGAAGAGTTGGCTTTGGGAACAGTTCCTGTCTTGGGCTAACAGAAGGTCTGGGGACCATGACCTCCAGGGTCCTTCTAGTCTCAGTCAGACCATTAAGCCTGGTCTCCTTATAAGAATTTGAGGTCTGCATCCCACTGCTCTCCTGCTCCATCAGAGGTTCTCTGTTGTGTTCCCTGTCAGGGCAGTCATCGGTTGTGGCCAGGCACCACGTAGTTCTGGTCTTAGGCTGATGTAGTCTCTGGTTTATGTGGCCCCTTCTCTCTCTTGGGCTCACTTTGTGTCTTTGGTGTTCTTCATTTCTCCTTTGCTCCAGGTGGGTTGAGACCAATTGATGCATCTTAGACAGCCGCTTGCTAGCATTTAAGACCCCACACACCACTCTCCAAGGTGGGATGCAGAATGTTTTCTTTATAGATTTTATTATGCCAATTGACTTAGATGCCCCCTGAAACCATGGTCCCCAAACCCCTGCCCCTGCTTACTGGCCTTCGAAGTATTCAGTTTATTCAGGAAACTTCTTAGCTTTTGGTTTAGTCCAGTTATGCTGACCTCTCCTGTATTGTGTGTTGTCTTTCCCTGCACCTAAAATAGTTCTTATCCATTATCTAATTAGTGAATACCCCTCTCTCTCCCTCCCTCTCTCCCCTCTCTTGTAACCATGAAGGAATATTTTCTTCTCTGTTTAAACTATTTTTCAAGTTCTTATGATAGTGGTCTCATACAACATTTGTCCTTTTGCTACTGTCAAGTCTGATTTTTATATGCCACTTCCATAATGATGGAGTGCTGCTATGCATGTCGGACTTTATAATTCTATGGGTCAGACAACACCCAGTTCATGAAAGACAGCTCAGGATGCATGGTGGCCTGTGGCCCATGGTTAAGCGTTCAGTCTATACTAACCCCAATAATAAGGCAAAAGCTGTTTCTCAAAAGGAGAGTAAATATCTGCAGAGGATATTTATTGGGCTGTGCTCCAAAATCCTAAGGGTATGCACTGTGGTTCACCAATAGGGTGCCAGACAGACTCCAAACAGCATCTCTATCTGCCACTGACCCTTCAAGCACCATTAGATCAGCCAGATCATATGGCCCAAGTGACCCAGAGGCTAGCAGAGCAACCTGAACCTGTTACAGAGCCTTCTCTTTGTCTGGGTCCCACTTAAAACTAGCAGCTTTTTGAGTCACTTGATGAATATGCCTGAGTAGCACAACCAAATGAGGGATATGTTGCCCCCAAAATCCAAAGATGCCCACCAGGTATTGTGCCTCCTTTTTAGTTGTGGAAAGGGCCAGATATAATAACCTATTCTTCACTTCAGAAGGAATATCTTGACATACCCAGAACCACTGGACTCCTAGAAATTTCAGTAACGTTGAAGGTGCCTGAATTTCTGTTGGATTAATATCCCACCTTCTAGCACACAAATGCCTTACCACTAAGTCTAGAGTCATTGATATGTCTTCCTTACTAGGTTCAATCAGCATAATGTCATCAATGTAATGGATTAGTGTGATGTCTTGAAGAAGGGAAAGTTGATCAAGTTCCCTTTGGACTAAATCATGACATAGGGCTTAACAGTTGATATACTGCTGAGGTAGGACAGTGAAGGTGTATTGCTGGCCTAACTTACATAAAATAACAATCAGCAGTCTTCAGTGATGCTGGGACTCCCTTCACAAATTTGTTCCTCATCATTGTGGTAAAAGTGTGTCCGCTTGGCACTCCATGTGTGAGTCTGTGGGTCTAAGCTGATAAATCCATATAACAGGTCAATTTCCCTAAGCCTTTGGCTACCTTCAGAAACCCTGGTGGCATAGTGGTTAAGTGCTACGGCTGCTAACCAAAGGGCCAGCAGTTCGAATCTGCCAGGCACTCCTTGGAAACCCTATGGGGCAGATCTACTCTGTCCTATAGGGTCGCTATGAGTCAGAATCGACTTGACGGCACTGAGTTTGGGTTTTTTTTGGTTGGCTACCTTCTCCTACAATATACCAAGGCAGGTCTGGCACTTGAGGTTGATTTAGTGTAGGCCACTGTGTAATTCATGCTTCGGTGAACCAACTAAATAAACTTTTAGATCCTTTTCTAACCTCTTGAGCTGAAACATTGAATGAAAGATCTGTACTTAGTGGGCCCATAGCAATAAACTCATTCTAATCCAGCTTTATGTTCCTTGCACCATTATCCTACACCCTTAATAGCCATTCCCCCACATATTCCCCCACATATTCCCCAGTTTCTGTTTGTACATGTTAGAAAAATCAAGCAGTTCTTTGGGAGCATAGCATACCTCTTCCTGAGTCACACTTTGTTCTTTACCTTTTGGGGCTTGCTGGGACTTAAGTCTCATCATAAGTCTAGAAAGAAAAATGGGTGGTAGGGATGGACCCTGGGGACATTCAGCAATGTCTTATAGGGCATCTGCCCCAGGAGATGCCCCAGGCAATGACTCAGATACTACCCCAGGTGATATCTCAGACAAAGCCTCTTCAGACGTACCCAAAACCAAACCCACTGCCATCGAGTCGATTCCGACTCATAGCGACCCTGTAGGACAGAGTAGAACTGCCCCATAGAGTTTCCAAGGAGCGCCTGGTGGATTTGAACTGCTGACCTCTTGGTTAGCAGCTGTAGCACTTAACCACTACGCCACCAGGGTTTCCTCTTCAGACATAGCTGGGTTAATTTCATCAGATGGGGGTGGAGGGGGTAATGGTTTTGTTGGGGAGGGTGGCTTAGCAGACAAAGATGGAGTAATCTCTTCAGATAGGAATAAGAGGGCTGGTTCTGTTGGCAGGAGTGATTCCCCTGAATTTAGGGGCTCACCATCTCCAGCATCTTGATTATCTGCTCAAATGTCCCCACCCCAAGTTTCAGGATCCCATTTCTTCCCAATCAATACTCTCTCTTTAACTTCAGACACCATTTAGTTTGGGAATTTAATTGGTCTTGTAATTCAACCACTCTTATGGTAAGATTCTGGGTTTGGTTTTTGGCAGTATCAGCTCTGTCACTACAAGAAATACGGCTTTCTTTCAAGGAATAACTGGCAATTTTGAGGTCTTTTATGTGGCACTTGAGCTTTGACTCTGAAGCCCTGAGCTTATCTCTTTCTTTCATCACTTTATCTAGTGAAAGTAGGCACAACCAACCAGCTACCTTCAACTTCTCATTCCAACAAAATTTAGGAAAATATCAAACATGTGATCACCCAGGGCCTTGCCTCTCACCAATACGTGACCTATTGGTGGTGATATTTTTCCTACTAATATAGCCACCTCATTCCATGCATTAGCAACTCCCTCTTTACTACTCCAGGCGGAACCATCAGTGCCTTTAAGACTAGTCAGAATTGAGAACCAATCTAGAAAACTCAACCTAATGATTTTGTTTCTCTAGAATCACTCTTGTTATAAAATGTCTTAGGCTGGGTTCTCTAGAGAAGCAAAACCAGTATATATATAGAGAGAGATTTATCTCCAGGAAATGGCTCACATTTGTGGAGGCCGGTGAGACCCAATGTCCTGGGCAAGATGTCAGCTGGAGGATTCTCCTGACTCTCGGGGCTGCAGGGGCTGACAAAGAATCAGCAGGTCAGACAGTAGGCTGATGGCTCACATAGCTGTGGAATCTGGTGAATCTCAAAGTTGGCAGTTCAGACAACAGGCTGCTGGTTCACAGGGCTGCAGAGCTGGTGAATCCCAAAGTTGGCAGATCAGGAAATAGGCTTCTGGCTCAAGTCCTAAGAATTGTAGGTCAGATGATGATGAGCTGGGAACAGAATCCAGGGGAAGAAAGTGAGCTTTGTCAGATATCCATGTGTGTATTATATTCCCACCACTCCCTCAGGAAACTCCCCTTACAAATGATTGCCTGATCACGTCAGATCATATCATGGAGGTTATTCCGTTATATCAGAAAATGGAGGATAATTTCATCAGACCACAAAATTGAGGATAATTATATAATACTGAGAATCATGGCCTAGCCAAGTTGATACATAACATTCACTGTCACAGCAATCTAATGTATATCAGAACAATCGTTGCCTGGTCCTGTGCCATCTTCATGACAGTTGGTATGTTTCAGCCCATTGTGTGGCTATTGTGTCAATCCATCTCATTCAGAGTTTCTATTGTTTTCCTTGATCCGATACCAAACACAACGTCCTTTTCTAAGGATTGGTCTTTCCTCATGTTGTGTCCAAAGTAAGAAACCCAAAGACTCACCATCTTCTCTTCTAAAGAACATTGTAGCTGTACTTCCTCCAAGACTGATTTGTTCATTCTCTGGCAATCCATGGTATATTCAGTATTCTTCACCAACACCATAATTAAAATGTGTCAGTCCTTCTGGAGAGGTGGTTAAGTATTTACCAGCACACCTGGATTTCACTATTCAAAAGAGGAAACAGAAACATAAGAGGTTACAGGAGTCGTCCAAAGTCACACAACCAGTTGGTCATGGAACTGGCAGCTTGGTGGGTCACCTGATGCCTGTGCCTCCCGCCCTTTGTACCAAGAAGCTGCAGTACTGATGAGCTTTTAGAGGGTGCCTCAGACAACAGCACAGATGCCATGGTCTTCAAGTTAATAGTTTGCCAGGGCTAAAAGCAGAACATCCAAACTTCTCTCCACAGGTGGCTCTTTTGTACCCTCCTCCCCAACACTGCTTCCTCCTGAGAGAAAGAGTTCCCGAGCATGGAGAAGCACTGGAGGAGACTTCCATTTTTTCCAGGCTTCCTGTTGGAGAGAGTGAAGGAAAGCATTTCTCAGCCAAGTGCCTTGATGCTTTGGACTCCACTTTGCTCTGTAATTAGTGTCTATTTGTCTCCTTAACTTAAACTGGTTTTTAGTAATTTAGAGCCAGGGAGCCCATGTTATTTCAGCAAAGTGATAAAAAAAAAAATGGATATATAATTGAAATCTTGTTCTACTCCTCTGGGAAGCTGGTATGTTGCTTCACTCAGCTGAATGATAAAGATTTGGGGCCCTGATCACAGGCAGATAAGTAGGCTAGTTGATTAGGATGAATCCCACAGGCAATCCCTAATCTACTAGTCTGTTTGTTAACTATCTGTCTTTTTAGGATATTTAGTTTGCATAATATGATAATATTATAATGCAAAGCACTTTAAAGGTGGAAATGAACCCAAATTGAGGACAAAATAGCCGCAGCTGGCATCTGCCCTCCCTGCTGCAAAAGATCAATTATCAATTAGCCACGGGTTGGTACTGAGCACCTATTGTTTGCATAGCACTAAGTCAAGGCTAGGAGAGGTGTCAAATGTCCAGTCATGGCCTTAAGGAGCTAGTAAAGTCAATCAGACGTGCTCACAGGAAATTAATAAATGTCACAAGAAAATGAATGCTTTGTTACTGAATGTGTCGATGGGTCCAAAGGAGTCGCCTAAACAGGGAATTTGGATGTTGGCTGAACAGAGCCATGCAACTCTGCAGAATTTCATTGTTGTTGTTAAAAAAAAAAAAAAACTTTTTTTTTTTTTTGTCAGGTGCCGTCAAGTAGACTCATAGCAACCCCGTACGACAGAGTAGAATTGCCTCATAGGGTTTTCTAGGCTACAATCTCTAGTAGAGGAGCCCTGATGGTGCAGTGGGTGAAGCACTCAGCTGCTAAGCAGAAGGTGGGGAGTTTGAACCCACCATCTGTACCGTGGGAGAACGGTGTGTCAGTTTGCTTCTGTAAAGATTACAACTTGGAAATGCTATGGGGCAGTCCTACTCCGCCATATACGGTTGCTGTGAGTCAGAATCGACTTGATGGCACCAGTTTGATTTGTTTTGTTTTGTTTTTGAGTCTTTAAGGGAATAGATCACCAGGTCTTTCTTCCATGGAGCTGCTGGGTGGACCACCAACATTTTAGTTAGTAGCCAAGCGCTTAATTGTTGCACTACCAGGATTCCTTGCATAACCTCCAAACGCCAAAATTGTCCCTTCAAAAAGCACCAAAGTGTCTGGCCCAATGTCAATCTCTGCCATTAAGTGGTATCTCTTTATACCAATGGGCAACACTCAAGTGTTCCCTGTTCTGGCAGGTTCCAGACATGTCCAGAACTGGGCCTGGCTCCTCCTTGCCCTCTGAGGAGATGCTTATTAAAGTGGACTTGATGCTTGATTTTTCTGTTTTCTCTGTTTATACTGTACTTGAATGAATATACTGAAAGAATATACCACTTTCTGAGCTCCTGGGGCATTTTACACAGAGCGTTCCAAGGTCTTTCCTTCCACAAACCTGAGTGTGTACAACAAAGAAACACAGCCTCAGAGAGATGGACTGACTTGCCCAAGGTCACCCAGCTAACATGCTAACCTCAAAGTGTATGTTTTTTCCATTAACCCTATCAAGGTCATCCAGTAATTGCCCAATCTAGCCACATATAATATACAGATGCCTGGGCCTTACCCTGTAGATTCTGATCTTCAAGATCTGGGGTGGAGGCCAGGCATCTGAATTTTTAACAAACTCCCAGGTGGTAGCTACACACCAATACTCGAGAATAGCTACTGTTACCCGCTGCTCCCCGCTCCCCACAGTCTGAGAGTGCCTCAGAGGCAGGGATTGTGTTGTAGCCACCCCTGTGTCCCCAGGCACCAGTGCAGTGCTTGGCACAGTTTATGTGCTAAATACATTTTTTGTGGAAATGCTGAGTAGCATTATACTCTTTGGCTCCCTTTGCTGGTATCCCACAGGTAGGAGCTTATCACACCTGCTACAAGTTCCCTGGGACTCAGCTCACACTGTGCCTTGGGGGCCTAGTTTGCAACATGTGCCAGATGCCAGCACCCGCAGTTACCAGTTACCTACTTGGGGCTCTTATCTGCTGGATCTCCTGCCACCCTGCCCCCCCCATGTCAGATGTTGCCTGCTCAGTGAAAGCCAGTTGAATGTCACCTACCTATAAGTCAAGTGTAATTGGGAAGGTGGAGATCTGCGGACAGGCTCAAAAACATTCCAGAACAGCACAGCACTGACCGCTGGAAAATCCTTGATGTGAGGTTGGATGCCAATCAATATGTGTGGAGTTGCCGTGTGAGTTTCATGGAGACAAAAAATGTTTGACATGAAAGAACCCAGGAGATTGCCTTATCACGTGCTCCCCAAAGGATGTTCTTGGGAGCACCAGCATCCACAGGATGTTAATAAGGGTTCTGTAAAAGCAGCCTTTTGTCGCCAAATGAGTTTGGGCCAAATTAGGTTAAACAAAATTAACAGTTCTCTATATGATAAAACTTTTTAAGAGATGCACTATGCTAATCTACACTATGATTATCTATATATAATTTATGCAGCATTTCTTAAACTTTTTCTTGAATTCTGTTTTTTTTTTTTTCTTGAATTTGTTCACTAATGCTTCTGAGGAGTACACTTTGAGAAATCATGATCTTGTACAATTTTCCTTGCTCCCACCCCCAATACCCATTATGTAGATTAAGAAACTGACTGTCAAAAAAGGATAGGGGACCTATCAAGACCTCTCAGCTAGTTAGTGCTGGATGCAGCCCGGGACTCAGGAATACTGAGATTGCTTCTGGTCCCAGGAGCTCACCTGCAGTCACCATATGTCTGCAAGATGGTCCTTTTAGCTGAGAATGATGTTAGCAGATTTAGACATTAAGTTTCTAAGGGACATCCTCTCTCTCCAGTATCCAGCCTTTCACTACATCCAAAGGTAAGAAAGTGTGAGGATACATTGGGCACTCACACTTTTACGCCTGCAGCTTACCAAGCTTTGCCAGTACTACGCTTTACAGAGGAAAAGAGCACACAGGAGAGCAACATCTTGAAATTTCAAGAAGCGGAGAATTTGAGAGGTTAAGGAATGTGTCTAAATCATTCATCAAGTAAAATGACAGACCTAGGATTTGAACCCAAAGTTTCAGACTTATCATCCAATCATACCTGCCGAGTCCCAGGAAGCTGTATTTCTGTTCACTAGGTGGTAAGTGAACATTGTACCTGGCTGGGGCTCCTGAGTAGGCTGAGAAGCTCTTTGTTACCCAGCTCAGGGCAGAGCTTGCTAACCTCACCCTCCAGGGATGGGGAAGTGAGTGAATGATTCGTTCCCCCTGGTGTGACTACGTGTCTAATTCCTTCTCAGGGTCTTCTTAAGCCCTTGGCCTCAATTATGTTTCATGACGAGCAAGTTACACAAATTAATTATCTTCTGGGAAAAGAAGGGCTTTCTTTTATCTGTTTGAAAGTAGTCACCTTCTTATTTAAAGAATTGCCCTCATAAATTCCAAGGAAGGACAAAGAAGATGGCTGTCAGTAGCAGGGAGGGAGAGAGAGAGAGAAGAAAGGAGGAAAGAAAGACAGGCAAAGAGGAAGAGGGTGAGGAGAAAGGGGAAGAGAATGGCAGAGTATGTAAGAGCTAGTGCAATGTTGAAAGCTCTATGATAGAACTTTAGATACCAGCAGGGCACGAAGGAGAGGATGCTTAATTTTACAGAAAGGTGGATGTCAGGGAAGGTCGTGATACTTAGCTGCACATTTAATTGAAATGTTCAGAAAATGTAAGCTCCATAACAAAAGGGACTGTATCTGTGATCCATAAACAGCCATCTGTTGAATGGATGAATTAATCAGTGGACACTGGTCAAGCAAACGGGGCAGGAAAGCCATCCGGGAAGAGATGGCAATGGGAGTGAAGATAGTTGGCATGATCAGCAGTTCATCACAATTGGGCACAGTGTATGTGTTGAGGGATGGAGGGACAGGTATCAGGCTGGAGGGTGTTATGGATTGAATTGGATCCCACATAAACAGATGTAGAAGTCCTCACCCCAGTACCTGTGAGAGGGAAGATGACAATGTGGAGATGAAGGCAAGGAAAGCCAAAGGTCACCAGCCATCACCAGAAACTCAGAGAGAGGCATGGAACAATTTCTCCCTCAGAGCCCTCAGAAGGAATCCACTTGGCCAATACCCTGATTTCGGATTCCTAGCCTCCAGAACTGTGAGAAAATAAATTTTTTGTTCTTATGAGCCACGCAATTTGTGGTACTTTGTTATGGAAGCCCTGGAAACTAGGAAGTTTCTAGTTTGGAAGTTATGGAAGCCTAGAAACCCCTACAGAGGAGTGGGCAGGGACTGGAGATCTGGTGGGTCTGTGCTGAGAGTCCTTGATAATAATAGAACAACAACAGCGAAATTCCTTTACATCTAAAATCCCATTTTATCCTCACAGTCACTCTGTGAAGGACACAAGAAAGCTCAGAAAATTTAAGTCATTTTACCAAGGTCACAGAGCAGGGACCAATGCCTGATTTTGAATCCAGATCCTGCGATCTTTCCCTGATGGGCACTCAGTCCTCAGGGGTCTGCCTGGGGATGACTCTCACGCATTAGTGCTTTTCCTCCAGCCACTGATTTTCCTCTTAGCTGGTTTCGGAGCATGGACATGGGTTTACATGGAAAGTAAAGAAGATAAGTTTGCTAAAAAGGAAATCTGTACAATTCATTCAAAAGGCAAGTGGGCAGTCATTTTTTTCATCATACACTGTTCCTGACTCCCAGGCCCTGTAAAACGAAACAACAACAACAAAAACAGTTGCCGTCGAGTCAACTCATACTCGTGGTAACCTCATGTGTGTCAGAGTAGAACTGTGCTCCATAGTGTTTTCAATAGTTTAATTTTGGGGGAGTAGATTTCCAGGCCTTTCTTTCAAGGCATCTATGGGTGGACTCAAGCTTCCAGCCTTTCCGTTAGCAGCCAAGTACGTCAACCATTTACACCACCCAGGGACTTACTGAGTCCCTGTTGCTACACACTCATTCCACTTAAGGTTGGTTCATCCAAGTGTAGCTACAGACAAGGGGATGGGGACCTTGTGCCCTTCCCTTGCTCTGCCAGGCTAAAGGGAGAGAGGGAGAATACCTTAGATAAGCTGGTAGACAGGCATCTGTCCCAGGGACCGAGCACACACCAGGACATGGCCCCCCTGGAAACGTGTTGAGGATGGGGTGCAAAGGCACAGAGGGCACCATCCCTAGCCTCAAGAGACCTGTACCACATGAGGCAGGAGGCCAAGGAGTGCCAGGAGAGTGGATGACATGGAATGAACATATCTTCCTATATGCTTCCTGCTAGGGCAATGGGAGGCAGTGTTACAAAGGGGCTGTGAAGCCAGACAAACCTGGGTTTGAATTCTGTATCTGCCACTTGTTGGCTAGACAAACACAGATATAACCATTTAGTTCACATACATAATCTCATGTGGGTCACATACTGGGAGACGGGTAGAACAAGTATTTGTTAAAATCTCCATTTTCTAAATGAGAAAATAGGATCAGAGGGTGATTTGGCCAAAGTCACTCCCAATGTGGTACACTGCACAGAAAAAGCCAGGTCACCTGAGCAGCATCAATAGGGAATCCTAGCAGGGAGCAGAGTCCAAAAGCCAGAGTATGGATTTTAAATTCCCGAGGTCTTACCCCAAGGGGCCTGGGGAGCAGAAAACTGAGCCTCATGAGCATAGAGGTGTGGACCCCAGCACTTCTGAGCTGCCTTCCTAGTTTCCTGGATTTCCTGCCCACTGCCCTTCTCTCCCAGGTTGCTGCCTAATTATAGAGCTGTTGATGCAAATTATCCCAATAATTGGTGCTAATTCGTACACATTTATATATAATTTGCAATTCATTTGCTGTCCACAGTGAGTCACACTTCACTAATTCAGACCAAAGTGGAGTTGTCTAATCTGAAATGAAGAGTCTAAATTAGAGAACAATTCAGTAGTTCGTCACAACTGAGTTTTATCTTAAGCAGAAGAATCTCCTTTAAAGTTAAATATGTAAAGTAAAAATAGGTATAGTCAAAAAGCTCCTTGAAAACCCTTAAAATCTCCAAAACCTGGGCCCTCAGAAGCTCAAAAGCCAAAAATTAATGCCTTTGATTTCTCCCTGAATTTGAGCTGTGGAGGAGGGGCCAAGAGGTAAATAAAAACCTCTCTTTCTCCCTCTCTGTCTGACTTTCCATATTCAGGAAGTTGAAATTCTGAGATGTGAGTCCATCTACTAACTCAGTATGAGCTAACATTTTTCTTTTGGAAATGCGAAATTACTCTCAATCCTTCAAAACATGTAGATTGTAATTCCTTAACTGAGACAAGTGAAACCATAGGTGAGTTTGGCTTAGATTCACGAGTCAGGCAGTTAGTGACCACGATTCAGGGAGTGCATGTGACAGCCATAACTGAATTTGTGAGGTGTGCACTCTTGGTGGCACTGGAGAAAGAGGTATTGTGTTAAAAAATAAATGTGCACGCACACATAGGTACATACAGTCTTAGGCTGAGTTCCCTAGAAGGAGATCTTGAGCACTGATTTATTGGGGAGGTTTGGAGAAAGAGTACTCTTAGGGCCAACAGAAGCAGGAGATGGCAGGAGGGAAAAGCTAAGTAAAAATGTGGTCACAGCTGGAAAGTAGCTTTAGATTGATGCCATAGGGATACACTAGTCTAGAGCAGTACATTCACCACAGAGATAGTCTTACCTTTGTCCCCCTGTGCCAGTAAGTCACTGGCTGAGTTGGGCTCCTGGAGGGCAGGGGGTTATAGGTGTAGGTTGCAGGTGGCTGTGATGGTTAGGTTATGTGTCAACTTGACTGGGCCATGATTCTCAGTGGTTTGGCAGTTATGTAATGATGTAGTTTGGTAGTTATGTAATGATGTAGTTTGGCAGTTATGTAACGCTGTAGTCATCCTCCATGATGTGATGTGATCAGCCATCCAGTTGTAACAGAGTTTCCTCAGGGGCATAGCCTGCATCCAATATATATACGGACATTCTGGAAAAACTCGCTTGCTTGCTCTGGATACTACCTCTGTCTCACCATCATCTGACCTCCAGTTCTTAGGACTTGAGCCAGTGGCCTGCCATATTGCCTGCCAATCTTAGATTCTTCAGCCTCCACAGCCCTTGAGCCAGCTACCTGCTGATCTTGGGCCTGTCAGCCCCTGACAAACTACATGAGTCAGGAGAAGCCTCCAGCCTGATGCCTGACCCACAGACTTGGGACTTGCCAGCCTCTACAACTGTGTGAGCCATTTCCTTGAAATAAATCTCTCTCTCTGTATATATATATACATATAGTCTTAGTCATCTAGTGCTGCCATAACAAAAATACTACACATGGATGGCTTTAACAAAGAGAAGGTTATTGTCTCACAGTCCAGCAGGCTAGAAGTCTGAATTCAGAGTGCCGGTTCCAGGGGAAAGCTTTCTCTCTCTGTTGGCTCTGGAGGAAGGTCCTTGTTATCAGTCTTCCCTTGGTCTGGGAGCATCTCAGCATAGGAACTTCAGGTCCAAAGGATGTGTTCTGCTCCTGGTGCTGCTTTCTTGGGTGTTAATGAGGTCTCCATGTCTCTCTGCTTGCTTCTCTCTTTTATATCTCAAAAGATATATATATATATATATCTTTTTTTGTATATATATACACACACACACACATATATATACACGTTTCACTGGTTTTGCTTTTTTGCTTCTCTAGAGAATTCAGCCTAAGACAGTGGCCAACACTCACAGGGGATAAGGTTATCTGGGTAGGGCACCAAAAAGCATTCACTACAGTCCACCCCTTGTACAGCTCTGATCCACTTGTTCTTCTACTAAGTTTATTCCATCTTGACAAAGCATCTCCAGGACTCTGGTTGGTCACAATTTCCTAGAAAACATACAAAAGAAGCACTAACTGAATGAACTACAAACCTACTGCTTGCTCTCAAGGACTTACCTGCTACTTAGCTTCTACTTCCACCACACATTCTAGATTCTTCTTATATCTAGCTAGTACTTCTGATGGTCTAAGTGACTTGCCTGGTGGGTAGATGGAGCTTGTGCTGTCCCAGGTAGGAATCTTCCAGTGTCACTTGATAAATGGGTTGTAGCATAATTCCAAATTGTGGATATATTACTTCCACAACTCAAAGGAGTCTAGTAGGCATTATGTGTTAAATGTTACGATAGAAGGTGTAAGGAACAATAATGTGTTCTTTACATTGGAGGGACTATCCCTAGTCCACTTGTCTCACAAAAATTTCAACAATTGGCAGAACTCTAAATCTCTTTAGAGTTTATCACTAACCCTTTTTTAAAGCATGTATCTTACCAAGGCATCCAGAGTATTTATCACTTCTTGTTCCTTGGATCCAACTAACATGATGACATCAATTCAGTAGACCATTCTTCTATTTTGTAGGATGTCCAGACAGTTGAGGATCCTTTGGTCTGTATTATGAACAGGAGAATTAACATTACCCTTGGGACAACACGGTAAATATATACTGTTGTCTGTTTCATATGAATCCTAGCTGCTTTTGATTCTCGTTGCTGATGGGTATGAAAACAATACATTCGACCAGATCAATAACTACATACCATTTAGCCAAGGTCATGTTAATCTGCTCTATATATCATGACTGGCACAGCAGCTACAATTGGGGCTACTTCTTGATGAGATTTGCAGTAGTCAACTGTGATCTGCCATGATCCACCTGAGTTTTGCAGGAGCCAGACTAACGAATTATATGGGACAGTGGCCACCACCTTCAAATCTTTTAAATCTTTTAGGGTATACCAGTGTTTCCTGTCCTCCCCCCAACCCCTGGAATGTGGATATTGTTTTTGATTGACTATCCCGGTCGGTGGGGCAGGGGGGACTGTAGTTTTCCATTCAATAGCTATTACCCTGTAGATCCAGGAACCAAAGTAAAGGTTACATCTTCTGCTAGGGTGTTCATTCCAATTATATTTTGGGAACCAGGGAAATGACCACCAGGTAGAAATATTTTGAGACACTCCTGGGCCAGAACTCCATTTATCACCTGACCCCATATGCCCTCTCTAGCAGGAGTATCATAATTTTCCCTTGGGCCCCCAGGTACCACTGTCAGCTCAGACCTTGTCTCTAACAGGTCTCAAAAGGCTCTGTGTATTCCTGTTCTCCAGTGTTTGGTTATGCAATTAAATAACTGTAGGTCTTTGAGGAAAAGCTAAGGGTACGATCATGACTGTATACACATTCCATGGTGTTGCATGGCTCCACTTGATAGGAGCTTGGTTTGTGCTATAGTCATTGAGTTCTGAGTTTGAGAACTGACTCAGGAATGGAAACTAATCAAGTGATCATGACCTTCCGTTGGAGAAGCTGATCTCAGCCTTAGGCTCATCCATTCTTAATCTCTTCTGAGTATATATAGTAAGGATTATCCTTAAGATATACAATATATATTGCCTTTAGGAACACCATGTTTTATATACTATGTCTAAAAATCCTTGTAGCCCAGGCCCTTTGGGCTGCCATTCTAACCGTGCTGTGCGTTATAGTAATTATGTCCACCTTAGTTTTGACAATTAAGTGCTACCATGGCCTCTGCTTTTCCGAGATTTTTTATCCTCATTTTTTCTAGGGACCTCAATTCTGTAACAGGATCTCTGTTAGTCCTACCACTGAACTCTCCAGTGGTACTAGTACTCCCTCACTAGCACATTCCTTATCACCTTAGTGAACAGAACTCCCTCCAGGCCCTGGAGAAGCATGGCTAGTAGGTGCGTTTTCCAGTATTATCTAACAGACCCATTCTAGCATGCTCACTCCTTCAGCCTTTTGATCTTTTCCTACACAGTTTACAATGGCAGTTCTGCCAACTCTGCTTCATTTAGTGTGGTCCTTTGCTTTTTTCAAGCTTCCAGGAACTACCCCAGCAGCGTATTGGAACAGTGACTTAGGGCTGTTGCCAGGAATCTGTGTCATGGGAGATGCACAGTATTGAAAAACTCTCTCTACAGCTTGATATTCTCCCTCTGCCCCCACCATCCTATATCTCTGGATCCACCCCTGGTTCCTGCCAGTACATTCTTTTCAGGTCCTATAGGCCCTTTGGGGTATAATTCCTCTAACTCCAGCACTTCCCCAATCTGACTATGTTGAGATTTAACCCTAATTTGTGGATCTGGTGATCACAGGGGAGGTGGGGGCAAATCCTAGGGAAGGAAGTATGTATTGTCTTCACGGAAACCATCTCATTTGAGGCCTCTTCATAATCTGTCTTTTAACAAGAGGGAGTAGGCAATTTCTGCCACCCAAATGGTTCAAGAAACTCTGGGGATTCAGTTCTTAGCTACATCTACTCAGATATTCCCATTCCAAGCATCAGGGTCCCACACCTTCCCTATAAGGGCCCTGATTTGGGCATAGCAGATTTGCCTAGGCTGAGAATTCAGTCTTCTTTGAGGTTCTGCCATTTCTACAATTATGTCTCCTGTCTGGTCTTTAGCTCTGTCTTCCTCTGGCCATAGGAATGGAACATCTCTTTAAATGTTGCCATTTTGCTTTAAAGTGTTAATTAATAGATTTGAGCCTGCCATTTTCTCTCTTCACCAAGTCAATTATGATTACCAAAATCTGCCCAATTCCACAGTTTTTAAAGTAGAGGGTCAGTGAAAAAGAGAAAGACCCTCAATGAGATGGACTGATTCAGTGGCTGCAACAATGGGCTCAAACATAGCAATGATTACAAGCATGGCGCAGGACTGGGCAGTATTTTGTTCTGTTGTACATATACTTGAGTCGGATCCAACTTGATGGCATCTGACAACAATAATAACATAGCTGCTATTTTCCTCAAATACCCGAGACATTGCACCAGCTAGTGTATCCCTTTCTGGCTCATCTAAGTGAAGGTCTTAGCAAGCTTTTCAAGGACTATCAATACTCTATCCACCCTCAGCAGTAGATTCTATCCTTCCCACCCAGTGCCCTTGAGTTGATTCCGACTCATAGCGACCCTATAGGACAGATTAGAACTGCCCCATAGAGTTTCCAAGGAGCGCCTGGTGGTATGCCACCAGGGATTCCATTCTATCCTTAGAGTACGCTTTTTTAATTTTATTCCTCTATAATTTTTTTTTAGGAACACTCTTGATACTAAATGTCTTAGGCCAGACTCCTTAAAGGCAGAGCCTGAGATAGGGACTTTTGTTCAAATTATTTATTTGAGAAGTATAATCAGGAGAAAAAGATTGAGGGAAGCAAAACAGGGCTGGGGGAAAATTAAGCAGGAATGTACTCTTGGCTAGAAACTAGTTTCAGCCTGATCCCATAGGGAGCTCTAGAGCACAAAGTCTACCACAGAGTTTGTCCCACTTGAGGCAAGAAGGCTGTCCATTTTACCCCAATGCCAGTCATTGCTGACATTTGCCACCAAGAAAGGGGAGGTGGCTTCATAGCTTCCGGTGTGAAGTGGCTCCCGTTTAGCCAAAGGCAATGCTCCAGAAAAGGGTGCAGCTGTTAGTTGTTACCAGTAACTAGGAGGTGGGGGCAGCAGCCAGTAAAGAGGATCTAGGTGAGGCCCCAACAGCATCTGTAATAGATAGATGGATAGATAGACGGATGGACGGACGGACGGACAGACAGACGGATGGATGGATGGATGATAGGTAAATAGATGATAGATCGATAGAGATAGATAGATGATGATGATAGATGGATGGATGGATGGATGGATGGATGGATGGATGGATGGATGGATGGATGGATGGATGGATGGATGGATGGATGGATGGATGGATGGATGGATGTAGAAACAAAATAGATGGTAGATAGATATATAGACAGACAGACAATGTTGTTTAGGGCTTTATAGCATATGAGAAATCTGGAAAGAGTCCAACCGATACACTTCTACCAGGTTAAAAAAAACCTTATTGCATTATGCCCCTCCTAAAATGCCTGTTTCGGCTTCCAATATACTACTACCTACACACTGATGATAAGCTCTGGAAAGGACACTACAGTAACACAGAGGAGTATCACTCTTATGGATCTGGTTCCCCAGCAAGCACACCCTGAGATGGAGATGAGTATGCAAGAAGTTTATTCAGAAGTACTCTCGGGATCAACGCCTGTGGGAAAATGGGAGGAAGCAAGATTGGGCAGAGGGGGAACCTAGGCTGAGATGCAGTCTAGGCCCCTCAAAAGAGGGCCTCAGCTGACTTCACAGAAAACTGAAGCTAGAATGGCATTCCAAAGTTGTATTAAGTTGAAGTGAGGGTTCAGACTTTTATAACTTTGCATGGCCCAATCGCTGGATGCAAGCTGCATCAGGAAAGGGGCATGGCTTTGAGAAAAATGATTCTCTTTCGCAAGGACAGGGCTGACAGCTGAGGGCTTTCTACAGGCAGCACTCCCAGGGGCTGGAAGGTGAGGCCTTCAGGAGGTTCTGGGCTGAGCAGTACATCATCCTCTATACTCAGCTAGCCTGGGCCAAGGGGAGGGAAGGCTTCCATGAAGAGATGCATATAATCTGGATCTTGAAGGATAAGTAGGAGTGGGATTTTATGTTCACTTAAGAACATTAAGACTTAACACTTAAAAACTTAAAAAATATGCATAAGCAAGCCTTTTCTAGACACATCAATACCTTCTGTTTCAGCTTGCTAACCAAAAGGTCAGCAGTTTGAACCCAGGAGCCTCTCCTTGGAAACCATACTCTGTCCTGGAGGGTCACTATGAGTCAGAATCAACTCGATAGCAACAAGTTTGGGTTTCTGTTTGTTTGTTTGCTTGTTTTTAGTGAGGGCCTAGCACGCACTTTCCCATGGACAATGCTGGATTTAAATCTCAAAGTAAGCCTGCCAGGCTGGTATTATCCCCAATGTGCTGGTAAGGATATTGAGGCTTAGACAGATAAAATTGCCCAAGGTTACACAACTGCTAAGGGGCGGAGCCTGGATGGGGTTTGAGGTCTGTCTGGCTCCAAGCACAGGCTTCATCCCAGGATGGACAAGGGAAGAGCAAAATGCTGGGAGGTTTCTGGGCCATGCCCAACCCTGCTCAGTTCTTCAACGCCAGATTAGGAAGTACTCAATTAGGCCGTTTTACACTAAAGAGATTTTGGGAAAGAAACAATTAAGAGCCATCTCTCTTTTGTTTTCGTTTTTAAAAAAAAACAACCCCTGCTGTGGAGTCAACTCATAGCGACCCCATAGGACACAGTAGAACTGCCCCCATAGGATTTTCAAGGCTGTAAATCTTTACGGAATCTGCAGAGAGGCTGGTAGGTTCAAACTGCCTACCTTGCGTCAGCTGCTGGGCACTTAACCACTGCGCCACCAGGGTTCTTCCTTTTTAAAAACAAGCTGGAAAATATGCCTTAATTAACCTGCTTTTCATTTGGAAGACAGCAGCAGCAGAGCTTCTGAGCATGTCAGCCTGCTTAAAGATGAAATGGAAAAGAGCTTGTCAAACATCTCCCTACACGGAAAGGAAAGCAAAATCGGGAGGTGAAAGGTTGGGTAGGAGGATTGCTCAGACTCCAGAAACTATCTGCAAAGCACTAATTGGGCTGCAGACATCTGCTGGAGCAAAGAGGAGAAATGCAGATAAACAGTTTTGCTGCAAGGGTTCAGTGGTGAGGCCAGGGGAAAAGTGTAACCAAGGTCCTTCCCAAATCAAGGGTCTGGGGATTAAGGGAAGTTGTAGGATGAGACTGGGGCAGCTCGCAGGGGCTGATACCCATTAGACTTCCTGTTGCAAGCTCAGCTCCCCCTTTCCCCTCCTTCCCTACCCACCCCAACATCACTGTGGGATAACTTGCTGGTGGAGGCAGGGGGAGGTTTACTGAGTATGGTGTTTCCAAGAAGGAGGCTGAGAAGGGAAGGTCAGGGAGAGCAGGTTCCTGGGGGCTCTCCAGAAGCCAGGGCCAGAGTCACAGAAAAGGCAGAGAGGCAGAAGTCAATGTTACTCTTGTTGCATGCTAATGAGTCGATTCCAACTCTTAGTGCCCCTCTATGACAGAGTAAAATTGCCCCATAGCATTTCCTATGCTTGAGTCAGAATTGACCTGATGGCACGCAACAACAACAACCATTACAGGAGCAGATCTGCAAGTCTTTTCTCCCAAAATGGATGGTGGGTTCCAACCTCAGACCTTTCAGTTAGCAGCTGAGCTCTTAATCACTAGGCTCTTGAATGCTACTAGAGGCAGGCAAAGAAGGTCACTCAGCCTTTGGGAAGAAAAGACAACTTAGCATAGGGAACAGAGTATGTGAAGATAGAGAGATAAGCCTGTTGCCCCAGCTTATTCTCCATTCCCTGCTGCCCAATTTGTGCTTCTCTGCAGTTTCTTAGCAAGTTAATTAGGCCATGCCATGTGACACCCCTTCTTCCCCAACCCCACTGTTCCCCACTGTCACCCTCTGGCCTCTGCTCTGAGTCCCCAGAGGACAACAGGCAAAGCTGCAGATTCATTCAGCCTTCATGGCTAATTCCATCCTCCTTCTCCATGCTGGTCCTTTTAGTAAGTGAAAATTCCTCCCTAGAAGACATGAAGGCATTTTCCTGATGGCCTGAACATTTTAGGAGAAGCTCTATCCAGGGAACTAGCATCATTCATTCATTTATTCATTCACCCTCATGAATTATTTACTAATTACTATCTATAAGTCATCATTTATTCATTTCACAAATATTATCTAAACACCTAGTATGCCGTGTGTCATGTTAAAAATAAATAATATCCTTTGAGCTCAAATCTAGTGGGAGGGATGAAGCTATAAACTATTATCCATATCATAAGTGATAACATACTACAAGCAGGGCATCCACAAAGGGAATGGAGAAATGAGGTCTTCAGGGGGTTGGGGGGTGGGCAAGAAAAGGAGGACTGATAGGAGTTATGGTTTTAAGAGATAAGTAGCCATCACCCCCCACCCCCATTTCCCCATTGTGGTAGAGTCACTTCCAACTCAAAGAGACCCTATAGGACACAGTAGAACTGCCCCATAGGGTTTCCAAGGCTGTAACCTTTATGGAAGCAGACTACCACTTCTTTCTCCTGTGGAGTGGCTGGTAGTTTCGAACTGTCCACCTTGAGGTTGGCAGCTGAGAGATTATCCAATGTGCCATCCGCTGCCATCGAATCAATTCTGACTCATAGTGACCCTAAAGGACAGAGCAGAATTGTCCCATAGGGTTTCCAGGGAGCAGCTGGCAGATCCGAACCGCTGACCTTTTGGTTAGCAGCTGAGCTCTTAACCACTGAGCCACCAGGACTCCTTTAAGTAGACATTACTCAGTCAGAAAAGGAGGTGAGAGAAGGGATTCCAGGCAGCAGGAACAGCATATACAAAGGTATCCGAAAAACCTATTGCTGTCTAATTGGTATGGACTCATAGCGACCTTACAGGACACAGTCGAACTGCCCTGTAGGCTTTCCAAAGCTGTAATCTTTTCGGAAGCAGACTGCCACATCTTTCTCGATGAGCGGCTGGTGGGTTTGAACCACTGACCTTTTGATTAACAGCCAAAAGCTTAACCACTGTGCCACCAAGGCTCCTTAAACAGAGGTTTCAAAAAAACAAAACAAACCCATTGCAGTGGAGTCAATTCGAACAGAATGCAAAGGTATAGAGGCGTGAAAATTTGTGCATGTATGTGCTCAGGAAATAGTGAATAATCCAGGAAGGTTGGAGTATAGCCTGACTGTGAAGCAGTAGTAGGTGATCATGGAAGCCCATAAAAGTGAGCCTAATTGCTTTAGACACAAAAAAACCAATCAGGAATTTTTAGGAAAGTTTTTTAGGAAGTGCTGTAGTTAGATTTCATTCTGCGGTACATACAGGTAGCCGTGAGTCAGAAACAACTGGACAGCACCTAACAGCAACAATACAGTTAGATTAGGTAGCCCTTGTGGCTCAGTAGTTAAGAGCTATGGCTGCTAACCAAAAGGCTGGCAGTTCGAATATACCAGCCACCCCTTGAAAATGCTATGGGGCAGTTCTGCTCTGTCCTATAGGGACACAATGAGTCAGAATTGACTGGTCAGTAACGGGCTATGGTTAGATTAGGAGCCCTGGTTGTAGAGGGTCACTGAGTCTGAATTGACTTGACCGCAATGAGTTTGGGTTTTTGGTGGCACAGTGGTTCAACGCTCAGCTGCTAACCAAAAGGTTGGCAGTTTGTAGCCACTAGCCAATCCGGGACCAGGCAGTGTTTCGTTCTATTGTACACAGGGTGGCTACAAGTTGGAACAGATTTGGCTGCACGTGAGAACAACAGCCACTCCTTGGAAACCCTAAGGGACAGCTCTACTCTGTCCTATAGGGTCACTATGAATTGTCTGGAAGGCAAACGGCTATTTGTTTTTGGTTTTATTAGTTAAATCTGAATTTTAAGAAAAGTCAGTCTGTTAGTAGAGAAAATGATGAATGAAGGTGACAAGCGTGAAGGCAGAGAGACAAGTTAGGAGGCTGTTGAAAAAGTCGAGCTGGAGTTGCTGAGGACTTGAATCCAGCAGGGATGAATGTCTGCCAAATAAGCACAAAGTGGGTTTGAGAGATTTTTGTGTCTGCCTTCATACTGGGAAGTGGTTGAGGATGGTGGAAGTATTGATACAGTAAGAAAAAAAAAATAGAGTTGTTCAACTCATGGGCATTCCTTTCACTTGCATTAATTAGTAGGCTGTTCTCTCTCCAGGAGAGGAAGGGGTTGGGGATTTGGGATCACAAATGGGCAAGGCATATTATGATCTAGATTGTGGTCATATTAGATGACCTCTGACCTCTGATTTTTGCACCCCCTTAATTTTTCCAGAGCTTGAGAGGCTGAGTTTGCTTGCCCCTAAGGAGTGGAGTAAAAAGAGCAGGCCTTACAGAAATGTCAGAACAGACATGTTCCTTGCAGACTAGTTACCAATCCACTACCCTTTCCCCCTCAATACCCAGAGCACACATGCTTACTTAGTTAAAAAAAAAAACTTAGTTAGAAGACCAAATATCCTGGTTTGCTGAGGACAGTCCCAGTTTATAAATGTTGTTCAGGCATAATTATTAATACAGTCCTCTTTCACTCTCAGAATGTCTTAGACAATAAAATATAAGCTGACCTTACAAATGAACCACAGCATTGTTTCCCACTGAGCCCAGACGCAAGCTCAAAATCCTTTTCAACACAGCCTTCTAAGCGACAACTACCAATCAATCAGAGTTAACAGTTACTGAGATCTACTTGCCACCTTTGATAGAAAGAACCTAAGTCTGCTATTAGCTGAACAAACTCAGTCAAGCAATTGGACCTCTGCGAACCTCAGTTTCTCCATATGACAATTGGGATGAGAGCCTTACCTACCCACAGGGCAAATGTGAGCATCAAATGAGGTGGTGCATGAAAAAGTGCCACACGAATAGTGATGTTATTATGATTATTCAAAGTGCAGAAGGATCTGGCTCTGTGAAGTCTTGAGGGCCTTGGCAGTGTCCTTGCCCCTGCCGTGGTAGGAGACCACGATCCTCCTTAGGAAGGAGTCTGTGGATACCAGCAACTCCTCCTGGAGTTTAGACCTCTCCTCCCTTAATCCCACCCTTCTGTGGAGAAAAACAACAAACCCCTTCAGCTTCCCCCACCCCTCAGATCAACTCCATCAAGAAGCGAGGCTTCTCTTTGTACTACAGCAAACACACGACTCTTATTGATGCTCCCCTGGGACCCTCTTCGGCAACACACACACAGCTTTCAAGTTGCGAGTGTGTTTAATGCGCAAGGGCCCGTCTCGGTTCAAGGACAGTATTTTAAGTCCCTGAGAAGACAGAAACAAAGTTTTGATCCCAGAAAGAAACAGATTCTTAACAGACTTGAATGATAAAACATCCTACCTCCATCCAATTGTAGTAGCCAGCTCTGAACAGAGTAGAAGAAGAAAAAATTGTTTGGAAAGCCAGACTTCTAGCCCAGCCACAAGCCAGATTCCTGGCCTAAGCTGGTACCAGCTTCTCCATTTGGGGAGGGAAAGGGGCTAGGCATGCCCGCTGCTGAGAATAGTGGGCAGGTGAAATGGACCTAACAGGTATGGAGGACTCCAGAGCAAACACATGGTGTAGTGACATGACCTCCTTTGAAAGATTACTGCCTGGAGATGCTGCCTGACTGAATCACAAAAGTTGAAAGTGGCCAGAGCTCATGGCCTGACCTGGGTTCATTAGTGTTTTAGATTGAATCGTGTGCCCAAAAATATGTGTTGAGTTTCTGGCCCCTCACCTGCAAACACGACCCTGTTTGGAAACAGGGTTTTTCTTTTGTTATGTTAATGAGGTCATACCAAGGTAGGGTAGGTTCTAAACCTAATCACTCCTAAATTACAAAAAGAGCAGAATAGACACAGACACACATGGGGTAAGGCGCCATATGAAGACACATACAGATGCACATGGCAGATGCATCTATAAGCTCCAAAGATTGCCGACAGCTGCTGCTGTTGTTAGCTGCTGTCAAGACATCCCCCCACTCATTTGGACCCCATGCACAACAGGATCAGACTGTTATGATCCATAAGGTGCTCACTGGCTGATTTTTTGGAAGTAGAGTGCCAGACCTTTCTTCCCAATATGTCTGAATCTGGAAGCTCCTCTGAAATGTCCAGCATCATAGCAACATACAAGCCTCCACTGGCAAACAGGTAGTGGCTTTGCAAGAGGTGCATTGGCTGAGAATCGTACCTAGGCCTCCCTCATGAAAGCCACGAGTTCTACCACTGAACCACCACTGCCCCCTGGCAGCTACTAGAAGCTGAAAGAAACAAAGAAGGACCTCCCCTAGAACCATGTCCTGAATGCAGACTTCTAGCCTCCTAACTATGTGAAAACTAATGTCTGTTCTTTAAAGCCACCTACCTATGGCATTTCTGGTTACAGCAGCACTAGGTAACTAAGACCATCCGTAAGGGTATAAGCCATCTTTTTTCCTTTTCAAATGAGCTACGCTGTTTCAGAAACAAACCATAAACTTGGTCTAAACAAACTTCAAGAAGGAACAAAAGAATCAGTCTTCTGGGAGCTGCTAAAACCAAAAAAAAAAAAAAAAAAACCCGTTGCCGTTGAGTTGATTGTGACCCTATAGGACAGAGTAGAATTGCCCCATAGAGTTTCCAAGGAGCTCCTGATGGATTTGAACTGCTGACATTTTGGTTAGCAGCCATAGCACTTAACCACTACACCACCAGAGAGGTGCTAGAGGAAAGAAATATGAGGCAGGTGATTCACGAGATTATAGTCTTCTAGTAGATTCTGGAAAGACCTAGCCCAGAACCTGGGTGGAGAACAAGTTGAGCTTCACCAAACCATCCTCACCAACTGTGATGCAGGCAGAGTGACCTAGGAGATGCCTGGTCCAGGAGAGAGGCTACTTTAGGAGGTCAAGGTAATCTTAAAAGGTATCTGAGATTTGAGAAGTGTTTAGTATTCTGAAGAAGTAAAGCCAATAGGCTGGGTTGTGAGCAAGGGGTGGATAGGAGGGTCATTTACAGGGGTCAACATCAAGGCTCAGTTTCATCCTGATCCTCAACTTGACAAAATCAGGAATGGAATTCTCTAAGTCTCCTTGTAGTGATATGTTGCTAGGGAGATGGTTTACATTGAGTTACAAACGTCTTATTTATCTTTGTATCTTCTGGAGCCAAGCACAGTGCATGACATATGATTTCAGCCCTGGCCACTCATTGGAACCACCTGGGAAGCTTTACAAAAATATCAGTGGAGCCCTGGTGGCGCAGTGGTTAAGAGCTTGGCTGCTAACCAAAGGCTCAGCAGTTTAAATCCACCAGCTGCTCTTTGGAAACCCTATGGGGCAGTTCTATTCTGTCCTATAGAGTTGCTATAAGTCAGAATCAACTCGACGGCAACAGGTTTGGTTTTTGTTGTTGTTGTTAATTTGGTAGCCATCCCCAGAGCCCCTGAATTAATGGATCCAGAGAGGGGCCGGAGCATGGATTATTTTTAAATAAATTTCCAAGTGGTCTAAAGTGAAGCCGAGGCCATGAACCACTGTACCAGGTCACCAGTAAACGTCCGCTGAGTGAGGTGAATGCCAGCACACTCGCTCACAATGGTGGCATCCCTTCTGGGGCCTGGGGCCACCGTCACTAGCCATTGACATGGGGTGGTAGATAAGCCTGCTCAGGAGGCCAAATTATCAAACATCAGAAAATAGAAATAGGCTGACGCTAAAAGAATCTTCACAACAAGCCCATACACCCTGGTGTGTTCTTTCTGCCAAATTTTGTTTAGAGTCCTGTTATATATATATATATATTTCATTCTCATAGCAAACCAGGACAACAGGCAGGCTAGATACTTTTACCTGTATTTTATAACCAAAAAAAACCATTGCCATCAAGTTGATTCTGACTCATAGCAACCCTATAGGACAGGGTAAAACTACTCCCTAGGGTTTCCACGGATTGCCTGGTATATTCAAACTGCCATCCTTTTTGTTAGCAGCTTAACTCTTAACCACTATGCCACCAGGGTTTCCCTGTATTTTATAAGTGAATAAAATGCCCCCTCACCCCAAGGTGATGTGGCAAGTCCCAGGACACACAGCTCCCTTCCATGGTACCGAGGGCTCTGTGCACTGGATTGGGCTCACCTGGGAGCTGAAGGATAGCCTGAGAATCTGGCTTTTCCTTCGCAGCATCTATCCTTCCCTGTGCCTCATCAAACAGGCATACACATGGGCTGAGGCAACAGTATCAGACACCCAGTTAAGCAGATATATAGTTCAAGAGGGCCCCAGTCCCCCATTTCCTCCGTTGTGACCTTGAATGGATGATAAGGGAATACTGGAGCCTGAGAACAGGATCACAGTTTTAATAAACATTTCCGCCATTGCCTGGAGCCTGATTTTTCTCAAGGTCCAATGACTTCTTGAACTGACTTGTTGAGCAATTGCAAACTTCTTTGACAGCCTCATGGGAGAAGACACTCAATACAGGTTGAGTGTGCACACAAAGGCAGGCCCACTTAGACAGGTACCTGAGCTTGCCCTTCTCTCTCATTCAGGCATGTGCACACACACTTTCCCCACAATGCCATAATGTTTATGTAAATTGGATCTTTAATATCCTTCAGATAAATGGCTTCAGAAAGAACGTGAATACAATAGTCTGTCTCTGAGTCAGCTTGATAGGCTCTGTCTCCCAAATTGGCTCGGAGACATTAGCAGGAAGGAAGGAAGGATCAGATGAAATAATAAACCTGCTTACCTCTTCATTAATTTAATCTTCCCCCACCCTCCCTTTGCCTTGTGGTTTCACTACCCATAAAATAACTAGATAACTTCGAAGTCCTAGATGAAAGGGAAACTAGGTCTGGAAGCTCTAAGATTAAAGGAGAATTTTTAGGATTAGTCTTTGATTTTTCTCCTTTCTCTCTCTTCTTTAATTTTTTTTTTTTTTTCTTTTTATCTCAGGGGTGACTAAAGAGGCCTCTGCCTTCTGTTCTTTTTTCTGCTGAGCTGGTCAGCCTGAAGCCTCTCCCCCACCCACAGGACACAGGGGCAGAGCTCATAGGCTCCTTGGGGTCTGGGAGAGAAGGTGTGGGTTGGGGTGACTCTCAGGGAAAATGCCTACCAGGCTCACTGAGGTCACCTGTTATTTGGGAGAAGTATGGGGGCAAGGAAGTACTCCTTCTTGTAGTTTGGATGTGACAGCTTCTTGCAGATTCTTGGGACCCATCTGTACACCTGCCGTTCTGAATAACTCTAGCCCTTAAAGGGCCTGAGATGAAGTGGGGAAGACCTGGACCAATCTGGCCTGCAGAATCTTAGATTTCAATGATGTCACAATGTCTGCCCAATCATGGGAGAAAGACTGTGGACATCTCCAACATTGCTTGATGGGGCTTGTTTCAAACAAGTTTTACATAAGTTATCAAAAAACCCTTCCAAGGGCAATCCCTTCACCTCAATACAAACAAGAAAAAATGAGATAGCCTGCCACTGTACTTTTGCTTCAAATCAGAGAGGCTGGTTCTCAGATGTTTCCACTTTCCTTGGGAACTTCTGGCATCCCTGGGTAGTCAACACTGCCGGTAAGTGCTGAAGGACCAAGTCATCGCAACTCTTGCACTAAGGGTGTCTGTTGGATCCTCCCCAAAGTCTAGCATGAGGAAATCAGACAAGGTGCATAGATACTACATTATCAGTTTGTGGAAGGTGAAGGTAAAGCATTTTAAGACAAAAGAGAGGTCACCTCATCATTGGCAGGTTCTGTTCATTAGATGAGAAGCCCAAAGTGATCAGGGGAGAAATGTTATTCCAGTCGGTTGGCCAGGTAGCTGTTTTCCAAATTGCACAGCATAGATGAGTGAGCACTTCAGCACTGCATCCGTTTGTTGAAACATCTCAGTTGGTATTCTGTCAGTTCCTGAAGCCTTGTTTTTCATTAATGCCTTCAGTGCAGCTTGGAGTTCTTTCTTCTATACTATACGATAGCAGCTTTGACTCCTGATGATCACATTGGGTGTCCTCAGAATGGCTCTCCTAGTCTGACTGAAGCCATTACAGACAAAGTCATTGTCTTAGTTACCTAGTGCTTGCTGTAACAAAAGACGCTACAGATGGGTGGCCTTAAGAACGGAAATTTATTTTCTCATAGATCAGAGGCCAGAAGTCTAAATTCTGGGTATGGCTCTAAGGGGAGGTCCTTCTTTGTTCATTTCAGGTTCTAGTATCTGCCAGCAGTCCTTGGAGCTCCTGAGCTTTTAGATGTATCTGCCATGTGTGTTTGTCTTCATACAGCATCTCCCACTGTGTATGTCTGTGTCTATTCTGCTCTTTTTGTAACTTAGAAGTGGTTAGATTTAGAACTCATCCTATGCTGATTATGACCTCATTAACATAATAAAAGAAAACCCCTATATCCAAACAGACTCATTTTTACAGGTACAGGTTAGAATTTCAACACATATTTTGGGGGAACACAATTCAATCTGCAACAGTCATTAACAACTCTTTGTCAGGTCAGGCTTCTTCCAAACAGCAGGAATTTCTCACCAGCACTGGGGTTCAGTGAAGGTGCAGGCATATGACAGTAACAGAGGCAAAATGCCAGGGAGGTGGGCACAGTGCTGCAAGAAACGAAACAAAAGAAGTTTCACTGCTTCTTTCTGAAGAGTGTCTAGGCATCTGATTGCAAATACCTATGAGTTTTAAGACCCTGACATAGAGGTATCTTCATTTCTGACATGGCACCAGACCTTACCTGCTATTCTTTAAAGCCCTTAGACCTCACATCTGGAAGGACAGTTGCTCTAGTCTACAGAAGCAGCTCTCAAAATTTTTTACCTTAGGACCACTTCACAATCTTAAAACTTATTGAAGATTTTGAGGCACATTTGTTTGTGTTGGTTATATCTGTGGATAAACAGTACTAGAAATTAAAACTAAGAAAATTTAAAAACATTTTATTTATTCATTCACTTAAATCTAACAGTAATAAATCCATCACAGGTTAATCTAAATAATATTTTTTAAACTTTATTTTCCAAAACAAAAGAAAAGAAAAATTGGTGAGAAGAATAGCATTGTTTCACATTTTTGCAAATCTCATTGATGTCTTGCTTAATAGAAGTCAGCTGAATTCTCATCTGCTTCAGAATACATTCTGTTGCGATATGTTGTTTTTATTGAAGTGTATGAAGAAAATATGGTGTCACATAGATACATAGTTGAAAAATGGAGGAGTATTTTAATAGCCTTTTCCGATAACTGTGAATATTCTTGGAAATTACATCAAAACTTGACAAATGATAGTTTTTTTTTTTTTTTAAAGGTTAGCTGCAGCTTGGAGTTGGAAACCTTTTCATACTCTGTTATATTACAATCCATTGGCCCATCTTACACTTTGAATGGAACTTTACATTATGCATTGATCATTTGGAAATATTGATTCATGGAGTTAGGCTGATCTCCCAAATGCAATGCATTCCATTATACAATATTGGAAAATCACATATTAATATCACCTCTGATTTCATCAGAAAAGGCTTTAAATATTTGGAAGTTCATGGAAAACAGGAGACCCTTGTTGAGGTGCTGATGAAAAATGCATGGGAACCATCTGAAGGGGGTGTTTGTTGTTGAATATACTTGTTAGCCAGCTGAGGCACCCATGGAACTCATCAGGAAGCTTCTCTCTGGGATGCTGACCCTTAGGGGAGTGCCACATTGACCAGTGAAACTCTCTGGGAAGCCCCCTTCTGGGGTGCCTAGAGAAGCCACCTATGAAGAGGTGCCAGACTGCCGGGGACGAGCACCTATTATTATTTTGTATATAAATTGTGGAGGTTAACTTTACAACTTAGTTTGTAGGTAATAATCAGCGATGCTGTGCCTAAATTTAAGATGTTAATATAGCCAGCAATGAATGCAATGACTATTGGGACTGTGCATCTCATTTAGAGAAGGGGTGAGAATTTCACTTGTTCAAAGGACCCAACCAACCAACCCCATTACCATCAAATCGATTCCAACTCATAGCAATTCTGTAGGACAGAGTAGAACTGCCCCATATGATTTCCAAGGAGCGGCTGGTGGATTAGAGTCTCCAGTCTTTTGTTTCAAAGGATAATTGCATCTTATCATGTGGAAAGAGAGTTCTTTTAACATTGACACAGAAGTTCAAATGGGTGCAGAGGCTGAGTAGGCAAGGGGGTGAACTATGTCAGTTATCAAATTATTGCTGCGTAGTTCCAAGTTCACCTTCATTCTTGCTTGTGATACTAGAGCATTTCTTCTTTGCCAGGTGACAAAGTTAAACTTTCTCAGTAGACAACGCTGAAAGGCCCTGGAGGAGGAAAGGGTTTCCTTCCTGGTTCCAGATCTTCTGAGCTTGCTTCTATGGCACATGGTAGCCAACAGTGCATGCAACACTGAGTGGTGCTCACACCCAGTGGGTGGACACCTCCCTGTTAGTAGCTCCCCTTGACTTCTCAGAGGGTAGCTTCCTGGGAAGTTTCACTTACAAATATAGCTACAGGCAACTCCCTTAGAACCACAGGAAGGCACTTCCTGTTGAATTTTGTGGATGCCATAGGTGGCTTTCCAGCATGTCCAACATCCACCACAGACAGCTTCCCAGCAAGTTTCACTGACAGTCCACAGTCAGCATCCTACCTGCCGGCCTTGGCCCACCAGAACCCCAGTTGGTGGCTTTCTGCTTACTAGTTCTCAGTCTGCTGACTGTAGACTAGCTCTGGCCCAGGGAAATTTATCCATCACCCAGAGGGCTACAACCACATCCTCTCCAATGAAGTCTAAATCCTAGCCTTGAGAAGGGGTGCTCCTTCCCAAGTTTCTCCCTTCTTCGGATACTATTAGTTTTAGGATATTCTTTACAGTTCTCTTTTATTCTTGTAAATAGCTAATAATGTTTTAAACCTTTCCTACTCAAATTTCTAGGTAGTTTGTCTCCTAACTAGACCTGACTGATGAAGTATGAATACAAATTTTCCAATATTCTAATAATTACTTGAAAACTTGAATTCTACAATTGGAAAAAAAAATACTTACTTTCAGTTGTTTCCTTTGAAGTGACAGTCTCATTCCATGCATTTGCAAGAAAATGTTTTCAAAATACTGAAGTTGGGATAGTCATGATTTGTCAGACTTTCTTTTTAGTAAAATGGTGTTTTATGAAAAAAGTGGCTAGTTCAGCCAGCAACTCAAACAAGCACATTCGTGCTTTTCCTTAAGACAAACATCATACTCAGCACAAATGGTTTATATATACATCCCATTCTATTCCACCACTCAACTGTCAGTTTACCATACTGTGGTGGCTAGCATGTTGCTGTAATGCTGGAAGCTATATCACCAGTATTTCAAATACCAGCAGGGTCACCCATAGTGTACAGGTTTTAGTGGAGTTTCCAGACTAAGACAAACTAGGAAGAAGAATCTGGCAATCTAATTCTAAAAATATTCATCAGTGAAAATCTTATGAATAACAGGGGAACATTAACTGATATAGTGCTGGAAGATGAGCTCTTCAGGTTGGAAGGCACTCAAAATATGACTGGGGAAGAGCTCTCCTGAAAGTAGACTTGACCTTAATAACATGGGTGGAGTAAAGCTTTCAGGACCTTCATTTGCTGATGTGGCAAGACTAAAAATAAGAAGTAACAGCTGTAAACATCCATTAATAAACAGAACATAGAATGTACGAAGTATGAGCCTAGGAAAATTGGAAAGTAGTCAAAAATGAAATGGAATGCTTGAAGATCAATATCTTACACATTAGTGAGCTGAAATGGACTGATACTGGCCATTTTTAATAGAACAGTCATAGGTCTACTATGTCAGGAATGACAAAATGAAGAGGAATGGTGTCACTTTCATTGTCAAAAAGAACATTTCAAGCTCTATCATGAAGTACAACACTGTCAATGATAGAATAATATCCATTGCCTATAAAGACCAGTTAATATGACTGTTATTCAAATTTACACACCAACCACTAATGCCAAAGATGAAAAAAATGAAGTTTTTACCAAATTCTGCAGTCTGAAATTGATCAAACATGCAAGCAAGATGATTATTGGTAATTGGAATGTGAAAGTTGGAAACAAAGAAGAATGAGTAGTTGGGAAATATGGCCTTGGCGATACAAATAATGTCAGAGATTACATGACAGAATTTTTCAAGACCAATGACTTCTTCATTGCGATCACCTTTTTTCAACAACATAAACGATGACTACATGTGGACCTTGCTGGATAGTATACACAGGATTTAAATCGACTACATCTGTGGAAAGAGACAATGGAGAAGCTCAATATCTTCAGTCAGAACAAGGACAGGGATCGACTGCAGAACAGGTCATCGGTTGCTCACATGCAAATTCAAGCTGAAGCTGAAGAAAATTAAAACAAATCCACAAGAGCCAAAGTATGACCTTGAGTATATCCCACCTGAATTTAGAGACCATCTCAAGAATAGATTTGGTGTATCAAACACTAATGACCAAAGACCAGACAAGTGGTGCGATAACATCAAGGACATCATACATGAAGAAAGCACAAGGTCATTAACTAAAAAGATAGGAATGAAAGAAAATGGATGTCAGAAGAGACACTGTAACTTGTTCTTGAACACAGAGTAGCTAAAGAGAGTGGTAGAAACGATGAAGTAAAAGAGTTGAACAGAAGACTTCAAAGGGCTGCTCAAGAAGACAAAGTAAAGTATTACAATGAAATGTGCAAAGAATTGGAGTTAGAAAACCAAAAGGGAAGAACACACATGATATTTCTCAAGATGAAAGAAATGAAGAGAAAATTCAAGCCTCAAGTTGCAATTTTGAAGGATTCTATGGGCAAGATATTGAATGATGCAGGAAGCATCAACAGACAATGGGAGGAATACAAAGCGTCACTGTACCAAAAAGAACTGGTAGACGTTCAACTATTTCAGGGGGTAGCGTATGATCAAGAACCAATAGTACAGAAGAAAGAACTCCAAGCTGCACCGAAGGCATCAATGAAAAGCAAGGCTTCAGGAACTGACAGAATACCAACTGAGATGTTTCAACAAACGGATGCAGTGCTGAAGTGCTCACTCATCTATGCCATGCAATTTGGAAAACAGCTACCTGGCCAACTGACTGGAAGAGATCCATATTTGTGCCCATTCCAAAGAAAGGTAATCCAACAGAATTCGGAAATTATCAAACAGTATCATACACAAGTAAAATTTTACTGAAGATAATTCAAAAATGGTTGCAGCAGTACATCAATAGGGAACTGCCAGAAAGTCAAGCTGGATTCAGAAGAAGATGTGCAATGGGGGATATCGTTGCTGATGTCAGATGGATCTTGGCTGAAAGCAGAGAATACCAGAAAGATGTTTATCTGTGTTTTATTGACTATGCAAAGGCATTCGACTGTGTGGATCATAATAAATTATGAATAACATTTTGAAGAAAGGGAATTCCAGAACACTTAATTGTGCTCATGTGGATAGATCAAGACATTGTCATTTGAACAGAACAAGGTCATACTGCATAGTTTACAGTCAGAAAAGGTGTGTTTCAGGGTTATATCCTTTTACCATACTTATTCAGTCTGTATGCTGAACAAATAATCCCAGAATATGGTGTCAGAATTGGAGGAAGGCTCATTAACAACCTTCAATATGGAGGTGACACAATTTTCCTTGCTGAAAGCAAAAAGGACTTGAAGCACTTACTGATGAAGATCAAAGACTACAGACTTCAGTATGGATTACACCTCAACATAGAGAAAACAAAAATCCCCACAACTGGATCAATAAGCAACGTCATGATAAATGGAGAAAATATTGAAGTTGTCAAGGATTTCATTTTACTTGGATCCATAGTCAACACTCATGGAAGCAGCAATCAAGAAATCAAATGATTTATTGCATTGGGCAAATCTGTTGCAAAGACCTCTTTAAAGAGCTAAAAAGCAAAAATGTCACTTTGAGGACTAACGTGTGCCTGACCCAAGCCATGGTATTTTCAGTTACCTCATATCCATGCAAAAGCTGGACAATGAATAAGGAAGACCAAGAAGAATGGCTCTGTTTCTTTGAATTATAGTGTTGGGGAAGTATACTGAATATACCATGGATTGCCAACAGAGCAAACAAATCAGTTTCAGAAGTACAACCAGAACGTTCCTTATAAAGGAGGATAGTTCAAGTACTTTGGATATGTCATCAGGAGGGACCAGTCCGGAGGACATAATGCTTAGTAAAATAGAAGGTCATTGAAAAAGAGGAAGACCCTTAATGAGACAGATTGACACAGTGGCTGCAACCATGAACTCAAACACAGCAATGACTATAAGGATGTCCATGGGAATGGGCAGTATTTCGTTCCATTGCAGGTAGGGTCACTATGAGTCAGAAGCGACTTGAGGGCAACTAACAACAGCAACCCATTTTACTACACAGAATTTTGAGAAGATAACTACTTAAGTTTCAAAACTAAATAAAATTAATAATTTTTACTACTTCATCAGGACATTCTTAAGCAAAGCTGGGTTTTGTTTTTGTTTTTTTTACTGCAAATAAATGCTAGAGAAGAATACAATGTTACAATGCCTGGTAGTAGAGTTTGTTGCCATTGCCCTGATTTGTGCTAAGGTGCCAGGAATTTTGCCTATCATTGCTTTTAGACCATCGGTGCAAATATCAAAACAGTAAAAAGGTAAATAATGTCTTATTATTATAAAATGGCTTTGAACTCACTGAACCCTGTAAATAATCTAGGGAACCCCAGATGTTCAGGAGCCCCACTTCAAGAACTGCTAGTATTGAGATTAAGCATATACAGGTAGTCCCCAGTTTACGACAAGGTTCCCTTCTTGCAACTCTATTTGTAAGTTATGTCTGATGTCAGTCGAATACCTCATTTTTTGTTTTCAGTCTTACTGCCTTTTACTATCAGTACCTTTATTAATTGTAACACTGAACATCTGCGAGGCAACATCTGAGAAGGATAACAACAGCAGACCATGTGCCGCACCATTGTGTGTAATACATACTACTAACGACAAAAAAAAGATGGTTGTAAGTAAGGTTCGTCATAACTCAAATAACTCAAGTCCTCAAGTCCTCAAATGCGGTATGCTTCTGAATTTGAATCTTGACCGCCAAGTTTTAGCTAGCTAACCTTTGACAAATTACTTAAGTTCTCTATTCTTTGTTTTCCTCATATGTAAAATGGTGCTAAAAATATTACCTTCTTCACAGAGATATGTAATGATTAAATGAGATATTTTATATACAGCATATAGCATCCAAACCAAAAAACCAAACTCATTGCTGCCAAGTTGATCCCAACTCATAGCAACCCTATAGGACAGAGTAGAATTGCCCCATCGAGTTTCTAAGGAGCACCTGTAGCACTTAACCATTATGCCACCAGGTTTTCCGCATATAGCATAGTTCCTACCATATAGTAAATTCTCAATAAAGGGAGAGAATGGCAAAGAAGACGACAAAGAAGTAAAAGGAGAGAAAAGTAGAGTTCTAGTGATCTCATTGTGGGGCAATAAGGAGACCATCATGACAAAAATGAGATCACAGAACTGAAGTGGGCAAACCTGGAACCCCGAGTTCTTCCACCCTGTCCCCAAAGAATCTTGGAGGAGGAGTAGCCAAGTAGGTGAAAAAAGCAAGACCCAAGGTTAGCCTGGCAAGCAACTGACCTACTCCTGACTCCTCTTTAGAATCTAGCCCTAGAAGGGCTACATATCCCTCAAAAGAATTTCCCTTTAGCTCTCCATGAAAACAGACCACAAGTGAGGGAAAAGATGGATGAGAGATGGGCCTGATCAACTTGCGACCCCTAATTAAATCACTTTATGTTTTCACAAAGATGCAAAACTGGTGTTGGGCAACTGGCTGATTATGTTGAAGTTTCTCCTGTCCTGTTCTGCAGTCTCCCCTCTAGAATGACTGGAGACATGGAAAACTTCTGTCAGAAAAGTTGGTGGGGAGGAAAATCTAGAACACAAGGCAAGGGCACCTAGTGTGAACTCTGCAGTCATATCACAATTTTGTAGGAGTTGCTTCCACGTTCAGCCATGCTCAGCGCCTGGATTTTAATGCTATCTCATAACTGCTTAGCAAGTTAGCCCACAATTTGCCAGGCAGCTGCCAGCTCCCTGAAGTACCCCTTTCATTCCCCAGCCTTCCCAGGAACAGAACACTGCATGAGAACGTCATTGCTGTTAACTAATCCCTATTAATAGATATGATGTCCAGTTTGCATTGAGAACTTACTGCACCCTGGATATTAAGCTAAGTGCTGCACATATATTACTTACTTCAACTTCAAAACCATCACATGAGGTAAATGGAATTTGAGCCCATTTTACAGATAAAAAAATTAAGTCTGAGAGTTTAAGCGACTTGTCAAATTTGCACAACTAGTAAATGTCAAATTATCTGTCTACCTGACCCTATCGCCTGTGTTGGTACCACTTTTCTCTCCTGCCTCTGAATATAAATGAATTTTCACAGTGGGTGAGTGAATTTCTTCCTCCTTTAATCTGGTATTTTCTGTTGCAACAAATGTCTTTCCTTTTTGTTTCCATGCCATCCCAAAGATTTTAGTGCCTTCACATGTTTCCTTGTAAAAAAATAACTTTCTGTATATTCCTCAGAGCAATTCTTATTTCAAATGTCCTTTGAATTCCTATTCTCCCTTCACAGCTTTTCCTGACTTCAGCTTGGCCCCCTCGCAAGCCATCCATGCTGCTACCACCATAGTCCTCCTAAACACACACTCCTTCCCCTTGTTTAAAAGCCCTTAGGGCCTCCTCATCCACCACTGGCCAAAGGCCAGACTCTCCAGCATAGTGCTCCAGGCACTTCACTGTGTGCTTCCAATTGACCTCTCTAAGCAGTGGCATCACTAAAGGGGTGTAGGGGGTGTGGACCACCCTGGCTGACTGTCAGAGGGGGTAACACCAAAACAACTCATATAAAATTTTTGTGCAGTGTTTCAGCAGAAATTCATTATTTTTTATAAAAATATCCCTGTAGTTAAACAACAAAAACATTTTTTATAATGCTAGCTTATATGTATCAATATACATGCAAGGCTAAAACTCCACGCTAATTTACTTTTTGAACCTTCTAATGGGCTATCGTCAGAGCTGTCATTATTACCCAATTACAGTGACACTTTGAGTCACGTGGTTCCGTCTGCACGGGCTACGAGCATGCGCTGCTGTTTTTGTTGCTGCTGGTATTTTTATAGTCGCTGATTTTGTGAAGTTTTCTGGTGTTTTAGCTACAATATTGTGGCAATTAGCATGGGAGGGGGTGACACTTTGAGTTATTGCACTGGGTGACACCAGCCCTGGTGACACCACTGTCTCCAAGCTCATTTTCTTCCTCTTCCTGTCTGGTCTTATGCTTCAGAATGCCGGGTGGCTCCTAGGTCTTTCTATACCCTCTACAACAAGGACTATGTCTTGTTTCTCTTTGTGTCCCTGGTGCCTAATGCCAACCTTAGCACCTAGTAGATGTTCAGAAATGTTATTGGCATGAATGATGGATAGATGCATAGATGAGTTTTCAAAAGAATTCCTTTTATATCTCCTTAAACTCTGCTTCTTGAACATTTTCCAAATGTTACATTCCACAAATTTTGGATTCACTTTATCTACGTCCTGAGTTTCCATATTGTGAAGACTAGGACCGTCCAGTCATCTTCTTCTCTTCCAAGTTTCTTCAGGATCAGCTTGTTATAGTCTCTTCCTTGGGCTTTCTATTCCCTGTCCTAGGAAAGCTTCCTGTCTTCTTGTGCTCGTGTTGTGGAAGGTCAGATGTGTATAATGACCACAACTTTGAAATCCTCTGCCATTAGCTTCTCCATGGAGCTTTCATCTCCCTGCCAGGACTGCCTCCCACCGCTCCCCCCAGCCCCCCACCCCCCACCCCAGGCATCCTTCCCCTCAGAGAGGCTCCTTTTCGGGCTATTGTCTGTTTGGAGGCAGCTTTAACACAGTGAACACACACAACTCAATTTCACTCCAATCCCTGTGGCTCCAGCCAGACTGGGAGCACTCCCAAATGCAATTAGAAATTTTACTTTGGGTTGGATGGAGGGAAGAAACAGAGAGGTGTTGCTGCAATATGTAACACAGAAAAAGCAGTAAAGAGTGGAGAATTGGTACCTTAACATCACATTGTCTCTTTAGAGGGTTTAGGGCAAGTGCCTTACCTATAGGCAATACAGCAAGGGCATTTCTAAGATGGAATGCTTCCTAGAGCCAGTGGCCTTCATAATCACGTGGAAAGCCTGTCTATCTATCAGTCAATCAGTCAGCACCAATCATGAGGCCAGGCTTGTATTTGCCTGATAGTAAGGATGGATCAGGTGGCCACCAAAGCTATAAAAGAGGTAAATCCTGCTTACAGGGCTAGACAACAACACAGTGACAACATCACAGAAGACAATGAGGCAGTGGATAATGCAATGGGTCTTATTCCAGGAAGGGAGGGACCACTATGACTGGTGGCGTGTAGATGGAGCTGAACCTGAAAGGGAGTATTCCTGATGGGAAGTCAACACAGCCTGCTAGGAAGTCACTAGCAGTCACTGTGAGCTCCAGCCTGGGATTAAATTTACTTAAAATCCTTGAACTAACAGCAACTAGAAATGAAAAGGAGAGTTTGGGAGTAATCTCAAAGGGAATATGGACAAGTGAGAAGGTGCACTGTGGGATGTGAATGAGTAGACAAAACAGATCATTGCTTCCTTTATGCCCCCAAAACTCAGCACATTTGCCAAACCAAACATTTTAACCAGAGGCAGAGCTAAAATGGTGGACTAGTCAGACTCACCAAGCCACCCCTCTGCAACAAAGACCCGAAAAACCAAGTAGAACAGATACAAAAGTCAATACTGGAATCTTGAATCTCAAATGATGGGATAAAGTATTAGATCAGAAGCGACTAAAAAGAAAAAAACTGATCACAAACAGCGAACTACTAGAGATACTGAGAAGAGGCTCCCTGCCAATTGGCACAGCATGATGCAGCCATCTTTAGATGGAAAGACATCTTCACCAAACTCCCAAGAGGAGACAGAGCAACTGGGCAGGCACACCCAGAAGGAAGGAAGGTCCGCTTTGCTGGCTGCAGTTCAAAGAAGTGCCCAGATACTCTCATCCAGTAACTAGAGGAGCACGCTCCTCCGACCCCCACCCTTCTGGCAAATAGGGGAAGGAACCATTGTATCCTGGCAACTCCGACTGCCGGGGACCACACTATGAACTCCCCTATTTTTCCCTCCCATCTATCACCATCTGCCCCTCCCTTCCCACCAGCCCCATTTCGCTGTCACAGTGGAGCGACCAGGCACAGCACCCCTCCTTTCCTGCCAGCCCCACCCAGCTGCACTGCAGTTGAGCAACCGGACCCCAAGCCCCTCCCTCCCCCCCAGACCTAGCCAGCTGCACCCAGCTAAGTGACCCAGCCCCCGCCCCTTTCTTCCCACCGGCCCCATCCTGCTGCCCCATAGCTTAGCGACTCAGCCCCTCACCACTTCCGTCCTACTGCGTGGCCGCTGAACATCTGGGATCCATGCCTCACCGTCTCTGTCGGCCTTGTCCAGATGTGCCACAGCTGAGGGATCTGGTCCCATGCCCCTCCCTTCCTACTGGCTCCGCACAGCCATGCCACAGCTAAGCGACTCAGCACCACACCCTTGCCTTTACACCAGCTGGCCTCTCCGTGGCCATCTTGAAACACAGCCAACAACATCCCAGACAGGGAGTATAGGAAGGCAATTTTACAGAGCTCCCAACAGGAGACAGAGTACCTGGTAACCAGAGAAACATGCTTTCCCATACTCCACCCTTCTGCCCCATACACCTCTTCCCCCACTTCCTGCCATCCCCACCAGGCTCCCTCAGCTACAGTGCCTCAGACACTCAGGCCTATTGCCATACCAGCCCCACACTGCCCCTCCCTTACTGCCACTCAAACAGTTGTTGAATAGTGGGAAATGAGTCCATACCGCTCTTTGCCTGACATACCCACCCATCTGGCGAGGAGCTGTGAATGCTCCTACAGCACTGGACCAACATCAGCAGGTGGATATCACCCACCCAGTCTGTCCTCAGCCACTCTGTCAAACCTGAGTACAACAAAGAGGGCTCACCTTGCCTGCTGCTGCACCAGACGAGGTGGTGAGAGCTATCATGCCTACAGATGAGCAAGCAGCAAAGCATGCCCAGCCCGCCCACCCTGACTTATCAAAACGAAACAAAAAGGCAGGACAAAACAAACAAATATGTTGCTGTTGTTGTTGTTAGGTGCCAAAGAGTCTGTTCAGACTCTCGGTGATCCTATGTACAACAGAACTAAAATTTGCCTGGTCCTGCAACTTCCTCACAATCACTGCTATGTTTGAGCTCATTATTACAGCCACCGTGTCAATCCATCTTGCCGAGGGTCTTCCTCTTTTTCACTGATCCTCTACCTTACCAAGCATGATGGCCTTCTCCAGGGATTGATCCCTCCCAATATGTCCAAAGTACTTGAGACGAAGTCTTGCCATCTTAGTTCCAAGGAGCACTCTGACTGTACTTCTTCCAAGACACACTTATTCCTTCTTCTGGCAGTCCATAGTATATTCAATATTCTTTGCCAACACTATAATTCAAAATGTATCTACTCTTCTTGTGTCTTTCTTATTCCTTGTCCAGTTTTGCGTGCACATGAGGTGATTGAATATACCATGGTTAGGGTCAGGTGCACCTTAGTCCTCAAAGTGACATCTTTGCTTTTTTAGCACTTTAAAAAGGTCTTTTGATTTGCCCAATGAATTACGTCATTTGATTTCTTGACTGCTGCTTCCATGGGTGTTGATTGTGGATCCAAGTAAAATGAAATCCTTCACAACTTCGAAATTTCTCTGTTTATCATGATGTTGCTAATTGTTCCAGCTGTTTTCTTTAAATTGAGGTATAATCCATACTGAAGGCTATAGTTTTTGATCTTCATCAGTAAGTGCTTCAAGTCGTTTTTGCTTTCAGCAGGCAAGAGTGTGTCATCTGCATATCACAGGTTGTTAATGAGTCTTCCACCAATCCTGACACCACATTCATATAGTCCAGCTTCTCAGATTATTTGCTCAGCATACAGATTGAATAAGTATGGTCAAAGGATACAACCCTGATGCACACCTTTCCAGATTTCAAACCATGCAGCATGCCCTTGTTCTGTTCAAATGACAACCTCTTGGTCTATGTTCGATCCACATGAGCACAATTAAGGGTTCTGGAATTCCCTTTCTTCAAAATGTTATCCATAACTTGTTATGATCCACACAAATGCCTTTGCATAGTCAATAAATCACAGGTAAACATATTTCTGGTATTCTCTACTTTAAGCCAAGATCCATCTGACATCAGCATTAGTATCCTTCATTCCATTCAATCCTACTTGAATTTCTGGAAGTTCTCTGTCAATGTATGCCTGCAACCATTTTTGAATTATCTTCAGTAAAAATTTTACTTGCATGCCATATTAATGATATGGTTCAATAATTTCTGCATTCTGTTGGATCACCTTTCTTTGGAATGGGCACAAATACGGATCTCTTCCAGTCGATTGGCCAAGTAGCTATCTTCCAGATTTCATGGCATAGACAAGTGAGCACCCTCAGTGCTATGTCCACTTGTTGAAACATCTCAATTGGTATTTCATTAATTCCTGAAGCCTTGTTTTTCACTAATGCCTTCAGTGCAGCTTGGACTTCCTCCTCCAGTACTATTGGTTCTTGATCATGTGCTGTCTCCTGAAATGGTTGAATCTCTACAAATTCTTTATGGTACAGTGACTCTATGCATTCCTTCCATCTTCTTCTGATGCTTCCCACATTGTTCAATATTTTGTCCATGGAATCCTTCAAAATTGCAACTTAAGGCTTGAATTTTTTTCTGCAAATCTTTCAGCTTGAGAAATGCTAACCATGTGCTTCCCTTTTTGTTTTCTAATTCCAGGTCTTTGCATGTTTCATTATAATACTTTGTCTTTTCAAGCTGTCCTTTGAAATCTGCTCTTCCTCACTTCATCATTTCTTCCATTTACTTTAACTACTGTATGTTCAAGAGTGAAGTTTCAGAGTCTTTTCTGACATCCATTTTGTTCTTTTCTGTCTTTTTAATGACCCTTTGCTTTCTTCATGTATGATGTCCTTGATGTCATTCCACAGTTTGTCTGGTCTCTGGTCATTAGCATTCAGTGCATCAACTCTGTTCTTGAGATGGTCTCCAAATTCAGGTTGGGTATACTCAGGGTCGTATTTTTGGTTCTTGTGGACTTGTTTTAATTTTCTTCAGCTTCACCTTAAAGTTGCACATGAGCAATAGATCGTCTGTTCTGCAGTTGGCCTCTGGCCTTGTTCTAACTGATGATATTGAACTTTTCCATCCTTTCTTTTCACAGATGTAGTCAATTTAATTACTGTATATTCCATTTTGGCAAAATCTACATACACAGTTGTCATTTATGTTGTGGAAAGAAGATATTTCCAAGGAATAAGTCATTGGTCTTGCAAAATTCTATCATGCAATCTCCAACATCATTTCTGTCACTTTCTTCCTATTCTGTCTTTGTCTAAAAGCTCTGCTGAAACCTATCCACCATGGATGATCCTGTTGGTATTTGAAATATTAGTGGCATAGCTTCCAGCATGACAGCACTGCACAAGCCACCACAGTGTGACAAACTGACAGACAAGCAGTGGCAAACAAATATACAATCAATAAATAAAGAAGACAATATCTTAATGTCTCAGAAAGAGCAGACAATATCAAAACATACAGAAAACAGGACCAGGTGGCTCCAGTAAGTGACTAAAATAAAGAATCAGATAACCTTCCAGTAGAAGAAAAGCCCTTGGAACTACCTGGTATGGAACTCAAAAGTCTAATATTCAGGGCTCTCCAAGAGTTTAGAAAAGAGACCAAGGAAAACACAGACAAAATCAAGGAAAAAATAGCCTAAGTTGTGGAAAACACAGACAAGGCAATGAAAGCATAACCAAAATCAAGGAAAACAGACTAAACAATAGAAGAACTCAGAAAAATAATACGAGAACAAAACGTCAAAAATAAATAATTACACATCATACCAAAACAACATCCAGACATACAAAAGATAAAAAACAAAATGTCAAAAATGGACAATTACATGGAAAGTTTTAGGAGCGAATTTGAAAAAACAGAAGACAAAATCAACAAAATTAAGGACAAAACCATTGGCACTACTTTGAGGAAAAATCAGGGAAAACAATGAAAAAAAATAAAAACTATGTGGAACACAATCAAGAGAAAAATTTGCATGTGATCAGAGTTCCAGAACAGGGGGAGAAAATGGAAAACACAGGATTGTTGAGGATTTGCTGGCAGAAAACTTCCCAGATACCATGAAACATGAAAAGCTGACCATCCAAGAAACTCAATGAACTCCAAATAAGATAAACATCAAAAGAAAGTCACCAAGGCATATCATAATCACACTTGGTAACACCAAAGACAAAGAAAGAATCCTGAGAGCAGCTCAAGAAAAGCGAAAAGTCACTTACAAAAGGGAAAAAATAAGACTATACTCTGATTTTTCAGCAGAAACTATGTAAGTATGAAGGCAATGAGATGACATATATAAAACCTTGAAAGAAAAAACTGCCAGCCAAGAAAAGTATATTCTGCAAAACTCTTTCTTAAATACAGTGGCAAAATTAGGACATTTCCAGATAAACTGAAAGTAAGGGAAATTGTAAAAATGAAACCAAACTTACAGGAAATATTAAAAGGAGTCCTTCGGATAGAGAACCAACAACATCAGACAACAACCCAAATCTAGGACATACGACAGCATCAGCCAGATATCCTTGTAGGTAAAGAACTATCAATAACAAAACAAACCTAAAAGATTTAAAACAGGAACCAGAGATGTCAATCTGTAAGTGAGAACAGTGTCAAAACAATAAAGAGGAGGAATAAATGGTGTAGGTATAGAACTTTCAAATGGAGAGGAAGTCAAGGCAATATCAGGTAGTAGAAGACTGGCTTAAACTTAAGAAGATACAGGTACATTTCAAGGTAACCACAAAGAAAGTTAACAAACTTACTCATCCAAATAAAAAAGAAGAAAAACATGAAGGCTCAGTAAACACAAAATCTATAATAATGAAAGAAATGAAGATTCACAAACAAAAGAAACTCAGCAAAGGAAAGATAGGGGAACAAAGAAAATGTCAGCACCACAAAAAAGAACAATAAAATGACACTGTTAACCTCATACCTATTGATAATCACACTGAATTAAATGGCTTAAATGCACCTGTGAAGAGATAGAGGTGGGCAGAATGCATTAAAAAAAAAAAAAAGATCCACCAGTATGCTGTCTACAAAAGACACATCTTAGTCACAAAGACATAAATATATTAAAAACCAAAGCATGAAAAAAATATATAGCAAGCAACTGTTAACCAAAAAAGAGCAGGAACAGCAATACTAATCTCAGGCAAAGTAGACTTTAAGGCAAAATCAACTGTAAAAGACAAGGAAGGACATTACATAATGATTAAAGGGACAATCCACCAAGAACACATAACTTTAATAAATACCTATGCACCCAATGACAGGGCTTGAAAATACATAAAAACAAACTCTAACAGCACTGAAAAGAGAAAAAGACAGCGCCACAATAATATTAGGAGACTTCAATGCACAACTCTCAGTAAAAGAAAGAATATTAAGAAAGAAACTCAGAAAAGATACAGAAGATCTAAAAGCCACTATCAACCAACTTGGCCTCATAGACATATACAGAACACTCCACCCAACAGCAGCAAAGGATACATTCTTTTCCAATGCGCGTGGAACATTCTCCAGAATAGACCACATTTTAAGCCACAAATAACCCTCAATAAAATTCAAAACATCGAAAAGCATTTTCTCGGATTACAACACGTAAAAGTAGAAATCAGCAACAGGAAGTGCGAGGAAAAAAAGTCAAATACATGGAAACTGAATACCATCCTTCTTAAAATCCCCTGGGTAATAGATGAAATCAAAAAATTCCTAGAATCAACTGAGAACGAAAACACATCATACCAAAATCTTTGGCTCTGACAAATCCAACAAAGGTCTAATCTCTAAAATCTATAGGAAATGTCAGCACCTCTACAACAAAAAGACAAATATTCCAATTAAAAAATGGGCAAAAGATATGAACAGACGCTTCACCAAAGAAGACATTCAGGCAGCTAATAGACATATGAAGAAATGCTCAAGATCACTAGCCATTACAGAAATGCAAATCAAAACTACAATGAGATACCATCGCACTCCAACAAGGCTGGCATTAATCCAAAAAACACCACTGCAGGTGCGAACATAAAATGGAACAACAACTATTGAAAATGATAGGGTGCTTTCTTAAAAACTAGAAATAGAAATAGCATATTATTCAGTAATCCCACTCCTAGGGATACATCTTAAAGAAATAAGAGCCGTCACACAAATAGACATAGGTACCACATGTTCACTGAAGCCTTATTCACAATAGCAAAAAGATGAAAACAACCTAAGTGCCCATCAACAGACGCATGGATAAACAAACTATGGCACATACACACAATACAATACTACACAATGTTAAACAACAATGATGAATCCACAAAACATCTCACAACATGGATTAATCTGGAGGGCATTACACTGAGTGAAATAAGTCAATCACAAAAGGACAAATATTGTATGAGACCATTATTATAAAAACCCAGGAAAAAGTTTATACACAGAAAGAAACAATCTTGGATGGTTATGAGAGAGGGGAGAGATGGGGGAGGGGAAATCACTAACTAGATGGTTACTGTTAACTTTGGTGAAGAGAAAGACATACACAATATAGGGGAAGGCAGCACAACTTGACCAAGGCAAAGTCATAGAAGCTTACTAGACATAACCAAACACTTTGAAGGACTGAGCTACTGAGGCTGAGGGCTGGGAACAATGGTCTTCGGGGACATCTAGTTCAACTGGCGTAACATAGTTCATAAAGAAAATATTCTATATACTGCTTTGGTGAGTAGCATCTGGGGTCTTAAAAGCTTGCGGGCAGCCGTGTAAGATACAACTATTGATCTCATCCTGCCCAGAACAAAGGAGAATGAAGAAAACCAAAGACACAAGGAAAATGTTAGTCCAAAGGACTAATAAAAAAAAAAAAAAAAACACCTAAAGCACATAAATAAGAGCCTCCACCAGCCCGAACTCAGAAAAAATAGATGGTGCCTGGCTACCACCACTGACTGCTCTGACAGGGATCAAAATAGAGGGTACGGGAGAGAGTTGGAGAAAAATGTAGAACAAAATTCAAATACACAGAAAGAAAAAAAAAAAAAAACCTGACTTAACTGATCTGACAGAGACTAGAGGAACTCCTGAGACTATGGCCCTCGGACACCCTTCTAACTCAGAACTGAAGCCTCTACCAAAGTTCACCTTTCAGCCAAATGTTAGACAGGCCTATAAAACAAATAACACAAGTGAGGAAGTTGCTTCTTACTTCAATCAAGTATATGAGACCAAATGGGCAACACCTGCCCAAAAGCAAAGACAAGAAGGCAAGAAAGGACAGGAAAATTGGATGAATGAAAATAGGGAGCCCAGCGTAGAAAGAGGGAGAGTGTTGACACAATGCAGGAATTGCAACCAATGTCACAAAACAATTTGTGTACAAATTTTTGAACAAGAAACTAATTTGCTCTGTAAATTTTCACCTAAAGCACAGTAAAATTAAAAAAAGAAAATTTTTTGACCTTTTATTTTATGCAGTAAAATAGTCTGTTTGCTACCTCACTTAACCACAAGTCCCTTGAGGGCAAAGAGTGTCTTATTTTTCTCTCTGTCCCCAACATTTTGCACAGGACAAATATCAATACACATGCATTGAGTGGATCAGTGAGTGAAGGAATAAATTAATTACTAGTTAATTGATGGTCTTGAAGAAATGGTGATGCCACTGACAGAATGGGATATCAAGAAGGAGAGCTAGACTAGTGCAACAAGAAAACTGTGACAAAACAGGTTTCATCTCAATATGAGAAAGAACTTTATCTAGGTCAAATGTACCCAAAGATGACCTCTGCTTCAGCAGGAGGTGATGATGGTCACAATAAAGATAGCTACCACTTATCTCAAGTTAATCTCACGTAACCCTAACTCCAGCCTGGTGACACAGGAGCTATACCATCCTCACTCTACAGGTGAGAAAACTGAGTCTCAAAGAAATTATGTAATTCACCCAGGCCACAAAGCTGGTAAGTACACCTGCTTCTCATTTAATGACACAGTTAGGTCTTAAAGACCAGATGGTTATGCAAAAATGGAGGATGACCACATCGGATCACAAAATGGAGAATGATTACAACATTATATAATTGCCAAATTTCATCATCACATGAATGACAAACCACTGAGAATCATGGCCCAGCCAAGCTGACACATAACCTTGACCATCACAACCAGTGTTACTCTCGCCTAGCTTCTTGGCTTTTGTTACTGCCAGATGCACACTGTTAATGCACGAATTAATCTGGTAGTATATTTTTTACTATTTTTGTAAAAGCAAAATGTCAGATAAGGAGATAGTTGATAAGTGAGAATTGGGTGTAGTGGAGCTGGGGCTTAAAGCACAAACTTGTCGGACTCCAGAACCTCGCTGCCTCTCAAACAGCAAACTTCCAGTCCCTGGGGTGCTTATCTGATGAGCTTCATGCCATTAGTCCCTTGTCCTCACCCTGGCATTGTGTTGCACTCACATGGCCTCCTCCCTGGGCCTTGCTCCTTGAAGACCACCCCATCTTCGAGTGGAGAGGTCGCTGGAAGGCTTTTTTGGGGGCTCGGATGCGGTGCATCTGGGGAAACGGGGTGGAGTGGTAGGTTAGTTCCTTCACAGTAGGCGTAGATCTCCATGCCATCTGGGGGCTGATTTTCTAATCTTACTCAGCCTCTTCCAGGGTGTCTTTGAGCAATAAAAGATTGTTGTTAGTTGCAACTGAGTGGGCTCTGAGTTTTGGTGACCCCACGTACCACAAAACAAAATGTTGCCCGATTCTGTATCATCTTCATAATTATTGGTGTGCTTGAGAACATTTTTGAGGCCACCATGCATTCTGAGTGCCTTCCAACCTAGAAGGCTCATCTTTCAGCACTATATCAGACAATATTCCATCGTGATCCACAGAGTTTACACTGACTGATTTTTGGAAGTCCATCTTAGCCTGGAAGCTCCACTTAAACCTGTCCACCACAAGTGACTCTGCCACCACAGTAGGACAAACTGACAGATGGATGCTGAGTCAATTCTGACTCACAGTGACCCTATAGGACAGACTAGAACTGCCCCGTAGGATTTCCAAAGCTGTAAATCTTTACAGAAGCAGATTGCCACATCTTTCTCTCACAGAGCAGCCGGTGATTTCAAACCACCAGCCTTTCAGTTAGCAGCTGAGCATTTAACCATTGTACTACCAAGGCTCAGGCAAAGGAATCGCCTTGCCAAAAGAAAGGTTTGGCCTTTGACTGGCTCCTAGGAGGCAATCTGTAAACTCTTGGAATGTCATGTCTGATAAGATTGTCTTTGTTTATCTGAGAGCCTTGGACCACACCAGATAGCCTATGCTAAGAATGTGAGTTTTGGTGAGAGTCTTGAGCCACTCAGTATCAGCTTGACCTCTGTAGGGGCTGGAAACGTAAATCAGCCATGTGAATATTCAGCCACGTTTATGTGACTGACCCCCAATAAAAAACTCTGAACACTGAGACTCAAGTGAGCTTCCCTGTTTGGTAATACTTAACACGTGTTGTCACACATAGTTACTGAGAGAAGTAAGCACTGTCCCCACAACTCCACTGGGAGAGAACAACTGGAAGTCCTGCACCTGGTTTCACCTGAACCCTGCCCTATGTGCCTTTTCCTGTTGCTAATTTTAATCTGTATCTTTTCGCTGTAATAAACCATAACAGTGAGTATAACATCTTTACTGAGTTCTGTGAATTCTCCTAACAAATTAAGGGTGATCTTGAGGACCCCCAAACAGCATTCCTCTTGACCCCCATCACTCCTGCCTGCTCCCTGTTATCACCCTCTTTTCAGATCTAGACTTAGCTCTCTCCATGTTCCTTTGCACCTGCCTCTTTGGAGTGCTTTGTCTCCAAGTTTCCATTGCCCAGAGATGGCACACATGGCATCCAGGAATCAGCCCAGCCAGGCCTGTGGTTCTTGCTTCTAGAAATCCCAGCCCAGGCTGTAGCACTCAGCTCCTTCCTACTCAGGGAAGGAAGATCAGAGAGTGCCCCACTGAAGCTGGATCGGTGCTTGGTAGGGATGACATAAAACCAAGAAGAGGGAAAAAGAGATGAACTAGATGATCTTTAAGCCTTGCTCAAATCCTAAAGTGCTGATTCTTAGACTTGTCAATTGGCTTGTATGATTTGAGCTTGAGGCAATGACAGGATTTTCAAGTGGAAATATCTTCTCAAATGCCTGCAGAGAAGGCTGGGTAGACCAATCTGGGTGGGGGGTGGTAGAATAATCTCAGGACTGGGCTCTGCTGGGGAGGCCAGAGGCAAGCAGGGAAGTCAGACTGCATGCAGAGACTTGGGAGCCCGGAAACCAACTAGTCAGGCTGCTTTTCTAAGATCAGCTTCAGTTTTTCAGAACTTGCCAGGGAAGTTTCCCCTTTCCTCCTTGCCAACTTCTCTTCCGCACCTGGCACCAAAGGGCCTAGCCTCAAAGTCACAATTATGAAAGCTATGCAAGGATGCTAATTGCTGTATCTGACCTCCCTTCAGATAACAAGGGAATTGCTCTCCCTAATTAGCCCTGCTGCCAGTAGACCAGCAAAGCCAAATGTTTATTATGGGATGAATGCACTTACTGTAAATTTTGACATATGCTGTGGAAAGATGTTGGATAAATAAGACTTCAGAGGCATGGGTTGTTTAAATAATGAATACCCGCTGCTGTGAGTGATAAGGGGAATAGGGGCAGGACAACAAAAAGCAAAAGATCCCTGAGCAGTGCTCAGCACCTGGGAGCAGACTCAGCTGGTCAGGGAGAGCAGAGGGAGGCATCCGGGATGGGGGCAGGAAGCCTAGGATAAAGAAGAGACAGCAGCCTCTGACATTCTCACCTGGCTGGCTGGAACCTCAGCCGTCCTGTTGTCATCCAGAAACTTCCTCCAATCCCTGCACCCACTCAGAGTCCCTTGGAAAGAGTCCTTGGGAGCAATAGCAAAGTGTAAGGAGAAAAATGTCAACCCTCCTCCATGGACTCTGAAGCAGATGCCTGTCTGAACACACCCTGAGTTAATTGCTGCCGATGCCTTGCTTTTTTCCAGGGAAGAGAGGGTGAGTACATGGAAGCCTAATCTAGTGCTTGGGCTTCCTGGGCTGGGTCAAGATATGCAGAGAAAATCGTTCCACCCAATTAGGAATCCTGAGATCACGGCCCTCTAAGGCTTTTAGGAAGGGAGTCTGTTGATTTTATGGGTTCGTTTTCTCCCCCACAGGCCTGGTTCTGGTACAGCCGACCACATACTGTGAAGGAAAGATACCCACACTGCATCAAGAACAGCCCCCGTTCCCGTGGGTCTTATCACAAGGGGCAGTCCACAACCCGCTCTCCTGAAGATTGCTAACTTTACTTCTTTCAGTTCTTAAGGTTCCACCCAATCAAGGAGAAAGACACCTTCTCATCTCAGTGAATGGGATTTATAGACAAATATATATTGGTGTAAGGGGGGCAGAGGGACTTCTGGTAACTGCATATTCAGCCAAGCTCCACAGAGACCACACCTATTTCAGACACACAGCCCAGCCCTGGACCCCAGCTTGGCCAGCCTACAGTCTACACCTCAGTCCACTGGTGCAAATACATTGAGTCGCTGCCCTCACCTCTGCTCTATCTCATTCATGTCCCCCTAAATGCCTCTCAGTATGAGTTTTAAATATGAACTTGATGAGAAAAGACCTAGTCAAGGGCCTTTATGCTGTACTGTAAGGAATTTGCTTTTACCTTAGTTGGGCACTGGAGAATGACTGAGGGTTTGCAGATAAGAATAGACCTATCAAGTTGGTGTTTCAGAAAGGTATATCAGTAGCAGTGAAGCGAGTGAGCCAAAAAGGGTGATCTTGGAGACAGAGTTGCCCACTGGCAGGCTGCTATAATTATCCTAATAAGCTGTGGCCAACAAGCCCAAATCTCAGCATCTTACAAATGACACAGGTTTATTTCTCATTCATGTAATACATTCCGTAGGGGCCGGTGGAGGCCTCTGCTCCATTCAGTCAATCAGGGACCCAGGCTTTGGAATTTGCTGTGGAAGGGAGGAGACCGCTGGAGAGCTATGCACTGGCTCTTCTATGGTTCAACCTAGAAATGACACATGTCCTTTCTCCTCACAGCTCATTGACCAGATCTAGTCTTCCACCTTAGTGCAAGAGGGCTGGGAAATGAGGAGGAATGTTCTAGAAGCAGCACTATTTATGCCCCAGATCATATCAGAGGGGATGAGGAAATTAGCATTACGTTAAGAGCTATGGCTGCTAACCAAAAGGTTGGCAGTTTGAATCTACCAGCCACTCCTTGGAAACCCTCTGGGGCTGTTCTACTCTGTCCTATAATGTCCCTATGAGTTGGAATTGACTCAGTGGCAACAGGTTTGGTTTTTGTTTTTTTTTTTTTAAGTAATGCTTTTCAGAGTTCCTGGGTGGTACAAGTGGTTAACACACTCAGCTACTAACCAAAAGGTTGGAGGTTTGAGTCCATCAGGGGCTCCTTGGAAGAAAAGTCTGTTGACCTACTTTTAAAAAATCAGGCGGGGAAAACCCAAGGGAGCACAATTCTACTCTGACATACATGGAGTCACCAGAAGTCGGAGTCAACTCAGTTTGGGGTTTTAGTAATGATTTTCAGCCCCACGGTCCTCTCCTTTACACATCTGCACAAGCATAGAACCAGAGACCTAGTAGGTATCAGATCTAGACCACCCCCTCAATTTGTAGATGGAGAAACTGGGGCTGGGAGAAAGCTTGTGACTGGCTCATGTTACACAGAGAGTCCCCTGCCAGGCTGCCCCCTAGCTGCTTTCCCGGGTAGCATTGACCATCTAGCACCAATCCACTTGGTCTCTCCTGGCTTGTTCACTGGCTCTTTCTGCCCGGTAATTTTTATTTCATTATTCTCCTCCTTCATTCTGAGGAACTTCCAAATGTCATTCTTTCTTTAGTTTTTCACCTCCACAGAGCCCTCCTTTTCTTTGTCTCCCTCCCTCGGGCAGGCTCTTTCGCTGTGAAGGGCTCTTTTTTTCTCCTCCTACAGAGCTCACTGACCTTTTCCTCTTCTCCGCAGGACAAAGCCCGGCCTGGCACACTCCTAACAGGAATTGGCTCTAGAAGTTCCGGTAATTGCTCCTTATTATTGAGTCTGTGAAGCAAGTCTTGGCCAGGGCGGGCCCCCTCCGTTTTACCCGTGCTCTGCCTGCTCACTTGCTGAAATCAGGCTGCAGATGGGCTGCTAACGAGGTGACCAATTAACAAACGCTAAATAACCCCAAAAGGCTGTTTTTCTCCGTGGTCTGATTTCCAGGCCCCTTTGTTCCTCCTTGGGAACCTGTGACAGGGCCACAATGGGACTGTTCCCAAACCTGACCCTGTGAGAAGCTGACCTACTCATTTCATGGTCACAAGACCCCATTATCCGGACCCCTCTGCTTTGGGGGTCATGGGAGCAAAGAGGATTCTGTCCTCTCAGGAATAATAATAGATCTATCCCACATTATAGACCACTTCCAAAAAACCAAACCCATTGCCATGGAGTTGATTCCGACTCACAGCAACCCTACAGGACCGAGAGTAGAACTGACCCATAGGGTTTCTAAGACTAAATCTTTATGGAAGCAGACTGCCATATCTTTCTCCCGCAGAGCAGCTGGTGAGTTCAAACTGCCCAACTTCTGGGTTAGCAGCCATGCGCCTTAACCACTGCAGCACCAGGGCTCCTTCTCGACCACTTACCATAAGGCTTTCCATTCACTCATTTATTCAAGCAAACATAAAATGAGTACTTCTTATGTGCCAGCCACTACACTGAACATTTCTGACCTTAGACCTGAGTTAGCAGGGTCCACTCCTCAGGGGACCTGGTACTTTGGAGTATCTTCCTCAAAATTTTCTCTAAGTCCCTCTCTGGTGCCTGGCACGTGCTAGAGCTGGCAATGCTGACCAGGTGAGGTGCCCTGAGTTCTGCGTGGGCTTCTTTCCTCTTTATCCCCTTAGGGAGTCCTCTGACCCTGACCCTCTACTTACCCCCCAACACATACATGGGGTTGACCAGATGCCCTGAGGTGACCTACACCTGTGAGATCTCTTCCAGGGGCATGGACTGTTGAGTCAATTGTTCCCCCTGACCACTGTAGTATTTCTTTCATGGGGCTCCATTTAGGTTGGCTCACCAGAATGGTGCTGACATGCTGACTTTGGGTGACTCAAATCATTTATATAGACAGAGGTCCCACAAAAAAATATTTGTGCAGGGCCCCACACACCCTAGGTGTGGCCCTGATGTTGGGTACTAGAGATATGGTAGCCAGCAAAACAGATAGAATCTTTGTCCCATGACAGTCACAGACAAATAGAACTTGAAGGAAAAGACAAGGTATATGAGACTCCATGACAGGGAGAGCTGACTGTATGACATAAGTGCACCTATTAGCTCCTTTTTACAAATGAGGAAACTGAGGCACAAAGATGTTGGGTACCTTGCCCGATGGCACATGGCAGTAGAACCAGAAGTAGACTGTGTCACTTCCTTCCTTGGAAACCATTTAGTTCAGAACTTCCCCCATATGATTGGCTGAAGGAAAAATACTCTGATCCGGAAGCAGGGGGATGGTAGTTTGAGGACAATTTTAGTAGCAAGTGAAAGAAAACCCGGCTCAAACTGATTCAAGGGAAAAAAGCAGGGAGGGGGTGCAATTAACTGGCTCTTAAAAGGTCCAAAGGTGTTTATCTTCAGGCATGGCAGGATCTAGGTGCTCAGATGATATTATCAAGGATCAGTCTCTCTCCTCTTTCCACTATTTTTTAATTGAGGTAAAACTTACAGGTAGTAAAGTGTACAGATCTTAAATGTAGAACTCTATTTCTACATACACAGCCATCACCCAGATCAAGATGTAGAAATTCTAGCACTTCATGAGGCTCTCTCTTGCCCCACTGCAGTCAATAACCCCTTAAGGTTAGCCATTATGCTGATTTTTTATCATTTTAGATTAATTTTTCCTATCCTGGATTTCACATAAATGAAATCATACAGTAGGTACTCTTATGTGACTGACTTTGTTCAGTCAAGATTGTGATTGTGAAATTCATGTTACTTGTGAATAACAGGAGTTTTTTTCATTGCTGTGTAGTATTCCGTGATATATATACATATATCATACATTATTACTGACAGACACAGATCTTTTTCAGTTTTTCTCTATTATCAATAAAGCTGCTATGAGGATTTTCCTTTGTCTCTTGGTGGACACAAGCATTCATTTCTACCTAGGAGCAGAGTTGATGAAAAATAGACTACATGTATGTTTAGCCTTGATAAAACATGTACTTCCAATCAGTTTTCTAAAGCAGTTATACAATTTATACCCCTCTCAGTAGGATTTTTAATTGGTTTTTCTGCCTTTTGCTTACTGATTTGTAGGATTCTTTTTTTTTTTTTTAATATATTCTGAATATTAGTCCTTTTTCACATAAATAAGTCGGAAATATCTTCACTCAGTCTGTGCTTTGCTTCTTTCTCTTAATGGTGTGTGTGTTTTAATGAATATAAGTTCTTAATTTTCATGAAGTTCAATTTAACAATGATTTTATGGTTAGCATTGTGTGTGTGTGAGTGTAAGCCTGTGTGTATCCTGTCTAGGAAAACTTTGAGTATCCCAAAGGCATGAATATATCCTCCTTGGGTTCCTTCTAGAAATTTGGTTGTTTTAGCTTTCATATTTAGATCTATGATCTGCTTGCATTAATACTTGTGAATGATATGAGGTAGGGGTCAAGGTTTATTTTTTCCACATGAATAACCAATTAATCTAACACCATGTATTAAAAAATGCATCCTTTCCCCTGAATTGTAGGGGAACATTTGTTGTAAATCAGGTGACCGTAAATGAGTCTTCACTATTTTTATTAGCCACTGACATGGCGGCTCTATTTTGCCCCAGTCTTAACATCTAATCTATTTAACAGCCCCAGGTAAAAAGAATTCCTCTTTCCATCAGTACTCATTGACCAACTTGGGTTTCCATACTAATCCTTGAATCAATCACTATGGTGAAACGCAAAGAGGCCTGGGTTATCTGGCTATCCCCTGAAGGTGGACTGGAGGGTAAGGAGACCAGCCCCACCTAACCCCGTATATTGAGGTAGGAGAGGTGTGGTTCTTCAAAGGAAACCTGGGATGCTATAACCAAAAGAATGAGAAACAGATGCTGGAGCAAACAAAACAAAAACTACTTAGAGAAACACTATGGCCATTGGAAGGCTCCTAGATCTTCCAAGTTGTCATTCTCCAGCTCTGACTTCATCATGGAGCATTCTTGGGCACCATGCTCCATGTGAAGCCCTGCAGGTGGCACAGAGAAGCTTTAAGACTTCATTCATCCTTGCCCTCAAGTATCCCACCTCTTCCTGCTCTGATGACAGATAAGATTAAGGAACCTGAGGAATGGCTCAGCATTACTGGATCTCTTGGGCTACTGAAGGAAATCTGGGCAAGGCTGGATACTTCAGAACTGCCACTGTCAGGCTGCCCAGGAAAGGTGCATCTGGAGAGCTTCACATGCCTCACTTCACCTCGTGTGATTTCCAATGAGACATCGCTCCACTGGGGACTAATGACATGAGGGGAGTTGAGCAGGGAGGCTGTAATTTCCAATATGCACCAGCCCGTCATTACTAGCAGGAAATGGATTTTTGCTGGGTAATCAAAGTCAAATCCCTCACTTTCCAACCCTTAAATGTCCCCCCGCCACCAGCCCCGTCACATACAAGGTGCCCTAACTGCACCCTACTTCCTGAGTTCCCAGCAAACAAAGCCCAAGTCAGGCTCTCTGCCATTCCTTCTCCCCTCCCCAAAGGAGATGAGCTCAGTTTTGCCCAAGAACTAGAAACCATCCTCTCCTGGGAGACCTGGATCCGCTTGTGGTGAGGGAGGTACAGAGAGAAGGACAGGGAAGTAGGAGGGTGAGGTCAAAAGAGGGGGGTCTTCACCTGGGGGGAGTGCAGGAGAAATAAAACAACGATGTCAGAGGTTTAATCAACCTTTGAAGACTTCACAGTGTTTGGACAGAAGCATGTGAATAATATTCATTTGGATTGGCACCTGTGCGCACCAGTGAAAGGAAAATAGCATTTTGTCTCAGTTGTGATGAGAAGCAAGCAGCCTGGGGAGACAGGCTGTACATCTCCTGGAAGCTGTGAAGGGGCGTTTTTTTCCCCCCTTTTGTTTCCCTCTCAGTGTGACCCTGTGACACCTTGAAAATTCAGTGCTCAGAATCAATGACTAATATTCCCTTTTCTGCTTCTCTAGACAGAGAGGGAACAAGAAAATGCCCGGTAAGGGCACTCAGCCGGGATACGAGAGGCCTGGTTTCTGGTTCCATTCCTGTCACTGGCCTGTTAGCTGTTCTTGGACAAGAGAGTTTATGCCTCTGGGTCTTGGGTTCCCCAGGTGTCATGTGCAGAGGATTTGTCTGTCCTTCCAGACTTTCCGGTTTGTTGCGAGGATCACAGTTATGAAAGGTGACCCAGAAACTTAGAGCGTTATTTGAGGGCGACACCACTCCCCATCTAAAAGAAGCCTGAAGACATTCTATTTCCTTCAATCTGTCTTGACTGACAAGACACATGAAGTGGCATCAAGGGACTGAGTGCCAGCTGATGAGCCCTTACATTCTTTTTTTTTTTTTTTAATTTTTATTGTGCTTTAAGTGAAAGTCTACAAATCAAGTCAGTCTCTCACACAAAAATCCATATACACTTTGCTACACACTCCCAATTACTCTCCTCGCAATGACACAGCCCGCTCACTCCCTCCACTCTCTCTTTTCATGTCCATTTCACCAGCTTCTAACCCCCTCTACCCTCTCATCTCCCCTCCAGGCAGGAAATGCCAACATAGTCTCAAGTGTCCACTCGATCCAAGAAGCTCACTTCTCACCAGCATCCCCCTCCAATCTATTGTCCAGTCCAATCCATGCCTGAAGAGCTGGCTTTGGGAATGGCTTCTGTCCTGGACCAACAGAAGGTCTAGGGGGCCATGACCACCAGGGTCCTTCCAGTCTCAGTCAGACCATTAAGTCTGGTCTTCTGAGAATTTGGGGTTGGCATCCCACTGCTCTCCTGCTCCCTCAGGGATTCTCTGTTGTGTTCCCTGTCAGGGCAGTCATCGGTTGTAGCCGGGCACCATCTAGTTCCTCTGGTCTCAGGATGATGTAGTCACTGGCTCATGAGGCCCTTTCTGTCTCTTGGGCTCATAATTGCCTTGTGTCCTTGGTGTTCTTCATTCTCCCTTGATCCAGGTGGGTGGAGACCATTTGATGCATCTTAGATGGCTACTTGTTAGCTTTTAAGACCCCGAACGCCACTGTTTAAAGTGGGATGCAGAATGTTTTCTTAATAGATTTTATTATGCCAAATGACTTAGATGTCCCCTGAAACCACGGTCCCAGATACCTGCCCCTGCTACACTGGCCTTCGAAACATTCAGTTTATTCAGGAAACTGCTTTGCTTTTGGTTTAGTCCAATTGTGCAGACCTTCCCTGTATTGCATGCTGTCTTTTCCTTCACCCAAAGTAGTTCTTACCTACTATCTAATTAGTGAATGCCCCCTCCCACCCCCCTCCCTCCCCGCCTCATAGTCACAAAAGAATATTTTCTTCTCAGTTTAAACTATTTCTCAAGTTCTTATAACAGTGGTCTTATACAATATTTGTCCTTTTGCAACTGACTAATTTCACTCAGCATAATGCCTTCCAGTTTCCTCCATGTTATGAAATGTTTCACAGATTCCTCTCTGTTCTTTATCGATGCATAGTATTCTGTTGTGTGAATATACCATAAATTATTTATCCATTCATCCGTTGAAGGGCACCTTGGTTGCTTCCATCTTTTTGCTATTGTAAACAGTGCTGCAATAAACATGGGTGTGCATATATCTGTTTGTGTAAAGGCTGTTATTTCTCTAGGATATATTCCAAGGAGTGGGATTGCAGGATCGTATGGTAGTACTATTTCTAGCTTTTTAAGGAAGCGCCAAATCGATTTCCAAAGTGGTTGTACCATTTGACATTCCCACCAGCAGTGTAGAAGTGTTCCAATCTCTCCACAGCCTCTCCAACATTTCTTATTTTGTGTTTTTGGGATTACTGCCAGCCTTGTTGGAGTGAGATCAAATCTCATTGTAGTTTTGATCTGCATTTCTCTAATGGCTAATGATCATGAACATTTCCTCATGTATCTATTAGCTACCTGAACATCTTCTTTAGTGAAGCGTCTGTTCATATCTTTTGCCCATTTTTTAATTGGGTTATTTGTCTTTTTGCAGTTGAGTTTTTGCAGTATCATGTAGATTTTAGAGATCAGGTGCTGATCAGAAATGTCACAGCTAAAAACTTTTTCCCAGTTTTGTAGGTGATCTTTTTACTCTTTTGATGAAGTCTTTGGATGAGCATAGGTGTTTGATTTTTATAGGAGCTCCCAGTTATCTGGTTTTTCTTCTACATTCTTTACAATGTTTTGTATACTGTTTATGGCATGTAGTAGGGCTCCTAACGTTGTCCCTATTTTTTCTTCCGTGATCTTTATTGTTTTAGATTTTATATTTAGGTCTTGGATCCATTTTGAGTTAGTTTTTGTGCATGGAGTGAGGTATGGGTCTTGTTTCATTTTTTTGCAGATGGATATCCAGTTATGCCAGCACCATTCGTTAAAAAGACTGTCTTTTCCCTAGTTAACTGTTTTGGGGCCTTTGTCAAATATCAACTGCTCCGATGTGGATGGATTTATGTCTAGATTCTCAATTCTGTTCCATTGGTCCATGTATCTGTTGTTGTACCAGTACCTGGCTGTTTTGACTACTGTGGCGGTATAATAGGTTCTAAAATCAGATAAAGTAAGGCCTCCCACTTTGTTCTTCTATTTCAGTAATGCTTTATTTATCCAGGGTCTCCTTCCCTTCCATACGATGTTGGTGATTTGTTTCTCCATCTCCTTAAAGAATGTCGTTGGGATTTGGATCAGAATTCCATTAAATGTATAGATCGCTTTTGGTAGAATAGACATTTTTATAATGTTAAGTCTTCCTATCCCCGAGCAGGGTATGTTCTTCCACTTAGGTAAGTCTCTTTTGGTTTCTTGCAGAAGTGTACTGTAGTTTTCTTTGTATAAGTCTTTTACATCTCTGGTAAGAATTATTCCTAAGTATTTTATCTTCTTGGTGGCTACTGTAAATGGCATTGATTTGGTGATTTCCTCTCTGATGTTCTTTTTGTTGGTGTAGAGGAATCCAGTGGATTTTTTTATGTTTATCTTGCATCCCGATACTCTGCTCAACTATTATTTTTAATAATTTTCTGGAGGATTCCTTAGGGATTTCTGTGTATAAGATCATGTCATCTGCAAATAGAGATATTTATACTTCACCCTTGCCAATCTGGATGCCCTTTATTTCTTTATCTAGCCTAATTGCTCTGGCTAGGACTTCCAGCACAATGTTGAATAAGAGTGGTGATAAAGGGCATCCTTGTCTGGTTCCTGATCTCAATGGGAATGTTTTCAGGCTCTCTCCATTTAGGGTGATGTAGGCTGTTGGCTTTGTATAGATGCCCTTTATTATGTGGAGGAATTTTCCTTCTATTCCTATTTTGCTGAGAGTTTTTATCATGAATGAGTGTTGAACTTTGTCAAATGCCTTTTCTGCATCAATTGGTAAAATCGTGTGATTCTTGTCTCGTTTTATTTATGTGGTAGATTATATTAATTGTTTTTCTAATGTTGAGCCATCCGTGCATACCTGGCATGAATCCCACTTGGTCATGGTGAATTATTTTTTTGATATGTTGTTGAATTCTATTGGCTAGAATTTTGTTGAGGATTTTTGCACCTACATTCATGAGGGATATAGCTCTATAATTTTCTTGTGGTGTCTTTACCTGGTTTTGGTATCAGGGATATGGTGGCTTCATAGAATGAGTTTGGTAGCATTTCATCCTTTTCTATCCTCTGAAATACCTTTAGTAGTAGTGGTGTTAACTCTTCTCCAAAAGTTTGTCAGAACTGTGCAGTGTAGCCGCCAGGACCAGGGCTTTTTTTTGTTGGGAGTTTTTGATTACCTTTTCAATCTCTTCTTTTGTTATGGGTCTATTTAGTTCTACCTCTGTTTGTTTCAGTTTAGGTAGGTAATGTGTTTCTAGGAATTCATCTATTTCTTCTAGGTTTTCAAATTTGAGTATAATTTTTTGTGGTAATCTGATATGATTCTTTTAATTTCGGTTGGGTCTGTTATAATATTGCCCCTCTCATTTCTTATTCGGGTTATTTGTTTCCTCTCCTGTTTTTTTCTTTTGTCAGTTTGGCCTGTGGTTTATCAATTTTGTTGATTTTTTTCAAAAAACCAGCTTTTGGTTTTGTTAATTCTTCTTATTGTTTTTCTGTTCTCTATTTCATTTAGTTCAGCTCTAATTTTTATAATTTGTTTTCTTCTTGTGCCTGTGGGTTTCTTTTGTTGTTCTCTTCCTATTTGTTCAAGTTGTAGTGATAATTCTTTGAATTTGGCCCTTTCTTCTTTTTGGATGTGTGCATTTATTGATATAAATTGGCCTCTGAGCACTGCTTTTGCTGTGTCCCAGAGGTTTTGATAGGAAGTATTTTCATTCTCGTTGCATTCTATGAATTTCCTTATTCCCTCCTTAATGTCTTCTAGAATCCAGTCATTTTTGAGCAGGGTATTGTTCAGTTTCCAAGTGTTTGATTTCTTTTCCCTGCTTTTCCTGTTATTGATTTCCACTTTTATGGCCTTATGGTCAGAGAAGATGCTTCGTAATATTTCAATGTTTTGAATTCTGCTAAGGCTTGCTTTATGACCTAATATGTGATCTATTCTAGAGAATGTTCCACGTGCACTAGAAAAGAAAGTATACTTGGTTGCTGTTGGGTGGAGTGTTCTGTATATGTCTGCGAGGTCAAGTTGGTTGATTGTGGCATTTAGATCTTCTGTGACTTTATTAAGCTTCTTTCTGGATGTCCTGTCCTTCGCCGAAAATGGTGTGTTGAAGTCTCCGGCTATTATTGTGGAGTGTCTATCTCACTTTTCAATGCTGATAGAGTTTGTTTTATGTATCTTGCAGCCCTGTCATTGGGTGCATAAATATTAAATATGGTTATATCTTCTTGGTGTATTGTCCCTTTAATCATTATATAGTGTCCTTCCTTATCCTTTATGACGGGCTTAACTTTAAAGTCTATTTTGTCAGAAATTAATATTGCCACTCCCGCTCTTTTTTGATTGTTGTTTGCTTGATATATATTTTTTCCATCCTTGAGTTTTAGTTTGTTTGTGTCTGTAAGTCTAAGGTATGTCTCTTGTAGGCAGCATATAGACGGATCTTGTTTTTTAATCCATTCTGCCACTCTTTGTCTCTTTACTGGTGCATTTAGTCCTTTTACATTCAGTGTAATTATGGATAGGTATGAATTTAGTGCTATCATTTTGATGTCTTTTTTTGTGTGTTGTTGAAAGTTTCTTTTTCCCACTTGATTTTATGTGCTGAGTAGATATTCTTTATATGTTGTCTTTTCCTCATATTTATTGTTGATTTTGTTTCTGCCAAGTCTGTATTTTTCCCTTGGATTTCATTTTGATGAGTAGGACAGTTTGTCTCCTTTGTGGTTACCTTATTATTTACCACTATTTTTCTAAATTTAAAACTAACTTTTATTTCTTTGTATCGCCGTATCTTCCTCTCCATATGGAAGGTGTATGATTTCATTTCTTAGTCCCTCTTTATTATTTCAATGTTGTCTTTTTTTATGTAATAACATCGCCATTACCCTGTTTGGGGCTATATATATATATATATATATATATAAATCATGCTTTGTTTTTTTGGATTTCCCTGTCTGGGTTCCCTTCTGATTACTCTGCCCAGTGTCCTAGTCTTGGGTTAATACCTGATATTATTGAGTTTCTAACCAAAGAACTCCCTTTAGTATTTCTTGTAGATTTGGTTTGGTTTTTACAAATTCCCTAAACTTGTGTTTATCTGGAAATATCTTAATTTCACCTTCATATTTAAGAGACAGTTTTGATGGATATATGATTCTTGGCAGGCAATTTTTTTCCTTCAATTTTTTAAATATGTCATCCCATTGCCTTCTTGCCTGCCTGGTTTCTGCCGAGTAGTCTGAACTGATTCTTATTGGGTCTCCTTTGTGGGTGACTTTTCATTTATCCCTCTCTGCTCTTATAATTCTCTCTTTATCTTTGGTTTTGGCGAGCTTGATTATAATATGTCTTGGTGACTTTCTTTTAACATCTACCTTATGTGGAGTTTGATGAGCATCTTGGATAGATAGGTATCTTCTCGTCTTTCACAGTATCAGGGAAGTTTTCTGCCAACAGATCCTCAACAATTTTCTCTGTGTTTTCTGTTATCCCTCCCTGTTCTGGTACTCCAATCACTTGTAGGTTATTTCTCTTGATAGAGTCCCACATGATTCTTAAGGTTTCTTCATTTTTTAAAATTCTTTTATCTGATTTTTCTTCAAATATATTAGTTCTAAGTGATTTATCTTCGAGTTCAGAAATTCTAGCTTCTACTTGCTCAGTTCTGCTCCTCTGACTTTCTATTGAGTTGTCTACTTCTGTAATTTTATTGTTAATCTTCTGAATTTCTGATTGCTGTCTGTCTATGGATTTTTCCAGCTTATTAAACTTTTCATTATGTTCCTGAATAATCTTTCTAATTTCTTCAGTTGCTTTATCTGTGTGTTCCTTGGCTTGCTCTGCCTATTGCCTCATTTCCTTCCTGATGTCTTGAAGGGTTCTGTATATTAAACTTTTGTATTCTGCATCTGGTAATTCCAGGAATGCACTTTCATCTAGAAGATCCCTGGATTCTTTGTTTTAGAGCCTGTCGAGGTGATCATAGTCTGTTTCTTCATGTTACTTGATATTGATTGTTGTCTCTGAGCCATCTATAAGTTATTATATTAGTTTTTGCTTGCTTACTGTGTCGTGGCTGCTTGCTTTGTTTTGTTTTGTTATACCCCTATGGGTTGCTTGAGTGAGCTAGTTTGAATATTTTCGCCTTTGGAGCTCTGGTGTCCTGTCCCCAGCTGGCTAGAGCTATTATCAGGTATACCAGTCTAGGAGTCCATTCAGTTTTCTTGTATGAATTCAGCTCAGGTTTCCAGGTAGCTGAGCATCAAGTGTGTGGTACAGGCTCTGTCCTACAGTCTTAAAGGGGCAGGGGTGATTGACGTATATACCGGTATCTGGTTGCAGCAGGGGGTCACTCTCTGAACAAGGCAGGGGGCTGAGAACCGACCCCCAAGTGTCTCTGAGGAAAATGCATCTCTGTTCCCTAGAGTGTGCTGGTCGGTGGGTTCTGCAGAGGGATCATGGGCACCCAATGTTTTTGGTTGTAAGGATTGGGAGGTACCAGTTATCTTTGGACCCTTCTCGTGGGTGGCTGGGTGACCTGTGTGGAGCTACCAGTCCATAGGTCCATGATGTGGGTACGTGAGGACCTTGTTTAATAGACAAAGCAATGTCAAACAACAAACACCCAACTGTCCACCACACAGCTGAAATGGTTGGAGTTTGCCAACAAGGGCCTAGTCTCCCGAAATAGGCCCACATAGGTCCATGCAGAAGGGAAAGGTGCTCAAGGTCCGTGGGCAGTTTATGCTTGGACAGGAGCCACTTCTGTCCTGAGCTCCCCCACTTAATGGAGGTAGCAAATTATCTTTTCCCTGCAATTTCAAATTTTTTCCTTCCCCAAGGCTGGGAGGATGGCTCTAGGTGCTCACCAGGGTCTATCTCAGGCCCAGGAATTCAGCCACTGAAGCCGGCTTGCGGGTGAGGTGGTAGGCATGGTAAAATATACACAAGTAGTTAGCTTTTGCCGAGAGCGCCATTCTCCTCGGGTTCTGCAGGTTCGAACAGGTTGTGTGGCTGGCTTCTTCTCCCTGAGGAACCTGCAGCCAAACACTAGTACCAGCCTGCCGCCGCCGCTGCAGCCGCTCCGGGAATGGTGCCTGAGGGATCCTCATGATTCAGGTCCGGTAACTTCTCTCCGCTCCTGAACGATCTCTTCCTCCCCTTGCCCCTCAGTTCATTGTCTAAGCTTGCCTTTGATGCTCAGGGCTCCCAGCTTATCACAAATATACTCATTTCACTTGTTTTTTCGGGTCTTTGTTGTAAAGAGGGCTCGACGGAAATGTCTGTCTATTCTGTCATGTTGGCTCCACCCGAGTCCTTACATTCTTATTTCTCAGAGTGAAACTCTAATCATCTCTCATCTTCTCCTCCTCCAATCCCCCAGGACAATCCAATCTGTCCTTTCTCCTCAGGAGGGAGAAGGAATCTTGACACCCCAATCATGGACATTTTTTGAAAGCTGGGACTTGTCAGCCTTTGCTCTGGGCTCCTGGCCCAACTCCCCAGGCAAATGGAATGTGAAAACCAGGCCTGTGGCCATGCTGTCCCAGTCACCATTTCTCCTGCCTCCAGGGATGCCCTTAACTTCCTATAGATCAGAGTCCTCCTTCCTATTCTTTAGAGAGTTCTGTGAGTGGTACAAATGGTTAATGTGCTCAGCTGCTAAATGAAAGGTTGGCGATCTGAGTCTACCTAGAGATGCCTTGGAAGAAAGGCCTGGTGACCTACTTCCAAAAAATCAGCCATTTAAAACTCTGTGGATCACAAATCTTCTCTGACACACCATGAATCAGAGTAGACTCAACAGTAACTGGTTGGATTGGGTTGCATTCATCATGGTCATGGAGCCTCCTTGGTAAGGGTCCTGGAGATGAGAACTTCCAGATGCTCCAGGCCTCCCCAGCCTGGCCCATTAGGATTCTCTTGAGCCTTCGTATCTTCCTCTTTAGTAGTGTGCTCTCTTTCCTCCTCATATTCCCCTCCCTTGATCTCTTTCAGTCCCCTCTGTCCTCTTAAAACCCTTATTCTGCATCCCTCTGCTTTTCTTCCCATCCGTTCCCTTCTCTTGTCTTCCATCCTCCTCCTTCACATTTCTCTTTTCTCCTCTTTCTCTCTCCATTCTTAATATTTCCCTTATCCTCTCCTTTCCTCCTCTTTTTCTGCTTTTTTCCTTCACCCACTCCTGCTCCTCCCATGTTAGCCCTTTACTCCTTCTTTCTTCCCCACCTTAATTCTCCTTGTTTCTGTATTTCTGTCTTCCAAGACAACTATATTCCGGGGGCACAACCTTAGTCCCACCTGCCAGCCAGCCTCCCCAGCAATTTTAGTGTGTAGGACTTTCAAAATTATTGCCAATAGTATTTCCTAATCATACATTTTAAATCAAGTACCACAAAACCTTTGCACGTAGAGTCTCCTACCTGCTAGTAGGTTGCACAGATGGTGAGGACACATGTTCTACACATGACACAAGTGAGCCTACCATGCTGATCACACGGGATGTGGACGCTGCCAGCCCCCGCTTTCTTCTGTAGGAGGTAAAGTGAAGCCATTGAAATTTAGAGTAGAAAGGTCCTTAGAAATCACCTGGCCCCTGAATTCATCATGGTCCCAGTCAAAATACCAAAATGTAGCTTGTTTGTTATTGGAAATGCAATATCATTGTCTATCTAGAGAAAGAACTAAACCAGAAGAGCTACAAAGACTCTAAACGAAAAGAATAAGAGGAGGGAGGAACTGCTCTACAAGGTTTTAAAAATATTTTAAAGCGATCATAATTAAAATAGCCCATTACTGGTGTAGGAAGAGGGAGACAATTCAATGGGAAAAAAACAGCAATAGACCTAAATACAAAAAATAATCTGTAATAGAGGTGGCATTTCAAATCAATGGGAGGAAAGCTAAGTGTTATTGGGAAAATTGCCTAACCCTGTGCTGTCCAGTATGGCATCTGATAGCCACATGTGGCTATTGTGCACCTGAAATGTGGCTAGTCCAAACTGAAATGTGTTCTAAGTGTTAAGGAGCCCAGTGGTACAGCGGCTAAGAGCTACAGCGAGCTACAGCTACTACCCAAAAATCGGCATTTCAAATCCACAAGCTGCTCCTTGGAAACCCTATGGAGCAGTTCTACTCTGTCCTATAGGGTCACTATGAGTTGCAATCAACTTGACAGTGATGGATTTGGTTTTGGTTCCCAAGTGCTAAATATACACTGGGTTTTGAAGACTTAGTATAAAAAAAAAAAAAGGTAATGTGAAATAAATCTTTTTTTATTGATTTCGTATTGAAATGATAACATTTTGGACATACTGTGCTACATAATATGTATTATTAAAATTACTTCCACCTTTTTGCTTTTACTTTTTTAAATGTGGCTAATAGGAAATTTTAAGTTACATATGTGGCTCACATTATATTTCTATTGAATGGCACTAATTTACCTATTTTAAAAAAAGTAAAACTGGATCCTTATCTCCCTCCTTATACCAAAAATAAAATCCATATATATCAATAATTTTAAAGTAAAATAGTAATTAAAAAAAACCTTAAAAACAGTAGAAGAAAATACGCATAATTTATTTTATGATCTTGGAGTAGGGAAGACCTTTCTAACTAGGACTAAACTTAAAAGTCATTCTTAAAATAATTGATAAATTTGATATCATAAAAGTAAAGTTTTCTGCACACAAAGTGTATTTAACAAGGTCAAAAGACAATTTAAAATTTCATAGGAAAATATTTGTAACACATAACGGCAAAGAATTAATTTCCTTAATATAAGAAAACCAAAAACCCATTGAGAGTGGATTCTGACTCAGAGACCCTATAGGACAGAGTAGAGCCCATTGGGTTTCCAAGGAGTGGCTGGTGGCTTCCGACTCCTGGCCTTTTGGTTAGCAGTCATAGCTCTGAACCACTGCACCACCTAATATAAGAAAACTCATACAAACCAAGAAAAGAGATAAACGATCCCATAGAATTGATGAAGGCTATAAAATAGCTGTTCAAAGGGGAAAAAAAATCACCAATACACATAAAAAATATTCAGCTTCATGAAGAGGAAGCAAATAACCTGAATAAGAAATGAGATGGGCGATACTACAACAGACCCAAATGAAATTGAAAGAATCATATCAGATTACTATGAAAAACTATACTCAAACAAATTTGAAAACCTAGAAGAAATGGATGAATTCCTAGAAACACACTACCTACCTAAACTAACAGAAACAGAGGTAGAACAGCTAAATAGACCCATAACAGAAGAAGAGATTGAAAAGGTAATTAAAAAAACTCCCAACAAAAAAAAGCCCTGGTCTGGATGGCTTCACGGCAGAGTTCTAACGAACTTTCAGAGAACAGTTAACACCACTACTACTAAAGGTATTTCAGAGCGTAGAAAAGGACGGAATACTACCAAACTCATTCTATGAAGCCACCACATCCCTGATACCAAAACCAGGTAAAGACACCACAAGAAAATTATAGAGCTATATCCCTCATGAATGTAGATGCAAAAATCCTCAACAAAATTCTAGCCAATAGAATTCAACAACATGACCAAGTGGGATTCATGCCAGGTATGCACGGATGGCTCAACATTAGAAAAACAATTAATATAATCTACCACATAAATAAAACGAGACAAGAATCACACGATTTTACCAATTGATGCAGAAAAGGCATTTGACAAAGTTCAACACTCATTCATGATAAAAACTCTCAGCAAAACAGGAATAGAAGGAAAATTCCTCCACATAATAAAGGGCATCTATACAAAGCCAACAGCCTACATCACCCTAAATGGAGAGAGCCTGAAAACATTCCCACTGAGACCAGGAACCAGACAAGGATGCCCTTTATTACCACTCTTATTCAACATTGTGCTGGAAGTCCTAGCCAGAGCAATTAGGCTAGATAAAGAAATAAAGGGCATCCAGATTGGCAAGGATGGAGTAAAAGTATCTCTATTTGCAGATGACATGATCTTATACACAGATATCCCTAAGGAATCCTCCAGAAAACTACTGAAACTAATAGTTCAGGAGAGTATCGGGATATAAGATAAACATACAAAAATCCGTTAGATTCCTCTACATCAACAAAAAGAACATCAAAGAGGAAATCACCAATTCAATGCCATTTGCAGTAGCCACCAAGAAGATAAAATACTTAGGAATAATTCTTACCAGAGATGTAAAAGACTTATACAAAGAAAACTACAGTACACTTCTGCAAGAAACCAAAAGAGACTTACGTAAGTGGAAGAACATACCCTGCTCAGGGATAAGAAGACTTAACATTATAAAAATGTCTATTCTACCAAAAGTGATCTATACATTTAATGGAATTCTAATCCAAATCCCAACGACATTCTTTAAGGAGATGGAGAAACAAATCACCAACTTCATACGGAAGTGAAGGAGGCCCCGGATAAATAAAGCATTACTGAAAAAGAAGAACAAAGTGGGAGGCCTTACTTTTTCTGATTTTAGAACCTATTATACCACCACAGTAGTCAAAACAGCCTGGTACTGGTACAACAACAGATACATGGACCAATGGAACAGAATTGAGAATTTGGACATAAATCCATTTACATAGGAGCAGTTGATATTTGACAAAGGCCCCCAAACAGTTAACTAGGGAAAAGACAGTCTTTTTAACGAATGGTGCTGGCATAACTGGATATCCATCTGCAAAAAAAAATGAAACAAGACCATACCTCACTCCATGCACAAAAACTAACTCAAAATGGATCCAAGACCTAAATATAAAAACTAAAACGATAAAGATCACGGAAGAAAAATAGGGACAACATTAGGAGCCCTAATACATGCCATAAACAGTATACAAAACATTGTAAAGAATGTAGAAGAAAAACCAGATAACTGGGAGCTCCTAAAAATCAAACATCTATGCTCATCCAAAGACTTCGCCAAAGGAGTAAAAAGACTACCTACAAAACTGGGAAAAAGTTTTTAGCTGTGACATTTCTGATCAGCACCTGATCTCTAAAATCTACACGATACTGCAAAAACTCAACTGCAAAAAGACAAAAAAACCAATTAAAAAATGGGCAAAAGATATGAATAGACACTTCACTAAAGAAGATGTTCAGGTAGCTAATAGATATATGAGGAAATGTTCATGATCATTAGCCATTAGAGAAATGCAGATCAAAACTACAATGAGATTTGATCTCACTCCAACAAGGCTGGCAGTAATCCCAAAAACACAAAATAAGAAATGTTGGAGAGGCTGTGGAGAGATTGGAACACTTCTACACTGCTGGTGGGAATGTCAAATGGTACAACCACTTTGGAAATCGATTTGGCGCTTCCTTAAAAAGCTAGAAATAGTACTACCATACGATCCTGCAATCCCACTCCTTGGAATATATCCTAGAGAAATAACAGCCTTTACACAAACAGATATATGCACACCCATGTTTATTGCAGCACTGTTTACAATAGCAAAAAGATGGAAGCAACCAAGGTGCCCTTCAACGGATGAATGGATAAATAATTTATGGTATATTCACACAACAGAATACTATGCATCGATAAAGAACAGAGAGGAATCTGTGAAACATTTCATAACATGGAGGAAACTGGAAGGCATTATGCTGAGTGAAATTAGTCAGTTGCAAAAGGACAAATATTGTATAAGACCACTGTTATAAGAACTTGAGAAATAGTTTAAACTGAGAAGAAAATATTCTTTTGTGACTATGAGGGGGGAAGGGAAGACGGGTGGGAGAGGGGCATTCACTAACTAGATAGTAGATAAGAACTACTTTGGGTGAAGGGGAAGGCGGCACGCAATACAGGGAAGGTCTGCACAATTGGACTAAACCAAAAGCAAAGAAGTTTCCTGAATAAACTGAATGCTTCGAAGGCCAGTATAGCAGGGGCAGGTATCTGGGACCATGGTTTCAGCGGACATTTAAGTCATTTGGCATAATAAAATCTATTAAGAAAACATTCTGCATCCCACTTTGAACAGTGGCATCCGAGGTCTTAAACGCTAGCAAGTAGCCATCTAAGATGCATCAATTGGTCTCAACCCACCTGGATCAAGGGAGAATGAAGAACACCGAGGACACAAGGCAATTATGAGCCCAAGAGACAGAAAGGGCCACATGAACCAGTGACTACATCATCCTGAGACCAGAGGAACTAGATGGTGCCCGGCTACAACCGATGACTGCCCTGACAGGGAACACAACAGAGAATCCCTGAGGGAGCAGGAGAGCAGTGGGATGCCAACCCCAAATTCTCAGAAGACCAGACTTAATGGTCTGACTGAGACTGGAAGGACCCTGGTGGTCATGGCCCCCTAGACCTTCTGTTGGTCCAGGACAGAAGCCATTCCCAAAGCCAGCTCTTCAGGCATGGATTGGACTGGACAATAGATTGGAGGGGGATGCTGGTGAGAAGTGAGCTTCTTGGATCGAGTGGACACTTGAGACTATGTTGGCATTTCCTGCCTGGAGGGAAGATGAGAGGGTGGAGGGGGTTAGAAGCTGGTGAAATGGACATGAAAAGAGAGAGTGGAGGGAGAGAGCAGGCTGTCTCATTAGGGGGAAAGTAATTGGGAGTGTGTAGCAACGTGTATATGGGTTTTTGTGTGAGAGACAGATTTGATTTGTAATCTTTCACTTAAAGCACAATAAAATTATTTAAAAAATATTCAGCTTCACAAAGTTATGGGAAACAAAAAACAGCATACCATTTTTCTTCTAATAGATTGGCAAAACTTGAAAGATCATGAGGGTGGCAAGAAACTAGTCCTCTCGTTGGTAGGAGTATAAATTTGTGCCACCTCTACAGGAGGCAACTTTGGCAATAATTATCAAAATTTTAAATGTATATATCCTTTGGCCTAGGTATTTAACCTAGGTATTCTAGGAATTTAACCTATAGATGCCCTTGTATAAGAGGGCAGGAATGTTCTTTGCAATATTATAATAAAAAAACCCAAACAACTAACCTAGAAAAACTTAAATATTCATCAGTAGGGGCTGGGGAAGTAAATGTTGATAAAGCCATGCAATGTGATACTATGCCAGTAAAAAGAATGAGATAAACTTACGTGTATTTATCTGGAAATACCTCCAACCTGCATTAGTAAGTGATAAACAAATTGCAGAAAATAAAGTATAGTTCTATGCATATTTTACAAGAGTATACTTATATATGTTGTAGTCACTTAAAACGTTTCTGGAGGGATCTACGGTTTGTTGAAAGTAGTTACCTCTCAGTGCTGGGGAGAAGTCACAGGTAGGAAGGAAATGTTTAATTTCTGTTCTTAACCTTTTGTGCTTCTTGAACTCTGTTTTTAAAACCATGGTCATCTACTACTTATAATTTTTAAAATATAGTTTTAAAAAATTATCTAGTCTAACACTTTCTTTTAGAGGAGAAAATCAAGACCAAAAAGGGAATGTGTTTTGGTTACCATTAACAGATTACTCCAAAATTTAGCAGCACAAATCTACCAGTGCCTTGCTTGACCCCAGAGAAGATGAAGAAGGGTCCCCCGACCCCTCCCTGGCCTTCTAGCCAGGAAGTCTGATGCTGAGAGAGGTTAAGGGACTCACCAGAGGTCACATCACGTGGTAGTTGAAGGCTGGCACAGCTGGCCTCCCGTCTTGCCTGGGTCTGTTCTGAGACAAGATGATGTCCATTTTGTGGGTCAGGGCTTGGTGGCGCAGCTCTCACATGCGTTCTTGTGGCAGTTACAGTCCGATGAGCACTGGGGTTGCAGATATCTGCAGGCCTGACTGGGCAGGATGGCCAATGTGGCTCACTACACAGCTGGCTGTCAATGCTGGCTGTCTGCTGGGAGCCCAGCTGGGCTGTGGAGTGGAAGCCTTTCCAATATAGCACCCTCAGGGTAATTGGATTTCCAACACAGTGGCTGGCTTCCCCCAAACAGAGTATCCGAAGAAAATTATGTAGCAGCTGCATAACCTTTTGTGAACTAGCCTTAAAAGTCACACAGCATCAATTCCTCCATTCTCTGTTGGTCAAAAGGAGCCTGGGTGGCATGCTGGTTGAGTGCTCAGCTGGCTGCTAACCGAATGGTTGGTGGTTTGAGCCCACCCAACAGCTCTGAGGGAGAAAGACCTGGTGATCTATTTCTGTAAAGATTACAGCCTTAAAAACTCCATGGGGTGGTTCTACTCCGTTACATGGGGTCTCTATGAGTTGAAATCGACTTGACAACACCCAACAACAACTATTGGTTGAAGTAGTTGCAGACCCACCCAGATTCAAGGGGAGAGAAAAAAATCCTCCCATTTGTCCATGAGTGTTAAAGAATTTTATTGTCTTGTTTTAAAATCACTCCAGGAAGCGACTTGCCCAATGCAACAGCTAGAAAGTAGCAAAGGCCAAATGGGAGCAAGGGAAGAGTTTTCTGGCTCCATCCCTGTTCTGAGCCCCATCTGCATGTGATTTCCCCAACCTTCATACCCACCACCCAACTAAATCCCACACACTGAGGACCCCCATGCCCATCACTGAGCTCCCCTAGGCCCAGTGGTGAGTCACAGCTGCAGGAGTTCTTCCACAGCCCCTACCCTAAATTTGGCCCCATTTTGTGCAAATCTCTAATTGTTCTTGGGCGGTGTCCTCCGGGGAAGACACACAGAGGAACTCACAAGGGGCTCCCATTTCCATCTATTTATTCAGTCCAGCTCAACGAAACTGGGGGCCACCCGGGCCTTCTCCTCTGCTGGCTCTTGGTGATAGCTTAATTACTGGAGCAATTCCTGCCTCGCCCTTCCCCACTCATTCTCCCCCCTCCTCTCCCCAATCTCTGCTCACCCCTCTTCTTCAAGAGCGTTGGCAGAAATTGTCAGGGAGTTGATCAGATTTATTCAATTTAGACTTAACAGACCTGGGACTCCTATTTCTCCTTCAGGTTCATAAGGTTTTTGATTCCATTTACAGGTTTATTCATTTATCAGGTATTCATTTCAATTCACCTTAAATGCAGGGCGAGGGGAGATGAGTTCAGAGGAGATGTTCATCATTTACTGCTCACGCTCCTTTGAGAGCTACTGGGCTGGCCCCATTTTGATATGGGCGTGGGAATGCTTTAAAGGGACAGAATATCCAATCTGCAAATCTTTGTACTCTGGGCAGGGTGGGACCCTCAGGCAGGCCTCTTTCCTAGAGGGGTTGAAGCACTCTGGAGTACTGTCTTAGTCATCTAGGGCTGCTATAACAGAAATACCACAAGTGAATGGCTTTAACAAACAAATTTATTCTCTCAGTCTAGGAGGCTAGAAGTCCAAATTCAGAGTGCCAGGTCCAGGAGAAGGCTTTCTCTCTCTTTCAGCTCTGGGGAAGGTCCTCGTCATCAATCTTCCCCTGGTCTAGGAATTTATCAGCACATGGACCCCAGGTCCAGAGAACAAACTCTGTTCCTGGAGCTTCTTTCTTGGTGGCATGAGGTACCTTGCCTCTGTTCACTTCTCTCTTTTATATCTCAAAAGAGATTGGCTCAGGCTATAACCTAATCCTGTAGATTGAGCCCTGCCTCATTAACATAGCTGCCTCTAATCCTGCCTCATTAACATCATAGAGTTTAGGATTTGCAACCCATAGGATAATCACATCAGATCACAAAATGGTAGACAATCACACAATATTGGGAATCATGGTCTAGCCAAGTTGATACACATCTTGGAGAGACACAATACAATCCACAACAGGTACCTATTGGATTCCACAGGCTGGGTGGTACTTCCATTTTCTGACCTGCTTTTCCAGATTGGGGAGCTTCTTCCCAGACTGATTTCCTTAGGGGTAAAAGTGAAGAATCCAACAGTATCTGCTGTCATCATCCCAGAAATAAAGAACCCCATCCTTTAGCCTCTGCCCCCCTGCCTTCTACCACTACGCTCCTCCATACAGCTCCAGAAGAGGATACTGCCCCTAGAAACTTGTAGAGAGCAAAACAAGTCTCCAAGTTTTGGAGATGGGAAAGGATAGGAATGGGGCAGACCTGTGGGATCCACTTTACTCCTCACAGGGAGGGCCCCCACCGTGCAGAGTCACCTACCCCAGGGCCCAGAAGTCACCTGCTGTTGGGGAATTCCTTCTCACCTCTAATCCCCACCCCCTCCTGCAGCAATGTGAGCCCATTTCAGTCCTCATATGCCACCTGTCCATCATCCTCTGAAAAGGAAAAAGGAAAGAAAAAAAAAATTCAGTTACCTAAAAATCATTATTAGGCCCCTTTTAGTCCATTACTCTGATTAATCTTCCCAGAAAAGATGTGCCAGATTCTGCAGCATTCCTCCAATGGACGTGTGTGTTTGTTCCCTGTCTCATCTCCCACTACAAAAAAGACAGGAGCAGACCCCACTGCTCCTCGCCCCTGACACATGCCTGGGCCAACAACTGCCTGCTGCACCTGGGCCTCTGGTCCTGGGGTGGGCAGGACAAAGAGAGTGGAGCTCCAGAACTCTTGGAGATGTGGGTGCAGGGAAGAGGTACCCCGTGGCAGTGGGTGTGGCTGGCAGTGTCAGGCCCATGCAACAATGGGTGATGTCCCAGCCACACTTCTGCTAGACGGTGATTGCTTAACTCCTCGTCTCTTCTCTCCAGAGCCCCCCTAGCATCTGACTGCTCCCCCAGCCTTGCCAGCCAACTTTCCAAAGATCCAATGAGTCTCACTGTCCTTCCAAAACATTCACCTTTCTGTTTACTCCACTCAGGGCCAGTTTTGGCTGCTTGCAACCAAGAATTCACCCCTTGGTTCAGGGCTGGACCTTTCTGTTCCTAGTACCTGAACAAGCAGGTGGCAGATGTTACTCCAGAGGTGCTGCCCTGCTCCAAATTAGCTCTGCAGAGAGTCACATTACATGCTGGGCACAGGCAAGCAGGCACGGGTGCTGGAGGCCAGCTCCCCACTAAGCTTGCCTGGGCAACTCCATTATCATTCTTGTAGCTACTTCAGCTGCTGGTAGGTTGACATTGTGACCTTACTTGTGAGGGGCCCAGGACTTGAAGAGGCTCAGAATTTTTTGACAAGATAATATGTACAAAGAGAAAACAGCTACATTACTTCTGCCTTCAACCTTGAACCTTCCCCGCACATTCCCCAAGCACACACATCATCTTTTCTCAGAACAAACACAGGCAAGATCCCAAGCTCGGGCAAAAGCTTCCTAGAGGTCAACAATGCCAACCTTCTACTACCATGTGATGTGACCTCTGGTGTGTCCCTCAGCTTCGGACTTCCTGGCTAGAAGGCCAAGAGGGGGACCCTCCTTCATCTTCTCTGTCTGAGAGGACAGGCTGGGATGGAGTAAGACGATGTCCTGAATGTTACGTACACCAGCTACTTCAAGCGGCCTGCCGCCTCACCCACCCCAGGGCTCTGCTGGAGAAAATGAGAGTCCTTGGAGAGGCCGCGTATGAAATGCGGACAACGGCTCAGTTTTACTGACCTTCTTATGGAAATAGAGAAGACGAATTTTTTTCTTCTTCTTCTTGTCCCTGAAGCAATATACATGTGGGCCCAGAAAGACTTGTAACGTGACTATTTCTCCTTTGAGACAACTTATTCCAGAGAGGCTAAGAAAAGAGGAAGCAAAGGAGAAATCTGACCTCAGGAAGAATTTTCTGGAAAGCAACGTTTCAGAAGATGGAATGGGAGGGCACATCAGATTTGAATCAGGAGATGCATTCTGGATCTGGCTCTAATTTTGTGACTGTAAGCAAGTTATTTAACCTCTCTGGCCTTCAGTTTACACGTCTACAGAATAGGCATGCTGGATCTGCTGCCCGGTTTACAGTGTCCGTAGGGTGGTTCTCTCTGCAGGCTGTGCCTCCTTTATTTCTGTCAAACCTTTCTCATGCCCCACGGTGCCCATCGTAGGGGCTTGCACTAACGCCTACATATCCGTGCATATTCAATGTGTATGCACACATTTATCTAGATAGTGCTTTGTTCTAAAAAGATTTGAAGTGCCTCGTGTGCTCAATAAAAGTGTGTAAGAATGAATCAATTAATGGGATACTGGATGTGAAAGTGCTTTGAAAAATGTAAGATGAAAGAGATTTTTATTATCAGAATAGTGACTGAGAAAGCCGAATGGTGCTTTCAAGGAGCAGAGGCCCTCGCTGGAACCCTGGCTTGAGGAGGGGCAAATTCTCTCTTAACACCAGATGATGACAGGCCAATTGACCTGCGAAGGCGATGCCTATTCAGCATTACTTTTTAAAAAGGACTCCAATTTCCAGATTTTTAAAATGCAGCCCTGGGGCTCCTGGCAATAAGTCATAGGTTTTTGTAGGACATGCAGCCTCCAGACTCAAGCTTTATTAAGTGGGGTGAAGAGGTTTCTCTGGGTAGCTTCCCCACATCTACTTCAGGGGGTTCCATTCTTCCAGAACATTCTCTAGAGTCATTGCCTGCCACCGAGATCTCTCAGCTCATTGCGCTGGATGAACCTACCCTGACTTTCCTTCAAAATCCCAAAGCTACTACTGAAGGCTCTGCTCTGAGGGACTGGAGGGACATAAAACCAGGGGCTGGGGATGTAGGGGGAGGGGGCTGTCTGCAAGACCCATAGTGAGGGTCAGCTCCTCAGAGCTAGTGCAGTGTTTGGTTGGGTCAGTCAGACACTGTGCCACAGCAGGGCACTGCAAATGACTTCATAGTTATTGTTCCTCAAATTGGACACCCCCTTGGAGCTCACATAATATGAGATGAAACAGCCTGCAGGAGGTTGCAGGGAAACAGAATACTGGTGGAGGGGAATTTTATTTTCCCCCCTAAGGAAAATGCTCCAGACACCACACCTCCCTTCTCCTTCCACCTCTCTGTCTGTCAGCTTTCTCCAGACATTTTTATCTGGACGGGTTCGTGGCGTCTCCAAGATTGAAATGGACTACTTCCTCAGACACCTGCCCCCATAACTGGTGGGATGCATTCAGCACTTTGAAGGGGGAAGAGGGGTTAATTAAGGGGAAAGGGGAGGTCGTTGCTGCATGAAGTTGTGTCTGTGTCTGTGTTTATATGGGCACACACAAATCAGCACCAATGTCAATGTCTGTATGGTGTGTTTGTCAGTTTTCATGTGTGTATTTTATGTGTGTGCATGCACATAAATGTATGAGTGGAGCAAGAAATTGAGAGAGATGGGAGCATCCTTCCTGGAATGGTCTGGGTTCTGTCTTACAGCCCTGAGCCTTGTAGCTGCAGTTCAGCCAGAGCTCAATCATTACCACCAGCTGGAGGCATCATTTGGTGTCGTTTGGCTTTGCAAGCTCCTGCACCAGGGCGGAAGCCTAGGAGAAGCATTGTTTTGGAAAAGAACAAAGGTGAGAGACAAACAGAAAGCAGAGGAGGCAGACAGAGGTAGAGAACTGCAGGCTTCTTAAGGAGAGGCAGAGACAATGTCTGTGGTTGATGCTTCAGGTAAACTGAGGCAGGTCTGGTAGGGCTGATTTGGGGTGGTTGCTGACCGAGGGTGTAGTTAGGCCTTTATCTTGCTTAAAATAAAGGAGAGGTGTCTTTTGAGCCATTTGAAATCCCACCTTCCAACTTAACATTTCACAAAACAGTGAACCCCTTGGAAAAGTTCCCTGGTGCCTGGGAGAAAGGTTACTAGGGTGAGGATAGGGCATTCCCTCAGAGGATATGTCCATATTTGACTCCAGTTGATTCCACATTTGGCTTTGCTTCAGACCTGCATCTGGTTCTAGGGTCTAGGGGAGGTGGAGTGGGCAATATGAGGGACTCAGAGACTCCATAGTCTGCAGACAGACCTCAGGCTTAAAAGGCATGTGAGCTTCCCCTTGTGAGCTCTGCATCTCAGGCAACTGGATCCCTCCCTCCCCAGCCCACCTTCCCCTGCATTCTCCTTGCTCCTGGACAGTGGCTTGAGTTACAGCAATGGCTGGTTGGATGACCAGGCAGGAATTAGGCTTTAGTCAAAGACGACCCACTGGTGCAGAGGCCTTTATGATTTATCATGGAATCAGGGCTGGAAGTAGTCTCTTCATTGCCCTAACTCCAGGAATCTCTCCTGCCTTCGTAAATTCTCAGCAACGGAGCATCCATAACTGCCTCATTAACTTAGCCTTAACTGCTGGGAATTGTTAAGCCTAACTTAGTTAACTATCATTGATAGAATCTGAAGGACAGCTCTTTACCTTCATAATATCTAACATTCACAGCACACTGGTATGAAATGTGGAGCTACACATGGTCCTTTATAATATTTACCCAGTACCTAAGTCTGTTCTCAATTGCCTGTTCCTTTTCATAAAAAAAAAAAAAAAATTTTTTTTTCATTCACAGTAACACGGAATACAGTCCTTCATCAAGAAAAGGAAAATTCTTTTGAAAATACATCAGCAGGGATTTCAGCAGAGCAGAACGGGAAGAGCTGATGTGCATAGGCTGTGGCTAGCACATAACTGTTGTTGTTGTTAGGTGCCATTGAGTCGGTTCTGACTCATTGCGACCCTATGCACAACAGAACAAAACACTGCCCGGTCCTGCGCTGTCCTTACAATCATTGTTATGTTTGAGCTCATTGTTGCAGCCACTGTGTCAATCCACCTTGTTGAGGGTCTTCCTCTTTTCCGCTGACCCTGTACTCTGCCAAGCATGATGTCCTTCTCCAGAGACTGATCCCTCCTGACAACCTGTTCAGAGTATGTAAGACGCAGTCTTGCCATCCTTGCTTCTAAGGAGCATTCTGGCTGTACTTCTTCCAAGACAGATTTATTTGTTCTTCTGGCAGTCCGTGGTATAGTCAATATTCTTCGCCAGCACCACAATTCAAAGGCATCAATTCTTCTTCGGTCTTCCGTATTCATTGTCCAGTCTTCACATGCATATGATGGGATTGAAAATACCATGGCTTGGGTCAGGCACACCTTAGTCTTCAAGGTGACATCTTTGCTCTTCAACACTTTAAAGAGGTCCTTTGCAGCAGATTTGCCCAACGCAATGCGTCTTTTGATTTCTTGACTGCTGCTTCCATGGCTCTTGATTGTAGATTCAAGTAAAATGAAATCCTTGACAACTTCAATCTTTTCTCCATTTATCATGACGTTGCTCATTGATCCAGTTGTGAGGATTTTTGTTTTCTTTACATTGAGATGCAATCCATACTGAAGGCTGTGGTCTTTGATCTTCATTAGTAAGTGCTTCAAGTCCTCTTCACTTTCAGCAAGCAAGGTTGTGTCATCTGCATAAAGCAGGTTGTTAATGAGTCTTCCTTCAATCCTAATGCCCCGTTCTTCTTCATATAGTCCAGCTTCTTGTATTATTTGCTCAGCATACAGATTGAATAGGCACGGTGAAAAAATACAACCCTGACGCACACTGTTCCTGACTTTAAACCAATCAGTAGCCCCTTGTTCTGTCCGAACAACTGCTTCTTGATCTATGTAAAGGTTCCTCATGAGCACAATTAAGTGTTCTGGATCGGTGCCTGGTAAAAGTTGACTAGGTGAACGAACAAATGTAATTCAGAGGAGGTAATCAGGAAAACATACAGCACACACCCCCTATTTCCTGTGTATTTTAAATGTACTGGTGCTGCTGAATGGAAGAATAAACTACATGCTTGGGCTCTTAGACCAGCTGCATCAGAATACAGTATTCCCCCCTTATCCACGGTTTTGCTTTCCACTGTTTCAGCTACTCGCAGGCAACAGTGGTCCAAAAATATTCAATAGAAAATTCCAGAAATAAACAATTATTAAGTTTTAAATTGCACACCATTCTGAGTAGCCTGATGAAATCTCTCCCTGTCCCGTTCCGTCCCACACAGGATGTGAATTATCCCTTTGTCCAGCTCATCCATGCTGTGTATACTACCTGCCTCTTAGTCATTTAGTAGCCATTTCGGTTAACAGATTGATTATCTCGGTATCAGAGTGCTGTGTTCAAAAGCCAACAAATCAAACACGTTGCCGCCAAGTCGATTCTGACTAATAACGACCCTGTAGGACAAAGTAGAACTGCCCCGTAGGGTTTCCAAGGAGTGGCTGGTAGATGCGAACTGCTGATCTTTTGGTTAGCAAGCTTAATGCTTAACCACTGCACCACCAGGGCTCTGCTTGTGTTCAAGTAACCCTCATTTTACTTAATAAGGGCTCCAAAGCACAAGAGCAGTGATGCTGGCAATTTGGATATGCCATAGAGGAGCTGTAAAACACTTCCTTGAAGAAAAAAGGTGAAATTTCTTGACTTAATAAGGAAGGTCTTGGAACATATCCCCCTCTTATAAGGAGGGACTGTAACAAGGGTTCTTGATAACTACATGTATCCCTTGGCCCAAAGCCAGGCTAAAAACATCAGAATCTGGATGGTGGGGATATTCTGATGAATAGACAGACAGGTCTTGAGTTCACTGGGCTAGATGTCTTAGGGCCCATATTAGACCAGCCACCAAATGAAACCAATACTGCTACAAAAGTATTTGACCAGGAGGCAGAAGATCTCAGTTCATATCTTGCAACCAATTGTACGTTCTTGGACAAGACATTTCCCCTTTCTTGGCCTGTGTATCGTCCTCTGTAGAAATTGAGACTGGAGCCACAAGGTCTCTGCCATCACAAGACCCCATGTTTTCATAACAAATTAAAGGAGAGAGAATTAAGATGGGTTCAAGAGGAAACTGGAGCTGTCTTTGTCATGATGGGGTCCTTGCTCCTGGCCCTTTAGTCTCCCCTGCGTAAGTGAGAAAGAGAGTCAAGACACAGCAAGTGCCTGGGTTCAGGTCCGCACAGCTGCGCCACCTACGAAGCTTTCTGGAAGAAGGCAGCAGGCCCGAGGCCCAGGCCCCAGGCATTCTGCCCCTTTGAAAACCACCTAGGTCTCCCAGAAACGGCGACAAGGGGAAGCTCTGAATCACGTGTGGATTACAGTCGTTCTGTTTGCCTTTTTCCGCAGTAGATCCGATGATTTAAATTAGGTCTCGATTCTTGTTTAAATTATAGTTTACTGTTCTGCACCCCGCTCAGAAGTGAATTACCTTAAGCAGCGGTATTAATAACATGGTTATAATTAAGCCTCATTACTGCAGGCAGTTTGCTGAAACAAATTGCTTCTTCATTATTATTATAGCACCTTTGGTAAAAAGACATTTCCCCAGAATGCGACCTTGATGCTTTATATAGTAAAAGCCGAGATATGATAGAGATGTAAGGATGAATTAGCATCTTTTGCCTTCTCTATCCGGCTCATTAGAAGGAAAGGAACGCAAGTCAAATCCAAACAACCTTGATGGCAATTTTAATCTGTATGAAATGGATAATGAATAGTTTTGAACTTCCTACGACATTTTTGTAATAGTGTTTTATTTATACGATGCTACTATTAAAATGAATAAATAAATAAAGAAATACAAGCCCAGAAGCCGAGACAAGAAAAGCCAGGGAGGTCTTACCAGACAGCCAATGGCAATGAACTTGAGCTTGTTATCATCAATTGGTTTGAGAGTTTCTGGCCCAGAGCCTGTTACATTGGGGGAGAGGAAAGGGAAGGATGGTCTATTTATTCTAATTCTGCTGCCTTACTGTGGCCTCGAGGTCTGCGAAAGATACGGGCCTAGAAGGAATGACCTAGAAACTTTGTACTCCAAGTTTGAAAGGCATGCACACTCCTAAGAATGTGTGGAGCCCCAGGAACATTGTAACACCCACCAGGGCTCTGAAAGCTTCAGCAAAGCCTGGCTGGCCCCTCTTCTGTCTACTCCCTCCCACTCCCCACCAGAGAATGTATACTGCAAAGAATGTCTTTGAGGGCTTCAGGACCTGGCGTGGTCATTTCCTGTTCTGCTTATTAATTACTCTTTCTGGTGATAATTAAGACTCTGAAAACTAATTTTGTTTGGTGATTTACTCTTTTTTTTTTTTTTTTTTGTAATTAGATGTGGTGATTAGAATGTGCTTCATATCACATTAGGGTTTTCTTAGAAAGAAGCACACAGAGGCTTCCCTGCACAGGCTTCCAGACACTTGAAGATGTCCCCCTACTGAGGGAAGAGTCACTGTTGCCATTATAAGCCAAGCCTCCCCACTCTCCCATCTCCACCTCCCCAGGCACCACCTGAGCTTCCACGAGGGGGCCGCACAGGGCCCTTTGCTGTCTGCCTCCTTCCTCTGCTGCCCAAGATCCTGACAGGGTCTAATCCATCTCTCCCGACTTTATCTCCAGCCAGAGACACGCTGGCCCCTGTAGTCAGCGGTGCCATAAAGACACTCTTTATTGGCATGCCATGTTTCTGTCACACAGGCTGCCCCCAAAAGAATGCAGCAGCATAATCAGTGGGATAAATCCTCCCTCTCTCTTCTCTCTCTCTCACACACAGACACTCACACATCGGACACCCAAGGGGTGAGAGCAGCCCTCACAAACCAGCTGCCCACCCACAGCCCTGGAACCAACCACCAGATAACGAGGGGCCTCCTGAGGCCCAGGTACACTGTCCCACCCGAAGACTTTTAAAGAATGCGATTGACAAGGACAGGAGCTTCTCGAGTCAGACAGTCCTGGGTTCAAATTTGAGCCCTACCACTTACCAGCTGTGTGATCTTAGGCAAGTGAACTAAGCAATCTGAGCCCCAGCATCTCATCATTCCTAACTCGCTCCAGTGCCATAAGGATTAAATGCTAGAGTGCATCTGAAGTGCTTAGCGGAGTGTTTGGCACATCGTAAGTGCCCAGTAAGTTGAGGCTATTATTATCCTCCCTCCTGCACACTTTTTCTTCTCCAGGGAAGTGGCTCTCGTACTCTGCACAAGGCATAACTCAGCCTTCAGGAGGCCTGGGGAAAGGTCAGCGGGCCAATCAGGGGACTCTCTTCATTACACAAAAACTCCCAAGAATAGCTGGACCCATTTGGAACAGGCCCCCAGGCCTCAAACTCTATATCCCTCCATGGCCGCGCTACTGAGCTCAGCCTGGCAAATGAATCATGATAGTAGAAGAAAAGAGACAGGCCACTCCTCACTGCTTCTTTACTACCTGGCCTTCCCGGACTTATATATCCATAGCTCATTACCACTCCCATCCACCAAGGGCTTCTCATTCATTTATTCACCTTTCAGTGGGTATCTCCTCTAAGCCTGGCTCTGCACTAGGCACAGTGGAGGCTACAAAACAATGTGTACACAGTTCCTAACTTCAAACAGCTTACAACCTCAGAAGGTTTGGTCTATCTCCAGTGAGAATTGAAGGCAGGACATGCAAGGGGCCATAAAGTCTCGCTGAGATCAGAGGAAGCTTCACAGATGGGCTGGCACTTGAGACCCAGGTAAAATGCCCATGGGCAAAGAGAAAAGACAATCAGTAGCAGAATAACCAGCCTGAGCAAAGGCAGATGGGCACACCAATGCACGGCTCAGGGAGCGGGGAATTAAGTTGGGTGGATGGCTTCAAGATGTGTGTAGGGTTTTTATAGGAGCTAAGACTCGGAAGGCAGATTGTGGCTGATTCCTAAACAAAAAAAACAAACCTGATGCCATCGAGTGGATTCCAACTCATGGCGACCTGTGTCTTACTGATCAGAACTGCTGCATAGGGTTTTCTTGGCTGTAACACTTATGAAAGCAGATTGCCAGGCCTTTCTTCTGCAGGACTGCTAGGTGGGTTCAAAGTGCCAACCTTTAGGATAGTTGTCGTTAGGTGCCATCGAGTCCATTTTTGACTCTTAAAGACCCATGTGATAGAGTAGAACTGCCCCCATAGGGTTTTCTAGACTGTAATCTTTACGGGAGCAGATCACGAGATCTTTCTCCCGTGGAGCTGCAGGATGGGTTTGGTTAGCAGCTGAGCACTAAACCATCGCACCACCAGGGGTCTTTAGTTTAGTGGTTTAGTGCAAACCATCTGCACCACCTAGGGACCCTTGCTGGGGACTTGTTAAGGATTTAGGGGGAAGGTAACATAGTTCAACTCGTGTTTGACAAAGGTTCTTGGGTGTTGCAAACATTTAATGTGCTCAGCTGCTAAACAAAAAGTTGGAGTTTCAAATCCACCCAGAGGCACCTTGAAGAAAGGCCTGGCAACTGACTTCTGAAAAATCAGCCACTGAAAGCCCCATGGAGCACAGTTCTACTCTGATGTGCATGGTCACCATGAGTCTGCGTTGACTCTCCAGCAACCTCTTATTTTTTTTTTTTTTTACTGGTACCCAGACAGCCTGGAGGGAAAGGAGGTGAGGAAACCAGTCGGTGGGCTATTCAGTAGCCTTGGCGAGAGGTGCTGAGGGCCTGGATAAAGGCCACGGCAGGCTCAGAATTGTAGCCCAAGCCAAATACAGGGAGGGGCTATTCGGCTCTCCCTGTAATATCTCTCAGCTCAGCTGGTTTTCTAGGGCGATGTGATAAAGACCTGGCCATCTACCTGCCTTCCTATTTTCAGACTAATACTCAGAAGCACCTTTCACCCAGCTACCCATTTTGCTTCGCCCTGTCTGGACCTGTGCCAGGCTCTTCACCCTCTCTGACTGGCCCATAGTCAGTCCCTCAGTTATGAATACGCCCTGATCCCTGGACACAGCCCGACTGCTGTTTGGGATCTGATACCCTTCTCAGTACCACCTTGTGGCAGCTGGGCATTGAAGCCATGACCTCAGGGGTTCTCCTACTCTCTTCCCTCCTGTCCCCCACAGCTCTGACCCCTGGCACTCCTGCTATTTGGGCATTTAGACTGTGGTCCCTCAGTTGCGTGCTCCTATGGCAGGAGCCAGCATGGCATTTGAGGCAAAAGCCACAAAGCCGAGGGCTGAACTTTCATGGCCCTTCAGTCTCTTGTCTTTTCCTACTCTGCAAGGAATCATGAGTCCAGTTGAATGACTCCAAGTGTGCAATTAGATCAAAGGTTACCACAGAGAAGGACTTTTGTCATTGTTAAGTGGAAAGATAGGTCAGCCAGAGCCTCCAGTAACGTTTTCCTTGGATGCTTAACCACTCCTGGGCTGGATGGCACAGAAGGTGGGAATATGTGCCTCACAGGCCTCAGAAGAAAGTCTCTTGCAGAGAAGAACCAAGAACAGCAGCCTCTCTGACCCTGCTCCCCAACAGCCCCTAGGGAGCCAGGCATAGGCCAAACCAAGGGAGACTAGAGGTGAGAAGGAGAGATTCAGAAGCTCAGAACAGCTAACTTGATTACTCAAAGGTGGTTAACTAATTTGCAGGAACTCCTAGCCCTTCATTTCTTATTTGTGCGGCAGAGCATCAGGCTGTGTGGAGTAGGGAAGGGAGAAAAAGGGGCAGCAAAGTTTTGAATCATCCAGCTGGCTGTTTCTAGGCAGCTCTAGTCTGTGCCAGGGACAGGACGAAGGTGGAGCAACGATAACAATCGCTTGTTGTTCTTAGCCGCTGCTGCAGACTCAGCCACTGACTCATGGCAACCACATGCACGAAGGAGGAAGGAAGGAAATGCTCCCCAGTCCTTCACCATCCCCATGATCAGTTGTGAATCAGACTGTTGTGATCCATAGGGTTTTCACTGACCAATTTGCAGAGGTAGATCACCAGGCCTTTCTTCCTGGTCCACTTTAGTGTGAACACTCTTCCGAAACCTGTTCCACACCATCGCAACATGCAAGCCTCTGCTGACAGACAGGTTGTGACTGCACATGATGACAATTGGAGACCCTGGTTTTTCAGGATAACCCTAATTGCTTGTACTGGTAATATTAAGTGTACGGTAAAATGTCATTTAATGTGTGTCTCATTGCATTTATATATCAGAAAAGAGAAACTTGTCTTACAATGTGTGATACCACTTAGCACACTCGTCTGTTTCTTATTTGTTTATGCCTTTTGTACCTCCTAGGCTCTGAGCTAGTCAAGATCAGAAACTGTCTCACATGCATCTCTGATTCCTAGCATCTAGCATAGATAGTGCTGACATATGGTAGGTTCCCAGCAAATACTTATCGAATCAATAAATAAATGGATGGAAGGCAAAGGGAGAAAGAAAATACACTAACTTTTTTCTGCACATATGCTATACCAGATAGTCGCAAAGGCATTTATTATTTGTTTGTTCATGAATCTTACACCAACCCTGTTAACTAGATAGCATCATCTCATTACTCTTGGGAGGAAAACGAAGCTCCAAGAAGTTTACGACGTTTGTCCAAATCACACTGGTATTTGAACCAGTAGCTATTTAGCTCCAGAGTCCATTTGTGAAATTCATGTCCAAAAGAGAATTTGCAATGAATGCTCTTCTGCTGTGGGGGAAGGGGGGGTCAGTTCTCCTCCTTTTAGTAATAATACCACCGATTTTCTTCCAAGAGAAGCTCTTTCCCACTGTGAGTTCCAGTGCTTTGAGTGGAATGGGCTGGACTTCCCACTTTAAGGGGTCTTATGACTCAGGTGGACCTTTAGGTGGTAGGTTCTGGCACAGTGCTTAGTTCAAGGGTAGTCACTTAATCCAGCCAGAGTCCACAAAACACTAAAACTGACTCATAGCAACCCTCGAGGACAAAGTAGAACTGCCCATAGAATTTCCAAGGAGCACCTGGTAGATTTGAACTGCCGAACTTTTGGTTAGCATCTATAGCACTTAACCACTATGACACCAGGGTTTCCAACAAAACATAGTTAACCTTTTATAAGAGAATTTTTGAGGAGTTGTTTGTTGACACTCAGTATTGTCCCACCCTTCTTAGCTCTCCCAGGTTCATAGTTCGGTTGGAAAGCCAGGAAGTTACTTTTCCCAAACTCCCTTGCCAGCATGGCCCCAGTCAGAGTCTCTCAGTGAGATGCTGAAAGTGAAAGAGAAGAATACATTGTCCTCCAGATGCCTGGGGCCATTACAGTGGTTTCTAGGCATCTCCTTTGAGTGTGAATCTCTCACTTGGGCACTACAGGCACCTGAGATCATTAGTAGCAGCTTCCCTGAGATTCCTGCATTTCCAAATATCCTAGAGGTTAGTAGCAGCCTGCTGGCTTTTGCTTTCCCAGTCTTTCAATAGTTATATAAGTTTAGCTCCCTGTATTAAATCGTTCCTTCTCCATATACCTAGAGTGGCTTCTGGTTTTTTGACCAAACCTTCACTGATACATGCAGAAGGCCCTTCTGCTATGGTCAGAATGTCTAGCAGCAACAATGATATTATCCTGCTGGAGGTATTCCTGGGAGCCTAGAATGAAGCTCTAGAAGGCAGAGCTGAGACATGGAAAGGAACCAAGGCTTGATGACATTATTTGATTCCCTGGATCTAGATTTGCCTGGAGCCAGTTAGCCTAGGGCTTCTCAGTGCAAGGTTCTAATGCGGATTCACCTTTGCAAATATTTCAACCCATTTCATCTTGCAGTTGGCCCGAGGTATCTGCAGCTAAAGATTCTGACTGAGTCATCCCCCTCAGCCTCTTGCAGGTCCTAGAGTCTTCCTCTGTAGATGCTTGTTACAGCTTGACATCACCTCTTGAGCTCCCCTCTAGACATGAAGACCACCTATCCCACTGCCATCGAGTCATTTCTAACTCATAACGACCCTATAGGACAGAGTAGAACTGTCCCATAGTCTCCAAGGAGCTGCTGGTGGATTCAAGCTGCAGACCTTTTAGTTAGCAGCCAAGCTCTTAACCACTGCCAAGGACCCAGATATGATAATTCTCTTACTAGATCCCTACAGCTCTCAAGACCCTCCTCCTCAGAACCCCTCTTTTTCTGGTTGAGATTTCCTCCTGGAAAGTCAGTTGAGAACAAAAGAGTTTATGCTTGGGTGTCCTGGTTTCAAGCCCTCAGCTGCTAACCAAAAAAGTCAGCAGTTCAAACCCATCAGCCTCTCTGCAGGAGAAAGATGTGGCAGCCTACTTCAGTAAAGATTACAGTCTTGGAAACCCTATGGGGCATTTCTACTCTGCTCTATGGGGTCGCTATGAGTCTACTCAGCGGCAATGGGTATGGTCATGGTTTTAGAAGCAAGAAATTTTTTCTCTTTTGCTACCTGCTTTTTTTTTTTTTTTTCAAACAACCCTCTCCTCCAACTCCCACTACCCACTTCCAACCATTCCCTTAGGTGGTATTTTAAAATTCTACAATTAGGTATTCATTGTTTTGTGCATTAACATAGGACCTCTGGACACCATTAAAATGTAAATCCTCTGGGAGAGGCAATAAACAATAAGGTTGAGTAGTCAGCACAGGTAATGGAAAGAAGAGGAACTAACTGTAGACTCAGATGATGAAGGACTGACTTCCACCTCTGCTAGCAGCCTCAGGCTAATTTCCCTGAGCCTCAATTTCTTCGCTGGCAGATGGGGATAACAGGTCTAATTCACAGGATCTTTGTGTGGGTGAGTGAGGTGGCACCCTTTGCTCCTGTGAGGTACTGTTATTGTGATTGTCATCCTAAGTGTGACTGAATCACCCTGACAGTGATTGACGGCTCACTGTGTGTGAAGTACCGTTAAACCCTTTACAAGCATTGTGTTATTTAATCCTTACAAATCCCTGTCCAAATGGTGCTATAATTGTCTGCATATTACAAATTAGGAAATCAGGGCATCGAGCACTTATGTTACTTTACCAAATAGGAGGGAGAACAGTCTGATATCAAAATCTGCACTCCTAATCTTTACTTCACATGGCACCCTAGTCATATACTTCATTGGAACATCTTTTGTTCATTTGTTTAAGAACATAAAGAATTTTGCAAATGTTTCCACCCAATTAACTTAAAGGTTGGTGGTTTGAAACACCCACTTGACAGCAACAGGTTTGGGAGCCAGAAAAAAATGGGGCTTGGCTAGGAAGAGATGGTCCTGGGAGCTAAGGGCCAAGAAGACAAGCTGGCTCAGGACTTCCTCCTATTTCCCTGCTTGGCCCACTCCAGTGTGCTCATAGATCTCTTTTTTTTTTTTTTTTAATTAAATAAAATGAAAGTTTATTGAGCAGCTACTGTCCTAGATTTTGTGGGAGGGACACATATGGCCATGTTGAAAAAAAAAAAAAAGGCTAGTACAGGAATTTAATTTAAAGGTGAAATTATAAGTGCCTATTTTTTTTTTTTTACCATATATGCTCAATAGTTGTTAATTTATTTTTATTATATATATATGTACAAGTACATGTGTATTTATATATTATATACATGAAATAGCTCATACATATGATAAAGTATATATAGCATATGAACTGTCCCCTACAGTTTTGACCTGATTCTGATGGGCAACCTCCAGAGTAGAAGACGCTCTGCGGGAAGGAGGATGCCGGGGTATACTGTTGGCAGTAGGCCTGGGCAGGCTAGCCCCCCTGTCTGCCTCCTGGTCCAGCTTTCCCAGGGAAGGGCAGGGGCAAGCCCAGGAGGCTGGAGGGAAGCTCCCTCCTTCAATTCATTTCTAACGGTTTCTAACGGTTTCCGGCCTCTTCATTTGCATCCATAATCGACAGCTCCTTAGCAGCTCATTAGGAAAGTAGGGCTCCTTGTGACCAACAAAAGAGGAACAAATCCCTGAGGGTGGGGTTGTCCTTGAGAATCTGTTTAAGAGTCTCAGAAAGACATCAGACAGATTCACAGGGACCAGAAGCTCAGGAGCTCAGCAGTCCCTGGCCTTAAATCACAGCTTCCCAGCACTCTGAAGCGAGCCTAAGCCCTGCGTCTACACCTGCTGTGGACTCAGAGAAAGCAGGAATCATGGAGTGGAAAGCAAAGGGCCATGTGGACCTGGACACTCAGGGAGGTCAGTCAGAAGCTGCTTCCGTGTCTCATCTGGATCCAATCTGGGCTCTCGGGTCTTCATGGGACCAGCAAGAATTTGTCGATCCTTTATAGTCTTTAAAGGTCCCTGGGTCACCAAATGGTTTGGCTTGTCTACTAATCTAAAGACTGGCAGTTCAAACCCATGCCACAGCATCACAGAAGAAAGGCCTGGCAATCAGCTTCCATAAATATTACAGTCAAGAAAACCCATATGCAAGAGTCCTACTGTAATATATGGGGTTGCTGTGAGTCAGAATGATTGGACTGTGACAGGTTTCTTTTTGGTTTGTTTGTAGTCTCTGAAACCCCATGCTGGTGAGGCTTTAATGAGAGAAGGCCATGCATTCATTCTATACATGTTTATTGGGCACCTACCGTTTATTAGCCCATCCCCTACACTAGTTGTTTTAAACCTCGTTATAGACTAATAATACAATACGCTCTGCATTTATTTTATCAAAAACAAGGGATTCATGGCACAAAAATGTTTAGTAACATACTGAAAATCACATGGACTTTGAGGCTAGCTCTGAATTCAGCATCCTTTCCCCACAGCAGCACAAGGAACAACCCAAGAACAGTGTACAAAGTATGAAAGGAGAGGCCACCCTGACATGAGGAAGCCTGAGTAGGTTGGAGAGGGTAGACCCTTAGCTAGGTCTCAAAGGATGAATGGGACTTAGAAAGACAGGGAAGGAAGAAGGCTGTAGGGTGGAGACAGGGAGTCCAGGGATTGGGCCAGGAAATGGTTTCATAACAAGATGGCCTCAGAACTTGTAGTAGAGGATGTGGGTTGAGTAATAGTAGAAAACAAGGCTTCAAAGTCTGGGTGTGTTGGGGCTGGAGCCTGGAGAGCAGCAATTGCCAGGTTAAGGAATGAGGGCCATGGTCCCTAGGAGGTGGGAGCCATAACTGATGCTTAAGAAAAAATACGGTGCTTCACAAAGCTGACTCCCAGCAAGGAGGGGCATCTCATCCATCTGGGGCCCAGGCAGCCTGATCAGAGTTGGGCCTGGTGCTGGACCTGAGGCTGGACCTGAGGCTGACACTGGCTTCAGGTAAGGGACTGGCTCCCCTAGGCTGTTTCAACCAACTCACTCCCCTGTCGGACCTCTGCATGTTTTAGGGCCCCTTGTCTAATGATCCCCCCTCTACCTACCACCTCCTCCTCCAACCCCTCATTTCAGACATGCAATGCCCAGCATGGCATCCAGACATGTCCACCCTGTGCCAGGGCCTGCTTTACACAACACGTTCTCTCCCGGAATGTGCTTCTCTGCCCACCCCTGACTGAAGCATGTTACTAACTCCCTTATCCTTGGGTATCACCACTCCCTAAAGTTGGAGCTTCCTCCCTTAGAATTACTGTGTGGCTCTAGTCACATTTTCTGACATACTTATTGGTTTAAATTATTCCATCATTTTCCATGTGTGTCTCTCTCGCCAAGTAGATTATCAGCCTGGGATAAGCAGGGGCCAAGTCCTCCTTCTTCTCTACAAAGCCTTTCCTGACGACCCTGTCCTTGGACATCTTACCTTCCTTGGAAGCTCAGTCTTTCGTTTGGACGCTGAAGACAGCTTGCATGGTTATTTGCTTCCCATTCACACATTCCTCCATTTATTCATCCACTCGTTTGCTCCGTGGAGGCAGCAATGATTATGGTGGCCCTAGTTCTGCCTCTCACTGTCTTGAGCAGGTCACTGGACATCTCTGGGCTACGGTTGTGTCATCTGGAGGATAGGGACAATAAGGACAGGTCTGGCAGGGAATTTTGCAGATATTCAGTAAGGCAATTATTTGTGAAAGCAACAAGCACAATCCCAGGTGCACAAAATCAGTTAATCTGTGCCCAGTGAATCAGAGTTAGAGAATTCACCTAGCCAGCATTTGTTGAGAATCCACAGGACCTTATGGTCCAAAGGGAGATGGTCTTGTAAGCCCTTTAGGGACTAGTAGCACACCCAATTCTCCTTTTGTTCCCTTTGCCGTCCCATTCCTTTCCCCCTTTTCCCACCACCCCCCAGGACCCAGGGACCCAGAACACTGTTGGTTGCAGAAGAAGCGTCAGTAAACATCTGCCAACTTCCTAGAACTGAGTTTGCATCCTCAGGACGCTCCCAGGGCACTCGATGCATGCTGGCATCTGTAATGGCAGGGAAGGCACTGGAAGTCCTGACCCAGTTCTCGCTCTCAATGGTTGTTCCCACTCACTGACTGACCCGTAATCAGCAGGACAGGAGGGGGCTGTGGGAGGCAATGACAGGCTGTCTTGGCTGGATCCTTGCTGGCAGCATCAGCCTCTCTGGCCTGGAGCCAGCAAGAGCTGTCCCAGCCCTTCAAAGGGGCAGTGGTGTTGGCACTCAGGCTCTCACCAAACATCTCACTTATCACATATCCTTACTACTAGCCCCAAACTCCTTCCTTGGCGTCTGTAGAAGTCCAGCTGAGGTCAGGCCTACCTCTCTCTTCCCTCCAAGAAACTGGCTATGCCCAAGGCTTTTATGGGACTTTGGCCAGGCAATTTGTTCCAGGAGCCTAACCCAGTATTCTGAAATTAATCCTGGTGTTGTGGGCATGACAGCACAGAGCTGGAATATAAAAAGTCTGCGTTCCAGGTCCCATTCTGCAAATAGCTAGCAGACCAACTGTGGGCAAGTTACTTCCCTTCTCAGGCCTCCCTCTTCTCTGCAAGCTTCAGGGCTGTATTGACTGCCCTCTGAACTATATTCCCAATTTCAAAGTAGAAAATGGTCATATTCTAGGCTCAGCAAGGCCTTTTCTCAACCAGCTCCCAGCTGGAAAATCTTTCCTAATATCTGACCTGAAAACTTCCTCGGCAGTTCAAATCCACCAGCTGCTCCTTGGAAACCCCATGGGGCACTTCTGTTCTGTCCTATAGGGTTGCTATGAGCCAGAATTGACTCAACAGCACTGGGGTTTCTTGTTTGTTTGTTTTTTTGTTTGTTTAATCTTTCTGGGAGCAGATCACCAGGTCTTTCACCTGTGGGACTGTTGGGTGGGTTTGAAGAGCCAACATTTCAGTTAGCAGCTGTGTAGTTAACTGTCAGGCCACCACGGCTCCTTAGTAATAACCACTACCCATAATTTATTAATTGTTTATTATTTGGGCTCCTCACCAGAATATAAGTTGCAGGAGATTACAAACTTTCCCTGTCTTGTTCGCTACTGGAAAGAACTGGGTACTTTATAAACATTTATAAGTGAACGAAAGAATGAAAAAAAGGAAGAAAAACATATTGGGAAGAGAAGAGTGGGTCTTGCTTCTGCTTCCAACTCAGGTGAACAGAGTGTGATAGTTTAACTTTCTTTGCCTTCCTTATCAAAGCAAGAAGCCACTATGCCATAGAAAATACTATCTTGAAAGTGAAGTGTGACAGAAGGAGAGGGTTCTAGGAGAGAGAGAGCCACTATCCAGCACTGGGGAATAAATTCTGGGCATCCTTGGAGGACAAGCCCAAACTGATGGGTCATAACCTGATAAGACACTCTAATGTCCCACTCTGCCCCTCCTGATATCCCGGCCACTGCTGGCATCTCAGAGGATAAAGGGTGAGCTCCATTTCCACCCAGGATAAAGTAACAAGGAATGGGCAAAGTGCATGAAGTAATGGTTTACCAGACACTGGACATCGGGCAATAAAGGACAGTGATCTCTGAGAAGTGGAAAACAAATAAAGTAAGCCCTACTTGCCTCAGCTACTGCCTTGAGAGAGTTTCCAGGCCACAGTGTGGGCTCAGGGAACCCAGATAGACCTCAGCAAAATCTCTGAATTCAGTAGAAAGAGCTGAAAATCTGGAAATATCAACACAGCTAGGATTCCTGGCAGGGAGTACCAAAGAGAGCTTCACAGATAGAGAATTATGGAAATCTGCAGAAGATTCTCTTGGACTATTTATCTAAATACTGATCAGCACATATATCTGAGAAAGCATCCCAAGGTCTGGGAAAGAAACACCTGATAGAATTAAAGCTAACAGTACCTGAGCTTATATAGGGCTAGAAAGAGTGCCCTTTTCCACCAGCCAGATTGGAATATGTCAAAATTCATAGGGATTAGAGGAAATATACAAAAGGGTATTGCCTCAGTAGTGGAGGATAATTAGCCCTAGTATGAACACTGCTCCACAAATTATAACAAGTCTTCAAAGTATGACCTGAAAGTATTAAGATTTTTCAAGTAACTGAGTTTTAGCACATAGCTCAAGAATGCTTATAAAAACACAGAAATATCTAAAACCCAACAAAGAAAAATTTTAAATGTCTGGCATCCAGTCAGAAATTATTGTTGTTCTGTGCCCTTGATTCTGACCGATAGTGACTCCATGTGACAGAGTAGAACTGGCTCCATAGGGTTTTCTAGATGTAATCTTTATGGGAGCAGATTGTCAGGTCTTTCTCCTGTGGAGCAGCTGGGTAGGTTAGCAGCCTAGCACTTAACCACTGTGCCACCAGGGCTGCTTAGTAAAAAATTACCAGGCATGCAAAGAAGCAGGAAAATACAATCTATAATGAGGAGCTAAATCAATCAATCAAAATCAACTCAGAACTGACATAGATGTTAGAATTAGCAGATAAGGATATTAAACCAGGTATTATGATTACATCTTAAATGTTAAAATAAATTAAATAGAAATGTGAAAACTACCAAAAGATCCAAATTGAACTTCTAGAGATGAAAACCCCAATAAATAAGACGAAAAACACCCTAGATAAAATTAATGGCAGATTAGACATTGCAGAAGAAAAGATTAGTGGACTTGAAGACATAGCAGTAGAAACTAACCAAAATGAAACACAAAGAAGATTTTTAAAATGAACAAAGTGTCAGTAAGATGTGGAACAACTTCAAGCAGCCTGATGTATATGTAATTAGAGTTCTCAAAGGAGGGGGAGCAGAAAAAATATTTGAAGAAATAATGGCTGATAATTTTTCAAATTTGATGAAAACTATAAATCAACAAGTCCAAGAAGTTCAATGAATCCCAAGCACAGGGAGCAGGAAGTAAAACCACACTAAGGCACATAATAATCAAACTGTTCAAAATCAATGATAAAGAGAAATATCTTAACGGCAGCTAAGAAAAAAAGGCGTATTTTGTATAAAGGAACGAGGTAATAATTACAGAAGATTTCTCACCAGAAACAAGTCAAAGAAGAAGACTGTGAAGCGACATCTTTAAAGTACTGATAGAAAAAACAGTCAACCTGGAATTCTATCCCCAGCAAAAATATCTTTCAAAAACTAAGGCAATATAAAAACTTTTTAGATATAAAAATCTGAAAGAATTCATCATCATCAGACCCACACTACAAGAAACTTTAAAAAATATCCTTTAGGCAGAAGGAAAACGTTACCATATAGAAATATGTTTTTGCACAAAGGAATGAAGAGTATCAGAAAAGGTAGCTACATGGTTAAATATATAAGATTTTTTTCTTACTATTAAAAAAAAATCTTTAAAAATAAATGAGTGATAAGAAGACCAGACTTAACGGTCTGACTAAGACTAGAAGAATCCCGGTAGTCATGGTCCCCAAAACTTCTGTTGGCCCAGGACAGGAACCATTCCCGAAGCCAACTCTTCAGACATGGATTGGACTGGACAATGGGTTGAAGAGGGATGCTGATGAGGAATGAGCTTCTTGGATCAGGTGGAAACTTGAGACTAGGTTGGCATCTCCTGCCTGGAGGGGAGATGGGAGGGTGGAGGGGGTTAGGAACTGGCAAAACAGTCACAAAAGGGGAGACTGGAAGGAGGGCGTGTGCTGACTCATTAGGGGGAGAGTAAGTGGGAGTATGTAGTAAGGTGTATATAAGTTTATATGTGACAGACTTGATTTGTAAACTTTCAGTTAAAGCAAAATAAAAATTATTTTAAAAAAAGGCACAGTGGTAAAACCATAAGGAAGATTAAGAAAATGTTTATCAGAAAAGTCAAGCCATTGGTTATCTCCTGGGGAAGGAATACATAGGGGTCTTCTGGAGTCTTGGCAATGTTTTATTTCTTGACCTGAGTAGAGATATATCAGTTTTACTTTAAATTTGTTTTGTTAAACTGTAAATACACATTTAATGTGCATTTTGCATACACACATATACATATGCAAATATATATAAGTATTTCATAATAAAACAAAGATGTGAAAACATAAAAAAAATAAATGAGTGAACAAAAATAATAGTAGTGTAGTATGGGGTTTATAAAATATGTAAAATACCTAACAATAATAACACAAAGGTTGGGAGGGGAAAAATAGTATACAATTACAAGGTTTTTATAATATATTTTAAATGTCATAATCTCCCTTGAAAGTAACTTTAATGAGTTAAAGACATATTCTGTGAATTCTAAAATATCCAATTAAAAAAAAAGTTACAGCAAATGAGAAACAAAGAAGATAAAATGGAATCATAAAAACATTCAATTAACCCAAAAGAAGACATAAAATGAGAAAAGGGAAAAAATAAAAAGCGAGATGGTGGATATAAATATAGCCGTATCAATAAAAAAAACTTTAAATTTAAATTAATTTTTAATACTTCAACTATTAAACTGGTTAAAGAGTATAAGAAACAATGAAAAACTTCCAATAAGGAAAGCACGACAAATACAAAGACAGACAGGTTAAAAGTAAAAGAGTAGAAAATGATATATAATGCTGACTTTAATCAAAAAAGTTCACATAACCTAAAAGAAATCAAGAAAAGAAAAATAGAAAAAACAAAAAACATTGAGAACAAACAAAAAATAAAATAACACTCTTAAACTCTGACATATCAATAATTATATTAAATGTGAATAGTCTAAATACACTGATTAAAAAAGATTTGCAGTGTGGGTTTAAAAATATGGCTTAACCCTACGGTATCTATAAGAAATTCACTTCAAATATAACAATATAAGTAAGTTGAAAGGAAAAGGATGAACAAAATGGCATATCATGTGAATATTAATCAAAAGATTTCATAGAAAATTATCAGAGACAGAGAGAGACATTATATAGTGATAAAAGAGTCAATCCATCAAGAAAACATAGCAATCTTAAGTGTGTATGCACCAGACGATAAAGCTTCTAGATATGTGGAGTCAAACTGGTATTGCCTAAAGAAAACATAGGAAAACCACAATTAATGCTGGGGACTTCAACACTCCACTCTCAGCAACTGATAGAACCATCTAGACAGAAAATAAGCAAGGAGGTAGAGGAATTCAGCAACACTATCAACCAGTGGAATCTAACTGATACCCACCCAACAAGGGCAGAATACATGTTTTTTCAAGTGCTCATGAAATATATACCAAAATAGGCCGTAACCTGGGCCATAAAACAAACTTAACAAATGTTTAAAAACTGAAATCATACAGTGTGTTCTCTGGCCACAGTGTACTCAAACTAGAAATCAGTAACAGAAATATAACTGGAAAGTCTCTCAAACTAAACAACACTATTCTAAATAATCCATAGATCAAAGAGAAAGTCTCAAGGGAAATATATATATATTGAGCTATATGACAAGAAAATATATCAAAAATATTGAGACACAGCTAAAGCAGTACTTAAAGGGAAATTTATAGCACTAAATGCATACAGTAGAATAGAGGAAAAGTCTCAAATTAACAATCTAAACTGTCACCTGAAGAATCTAGAAAAATAGTAGCAAATTAAAACAAGCAAGTAATAATAAAGGAAATAATAAAGATAAAAGCAGAAAGTCATAAAATTGAAAACAGAAAAACAATGAAACAAAGAACTGGTTCTTTGAAAAGGTCAATATTGGGGGAAAAAACTCAAACAAGAGTGACAAAGGGAAAAAACATACAGACAAATTAATAATGTTCTTGTTGTTGTTGTAGGTGCCGTCAAGTTGGTTCCGACTCATAGCGACCCTATGCACAACAGAACAAACCACTGTCCGGTCCTCAGCCGTCCTTACAATCGTTGTTATGCTTGAGCTCGTTGTTGCAGCCACTATATCAATCCACCTCGTTGAGGGTCTTCCTCTTTTCCGCTGACCCTGTACTCTGCCAAGCATGAGGTCCTTCTCCAGGGACTGATCCTTCCTGACAACACGTCCAAAGTATGTAAGATGCAGTCTCGCCATCCTTGCTTCTAAGGAGCATTCTGGTTGTACTTCTTCTAAGATGGATTTGTTCGTTCTTTGGCAGTCCATGGTATAGTCAATATTCTTCGCCAACACCACAATTCAAAGGCATCAATTCTTCTTTGGTCTTCCTTATTCATTGTCCAGCTTTCACATGCATATGATAGGATTGAAAATACCATGGCTTGGGTCAGTCACACCTTAGTCTTCAAGGTGACATCTTTGCTCTTCAACACTTTAAAGAGGTTCTTTGCAGCAGATTTACCCAACGCAACGCGTCTTTTGATTTCTTGACTGGTGCTTCCATGGCTATTGATTGTGGATCCGAGTAAAATGAAATCCTTGACAACTTCAAACTGTTCTCCGTTTATCATGATGTTGCTCATTGGTCCATTTGTGAGGATTTTTGTTTTCTTTATGTTGAGGTGTAATCCATACTGAAGGCTGTGGTCTTTGATCTTCATTAGTAAGTGCTTCAAGTCCTCTTCACTTTCAGCAAGCAAGGTTGTGTCATCTGCATAACGTAGGTATGGTGAAAGAATACAGCCCTGACACATACTTTTCCTGACTTTAAACCAATCAGTATCCCTTTGTTCTGTCCAAACAACTGCCTCTTGAGTACAATTAAGTGTTCCGGAATTCCCATTCTTTGCAATGTTATCCATAATTTGTTATGATCCACACAGTCGAATGCCTTTGCATAGTCAACAAAACACAGGTAAGCATCCTTCCGGTATTCTCTGCTTTCAGCCAGGATCCATCTGACATCAGCAATGATATCCCTGGTTCCACGTCCTCTTCTGAAACTGGCCTGAATTTCTGGCAGTTCCCTATCAATATACTGCTGCATCCGTTTTTGAAAGATCTTCAGCAAAATTTTGCTTGCGTATGATATCAGTGACATTGTTCTATAATATCCACATTTGGTTGGGTCATCTTTCTTGGGAATAGACATAAATATGGGTCTCTTCCAGCTGGATGGCCAGGAAGCTGTCTTCCATATTTCTTGGCAGAGATGAGTGAGCACCTCCAGTGTTGCATCTGTTTGTTGAAACATCTCAATTGATATTCCATCAATTCCTGGAGCCTTGTTTTTACCAATGCCTTCAGAGCAGCTTGGACTTCTTCCTTCAGTACCATCGGTTCCTGATCATATGCTACCTCTTGAAATGGTTGAACATCGACTAATTCTTCTTGGTATAATGACTCTGTGTATTCCTTCCGTCGTCTTTTGATGCTTCCTGCGTCGTTTAATATCTTCCCCATAGAATCCTTCACTATTGCAACTCAAGGATTGACTTTTTCCTTCAGTTCTTCCAGCTTGAGAAATGCTGAGTGTGTTCTTCCCTTTCAGTTTTCCATCTCCAGCTCTTTGCACATGTCATTATAATACTTTACTTTGTCTTCTCAAGACACCCTTTGAAATCTTCTGTTCAGTTCTTTTACTTCATCAATTCTTCCTTTTGCTTTAGCTGCTTGACGTTCAACAGCAAGTTTCAGAGTCTCCTCTGACATCCATCTTGGTCTTTTCTTTCTTTCCTGTCTTTTCAATGACCTCTTGCTTTCTTTATGTACGATGTCCTTGATGTCATTCCACAACTCATCTGGTCTTCGGTCACTAGCGTTCAGTGCGTCAAATCTATTCTTCAGATGGTCTCTAAATTCAGGTGGGGTATACTCAAGGTCATATTTCGGCTCTCGTGGACTTGCTCGGATTTTCCTCCGTTCCCCCTTGAACTTACTTATGAGCATTTGATGGTCTGTTCCACAGTCAGCCTCTGGCCTTGTTCTGACTGATGATATTGAGCTTTTCCATGGTCTCTTTCCACAGATGTAGTCAATTTGATTTCTGTGCATTCCACCTGGCTAGGTCCATGTGTATAGTCTCTGTTTATGTTGGTGAAAGAAGGTATTTGCAATGAAGAAGTTGTTGGTCTTGCAAAATTCTATCATTCGATCTCCGGCATTGTTTCTATCACCAAGGCCATATCTTACAACTGCTGATCCTTCTTCTTCGTTTCCAGCTTTCGCGTTCCAATCGCCGGTAATTATCAATGCATCTTGATTGCATGTTCGATCAATTTCAGACTGCAGCAGCTGATAAAAATCTTCTATTTCTTCATCTTTGGCCTTAGTGGTTGGTACATAAATTTGATTAATAGTCGTATGAACTGGTCTTCCTTGTAGGCATATGGATATTATCCTATCACTGACAGCGTTGTACTTCAGGATAGGTCTTGAAACGTTCTTTTTGACGATGAATGCAACACCACTCCTCTTCAAGTTGTCATTCCCAGCATAGTAGACCGTATGATTGTCCGATTCAAAATGGCCAATACCAGTGCATTTCAGCTCACTAATGCCTAGGATATCGATGTTTACGTGTTCCATTTCATTTTTGACAATTTCCAATTTTCCTAGATTCACACTTTGTACATTCCAGGTTCTGATTGTTAATGGATGTTTGCAGCTGTTTCTTCTCATTTTGAGTTGTACCACATCAGCAAATGAAGGTCCCGAAAGCTTTACTCCATCCATGTCGTTAAAGTCGACTCTAATTTGAGGAGGCAGCTCTTCCCCAGACATCTTTTGAGTGCCTTCCAACCTGGGGTGCTCATCTTCGAGCACTATATCAGACAGTGTTCCACTGCTATTCATAAGGTTTTCACTGGCTAATGCTTTTCAGAAGTAGGCTGCTGGGTCCTTCTTCCTAGTCTGTCTTAGTCTGGAAGCTCAGCTGAAACCTGTCCTCCATGGGTGACCCTGCTGGTATCTGAACACCAGTGGCATAGCTTCCAGCATCACAGCAACACGCAAGCCCTCACAGTATGATAAACTGACAGACACGTGGAGGAAATTAATAATGTCAGAAATGAAACAAGGGATATCACTACAGACCCTATAAACATCAAAACAATTACAAAGGAAACACACTTAAATTTTACAACTTAAACAAAATGGGCCAATTCCTTAAAAAACACAAACTATCATAACTCACTCAATATGAAATACATCAAGTATCTATTAAGGAAATTGAATTTGTAATTTCAAAATGTCCCTAAAAGAGAAATCCCCAGGTCCAGATGGTTTCAGTGGAGAAAATACATAATTAAAAGAAATATTAACATCAATTCTACACAATCTTTTTTAGGAAATATAACAGGAGAGGACAATTTCCACATCCCAGCATAAAAAAAAAAAAAACTGGACCAATAAGCAATATCATGATAAATGGAGAAAAGTTTGAAGTTGTCAAGGATTTCATTTTACATGGATCCACGATTAATGCCTATGGAAGCAACGTCAAGAAATCAAACAACATATTGCATGGGGCGAATCTGCTGGGAAACACCTCTTTAAAGTGTTAAAAAGCAAAGATGTCACCTTGAGGACTAAGGTGCTTCTAACCCAAGCCATGGTGTTTTCAATCATTTCATATGCAAGCTGGGCAATGAATAAGGAAGATCGAAGAACTAAGACCTTTGAATTATGGTGTTGGTGAAGAATATTGAATATACCATGGACTGCCAGAAGAACAAATAAGTCTGTCTTGGAAGAAGTACAGTCAGAATACTCCCTAGAAGGGAGGATGACAGGGCTTCGTCTTTCGTACTTTGGACATGTCAGAATTGACTCAATGGCAATGGGTTTGTTTTGGTCCCTGGAGAAGGACACCATGCTTGATAAAGCAGAGGGTCAGCAAAGAAAGAGTAAGACCCTCAACAAGTTGGATTGACACAGTTGCTACAACAATGGGCTCAAGGATAGCAACAATTGTGAGGATTGTGTCGAACCAGGCAGTGTTTTGTTTTGTTGTACATACGGTCTCTATGAGTTGGATCCAACTTGACCACACCTAACAACAACATTACCCTGATATCAAAACCAGACAAACAGAGTACTAAAGCAAAAAAAAAAAAAAGAAAGAAAGAAAGAAAAACACTACAGAACTTATTCCCCTGAATATACATGCAAAAATTCTTAACAAAATACTAACAAATAAACCAAACCAAACCGGCTGGTGTTGAGTCAATTCCGACTCATAATGACCCAAGAGGACAGAGTAGCACTGTCCCAGATTGTTTCCAAGGAACAGCTGGTAGATTTTAACTGCCGACGTTTTGGTTAGCAGCCATAGCTTGCCGTAGCTCTTGAGCACTGCGCCACCAGGGCTGGAATTCAGCAATACATAAAAAGAATTACATACTATGACTAACTAGCGTTTATTCCATGTAGGCAAGGCTGATTCAATATTCAAAATCAATCAATTTAATCCACCATATAAACAGGACAAAGACAAAAAAAAAAAATCCCATGATAATATCAGTCTAGGCAGAAAAAGCATTTGACAGAGTTCAACACTCATTCATGATGAGAAAAAAAAAAAAAGAGAGAAAAATAGAAATAAAAAATTGCCTCAACACGATAAAGATTGAATTATGTCCCCCCAAAAATGTGTGTATCGGCTTGGTTAGGCCATGATTCCCAGTATTCTGTGGCTGTCCTCCACTCTGTGATTGTAATTTTATGTTAAAAGGATTAGGGTGGGATTGTAACACCACCCTTACCCAGGTCAGATCCGTGATCCAATGTAAAGGGAGTTTCCCTGGGTTGTGGCCTATACCACCTTTTATCTCTCAAGAGATAAAAAGGAAAGGGAAACAAGCAGAGAGGTGGGGACCTCATGCCACCAAGAAAGCAGCACCGGAGGCAGAGCGCATCCTTTGGACCCAGGATCCCTGCTCCTGAGAAGTCCCTCGACCATGGGAAGATTGAGGACAAGGACCTTGCTCCAGAGCCAACAGAGATAGAAAGGCTTCCCCTGGAGCTGACACCTTAAGTTTGGACTTTTAGCCGACTTTACTGTGAGGAAATAAATTTCTCTTTGTTAAAGCCATCCACTTGTGGTATTTCTGTTATGGCAGCACTAGATGACTAAGACAGGCATCTTCGAAAAGCCTACAGCTAGCCAACAAACATTATTCTAAATGGTGGAAAACTGAATGTTTTTCTCCTAAGATTGGGTACAAGGCAAGGATATCTGCTCTCACTACTCTTATTCAACATAGTTCTGAGATCACTAGCAAGTACAATAAGGCAAGAAAAGGAAATAAAAGCATACAGTTCAGAAATAAAAATAAAACTGTTCCTATTTGCAGATAACAGGATTGCCAACATAGAAAATCCCAAAGAATATACCAAAAACTTCTAGAATTAACAGAAAGTTCAGAAAGATCACAGAATACAAGATAAACATACTTACAAATCAATTGTATTTCTATTCACTAATGATGAACAAAATGGAAACTGAAATTAAAAATGCAATTTACAATTGTTCGTAAAAAATACTTAGGTGTAAATCTAACAAAGAATATACAAGATTCTTATGCTGAAAACTACACAATATTGATGAAAGAAATCAAATAAGGCCTAAGTAAGTGGAGAGACATCAGTAATCATGGATTGGAAGACTCAATGTAGTAAAGATACCAGTTCTCCCCAAATTGATACACGAGTTTATTGGAATTTCTATAAAAATCCTAGCTACATTTTTTTTGAAAGAGACAAGATTATTCTAAAATTTATGTGAAAATACAAAGAACTAGAAGAGCCAAAATAATTTTGAAAAAGAATGAAGTAAGAGGAGTCAACCTACCTGATTTCAAAACTAATTATATAGCTGCAGCCATCAAGACTGCATGGTATTTGGCTGAGGAATAGACACATAAATCAATAGAACAGAATAGTGACTCCATCTAGAAATAGACTCACACAAATATGCCCAACTGATTTATGACAGTAGTGGAAAAGCAATTCAGTGGAGGAAGAAAGGTAGCCTTTTCAACAAACGGTGCTAAAACAATTGGACATCCATAGGTTAAAAAAAAAAAATCTATCTTGACCTAAAGTTCACACCTTATATAAAAATTAACTCAAAATAGATCATGGACTTAAATGTAAAACAGAAGACTATAAACCTTTTGAGAAAAACACAGGAGAAAGTCTTTGAGATCTAGGAATAGCAAAAAAATTCTTACACCTGACATCAAAGCAAGATACAAAAAGGAAAAATTGAAAAATTGAACTTCTTCAAAATTAAAAACTTTCGCTATATGAAAGACCCTGTGAAGAGGTTGAAAAGATAAGACATAAAGCGGGAGAAAGTACTTGCAAACCACACATTAAACAAAGGACTAATATCTGGAATCTATAAAGAGCTCTCAAATCTGAACAGCAGAAAAGCAAACAGTCCACTTAGACAAACGAGCAAAAACAATGAAGGGGTATTTCAGCAGCGAAGATATATAAAAAAAAGATGTTCAACATCGTTAGCCATTAAGGACATGCAAATTAAACTACAATATCATTACACACCTATCAAGAAACAAAAAAATAGCGATTATACCAAATGCTGGCGAGAATGCAGAGAAACTGGTCACTCATACATTCCTGGTGGGACTGCAAAAGGGTACAGTTACTCTGGAAACCGGTAGTTTCTTTGAAAAAAAAATAAAATAAAAGATAAATGCCCAGGAGTGCAACCCTCTGACCCAGAAATTGTACTCCTGGGCATATAATTTATCTCAGAAAAATAAAGACTAATGTTCATACAAAAACCTGTACGTGAATATTTGTAGCAACAAATATTTACTTGCAAAAGCCAAAAAATGGAAACAATCCAGGTGTTCTTCAGTGGGTGAATGGTTAAAGAATCTATGCTACAGCCGTACCATGGAACTCCACTCAACAATAAAAAGGAACAAACTTATTCTTACACACAGCAACCTGCATGCATCTACAGAGAACTGTGTAATCCCAAAGGTTATATCTTGTATGATCCCATTAATATAATATCTTTGAAATAATAAAAATATAGAAATGGAGAACAGATTCATGGTTGCCAGATGTTAAGAAGAAGGTGGGGGAAGGAGGGAAGTCGATATGGCTAAAAAAGGGCTACATCAGAGATCCTTACGATGATGAAAATGTTCTGTATCTGGACTGTGTCGATGACATATCTGGGTTGTGATACCGTACCATACTTTTGTAAGATTTTACCGTTAGGGGAAGTTGATTAAATTGTACACAGGATCTCTCTGTACTATTTCTTACAACTGCATGGAAATCTGTAATTACATTAAAATAAAAATTTTACTTAAAATATTTTTTAAAAACCCAAATACAAAGACCACGTGTTATGATTCCCCTTATATGAAACATCCAGAATAGGCAAATCTATAGAAACTGGAAGTGGTTGCCTAGGGCTGGGGATAAAAGGAGAGGGAATGGAGTGAACGCTAATAGATACGAGGTTTCTTCTGGGGATGATGAAAATATTCTAAAATTAAATTGTGGTGGTGGCTGCAGAAGTCTATAAATATACGAAAATCTATTGAATTGTATACTTTGAATTTTATGATGTGTAACATATCTCAATAAAGCTGAAAAAAAAAAGCCAGAGTGGCTATATTAATTAGACAAAGTAGATCAGTGCAAGAAATATTACCAGGGGTTTTAAAAAAGACCATTTCATAATGATAAAGGGATTAATATATCAAGAGGACATAACAATCTAAAAGGCCCAATAACAGAACTTCAAAATACAAGAAACGTCATAGTTCACACCATATACAAAACTCAACTCAAAATGGACCAACAACTTAAATGTAAACACCAAAACCAGAAAATTCTTAGAAAATAACATAGGGGTGAAACTTCATGACCTTGGATGTGATAATGAATTCTTAGATACGGCATCAAAACATGAGGAACAATGACAAAAGAGATAAATTGGACTTCATCAAAATTTAAAACTTTTGTGCATCAAAGGACTTCATCAAGAAAGTGAAGAGACAATGCATAGACTGGGAGAAAATATTTGGGAACCATATATCTGATTAAAGGTTTAATATCCAGAATATGTAAAGAAGTCCAACAACTCAACAACAAAAAGACAAACAAACCAATTAAAAAATGAGCAAAGGACTTGAATAAGCATCTCACCAAAGAAGATACATAAAGGACCAAAAAGCACATTAAAAGATGCTCAATCATCTTTAGTCATTAGACAAATACCAATCAAAACCACAATGAGATGCTTCACACACATTAGGATGGCTGTTATAAAAAAATCAGAAAATAACAATTGTTGGTGAGGATGTGGAGAAATTGAGACCCTCGTACACTGCTGATGGAATTGAAAAATGGTGCAACTGCTGTGGAAAATAATTTGGCAGTTCCTCGAGTAGTTAAACATAAGACTACTATGCCGATTGCCATCGAGTCGACTACTGTATGACCTAACAATTCCACTCCTAGGCATATCCCCAAAAGAACTGAAAGCAGAGACTCAAACAGACACTTGTATACCAACGTTCATTGCAGCACTATTCACTATAGCCAAAAGGCAGAAACAACCCAAGTGTCCATCAACAGATGAATGAATAAACAAAATGTGGCATATCCAGACAATAGAATAGTATTCAGCCATAAAAAGAAACGAAGTTTTGATACATGCTGCAACATGGATGAACGTTGAAATCATGCTAAGTAAAACATGCCGGAGGACAAATATTGTATGATTACAGTTATATGAAATACACCACATGGATGAACCGTGAAAACATTATGCTAAATGACACAAAAGAACTAATTTTTATGATTCCACCTGTATGAAATTTCTAGAATCAGCAAACTCACAGAGACAGAAAATAGATTACTGGTTACCAGGGGCAGGGTGAGGGGAAAATTAGTAGTTATTGTTCAAAGGGTACCCAGTTTCTGTTTGGAGTGATGAAAAGGTTTTGGAAATCGGTGGTGGTGACAGTTGCCTAACGTTGCAAATCTTGTTAATGTCACTGAACTGTACACTTACAAATGGTTTAAATAGCAAATTTTATGTTACATATGTATTTTGCCACAATAAAATGTTTTAAAATACATGAAGCGAAAAAAAAAAATTACTAGAACTTCAAAGAGAAATTTAAAAATCCACAGTTAAAGCCAGAGATTAAAGTACTCCTTTCTCAGTAATGGAAACCCTGGTGGCGTAGCGGTTAAGCGCTACGGCTGCTAACCCAAAGGTCAGCAATTCGAATCCGCCAGGCACTCCTTGGAAACTCTATGGGGCAGTTCTACTCTGTCCTATAGGGTCGCTATGAGTCAGAACTGACTCGAAGGCAACAGGTTTCTTTGTTTTTCTCTCAGTAATTGATAGAACAAATAGAAAATCATTGAAGATATAGAAATTTGAACAGCCACATTGACCTAATTGACATCTATAGAGTTTTCCCAGCCATAAACCAAAAAACTATGGCCACGCAGTCGATTCTGACTCATAGCGACCTTACAGGACAGAGAAAAACTACCCCACATGATTTCCAAGGCTGTAAATCTCTATAGAAGCAAACTCCCACACCTTCCTTCTGCAAAACAGCTGGTAGGTTTGAACCACTGGCCTTTCAGTTAGCAGCCAAGTGCGTAACCACTACTACACCAGAGCTCCTTTTTTTCACCAAGCAATACCAGAATAAATATTCAAGCGCACAAAGAACATTTCACAAGATAGACCATATTCTGTACCATAAAACAAGTTTCAACAAATATACCAAAAAACTCTAAATCCAATTTCAAGTAATGCAAAACATATTTTCTGATGATAATTGGAATAAATTAAAAATCAATGACAGAAATGTCCCTGGAAAATCCTCAAATATTTGGAAACTAAATAACACACTTCAGAGTAACCCATGTGTTGTGGAAGAACTCAAAAAGGTAATTAGCAAATATTTTGAATTGTATAAAAATGAAGCCCTGGTGGTACAGTGGTTAAAGCGATCAACTGTGAACCAAAAGGTCAGCGTTTCGAAACCATCAGCTACTCCACAGGAGAAAAATGTGGCAGCCTGCTTCCATAGAGATTTATGGCCTTGGAAACTCTGTGGGGTTCCTATGAGTCAGAATCAACTCGATAGCCATATAAAAACATGTTGTTGTTGTTGTTAGGTGCCTTTGAGTCAGTTCTGACTCATAGCAGCCCTATTAAATACAACAGAATGAAACACTGCCCAGGCTTGTGCCATCCTCACAATCCTTGTTATGCTTGAGCCCATTGTTGCAGTCACTGTGTCAATCCATCTCGTCGAGGGCCTTCCTCTTTTTCACTGACCCTCTACTTTACCAAGCATGACGTCCTTCTCCAGGGACTGATCCCTCCTGATGACACGTCCAAAGTATGTGAGACGTAGTCTTGCCATACTCCCTTCTAAGGAATATTCTGGTTGTACTTCTTCCAAAACAGATTTGTTCGTTCCTCTGGCAGTCCATGGTATATTCAGTATTCTTCGCCAACACCACAATTCAAAGGTATCAACCCTTCGGTCTTCCTTATTCATTGTTCAGTTTTCCCAAGCCTATGAGGTGATTGAAAACACCATGGCTTGGGTCAGATGCACCTTGCAGTCTTCACCGTGACATCTTTGCTTTTCAACACTTTAAAGAGGCCTTTTGCAGCAGATTTACCCAAAGCAATGTGTTTTTTGATCCTTGACTGATGCTTCCGTGGGTGTTGATTGTGGATCCAAGTAAAATCAAACCCTCGACAACTTTAATTTTTTCTCTGTTTATCATGATGTTGCTTATTGGTCCAGTTGTGAGAATTTTTGTTTTCTTTATGCTAAGGTGTAATCCATATTGAAGGCTGTGGTCTTTGATCTGCATCAGTAAGTACTTCAAGTCCTCTTCACTTTCAGCAAGCAAGTTTGTGTCACTTGTATAACACAGGTTGTTAATGCATCTTCCTCCAATCTTGATGCTCTGTCCTTCTTCATAGAGTCCAGCTTCTCAGGTCATTTGCTCAGCATACAGATTGAATAGGTATAGTGAAAGGACACAATCCTGACGCACACCTTTCCTGACTTTAAATCACCCAGCATCCCCTTGTTCTGTATGAGGTATGAATCTAGGAAAATTGGAAATTTGTCAAAAATGAAAGGGAACTCATAAACATTGATATCTTAGGCATTAGTGAGCTGAAATGGACTGGTATTGGCCATTTTGAATCGGACAATCGTATGGTCTACTATGCTGGGAATGACAACTTGAAGAGGAATGGCGTTGCATTCATCATCAAAAACAACACTTCAAGATTTATCCTGAAGTACAATGCTATCAGTGATAGGATAATATCCGTACACCTACAAGGAAGACGAGTTAATACAACTATTATTCAGATTTACGCACCAACCACTAAAGCCAAAGATGAGGAAATTTAAGATTTTTACCAACTTCTGCAGCCTGAAATTGATCAAACGTGCAATCAGGATGCATTGATAATTACTGGTGATTGGAATGCAAAAGTTGGAAACAAAGAAGGACTGGTAGTTAGAAAGTATGGCCTTGGTGATAGAAATGATGCTAGAGATCACAGGAAAGAATTTTGCAAGACAAACGATTTCTTCATTGAAAATGCCTTTTTTCACCAACATAAATGGCAAATACACACGTGGACCTGGCCAGACAGACTACACAGGAATCAGATGGACTATGCTTGTGGAGAGAGACCGTGCCAAAGCTCGATATCGTCCGTCAGAACACGGCCGGGAGCTGACTGTGGAACAGGCCATCAGCTGCTCGTACACAGGTTCAAGGTGACACGGAGGAAAATTAGAACGAGCCCACGGAAGCCGAAGCATGCCCTGGAGTACACCCCACCGGAATCTGGATACAAAAGCAAAGCCCGATCAAAACACGTGGGATGTCACTAAAGCCGCAGCGCCCACGGGGGTTACAGCACTAAATATCTGTGTCGGGGAAAAAGGAAGGCGGCAGACCGAAGGCCTCGGCTCCCGCCTTGAGCAGCCTGAAAAAGAAGAGTAAGTTAAACTAAAAGGAAGCAGAAAAGACAAATATATATATATCTGAGCAGAAGTCAAGGAAATAGAAAAATAATAGAGAAAACCAATGAAACAAAAAATTGTTTCTTGGAAAATATTGATAAGCCTTTAGCCAGACTGATCAGTAAAATAAGAAAGAAAACATAAATTACCAATACAAAAACGAGAGAAATGGCAACAGTATAAATTCTACAGAGGTTAAAAGGATAACAAAAGCCTGCATGCCAATAAATTCAGTAACATAGATAAAAATTAAAAAAAAAAACAAAAAACTAACAAACTCAAACTACCACTTCTCACTCATTTAAAAAAAAAAAAATTGCCATCAATAAATTCCAACTCATGGCAACCCTGTACGTTTCAGGGCAGAATTGCACACCACAGAGTTTTTAATGGCTGTAATCTTACAGAAGTAGATTCTCAGGCCTTTCTGCAGTGCCACTGGGTAGATTTGAACCACCAACCTTTGGCTAGTAGTGGAGCCCAAACCTTTTGCACCACTCAAAGACCTAGATAATCTGAATAGATTTATATCTTAAAGAAATTTAATTTTAAGCTAAAACCTTGCAATAAGGAAAACTCCTGACCTAGATATGTTTATTGGTGAATTCTACTAAACATTAAAAAAAAAAAAAAAAATTCTACACAAACTCTTCCAGAAAATCGAGGAGGAGGAAATACTTACCAACTCATTTTATGAGGCTAGCATTAGTCAGACATCAAAATTAGGCAAAGATACTAAGAGAAAAGAAAAGCTACATGAAAACAGATTAAAAAATACTTAACAAAATTTTAACAAGTTGAATCCAACCATATATTTAAAAAAGATAATAATCCTGACTAAGTGGGATTTAACCCAGGAATGCAAGATTGATTTAATATTAAAAAATTAATCAATGTAACTCATGATAGGGACAGATAATAAAATAAAAGCCATATGATCATCTCAATAGGTATAGACTAAACATTTGATAGAATCCAACATCGTTTTGGGATAAAAATTCACAGTAAAATGGGAGAAAAGGGAACTTCCTCGACTTGATAAAGGATGTGATTGTTAAGACTGTGTATCAGCTTGACTGGGCTATGACTCTCAGTGGTTTGGCAGTTAAGATAAGATCTGATATAGTCTAATCACGTCCATGATGGGATGTGCTGTGAGTAGCCAATCAGATGAAAGGGTGTTTCCTTAGGGGTGTGTCCTGTATCCAATATAGGTGGACTTTCTGGCAAGGCTCCTGGGCTTTTGCTTGCGCTGGATCCTGCAACTGGCTCCTGTAGATCTGACTTCCAGTTCTTGGGACTTGAGCTGGCAGCTTACCTGGTGATCTTAGATTCATCAGCCTCCAGCCTGACCCACAGACTTGGAACTCTTCAGGCTTTACAACCACGTGAGCTATTTCCTTGATATAAATCTCTCTCTTTCTCTGTATGTATATATGCATGCTTCACTGGTTTTGCTTCTCTAGAGAACCCTAGAGGAACCAGCCTAAGACATTTGGTACCAAGAGTTGAAAGGGTGAATTTTCTAGATTGATCCTCAAGTCTGGTTAGCCTAAAAGATGTTGATGACTCTGCTTCCAGTAATAAAGAGGGCACTACTAATCAGTGGTGTGAGGTGGTAATAGAACTATGAAAAATATCAACACCAACAGAATAGGTATTGGTGAGAGGCAAGGTTGTGGGTGATTACATTTCCACAGTTTTGTCATAATGAGCAGCATAAGGAGGATAGTTGGTTGGTCCTACCTTCAACTAGACAAAGTGGTAAAAGAAAGAGATGAGCTAGGGCTTCAGAATCAAAGCTTAAGCACCACATAAATGACCTCACTTATATCTTGAAAGAAAGTCTTACTCCTTATAGTAACAGAGCTGATATTGCCGAACACCAAACTCAGGACCTTATCATAAGAATGGCTAAATTACAAGGCCAACTGAATTCCCAGCCTCAAGTGGCGTCTGATGCTAAAGTGAGGGCATTGATTGGGAAGAAATGAGATCCTGAAACTTGAGATGAGGACAATGGGCAGATAATCAAGAAGCTGAAGACACCAAGCCCCTAAATTCTGTTGAATCACTCCTGCCAACAGACCCAGCCCTCTCACTCCTATCTGAAGAGATGTCTGTCTGCTAAGCCACTGTTCCCAGTAAAACTATTCTCCACTCCCATTTAATGAGGTTAAACTAGCTGTGCCTGAAGAGTCTTTGAGTCATCACCTAGGGCATCACCTGAGGCAGATGCCTTACGAGACAATGCTGAATATTCTCAAAACACATTCTTATCACCCATTATGGCTTCTAGACTTATAACTAGACTTAAGTTTCAAAGAACCCCAAAAGGTGAAGCACCAACTGTGACCCAGGAGGAGGTACACTACACTCCAAAAGAACCACTTGACTTTTCTAATATGTACAAACAGAAACCTGGGAAATATGCGTAGGAATGGCTATTAAGGGTGTGGGATAATGGTGCAAGGAACACAAAGATGGATCGGTCTGAGATTATTGATACAGGTCCATTAAGCACAGAGTCTTCATTCAGTGTTTCAGCTCAGGAGGTTAGGAAAGAATCTAATAGTTTATTTGGTTAGGTCACTGAAGCATGGATTGCATGGTAGCCTACACTAAAGTTGCATTACCTGACTTGCCTTGATATATTGTAGAAGAGGGTATCCAAAGGCTTAGGGAAATTGGCATGTTAGAGTGGATTTATCAGGTTAGGCTCACAGACTCACACATGGCTTGCCCAGAGGACACGCTTTTTACCACAACGGTGAGGAACAAATTTGTGAATGGAGCCCCAGCTCCCTTGAAGACTGCTGTGATTTCTATTTTATGTAAGTCAGATTCGGAAGAGGGTGCTGCCCTCCTGAGGTTCACCCTTCAGCCAAAGATTGAACAGGCCAATGGAACAAAACAAGACTAATGGGGTACACGAGCCCTGGGGCAGGGACTGGAAGGCAAGAGGGAACAGGAAAGCTGGTAATAGGGAACCCAGGGTTGAGAAGGGAGAGTGCTGACATGTCATGGGGTTGTTAACCAATGTCATACAACAATGTGTGTACAAACTGTTTGATGAGAAACTAGTTTGTTCTGTAAACCTACATCTAAAGTATAATAAAAAGAAAAAAAGAAAGTGGGAGCTTCCCTAACTGAATTAAGACACCTAACTACTATGGGAGTGATTGGAACCCCTAACATCAGGGGCCATGTGGTGGCATTCAATGGACAAAGACAAGGTGGGCATGGTTACTGTAATGGACAGCAGAGTCAAAGTAGTAATCAGAATAGTCTGAATCATATGGACTTATGGCATTGGCTACTTAGCTATGATGTTACTAGGAATGAAATAGGAAATCTACTAAATATTTACTTGACTTGTACAAGGGGAAGAATTCTAGGTCAAGTGAACAGCAGCCTAACACAAATCACCAGAATAGAGAGTCACAGCCCCTCAATCAATTCCCAGACTTGAGTCACTTTACAGATCCACGAACCCTTGAATGAAGGGGAAGCCTGGTCCCCTTGAGGAAGGACCTCCTACACTGCTAAAAATTTATGCAGCCTTCCCCAAAAGGGTCTATGGCCTTTTACAAGAGTGACTGTTCAATGGGGAAAAGGAAATAATCAGACTTTTGGGAGATCACTGGACCCTGGCTCTGAGCTGACACTAACTCCAGGAGACCCAAAACATCACTGTGGCCCACCAGTCAGAGTGGGAGAATATGGAGGTCAGGTTATTAATGCAGCCTTAGCTCATGTATGCCTCATGGTGGGTCCAGTCGGTCCCTGAACCCATCCTGTAGTGATTTCCCCAATTCCACAATGCCCAATTGAAATAGATAAACTCAATAACTGGCAGAACCCCCACACTGAATCCCTGACAAGTGGAGTAAGGGCTATTATGGTAAGAAAAACCATGTGGAAGCCATTAGAAATGGCTCTACCTATGAAAATAGTAAACCAAAAGCAATACCACATACCTGGAGGGATTGCAGAGATTGCTGCCGCCATCAAGGACTTGAAGAATGCAGGGGTGGTGAATCCCACCACATCCCCATTCAACTCACCTAATTGGCCTGTGCAAAAAACAGATGGATATTAGAGAACGAAAGTGGATTATTCAAAACTTAACCAGTGGTGACTCCAACTTCAGCTGCCATAGTTTCATTTGCTTGAGCAAATTAATCCATCTCTTGGTATCTGGTATGCAGCTATTGATACGGTTAATGCCTTTTTCTTCATACCTGTTTTGAAGGACCACGAGAAGCAGTTTGTCTTCAGCTGCCAAGGCCAGCAATACACATTCACTGTCCTACCACAGCAGTATATCAACGCTACAGCCCTATGTCATAATTTACTCTTCAGGGACCTTGATCACCTTTCCCTTCCACAAAATCACACCGGTCCATTACACTGGTGGCGCCTACCACCTCAGTGAAATTTCTAAAGGTCAGCGTTACGGGGCATGCTGAGATATTCCTTCTAAAGTGAAGACTATGTTATTGTGTCTGGCCCCTTTAACAACTAAAAAGAAGGCAAAATGCCTAGTGAGCCTCTCCGGATTTTGAAGGCAACATGTCCCTCCTTTGGGTGTGCTACTCCAGTCTATTTAACAAGCGACTCAAAAAGATGCTAGTTTTGAGTGAGGCCCAGACCAAAAGAAGGCTCTGCAACAGGTTCAGGCTGCCTTGCAAGCATGCCTGCCACTTGGGCTATATAATTTGGTTGACCCAATGGTGCTTGAAGTCCCAGTGGCAGAGAAAGATGCTGTTTGAAGTCTTTAGTAGGATCCTATTGGTGAATCACAGTGGAAACCCTTAGGATTTTAGAGCCAATTCCTGCCATCCTCTGCAGATAGCTACTCTCCTTTTGAGAAACAGCTTTTGGTTTGCTACTGGGCCTTAGTAGAGACAGAATGCTTAACCATGGGCCACGAAATCACCATACAGCCCGAGTTGCCCATCATGACCTGGGTATTTTCTGACCCACACAACCATAAAGTTAGACATGCACAGCAGCAGTCCATCATTAAGTGGGAGTGGTATATATGAAATAGGGCCCTAGAAGGACCTGAAAGCACAAGTAAGTTGCATGAGGACGTGGCCCAAATGCTCATGGTCTCCACTCCTGTCACATTATCTTCCATCTCCCAGTTTGCACCTACAGCCTCATAGGAAGTTTCTTATGATCAGTTGACTGAGGAAGAGAAAATTCGTACATGGCTCATAGATGGTTCTGCAAGATATGCATGCAGTCACCACTCAAAAGTGGACATTGGCAGCACTACAGCCCCTTTCTGGGGCCTTCCTGAAGGACAGTGGTGAATGGAAATCCTACCAGTGGGCAGGACTTCAAGCAGTGCACCTGGTTGTTCATTTGCTTGGAAGGAGAAATGGCCAGATGTGCGATTGTATACGGATTTGTGGGCTGTTGCCAATGGTTTGGCTGGATGGTCAGGGACCTAGAAGGAACATGATTGGAAAATTGGTGACAAAGAGGTATAGGGAAAAGGTATGTAGATAGACTTCTCTGCATGGGCCAAAGAAATTTGTGTCTCATGTGAATGCTCACCAAAGAGTGACCTCAGCAGAGGAGTTTAACAATCAAGTGGATAGAATGATGCATTCTGTGGAAACCAGTTGTCCTCTTTTCCTAGCCACTCCTGTCATTGCCCAAAGGGCTCATGAACAGTGGCCATGGTGGCAGAGTTGGAGGTTATGCATGGGGCTCAGCAACATGGACTTCCACTCACCAAGACTGACTTGTCTACAGCCACTGCTGAGTGCCCAATCTGCCAGCAGCAGAGACCAGCTTTGAGTCCCTGATATGGCACAATTCCTCAAAGTGATCAGCCAGACATCTGATGGCAAGTTGATTACATCGGGCTGCTTCCATCATGGAAAATGCAGTGCTTTGTTCTTACTGGAATAGACACTTACTCTGGATATGGATTTGCCTTCCCTGCACACAATGATTCTGTCAAAATTTCCATCCATGAATTTACAGAATGCTTTATCTGCTGTCATGTATCCCTCACAGCATCACCTCGAATCAAGAAACTGACTTGACAGCTAATGAAGTGCACCAAAGGGCCCATGCTCATGGAATTCACTGGTCTTACCATGTTCCCCATTATCCTGAAGCAGCTGGCTTGATAGGCCACTGAAATGGGCTTCTAAAGACAAAACTACGGCGCCAGCTAAGTTGTAATACCTTGTAGGGTTAGAGCAATGTTCTCCAGGAGGCTGTATATGCTCTGAGCCAGTGTCCAATATGTGGTCCTGTTTCTCCCATAGCCAGGATTCATGGATCCAGGAATCATGGTGTGGAAGTGAGAATGACACCACTCACTATTATTATCTCTAGTAACCCACTCACGAAATTTTTGCTTCCTGTCCCCACAACCCTATTCTCTATGGGTCTAGAGATCTTAGTGGAAAAGGGAAGAATGCTAAAGACACATCACTGATTACATTGAACTGGAAGTTAATGCCACCTGGCCACTTTGGCTCCTTATGCCTCTGGATCAACAGGCAAAGAAAGGAGTTACCATACAGGCTGGTGTGATTGATCTTGATTACCAAGAGGAGATGGGATTGATATTCCATAATGGAGGTAAGGAAGAGTATGTCTGGCATGCAAGAGATCCCTTAGGGCATCTCTTGGTACTGCCATGTTGTGTGATCAAAGTCAGTGGAAAACTACAGCAACTCAACTTCGACATGGCTACTAATGGCCCAGATTCTTCAGAAATTAAGGTTTGGGTCACCCCACCAGGCAAAGAACCACAACCAGCTGAGGTGCTTCCTGAGGGTAAAGGGAATATGGAATGGGTGGTGGAAGAAGGTAATTTTAAATAACATTTGCAAGCACATGACTGGTTGTAGAAATGAGGACTGTAATTGTTATAAGTATTTATTCCTTGCGTGTGTGCATCATATATTTTTGTCTTCTTCACTTATAAAGTATAAGATGCAAACAGGGCTAGCAGGTTTTCTACCGTACGTGTGTTAGTTGCATGATGTTAGGTACAAATATGACTTTATAATGGTCTTTGTTCAGATTTTATGTATGATTTAAGGAGATGTGTACAGGTGCCAAGCTGATAAGGGGTGGGCTGTGATCATTAAGATTGTGTGTCAACAATACAGGGGAGGTCAGCACGATTGGACTAAACCAAAAGCAAAGAAGTTTCCTGAATAAACCGAATGCTTCAAAGGCTGGCGTAGCAGGGGCAGAGGGGTCTGGGGACCATGGTTTCAGGGGACATCTAAGTCAATTGGCAAAATAAAATCTATTAAGAAAACATTCTGCATCCCACTTTGAAGAGTGGCATCTGGGGTCTTAAACGCTAGCAAGCGGCCATCTAAGATGCATCAATTGGTCTCAACCCACCTGGATCAAAGGAGAATGAAGAACACCAAGGACACAAGGTGATTATGAATCCAATAGACAGAAAGGGCCACATGAACCAGGGTCTATATCGTCCTGAGACGAGAAGAACTAGATGGTGCCCGGCTACAACCGATGACTGCCCTGACAGGGAACACAAGAGAGAACCCCTGAGGGAGGAGGAGAGCAGTAGGATGCAGACCCCAAATTCTCAGAAGACCAGACTTAATGGTCTGACTGAGACTAGAAGGACCCCAGTGGTCATGGCCCCCAGACCTTCTGTTGGCCCAGGACAGGAACCATTCCCAAAGCCAAATCTTCAGACTTGGATTGGACTGGACAATGGGTTGGAGAGGAATGCTGGTGAGGAGTGAGCTTCTTGGATCAGGTGGACACTTGAGACTATGTTGGCATCTCCTGCCTGGAGGGGAGATGAGACGATAGAGAGGGTTAGAAGCTGGCAAAATGGACACAAAAAGAGAGAGTGAAGGGAGAAAGCAGGCTGTCTCATTAGGGGGAGAGTAGTGTGTAGCAAGGTGTATATGGGTTTTTGTGTGAGAGATTGACTTGATTTGTAAACTTTCACTTAAAGCACAATAAAAATTATTAAAAAAAAAGATTGTGTGTCAATTTGGCTGGGCTATGATTCTCAGTGGTTTGGCAGTTATTATGTAGTTTGGCAGTCTATAACAATTTAATCACCTCCATGATGAGATCTGATATAATGCAATCTCCATGATGGAATCTGCTGTGAGTTGTCAATCAGTTGAAAGGGACTTTCCTTGGGGGTGTGGCCTGCATCTGGTATAGGTGGACTTTCTGGCAAGGCTCAAGGGCTTTTGCTTGGATCCTGCAGTTGGATCCTGCAGTTGGCTCCTGTTCATCTGACCTCTGGTTGTTTGGACTTGAGCCTGCAGCTTAGTGGCCGATCTTCGAATTCATCAGCCTCCAGCCTGACCCATGGACTTGGAACTTTCCAGCCTCTACAATACCATGTGAGCCATTTCCTTTATATATATATGTATTTTTTTTTATACATATACATATACATATACATATACATATACATATACATATACATATACATATACATATACATATACATATACATATACATATACATATACATATACATATACATATACATATACATATACATATACATATACATATACATATGAGACACTTCTCTGGTTTTGCTTCTCTAGGGAACCCAGTCTAAGAGGCCATCTATGAAAAATACAAATGCTTCTTCCACACCCCAAGATCAGGAACAACAGAAGAATGTCCATTTCTATTCAACATTGCCCTAGTTGCCCTAGCCAGTACAATAAGGAAAGAAAAATAGAAGTCTTTATGATTAGAAAGGAAGAAGTAAAACTGTATTTGCAGACAACATAATGCCTAAGTAGAAAATTCAATGTAATATATAAAAAGCTGTTAGAACTAAGTTTATGAAGGTTGAAGGCTACAAGATCAATATACGAAAGTCATTTGTTTTCATATGCTAGCACTGAATAACTTGAAATAGAAATTAAAAACAATTTCATTTACAATAACATCAGAAATATGAAATATTAAGGATAAATATGCAAAAATTGTGAAAGATGTGCACACCTAGAACCATCGTGGAGGGACATTTAAAAACACCTACACAAATGGAAATATATACTGTGTTCATGAGTTGGAAGACTTGATACGTCAAATCTTCCCAAATTCATCTATAGATTCAATGCAATTCCAGTCAAAATACTTGCATGTTTTTTTCAAGGCAATGACAAATTGATTCTAAAATTTGTGTGTAATTACCGAAAACCTGGAATAGTCCAAATAATTTTGAAAAAGAAGAGCAGAGTTGTGATTTCAAGAGTTATTAAAATGTTCCCCCCAAAACTTTCAGGAATGAAGACAATGTGGTATTGAAGCAAAGATTTAAAAAAAAAAAAAAGATCAGTGTAAAAGAATAGAGAGTCTAGAAATAGACCCAAACATATATAGACAACTGATTTTTGACTAAGTTGCAAAGGCAATTCAATGGAGAAAGGGTAGTCTTTTCAATAAATGGTACTAAATCAATTGGATAGCCACGTGCAAAAATATGAACTTTGATCCATTCTTATGCCACATATAAAAATTAACTCAAAATGGTGCATGGACCTAAATGTAGAACCTAAAATTATAAAAATTCTAAGAGAAAATTTTTATGATCTTGGATTAAGTAAAGACTTCTTAGATAAAACCCCATAAAAGAACAAATTAATAAATTGGACTTCATCAAAAATAAAAACTTCTGTTCTTCAAAGGCACTGTTAAGAGAATGGAAAGGCAAACCATGGCCTGAGAGAAAATTTTTATAAATCATATGTTTGATTTAAAGGATTTGTTTCCACAATATGTGAACAACACTTAAGATTCAATAATTAGAACATAAACAAGCCTAAATAAAAATGGGCAAAAGATTTTAATAGACATTTCACCAAAGAAGATATACAGATATCAAAGAGGCATACGAAAAGATGCTAAATATTATTAGAGAAATGCAAATTAAAACCCCAATAAGATAATATTCCACACTATTAGAATAGTTAAAACTGTGAAGGCTGATAACACTACATGTTGCCAAGGATTGGAGCAACTGGAACTCTCCAGACACTGCTATTGGGTATATGAAATGGTAAAACTAATTTAGAAAACACATTGGCAGTGTCTTGAAAATTTAAACATCCACCTACCATATGATCCAGCCATTTCACACTTAGGTATTTATCCAAGAGAAATGAAAATGTAGGTCCATATGAAGACCTTCTCCTACACAGATGTTCCTTATGTGAAATAGTCAAAAACTCAAAACATTCCAAATGCTCATCAACTGGCAAAGGAATGAACAAACTGTGAAATATTACTCAGCAATGAAAAAGAATGAACTATTGACACATAACGCAATGCGGATGGATCTCAGAATAATTATGCTGAGTGAAAGAAGACAGACAAAAAGAGTGCATGCTGTATGATTCCATTTATATAAAATTGTAGGAAATGCAAATGAATCTATAGTGACAGAAAACAAATTACTGGCTGCCTGGGGATTGGGAGGTGGGTGCAGGGGAGAGGGATTACAAAGGGGCACGCAGACACTTTGGGAATGATGGATATATTCATTATCTTGATTGTGGTGAAGGTTTCAGAGGAATATACGTATGTCAAAACTCATCAAATTGTGCACTTTAAATATGTGCAATTTATTGTATGTCAATTATACTTCAATAAAGCTTAAAAGGAAAAAAGGGGGGAGGGAGGGAATTCATGAAAAGGCACAGAGTACTGGAGAAGGGGGCTGTTTTGTCTCTACCCTTCCCCCATCCCAGCTTCCCAGTCAAGGCCTAGGGATGATGGAGAGAGAGACAGAGTGAAGACGAAAAGATACCTGGGCTCAGGCCAGCCCCTGAGCAGGGTAGTATCTCCTACCCACCAACCTGTCCCGCTCCACTCCCAGATTCTTAACCCTTTCATGCTTATGGGTATCTCTAGGGACCAAGTTCTTTTTCTGCCTCTGAAGGTTTATTGGGAAGCTGCTGCACCATTGATAGCACATGGTGCCACAAGGCAGGGGCATTTATGACTGTTTGAAACCGAAGAAATGGGCGTGTACAACAAATTACTGTTTTTACAGGCTATTGTATGAGGCATCTGAATTTTGGGTGGGAAAAATAGAAATTTTTATTTGTTACACATATGTACCAATAGACCCTGGTGGAGCCTCCAGGGGTATAATTAGTAGTACATCATATATGTCACTAAACACTTAGGGTAGGCTTGTGGGAGAGGGCAAGGAAAAAAAAATCCATACTAACTACCAAAAATTCAGACACCACTCAATGATTCAGCCAGCTTCAATTAATGAAAAAGCGTGGTATCAACAAAAAAATTCAGTGGAGAAAATAATTAGTTCACAAAAGGGCTAAACCAACGAGCAGGAGAGCAGGCAAGGAACTGCAAGATGATAAAGTCATGTCAGCAAACATTTGTTGAGCACCTGGCGGATTCGAACTGCTGACCTCTTGGTTAGCAGCCGTAGCACTTAACCACTGCACCGCCAGGGTTTCATGAGCACCTATTGTGTTCTAGATAATGGGAGAAAGGTGGAAAACAAGACAGCACTCAGCCCCTTTTCTCCTGGTGTTTAGTCTACAGGGGAGACAGCCATCAAGCACGCCATTATAATAATTCACTGTGTTAGGTAGAATTCTCAGATGGCCTCATGATCTCCAGGGACCCCAGTGTTATGCTGTATATTATCTTCTCCCCTTGAGTGTGGGCAGAACCCATGAATTGCTTCTAACCAATATAATACATCAAAGGTGATGGGATACCACCCCCATGATTGTATTAGTTCTTATGGCAAAGGTGAGGGGAGCTTTCAGATTAATTACGGTCTCAAGTCAGTCAGTTTTGAGTTCATCAAAAGGCAGATTATCCTGAGTGGGCCTGTTTAATCCAGTGAAAGACTCTACGAGAGGAACTGAGCCCTTCTTGAAGAGAAGGACACTCTTCTTCTGGCCTTAAAGGTGCAAACCGCCACGTGGACTACCCATGGAGAGTGCCTCAGCCGTACAGCCCCAAGGGGCTGGATTCTGCTAACAGCCTGGGTGAGCTTGGAGGAGGACCCTGAGCTCCAGGTGAGAGCACAGCCCAGCCAACTCCTCGACTGGCCTGAGCAGAGGACCCAAATAAGCCCTGCCTGGACTCCTGATCCGCAGATGGAGTGAGATAATAAACGTGTGTTGTTTGGTCACTAAAGCTACGGAAAGTTGCTGTGAAGCAGCAGGAAACTAACACGTTCACCCCAGACATATTGTACCAAAAACGTAACTGAGGCCCTGGAAGGTGACTTGCTGAAGGTCACAGAGCTGGTTACGGATAAAGTGATAGTAACTAATATTCCCGGAAGGTTTACACTATGCCAAGCACTAGGCCAAGCAAGATCTTAGATAATCTTAGTGACAACTTTGTGCGGTACATATATGTGTGATTGTCCCTGTTTTATAGGTGAGAATCTGAGGTTCAGAGAAATTAAGTGGGAGCTGGAAAAGGTCACATGGGCAGGAAGAGGAGGAGCTAGGATATTGTCCCAGCCCTGCTAGCTTCCAATTCAATGCCCCTAACTTCTCTGCCTCCAGCTACATATGAGTTAATGTGCAGAGGAGGTCTGCAGCTGGTGACCACGGCTGGGGCTTGTCTCTCACTGTCTATTAGAGGACAATCCCCAGAGGTCTTTACCTTAGTGCTGGGGCCTGAAATCACACGCCTGATTGTCATGTCCCTGATCTCTATCCCAGAGAACAAACAGAAGATGCAAGCCCTCCAGAGAACAAAACTGCAGCAATCATCATGTCTCACATTTGTCTAGCCCTTTACAGTTTATAAAGCACTTTCACAGATCCTGGCTCATTGGAGCCTCACAACAGCTCTGGAAGGTAGGCAGGGCAGGTGTTGAGATAATCCCCTTCTCAGTCAGGAACCAGGTGGCACCCTCACTGAGGGCACTGGTTACAAAAGATGTGGACTGAGTTAAGAGAAGCAGACAAGGGATGGTGCAGCGCTGCAAGGCTCACAATTACAGGGAGCCTTTACAGGAGCCTAGACTCAGCAGCTGTAGGAAGGGAGCTGTGGCCTTTCTAAAAGGGATGCAGTCAAACCATGGCCCAACAGGGAGACAGAATAAGTGACTTAACCTCACTCTCCTCTTGCCCTCCGATCTCTATCCTAGTACCTCCCATTGGTCATCCCAGAGGAAAAGGGGGACCATTAGTCATGAACTGTGTCCCTCAAATATATGTATATCAATTTGGCTAGGCCATGATTCCCCTTATTGTGTGATTGTCTGCCATTTTGTCTTCCGATGTAATTTTCCCGTGTTGTAAATTCTACTTCTATGATGTTAACGAAGTGGGATGGGCAACAGTTATGTTAATGAGGCAAGACTTAATCTACAAGATTGGATTGTGTCTTGAGCCAATCTCTTTTGAGATATAAAAGACAGAAGCAAGCAGAAAGACAGGGGAACCTCATACCTCCGAGAAAGCAGTGCTGCAAGCAGAGCGCACCCTTTGGACCTGAGGTCCCTGTGCAGAGAAGCTGCTAGTCCAGAGGAAGACTGAGGACAAGAACCTTCCTCCAGAGCCAAGACAGAAAGCCTCCCCTGGAGCCGACGCCCAGAATTTGGACTTCTAGCCTACTGGACTGTGAGAGAATAAACTTCTGTTTGTTAAAGCCATCCACTTATGGTATTTCTGTTACAGCAGCACTAGATGACTGAGACACCACTGACGCAGCCCATTCCGGTCAGCCCCCAGGGCACAGAGCAGGGCAGAGCAGGGGTCTGGAGAGTGGCTGGAGAGGAGCCAACGGGAGATAGAAGGCACACCCCATTACAGGTCAGAGGACACTACATCACAGAGCAGTCAATTTCGTAAGGAACTACCAGCCAGGACCAAACTGACTTTTCTGACAGAGTCTAAGATCTTCCCAGCCCCTCTTGCTGGCAGCCTTGTTCCTTTCTTCCTCCAAGGTGGGGATGAGCTTCTTTAGGACACAAAGCCTAGTATTTAAGGACCTCCTCTCTACCTGTAAATTCAGTCGGGACCCCAGGCTCTGCCTTTCCCATTCGAGGTGGCTTCTTTTTGCCCTAAGGCCCCACTCCTGACCCCCACCTACTTCATCAAACTCACCTCACGTCTCCCTTAAGCACTGCAGCCACTCATGTCTTCTGACCACTCCTCAAAGGCACCAGCCTTTTTCCTGTCTCTGAGTCTTTGAACATCCACTTCCCTCTGCCAGTAATGCCCTTCCTCTTACCCATCACTTAGTTAAGGCTGGCTGTCCCTTCTGCTCTTGTAAATGTCATTACCTCAGCGAGATCTCCATTACCCAGGCACCACCATTTAAATTCAGTCCCCCTGCTATTCTACCTCATAGCTCCCTGTTGTTTTCCTTAATAATCCTTATTGAGTGCATTCCTATATATTTAAAAGTGCTACCATTTGTTTAACATCTGTCACTCCCACTAGCTTTTTAGTTCGATTAGGGCAGGAACTGTGTCTGTTTTCCTCACCACTGGAAACCCTGGTGGCATAGTGGTTAAGAGCTACAGCTGCTAGCCAAAAGGTCAGCAGTTCAAGTCCACCAGGTGCTCCTTGGAAACTCAACGGGGCAGTTCTACGCTGTCCTGTAGGGTCGCTGTGAGTCAGAATCAACTCGATGGCAATGGGTTTGGCGTTTTTTTTGTTTTGTTTTGTAAACCCAGTGCTTAGCACGGTGCTTGGCACATAGAAGGCCCAGTCCAGTTGCTGGCAAGTTAATTCATGATGACCCTGCATGTGTCAGAGTAGAAGTATGCTCCCTAAGGTTCTCAATAGCTGATTTTTCAGACAGGTTGCCAGGCCTTCCTTCCAAAGTGCTTCTGGATGGAGTCAAACCTCCAACCTTTCAGTTAGCAGCTGAGCACATTAACTATTTGCGCCACACAGGAACTCATTACAGTAGATGCTCAATAAACTTTTGCTGAATGAATGGAGCCACTGGCTTCGTGACAAAGCTTGAATCTGAGCACGAGAGAGAGAGAGTTGCTGACAGGCAGCAGCCGTTAGGGTAGGCTCCCAGACCCATGGTTCCCTTGCAATGAGGTTATCTCCTTCCAGTGATTTTCACAGTATCTCTCTGTTTCACTGCAGGCGCGTAGAGCATTACAGCACCAGACTTGTGGTTTAGGAAAAGCTGAGTGTTTTATCCCCTTGAGAAAATAACAGTCTCCTCTGGAGGAATAGAACTTTTAACCTCATCGGTCACTTTTACCTCAGAGTGGATAAGTTTATCGGATCCTTTGGTCTTTTGTACAAGAAGGGGGAAGAAAGAATGAGGGACAGGGTGCCCTGAGGCAGGGGAACCAAGCACCACCACTAAGAAAAAGAAAGGGTGGAGGGTGAGGAGGCTAGGGCAGGCCTTGCCTGGACTTGTGGACGGGAGGGCGGCCCCAGCCCTGAAGATTCAGTTTACCACTTGCTGAGCATAAACCGTGTGGCAGGCCTATGCCTGGGGCTTTGCATCCATCACCCTAATCCTCACAAGCCCCAAGGTAAGGGCACTCAAGGTAAAGGAAAGTAAAGTGACTTTCCCAAGACCATACTGTATGTTAAGTGGTAGAAGTGAGATTTGAACTTTGATCTCTCTGTCTCCAAAATGCCAGATTTTCTCCTCTATCATCTCTACAATTCCTTCCAAAAATCATAAAATAATTTATGGAGGAAGTCAAAGATTAACCCTCCCTGTGGCAGAAGAGCATGGACTTAGCCAGGTATTCCCATCAAGAGCAATGGAAGCCACCAGCCGAGATTCCAATATATTTAACACCAACAGCAACAGTAACAGAGATAGCTATTGTCATAGTAACAGAGATACATAGATATCTGCTATCTAGTCGACTTCAACTCATGGTGACCTTTTATACAACAGAACAAAATGTCACCTGGTCCTGCATCATCCTCATTGAGTGCCAGCATGTTCCAGTCCATCACTGTAGCTATTATGCCAACACATCCCACCAAGGGTCTTCCACGCCCTTGCTGGCCCTCTGTTTTACCGAACAGCACAACCTCCTCCAGTGACTGATCCCTCCTGATGACATGTCTAAAGAAAGCAAGTGGGACAATGTTTCCTTGTGTTCCATAAGGTTTTCTTTGACTCATTTTTGGAAGTAGGTCACCAGGCCTTTCTTCCTGATCTATGCTAATCTGGAAGCTCCACTGAAACCTGTCTGTCATGGATAACCCTGTTGGTATTTGAAATACTAGTGGCGTAGGTTCCAGGATCACCACAGCATGACAAACTGACAGAGGAGTGAAGGAGTAATAGTATAGTAATAGCAGCCACCTCTTAAGCCATATGACCACACAAATCCTTTCCTTTATTCCTCACCTCAATCCTATGACGTCGGTGCCTTTATTACGCTCCCTTTGCAGAGAAGGAAGCCGAGGTTTAGTGAGGTTAAGTTCCTCACCCAAAGTTGTACAGCGAGTGAGTGATGAAGTCAGGTAGCTGACCCCACAGTTCTGACGCTGCTCTACCCAACCCACCGAGGTCCAGCTTGGAAGCTCGACATTAGCACGCTGCTCTTTCTCTGGGGGGAGCCTCCTTGTGCCTCCCCAAACACCTGCCTCCCACCTGGATTGCCTCTGGCCCCTCCTCTCCTTCCCTATACCACCCCACAGCCATGTGGGCAAACACCGGGCCTCTCCCCAGGCAGGGGACGCCCAATTTGCATAACTTAATTAAATTCTGCATTCTCATTTTCCAAGGAACAGGCCTATGAAAGATGCTGAGTGCATGGTCTTAAGGCGAATCAACGCAGATGATGAAAGAGCCTATTTCGGTTAAGCAAATTATGAGGAGGCGGGCGATGTCCTCACTCTAATAATTTCCCGTGAATTATTTATATGGAAACTGCAATTACATCGGGCAAAACAGTGTTGTGTGCATAAAGCTCACTTAATTACCCAACCACCTGTTGGGACACAGGGTCCTCTACCAGCCCTTCTCTTCCCCCAACAGGTCTTTCCTCTGGGATGGCAGTGGAACCAGGGGCCAGAGGAAGTGCCGCCGGGAGAAACACCATGGCTGCAAGCTGCAGAGACACAACTTCGGCCCTCAGACCTGAGGCCTCATCCTGAATGCCGCCTTGCCCCCAGCCTGAAACTAGAGTCCCAGTTCTCTAGGACCTGTGCAGAGCCTGGTCCATTGTCACTCTACCTTACCCCAGAACACGAGACAGTAAGTGAGGAGTGAGAAAGAAGAAGACGAGAGAGGAACAAAGAAACAAAGAAGCTTGCCCTGCACCCTTTCCAACAAACACTTTAACCAAAGCAAACGAGACTTCTTTCATCAGTGCCCGGTTGTTTAACTGGAAATGAGAGTTGCCATGGAAACCATGCTGTCACATAGTATTTCTTACCACTTGCCAGCAGGAGAAGCGTTGATATATACAGGAGAACCCTGGCTGAGTGGGGGAGGTCGGGGAGGTGGGGGTTGCATTTTTTGTGACCCATTTGTTAAAACACAGGGTCAAATAGACCTGTCCCTAATGTGGGGCATCTGGAGTTTATCCTTTCTTGGATCATGGGACCAAGGTGTGGGGTAAACAGCTCTTTTCATTCACCTCCTGAGAGAAAACCATTGTAAATGTCAGAAATGTGATGGAATTATCAAAAATACAAGATATCAGCTGTACCTATAATAAACGGTGAAACGAAAGTTCTTTGTTCTGTGACTGTAAGAACCAGGAAATTTTCTTCAAGAGAAAGTAAAAACAAAGACAAATTATAACCACAAGGAAAGGTTGTACAGGAATCACCAGAGTCTCTCCCAAGATCGAGGAAATAGCCCTTCCTTCATTCAAACCCATTGCCGTCCAGTCGATTCCAACTCATAATGACCCTATGGTTCAGAGTAGAACGACCCCACAGGGTTTCCAAAGCTATAATCTTTATGGAAGCAGACCACCACATCTTTCTCCCGCAGAGTGGCTGGTAGATTCAAACCGTCAACCTTTCAGTTCGAAGCCAAGAGCTTAACAACTGCACAACCAAGGATCCTTCCTCCCTTCATTTTTTTTTTTATATATCGGCATTTAAATCAGAAGGGGTCTAGGCCCAGGCAGTAGACACTGATCTGGTTAAGAGTTGAGCAGAAGGCATCGTTGGCCCCCAGACTTGAAATAGGGGTGAAGGGGGGAGATCAGTTCCCATATAAATAATTCACAGGGATTATTACACATTCCCATAAAAATAATATCCCAGAAGATCAGTAACTGCTGGTTATTTAAAGTTGCAAAACCAAAACAACAAAGCAAATCCATTGCCACTGAGTCAATCATGACTCATGGCGACTCCATACGTTACAGAGTAGAACTGCTACATAGGATTTTCTTGGCTATAGTCTTCATGGAAGCAGATTGCCAGGCCTTTCTTTTGCAGTGCTGCTGGGTGGGTTCAAACCACCAACCTTTAGGATAGTAGTCCAGCACAAGTCGTTTTCGCCCCCCAGAGACCTGGTGACCACTGGAAATTGCAGTGCACCAAGAATCTTGGGTTCTAATCATGATAAAAAAATATTGTATAACCTTGAATAATTAACAGAAAGATCTTTTAGCTGGCTGTGAATTTCAAATGCAATGTTTATATAATACTCTAATTTATTTTCAATTAATGACGTACATGGCCAGTGGATAAAATAATAATTGTATTTAATATTACAGGGAGTCCCCAGGTTATGAGCATCTGACCTATGGACAACTTGTACTTAAGGAACCTGCTGCCATAAATGCTATTACATTAAAAATTTGAGTTAAACACATACAACGGTTCGTAACAGTAAACGCACATACTGCTTTGTGAAGCTCATGAAAACATTGCTCGGCTTGGAAGTGTTTCTTAAATGTTTTGTACGCACAGAAAGATAAAATATATACTATATGCTAAGACAAACATTTGACTAACTGACACTATGTAAGAATTGTATGTACCTGTTCTAACTTACCTGCAAAGTCAACTTAAAGGCAGACTTAGGAATGGCTCTCTTTCGTATCCCGGGAACTGCCAGTATAAAATAATAGTGACCCTTGGCAGAGCACTGACTATGTGCCAAGCACTATGTTAAGCTTTATATGCATTTATCATGATTTCCATCTGACAAAGAAATTGAGGCCGAATGAGATTGAGCCATTTACCCAAGCTACAAAGCTAGAAAATAGCAAAGCCAGCATTTGAACCCTGAGCTTTCTGACTCAAAACTCATGCTCTTAACACTAGGGAGAGGTTTGGAGATCCAAGCTCTCTATAGTTAAGCTCCCAGTCCATATAACAGCAGCACTCTGTCTCCATCCAGTCCAGGACCGGCTGTTTAACCAGGATGAAATGGAGTGTTTTTTCTCCTTTAAAGATTTACCATGTATAAATGTATGAGAATATTAAAGGCAACAATTAACTTTATTGGAAACCTTATATTCTCCAGCCTCATTAGAGCTGCCAACAAGATCTATTATTAGTATTACTATTCAGATACTGTAATAAAAAGGGTATTTAAAGTGGATAGTTTGGCAATGAAATAAAATAGCTTTTCTCTCCCTTTCTTTTCCTTTTTAAGATATATGTGTGTATCAGAGATGGTCTGGAGCAAGGCAAAAGCCCCATGGGACCTGCAGACTGAGAGCTCATAAAATTGGCCTTTACCACCATTGCAGATGACTGGAACAGTCAGGGGGCCCCCTGGAGGTCATCAGAGCCCTGCGAGGATCATCCCAGCACCTCCCAGAATTGTGAGGATTTCTCCAGGGAAGAAGGCTGTGGTCATTCAGCAGAAATGTGCTGTAGGATTTGGTTGCTGTCTTTGCAAAGTTGTGAGTCTCTAACCAAATCCCTCTTATTAGCTTCAGCTTTTTTCATCTCATCCTGTCATCTCAAAGACGATGTAAAGCCAGAGAATTATTCTACTCACCCCTTCCTTCTCTCTTCCTCAGTTTGCCCCCACATTCCTGTGGCTAAGTCTGAAACAGGAGCAAGCCCCCTTACCTTCTTTATCCTGGCTTACTTCCCTGCTAGCTTATAAGTGTGCCTGTCTCAAGTCCCTGTCTCAACTCAGAAGCCTTCTTGGATGAGCTGAGAATTCTCCACAGGCCTATCCCGGGAACAAGCGGAGTCTGGGGTATTGACCTTGTTCATTCCTGGGCCCTCTTGCTTTCATAACACAGAGAAGACATTGCCCCCTCTCCCAAGGCTGCCTGTTACGCCTCCTCTAAAGGGCGACCAGCTCAGCCCTTGCTCAACCACTTGGCGGTACCCTTTACTGAGAAACACAGATGGGGCCAGGAGAGACAGACGGACAGTTGGCACCTATCTTAGACTCACTGGAAGCGCCCCTGGACCTACTGGATGCAAAAATAAGTCCTCCTTTGGTCTAGCCATGTGAGGCCACCTACCCTGCCATACTGATGATTATTACTCTTTTTATTGATGATAATAGTTACCATTTATTGCATGTCATGATGTACTCATTTAATCTTCACCAACACCCTGTAAGATAGGTAATAGTTATCTTTATTTTGAAATGAAGAGACTGTGCAATTCAGAGAGCTGATGGAACTTGTTCCAGCCATTAACCCTACTTGCCTGGACCTTCGCCAGTAGCCTCCTAACAAGTTTTCTTATTTCTACTCTAGATCTCCTAAAATTCACTCACCATATACAGTAAAACCTGTGAAAGCCAGAACCTGTGTAAGGTGGGAACCTGTCAGAGAAGGAAGACTCAAATATTTTCCACTAATAGACAGTGATAGGAAAGTGTTAAGACTGGACCCTGTCAAAGGCGGAAAACTTGTGACATCCAAAAACACAAGGCAATCCCATTAAATTTTGGCTTTCACAAGCTTCACTCTAGTAACGACTCATAAACCTGTTCAACATGTCACACTTCTTTGTGCCTCAGGACCTTTGCACTAACTGTTGCCTCTGATCTTCCTCCATTCAGGTTTCAACTCAAGGAACTCTTACCTGATCACCTCCTCCCTACAAGCATGTACCGGTCTGTCCTGTTCACCAACATATGTCTATCGCCTAGAATAGTACCTGGCACGCAGTTGGTACCCAGTCAATAGCTCTTGAATGAATACTAGAGAACTTGTTCAAGATTACAGGATTACAAGGGACAGAGAGTCAAATTCAGGACTACCTGTTCCTGATCCACATAGTGTAAATGTGTGTGTATTCAGGTGGGGGAAGAGCAAGGTAGGGGCTTCCCAGGGCCACCCACAGACAACTCCCCAGGTGCCCAAATGTAAAACCTTCACAGGACCTACCTAGAAATCCAAGCACTCGGAAGGCCAGGCGAGGACTGATCCGCAACCTAGGCAGGCACGATGCCCAGGAAGGAGGGAGAGAAAAACAGTTAAGTGTACACACATTCCTCACTTATCAACTGTCTTGCTGTCTGATATTTTGCATTTACAACAGTAGTAAAAAATCTGTTATCTGACTATTTTGCACATTAATGACATACATCTGGCAGTAAGAATGGCGAGGTGCAAGGAGAAAATCACACTGGCTGTGACAGTTAAGGTTATGTATCACCTTGACTGGGCCATAATTCTCAGTGGTTTGTAGTTATGTAATGATGTAATTTGGCAGTTATGCAATGATGTAATTTGGCAGTTATATAATGATGTAATTTGGCAGTTATATAATGATGTAATTTGGCAGTTATGTAATGTAGTCATCCTCCATTTTGTGATCCGATGTGGTCACCCTCCATTTTCACACAATGCTGATTTTTACATAACGACCTGGTCTTTAGACCCTAACCATGTCGATAAGTGAGGAATGGATACATAGTCCCAGGACATAGTACTGCTTGTTATCTGAATCCCACTCCAGGTTACCAGGAACCACTAATCCTAGATGTCAGTTACTGGCTCTTGTCTCCCCCTCCCATGAAAAGGCCAGAACAGGCTGTGGGGACAGAGCTGTGGGGAGGCCTCAGGGCAAGTTCTCATCAGTTCAGTATCTGCTTTGAGGGACAGGCTCAAGAAATCTCTTGTTCTGGACTCTTCTAGGGGAGAAGGGGTCCTCTTACCCTAAAATAGCAGAGGTCAGACTACCTGGGGCTTGCTCTGCTGTGCCAAGGTACCTGTAACGTTTCATCTTCTACACCCTGGTCAAGCTACAGGTCACCTGTGCCTTCTGTCTATGACCTGGGAAAGGCTGTCCTATATCTCTCTTTCAATTTATATCAAAGCTTTTGACATGCCAAGCAATAATCTTTGAGCACTTACTATTGAGCATAACTCTGAACTGTGGAGAGATGGAACAAATGCAGAAAACACAGTGCCTCTTCCTAGGAATTCGCAATGTGACTGAAAGAAAGAACACTCACAAAAGACGTAATACGTAATGGGTCTCTGACAGACCAGACAGATTCAGGTCCAAATTCTGACTCTGCTACTTATTATTTGCATAACCCTGGGCAATAGTTTTAAATCGTCTAGTCCCAGGTTTCCCATGAGTACACACATAACAGTGCATGTATACCCCTCGGCACTATTGTGAGAGAGAATGAAGGAGCCCTTAGTAAGGTGTCTGACACCTACATCCTCAATAAATGGCTGGAATAGTAGTGCTTGCTGTTGTTGTAATAGGAAACAACTTAAATAGGCCACAGATTGAGAACCACAAATTAATTTCAGGTTAAGGCAGCTTATAAATGCTGAGAAGACCATAACTAAGAGTCATCGTTAAATGGTGTTGTAGGGACAGACTCCTTGAAGAGGTAAGTTTGAAGCTAAGAGATGACTCACAGAATATGGTTGTTGTTGTGTGCCATCGAATCGATTCCAACTCATAGCAACCCTATAGGACAGCATAGAACTGCCCCATAGGGTTTCCAAGGCTGTATTCTTTACTGAAGCAGGCCGCCACACCTTTCTCCAGCAGAGCAGTTGGTGGCTTCCAACCACCGACCTTTCAGTTAGCGCCTGAGTGCTTAACCATTGTGCCATCAGGGCTCCGTTACAGAATATTAGAAATATTATTCCAGTAGAGAATTTGGAGATGAGCTCTAGGACTTTCCAACCTCTTTTTTTTTTTTTACTTCATGACGCACAGAGAAAATGATAACTTTTGTTCTGAACACTGGAGTAAACAGTTTAGGCTTCTCCCACCCTGACACACAGGTAACTGAGGCTCGGCAGTGTGCCACAGTACACCTGTTGGGAAGCTCTGTTTCAGAACAATCTCATCAACGGACAGAGGATAAAACAGATTCAGGGAGCAGAAGTGACTTGCACTTGGGCTTCAAATGGTGAAGTTCCTGTACTGTACTGTGTGCATCAGATCATGGGAGAGGTCCAAGGAGCTAGTTCCAAAGTATGGGAGTGGGGCTTGCTAGGAGATCCGACCTAAGGAATAATCAGTGTAACACAGCTAAACTGAACATTGAAAGTGTCTTTGACACTGTGCTAAGTACTATATGTGCCATATCTTATCCCATGATGGGAACCGCCCTGAGAGAGCATGCTACGTTAACCAAGGTGTTACACCAGCTTTGAAGAAAGCTTGGTGTGTGTTCAATATCCTCACTGGAACGCCAGAACCTGGGGGCTCTCTCTCCACAGGTGTGCCAGTCACACCAGGAGCAAGAAGCAGGATGATCGTATAGCCTTGGCCTTTCACAGCCACAGCCAGAGAAGATAGCACCTGTTCCATTCAAGCTGAAGGCAGCCCCCTTTCATTCTCCTCCTTTACCTTCCCCCGCAACCCTATTCATGGAAATAGACTTTGAACTTGGCCTTGCCAGCTTGCCCATCTGCATCTTCTGCAGCCCATCTCCCAGGTAAGAGTTGTGCCAGCCTTCCAGGCACTCTACCTGCTATTACAGCCACTGGTCAAGGCTCTTGGAAGGGCATCAGCAATATGCCAGTTGCTATTTTCTGTCCAGTTGACTCCAACTCCTGGTGGCCACATATGTGTTAGAGTAGAACTCTGCTCCATAGGGTTTTCAATGGCTGATTTTTCAGGAGTAGGTCATAGGTCTCTCTGGGTCTTCAACACAGCTTTTACATTCAGATTACATAGTGGAAATAGGGACACAAGGTACCTCTGGGTGAACTTGAACCTCAACCTTGCAGTTAGCAGCCAAGAATGTGAACCATTTGCAATATCCAGGGACTCCTACCAGCAAAACAAAATGAAAACCAAACCCATTGGCATCAAGTAGATTCCATCTCATGATGACCCCACGTGTTACAGAGTAGTATTGCTCCACAGGGTTTTCCTGGCTGTAATCTTTACAGAAACAGTTCACCAGGCCGTTCTTCTGCAGAGCCTCTGAGTAGGTTTGAATGGACACCTTTTGGTTAGAAGCCCAGCACAAACTGTTTATGCCACCAGCTACATTGTCACTGTTGTTTGCCATCAAGTCAATTCCAACTCATAGCGACTCTATAAGACAGAGTAGAACTGCCACATAGAGTTTCCTAGACTGTAATGTTTATGGGAGCAGATCTTATGTCTTTTCTCCCAAGAGTGGCTGTTGTTGTTAGGTACCATCGACTCAGTTCCAACTCCCAGTGACCCTATGTACAACAGAGTGAAACACTGCCCTATTCTGCACCATCCTCACAATCTTTGCTATGTTCAAGTCCCTTGTTGAAGCCATTGTGCCAATTTATCCTGAGGATCATCCTGTTTTTGTGCTGGCCCGCTACCTTACTGAGCATGATGTCCTACAGAGTGGCTAGTAGGTTTGAACTACCAGCCTTTTGGTTAGCAGCTGAGATATTAACCACTGCACCACCAGGGCTCCTTACCAGCAACATAAAAAAACACGGAAGTAAATCACAGATGTACAGCTGAATTGCACACACCTCTGCATCTCCCTTAGACTCACGTAGACTTTTCTAATCAAACCGCCTTCTCAGTTGCCACCTTATGGCTTCTTGTGCCAGGCTCAGGGTTCCTCCACCAGGATCCTTTTGGCTTGTGCCCTCCTGTGTGTCTCTGTCCTAAGGTTAGTTCCGCCTTACCAGCAACCTCCACCTTATATCCCACCAGTGTCTTCAGAAGCCTCTTCTCATCACTCCTAGGATCCCTCCTTTCCCAGATGCCGAGGTCTATCTTAACATAGCTATCTCAACACAGCTTTTCTATTCAGATTGCAGAGTGGGTGTAGGAACACAACCCAAGTTCTTTACCTTGACTTAGGAAGGCCTGCATGATCTTGGCCTTGCCTCCCTCCCCACATCGTCTCCTGCCATTCTCACTCTGCCCAACCACATTGACCTCTGGATGTTGTCACTTGTTTCTTTGAACACGCCAAACTTTCCCACCTCGGAAATTTGTATCGGCTTTTCCCTCTACCCTAGAACACTGTTTTCAACTCTTTACCTCATCCCACAGTTCTAAGCTTACATTGCTTCTTCAGCTAAATTTTTTCTGACTTCTGCCTTCCCAGTCCAGAGTAAACCTCTCCCCTACTTTCACCTCTCATATCGCCCTATTATGTTCCGCATAACACAAAAATCCATGATTATGTATTTATTCTCCTCCATTCTGATGCGAACTCCATGGATGCAGATCATGTCTTCTTGTTCTCTGTGGTCCCTGGAAGACACAGTTCTTGGGATATATTAGGCATTTATTAAAAATCTCTTGAATAAATGACTGTATGAGCTGGAAATCCTAAATTTACATTCCAAACTTGCTGTTGACCTGCTGTATGACCTTGTTCAAGTCACTCCCAGCTTTGGGACCTCAGTTTCTCATTTGTCAAATGGGAATGGGGAAAGACATGGTTTAAGTCATGCCTAGGTTCTTCCAGCTCTGTTCTCGCCCCAGCCAGGAGGCTACTGAGAAGCCAGTATTGATAGGAAGAAGCGCATTTCACCTGGAGCAACATCTCCCCTTCCCCAGGTCCAAAGTAAGGAACTGGTAGGCAAAAGTAAAAATAAATTAACACTCCCACTATAGGAGAAACAACCCCCACTACCACAAACAGCTAGAAATGGAAGCAGCCCTGGCTTCACAGGCCTTGGGCAGAGATGCTGACACAATAGTGGGCCATGGTGGGGGCCCTCGTGGGGGCCTATAGGCAAAACAGCCCCCATGCCTTCATGCCTTCATCCAATGTTTGTTGGTGCACAGCGGTAGCCTGTGTCCTTCCACTCAACAGAGCTCACAGCCATGCTGCCCGCAGGGACCCAGGATAAGCTTGGTGCTTATCACCATAAAAACGAAGCTGTTTAACCTGTGTTTTAAATTTTAAAAGAATTCTCCTGATCCACCTGCAGATACAGGATTGGTGGTGGATATTTCTACACACATAACTGGAGGTGCTGCCTATATATTAATACAGACAATTGAGCACACAAGGGCGACAGGCAGGGTAAGTTCTTAGACATAACCAAACACTTTGCGAGATGAAGTGCCCAGGCTCGAAGGTGAAGGACCATAGACTTGGGAGACATCTATGCCAATTGGCAAAACATAGTTCGTAAAGACAAAGTTCTGCACCTTACTTTCGTGAGTAATGTCTGGGGTCTTAAAAGCTTGCAAGTGACCATCTAAGATACAACTATTGGTCTCTTACATCCGGAGCAAAGGAAAATTAAGAAAACCAAAGGCCCAAGGAAGCGATTAGTCCAAAGGACTAAAGGACAACATGAACCACAGCCTACACAATCCTGAGACCAGAAGAAATAGATGGTACCCAACTACCACTACCAACCACTCTGACTGGGATCACAAGTGAAGAACAAGAAATCAAATTTTCAAAACAGACCACACTTACTGATCTGACAGAGACTGGAGGAACCCCCAAGACTATGGCCTTCCGATACTCTTCTGAACTGGAACTGAAACCATTCCCAGAGACCACTTTTCAGCCAAACCATATAAAAAAAAATAAAATATGTTTTTTTTTTACAGGCCCATAAAATAAACAATAATATCTGAGAGGAATGTGCTCCTTAGAAAAATCGATTGTATGAAATCAAAAGGGGGACATTAGCCCAGGAGCAAAGGTGAAAGGCAGGAAGGGGTAGAAAACCAGGAAGAAATGGGGAACCTAGGACAGAAAGTGGAAGAGTACTGACACACTGCAGGGAATGAAATGAATGTCATAGAATACTTTATGTACAAACTATCAGATGGGAAACAAATTTGCTCGGTAAACTTTCATCTAAAGCACAATAAAAATTTTTAAATTAAAAAAGAAAGTTTTTAAATTTCCCCTGAGGCTAACTGCTCCTGGTCCCTCTTATCTCTCAACCCCGCATATAACACTTCATTCAAATTCCATCTCTGTGCCGGACACCCTCCTGGAGGCCCAGTCCACTTCAAGAAGTCTTCTACTTTTATTTCATTCTGCACTACCCTTCTCCATCTCTGTAAAGTGCCTTGGCCCACTGACGGTTCCAGAAGCTACAATGGGAGAGCTATTTTCCCTGTTCAATAGAGATTCTGATCACCCAACAGTTTAACCCATCACCATAGAGCATGTGACACGCCCTGAGGCTCTCAGAGTCCCAGAAATCTTGGGTCCCCATTTACCTCGAGGCCTTCACACCATTCTGTCTCCGCTTTCTGCAGCCTGACTCTTAGAATCCTTTATCGTGCTGATTTGGGGGAAGACATTGACTGTAGGGTGTATATGCTGAGCCTAAGACATTGAGTAATACACAAACAAGATCTCTTTTACTTTAGCCCTCTAAGCTTCAGATGGGAATCAGACCTCAAAACTTGGTTCTGAACACTTGCTATGGTGCATATGGGTGGTTTCACCAGCCACCATGGTTCCAGAAGGCTAAAGGTTTTAGGCATAGTTTTAACTTTCCAAAGATCTTCCTTTCTCTGTTTTCATTTGATCCCCACAGCATCCCTAGCAGCAGCCTCCAACAGTAGAAAAGCTGTGCAAGAGGAGTTCAGAGCCTGATTCTGCCCCTCCCTTACCATGAGACCAGACAGGTCACAGCCTCAGCTCTCTCCTCCATAAAAGTGAAGAGGCTGGGCCAGATGAACACTAGGTCTAGACTAGGTCTCTTTGTTCTAATAGTCTAGAGAGACAGAGCAGGTTTGAATAATCCCATTCTACAGAAGGTGAAAAACCAAGGGTCAACTCACCAAAGTGATTTGACTGATATCCCAGAATGGCTGGCTGCAGAACTAACCCTTGAATCCATCTCCAGACCCCCGTTCTTAAGTTCTTTCCACAGAACCACATGTAGCTAGTGGCTACCATACTGGATTGCACAGATATAGAACATTTCCATCATCACAGAAAGTTCTATTGAGCAGTGCTGCTTTGGAAATGATCTTTGCATTTTCTCCTTAACAACAGGGTCCTAAGCATATTCATCTTTGTGTCTCCAGTGCCTAGCACTGGGCTTGGTATCAAAAGTGCTCAAACATTTATTGAATGGATCTGTTTGCTAGCAAGGAGTCTTGCCACCCAGCCAGGACCTGGGTCTAAAGTCAGGCTGGGGAACGCTGTGATGGAAAGTGGGGTCTATGTGGGATGGGGAGACTCCACCCCAGCCTGGCTGCTGCTGGATAGGAGGGCTCACTAATCCATCTGTACTCCATAGGGACAGGTGAGGGAGCCTGACCTCCCATTACACCTGGTGTCCAGACAGAAGGGAGAGTGGGAAAAAGCAGACATCACCCACAATGGGAGCCAGCAGAGGGCGCCTCCTTCCCCACCTCTGCAGAGTCCCAGCTGGGTGGCTGCCTTGTTAGCACCGGGAGGTAACCCTGCTAATTACCAAATCCAAACTTGGGATTTGCATTTTTATGAAACGCTCATGCAGGAGGCATATCTTTTTTGTTTTAAAAAAAAAAAATCAAGATGGATAAGGGGAGAAAAAGCATACTAAAAACTAGTACATACTAATTCAATCTAATCTTGGTCATTTCAGTTTCCATAAGAAAGTGCTTTCATAAAGCTACAAAGCTAACATCCATAACTCTCCAGTTTCCCCAGACAGAATACCTCTGCATTAAGTTTCCCATTTATCTTAGGAGATGGCAAACCATCCATTTATAATGGGATCTAATAAAGCAAGCTCCCAGCGCAGTCCCAGCTGCTGGGATGTGCCTCAGATCCCAAGAACTGCTTCAGGGCTCAAGACAGTTTCATAGGGGAGCAGAGTGGAAAGCCCCTCTGACTAGGTGTGCCTAGGTGTGGAGTGCCTAGGGCATCACCATGCAATAAGGTCGCATCGGCATGTGCGTGTTGAGGGGAGGGACGTGGCCTGGAGGGAAGCAGGTACCCTACTACCCTACCCGTCCACTCACAACCCTTGCTTGAGAAGCTAGTGAAGATCAACGGGGAAGGAGCTGGGTCTGGTCTTAGACTCACTCTTTAAGGTGGGTAGGGTTTGTCGTAGGGATGACAGTGTGAGAAGGAATAAGGCTTAACAGACTGATTCTAGAGGCTTAACTGAGCAGGGAGGGATGATGCCCTACTGTCACAGAGAGGTCCGGGGTTCTTTGAGAAGCAGCCTCTGAGATGGAGTTGGGCCTTCAGGCCGTTCATTAAGGAGTGGTCATGAGATCCACGCCTGTGGAAAGGAAAGGTAAGAAGCAAGAGAAGGCAACCTTGCGAGGAATTCTGGAGCCTAGAATGGCCCCTTATAGCTATGGAAAGTCCATTTGAGATGGTCAGACCTTCTTATTTTCACAACAGTGAGTCATTGGATGTGGCCACCCACCCACACACGCACAACCAAACCACTTGTTCTCGTGTCGATTCCAACTCATGGCAATCATGTGTCAGAGAAGCGTGCTCTATAGGGTTTCTGATGGCTGATATTTTGGAAGTAGATCTCCAGGCCTTTCTTCTAAAGTGCCTCTGGGTGGACTTGAACCTCTGATCTTTTTGGTTAGTATCTGAGCATGTTAGCCATTTTTACCACCCAGTCACTCACGTGGTCACTTCAGAAGGGGTATAACCTTGAGCAAGATGACTTTTTGCAGTTGAAGCCATCTCTGAAGGGGCTGACTGCTGAAGTCTGTCTGCCCACTGGTTGAGGCAGTGAGAGGTGAGGAACTGGGGCATTTATACCCCAGCTCCAGTCAGTCATTGGTTGAGGTCTGCCCCTAAACCAGCTGCTGTCAAGTTGATTCTGACTCTTCGTGACCCCATATTTATCAGGGTAGAGCTGCTCCACAGGATTTTCAGTGGCCGATTTTTCTTTTTAATTGTTTAACTCCATTACTGTTGCCCAATTTATTGTTACGTATAATTTCAGGGCATCCATTGTACATTTGTGTGTGTGTGTGTGTGTGTGTGTTTTGTTTCTCCATTTTCCAGAGAGTGGTGGGCTGGTGTCTGTGACACAGAATGGAAGAGAAACTGGAACTGCAATGAACACAAACTGAGTGGCATATCACAGTGTCCACCATACCTACTAAACAATCCATGATCCCCCTCTCCTGCAAATTATGTTTCAGTCATACTACACCTGTGACCTGGGAGTCCCTGTGTGGCACAAATAGTTAAGCACTTGACTGCTAGCCAAAAAGTTGGCAGTTCAAACCCACCCAGAGGCACTCAGAAGAAAGGCTTGGCAATCTGCTTTTAAAAGGTCACAGCCTTGAAAACCCTATGGAGCAGTTCTACTCTGCACACATAGGGTGGCCATAAGTCTGGGTCCGCATGAGTCAGGATCACCATGAGTCAGAATCTACTTAGTGCCAGCTGACAACACTTGTGGCTTATGGTGCCTTGGCCTGATAGAGTAGTAGGCAATGAGCCCCACTCACTGCTTGTTCAGTCCTATCCCTGGTCTCTCTCTGAGGGGAGCAGAGGAGCTTGGGGGTGATGGATTTTGGGGGCCCAGACCTGGCTAAAGATGGCACAGGCTGAGAAAAAAAAAAAAAAAAACAGGCTGAAGGAGTGCAAATATCAGGTAGAGTCGCATCAACAAGCCCTGATAAGGGTTTTCTGGCCCCCAAAACCAGTCCTCTGCTCTGATGAGGCCCAGAAGAAACAAGACGTAGCTCGCATGCAAGGAGCTTACAGCCTTATGCTTTCAGGGCACATCCTAACCCAGGAAGGAGACAGGTTTGGCATCCTCTGCCATCTTCCGTGCTTGGAAAGTGTCATGGGGCCAATCCCCAGGTGGAACAGTAAGTTCTGGGTTGAATCCAATGGCCAGGTTTCTAAAGTTCAGCCAGGGTTATGCAGTTATCAAGTGTTAGAAGCAGAAGGAGAAGCTTCTCAGAGGTTCGAACTACCACGCAGGGCAAGAGTCCCCTTGCCTTCATTTGGGCTCCCCCAAAGTAAACACTGAGACCAGGATTCAAGAGCAAGTAATACATTTTGGAAACGATATCAGAAGATGTCAGAAGGGGAGCAGGAAAGAGAGATGGGGAGGGAAAGAAGCCAATAAAGGATTTATCGAGCAAGTTACCCTTGCGGGGAACAAGCTTACCCTGTTGGGAAACTCCAGAAAACTATGTAAAACACCTCAGAGTTAGCCCACCTGAGGGGTGAGGAACTGGGGCACCTAAGCACCAGCTCCAGTTAGTCATTGGTTGCGGTCTGCTCCTAAACTAGTTGCTGTCGAATTGGTTCCGACTCACAGAGACCCCATGCATGTCAGGGTGGAACTGTGCTCCATGGGGTTTTTAACTGATGATTGTTTCGAAGTAGATTGCTAGGCCTTTCTTCTGAGGCACCTCTGGGTAGGCTCAAACCTCCAACCTTTCAGTTAGCAGCAGACAACTGTTTGCACTACCCAGGGGCTCCAGAGGGCTATTGCAAGGGTGTTAATTCCATGGCACTTCCAGCTTGTAAAATAGACACTGGAGACCAGAGAAAGCCCTCGGACAAAGAAATGCAGGTGCTGGCAATTAGAGGTGGACCAGTGTGCACAGAAGAGATAAGGGAAATGGGATACGGGCAGGGAATCCACAGCACTTGCTACACCCTCTTCTGCACCCCCAGTGTGTCCTCATGTAGCCCTTGCTTGAAGTCTTCCAGGGATGGGGAACTTACTACCTCACAAAGCAATGCATTACATTGTTGGGAAGCTTAAACTGTCAGAAAATTATTTCTTATGTTAAGCCAAAATCTTATTTTCCAATCTTGGTCCAGTGTATTCCACTACAGCGGGGGCAGGAAAGTCTATCTCTGTTTCTCTGCTATATGTAGAAATAACTCCGGGCACAAGTCAGGCTCAGTCAATATTTTCGAATGAGTGAATGAACACTTGTATGCAGATCCCTACCTCCAGAAGGTTAACAACTTTTCTTTATTTCTAATTTGCTTTTCTACTCACTAACCTACGTGATCCGATCTTCACTTTCCCCATCTGTAAATGGAAATAACTGTTAAATGCATAGTATCGTGCCTGGAACAAAGTTGAGCTAAAAGTGCTTGTACACATTCATTCAACAAACATTTTGTGAGCTCCTACTAGGTGTCCACCACTCTTTCTAGGTGCTGGGCACTGAGAGGCTCTCAGAAGAATAAAGTGTTAAGATGGAGGTAGAAGACAAAAAAATCACTCGTGATTATTATTATTTTGCAGAAGTCCTAGGTGTTTTATCAGGCAGAATGCGTAAATACGCTCTCTCTCTCTTGCTCCCAACTCACTCACCTCTCCCTTTAACAGAGCCAACTTTTCACAAGTAGACATATGCATCCTGGCCAGCCCATGAGACAAAATCTTCAGGGAATCAGGCCACTTCCACACTCTCACCCACCACCTTCAGGAGGAGGTACAAAGAAGGGGTTTACTCACAGGCCCCAGGCACAACCCCTGTTAGCCACTAGGTCTAGGGGCCCTTGGTTCTCACAGCCCCTTCCTGGGGGATCCCACAGCTTCCATTGCCACTTGTATTTCCTTTGACATGTCTTTGTGCGTGGACTTCTGGACAGAGGATTAGCTCCTGTCCCTGAAACATGGCTCCTAGGCCAGGGAAGAGCAAGCTTGAATCAGCAAGGCGTGTTAAGCTTTCTGCCTCAAGCTGCAGGCTTAGCGGTGCAGATTACAACAGCAGGCGATGAGCAACTTTAGCCGCTGCCGTGGAGACTGTGAAAATCCTGTTACAGGGCAAAGGCGTTTTAGCTACAGCTCCAAATTTCAAAGAATGATTGAGTTGGAACGTGGCAGGCAGGAGGCAACTGGGGACCAAAGTTATTTGACTTAAACTAAGAAGGAGGTCTGAGGGGCTGCTGAGGTAGAGAAATCCAGAAAGGGATCCAGGTGTGCCACCCCCTTCCCCACGGTCCCCTGGGTGGAGCCTTGGTCCTCTCTTCCGAACACACACACGCACCTCCCCACCACCTGTCCTTCCCATCCCTCCACACCCATCCATAAAGAGCTTCCATCTGCTTTGAATCCTGTCTTCCTCACCAATCTGTAAACGCCTGGAGATCAGAGCCTATGATTTCTTCATCCCCGAAGGGCTTAGCACAGCGCCTGGCACATGGTAAATCCTCAATAAAATTTGCGGAGGATCGATTAGTTACTGTCTCAAGTCTGCGTCTTCCTTGCCTTATTCTGCCTAATGTCTAGATTTCCCCTCACTGAGCTCTTTTATGCAGCCATCCCTGGCTCCTTGGGAAAGAAGAAGAGCCTGCCTGTTGTTAGTTGTTTTTGTTAGGTGCCGACGTGTCAGTTCCAACTCATAGCAACCCTAAGTACAACAGAATGAAACACTGCCCAGTCCTGCACCATCCTCACAATCATTGCTATGTTTAAGCCCATTGTTGCAGCAACTGTGATAATCCAACTTGTTTAGGGCCTTCCTCTTTTTCACTTCTTACCAAGTATGATGTCTTCAGGGACTGATCCCTTCTGATAACATGTCCAAAGTATGTGAGACGAAGTCTCACCATCCTCGCTTCTAAGGAGCATTCTAGCTGTACTTTTTCCGAGACAGATTTGTTTGTTCTTCTGGCGGTCCATGGTTATATTCAATATTCTTTGCCAACACCATAATTCAAAGGCATCAATTCTTCTTCCGTCTTCCTTGTTCATTGTCCAGCTTTCACATGCATGCGAGGAGATTGAAAATACCATGGCTTGGGGAAGGCTCACCTTAGTCCTCAAGGTGACATCTTTGTTTTTGAACACTTTAAAGTGATCTTTGCAACAGATTTGTGCAATGCAATACATCGTTTCATTTCTTGACTGCTGCTTCCATGGGCATTGGTTGTGAATCCAAGTAAAATGAAATCCTTGACCAACTTCAATATTTTCTCTGTTTATCATGATGTTGCTCACTGGTCAGGTTGTGAGAATTTTTGTTTTTTTTATATTGAAGTATAATCCATACTGAAGTCTGTAGTCTTTGACCTTCATCAGTAAATGCTTTAAGTCTTCTTGGCTTTCATCAAGTAAGATTGTATCATCTGCATATTGCAGGTTGTTAATGAGTCTTCCTCCAATCCTGATGTCCCAGTTCTTCTTCATATAGCCCAGATTCTCAGATTATTTGTTCAGCATACAGATTGAATAAATATGGCGAAAGGATACAACACTGACGCACAACTTTCCTAATTTTAGACCAAGTGATATCCCCTTGTTCTGTTCAAATGACTGCTTCTTGGTCTACGTACAGGTTTCTCCTGATCCAATTAACCCAAAACCAAACCCACTGCCACCGAGTCAACTCTAATTTATAGCGACCCTATAGGACAGAGTTGAACTGCCCCATAGAGTTTCCAAGGAGCGTCTGGTGGATTTGAACTGCCAACCTTTTTGTTAGCAGCTGTAGCACTTATACACTATGCCACCAGTGTACCGGAATTCCTATTCTTCACAAGGTTATCCACAGTTTGTTATTATCCACACAGTTGAATGCTTTTCATAGTCAATACAACACAGTATTCTCTTGTATTCTCTGCTTTCAGCCAAGATCTACCTGACATCAGCAATGATATCCCCTGTTCCATTCAATCCGACTTGAATTTCTGGCAGGTCCTGTCGATATACTGCTGCAACCACTTTTGAGCTACCTTCAGCAAAACTTTACTTATGTGTAATATTAATTATATTGTTCAGTCAGTAATTTCCACATTCTGTTGAATTATCTTTCTTTGGAATGGGCACAAATATGGATCTCTTCCGCTCAGTTGGCCTGGTAGCTGTCTTCCAAATTTCATGACACAGACCACTAAGCGCTTACAGCGTTGTATCATTTGTTGAAACATCTCAATTTGCATTCCATCAGTTCCTGGAGTCTTGTTATTTGCCAACGCCTCAGTGCAGCTTGGATTTCTTCCTTCAGTACTATAGGTTCATGATCATGTGCTACTTCCTGAAATGGTTCAACATCGACCAATTCTTTTTGCACAGTGACTCTGTGTGTTCCTTCCATCTTCTTTTGATGCTTCCTGTGTCTTTCAACATTTTGTTCATAGAATCCTTCAATATTGCCACTCGAGGCTTGAATTTTTTCTTCAGTTCTTTCAGCCTCAGAAATTCCAAGCGTTTTCTTCCCAGAGCCTGGCTAGCAGACCTGAATCTAACTGCAAATGAGACACAGGGGAGGAAAAGATTTTAAAAACCAACCCAGGGAGAAACCAACCTTGAGTATTTGCTTTGCCCTATTAGATGGGAGAATGATAAAATGGAAAGGTTTAGAGTATCTTCCAGAGGCCTTGAGTCTAACACCCACTCTCACTTCACCTCCACCCTCCTATCCTGACCCTGACTTAAGTTTAATGGGAAGTAGCTTGATGCCATAAAAAAGGAGTATTTGGGCTTGGAGACCATAGGGATAGGGGTTCAAACCCTAGCTTTTCACTTGACCTTCCCGATTCTGTTTTCTCATCTATAAACTGCCCATCTCATATGCTATGTACTGAGATAACATCTATAAAAAATCTTCGCAGTACTTAGCACCCTGTAGAAATTAATCAAATAATAATGGCATTGTTACTGGTGGGATCATAGTTTCCCCATGAATTAAATCAGAGCATTGTCCCTAATCCTTTAGGAAATCTGGTTTACAGAGCATGCATAGGTTGAGGTCCCTTAATCTGATTTGATACTAACAACAACCCCATGTAAGGTCAGTGATGATTATTCTCTTCTGCTGGCGAGGAAATTGGGGCTCTGAGAAGTAACTTGCCCAAGGTTGCTTGGCTAGGAAATATGAATGCCAGAACCAGTACTCAGGTATTGAAGCCAGAGCCTGGAGCTGTTCTCCGCATTAGGGTGCCTCTCAGACAGGAACAACTAATTGCTACAGAGGACCCTGTCCAGGGTGAGGACCCATGGCCAGGTAAGGCAAAAAAGATGTAGGGAAATATTTCTTTCCTCTCTCCTCACCTTCTTTCCTTCCTTCCTTTTCCTCCCTCCCTTCTATTATCCAGTGATTAAGGCTTGCCATATGCTCTGCTCTGGGATAAAAAAGAAAGAGACAATCTGGCCCCTGCTGAAGGCAGCTTACAGTCAGTCCAGCTGTGGAGAGAAAGGACTATTACAGGAAATAATCTCAGAGCACTGGGCAACATTCCCCCAGGAGTGTAGTGGTACACGAAGGAAAATGCACACGCGGGGTCAGACCACAGGCATTATGGACACTGGTGTTATGAAGCAAGGAGAAGACAAGCCCCCAGGACTAAGGAGACCTCGGAATGATGAATGGAAGCTACTAAGAGATGGATTTCCCATGGAGGAGCTGTGCAAAGACTAAATGGGCTCCCCTGGAAGAAGAATGAGTTTTCTGTCTTTGCAGGTATTCGAGGAATGACTGGATATCTTCCTTTCCTGAGGGGGTTAGGCATCTTCCAGGGCTCTGCTCAATAACTTCAGGCTTTTCTAGCCCTGGGATTCTCCAAATTAATGACCAAACCAAAAACCAAACCCGTTGCCATTGAGTCAATTCCAACTCATAGTGACTCTATAGGACTAAGCAGAACTGCCCCACAGTTTCCAAGGAGCGCCTGGTGCATTTGAACTGCCGACTTTTGGTTAGCAGCCACAGCTTTATCCACTACGCCATCAGGGTTTCCAAATTAATGACAGTTCCTGTTAAAGGATCCACTGTAAGAGAGGCAAGGGGATTCAAAAGGTCAGCTCACGTTCTCTTGGGAGAAGCTGGGGCTTCTCCAAGGAGATGTAGATCAACAGCTCCCCAGCTCGGCTGAATACAATTTCAGACTCCTCATCTCACATAAGCCATCCCCCGCCTCTACCTTCTCATGCCTGGCTCCTCTAGACCAGGATTTAGAGGACCCACAGCAGCAGCCTCTCCCTCTCAGGGAAAACAAAGGAGAAAGCACACAAAGACCTTCTGAAATCTTCTTGTTTGCTCTCCTCTTCCAAGTCTCTGCAGAACACAGACTGGCAATGCCCCAAACAAGCAGCAAGCTGGGCTCCACTTGTGCTGTGCCCTTTGCAAAGGCTCCTATCCTCACCTCCTCCCGCCAAGAGGCGTGGCTGTCTCAGAACGGGGGAAGCGACTGCAGACCACCAGGCACTCTGGGGCAACTGGCCTCTCCTTCTTCCACCTCTCCTACTGAAGGAGCCTCAAGGCCGCCTGCTATGGGAATCCTCCTGTGTCAGCTGAAAGGCTTTCCTTCCTAGGACCCAGAGGTGGAAAAGTTAACCCTAAAGGTCATCTACTCCAGTCTCCTCATTTACTGTCTACTGAAGATGACACAGCAGCATCAACCGTGCAAGGAACCCCTGTGCTGGCTGCCAGCAGAGTCCCTTGGGCACCTGGACAGAACTGCATGGCTACTGTTGAAATCATGTTTCCCTGGATGTTAAACTTGGTCATTGCCCCTCAAACCTTAGGCAATATAGTTTACAGAGCCTGCACAGACATGTAACATCCCAAGATGCAGTAGAAAGAGGAGGTTCTGAAGTACACCAATGCTAGATTCAAATCCTGGCTCCTAGAGTTGACAGCTTTTTGACTCTGAGTTGGTGACATAACCTCTGTTTTGAAGTGAATTGTGTCCTCCCAAAGTATGTGCTATAATCTAACCCCTATACCTGTGGATGTAATCCCACTTGGGAACAGGGTTTTCTTTGTTCCAGGTAGGTAGGGTATGTCCTAAATTTATCACTTCTGCGATATGAGGAACAGCATAGACACAGACAGTTACAAATGGAGACACCTCACGAAGGTCGCCAAGCAACTGAGGAGCTTCTCCAGAGATGACAGAGTCTTCCCCTAGCACTGGTGCCTTGAATTCAGAGAATTTCAGCCTCCTAAATTGTGAAAAAATAAACTCCTGTTCTTTGAAGCCACCCGCTTGTGGTACGTCTGTTTCAGTAGCACTAAGTAACTAAGATGATCTCTGCATACAAACTTCCTCGGAGTTAAAATAGAGATGAGACTTGCCCGTGCAGGGCTTTCGTGTAGCTGAAAGGATGTCATGCTTGTAGAGCTTTTGGTATTTAAGTAGGAAAACCCCTTTTTCTCCCACCTCTGAGGCTCCTGGTGGAGGTGGGAAACAGATGGAAATGAGGGCTCTTGCATCCTTTCTCCAAAGTCAAGTCGCAGATATGGCTCCTACTGGCCCCAGCCATGGCCTCCTCTGGCTTACCAAGAAGCAGAGAGGAACACAGAGGGAGAGGAGGGGCAGGAAGATAGATACCATTATCCTGAGGCCGGTCACTTTCTCTAAAATAGACTCAAACACATGCCAGCCAACATCACTGTCTCATGCCAGGGCACCCCTGGCATTTCCAGATAGGCAACATAGCTGGATGAGACGCATGAAGAGAGGGCAGGGCACAGATGCTACAGGTGTTCCCTCTGGCCCAGCTGAGGCAAGGGCCTCTGGCCGCTGCACTACCAGGAGAGGCAATCTAATGGGGATGGGAGGCATCTTCTGACTGGGATGCCCAGAATTCTTCCTGGGTTGAGTTGGTGGGCTGAATACTGCTTCTGATTCAGGAGCTCTGAGCCCCACTAGGAGGCTTCCCTCTCCCTGTAAGACCAGAAAAGGAGGACCAGGTCCTTTGGGAAATAGTAGGACAGAGGGGTCCTACTCAGCACTGGAAAGGATGCTCTAACCCTCTGAACTGCCCAGCCATGGGATGAGCCACCAAGGGAGGAAGGGAGATCTCCATAGATGGCATCCATGTACTCAGTAGCAACATGAGTTCCAGAGTTTCCAAAGACCCTTTAATCTCCTAAAGTTTATGATTTTAAGAAAAAGTTTGGGAAGATGTGATATGTCCATTCTCTTAGGGTGTTGGCCAGGGTGGGTGCAATCAGAGCATAAGCAGCCGTGTGAAATTTTCTTCCTCCAAATGCTTTTCTCAACTGTCCCCACCACCCCCCGTTCGCTTAGATCACATGACAAGTAACGTGAGGTCCTCTAATTCCCAATCTTTCTCCCACCTTTGCACCATGCTGCCAAGAAATGTGTGAAGATATTGAAGAGGATGGTGAGGGAAGAAGCAGTAGAGGGACCTGGGATTCATCAGCATCAGGACCCGAGATGGTAATTGTCAGGGTCCCTGAAGGGAATGAAGAGAAGGAATCCATCACCCTGACACCATATCCCAGTTCCATATTTCAAAGCCACTGTACCACTGGAAGGCCTCCTGATAATAGTAGAGTCTTGCTTTCTCTAGCTCCAAAAGGAAATAAGGGGACAATGATAAAGATATAAAGGCTACCTAACCTGGAAATCGGGGAAACCCTGGTGGCGGAGTGGTTAGGTGCTATGGCTGCAAAAGTTCAGCAGTTCGAACCCACCAGGTGCTCCTTGGAAACTCTATGGGGCAGTTCTACTCTGTTCTATAGGGTCGCTATGAGTTGGAATCGACTCGATGGCAGTGGGTTTTTGGGTAACCTGGAAATGAAAATTCTCATTTTCATGTACTTTAAATAAAGATTTAAAAGAAAACAGCATTCCTCTTGCTTGAAATGTTTTTGGAATAATCCTATTATGACAAAAAGTATGGGGAAAATGTTTTCTCTGTGGCTGTGGTAGCAAGTTTATAATGAAAGAGAATCTAATTCCCACTGATCTCTCTCTTGCTCTTCTCTGTCTCTCTCCCACTTCTCTAAGGCCCCTCCCATACCCCATTCCCAAACCTTCCTGAAATGTGCTCCCTCATGGCTCTCTGGCTGGCTCTGCCCAGATGTCACCATGGAAATGCCTGAAATGACCACCTGAATGATATGGTTCTTCTCCTTCTGATAACTAAGGCATGGGTCAGCTACGGCAATGGTGACCCTAGTGTACATGATGACACCATGGAAAATGGCAGCTTGAGTTGTAGCAAACAAATCTCCCAGGTGGTGGGTGGCTGCTGAGCAGAGCAGTCTCCACCGAGGGAGCTGTCCATTTCTTGCCACCAGAAAACCAGGCAGACAGTGTCAAGGAAGGGGAACATTCTTGAGGAGCCACTGGTCTCTTTTACAATGGATTCCAGGATGGCAGAGTGAGCGGGTGGAGCCTGCACTAGACACCTGAGCCCAGGTCTGGGGCAGATAGGGCCAGATCTGCTCTCCAGACAGCCCTCTGCACTGAAACCACCCCCTAGCCTGGAGTGGGGATCGATTCTCAGGCCCCGGGGTTCTTCTTTCCTATTGGCTGTGTTCTGAGCCCCTGGAGTTCCAACTTTCTACCTCATTTGGGGGGTAGACTCCAGACAAAGGAATCGTTTTTAACCAGGCAACAGTGACTCTCTAAAAGAGAAATCTGTGGAGACAAAGTAGGCCCTGTTCCAGTGAGAAGACCAGTTGCCAAGTCTAGTTTCCTGCTTTAATTCCGTGGCTCAGAGGGGAGGGCATCTCTGTCCTGCCTAAGGGTAGGAGAAAGACAGGGGCTCTTATCAGCAGAAGCAGATGCCCTCCCAGAGGCCTGGCTGGTGTCCTTGAGATAAGCCCTACCCCAGCACAATATTAAGCTGGGTTGGAAGAAACTAGAAGTACAAGCAAGTAGAGGCAGATGGAAGCGAGTAGACTTCAAAAAGGAAAGGTGATGTCCGGGTGCCAGGAGACAAGTTGTCTCCTTCCCCTTCCCCCCTCATCATTACCTGCTCCCCGAGCGCAGGAGCAGGGAGCCCTGCCATGCAGCTCCACAGAGAGAGAAGAGATGAGAGACAGGGCAAGGAGGCACAAGGGCAGGACAGAATCTGGTGGTATCCAGAGAAGTCTGTATGAGAACAAGAGATGGAGAAGGGAGTGAAACATACATGAAGCTACCTTCAAATGTTGAAGGGACCTTTAGAAAGCACTTCAGTCCCACCTTTTAGTCTTCTCCAGACTGTACCATAGGCACCTTGGGGATTCTCTCATTGCTAGAAATGGGTGACAATGCCAAAACCTGTCCCCCTAGCCACCTGCTCTAGCCTGGCTAAAACCCTCCTCCAGTCAGTTTAGATGTGGTGGTGTGGTGACTAGAGAGAGGAGCCTACCCCCAGGGTAGGGTGGAGGAAGAAGGGACCAAAGCATTTACCACTTCCAGATCATAGAATGATATCCCTAAACCATCGGCTGATTTTGAAATCTGGCAGGCAAGCAAATCTGCAGATGAGAAGATGCTAGGGCAGCTTAACAAACAAATTTGAACCAAACGAGAACTACATTGAAAACAGTCACTCCCCACAATAGGTCCTCTTATGAGAGCTTTGAATTGTCAATGATCCATCCAGAAGACGGACCAACATCTCAGCCAGCAATGGCAGCAGCCTGGATTTTCAGGAGCCAGGCATGGGCAGTTCAGTTCCAATAAGTGCACCGAAGAATTTGAAGCTTAGGGTGTTATTTCCAAGTCAATCTGGAAGAAGATGAACTTAGGAGCAGAAAGGCCTGGGTTTGGATTCTAGCTCCACCTCTCGCTACCTGGGTGGCATGGACTAGTTCTATAAATCTCTAAGCTTGCTGTCTTTATTTTTAAAATAGGGACAAGAACATCTACCTCATGGGTTTGGTGAATATATTAAATGAGACCATGCAAGTAAAGAGTCTGGCGAGTAGTAGATACTCAATAGTTACAGTTTTCAATCTTTGGGCGCCCATGGTCCCTCTGCAGAGCCCACCCACCAGCACGGTCTAGGGAACAGAGATGCACTTTCCTCAGAGACACTTGGAGGTAGGTTCTCAGCCCCCTGCCTTGTTCAGAGCATGACCCCCTGCTTCAATCAGATACCGGTATATACTCCAATCACCCCTGCCCCTCTAAGACTGTAAGACAGAGCCTGTACCACACACTTGATAGCAGCTACCTGGAAACCTGAGCTGAACTCATACAAGAAAACTGAATGGACTCCTAGGCTGATATACCTGATAACAGCTCTAGCCAGCTGGGGACAGGACACCAGAGCCCCAAAGGCAAAAATAATCAAGCTAGCTCACTCAAGCAACTCATAGGGGTATACAAAAACAAAACAAAGCAAGCAGCTACGACACAGTAAGCAAGCATAAACTAATACAATAACTTATAGATGGCTCGGAGACAAAAGTCAATATTTAAGTCACATAAAGAAACAGGCCATGATCACCTCAACAGGCTCTCAAAACAAAGAATCCAGGGATCTTTTCGATGAAAGTGCATTCCTGGAATTACCAGATGCAGAATACAAAATTTTAATATACAGAACCCTTCAAGACATCAAGAAGGAAATGAGGCAATATGCAGAACAAGCCAAGGAACACACAGATAAAGTAGCTTAAGAACTCAGAAAGATTATTCAGGAACATAATGAAAAGTTTAATAAGCTGGAAAAATCTATAGACAGACAGCAATCAGAAATTCAGAATATTAACAATAAAATTACAGAATTAGATAACTCAATAGAAAGTCAGAAGAGCAGAATTGAGCAAGTAGAAGCTAGAATTTCTGAACTCGAAGATAAATCACTTAGAAATAATATATTTGAAGAAAAATCAGATAAAAGAATTTTAAAAAATGAAGAAAACTTAAGAATCATGTGGGACTCTATCAAGAGAAATGACCTATGAGTGATTGGAGTACCAGAACAGGGAGGGATAACAGAAAACACAGAGAAAATTGTTGAGGATCTGTTGGCAGAAAACTTCCCTGATATTGTGAAAGATGAGAAGATATCTATCCAAGATGCTCATCGAACTCCACATAAGGTAGATGTTAAAAGAAAGTCACCAAGACATATTATAATCAAGCTTGCCAAAACCAAAGATAAAGAGAGAATTATAAGGGCAGCGAGGGATAAACGAAAAGTCACCTAAAAAGGAGACCCAATAAGAATCAGTTCAGACTACTCGGTAGAAACCATGCAGGCAAGAAGACAATGGGATGACGTATTTTAAAAATTGAAGGAAAAAAATTGCCTGCCAAGAATCATATATCCAGCAAAACTGTCTCTTAAATATGAAGGTGAAATTAAGACATTTCCCGATAAACACAAGTTGAGGGAATTTGTAAAAACCAAACCAAAACTACAAGAAATACTAAAAGGAGTTCTTTGGTTAGAAAATCAATAATATCAGGTATCCACCCAAGACTAGAACACTGGGCAGAGCAATCAGAAGTCAACCCAGACAGGGAAATCCAAAAAAAAAAAAAAAAAAAAACGACAAAGCAAGATTAAAAAAAAAGAAAAGCCCAACACAGGATAACGGCGATGTTATTACATAAAAGAGGACAACATTAAAATAATAAAGAGGGACTAAGAAATGTAATCATACACCTTCCATATGGAGAGGAAGAGGAAGATACGGGGATACAAAGAAATAAAAGTTAGTTATAAGAATAGAAAAATCAGGGTAAATAATAAGGTAACCACAAAGGAAACAAGCTATCCTACTAATCAAAATAAAATACAAGGGAAAAATACAGACTCAGCAGAAGCAAAATCAACAACAACAAATATGAGGAAAGGACAATATATAAAGAAAATCTACTTCAGAACACAAAATCAAGTGGGAAAAAGAAACTGTCAACACGCATAAAAAAGACATCAAAATGATAGCACTAAATTCATACCTATCCATCATTACCCTGAATGTAAATGGACTAAAGAGACGGAGAGTGGCAGAATGGATTAAAAAACAAGATCTGTCTATATGCTGCCTACAAGAGACACACCTTAGACTTACAGACACAAACTAAAACTCAAAGGGTGGAAAAAAAATATATCAAGCAAACAACAATCAAAAAAGAGCAGGAGTGGCAATATTAATTTCTGACAAAATAGACTTTAAAGTTAAATCTATCAGAAAGGATAAGGAAGGACACTATAAAAAGGACAATACACCAAGGAGATATAACCATATTAAATATTTATGCACCCAATGACAGGGCTGTAAAATACATAAAACAAACTCTATCAGCATTGAAAAGTGAGATAGCTCCACAGTAATAGTAGGAGAATTCAACACACCACTTTCGGTGAAGGGCAGGACATCCAGAAAGAAGCTCAATAAAGACACAAAAGATCTAAATGCCACAATCAACCAATTTGACCTGGTAGACATATACAGAACACTCCACCCAACAGCAACCAAGTATACTTTCTTTTCTAGTGCACGTGGAACATTCTCTAGAATAGACCACATATTAGGTCACAAAGCAAGCCTTAGCAGAATCCAAAACATTGAAATATTACAAAGCATCTTCTCTGACCATAAGGCCATAAAAGTGGAAATCAATAACAGGAAAAGCAGGGAAAAGAAATCAAACACTTGGAAACTGAACAATACCCTGCTCAAAAAAGACTGGTTATGGAAGACATTATGGATGGAATAAAGAAATTCAGAGAATCCAATGAGAATGAAAACACTTCCTATCAGAACCTTTGGGTCACAGCAAAAGCGGTGCTCAGAGGCCAATTTATATCAATAAATCCACACATCCAAAAAGAAGGGCCAAAATCAAAGAATTATCACTACAATTTGAACAAATAGAAAGAGAGCAACAAAAGAAACCCACAGGCACCAGAAGAAAACAAATAATAAAAATTACAGCTGAACTAAATGAAATAGAAAACTGAAAAACAATTGAAAGAATTAACAAGACCAAAAGCTGGTTTTTTGAAAAACTCAACAAAATTGATAAACCATTGGCCAAACTGACAAAAGAAAAACAGGAGAGGAAGCAAATAACCCGAATAAGAAATGAGAGGGGCATTATTACAACATACCTAACTGAAATTAAAAGCATCATATCAGATTATTATGAAAAACTATACTCAAACAAATTTGAAAACCTAGAAGAAATGGATGAATTTCTAGAAACACACTACCTACCTAAACTAACACAAACAGAGGTAGAACAACTAAATAGACCCATAACAAAAGAAGAGATTGAAAAGGTAATCAAAAAACTCCCAACAAAAAAAAAGCCCTGGTCTGGATGGCTTCACTGCAGAGTTCTACCAAAGTTTCAGAGAAGAATTAACACCACTACTACTAAAGGTATTTCAGAGCATAGAAAAGGATGGAATAGTACCAAATTCATTCTATGAAGCCACCATATCCCTGATATCAAAACCAGGTAAAGACTCCACAAGAAAATTATAGACCTATATCCCTCATGAATGTAGATGCAAAAATCCTCAACAAAATTCTAGCCAACACAATGCAACAACATATCAAAAAAATAATTCACCATGACCAAGTGGGATTCATACCAGGTATGCAGGGAAGGTTCAACATTAGAAAAACAATTAATGTAATCCACCACATAAATAAAACAAAAGACAAGAATCACATGATTTTATCAATTGATGCAGAGAAGGCATTTGACAGAGTTCAACACTCATTCAAGAGAAAAACTCTCAGCAAAATAGGAATAGAAGGAAAATTCCTCAACATAACAACGGGCATTTATACAAAGCCAACAGCCAATATCACCCTAAATGGAGAGAGCCTGAAAACATTCCCATTGAGATCGGGAACCAGACAAGGATGCCCTTTATCACCACTCTCATTCAAGATTGTGCTGGAAATCCTAACCAGAGCAATTAGGCTAGATAAAGAAATAAAGGGCATCCAGATTGGCAAGGAAAAAGTAAAGGTATCTCTATTTGCAGATGACATGATCTTATACACAGAAAACCCTAAGGAATCCTCCAGAAAACTATTGAAACTAATAGAAGAGTTCAGCAGAGTATCGGGATACAAGATAAACACACGAAAATCCATTAGATTCCTCTACACCAACAAAAAGAACATCAAAGAGGAAATCACCAAATCAATGCCATTTACAGTAGCCCCAAGAAGATAAAATACTTAGGAATAATTCTTACCAGAGATGTAAAAGGCTTATACAAAGAAAACTGCAGTACGCTTCTGCAAGAAACCAAAAGAGACTTACATAAGTGGAAGAACATACCTTGCTTGTGGATAGGAAGACTTAACATTATAAAAATGTCTATTCCACCAAAAGCGATCTATACATTTAATGGAATTCCGATCCAAATCCCAACGACATTCTTTAAAGAGATGGAGAAACAAATCACCAACATCATATGGAAGGGAAGGAGGCCCCGGATAAATAAAGCGTTACTGAAAAAGAAGAACAAAGTGGGAGGCCTTACCTTACCTGATTTTAGAACCTATTATACCGCCACAGTAGTCAAAACAGCCTGGTACTGGTACAGCAACAGATACATGGACCAATGGAACAGAATTGAGAATCCAGACATAAATCCGTCCACATATGAGCAGCTGATATTCGACAAAGGCCCCAAAACAGTTAAATGGGGAAAAGACAGTCTTTTTAACAAATGCTGCTGGCATAACTGGATATCCATCTGCAAAAAAATGAAACAAGACCCATACCTCACTCCATGCTCAAAAACTAACTCAAAATGGATCAAAGACCTAAATATAAAATCTAAAACGATAAAGATCATGGAAGAAAAAATAGGGACAACATTAGGAGCCCTAATACATGGCATAAATGGTATAGAAAACATTATAAAGAACATACAAGAAAAACTAGATAACTGGGAGCTCCTAAAAATCAAACACTTATGCTCATCCAAAGACTTCACCAAAAGAGTAAAAAGACTACCTACAGAATGGGGAAAAGTTTTTAGCTATGACATTTCTGATCAGCGCCTGATCTCTAAAATCTACATGATACTGCAAAAACTCAACTGCAAAAAGACAAATAACCCAATTAAAAAATGGGCAAAAGATGTGAATAGACACTTCACTAAAGAAGATATTCAGGTAGCTAACAGATATATGAGGAAATGTTCATGATCATTAGCCATTAGAGAAATGTAGATCAAAACTACAATGAGATTTGATCTCACTCCAACAAGGCTGGCATTAATCCAAAAAACACAAAGTAAGAAATGTTGGAGTGGCTGTGGAGAGATTGGAACACTTCTACACTGCTGGTGGGAATGCCAAATGGTACAACCACTTTGGAAATTGATTTGGTGCTTCCTTAAAAAGCTAGAAATAGAACTACCATATGATCCAGCAATCCCACTCCTTGGAATATATCCTAGAGAAATAAGAGCCTTTACACAAACAGATATATGCACACCCATGTTTATTGCAGCTCTGTTTACAATAGCAAGAAGATAGAAGCAACCACGGTATTCATCAACGGATGAATGGATAAATAAATTATGGTATATTCACAGAAAGGAATACTACGCCTCAATAAAGAACAGAAAGGAATACTACGCCTCAATAAAGAACATGGAGGAACCTGGAAGGCATTATGCTGAGTGAAATGAGTCAGATGCAAAAGGACAAATATTGTATAAGACCACTATTATAAGAACTTGAAAAATAGTTTAAAGTGAGAAGAAAACATCCTTTTGTGATTACGAGAGGGGGGAGGGAGGGAAAGTGGGAGAGTGGTATTCACTAGACAGTAGATAAGAACTACTTTAGGTGAAGGGACAGACAGCACACAGTACAGGGGAGGTCAGCACAATTGGACTAAACCAAAAGCAAAGAAGTTTCCTGAATAAACTGAATGCTTTGAAGGCCAGCGTAGCAGGGGCAGGGGTCTGGGGACCATGGTTTCAGGGGACATCTAAGTGAATTGGCATAATAAAATCTATTAAGAAGACATTCTGCATCCCACTTTGAAGAGTGGCATCTGGGGTCTTAAACGTGAGCAAGCAGCCATCTAAGATGCATCAATTGTTCTCAACCCACCTGGATCAAAGGAGAATGAAGAACACCAAGGACGCAAGGTGATTATGAGCCTAAGAGACAGAAAGGGCCGCATGAACAGGCAACTACATCATCCTGAGACCAGAAGAACTAGATGGTGCCTGGCTACAACCGATGACTGCCCTGACAGGGAACACAACAGAGAACCCCTGAGGGAGCAGGAGAACAGTGGGATGCAGACCCCAAATTCTCATAAGACTAGTCTTAATGGTCTGACTGAGACTGGAAGGACCCCGGTGGCCATGGCCCCCAGACCTTCTGTTGGCCCAGGACAGGAACCATTCCTGACGCCAACTCTTCAGACATGGATTGGACTGGACAATGGGTTGGAGAGGGATGCTGGTGAGGAGTGAGATTCTTGGATCAGGTGGACACTTGAGACTATGTTGGCATATCCTGCCTGGAGAGGAGATGAGAGGGTGGAGGGAGCTAGAAGCTGGAGAAAAGGACACGAAAAGAGAGAGTGGAGGGAGAGAGTAGGCTGTCTCCTTAGGGGGAAAGTAATTGGGAGCGTGTAGCAAGGTGTATATGGGTTTTTGTGTGAAAGACTGACCTGATTTGTAAACTTTCACTTAAAGCACAATAAAAATTATTAAAAAAAAAAAAAAGTTACTGTTTTCATTATGCTCCACGCCACCTAAGACATCAACTTCCTGGACAAGACTCATGGGAAAAGGTTGCCCAGGTTCTCTTTAAAACCTTCAGCTATGGAGAATTCCTGCCATGCAAGAGATCCATTCCTTTTGGAAAGCTCTCATGGTCAGAATGTTCTTTCGCTTATTATGAAGTGAATCAAAATCAGCTGCCTGTAATGCCTCACTAGTCCACCATCCCAAAGAAGACACAAAAAGAAAGAGTGCCTTCTCCTTCACCTTTAACAACAATCCCTATCAACATCTGTACCTTATCCATTCACAGTCAGTTCATCCTACTCACTCACTTGTTCTTTTAGCAGGTAATTAAGTAGCTCCCCGAAGGCACTGGAGCCCTGGTGGCACAGTGGTTAAGAGCTCAGCTACTAACCAAGAGGTCAGCAGTTCAAGTCTACTAGCAGCTCCTTGGAAACCCTATAGGGAAGTTCTACTCTGTCCTATAGAGTCACCATGAGTCGGAATCGACTCAACCGAAATGGGTTTGGTTTTGGTTGGCACTGTGGCAGGACACACATACGATAGACTCGAATTCATTCTGAACCATGAATCTCCAGCTGGCTAATACCTCTAAATTGATTTTGTAAACTTATTTTTTGCTCTGGAGACAGTGTAGAGGGAAGGGGAAAAATGAAGTAACTTTGGGAGTGTCCCTGTATAGAAGAACATGCTCCCAGGCCTCCAGAGAACCTGAAGGTTGGTGGCAGAGGAAGCATAGGGCTTAAATCCACCGTACGTGGTAGGAAACTGCTCTTTACTTTGATATGAGCCAGCTCAGTCTTATTTGTAAAGCTGTCCCCAAAGCCTCCATAGGAAGTACAATATCACCATAAAGAATAGTTGTCTTCTCATGTGACTACTTCCCTTGCTTTAAAGAAATAGTCTGAGTTTGCAGTGAGCATTTCTCCTCCTTTCTCCCCCTCCTTTACCTGATATTATTTTGGCTCCCAATAATTACATTAGGTATAAAACTGACTTTATGGTGCTAATAATTATACATGCTTACAAAACAGATGGGCCTGGGGAGCTGGAGGGGGGGAGCATTTATGGACTCGGAAATGAGACATTTTGTTGCTAGGAAATGGATAGTTATTTCCAGGTTTTATTGCTATGTTTTTGTAGGATTCTTCTTAAATCTTCTTGATAATACTTTGCCTGTATTGCCTTCTGTGCATTTTATAAGACTCAGCTCATCAATCCTTTTGTGTGCTGGGAAAATGGCATTAACTCCCTGGAGCAGGAGGGGAAATTGGGAACGACAGGGGACAAGTTGATGCCACCTGGAAGAGGGATATACCAGAGAGTTGAGAGATTCTTCATACATTGGAAGACACATGGTAGAGGAAAGAGTCCTAAATTGGGAATGAATATCCCGTGGAATAGCCAGTCAAAAGGAACCTTAGAAGCAAGGGAGAATGAAGGAAACTAAAGACACAAGGGAAAGATTAGTCCAAAGGACTAATGGACCATGAGAACCACAGCCCCCACCAGACTGAGTGCAGCACAACTAGATGGTGCCCAGCTACCATCACCAATTGCTCTGACAGGGATCACAATAGAGGGTCCCAGAGAGAGCTGGAGAAAAATGTAGAACAAAATTCTAACTCACACACACGCACACACACAAAAGACTTACTGGTTTAACAGAGACTGGAGAAACCCTGAGAGTATGGCCCCCAGACACCCTTTTAGCTCAGCAATGAAGTGACTCCTGAGGTTCACCCTTCAGCCAAAAATTAGACAGACCCATAAAACAAAATGAGACTAAATGGGCACACCAGCCCAGCGGCAAGGACAAGAAGGTAGGAGGAGACAGGAAAGGTGGTAATGGGGAACCCAAGGTTGAGAAGGGGAGAGTGTTGACATGTTGTGGGGATGGCAACCAATGTCACGAAACAATATGTGTACTACTTGTTTAATGAGAAGCTAGTTTGTTCTGTAAACCTTCATCTAAAGCACAATTTTTTAAAAAAGGAACCTTAAAAATCATCTGGTCAAGCTGTTCATAAAGAGTGGTCTCCAAGTATGGGAACCTATTAGAAATGCAAATTCTCGGGCTCCACACACAAACTCTAAGGTGGTGCCCAGAAATCTGCCTTTTATTCCAGGTGATTCTGATGATTGCTAAAGTTTAAGATTCACTGATCTGGTTCAAGCATTTTGTATTATATATAAGTAAAAAAGACCCAGAGGGCCTAAGTAACTTGTCTTACATCATCCAGCCAGTTACTAAGAGTCAGGCCACTACATTAGTTGTCTCCCTAATGCACCATGTTGTCCCCGTAATTGCTAGGCTCATGATCTAGCCTATATGCTTCTCAAATACTGACGTGCATTAAATCACATGGGGATCTTGTTAAAATGCAGGTTCAGTGGGTCTGTGTATAGCTCAAGATTCTGCATTTCTAACCAGCCCTTCCACCACCCAACTGACATTATGTCATACTGTGGTGGCTTGTGTGTCGCTGTGATGCTGGAAGCTATTCCATTCATTTTTCAAACATCAACAGGATCACCCATGGTGGACAGGTTTCAACAGAGCTCCCAGATTAAGACAGACTAGGAAGAAAGGCTTGAAAATCTGCTTCCGAAAATCAGCCACTGAAAACCCTATGCCAAAAGGTCAACAATTACTCTAAAGCAAAGATTATAAGAGGGCAGGGAAACTAGAGTACCTGAAACAGAACAAACAGAACACAATGAAAGAAAACTTGATTCATTGTGAAAAATGTAACTAATGTCACGGAACTGATCATATACAGATTCTCAAATGGGAACCTAATTTACTGGGTAAACTTTCACCAAAAACACAATAAAATTTTACTTTAAAAAAGAAGACGAAAACCCTCTGGATCACAACAGAACATTGTTATAGTGCTGGAAGATGAGCCCCCTAGGGTGGAAGGTACTCAAAATACACAGTGGTCCCAACAATGTACTCAAGCATACCAATGTTAAGACAGTGCAGATCCAGGCAGCATTTCATTCTGTTATTTACGAGGTCCCCGTGATTCAGAGCTGACTCAATGGCTACTAACAACAAGCCCTTAGGTGTTGGGATGCTGCTGGCCCAAAGATCATACTTTGAACAGTGAGATTCTAACATAAACTAGCTATAGGACTTTAGGCAAGTCACTTCCCCAAGTCAACTTCATCTTCTCCATCTGGGCAGCAGGAGCTACAGAGAAGGGGTGGCTACACTCTCCAATGTCCCTTTTGTAAAAAGAGTCCATAAAGTGGGGCCTTTGCCTTACGAAGAGCCTAAGCCCTGGCCACTATTCTGCCCGCCTCATTCTCTTTGGAGTTTTGGTCTGTGAGCTGGTCCTTTGCCATCCCTGACCTCGGGACTTCTCACCTCCTCAGGCAGCCACACTATTTCAAGTAGGTCTGGTCTTCTCCCACTTTCTTCAAAATTTTACATGATACTCAAATGATAGGATCCAGGAAAAATGAAATACATCTCCCCTCCTTTCAAAGAACTCCTGGGCAAGAGTTTCAGATCCCTTTCTTGGTCTTGCTGCTTTACGTTTCTCTTTGCTCACTGGCAGTGAGTTCCTCATGGTATCACTCCTAAATCCCTCTGGCCACCACAAAAGTCACTTATTTGTTCAACGAGCACTTTTTGAGTGCGTTTTATGTGCAAGGACTACGGTGTACATTACCTAAATGGATTTCATCTGTTCCTTATCTTCTTTTTCCCCATCATTTGTGGCTTAAAGTGAGCTAAGTTCAATGCTAAATCTCCAGCAAAGAGCACTTGTCGGGCAAATTTACTGAATTTCTGATTTCATTTGGTTTACCTCTTTCCCTGTCCAACCAGGTGGACTAGGTTCATTCTCCTAATTGGGAAGACTCCATCACCAGCCCCAAACACACCCATTCGTCAGCTGCCAGAAGGTTTGGTCTGCCTCTTTTATATCCCGTTCCTCCCATCATCTCATTCCCTCCCCACTAGGCCCCTCTCACAGACAAACATTGATAATGAATAAATCTCTTTCAGGGAAGGCAGTGGGCTGACATATCCATGGGGAAGGTTCTGCAGACACAGGCAGGATGGATGGCTGGTGGGAGCTGTGCCGTCGGCTCTAATTAACGTATTGTTCTCTGGGCTCCAGCAGGATTATGGATGAGCTCCACAAAGTGGCCCACTTAACCTGAGCATCCTGGCTCCAATCTATTACTTCTTCCACTGGCTTCAACCTACAGTTTGGCTTGATGTGGGCAAAAAGCCAAAAGGGCTCAATTTGAGGACCTCCTCAATACATGTACTGAGCTTGCCTCTACCTGACAGGTTACCTGGCTAAAGGTCTGGAGCTTATTCCTCCGGTGGGAATAAGAAAACACTATCAGAAGGGCACAGGTTCTCTGATTTGAGATCCCATCCATACAGCCTTGAAGATAAACATGAGGAGGTTACCGGCTTGCCAAGACATGGGAGCTTCCACAAGATCGCTAGCTGGCAGAAAACAATCAAAACAACTTTAATGATGGCCCCTAAGCCAACTCTCTCATTTGAATGTCACAGAAAGTCTTTGTCATCTTCTGATGATGATTTCATGTGTAAAATCTTGCCTGAGGGCTATTTCCAAGTGTACAGATTGTACAAGACAGCTCTTTCACCCTCATGAAGCTCACAACCTAGTGAAGAAGAAAAGAAACACTCACAGATGACAACACAAAGAGTACCTACGAGGGGAGTGCTGCATGAGGGTATGAATGCAGTGATATAAAAGTCAAGATTATAAGGGATAAGTGAGAGAGATATCTTAGAAGTAGCAACAAGAAGATAGGCAAGGAGGGCAACCTGGCAAAGAGGTTTTAGGGAGAAGAAAAGTGCAGAGTGGCAGGATCACTTGATGTATTTAGTGTTGTCAAAGGTGATCTATTTGGACAGGTAACCTAGGGACAGAGTATAAAGAAATGTGAGGGCTGTATTAAGGAGTCTGGACTTTATCTTAGCAGGGAGTTATGAAAGTTGTTGAGCAGGGGAAAGGTATGCTGACAATGTGTGTGTGATGAAGAAGGTTAATTGTCAGGGAAGTGCAGGAAAGATTTGGAGAGAAGCAATATGGAGTTGAGGAGACCGTTAGGAGGCTCTTGCAGCTCAACAGGGGCTGGAATGAGGCTGATGGCTATGGTCTCCAATTTGCAAAGGAGAGAGGTGGTGGTACAGAGCCCGAGATTTTAACGAGATGCCCAAAGTTACACAGTTCATTATCTTTGGATGTTGGTATGAACATTTCTTGACTCCTAACCCAGGTTACTCTGTTGAAGATTACATACCCAAATTTCAATTCCCAATGATTCTAATACCTCCAAGGTATAGATTTATCAACTAGGACAATGTATGATTGCCTGGGCCCTCACATTTTTCCATATGCGCCTGAGAACAGACAGGGAGCACAGACTTTGCACTTTCCTCACACCACTAGTGTTGTGCTTAAGTTTCATCAGGAAGTCTGCCCTGTAGATAAAGAAGGCTGACATTCCTCCCACCCTACCCCCAATCCCAAGCCCAGTGGTGCCATAGCAGCACAGGAGACTGGAGCCAGAAAGTCCTGGACTCACATTCTCACTCACTCACAGCCTCAGACAAATGACTTAATGTCTCTGAGCTTCTATTCTATCTGCTAGCAGGTAGGGTTATACTACATGCTTTATGGAGTGATGGTGCAGACGAAATGAGATGGTGTGCATGATAGAACAGATAGGAGCTCAATAAATCAGCAGGTATGATAGTCATTGTCACTAAATCCTTATAAAGGCAAGAGCTTCTGGACCTAGAGCTAGGATCAGGAACAGTGCCCTGCTGATAAAGCTTAATACGTCAGGTGGCAAAGTCAAGTGTTGAAAGGGAAAAGCACAGGAGCTGTAATCAGAACACCTGTAATCAGTCTAAGATCTGATTACATCATCATTAGCTGTGTGGCTTAGTTACCTAGAGGTGCTGTAACACAAATTCCACAAGTGGGTGGCTTTAAGGAACAGAGGTTTATTTTCTCACAGTTCTGGAGGCTGACAGTCCAAATCAGGATCTCAGCTGTGTTGATTCCTTCCTTGTCATAGCCCTGGGGGTTCCTTGCTTCTTGGTGATCCTCACATGACCTCTGTCTTCCCCCATTTGTGCCTGTGTCTGTGTCTAATCTGCTCTTTTATAACTCAGAAGCGATTAGGTTTAGGGCACATCCTACGTTAGTATGGCCTCATTAACAACAAAGAAACCACTATTTCCAAATAGGATTACATTCACAGAAACAAGGGTTAGGATTTCAACACTATGATTCTGGCTGTGGTGGAGACTAGGAGACTCACTAATATCTGCAGTCTCCTCTTCTTCCTGGAAACCTTGGTGGTGTAGTGGTTAAGTGCTATAGCTGCTAACCAAAAGATCGGCGTTCAAATCCACCAGGCATTCCTTGGAAACCCTATGGGGAGTTCTACTCCAACCCATAGGGTCACTATGAGTCCGAATCAACTTGACGGCAATGGGTTTGGTTTTTTTGGGTTCTTCTTCCAGGACTGGCAGATGGACTACATTTCCCAGACTCCCTTGATGTTAGATGTAGCCATGTGGCTATATTCTAGCTTATCCATGGAATGTGAGCAGTGGTGATGCATATCACCTCCAGGCCTAGCCCATGAAAACATCTCACATACCATCCTCGCTTGTTTTCTCCATCTACCAGCCAAATTGAGGTACTCCAAGAACTTAGAGAAGAGGAGAACCTCAATAAAGAGGTAGCCTGGGTCCCCAAAATTCTGCAGCAAGCAGAGCATCTCTAACAATTCTCATTGAAGGGGACATATTTGAGAAACTTTTATAGAGCTACCCCTCTGAGATTTTGGGGTTGTTTGTTATAACAATTAGCCTAACCTGACTAACACTTGACAAGTTGCTTGACTTACTGAAGCCATAGATTATTCATCTGTAAGAGACCTGCTAATACCTGTCTCATTTATACTTCGAGGTGATCGTTATGATACAAATGACATAACGAAGGAGGAAGCATTTTTACAAACAAACAAAAGATTCCCTAATGCCAGATATTAGCACTGGTGGCACTCAGCAGTCTCCCCCTCACATCATGGCTGATGGTCGCTCATCTTGAGCTTCTGCCAATGAGTAGGAGTGAGGCCATAGGACGCATAAGAGGATTCATCAGAAGATAAGCATCAGAATTAGCTGTTTCCTCCTAGTCTCTTCCAAAGATCTAGTTACTTTATCTACGTCCTCATTCCCCTACTTCCCCACTTGTTATGGATTGGCTTGTTCACCAAAGACATGTTGAAGTCCTAACTCCTGTACTTGTGAACGTGACCCTGTTTGGAAATACAGCTACTCCTCACTCATCTACTGTCCCATTATCCAATGTTTCACATTTATGAAATAGTAAAAAAAAAAAAAAAAAAAAAACTACAATCCAACTATTTTGAGCATTTATGACATGTGCCTGGCAGTAACGAATGTCGAGGTGCGAGATGAGAGTAACACTGACTGTGATGGTTAATGTTATTTGTCGACTTGCCTAGGCCATGCTTCTCAGTCGTTTGGCAGTTATGTAGTGATGTAATTTGGTAGCTATGTGATGATATAATTTCACAGTTCCATAATAATGTAATCTGACAGTTATGTAATGATGTAATTTGGCAGTTATGTAATAATGTAGTCATCCTCCATTTTGTGATCTGATGTGGTCATCCTCCATTTTTGCATAATGCCGATTTTCACATTACGACCTGGTCTTTGGAACCTAACCAATTCAATAACTGAGGAATAGGTCTTTGAAGATGTTATCAGTTAATATGAGGCCATGCTATAGTAGGGTGTATCCTAATCCAACATGAATGGTGTCCTTATAAAAGAGAAGAAGAGACACAGAGAGACAGACAAAGGAAGGATGGCCATGTGAAGTTGAATCTACAAGCCAAGTATTGCCAGCCATCACCAGAAGCGAGAAGAGATCCATGGAACAGAATCTTCCTCAGAGCCCTCAGAAGGTAGCAACACAACCGAGACCCTGATTTGGACTGCTAGCCTCCAGAACTGTGAGACAATACATTTCTGTTCCTATAAGCCACTTATTTTGCTATAGCAACCTTAGAAAACTAATAAAGCCAAAAAACCAAACCCGGTGCCGTCGAGTCGATTCCGACTCATAGCGACCCTATAGGACAGAGTAGAACTGCCCCATAGAGTTTCCAAGGAGCGCTTGGGGGATTCGAACTGCTGACCCTTTGGTTAGCAGCCATAGCACTTAACCACTATGCCCCAGGGTTTCCAGAAAATTAATACACCCCCCAAAACATATCCATACAAGAGGTTGATTAATTCTGCTGAGTGGACACAGCAGATACTAGATTGGTCCTATTGAAGTCATCACGTGCACTGTCTGGAGTGAGCCAAGCACCATTCATTCATTTTTGCAGCGAAGAAGCCCCAGAGGTGCTGCCATCCCATCTTGGACGCAGTCATCGTAAAAGTTAATAGGACTATAGGCAGTCAGGTACGCCACCTCCTCAGGGCAGGAAGTACAAGTTGAGAGGGCACACAGGTCATTAGAACAGGCACTGGTGCTTCTCTAAAGGGTGCCCATGTGGAAGAAAGGGCATGTGTATGCGTCTCTGTGTGTATTAGCATGTATGTGTGTGTATCCATGTGGATGTGTTTGAGACACACTCGTATTTGTGTATGTGTCTGTGTTTGATGAATATGTACTTGTGTGTGTACGTTTGTGTGCATCTATTACGGATATGTTTGAGGTGTTCAGTCGTGTGTGTCTGTGTACATGATTAACATGTGGGTATCTATGTGGATATGTTTGAGGTGCCTGCACATGTGTGTGTGTTTTAGGAGTGTAGGTGTATGTATCTGTGTGGGTATGTTTGAGGTGCACGTGTGTGTGTGTTTTGTGTGTCCCAGGGATACATGTTTGTGTTTAACTGGATGCATGTGCTGGAGGAGCTCACATGTGTGTTTGTGCACATGCGCATGTGTGCATGCATGCATGAGTGTGTGTGTGCCTCAGGAGGGGAGGCGGCACAGGAGGAGAGACAAGGGATCATCTTTAGGTAAGTTCGTCAAGCTTTACTCTGCTCTCTCTGGTTGGGTGGAGAGGTGGGGATGGGCAAGGCTGGATTGACTGGAACCCAGGGGAACATCGCTCTTGTTATGAATATCCTGGGTCTCCCCTTCCTAAACCTTTTCCCTGGAAATTTTATAAGAGGTTTTTCTTTTCCCTCCACTCCCTGAAGAAGGCAGGATCATTTGTTGATTCATCTGCTCGTTCGTGCAGTCTACCAATGCTTGCTGTGCTCCTACCTGTACCAAGATCCTGGGCGAGGCTCTAGCACCGGAATCCTGGGCCCCTTAGCCCTACCAGCTTCTCTTCTCCAGCCACCTTTGCAGGAAAAGGAGGAAAACCACTGGTTCAGTGAACAGTATGCAATAGAATTTTCTGTGGAACAAAGAAGGGCTGGGAGGCCAGGTTGGTAAGGGGTGGTGGTGTCTGCAGGCCCTGCTGAATAGGAAGGGGACAGAGCTGAAGGAGGAGAGACCCGGATAGGGAGAGCTTTAGGGGAGGCTCTCAATTCTCAGCCCCACAGGAGGCCGAGGGAGAAGTAGTTGCCAGCAGAGCAGGGCTGCAGCTTGGGAACAAGCCCGTGACACAAGGGGTTTGCACAGGCGCACAAACGAAAGAAAATCAGAGGAGATGAAACCATACAGATTTCAGGTAATAGAAAAAGAGGAAAAAGACGTGCGCGTGGTCTGGGTCTCGGCTCAGAAAGGTCGATTCCAAGAAGACGCTGCCCAACTTTATATTACTTTTCAGAAAGCCAGTGAGCTGAAAAATAACTCTTACCTTTTTTTTTTTTTAATATTATTATTCGTTTCTTCAGAGTTTCTTCTTCACATTGTTTTGTGCATCTCAGTTGTTCATTTCTCACTGGCCTGATTTCATTTGGAGATTTGGCCTGGGGCCTGGAGGAGGAGATGGACCTACTCCTGAGAACACATTTATTTCAAATTCTCAGCAGCCTCTCCCGCCTCTGCCCTCTCTGAGTGGGTGGCAAGGTGGGGATGGGAGACGCTGGACCCTTTCCTCTAGTAACACAGAACTATGTGTGTCGTATATGGGTGGATACGTGTGCATATGTGTGTGTGTGAGTGGCTCTGAGCGTTCATGAAAGGGTACATATGTGAGTCTGCATGTATGCAAGCGTGCGTGAGTGTGGGTTTATGAGTGTTTGTGAGAAGTGCCGCGAGTATGCTTGCGTGTGTATCTATAAGGGGTACTGTCAGCGTGCGTGTGTTTGTGATAAGTACTGTGAGGGTGAGCGTGTGGGGGAGCATGTGTGTGTTTGTGAGGAGTACTACGAGCCTGCACGTGTGTTTGTGAGGGGTACTGTGAGTACATAAGGAGCCCTGGTGGTGCTGTGGTTAAAGTGCTCAGTTGCTAACTGAAAGGTCAGTGGGCAGTTCAAACCCACCAGCCACTCTATGGGAGAAAGATGTGGCAGTCTGCTTCCATAACAATTAACCAAAAAAAGCCAAACCCACTTTCATCAAGTCGATTCCAACTCATAGCACCCGGTAGGGTTTCCAAGGCTGTAAATCTTTAAGGAAGCAGACAGCCTTGGAAATCGTACTGGGCAGTTCTACCCTGTCCTATAGGGTCACTATGAGTCAAAATCAACCCGAAGGCAAGGTTTTTTTTTTAAGTGTAAGCATGCATGTGTGTGTTAAGGACTACCACAAGCATGCCTGTGTGTGTGTTGAGGAGTACCAGGAGTGTGCATGTGTGTGCTTGTGAGGGATACAGGGAGCACACGTAGGGGGAGCATGCATGTGAGTGTGAGGAGTACTGTGAGTGTGCACATGTGTGTTTGTGAGGTGTACCCGTGAGTGTGCATGCAGGAGGAGCAGGCACGTGAGCATGAGGAGTACTGCGAGTGCACACATGTGGGGGAGCATGCATGTGAGTGTGAGGGGTACTGTGAGTGTGCACATGTGTGTTCATGAGGGGTACCCGTGAGTGTGCACATGTGGAGGAGCGTGCACGGGTGTGTGTGTGAGTGCATGTGTGTGTCCAGAAGCCCCTCCAGGTGGGAGGGACTGATGAAGCTGAGTTTTTCTGTTTCACTTGGGTCTACAGTGGCAGTAACTGGTTCCTTCACGTTTCTCCGAGTTGGCGAAGCGCAGATGTTGTTTGAACCAGGGAAAATGTCAGCCCCCAGGAGAAGCCCAGCTCTAACTTAGAGTGAGCCCCTAGGAAGCGTGGCAGTGTATTCTGGGTATTGTGCTTTGGATCCATTTGCATTTGCTCTTTCCAGTAACTAAAGACTAGCGGGTGTGTGTGAAAGAAGGGGAGACTCCTCCTCACAGCCCACTTCCCTTCGCAGCTTCCCCAGCCCCTGGTGAGGCTGGCACCAAAGGAAGCACAGAGTAGCAAGAAGAAAGCTCTAATCAACCCCCGACTGTCCCGCACCCCTCCCCCAGCCCATGCCAACCTAGGAGTGCCTTCCCAGCCTGGAGAGCCAGCTACAGGGTGTCAGGCCAGGAGACCTCGCAGTGGCAGCTGGGTTCGCCAGCACTGCTTCTGCCTCAGATCAGGCATGTCTGGAAACAGCACCCCCCACCTCCCAGAACTGTGCTCTATGGGGCGGTGGCAGAGTGTCTGAGCTTTTTTGGAGCCAGCAGAGCTGCTAATGTAAGCGTCCTTCCCTCCTTCTTTGCCAGCAGGAGTCCACACCAAGCCCCAGAGGCAGGGGCCCTTGCGTAATGCCCCCCCCAACCCGCCAGAGAGCCTGAGGGGCTACTTACAGGATTGCAGCACTTTCAAGTACCCCCAGGGCCCCTCACTCCTGGGGCCATGGATCATTAGGCCCATCCCGCTACTTAGGCAGGTGAGGAAACTTTGGCTCAGAGAGGCTAAGATACTCATCCAGGGACACACACACAGTACTCAAGAGAGCCAAGTTCAAGCTTTCCCTAGGCCTGCGTCTCACCACTCAGGAAGCTGATAGCCAGTGCTTGCTCCTAGACTAGGCAAGCTGGAGGAAGAGGGTAAAAAGAAGAAATACTTCGTGTTCAGCTGCTACCGGGTCACACACAGACCCAGGCCCGGCCCCAGGAAGCCCAGGGACCTTAGAGTGACTGGTATTCAGGCCTCCGAAGGGCCCATGAGGCTGCCTTCCAGGTTAATACTCAATTGTTGCCATCAATCTATACCTTCCAAGAGCTAAGCGAGACAGTAGGGTGTAATCTGCGTGAACAGATTCAAGTCACTTCAACTCTTAGCTTCCTGGTCTGCAAAATGATGTTGCGGGTAGATGCCTGACTACAGGGCTGGTGTGAAGTTTGAATATGCTGCTAGGTATGGAAATACCTTATGTGTTATCTGGCATGTGGCAGTGCTCAGACTGAGTTCATTACCTTCTGCTAAACCCTGGTGGCATAGTGGTTAAGAGCTATAGCTCCTAACCAAAAAGTCGGCAGCTTGAATCCACCAGGCGCTCCTTGAAAACTCTGTGGAGCAGTTCTACCCTGTTCTATAGGGTCGCTATGAGTTGGTATCGACTTGACAGAAACGGGTTTGGGTTTTTTGGGGTTTCAATGGGCCAGGGCAGCTTGAAGGGCTTCCTGTGCGCTCATAGGTAAACTCAACTTTAGGTCACCTCTCTCTGCTCAGCCCCTGTAGACACCTTGCATGTACCACTACCCCCTCCCCCTCCATACACGTGAACCACGCTCAGTGAAGCTGGGGCGTGGTGGTACAGTGGTTGCCTCATCCGAGATCTCCTGACCTAAGGGGAGCCCCTGGGCCCCCTTTCCCCCTGTGCTGATTCTATTCACTTACAGAGCAGGTTAACTGGCTGCTCCCCCTTTCCTCTTTGTTCAGGACCAAACAAAATTGATGGCTACAGCAGGAAGTTTCTGGTTTCCCTAGAGAAGGCCTTTGAGAGAGGACAGGACAAGAACCCTGTGCCCCTGGCCAAACATGAGCTCTCCCTTTGGCAGAAAGCCCCAGCATTTACAGATAATAACTGATATTTTAAAGCCCTTAACAAGTCTGGGTAGTGCAAATGGTTAAAGTACTCAGCTGTTAACTGTAAGGTTGGGGGTTCAAGTCCACCCAGAGAAGACTTGAAAGAGAGACCTGGCTATCTACTTCCAAAAAATCAACCATTGAAACCTTATGGAGCACAGTTCTACAGCTCTACTCTTACGCACATGGAGTTGCCATGAGTTGGAATTGACTAGGTGGCAACTAGGTGGTTTTTTGTTTGTTTTACAGTTGAAAAGCATCTCTGTACTGCAGTGTGATGATAAAAAGTGTGGGCTTGGGCAGCAAAGAAAGAACCTGGGGTAGTACTTGCAAGGGATGTTGGCCTGTGCCCTCAGATGTAGAATGGATGCAGTAATCCCAATCCCAAGGGAGGTTATGGAATTAAATGAGGTACTGTATGGATTCATGTGACTCATAAAGCAGGGACATAGTAGCCCTAACTGTATAACCTTGAGCAAGTTATTTAAGCCCTTTGTGCATTAGTTTCTTCATCTGTAAAATGAGGCTAGTAATACTACTTACTTCATAAGGTTAAATGAACATTAAATGAAGATGAATAGAGAACTGCATGAGTTAATCTGTACAAAGCATTTAGAACAGAGCTTGGTTAGAACAGAGCCTGGTACATAATGAGTGTTAAATGAATTATAATCGGTATAAGGATTTTTGCCATCACAACTACCCTTTGAAGTAAGGATTATCATCATTATTCCATTTCATAGATGACAATTGAGCTTAGGGGGACTAAGTCCCTTGCCTAAGACTTGAACTCAAGACTTTGACGCCAAGTGAGATTCCTTTGCACTTTCCTGCCACCGGCAGCTTCAGCAGTTTTTTCTCTGTGGGGAGACTCTCCCAGAGGTCTCTGGCCTCTCCTTCCGCCTCCTGACAGAGTCCCGTTGCCATCCTGTGGCCCAAGGCTGGGTGGCTGGGTCAGGCAGCCCTTGGGTTCCCCTCAGGGAGTCAGGGACATCTACTTTCCCCCCAGACAAGGGGAGCAGCCTCTGGGGAAAGATGCCAGTGGGCTGGCTCTCGATCGCTCTTGCTCCTGGGTCTCCCAGAAATCCTGATATTGGCAATCCTTTTTCGAATCTCTGTCATATGGCCAATTTGAAGACTGAGGAGTCACAGCAGCTACTTCGGGTGTGTATGCATGTGCGGGGGAGCAGCAAAGTGGGGAGGCACTCATTTTCCCAAACCACCCCCAGGAGCTTAGCTGCAGCCAGACCCCGCAGAATGACATGGTGCCTTTCAAAGTTGCCTCCTGAAGGGGCTTGGGGACCCTTCCCTGACCTGCCTTTGCATGCCCCCCAACAGACACATACACACACACACACACACACAGAGAGAGAGAGAGAGAGAGGAAATGATCAAGTGCAAAGAATCCTCATGTGCTACTTTATATGGCAAATAATTGAACCATACCCTTGTGATCTCGGTGAGGAGTTTCATCCATATTCATGCCTCTCGTTTCCTGTGGAAACGAACACGCCAGACATTCCAGCACAACGCAGGAGCAAGAAATCTTAAGCACTAATTCAACATTTCTCCGTTTCCCATCCCTGGCTCCAGGGACAGCAGATTTAGATAGTGTCTAACCAGCCAGGAGGCAGCGTAGGCTGTGATGGAGACTTGTCCTTCCTTTTTTGTCCCTCTCTCCCTTTCTCTTTCTTTGTTTCCTTCCTCCTTTCTCTTCCTTTCCTCTCTTCCCTCTCTTCTCTTCCCTGGTCCCCTCTTCTCCCTCCTCATCACCTTCTCTCCGTCCCTCCCGCCCTTGGCTGCCTCCCCGTGCCTGTCTCCTCTCCTTCTCTCCCCTGCACATTTCCCTGCCTTCAAGGCCTCCACCCCAGAACTGAGAAAGTTGAACGTCTAAGTTTCACTTTCCTTCTCCGGTGGGGGTGGGATGGGGTGGGAGTGCGATTGGAGCGCTGGGAAGCTGGCTTGGAGAGTGTACCCTATGAATACCAAGCATGTTAATAGGTTAAAGCAAATCTAAAGTAACATTTGAAAGCAGAGAGATGAAAGCAGATCACAGGCCAAAGATCAAACAATCTAGAGCCACTTCTAAGCCTTTTACAGCTGGAGATTATTAGCATTTGAAAGTGAAGAGCATTAGAGGGAGAAAGGGGGGAAAAGTTGGAAGGAATTTTTGTTGTGGAGATAAAAACTGAAATAAATGACAGTGGAAAGGGAGAACTAGAAAGAGGCTGACTTGTTTTAAAAACCACATTAAGACAGTTAAGGGCGGGGGCGGGGGGGATACCTATCTATATATTTTTAGCTCATCAGCTGGCACCTGGGTTCACTGCTGAGATTCACAGGCCTCCCTGGCCTTGGCCTTCCTCCCTCCCCTCCTCGGGCAGGTGGTTTCCAGTCTTTCTGGGTGACTCTCCCTTCCTTCCCTCTGTGGGACAGGAGCTCTGACAGGCGGACATGGTGGGGAGCAGGGGAGTGAAGCAGACACTGGAGCTGCAGCCAGGCCCCTCCTTCTGCCGCCAGACGCCCAGGACCCCAAGCCTACAGCCTCTCTGGGGGTGTCCAGCCAGTCTCTCTACAATCCCAGGATGTGTGATTTGGCAGAACTGGAAGCAAGAAATTATCCACCTGTGATTCCTTTTTTCTGCAACTGCAGACGTGACCCCCACCCCCCACCCCACCACTGCCACCACAACGGATAATCCCTAATCAGTCCAGTGTCCTTGTTTCACAGAGGAGAAGGCTGAGGACCCCAGCACCCAGTACAGTGGCTGGTCTAAAGCAGAGACTTCATAAATATTTGTTACATAGAAGAACGTATAAATCCTTCCATTCCCCATACCAAGAACCCCTATATGGTAGACACTAATGGGTGCTGAGGAGACTGGTGAACAAAACAGTGTCCTTATCTGTGGGGCCCTTATGCTCTAGTGGGGGAGGTAGATATTAAATAAACAGTCTTCAGGTTAAATGTGGTGGATTGATTGCAGTAATTTATTGCTGCTCCCCCTTGAAATCACATTAAAGGGAGATTCAAGTCATCATGAACCCATTAGAAAAAAAGGAGTCCCTGGAGGTGCAAATGATTAACTCGATCAGCTGCTAACTGAAAGTTTGGAGGTTTGCGCCTACCCAGAGGTACCTCAGAAGAAAGGCCTGGCAATCTAGTTAGGAAAAATCAGCCATTGAAAACCCTCAGGAGTACTGTTCTACTCTGATACACATGGGGTTGCCATGAGTCAGAATCAATTTGGTGGCAATATGGTGGTGGCGGCTGCTAACCAAGAGGTCAGCAGTTCGTATCCGCCAGGCGCTTCTTGAAAACTCTATGGGGCAGCTCTACTCTGTTCTATAGGGCCACTATAGGGTCACTATAGGGTTGCTATGAGTTGGAATCAACTCCACGGCAGCGGGTTTGGTTTTTTGGTTTATGGTGGTGGTGGTAGAAAAAAGAAAATTGGAGAGAAGACAACAGCAGAGGAGAAATGTTATCAAAGTTTTAGAAGACGAAAAGCAAATGAAAGAGTGGCAACTGACTTAACAGAATGGAGGAAGCTTAACTATGCCTACCTGCAGAGGGAGATATTCATGAGAAATAAGACATGCCACCCTGTACATCCCCAGAGGGCCTGTGGAAGCAGGGACATCAGGTTCAGTGAAGGGATGATGAGGCATGGGGCTAAAACAGGGGCATTGGTTAGGCCTCCAGGTTCCATTACCTAGCCTGGGCAGTCAGCCAGCCGTTCTTTTCTCCCTAGGGAGGAGGAGAGAGAGGGGGGAGGTTCTATCCACTGAAGGAATGAAACCTAGAAAGGCTGCACTTAGGGACACCATGCCTGACGGGGATAAAGCAACGGGGTGTACAGGAGGAATTTAGGTTAAGTTCTGTGTACTGAACAGGGAGGCCCTCTCCCCCGCTTCCTCAACTGAGGTTTCCTAATGGTAACAACAAGGAATTCCCGCCTCCACCCTCTCCTGGAGACACAAGGATTCTCTTTAAAAACTGAATTGGGGGGGGGCACCAATACTGATTTTGGGGTGTCCTCCAAAGAAAAAATCAGCTCCCTATCTATTCACCCTGCAGTGAAATCCACCAGCCAACGGGACTCACTCATGCCCACAGAGCTTCCAGTCAGTTTTATAAATGATTCACACTCTAAATAAGAATGGACAACTAAGGGTCAGCAGGCATTTTAGGAGAGCCTTCACCATTAAGACCAGAATAAGCAAACAGAAAAACAAAACAAAAAAAAGAACTCAGAAGAAACAGAGACAAAATAGAGAGTAGAAGAAAATTTCAAATATAGATATATATAATTAATATCCTCAGAGAGGTAAAAGCAGGAACCTTTCACCTGAAACAAGAGCAAGATGAATATATATGTGTCTGTGTGTGTACATAGAGAGACACAGAGAGAGAGCCCTGGTGGGGCGGTGGTTAAGAGCTACGGCTGCTAGCCAAAAGGTCAGCAATTTGAATCCACCAGAAACCCTACGGAGCAGTTCTACTCTGTCCTTTAGCATCGCTATGAGTCAGGATCAACTGGACGGCAATGGGTTTATATATATATTGACTCGGCTCCCAACCCATAGAGACCCACGCACAAGAGATGGAAACACTGCCTGGTCCTGCACCATCCCCATGACTGGGTGCTGATCTGACCATTATGATCCCTAGGCTTTTCATTGGTTGACTTAGCAAGTAGATCACCAGCCCTTTCTTCCTAGTCTGTCTTAGTCTGAAAGCTCCCCTGAAACCTATTCAGCATCATACCAACGCATAAACCACCACCAACAGACAGGAGGTAGCTGCATGAGTGGCACTGGCCAGGACTCAAACCAGGGTCTCTAGCATGGAAGGCAATAATTCTACCACTGAACCACCACTGCCCTATATATGTGCTTTATATATATATATATATATACACACACACACACACACATATATATACACACATATAAAATCAAAGCACAGGAAAGAGCCCTAGGATATTGAAAATATGATAGGAAAATTTCAAAATTCAATAGAGAGTTTCAAAGGTAAAATATAAGAAATTTCCCCGAAAGTGGAACTGAAAGAGAGAAACTAAGAGAAAGACAGATAATGGGAGAGAAAATAAGAACATTAAAGGATCAGTTCAGGAGGCCCAACATTTGACCAGTAGGAATTCTGAAAAAGTTCAGAGAAAATGGAGGGAGTAATTATCAATGAAATAACAGAAGAAAATTTCCCAGAACTGTTGGTGCCCAGATTGAAAGGCCCCATTAAAGGTCCAATATATGATCATGATATTTCAGAACCAGAAGCTCCTAAAAGCTTCCAGAAAGGGAGCAGGAAGGGAGAGTAGTCTCTAGGTGAAAAAAAAAGGAAGTAAAGATTATTTGATATACTTGCTCAGGTGCCAAATAATATTGATAGGGGTTTCCTAGTTCTAGTTCACTTAGAAAAAAAGGATGAGACATGCATAGAAAAGAAAGCAAACCAAAGATGAGGAAAAGCACGAAGTTGGGCAAGAAAAGAAGCACAATCATTGTATAATACTGTCTCAGGAGTCAACCGTTTTTACTTATTGTTGTGTAAGAAGAGAAAATTGATTTAATTTTTAAAAGCATGATATAACTACCTTGTGGGAAGGCAAAGCTATGAGCTAAGACTTGTGCCATAATAATAAATCTGTAAAAAAAAAAAAAAAAAGCCATTGCCATCAAGTCAATTTGATTCATAGCGACCTATAGGACAGAACAGTGCTGTCCCATAGAGTTTCCAAGGAGCCCCTGGTGGATTCGTACTGCCAGCCTTTTGGCTAGCAGCCTTAGCACTTAACCACTGCACCACCAGGGTTTCCAAAAAGAAGTCAGTAGTCAGGGTAAAAAATTGTTGCACCAAAAAATAGCGTTTGAAAAGAGAGAGAGAGAAGAATGGCCGCCTTTTGTGGGTAGGGGCAGAGAAGGGCAGAAGAGAACTCCCTGGGGTAATGGTGACGATCTGACTTTTGGTAGGGTTTACATAGTTGTATGCATTTGTTGGAACTCATGGCAGAGTACATTTAAGATCATTTCACCGTATGTAAAAGTTACATTTCACTCTATGTAAAATTAACCTCAAAAATACGTAAGTTAATATTGAACTCTAATGATACAAATGATGAGCATGGAGCCCCTGGCTGGTACAAACAACTAACATGCTCAACTGCTCACCAAGAGGTTGGAGGTTTGACTCCACCCAGAGGAGCCTCAGAAGAAAGTCCTGGCAATCTACTTTCAAAAAATCAGCCTTAAAAACCCTCTGGCGCAGCTCTACTGTGACACACAGGGGGCCGCCCTGAGATGCGGCCCACTCCGTGCCGACTGCTTCCGGTGTGAGATAAGAACGAGGTGTTGGAGCAATGAAAAAGGGAGAGGGGTGCGGCTCGAGGCCATCGGTCAGGGGAAGGCCTCTCTGAGGTTGAGCCCTGAAGAGTGGGAAGCTGGGTTCCAGGCAAAGGGAAGGACAGTTCGGAAAGCCCAAGGCAGGACTTAGAGAGGCCAAAGGGCGGCGATGTAATGACGGAAGAGGGGAGAAGCAAGGAGGAGGAGAAGAAGAGGAGGGCGGGAGAGCAGGAGGGGGAGGAATTGGAGGATGGGTCACCCCCACATTTCTAAGCTCCAGGTAGAGAGCCCTGGGTGACTAGCAGAACCCAGGGTAAGAAAGCATTCAAAAGCTATTTACACTTTTATAATTGCTATGGAGACCTAGGGAAAATTTTTCAGGCCCGTATCTGTGTGTCCCAGTTGGAAAAGTTCGGAGAGGGGGCAGCAAGACCTTGGCAGTGGTATTTGAGGCAAAGGGACTCTCAGGGGGAAGTCACATTATCTGACCCCAGCCTCCCTTTCGCACTACCACCACCCTCAGGTCTCCACCCACCCCAATTTAACCTTGAAGGTCCTGCGGTTTGTTTGAACAAGGGTGACTATTGCCCCATACATCTCCTCCCACAGTGCACAGACTCATTGTCTGGGGAAGTTGGGTGCAGAATATGGAAACACAACAGAGGTCCTGCACCCCACAGCACTCCACAGGCTCTCCTTCTCACCTTGGATAGGAGGACATCCAGGGATAGCACAGGGTGGCCCAGCCCTGGACGGGAGGACATCCAGAATACAGGGAGACCTAGCTCAGAGGGAGAGGGAATTAGGAAAGAGAAGCATGGGGGAACACGGAGTATCAGGCAGAGTGGCTCTGGAGGAGCACAGCCTTTCAGTCAGAAAAGGGGAGGAGACTGGGGCATCTGGGGTGCTCCTAGAGACCAGGCAAAGCTGGGGACAGAGGTGGGGGGTCATTTGTCCCCTGGGGAAAGGGCTTAGAGGTGCCTGAGCAGGCTCAGGAGTTGCTGAGAGAGCTTCCTGCTACTGGAGCCCAGGAAGCAGGCGATGCCCAGAGTCTGGGGAACCTGGCATGAGAGACAGGCATGCACCTCTGGCTGGCAGGTACCCGCCCCCAGTGACAGTGAATGGCACCGAGCAGGGACGCCCAGGGCTCTGGCACAGAGCCGGCAGCTGCCACTGCAGTGGAGGTTTTTATGCTAATGGCACTTGTCAAGCCGTCAGCACTCAGGGCAGCTGGACCTGACAGGAAAGCAGCTGGGTCCCCTGGGCTTTTGCTTCCCCTGGGCCTCTCCCCCGTCCTCAGAGTTGTCCAGCAAGAGCTCAGAGCTTACTCTCCAGGAGATCCAGGCGTGGGGGACACTGGTAGAAAGCTTGAGGGCTACAAAGCGGGGAGGGGACCACTGGCCTCCACAGAGCTTCCAAGAGGAAATTCCATCCTCCTCTAAAAATCCACCCATTTCAAAGTGGGTCCCCAAAGCCAGTGCCTGGCGCAACTGGATTTTCCGGGTGGGAAGGGAACAGAGTTCATTCTGGAACATTAGAAAACGGAGAGCATTTAGTTCACCGGTGAAGGGATCTGAGGGAAGGCAACACATGGTAGAGGGAAGAGCACAGGGCATGGGAGATAAAGGCCTGTGTTCTAGCCCCAGTTCTGTCACTCTTACTGTGTGGCCTTACAGCTTACTTCACCTCTCTGGACTTCAATTTCCTTCTCTGTAAGATGGTCTTTGAAAGTCATTCATTTATTTAGCGTATGTTCACAGAATACTTCTCGTGTGCCAGGCATTGTGTTAAATAACATGAAAATGAATAAATACATTTTCTGATATCAAATAGAAGGGTGTTCTAGAATGGAGAATGAGGCATTCTCCAGATATGAGTCATTCTTCAGATCTAATGGCCGGGACTTAGGTGAGAGTATTTAGGAAAGGACTGTCTAGAAGGGCGCGTCTCATAGAAAGTGAACCCTGAATGGAGGCTGTGATCCCGCCCCACTGCTCACAGGTGGCCCCGGGTGCACACTGTGGTCAAGTGTGGACTTGTGTGGACAAGTATGGACAAGTGCCGGAGCTCCCTGAGGTTCCTGAAAATTACTTTCAAAACTATGCAGCAGGCAGGATCTGTGGGGAAATCTGCTTTCTGCCTTTGTCCATGGGAGGTTGTGGGAATTGGTGGCCTGAAAAATTCTGAGGTTGGAGTCCAGAGACCCACTTCTAGTTCCCAGCTCTGTTCCTCCAGAGCTATGTGACCTGGGGCAACAGGGGCTCTGCCCTTCCCTGAGTTTCAGTTTTTTCATTGGCAAGATGGGTCCCATCAATCTTGAAAATTCGCTGATGTTCAATGCAGAATACGCTGCTGACACTTTCTGGGTAGTAGCCCTACCCTGAGGCTACCTGTCTCCTAAGGATGGAGCTCTCAAGGTGGGCCCTCACGGACACCTGATGGGTACAAATGTCTGGTTACTTATCACCCACCCAGCCCTATATCAGTGTTCCCCTGCATGCTTGGGGAAGTTTCCTGTCATTGGTTTATGGACGATTCACTCAGCATTGTGTCTGGCCATAAAATCTACTCACTTAATGGTCTCCAAGGAACTGTGAGGCCTTACAGGCTATAATTTCAAGCCCCCAGCCCCTCCTGCCTGTCCTGACACCTTGTTTGGTGAATCTGATTTCATTTTTATCTTAAATCTTCCCTAAAAGCCTCTGACCAGTAGCTACATGGAGGGGGTGGGAATGGGGGAGAAGAAAATGGCTGCTGAGAATTATGACCCTGGCCCTTTAGGGAGGGATGACTGCGCAGCACAGCCCCTTCTAAATCACGCCCTAGGAAACCGTCACTGAATCCAGGACACCTCTCGGGTGGCAGGGAGACAGTGTCCCGGGTGGCGGAAGGAAGTGCAGGGACTCTCTCAGCCCTGACTTGAGTTTCCTCCACAACCAAAGGACCCCAGCATTCTTGTTAGGCTTTGCAATGACTGCTCTGTCCTGGGCATGCTTCTCAGCCTGGACCATCAGTTCTTCGCTCCCTTGGAAGGATTCTGAGAAGTTGGTGCCCAAAAGCTGGCATGCTGGAGGAGATGGGACCCATGCGTCGATGGGGGGAAAAAGTAAAAGGATCTTAGTCCTTCTGTGAGAATTCAAGAGTCCCTTGAATTCTCCTCTGAGACTTCACCTCTTTTGATCTGAGGAAGCAGTAGTCAAAGAAAGGTAGAGAATTGGAGTTGCTGCTGGCTTCCTCTCCCAGTAGGTTAGGCCATTCCAATTGTTGGCCAGAGGTGCAAGTCAGGTCTGTTTTTACAGTGCAGAATATATTTCTACTCAGGAACTCTTACTTATCCTTTATGGCTCAAGTAAAACATCACACACACCCCCCCACAAACCCTTTCCAATTTTCCTTAGAAGAATCAATCACTTTTTCTCTTTTCTCTTAGCATTTGGGTCAAAAGGCAGTTTAGCGCAGGGACTGGGGCCTGAGCTCTGAAGCCTATATTTGAATCTGTCTAGATTTGAATCTAGATTCCACTGTTTGCTGCGTGATTTGGACAAGTTACCTAACTTCACTGTGCCTCAGTTTCCTTCACTGTAAAGTGAAAATACGTTTAAGCGTATCCCAAGTGAAGCTTCATAGAATCATTGTGAGAATTATACATATAAAGCTCTCAGAACAATAACCGGCACCGACGGCACTGGGTTTGGTTTTTTAGTAAGAGCTTGATAAACGTTAACTGTTGCTCTCATTATTTGCTAGTATTACCTGGGGTGGGGTGGAAGGGTTCAGAAAATATGCTAAATGTTCACTTTACAACAAAACAAACTAACAAAACAAAGCCTGCTGCATTCAAGTCCATTCTGATTCATGACAATCCCGTGTGTCACAGAGTAGAACTTCACTCCATAGGGCTTTCATAACTATAATTTATACAGAGGCAGATCACCAGGCCTTTCTTCTGCCACATTCCACTGGACCATGTCTTTTTTACATGTCCAAGGCCTAACAATGAATAATTTTTTAAAAAATGAATGAACAAATGAAAAAATAAATAACAATGTCTTAGGCTGTGTTCTCTATACACATATATGGGAACACTGGTAATGTAGTGGTTAAGTGCTATGACTGCTAACCAAAAGGTCAGCAGACCAAATTCACCAGGCACACCTTGGAAACTCTATGGGGCAGTTCTACTCTGCCCTATAGGGTTGCTGTGAGTCAGGACTGACTTGACAACAACACCGATGGGTTTGGTTTATATATACATTTACATACATAGAGAGAGAGAGAAAGATTTATCTATTTATCTCAAGGAAAGGCTGATGTGGTTGTAGAGGTTGGCAAGTCAGAAGTGTGTGGGTTAGGAGTCAGGCTGGAGGCATCTTCTGACTCATGGAGCTGCAGAGGCTGAGGAACCCAAGATCAGCAGGTCAGATGGCAGGCCACTGGCTCACAGGTTGCAGAGGTTGACAAATCCTACAACTGGCAAGTAAGCTACTAGCTCAAGCCCCAAGAACTAGAGGTCAGATGAAGAATAGCTGAAAGTAAGATCCAGACTGAGAGCCTTGCTGGAACATTCATTTATATACTGGAGGCAGGCCAAACCCACGAGGAAACAGATTGGCTGCACATAGCAGATCTCGTCATGGATTGATTACATTGTAACATAACTGCCAAAAGACATCATTACATAACTGCCATACTACATCATGATTACCAAACCGCTGGGAATCATGGTCCAGCCAAGTTGACACACAACCTTAACCATTGCAGTCCACCCCTCGTCAACTTGACACCTGTACACATCTCCTTAGACCATACATAATAATCTCTTAATAAACACAATTATAAAGTCATACTTGCACCCAACATGATACAACTAACACATGTACAAATGAAAAGGCACTAGCCCCATTTAATAAGTAAAAAAGAAAACTTATTCACTTATTTAATAAGTGAAGAAAACAAAAATATTCGAGGCACACATACAAGGCAAAAATACCCATACCAACTGCAGTCCTCGTATCTACAACTCATGAAGTGGTCATAGATGATATTTAGAACTATCTTCTTCCACTACATATTCTATATTCCCTCTACCCTCTGCAAGTATCTCAGCTGGTCGTGGTTCTTTATCTGGTGTGGGTAACCCAAACCTTCACTCCTAATGGACCTGGGCCATTAGTAGTAATGTCAAAATTGGGTTGCTGCAGTTTTCCATTGGCTTTAATCATAGGGCATGGTAGTACGAAGAGACCTCCTAAGGCACCTCCTGTATTCCAGAGATACTTTTCTTTACCCCTATTATGCAACATAAATCCAATTTCCCCTTAGTATTCAGGATCAATCACACTGGCCAATATGGTACCCGCTATTTTGCCTGTTGATCCAGAGGCATGAGGAGCACAAAGAGGGCTAGTGGCATTCTTAACTTCCAGTTTGTCATGGATTGAATTATATCCTCCAAAAAATGTGTGTATTAACTTGGTTAGGCCATAATTCCCAGTATTCTGTGTTTGTCCTCCATTTTGTGATACTAATTTTATGTTAAAGAGGATTAGGGTGGGATTGTAACACCTTTACCAGGTCACATCCCTGATCCAATATAAAGGGAGTTTCCCAGGGGTGTGGCCTGCCCCACCTTTTATCTTACAGGAGATAAAAGGAAAGTGAAGCGGAGGCAGAGCTAAGATGGCGGAATAGACAGAAGCTTCCAGCGAGCCCTCTTTACAACAAAGACCCGAAAAAAACAAGGGAAACGAGTATATTTGTGACAAGCTGGGAGCCCTGAGCATCAAAGGCAAGCTTAGACAACGAACTGAGGGGCAGGAGGAGGGAGAGACCTTTTAGAAGTAGAGACGAGTTACCAGACCTGAATCGCGGGGAGCCCTCAGGCACCATTCCTGGAGCGGTGGCGGCGGCGGCAGCGGGCTGGTACCAGCATTCGGCCACAGTTTCCTCAGGGAGAAGCAGCCAGCCACACAGCCTACTCACACCTCCAGAACCTGAGGAGAACAGCACTCTCGGCAGAAGCTAAGTACTTCCATCCATTTTCCCAGGGTCCCCAACACCCCAAGCTGGCTTCAGTGGCTGAATTCCTGGGCCAGAGATAGACCCTTGTGAGCACCTAGAGCCATCTTTCTGGCCTTGGGGAAGGAAAAAATTTGCAATTGGGGGAAAAGATAATTTGCTAGCTCCATTAACTGGGGGAGCTCAGGACAGGAGCGGCTCCTGTCCAGGCATAAACCATCCATGGACCTTGAGCACCTTTCCCTTCTGCATGGACCTGTGTGGGTCTATTTCGGGAGAATAGGCCCTTGTTGGCAAACTTCAACCATTTCAGATATGCGGTGGAGAGGTGGGTGTTTGATGTTTGACATTGTTTTGCCTGTTAAACAAGGTCCTCACGTACCCACATCACAGACCTAAGGACTGGAAGCTCCACTCAGGTCACCCAGCCACCTACAACAGGGGCCCAAACGTAACTGATACCTCCCAGCCCTTACAACAAAAACTTTGGGTGCCCATGGTCCCTCTGCAGAACCCACCCACCAGCAAGCTCAGAGACACTTCGGGGTCGGTTCTCAGCCCCCTGCCTTGTTCAGAGCATGAACCCCTGCTGCAATCAGATACCAGTATATACGCCAATCACCCCTGCCCCTCTAAGACTATAGGACAGAGCCGGTACCACACACTTGATGATCAGCTACCTGGAAACCTGAGTTGAATTCATACAAGAAGATTGAATGGACTCCTATACTAATAGACCTGATAACAACTCTAGCCAGCTGGGGACAGGACACCAGAGCTCCAAAGGCGAAAATAATCAAGCTAGCTCACTCAAGCAACCCACAGGGGTATACCAAAACAAAACAAAGCAAGCAGCTATCACACATTAAACAAGTATAAACTAATACAATAGCTCATAGATGGCTCAGAAAAAACAGTCAATCTCAAGTCACATAAAGAAACAAACCATACCCAACTGCTGCAAAGTATACTTTTTTTTCTAGGGCACATGGAACATTCTCTAGAATAGATCACATATTAGGTCATTAAACAAACCTTTGCAGAATCCAAAACATCGAAATATTACAAAGCATCTTCTCAGACCACAAGGCCATAAAAGTGGAAATCAATAACAGAAAAATTAGGGATAAGAAATCAAATACTTGGAAACTGAACAATACCCTCCTGAAAAAAGACTGGGTTATAGAAGACATCAAGGAGGGAATAAGGAAATTCATAGAATGCAACGAGAATGAAAATACTTCCTATCAAAACCTCTGGGACACAGCAAAAGCAGTGCTCAGAGGCCAATTTATATCGATAAATGCACACATACAAAAAGAAGAAAGACCAAAATCAGAGAACTGTCCCTACAACTTGAACAAATAGAAAGTGAGCAACAAAAGAACCCATCAGGCACCAGAAGAAAACAAATAATAAAAATTAGAGCTGAACTAAATGAATTAGAGAACAGAAAAACAATTGAAAGAATTAACAAAGCCAAAAGCTGGTTCTTTGAAAAAATTAACAAAATTGATAAACCATTGGCTAGACTGACTAAACAAATACAGGAAAGGAAACAAATAACCCGAATAAGAAACGAGAAGGGCCACATCACAACAGACCCAAATGAAATTAAAAGAATCATATCAGATGATTACGAAAAATTGTATTCTAACAAATTTGCAAACCTAGAAGAAATGGATGAATTCCTGGAAAAACACTACCTAACTAAACTAACACAATCAGAAGTAGAACAACTAAATAGACCCATAACAAAAAAAGAGATTGAAACGGTAATCAAAAAACCCCCAACAAAAAAAAAGCCCTGGCCCGGATGGCTATACTGCAGAATTCTACCAAACTTTCAGAGAAGAGTTAACACCACTACTACTAAAGGTATTTCAAAGCATAGAAAATGACGGAATACTACCTAACTCATTCTAGGAAGCCACCATCTCCCTGATACCAAAACCAGGTAAAGACATCACAAAAAAAAGAAAATTACAGACCTATATCCCTCATGAACATAGATGCAAAAATCCTCAACAAAATTCTAGCCAATAGAATTCAACAACATATCAAAAAAATAATTCACCACGACCAAGTGAGATTTATACCGGGTATGCAAGGCTGGTTTAATATTAGAAAAAACATTAACGTAGTCCACCATATAAATAAAACAAAAGACAAAAACCACATGATCTTATCAATTGATGCAGAAAAGGCATTTGACAAAGTCCAACACCCATTTGTGATAAAAATTCTCACCAAAATAGGAATTGAAGGAAAATTCCTCAACATAATAAAGGGCATCTATACAAAGCCAACAGCCAGCATCACTCTAAATGGAGAGAGCCTGAAAGCATTTCCCTTGAGAACGGGAACCAGACAAGGATGCCCTTTATCACCGCTCTTATGCAACATTGTGCTAGAAGTCCTAGCCAGAGCAATTAGGCTAGACAAAGAAATAAAGGGCATCCGGATTGGCAAGGAGGAAGTAAAATTATATCTATTTGCAGATGACATGATCTTATACATAGAAAACCTCAAAGAATCCACCAGAAAACCACTGAAACTAATAGAAGAGTTTGACAGAGTCTCAGGTTATAAGATAAACATACAAAAATCACTTGGATTCCTCTACATCAACAAAAAGAACATCAAAGAGGAAATCACCAAATCCATACCATTCACAGTAGTCCCCAAGAAGATAAAATACTTAGGAATAAATCTTACCAAAGATGTAAAAGACCTATACAAAGAAAACTACAAAGCACTACTACAAGAAATTCAAAAGGACATACTTAAGTGGAAAAACATACCTTGCTCATGGATAGGAAGACTTAACATAGTAAAAATGTCTATTCTACCAAAAGCCATCTATACATACAATGCACTTCCGATCCAAATTCCAATGTCATTTTTTAATGTGATAGAGAAACAAATCACCAATTTCATATGGAAGGGAAAGAAGCCTCGGATAAGGAAAGCATTACTGAAAAAGAAGAAGAAAGTGGGAGGCCTCACTCTACCTGATTTCAGAACCTATTATACAGCTACAGTAGTCAAAACAGCCTGGTACTGGTACAACAACAGGCACATAGACCAGTGGAACAGAATTGAGAACCCAGATATAAATCCATCCACATATGAGCAGCTGATATTTGACAAAGGACCAGTGTCAATTAACTGGGGAAAAGATAGCCTTTTTAACAAATGGTGCTGGCATAACTGGATATCCAGTTGCAAAAAAATGAAACAGGACCCATACCTCACACCATGCACAAAAACTAACTCCAAGTGGATCAAAGACCTAAACATAAAGACTAAAACGATAAAGATCATGGAAGAAAAAATGCCCTAATACAAGGCATAAACAGAATACAAAACATTACCAAAAATGATGAAGAGAAACCAGATAACTGGGAGCTCCTAAAAATCAAACACTTATGCTCATCTAAAGACTTCACCAAAAGAATAAAAAGACCACCTACAGACTGGGAAAGAATTTTCAGCTATGACATCTCAGACCAGCGCCTGATCTCTAAAATCTATATGATTCTGTCAAAACTCAACCACAAAAAGACAAACAACCCAATCAAGAAGTGGGCAAAGGATATGAACACGCACTTCACTAAAGAAGATATTCAGGCAGCTAACAGATACATGAGAAAATGCTCTTGATCATTAGCCATTAGAGAAATGCAAATTAAAACTACGATGAGATTCCATCTCACTCCAACAACAACAAAAAAAAGGCTGGCATTAATCCAAAAAACACAAAATAATAAATGTTGGAGAGGCTGCAGAGAGATTGGAACTCTTATACACTGCTGGTGGGAATGTAAAATGGTACAACCACTTTGGAAAACTATTTGGCGTTATCTTAAACAGTTAGAAATAGAAGTACCATGCAACCCAGAAATCCCACTCCTTGGAATATACCCTACAGAAATAAGAGCCTTCACACAAACAGATATATGCACACCCATGTTTATTGCAGCTCTGTTTACAATAGCAAAAAGCTAGAAGCAACCAAGGTGTCCATCAACGGATGAATGGTTAAGTAAATTGTGGTATATTCACACAATGGAATACTACGCATCGATAAAGAACAGTGACGAATCTGTGAAACATTTCATAACATGGAGGAACCTGGAAGACATTACGCTGAGCGAAATCAGTCAGAGGCAAAAGGACAAATATTGTATAAGACCACTATTATAAGGTTTTGAGAAATAGTATAAACTGAGAAGAACACATACTTTTGTGGTTACGAGGGGGGGAGGGAGAGAGGGTGGGAGAGGGTTTTTTACTGATTAATTAGTAGATAAGAACTGCTTTAGGTGAAGGGAAGGACAATACTCAATACATGGAAGGTCAGCTCAACTGGACTGGACTGGACCAAAAGCAAAGAAGTTTCCGGGATAAAATGAATACTTCAAAGGTCAGCGGAGCAAGGGCGGGGGTGTGGGGACTATGGCTTAAGGGGACTTCTAAGTCAATTGGCAAAATAATTCCATTATGAAAACATTCTGCATCCCACTTTGAAATGTGGCGTCTGGGGTCTTAAATGCTAACAAGCAGCCATCTAAGATGCATCAATTGGTCTCAACCCACCTGGATCAAAGGAGAATGAAGAACACCAAGGTCACACGATAACTAAGAACCCAAGAGACAGAAAGGGCCACATGAACTAGAGACTTACATCATCCTGAGACCAGAAGAACTAGATGGTGCCCGGCTACAACTGATGACTGCCCTGGCAGGGAGCACAACAGAGAACCCGAGGGAGCAGGAGATCAGTGGGATGCAGACCCCAAATTCTCACAAAAAGACTTTACTTAATGGTCTGACTGAGACTAGAGGAATCCCGGCAGTCATGGTCCCCAAACCTTCTGTTGGCACAGGACAGGAACCATTCCTGAAGACAACTCAGCAGACATGAAAGGGACTGGACAGTGGGTAGGAGAGAGATGCTGATGAAGAGTGAGCTAATGATATCAGGTGGACACTTGAGACTGTGTTGGCATCTCCTGTCTAGAGGGGGGATGGGAGGATAGAGAGAGCTGGAAGCTGGCAAAATTGTCACGAAAGAAGAGACTGGAAGGGCTGACTCATTAGGGGGAGAGCAAGTGGGAGAAAGGAGTAAGGTGTATATAAACTTATATGTGACAGTCTGACTTGATTTGTAAGTGTTCACTTGAAGCTCAATAAAAGTTAATAAAACAAAAAAAAAGAAACAAACCATGATCACCTCAACAAGCTCTGAAAACAAAGAATCCAGGGATCTTCTAGATGAAAGTGCATTCCTGGAATTACCAGATGCAGAATACAAAAGCTTAATATACGGTACTGTTCAAGACATCAGGAAGGAAATGAGGCAATACGCAGAAAAAGCCAAGGAACACACAGATAAAGCAATTGAAGAAATTAGAAAGATTATTCCGGAACATAATGAAAAGTTTAATAAGATGGAAAAATCCATAGACAGACAGCAATCAGAAATTCAGAAGATTAACAAAAAATTACAGAAGTAGACAACTCAACACAAAGTCAGAGGAGCGGAATTGAGTAAGTAGAAGCCAGAATTTCTGACCTGGAAGATAAATCACTTGGCACTAATATATTTGAAGAAAAATCAGATAAAAGAATTTTTAAAAATGAGGAAAACTTAAGAATCATGTGGGACTCTATCAAGAGAAATAACCTACAAGTGACTGGAGTACCAGAACAGGGAGGGAGGACAGAAAATACAGAGAAAATTGTTGAAGATTTGTTGGCAAAAAACTTCCCTGATATTGTGAAAGACGCTCATCAAACTCCACATAAGGTAGATCTTAAAAGAAAGTCACCAAGACATAATGAAACTTGCCAAAACCAAAGATAAGGAGACAATTATAAGAGCAGAGAGGGATAAACAAAAAGTCACCTACAAAGGAGAGCCAATAAGAATAAGCTCAGACTACTTGGCAGAAACCATGCAGACAAAAAGGCAATGAGATGACATATTTAAAAAATTGAAGGAAAAAAATTGCCTGCCAAGAATCATATATCCATCAAAACTGTCTCTTAAATATGAAGGTGAAATTAAGACATTTCCAGATAAACACAAGTTGAGGGAATTTGTAAAAACCAAACCAAAACTATAAGAAATACTACGGGGAGTTCGTTGGTTCGAAAATCAATAATATCAGGTATCAACCCAAGACTAGAACACTGGGCAGAGCAACCAGAAGGCAACCCAGACAGGGAAATCCAAAAAAAAGAAGCAAGCAAGATTATTAAAAAAAAAAAAAGCCCCAAACAGGGTAACAGCGATGTTATTATATAATAGAAGACAACATTAAAATAATAAAGACTGACTAAGAAATGTAATCATACACTTTCCATACAGAGAGGAAGATACGGCAATACAAAGAAATAAAATTTTTAAATTTAGAAAAATAGTGGTAAATAATAAGGTAACCAGAAAGGACACAAACTATCTTACTCAACAAAATAAAATACAAGGGAAAAATACAGACTCAGCAGAAACAAAATCAACAACAACAAATATGAGGAAAGGACAATATATAAAGAAAATCTACTTCAGCACACAAAATCAAGTGGGAAAAAGAAACTGTCAACACACAAAAAAAGACATCAAAATGATAGCACTAAATTCATACCTATTCATAATTACCCTGAATGTAAATGGACTAAATGCACCAATAAAGAGATGGCAAGTGGCAGAATGGATTAAAAAACAAGATCCGTCTATATGCTGCCTACAAGAGACACACCTTAGACTTACAGACACAAACTAAAACTCAAAGGGTGGAAAAAAATATATCAAGCAAACAACAATCAAAAAAGAGCAGGAGTGGCAATATTAATTTCTAACAAAATAGACTTTAAAGTTAAATCTATCAGAAAGAATAAGGAAGGACACTATATAATGATTAAAGGGACAATACACCAAGAAGATATAACCATAATAAATATTTATGCACCCAATGACAGGGCTACAAGATACATAAAACAAACTCCATCAGCATTGAAAAGTGAGATAGACAGCTCCACAATAATAGTAGGAGACTTCAACACACCACTTTCAGTGAAAGACAGGACATCCAGAAAGAAGCTCAATACAGACACGGAAGATCTAAATGCCACAATCAACCAACTTGACCTCATAGACATATGCAGAACACTCCACCCAACAGCAACCAAGTATACTTTCTTTTCTAGTGCACGTGGAACATTCTCTAGAATAGACCACATATTAAGTCACAAAGCAAGCCTTAGCAGAATCCAAAACATTGAAATATTACAAAGCATCTTCTCTGACCAGAGGGCCATAAAAGTGGAAATCAATAACAGGAAAAGCAGGGAAAAGAAATCAAACACTTGGAAACTGAACAATACCCTGCTCAAAAAAGACTGGCTATGGAAGACATTAAGGATGGAATAAAGAAATTCAGAGAATCCAATGAGAATGAAAACACTTCCTATCGGAATCTTTGGGACACAGCAAAATCAGTGCACAGAAGTCAATTTTTATCAGTAAATGCACACATCCAAAAAGAAGAAAGGGCCAAAATCAAAGAACTATCCCTACAACTTGAACAAATAGAAAGAGAACAACGAAAGAAACCCACAGGCACCTGAAGAAAACAAATAATAAAAATTACAGCTGAACTAAATGAAACAGAAAACAGAAAAACAATTGAAAGAATTAAGAAGACCTAAAAGCTGGTCTTTTGAAAAAAATCAACAAAATTGATAAACCACCGGCCAAACAGACAAAAGAAAAGCAGGAGAGGGAGCAAATAACCCGAATAAGAAATGAGAGGGGCGATATTACAACAGACCCAATGGAAATTAAAAGAATCATATCAGATTACTATGAAAAACTATACTCAAACAAATTTGAAAACCTAGAAGAAATGGATGAATTCCTAGAAACACACCACCTACCTAAGCTAACACAAACAGAGGTCGAACAACTAAATAGACCCATAACAACAGAAGAGATTGTAAAGGTAATCAAAAAAACCCCAACAACAACAACAAAAAAGCCCTGGTCCGGATGGCTTCACTGCAGAGTTCTACCCAACTTTCAGAGAAGAGTTAACACCACCACTATTAAAGCTATTTCAGAGCACAGAAAAGGACGGAATACTACCAAACTCATTCTATGAAGCCACCATATCCCTGATACCAAAACCAGGTAAAGACACCACAAGAAAAGAAAATTATAGACCTATATCCCTCATGAATGTAGATGCAAAAATCCTCAACAAAATTCTAGCCAATACAATTCAACAACATACCAAAAAAATAATTCAACGTGACAAAGTGAGATTCATACCAGGTATGCAGGGATGGTTCAACATTAGAAAAACAATTAATGTAATCCACCACATAAATAAAACAAAAGACAAGAATCATATGATTTTATCAATTGATGCAGAAAAGGCATTTGACAAAGTTCAACACTCATTCAAGAGAAAAACTCTCAGCAAAATAGGAATAGAAGGAAAATTCCTCAACATAATAAAGGGCATTTATATAAAGCCAACGACCAACATCACCCTAAATGGAGAGAGCCTGAAAACATTCCCAGTGAGATCGGGGGCCAGACAAGGATACCCTTTATCACCGCTCTTATTCAACATTGTGCTGGAAGTCCTAGCCAGAGCAATTAGGCTAGATAAAGAAATAAAGGGCATCCAGAATGGCACGGCAGAAGTAAAAGTATCTCTATTTGCAGATGACATGATCTTATACACAGAAAACCCTAAGGAACCCTCCAGAAAGCTACTGAAGCTAATAGAAGAGTCCAGCAGAGTATCGGGATACAAGATAAACATACAAAAATCACTTGGATTCCTCTACACCAACAAAAAGAACATCGAAGAGGAAATCACCAAATCAATGCCATTTACAGTAGCCCCAAGAAGATAAAATACTTAGGAATAATTCTTACCAAAGATGTAAAAGGCTTATACAAAGAAAACTACAGTACACTTCTGCAAGAAAGCAAAAGAGACTTACATAAGTGGAAAAACATACCTTGCTCGGGGATAGGAAGACATTATAAGAATGTCTATTCTACCAAAAGCGATCTGTACATTTAATGCAATTCCGATCCAAATCCCAACGATATTCTTTAAAGAGATGGAGAAACAAATCACCAACTTCATATGGAAGGGAAAGAGGCCCCAGATAAATAAGGCATTACTGAAAAAGAAAAACAAAGCAGGAGGCCTTATTTTGCCTGATTTTAGAACCTATTATACCTCCACGGTAGACAAAGCAGCCTGGTACTGGTACAACAACAGATACATGGACTAATGGAACAGAATTGAGAATCCAGACATAAACCCATTTACATATGAGCAGTTGATATTTGATAAAGGCCCCAAAACAGTTAACTAGGGAAAAGACAGTCTTTTTAACAAATGGTGCTGGTATAACTGGATATCCATCCGCAAAAAAAAATGAAACAAGACCCATACCTCACTCCATGCACAAAAACTAACTCAAAATGGATCAAAGACCTAATATAAAATCTAAAACGATAAAGATCATGGAAGAAAAAATAGGGACAATGTTAGGAGCCCTCATACATGGCATACACAGTATACAAAACATTGTAAAGAATGTAGAAGAAAAACTAGATAACTGGGAGCTCCTAAAAATCAAACACCTATGCTCATCCAAAGACTTCTCCAAAAGAGTAAAAAGACCACCTACAGACTGGGAAAAAGCTTTTAGCTATGACATTTCTGATCAGCGCCTGATCTCTAAAATCTACATGATACTGCAAAAACTCAACTGCAAAAAGACAAATAACCCAATTAAAAAATGGGCAAAAGATATGAATAGACACTTCACTAAAGAACATTCAGGTAGCTAACAGATGTATGAGGAAATGTTCATGATCATTAGCCATTAGAGAAATGCAGATCAAAACTACGATGAGATCTGATCTCACTCCAACAAGGCTGGCATTAATCCAAAAAACACAAAATAAGAAATGTTGGAGAGGCTGTGGAGAGATTGGAACACTTCTACACTGCTGGTGGGAATGTCAAATGGTACAACCACTTTGGAAATCGATTTGGCACTTCCTTAAAAAGCTAGAAATAGAGCTACCATATGATCCAGCAATCCCACTCCTTGGAATATATCCTAGAGAAATAAGAGCCTTTACACAAACAGATATATGCACACCCATCTTTATTGCAGCACTGTTTACAATAGCAAAAAGATGGAAGCAACCAAGGTGCCCATCAATGGATGAATGGATAAATAAATTATGGTATATTCACACAATGGAATATTACACATTGATAAAGAACATGAGGGATCTGTGAAACATTTCATAACATGGAGGAACCTGGAAGGCATTATGCTGGGTGAAATTAGTCAGTTGCAAAAGGACAAATATTGTATAAGACCAGTATTGTAAGAACTTGAGAAATAGTTTAAACTGAGAAGAAAACATTTTTTGTGGCTATGAGAGGGAGGAGGGAGGAAGGGTGGGAGAGGGACATCCACTAATTAGATAGTAGATAAGAACTACTTTAGGTGAAGGGAAAGATGACACATAACACAGGGGAGGTCAGCACAATTGGACTAAACAAAAACCAAAGAAGTTTCCTGAATAAACTGAATACTTCGAAGGCCAGCGTAGCAGGGGCAGGGGTCTGGGAACCATGGTTTCAAGGGACATCTAAGTCAGTTGGCATAATAAAATCTCTTAAGAAGACATTCTGCATCCCACTTTGAAGAGTGGCATCTGGGGTCTTAAACGTTAGCAAGCAGCCATCTAAGATGCATCAATTGTTCTCAACCCACCTGGATCAAAGGAGAATGAAAAACTCCAAGGACACAAGGTGATTACGAGCCCAAGAGACAGAAAGGGCCACATGAACCAGGGTCTACATCATCCTGAGACCAGAAGAACTAGACAGTGCCCGGCTACAACCAATGACTGCCCTGACAGGGAACACAACGGAGAACCCCTGAGGGAGCAGGAGAGCAGTGGGATGCAGACCCCAAATTCTCATAAGGCCAGACTTAATGGCCTGATTGAGACTAGAAGGACCTCGGTGGTCATGGCCCCCAGACCTTCTGCTGGCCCAGGACAGGAACCATTCCTGAAGCCAACTCTTCAGACATGGGTTGGACTGGACAATGGGTTGGAGAGGGATGCTGGTGAGGAGTGAGCTTCTTGGATCAGGTGGACACTTGAGACTATGTTGGCATCTCCTGCCTGGAGGGGAGATGAGAGGGTAGAGGGGGTTAGAAGCTTATGAAACGGACTCGAAAAGAAAGAGTGGAGGGAGAGAGCATGCTGTCTCATTAGGGGGAGAGTAATTGGGAGTGTGTAGCAAGGTGTATATGGGTTTTTATGTGAGAGACTGACTTGATTTGTAAACTTTCACTTAAAGCACAATAAAAAGTATTAAAAAAAAAAAAAAAAAAAGGAAAGTGAAGCAAGCAATGATTTGGGGAACCTCAGAACACCAAGAAAGCAGTGCCGGGAGCAGATTGCATCCTTTGGACCTGAGGTTCCTGTGCTGAGATGCTCCCAGACCAAGGGAAGACAGAGCTGACAGAGAGAGAAAGCCTTCCCCTAGAGCAGGCGCCCTGAATTCGGACTTGTAGCTTACTAGACTGTGAGATAATAAACTTCTCTTTGTTAAAGCCATCCACTGGTGGTATTTCTGTTATAGCAGTACTAGAAGACAAAGACACAGTTCAATGGAATCAGTGATGTGTCTCCAGGTGGGACATTAGGAACTAATACCTCTAGACCAGCAGAACACAGGGACATGGGGACAGGAAGCAAAAATTTTGAAAGCGGGTAACTAGGGGCAATAGGGAATGGTGCCACTCATATTTCTGGATTCCCGGACCCATCAGTCTTGGCTATGGGAGAAACAGCACCATATATTGCATGATAAAAAAAAAAATTTTTTTTTCCATATACAGCCTCCTAGAGAACACTGTCACAATCATGTAAGGTATTGTCACCAGCTGGCCCCATAATTGTGTTCTAGCAAGCCAGCTGCTTCGGGATGATGGGAAACATGGTAAGATTAGTGAGTTCCATGAGCATGGGCTCATTGCCGCACTGTATTTGCTGTGAAGTTAGTCCCTTGATCCGAGGTGATGCCATGTGGTATACTACAATGGTGGGGAAGGCATTCTGTAATTCAATGAATGGTAGTTTTGGCAGAAGCATTGCATGTGAGGAAGAAAAATCCATACCCAGAGTAACTGTGTCTTCCTGTGAGAACAAAACGCTGCCCTTTCCAGGATGAAAGTGGTCCCATGTAGTCAACCTGCCACCAGGTTGCTGGCTGATCACTTCAAGGAATGGTACTATATCAGGGACTCAGTGTTTGTCTCTGCTGCTGGCAGATAAAGCGCTCAGCAGTGGCTGTTGCCAAGTCAGCCTTGGTGAGTGGAAGCCTGTGTTGCTGAGCCCATGCGTAACTTCCATCCCTGCCACCACAGCTACTTTGTTCAAGAGCCCATTGGGCAGTGATGAGAGTTGTTGGAGAAAGGGGATGACTGGTTTCCACAGAACACATCATCCAATGCACTTGATCGTTATAGTCCTCCTTTGCCAAGGTCACCCTTTGGTGAGCATTCACATGAGACACAAATATCTTCACTTCTTTGGCCCATTCAGAGAGGTCTATCCACATGCCGCTTCCCCATACTTTCTTGTTCCTTCCATGTCCCTGACCATCCAGACAAACTAATGGCCACACCCCATAAATGAGTATACAATCGCACATCTGGCCATTTCTCCTTCCAAGCAAAGTAAACAACCAGGTGCCCTGCTCGAAGTTCTGCCCATTAGAAGAATTTCTCTTCACCACTGTCCTTCAGGGAGGTCCCAGAAAGGGGCTGACTGTCATGCTGCTGCTGTCTACTTTCGAGCAGTGTCTGCTAATTGTGCAGAACCATCTATAAGCTAGGCATGAGTTTTCTCTTCTACAATCAACTGATCATAAGTAACTCCCCATGAAGCCACAGGAACACACTGGGAGATGGAAGGTAATGTGACAGGAGTGGAGATCATGGGCATTTGGGCCACTTCCTCATGCAACTTACTTGTGCCTTCAGGTCCTGCTCGGGCCTGATCTCATATAAACCATTTCATTTAATGATGGAGTGCTGCTGTGAGTGTCCAACTTTATAACTCTGTGGGTTAGACAAAACCTACTTACTGATGGGCAGCTCAGATTGCATAGTGACTTGGTGGCCCATGTGTAAGTGTTCAGTCTCTACTAAGGCCCAGTAACAAGGAAAATGTTGTTTCTCAAAAGGAGAGTGGTCATCTGCAGAGGATGGCAGGGCTTTGCTCCAGAATCCTAAGGGCCTGCCCTGTGATTCACCGATAGGGGCCTGCCAAAGACTCCAAACAGCATCTCTATCTGCCACTGACACCTCAAGCACCATTGAATCAGCCAGATCATACGGCCCAAGTGGCAGAGCAGCTTACACAGCAGCCTGAACCTGTTGCAGAGCCTTCTCTTGTTCTGGCCCCACTCAAAACAAGCCACTTTTCAAGTCACTTGATAAGTAGGCTGGAATAAAAAAAACCTAAAATAGCACACCCAAATGAGGGATAATGTCATGGATTGAATTCTGTCCCCCAAACAATGTGCGTATCAGTTTGTCTGGGCCATGATTCCCAGTAGTCTGTGTTTGTCCTCCATTTTGTGATTGTAATTTTATGTTAAAGAGAATGAGTGTGGGATTATAACACCCTTACCAGGTCACATCCCTGATCCAATATAAAGGGAGTTTCCCTGGGTTGTGGCCTGCCCCACCTTTTATCTTACGGGAGATAAAAGGAAGTGAAGCAAGCAGAGAGCGGGGGACTTCATACCACCAAAGAAGCAGTGCCAGGACCAGAGCGCATCCTTTGGACCTGGGGTCCCTGCTTGGAGAAGCTTCTAGTCTAGGGGAAGATCAATGAGGGCTGACAGAGAAAGGAAGCCTTCCTCTGAAGCTGACGCCCTGAATTTTGGACTTTTAGCCTACTGTACTGTGAAGAAATAAATTTCTCTTTGTTAAAGTCATTCACTTGTGGTATTTCTGTTACAGTAACACTGGATGACTACGACAGAATTTTTGCCTCCAAAACCCAAATAATCCCACTAGGTATTTTGTCTGCTTTCGGTTGTGGGAGAGACCAGTTGCAATAATTTATCCTTCACTATAGAAGGAATATCTTAACATGCTCCACACCACTGGACCCCTAGAAATTTCACTGAGGTGGAAGGTGCTTGAATTTTTGTTGGATTAGTTTCCCACCCTCTAGTATGCAAATGGAAACCCTGGTGGCATAGTGGTTAATTGCTACGGCTGCTAACCAAAGGGTCGGCAGTTCGAATCTGCCAGGTGCTCCTTGGAAACTCTATGGGGCAGTTCTACTCCGTCCTGTAGGATCGCTATGAGTCGGGATCGACTCGACGGCACTGGGACTGGAGCATGCAAATAAAGGAGCTCCGGTGGCACAGTGGTTAAAAGCACTCAGCTGCTAACCAAAAGGTCAGCAGTTTAAACCCACCATTCACTCCATAGGAGAAAGATGTGGCAGTCTGCTTCCGTAAATATTTACAGCCTTGGAAACCCAATGGAGCAGTTCTACTCTGTCCTACAGGGTCGCTATGAATCGGGATTGACTCGACAATAGTGAGTTGGCATGCATGCAAATGTTTTACCAGTAAGTTCAGACTATTGCTACTTCTTCTTTACAAGCCCCCATCAGCATAACATCATCAATGTAATGAACAAGTGTGACGTCTTGTGAAAGGGAAAGGTGATCCCTCTAGACTAAATTATAACAGGGCTGGAGACTTGACATACCTCTAAGGTAGGACAGCAAAGGTGTATTGCTGGCCTTGCCAGCTGAAGGGAAATTGCTTCTGGTGTTCCTTTGAAGCCAGAATTGAGAAAAAGGCATTGGCCAGCTCAATAACTGCATACCAGGTACCAGGAGATGGATTTACTGGCTCAAGCAATGAAACTACTGGAACAGCAGCTGCAATTGAAGTCACCACCTGGTTAAATTTACTATAATCCACCTTCATTCTCCAAGACCTATCTGTGTTTTGCACAGGCCAAATAGGCAAGATGAATGGAGATGTGGTGGGAATCACCACCCCTGCCTCTTCAAGTCCTTGATAGTAAGCGGTAATCTCTGCAATCCCTCCAGAAACGTGGTATTGCTTTTGGTTTACTATTTTCCTAGATAGGGGCAGTTCTAAAGGCTTCCATTTGGCTTTTCCTACCGTAATAGCACTTACTCCACTTGTCAGACATCCAGTGTGGGGGTTCTGCCAGTTGCTGAGTATATATCTATTTTAATCATGCTTTCTTGAACTGGAAAAATCACTACAGGATGGATTTGGGAACCCACTGGACCCACTGTGAGATGAACCCCAGCTAAAATTCCATTTTATCACTTGGCCTCCATATGCCCCCACTTGCACTAGTGGACCACAGTGACCTTTTGGGTCTTCTGGAATTAGTGTCAATTCAGAGCCAGGATCCTGTAATCTCCCAAAAGTCTGATTATTTTCCTTTCTTCAATGAACAGTCATTCTTGTAAAAGGCCATAGATCCCTTGGGGAAGGCTGGGAGAAAGATTAACAGTACAAATTTTTGGATGTTTAGTGGGGCCCTTCCTCAAGGCTACTCAGCTGCCCCTTCATTCAAGGAGATCGAGTAAATATTTAGTAGATTTCCTATCTATTTCACTCCTGAGGATTCCTGGTGGCACAGTGGTTAAGAGCTATGGCTGCTAACCAAAAGGTCAGCAGTTCAGATTTACCAGCCACTCTTTGGAAACCCTATGGGGCAATTCTACTTTGTCCTATAGGGTCACTATGAGTCAGAATTGACTCAGTGGCAATGGGTTTGGTTTTGATTTTCACTCCTAAGATACCATGACTAAGTAAGTCCAACATAATAAGTCCATATGAGTCATATGATTGTGATTACTGCTTTGATTCCACTGTCCATTACAGTAACCACAACCACCTTGTTTCTGTCAATTGTGTGCCACCAATTGGCCCTACCACTACAGGGTCAAATCAGCCCCATCATAGTTAGGTGTCTTAACTCAGTTAGGGCAGCTCCCACTGTCAAATCTGACTTACATAAAATAGCAATAAAGGCAGTCTTCAAGGATGCTGGGTTTCCCTTCACAAATTTGTTCCTCATCATTTTGGTAACAAGTATGTCTTCTGGGTACTGCATGTGTGGGTCTGTGGATCTAACCTGATAAACCCACTCTAACATGCCAATTTCCCTAAGCCATTTTATACATTCTCCTACAGTATGCAAGGCAGGTGTGGAACTTCAACTTGATTTAGTATAGATTAATCCATGCTTCAGTGAACCAACCAAATAACTATTAGATCCTTTTCTAACCTCTCGAGCTGAAACACTGAACGAAGGATCTGTGCTTAGTTGGCCCATATCAATAAACTCAGACTGATCCAACGTTATGTTCCTTGCACCACCATCCCATATCCTTAATAGCCATCCCCAAACATATTCCCCTAGGTTCTGTCGTTATGTATTAGAGAAGTCAAGCAATTCTTTTGGAGTGCAGCATACCGCCTCCTGGGTCACTCTTTGTACTTCACTTTTTGGGGCTTTCTGGGACTTAAGCCTAGTTTTTTTTTATAGGTCTAGAAGCCAAAATGGGTGGTGGGGATGTGTTCTGATAACATTCAGCAATGTCTTTTAAGGCATTTTCCTCAGGCAATACCCCAGGCAATGACTCAGAGTCCTCCCCAGGTGATGACTCAGACATTGTCCCAGGTAATACCTAGACAAAGGCTGTTCAGGCAAAGCTGGGTTCATCTCATCACATAGGGGTGGAGGGGTTAATGGTTTTACTGGGGAGGGTGGCTTAGCAGACAAAAATGGAGTGAGAGGACTCGTTCTGTTGGCAAGAGTGATTCAAGAGAATTTAAGGGCTCAATATCTCCAGGTTCCTGATTACCTACACGTATGTCCCCATCCCATTTCAGGATCCCATTTCTTCCCAACCAATTCCTTTACTTTAACTTCAGACATAATTTGAGGTTGGAAATTCAATTGGCATTGTATTTAAGCCACTCTAACAGTAAGACCCTGGGTTTGGTTTTTGGAAGTATCAGCTCTGTTACTACAAGAAGTGAGGCTTTCTTTCCGGGTACAAGTGTCAAGTCTGAGGTCATTTATGAAGTACTAGAGCTTTGACTCTGAAGCCCTGAGCTCATCTTTCTTTCACCACTTTGTCTAGAGAAAGTAGGACGAACCAATCAGCTTCCTCATACTTCTCATTATGACAAAATTGTAGAGAAGTTATCAAATATGTGATCACTCAGAGCCTTGACTCTCACCAATACTTGACCTATTTGTGGTGATATTTTGCAGGTTTCTATTGCCACCTCACACTATGGATTAGCAGTGTCTTCTGTACTACCGGAAGCAGAGTCAACAACATCTTCAAGACTAACCAGACTTAGGAACCAATTATAAAACTCATTTTTACAATTTTGTTTCCCTAGACCACTCTCATACCAGATGTCTTAGGTTGGGTTCTCTAGAGAAGCAAAACTAGTAAAGCGTATATACACACATACATGCATAAACACACACACACATTTATCTCAAGGAAATGGCTCACACAGTTGTAAAGGCCAGCAAGTCCTAAGTCTGTGGATCAGGTATCAGACTAGAGGCTTCTCATGACTCATGTAGCTGTCGGAGCTGGCAAACCTAAGATCACGAGGCCAGACGGCAGGCCACTGACTCACAGGTTGCAGAGGCTGATGGAATCCTAAGATCAGCAGATAAACTGCTAGTTCAAGTCTCAATAACCAGACGTCAGAATATGACAAGCCAGTTGCAGGAACCAGAGCAACAGCCTTGCTGAAATATCCATTTATATACTGGAGGCAGGCCTCATCCCCAAGAAAACTCCATCTAAACAGATTGGCTGCTTATAGAAGATCTCATCATGAAGTTAATTATATCATTACATAACTGCCAAGCTACATCATAATTGTCAAACCACTAAGAATCATGGCCCAGCCAAGTTGACACACAACCTTAACCATCACTGGCACTGTGGAGGAGTCAAAGACCACCAAGGCATAGTTCTTACCCCATGTAATTATACTCTGGTTGGGGAGCCAGAACACCCATCACAGAGAGAACACTCAGTGATCAGGCCAGGCACCATGAGCTTAGAGTTTGGATTGCAGACAGGTCACCAGCACCAGGAGTTCTGAGATGGGAGTAACCCCTCTGAGTAGGAACCTTACTGAGTAGTAACCCTAACTCCAAGATTAGGGAGGGCCAAAAAAAAAAAAAAAAAAAACCCATTGCCATTGAGTTGATTTCAACTCACAGTAACCCTGCAGGACAGAGTGGAACTGCCCCATAGGGTTTCCAAGGAGCGGCTTGTGGATTCAAGCTGCCAACCTTTCGGTTAGCAACTGAGCCCTGTGCCACCAGGGCTCCTAAGGAGGGCCAGATACCCCCAAACATCACAGCACTTTAAAGAGCACCTTATGGGGCAATGAGGTTCTGAGGGTTACTATATAAAAAATGTATGGTATCACAATTCACTGAATTGACCCTACTTTAACCCTTTAAGCCACAACTCATAGATAAAATTCCCTAGGTCACCTTGACCTTCGCATATTAACCAAAGGATCATTTAAAAGTGTTAGTGGCTAAAGATTTGAAAAAAGCCACAAAGTTATGATTTTTGTATTTTTTTTTTCTCTTAGAACTGCAAGGGGCTTTAGAAACGAATCCATTTTACCCCCTCCTTTTATAGAAGGAAAAACGAAAGCCCAGAGAGATGAAATGGCTTTTCTAAGTCAGCCCAGCTTCTCTCCCAAATGTGTCCCTTTATATCTTGTCATTTTATCCTATGTCTACCGTTGGTAGGGAGAAACGGGGATAATTTTTCCAGTTTTAGGAAAATGAAAGGAAGAGTGGAGCTCAGCTTGGTAAACGGGCTTCTCCAGCACCACACTGCAGGTCAGGAGCAGAGCTAGCAGAATTCGGGGTATGACCCCAGACCAGATCTCTCCCTAGAAGATTACCTGCTCACCGCCCCCCAACCAGCACCACGTCAACTGGCCTCTCTGTCAAGACAAACACAGTCATATGCATCCTGAAGCCTCCAGGAGCTGACCACAGGGCAGGCAAAGATGTCCTGCTCAGGATGGAGGAGGGAGCCATCACCCCTCAGGGCTGGCCCCCTCGGAACACCTGAAAGGGAAGCTGGCCTTCTCGACTGCCCTATGCCAGCTGCTCCTTTAAGCAGAAGACCCCACAGCCCGAGAAGGAGCCTTGGGTACCAGGGAGCCTCCAAGACAGCATCAAGAGGATTTTCATAAACACAACTGTCTGTGTCTGCGCAACCATGTGGAAAGTTGCAATATAACCCACTGATGTCCTGTGGCAGGGTAAACACGATTTTTCAGAGGCTGCTGCGCTGCTTTTTCCTGCCTTCGCATGCAGCCAAGCCCCAGACCAGCTTCTGGAAGAAAGGAAAGAAAAAAACACAGCAACAAACTGCAGAACAAAACCCCCCAGACTCCAGATCCTGAGGGAGGACGAGGCAGGGGGATGGGGAGGGGTCTGGAGTTGCTGGGGAGCATGCTATGCTGAGCTGGGCCTTGTGGAGGCAGAGGGTCTGCTGTCAGCCTCCAAGGCTTGCTTTGGTGGCTGCAAAGGTTTTCTGGAAGAGCTAAGTCGGTGGTTTGGAGCACACCGAATGCTCCTTACTTTCTATCACCTCCAACCCCTGGACTTCAGAAACAATCCCATCATTTCTTTTAACTCCAAGCAGAATTGCTCCTAGCTGCAACCAGACACTTGCTTTCCTGGTCTTTAAGAACTCCAGAGTTCCAATTTCTATAACTCATTCCATGACCAGTTCCATGGTCACATCTAAAGTCTAACCCAAATTCATCCTGCTGCAGCTTAAGCATAGTCCTGGTCCTCAAGAGAGACAGAATCCCCCACAGAAGAGAGGAGTGGGCGTGACCTTGACCATCCCTGTTGGAGCCGCATGGAGGTTATCTGGCTGCTCCCCTGTGGCAGTGGCCAGCAGATCTTGACCAGGTCATTTAAATTCTCTGGGCCTCAGTTTTTAAAACCAGGGAGAGGGGAATATACAATACTTAAGGTTCCTTTTAGGAAATCTGGTGGCGTAGTAGTTAAGTGCTACAACTACTAACCAAGATGTCGGCAGTTCGAATCTGCCAGGAGCTCATTGGAAACTCTGTGGGGCAGTTCTACTCTGTCCTATAGGGTCCTACCAGTCGGAATCGACTCGACGGCAGTGGGTTTGGTTTTTTTTTTGGTTTTTTTCCTTCAAAAAGTCTATAATTTTATGATTATTTACAGGTAAGAAGTAGCTGAGAAGTTTAGGTGACAAGGAGGATACTTTGTGGTTTTATTAGTATTTATTGGGTTTTTTCTTTAAATGATAAAAGTGATTCTGTTAATTGGAAATCAAGAACAAGGATTTTCAGAGAAAAACAGCTGTTGCCCAAGTATGACCCAGAGACAACCTCTATTAACATTTTGGGATATGTGTTTTAGTCATTAGTCTTTGCTTATCCACATATTTTTAAAGATAAAAAATATTATATTATCACAATGTTTTGCAGCCTCCCATTTAATCACTTTGGGATGCTTTGTAAACATTTCCTTATGTCAATATTCTACAACATGACATTTTCTCATATCTATATTTCTTCTCATGGTTCTTAATATTCAGGTAAATCACTCATGAAGAAATACAAATGGTCAATAAATGTATGAATAATGTTCAACCTCAGCAATAATCAAAGAAAAGGAATGAGATATCGCTTTTACGTATCAGATTAGCTTTGATTTTTTTTTTAAACTGAAAAACCCAGTTTGTCAACAGAATGGCTAGAAAGGTAAGAATTTACCTGTCTTGAAGACAGTTATGTGTATCAAAATATAAAATGTGTGCTCACTTAGTTATTTTCATAGGAATTTACAGTATGGGAGTGATCACATAAGCACGAAAAAATGTAAGCTCAAGGGCGTTCATCAAAACATTGTTCATAATAGCAAAACTTTGGGGACACCTTAAATGCCAATCAGTAGGGGACTGGTTAAGAAAAGTGTGAGACATACAAACAGCAAAATACTACGCAGTCATTAAAAATGATAATGTAGCTCTATATTTAGTGACTTGGAAAGATGTCTTTGACATTTTGTGGAGTAAAAAAAATCAGATAACAGAACAGCCTGCAAAGTCTGGGCCCATTTTTGTCAAGTTACATGCACAAATCTGTATGTGTGTATTACATAAATAAATGCCTGCAGCATTGTTGGCTTCAGAGACGATGAGCTTAAAGGTTGCAATCTGGTAGGAAGGGGGCGGGGGAGCAATGAAAATGGGGATTGGAGATTCACTTTGAAGCTGCATTTGCTAACCAAGCATTGAGGGTTTTTCTTTTCTTTTCTTTTTTTTCCCTTGTTCCTTAGAATCTATGTTCTTTTGGGATGGGAGGGAGGGACGCTGACGGAGATTATGAACACCTCCATCTGCCAATAGGTGTTGACCAAAACGTTAATAGTGATTATCCCTGGGAGGTGGGATTTGGGATGCGACATTTCTTCTTTGAACTTACAGTGTTAGTTAAATATTATGCAAAAAAAAAAATTTTTTTTGCAGTATTTGTTGTTAGGAAAACCTCACAAACATTCTTTACTTTTGTCTTTTTTTAACAATATTCTCATAGTCTGGATTTTGGTATCCTGCCAGGCAATCTCTGAAATCTAATTTATTTTCCTCACCTTGCTGTCCTCCTCAGTCCTCTCTTACCAGGTCTGGGTACCGAGGTAGGTGCATACCCATGGACACCTCCATGTTCAGAGTCTCCCCCTCCTGGTTTCCACCACTATCAGAGGGACAGTGTCTAAAACGCTCCGCTAGGGCTGCCCAGGGACACTTCCTAGATTTCAGTCCCTCCCCCCTTACCTTCTTCTGCCATCGCTTTTCTCAGATTTGCCCCCTGGGCTCTGAATCTACCACTTGGCTCTATTCAAACATGGAAATCCCTGCATTGGCTCTGCTCCTGACCTCAATTTTGTTTATCCTGGTATCACCCAACCTGATATCTGACCTTGTTTTGTCTTCATCTTTGACTTTACTGTTTCCTGACAGCCTAAAGTCACCTGCATGGCACTAGGTATTACAGTGCTTTATTCTACTTGATTCAATAGCTCAAAAACACACCTATTCAGTGTTCATTATGTGCTAGGCCCCTGGGCTGGGTCTCGTGGACAGAAAAACTGTGAGTCTACCATGATAATAGCTGACACTTACTGCCAGGCACTGTTCGGAATAGGTCACTTGTCTTAATCTCATTTAATCTGCACAATAACCCTATGCAGTAGATACTATTATAATCCCCATTTTAAAGATGAAGAAGCTGAAGTTAGAGAATAACTTCTCTAAGGTCACAGAGAAATGAGTGGTAGATCAGAGATTTGAACCCAGGTAATCTGGCTCCAGAGATTCCTGGGTGGCAAAAACAGTTTGTAGTTGGCTACTAACCTAAAGGTTGGCAGTTCAAACCCACCCAGAGGCTCCACAGAAGAAAGACCTGGCCATCTGCTTCTGTAAAGATTACAGCCAAGAAAACCCTGTGGAGCAGCTGTACTCTGTAACACACAGGGTTGCCTCAGTGGCAACAAGTTTGATTTTTTTGATGTCCGGCTGCAGAGCCATCAGTCTTAACCATGCTGTACAAAAAATAATAATAAATAAATAACGAAGCCACCTGCTGAGGGCTGCACTACACACGTAGACAAAGAGCTGTGGGGATTCGGCACAGTGTGTCAGGAAATTTCTTGGTTCCCAAACTCTTGGCTTCATGAGACCCAGACATACGCCTAGCTTCCTCTTTGCTGGTCCTTGGCCCACCTTCTACTCCCATCTCTGCCCTGGTGTGACACCTCGTCTGTGACTTAGACCCAGCATCCACCTGAGCTGGGCTGGCAGGCCAGGCCCTGCCCATGTCATCTGAGACCCACCATGCTATCCTTGGCTTACCGCCCCCGTCCCCACCCCAGCACACAGAGACACAATCTGAGCTCTTCCACTGGGATCTGGGCTACCCCTCAAAGCTCCGTGAACCCTCCAACCGGAGGACAAACTGAGCATTCCCCCATAGCCCTTCCACTTCCATAGGTAGGCTATGTTTTCTGCAATAAAGATGCTCCAGAAAAGCTTTGTTTAAATGTTTGTAAATTGAATCCCATTTAGAATATGTATTAGACTAATCAGCGATGATCCAATAGCATTAATTAGTATTGAGGGCTTAGTAGGCGACAGGTACTTTGCATGTAATATCTATTTAATTCTTAGGACACCTCTATGAGGTCAGTACCATGATCATTATCCGCATACAACCAATGAAGAAATCAAGCTCAGAGAAGTTAACTGACTAACCCAAGGTCACACATCTAATAAGTAGCAGAGCTAACTCCTAGCCCAGCACCTAGGCTAAACCATTACCCTGGTCTGTCTTCTCAAAGGAGTACTCAGTGATTCCTTAAGTAAACAGTCTCTTGGTAATACAAGTTTCTTAAGATACAATTTGTGTTTTGTCAAAGGACAGACCTCAAGTTCTTGGCTCAATTCTCAGCCACCAGGCTGAGGTGAGAGGAAATCTATGAACCCTGCTCGACACTGTCCAGGGCAGGGACAATAGAGAATGCTTCCTCACTGTCCCTCAGAAGGGGGTGCTCTGGAGCTACCCCCAAGTCCACACCAAAAAACAAACCAAATCTATAGTCATCGAGTCAATTCCAAGTCCTGGCAACTCCCTGTGTTACAGAGCAGAACTGCTCAATAGGATTTTCTTGGCAGTAATCTTTATAGAAGCAGATTTCAGGCCTTTCTTTCACAGCACTGTTGGGTGGGTTCCAATTGCCAAAACTTTAGGTTAGTAGTTGAGCTCAAACCAATTCTGTCATCCAAGGACCCACCCTAGTGCACTCAAATACACACACACTCATGCACGTGCACACACACACACACACACACACACACTCTAGCCCTGGACTATCTCCTTTGTCCAGGGCAGCTGCCGTGTGCACAGGGCTGTGCCACTGTGAGCTAGGGCAGTCAAGAGAAGGGGGGTTGAATAAAGGCAGCTCAGACTGTGTCTATGGTACGCAGCTTTGGCTGTGCTAAACACTGCAGCTGAGTACTCCCGTGGGGCCTTCCTAATGGAGGAGATGGATACACTCCAGAGTAACCCCAGGGGTTTTTCACGCAGCTCTGACTAAACTCCCTATAAAATCAATCCCGCCTTTTCACCAGTTGTGACAGGGTGTTCTAATATTAATCCACTCTCCTTGTCAGTCAGCTCCTCCAACAAAGGCTTTAATGATCTTTAAGCAGGCATAATAAACACTACACATCAAGCAGAGAACGCCGGACGCTGGGATCCCCCGCCCCTCATGACCATCTGCTTAGAGGCTCAAAAGGGACAAAGGAAAGCCCCTGAGTCCCTTGCCCCACCTTCACAGGAAGGGCTTCGGACAGGGCCTGCCCCAGTGAACAGAGGGGTGGGTTAGCAAGCTTGGGCTAGTTGAGGGGTGGCAGTCTAGGACCAGCCCATAGGCCCCTCCTCCCCAGATTGCAGAAGCAGGACACCAGCTGGCCACTGATCCAGGCAGGGCCCTGGCCGCTGATTGTTCTGGGCAGCACAGTTTCTATATCTGCCTCTTACTGCTTCTTCTTGGGGCTCTCCTCTGTACTTCCGACAGCTCCTTGGGTCTGCATGCAGGATTGTAGACCTCAGAGAAGCTGCGGAGATGACTGGGGTTTGGCCCCTGTGTCTGCCTCCCTCAGCACCCCCAAGCCCAGCCTGCCTCTGGGACACCTGCAACGCCCAGATCTTGCACCCTTCCACTCCTCTCCCTACTTCCCTCTCCCTTTGCTTGGGCCATCCATGGCCTCTAGGGGCCCCAGGGAGGGGTAGACCTGGGACCAGAGGCAAGTGGCAGGGGCTAGAGGCAGTCAGTAGGGGAGATAGACAGACAGGTGGTATCAGGGCCTGAGACCAGGACTCTGGGGTGAGGAAATACGTGAGGTCTGCTCCACAAAAGCCTTAGTCCTTCTATTTCCAAATCCATCTCTGAGCCTTCAAAGCCAAACAGTGTCTAGCTGAGCCAAGCAGGGCACTGCACTGGCTTTGGGGAGGCTCGGAGGGCTTCTCTCTTATACTTGAGCCTGTTTAGGGGGCCACCGTACAAACTGCCTGGCAGCTTTGGCCTGAACCTCCCAGCAAACTCCCTCAGGTGACAGCAAGCTCAGAGCCTAGTGTTTGGCCTCCGACTTCAGAAAACAACCTACGTGCTGTGAGATGTTTAATGTAGCACTTTCCCAGTGCTGGGCCACAGAGGGGCAGCCTGGCAGGGCCCAGGGACCTCCCAGGTGGTGTCCAGCTGCCCCCTGCAGCCCTGAGGGCCCAGAGAGCCACAAGAAGCCTGGGGAAATCAAAGAGATGACATCACTTTTTAAATAAAAGTTAGTCTAGTATTTTCATGTTACAAACCAACATATTTTACTGAAAAACATGGACAATAAAAAAAAGTAATGTCAACCACTGTTGATGTTTCAACATTTTATTTTTCTTTGAAAGTACTGAATTAGAACTTTGCCCTTGGACTTGTACCAGATCCTTGTTGTTCTTTTGCCTGCAAGAGACCCCCTGCATGGGGAAGGAAGGTTTCCCAGCTCATGACTTAACCAGGGGGCCTGGTAACCTTCTTTTAACCCTCGTGCCTCCATTTTCTCATTTGTAAAAAAGAGACAATAGTACAGGCCTTACGTTGTTGTGTTGTTAGCAACCTTTTGCATAACAGAACTAAATGTTGCCTGTTTCTGTACCATCTTCATGATCATATATGAACCCATTGTTGTGGCCACTGTGTGAATCCTTCTCGTTGAGGGTTTCTCTCACCTTTGCTTGCTCTCCACTTTACCAAACACTATGTCCTTTTACAGTAATCAGTCCCTCCTCATGATACGTCCAAAGTAATCAAGTTGAAGTCTCAGACAATAGTCTGTTGTGATCCATAGGGTTTTCGTTGACTAATTTTCCAAAGTAGATTGCCAGGCATTTCTTCAAAGTCTGTCTTAGTCTGGACTCTCCACTGAAACTAGTCTACCATGGGCGACTCTGCTGGTATTTGTAATAGCGGTGGCATAACTTCCAGAGTTAAAGAAACATACAAGCCACCACGGTGCAACAAAATGACATGCACGTAGTGGACAGACCTCATAGAGCGGTCATAAGGATTAAAAGTATTTATATATACAAACTACTAAGAAATGTGCCTGGTACATAGTAAATACAAAATCAACGTGGTTTTTTTTTGTTTTTTTTTGCACAATCCACCAATGAGAAATGGGGAGTAGGGCCAGTCCCCCGCGTCCCAGCAGCTGTGGCTTCCCTAGGCACCTCACTGTGTAACAAGTGGGCAGGACAGTGCCCTCCAGAGAGGATGTCACTCTGGGAGCACAGAAAGCTAAGGATCACCAGTCCAGGACTCTGTCTTTGGTGGAATGGAAAGGGAAGGAGAGGGCCATGGCTACCACTCTTCACATGAGTTCTTATTGCCTGTGTAGCTCCGTGCTGGACCTACCCTTTTCTCTCCCTGCCCCTTTGGAGATCATTAATCCAATCCATTACTCTCACTGAACCCAGCCAGGCTTCAGATTACTTCTAACTCCAACTGGCTCCCACAAATAGATCAGGTGGAGCTTATGAATGGAGGACTATTTGCCAGCCGTGATGTTGTTGTTGTCGTTGTTAGCTGCTGTTGAATCAGCCCCCTACTCATGGCGACCCCATGCCCAATGTCACTAAGTGCTGCCCGGTCCTGCACCATCCCCACTTTTGGTTGTGGATCAGACTGTTGTAATTCATAGGGTTTTCACTGGCTGGTTTTCTGAAGTAGGTTGCCAGTCCTTTCTTTCTAGTCTGTCTTAGTTTGTAAAGTGCACTGAAACCTGTTCTGCATCGTAGCAAAACACAAGCTTCCACTGACCAAGGAATGGTGACTGTGCATGAGGGGCACTGTCCAGGAATCGAACCCAGGCCTTTCACATGGAAGGTGAGAAATCTACCACTGAACCACCAATGCCTCACCAGTCCTCACACAGCCCTTAAAACTTTCTGATTTAGCTTATTAGTGTATCCCTGGAAGCAACCCTAGAGATCCCCTGAGAGCTAATGATAATAACGCCTCATATTTATTTAGCACTTACAATGTGTCAAGCCCTTTACTAACTGCTTTACCTATATTACCTCATTTAATCCTCACAACAAGACGTTGTGGTAGGAATTATCTCCATCTTACAGAGGAGACCCTGGCTCAAACAGATGGAGTAATTTGCCCAGGAGGGTTGCCCTGCTATCTCTGTCACCAAGGTGATTGAATTTAACTATGAAGAGGCCTCTCTTTGTTCTGGGAAACAGCACAATGGACCTTTTGGTTTTCTACAACTATTCTTCTCTGGGGAAGCCTGATGTTATTATTAACCTGAATTCTGATAAGTAAAGTGTTTATTTTGATAATGTAAACTGGGTATATCTCTTATCTGAGACACAAGAAAAGACAAATGAGAAGGAGAAGAAATTGAAACCCAGACAGGGTAAGTCACTTTTCAGTCACACGGCTAGTAAGTCACCCACTGAACTAGCACCAAAGCCCAGTTCTCCCCAGACTCGCGTTCCTTCTAGCACATTCTGTTGTCCTTGTGTCCCTTCCAAAGGGGAGTCTGCCAAGGCCAGAGACCACATCCTACATTTCTGAAATTCCACGCATAGTACCCAGCACAATCCAGGGCACACAGTTGCTGTTGTCAGTTGCCATCAAGTCCGCTCTGACTTACGGAGACCTTATGTGTAGCAGAAGGAAACGTTACCCAGTCCTGCTCCATCTTCGTGATCACTGATATGTTTGAGTCCACTGTTGTGGCTATTGGTACAATCCCTTAAGGGTTTCTCTCATTTCTCTGACCCTCTACTTTACCAAAGAGCCCCTGGGTGGTGCGAATGGTTAAGAGTTCATCTGCTAACCTAAATGTTGGCAGTTCAAACCCAACCAGAGGCACCTCAGAAGAAAGGCCTGACAATCTGCTTCTGAAAGCCCACAGCCTTAAAAATCCTACCGAGTACAATTCTACTCTGCACGCTTGGGGCTGCCGTGAGCCGCAATTGACTCGACAGCAACTGGCTTAGTTGGAGTTTTTTGGTTCTACTTTACCAAACCATGTTGTTTTTGCTCACTAAATCCCTGATATCAAACTGATGTCAGGTTTTTGCAGGTGAGTTAGGGGCACGTGTATAGATATAGATACGGTTTCCCCTAGTAACCTGTTATGGGTCATGCCTTCATGAATAGAACTAAGCTTATGTAGAAGCCGTTTGTGTTGTTGGCCTGAGCCCAGCCTAGCGCACTAACTCAGAAAAGCCAAGTCTCCTACGGGTAGTCACAATCCATGGGCCTGTTCTCTGCCAAGCCCATCTACCTCTCCTCTATCCCCCAGCCACACACTAAGGACCTCACCTTCATTCCCAAGCCAAGGTGATGTCTATTGGGAAGCTAATATTGCAGAAAAGAAACAGAGAGAGTCAGAGATGATTGGATTTTTTGCAAAGCTGATGCCTGATTTCCTCTGGGCACTGCCTAATTTCTCCCATCCACAGGTTGATGACTTCTTCCTCAATGCCTGACAGTGGCTGTCCCAGCCTGGGCATCCCCTGCCTGTGACCTGACTAAACGCAGGCAGCTTGGGCAGGCCTCCTTGAGTAGTAAGCGACACGTCTAGGTGGTGGTAACTACGCATTTTTTATTAAGTGACTTAATGGGCATGTAAAACATACACAACTCCTCAGCCCGTTAGCTGCTGCCATTGCCACGGCTGCTCTCCTGCCTCGGGCTCAACTAAATTGCTCAGCGCATTGCTCTCTTCCTCCCTCTCCCTCTCCTTGTTTTATTTATTTTTCTTAAAGTCCCTCCTGCTCCTCGACTTGCCCCTCCTTCCCTCTTCCACCCGCTAAATGTCCCTGGGAACATTTTTATTTATTTTTCATCATTTTTCTGAGCAGCCAGTTCCAGAGGAGCCTCAGCCTTGTAGGCCCAGCCACCTCTGCTGAGTGAGTGTTTGGTCTTCTGTCCCTGCCCAGGCAGCCAAGGTTCAAGGACAGCAGCAGCTCAGAGACAGCCCTGTGCGAGGAAGGAGGAGGCACGAAGCTTGAGAGAGTTTGCCGGATGCCCAACACCAGTTTACCTGGACACACCTTCAATTGTATACACACTCAGCTGCCTATGTTGATAGGCACACCCCCAGTGTACACCCACCTTCAGCAGCCCCTGACTGTACACGCATCTCCACATACTGCACCCCAAAAGACCATGTGTGCATGCACACACTCAGCAGTGCACTCCAGCATGCATATACCCAATGTACAAGCATCCTCAAAGACTCTGTTCATAATGTGCACTCCTGAGTAGTTACACTTGGACCAGCCCACAGCAGCATGTGCACCCTAATCTCTGCATCTCCCCGACATTCTCAAGCCTGCATGCACACTTACACTCACATACTTTCAATGGCACAGCTGCACTGTAAATGCACACTCCCAACCCACACACCCTAAATATTACACATTTGTATTAACTCCCCTCAGATGCTACATATGTATATCTCACATATACACACTTCTAATAAGTGATGTTAGCGTCACAGTCCTACGCATACCCCCACGACTGTCCACTTCTGCATGAAACCCACCACCATTACATACGCCACCGATAGCTGACACCTGCCTGGATACTTCCAGTGTACATGCACCTCTAACCAGCCATGTTTGCATGCACACACCCCAGGCACACTCACCCTCAACATCCCACATCTGTAATGTACACTCCTGTATACACATATACTGTAGACAGCCCATGACTGCAAATGCACCCCCAAGTACCCGCTCCTGGTATACATCCCGCAGATCCTCATGTCTGTTGCATACTCACATAAACCAACGCTCCCACCAGCCCACCTGCAAGTATGCCTTTAATGTATACTCCAGGTATATTTGTACACACTTCATATACATATACACTATATCCCGTTCTACAGGCTTATATGTATGTAAGTCCCATGTATGTACCCCCACAATATTTTATTGCATGTTCACATCATATATACCATATAAGACCTCAACTTTGCCCAAAATCATACTCCAATATCTTACTGTCTGTGTGTGTACCTCAAACGTATACCCTCAAATGCCCCATTCTATATGTGCATTTATACATACCCTGCAATAAGTCTGTGACTGCTTGCATACACTCTAGTGCATGTACATGCAGAAAAATGTGCCACCCTCACATGCAAAAACATCCGTATACAATTTCCTCTAACTCCCCATGACTTGTTAATGAGTCTTCCTCCAATCCTAGTGCCCCGTTCTTCTTCATATAGTCCAGCTTCTCGGATTACTTGCTCAGCATACAGAGTGAATAAGGATGGCGAAAGGATACAATCCTGATGTACACCCTTCCTGACTTTAAACCATGCAGTATTTCCTCATCCTGTTCGAACAGCTGCCTTTTGGTCTACGTACAGGTTCCTCATGAGCACACTTGCATTATGCAGGTGACACAACCTTGCTTGCTGAAAACAAAGAGGACTTGAAGCACTTACCGATGAAGATCAAAGACTACAGCCTTCGGTATGGATTGCACCTCAACATAAAGAAAACAAAAATCCTCACAACTGGACCAATGAGCAACATCATGAAAAATGGAGAAAAGATTGACGTTGTCAAGGATTTCATTTCATTTGGATCCACAATCAACGTCCACGGAAGAAACAGTCAAGAAATCAAAAGATGCATTACATTGAGCAAATCTGCTGCAAAAGACCTCTTTAAAGTGTTGAAAAGCAAAGATGTCTCTTTGAAGACTGAGGTGCACTTGACCCAAGCTGTGGTATTTTCAATTGCCTCATATGCATGCTAAAGCAGGACTATGAACAAGGAAGACTGAAGAAGAATTAACGTCTTTGAATTATGGTGTTGGCAAAAAGTATTGAATACACCATGGGCTGCCAAAAGAACAAAAACCTGTCTTGGAAGAAGTACAACCAAAATGCTCCTTAGAAGTAAGGATGGCAAGACTATGCCTCACATACTTTGGACATGTTGTCAGAAGGGATTAGTCCCTGGAGAAGGGCATCATGTTTGGTAAAGTAGAAGGTCAGAGAAAAAGAGAAGGATTGACACAGTGGCTGCAACAATGGTCTCAAGCATAGCAATGATTGTGGGATGGCACAGGACCAGGCAGTGTTTCGTTCTGTTGTACATAGGGTCGTTATGAGTCAGAACGGACTCAACAGCACCTAATAACCACCCATGACTTTACTGAATGCTCACTCTCAATTCAATTTGATTAAACAACTTCATTAAAACTAAATTAAACTATTAAGCCCTTACTAAATATCCGACCTTGTACTGAGTGCTGGAAATCTGCAGATGAATAAAAACAGCAGCCCTTGCCCTCAAAGAGCTTCCTGTCTAGAAAGGGAAATGAACAAAAAAGCAGAGTTACAGAAGAGTGCGGTTAGTTCAGTAATAGAAGTACATCCATAAATACACACACACTCTCAGTAGTGCCATATTTACAGGAACACAGCCTACTTCATGTCCACACATAGCCCCACTCTGTGCCCAACCCTGAAGCTTCAACCATGATCAGTTGTTTCTATCAGGCAGGGTGGCTTAAAGTGTCCTCTATCAGGTCCCTCCCCAGATGATGCTAGAGCCACCGCTAGGGCCAGGATGTTCACTCTTGACCACTGTCTTCACTAAGACAGGATCTCTTCTCTTGGGCTCACGCTGAACATCTAGTTCAGCAGTGACAGGCCTTGGGTGCAGGCAATGGTCTTCCCAATTACCTTCCAGCTTCATTCTCAGCCTGATCTTAAATAAGCTACAGGTCTTGCAGTTAAATACTTCTCTTTGCCTCCTACACAGGGTACTTTTGCCATGAAGGGCCCAAGGGCTCTTTCCTGCTCACTCCTTAGTAGTTGTCACTACTAGCTCCCTGATGTGATTCTCTTAAACAGCTAATCTTATACCAATCTGAATTCCTAGAACGTTAGTGTCTAAAGCAGGGGTTAGTAAAATGTGGCCTTTGGAACAAAACCAGCCCATCACCTGTTTTTATAAACAAAGTGTTATTAGAACACAGCCAGGCCCATTTGTTTAAATGTATTGTCATTGGAGCCCTGGTGGTACAGTGGTTAAGAGCTTGGCTACCAACCAAAAGGTCGGCAGTTCGAACCTACCAGCTGTTCCTTACAAACCCTATGGGGGAGTTCTACCCTGTCCTATAGGGTTGCTACAAGTCGGAATCAACTCGATGGCAATGGGTTTCAGGTTACGGTTCCTTTACACCATAACAGCAGAGTAGCCTTGGTTGAAAGAGAGACCGTGTGGTCCTCAAAATCTAATACTTATCTTCTGGTCTTTACAGAAAAAGTTTGCTGACCTGGTGTAAAGCATGAGAGGTGACAGGTCTGCTCTGGTCTTTTCTGGTCAAAACTCCATGATCCACTTTAAGAGGCAAGTGGAAAAATTGTAGGGTGCTCAGAAGCGGAAGGCAATGAAAGTAAATGAATCCAAAACGTCTTTTCATCCATCAACAAATGTTTATTGAGTGCCTCCTATTTGCCAGACACCGTACTGGGCACTGAGGTACCGCGGTGAACAAGGCATCGCCCCGGCCCTGCTGAAGTACGCAGTCTCTTGGGAGATACTGACTTTAGACCACAACTTATGCAAGTGACTATATAGCGAGAATTGTGATAATATTGAGAAGGAAAAAAATGGGGATTGTTGAATCATGGAAAAGAAACTGTAGTTTGATAGTTTAACCTAAATATGTGAAGGACTAACATGGTAGAGGGATTGGACAAGCTCTCTTTAGATATCTCAAGGTGAGAAGCAGGACCTAGTACACAGAAGTTAAATGCAGACTCTGCTCAGTGTAAAGAACAGCTTTTAACAAACACCAGCACTGCCCTGTAATGGCAGTATGCCGTATATTATTAAACTGCTCCCACTGGAGGTTGTGCGCTCCAGAAGAAAGGACATCATTATTAAGGATGGATAGAGGGAATCGATGCTTTGGATTAACCTACATGGTCTCTGAAATCCTTCTGCCTACGAGAGGCTCAGAGCCCGAGTGTGAGGCTCACCGTTGTTTTTCAAGATGGCACCAGGCTAAGATTTGTCAGCATTCACTCCCTCCTTCCCAGCATCCTCTGCTTCCCTATAGCAGACCTAAAGGGCTATCTCTCCTGACCTGGCTCTTGGATGGGTCATGAACCGCATCTTTCCCAGGAGCTGTGAGGTGCCCCCCACTCCTCTGGTCTTTCTGCGCTCATGAGCTCTTTATTGCCTATGAGAGTAAGCTTCCATACCAGCTGGCTTCCAGATGGACCCGCAAAACCTCCTCCTTCCCTACTTCCACTTGGTCTGTCTTCTGCAGTTCAAACTTTGCTATCCCTGCTTTGAGGCTTCTAGCCTCTCTCCTCTCCAGCCCCACAGGTGGGGTCCACAGCATTATCCCTGGTCCCACCTTATAGAGGCTTCAAAGGAGGACTTCAGAGCTCTGCCCCACCCTTAATCCAGGACTCTCCATGTCCACTTCTGGTTCATTCCATCCCCCAGCTCTGAACACCAAAGACACAGAAGAGGGCAAGAGAGAGGAGAGCTGGCAGGGAGAAGAAAGGTGAGATCAGGAGAAAAAAGGAAGGAAGCGAAAGGCAAGGCAGACATAGGGTGAACAGGGAGAGCCTTAGGAACTCTGTGTTTAAGTGGTCTGATAATTAAATGAAAAGTGTTTGCTGGGGAAGCCCACCTTTCAAAATCCCCGCTGGTGGTGAAGCATATAAAAACCTGAATGGCAAATATTTACCTGGAATTAACATGGAGCAGATCCTGTCTAGCAACCTTGGGGCTGTTTCTGAAGCCTTACCTTAATGTCTTGTGTGGCATGGGGGCCCAGGCGGGTACTAGACCTGGCATAATATGCTAAACAAATCGCTAAACAAATCTAATATGTGCTTTATTTCCCCCCTCAGAAGAACTCTTAATTATGTATCTTGCAAACGCACAGAGAAAATGGATTAGCCCGGCAGCTGTTCGCTGCTGCAGCGGCACCCTCCCCGGAAGACTTTGCGGAGAGATCATGAGCCGGCCCCATAGCCTGGGCCAGGGAGTTGGCAGGGGTCCGGAAAGAGCACAGGTGAGAAGCTGGAGCAGGATCTGAATCTTCAGCAAGAAATCTCTGCTCCCGGGCACTCTAGAGGAAGAGGCAGGACGTAAGTGAAGGGGCGAGCGGCAGTGGGGGCCGGGCCAGTCCTGTGGGCTCTGTGAGCTGAAGCAGGCTCTGAGAATGGCTTCTCTGCTAAGGTCCTTTCTCCCAGTCCACCCACCCAGAGCCATGCCTGACACACTCACCTGTGCTAAATATCAATATGTTGCCCAACAGGTGACGCGTCATCTGTCCCCTTAGCACCTCCTGGAAAATTGTTGGAGCTCAAGTGTCAACTAAGCTTACTGTTACCCAGCAGGGTCTACGGGAGAGACTGGACTCAGAACAGGTCCCATGGGAAAGAGAAGTCAGTTCAGGAGCCCCTAAGTTCAGAGCTTGGGTCTTTAACGGGGGAAGACAGGCCAAGGGAGAGCAATAGAAGGTGATACAAGGCTGCTGGGTCTAATATCAGAAACCCAGTTTGAAGTAATGATCTGAGGACTGTGCAGAAGAGAAATATCCTGCAGGTGGGCAGAGTATTGACACAAGCTGAACACTGGTCACGGCAGATGCCACCAAGGAATGAAAGTACCACTAAGACCTCCGTCCACTGAATTCAGATAAGTCAGAGATGCTGGAGTGCATGTGCATGTGTGTGTGTGTGTGTTGAGTACTCCGTGCCTAGGACACAAAGGTCCTTCTCTGCAGTGCCTTTGGCACTATCACCGTAGGCAGCAAAAAGTCCAACAGGCATAGCATACAGCCTACTGTAATAAACTACGGTTGGTATTTGGTACCTGAGTTTGAGTCCCATTCTAAAACTCACCAGAAACTCTCATACCCTTCCTGGGCCTCAGTTTCGCCATCTGTTTTAGCACGGGAAAGACTGGCACAGTGCCTTGAAATTATCAATAATAATAGTTGAATCTAAGTGTGTTGAGTGGTCATTTTACTTAAAATGGATTCCTTCCAGGGCGTTAGGAGGTGCATTTATTCAAGTTCGAGAAACTGCTTTGTAAATTGAAAAGTGCAATAATAAAAGTGATAAAAATAACATTTGTTGAGCACTTACTATATGTCAAGCACTCTTTTAAATGCTGCACGCATTATCTCATTCAATCCTCAGAATAATCCTATAATACAGATCTTATTAGTGTACCAATTTCTCAGATGAGAACACTGAGGCAGAGATGTTGCTAGGTGCTGTCGAGTCAGTTCCAACTCATACAGACAGTATGTACAACAGAACAAAACACCGCCTGGTCCTGAGCCATCCTCACAATCGTTGTTGCTCTTGAGCCCATTGTTGCAGCCACTGTGTCAATCCATCTCCTTGAGGATCTTCCTCTTTTTTGTTGACCCTCTGTTTTGCCAAGCGTGATGTCTTTCTTCAGGGATTGATTCCTCCCTATAACATATCCAAAGTATGTGAGACGTAATCTTGCCATCCTTGCTTCTAAGGCACGTTCTGCTGTACTTCCTCCAAGACAGATTTGTTTGTTCTTCTGGCAGTCCATGGTATATTCGGTATTCTTTGCCAACACCATAATTCAAAGGTGTCAATTCTTCTTCGGTCTTCCTTATTCATTGTCCAGCTTTTGCATGCATATAAGTTAACTGAAAATACCATGGCTTGGGTCAGGCGCACCTTAGTCTTAGTCTTCTAAGGCAGAGAGGTTAAAAAAATTGCCTCTTAAGTTGGCACAGCTAATGAGCTGGTGGAGCCAGGACTAAACCTTAGCATTTTAATTTCAAGTGTTACATTATGTTGTTAGATAAGACAGTTCTCCAAAACTGGCTGAGCTCAGCAGAGAGAAGGAGAAAGCAGAGTCATGAACTTCCCAGGATCATAAGAAATCAGAGGCCAAGGCAATGCTTTGGATTACAATCATCTAGGCTGCCAGAACTAAGGGTACATGCTAAATTAAAAAAGCAGAAGTCTTGGGAGCAGCAACAGGAGCACTATACCAAGGAGAATGTGGCCTTGCAACTAAAGCTATGCCTGCTTCAGTTTCTCATCAGACGGCACTATGCAGTGTTTCCCCAAACATCTATTCTATTGCATTTAATTAAACAAATGTTTATGGAATATCTACTATGCATCAGTTATGGGAAAGACAATGAAAAGGAAACACAGTCCCCACCCTTGTGTAGCTTCTAGGCCACCAAGGTGGTTGATCCAAAAAAAAAAAAAACCCCATTGCCATCAAGTCGATTCTGACTCACAGTGACCCTAAAGGACAAAGTAGAACTGCCCCATAGGGTTTCCAAGGAGCAATTGGTGATTTGAACTGACTTTTTGGTTAGCAGCTAAACTCTTAACCACTGTACCACCAGGGCTCTGGAAGATTGATATTATGCCAATAATTGCAAACATGATGAATGTTAAGGAAAAAAAATGTTTGGAGTATATATGAGTTACAGTAATGCTAACTGCTAAAACAAACAGGCCTCAAAATGGCTCAATCACAAAAAGTTTATTCCTCACTCATGTAACAGGACACAGTGAATGCTCCTGGCTGGTGAGAGCCATCCTCTTCATGTCTTCACAAAGATAGGCTGACAGCACTTCTGCCATCTTCGACATCCAGCCCCCAAGGCCTGCCTGGGGGTCAACATCACAGACAACCAAAGAGGAAAGAGCAAAAAAGAATGTACATGGAAAATTTCATGGGCCAGGCCTGGGAGTAACACAAAACACTTCCACTCATATCTTCCTATTCTCAGCCCCATACCACATCTAACTCCACAGGATGAGCTCCAGAGGAAGAGGAGGCCATGGGTTTGGTGAAAAGCTAGCCGACTGCCACAGTGGCCTCCAGAGGGCTACAATGGATCTTCTCAAACTGTGCTCCCTCTGCCTGGAATACACCACCTTGCAACTTCCCCTCGTTCTACTAAAAATCTTTGCGAACAATGGCATATAATACTCAATTTTAATTTCTTTTCTCTTGATGGCCATGTAACCCCCCTCCATTCTCAAAAGCCCTTTAAAAATTTCCACTCATTGCCTCTGTGACCAACTGCCCTCCTTTGCTCTGAAACCAGAAGAACTGGATGGTGCCCAGCTACCAGCACTAAACATTTTGGCTAGAGATTCTATAGAAGAATCCTGATCAAAAAGGGGAAAAATGTGGAACAGAATTTCAAATTCTCATGGCATCCAGACTTTCTGGAGCCATCGAGGCTGGATAAATCCCCAAAACTATTGCCCTGAAATAATCTTTAAACCATAAACCAAAAATATCCCCTGAAGTCTTCTTTAAACCAACAGTAGGTTAGCTGACTTAGTAAAGAGTGTCTGCTTTGAGCATCGTGCTCTTTCAAATAACTATATGGGATCAAACTGACAACAGCAACTCAAAAGATTAGATAGGAACATTAGGGGGCAGTGAGTTGATGTTAATGGTGGAGGAATAATTCAGAAAAGCAGAAAAAGAGGGTGAGAAAGGTTGCACAACTTGAATGTGATTAACGTCACTGAATTATATATGTAGAAACTGTTGAATTGGTATGTTTTGGTGGGTGTATTTTCAACAACAAAAAAATAAAACAGACATTTTTAAAAATTGTCACTTATAAAATGACAGGTGCTAGTGGCATTTTGGAGGGCCTTCGATCACATATTAGGCAAATCTGGGCAGAGAACAAGTGATAGCAGGAAGCGGTGCATCAGGAGGCAATCTGGAATTGAGCTGGGAACAGTAATTCAGAACCACTATGGGCAGAGCCCACCACTGGGAGAGTGACTCCCCAGCGATATGTGGATGGAGGCTTAGATTATTATTACTTTTTAGATATTAAGAAAAAGTTGGGGGGCTATTAATAAAATCTGGAGGAAAGTTGGGGAAAATTCATGAAGAACATAACACAAAGCACATCACCTATGTGTATTAGATCAAAGACTAACGTTTGCTGTTGGTTGCTGTGGACCAGGCTCTGACGCGTGGCAACTGTGTGTGACAGGATGAAACTTGGCCGGTCCTGCGACACGTTCATGATCATCGGGGTGTTTGAGACCATTGTTATGGCTATTGTGTCAACCCACCTCATTGAGGGCTTCCTTCATTTCACTGACTCCCCCTCCCCAGCTTTACCAAACACGATGCTCTTTCCTAGCAATTGGTCTTTCCTGATGACATGTCCAAAATGGTAAAGCTGAAGTCTCACCATCTTTGCTCCTAAGAAGCATTCTGGTTGTATTTCTTCTAAGACTAATTTGGAATATTCAATATTTTTCCCAACACCACAATTCACATGCAAAAACTATACGATGCTATTATTATGTACTAGGTACTGAACTTCAAGACAGCCTCATTAGATGGGAATCGTGAGGCCCGATTCACGGATAAGAAAATCACCTCAGAGAAAGTCTCACCGCCCACAAACAAGGAAGTTAGATTTGAATTCAGACATGTTTTTAACAACTGTACTCGACTGCCACCTGCCTAAGAGAATGAGCAGAAGAATAGTAAAGTGCTCGGGGTAGGGGTGGGTGAGCAGGGGATGCAAAGCTTCTAAAGTCTGACCTTCCTGGAAGAAGGCCAGCCAGCCAAGAAGAGGGAGAGGGCCCTCCAGGTGCTGATGGGAGGGAGGCTAGTGATTCTCTCCCAAGGGGAGATGGGAAGAGCCAAGCCTGCTGGCCCAGACGGTGGCTGTTCCTCTCTGCTGGGGTAGAAGGAAGGGAGCTCTTGGCAATGCTTGACTTGCTAAGCCTCAGGGGAGAAAAACCAGGGAGTTTGTGAGAGCAGCTCCCTGAGGTGCCTCGGGCAGGATGCAGTGCTTTCCAGCAGGGAGTAAAATCAGGAGGAAGCGAATCAAGACCAGATGGGGTTAGTGTTCCAGCAAGTGCATATGGTTTTAGAAATGAAGAGAAACGTGGATTGAGGCCAAATCCAGTCCTCAGGGTTTCACAAACCTGCAGCCCCTGGGGAATGACTCAGACATAGGATGGCAAGGCAGGGACTGTCTTGGAGATTACCCTGTTCAATCTGCTTGTTCTGCAGTGGAGGACCCAGAGGCCTGCAGAGCACGGGTTAGTGGGAGGGCTGGGGTCGTATCCTAGATCACCCTCAATCACACCGGGACTGACAAGCTGTGTGGGCCTGCGTAGACACGGGGGTGGGGGGCGTCCTTCACTTCCTCCTCTGCACCTGTGCTACTGAGCTCCACCGACTGGAAGGTGCTAGCCTGTCACTGGCTGCTGAGGTACAGGGGCCTGCACGCAAACTTCTCTCCGTCCTGCCCCCTCAGTACGGGTCCCCAGCTCCGTCGCGTCAGCTCCAGTTCACTGCGGCCCCACGTGTGTCAGAGCAGATCTGCGATTCGCAGGGCTCTCAGTGTCTGATTTTTCCGGAAGCAGATCACAGGACTTCCTTCTGAGCTACATCTGGGTAGACTCAAACCACCAGCCTTTCGGTTAGCAGCCGAGTTTGTTAACCATTTGCACCACCCAGGGACTCCACTCCCTCAGTGGACGTTCCCTGTTCTAAGGCCTCCAAGTGCTTCAGAAGCTGTGTGACCTTGGTGATGTGGACTGAACAGTGTCCCCAAAAAATACGTGTTGTAAATTTCAACCTCTCTGCCTGTCTTTACAATCCCACCTGGGAATGGGTTGTCTTTGTGATGCTGTTGAAGCAGTGTTAGTTAGTGTAGGGTGTGTCTTAAAACAGTTTCTTTTGAGATATAAAAGAGATTAAACAAGTGAGCAAAGATGGGGTAACACAGATGCTGAGACACATGGAGATCTCCAAGGAACCAGGAGCAGAAGCTGAAGAGTGATTAAGATCTCAACTGCTAACCAAAAGGTCAGCGGTTCAAATCTACCAGCCGCTCATTGGAAACCCTGTGGGGCAGCTCTACTCTGTTGTATTGTGTCACTATGAGTTGGAATCAACTCAATGGCAATGGGTTTGGTTTTTGTTTTAAACTGTGATAAAAATAATTTGAAGCCACCCACTCATGTTATTTCTGTTCTAGCAGCACCAGATAACTAGGATGTTTGTCAAGCCACTTTCCCTCTCTCTAACTCAATTTCTTCTCCCATAAACTGAGGGAGTAGGATAAGAAAATCTCCAAGTCCTAATTCTATGCCTATTGAGGTGTTAAACTCTTTGCCAAACTCTCTCTCTGTGCCTTGAAGGGCTACAATGTGAGAATAATAGTTGAACTTGAGAGATTGTCACAGAAGATAGGCAGACCCCTTCCTAACATCATTGGGGCCCATCAAGGGAACAAATGGAGACCCAGAAACCACAATCTAAATATTTAAAGGTACAAATTAAGATAACAAACTGTTTGATAAAATATGCCTTTCTACCTTGACAGCTTTACCTTCATGATGACGAAAATCAACACGTAAGTGCAAAGCTATGAATTTTTTTAATATGACTGAAAATTGGCAAATACAAAAGATAGCTGAATTTAATTATTATTACACATTTTTGAGCACTGGAAATGTTGAGATGAGTGATAAAACAAAGATAAAATAATTCAAAACCTATTACATATTTATTCCAAAATTGTTTTTCTTGCCTTTATTTAAGTAGAATCACTAATTATGTTGTTATAATCAAGGTGTTCACATAATTTGTGTTCTATTGATGGTGACACTATATTAGACAACATTTCTTGAGTCATTGTAGTTCTCAGATAGTTTTTTAAATTAATTTCAATCTGAAGACGTTTTTCTGCTGAGGCAGTGGAAATAGGAAATAATGAAATTTTCAAAGCTACATTTCTATGTGTTCAGAAATGAGCCTTGAATTTTACTTATTTTCAAACATTGCAATGTGATCTCATGGAATAAATTATAATTTCAGAAAATATTAAACATAGTTTACTTACATCGCTGCTTCTTATAGCAATATCTAGATCCATGGGCAGTGATATAAAGAACCAGCATCATGCTTTATGCATGTTACAGCTACACCTATATACGTAAAAATTTAAGAGAAACATGAGTTGTTGAAAATTGCAAAATGTTTCACAGTTTTCACATGCAACTATTGCAAATACCACACTAATTAGTGAAGACCTCTGGAACCATGAACTTGGACACAAAGAAAACAAGAAAATGGATGCTCAGCACTATGGATACTTCATTGTGGAAGAATCTATTGTGCCCATGCTATCTGAGAAGAAAGATTTGACAAGTTAACTAATTGGTTTTATATCTTAGCACTCCTACTACTTAAACCCCTGTTCTTCCTCTCCACACTTTAAAGCACTATCTCCCTGATGCAGGCAACAGCACAATCCACAGACCTTCATGGCATTCTAACTCAGTCGCCTTTTGTTTCAAGAACATAGAGCAAGAGATGTGGAGGAGACTTTCTCTGGGGTCTGAACAGTTTTAGTCATGAGAGCAGATGTTCAGGGTTATGGACACTCCAAACCAGTGCTGAGAAATGGAACCCAAGTAACAGGGACACTTATGTGTTCTTTAATACATGTGGTAGTGGGGGTGGGGGCAAGAGTAGGTGGGGTCTTTTAATGTTCAGGTCCTACATAAAGTTCTCCTCTTGCCCAGATAAAGGTGTTACTGGAAATTGTGAGCTGGAAAGGATCAGCTGCAAACTATTTGATCTTTCCTAGGGCAAGAGGCACTCAAATATTCTCTAAGATTCTTCCTGAAAGCAGGCAACAGCCCCCTCTACTTCATCCTCTACTGCCCCGTCCGCCCACTCACCAGTCTCATCAGGCCACTCAGAGTCCCCTATCATGTGTTCTCAGTCCTCCGTGACTTTGTTCGTATGCTTACCTCTACCTTGAATGGATTTCCCCCTTTTCTTTGTTTAGTTGGTTTATTAAACAATTTGTACTCGAGCCGGTTGCCATCAAGTTTATTTTGACACATAGCGACCCTATAGACAGGGTAGAACTGCCCCATAAGGTTCCCAAGGAGCTGCTGGTGGATTCAAACCGCTAACCTTTTGGTTAGCAGCCTAGGTCTTAACCACCGTACCACCAGGGCTCCAAATTTATACTCAGTGGGGCATAAATACAACATAGTTTTTTTCTAGCCGTACCTTCCATGGTGTTCTCTGGAATCTTTCTTTGTTAACCTTACGGAAAGATATCCTAATTTTCTGGTCACTTTTCTAGGTCTGGCTCCATTGTTTGTGCAGGCAGAGAAGATGATTAGGAGAGATGGTTGGAGTCCTTGCATGTACCTGGCAGCCTGATCCCAAGGGGAAGGTCCCAGTCTCTCACCAGTACAGCCTGGTTGCAACTCCTGGCGGTGGCCCAACCCATGTGGTGATGTCTGCAGAAGAGGTGTCTGTGGTTGCCATAGGCAGGCACTCAGCTTCATCTGCTCCCTCAGTGTGGAGGCTCATTTCAGAAAGGGGCAGCCATGGCTGCCGTAGACCCCCACCAGTAGTCTATTCCCCAACTCCCTCTCCAGGAGGGTCGACTTTCATTTAGTGTCTACCTGGACAGCCCCACAGAAACTGGCCCTCCTCTATGCTTAGCTCTTTCACACCTACCAGATCTTCTGGGGAGAATTAGGGTGGAGGGGGGACTCCCCTATCTTCTTCTTCCCAAGCTCACTACACTACCATTCCTTCCAACATTGGCCTGAGCTATTTCAACAAGCCATCCTGCTCCTCACTTCCAATGCCCGCTATTTCTGCCTCAGAAATCTCTAGCAAAGAAGCAAGCAAGGGACACAAGTCAAGCTGTCTCAAAAACCTTTGACTCCTGTCAAAGCACCAGAATGTTCTATTTGGCTTGGGAATGAGATGTCAATCTCTCTTCTTACAGGCATTCCCAATCTCCATGAATAATTCCCCAAGAGTCCTCACCTGGCTTTGGGGAGAGGAGAGAATGCCACACAGTCTCCACTAAAGCACTCTCTTCTTCCATAGACTGTGACAGTGGGCACGGTGGGGAGGATGGTGGCAGTGCCAGATCTGCCTGAGGAAGCCCCAGTTGTTTGTGTCTGTCTTTAGGATGTGGTTCTCTTAGCTTTTCTCTGTACCCAGATCTTGATTCCAATTGCTAAGTCAACATCCTAATATGTTTTCCTGGTAGAGTCCTTCAAGGCTCAGTTAGGCTCCGCTTCTCCACCGAGCTTGCTGTAGCCTCGCAAGCAGCCAGCCCATCTCTCCTCTGGACTCCACTAATGCACGGGATTCTGTTCTGGCACACTGTAGTGCCCTTAGGTGTTCACAACCTTTTTTCTTGGTATAATTGTGAGCACCTAAAGGTCAGGGAATGAGCCTATCCAACTCTGTATCCCCGCCAGCTAGCACTGAGTCTGGCACCTCCCAGGTCCACAAAAAGTTGGATGAATAAAGGAATGAAATGAATGAATTTAATTAAGAAATAACAAAAGAGTCAATTAATGAGTGAAGAAGGAAATGAATAAGTGCATGAATGACTGAACACACAAATAAGCCCAGGGCTTTACTGGGTCCCCTTCTGATCTTGCAGCCTCCCCGGGAGCTCCCAGGAAGCCCATTTGCAGACGGCCCTCAGCTCGTCAGATTCCAGGAGAGCAGGCTGCCCAGCCCACAGTAATGGAACTGTCAGCTCAGGAGGCAACAGTCTCGCCGTGTAAAATCACAGTCTATTCTAGTCAAATTAACTAGGTAATACTCTGCATTAGTGTAAAATCTGCCATCAAACCATGAAGATTGGCATTTAGAACATTCAAGTCCCAAGGAGGGGAGGAGAGGGCAGAGAAAGCACAAGAGAACGATTGCTTCTCCTGGCAAGTCACGTTTGGAAAGAGGGGGCAGTGGTGGTTCAGTGGTAGAATTCTCGCCTTCCACTGGGAGACCCAGGTTTGATTCCCAACCAGTGCACCTCGTGCAGTCACTACCAGTCTGTCAGTGGAGGCTTGCGTGTTGCTATGACGCTCAACAGGTTTCAGCAGGGCTTGCAGACTAAGGCGAGCAAGGAAGAAAGGCCAGGCAATCTACTTCTGAAAATCAGCCAATGAAAACCCTATGGGTGACAGTGGCCTGATTCACAGCCTATCATGGAGATGGCACAGGACCAAACAGCATTTCATTCTATCGTAGATGGGCTCACCACTAGTCAGGCGCCGACTCAACAGTATCTGACAGCACTGTTTGAAAGGTTTCCCAGCCTCTCAGAGCTGGGAAGATCCCACCTGGATTACTCAAAGGCTGTTCCCCACACCCCTAGCTGGGTCTCCCCATTCAGAGCTTCCACACCCATCACAGGGTCTTTGTCTTCTTGGTTTCACTGATCCTAAACTGGACCCTTCCTGTGGGGCACTGGTTGGATGATACTGAGGGCATCAAACAGAGGGAAGGACATGATGGAATCTCCCCAAGACAAGCATACCATGTCATTTCCTGATGTCCCCTCCTCTACGAGAAATTCGCCCCTGCACCAATTTTAGAGCATCCTTCTTTCTTAGAACCCAGAAGGCCCAATCACCATCCATCTCCAGCAGTGCCTAGGAGTTCCCCTACTGGCACCATGATTGAATTGCACAGAGGCCATCCCTGACTCTGGGTGGATATTAAGGAGAGCATCTTTTTCTGTCAATAGCATGTATTGGGCATCCACCGTAACCAAGTGCTAGGTGGTGGAGCAGAGAACTTTTGTGTAAGTCACAGCCCTAGATTACAGGTAGCCTGTGAGCCTGAGGCCCAGACTGTATGTCTTTTACCTTTCTGGTGCCCACAATGAATTTCAGGGAGTGGCTGGTAAATGCTATAACAGATACTTGCATTTGAGAATGAAAAGTGAAGTAACAGAGCCAGTGATACAAGGTACCTCCATATATACTCATCAAACTGGCAGCCACTCATTCCAGCCCCTCAGGGTTCAGTTCTGGAGTCCCCTGCAGAAGGGGGAGAAAAAGAAGCAGGCTCCCAGGGGACTGTTCCACGCTGAGGAAGCATACTGGCTGCTGTGCCCCAGGGAACCAGCTCCCTGCATACATGCACAGAAAGACAGATAGATCTTATTAAGCATACAGCATTCAGGGCCTCATTTGGAAACGACATTGATTCTAAATGGTTGTTTCCCATTGACAAGCCACAGCAAGGCAAAAACAGACAGCTTTGGGTTAACCAGCTTGCGTGCCCTGCCCCCAGCCCCTGTGTGGGCGCATATGCACCCCAGGGCCCCTCTGCTCTAGCTTTGTGCCTGAGCTGATACTGAATTCCGAGCTGTGGATTCGCTGGACAGAGACCAGATGCCCATGCGTCTCTCCTGTCCCCTGGGGATCTCAGGCCCAGCTGCAGCAGCCAGGCCACCTTGGGACCCTGCAGGCCCCACCTAGCCCCCACCCCACAGCCCAACAACACAACTCCCCGTCTCCCTGTCCCTTCTCCCACCCCATCCTCCCTCCTCACTGCTTATGCCTGTGTGGGCAGGAGGAAAAGAAATGTGAATACATTAACATTTCCTTAATTCTATCTGCGCCTCCAAAACTCTGAGTCACCACTGGGTGGGTTTTCGTGCCTGGTGAACTGTCAGCCTCATTCAGAAATGCCATTTTCTACTTTGTCTCCTGGATCAGCAAGGGGACAAGGGGCGGGGCCTGCGGGGGTGGGAGATGACACACCCAATGCTGACTGGTCCCTGACTGATGACAAGATCAAGGCACCCACAGTTTCTAAGAGAAGAAGCTGTACTGGGATCATTCGCATTTTCTAACGTTACCAAGGGTAGTACCTTGCATTTTTTACATTTTACAAAGTGCGTATACCTACACCATTCTGTCTGTTTCATACAGGCAAAAACTGAGGCACAGAAGATTTAAGACACTTGCGTATATATCACACAGCTACTGATAGAGTCGAGGCTAATACCCATTTCTCCTGACTCAAAGTCCATGCTTGGGCCTCCTGACCTTGCTGTTGCTGGAAAACCTCCAGAGGAAAAAAAAAAAATCACCTTTCTCCTGAGACTGAGAGATAAGCTTTGACCCTGTAGCAAGGGCCACACACTGGAGTGTTTTCAAAAGATGTGAATCTGAATGTTTTAGGCAAAGCCCACATTCTCCCATTTTCCATGTTGCTCCTACCCTCCTGTATCACACACTTGCATTCCCAGCCTAGCTCTAGTTTGCTCCTCCTATGCAGCTTCTGACATCTGATGCCAGTTCTACATTCACACAGAGAAGGGGCTAACCAATGGAGTGTGATCACCAGGGTGCTAGCCAGCCATCTTTGTTTAGAAATGGTTTACTCACTCTTGTTGTTGTTGTTGTTAGCTACCATCGAGTTGGCCCCCTGACTCTTGGAAACCACAACGGGACAAAACCCTGTCCAGTCCTGTGCCATTACCATTATTGGTTGTAGATCTGACTGTCAAGTTCCACAGGATTTTCATTAGCTCATTTTTGGAAGTAGATCACCAGGCCATTCTTTCTAGTCCATCTTAGTCTAGAAGCTCTCTTGAAACCTGTTCAACATTATGGCAGCATGCAAGCCTCCAGTGACAGATAGGTAGTAGCAGCACATGAGGTGCCTTGGCCAGGAATCAAACCCAGGTCTCCTGCATGTTGTTGTTTTGAGGTATCATCAAGTCAGTTCCAACTCACAGCAAACCTATGCACAACAGAATGAAACACGGCCTGGTCCTGTCCCATCCTCATAATCTATGCTATATTTGAGCCCATCGTTGCAGACCCTTCTTGAGGGTCTTCCTCTTTTTTGCTGACCCTCTACTTTACCAAGCTTGATGTACTTCTCCAGGGACTGGTCCTTTCTGATAACATGTCCAAAGTAGGTGAGAGGAAGTCTCACCATCCTCGTTTCTAAGGAGCATCCTGGCTATACTTCTTCCAAGACAGATTTGTTCATTCTTCTGGCAGCCCATGGTATACTCAATATTCTTTGCCAACACCATAATTCAAAAACATCAATTCTTCTTCGGTCTTCCTTATTCATTGTCCAGCTTTTGCATGCATATGATTGAAAATAAATAAAGCAGTTGAAAATACCATGGCTTGGGTAAGGCACACCTTTGTCCTCAAAGTGACATCTTTGCTCTTTAACACTTTAAAGAGGTGTTTTGTAGCAGGTTTTCCCAGAGTAATAATGTCTTTTGATTTCTTGACTGCTGCTTTCATGGGCATTGATTGTGGATACAAGTAAAAGATCCTTGGCAACTTCAATATTTTCTTCATTTACCATGATATTGCTTATTGGTCCAGTTGTGAGGATTTTTGTTTTCTTTATGTTGAGGTGTAATCCATACTGTAGTCTTTGATCTTCATCAGTGTGTGCTTCAATTCCTCTTCACTTTCTGCAACCAAGATTGTGTGATGTGTCTATCACAAGTGGTTAATGAGTCTTCCTCTAATCCTGGTGCCCCATTCTTCTACATATAGTCCAGCTTCTTGGAATATTTGCCCAGCACACAGATTGAATAAGTATTGTGAAATGATACAACACTGACACACACCTTTCCTGATTTTAAACCACTCAGTATCCTCTTGTTTTGTTTGAACAACTGCCTCTTGCATTTGTTAGGTGCCTTCAAGTCGGTTCTGGTTCTTAGCAACTGTATGTACAACAGAACACTGCCCTCTTGCATAGAAGAAGGAAAAGCCCAAGCCTAGGAGTGGCCAGGACTAAGGGAACTCTTGGCATTGGTCAGGTTATCAGAAGTCCAAAGGTAGGGAAAGTACAGACCTGTCTTGGGCCTGCAACAATATACAGGGACCCCACTCAGTAGGTGGGGCCCAACATCAGAAATTTCATATAATGGAGATGTTTCTAGAAGAGAATGTCTCAACTACACAGCTCTATCTGCTGGTAGGTATTTCAGAAGTAATGTGTTCCAAGTAATAAAAAAAGCTGCCAAATGGTTTTCTTGATTAAATCAGAGTGAGTTCACATTTATCCATAGGATAACATTGATTCATTTATCCATTGGCTCATTCATTCTTTTTGCAAATGTTAAGCCCTGATTATGTAAACTAAGCATTTGTACCTCCCATTCTCAATAATTGCACTCTTAAGTATACTCTTGAATGGTGAAGAAAGAGGTAAAGAGACCACTCCAGGAATGGTGCCTAGCTTGGGCGTACCACAAAGGTATCTTGCATGTGCCTGGCATCTGTATGTGTGATGATGAAACGAAGTTGAAAAAGCCCATTATAAAGACCATCTGTGCACTTTCTGAACAGCTAACACTGCCTAGTGGCCATGGGTCTACTGGGTCTATGGCTGAGCCTGCACCCCCAAGGGACCAGGGCCATGGGGTCATGCTGAAAGATGGGTGCCCTAATTTGATGAAGTTCCAGGCCCAGAACATACTGTCTAACTGATATTAATAGACTCATGAATACTCAAAATAAACCCCTACCTTGATCTCTAGGGGTTCAATAACTTCATCTCTAAAATCTCACACGCACACACACACACACACAACACCTCTTCACATATCACATAGGTCCCCAACACTGTTCCCTGTTCCTATGCGTCATCTCAAGACAGACAATGCTCTCTTTCCTTCTTACACTGATTGTACCCTGTCTTATCTACAGTGGAGCAGACACACTAATTCCCCTTGTGTACTAATGCCTAATGACAGCCTACAGTCCCTTAACTGGAGCCCCTCCTGGTGAGATGTCAGGCTGCCTAAAGTACTGCAAGATGGTATTTGGGAGCTTTCTGAAGCTGGGAGGAAATTTACAGACTCTCCAGTTCCAAACGATTTTACAGGTTAGGAGGCAAAGCCTAGACATGAAAAGGGATTTTCCCAAGGACACACACTGGTTAAAATGATTGTATCAGTTATCTACTGCTGCTTAGCAAGTCACTACAAAACTTAGTGGCTAAGTCAACCACCACTGATTTAACTCACAATTCTGCAGGTTGGAAACTCAGGCTGGGCTCAAGCAGAGGCCCCTCATGCAATCTTCAGTCAGCTGCGGGCCAGCTAGGTGGCCGTGCTCCTGGGGCTTGACTGATTGCCCTTTGGGTGATGGGGACAACCAGGGTGATGGGGATGACTGGACCATTTATCTCTCATCACCCAGCTGGTCTGGGTGGTAATAGGATTCCAGAGGGTGAACAGAAAAATGCAAGGCCTCTTGAGTCCTAGCCAGGAAACTGGAACTCTGTCACTTCTGCTGCATTCTGGTGGCCTGAACATGTCACCAGGACAGTCGAGATTTAAGGAGGAGGAAAATCAACTCTATCTCTTGATGAGAACATCTTCCAAGTCACATTGCAAAGGATGAGGACAACACAGAGAAGAGTGAAGGACTGTGGGCATTTTATGCAATATTGAGCCAGGACTGGAACCAAGTCTCCTGAGTCCAAGCTGAAGGTACGCTCTGCCTTTTGATCCAGTCCACCCATCTCCTACCTACTGTCTATTCCCGTCTCCTGCTCCACATTTCATAAATGTCAGGTCTTGCAGAAGGGAAAAAAAAATATGTATATATATATATACACAGACACACACACACACAGATCTTAGACAGTGGGCCAAGCTCTTCTGTGTTCTTGGTGTTGGGTGGGAGGAAAACAGTAAGAGCTCAGCTTCTGTACCAAGCCAAAATCCAATCGATTGCCATGGAGTCGTTTCTGACTCAGGGCAACTTCATGTGTCAGAGTACAACTGTGCTGTATCGGATTTTCAGTGACTGATTTTTCAGAAATAGATTACCAGGCCTTTCTTCCAAAATGCTTCTGGGTGGATTCGAACCACTAACCTTTTGGTTAGCAGCCGAGTGGTTAGCTGTTTGTACCTCGCAGGGACTCCAGCTATACCACTTTTCATCCCTCGCCTCCAATCCCACCTTCTCCAGGGCAGAAGAAGTTCCCCTTCCGCCCCTCTCAGCAAAGCTCCCAGATCCCATTTTTACAACTCTCCCACATATACCCCGTAAGCTCTCTACAGCTCCACAGTCCTAGAGGGGGAGACAGCAGCCAATTTTCCAACACTGAACAAGAGAGCCCCTGGAGCCACTTTTGAAACACCAGCAACAAGCTATGCCAACTTCTTTTCTGGGGGAGAACAAAAGCTATTTTTCTCTCTTTTCTTCCCCTGATGGAGAGAACCAAGACCCCCTTTTGAATTCAACTTTCTCTTCTCTGGCATAAAAAAATTAAAAAACAAATCTGTCAAAATTCCCACCCTGCCTTCCTAGTTACATTTTTTAATTCAGTCGGCTCCATGTGGGGGAGTTGTCTATTAATAGGTATACCAGGAGGCTTAGCAACTCAGGCAGAAGAGTACCTAGGAGAAAGCTGGAGAGGGCTGATGCCGGAACAGCGAGCAGGAATCAAACCAGGCTTAATTAGGAAAACATGACTTCCCTATTAATGTCTCTGTCTGTGTGATGCTGTCGCTGAAAAAAAAAAAAAGCCAAGAAACTTATTTGTTTTGCAATTACGGATGAAATAAAAAATTACTTGGTCTAATTAGACCTCTTTTACTAAAAGAAGCGTGTAAAATAACCTCAGTTTCATTAGCAACTCAAAATGCACTACTCAGTGTGGTACATATGTTTAAGTGAAATGTGGAGGGTCAATTTGCTATGTAAATTTCCACAAATTTGGCTAAACTAAAACGATTAACCTAATGCGAATGCAAATTAACTTAATTGATAACGACTTTTCTCCAGGAACTTTAAAAGGGGGAAAAATATATTCCAGTCCTAACAATCCTCCAAAGTGCTCCATCACCCAATAACGAAATGGTATCTTGACAAATTAAAGAGAATATAATGAAATCAGATTAATTAATGCCAAGACCAATTAGCACATGCAAAGAAACAAATCTCACTAACAGACAAATCCAGCAATAACTTGAATGAGATTTCTGAAAGCTTTCCCTATTCGTCAGTTTGTGTGTGTGTGTTTCATTCCATCTTTGAATTTTTTTCCATTTGTTTAGAATCTAGCATTTTAGAGCTGGAAGAGACCATATAGCCTGAAACCCCTAATGTAATTGATTAGGAAACTGAGACTCAAAGAGGTAAAATTATTCACACCAGGTGGCATGAAAATAGTAGCACTAGAGTTCTTGCCTTTCTTTCCCTCTAGAGCACCCTACCTGTAGCAACACCCTCCCATGCAGGAAACCCGCCATTGTCCCCGCCTGGAAAGGCTCCACTCTGCAGAAAAGCATCCACACCCTCATACTTCCCCAGAGACAGTGGTTTCCCAGGCCTGAAGCAGGGAACGTGTTCTGGAAGGCTCTTTCAGCTCTGGGACTGCCTGATCCTCAAGTCTACATTGGAATGTTTACCATATTAGAATGCAGTCCACATTATAATATACCTATATATTTAAGAATTGAGGGGATTTTCATCTTGAGTCTCTTTTTCTTGACTCAGGCCACCTTTTTCACACCAAAAGTAATCATTGAAGCAAGCCACAAGGGCTCAGCTTGTGAGGACGTTTTTTTTCCTAGCCTTAGTCCAGACTGGGTTCACCCTGAATCCCTATGCAGGTAACAATGAAGCCTCCAGGCTAATCATTTGGCCCAAAAGTTTCAGCCCACCTTCCTCTTCCCATGCGTCCCTTTGCTAAGGACTCTGTGCAAACAGGCAGAACTCCAGTTTGGGCTTTTATTTTTACTTATTTTTTCTCGTTATTCCAGTTGGTTGTTGCTGAGAGATTGAGGTCTGAATTGCTTCCAGTGGGATCCTCAAACAAAGGCAAAGTGGAAGAAGAGGCGGCTCTGGATGGAGCTGGGGCACCAGGGAGCAGTCAAACCCCAATCACGCAGCCAGAGGCAGCAGGAACAACACGAACAGAGCCCACGGGGCCCACTCGGTCAACCCCAGGCCTGTCCCCTGCTTCCTTTGGTCAACTGCAGGCCTGTGAACCCAGCTCTTGCCTGGATTCAGACAGGGCTGTAGCGTGGTGAGCTGGAGAATGAGAGCAGGAGAATGGACACTGGCCAGGGAATCAGAAGGACCAGGCTGGGTGATCTTGGCCAAGCCATTTCCCCTTCCTGGCCCTCAGTTTCCTCGTCTATAAAACGGCCACCACCACCACCGGTTGCCATAGAGTCAACTCCAACTCGTATGACTCCATGTGTGTCAGAACAGAACTGCACTCCATAGGGTTTTCAATGGCTGATTTTTTCCAGAACTAGATTGCCAGGCCTTTCTTCTGAGGCACCCATGGGTAGACACGAACTTCTGGCAGTAGGACATGTTAGCCATTTGCACCACCTAAGGACTCCCTATATACAAGGGATGGTGGTATGATCTAACAATTCCTTCTGGCTCTGACTCTAAGTCTCAGCCTCCTGGGTATTGTTTTAGGCTCTAATAACATCAATCCTGTAGAGTTATTGGGAGGATAAATGAATAAATACATGTACAGTGCTTAGAAGAGTGCCTGGTACATAGTATGTATCTTAGTTATCTAGTGCTGATATAACAGAAATGTCACAAATGGATACTTTAACAAAGAGAAATTTATTTCCTCACAGTAAAGTAGGCTGAAAGTCCTAATTCAGGGCGTGAGTTCCAGGGGGAAGGATTTCGTTCTCTGTTGCCTCTGGAGGAAGGTCCTTCTCATCAATCTTCCTCGGGACTAGGAGATTATCTGGGTGGGAACCTTGGGTCCAAAGAACATGCTCTGCTCCCAGCACTGCTTTCTTGGTGGTATGAGTTCCCCCAACTCTCTGCTCACTTCCCTTTCCTTTTATATCTTGTAAGAGAAAAGGTGATGCAGGCCACACCCCAGGGAAACTCCGTTTACATTGGATCAGGGATGTGACCTGAGGAAGGGTGTTATATTCCACCCTAATCCTCTTTAACATATCTAATCTTGCCTCATTAAGCACAGGCAGAGATTAGGATTTACAACACATAGGGAAGATTGTAACAATCACACAATGGAGGACAACCACACAACACTGGGAATCATGGCCCAACCAAGTTGACACACATTTTGGGGGGATGCCACTCAATCCATGACAGTATGTGATCAATAAATATTAGCTGTTACTATTTTTATCCTGCCAAATAGTCCTTCACCCCTGCTTGAACACTTTAGTGGTATGGATCACTATAACACTGGTGTGCGGATAAATGCTTAACTACCAGCTGCGGGTGGGAATGGGGCTCTGCGTTTTAGGGTCTGGCCATTAAACAAATGAACAGACAAAAAAAACCAAAACCAAACACATTGTCATCGAGTCAATTCCAACTCATAGCAACCCCATAGGGCAGAGTAGAACTGCCCCACAGGATTTCCAATGCTACAATCTTTACGGGAGCAGAAACTGCCACATTGTTCTCCCATGGTGCAACTGGTGGGTTCAAATCGCTGACCTTTTGGTTAGGAGCCCAGCGCTTAATCACTGTGTCACCAGGTTCTGCCCATTATCGTGGTGTAAATAAGCCCACTATGGCTGATTTCAAGCCACCAATGTAACAAAGCAGCTCACAAAATTTCTGTAAACATAACAATCAGATTTCCGTATAAGCCAGCTTCAGAGCACCATTGAAATGCAATACCTTCCAGTCTTAGTCTGTTTAAACATGCATCTAACTGTTGGAAATACCTTGCATGTATAGAGACTGTATGTTAATTAAATGGAATATACACACAGCACTCTTTTGGGCCACCACAAATTTCCTCCCCATCCACCGACTCCCACCTCCTCTCTTCAACCATCCAAGGAGAGCAGCCTGTGCATACTTTAGAAACGTAAACTCACATTATCATTAATCTAAGCCAAGCATCATTGAGAAAGCAAATCTGCTGAAAAGAAACATTTATTCATTTTTAAATTTTGATGATGTGTGTATTAATCACTGTTGGAAATTATCTACTTCACGTACCCTTGAGTGAGTCATCTTGTCCTCGTTCCTTCTGCCCTTGGTCTTTGACCCCAGCCTCAATTCTGATGGCCATGGCCTATCATGTTGGGATTGCCTCACCAAGAGCCTGAACTTGACATTCCTCCTGCTCCCAGAAAGTTGGCTATTTACCGACTGAAAATGGAGAATTAAAAGAAGAAAAATAAAACACCTTTCCCAGTGGGGGCCATAAAAGTCTCATGAAGTCATAAAGACAATTACGGGCAGGTCTATACGGAATACCCTCCGTGAGTCATCTGTCTTTTGCTGGCAATAAGACACACAGCAAATTAACCATGAGGGAGGCCCGCTCACTTACCCTGTAATTAGACGGAGCTGCAAGATGCTTCATTCAAGCTCCACGTGGGAGGATCCATTCTGGCTCCAGGCGGACCTGCCTCCCAGCCCAGCTAGGCCTGGGCTCCTGCTTGGCTACTGACCACATGACCCTGGGCCTGGAGCTGTGAGCAGAGACATGGTGGCAGCAGCTACATGTGCCTCCGCTCACAGCCTTTACCGTCTGTTTGGACAGGCAGGCAGTACAGAAAGCATCAGAGATGATCGTAAGCTTCCCAGCCGGCAGAGGCATCTATCTTTCCCACCTCATCTTTCACCACTTGCCCTCATGAACTCTACATTCTAGCCCCATTGGACAGGCTTTTCCTCAAGTTCCTCACCCCTTCCTCTTGCTGCCTCCATACCTTTGCATGGGCTGTTTCCTCTGTCCCTACAAGGTCTGGGCTGCAGAGACACAGGTAAACCACCTGTCCTCTATGAAGCCTTTCCTAACAAGCCTCTAAGATGGTTAACTCACTCTCCTCTCCCTGCAAACCTTTGTTCAAAACTTCTATTTGAGCTCCTATTACACTGATGATAACTACCCATTTTCCACATCTTTTCTGTTCCCTAGATTGTGACTTTGAGGTGAGGCAAAGACTGACTATTTTATCTGGGAATCTCATTCCTCTTCACACCCGCAATCCCAGCTTTTAGCACCATGCGCTTATCCAAGTAAGTGCTCAATAAATGTTATTTGGAAGAATAAAGTACCAAAAAAAAAAAAAGTACAAGCTGAGTTTGAGGTGTATTTAGAAGAAAGGGTAAGGGCTGGATATACCACCCCACCCCCCCACCCCCCCAGCTAAGTCTAGATCGCAGGGAATGTAGTTGGAATTGCAGGCCTGGTCCTTAGGATTTGGTAGACACAGCTCCCACCCCTCTCTGCATAATCTTGGTTCTGAGGGTCTTCCTTTCTACTTGGAAAACCCTGATTTTTTTCAGTCAACATTTCAACTTTCGCTCTGCTTTAGGAAGAGGAGAAGGAGAAGGGGGTCAGGGAGACCAGTCCCTTTGTCTCAAGACAATCACCTAAGACGTTCAGCTCCCAGAAGGCAGAGGCAGGCATGCGCCGTCCCACAGGCCTTGTGCTGAAAATAAATCTGCTGGAAGCAAGATCAATCGTTGGTTAAAAATAAAAGTTAAGGTGATGCTGACGCTGTGTTTTTCTGAGCTTGGTTCTTAGGCAGCCAGAACCTTCTTTGCCAGGACACTGCTGAGTGAGTAAGGGGCGAAACACCATGAAAAAGATCAGGGAATTCCCAAACCTGTGGCCCCCATGGGGCAGAGATGGAGTGAAGACCTATGTCAGAGGCGAGATGCTCTGTGAGGATTTTCACCTTGTGGGGCACCTCTCCTTTCAAAAACCCTGTTGCCAAAGGTTGTCCCAAGCTTCTTGTAGGGTCAGGAAATGAGAGAAAGGCCTTTAAATCACGCAACACATATTTATTGAGCTTCTACCATGCGCCAGTCACTGTTCGGATGCTAGAGATACAGTGGCAAGTACACCCTTATGGAGCTTACCACTGTTAGTGTCTAGTAGGGGCCACAAACACTAATCACACAGAAATGAATAGAAGAATGACTTGTTGGCTTGACAGTGCATGATGACTCCTGCGCGCCAGCCCGAGGAGTCAGGAAAGGCTACCCTGAGCAAGTAACACTTACACTGAGACCAGTAGGGTGAGTGGTCATTAGTTCAGGAAGAACAGAAAGTGTTCCAGAGAAAGAAAGCCACCAGCGCAAAAGACCCTGAGGCAGGAAGGAGCACCAAAGGGAGCCCAGTGTGGCTACAGGTGGATGGGAGGGGAGAATGGTGGGAGCTGAAGCTTGGCAGTTTTAGATCACTCGGAGTCTGGTATACCAGGTTAAGGATTTGGACTCCTCTCTCTGGGCTCAGGTTTCACAGTGCAGCTGCTTGCAGTTGTGTAGGTTGCACACTGCATGAGTGCCTGGCCAAGGGGACAAGCGAGGGCTGAAATCCTACCCACTCTCCACTTGCCATACTCTGTATCCTGGCACAGGGCTGTGTCCACCCAGAGTGAGTGATTTCTCAAATTCACACAAAGCTACCACTTGGCACCTTATGAGTATGTTAGTCTAAACAATCTCTGAGACCCCTTCAGCTCTAGCCTTCTAGAAGACTTTGAAAGAAGAGGACAATTGTATTGCAGTGGGAGATAGAAGGAAGAGGCCTCAAACCCAGAACAGTCCTCCATCTCTTTAGTGTTCTATCTGGACCAACAAGGAGTCCCCTCTTCCAGTAGTCCCTCACCCCTGGTGAGCTTGGCAGAGGAAAGGGAATAGATGGGAACCTCCTGATTTGAGGACAAGGTTGCACCAGGCTGGCAATGGTGGCAACAGTCAGGGCTACCCTGGGCACACAGCCTTTGCTGGTAGGTCTCGCTGGCTCTGATTTATTCAGAAGACTGCCTAGGGAGGCAGAGCCCCAGGGAGGAAGCATTGCTTATACAAAGTATCTGTCATTGCCTGGGGCCTGCAGCTCACCTGGACACAGTCTCCAACTGGCTGGGGGTTGTCTCCCTGTGCAGAAAGAGAACGAGGGCACTCTGTCAGATTCCATCCATCAGACATCATGGGGGTGCACCTCAGGAACAGTGGCCCAAGGCTCTGCCTCCAGCCCAGGTGCCAAGGGAGGAAAGAAGGCTTCTTCACTCCTCCTGCTCAACGGTCTTGAGATGGCCACAGCCCAAGCTCAATCTCCCGCCTCACCCATATCACACCTCGGGCAACCCACTCCCAAGCTTGAGCTTCTAACCCCTATTGGCAGGCTATGCATATCAAAACTGCCATTCCGATTTGGTGCTTGGCATCATAATAATAGCACCAGTTTCCATCTGCTGAGTCTACCAAGAGCGGGGCACTGTGCCAGGTGTACCAAGCTGGGGATGCATCTGTGAACAAACAGACACAGCCACACCCTCATGACATTATTTAGCAGCATTATTTAATAAGCATGGGACGTCTGGCAGCTGCTTGATATTTTGAACCTCAGTTTCTTCATCTGTAAAAAAGAGGTAGTAATCTTACAGCCTGCAAACCCTGGTGGCATAGTGGTTAAGAGCTACGGATGTTAACCAAAAGGTTGGCAGTTCGAATCCACCAGGCACTCCTTGGAAACCATATGGAGCAATTCTACGCTGTCCTATAGGGTCACTATGAGGCAGAATCGACTTGATGGCAATGGATTTGAATCTCATTGCCAGGGACTGGGTAAGGAGAAAATGAGACAAGCATGTAAGTAACTTAATATCCACCATCCAGCTGACAGTTTGTCATACTGTGGTGGTTTGCATGCTGCTATGACATTAGAAGCTATGCCACTGATATTTCAAATACCAGCAGGGTCACCCATGGTGGACAGGTTTCAGCAGAGCTTCCAGATTAAGACAGATTTGGGAAGAAAGGCCTAGTGATCTACTTTCAAAAATTAGCCAATGAAAACCTTATGGATCACACAGAATATTGTCCGCTTGATTGCTTTGGAGACGTCATCAGGAGGGATCAATCACTAAAGAAGGACATCATGTTTGGTGAAGCCGAGGCCCCAGGAGGATGAGGGAAGACCGTTCGTGAGATGGACTGGCGTAATAGCTGCCATGATGGACTCGAACGTGCTGGCAATCACAAGGATGACGTAGGACCGGGCAAAGTCTTTTTTTCTGTTGTACTTAAGGTCGCCGTGAGTTGGAGTTGACACCAGAGCATCTATCTATCCATCTCTAGCACAATATGGTGCCCAGCACAAAATAAATCCCCAATGAATGTCAACTATAATTACCAACTACCATTGCTGAAGCATTCCTAGCACGCCAGGCACTGTGCCATAGGATTCATGAATGTGTTATAAGTTACTCCTCACCTCAGCTGCATGAGTATGGAGTAGTGTCCCCCTTTCACACATGTAGAGACAAAAGCACATTGAGTAGGCATTTAAACCCAGGACAATGTGACTCCGGCCATTAACACGTACTGCCTGCTAGGTCTGGGACACCAGATCTCTCCTCCACGTTCCCCTGGCAGCTCTTGAGAGAGGGCCCTTGGGAGTGAGGCGAAGACTGATAAACCTTGGACTTACTCAACCAATGTCTAGGACTAGAGCCATTACTCTGAAATGTTTTGATGCTCACCTTGTCTAAATTTGAACAAAAAGTGAGGTAGCAGGAAAGCCTGTAATTCAAAAGAATCTGAGAACCAGATGTGGCCTTGAGCAACATAAGTCATGTCTCTGATACTCACTTTCCCCATCTGTAAAATGGGGCAAAGCTGCTCTGTGTGTGTGATTAGATGATGCCTGTGGAAGCGAGCTTTCTCCACCATAAAGTGAGACTTGATTGTATGGAATTATCATTAAGGATCACTTACTTAAAAGAAAGAAATGAAGCTCTAAGGGGACTTTGGTTTAATTTAACATGTGGTATTGAGTGCCTGCTATATGGAAGGCACATGTGTGGAGGGAGGAAATTCAAAGATAAGACCAAGGAAGGGAATGTAATGCCTTTTAGGTGCTATATGGGCTCATAGGACCAGGTTCAGGGATGCAGCAGAACTTTCTGGAGGGGGTGTTTGCACTGAGCTTTCCAGAATGAGAAGGACATTGATGGACAGAATGGTGGGGGAGGGATTTCCAGGCAGAATAAAGATTGAGCAAAGGCAGAGGCAGAAAAACCAAGAGAGAGAAGAAAAAGTCCAGGGTGGCTGGAGCCCAGTGTACACCTGGGAGGGTAGAGGACAGAGGCTATGTATAAGCACAGTTATATCCCCATTTTACAGATGGAGAAACTGAGGCACAGAGCAACTATAGAAGTCACAGCACAAGTAAGTGGTGTTACAGTAAGTTAGGTGGTCTTAACCTTACAGGACCTGATCTAAGACCATGGCTATGGGAAGTAAATGAAGAACAGGGTTTGTGGGACACTTGGGAGGTATCATGGATTGAATTATGTCCCCCCAAAAATGTGTGTATCAATTTGGCTGGGCCATGATTCCCAGTATTGTGTGGTTGTCCTCCATTTTGTGGTTGCAATTTTATGTTAAAGAGGTTTAGGGTGGGATTGTAACACCCTAACCCAGGTCACATCCCTGATTCAATGTAGACGGAGTTTCCCTGGGGCGTGGCCTGCACCACCTTTTCTTTCTCAAGAGAGAAAAAAGAAAGGGAAGCAGCAGAGAGACATGCAGATCTCATAGCACCAAGAGAGCAGTGCTGGGAGCAGAGCGCATCCTTTGGGCCTGGGGTTCCTGCGCTGAGATGCTCCCAGACCGAGGGAAGACTGATGCATCACAAGGACCTTCCTCCAGAGCCAAAAGAGAGAGAAATCCTTCCCCTGGAGCCGATGTCCTGAATTCAGACTTCTAGCCTACTGGACTGTGAGAGAATAAACTTGTTAAAGCCATCCACTTGTGGTATTTCTGTTATAGCAGCACTAGATGACTAAGACAGGCGGTCTCATGGGATAAGGAGATGAAGAAAAGGGGTTGGAAAGGTTGGGAGACTCAGGTGGGCAAACTCATTGAAAAGAACCAGCCATCACAAATCCAGCTAAATGTCTTAGAGGCCCTTTCCTAGCCTCCTAGTGCACGCTGGCCACGTCCCAGGCTTTATGGGCTCCCAGGCCAGCAGGAGCAGCTTGGGCCATGGTCAGACAGGTAGATGAAATCACATTGATGGCCTGGTAAATGCTTTAGTCCTCAGATGCCAGAGCACCCCTGGGAGGCTCCTGTGATCTTCAGTCAATAAGGCTGGGTGTTTAGGCACACCTTTGGCTAAGGTTGGGTGCCTAAAAGTACCTCTCATTAAGGCTGGGTGTCCAGGTACACCCCTCACTCATCACCCTTTAAGATGGTAGGCTTCACTGAAGGCCTTAGGGTGAATTCCTGGTCTCTCTTTGCTGTGCGGCCTGGAGCACATGTAGGTCTGGAGCACCTCTGTGCACCTTAGCATAGGATGCGGCTCTCTGGCCTTTTAGTTTACAGCAGGGTGGGGAGGGGAGTGCTCAGACAGAGGAGCATTACGGAAACAACTTTGGAGGTAGACCAGTTTTATTCCTTACTGTGCAACCTACAAGCTGTGTGACCAGGAGCTAATCCCTTAACCTTTCTGGGCCTCACTTCCTCAGTCTGTAAAATGGGCACTTACCACGCAGGACAGAGAAGTGCAAAGGTCAAAATAAGGTTGAAAATGCCTGTCCCTCAGAGCCCTCTGTAACTGCCAGGCCTCTTTCCAAATCTCTCTTCCCAGACCAGTGTTTAGAGCTCCCACTCAGTGGCATTTACGCTTTGCCCAGAGTGCCGGACCCGGTAAAGATGGGCAGACCCAGGCTTTGCCCCCAAAGACACAGAAAAATGAAAAGACCTCCTATCTTCCTCAGAAGGGGGCAGCTCCATCTCCTGCTCCTAGAGAAACCCTTTGATGTGGATACAGCCCCAGCCTGCAGCCTCATTGCTTATGAAGAAGGTGATGAAAGATTTATGGAGGAGATCTGTGTGGGACATAGCAAGAGGAAGGCAGGCAAATGAGCAGGAAAGTGCATGTGCCTAGGGAGGAAGCATCTGAGAGAAGTGATTACGGACCTGTCTGTGTTAACTAAGACATGAACAGGGCCTCTGTGCACACTGGCCAGCCGCTCAGGACACCCAGGGAGGGAAAGAAACAAACTCTTGGTGGGCACCTTCTATGGGAGGGCACTCTCCATGCATTAGTACATTTGACCCTTACAGCTAGTCTGTGTTGGCAGATGAGGAAACTGAGGCCAGAAACTTTAAATAACTTGCCTGAAGTCAGCATCATAGACTTCAAAGAAGAAGGTGGCATTTGAGTTTGGACCTTGAAAGATGGATAAAGCTTCTACAGAAAGGTGGTTGGCCTGGGAGGAGCCCCATCTTTTGGGTAGCATCATAACATGGGCAGAGAGCATAGACTGACAAAGATAGCTGGGAAGAGCCAGATGTCATTCAGGATGGGAGCTTACCTGGAGCATATGCCTAGGTAGGGAACCTACGTACATAAATTAGATGTTCTTCCCAAACCCCACTGCCTTTGAGTCAATTCCGACTCATAGCGACCTTCTTAGTGTCAAATAAACTTGTTCAAGGTCACACAGAAAAAGAGTATTAGATAGAGAAGTCTAAACCTATTTCTTTTGATTTTTTTACTAAACTAACATGCAACCCCTATACCACTTACAGAAACAAGAGATCAATTGATGGAAAGAAGCCAAAAGAACTAGGAAGAGAAAGCTCAGCAAAAAGACTGGGCATGAGATAATAAGAATTGTTATAAAACCTGATAAAAAAAATATTCTCTTCTTTCTTTCCCAGGGGATAGGAAAAGAGGAGATGGTTTAATTCTCCCGGCCTACCCTTACCCTCATTGCCAAGTGTGCCAAGTCCTAATTCCCTCACCTGGCATTCAGAGTTTCCACACCCACCTGGCCTCACCCTCTCTCCACAGCCTAATCTACTCCTGCTCCTCTCAATGTCCTTATTCAAACAGGGCCCTCGCTCCCCCAACCCTCCAAGCCCTCCCTTCTGCTTCTCTCCTTCCCTGGCTAACTTTTCCTCTTCATTTGCAAAATGTAACTAATAAAAGAAAATGCAGCTAAAACCAACCACCTCACAAGTATTTCAGGAATGGACATTTTACCAAATAAGATAGCAAATGGCCAACAAGCACATGAATGGTGAGGATGTGGAGAAACCAGAACTCTTGTGCATTGCCAATGGGAATGTAAAACAGTGCAGCCACTGTGGGAAACAATTGGCAATTCCTCAAAACGTTAAACATAGACGAATAGACATATGCACACCCATGTTCACTGCAGCATTGTTCACAATAGCAAAAAGATGGAAATAACCTAGATGCCCATCAACAGAAGAATGGATAAACAAACTATGGTACATAGACACGATGGAGCACTATGCAAGAAAAAAGAACAATGAAGAATCTGCGAAGCATCTCACAACATTACACTGAGTGAAATAAGTCAGTCACAAAAGGACAAACATGGTAGGAGACCACTACTATAAAAACTCATGAAAATGTTTACACACAAAAAGAAAAATTTTGATGGTTGCGAGGAAGGGGAGGGGTGGGGATGGAAAAACACTTAATAGACAATAGGTAAGTGGTAACTTTTGTGAAAGGTAAGATAGTAGACAATACTGGGGAAACCAGAACCACTTGTCAATGGCAAGGGAAAGGTTAGTCCAAAGGACTAATGGACCACAACTACCAGACTGAGTCTAGTACAGCTAGATGGTACCTGGCTACCACCACTGACTGCTCTGACAGGGATTACAATAGAGGGTCCCAGACAGAGCTTGAGAAACATATAGAACAAGATTTTAACTCACAAAAAAAGACCAGACTTACTGGCCCGACAGAGACTGGAGAAACCCCAAGAGTATGGCCCCCGACACCCTTTTAGCTCAGTAATGAAGTCACTCCTGAAGTTCACCCTTCAGCCAAAGATTAGACAGGCCCGTAAAAATGAAACGAGACTAAAGCGGCACGCCAGGCCAGAGTCAAGGACTAGAAAGCAGGAAGGGACAGGACAGCTGGTAACAGGGAGCCCAAGGTCAAGAAGGGGAGAGTGTTGACATGTCATGGGGTTGGTAACCAATGTCACGACACAATATGTGTAATAATTGTTTAATGAGAAGCTAGTTTTTTCTGTAAACTTTCTTCTAAAGTACAATAATAAAAAAAAAAAAGGAACAAAATATGGTACATTCATACAATGGAATATTACTTAGCCAGTAAGAGAAATGAAGTCTTGATACGTGTTACAGTATGGGTAGACCTTGAAGACATTATGCTGACTGAAATAAGTCAATCACAAAAGGACAAATACTGTATGACCTCACTCATATAAAAAGACAAGAACAAGCAAATGTATAGAGGCCAAACTTTACTAGTGGTTACCAGGGGCGGGAGGGAAGAGGAAAGGTGGGTTACTGTTTATGGAGTACTGAGTTTCAGCTCATAGTCATGGAAGAATCTCATTGATTAAGGGTAGGGTTGCACAGGTAATTAATGTAATTGCTGTCAATAGTGTAAAACTGTAAAAAGTTGAATTGACAAAAGTTGTGTGATAGATAATACTTGCAACAATGACAAAAATAAAGCATAGCTTCTAAGGCTCCTTATGTACAAAAAAAAAGCTAAACATAGAACTATCATATGACCCAGAAATTCTACTGCTAGTTATATACCCAAAATAATTGAAACCAGCGACTTAAACACATATTTGTACACCAATGTTTACTGCAGCATTATTCAAAATAGTCAAAAGATGGAAACAACCCATGTCTATCAAAAACACTTTCCATCAAGTCAATTCCAAGTCATGCTGACCCCATGTGTGTCAGAGTACAACTATGCTCTGTAGGGTTTTCAATGGCTGACTTCTCAGAAGTACATCGCCAGACCTTTCTTCCAAGGTGCCTCTGGTTGGACTTAAAACGTCAACTATTTGGTTAGCAGCCAAGCATGTTAACCGTTTGCACTACCCAGTGACTGCTTATACCCGTACAATGGAATATTATTCAGCCGTGAAGAGAAATGAAGTTCTGATACATGCTACCACAGGGCTGAACTCTGGAAACATCACACTGAGTGAAACAGACACAAAAGGACAAACATTGTGTGATCCCACTTATATGAAGTACTCTGAATAGGCGAATGAATAGAGACCAAAGTTTATCAGTGGTTACCAGGGGCAGTAGGAGGGGAAGAGGGGAGCTATTTCTGAAGGGACACCAAGTCTCTATGAAGGGTGATGAAAAATTTGAAAACAGATAGTGGCGATGGTTGCACAGCATGATGAATGTAACTGATGTCACCGAAATGGATACGTAAAAATGGTCAAAATGGCAAACGTTTTGTCACACGTGCTGCACCACATTAAGAATTAAAAAATTAAAAAAAAAAGTTTCAGGATTCAACGAGATGACTTGTTCTCATTGTCCCTGAAAAGGTTTTGAGTGTACTGAGCACCTGCTATGTGCCTGGCACTGAGCTAAGCTCTGGGACCCTGCAGTGTGCAGGACTGAGTCCTTGCCCTCAGGGAGCTCACCATTCAGAGTGGAATGCAGACAAGTACGTAGTCTATTGAGCGCACTGAAAACCTCCACGATGGAGCGAGGGGATCAGGGAAGGTTTCCTGGAGAAGGTGAACACAAAGCTAAGACTTGAAGGAGAAGCAGAACTTGGCAAAGGGCAAGAGTGTTCAAGGCAGTGGAGCAGCATTTTCAAAGGCTTACAGGCAACAAAGAGCATGGCATTTGCAGAAACTACCTGTAGTTCAGTATGGATGATCTACAGAGTCACTGGAACAGGGGGTCAGGGAATAGTCAGAGAAGAGAAGAGGAAAATCAGGGGCTACATACCAAAGGCTTTAAAGCAGGGTTCTTAACCTTTTTATCCCCTTTGGGACCCTTGTTTAGTGGAGCCTTTGAACCTCCTCCCGGATAATGTTTTTATTTATTTATTTGTTTTGTTTTTCAGTTTTTTTAATATTTTATTGTGCTTTCAGTGAAAGTTTACACAGTAAATTAGGTTCCCATTTGACAATTTCTACACAAATTGTTCAGTAACATTAGTTACAGTTTTCACAACGCGTCAACATTCTCTTTAATTCCATTGTGGTTGCTCCATTTCCAGTATCTTAGTTTCCTGTCCCCTTGTCTTCTCATCTTTGCTTTAAAGTAATTGCTGACCTTTTGGTCTCATATAGATGGCTTTTTAATGGAGCACCATAAAAAAAAAAAAAAAATGGAGCACCATACTCATGGGTAATATCCTTTATTTTGTGTACCAATCTGTTTTTTTCACTAAAAGGTGACCTCAGGGGATAGTTTCTACTCAAGGTGTAAAGAGTATCTGAGGATGAGGGTCTCAGGGAGTCCCCTAGCCTCAACTGGTTCAGTAAGTCTGGACTTCTTTTTTTTTTCAATTGTGCTTTAGATGAAGGATTACAGAGAAAATTAGTTTCTTATTAAACAATTAATATGCATACTGTTTTGTGGCCTTGGTTGCCAACCCCACAACATATCAACACTCTCCCTTTCTCAACCTTGAGTTCCCCATTACCAGTTTTCCTGTCCCCTCCTGCCTCCTCGTCCTTGCCCATGGGCTGGTGTACCCATTTAGTCTCATTTTGTTTTATTGGCCTGTCTAATTTTTGGCTGAAGGGTGAACCTCAGGAGTGACTTCAGTACTGAGTTAAAACAATGTCTGGGAACCATATTCTTGGGGTTTCTCCAGTTTCTGCCAGACCAGTAAGTCTGGCCTTTTCGTGTGAGTCAAAACTTTGTTCTACATTTTTTCCAGCTCTGTCCGTGGGCCCTCTGTTATAATCCCTGTCAGAGCAGTCGGTGGTGGTAGCCAGCACCCTCTAGTTGTGCTGGACTCAGTCTGGTAGAGGCTATGTTAATTGCGGTCCATTAGTCCTTTGGATAAATCTTTCCCTTGTGTCTTTGGTTTTCTTCATTTTCCCTTGCTCCATTTGGGGTGGCATCAGTGGAGTATCCTAGATGGCTTCTCACAATGTTTTAAGATCCCAGATGCTACTCACCAAAGTAAGATGTAGAACATTCTCTTTATAAACTATGTTATGCCAGTTGAGCTAGATGTCCCCCAAGACCATGATCCCCAGCCCTCAGCCCAGTAATTCAGTCCCTCAGGAAGTTTGGATGTGTCTATGGAGCTTCTGTGACCTTGCCTTGGACAAGCTGTGCTGGCTTCCCCAGTATTTTGTACTGCCAGATAATGTTTTTGAATACATAGAATAAAATATGTAGGATTACATGGGAAATAAATTATATTGAAACGCAGTTATGAAAATATTTTTTAAAAAACTAATTTGTGAGATAGTAATATATGTGCTTTTTATTAATGCATTAAATAATAAGATCTAGTGGTAGGTCTAATAACTACATAATTTTGAAATAGTGCTGACAGAAAACAATATTTCAAGATAAGTGTAATAATTATAATATGACATAAAAATATGTAGAATTTCTATAGAGGACAACTTCAGTTGGAGGTTAGTGAAAATACAGACTTCTTTTTTTTTTTTTTTCTCATCCACGTTCATGATCCCCTGCTTTAAAGGCTTGTTAAAGAGCATGCACTTTATCCCGAACTCTTACAAAGACTTTACCGTTACCATAGCCTCCCTCCCCTTCCTCATCTCCCACTTCTCACCCACTACATCTCTCCTCTCCAGATATTCCCTGAGTATACCAAGCATGAAGTTGCTTCAGGTCTTTACACATGCTGTTCCCTCTGCTAGTGTTGCTGTTCCCCAGAATAAATGTGTGGCTCCCTTCCTTCCTCCTACCTTTCAGGACTCTGCTCAAATGTTACCTTATCAGAGAGGTCTTTCTTGACCACCCTGTGTAAAGCAGCAACACCCTCTCACCCCAGAACTCATAGCCCTCATTCCCTGCTTTATTCTCAATCACATTTGCACTATCTGACATTTACATGATTATGTTTGTTATCTTTGTCATTCCCCTAGATTGTAAGTGCCATAATTACATGGGCTTTCTCTATCTTGTCACTGACGTCTACCAGCACTTGGAGCAGTGCCCAGCACACAGTTTGCACTAAGAGATGATTACCTACCTGCTTGTACTTATCTGGGTCCCTGGGTGGTGCAAATGGTTAACATGCTCAGCTACTAACCAAAAGATTTGAGATTCTAGTCCACCTAGAGGTACCTCAGAAGAAAGGTCTTGCTATCTACTGCTATAAAAATCAGCCATTGAAAACACTATGGAGCATTGTTTTACTCTGATACATGTGGAGTTGCCATGCGTCAGGATCAGAAGACAACTGGTCTACTTATCTAAATCCTCCAAGGCTGATACAAGGCCCATGAACCCCTCTCCTTGACCCCAGTCTTCTCTGAATACCCATATTCAGGTAGATGAGTCTATCAAGGATGGGAATTACGCCTTATATTTTTGCATCTCTCTAGTGCACCTGGAAACCCCGGTGGTGTAGTTGTTAAGTGCTATGGCTGCTAACCAAGAGGTCGGCAGTTCAAATCTGCCAGGCACTCCTTGGAAACTCTATTGGGCAGTTCTACTCTGTCCTATAGGGTCGCTATGAGTTGGAATTGACTTGACAGCAGTGGGTTTTCTAGTGCACCTGGATGTGGAGCAGGCATTAGTTAAATTAAAAAACAAAAAACCAGGCCTATTGCCCTCAAGTAGATTTTGACTCATGGCCACCCCATAGAGCTACATTCCACAGGGCCTCCAATGGCCGTAATTTTATGGAAGTAGATTGCCAAGCCTCTCTTCCATGGCATCAATGGTTAGATTGAACTGCCAACCTTTCATTTAGTAGCCATGCACAAGCTGTTTATGCCAAACCTGTGTACCAGCAGGCCCCAAAGTTTGTGAATGAATGAAGCAGGCTGGATGAGAATGTGAAAACCCATCTGTAGTGAGCTGATTGGTGGACCCCAAAAGATATGTCCACGTCATAATCCCTAGAACCTGTGAATGTTACCTTATTTGTAAAAAAGGATCTTTAGATGTAATTAAGGATCTTGAAATGAGATCATTCTGGATTATCCAGGTAAGCCCTAAATACTACCACTAACGTCCTTACAAGAGAGAGGCAAAGGGAGATGACACAGACACACAGAAGAGAAGGTGATGCGATGATAGAAGCAGAGATTGGCGTGATGTGGCCACAAGCCCACAAATGCTGGCAGCCACCAGAAGCTGGAAGAGGCCAGAAGAACAAATTCTGTCCTAGAGTCTCTGGAGAGAGTATAGCCCTGATGAATTTTGGACTTCCAGCCTCCAGAACTATGAGAGAATGAATTTCTGCTGTTTTAAGTCACCCAGTTAATGGTAATTTGTTACAGCAGCCACAGGAGACTAACCCACCACTTATAGGCCTGGGAAACACAGGCCCAACACTAGCCCTTCCAGTCTGTTTTTTCCAAAAGAAATTCACATTTTTATGTGCAATCCCTTGGCTTCTGAGTGTGCCAGTTTGCATCTGGCTAACTTGAGCAGAAAATGAAAAAGATTAGAAGGATCTTGATGAGCTTGCATCATTGAGGAGAAAGCATTAAGAACAAGACTTAGAAAACAGGCAAAAGACCTGTCCCATTTTCAGACCCCAGGGACGACTGCTTAGGACACTGACACCATTGGCCACTCATGACCAGGTCACTGGATGCCGCTCAACTCCAAGTTCACATAGAAAACGTGGGGCCAGTGGGCTTCAAACCCAGTCATTCGGGCCCCAGAGCCTGCACTCTTCACCAACACCGTGAGCCTAATAAGACGTACATTCGAGGACTGGGCATTCCAAATGTGTGCTCTCAGGTTTGTTGTGTGGGACCCATGGTGAGGAATGCATTTTACACCACAGGCCAGCATATAAACACACCACATATAAAACGGAAACAGTATTTGCCCCATGAGAGCCATGCTGGGTTTTCTGCTCTTTTCTCTTCTTTTTGTTTTTCTTTTCCTTTTTTTTTTTTTAAATCTATTTCATCATATACTCTCCTATCTTTCCCTACCCTATCTTATCGCATCACACCCCATCCCATCCTATCTTACCCTTCTGATTCCATTCCATTTTTTTCTTTGACAAAGTGATGTTTATTTATGAATGTAAGAAAAAATCCCTCCTATATTGAAAGACTCAAAAAATACACCACTGAAGGGCTTGCTTAAGAGACAGATGTTTCACAAAATAAAAACTTAAGACCAGACAATTTGGGATCCTTCTAAATTGATTTCAAGACTCGCCGTTGTTGTTGTGCGCCATCAAGTTGATTCTGACTCAGCAGCCCTCTAGGACAGAGTACAACTGCCCCATAGCGTTTCCTACAAGTGCAGAGCGCCAGGTCTCTTCTCCCAAGGAGCTGCTGGTGAATTCAAACCACTGACCTTTCAGTTAGCAGCCAAATACTTAACCGTCTGCCACCAGGGCTCCTCAGGACACACTAATGGGTTGCAGACCACAGTTTTAGAAACACTGCACTGGAGCAACTGATTCTATTCTTGAAAAGCAAACAAGCAACCAGCAGCATTTGGGGCAAACCAAAAATATCTCTGAACTGGATACAGTCCGTGGACTTCCAGTTTATGGCCTTTTCATTAAAATCTTGATGTACTGATTACTTGATTGATTGATTCAACTGCAGTACAAGAGAATGTGGGAAGAGCCACTTTGGCTTAGGTTTCTAACAAAAGCATTAACTTCAAGCATCTAGTACAGAGCCTGGCACAAAATACGTGCTTAATAAACATTCAAGTACAACTGAAAACAGATGGTTTTCCTCAGTTCCCTTGCCCTGGTGCAGGTCCCACTGGAGGTCAGAGGTGTCCCTGGATAGCAAGGGATCCATATCCACAGGTGGTTAGGAACACTCTCCTCTCCCCGCCGGCTCTCCCTGCCCGGCTCCACATATCACCGTTCTCCTAAACACCCAGCCAGGAGGCACTTTGTTTGACATCAGCCAGCATCACCCTCCCCACCTCCTTCTCTCATCTTTCATTCGGCAGTGCCATTTGCTAAACTCCAAAAACACAAAATACGACTCTGTGGTTATACGGTGGGGAATGAGAAGGGGACAGGAATGGGGGAGAGGAAAGAGGTGCTTTTTCAACTTTGCCTCTAATGTCTTTGTTAATTGAACTCATCAGCTAAAATCATTTGTGGGAATAAAAAAAGAGAGAGAGAGGAGGAACTGATCATACGCAGGAGAAATAACTCAGATGTGAAAATCCTTCAGACTAGGAGATTGCACTATTTGTTCACCCCAGTGTCCTGCTGTGTCTCTGAAATGCAGTCATTTAACGAGGTGCTGCAAAGGTATTTGTCATTAAGAAATTCCGTCTCTGCTTATTCTCCTCTGTGTGCTTAGGACAGAGCCCGGAGGAAGCTCCTAACCGGCGTGCTATTAAAGATTTAGGAGGCTGCTGTTCTCCCCATTGCTACCCTCTTACAAGCGCCTTTTGAAATGGTTCCAAAATTAAATATTGTACAAGCCGATCAGCCTTGTTTAACGCAGATGCTGAGTGAGATTTTAAAAGAAATTAGAAAACCGTTTGTGTTAACAGATGTTCTTTCTTTTCTCTCTTGGAGCTGAGATGATTGGGGCTGGGTCCCTCCCGAGCCATTCAACAGCCAAGAGGGATAAGCCCCAAATTAGAGGGGAGAGGGGGCCTAGCGGGTCGGAGAGGCCTGGAAGGGACACATGAGTCTTGGGTCCCTTTGTCAGGGAGGACCTGTGGGCTTTGCAGGAAGGAGCGACGCAAGCTGCCAGATCTTTCTGGAGCCTCTCCCGAGACAAGGGCTTTCAGCAGGTGTTTGCTTGAAATCTGCAGACATGCAAACATTATTAACCAGCACTTCAGGGGAAGCAGGGAAGGAGCAGGAGCCTCTGTCCCCCACTCCTTCCACCGTTGACTCTGACAATAGACAAAGTCCTTCCGAGGCCTCTAATCCAGTACCTTCATCTAGACAAGGCCAGCTCCGAGCCAGCCCACCCTAAGAGTTAGACGCCCTACTTCTTTACAATTGTACATTTCCTTCCCTCATCTCCAGCTCTGAAACCTACCTGTGCTAACTCTCGGTAAGCTCTGACTGATGTCGTGAGTCTCTCTTGAATAGAATTTTGCCTCTGTCCTTAGTAAAAGCTAAGGGTGCCATCCCTTTTATAAATAAAACCATCCGAGTGTATGGTAACTTGAGACTACTCAAAGTGCCTTCACCTACTTCGTGGGTAGAGCCTCGCAACCTCCCTAGAGGCACAAGGAGGTGAAATGGTCAGAATGTTAGCAAGTGGCAGGATCTGAAACAAAATCCAGGTCTCTGAAGCTCAGTTACCTGGCCCGTCTGATAAGCTTCTGATATTGAGAAACAGACCCCTTGAAACTCATTGCAGATTTAGAATTTTGGCTTATTTTGTTTGTTTTTCGATTTCTATTAGCATTTAATTCAATGTCACCTGCAACCAGGTCTTTTTTTTTTCTTTCTTTCTTGCCATCAGAGATGCTTTTTTTTTTCTTTTGCATATTTTAGATATTTCATATAAGTGGGAGCATACAATATTTGTCCTTTTGTGACTGACTTATTTTACTCAGCATAATGTTTTCAAGGTTTATTCATGTTGTCGCCTGTATCAGGACTTCATTTCTCTTTATGGCTGAAGAACATCTCACTGCATGTATAGACCACGTTTTGTTTATCCATTCCTCTGTTGGTGGACACTTGGGTTGTTTCCACATTTTGGCTGTTGTAACTAGTGCTGCAGTGTATATAGGCGTACACGGAACTGTTTGAGTTGTTGCTTTCAATTCTTTTGGATATATACCTAGGCGGAGAATTTCTGGGTCATATGCACACCGGAAGAAAGGCCTGATTATCTACCTTTGAAAAACCACCCCTTGAAAACCCTAGGGAGCACAGTTGTACTCTGAAGCACGTGTGGTTGCCATTAATCAGAGTTGACTTGACGGCAACTGGTTTGGTTTGGTTTTTATGGTAATTCAGTTTAACTTTTTGAGAAAGCAAATTTAATTTTTTTGTTGTTGTTGTTGAGGAGACACAAGGCAAAGAGAGACAGCAGCTTGTTCCTGATCCCACAGAGCATGAGGGGCAGAAACAGACAAGAACCTGGCTCCCAAAAGTCTGACTGACTAATTGCTCCTGTCGGTCAGCCCATCACACCACGAACCAATGTTTATGAGTTGCCTGCTGACTGCCAGGCAATGTGCGAGGCACTGAGGATTCAGTGGTGAGCAGACTGGACCTTCACGGAGGCCGCCGCCTGTTAGGAAAGGCAGACGTTGACAAAATGATTGCAGATACTCAATAAATACCAAAAAAGGGATTTCCACTCACAGGTATGGGTCTCATGAGACCATATAAAGAGAGAACTATAACGAGTCTGGATTCCATCAACCCCCCAAGTTAAGATAACTTAACGAGCAATGCCATTCACCACAGCCAAGGAACCCACTGCAGATCGGGGACAAGCCTTTACTACATTCATCCTTTGGGGTCATCCTTTGCTACGGTCAATTAGCTCCTAGGGACCCTCCTCAGTCCCTACACCACCTGCTGCCATGTGAGTTGGGCAGTGCCCTTCTGGTCACGACCCCCACTACCCCCCTCCTGCATACATGGATGCATACGTGGATGCATACATGGATGCGTGATACCCCCACCCTCACCACCATCAGTAGCCATGTCTCTTCTCCCATGTCCCCGACGCTGCAGGCCCTCCCCAGGAGCAACAAGAAAGGCAAGCAAAAATGAGAGCCAGGCAACTTCCTAATTAACACTCTTGGAAACAGCAGGACCTCCCCTGCTCACAAATGAAGAGAGGCACTCACAGCCTCAGGGTCTTTTTCTCATTTGTCTCCATTTAAAGGCTTCAGTGTGGACTGAGCAACTGACGGAGGGAGGCAGCATGCTGGAATGCAGGTGGCTGTGGACTGAGCTGGGGGGCAGGGCTCCAAATCACAGTACTCCTGGAACAAGCTGCTATGGGGCCTGGACAAAGCTCTCCACTTATATGGGACTCTGTTTCCTCACCACAAAGCGGGGAATTAGCCCAGAGCAACCCAGGACCTTATGACTTAGTTCTCATGCCTGGCCTCCACCTCTTGCAGGTTCTACTGTGTTATTGTTAGGTGCCAGCAAGTTGGTCCCAATTCATAGTGACCCCATGTGACAGAGGAGCACTGCCCCATAGGGTTTTCTAGGCTGTAGTCTTTATGCGGGCAGATCACCAGGTCTTTCTCCCTCAGAGCCTCTGGGTGGGTTCCAATCACCAACCTTTCAGTTAGCAGCAAAGCCCTTAACCATTGTTCCACCAAGTCTCCTAGGTTCTACCATGGAGTTTAGCTAATAACTCTCCTCCTTCTTTCATCTCTATCAGGGCTTCGTTCGCCTCCTTCTTTAGCTCTAAATTACCCCATTGTTCATCAGGATAACCTGAGGAGCTTTAGAGAAGTCTGATTCTGTTGGTCTTGGTAAGGATTAAGCACCAGCTTTATTTCAGACAACTCTAACGTTCCGACAAGAGCGAGACACCGCTCAACAAGTAAATAGGACTGGGGATCCTCTCTGGAGGCAGAAGAGACCGCCCCCCCCCCACTCCAATTCTCAGGCTTTTCTTTCTTGGGTCCTACCCACAAAAACCCAAATTACAGTACAAGAGAGACATATTATGATTTTCAGGTGTCTATCTGTGCCTTTCTTCTAATCTAGATTACTCCCCCCATTCCTTTTCTTCTTTAAACCCCTCCTCTATGAAGTCTTCCACAATCCCCCTATTGTTGTCGTTAGTTGCTGTCAAGTCAGTTCTGACTCATGGTAACCTTGTGTATAACAGAACAAATACTGCCCGGTCCTGTGCCATCTTCATCTTCATTGGTATGTTTGAGTCTAGTCAGACAATATTCTGTTCTGATCCATAAGATTTTCATTGGCTGGTTTTCAGAAGTAGATCTCCAGGCCTTTCTTCCTAGTCTGTCTTAGCCTGGAAACTCTGCTGAAACCTGTCCACCACACAGGCCCTTGCTGGTATTTGAAATACCAGTGGCATAGCTTCCAGCATCATAGCAACACACAAGCCACCATAGTACAACAAACTGACAGATAGGTGGTTGTCTTAGTTATCTAGTGCTGCTATAACAGAAATGCCACAAGAGGATGGCTTTAACAAAGAGACATTTATTCTCTCACAGTCTAGGAGGCTACAAGTCCAAATTCAGGGCACCAGCTCCAGCGGAAAGCTTTCTCTCTCTGTGGGCTCTGCAGGAAGGTCCTTGCTACCAATCTTCACCTGGTCTAGGAGCTTTTCAGTGCAGGGACCCTGTGTCCAAAGGACCATCTCTGCTCCTGGCACTACTTTCTTGGTGGTATGAGGTCCCCGCATGTCTCTCTGCTCTCTTCTCTCTTTTATATCTCAAAAGAGATTGACTCAAGATACAATCTAATCTTGTAGATTGAGTCCCGCTCATTAACATAACTGCCTCTAATCCTGCCTCACTAACACCACACAGGTAGGATTTATCACACAGAGGAAAATCATATCAGATGACAAAATGGTGGACAATCACACAATACTGGGAATCATGGCCTAGCCAAGTTGACACACATTTTGGGGGCACACAATTCAACCCATAACAGTGGTGGACAACCCCCCATAACAGACAAATTAATCCATCTTTCCACAGCCATCATTGCTTATTCGTTTGTCTAGCTCTTGCCGCCTCTGTCTTACCTTACATTCAGCTGTATCTGCACTCCTCTCTAGACTGTACATTCTTTAAGGAAGGATCTGTGTCTTATTTATCTTTTCGTCCTCCTTACACCAAAGTCTTGCATAGTGCTTTGAACATAACAGAGGTTCAGAGTGTAGTTGGGGAAATAATAGTAATGTACATGAAATGGCCAAAGAATAATATGAAATACATATATTGTAGATAGGTAACAGGTACATGCAAAATAGCCTTAGACTAGGAGTCAGAAAGGCGGCTGCTGGTCCCAGCTCTGTAAAGTTCAGGCAAACCTGTAACATCTCAGTTGTTTTTTTTTTTTTTGTTTCCCATCTGTAAAAGCAGGCAGTAGGACTCAACCATCCCTCGGCCCCATCTCCGGCTCTCATGTTCTGTTTCTCTCATTCCAAGCTCCTAATGCCTCTAGGCATTCATAACAGCAGCCCTGGATCCTCGCTCCTTGAAGAATGGGCACCTGATCAAAATCAGCATTTTGTGTTTTTCAGCCTGGAAAAGCACCAGGATACACAGGAGTGGAAGTTTCCCTTCCCTTCTAAGAACATGTTTGCATGTATATGGGTGCGTGTATGCATATACATGCGTGTCCATGTGTGTAACGTGTGTGCACTCACATACACCATGCCTTTCTTGGCCCATCCCAACCCTCCACCCTCATATTTTACAAAATCAAGGCAGGTCCCAAAGCGACACCAAAGATGCTTCTGAAGTGGACGAAAACATAATAGAAGCAAAAGAACCATGCTAGGTGGCATTATATTAAAAACTCCCATGACGCAAACTCTTCCAGAGCTAAAGTCCCCTGCCTTTATCTGGAGGGGGAAAAAAAGAAAGAAAAGAAAAACCTTGATTTTTCTGCCAGTCAAGAGCTGCTGGTTCAGCTTTCCTCTCAGCTAGGACTTCTTAGAGCAGTAGACGAGGAGGTATGGTGTTGGCAGTCAGTTTAGACACTAGCTAAGGTAAAGGATACTTGCTAGCTGCTTGCCGATAGCTTTTTTCTTGGTAACAGAACCAGAATCCTGACTTTTAACCTGGGCACCCAGCTAAAAGATGATGCGCTCTAGACTCCCTTTTAACTAGTCTGGCCATAAACTAAATTCTGGCCAATGAGACAGAAATGTTGTATGAAACTTCCAGCAAAACTCTTTAAAGGGGAAGAACCAAGCCTGCTTACCCTCCTTCCAGATGCTGGAGGTAATGGCTGGAGCTTCAGGAGCCATCTTGGACCAAGAGGTAAACTTCAGAAAGGAAGACATATACGGTGAAATGACAAGATAAAAAGAGTGCTGGTCCCTGATATGGAAGCAGAATTTCTATACCAGCCCTCAACTGCTTGCCTTTGATTTATTTTATATGAGTCGTTGTTAAATCACTGTTTTGGGGGTGTCTGTTACTTGCTGTCAAACCTAATCCAAACTGATTCTGCGGATGAAATGGACAGGACACTGAGCTGGAGTGAGGATACAGGTTCTTTTCTTACGTCTGCCATTGAGGGGTTGCCTGTGAACTTGGGGCAGTCTCTAAATTCTCCAGGCCTAAATTTCATCAACTATAAAATGAATCCAGACAGGGAAAGAAATGTATTACAACTTGAAGAGTTCATTTCTAAACTACAGACTTTTGTTGAAAACTTCCAGAAGTAGCTGAGGACTGACCAGCTGGAGAACCGACTTCGAGCCACCAGTGAGGGCATTTTTAATCAGCAGGGATTTCATAAATACTATCGGAAGGACGGAAGCCCTGGTGGTACAGTGGTTAAGAGCTATGGGTTCTAACCAAAAGGTTGGCAGTTTGAATCCACCAGACACTCTTTGGAAACCGTATGAGGCAATTCTACCTGTCCTACAGGGTCGCTATGAGTTGGGATCAACTCGACGGCAACTTTTTTTTTTTTTAATCAAAGTGACAGCACTAGGGGCACTCAAGAAATCCAAGGCCACAAACTTCAGAATCAGGTAAATCTGACTTCAGATCCCAGTGCCACAACTGACTAACTCTGAGACCTTGGACAAGTCACAAGACCTCATCCATAAAATGAGGTGAACACAACCAAACCTCACAGGGATGTTAGTGGATTCATGAGAGTGGAAATGTCAAGCTCCCACGGGCACCAAGGTTGCACAGTTAATCAATGTAGATTGTGCTAAAGGAAACCGGGTGCCGGGAGAAAAGGCCAGATGCTCTGGGCAATTGCCCTCTGTCCCGGATGGGGACCACTAACCCCATTGTGCCCCCACTAAGCCTTGTGAATGGAAAAAGACAGTCCAGGTTTCGTTTATCACCACAAAGGAAAAGAAGGGGGAATCATGAGAGAAAGAAAGATAAAATTGGAGGCACTGAGATTTGGGTTTGTGAGCTCTTCAGCAAGAAAACAAATATCTTTATTGGCTGCGGACAGTCTGCCAATCAGCCACGAAATTACCAGCTTCTCTCTCCTCCCAGAAGGGCCTCCGCGGCTGCACACAAAAGCTGCTGAAGGAACTTCGGGACCCGGAGAATAAAAGCCCCTCTCTGCCTAGCACTTTTTTTTTTTTTTTTTTTCTGCCTAGCACAGGCTGATTTGCAATGCATTGCTTCAGCATAATTTCCCGACTCTGCAGCCTCACAAAGGCGTTTCTGTCCCTATCTGCGAGTTTAATAATTCTATTTCCTACACCTTGCATTCATAATGCATCCTCCCAACATGGGCTTGGGCTGGGCACTGGCCTCAGGCTTCAGGCTTGTCAGCTTCCCTCTCGAGGGCCCTGGGCTGGAAAACCATTTATTAGACAATTTAGCCTCTTCCAAGGATGCAGCAGCAGAAGGTAGGCTGCCTGACCTCCTTGAAATGTACCTACCTTGCCTTCACACCCCTTCACCCCATTTCTTTAACATTCCTTCTACACACCCACTATGTGGTATGGGGCACCGAGGATTCATTGGTAGAATTCTCACCTTCTATGCGAGAGGCCCAGGTTTGATTCCTGGCCAATGTGCCTCAGGCGCAGGCACCATTTGGCTGTCACTGAAGGCCTGCGTGCTGCTGTGTTTGCTAACAGGTATCGGCAGAGTTTCCATACTAAGAGGGACTAGGAAGAAAGACCTGGAAGTCTACTTCCAAAACTTAACAAATGAAAACCCTATGGATCAAAGCCGTCTGATCCAAAACTGATCATGGGGATGATGCAGGGCTGGGCAGCACGGGATCTGTTGTGCGCGGGATCACCACGAGTCGGGGGCCCGCCCGACAGCCGTTAACAACGCCCCTACGTGGTACATATTGTCCTCGGCACTCTAAGACCTGGTTTCATATCTCCAAAAGCGTAGTCTTTGACAAGGTGATATACATATATGTAGAAAGAGGTGGGCTTCAATATGAGATGTGCACTTGATCGCAACTCTAGGAGGGTTGGGACCATGTCTTTTTAGGTCCACTTTTATGTCTCTGGTGCTTGACAATATTTGCATGTAATAAGTGCTCAATTATATTTGATGAATATTGAGTGAATAAATAAATGAACACAATGACCTATAAGTATAGTGAAAAGAGCTTTTGTTTTGTTTTGCTTAGTGGGGGATAGAGACAGCAGGCGTCACAGGAGGCCTATAGCACAAGTAGTTGTTGAGCTGGCCTAGGAATGTATGAGTACAGTTTCACAGAAAGAGGCAGAGAGTGGAAGAAGAAACACCCTTCTGACGTCAGAGCCTCTATGAGGGTAGGAAGGATGTTGGGAGCCTGGGGGACCAGAGGCCCTGTAAGCATAGGGTTCAGGGGTAGGGAAGTGAGCTAGAAAAATAGGTTGGGTGTGGCGATTCAAGACTTGTACTCCAGGCCAAGAACCAGAAAGGAGCCAGACAAACCTAAGCTTGAGTCCTAGCTCCATCACATATCAGCTGTGTGACCTTGGTTAAGGTAGCTAACCTTGCGGAGCCTCAGTTTCCTCTTCTATATGGTACAGCTACCTTACAGCATCGTTGTGAGGATGATAAGAGAATGGTAAGGCTCGCAAAGCACTTAGCACAGTGCCAGGCAAATCTGATTCCTTAGGTCTTGGGCAGAAGCCAGAATCTGTCTTTAACAGGAATTTTGGTTATTCTGATTCAGGTGTCTCTGAGATGAGTAGAAAATTATGTGACTGTGATGGAATGCCATCTCCCCTCTCCGTTCTGGCTGTAGCAAACGCCAGCAAGTCGTGCTCTACCTTAACCTTCCAGGAAGATATAACCCAGGTAATCATGCACAAAGGGCTGTGAGCACAGCACCTTGCTGGCTGACCCAGGCAGAGGAAAGTCAGGTGAGGGATCCCATAATGGCTTCTGGGGACAGCGTGGGACCAGACACTTTACTTAGCTAGGCAGCCCACACTTCCTTTCTTAATTGACCTTTCTCTTGCACATTTTGCTTCCTTCAGACAGTGAGAATGGAGACCCTTTTCTTCCTCTTCTCCTCTACCGAAGGTGATGATCTCGTAGACAGCTTTCTTGCTGATTCTAATGAACCCTTCTTATCCTTCTTTGCATCCCCCAGGGGACCAATCACAGTGCTGGGTCCAGAGTAAAATTGTGAGGAATTAGATCTGGAATGTACTCTTGACTCTACCCTCATTTTACAGATAAGCCCAGAAATGCACTGTGACTTGCCCAAGGTCACACAGCAAGTTAATGGCCAAAGCCATGGGAGCTCAGTGCAGATTTGTTAGCAGACTGCTTCTGCCTGTATCAGTTAGGAAGCTTCTAGCTACGAGTAACAGAATTCCCAACTTCAATGGGCTGAAGCAATGAGAATTTTAAATATACATTATAACAACAAGCCCATTTAGTTCAGGTGATCAGCATCAAAAAGCCAGGTTCTTTCCTCTCTCTGCTCTACCATCTGCAGTGTGTTGGATCTGTCCTTAGACTTGCCTCCTCATTATCATAAAGTGGCTGCAGCAGCTCCAAGCATCACGTTCTCACACAATAATGCCCCTCAAAACATAGGATGTCCCACCTTTGTACCCATTTTTGGGTGAGAAATATAAGAATCCCCTGCAAGCTGCATTGTGTCTCACTGAAAGAGGTAGAAAGAGGCAGAGGGTGGAAGAAACACCCTGCCAGAGGACAGAGTTCAGTGTGGTTAGCTGGCTCCCTACATGACTTGTCCTCTGGGTCTGGGAAAGCAGCTTTCCCTGAGGTGCAAGAGTGTAGGAAAGCTGGACAAAGTAAAGGTTCTGCCAGCAAAGAGAAAGTTGTACACAGAATGGGATACAGGCAACCAACAGCTGGACATGCTGCCTAGGTATGACGCTGCTCCCAGGGACAATTAGGAGACAGCTTTTACTGGAATGCAAGCATTAGTCAGCATTCATAACAACACGTCTCTGCTTTGCCCCTTCTTTGCCAAGAGCACAGGCACAGAAGTCAGCCAGGATCAAATCCTGAGTAGCTGTGTCAGATGAAGCAAGCAGCATATCTTCGCAGAGCCTCAATTCATTCAGCCACCTGAGAGCAGGAGCTGTAGCCTAGCCAACTCTGCACCCCAACACTTAGCATAACGCCCCAACGCATAGTTACTCTCTGCTGTCAAGTCGATTCTGACTCATGGCAACCACATATGTTACAGAGTAGAACTGCACTCCATAGGGTTTCTTGGCTGTAATCATTATGGAAGCAAATTGCCAGGCCTTTCTTCTGCAACACCACCGGCTAGGTTCAAACCACCAATTCTTATGCGAGTAACCAATCACAAACTGCTCGCACTACACAGGGACCTCCAACACATAGTACCAAAAAAAAAAAAATCTCAATTCTGATTCACAGTGACTCTAAAGGACAGAGTAGACCTGCCCCATAGGATTTCCAAAACTAAATATTTACCAAAGCAGGCTGCTGCGTCTTTCACCCGCTAAGTGGCTGGCGAGTTCAAACCGATGACCTTTTAGTTAGCAGCTGAGTGCTTTAACCACTGCGCCACCAGGGTTCCTTAGTAGATGCTCAAAAAATGTTGTTGAGCAAGTGAATAAATATGCAAGCCTAGGTAATTATACCTGTCTTGCAGGACTGTAATTGGGATCCAGCGTGATAATGTAAAAAAAAAAAAAAAAAAAAAAGCATTCTGTATAAAAGTGAAAGAAGGTCTTAATATCTTCATTATTCCCCTCTCTTCTCTCCACCCCAAAAGTCTGACACCATACAAAGAGTTCCCCAGCAGATAGGACTCACTAGCCTGGCTTAGAAAGCTTGGGGGTGAGTGGAGTGAAAACGTCAGAAAACAAGTCCAGATCAATGCCTGCGGAGTGTTCTGGAATTGACCCTCTGGTCCCTGGATCTTCAACATACCCTTTGTTCCCGTGATCTATGTCACAGCACAACATCAGATTGACAGAGGCATCTGCCCCCATCAAACGTCCCTACTATTCCTGGTATCACTCCCTGGCTCAGCCTTCCCCAGATCTACACATCAGCATTTGTTACTTCTCCACCCAGCCATGTGCATAAGGGTCTCATGACCCATTCTGCTAACCCTGGCCCCTTCTGAAGCTAAAGGATCTGCTCTCTCTCCCCTTTGATTTTGGCCTCACTCCTCAGGATAGGTGAGGTTGTGCTGCCAAAACAAAAAACCAAACCCAGTGCCGTCGAGTCGATTCCAACTCATAGCGACCCTATAGGACAGAGTTGAATTGCCCCATAGAGTTTCCAAGGAGTGCCTGGTAGATTCAAACTGCTGACCCTTTGGTTAACAGCCATGGCATTTAACCACTACGCCACCAGGGTTTCCAGGTTGTGCAGTTACCAACCATTCCAAAATCTCAGTGACTTGAGACAACAGGCATTTGTTTCTGACTAATCTGCATCTTCAGTACTGGTTGGCATCAGGGCTCTGCTCCATGCAGTCATCCAGGGATCCAGGCTGACGAAGTTTCCACCAGGTTGTGACAGCACACCTCAGGATTCTCTGCCAGCAAAGGGGGAAAAAAAATGCACTCGAACTCTCAAATGCTCACATGTCATTTCTGGTTATACTCTATCCGCCAGAACTAGTCACAAAATCCTGACCAACTTTTTCATGTGATCAGGATAGGGAGAATTGGAAATACTAGTGAGCATAGTAATGTCTATCAAACTCATACCTTCAAGTAAGAGACGCTCTAGCTAATAACCGTGACCCATCCCCAACTAGGACAGCTCCCGGGTTCCATTCTACCCACCACGACCACAGGAAACCTAAGATGTACTTAAACATTTGAAACATACACACTCAACAATAGGCCAAGGGTCACCATGATTTCTAAATCAATCATTTTGGTATTTTTCTGGCATCTTCTATTTTTCTGCCTCTCCTATAGAGGCTGGGAGGACCAACAGGGGAAAGCTATCACCCCGCCATGCCCCCAACCTCCATGATGGCATAATAGCCTAGACTGGGGATCCCTTATATGTACTCACTGTTCCTCCTCCCGGAGCCCAAGTCCCACCTTGGCCAAAGGACTCAAAGGTAAATAATTCAAGCCAAGACACACTGTCCTGCTGCTGCCGTGGCGGAGGATTTACTGCGCACATTGCTCATGCTCCTCTCGCTGCCACAAGAAAAATTGCAAGTTGATCCACAGGACCTGACTCCCTGCTCAGACTTCTCCTGGGCTGCTGCTGCTTCTCTCCGTAAGTAATGGCCAAGCCGGTGACAGCAGGATTTAGGTCTGGTGTTTTTTTGTGGGCGGGTGTTGGGTGTGGTACATGGAGAGCAGCAGTGTCACTAGCGGGAGTGTGGTGGGTGCAGACCGCACCAGGTGACACTGTCAGAGGGGGTGACACCAAAATGACTGTCAATAAAAATATCCCTGTGGTTAGTTACAGCAACAAAAACATTTTTCATAAGCCCCGTTTCCATGTATCAGATGTACCTACAAGGCTAAAACTCTGTGCTAATGTACTTTTTGAACCTTCTAGTGCACTCCTATAGGGTCTCTATGAGCCGGAACCAACTGGACAGCAAAAGGCAACGCACTTGAGTGAGAGCTGTCATTATTATCCAACGACAGTGCTGCTTTGAATCCCGTGGTTTCGTCTGCAGGCACTGCAAGCATGCGCTGTTGGTTCCAGTGCTCCCGGTGTTTTTACAGTTGCTGATTTTGTCAAAGTTCCTGGTGTTTTAGTTACAGTATTGTGCTAATTAGCATTTGTGAACGTATATCAATAACTTGTTTATAGAATGAAGTAATAATTAAAGGAATAGAAGGAGTGGCATATGGGAATCAGACTTTACAAGAAACGTTATTTAAAAAACATTACTAAGGATTCTTTATGGTCTGGTACTGGAGGAGGGGAGAAACGGTGACACTACAAGTGACTGCACTGGATGACACCAACCCTAGTGACACCACTGGTGGAGGTTACAAGAAGATTGAACTGTGGGAGGAGGAGAGGCTGAAAATGCGAGCCTCCACCACACGCCAGAAGGCTAGGCTACTGAACCAAAAGGCCCCACGAGAAATAGTCAAGCACCCTGCTGCTCAGTGGGCAGGAACTTCATCTTCTGTCTCCTTTACAGTAAGGGCTAAAAATATGAATGTTAGCCACCATCCTTGAACCCTTCTTTCCTACTAAGCACTATTCTAAGTGTTTTATATGCAACAACTCATTCGAATTAATTGGCATTAGGCTCAGCTTGAAGTGACAGCAAATCCAAAATAACAGTGGTTAAGTAAGAGAAATGTTTGTTTTCACTCCAGAGGTAGGTTGTCCAGGGCTGTTACGTACATCACAGTGTTCAGAACCCAGGTCCCTTCTATCTTGTTGCTCTGCCTGCATGGCCTCTACTTTCAAAATCATTCTATGCTCCGAGATGACTGTTCCAGCTCCAACACTATGTCTGAATTTCAGGAGAATTAAAGTAAAGGAAGAAGAGCATGTTCCCTGTCCTTAAGGGCATTTCCTAGAAACTACGCAAACTGCTTTCACTTGCATTCCATTGGCCTGAATTCAGTCACATGGCCACACTAGCAAGGGAGGCTGGGAAATGCAGTCTTTATTCCAGGCAGCCATATGCCCGACTAACGTTTGAAGGCTATTTCGGTTACCCAGTGGTTAAGCATTCAGCTGCTAACCAAAGGTCAGCAGTTCAAATCCACCAGTCGCTCCTTGGAAACCCTATGGGGCAGTTCTACTCTGTCCTATAGGGTTGCTATGGGTCAGAATCACCTCGATGGCAAGGGGTTTGGTTTGGTAGATGAAGCAGAGAGAAATGACTGAGGGACAAGTTTCAGTATCAGCCACATCATTAATCTCACAACAAGTCGATGAAGCAGTACCTTTATTAAGTGCCCATGAGAGATGAGCTGGGGGAAGTGCTGGTTCAGTGGTGGAAATCTCACCTTCCGAGCAGTAGAACCAGGTCCAACTTCCAGTCGATGCGCCTTATGTGCGGCCACTGTCTGTCCGTCAGTGGAGACGTGTGTGTTGCCATGATGTTGAACGGACTGAGACACACTAGGAAGAAAGGCCTGGGGATCTGCTTCTGAAAATTAACCAATGAAAACCCTTTGGATCACCATGGTCCAATTCACAACCAATCACGGGATGACGCAGGACCAGGTAGCATTTCATTGTGTTGTGCCTGGGGTCACCAGGAGTCCAGGGCTGACTTGATAGCAGCTAACAACAAGCAACAACAAAATGAGGTAACTAGCACACAAACTTTTTACAGGAAACATCTTGATCAAAATAATTCTTATCCTTCAAGTTACTAAATAAACATTAATGGCATTCTGCCTCGTAGTAATATTAAGTCTTTACCTCCCTCTCAGCCAACCACAGACACTATGAGCTGATTGAGGTCAGGGCCATATGTTTAATTCATTTCTCTCCCCGGTGCCTAGAATGGTGCCTGGTATAAAAGAATAAGTGTTGGTCATATTAGATAAACTTTAAGGAGTAAGCTGTGCCTGACCCAAGCCATGATGTTTTCAATCACCTCATATGCATATGAAACCTGGACAATGAATAAGGAAGATCAAAGAAGAGTTGTTGCCTTTGAATTATGGTGCTGGTGAAGATTACTGAATATACCATGGACTGCCAGAAGAACGAACAAATTTGTCTTGGAAGGAGTACAGCCGGAATGCTCCTTAGAAACGAGGATGGTGAGACTCTGTCTCACGTACTTTGGTTACGTTATCAAGAGGGACCAGTTCCTGGAGAAGGACATCATGCTTGCCAAAGTAGAGGGTCAGCGAAAAAGAGGAAGACCCTCAATTAGATGGATTGACACAGTGGCTGCAACAATGGGCTGAAGCATAACAATGACTGTGAGCATGGCGCAGGACCAGGCAGCGTTTCCTTCTGTTTTTCATAGGGTCACTATGAGTCGGAACCAACTCGACGGCACCTAACAACAACATATTAGATAAAATATAATCCTTTCTTTTGCTCTGTAATCATTCCCTTTATTATCAAAAGCCTATTAATCAAGGCAAATGCACAGACTCCAGAGTTTACTAGCAGTTACCAGGGGTGAGCAGGAGAGGAGATGGAGTGCTGAATTTCTGTTAAGGGTGATGAAAAAAATTGGTAACAAAAACTGGTGACAGAAGCACAACATGGGGAACGTAATTAAAGTCACTGAATTGTGTACGTAAAAATGGTTGAAGTGGTGAATGTTTTGTTACGTGTATTTTGCCCCAATAAAATTAAAACAAAAAACGATTACTTAGCTGTTACCTGGAGCCCTGGTGGCACAGTGGTTACGAGCTACGGTGAGCTACGGCTGCTAACCAAAAGGTTGGCAGTTCGAATCCACCAGCCGCTCCTTGGAAACTCCATGAGGCAGTTCTACTCTGTCCTATAATGTCGCTATGAGTTGGAATGGACTCCACAGCAACGCATTCGGCTCCGTTCGGGGGTTTCAGCTGCTCCCCGCACTTAGAGCTCGTAACTCCAGACACACAGACCTGGCACCCGCTCCCCAGGGGCTTACACTCTAAATTTGGGAGAATTTGAAATGGAAAGAATTGCCTTTACCCCTTTCCCCGTCTTCTAATCTGCAGACTAGAGACCTTGCTCGGCTGGTGGAGGAGCCCCCCCGCTCCCCGCCAGCTTTCTAGCCAGGAGAGAATGGATTCCTGCCTCCCTAGGGGGAGAAGCAGGGCTGCATCCACAAATGTGAAGCTGCAGCTCAGCACCCGTCGTGGGCCCACCACCCCCCAGAGCTGACAAGGCTGAGCAGTTCAGGCAGAGTTCATCTCAAGTGACTCCCTCATCACCCCACACTCAGCCCATTCTTTGCGGCATTTGCAATTTCTCTGCTCAGGGGGTCAAGTCTCCAGTGTGCCCTCCCTGAGTAATTGTGAAATTATTATGGTTGGTGATTTTAATTTAAATTGGATGGAGAAATGTCATCCTGCGGTCGACTCATTTGCTATGGATTTTCACTTAACCAAATTGATTAGTCAACCAACTAGACTTAACTTGAGAGTTGTAATCATTCATTATTAGATCTCATTTTTCTCAACGCACCCAGATGATGTCAAGAAATTAAAACTGCAGCAAAAACCAGCAGTGTCCTCTCATCAAGACAGGGGGTGTGCCTGTAAGGCCCCAGATATGAAATAGGCTCGGGAATCTGTGGCAAGAGGCAAGGGCCAGGCTCCTCAGAAGAATGACTGAAAGAAATGAGTTGGGCGTTTATCAAGAAACAGGAAACCAGACGGGCAGAAATTGCACGGTCCCATTTCCCTTTCCCATGGGTCCAACTTCTACTCATTCTTGAGTCATCTCAACCGCTACCTTTTTTTTGAGTCCTTCCATGACTTTCCAGGTGGAGTAATTTCCCCTCGTTTTCATTCCCATAGTATGTCTCTACTATAAGAATTAGCATGTTTTTATGCAATTATTGTTTAAATGGGTGCCTGTGTAGGCAAATGGTTAACACTCTCAGCTGCTAATCAAGAGGCTGGAGATTTGAGTCCACCCAGAGGCACCTCAGAAGAAAGGCCTGGTGATCTACTTTCGCAAAATCCGCCATGAAAACCCTGTAGAGCACAGTTCCACTCAGACGCACACAGGGTCACACACAGGTCGCCACGGTTGGAGTCGACTCGGTAGCAACCGGTTTGTTTTTTTGTTTCATTTTGTTTAAATACGTTTTTCTCTACTAAACTATGAGTTCCTTGAGGTCAGGGATCAGATTACACTGTATCCTGACTCCTACCACTGTGCTTAGAACAACATAGTAGGCACTCAGTAAACGCTTGTTGATGGTTTGAACGAATGAATTGCCTAATGGACAACGCATGCATTTAGGCACTGGAATGGATTCTCTAGACAAAGCAGAGTTCTACACTATGGATTCTTGCAACTGCGCAAGAATGGGAGAGAAACGGCTTAGCTGCTACAGGTATGCATCCAACTTAGAAGTTAGAGTGGACATTATGCTGACTGGGACTCACCTATACGCCTTGGTTGCCAGCAAAGCTAACGTGATAGTCAACTGATTCAGTTACACAAAAGGATATGTCCAGAAAAAAAGTGACAGTCATTTACTTCTGCCCCAGAGAGACTAACCTGGAGCCTCTCCTTAGAAGGACATTGCAGACTGGAGTCTGGAAAAGGAGGTCCTCTATGATCAGGGCCAGCTTCATGGGCATGCCAACTGTGCAGTTACACAGGGTCCCACATGCAGGAGGATCTTGTGCTTGGATTAACGATCTGCTGCCACTATCTTGAAATTCTTAATAATTTTTTCACAAAGGACCCCATGTTTTCATTTTGTACTAGGAGGCCTCACAAATTATGTAGCTGACCATGCATTTGGTGGTGGGACCTGAAACTGTGCCATAAGAGAAATGGCTGGAGAACCTACAGTGTTTTACCTGGAGAAAGGAGGACTCAGCAGGAACGTCCTAACTATTTTCAAATGCCCAAAGACAGTCATGTGAGAGAGGAATGAGACTGCTTCTGTGCTGCCTCAGAGGACAGAGCCAGAACCTCTGGGTCGAGGCTCAGTTAGGTTTGGTGTTGGTGTTGAAGGTAGGCTGGAGAGCACCTTGTATTGACTGAAAAAAAAAAAACCTTGCATTGACCAAAACTACTTATAAATGTCACCTGGGAGGTGGTGTGCGGTCCATCAGCAGAGGTATTCAAGCAGAAACTGTATTTGGCATAGGATATGCAGAGAAGAGGCTGAGGTATCAGATGGGGTCTGGACTGAAGGGTTCCAACAATCCCTTCCAGCACTTTGATCCCATGCTTCCCAGGTGTCTTAGTTTCCTAGTGCTGCTGTAACAGAAATACCATAAGTGGGGGCTGTTAAAAAGAGAAATTTATTTTCTCACAGTTCAGGAGACTCTAGGGAAAAGGCTCACTCTCCGTCAGCTCTGAGGAAAGACCCTTCTTTCCCTCAGCTGCTGTGGCCCAGGCATTCCTCGGTTCCTTGGCAATATCCATATGGCATCTATATTCCCCCCATTTGTGTTTGCTTGACTCTGTGTCTATGCTGCTCCTTATAACCCAGAAGTGATTAGGTTTAGGGCACACCCTATACTGATATGGCCTCATTAGCATAACAAAGAAAACCCTATTTCCAAAGGGAATTACATCTACAGGCATAGGTGTTAGGATTCCAATACATATTTTAGGGGCACACAATTCAAACCACAACACCAAGCTATGCAACCCCCTTTTCTAAAGCAGAATAGAGGTGGGTGGAAGGAAGTGGAGAGGCATCCAGGAGAGTGGAGGCGGAGAGAATCTACTGTTTGGGGTAAGTAGATGTAGACCTGGGACCTTTGATTTATAGCAGCTGCAGCCAGAAGAAGAAAGAGGTGGCTTCACACTGGTCCTCCCTCTAAGACCTTTTTCAACAATCTTCCCTTCTGTTGCCAATGCAGGAGTTTAGCGTCCATGAGTAGTTACCTTGGCAACTGGTCAGCACTTTTCTACCCCACCATTATCCAACAAATACATTCCAGATGGATTTATCCCCCACTCCAGATGTATCTGGAGGCTGAGGAGAAGCCAGGAGTGGCTAAAGAGGAGTTACCGCCAGGATCAGCCCTCGAAGTTGTCCTAAGTGGCTTTGGTCCAGGAAAATCCAGGGAGTCTCAACACATGAAAAATAAGTCCTGGGCCAATCGCTTCCTTCCTGGCTCCTAGAATCATTTTTCCAGCCCTGCTGTCTGCACACCCCGTGGGAGCTATTCATTAACAAGGGTGAGAAATGCCTAAATTACACCTCTGGTTCATGTCCAACTCATTCAGATGGTAAGAAAGTGAGATAACTCACTCTCGCATCATTTCAATTATTATCATTCAGCCATTTCCTCTTCAGCCCAGAGAGGCCATTGACCAAGGGACCAAAAGTGCACCCCCCACACACCATTTCTGCATCCCACACCTGACCCCTGGGCCCCTCCTTCTCATTTCTGTTTTCTTTAACAATGGATTCTTTGTTTCCTTTTCTTTCTGCTCTACCTGGGCACTTGATTCTATCTGTCTCTGCCTCCTTAGGAGATCAACAACATTGAACCCTTTTGATTTTTTTTTTTTTTACCCCCCCTGGAGAAGAGCAGCTCCTGCTCTCACTCACTGCAGGGAGTCGGCAGCGCAACTGGTCCCCTCCTCCTTCCCCACCCCACCCACCCATCACCACCTCCAACTTCAGACTGGCTCAAACTGCCACCCTTTGGGGAAGAGCAGAAGGCAGAAAAGAAGGGGCACTAAACAAAGGCTTTATTCAAACCCTCGCATGCTAACATCTCCAAAAATCTTTTAACGGAGACCCTCATTTCCCTCCAAGAATCAATGCATTTTAATTCCTACAAAGATATTTGTCTGCTGCTCCTTCCTTCAAGGCGCAGAGACACGTTTAACAAAACAAGCCTGCCTCGTGTGGAGACAAACGTGCCGGCTTCTCCCTGAAATTACTGGAAGTTCATTTTGAAAAGCCGTCCTGTTTTCTGGGAATCAATGCACATCAACTAAAATCAATAGCTTCTCCGTGCGGATGGGCTGAGACACCAAACTGATCTGGCGTTCCGGTGCATTTGTATCCAAATCTAGACGTTCTCAACAAGTCAATGAATTTAAGCATCTGCCAGTGTCTTTTCACTTAAAACTAATCTGTTTGCTGATCGGACTGTACATTTTCAGAGTGCGTTGTAATATACTCTGTGTGCTTACCAGATCAAGTGTACGTTAACTCAAATCAAAATATTTCCACTTAACTTAAAATTGAGTTTGTCCCAACTTCAGTAAGGCTCACGGGAATTAACCCTAGCCAATAGTCCGTTAGCCCAGGTCCAAGTTTTCTCTCTTTCCTAGAACACAAGGCCTGATCCCCTCCATCTGACTCCAAGGGTGTGGTCTTGCTGGGGCTGACTGATGAGGTCTGGAACAAAGTGTTTCTTGCTTCTGTGGATCATAAACTCCAGGACTAGAAGGCACCTTGAGGGATTTATTTGGCCCACACTTCTGCCTCCAAAACTCTGTTGTTGTTGTTGTTGTTGTTGTCGTTGTTGTTGTTGTTGTTGTAAGCTGCCGTCAAGTTGGCTCCTAATTCATGGCGACCCCATACACAATGGAACAAAACATTGCCTGGTCCTGTACCACCCCCATGATTCTGCACCATCTCCAGGATCAACTGTGGATCAAATGGTTGTGATCCATAGGGATTTCACTGGCTCATTTTTTGGAAGTTGATCATCAGGCCTTTCTTCCTAGTCTGTCTTAGTCTGGAAGCTCTGTTGAAACCTGTTCAACATCATAACAGCACACAAGCTTCCACCAACAACTGGGTGGTGGCTGCCCATAAGGTCCATTGGCTGGAAGTCAAACCTGGGTCTCTGGCATGGAAGGAAAGCTACCACTGAGCCACTAATGCCTTATTCCAAAATTCTAGATTCCCTCTAAGGCATTCTGCAGAAGGAGGCCACTGTGCTGTTCCCAGAGCGCACACAGGAGAGTCCCTCTTCAGTCACTCCTTCCTGTATGGCATGCTGTTCAGTCAAGGGCTGTTCTCTAACGAGGCACTTATACAGCATCTACTATATGCAAGGCTTCATGGAGATTCAAAGAAGCAAAGGGTTTCTACCTTCAGGAGCATATTGTTTGGTGGTGGTGTCAGTCCACAAGTATTTCTTAGCATGTAACTGTTGTCTTAGTTATCATGTGCTGCTGTAACAGAAATGCCACAAGTGAATGGCTTTAACAGACAGAAATTCATTCTCTCATAGTCTAGGAGGCTGGAAGTCCAAATTCAGGGTGTCAGCTCCAGGGGGAGGCTTTCTCTCTGGGTTGGCTCTAGGAGAAGGTCTTTGTTGTCAACCTTCCCCTGGTCTAGGAGCTTCTCCCCACAGGGACCCCTCGTCCAGAGGATGCATTCCCCTCTTGGTTCTTCATTCTTGGTGGTAGGAGGTCCCCCTCTCTCTTCTCACTTCTCTCTCCTTTTATCTCTTGTAAGATAAAAAGTGATGCAGGCTACACCCCAGGGAAACTCCCCTTACATTGGATCAGGTCTGTGGCCTGAGTAAGGGTGTTGCATTCCACCCTAATTCTCTTTAACATAACCGAATCTTGTCTCATTAACCACAGGCAAAGATTAGGATTTACAACACGTAGGAAAATTATACCAGATCACAAAATGGAGGATAACCAGATAATACTGGGAATCATGTCCTAGACAAGTTGGCACATATTTTTGGGGTACACAATTTAATCCATGACGCTTGTCCAGTTTTAGTGCCTAGGCATGGGGAGACAGTGATGAACACATCAGACAAAGTCCATTCCCTGACTCCCTCCGAGAAAAATATTAAGTAAATCAGTACAAGAAACCAAGGGTCAGGGGCTATACCTACTGCACAGTAGACCCTATGCCAGGCACTTTCATCTTCATTTACAGCAATTTATTTAATCCGCACAAGTTTATAAAGACTTGCTGATATCCCCATTTTGCAGATGAAGAAACTGAGACTTACTTTTTGCTTAACACCTCCGTGAGAAGAGTCAGTGGCGCTTGCCCTATGTAAGCAAATTATTACGTTCAGAGTCATGACGCAAACCCAGAACTCACCTGTGCCTTCCCCACTAGGCCACCTGCCTCACACGCAAAGTGAGTTAACAGCACAGGCCATTATATGTTCCCAGGAGCAAGTCAGAACCGGAGAGACAGTGGGTACTATCTGGATTTAGAAGAGGGTGAGAGCTGAGGGCTCAGTTTGTATCAGGGAATGCTTCCCAGAGGAGGTGGCTCTGTAGCCGAGTCTGTGAAACACTAAGGAAGGGGAAGGCACAGCCAGAGCAAGTGCATAGAGGTGGGAGTAAATACTGTTTGAGGGGGAGAAGGAGAAGACCAGGCCAGGCTCAAGTATCTACTTTGTGTAGGGGAGATATAACAGAGGAGCCTGGATAGGAAGCAGGAAACGAGGTCCTGGAAGATCTTGAATGACACACTATAGACGTCCTGTTGGATTGGACTCCAGGCTCCAAAACTATTGCTGGTGTTCCAGGAGCTGACAGGCAAGAAATCACCTCTGGTGCCCAGGCAAACCCCATCCAGGCCTCCCTTCTCCAGCAGGGCCCCATCTGCCCCACTTGCCCCTAATACTAGTGGTTCTGGGAATGCTGCAGAGGGAGGCTGGTCCCCAGCACTAAGAAGCCTCTGGGCATCACCATGGAGATGCTACATAGGCCGCCAGCAGCACAAAAGGAGTCTCGAGCTCCCAGGCTCACCTGGGACTCAGAGCTAATGAGGAGGTAGCCAAAGTGTTTCATTTTCTCTCTTCTTGCTCTCTCTGAAAAAGGAGAGGCAATTTACTCAGAAAAACAAACCCTACCCTGCCCCTGTAAGACTCCGATAAGCCCACCCTTCTTTGGCGTCTCGCCTCCTCCTGCATCTGGGAGTCCACAAGAAGAAATCCCTAAGAGAGAGCAAGGGATGGAGGACCAACAGGAAGCCTAGGGCTGCTGCCTTTTCTCCTACCCATACGGAGGGCCAGGCTCGGAGCCATATGTAGGTAATGCGACGGTAAGCCGCTACCTTCAGAATCACTTGTTTCGGAGGTCTGGAAAGCAGATAACCTCTGTAGGTGACCACAGGCCTGGGTCTTTGATGTTGGGATAAGTAAAAGAAATTGGGAATGCCAGGGTGCCTTCAACACCATCCCCACTCAGCAGTTCTATTGTGGATTAAGAATCCCAAGGCAGCCAATCCCCATTTAGCAGCCCAGGGAATCCTATCTATACGTGAAAGGACCAGGATTGTCCTTGGAGAGTAAGGAACCCACCTCTGAATGGCGGAGGGAGAAGAGCAGAGAGGGGATGATGGTGCCAGGACACCCAGGAACAGACAGGGCTTTAGGCAGAATGTGGAAAGACTGTGGTTTCTGTGTCAGAGAAGGAGGAGTCTGGGAGTGTCTCCACCCAGCAAGCAATCTTCACACTTGCACTGTCGTTCTCTTCTGCAAAGGGGTGAGAGGAGGGGAGGAGGAGTGGGGGCACCAAGAGAGGAAGCAGGCGGGAGAAGTGAGAAATCCAGCATCTTCGGGCCTGCCCAGCACTGCCGGCTTCTCTGCTGTGTGCGATACCTCATCTCACAGTCATTAGAGAGAACCCACAGGCAGGATGGAAGCCGGACACCACGAAGGGCGGGAAAATGGAGAAAAGGGATGCAAGCAGACATACATGTGCCTATACATCTGCGGAGAGAAGGCCCCCAGGCTGGTGCCATCCCAGCCCCCAAGTTCCCAGAACCTTTGGAGAGGCAAATGGACTCGCACAATTTTTATTACTTCAAAAGTCCTCGTGTCGGGCTTTTTTCTTTCCCTGTCTCCTTCTAGAGCAAGATGGCAAAAGGAATCCGACTTCCCCTCCAGAGGCTTGTAGCCCAGACAGACCCAACCACTTTGTCTTGGTTACCTGGTGCTGATGCATAAAAAAATACCACAAGCAGGTGGCTTTAAAGAACAGACATTTATTTTCTCACAGTCTAGGAGCCAAGAAATCCAGTTTCAGAGTGTGGCTCTTGCGGGGGAGGTCCTCCTTTGTCTGTTCTAGCTTCTAGTAGCTGGCAGTCCTTGGGTTCCTGGGCTTGTAGACATATATCTGTCTTCATATGGAGTCTTCCCACTGTGTGTGGCTCTGTGTCTATCCTGCTCTTTTTATATCTCAGAAGTGATTAGATTTAGGACCTAACCTACTCAGATGGCCCTGGTGGCATAGTGGTTAAGAGCTTGGCTGCTAACCAAAAGGTCGGTAGTTTGAACACACCAGGTGCCCCTTGGAAACCCTATGGGGCAGTTCTCTTCTGTCCTATAGGGTCAGCTATGAGCTGGAATTGACTGGACAGCAACAGGTTTTTTTTTCCTTTCTGCTCTCATAATGGCCCTGTTAACATAACAAAGGAAAGAATATTTCCAAAAGGGGTCATACTTACAAGTATAGGCAGTCCCCAGGCTACCAATGAGATCTGTTCCTAAGTCTATCTTTAAGTTGTATTTGTAGGTAAGTCGGAACAGGTACATACATATGGTTCTTATCTAGAGTCAATCGGTCAAATGTTTTTCTTAGTATACAGTATATATTTTACCTTTCTATGCATATGAAGGAACCCTGGTGGCACAGTGGTTAAGAGCTCAGCTACTAACCGAAAGGCCAGCAGTTCGAATCCACCAGCCACTCCTTACAAACCCTATGGGGCAGTTCTACTCAGTCCTAAAGGGTTGCTATGAGTTGGAAACGACTCGACAGCAACAGGTTTGGGTTTGTTTTTGGCTTACGCATATGAAACACTCAAGAAACACTTCCAAACCACACAGTGTTTTCATGAACATCACAAAGTAGTGTATGTGTTTGTTATTATGAACCACTGTAAGTATTTAACTCAAATTTTTAATGTAATAGGCTTTGTGGCAGTCAGTTCTTAAATACGAGTTGTCTGTAAGTCAGATGTTTGTAACCCGGGGACTGCTTGCACAGGAGTTAGGATTTCAACACATGTTTTGGGAGATACAATTCAATCCTTAGCACCCATCTAGCTCATGAGCAAAGAGTAATAAACTGGGAGCCTGGGGGAAGAGCACATCCCAAGAATAATTACAGCAGAAAGAAACGTTTGCTACTTAAAGTGTGAGTCAGACCCTGACCGCCCTGTACATGGAACCCTGCAACAGTTCCCATCTCACTCACAGGAAAAACCCAAGTTCTCACATCAAGGCCCTGTGAAGAAAGCACTCCCCCAGCCAACCTTCCTAGCCTCTCTTGTTATGTTCCCTCTCACCTGCTGTGCTCCAGGGTCCTGGGCCTCCTTCTTGCTTTGCAAACACAGCAGAGGTCAGAGGCACTCGGGCCTCAGGGCCTTTGCACTTGCTGCTTCCTTTGCCTGGACCACCGTCTTCGCATCTCACTCCCTCAGACTGATATTTTAACATCACCTTCTCTTCTCTAAGCCTTCTTGCTTCCATATTTAAAATTGCAGTCACCGGCCCCCCCCAACACTCCCTAGCCCTATTTTTTTCTTTTTTTTTACTTTTTATCACCAATTTTATGTGCTTATTTATCTAGTTTCCAGTCTGTATCCCTCACCGGAGTGCACATTTCACAAAGGCAGGGATTGGGGGCTGTTTTGTTCACTACTGTATCCTCAGCTCCTAGAACCAGGTGGTGGGCACTCAATAACTGTTCACTGAATGAAAGAAACACAGCTCAGCCTGCTCCCCCGCTTTCCCTGAAGTGCCTGTAACAATGTCCCCTCTACAGGCCTCTGAAGACATCATCCTTCCTGGGAAATTACCTGTGCTTTATTGACTCAAGATGAGCCTGAATGGGTGAAAGAATGCAGGGAATAACCGAATGGGGATTTTCTCTTGCCGAGCCCAGAGAGGGTAGTCTGTGGGTAAGGAGAGACACTTCTGAATGGGAATTCCACTGAGCCCCAGGATGGCACTACCTCCACGTGCAAAGAGCAAATTCATCTTGATCGCTGGTTGTTTCTTCAGTGAGCACATACACTGACACACACACACACACACCCCTCAGTTTCCTCCCCCAGTCATTGAGATGTGAGGAAAAGAGCCCCAGAGTCAGCAACCCTGGATTCTGGTCCCTGAGCCAGCATCCTTGGGTCCTGGCTTGGTCCACAAGTAGCTTTCAGCACCAGCAGCCATCTCACTCAGCTCTCTAGGCATCTGTAAAATGGGAACAGAAGTGCCTGTTCTTCCAACCACTCAGGATTGGAGTGAGGGTCTCACGCAGTGTCTGGTGTGACCACCTTCGTAGACATCCAACTGAAAAGCAGCCTTAATGCCTATACAACTCTTACAGATTTCTGCTACACTTGAGGACGGTGGGACTTGGGGGGATGGAGAAGCAAGAGCAAATAGGAGAGACTTAGCCCCCAAGATAGTGGGCCATTAGGCAAAACACCAGAGAGTACCAGCTGGGTTATTTCCTGCTGGAGCAAGTGCATTTTGCAAGTTTGGATTAATAATGAGTGACATAAACTCAGGCCATTGCCTCCCAGGCATAGGTACAATCCTAGCTTCTCCACCCTTCGTCTGGGCTGGTGGGGACAAGAACAAAGGCATGTATTTGTCATGGCGACTGGACAGGTGCCCATGATGCTTTAAAGTGGCTTGGGGTAGGAAGGCGCTGGGCTGAAGCGGCCTGGCTGCTGTCGGCATGCTTGGCCCAGCTGGGTTGGCTGGGCATTATTTATAATTGAGCTTATCCTGTGCAGCTCCCCCTGTCGCTGTCAGTTAGAGCCATTTGATGTCATGGAGCCTTTGGAAAGAGGAGAAGGGCGGGCGGGAAGTGGCAAAGGCAGGAGAAACAAAAGGAGTTTCGTAGCAGGACTTCAAAAAAGCCAAGTGTTTGAAAAGATCTTTGCTAAGGTCTGACCTACTTTGCATGTGGATAAGCCATCTCCTTTGCTTTAAAAGAAAAGAATCCCACACCAAGTGGCCACAGCTCCATTCAGGAGAGCGGGGGCTGCACTGTAGACTTTCGTGCTGTAATCAGAGGCCATTTAGGAGCCGTGATTTGGGTAATTATAGAAGATTTCAGCCTCTCTTCTTCCCAGGCCACGCGTAGCCCTAGAAGATGGGGCTGCCAGAGCGAGACAGCCAGGGCTGAAACAGGGGTTGTACGGCAACCCACACTGCAGCCACCACCCAGGCAGCAATACTCTGCACTTCCGAATGAGGCAGCCCCTGACCTGGGTTCAAACCCCGCCTTCAGTACCGCCTCACTGTGTGACCATGATTAGTTACCTAGACTGTCACGCTCAGTTTTCTCATCATAGTTATACCTCGATGGTGAGTGACAGTCACCGTGGACACTCCTCGTGCCTGGCACATAGTAGGTGCTCAATAATGGTCGCTCTCTCCTCCCTTTTTTCTAGAAGGAGTTGGAATAGTCATCCTATTCTGATCACAGGCCCCTTAGACCGATCAGTGTCAACTGGGGCCTCCAGTGCCCAACAATGAGAACAGTAAGCAAATCAGGGCGGGCTCCACAGCTGGACATGCTCAACCTGAGGAGGCGGTGCAAGATGAGGCCCCGGGCAGCCTGCAGTCAGAGCAACAGGGAGCTCAGGAAGCGGTAGGGCAGGGGCACCAGGTAAAATGGGAATTATAGTAGTGCACCTAATACAGCATTGAGGAGCACTGACGGTGCAGTGGTTAGCCACTGCCCCCGGGGTTTCCAAGGCTGTAATCTTTACAAACAGACCGCCACATCTTTCTCCTTCGAGTGGCTGGTGGGTTCAAACCGCCAACCTTTCAGTTAGCAGCTGATTGCTTAACCACTGCACTTCCAGTGCTCCTCAAAGCCATATGAGGCACACAATTATAATTCCCGTTTTACAGGTGGAGAAAACTGAGGTTTAAAAAAAAGGAGGTTTAGAGAGGGTAAATTGCTCAGAATCACACAGCTAGTCCATGGAGTCTATGATGAATGAAGAGTTTGGGCCCTTAGCTACTTTCTATTGCCTCTATTGTATTCATCCCACAAATATGTAATGAGCACCCAACTGGGAGTGCCAGGCTCTGTTCCATGCACGGGAGACACAGCAATACACGCAAAGAAATAAGTTTCTTCCCTTGTGGAAATCTACATGAGTCAGCATTGTCGGTTCAGTCAACACTGCACCCCCCATTTCCACAGCATGATGCTGGACTACTTCAGCAATGTACTCAGGGGATGCAAATAAACCCTGATAATCTCAGTCAAATTCAAGCATCAAGGGTAGGTCAATCTCTTTTGAAAATCTAATCATTTCATGAATTCCAAACAAAGAAGAAATTAATTGTGGATTGTCCTTTGGCTTTAGATTACCCTGCCTTCAGAATGCATTTATGGAAAGCTCCTCCATCAAACGGGCTACCACCGGCTCCCTGGGCCCTGGCCAGTAGGGCTTTTGAGGACCAGAGTGCCCGAGCCTCCTCCAGGTCCTGAGATGGGGACCCTTGGCTTCAATGACAGCCCTAGTGGGTAGAGATGGGCTCCCTTGGCCATTCATCCCTTTGTTTTCCATCTACGGGTCATCTAGTCCAAGGGCAGAACAGAATGGCCAGAGCTCGCAAATCTCTACCCCTCCCAACTCAGGCAGCACTAAACTCCCAAAGAATGTGCCAACATCTAAGCTCAGGACAAACACTCAGTGATCTCACCAACTAAGAAATGCGCATGCTTTTTGATCCAGATATTTCATTCAAGGAATTATCACATAAAATTCTTACACATGTGCCCAAAGACATATGCAGAAGGGTGTTCCGTGCAGCCTTGCTTATAATTAATAAAAATGGAAGCTCATAAACCTCTGTGAAAGAGGTAATTGTGAAATTACTCTGTGGTACCTCTTACTGTAGAACACTGTACCGGAAAACCTGTTGCTGTCCAGTCAACTCCCATGTGTTTCAAAGGAGAACTATCACTCCATAGGATTTTCAGCAGCTGCGACCTTTCAGAAGTAGATTGCCAGGTGTTTCTTCCGAGGTGCTTCTGGGTGGATTCACACTGCTTACCTTTCAATTACTAGCTGAGCACTTAACTGTTTGTGCCACCAGGGACTCCATGCTGTGGAGTACTATATGTCTATCAAAAAGAATGAAGTAGAGCAGTAGGCACTGACACAAAGGATCTCAAAGACACAGCTGGCAAAAACCAAGTCACAAAAGAATATTCCTGGTATAGCCTTATATTTAAAAAGCATTAATGACAAAAAAAACCCCGTATGTATGTATGTGGGGGCCAAGTATATACAACTTCAATAAGACAATGTATGTAAAGCTTTATTGCAATGTCTGGCACATGGCAAGTTCTAAGAAAATTTAGCTATTTTTTCTATTATTTTTTAAAGGTGGGGCATGAGAAAGGATATGCACCAGGTGCTAACAGTGGTTACCTCTGGAGGCAGGAGAAGAACGGGAGTAGTCTTGAGGGTGGACATCCATAATTCACTAAATTATGTCAATTGTTTAAATTTTTTACATCAGACATGCTTTTCAAAACATAAAAGGAGGATGTTTAGCTTCATTTTCTAAATGCTTTGGAGAGGGTGTTTCCTTAATCCTATGTCCTCTTGTCTTTGAAAGTCCTTTCTGGTGTTTTCTCTGAGTCCCTCCTGTGCAATTTCAGCCCATCCTTTACTTCTGTCCTGCTTCGCCAAGGAAATGAGAATTCCTCATTGTGCCTTGAAACTTCAGTAACTCAGGCCCTTGCCTTGCTAGGACACTCAGTGTCATCCTGGATGCTGGGCCAAGGGGAAGGCCAATGGGCAGAGCACACTCCTCTCCACCCCGCCTCAGGCTGGTATGACCATCCTGCAATCCCTTTGGTTAAGGGGCCCTCACTTTGTCCTCAGGTTTCTGCCTCTGACTCAACCCTTCTGTTTTCTCCCCTGCTTACCCCTCCTTTCAACTCTGACTTTCTGTGTCTCTCTGACACATACATCCTCACACATAAACACAGCTCTCTGCAGAGGAGTGAATGCAGAGCTTTCTGATTGCCACCCCAACGGCCTGAGTATCTCCCTGGCCAAGGATGGAGGGGTGGGTTGAGTGATTCTGAGGGAACGGCACTACCTGGACAGCTGACCTTGTCCATGAATGACTAGGTCCCTCAGTCATTCCTGGCCCCTGAACTCTCCCTATCACACCAGGAGAGAGCTGATAGTTGGGGATTGGGGGCAAGATGATGGGAAAGTGGGGCAGTTCCAAGAATCCAGGCCCACCCCAACCATCGTGGATTAAATTGTATCCCCCAAAAAATCTGTGTCAACTTGGTGAGGCCATGATTCCCAGTATTGTGTGTTTGTCCTCCATTATGTGATGTAATTTTATGTTAATGCGGATTAGGGTGGGATTGTAACACCACCCTTACCCAGGTCACATCCCTGATCCAATGTGAAGGGAGTTTCCCTGGGGTGAAGCCTGCACCACATTTTACCTTTCAAGAGATGAAAGGGAAGCAAGCAGAGAGTTGGGGACCTCATACCACCAAGAAAGCAGCACCAGGAGCAGAGCACATCCTTTGGACCTGGGGTCCCTGTGCCTGAGAAGCTCCTCAACCACGGGAAGATTGAGGACAAGGACCTTCCTCCAGAGCCAACAGAGAGAAAGCCTTCCCCTGGAAAAGACTCCCTGAATTTGGACTTGTAACCTACTAGACTGTGAGAAAATGAATTTCTCTTTGTTGAAGCCATCCACTTGTGGTATTTCTGTTATGGCAGCACTAGATGACTAAGACACCAACCTTCTTCCCACTGAACAGAGGACAGCACTTCAAGGGGAGTGCTCCCTGTTGCCACGGAAGGGGTCTCCCAGCCTGACCCCGCCCAACTTCAGTCACCGGTGAGAGAATCAGGAGGCCAAGACCATGAGATCCAACCATCTAGGAGAGCCACCAGCAGCTCAGGCTCCTCTTGGTCAGCCCAGAAATGGGTAAAACAGAGCTCCAGGGTGCCCTTTGGAATGTGCCTGGAGGGTGGTGGGGAAGGGGTTTTTGGGAGGCATTGTGTTGGACAAATTCCAGCATCTTCAGCTCCTGGCCACTGGGGCCTTGCCTGGGTGAGAAGACATAGTTCCTGACTTGGACACATGGCAGGATCCACCTGGATACCTCCCCAAATAGGGACAACCCAGGACTCTGGTCCTACCTTCCCTTCCCATCTTGTAGTCAAAGGAACAGTTAGTTGGCTTTTACAGCACTTAAAGAATTTTCAACATTTCCAAAACGTTTCATTGATTTCCACAGTGAGCTAGGTCAGGTGGACGCAATGTTCCCATTTTATAGATGAGAAATGGATGTCCAAATGTTTTCAGGACCAGGGTTACACAGGGGTCAAGGACAGATCTAAAGTCAGAACTACTGACTCTCTTGGCTCCCAGTTCTTGCCCCCAGATCTCAGGACACTGCCAGAGTTATCTATTACCATCGTCTAACAGCACCTAAATAACAACTACCAAAGGGGTCAATCCACACGTCCTTTAGAAAGGGAAATTAACATTTCCCAAAGGCTTAGCATTGTAGAATAGTAGAGATGTTCTAATCCTCTCATTCTCCATAAGAGAGATGTGGAGTGCCGAGAGGTGAAGCAACTTATCAAAGGTCACACAGCACCGTGGAGCTAGGATCAGCCCTCTGGTCAGACCCAGGTCCTGGATGGTGAGCACACACATCCCAGGGTGAGTCCAGCTCCTCCCCTCTCTCCTGGCAGAGCCTGGGCAGGGCTGGGTGGATGGTGTTCTCTCGCCAGTCAGATTGCAGCATATGGTGGGATCACTGGGGGAGAGGCAATTTTACACTCCTCTCTTCCTCACAAGCCTTGGCAGAAACAAGTGAAGGATTTTCAGCAAGATTGTTCCAGTGCCTGACAGTGCTCTGTGATGAACCTCACTCATTCCAGGCAGAGCCTGCCCTGACAATGCAGGGACATGGGGACTGGGAGGAAGAGGAGACGCAACACATCCTGCCCCAGAAGCTGGGTCCCCCACGGCAGACCTGGAATTCGGGTTCCCCACTGAAGCCTCTATTTCATCAGTTCCTACCCTATATTAATCTGAACTCAAAACTCTGAGGCATCCTGGACAGAGCACTGGAACGGGAGTCCAGGAGCCTGGATTCCACGCTCAGTCCTGAACCAACTCCTGAGCAGCCTTGGGCAAGTCTCCTAACCTCTCTGGGTATCTGTGCCCCCATCCATGAAATAAGAATGTTGGGCTAGAGAATCTCTAAGGTCCCCTCCAGGTCTGCCATGCCATACCCTGCAGTTTTAGCAAGAAGGGAAGAGTAGGGATGAAAAACTTTAGCCTCAGAAAGAGGCTGAGTTGAATAATAGTCATAAGACATAACATTCCTTGCACACTGACTACATTCCAGAAACCCAGCTAGAGGCTTCACAGATATTCTTTCTCTTGATCCTCACAACAGTCTTTGAGTTACTATAGTCATCTTAATCATAAATAATCCAGCTGAAGCTCAGGGAGGTTAAGGAGGGGTCTGAGGCTACACCGCTTACAATCAGCGAAGTTGGAATTGCCAGGTTCTCCCCTTCACCTCCCACCCCCACACCCACCACGTTCTGCCCCAAGCCCAGCTCCTCCAGGCATGGTGGCCACAGAGATATGGCGGGCCTGCCTCCCATCATCAGCCTGTAGAACTTGTCTGGTCTCCCTCCCTCCTCCTCTGATATCACTGCTGTCCTAACTTGCCAGCACCTTCTCAATCTCAAAGACTCTTGTCAGACCACAAGTCCCATTTTTTGGTCCAGAGAAAATGGTTACATTCCCTATTTTCTCATTCATTCCCTTCCTGCTTTTTATCCCAAATCTACCCCTCACCTCCCTCAGGTTCCCGCTCCTTTACTCACTTCTGACCAATAATCCCCCTTCCTGGAACTCCACCCTTTCCAGCATACTCAATGTTCTCCTGAGGTTCTCCCCATACCTGTGATTCTAATTCCTTCCCAGTTACCTTACCTCAGCTTCTCGGGCTCTTAGCTTATCGGAGTGCTGGTGCTAATGTGCTCAGCCTCCCTTACTGTGGTGGATGTGCCCTCCTCCTTCCTCTCCATCTTCTCAAATACCGCCCAGTACCAGGCTCAGTGCAGGGGGCTTAGGGAAAGGCTCATTGACCGGCTGTCTAGAAGCTCATACAACTAACACCATATGAAATAATCACAGAAAGACAGAAGAGAATATCACATACAGGTTCGACAACAGGGAGCTTACACATGTTGGCAGATTTCGGAGAAGAAAAGGACAGGTTGGCTGGCCTGATGAGGAGTGGCCCTAGAGGAAGAAGAAGCCAGCTAGGCCTGGAAGACAGGCAGGTTTGCACTGGGCGGAGAGGATAGAGAAGGGTGGGCGCCTAGGAAACAGGGAGGAGGGGGATGTTAAAGGAAAAAACAGGACACGCTGATTATTATCTGTAAGCCCAGGATAGGGCACAGTAGAAGATGACACCAAGGTTTGGGAAAGCCTGGGTGATAGATAAGGTGGTGGCAAATCTCCCAGAAGTGGGGTTGTTGACAGAAATGTGTGTGTGTGTGTGTGTGTGTGTGTGTGTGTGAGAGAGAGAGAGAGAGATGGGGATAAGAGAGTGAAAAATCGTGTTTCAAACACTGGTTTTGAAATAATAGAGGGATTTTCAAGTAAAATGTTCACTGAGTGGTTAGAAAACTGGAACCAGAGCAGCAGGGAAAATGCAAGGCCCAACCCAACAAAAACAAACCCAGTGCCGTCGAGTCAATTCCGACTCATAGCGACCCTATAGGACAGAGTAGAACTGCCCCATAGAGTGTCTAAGGAGGGCCTGGCGGATTCGAACTGCCGACCCTTTGGTTAGCAGCCGTGGCACTTAACCATTACGCCACCAGGGTTTCCAAATGCAAGGCAGGGGATATAAAAAGACCTTATTGTGCGTTGAACTCTAAGCTACGTGAGGCCAGGGACCAAATTTGCTCTCCCCCAGCTCTACCTATGCCCAGAGTGAAATCATGTTGAGTGAATGCAAGTCATGTCACCCTGAGAGTTCTCTCTATGAAGCACCCCTGAGGGTGGTCAGATTCCCAATGTGATGGCTAAGGAAAAGGTGGGGTGCTGGGATGGGCCCTGCAGGCAGCTACATTGAGGGATGGTCAACAGGGCCAGCACTACAGAGACCAAGGGGGATGAGCTGGGATGGATTACCCAATAAGCGAGGTACGTACGCATGGGCTTACTTGTGTTTACTTACTAATCTGTAGTGCACAATTTCACATGGGTTTTACCACATCGTTGCATACCTTGCTTACTGTTTAATCTGCCCCTGGGATGAGGATGTAGGAGGAGGGTAATGAGCAAATGATGGGTGACCTTTGGAGAGTGATTTCAGAGGAAATGGAGAAGGACCTCAGCGTGCAGAGGACCAGAAGGGAGTGGATTAAAAGTGGTAATATTGGATTTAGGGGAGAGACAGGGAAGTGAGAAAGCAGTGGATAATCAAACAACTACCTAGAAGAGGTAGTTAGAAAGGTCAAGAGCGGTGCTTTGTTTCCTTCAACAAACACTTACTGGGTTCCCATTACAGGCACTGTGCAGGCAGTGGGTGCACAGGTATAAACAAAGTCCCTTCCCAAGGGCATGGGGTGGGCTTTCCAAGCCCAGAAGGGGATGAGTCATCTACCTGGCTGGACAGCACAGCAAGGTAAGTGCTCTGATGGGGGCAGGGGCACATTGCTTTTGTGAGGGGGATCTGTGGAGACCAGCAGAGGGATCCCATGAGAGGATGAAAGGTGTTGGGATGGACCTTGGGAGGCCAGGGGATCAGAAGGGCGCCTGGAGACTGTAAGTCCATGAGAAACAGTCGCCTCTCCCTGCCAGAATCCCGCCTTCCTTCAGTCTTAATGGAAACTTCCAGACCTGTCAGCTTCCTCAGATCTTTCTGCAGTCCAGAGCCCAGGCAGAAGAAGAAAGAATATCGCCAACATACTACATTCCTCTTTGTCCTTCTTGACAGAGTTTCTCCCAGTCCGGTGAGTGCTGTCAATGTGATACTCCCTCTCTCCAACACACACACACACACACACACACACACGGTGACAGTCTCACACACACACACACTCGCACACACATGTAGTCACAGTCACACACACACTCTCACACACACACGTGGTCACACACACACGTGGTCACAGTCACACACACACGTGGTCACAGTCACACACACACATGGTCCCAGTTACACACACACTCACACACACGTAGTCACAGTCACACACACACGCGGTCACAGTCACACACACTCACACACACACGTGGTCACACACATACATGGTCACAGTCACACACACATGTGGCCACAGTCACACACACACACACACACGTGGTCACAGTCACACACACACGGTCACAGTCACACACACACACACACACACACGTGGTCACAGTCACACAGCTTGAGCACATCAAGTGCAGAAAGGCAGAGCCATTTTTGCCAAGGTCACGCAGCAAGCCACCCTCCAGAGTCCATTCGGCAGCTACAGCTCCTGGGAGCAGATCTTCCCAAGGCTGGTGGGGAGGAGGCAGACCAGCCCCACAGGGCGCCGCCTTTGCTGGGACCCCTCAGAGCCTTCATTCCCTCTCCAAAAGGCACCTTCCCCTCCCCTGCCTTTCCCAAAATTAATCCCGACATCTACTTAAATCGAAGTCAGCCACAATGAAAGAGTGGTACAGAATTTTGTTTACCAGTCCAGGCATCTAATTAAAATTAGCTGATGGTTCTTCTAGTTGGTTTTTGTTCTGACTATTTTAAGCTAGAGCTGCTAGACCAGTGCAGCCACTAGTAAGCTGTCAAATCAAATTTTCAAAAGCAAATTGCTTTTATAATTAATTTAATTATTATTATGGCTCCTAGTTTTGTGTTGCCTTAATGAACACAATCAGGTTCCACCCTCTGCTCCCCTACCCACCCACCCCCACACACACACACAGACACTCTGCACCTCCTCACTTCCCCAGGCCCACGTTCCAACTTTCCAACTTTCCAACCCAAGTTGGGCAAATGGAAAGAAGGAAAGCAGGCACGTTCCGAGTCCCCCCTCCCACTCCCCAATAGCCACCTCCTCACTCACGCCCTCACCCTCTGAGTGAGTAATCACAGTTCTGCTCCCTGTTATGGAATAAATAGTACGTGTTTCAATTACTCCTGAGCCTACCAGCATCCTCACACCCCCGCCCTAGTCTGTGAGTCTATGTGGGTTGGAGGGGGGGACAGTTAGGAAAGACAGAGTGAGAGCTTCTGTGACAGTGACAGCGGTCTGTCACCCGGGGTCTGGCATTCACTGGGGAACTGTCAGTTACTAGGGAAACTAGGTGGGAGGAAGGGAGAAAGGGAGAGAGGCGGTTAGATCCAATTTGGGGTGACAAGTGTGAGGCCTAAAGATTTTGGCCCCATCTGTGCATGCTAGCCTAAGTGGAATCCTTGGGGGTTGCCAGGGGTGGAGCAGGGGAGAGGCATGACCCTCTCAGGAGTCCAAGGCAGGTCAAGGGGACAAAGAGAGGAGCAGGAAAGGGCCCAAGACAGTGACCAGAAGCTTGTGTGTGCACGTGCATACATGTGTGCCTGTGCACGTGCATGTACATGTGTGTATACATGTGTGTGTGCACGCCCATGTTTGTGTATGCATCTTTATGTATTTATCCTTTTCAGTCTTTTGGGTGTTTCTTCTTTTTTTGCTTTTGTTTTCCTCCTTCCTAAGTGTTCAATTTATCTCATTTCCATTCTTTCTTTCTTTTTTTTTTTTTGGTTGTTCTTCTATTGTTTCTTCTTCCTTTCTCTTTCTGTCTGTTTTCTCTCTCCCTACTTTTTTGTCTTCCTCTCTTTCCCTCTATCCCCCTAAGTTTCTTTTTTTCCACTGTTTGTTATAGTCCTCTGCTGCCTTCTCCCTCTGCCTCTCCATTTTACTTCCTCTGTATCCCTCCCAGGTTCTAGCTCAGATTTCTCCCTGTGAGGGCTGAGGACAACATGAGCACTTGTGCCCTGGCTGTGACTCCCCAGCCACGACCTTTAACACTGGCCCTATTTCTCTGTATTGATTCCTCCCACTCCAAGGAGACACCATGACCACAAATGGGGGGATAAAGTGGGTGCTGATGCAGAGCATCAAGGGTAAACGCCCCAAATCTGATGCTACTGGGATGAAGAAACAGTGTCCACTGCACACGCAAGTCATCAAGTCATCATCGTTTCTGGAACAGAAGCTGAGAGCAAAACTGGGGGAGGGAGCAGAGACCAGGAGAGAGGGGTAAAAGCTGGGGTAGGTGTGGGAACCAGTCCAAGCAGGAGGGAACAGGGAAAGATGGAGACGGGAGAAAGGTCCAGGGTTTGTTTCTGGGCCTTTTGGTTTTAATGAAGGGCATGAAGATGCAACAGAAAGAAGTGAGTGAGTCACCAGCTCTGAGTCAGGCTCAGGCCTGGCTGGTGACAGAACAGGGTATCTGGATGTAGCTCCGGAGTCCCAGGAGGACTCCAGGCCCTGAGGAGAGCACATCCTGCCTGAGACAAAGAGCGTCAGGAGGAGCCTGGGCTGCCTCCCCGACTGCCTTACCAGAGAACCTAAAGCCCTCCCATCTTCTGTCTCACTAGATGCCCAGGCTGGGATTCCACCAGCCTCATTGTCTATTGCTAATGGTGCCATCCTTTCCTCAACTCTCATTCTCATCTTCTCTCCTTGGCTTGGGTCTTTTCCTGTTCTCCTCCAGGTGAAGAGAGGGGCCCTGGGCTCAGGTGTGGCCTGACCCTTGGCCCCTGGAGCCCCTCAGGAGTGCCTGGTGCACTGGAGCAATGTGGGGGCTTATGATGCCAGAGGGGTGGGCACAGGTGGAGGACTTCAGCGGGCCTCCCAATACCCCTGCCCTGAGCAGGGATAGTCCAGAAGGAGGGCTGAGAGCAGGTGAGGCAACGCTATAAGCAAGCATCCACCACACCTAAAACTAGGGCCAGTTGGCTGGACGTGAACTTTCTTGCCAAAAGTAGGGTCCTTGGAATGCCTCCGAAGATATTAGATTCATTTCTGTCCTGTCCACCCTCTACCCAATCTGGCCAACACACACACACACTCTCAAGGCCCCTCAGAGGCAACTCAACCCTCCCTCCTCCAGGGGGCACTCTCTGGCAAGATACCTGACATCAGCCTGGAGACACTTCCAGGAAACCAAGGTGCCCTTGGAGCCAGAACCCAGGCAGAAGCCCAGTGCCAAGGCAAGAGGCATCAGCCCGGCTTCTGAAGCCACACACGTTGGCCTCAGCAATCCCCGGACAGCAGGCTGATTTGGCATCCTCAAACACCTCTAGCCATTGCCAGGTAAATGCTCCTGCCAAGGCATCTATGTAGAGCAAGCCTGCCACCTGGTGGTAAGGCCACCCAACTACAGGCTGGGGCTTTTGAGGGTGGTTCTGCCCAGTGCCTGGGGCCCCACAGCCCTGTGCCAGCTGGTTCCTCCAGTGCTGACCCCTGAAGGCCACACAGCCATGTTGAGACTGCGTGGAGCCCTGCCCAGGGCCCTTCTCAGTCATATCAAAAGAGCTCAAGGAGTAGAAAAGAAGAAAGCAGAGATGGGGTTGGGTTCAAAGGGTTAAGGCGAGGGAGCTTCTGAGAGGCTATACAAGCTTCTGAGCCTACTCTCACGTCCCCTCCCAGGATGTGTATGAGGAAGCGTCATGGGGCAGTGGGAAAGCCTGGCTCCACCACTACCCATCACTTGGACAGGTCATGGTTCCTTCCATCAACACAGAGCTCCTAAGCAGGGAAGAAGCCGTCATGGCCAGACCATAGTCCCTGCTCTCAGGAGCTCACAGGCTGTAGCCAAGAAGGACCTAGAGATGAGAGTGGACTAACTGGTTCAGAAAGTCAGAAGCCATTAGGGCAGGAAGGGACTTTGGGCTCATCCAGTCCAACAGAGGCCACATCCTGGATTCCATGGGGCCCTAGGTACTTTTGCCTTCATGGGCCCCTTCCTCTGCACCCACACAAAAAATATGTATATTAAAATTATATTTTATAAAAAACATGCATATTAATATTATATATTAAAACATTTTCTTTAACTTCAAAGTTCCTTTTTTGCTTTTGATTTTTAAAGAAATCAAAACATTTTCACATGCCTACTGTGTCATGGGTAAGTCAGCCCTGAGTCCAGCCTCCTCCTTGCAGATGAGAAAACTGAAGCCCAGAAAGAGGCAGAGACCTGCCCCATATCATGCAGTGGGTTAATGGCAGGGCTGGGGACAGAGCAGGTCTTCTGCCTCCCAGGCTGGGCCTCTCTCCATTACCCAATTTAGCCTTTTATAAGAAGAAGAAAAATCCCTGCCAGACCACCTAGGCTACAGGCCCAGGAAGAGGCTTCATCCAGCCCCATAAGGCCCCTCTCATTGTCCACACAATGGAAACCCAGGCCTGGGTCCACCCTTCCCCCTCCCTCCCATGCAGTGGCCTACCCTCCCCCAGCCCTGGCCTTGCAGCCAAGTCGCCACCACCACCACAGCTCTTTGGCCCGCTGTCTTATTAATTCCTAATTTCCAATTTGCAAGAAGAGAGAGCCTTAAACCTCCATCTCACCAGCCCAGCAATCACACAGATGATCCAAGTATCTCTGGACAGCCTTTAATTTATTTCCCAGCGCACGCGGGCACTGCCGAGAGACTTGATGGCACCGGCTTAAACATAATAAATTACTCAAGTACCAGAGATTAGTTAATAAAGCACCAGGCTCCCTTCCAGCCCCTGCCGACTTGGTCGGCAACACCAAAGATTCCTTTGAAGGTGCCCAACGGGGCGTGGGTTGGGGGTCCCCGTAACTGAGTCAGCTGTTCAGCCTTTCTCAAGACCCATGATGCCAGCAGAAGTTGTGACAAGGGTGGAGAGGCGGGGGCCCAGGAAACTCCAGGGAGGTAGCAGGCATTTTCTGCTCCAAGTCTCAGTGTACCAGTGGAGGTCATAATCTAATGGTGGCAAATTTGACCATTGCTTGTTTTTTTTTTTTTTTTTGGGCACACCGTAGAAGACCCACAGCCAGAGGCATGCCCAAGAATGAAGAAAGATGCTGGTTACCTGTGGAGCCATCAATTCAGCTGCGACTCATAGCAACCCCATCTGTCAGAGTAGAACTGCACTCCGTAGGGTTATCGGTTGCTGATTTTTCGGAAGTGAGCCTTTTCTTCTGAGGCGCTTCTGGGTGGACTCAAACCACCAACCTTTCCATTAACAGCCAAGCACGTTAAGCATTTACACCACCTAGGGACTTTAAGCAAAGGGAAAGGAGATGTTTTCTTGGAGACACAAAGGGTCAGAGGTAGTCCTTAAGCATCTGAAGGCTCGTCCCCTCCCTCACTCCAGTTACCTGCCAGGTATCTTCATAGGGTCTCATATCCCCAGTACCCCCTTCCACTGCAGCAGTCCTCCAAGGGTTCAGCCTCCCTACCCTATATCCCCATCGGAATGACCTTTATAGAACCAGCCCTAACTACGTCACCCCTCTGATCACAAATGTGCCACGGTCTTCCATTGCCTGCCTAATAAAATCTGACTCCTACTTACCCTCCTAACTCCACAGCCTGGAATTCATTGTCTTCCTCTGATGGTAATGAAAACTCTAAGAATGGAAAGGATATTTGAGGGAGAGCTTACCTTCTGGGGAGCCCCAAAACAGGAAATTCTCATCTGTAAGGTGGCTTAGGAAACAAAACCCTGCAAGAGACAAAGAAACGGACAAAAAAAAACTGAGACTCTAGTCTTAGCACAGATGCTAGGAAAACGGCTGGGGTGGGGCGAATGTAGAAAAAGGATATCTGTCAAGCACTAGGCATTGGCCAGAGCCCCCAGTTTCCCTGGGAATCTCATCCTCTTTAAGGATCTCCCCCATGGCCTCAGCTCAGGTCCCAAGATTAATGATCTTAAGGAAGAGGAATCCAACAGCTCTATTGTCTTTATTTTTCTTTGTTACACTGGACATCAAAGCCAGAGCTCCTGGCTCCCAGGCCTTCTGACCACTTCCAGCCCCCACATCAGCCCTTGGACTGAAGTCAGATGCATGAATGGGGAGCTAGACTTCTTCTCCAGCCCCATGTGGTATCACAGTGCTACTGAGGCTAAAGAAATTGTGATCCGCGGTCACCTTTGTTCCCATGCACTATTATTACTCATTGTTATCAGCAATAAAAACCTCTTCAGTATCTCTAATTCTCTCCTTCCATAATGCTCAAAATACTGCCTACACAAGCTCTTGTTTATGCAGAGACGGCTTCCCCTCACACAATAGATGGTGGCTGAATATGGTGTAAACTGAATCACATTATAAACGCACTAGGGGAATCCTAGCATGAATCCTTTTATAAAGTGAATAATCACCCCTAATTTGTCGTTAGTGTAAGCCCAGGTTTTCAGGTAACACACACACACACACACACACACTCCTAGGGAGTGGAAGCCGCAATGCCCAGTATTGTGCCAGGTGCAAATTAGTCTGAAAAACTTTCTGAAAGTGTTACTGGTAAACCAAAACACCAAAAATTGTATGAGTATTCTTTCCATTTGAGAAAGGGGAAACTGATGCCCAGAAAGGAGCACTGGTTTTGCTACTGCCATCTATCTTCATAGAAAAGATCATGTCCAGGTTTTGTAAGAATTTCAGGCACTTCTGGGTCATTTTTTTTTTTCTTCCCTGGGTCATAGTTGTTGGTAGAGAAGTGGGAAAAGGTGAAGGGGTGGTTGGCTGGGGTAACTAGGTTGATCTGGAGAGTACTGAGTTTCACACCAGTTCCTACAGGCTCAAGGGAGTGAGTCTTTGTGAACAGGGATTAGATGGGATATAATGATTTCAAGCCTACCCTGATCTTTGCCTGCTCAAGATGGAGGCTTTTCTGAGTCCCTGAGGATGGGGTCCTGAGCTCCAGGAACAGGTATCACCTCTTCCTTGGGGGCCGCAGCCTTCCCTGACCACCTTCTCCAGGCCTGACACTTCTTTACGCTGGGCTACTTGGGGCACTATCCTCTGCCTGTCTTCTTCAGGTACCTGCCTAGTGGATGCCAGGAACTGTCCCTATATGGACAGGCATCCAGAGACCTTACTTCAAACACCACAGGTTGGGCAAGTCAGACAGCCAGGGTCCTAAGTGGTATCTATAGGACATTATGTTATCTAACCCCACTCTTTTGGGTCCTGGAAGGGCCCCCAGCTTCCCCTAGTTGGACCCCTAAGGCCCCCTAAAAATGGGTTCTATTTCCAACCCGGCCATTATTGGCAATCAGTTCGATTTGCATGGGGCTTTAAAACTGGTAAAATACCATCCTGCACCATTTTATTCAACCCTGACTACAACACTGAGAGGCAGAAATTTTACCAGTGAGGAAATGGTTGCTCAGGGAGGCCAAGACACTTTCCAAAACCACACAGCAGGTTTTCTAACTGGAAGACCACTATTCTTCTACTCTATCAGAGTAGTAGCAAGACTTTCTGGTGAGGAGTAAGTCCCTTTCGGCATTAAAATCCTACCATTCTATAAAGCTATGGCTCAAAATTTTGCAACTAAACTAGAGAGATTGCCTAAGATAGGTGAGTTTAGACCAGATTTGGAAAGAAAGAACAGGTCTAGTCTATCAAAAAGTGGAAAGAGAGTCCTTTGTTCTGTCTCTTTATCAAGGGAGTGCCCAACACGTATCACCTCTCTTTTCCTCCATCTTCTCAGAAAACTAAGAAAAAAATAGACAAAACCAGTGGGAGGCAGGAGGTAGCAATGTCACCTTTACTGCTAACAATGGCTAAGTTGGTGGACATGGCTAAGTGTGAGTGTAAAGGGCCTACTGGGCTCTGGAGTTAGTTGGCCTTAACCATGCCATTCCAGGCAGCACAGACTGGCAGGCCTCTGCACATGGTGATGGTGATATTGAAGGGCCTGCCTACATATAGGAAACCCTGGTGGCGTAGTGGTTAAGTGCTACAGCTGCTAACCAAAGGGTTGGCAGTTCAAATCTGCCAGGTGCTCCTTGGAAACTCTATGGGGCAGTTCTACTCTGTCCTATAGGGTCACTATGAGTCGGAATCGACTTGACAGCAATGGGTTTTTTTTTTTTTTCTGGGTACTCACTCATAAGTGGTGTCTCAGATGGCAGAAGGTAACTTGGGTTCTCTGTGATCAATCTGACTTTTCACAGAGGAAAGAAACCAGGAGGAGCAGAGCTGAGAATTTCTAGAGTATTCTTCCCAAATCACCAGATAAGTCTGCTCTTTCCTGGAGCAGCACGAGTAAAGAAACAGAGAGAAGCCAAGAGAAATACTAATAGGGCTTCCTCCACACGGAAGGAAACACAGGAATGAACGAGAAAGAACTACTCCCTTCAACTGAGGGGAGCTACGTTGCAGCACTGTCTACTCCATCCGCCTCAACACGGCGCCCTAGCCTCACCTTCAGAGTCCAACTCACCCTCCAGAGTTCTCAAAGAACATGAGGATAACACCACTGTTATCCTGCAGATGAGAACAAGCCCTCCTGGAGAAAAAATTTGCAAATCATATACAACTCAATAATAAAAGACAACCCATCTTAAAAAAGGGCAAAGAATATGAATAGATATTTTTTCAAAGAAGATATACAAATAACGAATAAGGTCATGAAAAGATGTTTCATATCATTACTCAACAGAGAAAAACAAATCAAAGCCACAATGAGATATCCCTTCACACTCACCAGGATGGCTAGAATCAAAAAGTCAAAAAATGCCCAGAAGAACCAGATGGTGCCCAGCTACCACCACCAACCACTCTGACCAGGGACCACAACAGAGGTCCAAGAGAGAGTGAGAGAAAAATGTAGAACAAAATTCAAATTCACAAAAAAAGATCAGATTTACTGGTCTGACAGAGACTGAAAGAGCCCCCGAGACTGTGGCTCCCAGACACTCTGCTAACTCAGAACTAAAACCATTCCTGAAGGCCACCTTTCAGCCAAAGATTAGACAGGCCTCTAAAACAAAGGACAAGAAACGTGAGGAACATGCTTCTTAGTTCCATCAAGTATATGAGACCAAATAGTCAACACTGCCCCAAAGCAAAAACGAGAAGGAAGGAAGGGACATGAAAACTGGACGAACAGGCAAGGAGAACCCAGAGTGGAAAGGGAAAGAGGGAGAGTGCTGACACATGGCAGGGATTGCAACCAATGTATAACTTTCTGAACGTGAAACTAATTTGCACTGTAAACATTAAACTTAAACACAATAAAATTAAAAAAAAAAAAAAGCCAGTCGCAAATGGTTATGTACTGTATGATACCATTTATATGACATTCTTTAAAAGACAAAACTATAGTGATGGAGAACAGAACAATGGTGGCCAGGATTTAGGGGTGGGGGAAGGTATAATAAAGGTATAGCATGAGGGAATTTGGAAACCCTGGTGGTGTAGTGGTTAAGGGCTACTGCTGCGAACCTAAAGGCTTGGCAGTTCGAATCTGCCAGGCGCTCCTTAGACACTCTATGGGGCAGTTCTACTCTGTCCTATAGGGCCGCTATGAGTTGGAATTGACTCAACGGCAATGGGTTTGGTCTGTTTTTTTTTTTTAATGAGGGAATTTGGCGGGGAGGGGGTGACGAAACTTGTTCTATATCCTTACTGTGGTGGTGTTATTACCAACCTATATATGTGTTAAAATCCATAGAACTATACATCAAGGGAGCCCTGGTAGTACGGTGGGTGAGAGTTCAGCTGCCATCCAAAAGGCTGGCAGTTTGAATCCACCAGCCGCTCCTCAGAAACCATATGGGACAGTTCTGCTCTGTCCTATAGGGTCGCTATGAGTTGAAATCTACTCAATGACAACGAGTTTTTGTTTGGGTACACCAAAAGAAAAAAGTTAAATTTTGATATGATGGTTTAAACAATAAAATAAATAAGAAAATAAATTTCACAGTAATAAGTAACCAGAAATGCAGCACCGCTGGAGCCACTCTGGACTGCCCTTCTCCAGAGAATGAAGCCCCAAGTGAAGGTCACCATGGCCATTTAAGGCTTTGTGCTTCCCTGGCAGCTTGGTCTGCAGGGAGGAAAGCTGACAACTGTGTGCTTTGGTTATGGCTTCCTGCCCCATGGAAGTGGCTCCAACAGTCTGCTAGTTAGCAAAAGAGGGCAACCAGCACAGTCTGGAGGCTTCTCAGCCACTTTCCATTTCACTGAATCTTCTGTAAGAGGACCCCACCCCTACAAGGTCTCCAGAGCATTTGTTTTATATCCACACATAGTGATTCCCCCTTAGAAGTTAGTGTTGCCCCTAGCAACCAGCTCTGTCTCCAAACTGCTTTGAATACAACCTGCCTCAGGAACAGCACTCCTCAGAACTGATCTCTAAAAGATCCCCTACCACTATGAGAACAAAACATTTTTAAACAGGAAATTTAGCAAGGTTTTAAAATAAAGATTCAACGTATATTCATCATATCCTGACTACATGTTTCCTGGGTGGCTTGAGGGGAACCCTCTGTACTTTCCAAAGGAAGAAAGAGGGAAAGATGGTGGCCGATCATGAAATGCAGCCTGTTCTGAGAGACGAGAGGTGAAACCGAACAAACGTGATATCTCCGTGAAATCACCTCATATATAGTTTTAGGTACATATTGCTATGACTTGCTGTTGAATCAGCTGCAACTCATGGAGGACCCATGTGTGACAGAATGAAACATTGCCCAGTCCTGCACCTTCTTCACAATCGTTGGTATGCCTGAGTTCACTGCTGCAGCCACTGTGGATTTGAGTGCCTTCTAACCTGGAGGGTTAATCTCCCAGCACCATATCAGACAATTGACAGTATTCCGTTGTGATACAGAGGATTTTCATCAGCTAATTTTCAGAAGTAGATTGCCAGGTCTTTCTTCCTAGTTGGTCTTAGCCTGGAAGCTCTACTGAAACCAATCCACTATGGGTGACCCTGCTGGTATTTGAAATACCATAGCTTCTAGTATCATAGCAACATGTAAGCCACCGCAGTATGGCAAACTGACAGTTGGGTGGTAAGCTAGGTACACAGTAGGTACTTAATAAGTGCCAGGGGAAATCAAGAAAAATGCCTAAGTATGAAAGAGTTATGCGACAGGCTTTGTACCAGATGTCAACAGAAATACAGAAATGAATATCTTCTGGGGGTTCCAAGTCTAGAGGAAAGAAAGATATGCGTAAGTAATAGTGCTACCAGGCACAGAAATTGGTGCTAGGATAAAATATAAGGAACATACTATGGGAAAATGAATTAAGGGGTAGTACGTTAATCAAGGTTCTTTGGTTGAATGTGACAGAATCTCAACTCAAATGAACGTAAACAAAACAGCAAATGCAATGGTTCCTGTAATCTTAAAGGACATGGGTGTATCCAGAAACTCAAATGAATGTTGGAGGGAAAGTTTGCTCTTCTGCATTCCTTTTTCCTCCTCTGCCTTCATGAATGAGGTCTTATGTTTGATCCCAACCAGCACCAGCTGCCTCCTAGCTACATTTACTCCCTTAGGCATCCCTAGACTCAGTCGCCGAAGCAGGTCCAGCAGTAGACAAGGTTTTGATGCTGTGATAGGGAGTGAATATCGATCTGGCCCTTTAAGGTACTCATCTGATTGCACAGTTGTTTAGGGCACTCAACTCATTCAGGAAGAAATATGAGAAGCTTCTGCCCAGTGGAATGGCAGACATCAATGTCCAGCAAGATGACGTACCCCAAATCCCTGTACATGGCTTTCTACTACAGACCTCTGAGCACAGACAACTTAGACCCCAGGAGAAGTTAAACTCTGGGTATCCTCAAACCGTGAAAACCATTGAATGATGTGGCATCAGGAGCAGAAGTATTCAGGGATTGCTGAGATGATGTAGGTACGGTAGAAAGAGCTTGAGCTTTGGAAATGGGCCTGACTTGAATCCCAGCTCTGCTACTTAACTAGCTTTGAGCTTTTCTGAGTTGCAATTTCCTCCTGTGTAGAATGGAGATAATAATACCAACATCACAGGTGATAGTGAGGGTTAAAGAAAGCAAATTATAACTGTAATTATTGTTGTTGTTGAACCTTGTATCCCCTCTCCACCTTAACTATCTTCTCTTCTAATCCCCAAGCACCCTTCTATCCTGGATCCATCCATCCAACCATCCATCCATCCATCCATCCATCCATCCATCCATCCATCCATCCATCCATCCATTCATCATCCATCCATCCATCCTCCCATCCTTCCATCCTTCCATCCAATATATTAAGCTCCTGCTCTGTTCCAGGCAATATGAAATACACTGAGAACATAAGATAGGCAGCCACTGTCCAGTTGTTAGACAAGTCCCTACTGTCCAGTTATGTGAGAGTGATAAGACAAGAAATAGAGAATGTGGGGAAATATATAAGAAAAGGACAAATAATCTCTTAAATCTGAAAGTAGTTTTTAATCAAAAAGAACATTTTCACACCCAGCATCTCACTAAATTCTTATAACAACCTCATGAGATATAATATCACTCCCACCTAACTTATAAGGAAACCGACCCTTGAAGTTGGTAGAAGGTAGGAATAGGTCCCACTTTCTATGATGTTAGTCTCAAGGCACATAAGAGTTTACTGGGGAGAACTGAGACAGATTTGTTTTAACATTACTTTCGTATGATTATAGTGACCAGTAAAGAAGCAACCAGCTGCAACCAAAATATAAAGCCACTCAAGACAAGCAGGAAAGGAGTGAACCACATAATACAAAGTACTGCAAATAGGAACATGGGTAAACCAGTTGGTGTATGAGAGCAGGTAGTTCGTCATCTGGGTAGAAATGCCTAGATTGAAGCATGAGTAAATGGATCATACCAAAGTGCTCATAGGTTTTTGGGTTTTTTTGTTTGTTTCCTATTTTGATGGAAATTTTGCAGTTTTTTGCATTACCATAGAACGCTTAGAACTCTGACGTAGTACTGGTATACATTCTGAATCTCGTGTCCACTGAATTTCTCACATTGCTGTATTATCTTTCTTTGGGACATTATGCTGGTCTTCAGCCCCCATCCCCTTAATCATCACACTATACTTATTTGAGGCAAAGACTGCAAAGTGATTTTCCCATTGTGGCACAGCCAATGGGCAGAAAAACTGCAAGTTGAACCCAGGTCTTGAGGTGTCATGTCCAGCACCCTGTCAATCACATGGTGCTGCTGTCTGATCCAGACGCTGGAGGCAGGGACGGACTCCTGAGTTCCCCTGTGCTCCACTCAGATCTGACCTGCCTAGAGGACTCTCCCTTCACTATCTGACCTTTCCTCTCTCCCACCAGGACTAAACTGACTCATTTTGGAGTGCATTTAGTCAGACCCCTTCACTGGGAGGTTAGATCAATAAGGGAGAGATTTGAGACTCCCGAGAGACTGCCTACTCCACCCAAAAATACAGTGATTGCTGCTGGCCGTGCCAGGGAGGCATGATGCCACCCTGATTTTGCCAGAATCCTTACCACCTTCTGTTGTGGGTGAGGCAGCCAACACCTGGACCAAGGGAAGGTCTTGGAGTATTGGAATAGTCCTGCACTTGAGAGCCAATTACCAAGACTTGAGTCCCAGCTCCGTCACCTCCTGGATATGTGATCTACGCAAGCCCCTTAACTTTTCTGGACCTCAATTTTCCATCTACAGTGATGATGAAAGTGACAATGATGATAATAATAACATCTGCTGTACAAGATTGTCGTGAGGCAAAAATGAGTTCTTTTATGCAAATACATTTTGTCAACTGCAAGGGTAAGTAGATGTGTTTACCTGCTATTTTTTGTTATTATTGTTGACAGGTGAGTGTTGTGGGGGGAGGGTGTGAATATTCTCAGGGAGCGCCAGAAATGCCCAGGGATAGAGAGGGCAGGAAAGCTTTGTGCAAAGTAAAACTCACAAAAAGGGTCCCACACCCAGAGGCAGCAGAAAATTTTGGTCTTTGGGCTTGGTGGTTTTTTTTTTTTTTTTTAAATACCAGAAAATCTGTAAAATAGTTGTTGAAGGAAGAATAGATAAAATGCAGAAACAAATAGGACATTTTCCCAGCTGGGCAGGAGAATTCTGATTGAGCACAATCAATGCCACCAGCCTGCTAAGGAGACCCAATCATGCAGGGCGGTTAGAGATACTCTTCAGGGATAGAAGGCTGACAGCTGCAGGAAAGTTTCTGCTTTTTTAGGGGTGGGAGAGTGGGAGAGCCAGGCAGAGTGTGGCAGAAGGGAGAGGTAAGGAAGGGAAAAAAGGGAAGTAGCAAAGCCTGAGCACTCGCCCAGCCCTTCCTTAAAGGAGGAAAAGAAGAAATGCTGGCAATGGCTCCAGGAGGCTGCTGCCATCTCCATTTTCTTAGACAATTTTCACAGACATTTCCCCTGATTTCCCTTTTCTTTCTGGACTAAGGAGTCAGCTCTGCCTCAGTGTGCCTTCAGATGGGCATGACGAGGACCCCTAAGAAGGATCACAGCTCAGATCTGCAAAGCCTGCTGCAGTTTACAAAGCTCCCTCATCTGCAAGATCTCATTTGGGCCTCACAGAAACCTTTAAAGGTGAGTATTTTTAATATCCTCCCAATTTGAACGGTGCATCTAGTACAGTTAATTTCAATACATATTTATCGAGCATTTACTTTGCACATAGCGTTGGTGTTAGGGTTGAATAAAACACAGGCCTTGCTCTCGGGGAATTCATAGTCTAGTAAGAGAGACATATCATTTCAACATTGTGTGGTAGCTGAGTTCTTCCTTACAGTAGAATGCCAACTAATGAATGTAGAAGGAATGATTGAGTTAGAAAACATCATTTTGAAAATAACAAAATAGTTGACTCAGGTAAGAATCATCAATGGATGCCATCTTAGTCATCGAGGGCTGCTGTAGCAGAAACACCACAAGCAGATGGCTTTAACAAACAGAAGTTTATTCTCTCACAGTTTAGGAGCCTAGAAGTCTGAATTCAGGGTACCAGCTCCAGAGGAAGACTTTTTCTTTCCGTCGGCTCTGGGGGAAGGTCTTTGTCATCAATCTTCCCTGGTCTATGAGTTTCTCAACTCAGGGACCCCAGGTCCAAAGGACACACACCAATCCTGGTGCTCCTTTCTTGGTGCTATGAGGTCCCTATCTCTCTGCTTGCTTCTTTCTTTTATCTCTTGTAAGATAAAAGGTGATGCAGGCCACACCCCAGGGAAACTCCCTTTACACTGAATCAGTGCTGTGACCTGAGTAAGTGCACTGCCTCCCACCCTAATCCTTTTCAGCATAACCTAATCTTGCCTCATTCACCACAGGCAGAGATTAGGATTTACAACACACAGGAAAATCACATCAGATCACAAACTGGAGGACAACCACTCAATACTGAGAATCATGGCTTAGCTAAGTTGACACATATTTTGGGGGGACACTATTCAATCCATGGAAACCCTGGTGGCATGGTGGTTAAGAGCTGCTTCTGCAGGTTGGGCCTGCTAACCAAAAGGTCGGTAGTTCGAATTCACCAGGCACTCCTTGGAAACTCTATGGAGCAGTTCTACTCTGTCTTATTGGGTTACTATGAGTCGGAATCAACTCCATGGCAACAGGTTTGTTTTTTTGGTATTCAGTCCATGACAGATGCTAAAACCATGGGGTAAAAATTTGGTGAAGACTAGGATATGTATAGTCTCAAATTATCTTTCCATATATTATTAATTACAAAGGGGAAAATGGCATATTTACTGTAGAGAAACTTAGGGACAACACTTAACCAAGTGATCAAAGTAAACAAGACCAAGAGTAGAACAAACAATACCATGTGTCTCCTGATGTAATGCACTGAAAAGGACATATTATTTATCTAGTACTGCTGCCAAAAATGCTTATTCTGAAATTAATCATGAGGAAACCATCACATACATCCAACCTGAGGGACATTCTACATAATAACTGGCCGATACTCTTCCAAACTGTCAATGTCATGGAAGAGAAAGAAAGGCTGAGGAGCTGTTCAGATTAAAGGAGACTAAAAAAATATAACAACTTAATGGAATGTGTAATACTGGATTGGAACCCGTATCAGAAGAAAAAAAAATTGTTAGAAAAAACATTTCAGGGATAATTAATGGAATTTGAATATGGACTGTATAAGAGCAGAAACCTGTTTAAAATGGGGAAATGGGCAAATGTCGGAATTCAACTGCCTCCTTGACATCTAAGGAGCCTTGGTGGTGCAGTGGTTAAGCGCTCGGCTGCTAACAGAAAGGTCAGTGATTTGAACCCACCGGCCATTCTTTGGAAGAACGATAAGGCAGTCTGCTCTGATAAAGATTATAGCCTTGGGAGAATTAGGAACACCAAAGACACAAAGTATGACCCCAAGAGACAGAAAGGGCCACATAAGTCAGAGACTACATCAGCCTGAGACCAGAAGAACTAGATGGTGCCCAGCTACAACTGATGACTGCTCTGACAGGAAACACAACAGAGAACCCCTGATGGAGCAGGAGAACAGTGGGATGCAGACCTCAGATGCTCATAAAAAGACCAGACTTAATGGTCTGACTGAGACTAGAAGGACCCCAGAGGGCATGGTCCCCACACCTTCTGTTAGCCCAAGACAGGAACCATTCTCAAAGCCAACTCTTCAGACAGGGATTGTACTGGAGGCAGAAAATGTTATTGGTGAGTAGTGAGCTTTTTGGCTCAGGTAGACACATGAGACTAAGTGGGCAGCTCCTGTCTGGAGGCAAGATGAGAAGGCAGAGGAAGACAGGAACTGGCTGAATGGACACGGGGAATACAGGGTGGAAAGGAAGAATGTGCTGTCTCATCAGGGGGAGAGCAACTAGAAGTACATAACAAGATGTATATAAATTTTTGTATGACAGCTGATTTGATTTGTAAAATTTCACTTAAGGCACAATTAAAAAAAAAAAATTACAGCCTTAGAAACCCCATGAGACAGTTCTACTCTGTTCCAAAAGGTCCCTATGATTTGGAATAGACTTGAGGGCACACAACAATAACAACTTGACATCTACATATTGATGTCTAAACTACTTCTCGTACTTAACTCTAGATTCTCCCAACCCCCAAATCTGTAACTATTATGACATTTCCTATGTAGATCAATGTCACCACAATATATTCAGTTGCTTAAGCCAAACACCTAGGAGATATCCTTGATTTCTCTCTTTCTGTTACCCCTATAATATATCTATCAACAATTCATGTTGACTTTACCTTCAAAGTATATCCCACGTTGATCCACTGCTTTACATTTCTATTGCTACCACCCTAGTCCAAGCCATCATCCCTCATGGGGGAACTACAACAATAATTTCTTAATTTTTTCCGACAAGTCACTAATTAACACAGGGGCTAAAAAGTATGTATTTAATTGTAAATCAATGCCTGACCCTGCCTTGCCTAAAATTCTCCAAAATTCTTACTGAGCTTAGAATTAAATCCCAAAAGCTTCTATCTCTTCCCTGAAAGAAATCCTTATCTCCTGTAACTGTAGGGTTGAGATTTCTGAAAACAAAACCTGAGTCTCATCTATTGTGTGGCTGAATTACAATGCAAATTGAGTTCTGACCTTCTGAGATGTCTTTCGTTAAAGTTAGGGCATTAATGTGAAGGAATATGATCTTGAAAATTGGAATGGGGACATATGGGCAGGTCCTGATGAAGCTGAGGATCTTGAACCCCTAAATTCTGCTGAGTCTTCTTTGCCAGCTGAAGCAGCTTTCTATCACTGCTTAATGTGGTAATGAATATCAGAACTGTATTATCAAATAGAAGTGGTGTATATCAGATTGGGCTCAAGTAGACCCTGAAAGTACAAGTAAGTTGAATGAGGAAGTGGCTCAAACGTCCATGACCCCTACTCCTGCTACATTATCTTCTCTCTCTCAGTCTGCACCTATGGCCTTGTGAGGAATTTCCTGAGACTAGTTGTTTGAGGAAAAGAAAACTTGGCCTGGTTTACAGGTGGTTGTGCATGTTATGCAAGTATCGCTTTAAAGTAGACAGCTGCAGTACTACAGCCCTTTTCTGAAACAGCCCTGAAGGATAGTGGTGAACAGAAATCCTCTCAGCGGGCAAAATTTTTAGTAGTACACATAATTGCTCATGTTGCTTAGAATTAGAAATGACCAGAGATACAGCCTATATAATTTCATGGGCTGTGGTTAATGGTCTGGCTGGATGGTCATGGATTTCAAAGGGCCATGATCAAAAAGTTGCTGTCAAGGAGTTCTGGGGAAGAATATGTAGATAGACCTCTCTGAATAGACAAGGCAAGTGGAGATATTTGTGCCCTATTAGTATTTACCAAAGGATGACTTCAGCAGAAGAAATTTTTAATAATCAAGTGGTTAGGATGATCTGTTTTGTGACTATCAGTCAGCCTCTTTCCCCAGACACCCCTATCATTGACCAATAGACTCACGAACAAAGTGACCATGGTAGCAGGGATGTAGACAATACATGGGTTCAGCAACATGGACTTCTACTGATCAAGGCTGACCCAGCTACAGCCACTGCTTAATGCCCAAATAACCAGCAGCATAGACCAACAATGAGTCCCCAGTATGGCACCATTCACTGGTGTGATCAGTTAGCTACCTGGTGGCAGCTTGATTATTAGACCAGTTCCATCATGGAAGAGGCAGCATTTTGTTGTTACTGGAATAGACACTTACTCTGCATATGGATTTGCCTTGCACGCCCACAATTCTTTTGTCAAAACTGTTATCCATTGACTTACAGAATGCCTAATCAACTGTCATCATATTTGTATTAGTTTCCCAGGGCTTCCATAACAAGTACCACAAAGTGGGTGGCTTTAACAACACAGATTTATTTTCTCACAGTTCTGGAGGCTAGCAGTCCAAATTCAAGGTGTCAGACAGGCCATGTTCTCTCCAAAGGCTCTAGGGGAAGATCCTTCCTTGTCTTTCTCAGCTTTTGGTAGCCGCAGGCATTCCTTGACTTGCGGATGCATCTCCACATGGTCATTGTCCCTCTCTGCCTGTCTCTCTATGTCTCTTCTCCTCTTTTATAAAGACACCACTAGGATTGGATTAAGACCCATCTACTACTGTATGACCTCATATTAACTGATAGCATCTTCAAAGACCCTATACCCAAATAAGGTCATGTTCACAAGTACCAGGGATTAGGACTTCAACATATCCTTTGGAGGGGACACAATTCCATTCATACAATTTATAGTAGTATTATATATAGCATTACTTCTGACCAAGGAACTCACTTCACAGCAAATGAAGTATGGTAATGAGCCCATGCTAGTGGAATTCACTGATCTTACCATATTCCCCACCATCCTGAAGCAGCTGGCTTGGTCAAATAATGGAATGGCATTTTGAAGACTCAGTTATGGTGCCAGCTAGATGGCAATACCTTGCAAAGCTGGGGCAATGTCTTCCAGGATGTAGATTATGTTCTAAATTAGCATCCAACATATGATGCTATTTTCTCCCATAGCCAGATTATGGGTCCAGGAATCAAAGGGTGATAATGAGAGTGGCTCTACTATTACCCCTCATGATCTACTACCCAGTGCCATCAAGTCGATTCTGACTCATAGCAACCCTATAGGACGGGGTAGATCTGCCCCACAGAGTTTCCAAGGAGCACCTGGCGGATTCAAACTACCAACCCTTTGGTTAGCAGCCGTAGCACTTAACTGCTACGCCACCAGCGTTCCTAAATGATCTACTAGCAATGTGTTTTCTCCCTATCTGTTAAACTTTAGGTTCTGCTGGTCTAGAAGTCTTAATTGCAAAGGGACAAATGCTTCCACCAGGAGACACAATAGTGACCCCATTGAACTGGAAGTTAAGACCACCCCCCAGCCACTTTGGGCTCCTCACGTCTCTGAACAAACAGACAAAGAAAGATTTACTGGCCAGAGTGAATAATCCTGATTAAAAAAAAAAAAAAATTTACCAATGGGAAATTGGGTTACAACTACACAAGGGAGATAAGGGAGAGCACGTCTTGAATACAGAAGATCCCTTAGGGTGTCCCTTAGTACTCTTATGTCCCGCAATTAGTCAGTGGAAAACTACAGCAACCCAACTCAGACAGGATTGCTAATGGCCCGGGTCCTTCACGAATGAAGGTTTTGGTCACCTCACCAGGCAAAGAACTACGAAAAGCTGAGGTGCTTGCTGATAGTAATGGGTAGTGGAGGAAGGTAGTTATAAATACCTTGTGACCAGTTGTAGAAATTAGGACTATAACAGTGAGTCCACCGAGTGTGTTGAGCCATCCTGTGGTTCTTTTTTGGCGTCTGAAAGTACCCTTATGTTGATCCCCTGGTCTGTGGAGTAGAGGCTATTAAGAGACAAAAGGGGTCAAGCAAAACTCCCCATCCTCACCTCTAACCAAGACAGTGTATCAGAAACAGTGCTGTAACTGGGATAACTGCAGAGCTTACCACCAACATCAAGGACTTATAATATGCAGGAGTGGTAATCTACATCATATCCCTTTTCAATTGACCATTTGAGCCTTGTAAAGACTTGATTAATTGTGGCAGATGGTAGTATACTACCGTAAACCTAACCAGGTAGGAGTCCCAATTTAGCTGATGCAGTGAATGTGGTATCTACACAGGATTAGATCAACCCAGCTTGGGACGGAGCTACTGATCTGGTAAATGGATTCTTCACATTCATCAGTAAAAAATATTTTAAAAGACTATGCATTTGCATTGTGAGGGCAACAGTACACAGGCACTATCTTTGCCAAAGGCTCTATTAACTCCTCGTCATAATGTAGTCCACAAGGACCTTGCTCATCTTAACATTCTGCAGAGCATCAGATGGCAAATGGCAAATACTCTAGGTGGGTGCTTTTCAAACAATCTGTGAAGGGCAAGGTTTTTTTTTTTTTTAACCCATCACAGACTGATACGTTCATAATATTCAATAAAATGAATTACTAGAAAAATGAGATAAAAAATCAGAAACATACAAAACATAATTTTTTTAATTACTGGACTCAACAGGTACAAAATTACATTTCAATAAATGAAATCATAACAAATTTAAGAGGAAAAAAGAATTATAAAAATTGTACATATTTTTTCATTAAATGTATACATTTTGACAAGGATGCTAAGTCCATTTGATGGGGAAAGAAGAGTCTCTTTGACAAATGGTGTTGGGAAAATTGGATTTCCACATGCAGAAAAATGAAACAGGATGCATGCCTCACACCACACACAAGAACAAATTCAATATGGATTAAGGACCTAAATGCGAAAACAACATAAAATTCTTATAAGAAAATGCAGGGACAAGGCTGTTGGGCCAGGCTTTTAAAAACAGATTATCTAACATGAAAACAAAAGCACAAACAGCAAAGGGCAAAATAATTATGGGACATCACAAACATTAAAATCTTTTGTTGATCAAAAGAGTTTACCAAAAAAAGTGAAAAGACAAGCTACTAACTGGGAGAATCTTCAGAAACCATGTATCTGATAAGAATCTAATAACCAAAAATATATATAAAACTTCAACAACTTAACAACAAAAACAAATAACCTAATCAAAAAATGGACAAAGAAGTTGAACAGACATTTCACCAAAGACATTTCACCAAAGATGACAGTCAAATGGTCATCAGACATGATGCTCTTGAATGTAGAGTAGTTAAAGTGAACAGAAAAAACAATGAAGTAAAAGAGCTGAACAGAAGACTTCAAAGGGTGGCTGGAGAAGACAAAATAAAGTATTTGTCTGAGTTATCTAATGCTGCCATAACAGAAATACTACAAGTGGATGGCTTTAACAAACAGAAATTTATTTTGTCACAGTTTAGAAGGCTTGTTGTTGTTGTATACCATCAAGTCGATTCCAACTCATAGCAATCTTACGGGACAGAGTAGAATCAACCCATAGGGTTTCCAAGGAGCAGCTGGTGGATTCAAACTGCTGACCTTTTGGTTAGCAGCCTGAGCTCTTAGCCACTTCACCATCAGGGCTCCAAGTCCTCTTCTGAATCCAGCTTGAATTTCTAGCACTTCCTTGTCTATGTACTGCTGCAACCATTTTTAAATTATCTTCAGCAAAATTTTACTTGCATGTGGTATTAATGATATTGTTTGATAATTTCCAACATTCTGTTGGATCACTTTTCTTTGGAATAGGCCTACCTTTCTTCCAGTTGTTCGGCCAGGTAGCTGTCTTTCAAATTTCTAGGCATAGACAAGTGAGCACTTCCAGCATTATATCTGTTTGTTGAAACATCTCACTTGGTATTCTATCAATTCATGGAGCCTTGTTTTTTTACCAATGCCTTCAGTGCAGCTTGGACTTCTTCCTTCAGTACCATTGGTTCTTGATTATATGCTATCTCCTGAAATGGTTGAAAGTCTGCCAATTCTTCTAGGTACGGTGACTCTGTATATTCCTTCCATCTTCTTTTGATGGTTTCTTCATCCTTCAATATTTTACCCATAGAATCCTTCAGTATTGCAACTTGAGGCTTGAATTTTTTCCTCATTTCTTTCAGTTCGAGAATAGCCAAGCATGTTCTTCCCTTTTGGTTTTCTAACTCCAGGTCTCTACACATTTCATTGTAATAATTTACTTTGTCTTCTCAAGCTGCCCTTTGAAATTTTCAGTTCAGCTCTTTTACATGGTCATTTCTTCCTTTCACTTTAGCTACTCTACATTCTAGAGCAAGTTTCAGAGTCTCTTCTGACATCTATTTCGGTCTTTTCTTTCTTTCCTGTCTTTTTAATGACCCTTTGCTTTCTTCATGTATGATGTCCTTGATGTTATTCCACAACTTATCTGGACTTTGGTCATTAAAAAGATGTTTACCTGTGTTTTATTGACTACACAAAGGCATTCAACTGTGTGGATCATAACAAATCATGGATAACATTGCAAAGAATGGGAATTCCAGAACACTTAATTGTGCTCATGCAGAACCTATACACAGACTAAGAGGTAGTAATTCGAACAGAACAAGGGGATATTGCCTGGTTTAAAATCAGGAAAGGTATGTGTCAGGATTGTATCTTTTCACCATCCTTACTCAATCTATATGCTAAGCAAATAGTCTGAGAAGCTGGACTACATGAAGAGGAACACAACATCAGGATTGGAAGAAGAGTCATTAACGACTTGTGACATGCAGATGACAAAACCTTGCTTTCGGAAAGCAAAGAGGACTTGAAGTATTTACTGATAAAGATTAAAGACTACACCCTTCCATATGGATTACACCTCAACATAAAGAAAACAAAAATTCTCACAACTGAACCAGTAAGCAACATCACAATAAACAGAGAAAACATTGAAGTTGTCAAGAATTTCATTTTATTTGGATCCACAATCAAAGCCCATGGAAGCAGCAGTCAAGAAATTAAATGATACATTGCACTGGGCAAATCTCCTGCAAAAGATCTCTTTAAAGTGTTAAAAAGCAAAGATGTCGCTTTGAGGACTAAGGTCACCTAACCCAAGACATGGTATTTTCAATTGCCTCATATGCATGCGAAAGCTGGACAATGAATAATGAAGACAGAGGGAGAATTGATGCTTTTGAATAATGGTGTTTGCAAAGAATATTGAGTATACCTTGGACTGCCAAAAGAACAAATCTGTCCTTGGAAGAAGTACAGCAAAAATGCCCCTTAGAAGCAAGAATGGTGAGACTTCATCTCACCTACTTTGGACATGTTTTCAGGAGGGACCAGTCCCTGTAGAAGGACATCATGCTTGGTAAAGTAGAGGGTCAGCAAAAAAGAAGAAGACTCCCTAACAAGAAGGACTGACATGCTGGCCGCAATGATGGGCTCAAACATAGTGACGATTGTGAGAATGGCACAGGACTGGTCAGCATTTCTTTCTGTTGTACATAGGGTATCTATGAGCCGGAACTTACTCGATGACATGAAACAAGAGAATGACTATGGGTTTGTTTTTTTTTTAATCCCAGAAAATAACAAATGTTGATGAGGATGTGGGGAAATTGGAGCCCTTATCCATTTCTGGTGGGAATGCAAAATGATACAGCCATTGTTGAAAACAGTGTGGCAGTTCCTCAAAAAACTAAAAATAGAAGTACCATTAAAAAAGTGAAAAAATATGACCCAACAATTCCATTCCTAGGTATATACCCAAAGGGCTTGAAAGCAGAGACTCAGATACTTGCACACCAGTGTCCATTGCGCACTATTCACAATAGCCAAAAAGCAGAAACAAGCTAGAAAAGATGCCCATCAATGAATGAATAAACAAAACATACACACATACATACATGTACATACTTTCAATGAAATACTACTCAGCCAAGAAGAGAAATAGATGGAGCTTGAAGACAATATGCTGAGTGAAATAAATCAATCACAAAAGGACAAATACTATATGACCTCACTTATATAAAAGACAGAAGTAAACAAATGTATAGAGACCAAATTTTATTAGTGGTTGGTTACCAGAGATCAGAGAGGGGGTGGTTATTGCTTATGGAGCACTGAGTTTCTATTTACGGTGGTAGAAAAATTGCGTCGATCAAGGGTAGGGTGGCAGAGCTGATTAATGTAATTACTGTCAGTAAGTTATACACCTGCAAAAAGTTAAGCTAGCAAAAGCTGTGCAATAGATATATTTACAAAAAAAAAAAAAAAGAGCAGCTGCTAAGGCTGCTTATGTACAACCAAACACCTCATAGGTTTTGGTTTCTTGGTTTGGAGGTTTAGGATCGTGGTTTCATGGGACATCTCAAATAATTGGCCTAATACTGTGTTTAGTGCTTTGTTCTATCTCCTACAGCATTGGATAGTGTCTGGGGTCTTACAAGCTTCCAGGCTGACATCCAAGGTAAAACAATTGGTCTCAATTCACCAGGAGCAATAGAGGGAGAAGAAGAGTCAGGAATAGGGGGAAGAAATGGGATGCGTGGCTAATCGCCTCCATGAACAACTGCCTCCTTTTCGATGAGACCGAAAGAATTGGAAGGTACCTGGATAGCATTACTGAACTTTTTGGTGGAAGATTTTATAGCAGAATCCTGATCAAAAGGAAGGAAATGGAGAACAAAATTTAAAATACCATGGAATCCAGATTTTCTGGAACTATGGAGGCTGGAATAACCCCTGAAACTATTGCCCTGAGATAATCTTTAAACTTTAAATCTTAAGCCAAAAATACCCCCCTGAAGTCTATTTAAAACCAAACAGTAGTTTATCTTAACTAGTAAAGAATGACTGCCTTGAGCATTCTATATGGAATTAAATTGACAACAGCAACTCAAAAGATTAGATAGTAATCTTAGGGGGCAGTAAGTTTATGTTAATGGGAGGGGGAACAATTCAGAAAAGGAAGGTGAAAATGGTTTTACTACTTGGAGAATGTAATCAATGTTACTGAATTGTACGGGTAGAAATTGTTGAATTGTGTGTTCTGCTGTATATATTCTCTACAACAAGAAAAACTAAAATATTTTAGAGTATACATTAGATTCCTAATATAAGAATCACTATTACACTCATAACTAAATAAAGGTTATGAGTGAAATATTGATTCCCCTATATTAAATACCTTTAAACACACTTGCTTGTAAAATTTTCTAAACTGGGTGAATTGACAATAATCCTGGTCACAAAGGAAGATATATATCTAAATAATTTCCATGATTTTAATTACATAACACTCACAGTAGCGAAAGTAGACTTATGGGCAGATGGCCAGGAAGGAAAGAAGAGATTTTAAAACCATTCTGAGCAAACTCAGGGTATTCATTTCTAAGTTTTATCCAAAATTAAACAAGTGATTCAGTATTTTCCAAATCAGTCTTCATTTCTTCATTAACCAGACCCGATACTTTATTCTGTATAATTATACTTAAATCTATACTATCTTCTAATGAAAGAAATAGACTCATGATTTTACACACAGGAATTATAGATGACAAACTAAAATATAACATGTTTTAACATGTGACTAATAGATACCTTACACTACATGCAACCCACTAAATTAGTTCAACAACTACCAGACTGGCCTAGCCTATTTAAATAAGGCAAATCCACTGATCATGAACTCAGATATCACAGCAATGTCAAATTGTTATGAAGTTTCCAAAAGCTTACCTCAATTTCTGCATTTATTTTATTGCAAAGCAATAATGACCAGTTCACAGGTCGGCACCATATTTTGAGTAGCACTGTTCTAGACATTCTATAAGGGAAATGAGCACAATAAATAAGAGAAAAATCCCAGGAAGACGCAGGGTCTTGCCACATAGGTGACATTTTTAGTGTTCCAGTCATCTGCTGAGACAACCTTTCTAAGATAAATGACAAGTTGTTGTATCTCACATCTCCTACCACTAGGATAGAGATATGTACTTCATATGTAAACTGCATTGGGAATACTGTTTTGACCCATATATCAGGTGACTTGGAAGGTTTTCAACAAGAACAGGCTGTGGGTACAAGCTAGCATGCCACTCAGACCATATGGCCTAGAGGCAGAGGTATCCATAGTGGATAAGAATGCTTTGTGGAGTCTCTTGCAAGCACCTCTTGGAGAGACCTGTGACGCAGTGGTTAAGAACTTGGCTGCTAACCAAAAGGTCGGTGTTCAAATCCACCGTTTCTCCTTGGAAACCCTATGGGGCAGTTCTACTCTGTCCTATAGGGTCGCTATGAGTCTGAATCCACTCAATGCCAATGGATATGACATGATACTAGGTCCTATGTGAGACTGAGTCTGTGGGACACCAAATAACTATGTAGCCAGAGTTACCCAATATGATTCAGGTATTATTAGATTCACTGAGTCATAAGATTGAGAGGGTATAACACCAGCCCATCACACGATGGAAATGCTACATTTCGAATTGAGCCAGAGCAGGTCTAGATGATACAAGTAAATTACATAAACAGGTGGCTAGACTCCCAATCTCCTTCCTACTTTTCTTCACCAATGCCTCTCCCTCCATTCACACATGACTTCATGGCCAACCAAGGAAGAGGAAAGGCCTCAGCCTGTTTTGCAAAAAGTGCAATACTGTTAGTACCAGCCAAAACTCACATGATTGCATTAAAGTCCTACTCAAAGGTGACTACAGGAAATTTTCCTAGTGGTAAATCTTACCAGTAGGCAGACGGTAAGCATTAGCTTGGTTATTCACTGTATATGGAGGGGAACAAACCTGAGCTTCTGGGTTTACTCATATCTCTTGGCTAGAAGATGTATGTAAATAGACCTATGGGAATGGGCACAAATTATGCAGACCTTTGTATTTCCCAACAATGCTCACCAGAGAGCATCTGCTACAGAAGAAGCTCTCAACATCCAGCTAGACTTGTCCTGTGGAATCAGCCAGCCCATCTCCTCATTCATCCTGTGATGATGCAATGATCCCACGAACAGAGTGACAGTGGTGATAAGGATGGAAGCTACATATGGGTCCCAAAACATAGAATCCCTCTCACCATGATTGATTTATCTACTTTCACTGATAACTGCCTTTTATGCCAGCAGCAGAGACTTGCCCTGACCCTTTGATATGGCACAATTCCTCAAGGAGATTAGCCAGCCAAATGGAGACTGGTCTATTGCATCATATGACTTGCACCCTGCAGGAGGCAGCAATTTGTTCTTGTCAGAAATGATACTCTGGATTTGAGTTTACCTTGCCATCCTGCAATACCTCAACTGGTACTACCACTCAAAAACTTACATTATGCCTGATTGATCAACATAGTATCACATGCAGCATTGCCTCTGATACAGCCAAAAGAGATGCACCAATAGACATATGACCATGGAACACACTAGCCTAACCCAGAAACAATCAGCCTAATTGAACAGTGGTATGGCCTGTTAAAGCCTCAGTTAAGATGTCAGCTAAGGGTCAGAATCCTGTGGATCGGAGTACTGTCCGCCAAGATGCAGTATATATTCTCAAATAATGACCTGTATATGATTCTGTGACCCCAATAGCTAGAATTTACAAAAATAGGAATGATGGGGTAGAAGTAGGCGTGTCCTCTATCACCATCACTTCTAGTGACTCGTATACAGAATCTGTTTTTCCTAACTCCACAATATAACACTAAGCCAGGTTATAGGTGTTGGTTTCCAGGGGCAGAATGATTTTCAGACACAGTAAGTGTTCCAGTGAAATAAAAGCTGTGACTATTATCTGGCTGCTTTGAGTTCCTCAGCTGATGGACCAAGAGGCAAAGAAAAGACTTAAGTTAATGGCAGGGGAAACACCTGATTATCATAAAGAGTTAGGGTTGCTGTTATATAACAATGGAAGGTAGAAGTATGTCTGGTACTCGGGGTTCAGAGGCATGTCAGTTGGTGCTTTCATGCCCAGTGATAATATTAAATATGCAGTTATATCAACCACTGCTCAACAAGGGCAAGGCAACTGTAAAAATGGGGTGGAGGAGGTGTCTGACCTCCCCTAACTTTACAAAGGGGAAGGAAAATCAAGATCAACAGCCCAAAGGGGATTCCTATGAGGTGGAGCTCAGATATGTCTCCTCTCTCTACCATCTTTACCTACTCTGACACCAACCACCCCTCCCACAGCACTTTCTACTTCTCTGCTGGGTTCAATAATTCATTGCAATGGCCACACAGAACTCAAAGAACATACTCACGATTATGGGGTTTATTAGGGAAGTAACAGGTTACAGTTCAGGCTAAGGAACACTCAAGGATACAGTTCTTCCATCAGGACAGCCTCTTCCCAGCCACGCTCGCAGGCATGCCTCTCCCTGGCTCTAGGTCTCTGCCCAAAGGCACTCAGCTTTCTCTCTTCGTGGGTGGGGATGCCTACCACCTTATCTCCTGCTGCCGAGTCTCTGCTGCTGCTGCTCCTCACTGCCTTGAGTGTTACAGTTCTGTCTCTCTCTCTCTCTCCTAGTTCCAGGAGATTCCCCATGCAGGGATACCAGGTCCAAAGGATGCACTGGCTCTTCTTCCTTGGTGGTGGTGGGATTTTTTTTTTTCCTGCCTTTGGCATGGCTCATTTCAAGCCCAGCAGGAGGGCAAAACTGACCAATCCCTTTGGTGGGCCACAATTACCCTATCACACAGTCCCACCCAATCACTTGGGTGGCAGTTACCAGAACACGGTGAGAGAGGCCATGTTAAGTAATTCGTTACACTGCAGCAACTAAGGGCTCAGACCTCCCATGGATGAAAGGCTCGTGTGGCCACCAAGACCAGCCGGAACGCTGACCGAGGGTGAGGGAAATCTAGAATGACTGGCGGAGGTGGGAGATGATGAATAGCAATTACACCTTTGGGACCAGCTGCAGGAACAGAGACAATAGTTTACTAGCTTCTTGACTTGAGTTTTTTCAGAGATTGTGGCCGGAACTATCTTGAAAGGAACTCTGTGGCTGATTGGACTTCTATTTCTCCCTCACAAAGAAGTCACCTTCTTTCATAAAAATGGAGAGGGTTCAGCATAAGCAAAAGCATGAAAGCAAGAAATATCAAGCAGTAGCATGTTGCTGGGGCAGGGGTGTGCTGAGACTTTTTTAAGGTCACATGGAGAAGATGCAAAACAGGAGGCTTCAAACCTAGGGCTCCTCATCTTAAGTGCTAAACTTTTTGCCCCTGCATTGTGCTATTTACTCTATTGAGTAAAAGCTACAAAGTGAACCTCCAGGAATGTAAAGATGTATACACCATGGTCACCACCCTCCAAGATTAAGTGTATATTCTCAATTAAAAATGAATAGCACAAGGCAGCTGGAGCTTAGTGTCAAAGGAGTTAATTATACTGTCAGACAGTGTTACCAGAGCTCCTGAGGAGGAAACACTTCCACAATGAATGCCAGGTGGGCAGACCCCACCTGTTGATCTTGAGCTTAGCTTTACAAATACTTATTGTTTTACAGAGTTGAGGGAGGGCTTTCCTTGTAGATGAAGTGACCTTTAACATGTGCATGGCCCTTGTGCCAGCTATAAAGCTGCAAAGATATATGTGTGCCATGTGAATGCCACCAAAAAGTATCCAATGTGGAGAAGGCTCTTAATAGCCAGGTAAAAAAAAAGCATAAAACATTCTTTGGCTATCAGTCAGACTCTTTCCCTATACACTTGTCTTAGTCATCTAGTGCAGCTGTAACAGAAATACCACAAGTGGATGGCTTTAAGAAAGAGAAATTTATTTCTTCAAAGTAAAGTAGGCTAAAAGTCCAAATTCAGGGTGCCAGCTCCAGGGGAAGCTTTTCTGTCTCTGTCAGCCTTCTCATCAGTCTTCCCCCAGACTACAAGCTTCTCCACTCAGGGACCCCAGGTCCAAAGGATGTACTCTGCTCCCGGCACTGCTTTCCTGGTTGTATAAGGCCCCCTTTCTCTGCTTGCTTCCCTTTCCTTTCCCCGCGTGTCTGGCAGTTTGCCATACTGTGGGGGCTTGCATGTTGCTGTGATGCTGGAAGCTATGCCACCAGTATTCAGATACCAGTAGGGTCACCCATGGTGGACAGTTTTCAGCTGAGCTTCCATACAAAGACAGACTAGGAAAAAGGATCCGGCAGTCTACTTCTGAAAAGAATTAGTTAGTGAAAACCTTATGAATAGCAGTGGAACATTCTCTGATATAGTGCTGGAACATGAGGCCCCAGGTTGGAAGACACTCAAAAGACGACTGGGGAAGTGGTGCCTCCTCAAAGCAGAGTCAACTTTAATGACATGGATGCAGTCGAGCTTTCAGGACCTTCATTTACTGATGTGGCATGACTCAAAATGAGAAGAAACAGCTGCAAACATCCATTAATAATCGGAACATGGAATGTACGAAGTACGAATCTAGAAAAATTGGTAATTGCCAAAAATGAAATGGAACACATAAAGATCAATATCCTAGGCATTAGTGGGCTGAAATGGACTGATATTGGTCATTTTGAATTGGGTAATCACATGGTCTACTAGGCAGGGAATGACAACTTGAAGAGGAGGGGATTAATTACATTCATCGTCAAAAAGAACATTTCAAGATCTATCAGGAAGCATAGTGCTGTTAGTGAAAGGATAATATCCATATGCCTACAAGGAAGACCAGTTAATATGATTATTTTTCAAATTTATACACCAACTACTAGGGCCAAATATGAAGAAATTGAAAATTTTTACCAGCTTCTGCAGTCTGAAATTGATCAAACATACAATCAGGATACATTGATAATTACTGGTGATTGGAATGCAAAAGTTTGAAACAAAGAAGAACTATCGGTAGTTGGAAAATACAGCCTTTGTGATAGAAATGATGCCAGAGATCACATGTCAGAATTTTGCAAGACCAATGATTTCTCCATCACGAACACATTTCTCACCAACATAAACGGCAACTATATATATGCACCTTTCCAGATGGAATATACAGGAATCAAATCAACTACATCTGTGGAAAGAAATGATGGAAAAGCTCAATATCACCAGCAGAGCAAGGCCAGGGGCCAACTGTGGAACAGACCATCAATTGCTCATATGCAAGTTCAAGTTGAAACTGAAGAAAATTAGAACAAGTCCACAAGAGCCAAAGTATGACCTTGAGTATATCCCACCTGAATTTAGAGACCATCTCAAAAATAGATTTGATGCATTGAATACTAATGGCCGAAGACCAGATGAGTTGTGGAACGACATCAAGCACATCATAAATGAAGAAAGCAAGAGGTTATTAAACAGACATGAAAGAAAGAAAAAACCAAAATGGATGTCAAAAGAGACTCTGAAATTTGCTCTTGAATATCGAGCAGCTAAAGGGAGAAATGATGAAGTAAAAGAGCCTAACAGAAGATTTCAAAGGGAAGCATAAGAAGACAAAGTATTATGACATGAGCAAAGAGCTGAAGACAGAAAATCAAAAGGGAAGAACATGATCAGTATTTCTCAAGCTGAAAGAACTGAAGAAAAAACTCAAGCCTCGGGTTGCAATAGTGAAGAATTCTATAGGGAAAACATTAAATGACACAGGAAGTATCAAAAGAAGATGGAAGGAATACACAGTCATCGTACCAAAAAGAATTGGTTGATATTCAACCATTTCAAGAGGTAGCATATGATCAGGAACCAATGATACTGAAGGAAGAAGTCCAAGCTACACTGAAGGCATTGGCGAAAAACAAGCCTCCAGGAACTGACAGAATATCAGTTGAGATGTTTCAACAAATGGATGCAGCACTGGAAGTGCTCACTCATCTGTGCCAAGAAATTTGGAAGACAGCTACCTTGCCAATCAACTGGAAGAGATCCATATTTATGCCTATTTCCAAGAAAGTTGATCTGAGCAAATGCAGAAATTATCAAACAATATCATTATTATCACATGCAAGCAAAATTTTGCTGAAGATCATTCAAAAGTGGTTGCAGCAGTATACCAACTGGAAACTTCCAGAAATTCAAACTGAATTCAGAAGAGGACGTGGAACCAGGGATATCATTGCTGATGTCAGATGGATCCTGGCTGAAAGCAGAGGATACCAGAAGGATGTTTATCTGTGTTTTATTGACTATGTAAAGGCATTCGGCTGTGTGGCTCATAACAAATTATGGATAACATTGCAAAGAATGAGAAGTCCAGAACACTCAGTTGTGCTCATGAGGAACCTGTACATAGATCAAGAGGTAGTTGTCTGGACAGAACAGGGGGATACTGCATGGTTTAAAGTCAGGAAAGGTGTGTGTCAGGATTGTATCCTTTCACCATACCTACTCAATCTGTATGCTAAGCAAACAATCCAAGAAGCTGGACTATATGAAGAACAGGGCATTAGGATTGGAGGAAGAAGATTCATTAACAACCTGTGTTATGCAGATGACACAGCCTTGCTTCCTGAAAGTAAATAGGACTTGAAGCACTTACTGATGAAGATCAAAGACCACAGCCTTCAGTATGGATTACACCTCAACATAAAGAAAACAAAAATCCTCACAACTGGACCGATAAAAAAAATCTTGATAAACGGAGAAAAGATTGAAATTGCCAAGGATTTCATTTTACTTGGATCCACAATCAACAGCCATGGAAGCAGCAGTCAAGAAATCAATAGATGCATTGCACTGGGCAAATCTGCTCCAAAGGATCTCTTTAAAGTGTTGAAAAGCAAAGATATCACCTTGAAGACGAATGTACACCTGATCCAAGCCACGGTATTTTCAATTGCTTCAGATGCACGAGAAAGTTGGACAATGAATAAGGAAGACCAAAGAAGAATTGATGCCTTTGAATTGCGTTGGTGAAGAATATTGAATGTACCATGGACTGTCAAAAGAACAAACAAATCTATCTTGGAAGAAGTATAACCAGAATGCTCTTTAGAAGCAAGAATGGCGAGACAGCATCTTACATACTTTGGACATGTTGTCAGGAAGGATCAGTCCCTGGAGAAGGACACCATGCTTGGTAAAATACAGGGTCAGCAGAAAAGAGGAAGACCCTCAATGAGATGGATTGACACAGAGGCTGCAACAATGGAGTCAGGCATAACAACGATTGTGAGCACGGCGCAGGACCGGGTAGTGTTTCATTTTGTGGTACCTAGGGTCGCTATGAGTTGGAATCAATTCAATGGTACCTAACAACAGCAACAACAAGACAAAAGGTGGTGCAGGCCACACCCCAGGGAAACTCCCTTTACAATGGATCAGGGATGTGACCTGGGTAAGGGTGTTACAATCCCACCCTACTCCTCTTTAACATAAAATTACAATCACAAATTGGAGGACAACCACACAATACTGGGAATTATGGCCTAACCAAGTTGACACATATTATGGGGGGACACAACTCAATTCATGACAACACCCTAGTGCTTGCTCAATGGGCCTCTGTACAAAGTGGCATGGATGGAGGCTATTCATAGGATCAACAGCATGAACTTCCTCTCACCAAAGCTGACTTGCCCATCACTGCTGCTGAGTGCCTAACCTGACAAAAGCAGAGACCAACAGTGAGCCTCCTGTATATGGCACCATTTTCCGGGGAGACTAGTCAGCCACCTGGTGGCAGATTGATTATATTGGACGCTTTCTATCATGGAGGGGGCAAAGAGTTGTTCTTACTGGGATAGAAATGTATTCTGGGTGTTCAATTTACTGTCCTTGCTTGTGATTCTTCTGATAGTACCCCGATTTGTGGACTTCCAAAATACCTTATTCATGGTATTCTTCACAACATGGTATTCCTCACAACATTGCTTCTAATCAAGGAATTCATTTCTTAGCAAAAGAAGTGTGGCAATGGTCTCAGATCCATGGAATTCACTCTTATTACATACCTCATTGCCCATTAAAAAAAAAAAATGGTATAAAAGAATGGTGGGATGTGCTACTGAAGACTCAGTTATAGTTTCACTTGGGAGACACTCCTCTGAAATAATGAGGTTCTGTCTTACAAAAATGCAGTAAGTACTTTGAATCAACAACTATAGCTAGAATACATTGAGCTCAGAATCGAGGGGTAGAAATGGGAGTGGCTCCTCTCACTATTACATCTTATAACTCACAGGATTTTTGCTTCCATTCAAATTCCTGAACCCTTCAAATTACTCTTCAGATGTACTCACAGTTTTGTAACTTTGAGCTCTGTTTGTTTAGAGGTCTTGGTTCCCATGGGAGAAAGGCTTATACCAGGATAAATGATAAAAAACAAGAAAACCAAACCCATTGCCACTGAGTCAATTCAGACTCATAGCAACCCTATGATAATACCGATTGCCACTGAGTCGATTCCAATTCATAGCAACCCTTTAGGACAGAGTAGAATTGCCCCATAGGGTTTCCAAGGAGTGGCTGGTAGACTCAAACTGCTGACCTTTTGGTTAGCAGCTGACCTTTCAACCACTGGGCCATCAGGGCTCGGGATAAACAATAGTCCCATTGAATTGGAAGTTGAGACCACCACGTGGCCGTTTTGAATTCCTTGCACCACTGAACCAATAGTCAAAAAACCAGAATTACTCTACTAGTCGGAGTAACTGATAACATGAAGAAATTTGGTCACAGGGATGTCTACGTCTGAATCCCAGGGGATTCTCTGGAGCATCCCTCACTATTTCCATGTCCAGTAGTAAAAATTAATGGAAAATCACAACAACCAAAAATACACAGGATGTCTGAGGATTCAGACCTTTTAGGAATGAAAGTTCGGGTCACTCCACAAGATAAAGAACACTGACCAAGAGATTTCCTGGCTGTGGTTGATGGCAACATGAAACATGTAGTGGAAAAAGAAAGATATATGTATAAAAGAAAGATTTTATATATATAAAAAGTTGTATATATATTTATATATATATACAATTTTTTTTCTCTTCATGACCAGTTACAGAAACAAGAATTGTAGCAGTTATGCATATTTTCTTCCACATGTGAGCACATGTATGTGTGTGTGTATCATCTTCTTTTCTGTCCTCCTTCCCTTTATTATGTTATACAAACTGAGGTTAATTTTACAATTTTTTCTATAACTAAGGAATGTACAGATGATGGAATTGTGAGTACATTTGAAGAGTAATTAACATGACTGTCTCTCAGAGATAGATAAAATGACTGTTGAAACTTTGTTTCTCCTAACTTTGGAGAAGGGAGCCCCGGTGGAGCAGTGGTTAAGATTTGGCCGCTAACTGAAAGCCAACCAGCTACTCCGCAGGAGAAGATGTGGCAGTCTGCTTCAGTAAAGGTCACAGCCATGGAAACCCTATGGGGCAGTTCTACTCTGTCCTACAGGGTCATTATGAGTCTGAATAGACTCAGTGGCACACAACAACAACAATTTTGGGGAGCAGACGAGAATATCTTTCTTTGTAAAAAGATAGATGCATCTTGTTAGGTGAAAATACTTCTTTTTTTTTTTTTTAATGGTTGTAGGAAGTTCAAATATCTGTAGAAAGAAGTACAGAATGCTAAGTAGTCAAAGGGGTAACCTGAGACTGTCCTCCAGCATTGTCTCTCAGTCCATATCAGTGCTTCTATACTCTGCTTCATGATGCTGAGGCTTCCGCTTTGTCACTAGCTCCCTGTTAGGCTCTGCCAATCAGAGGTCCTGGGGGAAGACAGCAAGACTGGAGAAGGAATAAGGAACTTGGTCCTTCCTATTGGCTTCCTGTTAGCTTACTATTTCTATCAGCCTCCTTTGTTTACCCCAGTGTTGATAATTTGTTTCGTAGCAGCAGTTGAATATAGCTTGAAGTTTTTCCAGTAAGCCTCATGTGCCCTCAGAGACATTAGTTCCAGCCATCTTGCTGGCACCCACCTCCTCAGAAGGTTTGAGTCTCAATTCCACAAGGCCCCTCCTCAAACTCAGAGACACCAGTCCCAGCCAAGCAGTTCCCTCTTTCCTCAGAGGTTTGACTTTCAGCTCTGTGGGTCCCCTCCTGCAAGATTCTAGGTTTTAATGATGCCAAACTCTTCCCTTTGTTTCTAAAGGTGGTAGCTGGTTCCCACAGTTACTACTTTCATAATGCACTAGTGTTCTCTTTTTACCTTTTAGTTAACTAACAATTTTTTTTCAGCTATTTAACTACTCTTTATGTCAATCCTCTGTTTGGAATAACTGGCTTACGTCTCCTGATTAGGCCCTGACTGATACATTTCTCAAGGGGGATAAAAGCAGGAGCCCCAGGTTTGAATCTGGCCTTCACCACTTCTCCTCCATAAGACCTTACACAAGTCTGAGCACAGCGTACTTCACCTCACACATTATGCTCTGGCAGCCTTAGAGCTGCCCGTAGGCCCCGTACACCATGTGGTTTCTGCTCTCATGTTAGCTACCTATTCCAAGAATATTGACGAGACCATCTCTTTGGACCAAAAATGAGTGAGTGATGAGGTTTGGACCTGGAAGGCTAGGCTAGGCCAGGCCTTGAATAAACCACAAAGAGTTTGACTTTATACTGTAGAGAGGATAGACTTGGAAAGATTTTTAAGCTCAGGAGTGACATGGAAGAAACAGTAATATTTCAGAAGCTACCCCTGGAAGCCATACGGGAATGTTCTCCCAGCCCCGAATTTCCCTTTCCCATTCTAACTTTCTTGTTGAGGAAAATGCGTTCCCCAAATCTATAGAGCTCTTTCTCACTTGCCTTGACCTGCCAGCTCTGCTCTGAGAGCAAAGCTTGTGCCCTTTGGCCGCTCCCATATCACTATCACCACTGCCACCATTACATTTTGTAGAGGAACAAAATAGATGGAGGAAGCTTGGCCAAGGAGGAGGAATATTGAGAAAGCACAGGGGTGAGGATGCTGGAAGAGAAAAACTGGTGAAAAAGGGGGAAGTTAATTAAAGGAGAAAGGAGAGAACAAGGTGGGAACAAGGTATTCTCATTAATAAGTGAACATAATGAATCCATTCAATCACCGAAGAGCTAAACATATGTATAGCAAAGACTGCCGAGACCTTTCCCTTTCAGCAGAAAACTATACTCTTTTTATTTGAGGATGAATTGATTGGCAGCTTGGTGCCCTGAATCTAATGGGGATAAGGAATCTCTTAGGACAACCCTGTCCTTATTCTATTAGACTTCATTATAAAACAGTGAATGGTGAAAGTGAAGAAAGGCTAATTATGGAGAGAACACAGGTATAGCTTAAAGGCTGCCTTTTATAAGGACCACCAGGAACAGAAGGAAGGGCTTTTAAATAATCCCCTTACCTAGCCCCTGTAATCCCAAAATTCTCATCCATTTCACAAGTATTTGAATGAGTCTGCACTGGAGTGGATGCTGGGCTCATAGTATTAAACAAGACAGATAATGTGTCTGCCTTCATAGGGGTTACAATCCAAAAATTCCCATGTGTATGTAAGACAAAATGTTAAGTGCCCAGGAGATGAAGCAGTGAGATGGAGAAATTCTAATTAGCAGTAGGTGGGGAGAGAGGTAAGAAAAGTTTTATGAAAACATGCCTTTTCATCTGAGTTTGGAAATGTAGGTAGAATTTGAATAGTTGGGGAGAAAGGAGGAAGAGCATTACAGGCAGGAAGCATGGCATAAGCAAACCAGTTGCCATGGAGTTGACCCCAACTCATGGTGACACCATGTGTATCAGAGTAGAATTGTGCTCCATACAATTTTCAACGGCTGATTTTTCAGAAGGAGATCATCAGGTCTTTCTTCTGAGGTGCCTCTGGGAAGACTCAAACCTCCAGCCTTTCAGTTAGCAGTCAAGCCAAGTATGTTAAACATTTGTACTACCTAGGGACTCCTATGGCATAAGCAAAGGCCCAGAAATGGAAAACCTTCGGGAGTGGGTAGCCAAAAAACAAAAACCAAACCTGTTGCCATCGAGTTGATTTCAACTCATAGCAGCACTGTAGGGAAAAAGTAGACCTGTCCTATAAGGTCTCCAAAGAGCGGCTGGTGGATTTGCACTGCTGACCTTTTGGTTAGCAGCCAAGCTCTTAGTCACCGCGCACAGGATTATTCAAATGGAGCACAAATTTGCTAATAAATTGTCTACCTCTCCACCTCTGACCCTCGCCATCATGTCCCCAACTTCACCCCTTGGGAATCAACCCATCCTCTAACTTTTCCAACTCTTACTACAAACGCCTCCCCATCTCTGCCCCAGGGAGCCATCAGACAGAATGGAGGGATTTATGGGCGGTAACACTCCGTTCCTCAAATCAATGGTCAAAGATCAACAGGTATAATGCAGAATATTAATCCATATTCATTAGCGTTGAATCGAGCAAATGATATTATCAAAGTTCCCTTGGAAATCTGTGGAAGAGAATTAAAAAGAAAGTTATTCTAATGTCACAACTGTCTGCCGAGCCACATACTTAAGAAATTCAGGCAAGGAGAAAAAAATGTATGTGCATTTTGGAAGAAAGAGGGCCCATGGTTTTTACCAGATTCTCCAAGAGGCTCATGACCTAATATAGATTGATATTTGAGAACCCCTGATATAAGGATACTGAGCGGAGGCTCTCTTGTCCATGCAGATGGGACCAGAACCTTCTCTTACAGCAAAAGAAACTTTACTTAAGCATGTATCACTGTAGGAGGAAGCACCAAAGCCACTAAGCAAAGCTGTGAATTCTTGGTGGTTAGCCACACGAATGGTGATGGTGCAGTCTTGCCTAGAAGCAGATGGGTTGGCTTCTTGAGGAGTTTTTAAACATCCACCCAGGGCTTCCACATCGTCCACCTCCAGGGAGCTCCGTTCACATGGTGTCCTGTATGAACGGAGCCCTCTGGAGCACAACTTCAGGGTTTGCTCTTCAAATATGTGGTGTCGCCTGAAGTTAAGCAAAAGGTAGTCTTGCCTCCATCTTACCACCTCTTGCTAGTCTTCCAATTTTCAACCCTCACAGCTAAAGGAAGAAAAGATTTTATAACATATTCTTGCTCTCCTATGCCCCTTCTGAAATTCCAGTTGATTCCCTCCTCTGAGCTGCTGGGTAATTCCTGGCCAGGGGTGGAGGGAAGGGGGAATCAAGATTGCATTTTACTTCTATTATCTCTAGTTTGAAATCCAGACTTAGGCACAGGGTTTTACCACATACCTTTCTTCTGACCCGGGCCTTCCTGACTTCTCCCTGTGGTTTTTGGAACACTCTGGGGGAAAAAAGTGATCAGAGCCCCAGCTCAGCGAAGTCATGGTTGGCTGATTGTTGGGTTTTTCTGTTTTTATTTTTCGTCTCACTTTTTTCCCCAGTGAGGCTACATGCAAATCCTGGAGTCCCTTGACCAGTGCTTTCCCAGTGCCCTTCTAAGGTGGGGGCTTACAGGATGACCCCTCATCAGAAGGACATAAAGAAGTTTTCTTGTCCTCACCCCTGCCTCTGAAGAACCCATTTTCCTCCTTTCCTAAAAGGGTTCTGAGGTGGATACTTCACAAAGCCCCCTCATCAGAACACCAGGACGTGGTCCTAGCATCTAACCCAAGTCCCATTCATGAAGCAGTGTGAAGTAGGACAAGTGGCTCTACATCTCCAGACTGCGTCCCTTCCAGTTTCAACTCTCTGCAATTATCAGGGTTCCACTAAATACTCTGGGTCTTTTTTTCTTCTTCTGGGATGTACGTAGCTTTTCCTGGGAAACTGCCAAGCATTTAGGGGAGAGACAGAGTGGACAGAAATGACCACAGAGCTAGAGGGAATGCTTAAAGATTCCAACAACCATTCAACACAGATTATTGAGCATCTGTCAGGTTCCAGGAACAATACAAGCACATGGGAGAGATGGGCTCTGGCTGGGTGAGCACCTCCACAGCCCAGCTTCGGAGGACATCGTAGCTACCCTGTAAATCATTTCCACAAAGTTGCCCTATCTTTGTGGAATTTATTCCAGTCTGTAGGATGGGTAGTATGGTCGTTTGTGTCAGGGACCTACCTCCTTACTGGACTGCAAAGGCCTGAAGGACAAGGAGGTTCATATAAGTGTCCTACATGTGTTTGTTGAATTAAATGGAATTAAAACAGAATTCATCCTCCATCCTGTATTATCTCTTGAAGGTGATGGAGAGCAAAGCTACCTAGGAATGGAACAGTAAATATGCACAAAGGTCCTAAAGAATTAGATGCACCAAACCAAAAAAAAAAAAACCAAACCCACTGCCGTCGAGTCAATTCCAACTCATAGCGACCCTATAGGACAGAGTAGAACTGCCCCATAGAGTTTCCAAGGAGCACCTGGCGGATTTGAACTGCTGACCTTTTAGTTAACAGCCCTAGCACTTAACCACTACGCCACCAGGGTTTCCAGGGTTAAAGAAACCTATCAACTGATTCATCCAGAGAGCTCTGGAAAGCCCAGGCAAGCCCCAGGGAACACAATACACCCATTGCCATCTTTTGACCCTATAGGATGGGGTAGAACTGCCAGCTCTATTAAACACACACACACGTGCTCATGAGCACGCATGCATCCATATACACACGTACACACATGCACACTCAAAGGAGACTCTAGGCTCCCTGCTGCTTACTTAAAAACTCAGACTTCAAGAGATAATTAAATATTGATATCTTTACATCTCAGTATTTTCTCTTCAAATCTAAACAGCCCCAACAGGAGCCATCACTGGTACTTACTTAACTCCTTAAAAACATCCACGAGGGGTTTTTAGCCTTTTAAAATTAAGTTGTTAAGAGCAGAGAGATGCAACAGGATTGGGTGGGAATGGGCTAGGTCCCCTGAAATGAGCCTGGGGGGAGCCCCAATTCACTCTTCTAGACTCAGCCTGGGATCGCCTGCTCCATGCCCGGCCAATCTCCTGGATCCCCAGCCCAGACTCCCAGACCCACCTCCTCAATGGTCTGAAAAGGACATGGTCTGAAAAGGACAAAAAGGGTCTCTTGCCAGCTTCCCCCAACAGGCACTTGAGTGCCCTACAATCAGAGGCTTGGCAGGGTTATGCAAATTGCCTGTGCATAATGAAGTCCTCACTGAACAGATTAACCCAGCAGGGGGTGTCAGACAGAAGCAAGCAGGTGCTGGCTGCTGGGCCCTTGGCTGTCTGCCCCAGCACCAAGAGGGGTGATGTTGCACTACCCTCCCTCCTGCCACCGAGCACCCGTCACAAGCACTCTTGCCATTTCCCCCACAATCAATCCCAACATCTTACCCTCACAGGGACTCCAAGGTCAGGCCTGGAAGGGAAGGGAACTAAGCCATTCCCCAGAGCTGTGTGAGCTAAAGGCACAGAAGGGAGATTTCAAACAGCCCTGTTCACACCCTCTTGATTCACCCACATATACATTCTTGTCTAATCCCTATCTTGTGTCCTTTATTCCCCACTGGACCTAGTCCAGGGCCTTCAACACAATAAGTGCTCAACAAATGCCTTTTGGATAGAATTGAATTTCAGAATTATAGGGCTGGAAAGCCTTTTTAAAATTATAAGCATTCAACAAACATAGTCTGGTTGTGATTCATGTGCTGTGTAAACGCCAGCCTACGGGTTCTCGCCTGGCTCCAATGAGCCCCTTGAAATTGTGTGTTCATGTGCATATACATATATACATATAAACCCAAAACCAAACCCATTGCCGTTGAGTCAATTTCAACTCACAGTGACCCTACAGGACAGAGTAGAACTGCCTCATAGAGTTTCCAAGGAGCACCTGGTAGATTCAAACTGCTGACCTTTTGGTTAACAACTGTAGCACCTAACCACTAGGCCACCAGGGTTTTCATGCGTGCGTGTGTGTGTGTGTGTGTGTGTGTTTATAGAGAGAGGGTCCATGGCTTTAATCATCTTCTTAATTGGGGTCATGACCCGTCCCTAAAAAGAAAGTTAACACCTGCAGGTCTAATAAGAAGGGCAGGCATGAGGACCAAACATCACAGCCCAGTGTGATAAGTACTAAAAAAAGGGCAGGCATGAGGACCAAACATCACAGCCCAGTGTGATAAGTACTAGGACAGAGGTAAACACAAGTTGCTTTGAGGACATAGAGGAGAGTCCCACCTGTAGAGGACCAAAAACCAAACCTGCTGCTGTCCAGTCAATTCCAATTCATGGCAAATCCATGTGTTACAGAGTGGAACTGCTCCATAGAGTTTTCTTGGCTGTAATCTTTATGGAAGCAGATCTCCACGCATTTCTTCTGCAGTGCCTCTGGGTGGGTTTGAACCTCCGACCTAGGTTAGTAGTCAAGTGCAACCCATTTCTGAAATCAAGATCACTCTCTTATGTGGTCAATATTTCATCGATAAGAAAAATGGGGCTCAGAGAAGTTAGGCTACTTGTCCACGGTTGCACATCTCATAAGCAGTGGAGCCAATGTGGAAATATAAGTCTGTCTAATTCCAAGCTCAGTACTGTTCTGGCACCCTACCACCCTGTGGCTGTCTTGTCATTTGAGAACCTGGTCCTGAGCCCTTCAAGTTCTCCCAGGGATTAGGGGCCCATCTTCCCACAAGGGCAAAGGAATGGGACCCCTGCAATGGCTGACTGGATTCTGAACAGCCCTGAAGCGGGCTTGGCAGCCAGGCCTCCCTGTCCCTGGTGTGCACATCTTTGCATGCTTCAGCAGACTTTGTGGAGTCTATTTACCACATCTAAGACCAATTTCCTTCCCTTCAGTTGCTTTGAAGATAATTGAAGGTACTTGCATTGTCTGCCTGGGAATGTAAAAAGCCAGCTAATGCTGCAATCGATGCTCCCTGCTTCACGCTGCACCCCCACCCGACCCCGCCCTGAGCCGGTGAACGCAGCCTTCAACGACGGCTTCCGCAGGTCTTCCCGGTCGGCTACTTTGTTAATCAGAAAGGGGCTGGAGGCTGTGGGGGCCCTCAGGATAATGGCAGGCAGATTGAGTCGTTAAGCCCAAATGAAATATTTAGTAGTGCCATTTGTAGGACTGGCTGGCTGTTCGGAGCTGTGCTCTCAGCACTGCCGGGGTGGGGGCGGGGAGGTGCCGCCTGGAGCTCTCCAGGCGAGGGGCACTGATTAGCCTGTTCCAGCCTGCACCGATGGCAGAGGTAGCAGCACCAGCCCAGGCTGAGAAGATGCCGCAGAGATAAGGCAAGTGATGATCAGCCGGGACGTGACCTCCTGGCTGGCACAGGGCAGGCTGGGCCTGCCTGAAAGCAGCGTGCTAGGCTCTGCAGAACCTGCACCTGGAGCCCCCTTACAGGGCATGAAATAGGGTTTGCCCACAACCAAGGAGAAAACTCCCACTGTCTCTGTCCATTCCAGCCTCTTCTAGGTCCCAAAGCTCTGCGTTGGAGCTCAGCTTATCATGGTAGTTTAACAAGGACTTAGAGGGCTAGAGAAGCTTGAGGTTGTGAGAGAGGGACTGGAAAAGATGGCATTCTCCCTGTTCTTCCCCCATCTACTCCTGGAATAGAGGATTCCAGTCCTGTGTTTTTTATACCACACCATACTGACTTCCTCACTTCTAAAACCATAGAAACTCAGAATCTGATGGGACTTTGTTGATCATCTGTTCCTTCAACAATTATTTAGCTCCTCCTAGTCCATCCCATGGTGGCATAGTGGTTAAGAGCTCGAGTACTAACCAAAAGGTTAGCAGTTCGAATCCACCAGCTGCTCCTTAGAAATCCTATGCAGCAGTGCTACTCTGTCCTATAGGGTCACTATGAGTCAGAGTGGACTCCACAACAATGGGTAGTCCATCCCGTATTCAATATTTCAGTCTCCTCAATACCAGACGAACTAGATGGTGCCCGGTTACCACTACCAACCATTCTGATCAGGGCCACAACAGATGGACCCTGACAGAACAGGAGAAAAGTGCAGAACAGAACTCAAATTCTTAAAAAGTCCAGACTTACTGGACCAGGAGAGACTAGAGGACTCACTGAGGCTATCACCCCGAGATACTCTAAACTTCGAACCCAAGCTATCCCCCAAGGTCACCTTTTAGCAAAATAACAGATTGGCACACACAATAAAGAATATTATCCATGAGTACTGTGCTCTGTTATAAAACCATCTATCTGAGGCCATAACGTCAACAATTACTCTAAAGCAAAGATGAGAAAATAAGGGGCAGGGAAACTAGAGCACTGGAAACAGAGCAACCAGATGCAATGAAAGAGAATAATGGCACATTGTAAAAAATGTAATTAATGTCTCTGAACAATTTGAATAGAAACTGTCAATGGGAACTTAATTTCTTGTGTAAACTTCCATCAAAAACACAATAAAATATTATTTTTTAAAAAATCTGTATAGCACCCCAACCCAAATTGTCTGGCCAATGCTAGAAAGCCTTCATGAGTGAGAATACATCATTTTCCATTGATCCTCCTATGGCTTTATTGACATTTACAGATTACTACTTTCCCATCCACCAACAGCAGAATACATATTCTTTTCAAGTGTCCACATAACATGTATCAAGATAGACCATAATCTGAACCATAAAACAAGTCTTAATAAATTTTAAATGATTCAAGACATACAAAGTATGTTCTCTGACCACAATGGAATTAAATTAGAAATTCATAACAGGAGAAACTATCTGGAAAATCCCCAAATGTTCTGAGATTAAATCACACACTATAATTCATGATTCAAAGAAGAAAACAAATGGGGAACTAGAAACGAAATCAAAACAAATTATTTCCTTATGGGGCAGTTTTACTCTGTCCTATGGGGTCACTGCAAGTCAGAATCAACTGAACAGGAACAGGTACTGTTTGTTGAATTAATAAATGAATTAATATGCAAAGGCCTACGATGTGGGGAGAAGGCATGTGAAAAGCAGTGATAAACTGAAACATCAGGACCCGTTAAAAGTTACAAAACAAATAATTTATGTGTGGGATGCAGCTAAAGCAGTATATAGAGAGACATTTATAATACCAAACATAAGAGAAACTTCAAGTCAATAACCTCAGCTTTCACCTTATGAAAATAGGAAAAGGAAAGCAAATTAAATCTGAAGAAAACAATAACAAATATCAGAAGTAGAAATTAATAAAATAGAAACCACAAAAACGGTAGATAAAATCAATGAAACCAAAAGATAGCTTTTTGATATTAAAAAAAATTTTGACAACTTCTAACTGATTTGATCTGAGAAAAAAGAGAGAAGACACAACGTATAAATATCAGGCATGATATACACAAGAGTGACCTCACTACAGATGTTAAAAGACTAATAAGACAATATTATGACCAACTTTATGCCAGTACATGTGACAACTTAGATGAAATGGACAAATTCCTTGAAAAAGGTTTACACCAAAGCTTACTCAAAAATAAATATGTAACTTGAATAGTTCTACATCTATTAAAGAAATTGAATTTGTAGTTTAAAGTCATCCCACAAAGGAAATGCCAGGCTCAGATGGCATCACTCATGAGTTTTACCAAACATTTGGGGTAAAAATAATACCAATTCTACGTAAACTCTTCCAGAATATCCCTCATAAACTTAGAGGCAAAAATAATTTAAAAAAAAAAAAAAAACCTTTAGCAAATCTAATATGCCAATATGCATATTAAAAAAAAAATCATGACCAAGAATCCAAAGTCGGTTTAATATTACTTTCAAAAATCAATATAATGTACCATATTAACAGATCAAAAAAGAGAAACCACATGATAATCTCAATAAATGCAGACATAGCATTTGATAAAATCCAACATCCATTCTTTACAAAAACTCTCAGCAAACTAAGAATCAAGGAAAATTTCCTCAACTTAATAAAGACCATTGACAAAAACCTACAGCTAACATTGTACTTAAAATCTCGGATACAAATGGCTTCACCAGTTAATTCTACCATACATTTAAGAAATAAATAATGTCAGCTTGCCACAAACTTTTCAAGAGAATAGAAAAAGGCAGTACGTTTCCCAAATTACTTTACGAAGGCAACATAATCTTGGCACCAAAAACCTGATAAGGAGACGGAGCCAAGATGGCAGAATACACAGCCGCTTCCTACGAGCCCTCTTTACAACACAGACCCGAAAGAACAAGCGAAACCAGTATATGTTGTGAAAAGCTGGGAGCCCTGAGCATCAAAGGCAAGCTTAGACAACGAACTGAGGGGCAGGGGGAAGAAGAGGCCATTCAGAAGTGGAGAGGAGTTACCGGACCTGAATCACGGGGAGCCCTCAGGCACCATTCCTGGAGTGGCTGTGGTGGCGGTGGTGGCGGTGGTGGGCTGGTACTAGCCTTTGCCGGCAGTTTCCTCAGGGAGAACCAGCCAGCCACACAGCCCACTCACACCTCCAGAATCTGAGGAGAAAGACGCTCTTGGCAAAAGATAAGTACTTGCGTATATTTTACGGTGCCCTCCCACCCCCAAGCCGGCTTCAGTGGCTGAATCCCTGGGCCTGAGATAGACCCTTGTGAGCACCTAGAGCCATCCTCCTGGCCTTGGGGAAGGAAAGAAATTGCAACTGGGAAGAAAAGATAATTTGCTAGCTCCATTAACTGGGGGAGCTCAGGACAGAAGCAGCTCCTGCCCAGGCATAAACCATCCATGGACCTTGAGTGCCTTTCCCTTCTGCATGGACTTGTGTGGGCCTATTTCTGGAGAATAAGCCCTTGTTGGCAGACTCCAACCATTTCAGCTGTGCGGTGGAGAGGTGGGTGTTTGACATTTGACATTGCTTTGCCTATTAAACAAGGTCCTCACCTACCCACATCAGGGACCGAAGGACTGGAAGCTCCACTCAGGTCACCCAGCTACCCGCAACAGGAGTCGAAAGATAACCGGTACCTCCTAGTTCTTACAACCGAAAACTTTCTGTGCCCATGGTCCCCCTGGAGAACCTACCCACCAGCACAGTCTAGGGAACAGAGACATATTTTCTTCAGAGACACTGTGGGGTCAGTTCTCAGCCCCCACCTTGTTCAGAGCATGACCCCCTGCTGCAATCAGATACCGGTATATATGCCAATCATCCCTACGTTCTAAGACTGTAGGACAGATCCTGTACCACACACTTGAAGATCAGCTACCTGGAAACCTGAGCTGAATTCATACAAGAGAACTGAGCGGACTCCTAGACTGAGATACCTGAATACAGATCGAGCCAGCTAGGGACAGGACACCAGAGCTCCAAAGGCAAAAATAATCAAGCTAGCTCATTCAAGCAACCCACAGGGGTATACCAAAACAAAACAAAGCAAGCAGCTACAACACAGTAAGCAAGCATAAACTAATACAGTAACTTATAGATGGCTCAGAGACAACAATCAAAATCAAGGCACATAAAGAAACAGGCCACGATCACCTCAACAGGCTCTCAAAACAAAGAATCCGGGGACCTTTTAGACGAAAGTGCATTCCTGGAATTACCAGATGCAGAACACAAAAGTTTAATATACAGAACCCTTCAAGACATCAGGAAGGAAATGAGACAATATACAAAACAAGCCAAGGAACACACAGATAAAGCAACTGAAGAAATCAGAAAAATTATTCAGAAACATAATGAAAAGTTTAATAAGATAGAAAAATCCATAGACAGACAGCAATCAGAAATTCAGAAGATTAACAATAAAACTACAGAATTAGATAACTCAACAGAAAGTCAGAGGAGCAGAATTGAGCAAGTAGAAGCTAGAATTTCTGAACTCGAAGATAAATCACATGGCACTAATATATCTGAAGAAAAATCAGATAAAAGAATTATTAAAAAAAAAAATGAAGAAACCTTAAGAATCATGTGGGACTCTATCAAGAGAAATAACCTACGAGTGATTGGAGTACCAGAACAGGGAGGGATAATAGAAAATACAGAGAAAACTGTTGAGAATTTGTTGGCAGAAAACTTCCCTGATATTGTGAAAGATGAGAAGATATCTATCCAAGATACTCATTGAACTCCACATAAGGTAGATGTTAAAAGAAAGTCACCAAGACATATTATAATCAAGCTTGCCAAAACCAAAGATAAAGAGACAATTATAAGAGCAGCGAGAGATAAAAGAAAAGTTACCAATAAGGGAGAGTCAATAAGAATAAGCTCAGACTACTCGGCAGAAACCATGTAGGCAAGAAGGCAATGGGATGACATATTTAAAAAATTGAAGGAAAAAATTGCCTGCCAAGAATCGTATATCCAGCAAAAATCTCTCTTAAGTATGAAGGTGAAATTAAGACATTTGCAGATAAACACAAGTTGAGGGAATTCATAAAAACCAAACCAAAACTACAAGAAATAATAAAGGGAGTTCTTTGGTTAGAAAATCAATAATATCAGGTATCAACCCAAGACTAGACTGCTGGGCAGAGCAACCAGAATGAACTCAGACAGGGAAACCCAAAAAAACAAAGAAAGATTATTTAAAAAAAAAACAAAAACCAAAACAGGGTAACAGCGATGTTGCTATGTAAAAGAAGACAACGTTAAAATAATAAAGAGGGACTAAGAAATGTAATCATACACCTTCCATATGGAGAGGAAGATACGGTGATACAAAGAAATAAAAGATAGTTTTAAATTTAGAAAAAGAGAGGTAAATAATAAGGTAACCACAAAGGAGACAAACTCTCCTGCTCATCAAAATAAAATACAAGTGCAAAATACAGACTCAGCAGAAACAAAATTAACAACAACAAATATGAGGAAAAGACAATATATAAAGAAAATCTACTCAGCACATAAAATCAAGTGGGGAAAAGAAACTGTCAACACACAAAAAAAGACATCAAAATGATAGCACTAAATTCATACCTATCCATCATTACCCTGAATGTAAATGGACTAAATGTACCAATAAAGAGACAGAGTGGCAGAATGGATTAAAAACAAGATCCGTCTATATGCTGCCTAGAAGAGACACACCTTAGACTTAGAGAGACACAAACAAACTAAAACTCAAAGGATGGAAAAAAATATAACAAGCAAACAACAATCAAAAAAGAGCAGGAGTGGTAATACTAATTTCTGACAAAATAGACTTTAAAGTATAAATCCATCAAGGAAGGACTTTATATAATGATTAAAGGGACAATACACCAAGAAGATATAATCATATTAAATATTTATGCACCCAATGACAGGGCTGCAAGACACATAAAACAAACTCTATCAGCATTGAAAAGTGAGATAGACAGCTCCACAATAATAGTAGGAGAGTTCAACACACCACTTTCAGTGAAGGACAGGACATCCAAAAAGAAGCTCAATAAAGACACGGAAAATCTAAATGCCACAATCTACCAACTTGACCTCGTAGACATACACAGAACACTCTACCCAACAGCAGCTAAGTATACTTTCTTTTCTAGTGCACATGCAGCATTCTCTAGAATAGACCATACATTAGGTCATAAAGCAAGCCTTAGCAGAATCCAAAACATTGAAATATTACAAAGCATCTTTTCTGACCATAAGGCCATAAAAGTGGAAATCAATAACAGGAAAAGCAGGGAAAAGAAACACTTGGAAACTGAACAATACCCTGCTCAAAAAAGACTGGATTGTGGAAGACATTAAGGATGGAATAAAGAAATTCAGAGAATCCAGTGAGAACGAAAACACTTCCTATCAGAACCTTTGGGACACAGCAAAAGCGGCGCTCATAGGCCAATTTGTATCAATAAACGCACACATGGAAAAGAAGAAAGGGCCAAAATCAAAGAATTATCCCTACAACTTGAACAAATAGAAAGAGAGCAACAAAAGAGACCCACAGGCACCAGAAGAAAACAAACAATAAAAATTAGAGCTCAACTAAATGAAATAGAAAACAGAAAAACAACTGAAAGACTTAACAAGACCAAAAGCCAGTTTTTGAAAAAATCAACAAGATTGATAAACCATTGGCCAAACTGACAAAAGGAAAACAGGAGAGGAAGTAAATAACCTGAATAAGAAATGAGAGGGGTGATATTACAACAGACCCAAATGAAATTTAAAGAATCATATCAGATTACTATGAAAAACTATACTCAAACAAATTTGAAAACCTAGAAGAAATGGATGAATTCCTAGAAGCACACTATCTACCTAAACTAACACAAACAGAGGTAGAACAACTAAATAGACCCATAACAACAGAAGAGATTGAAAGGGTAATCAAAAAACTCCCAACAAAAAAAGTCCTGGTCCCGACGGCTTCACTGCAGAGTTCTACCCAGCTTTCAGAGAAGAGTTAACACCACTACTACTAAAGGTATTTCAGAGCATAGAAAAGGACAGAATACTACCTAACTCATTCTGTGAAGCCACCATATCCCTGATACCAAAACCAGGTAAAGACACCACAAGAAAAGAATGAATGTAGATGCAAAAATCCTCAACAAAATTCTAGCCAATACAATTCAACAACGTACCAAAAAAATAATTCACCATGACCAAGTGGGATTCATACCAGGTACGCAGGGAAGGTTCAACATTAGAAAAACAATTAATGTAACCCACCACATAAATAAAACAAAAGACAAGAATCACATAATTTTATCAATTGATGCAGAAAAGGCATTTGACAAAGTTCAACATTCATTCAAGAGAAAAACTCTCAGCAAAATAGGAATAGAGGGAAAATTCCTCAATATAATGAAGGGCATTTATACAAAGCCAACAGCCAACGTCACCCTAAATGGAGAGAGCCTGAAAACATTCCCATTGAGATCGGGAGCCACACAAGGATGCCCTTTATCACCACTCTTATTCAACGTTGTGCTGGAAGTCCTAGCCAGAGCAATTAGGCTAGATAAAGAAATAAAGGGCATCCAGATTGGCAAGAAAGAAGTCAAAGTATCTCTATTTGCAGATGACATGATCTTATACACAGAAAACCCTAAGGAATCCTCCAGAAAACTACTGAAACTAATAGAAGAGTCCAGCAGAGTATCGGGACACAAGATAAACATACAAAAATCAGTCGGATTCCTCTACACCAACAAAAAGAACATCGAAGAGGAAATCACCAAATCAATGCCATTTACAGGAGCCCCAAGAAGATAAAATACTTAGGAATAAATCTTACCAGAGATGTAAAAGACTTATACAAAGAAACCTACAGTACACTTCTGCAAGAAACCAAAAGAGACTTACATAAGTGGAAGAACATACGTTGCTCGTGGATAGGAAGACTTAACAGTATAAAAATGTCTGTTCTACCAAAAGCGATCTATAATTTAATGCAATTCCAATCAAAATTCCAAGGACATTCTTTAATGACATGGAGAAACAAATCACCAATTTCTTATGGAATGGAAAGAGGCCCCAGATAAATAAGGCATTACTGAAAAAGAAGAACAAAGTGGGAGGCCTTACTTTACCTGATTTTAGAACCTATTATACCGCCACATTAGTCAGAACAGCCTGGTACTGGTACAACAACAGATACATGGACCAATGGAACAGAATTGAGAATCCAGACATAAATCCATCCACATAGGAGCAGTTGATATTTGACAAAGGCCCCAAAACATTAAATGGGGAAAAGACAGTGTTTTTAACAAATGGTGCTGGCATAACTGGATATCCATCTGCAAAAAAATGAAACAAGACCCATACCTCACTCCATTCACAAAAACTAACTCAAAACGGATCAAAGACCTAATATAAAATCTAAAACGATAAAGATCATGGAAGAAAAAATACGGACAACTTTAGGAGCCCTAACATGGCATAAACACTATAGAAAACATTGTAAAGAATGTAGAAGAAAAACTAGATAACTGGGAGCTCCTAAAAATCAAACACCTATGCTCATCCAAAGACTTCTCCAAAAGAATAAAAAGACTACCTACGGACTGGGAAAAAGTTTTTAGCTATGACATTTCTGATCAGCGCCTGATCTCTAAAATCTACATGATACTGCAAAAACTCAACTGCAAAAAGACAAATAACCCAATTAAAAAATGGGCAAAAGATATGAATAGACACTTCACTAAAGAAGACATTCAGGTAGCTAACAGATATATGAGGAAATGTTCACGATCATTAGCCATTAGAGAAATGCAGATCAAAACTACAATGAGATTTCATCTCACTCCAACAAGGCTGGCATTAATCCAAAAAACACAAAATAATAAATGTTGGAGACGCTGTGGAGAGGCTAGAACACTTCCACATTGCTGGTGGGAATGTCAAATTGTACAACCTCTTTGGAAATCGATTTGGCACTTCCTTAAAAAGCTAGAAATAGAACTACCATACGATCCAGCAATCCCACTCCTTGGAATATATGCTAGAGAAATAAGAGCCTTTACACGAACAGATATATGCACACCTATGTTTATTGCAGCACTGTTTACAATAGCAAGAACAAGGAAGCAACCAAGGTGCCCAGCAATGGATGAACGGATAAATAAATTATGGTATATTCACACAATGGAATTCTACGCATCAATAAAGAACAGTGAGGAATCAGTGAAACATTTCATAACATGGAGGAACCTGGAAGGCATTATGCTGAGTAAAAAGGACAAATATTGTATAAGACCACTATTATAAGATCTTGAGAAATAGTTTACACTGAGAAGAAAACTTTCTTTTGTAGTTATGAGAAGGGGGAGGGAGGGAGGGTGGGAGAGGGGTATTCACTAATTAAAAAAAAAAGGGAAAGACAACATACAATACAGGGGAGGTCAGCACAATTAGACTAAACCAAAAGCAAAGAAGTTTCCTGAATAAACTGAATACTTCGAAGGCCAGCATAGCAGGGCCAGGGGTCTAGGGACCATGGTTTCAGGGGACATCTAAGTCAATTGGCATATTAAAATCTTTTAAACAAAACATTCTGCATCCCACTTTGAAGAGTGGCATCTGGGGTCTTAAACCCTAGCAAGCAGCCATCTAAGATGCATTAATTGGTCTCAACCCACCTGGATCAGAGGAGAATGAAGAACACCAAAGACACAAGGCAATTACGAGCCCAAGAGACAATAAGGGCCACATGAACCAGCGACTGCATCATCCTGAGACCAGAAGAACTAGATGGTGTCCAGTTACAACCGATGACTGCCCTGACAGGGAACACAACAGAGAACCCCTGAGGGAGCAGGAGAGCAGTGGGATGCAGACCCCAAATTCTCATAAGACCAGATTTAATGGTCTGACTGAGAGTGGAAGGACCCTGGTGGTCATGGCCCCCAGACCTTCTGTTGGCCCAGGACAGGAACCATTCCTGAAGCCAACTCTTCAGACATGGATTGGACTGGACAATGGGTTGGAGAGGGATCCTGGTAAGGAGTGAGCTTCTTGGGTCAGGTGGACACTTGAGACTATGTTTGCTTCTGCCTGGAGGGGAGATGAGAGGGTGGATGGTGTTAGAAGCTGGTGAAATGGACACGAAAAGAGAGAGTGGAGGGAGATTGCGGGCTGTCTTATTAGGGGGAGATTAATTGGGAGTGTGTAGCAAGGTGTATATGGGTTTTTGTGTGAGAGACTGACTTGATTTGTAAAATTTCACTTAAAGCACAATAAAAATTATTTTTAAAAAACCTGATAAGGACATTGTTGTTGTTGTGTGCCATTGAATAGATTCCAACTCATAGTGATGCCATGACCCACAGAGTGGCTGCTAGGTTTGAACCATCGACCTTTGGGTTAAGAGCCAAGCACTTAACCATTGTGCCACCAGGGCTTTTTGATAAGGACACTACAATAACAAAGACTACAGATCAATCTCTCTCATAAACGTAGCTGCAAAAATTCTAAACAAATTATTAGTAAACTGAATCCAATGATATATAAACAGAATAATACATCACAATCAGCTTGGATTTATATTAGGAAAGCAAAGGTAGTTTACTATTTGAAAATCAGTTTAAGTCATCAATTAACAAAATAAGGGAGAAAAAATTACATGATGATCTCAACAGGTAGAAAAATCATTTAATAAAACTTAACACCTATTCATGTTTAAGATTTTAAAAATTAGCAAACTAGAAATAGAAGGAAACATTCTTAATTTTAAAAAGAGTAACTATAAAAATAAAAAAAAAATTTTAAATTGCAGCGAACACCATTCTCAATGGCAAAAAAAAAGGATAGAATGATTGAAAATAAATCAATAAAGCTGGCATTTTATGAATGACATGATTGTGTATTTAAAAATCCAAAAGAATGTGTAGATAAACTGATGAGCTTAAAAACTTAAGTTAGCCAGGTCAATGAATATTCAGCAAGGTCATGACTCAATATGCAAATATTATATGTATTTCTATATATGGCCAACAAACAATTTAAAAATTGTTTTTAAAGATACCATTTTCAATAGCCTCATAAACATAAAATACCTGGAAATTAAATTCAACAAAATATGTGCAAGATCTCCAAATAAAAACCTACACATTTTATTAAGATAAACTGAAGATGATTTAAATGAATGGAATGATACAGCATATCTATGGTTGGAAGAATCATTACTGTAAAAGTATCTGTTCTCCCCAAATTGATCAAAATTTCAACATGTTTTTTATTTTGTAGAAATTGACAAGCTGATTATAAAACTTACATGAGAATTCAAAACATTAATAATAGCCACAAAAACCTTGAAAAAGAATAACAAATTTGGAGGACTTATACTTCAATAAAAAGCTTCAATAATTAAGACACTGGGGAGTTGGCACAAAGTTCCCAAATGCACAATACAATAGAATAGAAAATCCAGAAACTCACTGACAATAAATCCTATCATTTGACTTATGCTAGAGGTGATATGACAGAAGAGAACAGTAGTAAATGGACAGTTTTTCAATAAATGGGCCCCAAACAAGTGGATGTTCTCATTGGAAAATAAATAAATAAATAAATTTTAACCCCTACCTCACACCATACACAAAGACCAATTCCAGACGAGTTGTAAACCAGAAAGTGAGCGCTAAAACAATAAAGCTTCTAGAACATAGAACAATAGACTTGGAGTAGGCAAATATTTCTTTTTCTTTAATAAAACTTTATTGTGTCAAAGGTGAAATTATATACCGCAAATCAGGTTCCTATTTAACAATTTTCACACAGATTATTCGGTGATATTGGTTACATTTTTCACAACGTGTGATCATTCTCATTCATTCTGTTCTGGTTGTATCATTTTCAGTACTCTAGTTTCCCTGACCCCTACCTTCTCATCTTTGCTTTAGAGTACTTTTTGAAGATTTGGTGTCCTCTAGAGTTCTACTCTGTCCTACAGGGTCGCTATGAGTCAGAATCGACTTGAAGGCACTGGGATAGGTTAGATGATTTTTTAAAGAAACTCATTAGTAATAAAAAAAAAGTTTATTACTAATAAATTACTTGTTATTTTATGAACAAATCTGTTATTTCACTAAAAGGTGACCTCAAGGGATAATTTCAGTTTAAAGGTTTAAAGAGTATCTCAGGGCAATAGCCTTGGGGAGCCCTCTAGTCTGAGCCAGTCCAGTAAGTCTGGACTTCTTAAGAATTTAAGTTCAGTTCCACATTTTTCTCCCATCCTGTCAAGATCCACCTACTGTGGCTGTGATCAGAACGATCAATAATGGTATCCAGGCACCATCTAGTTCTTCTGGATAGATGAGGCTGTGGTTCATGTAGACTGTTAGTCCTGCTACTTTCTTCTCTGGGTCTTTGGTTCCCTTCTTTTTCTTTTGCTCCGGGTGAATAGAGACCAATAGTTGTATCTTAGATGGCCACTCGCAAGCTTTTAAGACCCCAGACAATACTCACCACATTAAGATGTACAATATACACTTTATAAACTATATTATGCTAATTAACTGAGTTGTCCCATGAGACTATGGTCCTAAGTCTTCAAACCCAGAAAGCCAATCTCCTGAGCTGTTTGATTATGTCCAAAAAGTATCCATAACCGTGTCCCCTATGTGGTTTATTACATATATAAATATATACCTGTATGTACATATGCCTATAGATACATCTATCTGTGTACACATATGTATCCATATATTCATACCCATACACATAGATGCCTATATACATATTTCTGTAACCACACACACATATTTTTGGATGGTATTGTTGCAAAATTATATTTGTCAGATCTTTACCAAAAATGTCCTTTTCTCTTGTGCACTTCTTACTGACATCATTTACCTTGGTCAAGCTAGGGGTACTTCACCCACGTTTGATGTCCTTTTCCCATCACCAAAATAACAAATGTCTACTATCACCAAATTAATAAAAAGCATACAAAACCTAATAGGAAAATGGGGAAAAGACTTACACAGTCACTTCACAAAAGAGGACATCCTGTTCAATAAGCATATGAAATGACATTCACCTTCATTAGTCATGAGGGAGATGTGAATTAAAACCACAATGAGTCACCACTACAAACTCACCAGAATAGAAAAAAATTAAAAACACTGATAATAACCAAGTATTAGCAAGTATGTGGAGCAACTGAGCTCTAATGAACTGTTGGTACAAAAATAAATTGCTATGACCACAAATTTACTCATAATTCTATACCTGTTAGAAATGCATACGTATGTGTAAAAGGCATTCCTAGTAGCAACACTAGAGATAAGGGGAAGTCTATCAACAGTAGAATGAATAAATAAATTGTGATATATTCATACAATGGAATACTATATAACATAGAAAATAAACGAACTACTGCTACATACAACAGCATAGACGTACATTACGAATATAATAGGAAGCAAAAGAAGCCACACAGAGAATCATACACCATATGGTTCTCTTCATATAAAATTAAAAAATGGTAAAACTGATAGAAGTGGTTGTGTTTGGTGGGGTTAGTGACTGAAAGAGGTATAAGGGAGGTTTAAGGTACAGTAATAATCTATTTCTTGATCTGGGTGGTGGTTGGTTACTTGACAATGAAAATTCATTGAGCTGTAAGCTTACAATTTATGTACTTCACTTCTCTGAATGTATTTTATACTTCAGTTTTGTAAATGTTTACAAAAAAAAGATTACAAATATTATCTATAGCATGGTATTTGTATAAAGAGTATGTGCTAAGTGTATTATACATAAGTATATCTGCCAAAATGCTAACAGTTATTATCTTTGGATATTAATTATGAGTACTTTTTGCTTTCTTCTGTATACTTTTTTGTATTATATGAATGTTTTACACTGAGGATATATTACTTTCATAAAAACTAAAAATAATAAAGCATCAAATAAAGTTCTAATTTTTAGATGTTAACATGGTATTTTGATCATGTTAAAGAAAAATAGTCATTATCTCTTAGAAATACATAATTGAAGTATTTGCAGATGAAATAATGTGATATCTAACAGGGAGTAGGGAGGAGTGGAGAGTATAGATGAAAAAAGTTTGACCATATGTTGGTAACTGTCAAGGCTGAATGATGCCCCATGGGATTTGTTATACCCTTTTGTCCACCTTTGTGTGTTTGAATAATAAAAAGTAGAAAAGGAAAAAAAAAAAAAGTAAGATTAATTCATAAACATAGAAGCTATGCATAACCTGTATATAGCTGAAGAGAAATGAATTGTTAGAGAAGATATACCCAATAAAAAAAAAAAATACCCAATACTCAGGTGGAATATGCTGGCCTCCACCAAAAACTATCTGGCTCCAAGACCACATTCATGCCACATTAAAAGTCCTCAGGGATTCAAGTCTTAGGTAAGAATACAAATCATAAAACCGCTGCTCCAAAGGAAGAAGACTAGTCTTAGGTCCCCAGCCTTCCACCAGCCTAGAGTAAATCTAATCCCCAGATGAACACACATTCACTCAAAAGATGGAACACCAACAGCTGATCCACACTCTAGAGATTTTATAAAGATGGACAAGGAGGCAACTTCTTTGATGGACTATGTCTTAGTTACTTAGTGCTGCTATAACAGAAATACCACAAGTATATGGCTTTAACAAATAGAAATTTATTTTCTCACAGTCTCGGAGACTACAAATCTGAATTCAGGGTGCCAGCTCTAGGGGAAGCTTTTCTCATTCTGCTGGCTTTGGAGGAAGGTCCTTCTCTCTCCTGAGCTTCTGCTCCTGGGTGATCCTCATGTGGCTTGACATCTCTCTTCCTCCTTCCTCCCCACCCCCCTTATCTTGGTTTTTTGTTGATTCTCTTTTATATCTCAAAAGACACACCCTACACTAATCCTGTCTCATTAATGTAACAATGACAACCCGTTCCCAAACGGAATTATAACCACAGGCATGGAGGCTGGGATTTACAACATCAGTCAGAATCGACTTGACAGCACTGGGTTTTTTTTTTTTTGTTTTTTTTTTTTGGTGACACAATTCAATACATAATATTCCACCCTTTGGCCCCCTAAAATTCATGTCTTCCAATGTGCAAAACATCATCACAAAACTCTTAAATCAACTCCAAGACCAAAATATTGTCTTCTGAATCATCAAAATCAAATATACAGGTGAGCATTTAGGTGTATTCCATCCTGGGGCAAAACTCCTCTTCATCTGTGAGCCTGTGAAACCTAGACTACAAGTTATCTGTTTCCAAGTACGATGGTGGTACAGGCACAAGGTAGATATTTCCATTACAAATGGAGGGAAAAAAAAGGATAACAGGCAACAAGCAAGACCAAAACCCAGCAGAACAAATTATATTATTAGTTACCAAGATTTGAAAATAATCATCTGTTCTCTGGGACCATCTGGGCAGTGGTCCCACCCTCCAGACTCTTGGTGTTGGTCACATCCTCTGGATCTTGGGTGAAGGCCCCCGGGCTTCATCTCTGCCTTTCAGGCCCACAGGAATGGCAACTCTGCTATTTCAGCTTTGGGTAGCCCCATTCTCCTAGTCCATCTGAGTGGCAGCCCCACCTCCTCAGCCCCAGCAGGTCCCATTCCTCTGTCCCTCGGGCATGGCAGCATCACCCCGTCAGCTTTGGGTAGCAGTCCAACTCCCATGGCACACCTTAATGGCAGCCCCACACTCCAGAACCGAGTTGTCAAAGAGCCAACTCTTTGAAACCTAGAACACTGTGGCCCCACCCTTTGAAGTCCAGGAAACTGTGGCCCTGCCCTTTGAAACTGAGAAGACTCTGCTTCCTGTGCTCCTTTCGACGGTTCTGCTGATTTCCAAGCTGCTCTAGGTATGGTCTTTTTGTTCTTGGAGGACAACAGATGTAGCTCCTTTGGTGTGTTTCCTGCCTACAGAATTTTGAGAGGCAGACAGTGTTCTTTCCTTTCATTCTTTTCGTGTCCCCTTTAGTCAAAGCTGATGGGTTTTCTTCTATGGTAGTCAGTTAGGTCCATCAGTCACAGGCTTATTCTCTTTAAGAAAAGATTGGTGAAAATTCTAGGACACATGTCTTTATTTTATACGACAGAATTTTCCAAATCTTTAAGTTCTGTTTTAACTTTGCACGATTCATTTTTAAGTATGGCTCTTTCCCCTCACATTTTACTGTAAGTGGCAAACATAAACCACACGGCCCCTTTAAGACCTTGCTTGGAAATGTCCTCAGCCAGATATTCAAGTTTATCACTTACAAGTTCTACCTTCTACCAAATATTTGAACATCATTCAGACAAGTTGTTTGCCGCTGTATAAAAAGCACCACCCTCCGTCCATTGTCCAATCCCATGTTCCTCATTTTGTTTTAAAGGCTCCCCAGAAGCACATTTAATGTCCACATTTCTAGCAACATCCTGTTGCTGGCACCATATGTATTCTCGAAGATAAGAGAGACTTTCTTTATAGTTCTACTTACTTCCTTCTGAGCCCTCGCCAGAATTGCTTTTGTCACCCATAATTCTACCAACAGTCTCTTCAAGGCAATCTAGGCTTTTACTATTAGATACCTCAGAACTCTTCCAGCCTCTACCCATTACCCAGTTCCAAAACCACTTCCACATTTTAGGTATTTGTTAGAGCAGCTCCACCACTCTCAGTACCAAATTCTTAGTTACTTAGTGCTGCTATGACAGAAATGCCACAAGAGTGTGACTTTAACAAACAGAAATTTACTTTCTCACAGTTTAGGAGGCTAGAAGTCCAAATCCAGGGTGCCAGCTCATAACAAACTATGGATAACACTGTGAAGAATGGGAATTCCAGAACACTTAATTGTGCTCATGAGGAACCTTTACATAGATCAAGAAGCAGTTGTTCAGACAGAGCAGGGGGGATACTGATTGGTTGAAAGTCAGGAAAGGTGTGCGTCAGGGTTGTATCCTTTTACCATGCCTATTTAATCTGTATGCTGAACAAACAATAGGAGAAGCTGGACTATATGAAGAAGAGCGGGGCATCAGGATTGAAGGAAGAAGACTCATTAACAACCTGCGTTATGCAGATAGAACAACTCTGCTTGCTGAAAGTGAAGAGGATTTGAAGCACTTACTAATGAAGATCAAAGACCACAGCCTTCAGTATGGATTACACCTCAACATAAAGAAAACAAAAATCCTCACAACTGGACCAATGAGCAACATCATGATAAACGGAGAAAAGATTGAAACTGTGGAGGATCTCATTTTACTTGGATCCACAATCAACAGCCATGGAAGCAGCAGTCAAGAAATTAAAAGACGCATTGCATAGGGCAAATCTGCTGCAAAGGACCTCTTTAAAGTGTTGAAGAGCAAAGATGTCACCCTGAACACTAAGGTGTGCCTGACCCAAGCCATGGTATTTTCAATCACATCGTATGCATGTGAAAGCTGGATAATGAATAAGGAAGACCGAAGAAGAGTTGACGCCTTTGAATTGTGGTGTTGGCAAAGAATATTGAATATACCATGGACTGCCAAAAGAATGAACAAATCTGTCTTAGACGAAGTGCGGCCAGAATGCTCCTTAAAGGTAAAGATGGTGAGACTGCGTCTTACATACTTTGGACATGTTGTCAGGAGCGATCCGTCCCTGGAGAAGGACATCATGCTTGGCAGAGTACAGGGTCAGCAGAAAAGAGGAAGCCCCTCAACGAGGTGGATTGACACAGTGGCTGCAACAATGAGCTCAAGCATAACAATGATTGTAAGGATGGCGCGGGACCGGGCAGTGTTTCGTTCTGTTGTGTATAGGGTCGCTATGAGTCGGAACCGACTTGACGGCACCTAATAACAACAACAACAACAGTTCTAGGGGAAGGCTTTCTCTCTCTGTCAGCTCTGGAGGAAGGTCCTTGTCTCTTCTGAGCTTCTGCTCCTGGGTGGCCTTCATGTGGCTTGTCATCTCTCTTCTCACCCTCCTCCCCCCATCTCTGTTTCTCTTGCTTGTTTAATCTCTTTTATATCTCAGAAATGATTGATTTAAGACAGAGGGTACACTAATCCTGTCTCATTCACATAAGAAAGACAACACATTCCCAAATGGAATTATAACCACAGGCATAGAGGCTAAGATCTACAACACATATCTTTGAGAGGCATAATTCAATTTATAACAGGGTATCAGGGCCTTACCTTAAAAATTTCTACCCTTTCAACAACTCTGTCAATTGGCATGATAAAATCTATTAAGAAAACATTCTTCATCCCACTTTGGTGAGTGGCGTCCGGGGTCTTAAACGCTAACAAGTGGCCATCTAAGATGCATCAATTGGTCTTAACCCACCTGGATCAGAGGAGAATGAAGAACACCAAAGACACAAGGTAATTATGAGCCCAAGAGACAGAAAGGGCCACATAAACCAGAGACTACAGAAGCGTGAGGCCAGAAGAACTAGATGGTGCCTGGCTACAACCGATGACTGCCCTGGCAGGGAATACAAAAGAGAATCCCGGATGGAGCAGGGGAGCAGCGGGATGCAGACCTCAAATTTTAGTAGAAAGACCAGACTTAATGGTCTGACTGAGACTAGAAAGACTCCAGAGGTCATTGCCCCCAGACCTTCTATTAGCCCAAGACTGGAACCGTTCCTGAAGCCAACTCTTCAGACAGGGTTTGAACTGGACTATAAGATAGAAAATGATACTAGTGAGGAGTGATCTTCGCGGCTCAAGTAGACACATGAGACTATGTGGGAAGCTCCTGTCTGGAGGGGAGATGAGAAGGCAGAGGGGGACAGAAGCTGACTGAATGGACACGGGGAATACAGGGTGGAGAGAAGAAGTGTGCTGTCTCTTTGGGGGGAGAGCAACTACGAGTACATAGCAAGGTGTATATAAATTTTTGTATGAGAGTGACTTGATTTGTAAACTTTCACTTAAAACACAATAAAAATAAAAGTTTCTTCCCTTTCAGGCCTAGGAGTAAAGCATCAGAGACAGAAAATCGGTGGGGAGGTAGGGAGAAAGGGAAGTCTTATATTGCCTTAGCTGGAAAAAGGCAGTAACTATTGTGTGTTCTGACCAGAACTAAAGGCCCTGGGAGGCCCTCAGACTGTGACTCAGACTTTTTCTGGTTGTCTCTAGCCTTGACTTTCATCTGATCTTCACCTAAGCTCATCTGGCTATGACCATGCCTTAGTGTCTTTTTTATCAACCTTGCCTTGACACTCTATGAGGCTGCAGTCTCCTATAACCTCTTTTGATTAATGGATAAAATTACCAGTAGTTGAATTTTCAACAAATTTCGAGTACAGGTCAAAGACCTTAATTTCATTTGGAGAGGGGTGTTAGGTAGGAGAGGTCAGTAAAGCAGCTGAGAAACATCCTTCTAAATGGGCAAAAGACTGCCATGCTTCTTCACAAAGATTCGAGGGATTAGGCTGTTACCTAAAATTTATCTTTCACTTTGGCTTTTAATCTGAGGCAACCTGGAATTTGAGGATTGATCAATGACAAAAAGCTAAGTCATTCTCTAGAAAAATATCACCCAAAAGAAAGAAAATGCAAGCTGCAACTAAAAATAAACAGGTGAAATTAATAGCGTATTTTATTTAATGGAATATATCAAAAACATTATTTCATCGTGTTCTCTTTTTTTGTATTACGCCTTTTAAATCAAGTGCATATTTTATAATTAGGGCACATTTCAATTCAGACTAGTCATATTTCTAGTGCTTAGTAGCCACACGTGGCTCAATAGTTACGTGGCTAGTGACTATCTCACTGAGCAAGCATAGCTCTAGAAGTCAAGGAGGGAACTGTTTTTCTTGTTAAGAATATTACACGGCAGAGCCAAGATGGCGGAATAGACAGACGCTTCCGTGGACCCCTCTTTACAACAAAGACCCGAAAAAACAAGTGAAATGAGTATAGTTGTGACAAGCTGGGAGCCCTGAGCATCAAAGCCAAGCTTAGACAACGAACTGAGGGGCAGGGGAAGGAAGAGACTGTTCAGAAGTGGAGAGGAGTTACCAGACCTGAATCACAGGGAGCCCTCAGGCACCATTCCCACAGCAGCAGCGGTGGCAGTGGGCTGGTCCTAGAGTTCGGCCGCAGTTTCCTCAGGGAGAAGCAGCGGCCACATAGCCCACTCACACCTCCAGAACCTGACGAGAAAGGAGTGCTCTTGGCAAAAGCTAAGTATCTGTGTATATTTTACTGCACCGCCCCACCCCTACTCCCAAGCCGGCTTCAGGGGCTGAATCCCTAGGCCTGAGATAGACCCTGGTGAGCACCTGGAGCCGTCCTCCCGGGCTTGGGGAAGGAAAAAATTAACGACTGTGGGGAAAAGATAATTTGCTAGCTCCATTAACTGGGGGAGCTCAGGACAGAAGCGGCTCCTGTCCAGGCATAAACCATCTGTGGACCTTGAGCATATTTCCCTTCTGCATGGACCTGTGTGGGCCTATTTCAGGAGAATAGACCCTTGTTGGCAAACTCCACCCATTCCAGCTGTGTGGCGGAGAGGTGGGTGTTTGACATTTGACATTGCTTTGCCTATTAAACAGGGTCCTCACCTACCCACAACAGAGAGCTAAGGACTGGTGGCTCCACTTGGGTCACCCAGCCACCCGTAACAGGGGTACAGGGATAACTGGTACCTCCCAGTCCTTACAACAAAAACTTTGGGTGACCATGGTCCCTCTGCAGAGCCCACCCACCAGCACGGTCTAGGGAACAGAGACGTGTTTTCCTCTGAGACACTTGGGGGTCGGTTCTCAGCCCCCTGCCTTGTTCAGAGTGTGAACCCCTGCTGCAATCAGATACTGGTATATACGCCAATCACCCCTGCCCCTCTAAGACTGTAAGACACCACACACTTGAAGATCAGCTACCTGGAAACCTGAGCTGAATTCATACAAGAGAACTGAATGGACTCCTAGACTGAGATACCTGATAACAGCTCTAGCCAGCTGGGGTCCAGGACACCAGAGCCCCAAAGGTGAAAATAATCAAGCTAGCTCATTCAAGCAACCCACAGGGGTATACCAAAACAAAACAAAGCAAGCAGCTACAACACAGTAAGCAAGCATAAACTAATACAGTAACTTATAGATGGCTCAGAGACAGCCATCAATATCAAGTCACATAAAGAAACAGGCCATGATCACCTCAACAGGCTCTCAAAACAAAGAATCCGGGGACCTTTCAGACGAAAGTGCATTCCTGGAATTACCAGATGCAGAACACAGAAGTTTAATATACAGAACCCTTTAAGACATCAGGAAGGAAATGAGACAATATGCAAAACAAGCCAAGGAACACACAGATAAAGCAACTGAAGAAATCAGAAAGATTATTCAGAAACATAATGAAAAGTTTAATAAGATAGAAAAATCCATAGACAGACAGCAATCAGAAATTCAGAAGATTAACAATAAAACTACAGAATTAGATAACTCAACAGAAAGTCAGAGGAGCAGAATTGAGCAAGTAGAAGCTAGAATTTCTGAACTCGAAGATAAATCACTTGGCACTAATATATTTGAAGAAAAACCAGATAAAAGAATTATTAAAAAAAAAATGAAGAAACCTTAAGAATTATGTGGGACTCTATGAAGAGAAATAACCTACAAGTGATTGGAGTACCAGAACAGGGAGAGATAACAGAAAATACAGAGAAAATTGTTGAGAATTTGTTGGCAGAAAAATTCCCTGATATTGTGAAAGATGAGAAGATATCTATCCAAGATACCCATTGAACTCCACATAAGGTAGATACTAAAAGAAAGCCACCAAGACATATTATAATCAAGCTTGCCAAAACCAAAGATAAGGAGACAATTATAAGAGCAGCGAGGGATAAAAGAAAAGTCACCTATAAGGGAGAGTCAATAAGAATAAGCTCAGACTACTCGGCAGAAACCAAGAAGGCAAGAAGGCAATGGGATGACATATTTAAAAAATTGAAGGAAAAAATTGCCTGCCAAGAATCATATATCCAGCAAAACTGTCTCTTAAATATGAAGGCAAAATTAAGATATTGCCAGATAAACACAAGTTGAGGGAATTGGTAAAAACCAAACCAAAACTATAAGAAATACTAAAGGGAGTTCTTTGGTTAGAAAATCTATAATATCAGGTATCGACCCAAGACTAGAACACTGGGCAGAGCAACCAGAAGTCAACCCAGACAGGGAAATCCAAAAAAAAAAAAAAAAGCCCAACACAGGGTAACAGCGATGTTATTATGTAAAAGAGGACAAAATTAAAATAATAAAGAGGGACTAAGAAATGTAATCATACACCTTCCATATGGAGAGGAAGATACAGCGATACAAAGAAATAAAAGTTAGTTATAAATTTAGAAAAATAGGGGTAAATAATAAGGTAACCACAAAGGAGACAAACTATCCTGCTCATCAAAATAAAATACAAGGGAAAAATACAGACTCAGCAGAAACAAAATTAACAACAACAAATATGAGGAAAGGACAATATATGAAGAAAATCTACTCAGCACATAAAATCAAGCGGGAAAAAGAAGCTGTCAACACACAAAAAAAGACATCAAAATGATAGCACTAAATTCATACCTATCCATCATTACCCTGAATGTAAATGGACTAAATGCACCAATAAAGAGACAGAGTGGCAGAATGGATTAAAAACAAGATCCGTCTATATGCTGCCTACAAGAGACACACCTTAGACTTAGAGAAACAAACAAGCTAAAACTCAAAGGATGGAAAAAAGTATATCAAGCAAACAACAATCAAAAAAGAGCAGGAGTGGCAATATTAATTTCTGACAAAATAGACTTTAAAGTTAAATCTGTCAGAAAGGATAAGGAAGGACATTATATAATGATTAAAGTGACAATACACCAAGAAGATACAACCATATTAAATATTTATGCACCCAATGACAGGGCTGCAAGACACATAAAACAAACTCTATCAGCATTGAAAAGTGAGATAGACAGCTCCACAATAATAGTAGGAGACTTCAACACACCACTTTCGGTGAAGGACAGGACATCCAGAAAGAAGCTCAATAAAGACACGGAAGATCTAAATGGCACAATCAACCAACTTGACCTCATAGACATATACAGAACACTCCACCCAACAGCAGCCAAGTATACTTTCTTTTCTAGTGCACATGGAACATTCTCTAGAATAGACCACATATTAGGTCATAAAGCAAGCCTTAGCAGGATCAAAAACATTGAAATATTACAAAGCATCTTCTCTGACCATAAGGCCATAAAAGTGGAAATCAATAAAAGGGAAAAGAATTCGAACACTTGGAAACTGAACAACACCCTGCTCAAAAAAGAGTAGATTATAGAAGACATCAAGGATGGAATAAAGGGATTCATAGAATCCAATGAGAATGAAAACACTTCCTATCAGAACATTTGGGATACAGCAAAAGCAGTGCTCAGAGGCCTATTTATGTTAATAAATAAACGCACACATCCAAAAAGAAGAAAGGGCCAAAATCAAAGAACTATCCCTACAACTTGAACAAATAGAAAGAGAGCAATAAAAGAGACCCACAGGCACCAGAAGAAAACAAATAATAAAAATTAGAGCTCAACTAAATGAAATAGAAAACAGAAATACAATTGAAAGAATTAACAAGACCAAAAGCTGGTTTTTTGAAAAAAATCAACAAAATTGATAAACCATTGGCCAAACTGACAAAAGAAAAACAGGAGAGGAAGTAAATAACCTGAATAAGAAATTAGAGTGGCGATATTACAACAGACCCAAATGAAATTTAAAGAATCATATCAGATTACTATGAAAAACTATATTCAAACGAATTTGAAAACCTAGAAGAAATGGATGAATCCCTAGAAACACACTACCTACCTAAACTAACACAAACAGAGGCAGAACAACTAAATAGACCCATAACAACAGAAGAGATTGAAAGGGTAATCAAAAAACTCCCAACAAAAAAAAGCCGTGGTCCTGGCGGCTACACTGCACAGTTCTAACAAACTTTCGGAGAAGAGTTCACACCACTACTACTAAAGGTATTTCAGAGCATAGAAAAGGATGAAATGCTACCAAACTCATTCTATGAAGCCACCATGTCCCTGATACCAAAACTAGGTAAAGACACCACAAGAAAAGAAAATTATAGACCTATATCCCTCATGAATGTAGATGCAAAAATCCTCAACAAAATTCTAGCCAATACAATGCAACAACATACCAAAAAAATAATTCACCATGACCAAGTGGGATTCATACTAGGTGTGCAGGGATGGTTCAACATTAGAAAAACAATTAATGTAACCCACCACATAAATAAAACAAAAGACAAGAATCACATGATTTTATCAGTTGATGCAGAAAAGGCATTTGACAAAGTTCAACACTCATTCAAGAGAAAAACTCTCAGCAAAATAGGAATAGAAGGAAAATTCCTCAACATAATAAAGGGCATTTATACAAAGCCAACAGCCAACGTCACCCTAAATGGAGAGAGCCTGAAAACATTCCCACTGAGATCGGGAGCCAGACAAGGATGCCCTTTATCACCACTCTTATTCAACGTTGTGCTGGAAGTCCTAGCCAGAGCAATTAGGCTAGATAAAGAAATAAGGGGCATCCAGATTGGCAAGGAAGAAGTCAAAGTATCTCTATTTGCAGATGACATGATCTTATACACAGAAAACCCTAAGGAATCCTCCAGAAAACTACTGAAACAAGTAGAAGAGTCCAGCAGAGTATCGGGATACAAGATAAACATACAAAAATCAGTTGGATTCCTCTACACCAGCAAAAAGAACATCGAAGAGGAAATCACCAAATCAATGCCATTTACAGTAGCCCCCGAGAAGATATAACACTTAGGAATAAATCTTACCAGAGATGTAAAAGGCTTATAAAAAGAAAACTACAGTACACTTCTGCAAGAAAGCAAAAGAGACTTATATAAGTGGAAGAACATACCCTGCTCGGGGATAGGAAGACTTAACACCATAAAAATGTCTGTTCTACCAAAAGCGATCTATACATTTAATGCAATTCCGATCTAAATCCCAACGACATTCTTTAAGGAGATGGAGAAACAAATCACCAATTTCATATGGAAGGGAAAGAGACCCCGGATAAATAAGGCATTACTGAAAAAGATGAACAAGGTGGGAGGCCTTACTTTACCTGATTTGAGAAACTATTATATCATCACAGTAGTCAAAACAGCCTGGTACTGGTACAATAACAGATACATGGACCAATGGAACAGAATTGAGAATCCAGACATAAACCCATCCACGTATGAGAAGTTGATATTTGACAAAGGCCCCAAAACAGTTAAATGGGGAAAAGACAGTCTTTTTAACAAATGATGCTGGCAAAACTGGATATCTATCTGCAAAAAAATGAAACAAGACCCATACCTCACTCCATGCACAAAAACTAACTCAAAATGGATCAAAGACCTAAATATAAAATCTAAAACAATAAAGATCATGCAAGAAAAAATAGGGACAACGTTAGGAGCCCTAATACATGACATAAACAGTATAGAAAACATTGTAAAGAATGTAGAAGAAAAACTAGATAACTGGGAGCTCCTAAAAATCAAACACCTATGCTCATCCAAAGACTTCACCAAAAGAGTAAAAAGACCACCTACGGACTGGGAAAAAGCTTTTAGCTACGACATTTCTCATCAGTGCCTGATCCCTAAAATCTACATGATACTGCAAAAACTCAACTACAAAAAGACAAATAACCCAATTAAAAAATGGGCCAAAGATATGAATAGACACTTCACTAAAGAAGACATTCAGGTAGCTAACAGACATATGAGGAAATGTTCATGATCATTAGCCATTAGAGAAATGCAGATCGAAACTACAATGAGATTTCATCTCATTCCAACAACGCTGGCATTAATCGAAAAAACACAAAATAATAAATGTTGGAGAGGCTGTGGAGAGACTGGAACACTTCTACTCTGCTGGTGGGAATGTCAAATGGTACAACCTCTTTGGAAATCGATTTGGCACTTCCTTTAAAAAGCTAGAACTAGAACTACCATACCATCCAGCAATCCCACTCCTTGGAATATATCCTAGAGAAATAAGAGCCTTTACAAGAACAGATATATGCACACCCATGTTTATTGCAGCACTGTTTACAATAGCAAAAAGATGGAAGCAACCAAGTGCCCATCAATGGATGAATGGATAAATAAATTATGGTATATTCACACAATGGAATACTATGCATCAATAAAGAACAGTGAAGAATCGGTGAAACATTTCATAACATGGAGGAACCTGGAAGGCATTATGCTGAGTGAAATTAGTCAGTTGCAAAAGGACAAATATTGTATAAGACCACTATTATAAGAACTCGAGAAATAGTTTAAACTGAGAAGAAAACATTCTTTTGTGGTTATGAGTGGGTGGGGGGAGAGGGGTATTCACTAATTAGATAGTAGATAAGAGCTTCTTTAGGGGAAGGGACAGACAGCACACAGTACAGGGGAGGTCTGCACAATTGGACTAAACCAAAAGCAAAGAAGTTTCCTGAATAAACTGAATGCTTCGAAGGCCTGCGTAGCAGGGGCAGGGATCTGGGGACCACGGTTTCAGAGGACATCTAAGTCAACTGGCATAATAAAATCTATTAACAAAACATTCTGTATCCCACTTTGAAGAGTGGCGTCTGGGGTCTTAAACACTTGCAAGCAGCCATCTAAGATGCATCAATTGGTCTCAACCCACCTGGATCAAAGGAGAATGAAGAACACCAAGGACACAAGGTGATTAGGAGCTCAAGAGACAGGAAGGGCCACATGAACCAGCGACTACATCATCCTGAGACCAGAAGAACCAGATGGTGCCCGGCTACAACCGATGACTGCCCTGACAGGGAACACAACAAAGAACCCCTGAGGGAGCAGGAGAGCAGTGGGATGCAGACCCCAAATTCTCATAAGACCAGACTTAATGGTCTGACTGAAACTAGAAGGGCCCCGGTGGTCATGGCCCCCAGACATTCTGTTGGCCCAGGACAGGAACCATTCCCGAAGCCAACTCTTCAGACATGGAATGGACTGGACAATGGGTTGGAAAGGGATGCTGGTGAGGAGTGAGCTTCTTGGATCAGGTGGACACTTGAGACTAGGTTGGCATCTCCTGCCTGGAGTGGAGATGAGAGGGTGGAGGGGGTTAGAAGCTGGCGAAAAGGACATGAAAAGAGAGAGTGGAGGGAGAGAGCAGGCTGTCTCATTAGGGCGAGCGTAATTGGGAGTGTGTAGCAAGGTGTATATGGGTTTTTGTGTGAGAGACTGACTTGATTTGTAAACTTTCACTTAAAGCACAATAAAAATTATTAAAAAAAAAAAAAAGAATATTACAGCTGAGGGGTTGCAGTTTCAACCTTCAGCTGCCTTAATGCCTCCAAAGTGCTAGGTATGCCCAAGCCCTAAAGAAATTATTGGTGAGCCTGTTCTGTTCAAGCCCTGAAATAAGATTGAATCTATCTGAAGCAATAACTGACAATAGTTAGGGAATTGGCAAAAATGGTATCAAACTGTTCCCAAGTTTCTATTTTATTCATCTTGAATGATGAAACTTGACTATTCAAATAAAATTAAGTAATTTATGTATTTAAAGTATAGCTGAAATGCAAAGGTGTGCTAAAATTACTTTAAGGTTCTAACCACTTGACCACCTAGTGATGGTTTTGTTTTGTTTTGTTTTTAATTGTCCTTTAGGTGAAAGTTTACAGAGCAAATCAATTTCTCATTAAACAATTAATACACAAATTCTTTTTGTGACATTGTTTGCCAGCCCCACAATGTGACAACACTCTCCCCTTCTCCACGCCGGGTTCCCTGTTTCATTCGTTCAGCTTTCCTGTACCTTCTTGCCTTCTCATCTTTGCTTTTGGGCTGGTGTGCCCATTTAGGAAACCCTGGTGGCGTAGTGGATAAGTGCTACGGCTGCTAACCAAGAGGTCAGCAGTTCGAGTCCACCAGGCGCTCCTTGGAAACTCTAGGGGGCAGTTCTACTCCATCCTGTAGGGTCGCTATGAGTTGGAATCGACTCAACGACAGTGGGTGGTGTGGTGGTGGTGTGCCCATTTAGTATCATGTACGTGAATTGAACTATGAAGCACATTCCTCATGTGTGTTATTGTTGGACCTATAGACTTGTCTAATCTTTGGCTGAAGGGTGAACCTTCAGAGTGACTTCAGTAGTGAGTTAAAAGGCTGTCCAGGGGCCATTCTCTCAGGGTTTCTCCAGTCTCTGTCAGACCAGCAAGTCTGGCCTTTTTTGTGTGACTTTGAATTTTGTCCTACATTTTTCTCCTGCTCTGTCTGGGGCCCTCTATTGTAGTTTTGTACTTTAGATGAAGGTTTACAGAGTAAATTAGTTTCACAATAAACAATTAGTACACATTGTTTTGTGACATCGGTTGCCAACCCCATGACATGTCAACACTCTCCTCAAACTTGGATTCCCCATTACTGGCTTTCCTGTCCCCTCCTGCCTTCTTATCCTTGACCCTGGGCTGGTGTGTCCATTTGGTCTCATTTTGTTTTATGGGCCTCTCTAATCTTTGGCTGATGGGTGGACCTCAGGAGTGACTTCACTACTGAGTTAAAAGGGTGTCCAGGGGGCAATATTCTCAGGATTTCTCCAGCCTCTGTCAGACCAGTAAGTCTGGTCTTTTTTTTGTGAGATAGACTTTTGTTCTACATTTTTCTCCAGCACTGTCCAGGACCCTCTATTGTGATCCCTGTCAGAGCTGTCAGTGGTGGTAGTCAGGCACCATCTAGGTGTGCTGGACTCAGTCTGGTGGAGGCTATGGTAGTTGTGGCCCATTAGTCCTTTGGACTAATCTTTCTCTTGTGTCTTTGGTTTTCTTCATTCTCCCTTGCACCAGATGGGGTAAGTCCAGTGGAGTATCTTAGATGGCCACTCACAAGCTTTTAAGACCCCAGATGGTACTCACCAAAGAAGGATGTAGAACATTTTCTTTATAAACTATGTTATGCCAGCTGAGCTAGATGTCCCTTGAGACCATGATCCCCAGCCCTCAGCCCAGCAACTCCATCTCTCAGGGAATTTGGATGTGTCTATGAAGCTTCCATGACCTTGCCTTGGTCATGTTGTGCTGGCTTCCCCTATATTGTATGCTGTCTTACCCTTCACCAAAGTTATCACTTATCTATTTTCTAGTTAGTGTTTTTCCCTCCCCAACTCTCCCTCGTAGCCATAAGAGATTGTTTCTTTCTGTGATAAACCTTTTCATGAGTTTTTATAACAGTGGTCCCATACAGTATTTGTCCTTTTGTGACTGACTTAGTTCACTCAGCATAATGTCCTCCAGATTCATCCATGCTGTGAGATGTTTCACAGATTCATCATTGTTCTTTATCATTGTGTAGTATTCTATTATGTGTGTGTACCATAGTTGGTTTATCCATTCATCTGTTGATGGGCATCTAGGTTGTTACCCTCTTTTTGCTGTTGTGAACAATACTGCAATGAACATGGGTGTGCATATGTCTATTCACGTGATGGCTCTTATTTCCCTAGGATATATTCCTAGGAGTGGGATTGCCGGATCATATGATATTTCTATTTCTAGCTTTTTAAGGAAGCAACATATCATTTTCCAAAATGGTTGTACCATTTTATATTCCCACCAGCAGTGCATAAGAGTTCCAATCTCCCCATAACCTCTCCAACATTTGTTACTTTCCGGGTTTTTTGATTCATGCCAGTAATGTTGGGGTAGGATAGTATCTCAGTGTAGTTTTGATTTGCATTTCTCTAATGACTCGTGATCTCAAGTATCTCCTCATGTGTCTGTTAGCTATCTGAATGTCATCTTTGGTGAAATGTCTGTTCATATCCTTTGCCCATTTTTTAAATTGAATTAGTTGTCAGTTTGTTTAGAGGTGTTGGATTTTTCTATAAATTTTAGAGATTACACCTTTGTCAGATAGACTATAATTTTTTCCCCAGTCTGTAGGTTCTCTTTTTACTCTTTTGGTAAAGTTTAATTTTTAGAAGATCCCAATTATCTAGCTTACCTTCTGGTGTTTGTGTATTTTTTGTTATGGTTTGTATCCTATGAATGCTATACGTTAGGGCCCCTAGCTTTGACCCTACTTTTTCTTCCATGATCTTTATAGTTTTGATTTTATATTTAGGTCTTTGAACAATTTTGAATTAGTTTTTGTATATGATGTAAGGTATAGGTCCTGTTTCATTTTTTTATAGATGGACATCCAATTTTACCAGCACTATTTGTTAAAAAGGCTGTCTTTTCCCCATTTAATGGACTTTGGGCCTTTGTCAAAGATCAGGTGGCCGTAGGTAGATGGATTTATATCTGGGTTCTTGATTCTGCTCCTTTTGTCAATGTGTCTGCCTTTGTACCAGTACCAAGCTGTTTTGACTACTGTAGCTGTATAATAGTTTCTGAGGTCAGGTAGTGCGACGCCTCCTACTTTGTTTTTCTTCAGTAATGCTTTACTTATCCAAGGCCTCTTTTCTTTCCATACAAAGTTAATAATTAGTTTCTCCATCTTGTTAAAGAATGCTGTTGGTATTTGGACTGGAATTGCATTGTATTTGTAGATTGCTTTGGGTAGAATTAACATTTCCCCAATGATGAGTCTTCCTATCCGCAAGCATGGTATATTTTTTCATTTATGTAGGTCTCTTGGTTTCTTGCAGTAGTGTTTTGCAGTTTTCTTTGTATAGGTCTTTTACATCCCTGGTTAGATTTTTTTCCTAAGTATTTTATTTTTTAGGGGCTATTATAAATGGTATCGTTTTCCTGATTTCCTTTCCATAATTCTCTGTATTGATGTGTAGGAATCCAACTAATTTTTGAATGTTTATCTTGTATTCTGCTACTCTGCCGAATCTTTCTATTAGTTCCAGTAGTTTTCTTATGGGATCTTTAGGGTTCTCTGTGTATAATATCATATCATCTGCAAAGCGGGAAAGTTTTACTTCTTCCTTGCCAATTTGGATGCACTTTTTTTCTTTTTCTTGCCTTATTGCTCTAGCTAGGACTTCCAGCACAATGTTAAATAGGAGTGGTGATAAAGGGCATCCTTGTCTTGTTCCCACTCTCAAAGAGAATACTTTCAGTCTCTCTCTGTTAAGAATGATGTTGGCTGTTGGTTTTGCATAGATGCCCTTTAATATGTTTAGGAATTCCCCTTCTATTCCTATTTTATTAGATTTTTTATCAGGAATGGGTGTTGTACATTGTCAACTGCCTTCTCTGCATAGATTGAGATGATCATGTGATTCTCTTTCATTTATGTAGTGGATTACATTGGTTGATTTTCCAATGTTGAACCATCCTTGCATACCTGGTACGAATCCCACTTGGTCATGGTGTAATTTTTTTTTATTATTATTATGATGCTGTATTCTGTTGGTTGGAATTTTGCTGAGAATTTTTGCATCTATGTTCATAAGCGGTATTGGTCTGTAATTTTCTTTTTTTGTGGTGTCTTTGTCTGGTTTTGGTATCAGAGTTATGCTGGCGTCACAGAATGAATTCCAAAGTATCCCTTCTTTTTCTATATTCTTTTGAAATAATTTGAGTAACACTGGTGTGAGCTCTTCTCTGAATGTTTGGTAGAATTGTCCAGTGAACCCACCTGGGCCAGAACTTTTTTTTGGGGGGGGGGTGTGGGGAGAGGATGGGGAGTTTTTTTTTTTATTACCTTCTCAACCTCTTATTACAGGTCTGTTCAGATTTTCAACATCATTTTGTGTTCATTTAGGTAGCCAGTGTGTTTCTAGAAATTTGTCCATTTCCTCTAGGTTTTCGAATCTGTTGGAGTTTTTCATAGTATTCTGTTATGATCCTTTTTATTTCAGTCATGTCTGTCATAATGTCCCCCATTTTATTTCTTATTTGGGCTACTTTCTTCCTGTCCTGTTTCTCTTTTGTCAATTTGGCCAATGGTTTATTGATTTGTTGATCTTTCGAAGAGCCAACTTCTGGTTTTGGTGAATCTTCCTATTGTTTTTCTGTTCTCTATTTCATTTATTTCTGCTCTGATCTTTCTTATTTCCTTTCTTCTGGCGGCTGTGGGCTTCTTTTGCTGTTCTCTTTCTATCTGTTCCAGTTGTAGGGCCAACATTTTGATTTTGCCCCTTTCTTCTTTTTTGGTGTGTATATCTATTGCTATAAATCGACCTCTGAGCAATGCCTTTGCTAGGTCCCAAAAGTTTTGGTATGATGTATTTTCATTCTCATTTGATTCTGGAAATTTTTTTAATTCCATCTTTGATTTCTTCTATTACCCAGGGGTTCTTAAACAAAGTGTTTTTAGTTTCTGTGTTTGCTATTTTTTTTTCCTTGCTCTTCCTGTTATTAATTTTTCCTTTTATGGCACTGTGATCAGAGATGATGCTTTGTATTATCTCAATGTTTTGGATTTTGTTGAGGGTTGCTTTGTGGCCCAAGATGTGATCTATTCTGGAGAATGTTTCATGTGCATTGGAAAAGAATGCATATCTTGCTGTTGTTGGGTGGAGTGTTCAGTATGTGTCTATGAGATCAGGATGGTTGATTGTGGCCTTTAGGTCTTTTGTATCTTTGCTGAGTTTTTTTCTAGATGTTCTGTTCTTTGCCAAGAGTGGTGCGTTGAAGTCTCCTACTATTATTGTGGAACTGTCTGTTTCTCTTTTCAGTGCTGTTAGAGTTTGTTTTATGTATTTTGGAGCCCTGTTGTTGGATGCATAGGTATTTATTTTGTTTATGTCATGATGGTGGTATATTCTAACTGCTCAAAGTACTTAAAGGAAAATATAATCACATCCCCACATGCAAAGCTTATAGATCTAACCCTGGAAAATGAAACTAGTTAAGAGATCTATAGAAAAAGCACATCTGGGAAAAAAAATATAACTGCAAATTAATTGCACTTACAAAATAGGGGGCAAGAGGCAAGATGATATGATGAAGAAGCATAGGCTTTGGAGACACACTGTTTGACCTTGAACTGTCTCAAGTCTCAATTTCTCTCATCTGTGAAATCAGACATTTGAAACGGTTTGTTCCAGTTCAAACCCAGCCTGAATATTTGCATTTCTAACAAGTTCCCAGTGATGCTAATGCTGAAGGTTAGGGATCAATTCTGAGAACAACTAGTAGAGCAGTGGTTCTCAAAAATTATTATATGTAAGAATAACCTTGGAATCTTGTTAAAATGTAGATTCTGATTCAGTATATCTGGGGTGGAAAGGCAATTTCTCAGCAGGGGTTTGAACCAGAAGGAACCAGTTCAAAGCCCTGTGTAAAATGGAGTAATAATATCTGCTTCTCACATCATTATAAGTATTAATGAGTTAAAACATAGTGCATAACAGGTGTCTTACCCAAAGTAGATGCTAAAAATGCATCATTCCATTTTTATAATCATTAAATATTTGCTTACTGAAACCCACTGCTGTTGAGTTGATTCCAACTCATAGCAACCCTATAGGACAGAGTAGAACTGCCCTATAGGGTTTCCAAAGCTTTAACCTTGGTGGGAGCAGACTGCCATATCTCTCTCCCACAGAGTGGCTGGTGGGTTCAAACTGCTGACCTATCAGTTAGCAGATGAGCACTTAACCACTGTGCTACCAGGTATAGCAGAACCACTACCCATCTGTCAGTTTGTTGTACTGCAGTGGCTTGCTTGCTGCTATGATGCTGGAAGCTATGCCACCAGTATTGCAAATATCAGCAGGGTCACCCACAGTGGACAGGTTTCAGCAGATCTTCCAGACTAAGACAGACTAGGAAGCAAGGTCTAGAAATTTACTTCTAAAAATTAGCCAATGAAAACCTATGGATCACAACAGAACATTGTCCAACTTGACTGCTTTGGACATGTCATCAGGAGGAATCAATTGCTGGAGGAGGACATCATGCTTGATGAAGTAGAGAGGGCCAGCAAGGGCGAGGGAGACTCTTGGTGAGAAGGATTGGTACAATAGTTGTAACGATGGGCTTGAATATGCTAGAGACTGTGAGGATGATGCAGAACTGGGCAATGTTTTGTTCTGTTGTACATAATGTCACCATGAGTCAGAGCCAACTCAGTGGCCGTTAACAAAATATAGCAGATGCTAAAAAATTAAAATATGCGAAGAGGTGTTAATGAATGTAAGGCAGTTTGTACCACTCAGAGGCTTGTCTTCTCTGAGAAAGGTTTCCACTCAGCTGTAGGGCCCAAGACTTGGAGCTGTTGCTTGTGTTGTACTCACTTACAAAATCTCCCAAAGCAATACCTTAGCTTGAGGGGTTTAGCCTTGTCTAACCTTTTGATCATTATTCTGGCCTTTAACAGATAGTAAAATTCATTGAGGACCTAGATAACAGATGTGAGGATGAGTCCAGATTCACCCAAAGGTGCAGAATCCAGGGAGGCCCAAATTATAAGAGTGAAATGAAGGCTATAGAGAAACAGCTACCAAAAAATTCTCTTTCTGACTTTCTGGATCACCTCTATTTCCCTCATCTCCCCCCACCACTACTTTTGAGTGCCCAACCTCTTCCCAAGCTTCCCAAGCCTAAGCAGGGACCACAGTGGTACTGATGAACTGGAATCTCCAGAAAGCTGCAGCTAACAGCTTATCCCTTGCTGCATCAGGGTTCAACAGAGGTGTAGGTCTCAAGCACAGGAGGATGTTATCAATGTGCAGGTATGTGCATATTAGTATCTATACGTGGACTTAAGCTCTACCAAGTAGTAGTGGTTGTTAATGTGCATGGCTTTATGTTTTTGCTCTGTTCCAGTTCACCTGGAATCAGTGACAGCTCCACCCACTCCCACCTCCTTCCCTTTTCCAGCATCTGGATTTCCTCCACTGTCACCTCTGATCTTCTGGAGTACATCTGCAGAGGACAAGTCATGACCTTGAGCTTCTCTGTGTCTGCCCATCTCCTGACAAGCCATGGTGAGTGATAGCTCCTCAGGCCCTGCATCTCATACAAGGTGGGTACCTGCCTGTCAGGCCACCAACAAGGACTTAGTACATGCCAGCACCCCATGCTTGGCATCAGGCATAAATGAGACCTAGGAGGGGGATAGCCAAGAGACAATTGAGGGGTGATGAGAAAGCCCAGATCCTAAAAAAAAGATCCTAAGGGAGGTATAAATGCCTTTTATTGAGTCCTCCTGTGTCTAAAAGCCATGGTGGCACAGTGGTTAACCTAATGGTAGGTGGTTCAAACCCACCAGCTGCTCCACAGGAGGAAGATGAGGCAGTCTGCTTCTGTAAAGATTACAGCCTTGGAAACCCTATGGCACAGTTCTATTCTGTCCTATAAAGGTCACTATGAGTCAGATCTGACTCGAGGGCAACAGGCTAGGTTGTGTCTAAATACTGCCTTACATGCATTGCCTGATTTAACCTTCAGCACAGCTCTGTGAAATACAAATTAACATACCCATTTTACAGATGAGAAAATTGAAGCAATTCACAGAGCAAAAGTAATTTGTCCAAGGCCATTCCTCCAGGATATGGCAGAGCCAATATTAGAAACTAGGTCTCTCTGGCTTCACTGATTTTTTCACTACGAACAGCCCCTGACCTTTGCATGAACACCTGCCTGCTTCTTAGACCTCACCAAGTGAATGTATCTCAAAAATTCCATAGAATGGGGCTGGTGTAGCATTTCTTGTGGAATTTTTCCTTCTCTGTGGGAAATCTCACTCAATTAAATCCCTCAACCACTATAATTCTCCCCCTGGTGCCAGGTCTCACACACAGAACATCTGGCTGCTGTAAGAATTTCACCCTGCATCTGTCCAGGAGACTTTAGGAATCTTCCCCTCCCTCTCACTATGGAGTAGGGCTGGAGCAGCTGGAATTGGCTGAACTAAACTACCTGTGACCCAACTCTTCTCAAATTTGAGAAGCTTACAGTTGGAAGGGGCCTTCAAGGTCATCTAATCCAATTCCCCAGCTAAAGTTGAGGTCATCTCCACAGGGACTCCAACTGCCTTTCACTGTCCCTTCCTCCGTAAGGCATTTCCTAACCTCTGCCTGACCACCTGTCTCCAGAAAGTTCTTCCTTGTATTAGGCCCAATGCCATCTTCCTGAGACTTCTACACGCATCCTTCAGAGTGTGGAGAACAAGTGTGTCATCCCTTGCTTACAACAGCCCTTAGACATTAAGAAAAAAAAAAAAACAAGCCCAGTGCTGTTGAGTCAATTCCAATTCATAGTAACCTTATAGGCCTCATAGGGTTTCCAAGGAGCAGCTGGTGGATTCAAACTGCCAATCTTTAGTTAGCATCTGAGCTCTTAACCACTGTGCCATCACGACTCCTTATATAGTAGAAGACACAGTTATAATGCTCCTGCAAGCCTTTGTACCTTCAGACCAGACATCTTTATTTCCTTCAGTCATTTCTCACAAAACTCAGCTTTTATCTTCTACTCCATCTCCATCACTTTCTACAGATTGTAGTCCAGCATGTCCTAGTCTCCTCCATTTACTAAATAAGGGTGTCATTATTTGCTGCAATTCTCTCTCCTCTGTCTCTGTCTCTGTCTCTTTTTCTCTTTCTCTCAGGTTCATCACAGAGAAAAAGTTAGAATAGGCCCTAGGGCCTCATCCCCAGGCATTCCCATTGGGCTCTGGTGGCCAGTTTGTCAGTATCTCCATGAATGGCAGAGCTGGGCCTCTCCTGGCAGGCCCCTACAATAGCCTTGCAGAAACTTTAGCCCCTAGTCACTGCTAGAGAAGATGGGCACATACAAACAGAAACCTGGGAAATTGCCAGGACTTAGAACTCTCTGAGTACTGCTGTGGAACAGCCTGCCTCTTCAAATCAACTGTCTCACCTTCATCTAAACATTATGGGATAGTCCAGGGGACAACACAGAACATCCATGTCAACTCCCTTAGAGCTGAGAGTAGACACTTTATTTTCAAAGACATCCTCTCCCTTTGCTCCAGGGCCCCTTCTCTTTCTCTCTTTCTTAAGACACAGTAAATGGAGGAACTTAAGTGAAGCAGCAGAGACTTGGGCTAGATGATGGGAATATACCCTTAATTACAACCTGAGATGCTTAAAAAAAAAAAAAATTTTTTTTTTTTTTCATGGTAAAGTCATCAGAGGACACTTGGGAGGCTGTCCTTTGCCCAGAGTTAAGGAGGGAAAAGGCACTCCATCACCCACACATTTTGAAAAGCCTGAAGGCCAAAGGATTTAGTTTTCTTGAAATCCAGCCTGAACCCACAGGTAGGTGGACACTCCTGCTCCCCAGTGACACACTTACCTGTAGGACTACATGAGAGGCTGGGGAAGTGTGAGAAGGGGCAAACTTCACTTCTCCCATAGCTTGGCTGTGGCATTAACCCAGTTCTGGCTAACTTTGCAGAAGGAGTATTCGGGGGATAGAGGAGTATATCTACGGGCAGGAGAGGCCCTGGGACCTATGCTTGCTTTACTTGTTTGATGTGCTGTTCAAGACATGGTCTGTGTCCCAAAGACACATCATATCCTAGTGATTGAAAGTCCAGTCAAACTACAGGAAGCAGAGAGTGGGATATGGGCTGTGCAGGTAGTTAATCAAATAGTAAAAGTTGAAGGAGGAATCCTGGAGAGAAAGTGGGGTCTTCAAGGAAGACATATTCAGAGGTCTAATCAGTCACCGAAGCAAATACATGTGCCCTAATAATTCCAATTATGTTGGCCCAGGAGAGGGCTGTAATGGCAAGCACTCCCCCTACACGGTAGCCTCAGATCTACCCACTGACCTCCCTCACACCTCCAGCAGGACCACCCCAGCCCTAGACACGGTGACCCTGGAAACACTGTAAAGTGAGAAGCAGTCCTCTTCACTTGCTGCAGTCCCCTTTATGTATCTTCCTTTCCAGGGCCCCAGGTCTCCCTCTTAGTATATCTTGTTCTCTCATGTTTGGGAAAGTAGAGGGTCAGTGCAAACAAGGGAAACCTGCAATGAGATGGATTAACACGATAGCCACAACAGTGGACTCAAGCACACCGATAATGGTGAAGAAGGCCCAGGACCAGGCAGCACTTCATCCTGTTGTACGTAAGGTCACCAGAAGGGGAAGCCGACTTGGTGGTATCTAAACAACAGCAGTACGTCTGCTTCTAAGTGTCCTGAGCCTCATTCCTCAGCTAAAAGCTCTCAGGAAAGGATCTGATAAGGTCATTCCAGGGACGTGCTGCCCTTTTAAAGAACATATGCATTAAACCAAAGGAAAGACCTTGAAATGATTAAATGTTGGGTCTCAAGATATGGGTTTTAGGGGGAAAACAAAAGTTGCCCTTGAATAAATCCTGACTTATTGTGACTCGTGTGTCAGAGTAGAACTGTGCTCCAGAGGGTTTTCAATGGTTGATTTTTTGAAAGTAGATCAGCAGGACTTTGTTCTGAGGCTCCTCGGGGTGAACTTGAATCTCCAGACTTTAGGTTAGCGATCTGGTCCATTACCACCACCCAGGGACTCCAGGATACGGGTAGGGGAAGCATTTCTGGCTCCAGAGAGTGGGAGAAGATGCTTCCAAGACCCTGCAGTCCCACTGTGAGTGGCTGCCTTCTCTGAATCCTGTGAGGCTGTCACTGCTTTTGGAAACCCAGGAAGCCTGCCTCCTGGAGCTTGGAACCTAAATAAATAATAACTAATAATAATAACTAAATAATAGCAAAAGGAAACAGCTGTGTTCCCTTTTCTCCTATTCACTATGTGATTTATGTGCAAGGGTCCACACACGAGCATAGAAATCCCTGGCTGAGTCCCATCCCAGTAGAACCAAAGATTCACTATGTGACCCTATAAAGGTTCCTTCCCCTCCTTGGCCTTGTTTTCTCATCTATAAGAAAAGGAGCTTGAATTAGATGGCTCTTCAGCCCACTTCTGTCTTGACACTGTGTCATCTTGATCGCTGGGCTGCAGATCACACCTACCACTTGGTGGGAAGGTTGTCCTCATCTTCCTCCATATCTTCTCTCACCAGTAAACTACATGCCCACCCTCACTAATAAAAAAAAAAAAGGTTCAGAAGGTATGTGCTTAAAGACTTCTTTTTTGTTCTGGCCTTTTCTTTACAGGCACTCTGGAGATGCCTGGAGGAATAAGAAACGAGGTTGTCAAAAGAGAATTCCTTCAATAAATCAATTGGGTATTTTTCTCCTGGCCTAGAATGAGAAGAGAGAGGAAAGGAAGAGTCAGAGGTTGAGTCTGACATCTTAATGCAATTAGGTCCCAATTTGAACAAGCATCCAATCCTGGGTCTAGTCTTGGACAAAGAGAAGCTAGGATCACACATTTCTTCCACACTAGACTGAACTGCACCAAATCATTTCAGTTGAAGTTTGAAGGTGGATTGGCAGAAGGGTTGTCAAAGAGATTCAAGCTTCGGTCCCTTCCAGCTCTGGCATTCTATAAGTGGTGCCCAGCTGGTCATTTCTCCAGGCTGGACCATCAGGGGTCCCTGAAATAGCTGTGAAGCTCAACTGCTCTCTGCACAGATCCCCCCACCAGTCAAGGGCCCAGTTTTCAAGGCTGCATGCCCGTATGAGTCACCATCAACATCACCGCCCCCACCCACCACCCACCTCCCTCTGTACACACATTCACAGATTCCTATTAATGGACATAGGAGAGAGGCGAATGCATCATAGAAACAGTCATTTCTATGCTAACTGCCCATTTGTAGCCTGAGGGTTGGAAAATGAAACTGCCAAACTGCTCAAGAATCAGAGTCCCTTAGCCCTCCAGGCTGAGAAGAAGCCAGGCCACCAGGGTCTGACCTGGATTTGAGCCCTGGCCCTGGACATTGAGGACTCATTAGGCAGTGGGGAAGGGCTGCTGGTCCTGGAAACAAGCAACCGCTGTGATTCCACCTAGAACACTGCTGTGCCCAAGAGTGGGGAAAAAACTTGACCCCCTTAGCATAGTCACAGTGACACACAGCCAACCTGCCCTTGTCCTTTCCTTGTCAAAATGACTCTCTGCGAAGAGACAGGGATGCCCAATGGAAGAAGCACGACCAGGACTCAGGAGATTGAATTTTGCCAGCTGTGTAACTTTACCACCTACATTATACCCCTCAGTTTCCCCATAAGAGGGTTAGCCTATATGACCCCAAAGGTCTCCTAAGAGGGAATCCGACAGGCTCATTCACAGTGAGAATACATAAATGAAGCATATCTTCTCCCAATGCACTTATATTCTAACAGGGAGAAAAGCCTCTATCGGAAGAAATGAAGAGACAATGGACAGAACTTCAGGTGGGAGAACAAGCCAGTGGGGGTACCCTCTTGAAATAGATACAAGAGGTAAAAGATGTCTTCTTACAAGTGTTGAATATTTGACCTACAGTTGAAAATTGAAGCTCACTATTTGGCTGAGTCTCTCCCCAAAACTGGCAGAAAAGAGATTGCCGTTAGCCTAGGACAACTCCAGGAATGGACAAAGCAATGCCCCCAGATTCTTCCTAGTCCCCACCCAGCATCAGCCTTGCTGCTGCCTAGGTGTCTGTTGGGATGCAGGAGTCAACTGCTTCCTGACAACTCCATGGCCTGGAAGGTGGGGAGGGAGGGGTCCTTCAAACCACACTTTGTAACCCAGGGATGTTGTTGTTGTTAGCTGTAATTGAGTTGGCCCCAACTCATGGCAACCCCATGCACAATGCGATTGGACCTTTGTGATTCACAGGGTTTTCATTGGCTGATTTTTGGAGATAGATTGTCAGGTCTTTCTCCCTAGTCTGTTTTAGTCTAGAAGCTCTGCTGAAAACTGTTCAGCATCATAGCGATACAGAAGTCTCCACTGACAGATGGATGATGTCTGTGTTTGAGGTGCTTTGGCCTGAAATCGAACCCAGGTCTCTCACATGGAAGGCAAGAATTGTACCACTGGGCCACCACTGCCCCCAAATAAGGGATCAAAAAAAACCCCACAATACTAGATTAAAATGAACACTAAGGGAACCTTATAAGACATTTAAAAAATAGTACATGCAACCCAGGAGAGTGGGGTGGCATACCTAAGGGGAAGCACGACCTACCTATTTGCTTCAGTGACTAAGAAAAAAGGAGCACAGTTGATTGTATGTAGTACATGAGCCTCTGGTCTTCTTTGCTCTCTGGCTGAACCACCTGGTAGCCCTGTCCAGCCACCAGTAAATAGTACACAGCCTTCTCCCTCTTCACCATCTCCTTGCCTAGTACAATAGCATCCAGCCTTAATGAATTATTTTATAGATTACAAATGTCATCCATACTCATTATTTCATTTAAATTTTGTTGCATTTTACCAAGAAGAAAATTGAGGCTCAGAAAGGTTAAAAGACTAGGCCAAGATCAGGGATTCAGTACTTGCAGTTGATCCCAGGACTCCAGACTCTACATCAGAACACTTTCCACTGTACCAAAGCTGCTGAGTTAGGATGAGAGGCACGAGAACAGCCGCCAGCTTGAGAGCAGGCATTAGTCAACTCCCCCTTGGCAGCAGGGCAGCCGGGCCAGTACTGATGGAGGCCCAGGGGCCCACGGCATGATGGCGGAATATTCCTGCAAAATGGAGCAGGCCGCCAGCATGCTCATTACCCAACCCTATTCCATCTCATAATAAATGGAGCCCCTGGAGGGCCAGGCATGACGGGGTGGGGTGAAATGGGGAACGAAGACTATTACGGGATTTTAACCTTCGTCTTCTCTTTCCGGGCCTCTGGAACAGCTGTTCAACAAAATGGATCTGTGCAGACAATCATTTTTGCTGCATTACTTAATATACAGTTGCTCTCGGCAAGAGATATAATTGACTTGCTTAACTAATCAATCTTTCTATAAGCATAGCTGCTTTTCTTCTCCCACTGGGGGAGGGAAGGAGAGGGAGGAGAAGAAAAGAGAAATGACAGGGAGAAACGTTTGGCATGAATTACAGAGCTGTAATTTTTTTTTTTTTTTTAATGCCCAGAGGAGGTTTCAGAGCTGGGGGCAGACACTTACGTAAAGTATTCCCATTGAGGTTCCTTCTTGGTCCAGATGTGGCCAATGGTAGCCTGGAATAACGGTCACTAGTGAAATGAAGGCACGAGTGACAATGGAGGTAAACGAAGCTATGAGCCAGACAATCCAAAAGTCATTTTGGTTTGTCTTTGGAGTGTCTTGCTGTATATTTAAAAATAAGAGTGTTAGATGACCTAGGACCTCACAACACTCAAAATGAAGTGATGAAGACATGTGTAGTATCTCACCTGGGCTGAGCAAAAAAAAAAAAAACAAACTTCCCCCTTCCATCCCCCTGCCCTGACTGAATTTCCTTGACTTTTCTCTTTTGGGGGGTGAGCAGTGTTACCCAGAAAACTTCTTCAAAACACAAGCCCAGGCTGTACAACGATCTCTCTGTCATACAGTATGTGACTCATCCCTTCTCTTGATTCAAAAGGGGAAACTTCAACCACCCTTTTCCTTTTCTTCTCTTCCTCTCCACCACCACCCACATCTACACACACATTCCCCTAGGTACTGTTGAATCTGCTGCTATGATTCTAAATTTAGAAGAAATGGAATTGGAGAATGCATCACAAAGTAAAGAGGATGATGGAGTTAAAACAATCATGGCACCAAAATGGCTAGATGATGGAATAAAAAATGCCTCCCTCGGACCCATTCCCATTCTCTCCCAGCACATGAACCCTGAAAAATTCATCTCGTTCTTTCAATCCCCATTCAAGTATCACAAGCTGAGGGAGGTACACTTTGTCCAGCCTCCCACCCATGTATATCCTGCCATTTAGACTATTAGATATTCTTAATATTGGTCAATGCTCATGTGTCTCCCACGCAACACCAATTTATTGAAAGCAAGTATTCTGACTTGCATGTCTGATTTCCACAGTACCTAGTACAATGCCTGAAATATAGTAAGCATCCAATGTAGGATTAATATAGTATTATAAAGTCAAAAATTACAATGTCTGGCTACTCAAACTGATCTATAGAATCAGTGCAAACTCTAAATTTCAACAATATTTTTTACAGAAATGGAAAATCCAGTCCTCAAACTCATATAAAATTGTAAGGGGCCCCAAACAGCCAAATAATCTTGACAAAGATGAATAAAGTAGGAGGATTCATATTTTCCAATTTCAAAATGCACTCTAAAGCTACAATGATCTTTTTTTAGAATAAGGATAGGCGTGTAGACCAATGGAATAGAATTGAAGTTCAGAAATAAATGAATACATTTACAACCAATTGATTTTTGACAAGCGTACCAAGTCCATTCAATGGGGAAAGATTATTCTCCTCAATCATTGGTGCTGGGACAACAGGATCTCCACATGCAAAAGATCCATAGCTCATACCATACATGAAAATTAACTCAGTTTGGTTGTTGTTAGGTGCTGTTGAGTTGATTCCAACTCAGCAACCGTACGTACAACAGAACAAAACACTGCCTGGTTCTGCACCATCCTCACAATTGTTGTTGTGCTCGAGCCCATCATTGCAGCCACTGTGTTAATCCATCTCCTTAAGGGTCTTCCTCTTTTTCTCTGACACTCTACTTTACCAAGCATGATGCCCTTCTCTAAGGACCCATCCCTCATGATAACATGTCCAAAATACATGAGATGAACTCTCATCATTCTCGTTTCTAAGGAGCATTCTGGCTATACTTCTTCCAAGTCAGGTTTATTCATTCTTTTGACAGCCCATGGTATATTCAATAATCTTCACCAACACCGTAATTCAAAGGCATCAGTTCTTCTTTAGCCTTCCTTATTCATTGACCAGCGTTCACATGCATATGAGGTGATTGAAAACACCATGGCTTGGGTCAGACACACCTTAGTCCATAAAGTGACATCTTTGCTTTTTAACACTTTAAAGAGGTCATTTAGAGCAGATTTGCCCAATGCAATGCATCGTCTGAGTTCTGGACTACTGCTTCCATGGGTGTTGATTGTGGATCCAAGTAAAATGAAATCCTTGACAACTTCAATCTTTTCTCTGTTTATTATGGTATTGCTTACTGGCCTAGTTGTAAGGATTTTTGTTTTCTTTATATTGAGGTGTAATCCATACTGAAGTCTTTGATCTTCATCAGAGCTTCAAGTCCCCTTTGCTTTCAGCAAGCAAGGTTGTATCATCTGCATATCACAGGTTGTTAATGAGTCTTCCTTCAATCCTGATGCTCCATTCTTCTTCATATAGTCCAGCTTTTCAGATTATTTGCTCAACATAGATTGAATAAGTGTGGCGAAAGGATACAACCCTGACACACGCCTTTCCTGGGTTTAAACCATGAAGTATCTCCTTTTTCTGTTAGAACAACTGCCTCTTGGTCTACGTACAGGTTGCATATGAGCACAATTAAGAGCTCTGGACATTGTTTCCAATGTTATTCACAATTTCTTATGATCCCCACAGTCAAATGTCTTTGCTTAGTCAGTAAAACACAGGTAAACATCTTTCTGGTATTCTCTGCTTTCAGCCAGGATTCATCTGACCTCAACAATGATATCCCTCATTCCACATCCACTTCTGAATCTGGCTTGAATTTCTGGCAGTTCCCTGTCAATGCACTGCTACAACTGCTTTTGAACGATCTTCAGCAAAATTCTACTTACACGTGATGTTAATAATATTGTTCGATAATTTCTGCATTCCACTGGATCATCTTTCTTTGGAATGGGCACAAATATTTGTTATAAGAACTAAAACTACGAAACTTTTAGAAGAAAACATAGACATTAAGCCTTAATACCTTGTTTTTGACAATGGATTTTTAGATATGACACAAAAAGCATGAGCAACAAAAGAAAATATATATACAATTGGACTTAATCAAAATGAAAACTGTCACCAAAAAATTTTATCAAAAAGCAAAAAGACAACCTACAAAAAGGGAGAAACTATTTGGGAACCATATATCTGATAAGAGTTTAGTATTCAAAATATGTAAAGAACTCCTACAACTAAAAAACAAGAAGACAAGCAACCCAATTTAAAAATTGGAAAAGGCTTGAATAGCATTTCTCCAAAGTAGTTACACAAATGTCCAATAAGTACATCATTCAAAAACAAACAAAAAAAACCAACCCAAACCCTTTGCCGTCGAGTCGATCCCGACTCATAGCGACTCCATAGGACAGAGTAGAACCGCCCCATAGGGTTTCCAAGGAGTGACTAGTGAGTTCAAACTGCCGACCTTTTGGGTAGCAGCCAAGCTCTTAACCACTATGCCACCAGGGCTCCTCATTAGTCATTAAAAAACCCGTTGCCATCAAGTAGATTCCGATTCATAGCTACCCTATAGGACAGAGTAGAACTGCCCCCATAGAGTTTCCAAGGAGTGCCTGGTGGATTTGAACTCCGGACCTTTCAGTTAGCAGCTGTAGCACTTAACCACTATGTCACCAGGGTTTCCCATTAGTCATTAGGGGAATGAAAATCAAAACCACAATGAGATACTACTTCACACCCACTTTGTTGTTGTTGTTAGGTGCCACCAAGTTGATTCTGACTCACAGTGACCCTATGTACAATAGAATGAAACACTGCCCAGTCTTGTGCCAACCTCACAATCATTGTTACACTTAAGCCCATTGTTGCAGCCACTGTGTCAATTCATCTCCTTGAGGGCCTTCCTCTTTTTCGCTGACCCTTTACTTTACCAAGCATGATATCCTTCTCAGGGATTGTTCCCTCCTGATAACATATCCAAAGAGTGTGAGACGAAGTCTCACCATTCTTGTTTCTAATGAGCATTCTGGCTATACTTTTTCCAAAATAGATTTGTTCATTCTTCTGGCAGTCCATGGTATATTCAACATTCTTAACAAATTTTGGACAACGTTGCGAAGAATGGGAATTCCAGAACACTTAATTGTGCTCATGAGGAACTTCTACATAGACCAAGAGGCAGTCATTCTAACAGAATAAGGGGAGGCTGCATGGTTTAAAGTCAGGAAAGGTGTGTACCACGGTTGTATCCTTTCACCATACTTATTCAATATGCATGCTAAGCAAATAATCCGAGACACTGGACCACATGAAGAAGAACAGGGCATCAGGATTGGAAGGAGACTCGTTAACAGCCTGTGATATGCAGATGATACAACCTTGCCTGCTGAAAGTGAAGAGGATTTGAAGCACTTACTGATGAAGATCAAAGACCACAGCCTTCAGTATGGATTATGCCTCAACACAAAGAAAACAAAAATCCTCACAATAGGACCAATAAGCAACATCATGATAAACAGAGAAAAGATTGAGAAAGGATTTCATATTGCTTAGATCCACAATCAGTGCCCATGGAAACAGCAGTCAAGTAATCAAAGGACACATTGCATTGGGCAAATCTGCTGCAAAAGACCTCCTTAAAGTGTTAAAAAGCAAAGCTATCACTTTAAGGACTAAGGTGTACCTGACCCAAGCCACGGTGTTTTCAATCTCTTCATGTGCATGTGAAAGCTGAACAATGAATAAGGGAGTCCTAAAAATAATTGATGCCTTTGAATTATGGTGTCAGCAAAGAATATTGAATTCACACCCACTAGGATGGCTTCTTTTTTTTTTTTAGGATGGCTATAATCAGAAAAAGAAAATGGGAACTGACAATTGTTGGCAAGGAGGTGGAGAAATTGGAACACTCATGCATTGTTGGTATAAATATAAAATGGTACAGCCAATATGCAAAACAGTTTGGTGTTTCCTCACAAAGTTAAATATAGAACTACCTTAAAACAAAAACCCACTCCTAGGTATATAACCAAGAGACTTGAAAGAAGGAACCCAAACAGATATGTCCACACCAGTGTTCGTTTCAGCATTATTCATAATGGCCAAAATGTGGAAATAACCCAGGTGTCCATCAATGGATCAACAGAAAAACAAAATGTGATATTTCCATACAATGGAATATTATTCAGTCATGAAGGGAAATGAAGATACATGCTACCACATAGATGAACCTTGAAAATATTATGTTGAGTGAAATAAGTCAAATACAAAGGGACAAATATTATATGATACCATTTATACAAAATATCTAGAATAAACAAGTGCAGAGAGATCAAAGTTTATTAGTGGTTACCAGAGGTTGGGGGCAGGAAAGAATGGGAGCTATTTCTGAAAGAGGACTGAGTTTCTGTTTAGGGTGATGAAACTTTTAGAATGGATATGGCAGTGGTTGCACAGTATGGTGAATATAATCAATGTCACCCACCACACATCTGTCATTTTTCAAACTGTGGTGGCTTGCATTTTGCTGTGATACCAGAAGCTACACGACAAGTATTTCAAATACCAGCAGGGTCACCCATGGTGTACAGGTTTCAATGGAGCTTCCAAACTAAGACAGACTAGAAAAAAAAAGAAACCTGGCAGTCTATCCTGAAAAAATTAGCCAGGGAAAATCTTATTAACAATGGAACATTGTCTGATATAGTGCCAGAAGATGAGCCGATCATATTGGAAGGCAATCAAAATACAACAGGGGAAGAGGTGCCTCCTCAAAGTACAGCCAACCTTAATGATGTGGGTGGGGTCAAGCATTCAGGACCTTTATTTGCTAATGCGGCATGACTCAAAATGAGAAGAAACAGCTATAAACATACATTAATAATCACAACATGGAATGTATGAAGTACCAATCTAGGAAAATTGGATGTTGTCAAAAATGAAATGGAACTCATAAAGATCAATATCTTAGGCATTAGTGAGCTGAAATGGACTTGTATTGGCCGTTTTGAATCAGACAGCCATATGGTATACTCTGCCAGGAATGATAAACTGAAGAGGAATGGCATCGCACTCATCATCAAAAAGAACATTTCAAAAGCTATCCTAAAGTACAGTGCTGTCAGTGACAGGATAATATTCATACAGCTACAAAGACGACCAGTTAATATACGACTATTCAAATTTACACACTAACCACTAATGCTAAAGATGAGGAAACTGAAGATTTTTACCAACTTTCACAGTCTGAAATTGATCAAACATACAATCAAGATGCATTGATAATGACTGGTGATTGTAATATGAGAGCTAGAAACAAAGAAGAAGGTTCTGTAGTTGGAAAATATGGCGTTGGAGATAGAAACAACACCAGAGATCACGTGATAGAATTTTGCAAGACCAATGACTTATTATTCATTGCAAATATATTTTTTCACCAATGTAAGTAGGAACTATACACGTGGACCTCACTGGATGGAAAACACGGGAATCAAATAGACTACATATGTGGGAAAAGATGGTGGAAAAGCTCAATATCATTAGCAAGAACAAGTCCAGGGGCCAACTGTGGAACAGACCATCAATTGCTCATATGTGGGTTAAAGTTGAAGCTGAAGAAAATTAAAACAAGTCCACGAGAACCAAAATATCACCTTGAGTATATCCCACCTGAATTTGGAGCCCATCTCAAAAATAGATGATGCATTGAAACTAATGACCAAAGACCACACAAGTTATGGGATGACATCAAGGACATTATACATGAAGAAAGCAAAATGTCACTAAAAAGACAAGAAAAAAGGAAAGACCAAAATGGATGTCAAAAGAGACTCTGAAACTTGCTCTTGAGCGTAGCACAGCTAAAGTGAATGGAAGAAATGAAGTAAAAGAGCTGAATGGAAGATTTCAAAGGGCAGCTCAAGAAGACAAAGTAAAGTATTATAATGAAATGAGTAAACACCTGGAGTTAGAAAACCAAAAGAGAACATGCTGGGCATTTCTTAAGCTGAAAGAAGTGAAGAAAAAATTCAAGCCTCGAGTTGCAATTTTGAAGGACTCTATAGGCAAAATATTGAACGGCACAGGAAACATCAAAAGAAAATGGAAGGAATACACAGAGTCACTGTACCAAAAAGAATTGGTCAACGTTCAACTGTTTCAGGAGGTAGCACATGATCAAGAACCAATGGTACTGAAAGAAGTCCAAGCCGCACTGAAGGCATTGACTAAAAACAAGGTTCCAGGAATTGACAGAACGCCAACTGAGATGTTTCAACAAATGGATGCAGTACTGGAGGTGTTCACTGGTCTATGCCAAGAAATTTAGAAGAAAGCTACCTGGCCAACCAACTGGAAGAGATCCATATTTGTGTCCATTCCAAAGAAAGATGATCTAACAGAATGCACACATTATGGAACAATATCGTTATTATCACGTGCAAGTAAAATTTTACTGAAGATAATTCAAAAACAGTTGCAGCAGTACATCAACAGGGAACTGCCAGAAATTCAAGCTGAATTCAGAAGAGGAGGTGGAACAAGGGATATCATTGCTGATGTCAGATGGACCTCGGCTAAAAGCAGAGAATACCAGAAAGATGTTTACCTGTGTTTTATTGACTATGTAAAGGTGTTCGACTGTGAGGATCATAACAAGCTCTGGATAATGTTGTGAAGAATGAAAATTCCAGAACACTTAATTGTGCTCATCTGGAACCCGTACATAGACCAAGAGGCAGTCGTTTGAACAGAATAAGGGAGTACTACATCTGTGGAAAAAGACAATGGAAAAGCTGATAAACATCTTCAGTTTCCTCATTTTGGGCAGTAATGGTTGGTGTGTAAATTTGAATAACAGTCATATTAACTGGTCATCCTTGTAGGTGTGTGAATATTATCCTGTCACTGACAGCATTGTACTTTAGGATAGCTCTTGAAATGTTCTTTTTGATGATGAGTGCGATGCCATTCCTCTTCAATTTGTCATTCCCGGCATAGTATGTCATATGACTGTCTGATTCAAAATGGCCAATACAAGACCATTTCAGCTCACCAATGCCTAGATATTGATCTTTATGAGTTCCATTTCATTTTTTACAACTTCCAATTTTCCCAGATTCGTACTTCATACATTCCATGCTCTGATTAAAGTCAGGAAAAGTGTGCATCAGGGTTGTATCATTTTGCCGTGCTTATTCAATCTCTATGCTGAGCAAACAATCTGAGAACTGGACTATATGGACAAGAACACAGCATCAGGGTGGAGGAAGACTTGTTAACAACCTGCGATATGCAGATGACACAACCTTGCTTCTGGAAAGCAAAGAGGACTTGAAGCACTTACTGATGAAGATCAAAGATCACAGTATTTAGTATGGATTACACCACTATGTAAAGAAAACCTAAATCCTCACAACTGTGCCAGTAAGCAACATCATGACAAATGGAGAAAATACTGAAGTTGTCAATGATTTCATTTTACTTGGATGCATAGTTGACACCCATGGAACAGCAGTTAAGAAATCAAACCATGTATTACATTAGGCAAAGCTGCTGCAAAAGAGCTCTTTAAAGTGTTGAAAAACAAAGATGTCACTATGAGGGCTAAGGTGCCCCTGGCCCAAGCCATTATTTTTTCAGTCACCTCATGTGCATGCAAAGCTGGACAATGAAGGAAGACCAAAGAAGAATTGGTGCCTTTCAGTTATGGCGTTGGGGTAGAATATTGACTATACCATGGACTGCCAGAGGAATGGATAAATCTGTCTTGGAAGAGGTACAGCCAAAGTGCTCCTTGGAAGCAAGGATGGTGAGACTTAGTCTCACATACTTTGGACATGTTACCAAGACGGATGAGTCCCTGGAGAAGGATATCATGCTTGGTAAGGTAGAGGGTCAGCAAAAAAGAGGAAGACCCTCAAGGAAATGGATTGACACAGTGGCAGCAACAATGGGCTCAAACATAGCAACGACTGTGAGGATGGCGCAATACCAGGCTGTGTTTCGTCCTATGAGTCAGAACTGACTCGATGGCACCTAACAACAATAATAACAACAAATTAATGTCACTGAAATGTACACTTAAGAACGGTTAAAATGGCAAATTTTACATTAAATATATTTTACATCAATAATTTTTTTTAATTACACTGTCTGTATTTCAAGAGAATATACCTCCTACCTGGAGGAAGATCTCCCTATAGAGAAGAAGCACAAGACTCATCTTTTGTCACATTCAATGTCTTTATCAATGGCGTGATAAAGTTAGAGAAAGGATAATTACCTCATCTATATACAACAAAGTCTGGAGAAATTAATTATATGGTGGACCCAGAATCTGACTATCTCAGCATGCTAGAACACAAGCCAAACCACAAAGATGAAATCTAGGAGCATTAAGTGTTAAGTCCTACATTTAGGTTCAAAGAATCAATTGTACAAATATAAGATAAAAGAGGTCTGGCTTGGCAGAGATCCATGAGAAAAAGATCTTGGGGTTTGAGCTGACCACAAGCTCAATATGGGCTAACAGTGTGGTATAGCTACTAAGAAGATAAAGAAAACTTAAAAGTGCAAAGTTAGAATGGAGAAATAACAGCCCCTCTGTAGGTCACCCTGGTCAGGCCCATTCTGGATCTTTAGGCTATGCTCTTACTATCTCATTTTAAAAGGAACAGAGGAGAGAGTGACCAGGATACCAAAGAGTCCAGAAACAATGGCAAAGATTCTGGGAGTTTTTCACCCAGAACAGATGAGACAGGCTGCCTCTTGGAGGAGAGAGGAACTGAGGTCCAGCTGATAGTACATCCTAGAGGTTAAAAGCACAGACTCAGGATCCAGAACTACCCGGGTTTAAATCCCAGCTCTGCCATTTACTAGGCGGGCAGCCTTGGACAAATTTCCCAACTTCTCTGTATCCCAATTTCCTCATATATAAAGAAGGAATAATGATTCTTACCTCTTAGGGTTATATGAGTTAACACACACAAAGGTCTTTGAACAGAGTGAGGCACAAAATAAACACTCAATGAACGACGGCTATTATTATGTGTGATTGCACAAGGCAGAACCAGAACAGACTTCGGAAGTCACCAGAGGGCATATTTATATTCAATGGTGCAAGACCTTCCTAAGAACTACAACTGCTGTCCACATGGTACGGGAGGCCTGTGAGGTGGGGAATTCTGGCTCCCAGGTCGTTGGAGGTGTGAAGCAGACTGGATCCCATGGACATGACTTCTAAACTGGATGAAAGGCTCAACGCGATTCCATTTAAGGTCCCTTTCAGCTCTAGGATTCTCCCTTTCTTATCCCTTTGGGGAGCTGGTCAATTTTTCCTTTTATATGGGGAATGCAAGAAATGGAGAATTAGCAGGATTTCAAATTCTGTTAAGAGGGGCCTTCAGACCCCCCTGGGGCCCACTGCAGAGCCTTTGTTAGAACAGAGACAGGCATACCTCACCTGATCAGAGGAGGATTAAGCCTCTGGGTCAGCAGGCCTGGGGCTCTGAGTGCTCCCCAAGGAGAGAGGAGATGCCTTCCCAGTGAGCATCTGATCCCTGAGAGTGGGCTGAGGTCCTGGCCCCCAAGTGATGAGCAAGCACCAGAAAAGGCCAGGTGCTGGGGGGATTCAAAGGGAGATCAGAAATGAGATTTAATTGTAAGAGCCACCAAGTTCCCTGGGAAAAAAAGGTTCCCCAGCCAGGTCCAAGGGTGGCATTTCAGGAGGTCTGGGGAAAAGGGCTCACTTTCTACTCCTGCCTGGGTCTTGCAGATGGCTGCCAGCATTAATTCAACAGAGCAGCAGCCTTGGCCTGGCCTGGGCCCCAGTGAGACGTACCAGGAGAAGGCGCTGATTGAATTACTGACCCAGAAAAGGGAGCCAGGTGAGAGTGGCTAGACTCCTGGTGGCTGTAGTTGGGAAATGCTGTCTTGGCTTTCACTGTTCTTTGTGTTGGGCCTTGGCTTGAAATTAATAATACTGTAAATGATTTTGCCACTCTCTCCCAAGGTAACTTTGGGCCAAGCTGCTCCATTTCATTGCACCTCAGTTTCCATATCTACAAAAGGAGGGGCTGTGATGGTTGCCTTCAAGTGCCTCTTCCTGTTCTAACACGGTGTGCCAAGAAACCTCATATCCTGGTGTTATTTAAGTCTTCTGACAACCCACTGAGGCCAGCAGGCTAAATTCTATAACTTATAGAAGAGGAGACTCTAACAGAGATAAATGACTTACCTAGAGTCACACAGCTGACAAGGAGAAGAAATGGAACCAAAGCCAAGTCTGTTGGGCCCCAAAAAACATGCATTTTTCTCATCCCACCAAGGCACCTCTTCCTCATGCTACTTCCCAGCCCCTCCCCAGTTGAGGGGCAAGAAAGAGGTCTACCTAACCAAGACTGCTGGGTCAGGGCCGGCTCCTCCTCCTTCTCCAGGCCGAAGCTGGGAACTGGTCCTCTGTGGAGGCGGCTTCCTGGCCCTGGCAAGAAGACTGATCGGGGTTTGATGCTGTAAATGCATATCACTGTCTTGGCACATTAGCTCTGAGCCTTCCTCTGAAGATGGAGGTGATTTTCATGGCACTGTTTATGAGGCTGAATATTCCGATTGATTCTTTTCCCTTTCCCAGGGCTCTTCTGGGAAGAAACAAACACTCCCACTCCCTGGGGTGGGAAACTGCTCCCCTGTCCCCCCCCCCCGCCCCCCGCCCACAGACAATGACTCCATCACCCCTCCCCTAGCAAGCCTCCTGACAGTTTCCAGTAATGGGGCGGGACTGGGCAAGGGGCCAGAGTCCCAGAGCCTCAGAAGCCTCCTAATCGACCTCCACTTACTCCCCTGAAACCTAGAAGCCAGTGATTAGGAAAAACAAGACGAAACAAATAAAACAAAACAAACAAAGGAAAAGGCTATCCCTGAGCCACTTCCCGTTGGCAGGGTCTTCCAGGGCTGCTTCTCCCATCCTCCACAGAGCAGTTTATCTCCTGGTAATCTCTGAGCAGGTGTCTTCCCACTAAACCAACAGAGGAGTGGGCCCCAGACCCCCTTGCTTGACTCACTAACAGAACAGCAACAAGTTTCTCCCTCCGCTGCACCAGCCCAGTTCTCACCCAAGGCTGCAAGCCCTCCTCCAGGCCATCTCAAAAAAGGGGTGCCATTCACAACCCCTCGAGCTGAGTAGCTGGGGACCTGGTCACCTGCTTTCCCTGGTAGGAAACAACCTGCCTTCCCCTCACAGCAGAGCCCTACTCCCATCCCAAACCATGGAACTTCCACCTGGGCTCATAGACATAGCCTGAGAGATCATCCAGCCCAACCGCCGCCACTAACTAGCTAGACTAGTACATCCTTTCCCAAACCTTGATCTAGAGAACACTGATTACCTTTTACACACAAGAAAGGGGGCTGGGATCAAATAAGTGGGCACACTGTGTGTACTGTTCTCTTACAGATCCCTGAGGCTCATTAACATATAAAAGGCCCTGACAAGTTCTGCAGTGAAGCAACACATTTTACTGTGTTTAATCCAAGGGCAAGAGTATGACCAACTGAATCAAAGTGTCACTGATAAGTCAAGCAAGGTGCAGAATGAACACCACCCACTGGATTTAGCAGTAAGGAGGTCATTAAGGACCTTGATAAGTACGGTCTCAGTACAGTGATAGGGCAAAAGGCCTTACAGGGTAACGACAGCCCTTTTGAGGAGTTTTGCTGTAAGAAGCAAAAATATGGGCAATAGCTTGAAAGAGAAGTGGGACCAAGAGAAGGGTTTTCTTAAGATGGAGAGTAATTACAACATGTTTATATGTAGATGAAATGATGCAATACAGAGCTAAAAAATGATGAAGGAGAAAGAGAAGAATTGCTGGAGTGGTCCTTGGGTAGGTGGGAGAGGAGAGATCTGGTGGACACACAAGTGGAAGAGCTGCTCTAGATAGGAGCTCAAATTAGTTCACCCACAGTAGGAGTGTGGGTGGGCAGATGCTGGTAGGTGGGTAGGTGTGGTAGAAGCTTGTGGAAGTCCTCTTTCAACTGCTTCAATTTTCTCAGTGAAATAGGAAGCAAGGTCATCAGCTGAGAGCATGGATGAGGAAGGAGTCTTAAGGGATGCTGTCATCATAATGGTATGGTGTTACACTTGATATTCACTGAGCTTCTGCTTCATGCCATATACTAAGCTCTTGACATGTGTCATCTTCCCAACAACCCTCAGAGGTTAGTTATTATATTCCCGTGAAAGATGGAGAATGAATTCAGAGTGATTAAGCAAATTGCCTCTGATCCCCTGGCTGGCAAATGCTAGAGCCAGGATTCAAACCCCAGCCTGACTGGCTGCAAAGGCTTTGCTCATAACAGGGGTGAGAGTGGAAGGTGGAGGCTAGAACGTTATAGGAAGGGAAGAAGGATACTTTTCTTAAGACAGTGATGCATCAAGAGGAGAGGGCTGATTTGGCTCCCTCAATGACCCACAAATGAATGAATTAATAAGCTCCTCAAATGTCCCCCACCTTTTTTCCAGTTGCCCTTGAGCTGACTCCAACCCATGTGTGTCAGGGTAGAAATGTGTTTCACAAGGTTTTCAATGGTTGATTTTCAGAAATAGATCACGAGGCCTTTTTTCTAAGGTGCCTCTGGGTGGACGTGAACTTCCAACCTTTTGGTTAGCAGCTGAGCGCATTAACCGTTTGCACCATGCAGGGACTCCTCCCCACACCTGCCAGGCTCCTTTTCTGGGCTCATAAATGTTTCGAGTGTAACTTTATTCAAGACGACATTTCTCATGGTCTATTAGACTCTATTGTAACGCACCTCAGGGCCCTTCAGGCTACATCAGCCAGACTGAGGACATCTGAGAAACGTAGGTGTATCTGTTTCCTAATGCTGCTGTAACAAATTACCACAAACTCCGTGGCTTGAAACAAGACAAATTTATTATCTCCCAATTCTGTAGGTTAGAAGGCTAACATGGGTCTCACTGGCTAAGTCAAGGCACTGGCACGGCTGTGTTCCCTTCTGGAGTTTTCTCTGGGGAATCTGGAGTCTCATGGCCCCTTCCTCCGTCTTCAGAGCCAGCAACCGTGGATTAAGTCCTTCTCACATCAAACCACTCTACTCCCCTCTTCTCCCTCCTCTTTCACTTTTAAGGACCCTGTGATTACATTGAGCCCACCTGGATAGTTCGAGATACTCTCCCTATCTTAAGGTCAGCTAATTAGCACCCTGGATTCCATCTGCAACCTTAATTGCGCTTCAGCATATGCACAGGTTCCAGACATCTTGTGCGGGGAGAGGCACCATTGTGCCAACCACAACGGGTTTGAGGCTTAGAACTGGTTCATTCTGGTTCAAACCCCTGCTGAGAATTTGAATTTCCACCCCAGATATACTGAATCAGAATCTACAGTTTAACAAGATCCTCAGGCAATTCTTATATATAAGAAAATCTGAGAACCACTGCCCTGCTAGTAGTTCTCAGAATTGGTCCCTAACCAACAGCATTAGCATCGCCCAGGAACTTGTTAGAAATGCAAATTTTCAGTGGGGATTCACACTGGAATGAGCAGCTTCAAAGCCCTGGTTTAAGTACAAGCCACATCTCCAGGACACTAGCCTGCAGGCCCTTACTGTCTTCACTCATTGATTCATTCTTTCATTCATGAGTCTAGGCTGTAGGAACTAGCCCTGGTCTGGGAGTCATCCTCCTGCCTCCCCTGCAATGTATTATTTTATTGGAAAAACCAGAAAAAACAAACCAGTCGCCATCGAGTAGATTTCGGACTCACAGAGACCCCATATGTGTCAGAGTAGAACTTCCATAGGGTTTTCAATGGTGGGTTCTTCAGAAGTAGCTCGCCGGCCTTTCTCTGAGGTACCTCTGGGTGGACTTGAACCTCTAACCTTTCAGTTAACAGCCAAGCCAAGCACTTACCCATTTGCACTACCCAGGGACTCTATTTTATTAGTAAATGTGTTATTTTGCCAAGAAATCCTATACAGAGTCAGAAATTAAAAATTATTTTGCATCTAATCCAATACTTCTGTGCTCTGGGTGAGGTGGGGAAGGGTGTTGCAGCAGGGTGCTGGGTAGAGGGTATTAGGGGGAGCATTCTGTCCATTCCCCCAGCACCTTGTTCTCCACTCCTTCCTCAGCTGGGATATAATAGATTCATGGGGGTGAGCTCTGGTGGGTTGTGGGGTTTTTCCTGCCAAACTTTGCTAGCAGAGCTATTTAAATCATTCTAATTATTGCAGAAACACCCCATTAAGTTTCCCAGTGAGGGATGCTGAGGAAAAAGGAGAGGAGAAATTGAGGAGGGCTGAGACGGGGAAACTACTTCAGATCTGCCATTTGGCTCCTCCACCTCTCCTGCAGTTTGCTTAAAACAAGGAGGCAGGGGAGGGAGCCAAGGGCAAGAGAGGAAATAAACAGACAGTGTCAGGTCCTGCCATTAGAAATGCAAAATTCATTAGAAAAACATTGATTGCAAAGAATTGATTTAGTAGTGATTTGCTTGTCAGGCATATAGTACATCCAAGGAAAATTTTCATTATGATTCAGAATTCGTTATTCTGAAGATAAGACAGGAAGGAAGGTGGGGGAGCAAGGACACACTGTAGTGGCTTCCTGTTCTGAGACCCGTGGCTGGCCGGAAAACTGCCCACCAAGTGGCCGTGTCTATTATCTTGCCCAGGGCCTAGTGTTTTGCCCGGGGAACCCCAGAACCTATAGTCTGTGTGCTCTGTCTGCAGGGGCTGCAGACCGATGAGGCAGGAGCCCATCTCTCAGGCTGGCTAGACGAATAGTTCCCTCATTGCTGCCACCTCCCAGATGCCCCTCTATTGTGCCCCCTTTTCTTCCACTTCCACTGCAGTGTGGTTGCACAGCTGGGTCTGGGGCCCAATATAGAATGAGAGCTTCACGTTACCAGTCCAGAGGCCCCACTGAACACCACCCTGGTCCGGGTTCCATTTCTCAGAGAGCTTTGCTAAGTCCCCGACAGACCCTGCTTTCATCCTGTGTACACGCACACACAGGCGTGAGCACGCACACTCACACACACACACACTGGTCCTGAGACCCCTCTCCTCTTAACTCTTTCTACTGCCGCCTTCTTACCCCTTTGTAGTTGTCGTTAGCTGCTGCCGAGTCGACTCCAACTCACGGTGGCCTACGACGTACAACAGAAAGAAGCATTTCCCAGTCCCGCATCATCCTCGTGACAGCCAGCATGTGTGAGTCTATCATTGGGGCTATTGTGCCCATCCATCTCACTGAGGGCCTCCCTTGTCCTTGCTGACTCTACTTCACCAGACATGGTGTCTTCCTGTAGCAATTGATCCCTCCAGATGACATGCCCAAAGCAAGCAAGTCAACAATATCCTGTTGTGATCCATGAGGTTTTCATTGCCTAATTTTCAGAAGTAGATTGCCAGGCCTTTCTTTCTAATCTGTCTTAGAGTAGAAGCTCTGCTAAAATTGTCCATCATGGGTGCCCTACTGGTGGCATAGCTTCCAGTTTCATAGCAACACGCAAGCCACCACTGTACACCAAACTGACAGACAGGTGGTGGTCTCAATCCTTTAAAAAAAAAAAAAACGGTTGCCATGGAGTCAATTCCAACTCATGGCGACTCTATGTGTGGTAGAGTAGAACTGCAGTCTGAAGGGTTTTGGAAGCAGATCACCAGACCTTTCTCCCCAGGCCCCTCTGGATAGGTTTGAACCATCAACCTTTTAGTTACTAACCAAGAGCTTAACGGATTGCACCACTCACTCCTCTAGGTCCCTGGAAAATCCAGGTCTGATTGAGTTCCTGGCATATTCCCTCTGGTTTCTAGTCCGGACTTTACCCTCCTCACCAACATGGATTCTCCAGGGAGACAGGGACTTTTCTCCTTGCCTGACAGAGCTGAGCCACTCAATTCATTCTAAATAGTGCTTTCCAGCCCCTAAAACCACATGGATACTTTCTGTTTTATTTATTGTGCTGATTATTCCAGCAGGCTCTGTCCACAACCCTGCCCCTCCTGACTCTGCCTCTGCCTCCATTCTGACCTGTTCTTTACCTGCTACTCATTGTTTTCTCCTCCCCCTTACTAAACGCCAACTACTAGCTTTTCTTAGCTGTGTGTCTTTAATCTCCTCAACAACTGGCCAAGTGCAACAACTTCGCCATCATTCTGCTTGGACATCACCTTCCTTCACAAGGTTTCTTGACCTTTTACCCTATCTCCTCATCTGTAAAACATGCGCCATAATAACAACTTGCCTCGCAGCCTCGGCGGAGCAAATATAATAACACACATGTAAGTGCTTTGCAAACAGAAAGGGCTCCTCAGTGTAAATTGTATTATTTCTCCAATTCAGGGATTCAAAATACAATTTGCATTTTAAAGGCAATCCTCAATGATTAGCATTAAAGATTTAAGAAATACTTTTGGCCAGCGATTCTCAACCCTAGATGCAAGATAGTGACTTCATTGGTCTGGCGTGCGGCCCAAGCACAGTGTTCCTTAAAAGCTCCCAGGTAATGCAAATTTACAGCGAGGATTGAGAACCAATGATTTGTACTTGATTTTTACATTTTTGGGAGTCCCTCGGTGGTCCAAAGCATGCTTGCACCACAGAAAGGCTGGAGGTTCGAGTCCACCCAAAGGTACCGTGAAAGAAAGGCCTGACCATCTAATCTCACAAGACAGGCGTTGAAAACTGTGTGGAGGACAGTTCCATTCTGACACACCTGGGGTCACCGCGAGTCAGGGTTGACTTGATGGTAACCGTTTTTTTGTTTTTTAACTTTCTTTACATTTTTACAGGACATCACCTACCTACCGCCTTGGTCCAGGAGTAAATGCTCCTCCTCCACCTACCTTCCTCTCCACCTTCTTCCCTCGTCTCGTTTATCCCCGGTGGGTCTCTCTTTGCCTTTGGAAAGAAACGTGTAAGGGAGACAAAGAAGGCGAGGATTTGGGAGACTGAAGATAGGCCTAACCCATACCCGGTGCCCTCGAGCCGATTCGGACTCATAGCGACCCTATAGGATAGACCTGGAGGACGCCAATTTCTGCCTTCCAGAGTTTCACTTCCTAGGGGGCGCACGTCCTCAAAAAAACACAGCTGCAGTAAAAAACCAACTAAGTCCCTGCTTCCTCTTTCCTCTTTTAGACACCTCACCCTGCCCTGGCCCTGGCCCTGCCTAACAATCAAATCTGACTCCAGTGTTGACTTTATTCAGCAATCAATGTCTTCAGCCCTGACCTCTGCTAACAGGCCACTTAACATATTTCCTCAACTCTTGAGATGCCATCAATTGTAAAATGCACCATTATTTTATCTATCACTAAGAAAGAAAAACATACTGTCAAATAAACTGATATACCATTGATTGTAAGATCCATTCCGACTTCAGAGATGCTAAAATGTGAGCAAAAGTAAAATTGATGAAATACAAAAATTTCACCCTTTGACTCTACCTCTTGTCCTCCGTCATGGATTTGATGTTCCACAGCTGCGCGTCTGGGATGGCCCTCCACAGGCCTCTCCTTTCAGGCTCATTCTGCTGTTCTGATGCCTTCTTGCTATTCCCTAAGGAGAGTGGAAGGATAGTGTTCTTGTTCTCAATCCCCTAAAGAGCTGATCCTGTGAAAACCAGGGAACCAGAGGGGCCTGAGGCAACAGGGGAGACCTTTGGACAGCCCCCCTCCCAGTTAGAGAAGCCCTTGCCCCCACCAGTTGAGCTGACAGGACTCACACCCAATCAAACAGTATTTATTGACACATACATGTGAAATGCCAAGCCTGGAGCTAAATGCTGAGGGTACAGTGATAACTAAAACTTGTCCCTGACCTCAACGGTCCTCTCTCAGCCTAGACAGCTGCTGACTCTAAGACATGTAAAAGTTCTCTAAGATTGGCCTCAATCTAAATATGAGAGACAATCACTTCTCAACCTTTTGGCTAAGATCAAGTGCAAATAGGAGAGGCCAGAAGAGCGAGTTCCTACCTCTATTGGAAACTGAAGAGAAAGTCAAGGTAGACTTCACAAAGGAAGTGACAATGAGCCAGGTGTAAGGATAAAGAGGAAGTTAATAAGCCAAGAAGAAGGGATAGATATTCCAGGCAGAGGGAGAAACATGCACAAAGAGACCCGTGTATAAAAGGTCAAAGCATGTTGAGCAGGAGGAGGTGGTCCCGTGTGAGCTCTCATAAGGGGATGCCTTGGGAAAGTGGCAAAGAATAAAGTGCAGTCTGGTTGTGAAAATCCCGAAAGCCAGTCAAAAGAGTTAAGACTTTGGCCTTAGCTATAGGGAGTCCTAGAAGGTATCTGAGCAGAAGTGCAGCGTGCCGTCTGGGCATGCTTGTGGCATACTCATTGGCTAAGGACTTCCACTAAATGAGCACTTTCTCAGAGATTTCTGACCCCTGGACTTATCCTACTACCATGTTGCTTCTGCCCTTGCCTGGACCTCTGGCAGAGTTAAAACCCTAAGGATGGCAAGGCCAAGCAACTCAGAGAGCTTAGCTTGGGGAAAATCCTTGGATACAGTAATGAGATCATTTGCTCTGACTCAGGTTGCAGCAATAGAACCTACCCATTGCCATTCGTGGGACAGCGGTGAAGAAGAATTCTCATCAGGACCATTTGAGAGGAGGAAAGGGTCTCTGAGAAGGGATGTGAGGAGAGAAATTCAACACTGCTCAGTCCTCCGAGGGGCAGTGCCATTCGTCTTAGGGGATAAAGTGTGTGGGCAGAGCAGACTCCATCCACAATCTTAAAAGATGACTCTCAGACATCATGAGTAAAAGCCAGTGATTCTTCTGAATAATTAAAATTTGCTAAAAGGACAGCCAAAACTACTGCAATGAATATATCCATTAATTTTATTATATGCCACAAGAATTTTCGCCCTGGTGACTTGGGTTTTCCCTCTGAAGTTGCACCGCTCTAGGTGATCAAAAGGGACCCCAATTCATGGTGCTTTGTGATTTAGAGACAGTGTCTGTGAGAAGGGACCTTTGAGGCTTTACCAGAATGTCATTTCCTGGGAAAGAAGAGGCAATGCATTAATTAAGGTCATGCTAGCTGCTGTAACAAATAAACGTGGAATCTCAGTAGTTCAGCCCAATGGGAGTTTCATTTTTTTCCTTTCATGGGGGTGATTGTCCTGCTCCAAGGAGTCATTGAGGGACCTGGACTGAGGGCGATGTTGCCACCATCATCACATGGTTACCCCAAGGTCACCTTGGGCATGAACCTCCATCCAGCAAATGTGAGGAGACTGAGAGAATATGTGGAGAATTGTCTGAGATGTTATCATAAGCAACTTCAAGAACTGGCATATACCACTTCCGCCCACATTACATGTTCAGAGCTCAGTCACGTGACCTATCTAGATGCAATAGTGGTGGGAAACGTGGGCCGTACCTGCACAATGGCTTCCCCCAAAAAATTTATGCTGCGGAAAGGAAACATGAATCTTTGGGGGTCAGTTGGCTATCTGCCACTGGACTGAGAGCCAAAGAGTGCTGTGTCTACTCCAGGCTTTGTCACTATAAACAAGTATGATTTAGAATAAGTCCCTTTTCCTCCCTTGGTCTCAGTGTTTTCATCTCTAAAATGGGAAGGTTGGATTTGATGGTCTCCAGCAGGATTTGATGGTCTCCAGCAGGATTTGGTGGTAATGATAGAGCTGAGGCTGTACTGTGGGGAAAGAATAGTTACCCGAGCCCATGGAAAGTTCCACCCAGCAAGCTGCCCTCTGGAGCATGGAGTCAGACCGCTTTGGGAAGATTGTATCAGGACACGGTCTCACTCTCAACTTGACATCACACAAATAGGACCCCAGAGAGGCTGGAAACTGAGTGTCCCCACGGAAGAGGAAACATTACATGGTTTTAGCCTATATGGGGGTCCAGGTGACCTTTCCTTAAGTGGAAAGACACAGGTTGCCAGTCTAGTGACCACTGAGCCAGGCAGTGCCAGAAGACGGCCTACCCCCAGGGACTGCCAAGATTGAACAGAGGCACTCATGCTGCCAAAGTCACAAAGGGGAACATGCTGCATGCACACAGGGAATGCCAGAGCTGTACAGAAACAGACACACACAACCACGTGTTACCCAAACACATGCGGCATTTATATGGATGGGTACCCACAGCCAGGTACACACAGTAAATGCACACAGATGGATATGCACACCTATGTGGGAGGGTGTTAAGTGGATACACACAGCCAGGTACATACTTGCCCAGAGTAGATGAGGACGGACTTGTACACACACTTACAGTTATCCATGAATGGGTATACACACTTAGGTACACACAGAGATACATTTGGATATTACACCAGGACACATGTGGATACGAATTTAGGTGTAGCTAGCTCTACACTGTCACATGGAGTCACTATGAATTGAAAATCAACTCAATGGCACCTAACAACAATAGGTGAATATATAAACTCATTTACACACAGAACTCGCACTGATACTGGTATGGATTAAATTTTGTCTCCCAAAAAGTTCTGTTGAAGTCTGAACTTCTATGCCTGTGACTGTGACACCATTTTAGGGAATAAGGGGTTTCCTTTTGTTAGTTAATGAATTCATACCAGAGTAAAACAAAGCCCGTGCCATTGAGTTGACTTTGACTCATAGCGACCCCATAGGGTTTCCAGGGCTGCAAATCTTTATAGAAGCAGACTGCCACATCTTTCTCCCTCGGTACCAGAGTAAAGTGGGTCCTAAATCTAATCACTTTTCAGAGGTGTCTTATAAAAAGAACAGAACACACACAAAGGCACACACAGGGAAGTTGCCGCGTGAAGATCCATCTACAAGCAAAGGAATGTTAGGATTGCCAGCAGTCACCAGAAACTAGGAGAGATGCCCACAGAAAGAACTGACAGGGCCAAGACCCTGATTTGAATTTTTAGCCTCCAAAACTGTGAGAAAATAAATTCCTATGCTTTAAAGCCGCCTACTTATAGTATCTTTTGTTACAGCAGTACTAGAAATCTTAGATGGGTACACAGGGTTCCCATGGATATCCACAGTTTCCCACAGATGGAGGCGCACCCAGGAACAATAAATGCAGCTACCCACACACAACTGCCCCCGTGGGTGTATGTATAGCACAAACTTGGAGTGTACACAGGTGAACGCATTACAGTTAGCCATATCCTCAGATATACACACAGACAGGAGGGCTGGGTAACCATATTCTCAGATATACACACAGACAGGAGGGCTGGGTAGCCATATCCTCAGATATACACACAGACAGGAGGGCTGCGTAGCCATATCCTCAGATATACACACAGACAGGAGGGCTGGGTAGCCATATCCTCAGATATACACACAGACAGGAGGGCTGGGAGCTAGTCTTAACATCTGGTTAGATGTATGGTGGCCACAGCAAATCATTTCTTCTCTTTGGGCTTCAGTATCCTTGTCAGTAAAATATGGTGGCTAGAATAGGAGACCTCTAAATACCAGTCCTAGACTGGCTGGTAAGCATTTAAAATTAAATTAGGTGTGGCCTCTGGTCATGGCCCACATCCAGAAATACCCGTCAGACACATATGTAACTACCAATTCATGAGCGACTAATGATGGCCAAGGTTTGGGAGGTTAAAGAGAGGTAGCGCCACAGCATCACTCAGAGAAGACTTGGCTTCTCCAACTGGACAGCAAAGGGGCAAACCAGATGGCCTGCCATCCCTACCACTGATCGCATGCTATGGCAACCTGTGGAGGGTGGCTTTTAAGGGGCATTCAGGAAGAAGGGAGTGGGTGGGGGTTTTCTCCCAGAACCAGTGGGGACAGCCAAGCCTATCCTAGGATCTTCCAGGAGGCTGAGAGCCACGCCAAGAAGCACAGACTGGCATCCTGCTGTGAGCTGGAGGACGTGACCACAGAAACAAGCCAGAAGCCAGCTCCTCTGCCAGCACTCATACCACAACAGTCCTCTGGCTTAAGGAACTCCATCAAGTGGCCTCTGAGCGATCCGTGCACTCTGTACTCTGCTGTAAAATAGCTGGCGGCTCCCTGCAGGACAACACTGGCCGAGATCCAGCAGTTGAGTGCATACATATGTGTGGGCACCTGGGTATGATTGTGCCCACCTGGGTATGCCCACGTAAGTATGTGCGTATGAGGCTGCATGTGTTTGCCTATTGAGTTTCTGCGCTTGTGTCTGACTCCATGTCTATACCATACGTGTGTGACAGTTCAAAGGTGCATTCTCACCCTCCTACCCCCTAACCTGCTTGTGCAATGCACACTTGAATATGCAAATCATCTCTGTGTAAATGTGTCTCTACATGCTTTCATCTGTTCATGGATACTCGGATGTATCCATCTTGAAGGGAAAATCATTTCTTGAGTTCCTACCCTGACCGATAAAATGGGAAGTTCTGCCCTTCAGGAAATAATGGGAAGCAATATTCTGTCCTCCACTCCACCTGCCCCCTTCCCTGACCCATTCCTTTCTTTACCTAATTGGGAATACTGGGAAGAGGGTCATGGCGCCTGCATGGCCAAGGTCAGGGGTAGAACACATACTTTTTTCCTTCCTCTGCAGGGTAAGCTGGCTGAGGCCAGCTCTGCCCGAAAGCAGGGTGGCCTGCTGGGGTCTGGGTTCTTGGCTTGTGACTCTGAACAACCTAAGGCAGGAGGGAAGGTTTAGAAGCCACTGGGTCCTCAGTTTTTTTAACCAGCTTTACTAGCAATAAAGCTAGAATTTTAACAAATCTAATATACTGCCAATTGGAAAACACACCCAATTCCATAAATGTGAAAATGTGTGTCTTAAAAGGAGATGAAATACAGGAATATTTTGATCACTCTCTGCCTCTTGTGTCTATTTTTTTACTTGATTCAGAAATGGGTGAGAAGAGGGATGCAATTAATTATCACCCTGAAATCTCAAGACATTTGCATACACCTGTACATGGTGTATCTGTATGTATTCAACCAATAGAGCTGGGCCTGTGTCGTCTGCCCATCTGTGTGTGGCTGATTGTGTACAACGATGGCAAGGAAACTGCCTTTGTGTGTGTGAATTACTGAGCATGTAATGTCTGCATGGACCAGTGTTTTGGTGTGGGTGGGAAGGATGCCATGGGTGCCTGTATTCGTGTGTACGTGCTGTCTTTGCATGTGACTTTGAATCATAGCCCCCGTCCCAGGCTCCCTACTATCATCCTGAAAGAGCCACCACCTGTAAGCCAGGAGGGACAAGAGGACAAGAGCCCCATTTTCCTTCTTGCTCACTTTCCTTGTTCTGGCTTCTCCCTGTCCAGGAAGAGGTCACCCAAGAGCCCCTCCAGAGAGAGGCCCTGCCTTGCCTGTCTGAGAACAACAGGCACAAAGCAATCTAGTAATTAGTAATAACGTGTCTCCCTGACAAGCCATTATTTCACCAGGACAAAGAAGAAGATCGGGGGTTAGGAGGGCCAGGAACAACAAGAAGGATGGAGGAATTGCTCCTTCACATCTCTGCATCTGGTGGGAGTTTGGCGCTCCTCAGAGTAAAGCAGGAACCTCCACACTGTGAGGCCCTCCACTTCCTCTCTACCCCCATATCTACTTTCCATCCTCTCCTGGCTTCTTTCCCTCTCTTGCTCCTGAATGCCCAGGCTTTACTTCCCAACCAAAGGGAATGAAATGAGTCGGGGACAATGGGCCCCAGATTTAGCCCAAGGCTCAAGGCAGGGGCCCAGGAGTGGCTGAAGGAGAAGATTTGGAGATTCCAGTCCTCTACCCCCCAGTGGAGCAGTACACACATTTTGCAGAACCAAGCAGGTGAGGAGCTACCTTAGACAGCAAGCCTCGAGGGACACACCTCAGGATCCAGCCTAGCACTCTGGTCTGACTGATGTTTGCTAAAGACAGGGGCATTCTTTTTTTTTCTTTTTTAATAATTTTTATTGTGCTTTAAGTGAAGTTTACAAATCAAGTCAGTCTCTCACACAAAAACCCATATACACCTTGCTACACACTCCCAATTACTCTCGCCCTAATGAGACAGCCTGCTCTCTCCCTCCACTCTCTCTTTTCATGTCCTTTTCGCCAGCTTCTAACCCCCTCCACCCTCTCATCTCCACTCCAGGCAGGAGATGCCAACCTAGTCTCAAGTGCCCACCTGATCCAAGAAGCTCACTTCTCACAAGCATCCCTCTCCAACCCATTTTCCAGTCCAATCCATGTCTGAAGAGTTGGCTTCAGGAATGGTTCCTGTCCTGGGCCAACAGAAGGTCTGGGGGCCATGACCACCGGGGTCCTTCCAGTCTCAGTAAGACCATTAAGACTAGTCTTATGAGAATTTGGGGACTGCATCCCACTGCTCTCCTGCTCCCTCAGGGGTTCTCTGTTGTGTTCCCTGTCAGGGCAGTCATCGGTTGTAGCCGGGCACCATCTGGTTCTTCTGGTCTCAGGATGATGTAGTTGCTGGTTCATGTGGCCCTTTCTGTCTCTTAGGCTCGTAATCACCTTGTGTCCTTAGTGTTCTTCATTCTCCTTTGATCCAGGTGGGTTGAGACCAATTGATGCATCTTAGATGGCTGCTTGCTAGTGTTTAAAACCCCAGACGCCACTCTTCAAAGTGGGATGCAGAATGTTTTGTTAATAGATTTTATTATGCCAATTGACTTAGATGTCCCCTGAAACCATGGTCCCCAGACGCCTGCTCTTGCTACGCTGGCCTTTGAAGTTTATTTAGGAAACTTCTTTGCTTTTGGTTTAGTCCAATTGTGCTGACCTCCCCTGTACTGTGTGCTGTCTGTCCCTTCACCTAAAGTAGTTCTTATCTACTATCTAATTAGTGAATGCCCCCTCCCACCCCCCCTCCCCGCCTCGTAACCACAAAAGAATGTTTTCTTCTCAGTTTAAGCTATTTCTCAAGTTCTTATAATAGTGTTCTTATACAATATTTGTCCTTTTGCAACTAATTTCACTCAGCATAATGCCTTCCAGGTTCCTCCATGTTATGAAATGTTTCACCGATTCCTCACTGTTCTTTATCGATGCGTAGTATTCCATTGTGTGAATATACCATAATTTATTTATCCATTCGTTCGTTGATGGGCACCTTGGTTGCTTCCATCTTTTTGCTGTTGTAAACAGTGCTGCAATAAACATGGGTGTGCATATATCGGTTTGTGTAAAGGATCTTATTTCTCTAGGATATATTCCAAGGAGTGGGATTGCTGGATCGTATGGTAGTTCTATTTCTAGCTTTTTAAGGAAGCGCCAAATGGATTTCCAAAGTGGTTGTACCATTTGACATTCAAGACGGGGGCATTCATAATTCCTTAAGTATTTGTGGAGGCTTCTTGTGTACCAGGAGAGCTGATAAGGGGAACACAAAGGTCCATAAGGCATAGTCCCTTCCCTTAAAGAGCTTAAGCCCAATGGGAATGAGGAAAAGCCCGCAAATGACTGTAATGCTGAGAACAGTGAAATAAGAGCCATCAGACAGATGCCAACAAAGTGCTATGGGCAATGAGAAACCTCTTCCCCCAGGGAAATCTGGAAATGCTTCCCAAAAGAGAAAGCATTTGAGCTGGACCATTAAGAATTAAGAAATAGAAGATTCTGGGGTGGCATAAACAGACCATTGTTAATAGCCTTCCCTCACAAATGCAACAAGAAAGATAAGGAAATGGTGCTCAGCACTGAGGGACTCTGAATCAGGGAGCAGAGGACAGCAGCAGGGAACTGCAGAAAAATGAAACAAGATACATGCCTCACACAATGCATAAAAACAAATTCAAACTAAAACCATAAAATTCTTAGATGAAAAGGCAGGGGCAACATCGTCAGGCTTAGCTTTTAACAATGGATTATCTCATATGATAACAAATGCACAAATAACAAAAAACAAAATAAATAGAAATGGGACCTCATAAAAACTAAAAACTTTTTTTTTATCAAAAGACTTTACCAAAAAATGAAAAGACAAAAAACCTGGGTGAACATCTTTGGAAACCATATATCCTATAAAAATCTAACAACTAAAATCTATGAAAAACTTCAACAACTTAACAACAAAAAGATAAATACCTCAATCATAAAATGGGCAAAGGACTTGAAAAGACATTTCACCAAAGAGGACATTTAAATGTCCACCAAACACATGAAAAGATGCTCAACATCAATAGCCATCAGAGATGTGCAAACCAAAACCACAACGAGATCCCACTTCACTCACACTAGGATGGCTAAAAGGAGCCCACGTGGCACAGTGGTTAAGGCTTCAGCTGCTAACCGAAAGGTTGGCAGTTCAAACCCACCAGCTACTCCATGGGAGAAAGATGTGGCAGGCGGCTCCTGTAAAGATTACAGCCTTAGAAAACTTGTGGGGCAGTTCTACTGTGTCCTGTAGGGTCACTATGAGTCGGAATTGATGCAATAGAAACAGGAGGATGCCTAAGATTTAAAAAAAAAAAAAAAAAAAAAACCCAGAAAATTAGAAATGTTGGCAAAGATATGGGGAAATTGGAACCCTTATCCATTGCTGGTGGGAATGCAAAATGGCACAGCCATTGTGGAAAACAGTGCGGCTGTACCACACTAAAACTCAAAATAAAACTACCATATGTTCCCTTTGGGTATATTCTGCTTCTAGGTATATACCCAAAAGACTTGAAAGTAGAGACTCAAACAGATACAGGTACACCAATATTAATTGTAGCGCTATTCACAGTAGCTAGAAGTGGAAATAACCTAAATGCCCACCAATGGATGAATGGACAAACAAAATGTGGTACATATCCTTGCACAGTGCCTGGGGTCTTAAAAGCTTGCAAGTAGACATCCAACACACAACAATTGGTCTCTATTCACCTGGAGTAACAGAAGAAGAAGGAGAGTCAGGAATAGGAGGAGGAAATGGAATGTGTGGCTAATTGCCTCCATGAACAAACTGCCTCCTTTGCCTTGAGACCAGAAGAACTGGATGGTGCCTGGCTACCATTACTGAACATTTTGATCAAAGATTTTATAGAAGAATCCTGATCCTAAGAGGGAAATGCCCAACAGAATTTCAAATTCTCATGGCATCCATACTTTCTAGAGCCATGGAAGCTAGATGACCCCTGAAATTACTGCCCTGAGATAATTTTTAAACCTAAACCTTGAATCAAAAATATTTCCTGACATCTTCTTAAAACCAAACAATAGTTTAGCTTAACTAGCAAAGAATGTATGCCTTGAGGATTGTGTTCTTTTAAGATCTATCTTAAAAAAAAAAAAACAAAACTAGGTGGGATCAAAGTGACAACAGCAACTCGAAAGATAGGAAACTTAGGGGCAGTGAGTTTATGCTAATGGAGGAGGAACAACTCAGAAAAGGGGAGTGAGAATGTTTGCATAACTTGAAGAATATAACCAATGTCACGGAATTATACATGTAGAGATTGTCGATGGTGTATGTTCTGCTGTGTATATTCTTAAAAACAATAAAAACAACAACAAAAAAAGATTATAAAAGAAAGGAAGAAAATAATTAAAAAGTACAAAATTCCAAAAGAAGAAGATCGGTACAAGGGCACTTGGTGTCTAGGAAATTATGAAGATGAGACAATAATATCTGTAACAGTAAAGAAATGACACCAAAACCATGAGCCACAAAAGACAAAATAGACAAATTGCACTTCATCAAAATGTAAAACCTTTGTTCATCAAAGGACTTTATCAAGGTTAAGAGAACCTACAGAATAGGAAAAAATATTTGGGAGCCAAATATTTTGGGTATAATACCCAGAATATATAAAGAATTCTTACAACTAAACAACAAAAGGACAAACAACACAATTTAAAAATAGGCAAAGAACTGGAACAGATATTTCACCAAAAAAAAAAAAAAAATGAATATGACCAATAACATCATTAGTCATCGTCCTGGATTGAATTATGTCCCCCCAGAAATGTGCGTATCAACTTGGTTAGGCCATAATTCCCAGTATTGCGTGGTTGTCCTCCATGTTGTGATTTTAATTTTATGTCAAGAGGATTAGGGTGGGATTGTAACACCACCCTTACTCAGGTCACCTCCCTAATCCAATGTAAAGGGAATTTCCCTGGGGTGTGGCCTGCGTCACCTTTTATCTCTTAAGGGATAAAAAGGAAGAGAAGCAAGCAGAGAGTGGAAGACCGCATACCAATGATAAACAAAATGTGATACATAAGTACAGTGGAATATTATTAAGCTATAAAGAGAAATAAAACTCTGATACATGCCACCACATGGATAAACCTTGAAAATACTATGTCAAGTGGAATAAGTCAGACACAAAAGGACATATATTGTATGATCCCACTTATACGAAATAGCCAGAATGGGCAAATGCATAGAAGCCAAGGTTTATTAGTGGTTACCAGGGTGGGTGGGAGGAGGAAAGAGCGGATATTGCTTAAGGGATACAAAGTTTTTGTTAAGAGTGATAGAAAAATTTGGAAAGGGATAGTGGTGATGGCAGTGTACCACGGTGAATGTAACTGATGTCACTGAATTGTACATGTAAAAATGGTTGAAATGCCAAATGTTTTGTCATATCTATATTTCACCACAATATATATTTTTTAAGATAAAAATTAAAGAACAATAACAAGGAAAAATTTCCTCTTCTCCTTCTGGTGTCTTCTCCTGGGCTGAGACTCAACCTCTCTACTAATAACTTCATGACCAAGTCCAAGGCTTTTTCCTTCTCCAGCCTTCAGTTTCTGGAATTTCTAAAACATACAGGTGACCCAATCTTCTCTTTATAATAGACAGCCATTTTGATCCGGTCTTTGGTCTAGGCTCAGTTATAGGGCAGGTTGAGAACAGGAGAAAAGATAAGAGGAAATGAAAAAAAAAAAAGATAGTAAGATAACACTTTGCACAGCTTTGAAAGTACTTTTATACACATTATCTCATGTTGGCAAGAAAAGTACTATCGACTACATTGCGAAGATGCTAACCAGGCCCAGAAAGTTTGTCGCCCAGCTGGCCTTGGCTGTATCTGCTGCCACAGCACAGTGGCTGGAAGGGCACATTTATGCCCACTTTGAGCTCTTTCAAGAGGAAACAGGTATATGCCCTGGGGAATTAATCTCTGGGCAGTGGGCATTCCTGGCAGTTACCCAGAAGGGTGGGGGGGCCCAGGTGCCCAGCAAAGCCCATGGCCAGAGGGACTTTGCTCCAAGCCTAGATCCTGTCAGCAAACCCTCCAACAACTGCTCAGAATATGGCCCTAGCACAGTGTCAAGCTGTTCACCCACCACTGCAGACATGGCCATCCACAAAAGCTGGCCAAGGATCCCAGTCCTCTATAGAGCAAAGCTGAGCCTCCCATGATCCAGCCCAACCTGATCTCCCATGATCCTCCCTAACCATCCTTTTCTTCTGCAGCACCAGGTTGCTCTCCATTCATCCCCCAAACTCACCTGCTCTCCCTGCCTACCAGCCTTTGCTCTTTCAGTTCCCTTCACCCAACACCTCCTTGCCTTCCTCTCTCAAACATTGTCTTCCACCTGATGTCTTCCTCCTCTCCCTCCTTCTTTTCCTCCACCAGCACTTTCTCTGCACCTTTAATACTGCTTTTACCCCAGCCTTCCAGGTGGCAGAGGGATTGATGGATGTGGGATGGGGTCCCAGGATCCATAGGTCAGGTCTCTTTTATTTCTATAAATATACCACCCAGGCCCACACAGCAGGTGCTCGGTTCCCATTTATTGAGTATTGTTTCACCAGATGTCACAATGGACTTTCATTAATGCTGCTGCTGAGTCTTTCATGGCAAGACAAAGTCACACCAAGGCATTCATGGGTAGAGCCAGGCACCTGGGATGTTAACCAGGGCTGGACCCAGACATGACTGCGAGGCAGTAGAATATGGATGGAGAAGGGGTGACCAGACTTGCTGAGCTAGAGATGCCCTGCAGGAATTACCCCCTAGGAGGCCCCCTTAGCAGCCTGCTCTCTGAATTTTTTTTTTTCTCTGAATTAGGCCAGCCCATAGAAAGAAAGCAGCTCAGGATCATTCCAATCCCCCAGAAATATCAACACTGTGAAAGAGGTCTCCACTGGCCCAGAAATCTCCAGGCTGCTTGTACGTGTGATACGCACAATAAATAAAACAATGAGATCCATTTGTGGGTACTTGTGAGACAGTAGAGCTTTAAGAACTTGACTTTGATGAGTTTGAAAGGCAGAGGAAAGAAGAACGAATTTCCTCTTGGGCCCAGGTGTGTTTATCCTGCTTATTGGAAGCCAGAGCAAACAACCCTGATAGTTTCAAAAGGTCCTAAATGCTTCTCCAAGTCTAGAGCAGGCTACTCCAGGCCCGCAGCAGGGCCAAACCGCACATCCAGACAGAAAAGGCACAGTGGTCCTTCCGGAGCAATGGGCTGGGGGAGAAGGAACTCTGGCCATGAGCCCACCCTTAAGGGCACACAGAGAAGGTGGAAGAAAAAAGAGCAAATCAGAAGGCACAGGCGGCCATGACTAACTCACCCCGTACCACATCTCTTCCTCTTTTTGCATCTTATCTTCAAAAACAGTCAGCTCTGAGGTACTTTGGGCCCTGACACTCCTTCGTTCCCTTACTCTCAAAGCAGGTGGCTCTACAGCAGGTCCCCAGGTTCCTTCCTGACTGCTCTTCTCCCCAGCTTGCCCCAAGCTGAGGTCATCTGTACCCCATTCTGCAAGGGCCTTGCTCCCTCTCACCTGTCAGCATCCTCCCCCCATCCAAGACACACCCATCCAGCTGGAAACAGTATTGTGGGGTCTCGAGGTGTTCCCCCTCGTCACGGAACCTCAAACTTGCCCTCAGCTGCCACAATGGACTCACCTGTGCACTGCACCAATCGATATTTAGTAATGACAGTACTAACAGTGGCTAATATTTCTATAGTCCTTACTCCATGACAAGCAGTTTATATGTACTCTCCTACATAATACACAAGGAGCCCTGTGGCGCACTGGCTAAAGCAATCGACTGCTAACCAAAACATCCGTGGTCCATCTGCTTCTGTAGACATTGACAGCCTTGGAAACCCTATAGGGTCGCTATGAGTGAGAATCGACTTGACGGCAGTGAGTTTGGGTTTTGGGGGATTTACATGACACGACTCTTCTACAGATGAGAGAAAACTGGAATTTACAAAAACGAATTTGCTTTCCCGTTGTCTTTACAAACAGCTTTGGCACCAGTTTATCCTCACAAGAGGCATGTCAGGTAGGCAGCCAGAGAGTTCCATTTTAGCAAAAAGGAAATAAAGGCTAAGAAGGGGGAAGTAGCTTGCCAAGGTCACACCTAATAAGGTGCAGTGGTGGGGCTCTGGTCCAGCTCACCCAATCGCCCCGCCTTCTAATGCATTTTCCTACTTTCCTCTAAAGCCCAGTTGCCTCTGTAAAGCAGCTCCTGGGCTCCCCCTCCTGCTGAGGAAACGGCAAGGGCGGGGGAGGGGAGAGGCGGCCTGGATTGGTGAGAACCACCCTATTAAGGGCCTCCTTAAACTGGCACCTTGTCAGCAAAATCTCCAAGACATCGGGACACACTCCGCATCCCCACCCACTCGCCTATCCACCTTCGCCTCAGCAAGACGGTCAGCCCACCTGCCTCACGCCCTGGGGCATTCCACCAAGTATGGCCAGACACTGATTGTCTCTGAGAAGTGACTACTTCAAAGAAGTTCCCATCGGACCAATATTTCTCAGAACAGTTAACATGCTGCCTTTTCCTCTGCCTGGAGAGCCGGTGGGCCCAGAGGCTGGGGTTTCTGCGCCCCCCATGGGCATGGCCAAAGGGGCGCCCAGACCGCCCCAGACCCCACCTCACCCACCTCAGTCCCACTCCTATCCTGATCCCTCTGCTGTGACCCCATCTGGAAGGCACTGAGTAGAATGAAACCACCCCCATATATAAGTAGGACCGGAGAGGGAAATGGTCCTCTCCAGAGTCGCACAGCCTGTCATTAGCAGAGCTGGGGCAAGCTAGACCCCTTAGGCCACACAGGATGCCAGATGCCCAAGGGTAAGAAATGGGTGGAGTGATGCTTTGGAGAGGCCAGGGGTGCCAGGACTGTAGGATGCATTGGAACTCTGATTCCTTTAGCACACAAGAACTGAACACCTACTATGTTCTAGGCCCTGTGCTGGGCCTGGGTGTTCAGTGGTGAACAGGAGATTGCCAGCTTCACAAAGCTTACAGTTGCGGCAGTGACAAAGCCTATTTTCTTATAAGTATTCACAGCCTTGGTCTCTCCTTCCTCTGCCTCCTAAGAGGGAGGAGTCTTGGTAGCTTCGGCAGCCGCTGGGCTTGCTCTTCTGTAACGTGGAAATCAGGGAAAGGGCAGAGAGGGAATTCAAGAGGCCCAGCAAATTGAGTCAGAGGTCATGACTGCAAAAAATGGGTGTCTGGCCCACAAGTGAATTTAAAGTAATTTTTTGAAATCGTGTCCAACAGTTAAAACTCAGGAGATTTCACATGAAAATTCAGATTCCTAGCTTCTCTTGATAAACTCAGGAGATCTGGTAACACTGGGCCCATCATATTCCCTCATTCATTCATTGTTTCTTTCTTTCATTCATTTAACCAAGGGCCTGACCCCATTACAAGTGCTGAGAGTACCAAGGAGATCAGGGCAATCACGGTCACTGGTCTTGAGAAGCATCTCTTCAAGGGCCCCCGGTCGACTGGGGCTGCCTTAGCAGGGCATGTCCATTCTGGTTTGCCACAGTCTCCACCGTTCCTCATTATTCATCCAGGCCACTTCTCTTATTCACGAACTTTGCCTGGCCACTGAGTGTGTGACCGCCTATACTAGACTGGCTGGTCAGAAAGGGCAGAAAGCCAAGGCAAATGTAACAAAATGCTAAACTCTCTTTAATCTGAGGTGGGTGCATGAGTGTTTATAATATTATCTTCTGCATTTGTATGAATGATTTTTTTAATTAAACAATAGAAGTGAAAAGAGTTAGTTGTGAAAGAAAATCTAGAAAGCTGAAGGAAGGGGAACTAGTGTGGTAATGCTGGCATACTGTGTGCACTACGAAGAGAGCAAGTGATGAAGACAAAGCGTTTTAAAAGTTTCACTGTATGTTATGAATGAATGCCCCTTTGGCATTTTCCAAGCAGCTTCATGAAAGATTTAAATTGTTTTTCAGTGCTTTTCAGGTGTCAGTTTTTTGCTTCTTGTGAGTGTAACACTGAGAGAGGAGTGGGGAAGCAAGATCAATAAACCATGGTCGGTGCCATGATGGGAGAGACACGGGTTGGGAGAGCTCCTGAGAGGTACAGCTCCTGAACTAGGAGTCAGGAAAAGCCCCCAAGGAGGAAAGAATCCTTTACACTAAAACATGGATGAGTCAATGTCAGGCCAGCATAAGGTAGGAAGGTGATAAGAGAAGATAGGGTAAGAAATATTCCAGTCAGTGTGAATAGTTTGTGGGAAGCCTTGGAGAGCAGACTCAGGATCTGGAAGTGGTTCAGCGTGGCAGGGCAGGTGGCCTGCCATGGTGATGTGAGGACAGATAAAGCTGAAGGGCTAGGCGGGGACCACACCAGGCCTGCAAGCTATGGGACAGCTCTTGGGCCATGTCCACTGGGCAGTCGGGAGCCTTTGAGGGTTTTAATCAGCGAGAGATATGGTCAGTTTGTATTTTTAAATTTTTCCTCTGGCTGTTTTGTGGGATATGGATTGAAGTGAGGCAAAGCGAAGGCAGAGAAACTAGGTGGCTATTGAAGTAGATTAGTCAAGAGACAATGGCAGCAACGGTAGGGTTGCACAGCCGATTACTGCGATTACTGTCAATAAGTTGTAAGCATGTACAACTTTGAATTGGCAAAAGTTCTGTGATAGAAACATTTACAACAATGACCAAAAAAAAAAAGTGTAGCTGTTGAGGCTGCTTATGTACAACCAAATATCTCATGGGATTTGGTTCCTTGATTTAGAGGTATAGGGTCATGGTTTCATGACCCGTCCCAGTTAATTGGCCTGGTAACCTGTTTAGTGCTTCTGTTCTATCTCCTCATTCGTTGTGTAGTGCCCTGGGTCTTAAAAGCTTGAAAGCAACCACCCGAGGCACAACAATTGGTCTCTACTCACTTGGAGAAACAGAGGAAGAAGGAAAGTCAGGAATAGGAGGAGGATATGGAATGTGTGCCTAATTGCCTCCATGAACAGCTGCCTCCTTTGCCATGAGACCAGAACTGGATGGTCCCCAGCTACCATTACAAAACATTTGGATCAAAGATTCCATAGAAGGACCAAAACGGGGAAAATGCAGAACAGAATTTCAAATTCTCAGGGACTCTAGGCTTTCTGGAGCCATGAAGGCTGGATGATCCCCAAATTCAGGGTGCAGTGATCTTATGTTAATGAGGAACAACTCAGAAAAGGAGGGTGAGGATGTTCGCACAACTCGTAGAATGTAATCAATGTCACTAAATTGTACATGTAGAAACTGTTGAATCGGTGTATGTTTTGCTGTGTATATTCTCAGCATCAACAACAAAATAAATAAAATGTAGGGAAAAAAAGAAAATGGTGGCTTGGGCTGGGTCAGTGTCAAGGGAAATAGACAATAGTTCTTGATTCTAATGATATGTAGGAGATGGGTGTCTAAATCAGTATCATGTCCCTACCACCCATCATGCTTCCTAATACTCCACATAAACATCATGAATATTTATAAAATCATCAAACAAATGAATGAAAAACCTAATAAACATATAAGCAAATATTGGTATGTAAATATAAGTTTGCTTGAAACTTATTCCTCTATTGCCCAGTGTTCAAAAAGGTGGCTACCAACTTTTGAAGGTCTACTGTTTACTGAGCAACAGTGCTAGGTACTTCATATATATATATCATCTCTAAGCCTCACAAAACTCCTGCATTTAGGTGTTATTATTGCCATTTTGAGGAGTCCCTGGGTGGCCCAAATGGTTAAGGGCTCAACCACTAGCTGAAAAGTTGGCATTTCAAACACACCCAGAGGAACCTCAGAAGACAGGCCTGGCCACCTGCTTCTAAGAGGTCACAGCCTTCAAAACTCCATGAAGCAGTTCTACTCTGCACACATGGGGTAGCCATGAGTCAGAATCAGCTGGCAACTACTAACAACAATCCTATTTTGCACGTCAGGAAATTGAGACTTAGAGAAGTTAAGTAGGTTGCTCACATTCACCTGGAGAATAAGAAGCAAAGCTAAAATCCCATCCAGGAATATTCTTTCCATACTTCACAGACTCTCAGAATGACCCCTCCCAGGTTGAGGTAGCCCAATCCCCAGCTCCCCCACCCCCATTGTTACGGATTGAATTGTGTTCCCCAAAAACATGTGCTGTAAATCCTAACTCCTATACCTGTGGAAAGGAGCCCTGATGATGCAATGGTTAAAGCACTCGGATGCTAACAGAAAGTTCTGCGGTTCGAACCCACCAGCCACTCTGAGAGAGAAAGATGTGTCAGTCTGATTCCATGAAGATTACAGTCTAGGTATAACAGAGACTGGAGAAACCCTGAGAGTATGGCTGCTGGACACCCTTTTAGCTCAGTGCTGAAGTCATTCCTGAGGTTCACCCTTCAGCCAAAGATTAGACAGGCTCATAAAGCAAACAATAGAACATGTAGCTCAAACACATATACGAGATGAACTGGGCACACCAGCCCATGGGCAAGGACGTGAAGGCAGAAAGGGGGTGGAAAGCTGAACAAATTGAAATGGGGAACCCAAGGTTGAGAAGGGGGGGGTGTTGACATGTCATGGGGTTGGCAACCAATGTCACAAAACAATATATGTATTAATTGTTTAATGAGAAACTAATTTGCTCTGTAAACCTTCTTCTAAAGCACAATTTAAAAAAAATTACAACCTAAAAAACCATATGGAACAGGTCTACTCTGTCTTATAGGGTTGCTATAAGTCAGAATTGACTTAATGGCATACAACAACATACCTGTGGATGCAATTCCATTTGGGAATAGGGTTTTCTTTGTTATGCTAGTGAGGTTGTATCAGTGTAGGGTGTGTCTTAAATCAATCACTTTTCAGATACAAAAGAAGCAGATTAGGCACAGAAGGAAGGAAGCACAGATGGGGAAGGTTGATGCCATGCCACATGAATATCACCAAGAAACCAAGGAACAGAAGCTAAAAAGGGACAGGGACCTTCCCCCAGAGCCGACAGAGAAAGACTGCTTTCCACTAAAGGCAGTGCCCTGAATTTGGACTTCTAGCCTCCCAAACGTGAGAAAAAAATTTCTGTTTGTCAAAGCCACCCACTGTGGTACTTCAGTTATAGCAGCACTAGTAAACTAAGACACCCATCACCCCCAACTTTGTACTACAGGTAAAGGGCAACAGATACTCAGTGAAAAGAAGGGTTGGAGAACGTGAACCTGAAGTTTTCTTCCAGCTCTGATATTCCATTAGTCATCTTCATCATCGCCAACAAACATTTAGTGAATACCTGCTCTATACCAAGTACTATGCTAGACTATAGGAATATGAAGGAAAATAGGATGGATTTTCTGTCCTGGGGGGAAAGCGAGTGTGACTGAGGGGACAAGGATAGAGTTTTTTAAGAGCATGTACAAAGGCTCAGAGTGATGAACATCTTGGGCACATCTAATGAGACCAGAATGTAGGGCCAGTGAGGGAAAGTGGTGGCAAATGAGTCCAGAAGGGTGGGTAGACGAGCACCTGAATTAGGGTAGTACCAATGGGGACAAAGAGAAGAGGATCAAAGCTAGAGACATTTGAGTGGTGGGCCAGACAGTATGGTGACCACTGATTAGGACAGTGAATGGAAATGTGGACAAGTCAGGTTGTCCAGCCGGAAATGCTGGGGAAAAACCAAACCAACCCCATTGCAGTAGAGTCGATTTCAACTCATGCCAACCCCATGTGTGTCAGAGTAGAACTGTGCTCCATTGGGTTTTCAAAGGCTGATTTTTTGGAAGTTGATCTCCAGGCCTTTCTTCCAAGGTGTCCTGGGTGGAGTCTAACCACCAACCCTTGGGTTAGCAGCCAAGCTCAGTTACTATTTGCACCACCCAAGGACTCCACAAATGCTGGAGAATCGGCAAATTTCAGCCAGAGCAGCCACCCAGCAGACCCTGCTCCCCAACCCAGCACAGCTGCTGAGACATTTTCTTGCCCCCCATCCAAGGCCAATCCTCCAGGAACAGGTCAGAGGGACAGAGTGGGGGGTCAGCCTATGCCTCAGCTCCCTCCTGCCAACGGCTCCTGTTTCCTTTGCCACTATCCTTACCTGACAAAATTCACAAATCTCATCAACCCACTTGCCCCTCAAACCAAATAACTCCATCTTTGGCTAAATGGAGAAGAGGAAATCAAGGATTTGCAGAGAAACTTATTTATCTCTTTACCAGACAGCCTAATGAATAATTTCATGTTTGCAAAAGCTCATTTTGAAATTTGAAGACAAGAGATATATTGCCAAGGCTTCTCTAATACTGCAACATTAATTCTGCACTGAAAGATTTACTCAAAAATTAGATTTTACAATTTTAATGCCTCCATTCTTTTCTTTAAATAAGCTGTGAAATACAGTTAATTAGACTTAAACCCTGGAAGCTTAGACGTTTGAGCTTTGGTGTAAGCTACAAAAGAAAGCAAGCTTTTTCACTTGCAAATTAAATCTAAATTCATTACACACGCCTAAACCTATACTAGTTGCAGAAATCCTACTGGGCTGAGGAAGGGTCTTCTGGAGACTCCAGATGTCTCCCTACAAAATCCTAGCAGCCGGGATGTGTTAGCAAAATCAAAGGGGAAACAGACTGGAGATGAGAAAGACAAAGGGCACCTGACAAAGTTGTTTTGGGCAGTGTTTCCCAGAACGCATTCTTTAAAATATCAGACCCAAAATTTTTCTTTGGGGAAAAAAAGTTCTGTGCTCAGAAAAAGTAAGGAAGTGCCACATAAAATTCCCTTTTTGGTAAAACAAACAAATAAACAAAACACTCTTTAACTTTGTTTTATCCAGAATTTTCCACATATATTTGACCATGAAGCCCTTTTTGTCCAAACACCTAATACTTGGGCATGTCCACCGCTCTGTGGAATACAGACTGCTCCCGGCTCTGGCAGTTCCACTACGGCCATCTTTTCCTCCCCAGACATGGCCTTGGAGAGCCAGGCCAAGCCCTGCCTCCGCTTCCATGTTGATCCATTCAGTGTGAGCTGTGAAACTATCACCTACACAGACAGCTAAGTAAGGCAAAATTGAATTCACAGCAGAGGAATTTGAGGGCCCCAGGTAGATATGCTGCAGGGACTCAACTAAGTGATCATGGCTGCTCGACACTGCTTAACACATGCATCAGAGAAGCAAACAATTCAAAACCAAAAAACCAAACCCATTGCCGTCAATTCCAACTCATACAATTCAAAGGTGTAAGGAAATGTAGGGCCCTTTTAGTCCAAAATGAATACTCCCCTAATGCCAGGTTACCTTCTACAAAACCTGTGACAGGTGCGTTCAGTGCTTGGGCACCTCAGGTGACAGGGAGCTCACTGCTCCCTAGAATAGTCCGTATCATTTCTGGGTGGTTCTGACTTCGTATGTATATATAGGTAAGGCTGTAAGACCTTGTAAGACCCCTCTCTGGCCTGGAGCAGAACTTTTCCAGGACCCTGCCAGGGGGCTCCAAATTGGCTGGACGAGGGGCCCACTCCTGGTAACCGCAGCATGCCCCCACCCCTGACCTCCCTTTCCAGGTGAAAAGGGACCCTCTTTCCAGCTACTAGCTTGTTCCATACATCACAGCTAAACCCATTTCCTTAGGCCACTGCTTCCTCAGCCTTTTGTGGACCATGGGCCCCACTGAGAATCTAATGAAACCGATGAATCTTCTTCCCAGAATTGTCCAATTTTAGAAGCTTTACAAAGCTCTTGAAGCCTGTCCATCAGCCCTGTCTCTATGACCTCCCAGTAGAGGCATCTTGATCTGATTTTTGGTTTTAGCTAATTCTAACTGACCCCAACAGATTTTAGGGAATTTTCTAAGTGTCAACTTACGTACCTTCACCTTGTGTCCTTTATTATTCAGGACACTACCTTTCTGTCCACTGCCTGTTATCCTATTCAGGACACAATTCATCATTGCAGGGTAGCAATAAAAATGATAATGATAATAAGAATTCCATCTGTTATGGATTGAATTGTGTTCCCCAAAAATATGTGTCAGCTTGACTAGGCCATGATTCCCAGTATGGTGTGGTTGTCCTCCATTTTGTAATTGATATAATTTTCCCATATGTTGTAAATCCTAATCTCTGCCTCCAGTTAATGAGGCAAGATTGGATTATGTTAAAGAGGATTAGAGTGAGATATAATACCCTTGTTCAGGTCACATCCCTGTAAAGGGAGTTTACCTGGGGTGTGGCCTTCACCACATTTTATCTTACAAGAGATAAAAGGAAAGGGAAAGGAGCAGAGAGTGAGGGACTTCATACCACTAAGAAAGAAGCACTGAGAGCAGAGGGTGTCCTTTGGATCCAGGGTTCCTGTGCAGAAAAGCCCCTAGTTCAAGGCAAGATTGATGACAATGACCTTCCTCCAGAGCCGACAGAGAGAGAGAGCCTTCTCCTGGAACTGAAGCCTTGAATTTGGGCTTCTAACCTAGGAGACTGTGAGAAAATAAATTTCTCTTTGTTAAAGCCATCTACCTATGGTATTTCTGTTATAGCAGCACTAGATAACTGAGACACCACCTTACTTTTACGGTTTACAGAGTGGTAGGATAAACTTATATTTAATTTGACCCTCACCAAGGCCTAAGTCATAGAAGTTATCCTTTGCTTTTGACAGAGAAGGAAATAGAGGCTCAGCAAGGCTGAGTGACTTAGCCAAAGGCAGAGCCAAAAGGCAGGTTCTCTGAGCCCTACCTAGTTCAGTATCCTTGCAAAATATCATGCTGCCTCCAGATTAGTAGCCTCAAGCCCCACATTTTCACCTAGTATCCATGACCTTCTGCATCATAGAGGGAAATGGCAGCTATTTATTGTCTGCAGACCAAATGAAAGGATCAATCGATTACAGATTAAGAATGATAGCTTTGGTACTTACCAGCTAGGTGATTCTGAGCAAGGTGCTTCACCTTTGGAATAATAGCAGAGCCAACATCAGGGAGCTACTGGGAGGACTAAATGAGATAACACACATAGAGTGCTTGGTACATGGTATATACTCAACAAATATTAGACAACAAAGGAGTGTGGGCTGGGGAAGCCAGAAATCTTCCTGGAAGAGGTAAGATTAAAATTGGGCACAGGAAGTAGTTGTAGGTGTGGGTATGTGGAAGATAGAATAAGGCCTATGAAAAGGTGTCCAGGCAGGAGGAAATTGAAAAATATATGGTAGGAGAGAATGAAACTCATCGCCATCGAGCGGATTCTGATTCATAGTGACCCTACAGGACAGAGTAGAACTGCCCCGTAGGGTTTCCAAGGAGCGGCTAATAGATTCGAACTGCCAACCATTTGGTTAGCAGCTGAGCTCTTAACCACTGCACCACCAGGGAGTTATAAATAAGCAACAGTTTGAACAATACAAGTTGTGTGGGTGGAGGGAGCAGAGTGGGAAATAAGGTACATTGGGGCCTTCGAGTTTGGACTTCTTTCTGAAGCCAAGGGGAGTCACTGAAGGTTTTCAGCTAGGAGAGTGATAGAGGATGAGAGTCAGTCAATTGGCTGAGGACTGGAACCAGGGAGAAACTGAAGCCCAGGGACAACTTGGGAGATTATTCAGCTACCTGGGTGAGAGAGATGTAAACTAATATGATGGCAGCAGTTACAAGAGGAGGGATGGATCTACTCTTCCATCTTGTTTGACTCCAACAAGGTGCCCCTGACTTGTTTCCAACCTCCAGGTGTACCTGCCATTCCCATCCCACCCACAGTGCCCCGTGTAGAGTTACAGGGCTTCTGCCATAGGCTCCATTCTAGGATTCCCCTTCTGATGGCCTGGTTTATAACAATTCTAATCTCGGTCTAGATAATCCTTAACCGTCGCTTTCCTGGGGAACCCTGTCCTTGGGACCCACCTACCCCTACTATAACTCACCATGCTAAAAACTGCAGTATGACAAATTCACTCATAGAGATGTTCAACCTATCACTGACCATGGGCAAGGTTCTGTGCTAGGTGCTGTGGAGGGTGTAAAAGTGTGTGCCCTCATGGAGCTTGCTTCAAATGATAAGTCGTGTACAAGCATGACTATAATACAAGGTCAAGCATGATGCAAAGGCCTCCTTAAAAGAGCTCTGGCTAAACAGCTAAGGTTGATGTAAGGCGATGACCAGGGATGCTTCACAGGTCTCCATGTATTTGGCCAATATGCCAATCCCCATCAAGCTTGGTGCCACCCAACTGTGAAGCACTGGCAGGCATAGGAAGTGGTCACCATCCCTTCCTGGCCTAGCTCTATACCTCCTGCTTTCATCTATCTGCATGAAAAGGCCAGGCCACTTGCCTTCAACTTCTTGATTGACAGGTCATGGCTGCTATCCCACCCAGCCACTGGGGCCTATCTCCCACTCTTAGGTCTGGAAAAACACCCAAAATAGGACTGGAGGGGGAAAAAACTTTTCTAGGAAAACAAAAGAGAAATACCAAGAACTCTAAAAAGAAACATGTTTGCATGTTTGCAGATGCTTGTTTCTGATTGCAAATCGACCATTTAGCAAAATATTGACTTGGCGGGCACAGCCTGTGAGGCCCAGCCCCTGGTCTCTTCTTGTCATTTCAACTTTTTGTTTTATTATTTTTTTTTTTTTCACCAAATGCTTAAGAGATTTTTGGATTTCTCTCCAAGCAGGTCCTAGGTCCTTCCTGAACCTGCCTTGTCTCTGAGTTGAGTCCCTAGGTGCCCCACTGGGCCTCAGTGGCAACTTTGACACGCCAGTTCTGTTCATCATGGCATGTTTGATTGGGCTGCTGCTCCCTGGCCCGGCCCAGGCTCGCCTCCCTGCACTAACCCAACAGAATTTTTCAGCACCCTCCAGACTTCGGCCTGCAATTGTCCTTTCATAGCCTTACCCCTTTGCTATGTGTGTTTGGTTTGTTGATCCCTGACTGCCAGTTAAAGAGCCCTGGTGGCACAATGTTAAGTGCTTGGCTGCTAACCCAAAGGTTGGCAGTTCAAACCCACCCAGCAGCTCCATGGAAGAAAGACCTGGCAACCTGCTCCCATAAAGATTACAGCCTAGAAAACCCTATGGGGTGATTCTACTCTGTCATATGGGGTCACTATGAGTTAAAAATCAATTTCACGTAACTCAGCAACAACCAGGTCCCTGGGTGGCACGAGCAGTTTGTACCCAGTGACTAATCAAATCATCGGCAGTTCAGACCTGCCCAGTGACACCATGGAAGAAAGGATTAGAGATCTGCTTCCATAAAGATCATAGCCAAGAAAACCCCAGAGCTCAGTTCTACCCTGTAACGCATCAGATGACCACGAGTCAGAATCGACTTGAAGGCAATAGGTTTGATTTTGGCTTTTTTTAATTGCCAGTTAAAATACTTTCTATTCCCAGGGAAGCTCAGCTACTGTACCCTTTATCCATCCACGTCTCACTGTCATCAGCATCCAGGCAGCCTTGAGAGTGGAAGCCATCTTTGCCTGGCCAAATCATGCTGTCACCTTCCAAGGATCGGAAACAGGTACTACAACACATTCTGCTTGTAACTCCCAATCCTCCTTTCACTCACCCCCAGGCTCCTTGGGTGGGCAGCAAAGTTCTACTCATTAGAGCAACAAACTGACGACTGTAACAGCATCCTAAGCATCCTCCCTTCCCCATGGCTTCCCCTCCCTGCTCTGTATTCCACAGTGTAGTAGGAGAAAAGCTTTCTACAATGCACATCTGTGCCATTTCCCTACTCAGGCTCCCAGTGACACCCATGTGCTGTTGTTAGGTGCTGTTGAGTTGGTTCTGACTCATAGAGACCCTATGCACAAGAGAAAGAAACACCGCCTGGTCCTGTGCCATCCTGACGATTGTTGCTATCTATGCCTGAGCCCATTGTTGCAGCCACCGTGTCACTCCATCTCATTGAGGGTCTTTCTCTTTTTCGCTGACCCTCTACTTTACCAAGCATGATGTCCTTCTCCAGGGACTGATCCCTCCTGATAACATGTCCTAAGTATGTGAAACACAGTCTCGCCATCCTTGCTTCTATAAAACCCACTTCCTTGGCACTGCTGACAGTGTCCAGCATGATGCGTTTCCCACCTGCCTTCACAGCTTCATTCCTGGGCACTTCCCATCATATACCTTTGGGGGAATCTGAGTTTCCCAAATGCGCCCTCGAGTGTGCCCAGTTCTTCACTGGTGCCTCTGTCTCTTCCCTAACCTATCCCATCCACCGAGAGAATGTAGATTCGACTGCCACCTCAAACGTTACCTCCTCTGGGAAGCCCTCCCTGACCGCCACGTACAGAGGCAGCCACGGCCTTCTCTGTGGATCCCTAAGCACTGTACTCGGATCTGTGCTACAAGACAATCCCATTTCTGTAATTATGTGTGTTCTGTCACCCCAAGAAACAGAACTGTGGCCAATATCTCAAACCCAGTGTCAAACAGAGCAGAGGTCAGATTCCAGCTGAACCACTTACTAGCCGGGTGCCCTTAGGCAAAAACTGATTATGTCGGTTACCTACTGCTGTCATAACAAAACTACCACAAGTGGGTGGCAATAAAGAACAGACTCTACTGTTTCATAGTTCAGGAGGCTAGAAGTTCACATCTAGGGCATGGGCATTACAGGGAGGTCCTTCCTTGTCTATTTCAGCTTCTAGTAAAAAAGTAGTTGCTAATAATCCTTGGAATTCCTGGGCTTGTAGATGCATCTACCTCTATCATCACACGGCATCTTCCCCTGTGTGTGTGTGCATCTTTCCATGCCTCTTTTCCCTTTTTTATAAAACACCACTCAGAAGGGATTAGGCTTCAGACCCACCAGACTCCAGTATGACCTCATTAACATAACAAAAGAAAAGCCATGTTCCCAAACAGGGTCACATTCACAGGTACAGGGGTTAAGATTTCAGCATATCTTTTTAGGGGGACACAATTCAGTCCATGACACTGGCCTTACCCTCAGTCTCCTCCTGTGTAAAATGATAGTAATGATAATGACACTTACCTTCTAAGGTTATTGTGAAGATTAAATGAGTTAATACGCATAAAACGCATCGCTTGGTGTACAGCATGCAGCCATTCAACTTTGACTCAGTCTATTTGAGACTCCAAGACCCTGTATGTGAAGTTCTTACCATATAGGAAGAATAATCACATTTATTTATCATTTGCTAAGTGCTTTCCATGTATCGAGGAGCCCTAGTAGTGCATGGGTTAAAGTTCTTGGCTTCTAACTGAAAGGTTGGTGGTTAGAAAGATGTAGCATTCTACTTCTGTAAAGATGACAGCCTTGAAAACCCTATAAGGCAGTTCTACCCTGTCTTAATAAAAAAAAAAAAAACCTGCCATCAAGTCGATTCCTACTCACAGTGACCTAATAGGACAGAGTAGAAATGCCCCATAGGGTTTCCAAGGAGCAGCTGGTAGATTTAAACTGCCCACCTTTTGGCTAGCAGCCATAGCTCTTAACCACTGCACCACCAAGGGGTCGCGCTATAAGTTGGAATTGACTAGACAGTTATGAGTTTACACGCACCAATCCATTTAATGCTTGTAACAGCTGCATGAAGGTATTATTCTTGTTATCCTCATTTTGCAGACTAGAAAACAGAGACAAATGAGGCTAACTAACATGCCTGAGTTAACAGCCAGTGAGCAGAAGATTGAAACTAGGAAGTCTCGCTCCAGAGCCTCCAAACCTAACGACTACACAGACTGCCTCTTTAGATATTCACTAAACCCGTATTTTAAAAAATGAATCCCTCAGTTCGTCTTTGTACCCTTTGGTTGTTGGCTAATGTGAAGCAGAGATTTCAAGTGCAGGGAATCAGGCCTTCCCCTGTCACCAGTCCTCCTCACTTTTCCAGGTTCTCTGATGTGTCTTGACTCAGAGGTCCCAGCAGGAATAGACTCCCCTTATCCTCACACTTCAGTCTTACCATGAACAAGTACAGCAAATAGAGCATACCACATTCACTGAGGGAGGGAGGAAGGCCGGAAAGGCACTCACCCACTCAGGCAGCTGGAGCCTCTGGCCCCCACCCCATACAAACCCCCAACACCTGCAATTGTCTGCAGAGAGCAAAGAGGGAAAGAGAGCGAGCCCCAGACAGGGAGACAGGACTGAAAGCGAGAGATAGAGAGAGCATTTGACTCATTAGCTGAATATTAAATTCTGACGTTTGAACCTGACGGAATCAGAGTCAGGCTGGAGTAATGAATTAATCCCAGAGAAGAAGACAGGTCGGCGGCTCCTCAGCTATTAGCAGCCCACTGTGAAAGGAAGCCCTACTGAGCCAACATGTGCCACGGAGTTTGTTCCCCACCACCTGGCTCCTTTTGGAAATTCCCTGGCCTGGCCTAGCCAGTCTCAGGAAGACAGGCACATGGTAGATTTTCAGTGACTGTGTACCCACATTTGACTGATTGATTGTCCTCATTACTAATTGACGTTATTGACTTTACTCCGCTCGGGTTCGCTGGGGACAGGGCCAAGCCTCCTGAGATTCTGTGCTCCAGTTAGCAGTCCCTACCCTTCCTAGGGGTCATCTTGTCCAGGTCCCTGCCTTTGGGCAGGCTGTTTCCCTTTTCCACAGACAGATTGGGGTATACTCTATCAATGGATCACAAAGGAAAAGTGGTCCTCAGTTTACCTGAGTTTATTTTCATTCACTCATTCTCTGTGTGTCTCTTTCATACACATTCACACACATGTGCACGCACACGCACGCACACATTCCCCAAATCCACCACTGTCCCCCTCAGTCTCCCTGGCTACCCACATTCTTAATGACACCAGATCCAGAGGGAGCCACAGGATGGCTGGCATGAGTCTTCTTCAAAAGAGAAAAACAAGAGAGGAAGCCTCCCCACAGCTCCTGGCTCCCTTCCCCAGGCTGAGCTCTCTCTAACCCCAGGCCACAGAATTCATCGCTCACTCTGATTCAGTGGGACAGTTATTTTATATGATTAAAATAAGAGATCATCATCACTACTGATCTCCATCTCCTTTCCAATCTCATCTGAAAAGCAGGCATTGCCTCCTGCTCCCGGACCCCTAATTCCTATCTGCCTTCGCTGTTAAATCATTTAACCTAGCAAAGTGTCGGGAGATGCATTTTACATGAGAGATGCGAGGTAGGATAAACCTGGGCTGACTGCAGAGCCTGAAAGGAAATATCCGAGGTACAGCCCCGAATCAAAGTATTCCTTGGGTGAGATGCAATGCCAGGAAGGGTGGGGTCTCTTCCCTCTTCCCTCCTTGCTTAGGACACAAGAGCACCAATACCTGACCTTCATCCCCTGTGAGGCAACTGAAACCCAAAACAGGCACCAGTAAGAAGGGCCCATGGGCACTATACAGTCAGGGCATAACCAGGCATGGGCTTGCCAGGTGCAAGGACCCAGATTAGACCCCGGGATTCACTGTCCCACTTGACCCACCTGCAGCTGCAGAGCTCAGCACAAATGGAGTGGTGTTAGTATGTCTGAGTGGTAAAGACTCCCTGGCACAATGCTCTCAATTTACAGATGCAAAACCAAAGCCCAAATTGGGGGGAGAGCTTAACCAAGTAGCAGAAAGCAGAGCTCGCATCTAGGGTTCGAGCCTAGGGACCCCGGGCCCCTGGTCCAATGCCTCTTTCTCAATGGGCTTAAGATTGGTTCAGACCCTGTGATCCTCCATGGGCCATTTCTGTGTACTTAACCCTTTGTGATTTATAAATGACAGCTCTGGGCTCCCAGAAGCCTGGGTGAGAGCACAGGGAAGGGAGTTCACTTGTGATTCACGTCATCACCTCATAGTGAGGGTCTGCCACGCACTAGCCCTGGGCCGGTGCTGGGTATGTCAGTGTGGACCAGCCCCAGCTGCTGCTGTCAAGGAACTCAGGGCTGGATGACCATGTGTCTTAGCTTCCCAGCACTGCTGTAACAGAAACACCACAAGTGAGTGGCTTTAAAGAACAGAAATTTGTTTTCTCAAAGTTTGGGAGGCTAGAATCCAAATTCAGGGTGCTGGCCCTAGAGGAAGTCTCTCTCTCTGTTGGCTCTGGGGGAAGATCCTTGTCCCGGCTTCTGTAGGCCCAGCATCCCTCAGTTCCTTGGTGATCTTCATGTGGCATCTACCTTCCCGGGCTTGTGCGCTTGTGTGTCTCTGCATCTAGACTGCTCCACGTAACTCAGATGTGATTAGGTTTAGGACACACCCTACATGGATACAAAACCAAAACCAAACCCAGTGCCATCAAGTCAATTCCAACTCATAACGACCCTATAGGACAGAGTAGAACTGTCCCAAAGAGTTTCCAAGGAGCGCCTGGCAGATTCGAACCGCCGACCCTTCTGTTAGCAGCTGTAGCACTTAACCACTATGCCACCAGGGTTTCCCTACATGGATGGCCTTATTAATATTACAGAGCAAACCCTATTCCAAAATGGGATTACATCCGAGCACTGGTGTAGGGGTTGGGATTACTACATATTTGGGGATTGGAGAGGACACAATTCAACCCATAATACCACAGCAGGGATAAATGAAAGATGCTGTGGGCACCCCAAGGAGAGGCAGAGCAATCAATTGCTAAAAACAATGCCAGGTATTGTATGTTCTCGGGATCATAGGTGGGGAATATAATTTTTCCACATGAACAACAGTTTAGTATTAAATTTCTTTAATGATTTACCAGTCAAATGGAGATTTTGCAAACCATTTTGTAAGGGCCCCACAAAAGCTTAAGCGTCCTAGAATTCAAGGCTACTTAAATCTCACTGGACCTAGAAAGGAGAAACAACACTCCCAGGGACATTCGGCATGTCCCAGGGACCCAGGGTTCAGACCCAGGAGTCCTGCTTCAGTCTGATGTCTACTACTAAAACAAGTGCAGGGTTGCCAGATTTAGCAATAAAAATACAGGATGCCCACTTAAATTTAAATTTCAGTTTTTTTTAGTATATCTCAAATATTGCATGAGATATACTAAAAAAGAAGTGTTAATTGTTTGTCTGAAATTCAAACGTAACTGGAAGTCTTATATTTTATCTGACAACCCAATGGGAATGAGAGAGAGATTCACTAAAAAACTGGAGGCACAGTGACTCAGGTGAGAGTTACCTGGGCTCAGGAGCCAGAGCACTGTGCCCAGAGCCCTGTAGGTGCCCAGTAAGTGTCCCTTCGGCTCTCAGGAGACACTGAGCCCTCCCTCCAGGACAATCTGTCCCATCTCAGCAGCAACTTGAATGGCCTCTTGGAGCTGTGCTAACGAGAATGCACTTCCCCAAACAACAGATTAATTGATTTAAAACTTTTAATGCCAGATGCTCGGTGGAAGCGTTTTAATAATCCTCGAGTCAGAATTAATCATGTCTCCTGATCTTTAAGGAGGGCAGTTATTAAATCCTGCGGAGGCAAGGGATGGAGGCTGGGAGGGGGAAGATGCTGTTTTCTGGGTCCTTTTTACCCCTCTGCTCTAATTAAGAGCCCCGGGGCCCACCCGGAGGGTGAGGAGGGGAGCAGAGGCAGGGACGCCTCTGGATATCCTCTAGAATGGCCTCTGAGAAGCAAGAACTTGGTTCATTTGGCCCTGGCTTCTCACAGCCTGAGGCCAAGATGGGGTAAAAGTGAAGCCCATTCCAGAGGTTCACCAGAGAGGCCAGGCCAGAGGACCAGCTGACTCCTTAACTCCTCTACCAGGCGCTGTTGCTCAGGCCCGGGGTAGGGCTGCCTTTCTCTCTGGTGATGAGACATCTGCTCGTGAATTCTTCTCACTCTCTCTTCACTTCTAAGAAACTTTAGATATTTTCTGAATTTGGGGATGGGTGGAGGAGCCTCTGCTAGTGAGACCATGGCCTCAACACCCTTTCTCGTCTGCCTCTCTGGCCACGTGCCCTCTAGTCCCCAGCCTGCTCCCCCTTCCTCTGTCCCTTAGTCACCCAATTCCTCCCACCTGTCTACAATCTTCCATCTCCCACCGCTCTCTCCCCTACTCGTCCAGTTGTCAGTTCTCCGTTCCTCTCAATCCAGCCTCTTACACTTAGAATGTACTGGGAACTTTACTAATAGAAGTTCTAATCTTTACAATCCTTGTACGAAGTAGATCATAATGAGCCTTTGTTTGCAAAGGGGTAAACTGAGGTTCAGTGATGTCACATGACTTGTCCACAGCCACACACAGCTGCATTATGCCAGACTCAGGAGCACCATCTGCCCCTCCCTTCATCCACCTCAAGCCCCAGCTCCACCCCAAAGGCCTCCCAGGTACCTGTGGCCCTTCTGTTCCTCTTCGTTTCAGAATCCCCAAGGTAGTAAGAAATTGAAGGCCAAAGATGAAGAAATTGAAGATTTTACCAACTTCTGCAGTCTGAAATTGATCAACGATGCAATCAAGATGCACTGATAATTACTGGTGATTGAAATGTGAAAGTTGGAAACAAAGAAGAATCAGTAGTGGGAAAATATGACCTTGGTGATAGAAATGATGCTGGAGATCCATGGTATAATTTTGCAAGACCAACTAACTTGCTCATTGTAAACATCTTTTTACAACAACATAAATGGCGACTACACAGGTGGATCTCATCAGATGGAATACACAGGAATTAGATCAACTATATCTGTGGAAAGAGATGATGGAAAAGCTCAATACCATCTATCGAAACAAGGCTGGGGCTAACTGAGGAACAGACCATCAACTGCTCACATGCAAGTTCAAGATGAAACTGAAGAAAATTAAGACAAGTCCAAGACAGCCAAAGTACAATCTTGAGTATTTCCCACCTGAATATGGAGACCATCTCAAGAACAGATCTAACATGTTGCACACTAATGAATGAAGACAAGATGAGTTGTGAGATGACATCAAGGACATCATACAAGAAGAAAGCAAAAGGTCATTACAAAGACAGGAGAGAAAGAAAAGACCAAAATGGATGTCAGAAGACACTCTGAAACTTGCTCCTGAATGCAGAGTAGTTAAAGTGATTGGAAGAAATGATGAAGTAAAAGAGTTGAGCAGAAAATTTCAAAGGGTGGCTAGAAAAGACAAAGTAAAGTATTATAATGAGATGTGCAAAGACCTGAAGTTAGAAAACCAAAAGGGAAGAACGTGCTCAGCATTTCTCAGGCTGAAAGAACTGAAAAGAAAATTTAAGCCTCGAGTTGCAATATTGAAGGATCCTATGAGCAAAATACTGAATGATGCAGGAAGCATCAAAAGAAGATGGAAGAAATACACAGAGTCACTGTACCAAAAAGAATTGGTTGACATTCAACCATTTCAGAAGGTAGTATATAATCAAGAACCAATAGTATTGAAGGAAGAAGTCCAAGCTGGTCTGAAGGCATTGTCGAAAACCAAGGCTCCAGGAATCAACTGAATACCAATGGAGATGTTTTAACAAATGGATGCAACACTGGAAGTGCTCACTTGTCTATGCCAAGAAATTTGGAAGACAGCTACCTGGCCAACAAACTGGAAGAGATACATATTTGTGCCCATTCCAAAGAAAGGTGATTCAACAGAATGCAGAAATTATAGAACAATATCATCAACATCACACTCAAGTAAAGTTTTGCCGAAGATAATTCAAAACCAGTTGTAGTAGTACAAGGACAGGGAAGCGCCAGAAATTCAAGCCAGATTCAGAAAAAGACATGGAACGAGGGATATCATTGCTGATATCAAATGGATCTTGGCTGAAAGTAGAAAATACCAAAAAGATGTTTAGCTGTGTTTTACTGGCTATGCAAAGGCATTCGACTGTGCGGATCATAACAAATTATGGATAATATTGCAAAGAATGGGAATTCCAAAATATTTAATTGTGCTCATGAGGCAGTCATTCAACAGAACTAGGGGATACTTCATGGTTTAAAACCAGGAAAATTTGTCAAGGCTATATCCTTCCACCATACTTATTCAATCTGTATGCTCATCAAGTACTCCAAGAAGCTGGACTATATGAAGAAGAACGCGGCATCAGGACTGGAGGAAGACTCGTTAAGAACCTACAGTATGCAGATGACACAGCCTTGCTTGGTGAAAGCGAAGAAGACTTGGAGCAAATGCTGATGCAGATCAAAGACTGCAGCCTTCAGTGTCGATTTCACCTCAACGCAAGGAAAACAAAAATCCTTACAACTAGACCAGTAAGCGACATCATGATAAGCAAAGAGAATACTGAAGTTGTCAAGGATTTCATTTTACTTGTATCCATGATCACTGCCCATGGAAGCAGCAGCCAAGAAATAAAATGATGTAATGCATTGGGCAAATCTAACACAAAAGAGCTCTTTAAAGTGTTAAAAAGCAAAGACGTCACTTTGAGGACTAAGGTGTGCCTGACCCAAACCGTGGTATTTTCAATCACCTCATATGCGTTTGAAAGCTGGACAATGAATAAAGAAGACCAAAGCAGAACTGATGCCTTTGAATTATGGTGTTGGCAAAGAATATTGAATATACCATGGACTGCGAGAATGAACAAACCTGTCTGGGAAGAAGTACAGTCAGAATGTTCCTTAGAAGCAAGGACGGTAAGACTTTGTTTCATGTACTTTGGACATGTTATCGGGAAGGACATCATGCTCGGTAAAGCAGAAGATCAGCAAAAAAGAGGAAGATCCTCAAGGAAATGGATTGACACGGTGGCTTCAACAATGGGCTCAAACATAGCAACAATTATGAGCATGGCACAAAATTGGGCAGTGTTTCGTTCTTTTGTGCATAGGGTCTCTATGAGTTGGAACCAACTCAACGGCACCTAACAACAAATAACAACAACAAAATACTAATAATCAGAGGGACCTGATTTTGCATTTAGTGATACCAAGTGTTTTGTCCTATTCAAAGCTCTTAAAGGGCAGAGTCCATGCCATGTACTCCTCTCTGGTTCTGACACCCTCCAGCTCTGGGCAGTGTATCGCAGCACCTAGAGATCCTTGTTGATTGATAACAGGAAGCTCATGGCAGGGGTGAACCTGTATGGGCATCAGAGTTTGTTGCTAATTGAGCCAAAGAATTTCACTTCTCTTGAGGGTCACTCAAACTATTGGGGATGGGATGACCACCACCTCTCCTTAGATACCCTCACACACCCTTCATCAATGCCATGTAGATACAAAGCTCCGAGCAGGCACCACAAAGGAGACCCAGCGCAAAACCTACACAACACCAGGATGGCCTTGAGGTGACACACCGTGCCCCCTATTAATGCTGGACACCCCTGGGCTCCCCTGGTCCCCAGATGCCCCACTGTCAAAGCTAAATCAATACTCCCTTTTTTCTCTGCAAGAACATCTCTGTAATCCTAATTGGTCACTATGGCAACCCCAGCTGCAGCTCCTCCTGGTCTCAGTGAAGAGACAGAAGGATGAGAGTGGGTGAGATGGAGGTTAAGCCTACTTATTGTATAATGCTCTGCCTTTGATATCACCTAGATCCACATGCTAAGTACCTGGAAAGAAACAAAATCCCGTGTAAATTAGAATGATACCATCCAATCCTCCGCTTCTACCCTCACTAGTAGCGGCCGATAAGGCCATTGTCTGCAGCCACTGGGCTTGACCTCCTCTGCCTTGGCGGATGATGAGATTTTAGTGGTGGGTCACATTCATCAGGGAGGATGGGCTGGGGCTGCGAATCCTTCAGGGCAAGGTGGCCGGCCAACGGCCGTTGCCTGCAGCACTCCACCCCCACCCACCACTACCAAGAAGGGGGCCAAGGGAAGAAGTGAAGGAGAAAGATCGAGGCACAGAGGTTTGCCCTGTGTCTCTTCCTTGGTGGAATCATGGGGCTGCTACTCCACGTCCACAGCGGATGGGTCACTCCCCACCCAGCACTTGGTTGGGGTATCCTCAAAGCCCCAATTTATAATTCCTGCTGCAGTGGGCTCAGGGGTGACGCCTCCCCATCACACACACATACTTCCTGCCTGCCAATTTACCCATCCAGCTGCCCTCAAAGAAAGCCTCTTCTTTCTCCAAAGGCTCCCTGCCTCCACCCCTCAGTGCTGCTACATGCATGGGCTGTGACTTGATTTCTCTCTGGCCTGCATGGAGGTTGGCTCTGCAACTGCTGCCTACATTCACCACTGGCCTCAGGGTCCCCTAGCTCTGCCGCCTAGATTGTAGTCTGGAAGCCAGACTCCATCGCCATCCTTGGAGACAGGGGTCCAGGCTTTCTCTCCCAACACGTTTCCACATGTTTACCCTCCACATGCCCCACATGAAGCTTCTAACTCGCTTCCCAAGTGCTTCAATGGAAAACCCCCAGGTTCATATTCTCCTTTGCCTGGGCCCCGTCTGATCAGCCCTTACGTGTAAAGTGCAGGATTGGAAGCAGCCTCTGTTCTAGACCCAGCTGCCCCAGGTCCATTTAAGCAGGGCTTCTGATCCCACCCTGGGGCTTCCAAGAGCCACTTGACTAGGAGCACTTCCAAGTTTCTCTGTGGCCCATCTGGGTTCTCTCACCCTGGGAAATGTGGACCCACACCTGGACACTGGGTTTTTCTTAATGTTAAACTGAATGTAAGAAAGCCTTATCCATTCTGGCTATCTTCTTGTCTCTCTTCCAAAGCTTCTCTTCCTTCAGCACAAACTGTCCACCAGTGGGCCACCATCGATTTCTTAGCTCCACCCAACACCTAAACCTTTCCGTGCTTCCCACCAATTTGGTCTCCTAATCGTCCATCTTATAACCATTTAGGGTCACCATGAGTCAGAATCAACTTGACAGCAACTGGTTTTTACTGTGTACCAGGCCCTGTTAGAGATATTGAGAATCAGAGAGGGGTTTCTAGATTCTAATTCGAAGAGGAATAGAATGCAAACATGCCTTGTTTGTAGAAGATAAAAACTTTTCTCTTAGTGTATCTGGAACGCAGAAGCAGGAAATGGCATGGTGGGAGGAAATCAGACCAGTCTTGTTAGGGAACCTTGGGCAAGTGACTCAGTATCTTTGAGCCTCAGCTTCAGGGAGACCATGATGCCTGGCTTGAAAGGCAATTGTGTGGAGTGAATCTGATACTTTCTGGGAAAAAAGGGCTTTGTAAATGCTGATAAGGAGCTATCATGATCGGACGAATGATATAGAATGTAAGCTCTCTTGGCCTTGGGTGAGTGAGGGTGTTCGAAGGAGAAAGCTCTTCTGTTTTCCCTTTTCTACCATCATGGATCCCGTTCTGGGAGAGGAGGGATCACTTACCCCTATCAGACCATGACCCTGTGCATTCTTGCCTTCTCTCACCAATGTTGGTCCAGGATAAGTTACTGACACTACAGAACTTAGAGACAGAGTCCTCCATGTTATCTCTTGCCCATGGGGGGTGGGGGGCAGACTAGGTCTTCTCGGTCCAAGGTGTGATGATTGTCTTTTCACCTCTGAACCCCAACCCTACCAGTCTGGACCCTGATGGTGCTGCTTCCTTTCAGGGAATTTTTTTTTATCAGAAATGTACTTTGTGTAGAAACATTTTGGATATATCATTTGAACTCCACTACCTGCCGTAATATAAATAAAGAAGGTATTTTGCCTGTCTTCATTATACCAATGAGGAAACTGAGGCAAGAGAGCGAAATGACTTCTCCAAGATCATGGAGCTCGCAGGTTGCAGATTTGAGTCTTCTAATTCCAAATGCAAAATCTGTGCTTGCTTGCACTGGGCCACAGCTGCCTGCCTCCCGGAAAGCCTGCCCACCGTGCCCCACTCCTCTGCTATTCTGGCAGGGTAAACACTTGAAGAAGGCCTTTTGCTCAGAGGGCGTGTTGAGTGGAATATCAGGTCAGGGTTCATCTGCATTTTTGGCAACAGAAGGTTGTTGAGATAATAGGAGCCTCTTTGTGCTCAGTGGGGCTGGCTGGGAGCAGGCGGATGTCTGAAGGAGATTACAAGCAGTTATGGATATTGCTTGTCATGCTACCATCAGCAGACGCCTTTTTCAATTGACTAGTTGCTTGTATTTCCAGAATAGGGAATGGCAGATGTATTTACTGCAGTGAAAGAGAGTGCTGGAGGTCCTTGAAAAGATACCCAGCTGTCGAGTATCAATGGAGGCCAGGGAAGTTTAACCCCTCGTGGCTGAGTAATCAGGATTCCTGGGGAACCAAGGAAAAAGAAACAAGGCAGCCTGCATCTTACAAATGAATGGAGACTTGGAAGTCCTTTCTAAGTTGCTTGTCTGGGATTCAAAACTCACTTACTTTCCTGTGTCAACAATACTACTAGAACTAACATTTATTGGGTCCTTCTCTGTGCTAGATGGAATCAAGGCATTTTGCCTACATTGTTTTCATTATACCCTCCACTTATTACAGCCCTACAAGGTGGGAGTGGCAGACACCGGCTTGTTCACCAAATCAGGAACCTTTTCCCTTTAGGCACACATTTATTTCCTAGGCTTCCTTGCATTAGATGCAGCCATGTGGCAATGGAACATAGGTACACAATGGACCATGCGTACCACCTCCTAGCCTGGCTATATGCCTCCTGCTCAGTCCTTAATGTTCTCTCTCCTCCTTCATCTGCCTGCCTTGTGCAGAGGATAGAATGGAAGGCTCTCAAGATCTGGGGTTGCTGTATGATCATACGGAGCCAAACCCCTCTGCTGACCCACATTAGACTGTGACATGAGTGAAAAATAAACATTTATTGTGTTAAGCCACTGAGATTCAGTGGGTTTTGTTACTGAAGGTCACTTACCTTAACTAGTTCAGTAAGTATCTACATATCAATAGCTCCCATCTTACAAATTAGACAACAGAGGCTCAGAGAGGTGGTGTGACAAGATCACACAGAAAGTAAGTGGTGGCGCCAAAGTTCAAACCCAGGCATGTAATACCCCAAAGCCAGTACTTTGTCCATGTTGCCTAGCACACCTGCCTACCCCAACTGGTTCCTAAGGCAGCCAGAAAAAAAAAAAATCTATTTTACTAACAATATACTCACTGCATTTTTCAACTACCCTTAGCCATGGCTCATAGTAGAGTTTCTGTGGGACAATGCATTAAGGCTCCAAAGGGACCCTGACAACATATCCCATCACTACCACCTTACCCCATTGTGGAGGGTAAGACCCATGCATGCGCCCTGGTGATTTGCAAGTTCTATTAGGGAGCTCATAGCTCACCACACTTCCAAGCCCAAGTAAAAGTGATGCTTTTTGATCAGTTTCTTCCTAGGACTCTGAATCAGAATAAAAGAACAGTTGTCCCCATGGAAATAGATGACTCAGACTCAGACTTCCCCTACCTATCTCATGTACCCCTTGGTAGGTCAGCCTGTTGGAAGTTTGGGAGTTTGCCTATTACCTGGGACAAGCAGATCAGTTCTTATTCTAAGTATACTCCTGTTTTGATCCTAGAAGCATAATGACCACTTTTTCTAAGCCCAAAATCCAAATACACAGTCTCACCCATTGAGGTGCACTTAGGGAATAGGAGGAAAGGATATTTGAAATTGTCAGTGACCTGGAAATTCTGACACCTCTGATTGCTATAAGCAGAGGGAAACTCATGGTCCTTGTTTGAATAAGACTCAGCCAGAGGAAGCAAATCAGCTCTTCCATATTCTTGAGCGTGTGTTTTTTGCCCACAACGTACAAGTCCACAGGGGAGAGGAAGGCAGAAGAGGCACCATCCCTGCCTTCCAAAGGATGACAGATTGATTAGGGAGACCAAGCTGAAAGCAAAAAAAAAAAAAAAAGCCCATTGCCATCAACTCGAGTCCGACTCATAGCAACACTATAGGACAGAGTAGACCTTCCCCAGAGAGTTTCCAAGGAGGACCTGGTGGATTTGAACTGCCGACCTTTGGTTAGCAGCTGTAGCACTTAGCCCCTACCCTACCAGGGTTTCCAAGTTGAAACAAGAGACAAAAATTCAGAAACTCTCCACTACCACACCCAATCAAAAAAACTTTCCAGCCAGTTATGCTAATTTGCTTGTGTTCACTTGTAGAATGCAGACCTCACCGTCAGCCTTCTCTTCAAGCTCCCAAACAAACCCAGTTGCACATAAGCCAAGAGTATCCGATTTACTGAACATTTGGTAGAAAATGGAGATTTATTTCACCTAACCCATTGAAATCTTTTTTAACATTTCCCTAGTTCATCCCTTTCTCATTACTCCAAGTCTCTTGTCTTCCTTGCCCCTACTTGGGACCCCTCCTTTCTGAGTACCCACATACTCCCTGGCTTCTGCTTCTCACTCCCTCTTCCAATTTAGCTTCCAAATCTCTCACTCTTTCTGATGCAGAAGAAAGTGACTCTTTCCCAGAGCCTGTCTTCAAACTTTTACATGCCATACTGCCTCCACAAACACACACGATCAAGTCCTTAGCAAAAAGATTGCCCCCTATCTACCACAACACATTCTAGGGGGGAGGAGAGGCAGATTATAAATAACCTACTCAAATAAAACCAAAACCAAACTCATTGCCCTCGAGTCAATTCTGACTTATGGTGACCCTACAGGACAGAGTAGAACTTCCCCCACAGGGTTCCCAAGGTTGTAAATCTTTACAGAAGCAGGCTGCCACATCTTTCTCTCGCAGAGCGGCTGGTGGCTTAGAACAACCAACCTTTCAGTTAACATCCAGGGCACTTAACCACTGTGCCACCAGGGCTCCCTCCTACTTAAATACACCTCTAATGTTCTGCTCGTGGGATTTAACCCTCTTGAGTCTCATCCAGAGCCCTGGTGGCTCAGTGGTTAAGAGCTCAGCTGCTAACCAAAAAGTCAGCAGTTTGAATCCACCAGCTGCTCCTTGGAAACCCTAGGGGGCAGTTCAACTCTGTCCTGTAGGGCTGCTGTGAGTGGAAATCAACTTGACAGCAGTGGTTTTAAGGTTTTGGAGTCTCATCTAGGGCTTTGCAAGGAGACGAATGCTCTGTCCGTGGTGCTTACGCCAACCCGTCTGCTGGTCATCCTTTTCCTTTACCCACCATTCGGCCAGGGAATTGGATCACCTTGCACTTGCTCTGAGCCTCACTCTACTCCTCCATAAAATGGGATTATTAATTGTACTTACCTTATGTAAAGCTCTTAGCACTGTACCTGGCACAAAGAGCTCGATAAATGGAGGTATTTACTATTATTATCCTATTCTCTCAGCCCCAGGAAACTAGCCCACATAGCCTCTTTATTCACTGCCACTTCCCAGGCTCCTGTGCACATGCGTTCCTCCCAAATCCAGGGCTAAATAGTATTTGCATAAGTGATGTCATCTTTATCCTCCTCCTCACACTTTGCTTTAAAACAAGCACAGCTTGTCCGATATTTTTTGCTGTAACAAGGAAAAAGATTCAAGGGTTAACTAAACCACTAATAGGGAGATGTCACCAGCCTGTTAGAAAGCTCAGATGCCTGCCATAATTCGTTTCCCTGGTTGAAATGTGAGCAGAGTTAACCCCAGAATTTTTTTAGCTTCAATTTTGTTCCTTCATTGATTCATCTCTTGGTGCCTCTTCTGGGAATAAGACCCACCCAAATGCTTCTTTTTTGGTTCTTATATCATGTGCTCCAAAGGCTCTGTGCTTGCCTCTCTCATAGCACGTCTCATGCTCTGCGGAAACTGCCTGTTTATGAAGACAGTATTATTCGTCTTTTCATTCCCAACAACTTGAAGAGTGTCAGGCTTTGTAGGGCCTGAGTGAAGAAATAAATGAAAGAGCAAATGAACAAAAGAGTAAACAGGATGTGGTATGTTGCATTTTTAGTCCCAATCTTTCACCTTCCCCTATATCCGCATTCCTTTTTATGTGTCTTTACAACTCTTCTTACTAAAGGGATGGAATACATTTCTCTCCACTTGACTTTGGATTTGGACATGTGAATCTCTCTGGCCGCATAAGGAGGCAGCAGTGACAGTGGGCCAATTCTCAAAGTACACCTTAAGAGTCCTTGCACCTCTGATTTCATAATGAAAAGACTATGCCCTGGATAAGCGATGGTCACTGGAAGAGGATGAGACCCATGTGGAGCAGTCATGAGAACAGCTGCAACCTGAAGCACAGCCACCCCAGCTACCCACCTATCTGAAGGGAGAAGCACAACCATCTAGCCAAGTCCACCCTCAATGGGCCACATCTCAGCTGACCTGCAGAAGCATGGACAATAAGAAATGACTATTGTTTTAAACCTCTGATTTGGGGGAGTGATTTATTACCCAGCATTATTTAGGCAATAGCTAAACAATACATAGAATAAAAATACACTGGATTTGTTTTCTTTTTTTGTTTTTGTTTTGTTTTCAATCAGAAGACCACGGTTTATCAAGTTCAGCATTTTACCCTTGTCTAAGTTATCTAATGCTGCTACAACAGAAATACCACAAGTAGATGGCTTTAACAAAGAAAAATTTATTGTCTCACAATCTAGGAGGCTAAACCAAAACCAAAAACCAAACCCAGTGCCTTCGAGTTGATTCTGACTCATAGCAATGCTATAGGACAGAGTAGAACTGCCCCATAGAGTTTCCAAGGAGTGCCCGGTGGATTCAAACTGCTGACCCTTTAGTTAGCAGCCGTAGCACTTAACCACTACACCACCAGGGGTTCCCTAGGAGGCTAGAAGTCCAAATTCAGGGTGCCAGCTCCAGGGGAAGGCTTTCTGTCTCTGCTGGCTCTGGCGAAAGGTCGTTACCATCAATCTTCCCCAGTTGAGGAGCTTCTCTGTGCAGGAACACCAGGTCCAAAGGACATCCTTTTCTCCTGGCTCTTGTTTCTTCGTGATATGAAGTCTCTGCTTGCTTCTCTCCTTTATATCTCAAAAGAGATTGACTAAAGACACAATCTAATCTTGTAGATTGAGTCCTGCCTCATTAAGGTAACTTCCATCCCACTTTATGAACATCATAGAAATAGGATTTACAACACACAGGAAAATCACATCAGATGACAAAATGGTGGACAATCACACAATACTGGGAACGATGGCCTAGCCAAGGTGACATACATTTGGGGGTGGGGACACAATTCAATCCATAACAACCATCTCTGAGGCTTAATTCCTCTACTATAAAGTTTACCTAACAACTTCTGGCCAACCTAGCTCATGAAAGTCATGGTTAGTTTTAAATGAGATGAGGGTAGAAGACCACAGTAGTAAATTAGCCAGTAGCACAGAGATAAAGAAGGTATTATTATTATTATTAGGATCTGTGTTCATAAGTCTCCCCAACTTCCAGTACAGCCAGTCTCTAGCCCTGGATCCTGTTGACTCAACTGAAATGCGACAGTGGATGGCTACGGTAGGTATTTAAGCCCACAAAAGTACCGATTAAATTCATTTACATCCATGAAGGAGCTTGTCTTAGTTATCTAGTACTACTATAACAGAAATACCACAACTGGATGGTATTTTCATTTACATCCATAAAGGAGCTTGTCTTAGTTATCTAGTCCTGCTATAACAGAAATACCACAAGTAGATGGCTTTAACAAAGAGAAATTTATTCTCTCACAGTCTAGTAGGTTACAAGTCCAAATTCAGGATGTCAGCTCCAGGGGAAGGCTTTCTCCCTCTGTCAGCTCTGGAGGAAGATTCCTTGTCCTCAATCTTCTCTTGGTCGAGGAGCTTCTCAGACGCAGGGACCCCAGGTCCAAAGGACGTGCTCTGCTCCTGGTGCTGCATTCTTGGTGGTATGAGGCCCCCAACTCTCTGCGTATTTCCCTTTCCTTTTATCTCTTGAGAGATAAAAGGTGGCGCAGACCACACCCCAGGGAAACTCCCTTTACATTGGATCAGGGAGGTGACCTGAGTAAGCGTGGTGTTACAATCCTACCCTAATCCTCTCAACATAAAATTACAATCACAAAATGGGGGATAACCATACAATACCGAGAATCATGGCCTAACCAAGTTGATACACACATTTTTGGAGACATAATTCAATCCATGACAGAGCTTGAGACTCTCTCTTTCAAGTTCAACCAGGAAATCCAACCCAATTCCTAATTTGGAAGTTCTCACTATGCCCTAAAAAAATGCCCTACCCAATACTTAATGCACTTTACAATATCACTGTCAAGAGTCTTCCAGCCTCCACTTAAACTCTCCAGTCTGAAGCTCCAAAGCAGCCTATTTCAATGTTAATTTCGACTCTAAATGTTTAAAAAAAAAAAAAAATCTACCTTATCTTCCCTAACCTCCGTACTTGATCAGTTGCCCTAGTTACAAACCTATATTGCTCTATACTTTTCCTTCAGAGCGTATATTATAGATCACAATTTAAATGTTATTTGTGTAATAACTTGTTCAATGTCTGCCTCCTTCACAGGACTGTAAAGTTCCTAAGAACACAGATTGTGTCTTTTTTGTTCATTGCTGGATCTTCAGCACCTAGCATGACGCCAGTAAATTAATAAAAATAGGCGTTCAAAAATATTTACTGACTACCTAGATGAGCAAATTCTTTTAGATTTTATTTAATAATATCTTACATACCACTTACTTTACAAAGATTAACTCCCTTAATACTGGATGAATGAATGAACGCACAATGTCTTCCCAAAATTCTTTCCTCTCAGTCTTCATTCTATCTCTTGGGGATTGCACAGAACAAGTCTCCTCTCTGTTCCGTACTATCAGAGAGCTGACTCCTGGGAGGTTTCTGATTAGAGGAGGTAAAGGACTGGGAGTGACACATTTTATAATTCATGTAGCAAATATTTACTGAGCATATGTTATTTGCTTGACATTTTATAGGCACTGGGGATACAGCAGTAAGTATAACAGACAAAAAAATCCCTTCCCTCGTGGAATTTATGTTCTAACGGCAGAAAAGAGATAGTAAACAAATAAAGGAGTAAAATATATAGTGTATCAAATGGCAACAAGTACAAGAATAAAGCAGGGAAGGAAAACAAGCAACCTAGACAGGAGGTTGCTATTCTAAATACGATGATCAGGGGAGGCCTTTTTGAGATGACTTTTGCACGAAGATCTGAAGTTGGTATGAGAGTAAGCCATACAGATATCTGGGGAAAGAATGCTCCAGGCAGAGAAAACAGTGGAAAGTCTTGAGAGGGTGGGAGCATGCCTGCAGGATATGGAAAAGGTATGGAGGCCATTGTACCTAAATCAGAGGGACCACAGGAATGGACAGTAGGAGGTTAATTCAGAGGGATAATAGGGAGCGAGGCAGCCATTGGAAGGACTTTGATTCCCACACTGAGTAAATCAAGAAACTTGAAAGATTTTGAGCAGAGAGTTGAGACACGACCTGATCGCTCTGGCTGGCATGTTGAGTATAATCTACAGCAAAGCAAGGGCGGAAGCAGGTTAGTAAGACATTATTGCAATAACCTGGCACAGATATTGGCGATTCGGACCAGGGCGGGTTTACGTTCCTCTGCACCCCCAGCAGCTGGTGACCAGAGGACACAAATAAATGTTAAATAAATACATGATTGGATGGGTGGACAGGAGAAAATGTTCTGATATGAGAGTCAAAACAACCAGATTTGACTATAGGGACTAGACTAGACTATAGGGACACAGTCAAGTCTTGCCTATGTCCCTCGAATCCATTTTCCCTAGAATCCTGTCTTCAGCCTATGGATGAGAATTACAGCTGCTTCTTCTTCTTCTTCTTTTTTTTTTTTTCTGATTTTATTTTTTGGTGAAAATATACACAGCAAAACCCACTCGCACTCCATGGTTTCTAGGCATGATCATCAGTGACATTGGCTATATTCTTCCCATTGTGTCAACATTTTTGTTATTGCTGGTCTACTTATTTCACCTCTATTGCCTTAAACTCCCTGCCCCCGACCTTCTTTTCTCATCTGTGCTTTAAAACAGCCGTTGACCACTTGGTCTTATGTAGATAATTTCTTTTAAAGGAAGCAATACTCAAGGGTGACAATCTTTACTTGTTAAGCTAAAATGTTACTTAGTTTAAAGGTGACTTCAGACGGTAGTCTCAGTTCAAGGTTTGAAGAGTAACTCAGGGCCATAGTCTCGAGGACCTCTCCAGCTGCAATATGTCCAATAAGTCTGGATTCTTTAAGAATTTGAAGTTCAGAGAACTACATCTCTTAAATCGTGGATAAGAGTGGCCACTCAGCTGGACACAAGAGACCGCACATTGCATGATTCCATTTATATGAATGGTCAGAATAGGCAAATCCATCCAGACAGAAAGCAGGTTGTGGTTGCCAGGGGATAGGGGGAGGGGAGACTTTGAAGTGACTGCTAATAGGTATAGGGTTTCTTCGGGGTGATGACCATGTTCTGGAATCAGAGAATGGTGATGGTTGTACAGCTTAGTGAATATACTAAAACCCCTGAATTGTACACTTTAAAAGGGAGAATGTTATGGTCTGTGAATTATATATTAATTTAAAAAAATGTTAATTGACAAACTGTCACAGTGAAGCGGATCCTAAGGAGACATGATGATTAAAAGTGATTATGGGGTCCTAGATGGAATCCTGGAACCAAAAGGATGTTAGGTAACAGCCAAGGAAATGTGAATAAAGCATTCACTTTAGTTAATAATGATGTATCAATATACGTTCATTAATTATAATCAATATACTACATTAACTGTGAGAGGTAAATAAAAGGAGAAGCTGGGTATGGAGTAAACAAAGCTGTATTATACTACATAATTTTTCTGTAAAACTAAAACTCTTCTAAAACAAAAAGTTTATTAAAAAAAATAAAAATGTAGCCAGCTCAGACCTGAGAAATGGAAGAAAAAGGCTCTGTGATTTATCAGGCAGGAAGCAGAGAGTACACCCACCCCCAGAGCTGTGCCCACCCTGAAGATGTGAGGCTCCATGGAGTAAGCCTGTCTCAGCCATTCGTCCAGAATCCATTCTCAGAGCTGAGCCTTTCTGTGTGTGCCCTGGGCAGTAAACGGATTTTTTTTTTTTTTAATAATAATGATAAGGTAAGAAAAGCTTGATACAAAAAGTATTCTAAATGACTATAACTAATGTCCTCTGGGCTGTTGGGTGGGTAATCTGGGCCCCTTCTGTGTTCAGCAAATGTGATTACAGCAGGGCCGGTATTGGCCAGTCTCTGAGCTCCCAGCCCCCTAAGCCGCTGCCTGCCCTAACCATATTAGTGGCACCCAGGCCATCCATCAGACTAACAGGGGGTCTGGGATTGGACCTGGCCCTCCCGCAAGCAGCTGGGCCCTACAGTCCGGAGATGTCAGGCTCCTATTTCTCTCTGATCAAGGATGTGGCTATGGAACCAATCTGCCTTGTCTTACTTGCCCCTTTCTCCTGCCAGCCTCAGCCATCCCCACTGCTTGGTTGGGTTTGGGGAGGGAGGGTGCTCCTTGGTTCCTGTAGACAGACCAAAGCTGTCTGGGATGAGAGGCTGTGCTTCTAGCCACCATCTGCCTCCCACCTCCAATTCAGCAGGTGCCCTCTCTTCTGCCCCTGCCATCAACTCTCCCAGTCTCCCTGGCCCAAGCTTGTCAAAAATAGAACTAACTGGCAGCATGAGCTGAGAGTTGAAGGGGCAGGGGGTCTTGTTTACCTAACACCATGATAGTTGCTACAAAGGTCAAGGACCATCTGCCAGGCAGCGGGTGCCAGCAAACCAGCTGCCTTCATGGCATGGGCACCAAACATTAGTGAGGGGCAGGTGGACAAACCAAGAAATGGCCCTGGTGCCCTGGTCTGCTACGCATGAACACACACACACACACACACACACTCAAGGCCCAGAACTGATGGGATAGGCTGTGGGTAACTCATTCACTGCCGTGATCTATGGCAATTATTGAGTTCTGTGTTGGCATCTCCCTGCCATTTACCATACTCATAAGCCTCATCCTTGCTCCCTTACTCAGGGAACTCCTTTTAATATTAGACTCAATACAACAGAATTAAGAAGCTTAATCTGCCATCACCGGGGGAGAAATAACCAGGCAGTAGGTATAACACAGAAACCCTGGTGGTATAGTGGAAAAAAAAAAACAAACTTTTTTTTTTAGGTATAACACAGAAACCCTAGTGGTATAGTGGTTAAGTGCTATGGCTGCTAACCAAAAGATCGGCAGTTTGAATCCACCAGGCACTCCTTGGAAATTCTGTGGGGCAGTTCTACTCTGCTCTCTAGGGTCGCTATGAGTTGGAATTGATTCAACGGCAACAGGTTTGATTTGGTTTTTTGTTTAGGTATAAGGCATTTTAAATCTGAACAAAACAAGTCAAGAGCACTTTAGCTTTGGGGACAAACCTCAAACAATCAAGAGTTGCCTCTGCAGGATCCCAGATAGCCTGTCTCCCAATTCTGTTCCCTGCTCTAGTCACTGTGGGAGGGCTACTTAGACAGGTGGGTAAGGGTGAAGCAATGACGAGAACAGACCCTGGAGCATCCTGAGGGCAGGTGAAGGCCAGCTTGAGAGTTGAGTACAGTGGGCCTCTCCTAGCCTCAGTGCTTCCACCAGACAAATGGGTAGGCCATCTGTTATGGATTGAATTGTGTCCCCCCAAATTGTGTGTCAACTTGACTAGGCCATGATTCCCAGTATTGTGTGACTGTCCACCATTTTGTCATCTGATATGATTTTCCTATGTGTTATAAATTCTATCTCTATGATGTTAATGAGGTAAGATTAGAGGCAATTATGTTAATGAGGCAGGACTCAATCTATAAGACCAGATTGTATCTTGAGTCAATCTCTTCTGAAATATAAAAGCGAAAAGCAAGCAGAGAGACAGGGGGAACTCATACCACCAAAAATGTAGTGCCAGGAGGAAAGCATGTCCTTTGGACCCGGTCTCCCTGCACTGAGAAGTTCCTAGACCAGGAGAAGACTGATAATAAGGACCTTTCTCCAGAGCTGATAGAGAAAGCCTTCCTCTGGAGCTGGCACCCTGAATTTGGACTTCTAGCCTCCTAGACTGTGAGAGAATAAATTTCTGTTTGCTACAGCCATCCATTAGTGGTATTTCTGTTATAGCAGCTCTAGATAACTAAGGCACCATGCCAACCTGACCCTAAGAGGAAAAACTGGCTTTAAAGAATTTAAAAATGAATTGCCAATGTGTCTTCCCTAGAAGTCCACACTTCTCAGGCCTTCAACTGTGGGGTCAGGGAAGCCAGGAAGAGGAACGATGTCCCAGCAGGAACAATCCCCTTCCTCAGAGAGATTTCCACATAGGTAGGCTGGACTGAAGATCACATCGCCCAGAAAAACAGACCCTGTGTTGCCAGCAAGGGTAGGCTCTGTCTAACAGAACATACAAGTGTGGCTTCCTGCTCTGAAGGAAGTAGTTAAAGGTGGAACACGGGCTCACAGGAGTGTGCCTACATGTGTGAGTGCATTCTAGGAGAGGCTTGGTGTTGGTCCCTCAGGTGCCCAGAAACACTGGCAACTTTAGAGAGAAGGGACTAGGGAGAAGGTTTGGAGAGGGCTTGCCCCAGCCATATGACTTTGACAAGCCACCTCCCTTTTCTGAACCTATTTCTAATCTGTACGCGATCAAATTAGATTCCTGATTTTTCAACCCTTCTTGTGCATCAGACTCAGAGCCCCTGTGGTGCTGTGGTTAAGCATTTGGCTGCTAACCAAAAAGTCGACAGTTCAAATCCACCATCCACTCCTTGGAAATCCTATGGGGCAGTTCTACTCTGTCCTATAGGGTCGCTATGAGTCGGAATTGACTCGATGGCAAGGGGTTTTGTTTGGTTATTGGTTGTGCATTAGAATCACTTGGAAAGCTTTACTGGAAATAGAAATACCATACACTTTAGCAAGCCCACTCCTAGGAATATACTCTAGAGAAATAAGAGCCATCACACAAATAGACATATGCATACCCATGCTCACTGAAGCACTATTCACAATAGCAAAAAGATGGAAACAACCTAAATGCTCATCAACAGATGAATGGATAAACAAATTACGGTATACACACAATGGAATACTACACAACAATAAAAAGCAATGATGAATCCACAAAACATCTCACAACATGGATGAATCTGGAGGGCGTTATGCTGAGTGAAATAAATCAGTCACAAAAGGACAAATATTGTATGAGAGCCCTATAAAAATAACTCAATATAAGGTTTACACATAGAAAAAAAACCATTCTTTGATGGTTGTGAGAGTAGGGGGGTAACAGGAGGGGCGATCACTAGTATCTAGTAACTAGATATACTAGTATCACTAGTATACCTGGGGGTAGAAATGCAAATTCTCAGCAGGGGTTCAAACTGGAATGAACCGTTCGACGCTTTGTTTTCTGCCCTGGCCAAACTTTAGAATCACCTGGTGAGTTCTAAAACATACTGGTGGCCTAGTAAACAAGTTGATACTAGTAAACAAGCATCAACTTTGGTGAAGGGTAAGACAACACGAATTATAGGAGAAGTCAGCACAACTGGACCAAAGCAAAAGCATAGAAGTTTCCTAGACACTTCCAAACACTTTGAAGGACCGCGTAGCTGGGGCTGGGGGCTAGGGAACATAGCCCGTGAGGGCAATTGGCATAACACAGTTCATTAAGAAAATGTTCCATATCCGACTTTGGTGAGTGGTGCCTGGGGTCTTAAAAGCCTTCGAGCAGCAATATAAGACACATCTATACTGGTCGCATCATATTGGGGGCAAAGGAGGATGAAGAAAACCAATGACCCAAGGAAAACATTAGCCCAAAGGACTAAAGGACCACATGAACTAAAGACTCCATCAGCCTGAGACAAGAAGAACTAGATGGTGCCTGGCTACCACCACCAACTTCTCTGACAGGGATCAATGCAAAGAGTCCCGGACAGAATGGGAGAAAAATGTAGAACAGAATTCAAATCCGTGAAAAAAGACCAGGTTTACTGGTCTGACAGACTGCAGGAATCCCTGAGACTATGGCCCCTGGATATTCCGCTACCTCAGAACTGAAACCACTCGCATTGCTCGCTTTTCAGACAAGGATTAGACAGGCCTACAAAACAAAAAAGAACACATGTGAGGAATACGCTTCTTAGTTCAATCAAATATACGAGACCAAATGGGCAACTCCTGCCCAAAAGCAAGGACAGAGGGCAGGAAGGGACAGGAACTGGACAAATGGACTCAGGGAACCCAGGGTGGAAAGCAGGAGCATACTGTCACATTGTAGGGATTGCAACGAATGTCACAAAACAATATGTGCATAAATTTTTGAATGAGAAATTAACTTGAGCTATAAACTTTGAACTGAAGAATAATAAAATTTTTTTTAAAAAAATGAAACCCTTGGAAAGCTTTAAAAAATATAGTTGCCTGAGCCCCAACCCCCAGAGATCTTGAGTAGTCTGGTAGTTTTTATGTTGCTATGACGCTGGGGTGGAAACCCTGGTGGCACAGTGGTTAAGTGCTACAGCTGCTAACCAAAGGGTCAGCAGTTCAAATCTGCCAGGCGCTCCTTGGAAACTCTATGGGGTAGTTCTACTCTGTTCTATAGGGTCGTTGTGAGTCGGAATCGACTTGATGGCACTGGGTTTTTTTTTTTTTTTATGTCTGGGATGGGGGCTGAGAATTTGCATTTCTAACAAGTTCCAAAGTGATACTGATGCTTCTGGTCAGGCACCACACTTAGAGAACCACTGCCTTAGAGAACCAATGCTCCTCGAAGCATGGTCCCTGGAATAGCAGCAACAGCATCACCTGGAAGCTTGTTGGAAATGCAAACTAATGTACCTTATTACAAACTATAAAACTATATGTCCTTATCTGATGAAGAGGAAGATGGCAGGATAACGGAACTGCAGAGAGGAAAGGAGGGGTCTTGAGTGAGAGGAGGGAGACCCCAACTGGAGTTACCACTGCACTGGTGTGTGATGGAGACGTCCAACTGAGATTTGTTCTTCTTTCCCCTTATGGAAAGTTTTATAAGAGCTCTCTGTCCCATTTTTACTCAGGTGGTAGATTTACGTAGATCACTGGCTCAGCGCCCTTACCCTCCACCCCCAATAATCCATCCTGTCCAAGTTCATCATCTTGGAAAAGAATATGTGATTTGAATGACTTCCTGAAGACGTCAGGGCAAGAGTTTTATGTACCTTTGGTCCAGAGCATTCTATACTGGAGGTCTATATGGAAAGGTTGGCAAGTAGAGCATGCTATGTAAACCCTGGTCCCATGTGCTCTAGGCTTGGAAGGCCAGCCCTCTTGCTTGGCCTGCTGCCTTATTTCTACCCAAAGCACCTCCTTAGCCACTGAGCTGCATAAATGCTCTAAGGCATCAAGAGGAGGTAGCCCAGGCCAGTTAGGAGTGCCCTAGGCTGGGAGTAAAGAGTCCTGGTCCTGCCTTGGACTCAACTCCAATTTACGGTGACCCTGGTCCAGCCACCTACTCTCTCTAGGTCTTAATTTCTGTCTCCATAAAATAGGAAAAGTAATCCTAGCTGGTTTCCCTCCAATGGAATTGCAAGGCATCTCGTTTAAAAACTGTCCTTTACGTTAAGACAGAGAATGATACTGGTGAAGAGTGAGCTTCTTGGCTAAAGTAGACACATGAGACTCTATGGGCAGCTCCTGTCTGGAGGTAAGGTGAGAAGGCAAAGGGCGAAAGGAACTGGTTGAATGGACACAGGGAATACAGGGTGGAGAGGAGGAGTGTGCTGTCTCATTAGGGGGAGAGCAGCTAGGAGTACATAGCAAGGTGTGTATAAGTTTTTGTATGAGAGACTGAATTGATTTGTAAACTTTCACTTAAAGCAGAATTTAAAAAAAGAAAACTTGAGAAGTAAAATGGTCACCTACCATCTAGTTTCAATAATTATTAAAGTTTTTTCATATGTGCTTTAAAAAAAAAAAAAAACTGTCCTTTACCTGACAGAGACTGGAGAAACCCTGAGAGTATGGCCCCCAGACACCCTTTTAGCTCAGTAATGAAGTCACTCCTGAGACTCACCCTTCAACCAAAGGTTGGACAGGTCCGTGAAACAAAACGAGACTAAAGGGGCACACCTGCTCTGGGGCAAGGACTAGAAGGCAGGAGGGGACAGGAAAGCTGGTAATACGGAACCCAAGGTGGAAAATGGAAAGTGCTGGCATGTCGTGGGGTTGTTAACCAATGCCATAGAACAATGTGTGTGCTGTTTAATGAGAAGCTAGATTGTTCTGTAAACCTTCATCTAACGTACAATAAAATTAAAAAAAAAAAAAAACCGTCCTTTACTTGAGGCTCTCCTCTCCAGTTCCTATTGGGTTTTCTATATTTGAAGGAGAAAGAACCAGTACGTAGGGGTAGACATCATATATGTCTCATTTGGTGTGTGTATACATGGTGCCCTGAAGTTCCATTCCTACTATCTTCACTCTGTGGAACAAAACTTGACAGTTTTTGGCATAACCTAACATAAACATCCTAGTGAGTATAGGGGCTTATCCCAAATGTGGTTCCATTATGCAACCTGCTCTGAGAACTGCCAGAAGGGCCTGCTGCAGACTGCTTTAAATCAAGGCTTCAAATCAGTTCTTCCTGTTCTAGTCATGGCCAAGAAAGTAAAATCAGAACAGACCCAAATTTTCAAAATTTGAGTGACCTGGAATGACAACCAGAACAGGAAAAATTATAGATGGAAGCCCTGGGGAAACTTAATCTCCCTTTTAGAAAACAAAGGCAGTGTACAAATTGCACAGTAACCAAACCTCTTGCCCGTCAGATTTTGAACCGAGTCGGACACATCGGTGCCCAGCTCAAAGATAGCGGCCAACCTCAGGGCTTTAAATGTGTGTCACTTTCCACAGTTCTGCCAATAATCCAGTCTCATGCATCAAGCTCCCAAAAGGGCTCACTGTGCCTCTTCCGAATCTCCCATTCCAGGGTTTTAACCTGTAATTTTTCCCATTCTGGTTATCATTCTGGATCACCCAAATTTTAAACATTTGGGTCCATTCTGGTTTTGCTTCATCAGCCATGCCTGAACCAGTCCAAACTGGTTCAAAGCCCTATTTTAAATAGCCTCATTGATGGCAAATCTTCATCCAAGGAGGGTGGATGTGTCTGTTGGAAACCACCCAGAGCTCTCCAGAGCCAAGAATGGTGAATAGAATTAGAGATTAAGCCTGGGAAATACCGTTTTTCATCTAAAACAAGGTGCAACTATAATTAAATTGATTTAGAGGTTGATCTGAATGGTCTCTAATGTCTCTTCCAGCTCCAACACGCTGTGATTTTCTTGTATAAATAGAAAATGGATTCTTAAGGCAAACGTAAAACATTCCACAGGTGTTTTGAATTACGTAACTTCAAAGGAATCTGTAGAAAATTAATCCTTCCAAGGCAACTACTTTAAAGGGTAATTCTCCTTAAGATACGTACCTTATTTCACAGATTCAGAGCCATACTTTTTTTTTTTCACATTGTATCTCTGAAATCAGGATTCAAAAGACAATTGGTGGAGGGTCATCATTTAGATGGCAGCATTTTTTCTTTCTTAGTAGTACGTAAAATAATGATGTGTCTTTCAACCAATGGCATCTTAGATTCAATGAAATACAGTAAATCCCAAAATGTTTTTATTTTACTTCTAGTACCAGTGGTTTTAGAGTTACGTTTCTTGTTTTATTTTTTTCACTTCTCAGATCTTGATTCTCAACTTTGGCAGCACATTATAAACACCTGAGGAGCTTTTAAAACTCTTCACGCTCAGGCTACACCCCAGACCAATTAAATCCAGGTCTCTGGTTATAGGATTCAGGCAATAGTAGTTTTTAAAGCTCTCTAGGTGCAACGTCTACCACACCTTAGAGTCATCATGACTACCTTGTAATCCTGTGGGAATCCAGTCTTACGGGAAGCCAACATCACAGCAGGTAGACCAGAAAAATTGAAAGATCTTATGAATATTGTTGAGCTCCTGGACTGAGCCGTGCCTGAAGTCTTCCATCACCTCTGCACTTTATTACTTTATGGAGCAGTAAAGCTTCTTCATTGTTTAATCTGGTTTGACTTGAGTGTTCTCTTCCTTGCAACACACAATGTGGTACCAGCGGTGGTTTTTAAAATCACAGCCCTTAAATATACAGCTGACTGAGCTGAGAATATAAAGGGGAGGGCAACGAAGGGTCTGCTACTCGGGGTCAAGAGGTTCATAATCCTTGTTCTGAGGTAGCAACAGAGCTGATTAAAGTTTTTATCTTAAAACTCAGATCATGTATTTTCCAAGGCTTCAATGTTCTAAAATTTGATAGGGCAAATTCAAGAACTTAAGCCTCCAGGAAGACTTCAAACTGGCCCACCTTAAAACATGTAAAGAAGAAAATACAGATTTGCTAAGAGAGGACCTTTTTAGCTTGTGGTCTACAATGTAAATTCCTCCCCGGAGGTCTGGAAATTAACACCTTTGCAGAGTTGGAGAAGCCACATTCTCCACGTCAAGCTCAATTTCCTGTAAGTAGAGGCAGAAAGTAAGAAATACAGCAGAAGACAGAAGTCGTATTCCCCAGATCTTTCTCAAGTACACCTGTTGAGTATTGTCTGCCAAAGAAAAGGATTTATCACTCCCCTAGCTAGAAGCCATAGAGAACAGAACCGAGGGCCGTGGACAATAGTGGACAGGAATTAAGCAGGGAGTCCTTGCTATTCCTGCCCAGCTGCTTTGTCATATGAGCTGTGGGCCAGGAACTACTCTTGGCTCTCCCCCACCCTCCATTTTCCACAAGGACATGTGTATTGAAGTTATCCTAATCTTTCCCACCATTGTAAAATGAGTATGTTGGAGGTAGCTGGTTAATGCATCGCTAGGTCACCGGATCATGAGGCTCTAGATCTGGGCCTGATGGAGAAGACTGACATCACTCACAGAACTGATCTTAGAGCCCGACACAGAAACCGGATGATGCTGTGTTGTTTTCCCTTTGAGGAAGGAATGAACGGTTTCCTATAGCCTGAGCATTTGTAAAAGCACAGGTACAGAAACAAGGATACGTATGAAAAGGGTGAACGCCTTCTTCCTCCCTTCTTCCCAGGACCTGAATTCCCCAGCTATGCATCTGGAGCGGGAACCACCCACCTGCAAGCCCCAGTGGCTGCATCCTCTGGCTACAGGGATTGATTTTAAGGTGGGCAATTACTGTTGCTGGTGAGACCTGAGAAGACGTTTGCTGGTGGCTTTGGGGAGACAGAGTGTTGTCTTTCTTTTAAGAGAGCCACCAAAAGATTCTCTCTCTCTCATTCTGCCTCTCTCTTTCTCTCAGACGAAAAGTGTTGCTAAGAATGTGGAGAAACTAGAGAGCTTAAACATTGTTGGTGAGAATGTAAAATGATGCAGCCACTTTGGAAAATATTTTGGCAGCTTTTTAAATGTTTAACACAGAGTTACCACAAAACCAGTTGCGTCAAGTCTACCCCAGTGCATAGCAACCCTGTGTCTGTCAGAGCAGAGCTGTGTTCTTCAGGGTTTTCAATGACTGAGTTTTTGCAGGTAGGTCACCAGACCTTTCTTCCAGGGCCCTTCAGGTGAACTCAAACCTCTACCTTTCAGTTAGCAGCCAAGTGCATTAAACATTTATACTACCCAGAGACTCCAGAGTTACCATATGACCCAAAAATTTTACTCTTAAGTATCTACCCAAGAGAAATGAAAGAATATGTCCACACATGACTTATTCCTAACAGTACTATTCACAATAGCCAAAAAGCGGAAACAACCCAAATGCCCATTGACTGCTGAATAAACAAAATAATGATGTTGTTGCTAGTGTCATTGAGTTAGTTTCGATTCATAGCGATTCCACGTACAACAGAACGAAACACTGCCCGGTCCTAGGCCATCCTCACAATCGTTGTTACGCTCGAGCCCATTGTTGCGGCCACTGTGTCAATTCATCTCGTTGAGGGTCTTCCACTTTTTCATCAGCCTTTACTACTTTACTAACCATGATGTCCTTCAGCAGGGACTGGTCCCTCCTGAAAACATGTCCAAAGTAAGTGAGACAAAGTCCTGCCATCCTTGCTTCTAAGATGCATTCTGGATGTACTTCTTCCAAGACAGATTTGTTCATTTTTCTGGATGTCCATGGATATTCAATATTTTTCCCCAACACCATAATTCAAAGGCATCAGTTCTTCTTTAGTCTTCCTTAGTCATTGTCCAGCTCTCAGGTGCACATGAGGCGATTGAAAACACCATGGCTTGGGTCTGGTGCACCTTAGTCCTTAAAGTGACATCTTTGCTTTTTAACACTTTAAAGAGGTCTTTTGCAGCAGACAATAAATAATAATAAGTAATAAAGTACCAGTTCATGCTATAACATGTATGAACTTCCAAAACATTATGCTCAGTAAATCAGCGATAAAGGACCACATATTGTATGATTCCATTATTAAATGAAATGTCCAGAATGGGCAAATCCCTAGAATCAGAAAGTAGAGTAATGATTGCCTATATCTGGGGGACAGGGAGGCTGGGGGTGATGGCTAAGGGCTCCGGGTTTCTTTATAGAGTAATGAAAATGTTCTAAAGTTAGATTGTGGTCATGGTTACACAACCCTTTAAATACAGTAAAAAGGATTGAACTGTACACTCAAAAGGAGTGAATTTTACGGTATGTAAATTACACACCAATAAAGCAAAGGAGGAGGAGTAGACTTCTGCTGTGTAGAGTTGTCAAGCTCTGTCAAGTAAAGCCATCCTGGAGACAGTGGGCACATCTTCAACCACAGGAGCCTGTGCTGTGAGTTCACATTCACACAGAACTAGCTTGGCTTCCAAGGTATATTGATTAAATACAGAATCTGATTTTATTTCAGTAGCCTGCAGCATTGGACAAGATTGGCCACAGCTTCCCAGAGGGAGAAAGGAGTCTCTTTTGGAGTAAGCTTCTGAGACAGGTAAGATTGGGGAAAGAATTTGGCAAAAGGAAAGGATATGGCTACAGTATCCATGGTTTCCAACCAGAAAATGGAGCCCAAACAAACGTGCTCAGAGGACAATGGGACAAATTATATGAAAGGAAGCCTACTCAGCTATTCCCAAACTCCAGTAACCTTCTGTCTGAGGGTTCAAGGAGGAAAATCTAGGGTTTGTGGCTGGCCTGCTTCTAAAAGAGTTTGGCTCCGAGGCCAGGATGTGGGGCTGCAGTCCCCGTACAACGAACGGCATCATCCAAACAGGCAGGGAACTCACATGGGAATCAGCCTGTCAGAGAAGCAAGGGCTGGGCTACCTACATTCCAAACACATGAAGCCCATCCTCATCCATCTTCACACCTGAGAGAGAGAAAGTAACAAGCATCTTGATGCGTATTCTTCTACAATCTGGTTATGAGGATATTAAGCAAGAAAGACGCCCCAAGGGAATGTGTATGCTTTTTTCATAGAGGGAACTGTGAGTAAATAGCTGGAATTTATCTTGAGGGAGATAATAGAAGCACTTTTTTTAAATGTTGGGGGGAAAAGAAAACGGGATTTTTCCCCAAAGCGTTAAAGCCCTTCCAGGTTTAGATCATGTTTCTCATTAATGAGCCTCCCAATCAGATTCATCTCAGGTCCAGGGGACAAGAAAGGATCTGCCTGGTCGGTGGTTTCAACTCAAGTCAAAACGAGCCACCCCAAACCGGGCCTCCATTTCAGCACAAGTCAAAGCCTCCTGGAGGGTAGCCCAAGGGCATTTGCTCCTCAGGAACACTAGAAAATTCTTGCAGCTGTCTCAGTTTGTCTGCTGGAATCTCTATATATCATGACTATCTTGGTGAGGGACACTGGCCCCTTTGTCCACACAAATGTAAATACTGAATGTATTGACTTTACTGACCTATTTGTGTAAGAACTAGCTTTGCCGGTTGAGACAGAAAGTCAATGGGATAATAGATATGAAAGCACTTTGTGAACCAAGAGGCACTAGCTGGGGTGCAGGAGAGGTGACTGGGGCAAGAATTTATTCAATGCATTTGAGTGCCATGTACTTTCTGTTCAGTTATTTTATTAAATCCTTAAAAATCTCCATGAGGAAGGCATTTCCACTTATATATGGAGAAACCTGTTGTGCTTAGGATTCTGGCTCATAGCAACCCTATGAACAACAGACAAAATGCTGCCCAGTCCTGTGCCATCCTCACAACCACTGCTATGTTTGAGCCTGTTGTTGTTACCACTGTGTCAGTCCATCTCGTTAGGGTCTTCCTTTTTTTCACTGACCCTTTATTTTACCAAGTGTGATGTCCTTCTCCAGGGACTGGTCCCTCCTGGTAATACATCCAAAGTATGTAAGACAAAGTCTTGCCATCCTCGGAGAAAATGACACCCATAAATTTAACACATGTCTGACCCCATCTGTAAGTGGCAGAGTCAGGATTTGAACCCCAGGTCTCATTTGGAGATCGAAGCTCAGAGAAGTTGCCACATCCATACATAGCTGGCTTCCTATGCTGGTCGTGGAGACTGAAAGTCCTCATGGGGCCAGGGCTGGGGCTGGAGTCTTCAGCTCTGATGGTGTTGCTTAGTATGCAGAAATACCCTCCATGAGGCTGTCGCCACAGTCCTGGTACCTCTGACCTTGTCATTTAGAAATCCCTTTGACTGCTTCTTCCCCTCTTCCAGCAGTGGAGTTCTTAAGTCAATGGCCCCTTCCCCTGGGTGGGTGGGTGGTGGGGGTTCTTGTTCCCAGATTAGTCATCATCTCTTTTTTGATGTTGGCATATTCTTATCCTGGCTTAGCAGTTAACTTCTCTGAGTTTCAATCTCCAAATTAGAAACCTGGGCCAGATGGGTGATTTTCAAACTTGTTTCACCGTGACTTACGGTAAGAAATGTATTTTCTTTTACAACCTGACTCATATGTAAATATCTACAGTGTATGTATAAACCCTGGTGGCATAGTAGTTAAGCGCTACGGCTGCTAACCAAGAGGTCAGCAGTTCAAATCCGCCAAGTGGTCCTTGGAAACTCCATTGGGCAGTTCTACTCTGTCCTATAGGGTCACTATGAGTGGGAATCAACTTGACAGCAGTGGGTTTGGTTTGTTTTTTTTTTTTATGTGTGTATTGTGTATATACGCACACACATATTGTCCTTGTTAGTTGCCATTGTTAGTTGGCTCCAACTAATGGTGACTTTATGTATACCAGACCAAAACCAAGCCCATTGTCAAGTCAATTCCAACTCATAGCAACCCTATATGACAGGATAGAACTGCCTCTATAGGATTTCCAAGGCTGTAATCTTTACAAGACTGCCACATCTTCCTCTCAAGGAGCGGCTGGTGGGTTTGAACCACTGACCTTTTGGTTAGCAGTCAAGCACTTTAACCACAGTATAACACAAAAAACTATTGCTCAGTCCTGCACAATCTTCATGATCATTGGTATGTTTGAGTCCATTGTTGCAGATATATACCGGTGTGCATAATTTAACGTCCGTTCAGGCAACATCCGACCACATGTACGTTCAGGGTTCCATAAGATTATAACGGCGTTCAGAAATCCCTGCTGGAGAACAGGATGTAGTAGATGTGCTTTGCTAAGTATGGAGATCAATCTGTCTCTCACTAGCTCTCTGGATCTCGAGTCCACCTCGGCCACAGGATGGCATGTGGCATGTACCCATTCACAGCTGCCTGTCCCACTGCACTCACCTCAGTCAGGGACCATGCAGATGCCACCAGAGCCACCGAAGGGAATGCCTCGCTGAGGCTGCTGCTGCACTTGGCCTGGGTGGCCTGCGCATGGTGTCCAGGCTCAAGGCCATGGCTCCTCCCGCGGTGGCAGCAATCAAATGGTCCAGACCGTGGCAGTGGAGGAGGAAGAGCAGGAAAAGCTGCCAGGGGAGGAGGCAGAGGAGGTAGTGATGGAAGGGCAGGAGGGGCTGGAAGAGGTTAGGCTTTAACCTTTCAGGGGGTTGGGGAAAGCAGGCAGGGAGGAAGGAAGGAAAAGGGGTGCTCCATGGCAGACAGGTCAGGGACCAACTGGCAACCACACAGGAACAGCGGCAGCAGAGCCAAAGTTTTCATGCGGTTCTTTGGCTTGGTGGCAGCAGCACAGGTCCCGGGCCCTCCTGGTGGCTGTCCTGCATGCTTCCATCCTGTATATAACATGGTATCCTCACAACATCCAATCACATAACGTCCTATTTCACAGACCCTATCGCAGACGTTAAGCATTGCACACCTGGTGGCACAGTGGTTAAGAGCTCGCCTGCTAAGCAAAATATGTTGGCAGTTGGAATCCACCAGCCAATCCTTGAAAATCCTATGGGGCAGTTCTACTCTGTCCTGTAGGGTGGCTATGAGTCAGAATCGACTCCATGGCAATAGGTTTATAGTTAGATTATATGTAATGTGTGTACATTTCATAAACAAAGCTTGTCTTTACTAAATGTGATGCACTCTATTTTCTATGTTATTCTTTTTTTTTTTAATGCTGGTCACAGCCCATTAATTGATGTCAGTATCCTAATGGGTCATGACCCACCGTTTGAAAACTCCGTTTTAGATGCTCTCTGATGACCGCTCCAGCCGTGACACTTGATGACTCTTTATCTAGCCTTCTCCTGCCAGTGGCCTATCTAGGGTATTGCAGGGACCCTGGGGGCATGGCATCACTGAGCAGTTTCCATTAACCCGTTACAGCCCAGTGTCCTTCCTCAAGCACGGTAACGTGTTAGTAAAAAATTAACGAGCTTGATTGTGTTTCTGAGCTGATATTAAGGTAAAGTTATCTAAAAGAGGGGCATCAGATGTATGGACAGGAGCGCAATTTCAGGGCTTGCCATAGGTGCCACTGGCTGTACCAGGTTAATAGAAACTGCTCAGGGGCACCGCCCACCCAGGTCTGGTGCAATACCTGCCATACCTGCCATACCCTAGCTCTTTTGGGGACTGGTGAGCATCTTCTGCCTGCTACTGCTCTGAGCCTCTTCCCATCCCTGGAACGTTTCTCCTGAGAACCTGTTTCACATGTGTGCATGTTACCTTCATGAATCACTGAGGTTAAATGACTTACTCAAGGTCACAGCATTAGTAGCTCGAGTAAGGACTTTAACCTGCACAACCTGACCGCAGGCCCAGTGTTTTCCATGCTGCCCTCTGTTTGCTGAGCCAGGTATCCTGCAGTCAGTCAGCACCCCACATCCTGGAAAGACTACCCTCTGCCCCACCCACCCGGAGGCTCTTAAACCAAACTCGCTGCCATTGAGTTAATTCTGAGCTTTTCTCCTGGCCCTTCTGATCCCAGCTCTCCACACGTTTTAGCTGGCTTTTAGTACCTGCGTCCCAATCCAGCTCTGATGTCTGTGCACACCTGAGTCATGTAGGTGTTTTCAGACGTCTTTGCTGTTGTTGGGTGCCGTCAAGTCAATTCGGACTCATAGTGACCCTATGTGAGAGAGTTTCCTAGGCTGTAATCATTATGGGAGCAGATGGCCAGGTCCTTCTTCCACAGAGTGGCTGATGAGTTTGAACCAACAACACTTCAGTTAGCACCGGAGCACTTAACCATTGTGCCACCAGAGCTCCTTGTTTGGGGGATGAGGGACAGGTAAGTCAGCTCATTTTGTCCTGTCTTGTCCATTGGCATCTCTCTGATTTCTTATTCCCACAGGAGCAGATGTTCTGCTGTATGCTGGCTTTCATTTGACAAACTGGATATGTGTGATTAAAGCAGTATCTTTCTTCCACTCCCAAGACTGGAACTTTGACTTGTCCTGTCAAAGACCCTCCTGGACCTGTGATCTGTTAGCCAGGAGCCTCGTGGAGGCACTGAGCTAGGGGTGTCGGGAGGGGTATAGAAGGTCCACCCAAAACCCAACCCATTGCCATCGAGTTAATTCCAATTCATAGCAACCCATAAGGACAGAGTAGAACTGCCCCATAGGGTTTCTACGGAGTGGCTAGTGGGTTCAAACTGCCGACTTTTTGGTTAACAGCCGAGCTCTTAATCACTGAGCCACCAGGGCTCCATGAATGGTCCAACGCCTCCCTAAATACATAGGAACCCACCCTGGAGAGTGCCATTCAAAACTTACAGTGGTAGAGATGAGGCCCTCACCCCAGAGGTATATCAGTAAGCAAAGTTCTGGCTTGAGATTTCTAATGGCTATTAATTGTTGTGTGTAGGTTCAGGTAGAGAGGAAAGATGGAAAATGATAGCTAGATGGTAGTTGATGGGTGTTAAATAATAGTAGCTGGTAGATGGTAGGTAACTATAGATAGTAGAGAATAAAAAGTAGCTGATATATTGTGGCACATAGCCGATAATAGATAGTAGCAATGGTAGATCACAGATAACAAGTGGAAGATACCAGATAATGGTTGAGGATAATAGAAGCTGATAGTAGATAATAGTAGATAGTTGATAAGAGTAGCTAATAATGGATAATAGTAGCTGTGTGATAATAGTAGCTAATGGTGGCTAATAGTTGGTAAATGATAATAGTTGCTAATAGAGGGCAACGCTAATAGCAGATAATAGAGACTGGCTGGCTGTAGATGACAGCTGATAGCTCACAGGTAGTGACCTGAAAGATCACTAGGCTCAGAGCATCTCCTAGTTCCATCTGTTATTCTAAATGGCTTTAGGACACACTGGGACACCCTTATGTAAGCCTGTCTTGAAGTCTCTGCAGTCCAAAGCGTGACAGGGCAGTGGTTGGTAGGGGAGAGGATACTCAGCCCAGTAGTCACAAAACCTGACTTCCAGTTTAAGTGCCTCCTTTAACCAGCTGTAGGACCTTAAGCCCACCACTTGACCCTAGACTTCCTCCTGACTAAGCGGGGAGATGAGTTGTAATCCCAGCTCTGCCCACCCACCACTGGGAGTCCCTGAGTGACGCAAATGGTTAAGTGCTTGACTACTAACCAAAAGCTTGAAAGTTCAAGCCCAGCCAGAGGCACCTCACAAGAAAGGTCTGGCAATCTGTTTCCAAGACATCACAGCCTTGAAAACCTTATGGAGCACAGCTCTACTCGGACTCGATGGCAACTGGGCTTTGTTTGTTTTGTTTTTTTACCCGCCACAGAGGGCAAAATGAAGACAGACGGTAGCGGTAAACCCACTTGAGTAGGAGCCCAGGTGGCAAAGTGGCTAAGTGTTCAGCTGCTAACCAAAAAGGTGGCGATTCAGACCCACCCAGCAGCTCTGAGGGAGAAAAAACCCATAAAGATTACAGCCTGGAAAACCCCACGGGGTAGTTCTATTCTGTCTCAAGGGGTCACTACGAGTCAAAATTGACTCAACGGCACCTAACAACAACACGAACCCACTCGGCCATTGTGGAGTGAAGCTGGCAAGGCCCCTGCAGGAGGCAGGCCATTGGCCTAGTTTGTGGGCAGACAGGTTAACTGTTTCCTGCCCTGGCAGTCGGCAGGAGGCAAGCACGGGGCAGGGGCTGCATGTGGTTGCCAGGCCAGCCCGTCTGCAGGGGGCCAGTGGCACCCTTGGCTGGTCTTTCACAAACGCTCAGAACCTGACTGTTCTCCTCACACCATCCGGTGGTTTTTGGTTTTGCCCACGGCTGCCCTCCCTGTATCTAGAGTGAAATGCCAGTGCCCCACCAGGGCCTGAAACCAGTTCCTGTGGAGCCAACTCTGACTCATGGCGGCCCCACGTGTGTTAGAGTTGAACTGTGCTCCACAGGGTTTTCAATGGCTGATTTTTCAGAAGGAGATGACCAGGACTTTTTTCCAAAGTGCCTCTAGGTAGACTTGAACTTCCAGCCTTTCAGTTAGCAGTCAAGAGCATTAACCATTTGTACCAGCCAGGGACTCCCACCAGGGCCTACAAGGTTCTTTTGACCTAACACTTCTCAAGCTTTCTGGCCCCAGTCACACTCTCCTCCCCATCATTCACTCTGCATCAGTGACTTCTGCTGTCCTCAGACAATTCAAGCTCATTCCCGCTAGCCCTTTGCCCTTGATGTCCCTCTTCCTGGAACATTCTCTACTCCTGAGCTGTCTACATGGTTGGTTCCTTCTCACTATTCAGGCCTCTGCTCAACTGTCACCTCCTCTAAGAAGCCTTCCCTGACCACCATGGAGAAAGAATCTCCCTACCCCAGGTCACTTACTGTCACATCACTCTGTTTAAGTTCCTTTGTAGCACTTAATCCTTACCCAAAATTATCTTCTTTATTTACTCATTAGGTTGTTCAATATCTACTCCATTCAAATGGAACTTCCATAAAATCAGAGCTCTTGTTATCTCTTCAATAGTTTCCCCAGCACCTATAACAGTTTCTGGCACATAGCACAGTCTCAATTAATATTTGTTGAATGAACCCAGCGAATGGAAAAAAGGCCATCACATCTGCAACAAGAAGGTAGGTTTGAGACCAGACAGGCCAGGGATCAGAAAGCCGCTCTACTCAGACTGCAGTGAGAAGCTGGACAAGTTACTTAAACTCTCTCATTATCTTTAGTTCGCTCAGCTGCAAACATCAGGCTGACACTGACAGTGATGAACTTTACCTGCGCCCTGTGCTCCTGCAGATAGAGAAATCTCCCCACCCTCTCGTGTTTCCAGAAACGGCTAAACTCAAAGGACCATCCCGATCTCTATATTCCAAGATAAGACGCATCTCCCGCCCTCCTCATGATTCCTAGGAGACTCGCTGATGAAGCCCTGGTTTACCTGCCTTTAGAAACCCCAGGGCCTCTTCCTTTTCTCTGAGATGCTCCTCATTAATGAGCGTGCTCCGCATTGCAAACAGCCTGAATGAAATTATCTCCTTAATTGTACATTGTGTCTTTTACGGTACTTTTCACCTCACAGAGTTCATGCGAGGATTAAATGAAACAGCACGTGTGAAAACCGTCTTGCACAACACTTTCAGCGGAGTTTTTCCTTAGCGGAATTTGAATAGTCTCCAGTGATGCTCTAGATTGAGGCAGAGTGCTGGTCTACTCCTGGAGTCCTTCGGTGATGCAAATGATTAAGCTCTTGACTACTAGCCAAAAGGTTGGCAGTTTGAATCCACCCAGCGGCTCCTTGGGAGACAGGCCTGGGAATCTGCTTTCAAAAGTTCGCAGCCTTGAAAACCCTGTGGTGCACACTTCTACTCTGCACACACGAGGTCGCCGTGAGTCAGACTTGACTTGATGGCAACTGACGACATCATTGGTCTACTCACAGGTCAGAGAAAAACGAACCATAAAACATAATCATAACTGCTCAGGACTCCAACCCTATCACCTCGGCTCCCGCGAAAAAGAGGAGAGGAAAACGCCACCCTGCGTCTGTTATTTTCATATATGATGGGCATTCCTATGTAAATGCAATACGTCATATATACTACGATAATATCAGGGACCATTCTGATGTCAACTACACATTGTATGATCTAGGGATGGATTACCTAATAAGCAAGGTACGCACAGGCTTACTTGTGCTTACTTACTAATCCGTAGTGGACAATTCCAGCTGTTTTTCATCACATCAGAGAAAAACTTCTTGGAAGATGTATCTGACTCCTCCAATGCCACAAGGAGGAAGGAGACTCGAGGTCAACAGCACAAGGCTGACTCCCAGACAACCCTCCTCTCTCCGCCATCGTTACTAATTCTGACGCCAACTGTCTCTCCCACAGCACTCTCCAGTTCTCTATTGGGTTCGATAATTCATTGCAGTAGCCACACAGAACTCACGAACCATACTCATGATTATGGGGTTTATTAGGGAAGTAACAGTTACAATTCAGGCTCAGGAACACTCAGGATACAGTTCTTCCATTAGGATAGCCTCTCCCCAGCTGGGCTCATAGGCACGCCTCTTCCTGGCCCTCAGTCTGTACCCAAAGGCAATCAGCTTTCCCCCTCCATGGGCCAGGAAGCTTACCACGCCCCCTCCTGCCATGGGGTCTCTGCTGCTGGGTCTCTCCTTTCTTGGTGGTGAAACCCATGTGAAATTAATTGTGCACTATAGATTAGTAAGTAAACACAAGTAAGCTGGTGCATACCTTGCTTACTGGTTAATCTGCTCCTAACGAAAGCTCCCCTAATGAACACTATTTACTAATTATCATTATTCCCATTTTCCAAGTGAGAAAACAGTCTTAGAGAAGGTAAGTGATTTGTCCAAGGTCACGCAACTAATTAGCGGCATAGCTAGGCTTTGAACCCGGTCTAGCTGATCCCAGAGCTCATGTACTTCTCCTCCACACCATTGTCTTGCTAAATATGATTCATTTAGCAAGTATTTTAGGTGTCTGCTCTGCACTTAAAATAAAGGACTGCTTATACATATGTGGAGTCCTAGTGGCACAATGGTCAAGAGCTCAGCTGCTAACCAAAAGATCGGCAGTTCAAATCCACCAGCCGCTCCTTGGAAACCCTATGGGCAGTTCTACTCTGTCCTATAGGGTCACTATGAGTCAGAATCAACTCGACAGCAATAGCTTATACATATGTTGCCCTCAGAAAGCTACTGGTCTGCTTTCAGAGGTAATATTGAGACCTTGAGAACCATGAGGAGACCACACAAGACAGATTTAACAAGAGCTCAAGGGAGAGGTTAGGAGAAGGGCAAGGTCAAGGTGCACCGAGAAGGTTGGAAGTGCGCTGCTTTACATGTGAGCTCAATAAACAGAGGGGATGAATAAATGATTTCATCAATGTTTAAGGGATGAGGTGGGATTTAATTTGGCCTTTAACTACAACTCACCCCTACATCTTGGGTCCTTTCGTTGCCATACGGATGGGAGTGAGGAGTCATTCTGAGCTCTGTGGACCTCTCCCTTTGCGTGGCTTCCACCTGCCACCACTCCCAGGCGGCCTGGATTTGCCTTGCTGGTGAGAAAAGACCCTCAGTTAAGAGCCCTGATCCTTTTGCAGGCAGCAGTATTCCTTGCAGTTCCCCACGTGACTGTCTCCTAAGAGCTTCCCCCAATCTGCTGAAGATTTTAAGTTATGGAAATTAGGAAGCAGGCATATTTCTCAATTCCCTGTGTGGCACGATGGCCATTAACCAATTAATGGCTGGGCAGGTGCCAGCCAGTGCCAGGGTAATTATTAGATCATAATTGCTATATCATTACAAGGTAAATATAGGGTCGGACTGCCATCCACCCCAAAGAGGGCAACTGGGAATTCATTTTATTCCTATTAAGCATAATTATTCCCCAGTCACTGGGAAACTGTGATTTCCAATATAATTATAGAGTGTTTGCCAACTCCATCCACGAGGGATGGGATGCGCAGGCAGACGAGGAGGGGTGGCCTGGGGAGGTGTGGGGCGGCAGCTTAAACCTGACAGCAGCATCAAGGTTCAGAAGCTAAATCAGTTGGGGGTCTCTGAAGAAAAAAGAGCCAAGTAAGGGAAAGAAAGAAACACGTTTCATTGAGATTTAATAGAATCCTCTTTTCTGAATATCTGTTGTTGCTGTTGTTGTTAGCTGCTGTCGAGTTGGCCCTCAGCTCCTGGTGACACCAACTCATGGAGACCTCATGCACAATGGAACAAAATGCTACCTAATCCTGTGTCTTCCCCATGATCTGTTGATGTTCGGACCAATTAACGAGAAGGCCGACAGCGAGAGAAAGCCTTACCCTGGAGCTGACTCCCTGAATTTGGACTTTTAGCGTACTTTACTGTGAGGAAATAAATTTCTCTTTGTTAAAGTCATCCACTTGTGGTATTTCTGTTAAAGCAGCACTAGATAACTAAGACAACCACCAATGCCCCCCCAAAACCAGTAGCAAGCTATATAGGTCATCATCACCCCCAAATCTCCCTTAGACTGTCATATGTGCTTTCATTTCATCAAAAATTGTTGAGCAAGTATTACTCAGTGTCAAGTATTATGAATAGCACTGGAGGTACAAAGAGAAATGAAATGGAGCACCTGTTTTTGCAAGGCCAGGTAGTGGCAAGAAACATGCTATCTTCACACTTCATTTTACAGGTAAGGTAACTGAGGCCTGGAGTGAGGAAGGAATTAACTTGCCCAAGTTCAAAGCCCTGACCCCTGATGCCCTGTCATGTGTTTCCTTGTCGGCTACACCAGCTCAACCCTCTCCAAGAAAAAGAATTAACAATCCACAAAGCAGAAGGACATCTCCAATGCCAAAAGGCACCTTTTCACTTGCAGACCAAAAACTTTTAATGCTTCACTGGAGCTGCGCAGGTGTGACAATCAAGACATAAAGTTGATAAAGAACCGTAAATGCTGCTAGGTGAGATGGTTGAGAAGCAGCGTTCCCAGGCATGGAAAATGTAGAGCTTCTGATCTGGTACAATCAGGGCGATCCGAAGATACCACTTTTCATGCTAATGTATAATAATGCCATATATCACCTTTAGAAGGAACTTGATTCTAATAAACATTTACACCAAAACTATCTCCAATAAATCAAGTAACAAATCCCTGGTCTGAGACATGGTTTGTATCTGAGAATCTTGCTATTAAATCAAGTATTGTAATTTGCTTCAGAAATGTTTTGCCAAAAGGTTAAAATATACATACTCTTAGCTCGTCAATCTCATGGGTTGGAAGAAAAGCCCTTTTAATTTTTTATCTATAATTCAAGCCTCCTTTTGATTTCCCCACTGGCTACCTTGCAGCCCTTTGGGTTCTAGGCCGCTGGGGTGCCAGGGAGTGGGTTGCTGGTTCACCCCGAAAAGGAGGTAGGGGGATTAACTAAATCGAAGGCATTTGATTACCTACTGGTGATGTAAAAATCATGATTATAACAACTACAACAAAAATAGTACAATAATAACCAAAAACCAAACTATTTGCTTTCAAGTTGATTCTGACTCACGGCAACCCCATGTGCGTCAGAGTGGAACTTTGCGTCATAAGCATTTCAGTGACTGATTTTTGGCAGTAGATCTTCCAGCCTTTCCTCCAAAGTGCTTTTAAGTGGACTTGAACCAACCAACAACCTTTCAATTAGAAGCAAGCATGCTAATCAAAAAATCAAGGCAGATTTTTTTTTTAATCAATTGGTGGGAACTTAGAAAGAAAAGGTTAACCATTTGCACCACCCAGAGACTCCTAAAGCCGGTTGCCATGGGGTCAACAGAGATTCATGGTGACCTCGTGTGTGTCAGAGTAGAACAGTGCTCCACAAGGTTTTCAGTGGCTCATTTTTGGAACTAGATCACCAGGCCTTTCTTCCTAGGTGCCTCTGGGTAGACTCAACCCTCCAACCTTGTGGTTAGCAGTTGAGCACATTAACCATTTACACCACTCAGTACAATAACTGTTGCTATTAATAAACCTATTATATGCCAGGCACTGAGGTAGCACTAAGGAAAAAGTAGGAAATAAGACAGACGGGAATTTCTGGAATTTATAGTTTAGCGATTTACAAAATATTCAGTGCCACGTTTAATCCTCACAGCCTGGTAGAATTATCCCCATCTTACTGATGAGACTAAGCAAATTGCTCAGCTTTCCATAGCTAGACCTACAGAGCAGAGAATTTCAAGCAGACCTGTCTGGTTTCAAGACCATACTCTTTCTGCCACCCCATAAAAAAAAAAAATAGCCCTCTGTAAACAAGTGAGTGTAGTTCTCTGAACAGTAAAACATCATCTACCTCAATTCCCAGGTGGCCCTGCAAGAGTGACGTGTTGTCTCCCATGCACCTGGCCTGCCAATAATCACTCTTCAATTGTGTGTTTATTATCTTTGAGGTACACAGTTACCGTAGCAGCAAAATTTATGCTCAACAATACACTGCTATTATGATTTTCAACTACTAATGGAATTACTATTTTTGTTTGTTTTAAAGCCATAGCCATAAAATAGGCTCCCAAAAATACTCTGGCAGTTTTTTTTATGTCTTTTAATTTTACTGGAAGTGATAACTATAATAACAGAATACCTGTAAACATATAAATGGCCTTCTCAGAAAAGGGAGGACTCTGGTTTCTATCATGGCAGGGCCCACAGAATGATCAATTGATGGAAGCTTAAAAAGAAAAGGTTACAGAGGTGGGCCAAGATGGCAGAGTAGTCAGATACTTCCTGTGGTCCCTCTTACAGCAAAGACCTGAAAAAACAAGTGAATTGATTATATATGACAATCTAGGAGCCCTGAACATAAAGGCAGAGTTGAGGAATCCAACCGAGTGGCAGGGGGAGGGAGAGATGGTTCAGTAGCCATGAGGAGTTGCCAAACCTGACCTGGCTGGCACCGGGATGCAGTAGGCTGGATCGGCTGGCATGCACAGTGAGGCAAGCAGTGGCGCTCGGTAAGCATTTTCCACAGTGGGAGAGACCAAGTGGAGGAGATTCTGCTCAAGCCTCCAGAACAAGAGAGAAGCAGCACTCAATCGGCAAAAGATAAGTACATGCATCTAACTACCATGCTGATAAAAAAATACCCCCTTTGGGAAGAAACTATCCCATTTACCTGCCCCCTCCCTGCTCTGCATTGGGTCTCATCTGGCTTTAGTGACTGCCTCATCCTCTGGGACAGAAATAAGACCCATTAAGCACCCTGAGTCATTTTCCTGGCTTTCGAGAGGGCACAAACTAACAAACAGGAAAAAATAATCTCCAGCTCCCCTAAGCCAGGAACTCAGGGAAGGCACAGCCCCTTTGCCTAGGCACAGGCACAAGGGGTCCATGGACATTGAATTCCTTTCACCCCTGCATAGATCTATGTGGGTCCATTTCAACAGCATAGGCCCTCATTAAAACGGTGCAACAGGATATATACTTGAAGCCTATTTTCAACTATATCCGCTATAAGGGGGAGTGGCAGATTTGTGACATTTGACCCTGCCCTGCCCATTAAGCAAGGTCCTCACCTACCCACATCAGGGGCCTGAGTACTGGTGGCTCCACCCATGCCACCTAGCCACCCTTGAAAGGGTCCAGGAATAAGTGGTGCCTCCCAGTCCTTACAGCCAACAACATTGGGTGCCCATTGTTCAGCTGCAAAACCCACCCACCAACACACTCTAGGGAACGGGAACACGCTTTCCTCCCAGAAACTCAGGGGCAGCGATCAGGCCCCCGCCTTGCTCAATGCATGACCCCCTACTGCAGTCAGATACCTGTGCCTACTCCAATCACCCCTGCCCATCGAGGACTGTAGGTGAGAGCCTGCACTATGCATTTGGTGACCAACTACCTGGACAGCTAAGCAGAATCCATACAAGAAAAGTAAATGGACTACTGGGTTCACATACCTAGTAACAGCTCTAACCACCTGGTGATAGGATGTGAGAGCTTCAAAGATGCCAATAATCAAACTAGTTCACATGATTAGCCCATTTTGAGCATATCAAAACAAAACAAGAAGCTAGGACACAGTAAGCAAACATAAAATAAATAAAAATAATAACTTACTGATGGCTCAGAGACAACAGTCAATATCAAATCACATAAAGAGGCAGATCATGATGGCTTCAGCCAAGTACCCAGGACAAAGAATCAAGAAATCTTCTAGAGGAAGATAATTTCTAGGAATTACTGGTGGTAGAATTCAAAAGATTGATACACAGAGTTCTTCAAGAAATCAGGAAGGAGATCAGGCAAAATGCAGAATAAGCCAGGGAACACACAAAGCATTAGAGGAACTTAAGAAGGTTATACAAGAGCATAATTGCAAATTTAACAGGCTGCAAGAATCCATAGAGATTAAAAAAAAAAAAACCAAACCCACTGCCATCAAGTCAATTCCAACTCATAGCGACCCTATAGGACAGAGTAGAACTGCCCCCATAGAGTTTCCAAGGAGCACCTGGTGGATTCGAACTGCTGACCTCTTGGTTAGCAGCCGTAGCACTTAACCACTATGCCACCAGGGTTTCCTCCATAGAGAGAGCAAACAGAAATCCAAAAGATTAGCAATAAAATTTCAAAATCAGACAACTCAATAGAAAGTCAGAAGAGTAGAATTGAGGCAATGGAAGTCAGAATTAGTGAGACTGAAGATAAAGTGCTTGACACCAGCTTATTTGAGGAAGAAATCGGATAAAAGAATTTTTAAAATGAAGAAACACTAAGAATTATGTGGGACTCTATCAAGAGGAATACCCTACAAGTGACAGAAGGACCAGAAGAAGGAGGGCATAACAGAAAATAGAGAATTGTTGAAGATGTGTTGGCAGAAAACTTCCCTGATACTGTAAAAGATGAGAAGATATCTCTCTAAGATGCTTTTTGAACCCCACACAAGGGAGACCCCAAAAGAAAGTCACGAAGACATATTATAATCAAACTTGCCAAAACCAAAGATAAAGAGAGAATTTTAAGAGCAGCTAGGGATAAACAAAAAGTCATCTACAAAGGAGAGTCAATAAGTCTAAACTCTTACAACTCAGCAGAAACAATGCAGGCAAGAAGGTAATGGGATGACATATATGAAGCCATGAAGGAAAAATATTGCCAGCCAAGAATTATATACCTGGCAAAACTTTCTCTCAAATATGATAGTGGAATTAGGGCATATCCAGATAAACAGAAGTTTAGGGAATTTGTAAAAACCAAACAAAAATTACAAGAAATAAAGGTAGTCCTCCAGTTAGAAAATTAATAACATCAGATAACAACCCAAAACTAGAACACAAGACAGAACAATCAGATATCAACCCAGATAGGGAAGTCACAAAAATAAATCAAAGCTAAAACACTGAAAATAGGTAAACAGAGACATCAATATGTAAAAGATGACAACATTAAAACAAAAAAGAGAGACTAAAAAATGTAGTAATAGATCTTTCAGATGGAGAGGAAGTCAAGGTGCTATAAAGAAATAAAACATTGGTTTGAACTTAGAAAAACAGAGGTAAATATTAAGGTAACCACAAAGGAAACTAACCATTCTATACATCAACATTTAAGAAAAAGAAAAACATAAAGACTCAGCAAATACAAAATCAACAACAATGAAAAGGAAGGAAAATACATAAAGAAAAACGACTCAGTGCAGAAAATTAAGTGGAACAAAGAAACTGTCAATAACACAAAAAATATACATCAAAATGACAGCACTGAGCTCATACCTATCAATAATTATGCTGAATGAAAATGGGCTAAATATACCAATAAAGAGACAGAGAGTGGCAGAATGGATTTAAAAAAAAAAAAAATCCATCTGTACGCTGCCTACAAGAAACACACCTTAGACTTAAAGACACAAAAAAACTAAAATCCAAAGGATGAAAAATATATATCAAGCAAAGCACTATCAAAAAAGAGCAGGAGTAGCAATACTAATCTCTGAGAAAATAGGTTTTGTCTTAGTCATCTAGCACTACTATAACAGAAACACCATAAGTGAATGGCTTTAACAAAGACAAATTTATTCTGTCACAGTCTAGTAGGTTAAAAGTTCAAATTCAGGATGTCAGCTTCAGGGGAAGGCATTCTCTCTTTGTCGGCTCTGGAGGAAGGTCCTTGTCCTCAATCTTCCCCTGGTCAAGAAGCTTCTCAGGCACAGGGACCCCAGGTCCAAAGGACACGCTCTGCTCCTGGCTCTGCTTTCTTGGTGATATGAGGTCCCCCTGTCTCTCTGCTCTCTTCTTTCTACTATATCTCAAGAGATTGCCTCAAGACACAAGCCAATCCTGTAGGTTGAGTCCTGCCTCACTAACACAACTGCTGCCCATCCTACCTCATTAACATCATAGAGGCAGGATTTACAACATAGAGGAAAATCACACAATACTGGGAATCATGGCGGAGCCTAACTTATAACACATATTTTAGGGGGGACATAATTCAACCTATGCAGACTTTAAAGCAAAATCCACCACAAAAGATGAGGAAGGACACTATATAATGATAAAAGGGTCAATACACCAGGAGGACATAACCAGGATAAATATTTGCACACCCAATGACAGGGCTCCAAAATACATAAAATAAACTCTTAACACCATTGAAAAGAGACATAGCTCTACAATAATAGTAGGAGACATCAACACACCATTTTCGGTGAAGGAAAGAACATCCAGAAAGAAGCTCAATAAAGACACAGAAGATCTAAATGCCACAATCGACCACCTGGATCTCATAGATATATGCAGAATGCTCCATCCAAAAGCAGCCAAGTATACTTTCTTTCCCAAAGCACATGGAACATTCTCCAGAATAGACCACATATTAGGCCACAATGCAAGCCTTAGCAGAATCCAAAGGATCAAAAAATTACAAAGCATCTTTAGGACCATAAAGCCAGAAAAGTAGAAATCAGTAACAGAAAAGCAAGGAAAAAAAAATCAAATACATAGAAACTGAACAACACCTTGCTCAAAAACTTCTAGGTTATAGAATAAATTAAGGACAGAATAAAGAAATTCACAGAATCAATGAGAATGAAAACATCCTACCAGAACCTTTGGTAAACAGCAAAAGCAGTGCTCAGAGGTCAATTTATAGCAATAAATGCACACATCCAAAAAGAAAAAAGGGCCAGAATCAAAATATTAATCCTACGACTCGAACGAATAGAAAGAGAGCAGCAAAACAAGCCCTCAGGCACCAGAAGAAAGCAAATAATACAAATTAGAGCAGAATTGAATGAAAAAGAGATAGAAAAACAATGGAAAGAGGTAACAAGACCAAAAGCTGGTTCTTTGAAAAGATCAACAAAATCAATAAACCATTGGCCAAACTGACAAAAGAAAAACAGGAGAGGAAGTAAATAACCCAAATAAGAAATGAGATGGTTGATATAAAAACAGACCCAACTGAAATTAAAAGAATCATAACAGAATAGCATGAAAAATTGTATTCCAACAAATTTTAAAACCTAGAGGAAATGGACACATTTCTAGAAACACACTACCTACCTAAACTAACACAAACACAGGTAGAACAACTAAATAAACCTATAACAAAAAAAGAGATTGAAAACATAATTAAAACCTCCCAACAGCAACAAAAAGCTCTGGCCCTGATGGCTTCACTGGAGAATTCTACCAAACTTTCAGAGAAGAGTTAACACCACTACTACTAAAAGTATTTCAGAGCATAGAAAAGGATAGAATACTCCCAAACTCATTCTATGAAGTGAGTGTAACCCTGATACCAAAACAAGGTAAAGACACCAAAAAAAAGAAAATTACAGACCAATATCCCTCATGAACATAGATATAAAAATCCTCAACAAAATTCTAGCCAATAACATATCAAAAAAATAATTCACCATGACCAAGTGGGATTCATACCAGGTATGCAGGGATGGTTCAACATTAGAAAAACAATCAATGTAACCCATCACATAAATGAAACAAAAGACAAGAATCACATGATCTTATCAATTGATGCAGAAAAGGCATTTGACAAAGTCCAACACTCATTCATGATAAAAACTCTCAGCAAAATAGGAATAGAGGGGAAATTCCTCAACATAATAAAGGGCAATTACACAAAGCCAATAGCCAACAACATCCTAAGTGGAGAGAGTCTGAAAACATTCCTCTTGAGCACAAGGATGCTCTTTATCACCACTCTCATTCAACATTGTGCTGGAGGTCCTCGCCAGAGCAATTAGCCTAGAAAAAGAAATAAAGGGCATCCAAATCAGTAAGGAAGAAGTAAAAATCTCTCTATTTGCAGATGATATGACCTTATACACAGAAAACTCCAAAGAATCCACAAGAAAACTACTAACTGGAACTAACAGAAGATTTCAGTAAAGCATCAGGATATAAGATAAACATACAAAATCATTTGGATTCCTCTACACCAACAAAGAGAACTTCAAAGAGGAAATCACCAAATCAATACCATTTACAACACCGCCAAGAAGATAAAATACTTAGGAATAAATCTAACCAGAGACATAAAAGACCCATACAAAGAAAACTACAAAACACTACTGTAAGAAATCAAAAGAGACCCACATAAGTGGAAAAACATAACTTGCTCATGGATAGGAAGACTCAACACTGTGAAAACATCAAGTCTACCCAAAGTGATCTACAGATACAATGCAATCCCGATCCAAATTCCCAGGACATTTTTTAATGAGATGGAGAAACAAATCACCAACTTAATTTGGAAATGGAAGAGACCTCAGATAAGTTAAGCATTACTGAAGAAGAAGAACAAAGTGGGAGGCCTCACACCATCTGATCTTAGAACATACTACACTGCCACGGTAGTCAAAACAGCCTGGTACTGGTACAACAGATACGTAGACCAATGGCACAGAATTGAGAATCCAGACTTAAAATCATTCACCTATGAGCAACTGATATTTGACAAAGGCCCAAAGTCCATTAAATGGGGAAAAGACAGCCTCTTTAACAAATGATGCTGATATAAACTGGATAGCCATCAGCAAAAAAAATGAAACAAGACCCATACCTCACACCATGCACAAAAACTAACTCAAAGTGGATCAAAGACCTAAATATAAAATCTAAAACGATAAAAATCATGGAAGAAAAAATAGGGACAACACTAGGAGCCCTAATACATGGCATAAACAGAATTCAGAATATTACTAACAATGCACAAACACCAGAAGAGAAACTAGATAACCGGGAGCTCCTAAAAATCAAACACTTACGCTCATCAAAAGACTTCACCAAAAGAATAAAAAGACAACCTACAGACTAGGAAAAAATTTTTGACTATGACATATCCCATCAGGGTCTAATCTCTAAAATCTACAAGATACTGCAAAACCTCAACAACAAAGACAAACAACCCGATTAAAAAATGGACAAAGGATATGAACAGGCACTTCACCAAAGAAGACATTCGGGCAGGTAGCAGATACATAAGTAAATGCTCACAATATTTAGCCATTAGAGAAATGCAAATCAAAACTACAATGAGATACAATCTCACCCCAACAAGGCTAGCATTAATCCAAAAAACACAAAATAATAAATACTGTAGAGGTTGCAGAGAGACTGGAACACTTATACACTGCTGGTGGGAATGTAAAATGGTACAACCACTTTGGAAATGAATTTGATCCTTCCTTAAAAAGCTAGAAATAGAAGTACAATATGATTCAGCAATCTCACCCCTAGAGAAATAGGAGCCATCACACTTCCTTGAGAAATAGGAGCCATCACACAAATAGACATATGCACACCCATGTTCGTTGCACCACCGTTCACAATAACAAAAACATGGAAACAACCTAGGTGCCCATCAACAGACTAATGGATAAACGAATTATGATATATTCGCACAATGTAATACTACGCAACGATAAAGATGCATAAATGATGAGTCCACAAAACACAAAACATCTCACAACATGGATGAATCTGGGAAGCATTACATTGAGTGAAATCAGTCAGCTGCAAAAAGACAAATATTGTATGAGGCCACTATTATAAGAACTCATGAAAAGGTTTAAACACAGAAGAAAACATTCTTTGATGGTTACGAGGAGGGTGAGGGAGGGAGAGGGGTATTCGCTAACTAGATAAAGATAAAAAAAAAAATAGTAGACAAGAATTATCTTAGGTGAAGGGAAGGACAACACACAATTGAGGGGAAGTCAGCACAACTGGACTACGTCAAAAGCTAAGAAGCTTCCTGAATACAACCAAACACTTTGCAGGACAGAGTAGCAGAGGCAGGAGTCTGGGGACCATGGTTTCAGGGGACATCTAGATCAGCTGGCATAACAAGTTTATTAAGAAAATGTTCTGCATCCTGCTTTGATGAGTGGCATCTGGGGTCTTAAAAGCTAGCGAGCGGCCATCTAAGATGCATCATTTGGTCCCAACCCACTTGGAGCAAAGGGGAATGAAGAACACCAAAGACACAAGGAAAATATTAGCCCAGGAGACAAAAAGGGTCACATAAACCAAGGACTTCATTAGCCTGAGACCAGAAGAGCTAGATGGTGCCCAGCCACCACCAATGACCGCACTGATAGGGAACACAACAGAGAGTCCCTGACACAGCAGGAGAAAAGTGGGCTGCAGAACTCAAATTCTAGTAAAAAGCCCAGACTAAATGGTCTGACTAAGACTGGAGGAACCCCAGAAGACATGGCCCCCAGACTCTCTGTTAACCCAGAACTAAAACCATTCCCGAAGGCAATTCTTCAGACAAAGATTAGACTGCACTATAAGACATAGGATGATACTCGTGAAGAGGGTGCCTCTTAGTTCAAGTAGAGCCATGAGATTAAATGGGCAGTTCCTGTCCGGAGGGGAGATGAGAAGGCAGAAAGGGACATGAGCTGGTTGAATAGGCACAGGAAATTGGGGGTGGAAAGGAGGAGTATGCTGACATATAGGGATAGCAACTAACTTGAGCTGTAAACTTTCACTTAAAGCACAATGAAAAAAAAAGGAAAGGTTAAGAACCACTGCAATTTTCGAGGTCCAGAGGCTTCTGGGTCATATGAATCACACCCTAGATGTTTGGTGATCCAAAGAGTAAAGAACCATCCCTTCTTTCTGCCAGGAGCATCCAAGAAGGTCACTGGTAAAGAGAAGGGGAGTTAAGGGACAGTTTGGTGTACCAGGAATTCTGGTTCCTCCCCTTCATACTCCTCCTATGGGAAGGCGGGTGTGAATAATCTGGGTCATACTCTTTGTTGTTCCTGTAAGCTACACCCTAGTTTCTAGGATCAGGAGCAAATTGGAGGGTGATCTTTCATCCTCACTGAGATTATGACCACCTGAAATATGAGGCATTCAGAAGATATCTTCCCCCAGAATCTCACAATCTATGACTTTAAAATTTTGCCTCGAATCCTCACTTCATTGGATTAAGACACAATGGGCAAGATGCATGAGAAGGGCCACGCCAAATTACAAGAATGTTACTGTAAGTCTAACACACTGACATTCTAAGAAAGGGTTAGTTTATCAATCTAGCTATCTCCAAGAGCAGTGCTTTTAGGGAAGAAGATTCCAGATACAGAAAATTTGTTGGAGGTTGCAGAGGTAGGATAACCTAGGAAAAAGTTCAACCTTAGCGGACAGTGAGTTTATGTTAATGGAGGAGGAACAACTCAGAAAAGGAGGGTAAGAATGGTTGCACAACTCGAAGAATGTCATCAATGTCACTAAATGGTACAAGCAGAAACTGCTGAATTGGTGTACGTTTTACTGCGTATATTCTCAACAACAATAATGAAACAAAATAAAAAGAAGAGAAGGGAAACACCAAGGCTGAATCAAGATCTTAGGGCATTCTTCACTCAGACCCTCCAAATCCCACAAGAATCTTAAGACTTACCCTACTGGGATTCAAGGACATTGCACAGAAATAAACCAACTTATCTTTCAAAAAAAAAGAAAAGGATCAGAGTCTAGAGGAGGGAGGCCTGACTGGGCCACCAAAATGTGGAAGGAGAAAACCCGGACAGAAGGCCAGTGGAAGAAAAGGGAAGGAGTTTGAGAAGGTGGCAGAGGAAGGGGAAAGAGGGGAAACCCCTCACCAAAGACAAAAGTTCTAAATGTAGGAGTAGAAGAGGAAGCAGAAGCAGGGTCCGCTGGAGCAGGTTTGGGCCTGAATGTTTGACTGGAGAGCCTGGAATGGAAAACAGGAGGCCATCAAAACCAAAGCTCCCGGGAAATGCCCCAAGAAAAGAATCTGAAGGAAGAGAGCACTATGAAAGGGAATTTGTCCAGGAGCCCAGAAGGGCAAGGGGCCTGAGTAGCCCAAAGGTTAGGGTATAAGTAGTAAGTCAACCAGCCTGATTAATGAGGTCATCTGAGTCATGCTGAATTAAGTGGCCAGTTTGTATCTATGGAACTTGCCAGCTGGTACTCCAGAATTCCTTTACACATGACTGGCTGACCTAGCTCAGGGCGTATGGATGCCAACATGCTCACGGAAGGTGGCAGGAAGTCACCCCACGGCGATTCTTGGCTTGTTTCAACATCCGAAGTGGCACAGAAATAGGGTGCAAAGGAGCTGAAGGACTAGTGACCACTTTCCTGACCTCCCAGCCTTCTCTAGGGTGTACTCCTGCAGGCGTGTGTACAGTGCAGGCACCCACGCCCTCTACACTCCCAGCATAACCACTGGTCACACTTACCCCCACCCAGGTTCTGAAATAACCTGAAGCCAATCTCACTTCACCAGCAACATTCAAGCCTGCACCTGCTCTCATCTCCACCATGGGGCTCAAATGGCAGGGAGAGGACCAGCTGAAGCCTGCTCTGAGAGCCCTGGAGACCCCAGCTTAGCTGGGCCAAGACCCAGCAGTGCACACACCACCTCCTCTGACCCTGGCATTGGAGGATGTCCTATTTGATCAAGCTGAGCCTGAGGCTTGATGAGTGAGAGGGCCAGGCCAGGAGCCATTGAATAGGCTGCTTCAAAGGGAAGGAACAGATACAGCAGTGGGCCGAGCAACTCACTGAGGAAAGTTGGTGCCCAGTCTGCAGCAGGCTTCCAGAGACAGCGACTGTGAGAGCATACCTGTGTCTGCTACTGAGCTGATTCAATTCTCTGTTACCCCCCTGCAGCTCCATGTGGAGAAAAAAACAAACATGGCTAGTTTTTAACAACACCCCCATCCCTATCATTCAACACATTTCTGGGGCTCTTTACAGATGGTCCAAATCCCCCCCTGGATTGCCCACCCACCTCCTCTGCCTCTTCAAATCCTACCCATTTTTAAAGTCTGTCAAGTCCTTCACCCCCTAAAGCCTTCTCTGAAGACCCCCCAAGAGGAGCAGCACCTTCCAACCTTTATTAAGCTGTCCTGGGCTCCTCTCTCTAAAGCTGGCTCACTTTTCATGTTCTATTATCGCAAATAGAGTGTAAGCTCTTTGAGGTCAAGGGAAAAGAAAACAGTTACCATCAAGTCAATGCCAACTCATGGTCACCCCACGAGTGTCAAGAGTAGAACTGTGCTCCTTAGGGTTTTCAGTGGCTGTGATCTTTCGGAAGCAGGCTATCAGGCGTTTCTTCCAAGGCGCCCCAGGAGGATTCAGGCTGCTAACCTTTCAGTGAGTAGCATTGGTCTAGTGCCCACTGCAGTCACCCGTAAGTTTACACTTCATATAAACTTTCTTATGGATCGGTATCAATAAGAACAGTAATCTCTTACGAATTCTTACCGAATGTTCATGGTTCAAGTCCTGGCTCTTTTCTGATAGGTGAGCTCGGCAATTTATGTCGCTTCTCTAAACCTCTCTTCCCTCATGGGTAAAATGAAGAAATTGAGCCCTACCCCATGGCATTTGTGAATTTAAAGGAATAATGAATGTGAAGGATGAACACAAAATGGCCATGTAACAGATGCTCAAATAGTTAGCTTGTCCCACCCATCCCCCACATCTGCTCAATGTTTTACATTTATCAAAACTCTTTTCTATACATCATTGTATAAGTGCCCCACAACAACGCTGGGAGGTATAGTCTATTGTTATGCCTGTTTTACAGGTGAAGAAACTGAGGTCTGGGAATTTAAGTAAATCTAACTCAAGGTGACACCACCAGCGAATACCAGAACAGCCTTCCAACAGGGACTATCTGACTTCAGAGTCCAGGCTGCCTGGTCAGAACCACGCGGCATCAAGGAGTGCCTAGGGGTGGGACGCGTTAGGGTACAGCCTAGATCAATGTGTGTATTGTTGATGTTGTTAGCTGCTGTCCAGTCAGCCCCCGACTCATGGCGACACCATGCACGATGGAACAAAACAGGTCAAGCTGTTGTGATCCATAGGGTTTTCAGTGGCAAATTTTCAGAAGTAGATCGTCAGGCCTCTCTCCTTAGTCAGTCTTAGTCTGGAAGCTCTACTGAAACCTGTCTGGCATTGTGTTGTTGTTGTTAGCTGCCGTTGAATCAGCTCCGACTCATAGAGAATCTGTTTATATATAACCGAGTGAAGCATTGCCCAATCCTGTACCACCTTCACAACCGTTGGTATGTTGGGCCCCATTGTCGCAGCATCATGGCAATACACAAGCCTCTACTGACAGACAGATGCTGGCTGCGCATGAGGTACACTGGTTGGAAATCGAACCTGGGTCTCCAGCGTGGAAGGTGAGGAGTCCACCACTGAACCACCAATTCCCCCTAATGTGTGAGTTAGTGTACCCTCAACAAATGAGTACAGAGGGGCGAGCAGACATCCAGGGCTAAGCTGGGGATCCAGCCAGGTGGGAGCACCCTTCTCACACTGCCCCACTATCCCAGGCCAGCAGAACCCAGGACACAGACAGCATCCTGCATGAGGAAATGTGGTTGGTTGTGCCTCAGTCAGAATGCTGAGGGAGGGATTCGGGCTGCAGGCAACGCCATGGTGATGGTCATGGTCATGGTCATGGTCATGGTCATGGTCATGGTCATGGTCATGGTGATGGTGATGGACCAGTCCTTCTGCTGGCGACCGAGAAACAAGATTTCCCAGGTTGTTCCTGACCCCCAAACATCAGCCTCCCCTAGAGTCTAAGCCCACAATTTAGAAGCACCACCACAAAACTATCAGAGGGTCAAAGCGAGAGAAATTCAGGGAAGCCAAGGAAGTCCCCACTACTCCAAAGTCTGTCCACCATTATGAATGCCATCTTCAGATGTCCATCTTAAGGCTTCAGGAAGGTAAGGATAGGGAGTGGGGAGCACAGAAGTAAATTTTGTTGCTGGACAACAGCTATGTGTCAAGCTTTGTGCTAAACCCTTTAGGATCCTTACCTCCTTTTTTCCCCACACAACATCCCTAAAAAGGAAGGTATTAGCATCAGTAGTTCAAACCCACCAGGCGCTCCTTGGAAACTCTACAGGGCAGTTCCACTCTGTCCTATAGGGTCGCTATGAGTTGGAATCGACTCGACGGCACTGGGTTATTTTTTTTATTTAGCATCTGCGTTTTATGGATGAAGAAGCAGAAGCTCAGAAAGGTTAAGAAATTTTCCCAAGGTCATAAACCAGTAAAATTGGATCCCAGGCCTATCTGTCAAATCTGCGACTTTGAGGGGGTAACACACCCACATTTTATCATCTAACCCCACCTAGCTATGAACCATGGGTTTATGGGGCTCATGACTGGTCTTTGAGAGGAAGGCTGAGGAAATAGAAAGTGAACTGGGCAGGGCAAAGCCACGGGTACAAAATGAGGCATTGTTGGGAGAAGGCACCAAAAGTCAAAGTTCAACTAAGGGAGTCATGCCCGAGCCTGTCCCCCACTCTTCTGGCCCTCAGCCTCTCCTCGCAACCTCTGAAGGGATGGAGGTGGAAGGTAAGAGGTGGGGTCTGGAAAAATTCCGGTGCACACGCCTTGGCACCCACTTAGAAAGGGTAGGCGGGGTGGGGTGGTGAGCCTTGAGAAGGGGCAGCTTACGCTCCCCTTATGAGCCTGTCCCCTCCCTGCCAGCAGCCAGGGACAGACTCTTCCCCCGACCTCCTGCAGACTTGTACTAAAAAGACTCAGGGAAATAATTGGGGATGGAGAGGATTTATTAAATTGGATAAATCCTAGCTACAGCTTTCTTTTTAGGCTTTGAGTGGTATGTGTATTTTTTCCATCAAGGCTGTATAATAAAATAATTGCATAATTAGTAAGGAATTTGTTACCTTTCAAGAAAGAGTCTTTAATTCCCCTGCAGAACACCTTCCCTCCCCCGGGCTCTGTCTCTATGATGGCAGTAGCAGGAGATAAGGGGATGGGGAGAGAGCTAGCCTGACCATCAGCAACTCCTGGAGGTGAGAAAGAAAGGTCACTCACCGCCCCCCACCCTGCCCCCAAACTTGCCTCACTCTCTCAGCTGAATCCACCAATCACTGATCGCTCAGACTGGCAGAGCCTCCTGGGGGTCTTTCTGTCCATCCTACTTCTAGACCTTGCCATGGCCTCTACTAGTGTTCCCCAAACATGAGGTTCTCAGACCAGTAAAACCAGTTGTCATTGAGTTTATTTCTACTCATGGCAACCCTATGTGCGTCAAAGTAGAACTACGTTCCACAGGGTTTTGAATGGCTAACTTTTTGGAAGTAGAACACCAGGCCTTTCTTCCAAGAAGCCTCTGGGTCGATTCAAATCTCCAAACTTTCAGTCAGCAACCAAGCACATTTAACAGTCTGCACCACCCAGGGACTCAGACAGCCTCATGAGAATCTTGACTAAATCCAGATTCCTGGGTTCCGTGCCTATATAACCCAGGAGGAACAGAGTTGCAGGCATCGACATTTTTTCACAAAGCATTACAAAGTGAATCCTAATCCTGTTGAAGTTCAATAAGCATCTACAACCCTGTGGAGTGGGGTGAGAGTGACTCAAGGGAAGAGCCCAAGAAGACTTGGGTGTTCACTCCATTACCTCCATAAGACGAAAAGTTAGGGATGGCACTTATTTATTTCCCAGTCTAACTCGGTCCCTTCTCTTAGTTGGTCCTCACTTTTCCCATCTGTATAACAGAAGATTGTGTCAGGTGCTCTAAAGTCTTTTCTAGTTCTGAGATTCTTTGATTCAATGATCGGTTATCAACCAGCTTATCACTGACCGTCTTCTATAATGATCTATGATTCCTCCCAGGTGGAAGTGACACTATGATTGTAATGAAAGAAAAGAGAAATCAGGACAGGTTAACACTGGAAGGGGGTTCTTGGATGGTGCCAACATTTAATGACTCAGCTGCTACCAAAGGGTTGGAGGTTTGAGTCTACCTAGAGGTGCCTCAGAAGAAAGGTCTGGCAATCTACATCCAAAAAGCAGCCATTGAAAACTCTATGAAGCACAGTTCTACTATGACACATATAGGGTTGCCACGGGAACTAGTTTTTAACCCTAGAAAACTTCTCCTCTTCAGATTCCAAAACTTAAAGCTTTGGCCCATATAAAAACACCCCTGAGAAGGAAGAGTTACAATTTAAGCTGTCACTGCTTTATTCTCGACAGCAGATTTTAATAGGTGAAGGATGGAGACAAAAATATAAGACTCAGATATGAAAGAGGTAAGAGGATAAAAAAATATAAAGACATAAGAGGTCTGGGGGAGTCTAGGCTCGACGGCACTGGGTTTTAGAGTCCTGACTTCAGGTCCCACCAGGGCTCTGTGTAACTGCATGACCACGGGCGAGTCACATCACTACAGCTTCCTCATCTGTAAAGTCCCTGCCTTGGGAACACTATGGGGCAGTTCCACTCTGTCCTGTAGTGTCGATATGAGTCGGAATCGGCGCAACAGCAAGGGATTTGGTTTTGGGTGGCGCAAACAGTTTGCACTTGGCCACTGAGTAAAAGGTTAGCAGTTAGAATTTACAGTGTAGCCATGGAAGAGAAGCCTGCCGATCTACTTCTGTAAAACTGCAGTCCTGGAAGCCCTATCGAGTGCAGCTCTACTCTGACACACGTGGGGTCGCCATGAGTCAGAGTCGGATCAACAGCAACTGATACAAAAGAACTTGGTAAGCCGTTAAAAAACAACACGTGGCCCAAGCGTCTGGCCCTCGATCTCCCCCGTAAATGTACTCCAGGTCCCACCCCGACTCACGCCTGCTCTCCGCCCGGGCCCTGCACTCAGCCCCAGCCTAGCTCAGCCTCCCACCCCAGTTCAGCGCGACCCTCTCAACGCAGAGAAGCCCCCGCTCCCTCTCCAGGCGCACCCACCCCTCAGTCATCACCGTCACATCCCAGAAGGGGTTTCTATTTAACAACCAATTTATTTCTAATTTACCTAATCTGGGGATGGGCCGACTCTCTCCCACGCACACTGAAGACGCCTGGGTTGTAAACAGACTTACGAACAAGTGTACTGGATAATATAAACTCTCATCACAGCAACATCAGGAGAGAGCCGAGAGGAGACAAGAGGGTCCCGAGATGGCTCAGTGATAAAATATGCAAGATCCCAAGGTAAACAACCCCTGCGCCCTCCCTCCTGGCCCCTGCACTCCAGGCTGCTTAGGATTATTTGTCTCCCTGATTCCTTCACTAACCTGGAGACCTGGACAAATGCTTCACGAACAACGCGTGAGATGCTACCTCAGCGTTGGGTGGGAGCCGGCAGGTGGCTGAAGAGGTGGCCGGCACCCGGCCCCAGGCCAGGTCCGTCATCTATCCCGCCTGGGGTGAGGTCGTGTTGCAAAGCTGCCTGTGCATGGGCGGAACAGTGGCACCAGATAAGGGAAGTCTTGCTCTTTGAAAGGGCCAGCTGATCAGTAGTCTACAAGGCCTAGCCTGCTCAAGGAATACATGTCGATCCACTGGAGATATCAGAGCCAGGAAGGGCTCTTTACATCTCTGACGGGCTTGGGCTGAGGCTCAGGCATCACCCAGGCTGGTGGGGCCAGGTGAACCAAAACCGGCCTTAGAGGCTACTTGACTGTGCTGCTCCCCAGTCGACCCCCTTCTCCAGATTCTCAGGCTGTGCACATTAAATCCCCTCCAGGTCTGGGGCCCTAGAAAAAGGAAGAAGCACAGGGTCAGAAGATCAGGTCTTAGAAGGAGTGGAGCCACTTACCAGCTGGGTGACCTTGGGTAGGTTACCTCACTCCCACCTCTCTCTGTCCCTTCCCTGACAACGAAGACCTTGGACTAGATCTCTGAGATCCTTTCCAGTTCTAACCTTTTAAAGGGTGATACCATGGCCAGGGTGATAAGAGATTTATCCTGATAGAGATTTATCCTCTCCCCAGCCTCCACACCAAGGCCTGCCAGCATGCCTTTAAGTTATACTTCCTCTTAGGAAACCCTGGTGGCGTAGTGGTTAAGTGCTATGGCTCCTAACCAAAGAGTCGGCAGTTCAGATCCGCCAGGTGCTCCTTGGAAACTCTATGGGGTAGTTCTACTCTCTCCTGTAGGGTTGTTGCTATGAGTCGGAATCAACTCGATGGCAGTGGGTTTGGTTTTTTTCTTTTGGTTAAACTCTGCTTAACTCGGCACTTTCTCGGACTACCTTGGAGGCCAGAGGGAGTTTACATTAAGCAAATACCACTTGGTTATTAAAAAAAAAAAAAAACCTTGGTTATTAGAGCCGTATTTATAGTGGCTGTAAGGAGCTCTGGTGGCTTGGTGGTTAAGTGCTTGGCTACTAACCGTAAAGGTTGGTGGTTCGAACACAGCAGCCCCTCCAAGGGGGCCTTGGTAAACCTTATGGAAACCCTGGTGATGTAGTGGTTAAGTGCTACAGCTGCTAACCAAAAGGTCAGCAGTTCGAATCCGCCAGGTGCTTCTTGGAAACGCTATGGGGCGGTTCTACTCTGTCCTATAGGGTCTCTATGAGTCGGAATCAACTCAACGGCAACAGGTATGGGTGTGGCTCCGAGAATAGAGAAGGATTCACCTCCAGGCTGGGCATCCAGGGAGGACCGTCCCCTTGAGCATCTCCCTGCAGCTCTCCAGGAAGGGTGCTGCCCCAGTCTGGATCCATCATGGCTTGTTTCTTCTCTCTGTAACTGCTGTAACTCCACCCATAGCATGCACCTGGGGTCTGGGGAAAACCTGCTTGCAGGCTTGCTGATTACATTAAAGAAGGATAATGTACGTGAGAACAATGTTTAGTTGATGTTCATCCTAATCGTAAACCAATGAGAAGAGAGGGTGTTTACTGAGAGAGCCAGGAGCCATCTCCTTTAGAGCTGGCTTCAGGGTACCGGTTATATGTTGGACATATGGGTTGTAGGTGGGAAACCAATATCTCAAAAGCAGGAAGAGAGCCCAGGAATAAGGAAGAGTGAGAGAGGACCCTCCCAGCAGAGCCGTTATTCCCTGAGGAGGTAGCTGAGGGAAGGAGAGAGAAGCTATCAGCCCCATGGCCTTCCCCATCCCCACATCCCAGTGTTACCTGGCTGGATTCTTCCAGTCGCCAGAAATATTTAATCGACTACTTCTGTTTGAATCTTGCATCCCTGGTAACCTGAAGATGTTACCATGGCAATCCCTGAGTAATACATCTCGATTATTTATGGCCTTGCCAATGGGGTGGGGAACCACTCCACGCCCCACAGACACAGCAGTAAGGGAGAAGCCTCATTTTCTTCTCTCTATGGTCCCAATCAGCCCAGATGAAGGGGAGAAGGAAGAGGCCAGTTTGGTCAGCTGGAACACCTCAGCACCTTTTGGCATGGAGGGTCTTATCTCCCCATCTCCCTTTTATCAAAGGGGGCACTTTCCCCCGTGAAAGCGGAAACTTGTCCATTCTCCATCCTTTCCTTTTCGGGGTCTCCATAGTTCTCCCAGGTCATCCTTGGCTCCCCGGGGAATAGGCCAGGGATGGAGGGAGGAGTCAGGAGTATCTAGTGGCATGCGCCCCGGTTCTAGCATAAGCTTGGAGCTCAGGTAGGGCTGGACTAGAATCCTATTCGCACCACCTGTGCCCTGACACATTACTTAACCTTTGAGGCCTCTGTCTCTTCAAGTGCCAAACGTGGATAACAGTCGTTCTTATGTCACAGCCTTATGGTGAGGGTTAAATAATGCACGTAAAGCTCTTTGTACAGCCTCTGGCACATAGTACGTGCTCAAGAAATCCTAGTTGTGATACTATTACATTATCAAGGTCCCTAGCTCACCCTTTTTGTAGATGGAAGTCAGGATGTTGAAGAGCAGCAAGGGGCAGGAGGACAGAGCAGAGCAGAGCAGAGCAAGTGAGCAAGGTGGGGGTGCGGGTGGAGGGGATTTCCAATTTCCTTTTTCTCTCATCCAGTCCTCCCGAGACAGAGGAAAACCATGACATTCTGTGGCCAGCCTAAACCTGGGCCTCTCATTCTACTTCCTCTCTGGCATGCCATCACCCTGTTACCCAGTGCCATTGAGTTGATTCCAACTTATAGCGACCCTATAGGACAGGGTAGAACTGCCCCGTAGAGTTCTGGGGCTCCCCAGAGCACCTGGTGGATTCGAACTGCCGACCCTTTGGTTAGCAGCCGTAGCACTTAACCACTACGCCACCAGGGTTTCCATCCTGTAAAAACCCAGCCCTGGTGCCATCGAAGGACATCATGCTTGGTACAGGAGAGTGTCGGCAAAAAAGAGGAAGACCCTCAATGAGGTGGACTGACACAGTGGCTGCAGCAATGGGTTCAAGCATAACAACTCTCGTGAGGATGGCACAGGACCATGCAGAGTTTCATTCCGTTATACACAGGATGGCTATGAGTTGGTACCAACTCGACAGCACCTAACAACAACAGTCTTTAAGGAAGCAGACTGCCACATCTTTCTCCCAAGGAGCAGCTGGTGGGTTCAAATTGCCGAACTTTGGTTAGCAGCTGAGCACTTTAACCACTGCACCACCAGGGCATGCAAAGGTAAGAGCTGAGTAGGGAGCAGGAAAAGAACTGGGGAAGGAGACTACAGGAGGCCATTTAGCAAGACCACATGCCTGGTAGCGCTGGTACAGCTGTTGTGATATGTGGGGGCATGGGGGCGATATGTGCACATGCGTGCATTGTGGGGACGAATGGAGGGGGCGTCGTACTGTTCACTCTCCCTGGCAGTGACAGTGGTTGGGAGGAGAGGGGTATTATTCACCCACCCCACTTTGTGGAGGAGGGATACCTAAATGGGTTGCAGAGATGCTAAGTCCTGAGCAGAGCAGATAAGGACGGTCTGGAAGATCTAGACCAGTGGCCCCAGCCTGCAGTCCTCAGACCCCTACAGGTTCCCACAGGTAGTAATGGGAGTTCACAAACTATTTTTAATATTTCTGTATGCCTCACAGGAACGACACATTAAACTGAGACATCATTTCTTGGCTTTTGGCTGGAATTGTATCAGCTTAGTGTGATAACACTGCTAATCTCACACTGATCTGAACCCCTGATTGGCAGTCATACATGGCTTTGATTAATAAAAAATGGGAAAACAAACTATTACTTGATAAATGCAGTTTGTTTGGGAGACAAAAATCTTTAAAAAATACAGGGTACATGGTGCAGAGGAGGGAGAGAATACATGACTGTTGAGAAGGCAGGCTCTGGAGCCAGACACTCAGATTCCTAGCCTGGCTCCACCACCTAGCAACTGCAAGTTGCATTAGTTTCTTAACTGCTCTCTGGAAGGCTCTTTACAAAATGGGAATCAATATAATATCCATCTCATAGAGTTTCTGTGAGATTTCAATGAGATAATATAGGAAAGCACTTAGCTCACTGCCTGGCACATAGGAAGCATGCAATAAATATTACTCTTATTATCATGATCACTAGTATTACCCTTACTGTTAGTATAAAAAAAAAAAAAAAAAAAACCATTGCCATCAAGGTGATTCCAATTCGTGGTGACCCCACGTGTTGCAGAGAGAACCAAGTGCCCCAGGCTATCATTTTTATGGAAGCGGATTACCAAAACTTTCTTCCGCAGTGTTGCCGGATGGGTTCAAACTGCCAACCTTTTGGTTAGTAGACGAGTGAAAACCATTTGCACTATCCAGGGACCTTTTTATTGTTAGTAGGGGGTGAAAAAGCTGGGAACCCACTAGGCTGGATTATTCTTGAGGTTTGAGACATGTCTTGTGGCTGTTCTTACAACAAGGTAGCAACTGGAGGTAACTGACTCTCAGGCCGTAGGTCAGAACTCACTCAAGGTGTAGGCAGTCTCTGGGGTGCCTGGAAGGTTTGAAAAACAAAAGATGGGCACCCAGTGGATCTGCTCTTTACCAATAGGGAACCAGAGTTCATCTGCCACGTCAGGCCAGAAATTGGGAAAGATGGATTCCAGGCCAGGTGACCACTTGCCATTGAGTTGATTTCGAGTCATGGCGACGCCATGTGTGTCAGAGTAAAATTGTGCTCCATAGGGTTGCAGTGGTTGATTTTTTGAAAGTAGATCAACAGATCTGTTTTCCAAGATGCCTCTGGGTGGACTTGGACCTCCAAACTTTTGGTTAGCAGCCAAGCTTGTTGAGTGTGCCACTGTTTGCATCACCCAGAGACTCCTACTGGATGTTAGACGTAGTTATTAGTTGTCTATTGCTGTGTAACAAATTACCACAAACTTACAACTTAAAACAATACCCATTTATTATCTCACAGTCCATAGGTCAGAAGTCTGGGCAGACCTGACTGCATTCTCTGATTAGGTCCTCACAAAGTCAAAATCAAGATGTCAGAAGGGCTGGGCTTTTAAACAGAAGTTCTAGGGAAAAATCTACTTCCAAGATCGTTCAGGTTGTTGGCCGAATTCCGTTCCTTGCAGTTGTAGGGCTAAGGTACCCAGTTCCTCGCCGGCTGTGAGCTAGGGCCTGTCCTCCATTCCTCAAGGCCTCCTGCATTCCTTGTCACATGGCTCCTCCATCTTCAAGCCAACAGTGGCACATCCAATCCTTCTCATGGTTCTCTGTGACTTCCCCTCCTGCCACCAGCCAGAGAAAACTCTGCTTTTAAAGATGAGACCTACCCCAATAATCTCTCTATCTAAGTCAGGTTAACTGTGCCATAAAACATAACAATCACAGGACTGATAGCATCTTCAGAGCTTCCACCCATACCTAAAGGGGAAGGGATTTTTACAAAAGTGAAGATCACTGAGGGTCAGTCTTGGAATTCTGCCTATATCACCCCTCGGGTGTTAGAAAGAGAACAGTTGGCTTAGGACGAGGGAATGAAGGCTCATAAGGCCCTATCTGCTGGCCCCATGGGGAATTTGTACTTTTTTCAATTCAAGGGAACATATTCCCATCATCACCCACCATCCCCACCAATCTCATCACCAAGGTCTCTGACAGACTGTTGGAGGCTCAAGGTTTTGGGAAGCAGAGTTGATCTGAGTGTATGTCACCCAGAACTGCATGCTCTGGAAGGTGGATGCTCTGGCTTCATTGCCCTTCCCTTTGTCTTCCCATCACTCTCATCCCCAGGCTCAGGCTGAGCCACAGTCATTAGACACTTTTGGGTCTAGAGGAGGAGGAAGGGCTTTTGCTACTTAGCTGCTTTCTTCCTCTTTGCTGGCTTCTGTTCAAAACCTCAGTGACTCTGGCTTCACACCCCATCTCCTCTGTGGCCATGGACAGTCCTAGGAGAGTTTCTCCTGTTTCTTTGGTCCAGGGAGTAAGACTCACATTAACCCTTTTTTTTTTTTTTTTTTTTTTGTAGATCCAAAACCCCTGGTCTTTTGCCAGTTGATGCTGTTCTCAGACCTTTGTTCCCTATGAGCAGTCTCAGCCCACCTGCACCCTGTGTGGCCAGCCAAATCCTGCAGATGCCTCCTAACCAGCCCTTCAAGGTTGACTTTCCAACCAGGAGCCTTCTGGGTCCCGTTTCCCAGCTCCCACTCCGCCATCCAGGCTGGGTGCTGTCTGTGCTGTCATTGTCACACTACAAGCCCCTCGGAGTCACCCTCCCAGAGGCTGTTCTGCAGCTCCTCTGGCACTTTCAAATGACCCGCTCTGCCACACATCAGATAAGTCACTGGGCCACTCTGTCCTCAGTTTCTACATCTGTAGTGCAGGTATGGGGACACAGCTAGATCAGCAGTCCCCAAATCTGGCTGTATTTCAGACTCACCTGTGAAATTGTTTAAATACAGATTTCTGGATCCCAGCCCCAGAGAAGTGATTCAAAGCTCTGGGGTGGGCCCAGGCTCCTTATCCTTAGCAAGTCCTTCAGACAGTTCTGGAGCCCAGCCAACTAAGGAAACTTGGACCTTCCAGATCCAACTTCCTACCCTTTTGAAAACCTCTGGGCCATTATGAGCCAGACAGCTCCCAGCCCTCTACCTATTAGCCCTTCAGCTGGATACAAAACAGCTATTGAGGGACAGGCAGGGGGCATTCTGCCACCAGGCTCTCTAAAGCATTCTAAATCATTAGGAAAGTGTTCTCACTGTCATGCAGTCTCACTGGGGAGGTGCAGGGGTGAGTACACTGGAACCATCCCCCAGGACAGGACACATTTCTAGGGTTTGTTGGGACTTGCATGTGGCCACAGTGCTAGGAGCAGCTGAATTGTCTCGTTTGCCTGGTTGTTATGGACAGATCTGACACACAGGCAATCAAACCCCTTAGCTCACCTGCGAGAGGAAGCGAGCGAGTGACAAGTGTAATAGTGGGGAGAGAACAGATATTCCATGTCACTCTGCTCACATTATCCCCCATAATGAGCTCTGCCCGACAGCTGCTCAAACGGCTCTCACAGGTACAGCATTCACTCACAGCCATGCGGGGAGCCCAGCGGAAGCTGCATGGGGTGTGCCCAGCCACCCCTCAACACCACTGCATATCTGGGGCCAACCAGTCTCCCTCCTGGCCCCAACCTCCCTCTCCCCCATCCCCAGCTACCCCTCATTCTCCATCCCAGCTCCCCTTTTTCTATCCCCAGCTTCCCCTTCCCATCCTCTGTTCCCCCTTCCTATCCCCAGGTACCCCTCCCCCATCCCTAGTTCCCCATCTCCCATCCCCAGTTCCCCCATCTTCCATCTCTAGCTCCCCCATCCCCCATCCTCAGCTCTCTTCTCCTTCCCCCATCTCCGGCTCCCCCCTCCTCCATCCCCAGCTCCCTCTCCTCCGTCCTCAGCTCCCCTTCTCCATCTCCAGCTCTCCCCTCCCCCACCTCCAGCTCTGTGAACAGGCAGGAAAACAAAACCAACCAAAAGGCAAGAGGCTTATCTCCCTGTAGACAAGAACTGAGTCACGAGAACCTAATATCCTCACATCCCCTCATTTCACACATGTGGAAACTGAGGCACCTGGGCCCATCAGATGGAAAGTGTAAAGAGCCTGGGTGAAGCCATATGCCTATGGTACCTGTCAGGCGAGGCAGTACCTGATGAACAATTCACAGGACTTGAGGAAGCACACCTTGATGGGCCACATGGTCAGGGAGGACCAAGACCTCGGTGGGGGCTGCAGGAGGAGAGGAGTTTTTCCAGGCTTTGGAGGAGAGACAGGACTCAGCTCCAAGGTGTTAGGTGATGTCAGAGAAGCTTCCCAGGAGTGACATAAGGGGTCAATTAGTGCCCAGTCTGGCTGGGAGAAGGGACACCGCCTGGGTCACAATGTCAGCTTTCTTTTAACCAGCTCCTGCCCCCCTCAGAAAAGGCAAGGTAAGGGGAGCTAGTCAGACCTGGACTCGGTCTCTAAATTTTTGGAGATCTGGAGGGTTTCTAAAGCCTAGGCATTCCAGATGAGGGTTCCAGTCCCAGCTCGGCTTCTGATCAGCCTCACTGTGCTTCCGCTCTTCCCTGCAAACTGAGGGTTCCAGAGGATGGTTTCCAAGGCTCTGAACATAAGGCTGCTCTTTGAACTCAGGAGGCAGCAACAACAACAATGCAGCTCAGTGCTGCTTGCAGCCCTGTCTTCTACACGGCTGGCTGCTAGCCCCGCTAGGGATGAGGAGGCACGAGGAAGGGAAAGGCAGGGGACGCTTCCCTCTTACTAATACAGCCCAGTGGCTCCTACAGTGATTTGGAGTTCCCTGGAAGAGAAGATTTCTTCCAGCTCCCACACAAGGATTTCCTCAGCAGACCTCCTCAGGAGCCCGCAGGTTGCAAAATAAAACAAAACTATCAATTCTTTAATTGTTTTTCTTTTCCTCCCAGGGGCATAGTAAACCCATCCTCAGCTCACACACAGCCTGCTCTCCTCTCCCACTCTCTCTGTGGCTGCTGGCAGCTAGAGAGTCTCAGGCGTCTAAGAGAAAGCTCTGGAAAGCCCAAGGCCTGGGAAGGGCCAGGGATCTGAGGGGACCAGAAAGGACTGACCCCTCCAAGCTGGGCTGGAGATCTGCCCATGGCAACCCTTAGCTCCCCATCTCCCCATTGGCTCCTCTTCTGGCCACAACCAATGAGTGGTCACCTCAGGCCACTGCTGACCCAATGAGGCTGAGCCAGGCCTGCTAAGACTCTGTCCGAACTGCCCTAGCCGGGACTGTCCAACTGGACCGGCTGCATGATGCAGGGAGGAGAGAAACAGCCTCGGGAGAGGAAGAAGCAGGGGTTTGGAAGAAATCTCAGTGGTTTCTGAACATTAAATGAGTTGGTGTTCAAATGAGATGCAAATAACATGCAAATGAGCCTCTAGTATTTTTGAAACGAGTCACTGGCGGTTTGGCAAAGAGAATAGCAGTTAATCTCTCAGCTGCCAGAGACATCCAAAGTGACCTCTCCTCGGGGAGACCCCACTGCAGTTAGAGCTGCCCAAGCTACCTAAAGCCAGGTCCCTGCCCCACTGGGGCCACACTTGTATCCCAGCACCACCTGCTGAGCACCCAGGTGCTCAGGGTTCCCCGCAGGGCATCTGCGGGCCACTTCTGCTATGCTTTCCCCAAGTCACGCCCGCAGAGTGAGGACCCACAGAACTATAGAGTCTGGTGAAGGCAGGAACCTGGGTCTCATGGGCTCCCCGTGGGACACATGCAGGGACCCAACAAGGCCCCACGGCAGATTTGTGCCAGAACCGGGCCTAGAACCTGGCTCTGAGACACACCTGCCCTGCCCTCATTCACTTGCTCTGACTTCGCTTGTTGTCCTTCAGTGCAAGAGGAATTTCTCTTTGAAGTCCTGAGAGGTGGGAAAACGCTCGTGGGAAAGAGAGCTAGACCGTGTCCAGAGAGATACATTCCTGTGTCTGGAACCTCAGCTGGATTCTTATCCAAACCTCCAAGCCTGGGTTCAGAGGAGGTGGACCTCCAAAGGGCTGGCATTTCTTGCGGGCACCACAAAATTCCTGGAGTTTCTCAGGGATCTCAGTGGACTGCCACACCCACCAACAATGCCTCCCTCTTTCCCAGCTTTTCTGTATCCAGACCCCGCACAGATATTCCTGGAATGGGGCTTTCACATCCCTGGGATCCTTAGTGTCCCAGCTGGGGTCTGGGAATACCAGACGGAGAAAGAGATAAAACTGGAGGAGAAGGGCAGAGAAAGAAGAGTCTTACTCAAACTGACTCGGCCTTTCCCAGAGCTTTTCGGGGCTTGAAATGCCAGAAAGGACCTCCAGAGGGCAGAGAAGCTAACTGAGCTTCTCAAAGGATAGCAGCTTGGGAGGAGGACAGGCTGGAGGAGGAGGGTGGTTAGTTCCATTTTTCTGGAAGAATCTACCACCTTCACAGCCAGGCACCCCACTCAGGCCCCTAATCCCTGAAAGGCTTTGGAGCCTACCTCTCCACCGTCAGTGGCTCCTGGCCCAGTCCTTCCCTGCAGTCAGCCCCAAGCCCAAAGCCCAAGTCTCCTGAGTGAGCATAGCTGGGAGATGGGGCAGAGAGTAAATGAGGCATATACCTGACACTCACTGGACTTACAAACACTCTGACACCACCTGTTGCCGTCAAGTCACCTCCAACTCATGGTGGCCCCATGTGTGTCAGAGTAGAATTGTGCTTCACAGGGTTTTCAATCTACCTTCTAAAGTAGATTGCCAGGCCTTTCTTCCAAGGCACCTCTGGGTGAACTTGAATTGCTAAACTTTTAGTTAGCAGGTATCTTAGTTATCTAGTGCTGCTATATTAAAAATACCACAAGTGGACAGCTTTAACAAACAGGAGTTTATTCTCTCACAGTCTAGGAGGCTACAAGTCCGAATTCAGGGTGCCAGCTCCAGAAGAAGGCTTTCTCTCTCAGTTGGTTCTGGGGGGAGGTCCTCATCATCTTGTCATCATCCCCTGGTCTAGGAGCTTCTCAGCGCAGGGACCCCAGGTCCAAAGGGCACACTCTGCTCCCAACACTTCTTTCTCAGGGTTTGAGGTCCCTCTCCTCTCTGCTTCTCTTTTTTATTTCTCAGAAGAGATTGACTCAAGATACAACCTAATCCTGTTAGACTGGATCCTGCCTTATTAACATTACTGCCTCTAATTGTGCCTCATTGACATCATAGAGGTTAGGAACTATAACACATAGAATAATCATATCAGATCACAAAATGGTAGACAACCACACAATACTGGGAATCATGGCCTATCCAAGTGGACACATTTTGGGGAACACACTTCAGTCCATAACAGCAGCCAAGCGCATTAACCATTTAACCCACACAAAGACTCCCACTCTCTAACAGGAACCTATATCACGCACAGCTGGGCCCCCAGTGCCTGGTACAAAGTAACCAAACCAAAACCACTGTCATCAAGTCGATTCCAACCAAGCCACCTGCCTTCCACCACAGCGAGCTGTCCATGCCCACCCCCAGGAGCACCAGCCTGAGGGGAGAAGGCGGGCAATTTGGGAAGAGGAAAGGGATGCTCACTGGCATTTTCTAGGTGCTCCTACCAATCAAGCTTCATTTTGGTTCTTCTCTTCCTCAACAGACTCCATCAGTACTGGGGAGCACAGAGGTTCTTTGTGGGCAGTTACTAGCCTAAGTTCACTGTGTAATCCATCACCCAAACTGGGACTCTTTGGAGAGCGAAAGGGACATACTAATAATTCAAGAGGATAACAGATGTCAACTTGGACAGTCCCAAGCAAACAGGACATTGGCACCCCAACCATGGCTGTTCTGTGAAGCCCGACTCTCTTCCCAGTTAAAGCACCTCTTAGTTACCTGTGTGGTAACAATCGTGACCACAACCAGTGGCCTCATGTGGTAGCCTCACCCATAGGGATGTGGAGATCGGCCAGTAAGATGAGGCCTGGAGTCCTCCTTAGCAAAATATTAGGGTGTATGTCAGGAAAGGAGCCCTGGTGGCACAGTAGTTAAGACCTCCAGCTGCAAACCAAAAGGCTGGCAGTTCAAATCTACCAGCTGCTGCTTGGAAACCTTAAGGGGCAGTTCTACTCTGTCCTATAGGGTCACAATGGGTCGGAATCAACCTGACGGCAACAGGTTTGTTGTTTTTTGTTTTTTCTGATTACATTGGTAAAATGAAGAAGTACAGACCTATTTACAATGTAATTTTCATTTTCCATTAATTAATTAGGTAAATATCTGCAAGCCTATCTTGCTGGGCTTTGGAGAAACATTGGCAAATAAGGCAGGTGTGGACACTGTCCTCGTGAGCCTCCAGTCCACTGGGGATAATAAATATTGAACATTAATTACAAGATGAAATTGTGTTTAGTTACTTACAGGGTTAATCTGAAAATAAAATAATAAATGTACGAAATGCTTTGCACAGTGTGTGGCACAAGATAGGTGCTCAAAAGACATCAGTTCCCTTTTCCTTTCTTTCTAAGTAATCAGCAAACTCCTATTCATCCTTCAAAGTCCAGCATACCATAGAGAAAGCCAGCATAGTGTAGTAGTTAAGAGTACAAGCTCAGGGTTCCTGAGTTTGAATCCTGGTTCTGCCAATTACTGTGGGATCTTAGACAAATTACTTAACTGCTTGGTACTTCAATTTCCTCACCTGTTTCATAGGGTTATTATGAGAACAAAATGAGGTAATATGTGTAATGCACTTAGATTAGCACCCACTACATAGCAGGTACTGTGTGAATTTTTTAATAAGATGGCCAGCTCAGATATCATCTCCTCCAGCTTTGAAACCATTAAACGTTACTGAATTAAGCTGAGCTTGGGGTGCTGCTCTTAACTGTTAATGATGCTAGCGGTGGACTCTGCGGTACATCACGCTGGGTAGTGAGCAAGTCAGCGTACAGTTGTTCTCTGCATTACAGGCCAGAGGGTGAGGGTTAGTGGACACGCTGTGAACTACATGGAGGAGCCAGGGCATGGCCTTGAAGGGAGAGAGGTCTCATCTTGAGTGGGAACTGGGGCGTCTAGAACCCAACTCAAACCCCAGGCCTAACTACCGACTTCCACAGGTTCATATCTAGGGAGCTTAAAAGCTGGAGAGATTCTCTTCTGAAATAGCTCGGCACGGTTATGGATTGAACTCAGTTCCTTCCCACACCCTCCCAAAATATGTGTTGAAATTCTAACCCATGTACCTGTAAATACGACCCTGTTTGGAAAGAGGGGCTTTCTTGTGTTATGTTAATGAGGTCATACCCGAGTAGGTTGGGTCCTAAATCTCATCACTTCTGAGTTATAAAAAGAGCAGAATAGGCACAGACACTCACACAGGGGGAAGACAGATGCCACAGGACCCCAGGAATGCCAAGGATTGCTAGCAGACACCAGAAACTAGGAGAGAGGTTCACAGAAGGAATCGACACGGCCGAGACCTTGATTTGGACTTTAAGCCTCCAGAACTGTGAGAAATAAATGTCAGTTCTTTAAAGTCACCCACTTGCGGTATTTCTGCTACGGCAGCACTAGGTAACTAAGACATGCACCATCCTTTGGCAGATGGCCTCTCAAGGTCACTGCAGAGACTGGATCTGAGGGCCCCTCCCTGCAGCCTCTGCTTTCCTTTCTAGAAATAGCTCTACCCAGACCCAAACTCTAGCTGCAAGTATTTCAGATGTGTTCAATGGGTTCCCAGGCCTCCTCCCATCTGCCACCAGCCCTGTGTCCCCCGGAGCTAGGCAGCAGCTGCTGTCAGGAGATCCTATCAAGCCCTGGCTTGACATTTCAGCAGCCCAAGACCCAGAGATAAAAGTTGCCACTGAACAAAGTTCATTTCTCCTCTCCTTTCCTTCCTGGAGACTTGATAGGCATCAGTGTGGGCACAGAGGTGGTCTTGCCCTCTTGCTGCCATAGCCGCAATTCCTGCTTTTCGGGGGTAGAAAACCTTCACGACTGATGATTACGAAGAAGCAGTTTATCACCTGTGCTTTTATGATTGCAGCAACTAAGGGGAAAAGATGTCCTTTCAGATAAGCATTTGAAGGAGGGGGGAAAAAGAGTTTCAAAGCCTCCTTTGTTCTCCTGAAGAGCCATGCCATGTAGTTCTGGCAGGCAGCCCGGGAGAAAGGAGAATTTTAAAAACACAATCTGAGCTGGTTTCTAAGCTGCTACACCATCCCTGCCATCAATCAGGGATGTTACTTAACAAGGAGCTTGGGCCATTGTCTCATCCAGCCTGCTCTCCCTAATTGGATGCAGAGTTGTGATGAATTCTTTAGAAAGGGCTTCAGGAAGCAGAGGTCATCTCCTCGGCCCCCTGACCCTCCAGGCTGGGCTGATGCGGGCTTCTGGGGCACACTGCTGGCTGGGAGATAAGAGAGGGATCTTTGTGAGGCCTCTCAGTGCAGGCAGAGAGCAGGGACCCAGGACATGGAAAATGGTAGACTGCCAGTCTGTTGCGAACTGAATTCGAGACAGCAGGGAAGAGATAGAAGGTTGATTCTATGTCCCCCTGCCAGCCCCAGCCCTGTCTGAGGCCCCTCAATGCGGACTCGGCACCCCCAGGTTCTGAAGATGAGCCTTATCTGGGCACAGGGAGCTTTAGGGGCTTCCGTTTACAAAGGGATGGATCCGAAATTAGGTTGAGTGGCTGCAGTTGCTGTTGTTAGCGGCTGTTGAGTGGGCTCCAACCCAAAGCAACTTTATACATAGCAGAACAAAACAGTGCCTGGCCCATGGGTCATCATGGTCATTGCCGTCAATCCATTTCGGGGAGAGTTTCCCTCATTTTCACTGACCCTCTACTTTACTAAACATGATGTCCTTTTCTAGTCTTTCCTGATGATGTGTCCAAAGTAAGCAAGCCAAAGTCTCGCCAGCCTCACTTCTAAGGAGCATTTTCATTGTATTTTTTCTAAGACTGATGTATTCATTCTTCTGGAAGTCCACAGTATAGTCAATATTCTTCACCAACACAACAATTCGAGTGCATCGTATCTTCTTTTGTCTTCCTTTTTCACTGTCTATGTAGTTGTTCTGGAGCCTGTTTTTAGTAGGTGCCATCCAGTCGATTCTGACTCAGCAACCTCATGTGACCCAGTAGAACCCACAGTGTTTGCTAGGCTGTAATCTTTACGGGAGAAGATCACCAGGTCTTTCTTCCATGGACCCACTGGCTGGATTCGAACCACCAACCTTTCAGTTAGCAGCTAAGCACTTAACCATTGTGCGACCCAAGGCTCCTTTTCATTGCCTATGAACTCAATAAATATTGTGCTCAAGAACCCTGTGTACCTTGAGGCAGAGCCTTAGCACCATCAAAGATCAAGAAATGGCCACCTTCCTTAACACACTAAAACTCCGCTCCTCCACATCTTGCAACATGGAGAACTCCGTGCATAAAGGAGAAGCTGGGTCCCACAGCGCCGATCACCCATGCCTTTGGAAATGACTGGGGTCTAGGGTGCAGGATGCTTCCCACTTTACCGCTCAGTCCCAAGCGTAGCCATGAACCATTTTCTTTATTCTCCACAGTATAGCTGAGATTGAGCTGGAATGTTCACGTAGAACTTTACTAACGATCAGGAGAAACAAAAGGGAAAAAATGCAGAGTAATATAAAACCAGATAATCTGGTTTAAGGTCTACAGTTGGTTCATGTTCAACTTGGAGCCCTCACCAGGTTGACCCCTCACCAAGACGGCCTTTGACTGAGGCTAACTCTTCCCAGATCATCCAGAATCCTGGACGTCCAGATCCAAGCAAGTGAGATGGGATTTACCCTTCAATCTAAGACCTTCCTTCTGAGCTCTAGGTTCTGACCCAGAACTCATCTCTTGATGAATAATTAAAGCAAGGAATATCCACCAGATAGCTTTAGGAGGGATCACATCTACCCACATGATCCTGCAGGCTTCAGGATCATCAGCATATCAGAGAACAACCCCACAGTCTCACCCACGTGCAAGAAAAATACACATTCCAAAGCAAAGGGCTAGCATGAATGAGCTTTGAAGACGTGATGCTGAATCAAAGAGGTCAGTCACCAAAGGACACATATTATATGATCCCATTTATATGAAATATCTAGAGTAGGCAAGTTTATAGAGACCAAAGTTTATTAGTGGTTATGGGGGCAGGAGGGATGGAGTGGGGAAGGGGGAGTCCCTGCTTAGAGGACACGAAAATTCTGTTAAGGGTGTTGGAAAATTTTGGAAACAGATAGTGATGATGGCTGCACAATATGCTGAATGTGATTTATGTTATTGAATTGTACATGTAAAATGTACTGAAATGGTAAATGTTCCGATTTAGATTAAGATATAGATATCGCAGTAAAAAACTAAAATTAAAAAAAAAAAAAAGCAAAGGTCTATGTTCCCAGTCCTAGTGGGCCTAGCCCACCTGAAGACCTGGTCCTCAGCCTAGGTTTTCTGCCCACCATTCCAGTGCCCTGCCCTGCCTAACTGGAGTCCTAATGCACCCCTGCCCAGCTCTTGCCACCTCCCTACTCTGTGCAGAGATCTGGACACTATTCCCTAGAACTCCTATTTGCTGACAGGGTCCCTCCACTGACCAGAAGAACCATCTGTATCTGCAATGCAAACACCCGCCTGATTTCCTACACTAACAACTCCTAAAGTCCTACCCCTGTGCCCTACCCCCAGCTCACTGCAGCTACTGACACCAACACAGATAAACCCGAAAGTCACCCCAAGCCTCCTTGGGACCTACGAACGAAGCATCTAGTGGTCCTCACCGGGAGCCAGCCACACCATTGATTCAGATAATAATGAGGTAACCAGCTGGAAAACTCTTCATTCTCCAGAATTCTCCTCAGGAAGAACATTCTATGCATTTCTACAAACGAAGACAAGTCCCCAAGAGACCTGGACGTGAACATAACTGTTCTGCACGAGACAAGGGTTAAAATTTGCTTGGTACTCTAAAGAAGGAAGAGACAAGGGAGAGAAAAGAGGAAGAACTGGAAAGGTGGCCAAAGGTTGTGTCTCATATAGTGTACTGAACCATTACTTCAATTCCTGCCAGTGAGTCTACAAAAACTCACCAAATGCCTGAAGCGATTAGATAGTATACGGAGGCCAATGAAGGAGCAGACAGAGACAGCCTGGGAGTGGGACATCAAAGAGGGCATGAAGAAACAAGCAAGGGAGCTCAAGAAATCACAAGGAAGGTTCATGTCACAGGTCACAGAATTGGGGTTCCAGTCAAGTTTACTCTCTCCCTAAAGGGCCCGAGTTTCCAGCTCACATCTTTAAGTACAGTCTTTATAGCCACCACTTTACTGAGCACCTATTATGTGCCAGCACTTTGTATACTTTGCTTTTTTAATCCTCATAATAACCCTGTGAGGCAGGTATTGTACCTATCTCAGTGATGAGGAAACTGAGGCTCAGAGTGGTTAAGTAATTTCCCCAAACATCACACAACTATCACTTGGCAGAGCCCAGATTGAAACCCTGGTCAATCTGAGTCCAAAATTCATGTTCTTTCTACTATGATATGTTGGGCTCCAGAATCCCCTGATTCCATCCATCCTCATTTTTGTCTCTCCCTGCTTTCTCTCAATCTGCTGCTGCAATCTGCTGCTGACGGTCCAGCATGGGCCTGGGGCGAGATCACCTGAGTTAGGCCACAATCAGTCATTCAAGGAACATTTCTCAAAATGTTACCATTTGCCAGGAACTGTTGAAGATGGTGAGGATCCAAATATCCATACAATACAGACACTGACCAAGTTCTGGCTTCCTAATGGACAACCATATATGGACTATGGATCACAAGGGGAAGTCCAGGTCCTGTCTTGGAGCAAATAGCAGAGAACAGGGCATTGGAAGTGCAGAGAGGTTCTTTGGCCAAAATGCACGATACACAGTCAATTGGAGCTAGAGGCCCCCTGGTGATGACTTTTTTAAGCACCTTACCACCTTGTCAATCAGGAAAGAACAGAAAGACTCCCTGAAAGTCCCAGCTGTACATTAAGAGGGAAAGGGAAAATTTTGTTGTTGTGGGGTCAGCTCTGACTCATGACAACCCCACGTGTGCAGAGTAGAACTGCTTCATAAGGTTTTCAAGGCTGTGACCTTTTAGAAGCAGATTGCCAGGCCTGTCTTCCAAGGCACCTCTGGGTAGGTTCAAACCACCAACTACTCAGCTAGTAGTTGAGTGTTTAACCATTTGCGCCACCCAGAGACTGCAAAGAGAAAATAGATCTAACATTTTCTGAGTATCTCCTACGTGCCACGCACCCTACAGCCCATTGTGCAGAAGGAATAACAGATTAGTTATTTGACCTAGGTCATTCGGCTGGGAAATGCAGAGCTGGAATTCAAACCTAGCCTTGTCTACTCCAAAGCCCATGATGTCAGAATCACTACACACACACACACACACACACACACACACACACACACCACACACACACACACACACACACACCACACACACACACCACACACACCACACACACCACACACACACCACACACCACACACACACACACACCACACACACACACCACACACACACACACACACCACACACCACACACACACACCACACACACACACCACACACACACCACACACACACCGCACACACACACCGCACACACACACACCACACACCACACACCACACACACACACCACACACACACACCACACACACACACCACACACCACACACCACACACCACACACACACCACACACACACACACCACACACCACACACACACACCACACACACACCACACACACACACCACACACACACACACCACACACACACACACCACACACACACACACACACCACACACACACCACACACACACATACACACACACACACCACACACACACACACACCACACACACACACACACACACACACGCTGCCTCACTACCACCAGGCGGAAGCTGCTGGATATGCACCTGAACTGACTGATTAAACTACAGCCTCAGCAGATAGCAAGTGCCGCATGGGCCTGTGCCAGCCCTGCTGCTGATGCGACCCTTCCCAAATAAAAGGATATGAAATAGTAAAATGTCTGTTGCCTTGGGGTCCATGCTTATCCACTCTTGTCAGCCTCCTCTGCACCAGAAGACCCTTGCCAGGCTGCCTCGACTGCCTTGATCTTCACCTCCCCTCCCCAGCCAGGAAGCCTGAGCACCAGCCTCAGGAAAATGTCAGCCAGACCTGGCCAAGCATATGCTTGTGTCATTGGCACCCAAAGGGAGCTCCAACAGTCAGGAGGTAGAAGAGCCTGGTGCCAGGGGCGGGGCAGATGGCATCTCATCAGCCCCGTCACTGCTCTGAGAACCCTCACACCTACTCTTGGCTTCCTCTCTGAAACAAAGACTGCCCACGAGCCTTCATCCCCATGCCCATGGCAACCTACCCAGCCCGAGATGCGATGCCAACCCATGAGCTGGCAGAGACACTCTCATGGCTCGATTCCCTCTGCCACCTGCCTGTTGTCACTCTTCATTGAGCATCGTTGGCCTTCCACAGGGCTGTGCTCCTAGGCTCCAAGCTTCCAATCTGCTCTCTGGGAGGCTGACAGAGGACAGACAGGGTGGGGGAGGCCTCCCTGCCTCACTCCCACCAGCTCCTTGCCCAAGGCCTGGATGTTGGAACAAGTGCTGGGAACCCAGATGGTAATTTCTGCCATCTAATTATGCGTGCATATGATATTAGCCAAAAGCATTTGAATATCTCCTGCGGTCTCAGACAGATCAAATGGGAGGACGCTTGGGTTCGAGGATTACTCCAGCAGGATAATGGCTGACAAGATTGCCTACTACCACTTAGGCAGCCACTGGCAGTCTGTCTTCTCCCATCAGACCCTTCACTCTTTACCTGAGGGGAGAGAAAGGGCTTGAAGCTCAGGGGGTCAGCAGGAGCTGGGATCCTCCAAGGCTCACTGCTCTTGGCCTACCAGTCACAATACTGAAGACCTAATATATTCATTTCCTATGGCTGCCGTAACATAATCCCACAAACTGGGTGGCTTATAAGAACAGAAATTTATTGCCTCACAGTTCTGGAGGCTAGAAGTCCAAATTAATGTGTTGGCCAGGCCACACACCTCCGAAGACTCTGGGGAAGATCCTTCCTTGTCTCTCCCAGTCTCCAGTAGCCCCAAGCACTCTTGGCTGTTAGATGCATCTTTATGTGGCCATCCTTCCTCTGTGTGTCTCTCCGTATCTCGTCTCCACTTCATGACAGCACCTAGATGGCATGAGGACCCACCTCACTCAGTACAAACTCATCTTAACTGATATTTCCAAAGACCCTATTTGCAAACAAGGTCACATTCACAGGTGTCAGGAGTTAGGACTTCAACATAACTTTTTGTGTGTGGCGCGGGAGGACACAGTTCAATCCATAACACCTGAGTTTCACCAAGATCGATGTTCCTCAGGAATTCTTTTGATGTCTTAATAACCATTAAGAAATCCCATGTCCCTCCGTGACTATAATCTCTATCTCACCAGTTGATATCCCCTCATCTAGAAGGAAACTGCTACTCGTGTGGCATTTAGATGTTTGTAATTAATTGAGAACATCTATTATTGCCTTTGTCCAGTTTCCTTATTTGGTTTTGGTTTCTTTCTGGAACCTTAGATATTTAGCACAGTGCTTTGCACACACAATGGGCTCCAGAAATGTTCCCTGAGCTCAAACCCACAATCCTAATCTGGATAGCTACTGTATGGCAGGTCCCATGCTAGACAAAGGGATACAGACATGGAGAAGCAACAGTCCCTCCCTAGAGAAATTCTCCAGCTAACCCATTAACATCTTTTTTTTCTAGCCTATTGACATTTAACTTTTAATGACTGGAGCAAAGGGAAAAAGACTCGTAAGAAAGAAAAGGACAGATGGAAGCTGAAGGGAGAGTGTGGAGTCATTATAACACGAAGGGCTTGAGTGAGATGCCAGCAAGAACTTCCTGAGGATTTTGACATTCTCCTTGTCAATAAGCATTAATTGTACCCAATATGGATACGGCAGGGAATTCACAGCCGTAAAAGAGGATCTCTGATCTCAAGGAATGTACACAAAAGGTGAGGGAATAGGACACATATGTATGAAGATAGCATTGCTTCTCGTAATCATCTGATAAGAAGCAAGAGAATGGCATGGAGGAAGCCCGGCAGACTGCAGCGCTCAGAAGGCCTCTGGGGCTCTCAGGACTGAGCAGAGCAGTGGGAGTCCCTGGGAGCAGGACGGGGAAAGCAGGAAGGGGCTGGGAGCTGGCACGATGCAGGAGCTGACCTGGCTGAGGACAAGGACAATAGAGGCTCACTCTGGAGAACAAGCAGGTGCTGGTGGGAAATAGCTGTCTTCGTGCAGTGGTTAAGTCATACAGCTGCTGGCCAAAGATTGGCAGTTCAAATCCACCAGCCACTCCTTGGAAAGCCTACGGGCACTTCCACTGTGTCCTATACGGTCGCTATGGGTTGGAATTGACTCAACGGCAATGGGTTTGGTTATTTTTATCTTAGCGCAGGGTGACAGAGTTCCAAGAAGATGTAGAGGGAGTGATCCTTAGAAGGTTCATGTGTAAGGATTAGGATTCAATCCCTAGAATGGAGATTCTAGCTCATTGCTAGAATGGGAATTCAGGTACATAACCAAAGTCATCAGAACTGGTCATTGCATCCATGTGGGGTCATCAAAGAGGGTGAACTGACTCCTTTCTGGGTCCCTTTGGAGCAACTCACCTCAGTCATTGAATCACTCTGGCCTTGGGTGCAGGGATGTGGCTCCCCTTTCAGGTGAGAGGCAAGCAGTCCAGCCATGGGCGAGACCTGACAGAGGCTGGGCCCAGGCATGGTCTTCACATAGTAGATGGGACATGAGCACTAACGGATGCAGAAAGAGAAGAAGGACTTTTCACTGGGTGGTAGAGTGGGAGAAGATGGGAAATTCTGGGCTGTGGCTGCTAACCAAAAGGTCAGCAGTTTGAATCCACCAGCCACTCCTTGGAAACCCTAATGGACAGTTCTACTCTGTCCTACACGGTTGCTATGAGTCGGAATTGACTCGACAGCAATGAGTTTGGTTTTGGTTGGATTTGGTCTGGTTCAACTGGAAAATGTGTTTTGTTGGAGTATATTATTTAGATTAAATAGTACTGGGGCTAAATTGTAAGGAGTTGACTATCAGGATAAGAAGTTTGGGAATTCTTCTGGAGGAACTCCAGAGCCAATGACTGGACAGAGGGAAAGGATAAGGACAAGGTGACCTCTTGGGGTCTCATGTCATCTATGGAAGACCCCAGGTGAGAGTAACGCCCCATGTGTGGTGCTAACCAGGTGGAGAGTTATAGGTAGGAAAGGAAGAGACTGATCCAGGCTCTGTGTGTGTGTGTGTGAATGTGTGTGTGTGTGTAGGACAAGGTGCTGAAGAAGCAGACACAATGCTTACTTTGTGCTCATGCTCACTGGGGTCACCCCACACCTGGCTTTGATTCAGGGACTCAGGGATTAGACATGGGATAAAGGCAAGACAACCAAACTTCCAATTCCCAGCTTTCCCTCCTTTTTCTCCTCTCCTGTTTCTTCTGCAGATAAGATGACTTCTTGCTTCTCTCCCGGCCCCCAACCCCCGCCCCACGGACCCCACCCATCAGCAGCACAACTGCCTTCCAGTCCCAGGGAAGCGGGTGTGTCAGATTAGATCACCGCAGGTGAAGGGTTGACACCTCATGGGTAATGAAGAAAGAAAACGCATCAGCGGTGTTTAGTAGAGATGACAGCTGATCACAGAGGCCTCCTCCTTCCCCAGATGTATTTTGTCAACTGATCGCTCAGGGCAGACAGGACAGGAAGCTCACTCAAGCCTCCTGGGGGCTCTGGAGAGATGGGGGCTCTTTTGATAACAGACATACTTAACTCTGGTCTTAGCCACCCTCCTGCTGTTCTCCTGATGGGATGGAGGGAGGGGAGATCAGGCTCCCTTTGAAGCTCATCCTGGGACAGGATAGAGCTTCCTTTCCCTGTAGAAAAATGTGAGTTGCAAGCTGTGATATGCTTGGAAAACAAATCCCCAGAGAACAGCTCAGAGAGGAAGCTCTGGCCAGAGATAATGCAGCTTTTTGCACAGCCCAGGGTTCCTCCAGCCTACACAGATGACAGTGTGGACATGTAGCCTTGAAAAGCCACTGAATCTCTCTGAACACTCACCTTGTTATCTATGAAACAAGAATAACTCTGTATTTTATTAAACCAAAGATACCAATGATTGTAAGACCCAACATTTTTTCATTTACCACTAAGAAAACAAGTGCTACCAATTAAACTAGGACATGCCATCAATTGTGAGACCGATGCTGATGTCAGAGATGCTAACATGAGAAAAAATGTGCCTGAATCTATGGAATGTGATAATAATAATTCTTACCGCACAGGGTTTTTGAGAAGATTAAGTGGGCTAATGAACATGAGCCTGCTTTGTAAACATGAGAGCTGTGCGTGTTGTTAGAAGGTTGGTGATCAAACAGATCTCGATTCCACTAGAATGTGAACTCCTGGAGGGGAGGCCTTTGGGTCTTCGTTGCTCACCTCAGCATCTCCAGTGCCTGAAACAGTACCTGCCTGGCACACAACAGGCCCTCAATAAGTATTTCCGAATAAATGAATAATGGGGAATCCATGGAACTTCGAAGTATAACGGTCTCACCCCATGAAATCCCTTTCTGGAAGAGGACAGTGCATTCTACTCTGCCACGTGAATAGGTGCTGGTACCCAGGGTCTGAGACCACTGTTGCCCCCTTCCCTGACACCCTGGGTGTGTGTAAGGCGACACTCAAGGTAAGAGTTCCTGAGACTAGCAGGGCACCAACCTCCACAGCTTGGCTTGGTTTTTGTCAAAGGAGGCTGGAACACTAGTCCCAGTGAACAGATGGGTACCGTTCCCTCTTCTGAATAACATAAAAATTAGAAGCATTTATTGAGTGGTAAATGTATGAACAATCAAGGGCTGAGTTCTATGCAAAAGAGATACTAATGTGCACTTCTTTCCCCTAAGAAGTTGACAACTGACTGGGGAGAATACATACTAGTAAACAATAAATGTTGTTGTTGTTGTTTAGCTGCCGTCTAGTCAGGTCCCGACTCATGGTGACCCCATGCGCAACTGAACGAAACACTGCCTGGTCCTGTACCATCCGCCTGATTGGTTATAGATCGGGCTGTTGTGAACCATAGGATTTTCACTGACTGATTTTCAGAAGTAGATCACCAAAGCCTTCTTCCTAGTCCATCTTAGACTGAGAGTCCACTGAGACCTGTTCAGCATCATTGCAACACACAGCCTCCACTGACAGGTGGGTGGTGGCTGGGCATGAGGTGCACTGGCTAGGAATCAAACCCCGGTCTCCGGCATGGAACGTGAGAATTCTGCCTCTGAGCCACCATTACCCGCCAAGATAGAGAACAACTAAAGCAATGAAGTATGTGCATGACTTTGGAGACCTCAGTTAGTAGGTGGGTTGGTTAATTCAAAGTTATTTCAACAAACATTTGATAATCACCTTCTGAATACCAAGCATTGTGCTAAGTGATAGAGACAGATGAATACGACTGCCCGCAATGGGCTCACAATCTAGTGGGGGAAATAGACCCATAATTGGTAATTGTACTCTTTTGTGGAATGCAATGATAGAGGCATAAACCTGGCATGATAGGAATACTAAGAAGGTCTACCTGTCCTAGCCTAAGGGGTGGGAAGCTGTCAGGAGGGCTTCCTCAAGGAGCTGTCTATTAAGAATGAACTTAAGCCAAATTGAGGTTGGGTGGAGGGAGAGGAGAGGATGCTCCTGAGAGAAGACACAAGAGCCACAGTGTACAGAAGCACAGCCAAGTGGCAGGGCTGGGACTAGGGTGAGGCCAGGAGGCTTTCGCTCTCAGGCGGTGACCCTGCAGTTGCAGGATGCTAAGAGCGATGCCTTCTTACATTTTGCACTCTAGGTACCTCCCTTGACTCACCCTGGTCCCAGACTTGCCCACAGTGTTTCTGAGGAACCACAGTGGTTCAGCGTCACTGAAGCAAAAGATGTAAAGCAAGGACTTGTGTGCAACAATGCTAAAGAGAGTGGTGGAGACAGATCCTGGAGGGGCCTGTGTGCTTGGCCAAGGAGATTGGCCTTTGCTCTGTAAGTGATGAGGAGTAAAGAGATCCAAAATGGATTTAGCTGTGTGGCCTTGGGAGCTGTATTAGTTTCCTAGGGCCATGCCCTCTCTGAAGGCTCTAGAGGAAGATATTTCCTTGCCTCTTCCTAGCTTCTAGTGGTTCCTGGCAATCCTTGGCACTCCTCGGCTTGTAGCCACATCACTCTAGTCTCACTCTAATCATCACTCCAGTCTCATGGCCCACTTCTCTCTGTGTCTCTTCTCCTTTTTTGTAAGGACACCGGTCAGATTGGATGAAGACCCAAACTACTACAGTATGACCTCATGTCAATTTAATTGAGAACATCTTCCAAGACCCTATTTCTAAACAAGATCGCATTCACAGGTACCAGGGGTTAAGACTTCAACATATCTCTTTGGGAAACACAAGTCAATCTCTAACAGGAACTTTTTTTGAGCCCTCTAAGCCTCAGTGGTTGGGGTTAAGGACACATACCTCACTGCATAGTTGTGAGATTTCACATAAAACACATCACCCGTTGCCTCACTAGAAATGCAATAGATAGTAGCTCTTAATATTATTATTTTGCACAATATGATTCCTTATCTGCAGAAAGGGGGTGTTATAGATTGAATTTTGTTATCCCAAAATACATGCTGAAGTCCTAGCCACTGTATCTGTAAATTTGGAAATAGGGGTTTTTTTGTGTGTTATGTTAATGAAGTCCTACCAGGGTAGGATGGATCTACTCACTTCTTAGAGGTATCTTATAAAAAGAGCAGACTTGGACACAGAGACATGCACACAGGGTGAAGACAGGTGCCAAAGAGTGCCAAGGAACACCCAAGGCTACGAACAAGGAAGGAATAGACACCACTGAGACCCTGATTTGGACTTCTAACCTCCAAAACTGAAAAAATAAACTTCTATTCTTTAAAACCACCCACTTGTGGCATTTCTGTTACAGCAGCACTAGCAAACTAAGGCAGGAAGTAATAAAACCACCTCATAGGGTTGCCGTGACCTATGTAATATGGTCAGCATTGGGCTTGAAGCATAGTAGGTATTCAAAAATACTAGTTTTTTCTAACTCCATTTGGTGTTTATCACATTCTTACAGTTATTATAATTACTTGTGTGCTCATCTCTCTTATTCTTTACAGAGCAAGGACAGTAATGTATTCTTGTTTTGCAGAGGCAGGATAAAATTGTGGAAGAAACGTGGGCTTTGGAATCAGACAGAAAGACCTGGATTTTAATCCTGGTCCACCACTTACCAGCTATGTGACCTTGGATAAGTTGTTTCATTTCCTTAAAATTCCATTCTTCATCTGAAAGATAAGGCTAAAAATGCCCAGCTCACAAGCAGAAATGCCTGGTTCATGATCTAGATGGCTAGTAATATTTGTTGTTACCTCTCATCCATCAGTTTGTCATACTGTAATGGCTTCTATGTTGCTGTGTGCTGGATTCTATGCCACTGGCATTTCAAATACCAGCAGGGTCACCCATGGTAGACAGGTTTCAGTGAACTTCCAGACTAAGGCAGACTAGGAGGAAAGACCTGGCAATCTAGTTTCAAAAATTAGCCAATGAAAACCCTGCGGATCACAACAGAACATCATCGGACTCTCTTGCTGTGGACATGTCATTGGGAAAGACCAATCATGGGAGGAGGGCATCATGTTTGGTGAAACAGAGAGCCAGGAGGGCAAGGGAGACCCTCAGTGAGATGCACTAGCACAACAGCCACAACGATGGACCTGAACATGCCATTGATCATGAGGATAACACGGGACCAGGCAACACTTTGTTCTGTGTACATAAGGTCACCGTGAGTCAGAGTCAATTCAATGGCAACTAACAAGAACAATAATATTTGTTGAGTGAGTGAAGGAAAAGGAAAGAGAGAAGCTGCTCTTTGCCTTGGTTTCTCAGTTGCCAAAGCTAGAGACCTGGTCATCCTTGACTTCTCTTCTCTCCTAACTGAATCAATCACCAAAGTCTGGTCATGCTACCTACTTAAGGTTTGGGACCTGTCCCTTTTCTTCCTCCCTACTGCTCGCTCTTAATCTGCTAATACAGGCCAACAACATTTCTAGGCTGAATTCCTGCAGCAGCACCTGCATGACCTTCTGCAGCAGACACTTCTGGTCACCTACCCAACATTTTTGTTCAGGCATCCACTCCTCTTCCACATGGTGCAAAGTTAAATCTGGATTCATCAAAGCCAATCATGGTAATCTCATTTCCTTTGTCAGTGATTACTTCAGGAAGGGACATGAGACCCGAACCTGGGCAATGAAGAGTAAGAGGAAATCTGCTGAGGGGCTTCCAGGAAAGGCCTCCTGCTGATAAAGAGAGATATACAGGAAGAGATATCACCTCTGTTCTTCCACCAGATGCTGTCCTGTCTGCATGGGAAGTCACCTTGCACCGTGAGGGGTCAAAGCAAACCTGCTAGGCCAGTAGAGCAGAGAGATGGAAAGAACCTGGAACTGCTGAGTTAACCAAGCCTGGGCACTCCCTACTGAGAGTCTTCTCTTCACGTAAGATAAATATTTCCCTTATTGTCTAAACCAGTTTAGTCTGAGCTCTCTGCGACTTGCATCATCCCAACTAATATAACTTCCAATCTTCAGTTTCAACCTCTCAAATCATTCTCCACAGCCACACACCAGGGAGGTCTGGCTGCAAATCTGGCCATGACAGCCTTTCTATGGCTGCTCTTTGACCTCAAGTTCAAGTTCAAACTTCTCAGCAAGACCTACAAGACTCTTAATGATCTAGCCTCTGCTTCCCTTGTGCATCCAGGTGCGATTCTTGCCAGTAGGAGATGAGCAGAAGTGATGTGTGGTACTTCTAGGTTTGTTTTTTATAAGAATTGGGTACGGCTTTTCTAGCCTTCCCTTCCTCTCCCACCAGCTGAAGCCAGATGCTCTAGAGGATGGCAGGGTAGAAGGAGCTCGAGTCCCTGAACCAGCACATAAAAAAGCTGCCCACAGACATGTTCAACTGTTATGTGCACAAGAAATAAATTCTAACCTGAGGGTGTATTTGTGACAGCAGCTAGCACTCCCTTAACTGGTAGAGATGCCTCTACTATTTGCTCTTCAAGTACCATGTGGTAATCCCTGTTATGGAATCCCTGTTGTTGTTGTTGTTGTTGTTAGGTGCTGTTGAGTCAGTTCTGACTGATAGCGACCCCATGCACAACAGAACGAAACAATGCCATCCTCACGATCATTGGTACGCTTGAGCCCATTGTCACTGCCATTGTGTTAATCTATCTCGTTGAGGGTCTTCCTCTTTTTTATGACCCTCTACTTTACCAAGCATGATGTCCTTCTCCAGGGACTGATCCCTCCTGATAACATGTCCAAAGTATGTGAGACGTAGTCTCATCATTCTTGCTTCCAAGAAGCACTCTGGTTGTACTTCTTCCAAGACAAATTTGTTTCTTCTTTTGGCAGTTCATGGTAATTCATTATTCTTCACCAACACAACTCAAAGGCGTCAATTCTTCTTTGGTCTTCTGCCAGCTGGGTGGTGCAAATGGTTCATGTGTCCAGCTACTAACCGAAAGTTTGACAGTTCAAGTCCACCCAGAGGTTCCTGGAGACCTACTTCCAGAAAATCAGCCATTGAAAACTCTATGAAGCACAGCTCTACTCCGACACACAGGGTGTCTCCACGAGTCAGAGTCGACTCAAAAGCACCTTTTTTTTTTATTATTATTTTAATCCCTGGTCTAGTAATTATCATTCTGCATTGCAATTACTGGTTTACCCTTCCCCTTCTCCCTCTAACTAGAAGCAGGATGAGTCAAGTTCACCTTTGAGTATCAAAACTGGCAACAGTGTCAGAACCACAGTTGAAAGTTATTGATATTTGCGGAAGGAAGGGAAGAGGGAAAGAAGGGAGGGAGGAAAGGACGAGGGGAGGAGGGAGGGAGAAAGAGTAGAAGGTAGGAAGGAAAGGAAGGAGCGAGGCAGAGAAGGAGGAAGGGATGGAGGTAGGAAGAATGGAAATGAAAACTGCCTTTGCCCCTGCCTGATCTCCTTTTAGACAATTACCAGATTTTCTGCAGGCCTTGGATATGAGAAAAAGGGAAGATTTCTTCCACAAAATATTATAAACATGAACTTGAAACATTTTTCTAAAAGAGGAAGTCAGTAAAGCTGAGAAAGTGTTTTCTTCAGATAACCAATTGACAAAATAATAATATAAGGCTATAAAGCCAGGGTATCCCTATGGACTCATAAGCTTGGAGAGAAAACAAACAGCTTTTTTCTTTTAAAATAATAGACGGCAACATTGTATAATTTCTCTTAAGCATCTTCTAGGCATCAATAGCCTATAAGTAGACAGTAATCTGGCATGGATACTGTCTTGGTGGGAGAGGGTAAATAGGGTGATGCTCACAGGCAAGCCACAGGCCCGGGACTTTTCCAGGTTTGTGCGGACTCTGGGGTGGAGGGTAGAGCCATGTCGAACAGCTGAGGGCTGTTCTGATGTCCTGGGGGGGAAGCTGTTAGGACCTTGCTGCCCTGTGAAACAGCAAGAAAAAAATATCCTTCTACCCAGATGTTGGTGGCACAGCAATTGATGGTCCACAGCTGGAAGAGATAGGGACTATTGTTGTTAGGTGCCATCGAGTTGGTTCCGACTCATAATGACCCTATGTATAACAGAACAAAACCCTGCCCAGTCCTGTGCCATCCTCACAATCATCGTTATGCTTAAACCCATTGTTGCAGCCACTGTGTCAATCCATCTCCTTGAGGGTCTTCCTCTTTTTTGCTGACCTTCTACTTTACCAAGCATGATGTCCTTCTCCAGGGACTGATCCCTCCTGATAACATGTCCAAATTATGTGAGACATAGTCTCCCCATCCCTGTTTCTAAGGAGCATTCTGGTTGTACTTCTTCCGAGACAGATTTGTTCATTCTTTTGGCAGTCCATGGTATGTTCAACATTCTTTGCCAACACCACAATTCAAAGTGCTCAGTTCTTCTGGCTTCCTTTTTCATCATTCAGCTTTCACATGCACAGGTGGTGACTGAAAACACCAGGGCTTGGGTCAGGCGCACCTTAGTTTTCAAGGTGACATCTTTTGCTTTTCAACACTTTAAAGAGGTCTTTTGCAGCAGATTTGTCCAATGCAATGCATCTTTTGATTTCTTGACTGCTGCTTCCATGGCTGTTGATTGTGGATCCAAGTAAAATGAAATCCTTGACAAGTTCAATCTTTTCTCTGTTTATCATGATGTTGCTTATTGGTCCAGTTGTGAGGATTTTTGTTTTCTTTATGTTGGGGTTAATCCATACTGAAGGCTGTGGGCTTTGATCTTCACCAGTAAGTGCTTCAAGTCCTCTTCACTTTCAACAAGCAAGGTAGTGTCATCTGCACAACACAGGTTGTTAATGAGTCTTCCACCAATCCAGACGCCCCGTTCTTCTTCATATACTCCAGCTTCTCGGATTATTTGCTCAGCATACAGACTGAATAGGGTGAAAGGATACAACCCTGATGCACACCTTTCCTGAGTTTAAACCACACAGTATCCCCTTGTTCCGTTCCAACGACCGCCTCTTGATCTATGTACAGGTTCCTCATGAGCATAATTAAGTGTCTGGTATTCCCATTCTTCACAATGCTATCTATAATTTGTTATGATCCACACAGCTGAATACCTTTGCATAGTCAATAAAGCACAGGTGAACATCTTTCTCGTATTCTATGCTTTATACCAGGATCTGTCTGACATCAGCAATGATATCTCTGGTTTCGCGTCCTCTTCTGAACCTGGCTTGAATTTCTGGCAGTTCCCTGTCGATATACTGCTGCAGCCACTTTTGAATGATCTTCAGCAAAATTTTACTTGCCTGTGATAGTAACGATATTGTTCGATAAGGATAGGGATTGGGGACTGTATTAGTTTCCTATCGCTACCATAACAAGTTACCATAAATGTAGTGACTTAAAACAACACAAATTTATCTTACACTTTAGTGGGTTTGAAGTTAGGGGTGCGTCTCAGTAGGCTAAAATCAAGGTGTTAGGAGGGCTGCATCCCCTTCTGGCGGCTCTAAGAGAGACTCCGTTTTCCTTGTGTTTTGCAGCTTCTAGAAGCTTGCCATCTTCCCACTTCCATCTTCAAAGCCAGCAGCGGGAGTCCAAGTCCTTCTCACACTCTGTTTCTCCCCTTCTCCTTCCCTCTTCCACTTTTAAAGACTCTTGTGATTACACTGGGTCCACCTGGATAATCAGCATATTCTCTCTCTCTTCAGGTCATCTGATTAGTAACCTTAATTCCATCTACAGCCTAATTCCCCTTTGCCATGTAAAGTAACACATTCATAGTTTCCAGGGATTAAGACATGGACATCTGTAGGGGACCATTATTCTGCCTACCACAGTCTGCCCTCTGGCCCCCCAAAATATACAACTGTCCCACATGAAAGAAGCCCTCGTGGAGCAGTGGTTAAGCCCTCAAAAGTTCAGCAGTTCAAACCCACCAGCTGCTCCACAGGAGAAAGATGTGGCAGTCTGCTTCTGTAAAGACTACTGCCTGGAAATCCTAGGGGCAGTTCTAGTCTGTCCTATAGGTTCCCTGTGAATCAGAATCAACTCAACGGCAACAGGTTTGCTTTGGGGTTGGTCCCAAATGCAAAATACGTTTTCCCAACTTCTAGCACTCAAATCTGTATCAGTCAGGGTTCAAGCCAGGAAGCAGAACCTGTAGGAGAGACTTACTGATACATAAATATATACTGAGAGATTTATTGGAAGGAATTGGCATATGTGAATTTGGAGTCTGGCTAGACAAGTTCAAAAGTTGTAAGGCCAGCCATCAGGAAGGGAGATTGGACATCCTGGACATGAGATAAAGCTGTTGCCCACAGGTGGAATTTTTTCTCCTTCGGGAAAGCCTCAACTCTGCTGTTAAAGTCTTTCAACTGATTGTATCAGGCCCACCCAGATATCTAAGATAATCTCTCTTACTTCAGGTCAACTGGTTATGGACTTGAATCGCATGTACTAAGTACTTTCACAGCAACACCTAGAGTTTGGTTAAATAACTGGAGATTGTAGCCTAGCCAAGCTGACCCATCAAAAAGATCACTACAGGGTTGAAGGTGGCTCGCACTGCCTCAGCCTGCTGAGCCACTAGTTCCTGCGAGCCTTGGAATGGATGGTGATTCTTGACAATGACTCTAGCCATAGAACTAGATGGGTCTGGGAAGCTCTAGAAGTTCATTCTGCTGCTCTGCCCACTGTTCTCTGGGATTAGGAGCTTCTGAAGGATGAAGGCCAGTATTTATGCATATTTGTACCCACCAGGGTTTAAACCATTGTTCATTTTATAGGAGATACTCAGGGAATGCTGGTTGGAAGAATTTCATCTTCATTGAAAAAATATTCTCTCCTGTCCCTAACCTGCCCAATCCATTTTGACTGCATTTCCAGCTACCAATTCAGATGTTGATAAAACTTGCATCCTGTCACAGTGTCATATAAGGCCAGGTGGCATTGGTGGTATAAAAAGGGAAATCATTCTAGGGGTGAGGAGGCAGGAGGAAAAACACGAGTAGATTAGGGGGAAAAGGCTTTTTCTTTTTATAGAGACACGTATAAACCGAAAAGACCACAGGCTGCCTAGGCTAGTCTGACTTGTCAAGAGACAGTGCAACTCAGATGGCCTAACAGCCTAGGGCATCTCTGACTCCTGGGTGTTTCAGATCTCTGGGAAATTCAGATCTCTGGGAAATCCAGGGATGCCCTCATTGCCAGAACATAAGGAAGAGTCGGAAAGGCCCTTGGAGAACATTTCATCCCAACCCCTTATTTTATAGACACTCAGAGAGGTAGAATGAGTTGCTCAAAGCCACACGGCCAGCCACAGGCAGAAAGAGCTAGAACTAGAAGCCAGGGCTTGTGATTCTGATGTACTTTCCACTGTATCATCATGTCAATCTCAGTAATATCACGTACCAGGATACCCAGAACTCGATCTATGGGTATAAAGGAATATTTCTCCAAAGTTCAGCTGAGTATGATATTCATGGGTATAGAGACCAAAAAGTGGCTTAGAGATGGCTTTAATCCCTGCCATGATTTCCAAAGGCACTCCTAATATGCATGCATTCTAAGTAAAAGCTTGTGATTTCAGTTCCCTATCCATTCTCTTTAACCAAATTACCTCCCTGGAGTCCGCCCAATGCGGAAATTCTGGAACCCCACTGTTTTCACAGGATCACAGGATGCTTGTGATTCACTGGCTGGAGTGACCTCGTGAAAACCAAGCCTGAATCGAAAGTGTCAGTCTGCGTGTAACTGCGACACTGAACAAGAATAATTCACAGGATGTAGGCACAACATAACTTATTGTTGTTTCCACTATCCCATCAGGATGTGTTCAGTAGCGGCAATTTTCCCTTTGCCTGGTTATAACCTGTGTCCTGGCCACGTCCCAAAGCTATGGTAGGCAGAGTTCCAAGATAGTCCTCAAGACTCCTGCCCCCCTGGTGTACACGCCCTGCAGGATCCCCTCCCTTGAATATGGGCCAGTTGCTGTGGAATCCGACTCATGGCAACCCCATGTGTATCAGACGAAAACACACAGGTGAATTTTTGGAAGTAGATCACCAGGCCTTTCTTCCAAGGGGCTCTGGGTGGACTCGAACTGCCAACCTTTTGGTTAGCAGCTGAGCAAAGACCTATGTTAGTCACTCCCCTGATTGTGTTACATTGTATGAGGCTCCTTCATAGCAGACTGGATAGAGATTCTCCTCCTGGCTTTGAAAGCCACCGTTTGAGTGGGCCACATGGCTAGGAGCTGAGAAGAAACCTCAGCTGACAGCCAGCAAGAAAAAGGGGACCTCAGTCTTACAGCCACAGGAAGTGAATTCTGCCAACAATTTGGAAGAGGACCCTGAGCTCCAGATGAGAACACAGCCCAGAGGACTCCTTGATTTCAGCCTGATGAGACCCTGAACAGAGAACCCAGCAATGCCATGCCTGGGCTCCTGACTTCTGAAACTGTGAGATAATAAATGACTATTTTTTTAAGCCACTAAGTTTATGGTAACGTTACTCTGCAATAGAAAACTAATACAGTTCTCCCTATCAAAGCACAAAGAGAAAATTATAATATTTATGCAGCACCCTCAGGTAAATGGGCAAAGCTACCCAAGGCTGGAGGCAACTCTTCTGGGGGTTCTGGTGCCCCCCGACCCCAGACCGCACTCTATGGAGGGGATCGATGTCTAGTCCCGCGTGTTGAGAAGCTTTATAAATAGAAAATTCTACTCATTGCCTTCAAGCTGATTCCATGTGCTACAGAGTAGAGCTGCTCCATAGGGTTTTCTTGGCTGTAATCTTTACGAGAGCATATCACCCGGCCTTTCTTCCACATCCCTGAGGGGTAGGTTCTAACTGACAGTCTTCTTTAAGTTAGTACAGTAATCAAGTGCAAACACCTACGCCACCCAGCAAGTTCTACTGGCACTTTAATTCATTGACACAAGTTCAGAAAGTTCAGCATTTCGTTTGATGTCAAATCTCTGCCTCAACTTCAGCAGGATCCTGCCCTCTCCAGACTACTTGCCTTGAGGGAAAGAAGCAACGTTCTTCTTTCTTTCTTGTGTCTCAGAATTGCATTCCCTCATCAGCTCCATGGACCCCCAACCCCCCTCATCCCTTTCAGAATCCCTCTCCCAGGACACCAGTCCTCTCAGCCACCTCTAGCCCTTCTCAGAGCGTGCAGGAGATCTGGGCTCCTCTTCCCACCCTATACTGGGGTGCAAGGATTCTGAGAGGCTGTCTCAGACCCAACAGGCGCAGACTTTCAACCCCTGTTCCCACACTGCTTAGTTGTGATTCTGGTAGATGCAAGACTACGCTCCCCAGTAGCCCCTCTCCTCCAGGATTCCCCAAGTCTGTCTGTCTGTTGCCATCAAGTGGATTCTGACTCATGGCAATTCTTGGGTGTCAAAGGATAACTGTGCTCCGTAGGGTTTTCAATGGCTGATTTTTCTGGAAGTAGATCACCAGGCCTTTCTTTCCAAGTGCCCCTGGGTGGACTTGAATCTCTAACCCTTTTAATCAAATCCCTCCCCCCACCCCCACCCGCCAATTCTCCCTCTACTCCACCTCAACCCTAGTGGAACTCTTATCTCCTTTTGGGCTAAGAGACTGTTCTCCTCCACTGTCTGGTTTACGATATAAAAATCTGTTTTCCGAGCCCTCTGGCTTTGACTTTTGATATTTAAAGCCAAGCTTTTGAAATTCAAAAACACCCTTTCTCTCTGGAGCACCTTGCCCTTACAATTGAAATCCATGGCTCTCAATGTCTTTGCCTCTGACAAGAGATTTACAAAAGGCTACTTAAGAGCTCAAAACCCAGGAAAGGGGCTCTTTGTTCTCTCTGTAGGGTCCCTACCCTAATACCCTAAGGGCAGTTCCCAGAAAAAGCCCGCCCTGTACCTCCAATGGTGAGGCGAAGTGAGAGGGTTAAAGGAATTGGAAAGGCCCCCTGACTTTAATAGCAAAATTCCACCACATGGCAGTTAGAAAACACTAAGGTACATTTTCCCTCATCTCAGCTAGGTGTGGTTGTCATGGCTGTTTCTAGTCAATGTGTTAATAAATACAAGCAATGGCACCTTTATAAATATTGACACAAGCAGTTGTCAGGTAAGTTTGTTATGTTCATTTATGAGCATTTGTTGACTTAAACTTTTTGAAAATAATCTTAGAATTTCTAGAATGTACGACCTTAAACACGTCACTTATTTCATATCTGAAAGAGTACATAAAAATATAAGAATTCACATACAAATGGACAACTCATTTTTGGCAAACATGCAAAGGCAGTTCAGTGGAGAAAGGACAGTCTTTTTAACAAGTGGTGCTGGAACGATCACAAAAACCCGTTGGCGTCGAGTCCATTCCGACTCATAGCGACCCTATAGGACAAAGTAGAACTGCCCCATAGAGTTTCCAAGGAGCGCCTGGCGGACTTGAACTGCCAACCCTTTGGTTAGCAGCCGTAGCATTTAACCACTACGCCACCAGGGTTTCCGCTGGAACGATAGGATGCCTATATTTTTAAAAATTCCCTTTGATCCATACCTACAACCATATACAAAAACTAACTTAGAATGGCTCATGGTTCTAAATGTAAAATCTACAACAATAAAACTTCTCGAAGAAAATCTTTGTGCTCTTGGGTTAGGCAAAGATTTCTTACTTATACCAAAAGTACAAGCCAGAAAATAACAAATTGGTAAGCTGGACTTCAAAATTAAAATTTTCTGCTCTTCAAAAGACACTGTTGAATGAAAAGATAAGCTGCCGATGAATAATCTTTGTTTATGCCTGATAAAGGGCTCATATCCAGAAAAGCTTACAAAATTCAATAGTAAGAAAACAACACAATTTTTTTAAAATGAGCAAAAGATTTGAATAGACACTTCATCGAAGGAGATGTATGGATGGAAAATAAGTACATGGAAAAAAAACTCAGCATCATCAGTCATTACAGAAACGTAAATTAAAACCGGGAGATACCACCTCATGCCTATTCCAGCGGCTAACTGCAGAAGACTGGCCACACCAAGCGCTCACGCCTACGCTCACGGCAGCTTGATTTGTAACGGCCAGGTACGGAAACAGTGCAAACGCCTATCGCCCGGGGGAATGGGTGAACCAGCTGTGCTTATCCATACAATGGAACACTACTCATTAATAAAAAGGGAATGAACCACCTGACAGCATGGATGAATCTCCAACGCTGAGCGAAAGATGCCAGGCAAAAACAGACGACATGCTGCATGATCCCATTTGTATAAAATTCTAGAAAATGCAAATTAAGCTATAGTGACAGAAAGCAAATGAGTGGTTGCCCCGGGGAACCTGGGCAAGAACGGGTAGAGGGGGTTACAGGGGAATAGGAGGGATGGATTACAAATTTGGGGGATGATGAATTTATTACCTAAATGATGGTTGATGGTCTCGTAGGTTTCTCAACTCACCAAACTATACACTTTAAATAAATGTAGTTTATTGCATGTCAATTATACCTCAATAAAGCCATTAAAAAGGTATGTTTATAAAAATTGTATGTCTTTCAGGGTCTGTCACAGGGATAGACTTATGCCTACCTTCCAAAATCTAGACATAGACCGCCTTCCGAAATCTGGACATAGACATACAGCTACATGTTATCTCTCAAAGATTTACTTGTTACACTCATTAAATGCTGTGCCTAAAAAGTACATGTTGTTTAATTCATGTCTACAATAAAATACCTTACTTATTTACTTATTTTTAAATCTGCTAATTTATTAACGGAATCCCTGAGAAGTGCAAATGGTTAATGCGCTTGGCTAGTAACTAAAAGGAGGGAGGTTTGAGTTCACCCAGAGGCACCTTGGAAGAAGGTCCTGGTGATCTAATTCCAACAAATCAGTTACTGAAAACCCTACGACCACAGTTGCACTCTGACACACATGGGGTTGTTCTGATTCGGAATCATCTGAACGGCAGCTGGTTAAAAAATAACTTATTAATAACTACTAAGATCTGTAAATGTTAGGTGTGGTCAGTAGACTTCTAACCACTCACACTGTGTTAGAATGACCTGTCCCCTCAGTGGGTGGGGGCAAGAGCTATGGGTTGGGGAAGGGGTTGGTAGGAGTGAGTATCTTCACTAAAACACAGACCCGTTCCCAAGAGCCTCCAGCAGGCTTAAGTTACCGGAAGTCACAAAGCTACAGAGGAAGAGAGTGGGAAAGGAGCAATACTGCACTGGAAGGAGGCCAGGGGAAGGGAAGGCAAGTCAGGAATGAGGTGTCGAGTCCAGGAAGAGTCTGCAGGAATAATAATCCTAATGGCTATAATTTATTCCATGATTTCTACGTGCAGATGTTTTATACATTATCTCTGTTAACCCTTAAAGTCCTATGAGGTACATGCTACTATTTGTCATCGTTGTTGTTAGCAGCTGTCAAGTCAGCCCCCTACTTATGACGGCCCCATGCACACACAGAACAAAATGCCTCCTGGTCCTGCGCCATCCTCACGATTGGTTGCAGATCTGACCATTGTGATCCATTAGATTTTCACTGGCTAATTTTCTGAATTAGATCGCCAAGCCTTTCCTCCTAGCCCGTCTTAGTCTGGAAGCTACCCTGAAGCCTGTTCAGCATCACGGCAACACAGATGCCTCCACTGACAGGGAGATGGTAGCTGCATATGAGGTGCACTGGCCAGGAATCGAACCCTGGTCTCCCCCGGAAGGCAAGAATCTACCACTGAACCACAATAAATCCATTTAAAGATGAAGAAACTGAGGCTAACAGAAAATGTAAGTAACTTAAGGTTAGACTGGAGCAGGGTTTCCAACTGTATTAGTTTCCTATTGTTGCTGTTCTAAGCTTCAAACTTAGAGGCTCAGAACAATGCAAATTTATTCTCTCACAGTTCTGCAGGTCAGAAGTCTGGAATGAGACTTAATGGGGCCAAAATCAAGGTGTCAGCAGGGCTGGTTCCTTCTGGAGGCTCCAGGGGATAATCTGTTCCTTGCCTCTCAAGCATCTAGAGACTGTATCACCACTCCAATTTCTGCTTCCCTGTGACATGGCCTTCTGCTCCCTTTGACCCTCCTACTCTAATGAGAACCTTGTGATTGCACTGGACCCACCTGGACAATGCAAGATCATCTCCCTGTCTCCAGATGCTTAATTTAATCAAATTTCCAAGAGCCCTGGTGGAGCGGTGGTTAAGAACTCAGCTGCTATCCAAAAGGTCAGCAATTCAAATCCATCAGCCTTTCCCTAGAAACCCTACTACCCTGTCCTATAGGGTCGCTATGAGTTGGAATTGACTTGAAGGCAAGGGGTTTCGGTTTTCTTCTTACTATTTAAGGTAACATATTCAAAGTCCCTAGGTGGTGCAAATGGTTTGTGTTTGACTGCTAACCTGAAGGTTGGCGGTTCAAATCCACCCAGCAGTACAGGGGAAGAAAAATCCTGGCGACCTGCTTCTGTTAAGATTATAGCCAAGAAAACCCTATGGAGCAGTTCTTCTCTGTAGCACACAGGGTCGCCATGAGTCAGAATCAACTCAACAGCATCCAACAGCAACAATTCACAGGTTCTGGGGATTAGGATGCGGACATCTGTGAGGGGTCATTATTCTGTCTATTGCATCAATCCTGGTTGATAGGACTCCTTCAGTCAACATGGGAGGCCTCTGCTGATCAATTCCCAACCACCCAACCCCATCTCATCTCCTTTCACTCCCCTCCCCACACCTTACAGTGGCCAGACCTCACGGCCTGCCATGTACCAATTATACCACACGATTTCTCCCCACCTTACTCCCAGTGAGTCCCCTCTGCTAAAATACCACCCTTTTGGACTTATCAAGACCTGTTGAAATCTCAGCCATCCCCTAAGCACCAGCTTCAATGCCAGCTCCCTGTGGCCTTTCCTTTCCCCTACCTGGAGATGCTCTTGCTCTCTAGAACCTCCAAGGCATTTGAGTATCACGGTGGCCTTGCACTGAGTGGTTTGTATGAGCACCTTCACCTAGAAGTCATGTCTCATTCACTGGTGCAGCCCCCACAGCCTACAACACAGGTCCTACGCACAAGGGGCGGAGTGTTTATTCAGCACCCAAGTGGATCCATGGACACAAATCATGGCCCGGTAAAGTGTCCTCAGGCTCTCAACCCCCAATACACTAGTCCTCCCCAGAGACCCTCGAGCGCAGCCTGGCATCATGTCTCACCGCTAAGGTGGCCAGCAGCACTGCCCAGAGCAGTGCTGATTCCACCTGATGCCCATGGCCAGGCTCAGTGTGTTTGCTCCAAGCTGCTTTCACTTGGAGGCTGGGCTCTAAGGAACAGAGGATGTATGGAAGGGACAAGATGGAGATTTCGGGGCAGGAAGCTGGCTGTCATTCAAAGCTAATGCGATTGAGTTTCACATCCGTTTCACTGGGGAAGGCGGGGCAAAGATGCTCAATCTGGAAGTGGGTTCTCAGTCTGATGCAGGCTCCTGGGTCTGCCTTTATCTGCCATCTAGGCGTGATGACTACATTTGCAGCTCGAGCTACCAGACCCCTGGAATGTTCTTGCTCCTAGATATTCACCCGCCCTCTCACAGAGCCGTTAGAGTCAGTGGAGGCAACGAAGCCACACAGAGATGACACCTTTAGTTCACCCACAAGGAACCGAAAGCTCAGAAAAGCAAGGGCCCAGTCATTAATGGCACCATCATCACTTTCATCCGCCAGCATTCACTGAGCACAGGCATCAGGCTGAGGACTAACTCATCTATACCCAATCCTTGCTTAAACAGACAAAGTGTGTGTGTGTGTGTGTGTGTGTGTGTGTGTGTGTGTGCTACACTCATGGAGTTGGAAACAGAGACCCTCAGTATCTTCAAAACAAACCCAGGTTATCATTTTTTGTTGATTAAATCCACTGCTTTGCTTATCTACTTCCTCCGTGGACAAAGGGTTTGAGGCCAGAGATTTATCCTTGAAATTAAACTATAAGACAACAAGTCCTAAACAAAAATACTGCAAGAGTTCCTCCAAAGAATGTGTGAGTCTTGGAAGCCGAGGAGTTGGGAATTGCTTCTGGCCAGGTGCTTTGCATTTGTCTGAGTAGCGATTCTATCTGTCCCCAGCATGGAATCGAGTTAAGAGATACGGATAAGGAAGAAGGAACAGAAAATCAGACCCTTTTAGATAACGTTCTTCCTACTCATTAGTCAGATTCTCACATTTAGTTTGGAATGGTGTACATTTCCACCCTCAACCACCCTCAATCTAATAGAGCTTTAGAAATATGTGCTAATAATATCAAATAAAGATGGATTTTGGCTTCTTAGACTTGAGACTGGGCATAGACTGCACCTTTGAGGTATTTGACAATAGCTACTGCCCCCATGGATCCACAGGGTTGACAATAACTAAACAAAATGCCCAGACCATGTGGCTAGGCAGGTGATGTGCTGGACAAATCTGGAGGGCACCATTCCCATTGTAGTCATGCAGAGCTGTATATTTATTGTGACAATTTTCCAGCAGATGGCAGTGAGGTGTCTTGAGGAAGGAGCTCATGTTTCTAATTCGCACCAAGCGCCATATGAGCGAGCCTGGCTGCAGTGCTGCAATACCCAGAGCATCTAGTTCCCTGGCATGGTGTTCTCTCCTTTAGAGAAAGGGTGTTGGAATATAAAGACGGTCGGCGGGCCAGACATCCCATCCTGTGCCCATGTGGCATTTCCACTGTGCTAGCCTTGGTTTCAGATAAAAAAGTGACCTGGGTCTGATAAAGGAAAACCGAGTAGCTAAGTGTGTTCTGATCTCCATCGTGAGCAGTGACCGGGTACCTAAAGGTGGTAGAGAGAAAAGAGTGGGGAATGAATGTCTTGCTCACTGCTGTGTCCCCAGAACCCAGCATAATGCCTGTCTTAGTATTCTCTAGAGAGAGAGAGAGCGTTTTCCTAAGAAATTGCCTTATGAGGTTGTAGGGGACCTGGAAAATCCAAAATCCATAGGTCAGGTGACAGGCTAGAGATTCCTGCAGTCTTTCATCCCAAAATCCGTAGGGCAGGCATTGGGAAGACAAGAATGGAGGAGTGCCGATAAAACGTCTATTTATAGTCTGGATGCAGAATACACCCAAGTGAGAACTCCCTTTTTTGCTCTCGGTTGGCCTCCAACCGATTGGATGAAACACGGTAAGGGTAATGTGCTTTGCTGAAGGCCAACTGATTTAATCACATTTTAACTACTTCATCTACAGCATGTACTAGGGTTTGACCAAACAACTGGGCACCATATCCTAGCCAAGTTGACACATAAAATTAACCATTAACCCTCTGTGCCTGACACAGAATGGGCGTACAATAAATGTTACTTAAACGAATGAATGGAGTTTTCAGTAGGCACCCATGAGGTGCATGTGAGTACTCTTCTACATCTTCTGCATGACGGTGTCTCGCTGGTCCTCACAGAGAGAGAAAGGCAGCAAAACCAATGCCCAGGGACTTCTCTGAAGGAAGGCAAAAATTGTCAAAATGAATTCACTTAAAAGATCTTCTCCCCAGGAAGTAGTCCCTGGAGAGTCCCCGCTCTGGGGGAGCAAATCTCTTCCTTAATCACCACGTGTTACTGCTCACTGTTATCACTCGCTCAGTCCAGCTGTCTGTCCCACCTCTCAGCGAAGCCTGTTTACCAAACTCATTTGCAAGTCTAAAACGTAATCACTGGCTTCCTCCTCGGAATATTAATATTCCAACAGGACTTACTTCCCAGAGCAGGCTGAAGCCTTTTGCTGTTTAGTTGGGTGTGGTCCTACATCTCTCCTCCCACACAGACCCTGCTCAGGCTGAGAAATCCACAGATGAGGCAGAAATAGAAATCAGGCAAAGGCCTGGGGTAGGGCAGAAACACCACTGGGGGTGACCAAGGGCAGACCGGCCTTGGGACAGTCAGCTGGCTGGGCTTAAGGAGAAGGGTGTGGGGCGGCCTGGGCTCAGGCATAGGATGCAGTAAGCTCTGCCCCGAGCTACCTCGTCCTGCTGTTTCCTGTTCTGTGTGTTATGATATCTGCCCACACAATCTCTCCAGGCCTCTGCAGGCAGGTCTGCAGCTCCCTGGGCCCAGGGGACCGTCTAGCTCACCAGAAGCGCTTCATAGATATTCAATGAACCAAACAGCTCCAGGCAAAAGTACTAGTGCAGAGCCCAACTCATTTTCTGGTGCTAGACAAGCCTAAAGCACTAGGCACTGTCCTGGGTACTGGGAATACACTAAAGAGCAAAACAGGCATTGCCTCTGCTCTGATGGAGTTTACTGTCAGGAGGAAAATATAAACAAGCAAGGAGTCAGTTAGAGTAAAAAAAGGGGGATAAAAGCATTGCTGAGGGAGCTTTGAATGGGGACACCTAACCCAATTCCAACTCGTAGCAACCCTATAGTGCAGAGTAGGACTGCCGCATCAGGTATCCAAGGAGCAACTGGTGGATTTGAACTGCTGACCTTTTGGTTAGCAGTCTGAGCTCTTAGCCACTGTGCCACCAGAACTCCAGGGGCACCTAGCCTGATGCAAAAATTTCCTGGAGGAAGTAGAAGCTAAGCTGAGACTTGAGGGATGAGTAGGAGTTATCAGGCAAGGAAAACAGCATGTGCAAAGGTCTGGAGGCCAGAGTAAGCATAGATCTTTCTAACACATCAAAATTCAGATTGACTAGAGCTATGTAATCAAATGACATATTGCACTGAGTAAATCTACTGCAAAAGACCTCTCTAAAAAGCAAAGATATCACGTTGATGACTAAGGTGTGCCTGACCCAAGCCATGGTCTTTTCAATTATTTCATATGCATGTGAAAGTTGGATAGTGAAAAAGGAAGAAGAAGAAGAATTCATGCATTTGAACTGTGGTGTTGACAAAGAATTTTGAATATACTGTGGACTGCCAGAAGAATGAACAAATCTGTCTTAGAAGAAATATAACGAGAATGTTCCTTAGAAGCAAAGACAGCGAGACTTCTGCTCACTTCCTTTGGACACATCATCAGGAAAGATCAATCACTAGGAAAGGACATGACGTTTGGCAAAGTAGAGGGTCATCAAAAATGAGGGAAACCTTCAATGGAATGGACTGACACAATAGCCGCGACAATGGACTCAAACGTGCCAACGATCGTGATGGTGGCGCACGATGAGCAATGTTTTGTTCTGTTACGATCGTGATGGTGGCGCACAATGAGCAACGTTTCGTTCTGTTATACATACAGTTGCCATGAGCCAGAGCTGACTCAATGGCACGTAACAGCCACAAGACCAGGAAATGGGAAAATGACAAGAGGGGAACAAAGGGAGCCAGATCTCCAGAAGCCTTCCTTGCTAACAACCCATGGAGGTCGTGCTTTGTCCTGGGGGCAGGGTTTTATGCAGAGAAGCAACAAGAGAGTTTAGAGACTATGTGAGGCCAAAACAGCGAGGACCAGGGGATTGGCAGAGAAGGGACAACACAGCATTTTGGCAACTGTTTCTGAACATTTAAGGCAAATTCCATCCTATTCCTTCTCCCCTAACTGATAGAGACACTTGGGCCTAAAAGAAAGATACAAATAATCATCCTCGAATACTTAACACTTCAAAAAGGACTTTCACGCCCAACTCCTCACATGAGCCTATAATAATTTGGAAGCCAGCAGGGTAAGGAGGATCACCCTCCACTTTACAGATGAGGAAACTGAGACCTGAGGCGGTGAAGACTCTTCTAAAATAGCGTAATAAACACAATTGCATTTATTAAGAGCTTTCTATTTTCCTAATTTTCATAGATTACTTGATGATCACAAAACGTGAGGCTGTTAGAGCGTTGTGCAGGGCGGAAATCCTTGTTCAAGGGCTCACCCCCAGTAAGTGAGAGCACATTTCTTGTGTCTTTTTACCCTACTTTTCTCTCTGCACAGGAGGGGCAAACAGCTAAGCTGGGAGTAGAACCCAAGGCTCTTAGTGCTGGCCCAGTGCCCTTGACATGGCAGACCACACAGCTAAAGAGACAGAGGGATAGATAGGGAGGGAGGCAGGGAAGGATGTGGGTGGAAGGGAAGAAGGGAGGGGAAAAAGGAGGCGAAAGGAAGAGGGAAGGAGAAAAGGAGATCAATTCTCAGACTGGCCCTGATTGGAGGTGCAGGAGTCAAGCACAACCCCCACAACATACAAAACACTGGCAGCTGACTTGAGGGAGTGTGGCCTGTCCGAGGCCAAGCCATGAGCACCACCCCTCCCTGGCTCGCTGCCCCCTAGAGCAGAATCCTTTGGTGTCTTAAGTAGGAGTAGTTATGAGGCCTCCTGGAGGCCCAGCCACTTCCCCTAGCTCCCAGGAGTGGAGCCTGTCCTGTGCCGGGGCTGGAGCCAGCTCCCTCAGCATGCTGTCTAAATAGGAAGAGAAATAATCGCACTTTGAACAGCAGTGGCAAACAGAACCTGCTGTCTGAGGGCTTTCTGCCCTTCTCCCATTTGCTGTGTATCTTCTCTACTAGAAATTTTTTTCTGGGGAGGGGGAAGAGGCGAGGGGAAGGGAGCAGACCTGGAGATGGACATCATTATTTTCTTAAGAGGGTCTTTGTTGCTTTTATTTCCATCTCTCTCCCTGGGCTGAAAGCCCTGCAGGGTAGCGAGGCTGCTCAGTGCTATGGATACAATTGTGATATCAAACGGAGAGGATTGTGGCTCCAGTGGGGAGGGAGGGGCAGGAGTGCCAGCCAAGCTGGCAACTGACAAGGGAAGATGACAAGTCACTTAGGCCCCAGGTTGAGGGCCAGGTGGCAGGGTGTGAGATGCAGACAGGTCTTGTCAATTCTGAAGTATTGTCTGTGTCCCAGGAAACAGTACTCTCTTTAAACAGGAGCCATCCCCCTGAAGTGGGGGACACCTGCACTGCAGCAGCTGGTGAGGGAGGTGGAGGAGGGGCAGGACCAAACAAGAGGAGGAAGGCTCTCCTGGATTGAATTGTGTCCCCCAAAACTATGTGTTGTAAATCCTAACCTCTATTTAAAAAAAAAAAAAAAAAATGCCTGTGGTTATAATCCCATGTGGGAATGGCTTGACTTTGTTATGTTAATGAGGCAGGATTACTGTAGGCTGTATCTTGAAACAATCCCTTTTGAGATATAAAGTGATCAAACAAGCAAGCTAGAGCAGAGACAGGGGAAGAGAAATCCCAAGCTACAAGAAGATCTCCCAGGAGTAGAAATTCGAAGAGACAGGGACCGTCTCCCAGACCAACAGAGAGAGAAAGCATTCCCCTATAGCCAGTGCGCTAAATTCAGACTTCCAGCCTCCTAAACTGTGAGAAAATAAATTTCTGTTTGTTAAAGCCACCCATTTGTGATATTTCTTCTTATAGTACCACTAGATAACTAAGACAAAATTTGGTACCAGAAGTGGGGTGCTGCTCTAACGAATACCTACAATGCGGAAGTGGTTTTGCATCTGGGTAATGGGTGAAGGCTGGAAGAATTTTAAGGTGCCAAATAGTTTTAAGGTGCCTTGAAGAGACTGTTGGTAGAATTACAGATGTCAAAGGCAATTCTGGTGAGGGGTCAGAAGGAAGCGAGGAGAGTTGTAAAGTCTCGATAGTCTTACAGAATGTTGCTAGAAATGTGGATGTTAAACATGCTTCTGGTGAATTTTAAAAGAAAATGATGAACTTGTTATTGAACAATGGAGGAAGGGTGATGATGCTTCTCATGCAGTGGCAAACAACTTGTCGGAATTATGTTCAAATGTTTGGTGGAAGGTAGAACTTCTAAGTGATGAACTTGGATATCGGGCTGACAATATTTCTAAGCCAGATCTTAAAGGGACCTCGTGGTTTCTCCTTGTCGCTTACAGTAAAGGAAAGAGATGGACTTAAAAATGACCTGTGCAAAATGAAAACAGAACTTAAAGACTTGGAAACTTCTGGTGTGCAAACTAAGAACGCATCTGTGCCTGACTTCTCCGGGTTCATGGGAGTGTCGAGACTGGAACGGACTCCTCAAGAGAACCGACAGCAGCAAAAAAGAAGAGGAAAAGCCTCGGTTGAGGAAACTTGGAAAAAACATACTTGATGTCTCCGGACCTCAGTTTGTTCATCTGTACAATGGAGCACCTTGGACCCTAGGCTCTCTAGGAAGCTGCACAAAGGCACTCTGCCCATCTCTTAACCAGGGTCTGGCTTCTCCTCTTCTAGCAGCCAGGAGCAGTCGGTCCCTGGTATCCATATCTCTCAGAACGGAAATAAGTTCGGCTATGATTTATTACCAAGCAGAGGGAGAAAGCAAGCCATGTTGGTATCTTCGAGGCAGCTGGTGACATCTTCCATAGAGCCCCCCACAACTATCCCACCCCACCACACCCAAAATAAATAAGGGAAATACATTTTCCAGGATCTTCCTGACATATCTAACAGATATTAGATGGGAGCATCCGCATAGCAAATAGGAATCTAATCTATCTCCTCATTCAGCCAAATGGAAACAGCAGGATATCCACGGCTAAGCCTCCAGCTTCTGGCGGGCACAAGTAGAAGGAAAATGGAAGCAGATTACAGTCACTCTGATATCCAAATAACAAATAGGTATCCCGGAGAGAAATTTGTTTTATCGATGTTTGGGAAGAGATCCACTGACTTCCTTGTCTGCTCTGCCTTGCCACTTTAATTGCAGAAGGTGCTAGTTAAAAGCCAAAGGAAAAATGAAATGAAAGGAGGTGCTTCATGGCTGGCAGGCATCTGTTCACATGCACACACACACTCTGGAATGAACTCCCCTCCTGACAACCCGAAGTGTCCCTTGGAACTGGCCATTGATTGGGAACAGTTCATTTTTCCCAGGGGCTGACAGCTGTGCTAGGCCTTCAAGGCAGACAGATTGCACAGGAATGAGTTAGCCAATGGGCCTGATGTTAGAGGTGGGCCTGGGGCTGTCAGGTTTCTCTAGGGGGGAGCTGAGTTCGGCCTGGGGTTCAGGCAGAGAAATGATGTGGTTATGGAGTGGCTGGGGCAGGAAAATGGGACCTTAACAATGACCTTCACAAAATCTCAGCTCTGCACCCGGAAAAAAAGGGGGGTAGGGAAAACGAAGCAAAATCCTGGAAAGAAGGCAAACGGCTCAAAAGAAAGGCAAGAAGAGAGAGTAAAAATAAAAGGTGGAGCAGCTAGTGCTGCTCCAGCCCGGGCTGCTTCATTATCTCAGGACCCCAGTCAGTGTCTGAAGACACCAGGTAGGAGGGGAGATTTCTGTGATACTATAAATATAGTTTATAGGCTTTGGTTTAGCTTTATGATAGGCCAAATAAATAATTTACTGGTCAGTAAAAGATCAAAAAATCTGCTAGAGCTGCAGCCTGAAGCATCAAAACCTCTAGTGTTTATATGGAAGCTATATTGACCCTGCAAATTTACAGCTTGATGGGATGAGTTTATGGCCTTGGGCCCTGGCCTCCAAAGGTTAGAAATTTCAAGAAAACAGAACAAACAAAACCCTGGGAAAACAGACATAACGATAACAGAGCTGGAGTAACAGACAAAGCAGCAGACGTCACAGGAGGTTAACAATTGTGTAGTAAGTCACAGGGACCCCAGTCCTACCCTACCCCCTCACCTGCCACAAAAAACTCACAGAAGTGACATGAGCACTTATAAAAAGCCAACAAAATACATGTGATTCACCGTATGCAAAGGAACCGAGAAATCCAAGAACTGGGTCTAAAAGTACGAGTGAAGAATAAATGGCTCCAAGTGCAATCAGGTGAGACCGGCATCTTTCCAGGAGGACCGGAAATTAGATCGTCCTGGGAACCAGTTGAAAATGTGCTATAATCATAGAGGTGAGCGCCAGGCTTGGATCCTAGAAACACAAGCCTAAAGTAGGCCCACCCCTCATATTGGCTGGGTCCAGAGCAAGAGTACACATGGAGGCCCCTGGCCCTGCCCCATTATCTTCCCAGCCAGACCCCAGGCTGCAAGTCCCAAGCTCTGTCTCCCCACCTGCTGCAAAACAGCTGCTTCTTGGTCGACCTTGGGCCTTGGGATGTGCACACCAGCTGTGGACCTGGGAAAGGAGCCTGTGCAGGCTGGGAGTGGGTTTGGGGGCTATTTGGGCAGGGAATTCCAATGTCCCAAGTAGGAGGAGAGCCATATCAGGGCTCTCTAAAGCCCAGACCCAGGACAGAGACTCTATTGCCCAGGTCTAAGGGTGGTTGCGGCCCAAAGAGCAAGTATTTGTTGGGGTTGATCCAGCATTGGCTAAAAGAGAGACACAGTATAACTTGGGTACTTGGGGCTTTAGAGAATTGAAGCTTTTGTGGAGTGATGAAGTCATTAGTTCCACAGGCCCCCCCCATGCACTAACCTCCACCAGCCCCCAATCCATGCTCACCTTTGGACTATTTGTTCACTTTCTCTTTTGTCCCAATACTAGGAGATATTCCAGACAACTGATAAAAGTCTTCTGTTCACTGAAAAGGAATAGTCCCTTTGTAAATTATTTCATTCAGTGCTTCTCTATCAGTCTCTTGTGAGTCTGGTTAGCAAGAGTCAGTCTCTCCTTATGCCCAATTGCCTCTGAATGTCCTAGTCCCTCCCCCTCTATCCTTTTAACAGGGCTGCTATAGGCATTTGCGGTGGGATGAGTCTTTGTTGAGTGGGACTGTCTTGCTCATCGTAGGACATTTAGCATCCCTGGTCACTACGCACTGATTTTGGATAGATGGTAGCATCCCTTCGCCATTAAGACAACCAAAATCCCACATACTTCCAAGCACCACCTCTCCAGGGTACAATATCATCTACTTAGTTAGGAGCCACCACTCAAATCACAACTAGGGAAGAAAAACATGGGTGGGGACAGGCATGAAAGAATAGGAGACACTGAGATGTTGGAATAAATAGATATGACAGATCAGGGACAGAGAGAAATACCCAAAACGAAACCCAAACCCAGTGCCTTCGAGCCAATTCCAACTCATAGCGACCCTATAGGACAGAGTAGAACTGCCCCATAGAGTTTCCAAGGAGCGCCTGGCAGATTCGAACTGCCAACCCTTTGGTTAGCAGCTGTAGCACTGAACCACTATGCCACCAGAGTGCAGATAAATAAATGTGGGGGGGGGGGCAGAACAATTCATGATAAGCCCAACCCACTCCTGCAAGATACAATCAACAAGTTGGCGTTTTTCCCCCACAGAAGAAAAGGGTAGAGACATCTCATAATCCAGCTGCTACCTTGCAGAGAGCAATAGCCATCGCCCGGTCCACCAAGGCTTCGCCATCATCCCTTTGGGGTTGGGAAACCCAGGAAGATTAAATTGTTGACCCAGCCGACTACGTCGCCTTCCCCTTCCCACTCTGCCTGCCCGAGCCTCCACAGCCAGCCTGTCCCTAACGGAAGCCACTTGTTACTAGGTGGGTGGCTGGCTGCTCTGCTGCCTTCTTAAGTGGCTTCCTCGGCCAGGGCAGAGGCAGCTGCAGCGGCGCCAGTGTGGATGTCAGGCTGCAAATGAGCTCGCCAGCAGCTTCCTTCGTTACAGCAACTTGCTCTACTGCAGCCTGGGCTGGGGTGGGTCTAAGTGGAGGGTCTCTCTGTGCCTACACTCACCCCACCCCAGCCAGGCAGGGCAAGGGTCCTGGAGATGAGAGAGGCACTCTGGTCCTCTCCTCTGCCCTTCCAGTGCTCAACTAAGGGGAGTCCTGCTCAAGGGGAAGACTGAGGCAGGACTTTCCCGCCACTGCAGAGTTGGGACAGAGAACCTGAGATCCAATCCATCTATGCCATGCCTTCCCAGCTTTGTGAAAGATACTGTCTTTCTGCGGCAGGAGGCCAGCATGGTCCCTATATCACAGCCCCCATCCCTGTATCACCGTACCCACATCTAATCTAGGCAGCTAGCTAAAGGGCCCAAGGGTCCAGAATTCCTGAAGAATGCTGAGTGGAGGCCCCACATGGTGTGTGACTAGTGCCTAGCTCCCAAGCTGCCTGGTTTTCTTCCTCTGTTGTCAGCTAAAATTGAGATACAAGCCCTTCCTTCAGTCAGGACCTTGGGAACCCAACTCTGCTCCTGTAGCTTGCCTCAGTTCCCCTCCTTTGCTCTGAAACAAATCAACTGTCTTATTCTCTGGCCGCTGTTCAGAGTGCAAGAAACTACTTCACTGCAACCTCAGGAACCTTGGGGTGTGAACCCGATCTAAGTACACAGCATGCACTCACCACCACGCACTACCCTCTGTGTCCCTGGGTGGTGCAAATGGTTGACACGCTCCGCTGCAAACCGAAAGGCTGGAGATTCAAATCTGCCCAGAGGCACCTCAGAAGAAAGGCCCGGTGCTCTACTTCCAAAAAATCAGCCATTGAAAGCCCTGTGGAGCGCAGTTCTGCTCCGACACACAGTCACCGTGAGTCAGAACCTGCTCAGTGGCAGCCAGTGTACTTTACCCCAACACTGATTCTGTGAGTGAGGTGCTGCAATTCTTCTTCATTTTTAAAGGCAAGGAAACTGAGGCTGTGAGAGGCTAAATAACTTGCCGGGGGCCACCTGTTTGCAATATTCTACTCCACGGAGTGCCACACATACCGTAGAGACTTATAAATAGTTGACAAATGAAAGGGTGAGTTAAATGCTCGGCTTTGTCTTCAGTGATTCAACCTTCTAACCCCACTTCCTGCAGCCAAACCAGGCCAGCTAAGCGATTTCTTTATTCACTAAATACGTATTGAGCACTCACTCAATTTTGTTTACTGCTGTGAGGGGCACAAGAAAGCAGCCATTGGAAAAGTTAATGGAAACATCCAACTAATTAAAAGTTAGCAACATTTAACATTAACCAGAATTAATTTCAAGGTTATCTGTTTCTACTTTTTGCTAATTAAACGTTAGTTAAATGGTGCATAACTACAGTAGTTGACTACAGAGGAATGTAGCAAAAAGAGTTCAGGATTTTAAGTCAGAGGTCCTGGGTTCCAAAACCTTACCCAGCCCCCTCACTGGGTCAACATAAGCAAGACACTTGACCTTCCTAAGCTTCTATCTGCGTCTCTAAGCTGTGACTGTCCCTTCCCTTCAAAGCCTCATTGTAAACGTTCAGAGGGAAAATAAATGGCGGTAAGATTTATAAACCTTAAAGCTTCCGACACATGAGATGGTATTTTTCTTTGAAGGTTGAAAATTAGTAAATTGACTTAGTATTTAATTTTTCTTTTTGAAAGCAATAGTGGGCAAAGTGTCTATAAGCTCATACATTTACTTGAAACTTTCTCTGAAAGTAGTTTGTTCTCTCCAGACAATTTTCAAAATGACAGTCTAACAATGTTGCTAGACTACCAGATTTTATAACTCAATGGTAGCAGAGAAGGGAAACCATAATTAAAATAAGGGAGGACATGAACATGGTTTAGTGCCAATAATTTCGTCATTGGGTTTGCATCTCATTTTCAAGTTTCCACACTTGATGGTGTTTTCCAGAAGTCTGGAAGTGGGCTGCCTATCTTTCAGCCCAACAAGACTGTAAGCTCCCTGAGGGTAAGGGTGGCATCTCCATGATCTTTTCACCTCTGAAATCTCCCACAGAACCTCACTAAAGAAAGCAGTGAGTGAATGTTTATAGCATAAACTTGAATGATAAACGAAGCTTGAATTAGGACCATACTCAAAGGAAAATGCTAAAAACTAGAGCCATTGGTAGTTCAGTGGTAGAGTCCTTGCTTTCACACTGGAGACCTGAGTTCAAATCCCGGCCAATGTGCCTCATGCACAGGCACCACCCCTCTGTCAGCGTAGGCCTGTGTGTTGTGCTGTGACGCCGGACAGGATTCAGTGGAGCTTCCACACTAAGATGGACTAGGACCATGAGGATGGCGCAGGACCTCGCAGCGTTTCGTTCCATGGTGCGTGGGGTCGCCAGGAGTCTCTATCAGACAGCAGCTCACGACATCAACAACAGCCACAAAGGGGAATTTGGATTGAGGGGAGAAAGCAAAGAAAAAAGGCTTCTGTCTTTGGAGGTGAGGTGGTTTTGGCAGATCCACTGAGCTGTTGGCAGTTGTAATACTAATAATAGTTAACACTCATTGAGTGCTTCCTCTGTACAGCACTATGTTTAGCTCATCTAATTCTCAAAAAGCTACCGAGAACTATTAGTCCTGCTTTATAGATGAGGAAACAAAGGTGCAGAGAGGTCAAGAAACGTGATCTTAACCCCCAACACAAAACTCACAGCTAGTAAGTGACGGCTGAGATTTGTGCTGACCCCAAAGTCCAGCATTCGAAATGACTGTGTCCACAGCCTCTGGATGTAGCAAGCAGAACAAAAGTTACCTTAGTCACTACTGAAAATGAGACGGTTCTCCAACTTTCCAAATAGGAGAGAACTAAAAAGCATAACGATATTTTTTTTATCCAGGTAAACTGAGATTTGTGAATGACAAAGCTGAGAAGCACTTTGCTTTGAGCCAGAGTCAATATGGTTGCCTTCCTAATGGATGCAACTGATCCAAGTTGGGGCATTCCTGCCTTAATTGTGCAAGCCTACAAATGTACTAGAGACGAGGTGTTTGCCAGGGCTCCTGTGCAAACTGGCAAGAGGGACTTCCTGGTTGGGAATTTCTGTTCCTTCCAGACATGAACAGGGTGCAAAGTGGGAGTTGAAAGTGAGAGGGATTACTCAGCTTGTCACGAAGCGTGTTTAACAGCAGCACCCTCTGGCATCTCTCCTGGCTTGACCTGACCACAGAAGGCACACGCCTGGCAAGCCGCGGATCTTGGTCAGACGGCCACTGTCTGCAGCCATGGGCGGAATCATGTGGTCGAGCCTCTAATGTGGTGACTGGCAGAGTGGGACTGAGTAAGTGGCACATGGCAGCCCAACAGCAACTAAGGCATCTGTAGTTCTTAACAGATGCTATCCGAGTGGGCACTTGCACTCTTAGGCTCTCAAACAAGATTTTTAGGGGGAAAAAGTATTATTCCATACTGAGGATGCTGAATGTTTTTTTTATATTTTTGAGGATGCTGAATGAATGAACGATAGACTAATTATTTACCATTTATAAGCTCTAACACATGTTTAAGCAAGGTCAGGCTAAGTTGTTTTAATTGCTAAATTTAAACTTTGACCATTGGAAAATTTAACAACAATGACATCATAGATAAGACATTAACCTTTTAAACAAAACCAAAGCAAACCCAGTGCCGCCGAGTCGATTCCGACTCATAGCGACCCTGTAGGACAGAGTAGAACTGCCCCATAGAATTTCCAAGGAGCGCCTGGCAGATTCGAACTGCTGACCCTTTGGTTAGCAGCCGTAGCACTTAACCACTACGCCACCAGGGTTTCCGTTAGCTTGTTAACAACCAAAAGCCAGTTGCCTTGGAGTCGACGCTGCCTTATGGCAACCTCACATGTTGTCAGAGTCGAACTGGGCGGCACAGAGTTCTCAGAGACGGGTTTTTCAGCAGTTGACCACCAGGCCTTCCTTCCGAGGTGCCTCTAAGTGGACTCAAACCTCCAGCCTTCCAGTTAGCAGCCAAGTAAGGACTCCTTTAGCTCGTTAGTTACTAGTTAGTTCATACACCCACAAGGTGTACGTGAACCTCTGTTCACAAGGAGGTTGACCTAGGAGGAAAGATAAGATGTATACATAACTACTTCCAATTCAAGGCACCATACCTTCAGTGCCACGTGTGCAGTGCAAATAGAGGGAGAGTTTGTTTCTGGATGGGCAATCAGAGAAGACTGCATTGAGAAGGTAACCTTGAAAAGGAGTTGGAAGAAGGAGCAGAATTTTACCAGGCAGATTTAGAGGGGAAAGGAGGAAAGGGAAAGATACAGACCCAGAGATGGGTTAATGGAATAAAAAGTGGACCAATTTAACTTGAGCGTGAGGTTTATATGGGGAGATAAGACTGGGCAACTACGTTGGGACCAGATTGTGCTGAGTTTGGAATGTCTAGGTAAGGCTTATGGGCTTTATCCGCCATACAAGGGGGAGCCGTTGAAGGTTATTGAGCAGAGAAGAGAAATGTTCCAATTAGTTTGCTCCTGGCCCCGGTTTTTGAGAACATATGATCCTCTCTGGCCAATACTATGTATAGCCTAGATTGGGGCCAAAACGACTCTTCCAGGCAGCTCTTAACCTGGCTCAGCTTTCTGCCTGCTCTCCATGCCCAGAAAGCGCTTGAACAAGTCCCCTTTCTGGGCATCCGGCCTGGGTCAGCTTCCCTGAGCAGCTCTCTCTAACTCCTGTTTTATTGAGCACACTCCATGGTTCTTAAATGAGATTCCAGATTCTTCCACATCTAAAACTGAATAACGGCAGACCTTTCTCTTGTCCCAGAAAGACAAGTTAATTGATGACCGTCTTAATTGTAAATTTTTCAACTGTAAATTGATTTTTAAATGGTGGTCTCTGCTACCACTTGCCTTTAATAGAATCTAGTGTGAGATGCTACTTGCTCGAGCCCAAAATTATATTTTTAATTAGCCCCAGCTTTGAAGTTAGGCCCATCTGGATAGGAACCCTTGGTCCACCACTTATTAGTTCTGTGACCTTAGACAAACCAATTGCCTTATCTGAGTCTCAATGCACTTATCTGCAAAATGTGGGCAATTAAACCTTTTCCATACAGGCATTATGAGAATTGAATGAGATTAAACAACATAACACGTGTACAGTGCCTAGCCAAGTGGCGGGCCTCTGAAGTACTTTGAAGTATTGTACCTTCCCATTCCCTCTCCCACTCCTTCCCCTTCTTCTCCTTCTTCCTTTGGTGACAAGTAGGCTTTATGCCAACACTTGACACTTGGGTTCTCAGCACTTCTTGATGTTTTGCAAAGAAGGAGGCAATGCTGGGCGGTGGAAGAAGCATTTAGAGCAAGACAAGACCTTAGTGTAAGTTCTGGCAGTTCTCTCTGGCTGCTTAACCTTGGGCAAAGTGCTTATCCTCTCCAAGTTCAATGTCCTCCTGTGTGAACTAATACCTACCACATGCAGTTACTGTGAAGGTCAGATGAGCCGGTACATGGACCGCTCCTTACCACCATGCCTCTCACACTGTAGGAGCTCAGCAACTGTTAGCCTCGTCTTTCTCCCCTTAAGCTCACTGTTCTCAGTCCCCCTTCCCTATTTTTTTTTTTTTTTTTTCCCTCAGCATTTTCTATTCTCCTTGCATTCTGGGGTCCCTGGGTGGTCCAAAAGCTTAATGCACTTGGCAGCTAACTGAAAGGTTAGAGGTTGCTGTCTATGCAGGGGCACTTTGAAAGAAAGGCCTGGCAATCTACTTCCAAAAAATTAGCCATTGAAAACCCTACGGAGCACAGTTCTACTCTAACTCATGTGCGGTCGCCATGAGTCAGAGTCAACCCAATGGCATCTGGTTTTCCTTGGATTCTATTTGCCTTGGAATCCTTAGTCTACCACTTACTTTTGATGTGACCTTTTTTAGGTAAATTAACAGCCACGTCTGAGCCTCGATACACTCATCTGCAAAATGTGGGCAATTACGCCTTTCCCACATGAAGGGGTATATTGTAATGGGTCATAAGTGGGTCACCAAAGACGGACCTACGTTAGAATCCTCACTCGTTCCTCACAAGCCATGTGACCTGAGCCAGAAGAGTCAACCTTTTATAGCATAACTGGGGAGGGGAACTCATTTTGAGAAGATGGAACTGGAGGGGTCAGCAGCCAGGACAGAGAAAGGCCAGACCAGCAGGCCTTCGCGAAGGAAGCCAGATGATGATTTCCGAGGCCTCCTCCGCCTGTTTTACTTAAGGCACGGCTCATAGTCATCCCTGTCTGTTAATCAAAGCAATTGTTATTTCTCCTCACTTGCCCTGCAGACATTAATTAACTCTGTGCCAAGCACGGCCAGATCCCATGGAACTTGGCACCCCATCAGATAGGAGGGTTCCCCAAGCCGTGCCCCAAGCAGGGAGGGGTAGCCATTTGTCCTCTGCCCCTGAGTCTGTCCCTGCTGGCCCAGGAGGGCTGGGGGCTTTGGCCTTAGAAATTTGGTCTCTGAAAGGGAATCATCCTGAGCCTTCCTAAAAACCAGAGAACTGCCTTTGTTGCAGGGCGAATCCAGAGCAGTGAAAGGATCACTTCCGTTTGCATTTGCTTTGCTATTTATAACTCATTGACCCCAAGTTCCCTCACCTATTAGAGTTGGAAGGACCTTAGAAATAAAGTCATCTGACTTCTTCATTTCATTGTGAGAATGACATTTGGAGAGGCTGGAGACACGCTCAAGGTCACTGGCTGTCTTGCTTGGTTTTGGATCCCGCCAGCACTGGCACATAGTAGTTGCTCAATAAATATGGTTTTCTCTTTGCCTTCAGAGCCCTGTTGTGGGGCAGAAAGAGTGGGTTTTGGAGTCCATCTGGATTTGAATCTGCTTCTTGCCTTTTGTCAGCCCTTTGGCCTTTACTTTTCTAAGTCTTTCCATTTCTCTAAAATGGAGATAAAAACTAACTTGAGGTTTGGTTACGTATTTTAAAGGTTTATTGTGTGAAATATTTAGTACGCATTATAGGTGCTTGATCAATTATTGTAGTCCTTGTCATTGGCTGCACTGTTATTGATATTGTTATTTGTCTTCAAGGAGCTAACAATCTCAGAAATTAAGATGCATATATAAATAATCACAATCCGGGGAGGCCAAGAAGAAAGTGAATTCAAGACAAAGAAAAGGCGCCTTAGCCACAGAACAGAGGGCAGCGGTGGCCCCGTGGTAGAATTCTCACTTTCCATGCAGGAGACCTGGGTTCAGTTCCCGGCAAAATGTACCTTATAGGCAGCCACCAATCATCTCTACCACCCATCTGTCAGTGGAGGCTTGTATGTTGCTGTGATGCTGAACAGGTTTCAGTGGAGTTTCCAGACTAAGATGGATTAGGAAGAAAGGCCTGGAGATCGACTTCTGAAAATCGGTTAATGAGAACCCTATGGATCACAATGGTCCAGGCTGCAACCGATCATGGGGATGGTGCAGGACCAGGCAGCGTCTCGTTTTGTTGTGCATGGGCTCACCTAAATTCTGCAGCCAACTCAACAAAGGCTAACAACAACTAAAAACCCTTCTACAATTTCCAGAGAGCTCAATTCCCAAAGGTCTCTAAGCCTCCTTCCACTCTGATATGTAATAACAATTACACTTAAAACACATCCCACAATCAGATATGGCAAAAGGAGGAGTCAGTCCTCATGATGATGTCTGTTTGTGGAGAACATCACAGCTCTCAGAGCAATTTCATGCAAACCACTGTACAGTATCTTAACATCAGTGGTCCTCAAGGTGTGATCCATAGACCACCAGCATCAACATCATCTAGCAGCTTGGGAAAAATGCAAATTTCTGGGTCCTAGCTCACGCCAACTAGATCAGAGTCACCTGAAAGCCCAGGACACTAGAAACTAAACTTTTAACATGCTCTAGGGTGATTCGCGGAGCCCTGTTGGCACAGTGGTTAAGAGCTTGGCTGCTAACCAAAAGATTGGCAGTTTGAATCCACTAGCCGCTCCTTGGAAATGCCATGGGACAGTTCTACTCTGTCCTATCAGGTCACTATGAATTGGAATCAATTCCATGGCAAGGATTTGATTTGGTTTTTCAGTATACCTGTGGATGGAGCCCTGATGGCATAGTGGTTAAGAGCTCAGCTGCTAACCAAGATGTCAGCAGTTCGAATCTACCAGCTGCTCTTTGGAAATCCTGTGGGGCAGCTCTGCTCTGCCCTGTAGGGTCGACATGAGTCAGAATCAACTTGACAGCAACAGGTTTGTGTTGGTTTGGTTTAAGGTGATTTGGAGCAAAACTATAACTTGGGAACCACAGTCTTACACAAGGCAAACCACAATCCTATAAAGTATGTATCAATATCCCCATGTTACAGATGGGGAAACTGAGGCACAGGAAGAGTAAGTGACTTACCCAAAGGCAAAGAGCTGATCTGCAGCAAATAGGAATCTGATAGCAGTCCTTGGCCCAGGTCCTGCCTCTTCCCTCCAGGGCACAGTGGCCTCAGGTCCACCATGCCCCCAAGTTGGTGATACAACGGCAAAGCTTGGAGGCTGAAATCTGCCTTGGAGGTCATCTGATGCAACCCATCAGGGCCAACTGCCAGGGAGGTAATGAAGAAGAGCGTAGGCCCTCAGACCTTTGAAAGCTTTCTGACTGTGTGTCCCGTGTAATCCTCAAAGATTTGTTAATTGTGACAACCTAGGAAAATTACAGGTGACTCGAAGCAATTTAATGATAATAAAAATAAAAACAGTAAACAGCCCCGCTGCTTCTTCTAATTTCCCAGCATCTTTTTGTTTTTTTTTTATCATATAAATGCCTCCCATCCTCCCCTCCCCAACCCCCTGCGCCCCGCCCCACTGCAGATGATTAATGCAGCGGCAATGGCCACTGGGTGCTGTGCGTGCTTCTCCTCAGTTCTCTTTCTGTTGCCCCAGCTCTGGGGAAGGCCCCTCCCAGCTCCAATGCCTGGCTTTTGCAGGGACAGCCAGACTTCAGAAGCAGCCACCCTGGGAGAGGCACCCAGGCCTCTGTAGACCAGGCTTTCCTCCCTCGCTCCTCACCCCCATCAGCCCAGAACTGGCTTCTCCAGCCAAGTTTCTCCAGGAGCCCTGCCAATCTGAGCAGCCACAAATTGACCTTCTCTCCGGGTGTCTCCTTGCCTCACTCCCAGTGTTAATATGCACCTTAAAGAGCTGCAAACTCAACAAGTCTCTGTTATGCAGGTTAATTCAGAGCGCAGCCAAGCTGTGATCAAATGACCTTTACCCACTTCCCTGCTAATTTTGATGGGCAGCTCCATTTTCCTTCTCCCTCCTGGTTCCCCCCTTGCTCTAAGTTGGAAATCTACCAATTTTCGAGGTAAATGGAAAATAAAGACACACAGGCGCAGGCAACACGCACTCACAGGCATACACGCTAACGTTCAGTTGTGGAGACTGGAAACAAACTGGGTTTGGGTTTTTAAGATCCTACACTCCCAGGTCTCAGGAAAACCCTGAAGCTGGATCCTGGGCTGATATTGAAAGAAAATGAAGGTTCTGAAAGAGAATCCCTTCTCCACGTTTTAATTTCTTTATCAGTTAGGGTCAACAACCATAATAAATAGGAAGGACAATTGCACTGATAGTAAAAACTAACATTTATCAAGTGTTTACTACCCACCAGGCAACGCTCAACAACTCTCTGGTTTAATTTTCTCCACGCTGTTATGAAACGGTGACTATTATCATCCCCATTTTACTGAAAAGACACTGCAGCTTCAAGAGAATATGAACATGCTCAAGAACACGTGCAGAAAGAGGCAGGGTCAGGATTTGAACCTGGATGGCCTGACGCCAAAGTCAAGTTCTTGCTTTGCTACTTACTAGCAACGTGGCCTGGGACATATCACACAATCACATTAAACTCCAGTTTCCTCATCTGCAAAATGAAGAGAATCAGATCTACCTCACCAGGTTGCTGGGAGGATAAATTAAGTGGTGACCATAACTTAGAAGCAAGGACATGTTATTAGGAGGGATCAGCCCCTGGAGAAGAACATCAGGCTTGGTAAAGAAGGGAATCAGCGAAAAAGAGGAAGACCCTCAATGAGATGGATTGACACGATGGCTACAACAACGGGCTCAAGCATAACAACAATTGTTGTTGTGAGGATGGCACAGGACCGGCAGTGTTTTGTTCTGTTGTACACAGGGTCACTATGAGTCGGAACTGACTCGACGGCACCTTAACAACAACAACAACAAAAATACTTTGACAAGTGTAAATCACAGTCAGTTCACCATTATTAATACTATTCATTTGATTAATTCCTTGTACAAATATTTCCTGCCCACTACACTATGTGTCAGGAAACCCTGGTGGCGTAGTGGTTAAGTGCTGCTAACCAAAAGGTCAGCAGTTCGAATCCGCCAGTCGCTCCCTGGAAACTCTATGGGGCAGTTCTACTCTGTCCTGTACGGTCGCTATGAGTTGGAATCAACTCGAAGGCACTGGGTTTTTTGTTTTTTTTTTTTGGACTATGTGTCAGCTCTATTCTAAGCCTGGAGATACAGCAGTGAACAAAACAGATAAATGTTCTAGTCCCCAAGGACCATGCATTCTAGTAGGGGGAGACAGACAAGAAATAAGCAGGTAAAATATTCAGTACATCAGATGAAACTTAACGTTACAGAGAAAATAAAGTGGGGGGAGACATATAAAGAGTGATGATGGGAGGGGTGCGATTTTACATAGGCTGGTCAGGGAAGACCTCACAGAGAAGGTGACATTTAGACTAAGGTCTAAGGATGGGGAGATGGGGAGCGAGTCAGGCAGTTATTCAAGGAAAGGGCATTCCAAGCAAACAGAACAGCAAGCGCAAAGACCCTGTGGCAGAATCAGCAAGGAGGTCAGAATGGCTGGGCCAGAGGGAGAGAGGGGGAGAAGGAAAATGAGTCCAGAGAGGTAAAAGGGGTACACAGGCCACATAAAGTCTTCTAGGCCATTGGGTTTATTGTATGTGTGATGGGGAGCTGGGGAAGGGTTTTCAGCAGAACAGAGACACAAGCTCACATTTTTAAAGGATCACTCTGGCTGCTAAAGAAGGGTACAGACAGAGCAAGGAGACTAGATGGAAGGCTGTTGCACTAATCAAATGACAAAAGATGGTGGCTTCAGCCAGGGAGGTAGCAGTGAAAAGATGTGCTTTGATTCTGAATATACTTTGAAGACAGAACCAACAGGATCTGCTAGTGAACTAGATGTGTGTAAGAAGGTGAGGGGTCACTGTTCGTCCCAAGGGTTTTGATGTGAAGAATGGCATTGCTGCTTGTCAAGTAGTGTAACGTGAGGGGACAGGTAGCGGCAGAGGATGAGCAGTTCGTTTTTAGACACTGCATTTGCGATGCCTGCCCTGGTAGTATAGTGGTTGAGCGCTCAGCAGCTAACCAAAAGATGGGCCGCGTGAATCCATCAGCTGCTCCTTGGAAACCTAGGGTGCAGTTCTACTCTGTCCTGTAGGGTTGCTAGGAGTTGGAATCCACTCAACAGCAATGAGTTTTGTCTTTTTGTTTTAGTTAGACAACCACATGGAGGAGTCAAAAAAAGCAGAGAGAGAGTCTGGAGTTCATGGGAGGCTGTACTGGAGATATAAATTGGAGGGTCATCTTATCCACTTTGAACTTACAGCTATGGGACTGGGTAAGATCACTGGGGGTAGGCAGAGAAGAGGTCCGAGGATTGAGCTCTGGATGCCCCAGCATTCAGAGGACAGGGAGTTAAGAAGCAGTCGATGAGGAAAGAGAAAAGCCAGGAGATGGTGATGTCCTGACAGCCAAGTGAAGACAATGTTTTGAGGAGGAAAAGGTCATCAGCTTTGTCAAATGCTGGCAATGAGTCAAGCTGGGTGACGACAAAGAACCGACCCCTGGATTTAGCAACTCAGAGTTCATTCGTGGCCTTGACAATGGCAGTTTCAGCGGAGAGGTGGGAGCAAAACCTGAACTGGAGTGGGTTCAAGAGAGAACTGGACGAGAGAAACAGGAGGTAGACGTAGAGACAACTCTTCTGAGGGGTTTTGCTTAAGAGAAATAAGAGGTCAAGAGAGAATTTTTTTATTGTGGTAAAATATATATAACAAATTATTTCCTATTTCAGCCACGTTTAGGTGTACAATTCAGTGACATTATTTACGCTCCCCATGAGAATTTTTTTAAAGGTCAGAGAAATAACAGCATGTTTTATGCTAAAAGAAATGCTGCAGCGGAGGGGGAAGAACTGATGATATGGGAGAGAGCAGGGAGGATTGCAGAGAGATGTCCTTGGGAACGTGATAGAGTATGGGATCAAGTACACACGTGGAAGGGCTGACCTTGACCAGGAGCATGGGAAGTTCACCCAGGGTAACAGGAGACAGGAAAGTATATGGGTGGGTTGGTGGGTGCAGGGGCAGATTACCCAGCAAGCAAGGTATGCACGGGCTTACTTGCTTACTAATCTGTAGTGAGCAAGATACGGTGAAACCCAGGCAAAACTGTTCACTACACATTAGCGAGTAAGCACAGGTAAACCTGTGTGTTCTTTGCTTACTGGTCAATCCGTTCCGGGTGGGTGGATATTGTGGTGGTCAGAAAGAAAGCAGTCATCTATTGAGAGTAAGGATGGGGAGGAGGTGCTGAAGCTCCAAGGAGAGGGGAAAGGAATGAGAGGGTCATGGAAGAGAGTGGGCAGTGAAAGGGGTGGGTAACACGGTAGGAACGCCAGGCAGCGCTCAGAGGCTGCCTGAGGTCTGGCTCATGAATTTGAAGTCAGATCAGTCAGATGAGGACGTTTTTCTCCAGCCTTGTTCAACGACAAGCACAAAGTCAACAGAGAGTTGGACTTAATCAGGGTTGGAGTTTCACTGCTCAAATACAAAGAGAAGAGGAGTAGAGGAGCTGAGAGGCATGCAAAGTGATTCTAACAGTGGACTATGGAATTTAAACAGGGTGAGGATGAAAGAGAGGACTTGGAGGCGAAAGATTAACCAGTATTTGGATCAAGAGATTGATATATGTTCCAATAGGGGTGAGGGATTTTTAGAGTCAGGGTGACAGAGCTTACGACCTACAAGGATAAAAGTGGGGGTCAGAGAGTGGGCGGCTTAACATTTATGTTTTGGAGGGGTAGCAGTTACTGACAATGACGAGGTCTAGGGAATAACTATGGAAGTGGCTGGGGTGTGATGGAAAACAAAAATATTGGAAAAGGAAGAATTAAGAGGTACTGGAAGGATTGTGTGTACTGAAATCACCAAGAACTGTGAGAGAGATAACATTCAAGAGTGAGAGTGAGCTAGAAGCTAAAATCTTGAAAGAATGAGGGCAAGTGTCCTTCGGTACCCACAAGTGCTGATGACATGAATTCCAAAGCTGGAGCAGCTAGAGAGGGACCTGAGAATAGTATGGAAGCAGCGGTGAAAAGCAAATAAGGTTCCTAGGCCACTTCTGGGCCCAGTGATTTGATGGTTGTGAGAGCGGAAATAGCCACCAATTAAGAGGGCTCCCCAGGAAACTGTGTCCTTGGGGGACGACCAGGGAATGCTTAGAAAAGAGAATGAGGAAATGGGGGATTTTGCTGATGGCTGACCATGAGTTCCAGAAGGCAAGTACAATGGTGGGGAGGGATGGGAAATTAAGTCAGAAAAGGAGATGTGCAAAGCCTGATGCGGGATCAGAGGGGCAAACCCAGGAATCCTGAGGTTCTCGTATGATTGAATTAAACCAGGATAAAAGGCACAATGAGATAGTCCTCATAAACTAAGGCACCAATGAGACAGTCCTCACAGACTGAGGCACCGTAGTGGTAAGACTGTGAGTGTTGAGAGGACAGGAGGGTGGAGTGTCTTGGTGAGAGTTCTTTCTAGGACCACCAATAGTTCTGGAATTCCCCATCACTGTTGCCAAAGGTGTTGTGGGGCGGGGGGCTTATAGGTATAATATTTTAAATATTATCATTATCATTACTACAGTACCAGTCAGGCTTTTGGGTATAAACAATTCAATTCACTCTGGCCAGTTCTTGTTTAAAAAAAAAAAAAAAGACATTACAGGATATTAGATAGTTCCCAGCAACTCAGAGCCAGCATCCGCAGCCCTGTGGTCAGAACTAATGCCTGATCTCACTACAGGTGCTCTCTGTGAAAACACCACCTCTGCTTGGCTCCTGTGACGCTCAGGACCTAGTGTCAGATGCTCTACCACTGCTATCCGCAGAAAACAAAATATCTCCACCCCTGCACCAGCCAGAAAACCAAATCCCCTCTGCCTGGCAGCCTCTACACACAGTTGACTCACTAGCAAGTCTGTATGGATGAGTGTGATTGGCTGAGCACTGGTCACATGCCTTAGCCACAAGGGAGTCAGATGATGCAAGTCTTCAGGTTCCTACTTTAGGAAGAATTACCAAAATTTGGTACTTTCACCCAAATATATGGAGATTATTCAAAGATTTTGGCAGATCACTATGTCAAATATCTATTAAATAATAACAACAAATTTTTGTCATTTTGTCTGAACTCTGCAAGGGAAGGATGGAAAGAATGCTGTACGGCCGCTTCACCGTTAGGATCTCAGATGAGGTTTCTAAACTTCCAGCAGCAGTTGAGAACACTATTTTTATTAGTGCCAAGGTCTCAATAAGCCATGTGCATATTCTCAGGTAGGACTTTAGGCCTGAACCTTACCAAAATAAGATCAGACCTATTCAGAGCTAACTCCACAGCATAGCACACCTTGAGCACGGAAAGACAAGATGACAGAGATGCCTATTTACTTAGCAGCCCCTGTGTGTCAGCCATTGTTATCTGCACCCTGCATGCATGATCTCATTTAATCCTCCAGGCAACCCTGTGAGGAAGGTAGGATCATTACCACTGGACAGGTAAGAGAACATAAGTTTAAACAAAATACTAATAACTTGCTTGTGGCCCCCAGCTATAAGGTGACTGTGTGTATACATGCAGGTTGTGCAGTGCGTCATTGTATTCTATGTGGATGGTACCGCCTGGAGTTTGGGAGGGCACAACCTATGCCCATATGCAGCACTCCTGCTTGCTCCATTCTAAAGTCCATTTCCCTCACAACTCTATTATAGAGTCCAGTAATCAAAGTCATTTAAGTAAGAGCTCCTTAAGGTCAGGGGTGATTTATTCTACTTTTTTTTATCCACAGAGAGTAGCACAACGCCTGGCACATAGCAGGTGTACAATAAACGGCTGCAAGATTACAGGCTATCAAAGATGAACATGAATGTGCTCATCAACTCCTGAATTACTGGATCTACAGAGGCACCACTTGAAGCCTGAAATAGGTAGTTTAAAACAAATGAAAGGAAGAACTACTGCTTTGCACAGCTGGTTGTCAGTTTATGAAACTCATTAACCCAAGAGGTGATACAGGCAGCAAATACTAATGGACTCCAGGTGTGTCTAGGAGTATTCACGGCTTCTACAAGGAGAACAGCCAGGAAGAGGACCAACACTGTTTGAGCACCCACTGCATACAAGGCATTGGGCTAGATTAAACATGTTATTTTAGTAATCTCTCCAAATCTGTTTCCTTTTATATAAAATAAAGCTAACATTACCTACTGATTAGGGGTGTTGTGAACATTAAATAAAATAATATATGGAAAGCACTTAGCATAATCGTGGCACAGAGCTAATATTCAACAAATGTTGGCTATTATTTCTAGAAATAATTATTATAATAAGAATAAATGAAACTGTGTTTACATTTCCCTAATAGGAAAGAATTTCACAAAACTTGCATCTCACACCAAGAAACCAGTTTCAGTTATCCTCTCATATGGACACTTCACTGATCAAGGCTTAAAAAACTAACCTTTAGCCTTTGGGATTTCACATAAACAGAACAATTTCATTATTATTCTTGTTCGTTGTGATTTTTTATCCAGCACAATTTTTAACGAAAGCTGCATCATAATGGCAATCACCTCCTTTAAGCACTTCCAACTCATGTACTTTCTACCAAGAACTTTAAGCAGATTGACATCGGGTCAGGCACCGTGTAAAAGATTCAGATGAGACTTCTGCCTTCCTGTGTAGAGATCTGTGTGCAGAGTTTGTGGATATTGCAGTAAATAGGCAAGATGAAAATAAATTAATATTACTAGAGACCAGAACTCAGAGAAAATCATATCAAGTTTTTCAGCTTAGTCATGCTTAGAACCAATCTCCTTTCCCACACACTTGAACTTATCCCCTTGGAGGACTGCCCTGCTGTATCATGAGCTCCTTGAAGACCATGATCATTCAGTTATGTGTCATTTCTTCTCTGAATTCACAGAGCCCATCACAGTAAAAAGTAAATTTTGCAGAGAAAGAGGGAGAGACTGGAAAGGTGGATAGGTATATAAATGGTTGGATGGATGGATGGATGGATGGATGGATGGATGGATGGATGGATGGATGGATGGATGGATGGATGGATGGATACATAAATAGCAAGATGTATGTATTTTTTTTTATGTATGGGTGAATGAAAAAAACGTATGGATAAAGCAATAAGGTCTATTTAACACTAGCATAAGAGTCTAAAGTGACATTAGATTCCAATCCTAGCTCCACCATTATTTAGCTGCATGGCCTTAAAAAGTGGCTTAAGCTCTCTGGGCCTTAGTTTCCTTATTCGTAATACGGGAATAATAATAATACACACCTTGTAGGTTCATTGTTAAGTATTAAGCAAGAGAAGGCATATAAAGCACTTATTCTTCCTTCAACAAATGTTTATGGAGCTCCCACTAAGTGCCAGACACTGGTTTAGGCACTAGGGCTATATCATTAAACAAAACAGATAAATTCTGCCCTCATGGAGCTTATATTCTAATGGGAGGGGGGCACAGACAAGGCATAATAAATTAGACAATAATATAGTACATTAGAAAGTAAGTGTTTTGAAGGCAAAATAGAGCAAAGTACGGAAGATTGGGGTGGGAAAGGGTTTGCAATTTAAATTAAAGGGATCAGGGTGATATTCATGTAGGCAGGAACATTTGAGCAATGGCTTAAGGAGTGAGAAAGTAAGCCATTGGAATATGTAGAGTAAGAGCCTTCCAAGCAGAGGGAGGAGCCAGTGCAAAGGCCCTGAGGTGGGAGTGTGCCTGGCACATATGAAGTACAGAGAAGGCCTGTGGGGCTGCAGCGGTTAGAGCAAGGGGAGGAGTAGCAGGAGGTGAGGTCAGAGAGGGGAGGTGAGATCAGAGCCCACAGGGACTTACAGGCCATTGCAAAGCTTTGGTTTTTTCTGAGTGAGGTGGGGATTCCTTTGGAGAGTAGTGAGCAATGGAGGGACATAGTCTGACATACTCTTAACAAGACCACTTTGGCCGTTGTGCGGAGGGTCTGACACCTAATTAGGGCTTGATGGTAGCTACTATAAATCCTTGGCAGACATTCTTGGGGTTTTTAGCAAGGCTGTTTGGCATTCTAATTACTTATGTCACCTGTTTTCACAGGCTGAAGCAAAGTGCTCTGCAGCATTGAATAGAGGGAGTTGGAAACTGGCACACAGCAGCTCTGCATGGCTCACTGTCAGGGGGCTCCCAGAGTGGCGGGGAGTGGGCATGTGTGTGGACGGGCAACTGATCCCTACGAAGGGAATACAATACTTTGAAATCCCTCCTGCCTTTGCACATCTGCTAAGGGATGCTTCCTCCACAGCTGTCAGGGTGGCTCCTCTGGGCCAGAAAGATGAGCGCATTTTCCCCAGAGTTAGTGGTAAGAACATGCACAAGGGCCTTCACACCAACCCTGACCTCAACATCACTGTCATCATCATCATCCCTATCATCTGCTTCTTTATGGTCATCGCCTTCATCAACATCATCATCATCTTCTTCTTCTTCATCACCTTCATCAACATCATCATCTTCTTCTTCATCACCTTCATCAACATCATCTTCATCATTATCTTCTTCATCTTCACCAATACCATCTTCATCATCCTCACCATCTTCTTCATCAACATTATCATCACTATTTACCCACAGCTTTCTCTGCCAGCAGCTGTGAAAAGCACTTCATGTGCACTAACTAATTTGACCCTCACAATAGCTCTATGAGACAGGTACTACTACAATCCCCATTTTACCAAGGAAGTAACTGAGACCTGAAGGGATTGAGCAACTTATCCAAGGTCCCATAACTGGTATGTAGCAAGGTCAGGAGCATGAACACAGGCAGTCTGGCTCTTGAGCCTAAGCTCACAGCCATTATTCTACCTGTCTACGGCTGTTTTTTTCTGGAAGATATCATTCTTCTTATTCAGTGAATCTCAAAATGTTGTCAGTATTTCCCTCAGTAATAGAGAAGGGGAAACAGTAAGGCAGAGTGGGAAGGACAAATAGCCAGCTAAGAGGCAAATCCGGCATCCCATTCCAGTTGATTTGACTATGAGCCCAAACTGTGTCCTGGCATTCATCTAGATATGAGCATGTGTAAGGAGACACGTAGAGAGAAGGTAGACATACATACGGGTGTAGGTGTGGATCTGACTAGGGACAAGGCTCACACTAACGTAGAAGGAGGTAACAGTGGTGGTTAAGAACGCCAGCTCCAGGACCAGGCCCCAGCTCTACTCCACACCAACTGGGAGGCCTTGGGAAACCTGCATCTCTCATACCTCCATTTTCTCCTCTATAAAATGAAGATGGTTATATTACCTACCTCATAGGTTTGTTATGAGGACTAAATGTGCTAAGGCACAATCTAATAGGAAACCCAATAAATATTTTAAGTTACGAAATGTGCAGACATTGGCTAGCATCTGATATGCAGCCCAGACACGGCCATCTACTGGCCAGAATATTTTAAGGAGAATTTAAGCTATAGAACAAAGGGAAGAGACATGTTGAAATCTTGGTCCTGACCTTTAAGAGGCATGAGCCTGGGGTAGAGGAAGAAAGGCATGTCTCAAGAATGCCTACATCCCTTTACAAGAACAGATATATGCACACCCATGTTCTTTGCAGCACTGTTTACAATAGCAAAAAGATGGAAGCAACCAAGGTGCCCATCAACAGATGAATGGATAAAATAACGGTGTATTCACACAAGAGAACACTACGCATTGATAAAGAACAATCATGAATCCACGAAACATTTCATAACATGGAGGAATCTGGAAGGCATTATGTTGAGTGAAATTACTCAGTTGCAAAAGGACAAATATTATACGAGACCACTATTATAAGAACTCAAGAAATAGTTGAAACAAGAAAAAAATATTCTTTGATGGTTATAAGAGTGGGGAGGGAGGGAAGGAGAGGAGTATTTACTAAATAGATAGTAGACAAGAACTATTTTAGGTGAAGAGAAAGACAACACACAATACAGTAGAGGTCAGCACAATCGGACTAAACCAAAAGCAGTTTCCTGAACAAACTGAACACTTCAAAGGCCAGTATAGCAGGGACTGGCGTGTGGGGACCATGGTTTCAGAGGACTTCTAGGTCAATTAGCATAATAACTTCTATTAAGAAAACATTCTGCATCCCACTTTGGAGAGTGGGCATCTGGGGTCTTAAATGCTGGCAAGTAGCCTTCTAAAATGCATCAATTGGTCTCAACCCACCCGGAGCAAAGGACAATGAAGAACACCAAAGACACAAGGTAACTATGAGCCCGAGGGACAGAAAGGGCCACATAAACCAGAGACTACATCAGCCTGAGACCAGAAGAACTAGATGGTGCCTGGCTACAACTGATGACTGCCCTGACAGGGAACACAACAGAGAATCCCTGAAGGAGCAGGAGAGCAGAGGGATGCAGACCTCAAATTCTCGTAAAAGGACCAGACTTAATGGTCTGACTGAGACTAGAAGGACCCCGGAGGTCATGGTCCCCAGACCTTCTGTTAGCCCAAGACAGGAACCATTCCCAAACCCAACTCTTCAGACAGGGATTGGACTGGACTATAAGATAGAAAGTGATACTGGTGAGGAGTGAGCTTCTTGGCTCAAGTTGACACGTGAGACTATGTGGGCAGCTCCTGTCTGGAGTGGAGATGAGAAGGCAGAGGGGGACAGAAGCTGGCTGAATGGACACAGAAATACAGGAAGGAGAGAAGGAGTGTGCTGTCTCAATAGGGGGAGAGCAACTAGGAGTACCTGGCAAAGGTATATAAATTTTCATATGAGAGTCTGACTTCATTTGTAAACTTTCCTTAAAGCACAATAAAAATTAAAAAAAAAAAAAAAAGAATGCCCACATCCCAGGTTAAAAACCACCAAAACCACTGCCATCGAGTCGATTCCAACTCATAGCAACCCTATTGGACAAAGTAGAACTGCCCCATAGAGTTTCCAAGGAGCGCCTGGCGGATTTGAACTGCTGACCTCTTGGATAGCGGCCGTAGCACTTAGCCACTACACCACCAGGGTTTCCGGTATTAGGGACCTGCAAACACCCTTCAGCTCTGGCAGGCCCAGATTTCTGTCCCCACACAAGCTCCCCAAGGGAAAATCTTCCCACTGTACTGGCCTCACTATCTCAGGAAGGGTCTGTCCGGCCCAGAGGAAGCATCTACCAAGCAACCAGTGCGGCTGGGTCAGCCTTACAGCTGAGCTGCTGCAAAACATCCTGTAGTCATTGGTTCTTACTTCCTTCACACTGAGCGTGGAGGAATAGGGAGAACAAAGTAGCCAGAGACTCTCGTAGGGTTACCCCACTCCATCAACAGGGCAGCTGATCTCGAAAGGCAAGGGCTGCGTCCATGATGTTCACTGCTTGTGGCCTAACACATAGCACAGTGCCTGGCACAGAGTTGCTCCTACTGTTAGTTGCCAACTAGTCAGCTCTGCCTCATGGCAGCCTTATATATAACAGAATGAAACGTTGCCTGGTTCTGTGCCATTTTCATGACCGTTGGTATGTTTGCGTCCATAGGCACCTAGTTGTTGTTGCTAGGTGTTGTCGAGTTAGTTCCAACTCATAGTGACTCTACGTACAACAGAGTGAAACACTGCCCAGTCCTGCACCATCCTCACAATCGTTATGCTTGAGCCCATTGTTGCGCCACTGTGTCAACTCCATCTCATTGAGGGTCCTCCTCTTTTTTACTGACCCTCAACTTTATCAAGCATGATGTCTTTCTCCAGGGACTGGTCTCTCCTGATAACATGTCCAGAATATGTGAGACGAAGTCTTGCCATCCTTGTTTCTAAGGCGCATTCTGGCTATACTTCTTCCAGAACAGATTTGTGTGTTCTTCTGGCAGTCCATGGTAGATTCAAAGGCATCAATTCTCCTTCGGTCTTCTTTATTCATTGTCCAGCTTTCACATGCATATGAGGCAACTGAAAATACCGTGGCTTTTCGATGTGAAATACACACAGGTACATAGCAGACATTCAATGCTTGTAGAAGAAAGGAACAAAGAAATAATGGAAGGAAGGAGGGGAAATCTGAGCTTTCTAATAAATAATACCTTCAGTTTTTCACCTAGCCGAACAAAGTTAATAGCCTCTTGGGGAAGTAACACTGATTTCCTAGTCAGGAGAGGAATGCAGGGATATACCTGGAGGGATAGGTGTATCCCTGAGCATCTCACCCAGGAGGATGACTCACCTTCCATCACATCACAGTTGCCTCAGCCCCTTGTTCAGGCAGTTCCTGCATCCCAGATGCTGCTCCAGAAACCCACCACTGTCAGGTATAAATAAAGCAAACCATATTATTGCATGTACCTCTATCTGTTAATTAACAAATAAATCATCTCCATCTTACCAATTCAGAAAAGGTATCTGGGACTGCAAAACGTGACTTTTTCTTCTTGATGATAATGAAAGGTGTTTGTCACCGGCCTTGAGGTGATGGGGGCTACCCACTTCTTTCTCCAGCCCCTGCTTCCTCCACAGCCCCTGCAGTAATTCTCTCCCTGGGACCTGAGAGAAGGCCCCAGGTAGCATGCATTTGGGGAGTCTCATCTGCCATGGCTCGGTCCATGCTGGACAATAACTAAGAGTTGAACAGTGGACCTAAAGTGCTAAAAGCTATGTTCAGATGGATTTGCTCTCCCTCCAGCCCTCTAACCCAGCTTCTACCTTCCTCCACTTAGGTCAGGACAGCGCCCAAGTCTGTGGACCAAGAGGTAAAGTGATATTTCTTAAACTGAGGTTCTGCATTAGAAATATCTGGGGGAGCTCGTGAAAATGCAGATCCTTGGACCTCACCAAATCCTCTTGGGTCAGAATCTCTGGTTGTAGGGCCAGAATGTTGCAATTTTAGTCTGCTCCCAAGGAGATTCTTAAAGTTTGTCACCCACTGATGAAAAAGTCCTCATTTTCCTCTGCTTGGGAGTTTAGATTTTCTTTTTTCACACTGACTTAAAAAAAAACAAGGGAAAAGTTTCTGACAAATGACACAGGATTGTAGAAGGTCTGTGAGGGACATGATTCTAGGTTCAACCTTCATTTTTCAGTTAAGGAAACCAAGGCCCATAAAGGGGACATGACTTGGCCAAGGTCACGCAGCCAAGACAGTGGCCATGCATGGCTCAAACAAGTTTCTGACGTGCTCTTTAGGCTCTAGCCACAACACCAGACTGACATAGAATCTAGTTCTGCCTGTCCACCTCTATAAGGCATAACCCCGAGCCCTCTGAAAATGCAGGGGACACGGATATCTCTAAGTCATTCCTCTGGATGCATAAACCAGATGGTGCCTGCTAGATTAACTCTGCAAAGACCATCAGGCCGGGCAAGTGACCACATTGCAGCAGCCAAAAAGTTAAATTATGGATTCTCTTTGCAGCTGCCATGTACTCCTTGTCTCTAACCCTGCTGAAATCCAAACTGGCAATTCAGGGACCTTTCCACGGAGCCTTTCCAGACGGACAACATGTGGCAGGCTTCTAAGTCAGCCCAAGGCAGACTGTGTTTATGGGGAAAGTAGGAGTTTGCCCAGAATCCAGAAATCTCCCTTTCTACCTTGTAGCCTCAGTGAGGCCGGTTCTGAGGACACCGTGACAGGAACAATTGAAGGCCTCACCCACTAGACAATAACCTGTTAGGGCAAAGGCATCCTCACCATCACAGATCCTTCTCCAGGCCACAGGCAGAGTGTCCAAGGCCTCAGACACCTGCTGACACCTACCTCTACCCCTCAGTGATATGCAAGTTACCCCATAGCCCTTGGGAAATTGCTTCATAAGCCTCTGGTCTATGAGGCCTGGATTGGGTGGAAAGGGGAGTCTGCTACCAGGGTTAAGAAGTCTATATGACTTAGGAATTCTGCATTAAGGAGCAAAGCAAAATTCTCTAGAGTTATTATCCCTAAGTTTTGTTGTGGCTGTGCAGGACACAGAACTTCTTAGTTCTTGGAGGAGGCACCCCTTGGAAGAAGACTAGAGGCCCTTTATGATCCCCAAGATCCAGGGAGCAAGAGAAGCCAGTGTCCTCTGCAGCCAGCTTCTCTGAAGGAGCAGGCATTCCTGTGCATTGTCATCATTGCTTTAAGGGTCCCAACACGAGGAAGCTTGTCATCCCCTGGAGTAACACATATATGAGGAAAGTCATTTGTGATGAGAAAGGAGACAGAGAGAGAGGAAGGAGAGCATGCAATCAAATTAATTCTAATGACTTTGATAAGGAGATTTGGAAGCACAGCCAATGGCTCCATTAAAATAATGACTTTGGGTCTCTTCTGTCATCACCTAGGGTCTTCTCCTCCTCCCCCTCCCACTGTATCTTGAGAGTGCTGCAATGCCCACTGTGCTAGGAGACATGAAGGACAGCAGGGACAGAGATAGATGCCACAGAGGGAGACCCTCTTTCTACCCACCAGGTCTTGACAATCAGTGGTCAGTCTCTTTGGTTGGCAGCTGCAGGGAGGGGAAATGAATCACATCACGTCTATGAGAGCAAGAGATATGGATGGAAGAGGCTGGCCTGAAACCACTGCCACACCCCTCTCTCAGCCAGACGCCCAGTGGCCCCAGAGTGGACACCAGGCTCACCATGCTCCGTCATATGGTTCATCACCTTAATGGTGTCGCCTGAAGCTGTGCAGAGTGGCAGCCCTGGTAGACACCCACACATATATATGGGCAGCTTTATAAAGACAGCACATGGTGACAAGAAAGACATTCTGGTAGAATTTACCCAGATGGCCCAGGACTAAGCCTACATTTCTTTCTTTTTCTTTTTAACTAAATTCACATAATATAAAATTAACCATTTTAAAGTAAACAATTCAGTGGTATCTAGTACAGTCACCATGTCGTACAACCAACACATCTAATTCCAAGAGATTCCATCATTCCAACAGGAAACACTGTACAGGTGTAACCATTAGGCAGTCACTCTTCATTTTCCCTCCCCCCCAGTTCCTGATAACCACCAATCTGCTTGCCAGCCCTATGGATTTACCAATTCTGGATATCTCATATAAATGCAGTCATATAATATGTAACCTCTGTATCTAGCTTTTTTCTAGCTCATCCCCGTTGAACCAGGTGTCAGAACTTCATTCCTTTTTATGACTGAATAATATTCCATTGTATGGATGGGCCACAAATTGTGTATCCATTTATTCATTGACGGACACTTGGGTTGTTTCCACTTTTTGACTATTGTGAATAACGCTGCTGTGAACATTCATGCACATGTTTTTATGTGACATGTGTTTTCATTTCTTTTGGGTAAAAAAAAAAATTGGAAATGGAGATGATAGCCTTTTTTGAAAAAACAGATTTCTTGGTTTGCTAAGTGTTACAGCTTTGGGAAATTAAGTTACATGTAGCATGTAACAGTACTTCATTCCTTTTTACGACTGAATGATATTCCACTGTATGTATATACCACAATTTGTTTAACCATTCAACTGTGATGGACACTGGGCTAAACCTACATTTCTGATTAGGCCTAGAGCTTTCAAACTCAGCTTCCCCTTGAATTAGTACATCAGTCCTTGCTTCCCAGTCCTGATTCTGCCTCCCAGGTTGGACCTAGCCTATCTCTCATGCATATCCTACCCTAACACAGTTCCCCCAGCCACAGCATTTTTGCTCAGCCCAAGTAATGCCAAAGTCAATACTCCCTCCCCAAAGAGAGCTCTTTTCCCATCAGGTATCCTGGCTGTCTCTAGCTCAGAAAGGTGAAGATGTTTTAACCTAACTCTGGGCTAGCAGATGAGAAGATGATGTCATTAGATCTTTTGTTTCAAATCTGATCTCACTTTTGCAAATCCAACTTTCAATCGAGGAAAATATGGACAACGTTATTTAGCTTGAACTGCTATATTTGGCCTACTGGCTCTACCTGGGCAGAGAGATCAATGTTCATGCATTCTGATCCTCACAACCCTAGAGGACAGTGGTCTGCTAAACTCAGCCTGGCACATCCCAAAAGGTCAAAGCCATGGGCCAGGATTCAATTTCATCTAACACATCCTCACTGGGTACCTGCTCCATATCAGGCACCATGATATATGGCATATACCCAGGAATATAAGAAGATCAGCAAGACATGGCCTGAAGAGCTTATGGCCTAAAAAAGGAGCTATATACATCAGGAATAGCAGTAAGATGGAAAAGATGGACCTGGAGTTACAAAGGGGAACAGTGACCCAGAGGAGAGGAGCTGCCTTCTGGCAGAGCTGGGAAGGGAAGGTGTATTAGCTTCCTAGGGCTGCCATAACAAAGCAGAGCAAACTGGGTGGCTTAAAATGACAGAAGTGTGTTGTCTAACAGTTCTAGTGCTAGTAGTCTGAATTCAAGGTGTTGGCAGGGTCATACTCTCTCCTCAGGCTCTAGAGGAAGGGCCTTTCTCATCTTTCCTAACTTCTGGTAGCCCCAGGTGTTCCTTGGCATACAGCTGCTGCGTAACTCTCATCTCTGCCTCCATTGTCCCATGGCTGTCCTTCCTCTGTATGTCTCTCCTCTTTTATGAGGACACCACTCATATTGGATTAGGACCCACTCTACTGCAAAATGACCTCATGTTAACTGATAATATCTGCAAAGACCCTGCTTACAAACAAGGTTACATTCACAGGTACCAGGGGTTAGGACTTCAACATACCTTTGGGGGAGGTGGATAACTCAATCCATAACAGAAAGCATCTCAGAAGATGTGACCTTACAGATGAGCCTTGGAGGAGGCTGGTTTGACCAGAAGGGAGGGACTTTCTGGAGGAACTGTACGAGCAAAAGCACAGAGAAGGGCGTGGATGCTCTCCTTTCTGCTCAGGAGGAGGCGGTAGAGGGTGGGGATAGAAAGGCACAAGAAGACTGGATTCTGGAGGTCTTGGAGCATCAGGTTAAAGTACCTGCCCTAAAGTATCCATAGGTTTGTGACCTGTGGAGGAGGCATCAGGGATGGCAAAGGTTAGAAGCCCAGCGGTAGGCTCGGGCACAGCCCGACCTCAAACCCTGAGGATCTGAACCAGCAGCGTCTGCAGAACTTCTTAAAAGGCTTGAAGGCAGCAATCTCGTCAAAAGGTATTGAGCAGACCTTGAAGGTATTAACACGATAATTGATGCAAGAATAAGAAAACAAATGGCCGTTGGGAAGCTAGAGCCCTCTACTCAAACCCCGCCCTACTGGGCAGGGACAGGGTGTGGTAGTGGCTCAGGGGTAGGATTCTCACTTTCCACGCAGGAGACCTGGATTCAGCTCCCAGCCATCGCACCTCGGCAGCCACCACCCATCTGTCAGCAGAGATGTGCAGGTTGCTATGACGCTGAATAAGTTTCAGCAGAGCTTCCAGACTAAGATGCACTAGGAGGAATGGCCTGGTGATTTACGCCTGACAACCAGCCAGTGAAAACCCTGTGGATCACAACAGTCCAATCTGCCACTGATCGTGGGGATGGAACAGGACCAAGCGGCATTTCATTCCCTTGTGCATGGAATCCCCGTGAGTTAGAGGACAATTTGACGGCAGCTAACAACAACAACAACACAATAGGAGGTATGGGAGGAACTGTTTCAAGAAGACATTTCAGAGGAGAATGAACAGGGTGTTCAAGATTAAACCAGGTGCCTCTCTCTCCCCCAAAACAGGAAATTATCAAAAGAGCAGTGTTATGGATTGAATTGTGTTCCCCCCAAAATACACGTCAACTTGGCTAGTCTATGATTCCCCGGATCGTATAACTGTTCGCCATTTTGTAATCTGATGGGATTTTCCAATATGTTGTAAATCCTACCTCTATGATGTTAATGACACAGGGTTAGTGGCAGTTACATTAATGAGGCAGGACTTAATCTGCAAGATTAGGTTGTATTTTGGGTCAATTTCTTTTGAGATACACAAGAGAAACATGAGCAGAGAGATTGGGAGACCTCATTGCCACCAAGCAAGAGGAGCCAGGAGCACACGCATCCTTTGGACCCAGGGTCGCTGCACTGAGAAGCTCCTAGACCAGGGGAAGATTGATGACAAGGACCTTTCCCCAGAGCTGACAGAGGGAGAAAGCCTTCCCCTAGAGCTGGCACCCTGAATTTGGACTTCTAGCCTCTTGGACTGTGAGAGAATACATTTCTGTCTATTGAATTCATCCACCTATGGTATTTCTGTTATAGCAGCACTAGGTGACTAAGACAAGCAGTTTCCCCAGAGTTCAGTTTCCCACAAAGTCCAGACCTCTGAGGGGGCTCCCACTCGGTTTGCTGCTCTTTGTCATTCTGAGTTCGAGGGAAATGTCCCCAGGCCAAAACTCTGGCTCAGAGCAGAAGGCGTCTGCACTGCCCGCAGGCTCCCAACTCCCTGCAGCAGCTTGTTCCATCTTTTCCCAAAAGAGCAGCTGGACTGCCCAGGCAGGGTCCAGCAAGGCCTCCACCTCCTCCCTGTGCTGCCACTTGTCAGCGCCAGGCAAGAGAGATGCCCGCCTCATCCCCAGCCTGAAAGCCCATTCGGGGTGCTGGGAAGATGAATTATGTTTCATTTATATCAAAGAAGCAATCTCGGAGCCCATTTGTGATCAAATTTGCTGTCAGAGAAACTTTGCTTTATCTCATTACATCTGATATCTCTTGGCTTCTTGTCCTTGAGACTATTAAAGTTTAATGTCAAATTCAAGATGAAATGAAATCTTTGCTGTATCATCTCATCAGGACCTGAGCATTCCCCCTTCCATCTAAAATTTTTTGACAACTAATTACGATGGGGGGGGGGGTGTGGGGGGAGGGAAAAAGAAGAACTACTGCCCTCCCATTTGCTGAAAATACCATCATTTGAAGGGGTTGCCAATGAGCACAATGGTTATGTGAAAGGGGAGAACAAGGAGATTTGCTCGTCACCATGGAACCCATCTCCTTTGTCCCTTCATCCCAAACTCCCTACCTCCTGGACCAATGATATCCGTTTTCATCCCCATTGCTGCCCAGGGAACCTGGTATAGGGGGAGGCACACTGGACTGGGAGCTTCATTCCAGGCTCTGCCAACTACATGACCATGGCGAGTCACTCCCCCTCTCTGAGTCTGTTTCCTCTACGATAAAATGATGCGATTATATTAGAATCATGCAGCCCCATTTAGGAACCAGAAGGGAAACTAGAGAAGTGAGCAATAGGGAGGGCAGGGGACTGTGGCAAAGAGAAAAATACATCCCCACCCAAAGGCATTCAACTTCAAAATAAAATTAAGAAACAGCAAACAGTCACATCTGCAGGCCTTGTTTACCGGTATAACCCTTCTATCAGTTGTTGTTGTTAGGGGCCATTGAGTCGCTTCCGACTAGTAGCAACCCTATGTACAACAGAATAAAACACTAAAGTTTATGATTGTCTCTAAATGAGAAAAGTACCCACAGAAAACAAGGTTCAGACTGGGAATATGATTTCCCCTGGAAAAGGGTTGGTATGTTGATCAATAGCACTGATTGAAATCTACCTGTACAACACAGGGCTGTCAGAAGGCCCAAAACCAAAGACCAAACCCACTGCGGTCAAGTCGATTTCAACTCATAGTGCCCCTATAGGCCAGAATAGAACTGCTCTATAGAGTTTCCCAGGAGCACCTGGTGGATTTGAACTGCCGATCTTTTGCTTAGCAGCTGCAGCTCTTAACCACTTACGCCACCAGGGTTTCCAAGAACACACAAATCAGAGCTCCTAAAAATCGGTGCACGTTTAAAAAAAAAAAAAAAAGTGTTAAAAAAAGCAGTATGTTAAGTTCATCTATTCAACAATATTTATCAAGCATCTCTGATGTGCTTCCTCTGCTTCAGGTACTAGGGATTCTGCAGTTTATCAAAAAGACAAAAAAAATTGACATCATGGAGCCTCAATACTGCTGGAGGGGAAACAAACAATACATGTGATAAAGAAGTAATGAATTCATTTAGACTAATCTGTAAATTCTTAAAGTGGGCTGAGTCAAGGAGTAATAAGGCAACGTGGATATTAGGGCAGTGCAGGATAGTGGTCCTTTTAGCCAAACTGTCTGAGTTCAAATCCTGACTTAGCCACTAACTAGCTATGTGACCTTGGTCCATGCATTTACCTCTCTGGACCTTCATTTCCTCATCCATAAAACAAGTACTAGCTCCTAGGGTAAGTGAGTTGTTCTGTGTGACGTGCCTAGAACAGTGCCTGGCACATAGAAAGTAACCATGTCTATTAGCAAAATCATGTTTATTTGGGAAGGCTTTCTAGAGAATTCAAGCTTTGACCCACAGGCTCTAGAGCCCAATGCCTAGAGAAGTGGCAGGTAAGTTTAGGCTACATTCAAAAGCAGGACCCACAGGTTCGAAGAAGGTCCCAGCTATCTTCTAAAGAGGTACTCTGCTGAAAAAAACAAGGAACTAGTTTAATCCATTTAGCCAAGCTAGTATTTATTTATTTTAATATCCTGCTTCTCAATAAATAATTCCTTAGTCTTCTTTATCCACCCATCCCTCTAGCTAACCACCTTTGGAGAAAGTTCTTTATGATACCCAACTCATATGATTTCCATAGCAACCAAACACCAGGTCTTCTACTATTTTCTTCAGAGGAGTCAGAAAACATCTTAAAAGTCAGTTTGTAATCTAAGTCTCCAAAAGCATGAAAGTAGCAATCTATTCCTTAGCCTTCTATTCTCTGGTGAGGGGAGGGGGGCACCTAATAGTCCGAAATGTTTGTAGATATTTTCTTTGAAATCAGAACGGCTGTATTCCAGAGTCAACATTCATTTTTACAACAGCTCTATACAGTAGAGGCCATCCTCCCATTATACAGGTGAGAAAACTGAAATTGAGAGAATTTAAATAACAATGCAAGGTAGCAGCCTTGGCAGGAGACATAGCAAAGACATAAACCCCATAAGTTGGCTTCAAATGACACAATCTTAAGCACATATTGTATTGACTCATTAATCTGGAGATTTTCTCAGGTGTCAACACAATTCGAGAGAAGGTGTTATGCCTTCTCTTTTAGAATACAAGCCCTTCAAAGGTACAGACCACATTTGATGTCCCATAATTCTCTGAATGACACATACTTGTGCAAGGTATGATAATAAGCCCAGAAGATTGAGCCCTTTTGTCTTAGGCTGGGTTCTCTAGAGAAGCAAAACCAATAATGCGTATAAATATATATAGAGAGATTTATATTAAGGAAACAGTTCATGTGATGGTAGGGGTTGGAACTCCCAAGTCTTTGGATCAAGGTGGAGTTCTTTCCCAATTCACGGAGCTGCAGAAGCTGGTGAACCCAAGATGAGCCGGTCGTAGAGCAGGGATCCTGCTCCCAGGTTTTGAGGGTATAAGAACCCCCAAGGTCAGCAGGCAAGACTGCAAGGTTTCTCCTGAGTCAGCTGCAGGAGCTGGCAAACCCAATATAGGCAGGTCAGGGAGCAGGATTCTTGCTCGCAGGCCATGAAGATCGGCAAATCCCAAGATGGAAAGGTAAGCTGCTAGCTCAAGTCCCAAGAACCGGAGGTCAGACAGCTGTGAGGCCCCGTGTCAGTTAATTGGGAAAAAGATAGTCTTTTTAACAAATGGTGCTGGCATAACTGGGATATCCATTTGCAAAAAAAATGAAACAGGAACCATACCTCACACGATGCACAAAAACTAACTCCAAATGGATCAAAGATCTAAACATAAAGTCTAAAATGATAAAGATCATTGAAGAAAAAATAGGGACAACGTTAGGAGCCCTAATACAAGGCATAAACAGAACACAAAACATTACTAAAAATGATGAAGAGAAACCAGATAACTGGGAGGTCCTAAAAATCAAACACCTATGCTCATCTAAAGACTTCATCAAAAGAGTGAAAAGACCACCTACAGATTGGGAAAAAATTTTCAGCTACGACATCTCCGGCCAGCGCCTGATCTCTAAAATCTACATGATTCTTCTAAAACTCAACCACAAAAAGACAAACAACCCAATTAAAAATTGGGCAAAGGATATGAACAGGCACTTCACTAAAGAAGACATTCAGGCAGCTAACAGATACATGAGGAAATGCTCTCGATCGTTAGCCATTAGAGAAATCCAAATTAAAACTACAATGAGATTCCATCTCACTCCAACAAGGCTGGCATTAATCCAAAAAACACAAAATAATAAATGTTGGAGAGGATGTGGAGAGATAGGAACACTTATACACTGCTGGTAGGAATGGAAACCAATTTGGAAACCAATTTGGCCTTTCCTTAAAAAGCTAGAAACAGAACTACCACACGATCCAGCAGTCCCAGCCGTTGAAATATATTCTAGAGAAATAAGAGCCTTTACACGAACAGATGTATGCACTCCCATGTTTATTGCAGCTCTGTTTGTTTAATAGCAAAAAGATGGAAGCAACCAAGGAGTCCATCAATGGATGAATGGTTATTTATAATTATGGTATATTCACACAATGGAATACTACACATCAATAAAGAACAGTGAGGAGTCTGTGAAACATTTCATAACATGGAGGAACCTGGAAGGTGTTATGCTGAGTGAAATTAGTTAGCTGCAAAAGGACAGGTATTGTATAAGACCACTATTATAAGATCTTGAGAAACAGTTAAAACTGAGAAGAACACATTCTTTTGTGGTTACGAGACGGGGGGGAGGGAGGGAGGGTGGGAGAGGGTTATTTACTGATTAGACAGTAGATAAGACCTACTTTAGGTGAAGGGAAGGACAACACTCAGTACAGGGGAGGTCAACACAACTGGACTAAACCAAAAGCAAAGAAGTTTCCTCAATAAACTGAATGCTTTGAAGGTCAGCAAAACAGGGGCAGGGGTTTGGGGACTATGGCTTCAGGGGACATATAAGTCAATTGGCAAAATAAAATCTATTAAGAAAACATTCTGCATCCCACTTTGAAGTGTGGCGTCTGGGGTCTTAAACGCTAGCAAGTGGCTATCTAAGATGCATCAATGAGTCTCAACCCGTCTGGATCAAAGGAGAATGAAGAACACCAAGCTCACAAGGTAATTATGAGTCCAAGAGACAGAAAGGGCTACATGAACTAGAGACTACGTCATTCTGAGACCAGAAGAACTAGATGGTGCCTAGCCAGAACTGATGACTGCCCTGATAGGGAACACAGCAGAGAACCCCTGAGGGAGCAGAAGAACAGTGGGATGCAGACCCCAAATTCTCATAAAAAGACCAGACTTAATGTTCTGACTGAGACTAGAAGGACTCCGGCAGTCAGGGTCCCAAACCTTCTGTTGGCCCAGGACAGGAACCGTTCCTGAAGCTGACTAGTCAGACATGGATTGGACTGGACAATGGGTTGGAGAGAGATGCTGATGAGGAGTAAGCTACTTGCACCATGGGGATACTTGAGACTATGTTGGGATCTCCTGTCTGGAGGGGAGATGGGAGGGTAGAGAGGGCTAGAAACTAGCAAAGTGGTCACGAAAGGAGAGACTGGAAGGAGGGAGCGAACTGACTCATTAGGGGGAGAGTAAATGGGAGTATGTAGTAAGGTGCATAAAAGTATATGTGAGAGACTGACTTGATTTGTAAACTTTCACTTAAAGCACAATAAAAATTATTTAAAAAAAAAAAGAGAGAGAGAGAGACAGCTGCTGGATTCAGAACAAGCCAACGACCTTGGAAGGGTGGGCAGGGGGGTGGGGGGAGAGTAGACAGCGGAAGGCGGAGAGGTGAAGACTGAGGGGGCAGGTGGTGAGCCGCCACAGGGCCCACCCCCGCTGGTACCACTCACCAGATTCCATCACTGGGGTGACCACACATCTGATTTCAACAGGAAAGTGATCACAACTTTATACAACTGCCAAAACACTGGGAATCATGGCCCAGCCAATTTGACACACAGTCTTAACCATCACACCTTTTAACAAATACTCCAGAGTTCATGATTCCAAGTTAGTGTTGTCCCTTGCAAGGTGGGACTATGGGAGGCTCGGCATCTATTCCAGTGATGTTGCTATTGTTTTTTGTTTGTTACGGTTTTGTTTTCATTGTTGTGAATCTTCTCAAAGATTGTAAACCTTCAATGGTTTGAAGATAGATTTGATTTCTGGGGAAAAAACAAACTTATTCAGAGCCAAATCTTGCCAATAAGGTAGACAAGTCATTTGTATTAAATTTTAAAACAACGATGTGCCTGGGGCTCAATAAATATTAGCTGACTAAAAATGACAACAAAATGAAAATTAAATGCATGCTGTCTGATGCTAAAGCAAAGATACTAGTTTTTTTTTTGTTTTGTTTTGTTTTTTATAATAACTTTTATTAAGCTTCAAGTGAACGTTTACAAATCCAATCAGTCTGTCACATATAAGTTTACATACATCTCACTCCCTACTCCCACTTACTCTCCCCGTCTTGAGTCAGCCCTTTCAGTCTCTCCTTTCTTGACAATTTTGCCGGCTTCCCTCTCTCTCTATCCTCCCATCCCCCCTCCAGACAAGAGTTGCCAACACAATCTCAAGTGTCCACCTGATATAATTAGCTCACTCTTCATCAGCATCTCTCTCCCACCCGCTGACCAGTCCCTTTCATTTCTGATGAGTTGTCTTCGGGGATGGTTCCTGTCCTGTGTCAACTGAAGGTCTGGGGAGCATGGCCGCCGGGATTCCTCCAGTCTCAGTCAGACCATTAAGTTTGGTCTTCTTATGAGAATTTGGGGTCTGCATCCCACTGATCTCCTGCTCCCTCAGGGGTCCTCTGCTGAGCTCCCTGTCAGGGCAGTCATCAATTGTGGCCGGGCACCAACTAGTTCTTCTGGTCTCAGGATGATGTAGGTCTCTGGTTCATGCGGCCCTTTCTGTCTCTTGGGCTCTTAGTTGTCATGTGGGCTTGGTGTTCTTCATTTTTCTTTGCTCCAGGTGGGTTGAGACCAATTGCTGCATCTTAGATGGCTGCTTGTTAGCATTTAAGACCCCAGACGCCACATTTCAAAGTGGGATGCAGAATGATTTCATAATAGAATTATTTTGCCAATTGACTTAGAAGTCCCCGCAAACCATGCTCCCCAGACCCCCGCGCTTGCTCCGCTGACCTTTGAAGCATTCATTTTATCCCGGAAACTTCTTTGCTTTTGGTCCAGTCCAATTGAGCTGACCTTCCATGTATTGAGTGTTGTCTTTCCCTTCACCTAAAGCAGTTCTTATCTACTGATTAATCAATAAAAAAACCCTCTCCCACCCTCCCTCCCTCCCCCCCTCGTAACCACAAAAGTATGTGTTCTTCTCAGGTTTACTGTTTCTCAAGATCTTATAATAGTGGTCTTATACAATATTTGTCCTTTTGCCTCTGACTAATTTCGCTCAGCATAATGCCTTCCAGGTTCCTCCATGTTATGAAATGTTTCAGAGATTCGTCACTGTTCTTTATCGATGCGTAGTATTCCATTGTGTGAATATACCACAATTTATTTAACCATTCATCCGTTGATGGACACCTTGGTTGCTTCCAACTTTTTGCTATTGTAAACAGAGCTGCAATAAACATGGGTGTGCATATATCTGTTTGTATGAAGGCTCTTGTATCTCTAGGGTATATTCCTAGGAGTGGGATTTCTGGGTTGTATGGTAGTTCTATTTCTAACTGTTTAAGATAACGCCAGATAGATTTCCAAAGTGGTTGTACCATTTTACATTCCCACCAGCAGTGTATGAGAGTTCCAATCTCTCCGCAGCCTCTCCAACATTTATTATTTTGTGTTTTTTGGATTAATGCCAGCCTTACTGGTGTGAGATGGAATCTCATCGTAGTTTTAATTTGCATTTCTCTAATGGCTAATGATCGAGAGCATTTTCTCATGTATCTGTTGGCTGCCTGAATATCTTCTCTAGAGAAATGTGTGTTCATATCCTTTGCCCACTTCTTGATTGGGTTGTTTGTCTTTTTGTGGTTGAGTTTTGACAGAATCATGTAGATTTTAGAGATCAGGCGCTGGTCGGAGATGTCATAGCTGAAAATTCTTTCCCAATCTGTAGGTGGTCTTTTTACTCTTTTGGTGAAGTCTTTAGATGAGCATAGGTGTTTGATTTTTAGGAGCTCCCAGTTATCGGGTTTCTCTTCATCATTTTTGGTAATGTTTTGTATTCTGTTTATACCTTGTATTAGGGCTCCTAGGGTTGTCCCAATTTTTTCTTCCATGATCTTTATCGTTTTAGTCTTTATGTTTAGGTCTTTGATCCACTTGGAGTTAGTTTTTGTGCATGGTGTGAGGTATGGGTCCTGTTTCATTTTTTTGCAAATGGATATCCAGTTATGCCAGCACCATTTGCTAAAAAGGCTGTCTTTTCCCCAGTTAATTGACACTGGTCCTTTGTCAAATATCAGCTGCTCATACGTGGATGGATCTATGTCTGGGTTCTCAATTCTGTTCCATTGGTCTATGCGTCTGTTGTTGTACCAATACCAGGCTGTTTTGACTACTGTGGCTGTATAATAGGTTCTGAAGTCAGGTAAGGTGAGGCCTCCCACTTTCTTCTTCTTTTTCAGTAGTGCTTTGCTTATCCGGGGCTTCTTTCCCTTCCATATGAAATTGGTGATTTGTTTCTCTATCCCCTTAAAATATGACATTGGAATTTGGATCGGAAGTGCGTTAAATGTATAGATGGCTTTTGGTAGAATAGACATTTTTACTATGTTAAGTCTTCCTATCCATGAGCAAGGTATGTTTTTCCACTTAAGTATGTCCTTTTGAATTTCTTGTAGTAGAGCTTTGTAGTTTTCTTTGTATAGGTCTTTTACATCCTTGGTAAGATTTATTCCTAAGTATCTTATCTTCTTGGGGGCTACTGTGAATGGTATTGATTTGGTTATTTCCTCTTCGGTGTTCTTTTTGTTGATGTAGAGGAATCCAAGTGATTTTTGTATGTTTATTTTATAACCTGAGACTCTGCCAAACTCTTCTATTAGTTTCAGTAGTTTTCTGGAGGATTCCTTAGGGTTTTCTGTGTATATAATCATGTCATCTGCAAATAGTGATAACTTTACTTCTTCCTTGCCAATCCGGATACCTTTTATTTCTTTGTCTAGCCTGATTGCCCTGGCTAAGACTTCCAACACGATGTTGAATAAGAGTGGTGATAAAGGGCATCCTTGTCTGGTTCCCGTTCTCAAGGGAAATGCTTTCAGGTTCTCTCCATTTAGAGTGATATTGGCTGTTGGCTTTGCATAGATGCCCTTTATTATGTTGAGGAATTTTCCTTCAATTCCTATTTTGGTAAGAGTTTTTATCATGAATGGGTGTTGGACTTTGTCAAATGCCTTTTCTGCATCAATTGATAAGATCATGTGGTTTTTGTCTTTTGTTTTATTTATGTGATGGATTACATTAATGGTTTTTCTGATATTAAACCAGCCTTGCATACCTGGTATAAATCCCACTTGATCAGGGTGAATTATTTTTTTGATGTGTCGTTGGATTCTATTGGCTAGAATTTTGTTGAGGATTTTTGCATCTATGTTCATGAGGGATATAGGTCTATAATTTTCTTTTTTTGTAATGTCTTTACCTGGTTTTGGTATCAGGGAGATGGTGGCTTCATAGAATGAGTTGGGTAGTATTCCGTCATTTTCTATGCTTTGGAATACCTTTAGTAGTAGTGGTGTTAACTCTTCTCTGAAAATTTGGTAGAACTCTGCAGTGAAGCCATCCGGGCCAGGACTTTTTTTTGTTGGGAGTTTTTTGATTACCGTTTCAATCTCTTTTTTTGTTATGGGTCTATTTAGTTGTTCTACTTCTGAATGTGTTAGTTTAGGTAGGTAGTGTTTTTCCAGGAATTCATCCATTTCTTCTAGGTTTTCAAATTTGTTAGAGTACAATTTTTCATAATAATCTGAAATGATTCTTTTAATTTCATTTGGTTCTGTTGTGATGTGGTCCTTCTCATTTCTTATTCGGGTTATTTGTTTCCTTTCCTGTATTTCTTTAGTCAGTCTGGCCAATGGTTTATCAATTTTGTTAATTTTTTCAAAGAACCAGCTTTTGGCTTTGTTAATTCTTTCGATTGTTTTTCTGTTCTCTAATTCACTTAGTTCAGCTCTAATTTTTATTATTTGTTTTCTTCTGGAGCCTGATGGATTCTTTTGTTGCTCACTTTCTATTTGTTCAAGTTGTCGGGACAGTTCTCTGATTTTGGCTCTTTCTTCTTTTTGTATGTGTGCATTTATTGATATAAATTGGCCTCTGAGCACCGCTTTTGCTGTGTCCCAGAGGTTTTGATAGGAAGTATTTTCATTCTCGTTGCTTTCTATGAATTTCCTTATTCCCTCCTTGATGTCTTCTATAACCCAGTCTTTTTTCAGGAGGGTATTGTTCAATTTCCAAGTATTTGATTTCTTTTCCCTAGTTTTTCTGTTATTGATCTCTAGTTTTATTGCCTTGTGGTCTGAGAAGATGCTTTGTAATATTTCGATGTTTTGGACTCTGCAAAGGTTTGTTTTATGACCTAATATGTGGTCTATTCTAGAGAATGTTCCATGTGCGCTGGAAAAAAAAAGTATATTTTGCAGCAGTTGGGTGGAGAGTTCTGTATAAGTCAATGAGGTCAAGTTGGTTGATTGTTGTAATTAGATCTTCCGTGTCTCTGTTTAGCTTCTTACTGGATGTCCTGTCCTTCTCCGAAAGTGGTGTGTTGAAGTCTCCTACTATAATTGTGGAGGTATCTATCTCGCTTTTCAGTTCTGTTAAAATTTGATTTATGTATCTTGCAGCCCTGTCATTGGGTGCATAAATATTTAATATGGTTATGTCTTCCTGATCAATTGTCCCTTTTATCATTATATAGTGTCCTTCTTTATCCTTTGTGGTGGATTTAAGTCTAAAGTCTATTTTGTCAGAAATTAATATTGCTACTCCTCTTCTTTTTTGCTTATTGTTTGCTTGATATACTTTTTTCCATCCTTTGAGTTTTAGTTTGTTTGTGTCTCTAAGTCTAAGGTGTGTCTCTTGTAGGCAGCATATAGATGGATCGTGTTTCTTTATCCAGTCTGTGACTCTCTGTCTCTTTATTGGTGCATTTAGTCCATTTACATTCAGGGTAATTATAGATAAATAAGTTTTTAGTGCTGTCATTTTGATGCCTTTTTATGTGTGTTGTTGACAATTTCATTTTTCCACACACTTTTTTGTGCTGAGGCGTTTTTCTTAGTAAATTGTGAGATCCTCATTTTCATAGTGTTTGACTTTATGTTAGTTGAGTCGTTACGTTTTTCTTGGTTTTTGTCTTGAGTTATAGAGTTGTTATGCCTTTTTGTGGTTACCTCATTATATACCCCTATTTTTCTAAGTAAAAACCTAACTTGTATTGTTCTATATCGCCTTGTATCACTCTCCATATGGCAGTTCAATGCCTCCTGTATTTAGTCCCTCTTTTTGATTATTGTGATCTTTTACCTATTGACTTCCATAATTCCCTGTTATGTGTATTTTTTTTTTAATTAATCTTAATTTGTTTGTTTTTGTGATTTCCCTATTTGAGTTGATATCAGGATGTTCTGTTTTGTGACCTTGTGTTGTGCTGATATCTGATATTATTGGTTCTGTGACCAAACAATATCCTTTAGTATTTCTTGTAGCTTTGGTTTGGTTTTTGCAAATTCTCTAAACTTGTGTTTGTCTGTAAATATCTTAATTTCGCCTTCATATTTCAGAGGGAGTTTTGCTGGATATATGATCCTTGGTTGGCAGTTTTTCTCCTTCAGTGTTCTGTATATGTCGTCCCATTCCCTTCTTGCCTGCATGGTTTCTGCTGAGTAGTCAGAACATATTCTTATTGATTCTCCCTTGAAGGAAACCTTTCTTTTCTCCCTGGCTGCTTTTAAAATTTTCTGTTTATCTTTGGTTTTGGTGAGTTTGATGATAATATGTCTTGGTGTTTTTCTTTTTGTATCAATCTTAAATGGGGTTCGATGAGCATCTTGGATAGATATCCTTTCGTCTTTCATGATGTCAGGGAAGTTTTCTGTCAGAAGTTCTTCAACTATTTTCTCTGTGTTTTCTGTCCCCCCTCCCTGTTCTGGGACTCCAATCACCCGCAGGTTATCCTTCTTGATAGAGTCCCACATAATTCTTAGGGTTTCTTCATTTTTTTTAATTCTTTTATCTGATTTTTTTTCAGCTATGTTGGTGTTGATTCCCTGGTCCTCCAGATGTCCCAGTCTGCATTCTAATTGCTCGAGTCTGCTCCTCTGACTTCCTAGTGTGTTGTCTAATTCTGTTATTTTATTGTTAATCTTTTGGAATTCTACATGTTGTCTCTCTATGGATTCTTGCAACTTATTAATTTTTCCAGTATGTTCTTGAATAATCTTTTTGAGTTCTTCAACAGTTTTATCAGTGTGTTCCTTGGCTTTTTCTGCAGATATCCTAATTTCATTTGTGATATCATTAAGCATTCTGTAAATTAGTTTTTTATATTCTGTATCTGATAATTCCAAAATTGTATCTTCATTTGGGAAAGATTTTGATTCTTTTGTTTGGGGGGTTGGAGAAGCTGTCACGGTCTGCTTCTTTAAGTGGTTTGATATGGATTGTTGTCTCCGAGCCATCACTGGGAAACTAGTTTTTCCAGAAAATCCGCTAAAAAAAAACTGCAGTCAGATCCCTATCAGAGTTCTCCCTCTGGCTCAGGCTATTCAGATGTTAATGAAGCCGCCTGGGGAGGGTGGGGGAGGGAACAGAGAGATAGGAGAGTAGCACCTCAGAATATAGCCAGAGTTGCTTGTCTTGCTTGGAATGACTGTTATATCTGAGATTCCCGCGGGCGCGTCGCCTATGTGTGCTGGCTGTGTGGAGATTGCCCCCAGGGGGTCTGGCCCGCTGGAGTCACGGTCAGATCCTCCGCTTCCAGCCCCACGCCCAGCGTCAAGGCTCCCCTACTGGGACGGTGCACTCTCAACTCCAAAATCAGTCGCTGCCTCCCGGGGACTTCTCGTCCCTCCAGCCGCGTGGCCGTGCCGCCCCCGTGAACCAGGTGGGCCCCCTCCCGGGGTTAGTTCAGATGGGTGGAGTAGCTCCCCGTGCTTGTGCCGCGACCAAGTGTCCCGGCTGGAACGCTGTTCTCCCCACTCCAATACCAGTCGCTGCCTCCCGGGGACTTCTCCTAGCGGCTGCGTCCCACGCCGCCCGCGCGACCCGGCTGGTCCCCTTCCCGGGGTTAGTTCAGGGGGTGGAGCAACTCTCCGTGTTTATGGCGTACCTGCGAGCAGTCCAAATCCCTGCGGGACGGTTCCCCGGCTCGGATGCTGCTCTTTCTGCTCCAAGATCAGTCACTGCCTCCCGGGGACTTCTCCTACCGGCTGCGTCCCACGCCGCCCGTGGAACCGGCTGGTCCCCCTCCCGGGGTTAGTTCAGGGGGGTGGAGCAGGTCTCTGTGCTTGTGCCGTACCTGACTGGTACGCTGGCTCCAGGCTCTGGAAACTATCGCTACTTCCCCGTATTAGTTCGTTCTCCGTCTCTAAATCCATGTTTGTTGTTCAGGGTTCGTAGATTGTTATGTATGTGATCGATTCACTTGTTTTTCCGTGTCTTTGTTGTAAGAGGGATCCGAGGTAACGTCTGCCTAGTCCGCCATCTTGGCTCCGCCAAAGATACTAGTTTTATTCTTCAGCTCATAAAACTTCTCTGAAAGTAATTTCAGAAAAGAAGCTCCCGAAATATTTTAAAACTGTGGTGGGTTCATTGGAATCAGTGTAGCATCTGGACGGGAGTTACCCTCGGAGAACAATCTATGGCTAGACAAGCTCTAGATTTCAAATCAACAGGCGTTTAACGAGTCTCAGTCACTTGCAAGACACAGCTTTCGGCACTGTATATAACTAAACAAAAATAAAATTCTCCAAGACCTTCCAATCCCTGGGAAGAGGAAGAGAGGAAAGGAGGGAGGGGTAGAGGAAGGAAGGGAAGGAAAGAGAATGCTTATAGAAAAGCAATAAATACCCATGACACAAAGCAGACCATGAGACACTCCAGAAGGATTGTGGGAGGCATCCAAGAGAGGGATTGAGACCTCTCGCTGGAGAATCCGGAAGGGGCTTTGTGGAAGAAGCAACACTGAGCTGGGCCTTAAAGGACTGCTTCTCAATCTTTTCATGAGATGACATACACAGAAAACAATAATATCAGACCAGCTCATTGAAACAAAAGGACAAGCTGCCCGTGGATGGAAAAACTGACTGGGAAGGGTCGTGGTGGTCCCATCCCCATTTGGCTACACTCAGGGTTAAGGGAAATTAATGCTTCTATAACCTACTTCACTGGAGCCCCTGGGTGGTGCAAACAGTTAATACGCTCTTCTGCTAACCTAAAGGTCGAAGGTTCAAGTCTACCTAGAAGCTTCTTGGAAGAAAGTCCCAGTGATCTACTTCTGAAAGATCAGCAGTTGAAAACCCTATGGAGCACGTTTCTACTCTGACACACACGAGGTTGCCGTGAGTGAGAACCAACTCAATGGCAACGGTTGGCTAACCTACTTCACAATATACCAGGTGGGAAGCCCTGCTTTAAAGAAGAGGCAGAGCTTCCACAGGTGGTTTGGGAAGAAGGGTACTGCAGGTAGAAGATTCGTAAGTCCGAAGCATGGAGGTGCATGCTGACAACATGCAAATATCCTGTTTGACAGTAGGGCAGGAAACCTAAGAGGGAAAAAGGGAGACTGAGGAGTTTCTGGATGACCCAACTGGTTAAATGCTCAACTATTACCTGAAAGGTTGGCACTCGGAAACTCCCTAGATATGCCTCAGAAGAAAGGCTTGGCAGTCTACACCAAGAAATCACTTTTTGAAAACCTGATGAAGCACAGTTTTACTCTCACACACATAGGGTCGCCATGAGTTGGAATCAACTCCACAGTAACTTTTTTTGTTTGTTTGTTTACTTGTTTCTTTGTTGTTGTTAAGGAAGACTGAATAGGTAGGTTGAGGCCAACAAATTGAGAGCCCTGAGTGTCATTTTATAGGGTCTGGACTTGATTCCATAGAAGACAAAGATCCCTTTAGAATTACTGATAGGAAGCTGAGTGGTGTGTTGGAAAGAGAAAAAAAAGCTCGTGCTTCTTTTACTTAAAAACACCCATAAATAACAAACTTTAAACAAACAGACAAATCCCAAAAGCTAGGACTTAGGCCTTTCTCCTGCTTCTAGCTTAACAGGGTGCCCTGCTTAGAGGAAGAGACCCAGGTGATTCAGAAATAAGATGAAAAACTCCAATCCCCAGTTTTCCCAAAAAAAATGTTATGAAGCTAAAAAGTAAACACCAATGTTTCCTCAGGAGCCCAGGGCCCCTAGCAACTAAAAGCAGGCAGACTCCTTTATGTATTTTTTGTTCATCCTGTTAGTAGTTTGAGTTCCCACTGCTGTTCCCGCCCTGACTAAAATGAGAATAAATATACACATGACTTATAGCCAGGCAAATCAGCTACCTGTTTCAGAAGGGTGGCAAAGGATTAAAATAGGGCTGGGGCAGAGTACTTTTAAGATGGCTGCCAGCGTTGCTATGGAAATTTAATTCCTGACTAGAAGCAAATCCCATTCAAAAGGCCAAGAATTGTCATGTTAGGTCAAAAACAGAACATGAACTGGGGGAAAAGATTGCTATACAAGAGAGCCAGACAATTAATTTAGCAGAAGAACCACCCTACAAAGGGAAAATTACAGATACCTAATGTAAGGGATCTTTATCCCGTTAAAACCCAATTTTTAAAAGAGCCTCTTGTGGTGGCGAGAGACTGTGCCTTCTTCAGCAGAGAAGAAGCTTACATTGCTGCAGGAGGAATGGAGGTGAGAGGTCAGGACTAACCTTCCCCGCTAAAGAGTTGTAAGACACTGATCTGCGTTCCTGAATCGGCTTCTCTAGGAGTTCTAATGAAAAGTAAAATTAGGTAAATGTCCCAGGTGGTTGAGATTCATGTCTTCCAACATTTTTCAGTCTAAAACCTCTGCGAAAGCCAAGACACCATGTCCTTAGGCCTAACTCTAACTCAAGATTAGGCATCCATACTGTCTTCACTCCCCCAATCTCACTATCTGTGTGTACACGTAAAAATGTTTGAGTCCTTGACAACAGCAACTAGAAAGGTTAGATAGGAGCCTTAGGGGGCAGTTAGTTTACGTTAATGAGAAAGGAACAACTCAGAAAAAGAGGGTGAGAATGGATGCACAACTTGAAGAACGTAGTCAATGTCACTAAATCATACATGTAGGAACTGTTGGACTGGTGTGTGTTTTGCTGTGTATATTCTCAACAACAACAAAGCAAATAAAAATTAGGGGGAAAAAAATGAGTCTGCCCAGAAGTGTCTCAAAAGAAAGGACTGGCAATCTACTTTGAAAGATCATAAAATAGCCATTAAAAATCTCATGGAACACAGTTCTACTCTGACACACATGGGTTCACCGTGAGTAGGAATTGACTCAAGGACGTTAAGCACATGCACCACCCAGGGACTCCAGCTAAATTAACAGCTGCAGTTGGGGGTCTTAAAACTTGTGGGCAGCCATCTAAGATACTCTACTGGTGTCACCCTTTCAGGAGCAAGGAAGAATGAAGAAAAATAAAGATACAAGGGAAAGATTAGTCCAAAGGACTAATGGACCACATCTACCACGGCCTCCACCAGACTGAGTCCAGTACAGCTAGATGGTACCTGGCTACCACCACTGCCTGCTCTGACAGGGATCACAATAGAGGGTCCCAGAGGGAGGTGGAGAAAAATGTAGAACAAAATTCTAACTCAAAAAGAAAGACCAGACTTACTGGCCTAACAGAGACTGGAGAAACCTTGAGAGTATGGCCCCTGGAAACACCCTTTCAGCTCAGTAATGAAGTCACTCCTGAGGTTCACCCTTCAGCGAAAGATTGGACAGGCCCATAAAACAAAATGAGACTAAAGGGGCACACCAGCCCAGGAGCAAGGACTAGAAGGCAGGAGGGAATAGGAAACCTGGCAATAGGGAACCCAAGGTTGAGAAAAGAGAGCGTTGACATGGTCTTGGGGCTGTTAACCAATGTCATAAAACAATGTGTATAATGTTTATTGAGAAACTAGTTTGTTCTGTATACCTTCATCTAAAGTACAATAAAAAAGAAAAAAAAAAAAATGGGCACAGGATATGAACCAGGAAAAAAAAGAGCTGCAGCTAAACCAGACCCAGCTTCCTGGTTACTGTTGTTACTCAAGCATGTCCCTTTGGAAGCCAGGCTCTTCGCCTCCACCTCCTCCCCAAGTGGCTTCTGGGGCAGCCCTTTACATTCCTAGTGCTATTTGAGCCCCCAAGGGATCAGGACCCCTCCCATCTCCTCTCCCCTCTGGTCCACAGGAGCCCATGGAGGAAGAAAGCTGATGCAGTGTTTGGGACCTTGGGCAGTGGGGCAGGATCAACCTGGCCCAACTCCAGAGGCATCCTTGGGACACTGTGAATTGCACACTGTCCTGCCTCACAGGTTACCCTTCCAGCTAATGGATTGTATGGTCCCCCTTCTCCACTGGAAGCTGGAGAGAGCCCGCATCTGTCAGAGCTAAGCCCTCCTCAGAGAACCGGCCCTCCCAGCTTCCCAGACCAAACACCTGGCTATACTCATCAAATGGCTTTCATGGAGTGGGGAAATGCTCCTGATACACTGTTAAGAAGTAGGTGACAGAACAACATTACTGCATGAGACTCTCATTAAAAGACAGAGATAAAGAGGTGAAGAGAAAGGGAAAGGACGGGAAGGCGATACACCTCAAATATTAATGGTGGTGGCTTCTAGGTCGTGGAATGTGAATGATTTTTTTTTTTTTCTCTGTGCTCTTCTGTATTTTCCAAATTTTTGACCATGAATATGTATTACTTTTGTAATCAGAGAAAAGGACAGCAAATGGTAATTTTTAAAAAGCCTTTCTTGGGCTTTATGCCCACTTGGGCTTGGTGCTCTTACGAATTCCACACAGAAAATCGCAGAGTCCTTGCCCCTCAGAACTCCTCATCCGGAATACACCCACTGATGTGCCCAAATGAGCCTAAGATGTTCCTGGGGGGGTCACAGAACAGCCCTGGACACCAAACCAGTCAGAGAAACAAAGACACCCCAAGATGAAAGGCCCCAGGAGCAGAGCAAGATGTGATGGTGCCTTGATGAGGGAGATGGGTGTCACCTTCATCTCTTCTCTGATCAAGCCAGAAAGCCCCCGGCCTTCCTGAAGGAAGAGGCGATGACCAGGGGTCTTTCGGACACTGAAAGGGGACTGACAACCTTGCAGACAGGGTTGAGAAGAGCTGGGGATGGGTTCCTCAGAGTGTGAAGGTGGCTGGCCCAGTAGGGCCTGGCTCCTCACAGCCCAGCCCTCTCTGGAGAAATCGCCGCATTTTCAAGCACTGACTCTCTGGATAGCAATCAGCTTGGTAGGAGAGCTGGAATGAGTTCAGCAAGACCCAGAGGAGACTGAAAGACAGTATCTTGATTTGAATCGGTGGTTCAAAAATGGCAAGTCTCTGGATTCTAATATCAGCCATTTCCCTTCCTCCCCCAGGAGAGGAAGCATCATGGGTCCTAAAGATGGCCCCTTGTGAGAAAAGGGCCTGGGAGGCAGTTCCACACAAGGGCAGAGATAAAGTCTTCCCTCTGTACTGCCCCTTGGAAGGTAAGGTTGGCTGTTGCCTATTTCCGTGCATGAGAGATGAAAGTTATAACCATAACCCTTTGCATTTATAGAGCGACGTTCTCCCACAGAGCTTGCGTGCAATGCATCCTATTAGACAGGAGGGGAAACCGAGGCGCAAAGAGAAAATGTGGCATGCCCAGGGTCTCCAGACTACAGACCAGACTCAGTCCCACCCACTACCAGCTGAGTAATTCACATAAGCTCACTTACCTTTCTGAGCTCCAGGGAGCGCTCTCCCGGGAGGGGGTTCTCCTGTAGGCTCCTTGCTGGGAGCTTGCCCAGACCCCTTCTACCCTCAACTCCTGTGGGCAGACACCCAGCCCCATTGCCTCCAAGTTTCCCGTTTTATCACATCAAGCTTGAACACATCCATTCCTTACAATTCAAAATGACACTATTTCTGAGGTGCTGAAGAAATCCCTGGCAAGGGTCCTGTTTTCTACAAGCCCACCAGTCCCCAAAAGCCTTCTCAGGGCCTCAGCTTACACCACAGACGCTTTTATTAAATTAGAACAAGGCGCCCCCTCCTGGCAGATAAGTTAGAGCACAGGGCCCTCCCAGGCAGAGGTGAGGCCGCCGGTACAGGAGTTTCGGCTTTCACTCCACCCAGAGGTCGGGAGCTCTCGTGCAAGGCATGCTATGGGCCTCCTCCCCAGGGACCTAGCACAGGCATAGAGGGGCCCCAGGGCTGCCTCCCCACCCTCCTTCTCCCCAAACCCCCCTCCTCACACGCATGCGCACAATCTTCTCCCGCTCTGCACTTGCCCCCGTCCCCGCCCCCCGCCAATGGTCTGGATTGGATTTCTAACTCCCTAAGTAGAGCTGATGAGGTCGCATTCCCACGGGGAACTGGAGCACTTTCCTCGCCCTCTGCCCACCCCCGCCCACCCCCCTTGGAGAGCTCCTTTATGCTCTATTTTTAGTTTCTTGATTGCAAGTGAGAAGTTGAATCCGAGAATGCCGGGAAACTGCAGGGGCAACCAACCCAGAAAAATGGACAGCACCACAGGGGGGCGGAGGCGCTGGGGGGGCGGTGGGGAGGGGGCCGCAGCACCACAGGGGGGCGGAGGCGCTGGGGGGGCGGTGGGGAGGGGGCCGCAAGACAGCACTGACTCCCCCGCCGCCTCCGGGTGGAGGAGGGAGGGCCAAGGGCGTGTCAGCACCCCACCTACAGGGCGGCGCAGAGGGCAGCTTCGGTAAAGCCACGGGGCTGGACGGGCGCCTAGAGGCCGCCTAGCCCAGCCCCTCGCTTTCGGAGGAGGAAACCGAGTCACACCGCTGCGCAGTGGCGGGGCCGCACAAGTCCCCGATTCCCAAGGCTCTCCCACTCTTTCTTCTCTGACCCTGGTGAAGGAGATCCCACAGACTGGCCGGGAACGTTTCTTTCTGATTCACCCTAAAAGCGGGTGTCATCCCCGTCGCCATGCCCAGGCCAGACTCCCGCAGCCTCGGGGCCCCTGCAACCCCTCAGGCTAAACAGCGTCCCCGCTCTCTGGCCCGCAGAGGTCGGCGGTGGCCCTCTGCCTCCCCCAGACGCTGCCCCCCGAGGCGGGGGCCCCCGCACTCCCCAAATGAGTGAACTGGCAGCTACAAAACCGCAGCGCGATTGGCAGTTCTTGCTGGCAGTTTCTCAGCGTTAACTGATAGGCCCGGGATGATGGATCCCCTGTCCCCGACAGCCCGCCGAGCAGCGGGCCGCGCCCCACCCGCCATCGCCCCCGGGGCCTGCGCGTCCCGGCCGCTTGGAGACCCGGTCCCTGCGGCCGCCTGCGGGAGGCTCCTGCCCCTCGCCCCTCCGCCCGCCCCCCCGACACTCCCCTGCCCCCAAAGAGACACATTTAAATAAATAAAACAAAATTCAAATGAGGACACTAAATCTCCTCGGCGTTTAATTGATGATCATTATGCTCGGGAACCTAAAGTCTTTTAATTTCTCTGCGGTGCCGGGAGATGAATTACAGAATTACGGTCGTCAATTATCAATCACGCCTTTGCCCGGCGTCTCCTGGCTGCCCAGCCGGCTCGCCCTCCCTCGCGCAGGCCAGGGGTTGAGGAGGCAGGATAATAGCCTCGGGGAAAAACGAGCACAGCCTCGGGACAGATGCACGAACCCGGAATTTGGGGTGCTGGGGGCTCTCTCTGCCACCTTTTCCACTTAATTAAATTAAAAAAAAAAAAAGCAGAGAAAAGACCTTTTTAATTTAGAGCTTGGCGTTTAATTCATTTTGTTCAGGGTAAGAGGCGCTTGTAGCTTCAGTCCCTCCACTGGGCAGGATTCCAACAGCAGCTCCTGCCCAACCCAGGCAGCTGCTGCCCACCTTAGCCGAGGCGGTCTGCTGGGCGCTGAGTCAAGGGACTGGAGGCCGGCTGCCGAGCGTGGCCCCACCGCCGGCTGCCGGTTCCCGAGTTCCCCTGCCCTCCTTCACAGGGAAAATAGTAATAATAATTGGAATAATAGCTTCCACCAAAGCTGTGGGTAATTTGCATCTGTATAGCGCTCTACAATTTACAAAGTGCTTTCATGTGCATTATCTCATTTGCTCCTCCCAATAATCCTGAGAGAGGTCGGGAGAGCAGGTATTTTTGTTATTCAAACGCTTATTCATTCATTCCACTAACATTTATTGAGTTTCTACTTTGTGTCTGGCCCAGGGGATATACAGATAAGAAAAAAGGAGGCCTCATTCCTCAAGGAATTCAGTCTATGGAGGATGGGGGAGAGAGCCCTTAAGCAAACAGAAAATCGAAAGGCTTCAGGACAGGTGTTCTACTTCACAGAGGCTCAAAGAGGCTAAGCAACCTGCAGGTGGTTGCACAGGTAGTGAGTGAGGGGCCAGGATCAAGCCCAGGTATGTGCTTTTCTCCCACATTATTTTATGGTCATCATTGTCTTCAGCTCCTCTATGTTTTTTGAAGTACCTATAGTAATGCTTTTTAAGCCTTGGGTCCAAAAAAACACTCATTGGGAAACAGTTGTGCATCAAGAGAAAGAATTTGGGAGCCTCTGACATCGACAACTCTCAAGGCCAAGTTTACCTACAGCACACAGAAGGCGATTTAAAGAAGACAGTTGTCCTGGAGTAGGCTCAGGATGACCCCGTGTGAGGGGGGCAGAGCCGGGCTCCACAGGGTTTTCAAGGGAGGATTTTTCACAAGTAGATCACCAGGCCTTTCTTCTGAGGTGCCTCGGGGTGGACTCAAACTTCCGTTTGGGTTAGCAGCCAAGCACGTTAACCATTTGCATCACTCAAAAACCCACTGCTGTCAATTCTATCTCGACTCACAGCGACCCTATAGGACAGAGTAGAACTGCCCCATAGGGTTTCCAAGGAGTGGCTGGTGGATTGGAAGTGCCAGCCTTTTGGTTAGCAGCCAAGCTCTTAACCACAGTGCCCCCAGGGCTCTGAAGGATTCCATAAAGGGAGATGAGGGCTGAGAAACGGAAGCCAGATGGCTGGGTTCTCACTGGTGTCCTAGTCTCAGGGGTTCCTTCCTGTGGGAGGTTGCTGCCTTGAAGCTTCTGGTCAAGTTTCCACGGTTGATAGATTGGTTGGTTGGCTGGTTGGTTGTTTTTAATGTGCCGTTTTATTCCAAATAGGGTTTGAGATGGGCCAAGGCAACGCTTTCTCTTCTATGGGGGCTGGAGGAATAAGCTTTGTTTGCCCATGAGCCATTCATTGCTCTAATCATTCAACAGTCCATACCAGGTCCAATGCTCATGTCTGACTGCGTCCACACTCCTGTATGGCCCCAGGTCCTCTGCCTGCAGGGCCTGTGGGAGTTAGAATTAACCTTGGCCAGGTCACTTAACTCAACCCCTCCTCGTAGAGTTTGGGGGCTCAGACTCCCGGTGCTAATGACCAAGGCAAGGGAGTACAAAGCAAAGGGACACTCTCAGCAGAGCCAGCCACCATCTCTGGCTCTTTCTGCAGAGCTAAATATCTCTGAGAGGAGGTCCTGCAGGGATCACAGCCTGGGTCAGAGCCCACCCGTCTGCCTGGCCAAAGCCAGGACAACTCTATCCTGTCACCAGCTGATTTCCCTGGGCTCTGGGCCACTGGCCTCCAGCCATGGGCCAGGCACCCAGCCATGCCAGGGAGCCAAGCAGGCCTGGCATAGAGAAGCCCTGTAACATTCTCATAGGCCTTCAAAGGCTGAGACAGAAGCAGGGCACTCTCTAGAAATAATGTCTCCATCCTTAGTTGGAGGAGGTCTCCCAACCTTTCACTGGCCCTGAGACCTTCCTTCCAAACCACATCCCACTTCCACAATGCAGGGAAAGCGAAAGCTTACCTTATAGCTTCTTCAGTCTCCTGCCTTCTCACCCCTGTTACTCTGGAGCTTAGCCATGTCGAGCCCTGCCTCTTGTGCTTGGACCCCAGCCCTCCCTCCACTTTGCCTTGCAAACATCTATTCAGTCTTCAAAACTCATTTCAGCTATCACCTCCTCTGAAAAGCCTTCCTGACTACCCTCCCCCCCGACTGTTACCAAACTAGAGTTCACCTGCCCCTCCTCTGGGCCTCCTTAAAACTCGTCCAAACCAAATCCGTTGCTGTCGAGTCGATTCCGACTCATAGCGACCCTACAGGACAGAGTAGACCTGCCCCATAGAGTTTCCAAGGAGTGCCTGGTGGATTCAAACTGTGGACCTTTTGGTTAGCAGCAGGAACAATTAACCACTATGCCACCAGGGTTTCTTTACATAGGCTTAACTGCCCTGCCACACACAGTAGGGCAATTAATCTGTCTACATAGCTGCCTGCTCTTCTGTGCTCCGAGGGCCTGCCTTCAAGGTAAGGCCTGTTTCTGTCATTGCTGTTTCTTGATACCTAGTACAGTGCCTAGCACACAGTAGGGTAGCAAATAACATTTATAAAACTGAATTGGAGCACTGCCCTAGCGTGACCAACTCATGCCCAGGACTCCCCCCGTTTTAGCACCAAAAATGCTACGTCACAGAAACGTCCTGTCCTCAGTCCCAGGCAAATTGAAGTGGTTATTGGTAGTGGCCCTACTGTGCCTCCTATACTTGGAGCTGAAGGTTGCAGCCCTCAAATAATGAGAGACCTGTTATCAAGGCTCAGTTGTCCAAGCCTGTGATGTCTTCAGGGAAAGGTGGAACACAACTTGGCTGTCCAGCCTCCAGGAATGGTTTCAACCATGTAGGTCTAAGGAGCCAGATAGTTCCAGAATGGATTCATATGATTTGAAACTTGTTAGGCATCTAGAAAAACTGGGAGGTCACCTAGGATGTGGAAATTGGGGTCTAGAAAGATTAAGTGGCCTACCCAAGATGGCACTAGAAGATGGAAAGACACCGTGGGGTAACAGAAAGACTGGTCTAGGAGTTCTAGGCCTGCTTTCTAGTCCTGGCTCCACTGCACTGCCCTGCAGTTCCCACACCTTTGCCCAACAGATGCAGAACAAGCCAGGTAGACATACCCCACCTGGCTCCTATCCTGGCAAGAGAGGGAGACTAGCGTTTACTGAGTCCTGGTCACAAACTTTACATTCATTATTTTATTTAATCCTCCCAACATTTTGCAGATGAGAAAACTGAGGTCGGGAGAAGTCGAATGCTTTTCTGAAGCTCACCCAGGCAGTGGTGGTGCTGAGTTTCAAACCCAGATTTCTCTGACTGCAGAGCTCAAGCCTTTTCCACTGCATCACCAGGCCCCTGATAGCTATGGGCCAGATGCCTCCAAATTAGCTTTCTTTGGATCTCAAGGTGCCAGATGTCAGACACACTATTGCTGCTAAATCAGGTGCTCTCTCTCAGAAAGGGGCGGGAGATGCTCAGTAGTGTAATGTTTAGGGCATACATCCTAGGAAAGGAAGGGTGGGGAGGAGGCTCAACACTCCTTAGAAACCCAGCTCTGCTGAGGAAAAGGGAAGGTAGCTGTATAACAATTCAACTATCTTGTTCAGAATTGTTGTTGTTAGTTGTTGTTGACCCCATGTGTGCAGAGTAGAACTGCTCCACAGAGTTTTCAAGGCTGTGATCTTTCAGAAGCAGATCTCCAAGTCCGCCTTCTGAGGCGCCTCTGGTGGGTTCAATCTGCCAACCTTCTGACTAATAGTCAAGTGCTTCACCATTTGGACCACCCAGGGACTCCTGTTCAGAATTAGATGTAGAGAACTATTGCTGGGGAGGGAAAGCATGAAAGGAAGAAACAAAGGCAAAATGGAGCAGCCTTCACAGAGGGCTAGATGGAGTCAGGGAGTACAGTGCAGTGAATTACTTAATATGGCCCTCTAGCCATAGGTAGTCTTTGTAACTCCTACCAAATGACTGGGTGGGACTATGCAAATCAGGGGCTTGTGGCCCACCAAGTGTATTGGATAGCTTGCTAATAATGTAAATAAGGTGCATGGCTCCCTTGTGGGGGTGAGGCCATGCAAATAAGGTGTATGGAACCCTAACGAGGGGATTGGCCAAATTTGCCATCCTGCTAGGCTTAAAATGAGCCATCCCAGAGACAGGAAGGGAGTATCTCACCACCATTAATAAAGACGAGCCAGGAGTGGAGCATATCCTTTGGACCTGGAATTCCTGTGCTGAGAAGCTCCTGGAACCAGGAGACAGAGAGAGAGAGAGCTATAACACCAAAGATGGGGAGAAGCAGCAGCAGAGAAATGGCGGCAGCAGAGGCACGAGAGTGCGTTGGGCTACCCGGCCCACGAAGCAATACAGCTAAGTGCCTTTGGGCAGAAGGCTTGCTAGCTGGAGTGAAGTGCCTCAAGGCACGTACCAGGCAAAGCTAAAAGAGCTTTGTAACACTTGCCTGAGCAGGGTAGAGGTCAAGGGGCAGAGAGAGGCTTGCCTGCAGGCACGGCTGCGCAGAGGCTGTCCTGATGGAAGAACTGTATCTTGAGTCATTTCTGAACCTGAATTGTTAACTGTTACTTTCCAAATAAACCCCATAATCCTAAGTACTGTTCGTGAGTCCTGTGTGGCCATTGCAACGAATTATTGAACTCAGCAGAGAAGTAGAGAGTGCTGTGGGAGGGACAGTTGGTGTCAGAACTGGTAAAAAAAAAAAAAAAAAAAAAAAATTGGAAGGTGGAGGCTTGTCTGACCTCTGCCTCATAGGAATCAGCCTTGGGCTATTGATCTTGATTCTCCTTCCTCTATGTGAAGTTAGAGAAGGTTAGACACCTCCACCATGCCATTCTTACAGGGAGAACGTGGAGGTCACCAGTAACCAGGAGGGTGAGCCTCCTGCCTCCTCCTGGTTTCCACCAGCCAACATCCCTCCAACCATCTCTGCTGTGTGCTGCTTGTGTATGGATGCAGTAGACACAGACTCTGTTCTCAGGGTGCCCCCAACCACTCCAGGGGGAGCCAGAACCCATCCTCATATCTCGGACCTCGCTTCTAGAGCCAAATCTGCGGAGCAAGTGACAAAAATTTGCTTCTAGCTGAGCTCACATCATGGCCTCAACCCAGCTCCCATCCAGGTCCTAGAAGATGGTCAGCAGCTTTCACTGCTCCAGGAAGTTAACTGCCTGTATCCTGCTCCTGTTCCCCCCAACACCAGGAGCCTGGTGGCCCCACAGCCTAACTTCACCACATTTCTGTGAATACAGTGGTGACAATTGCCCAGCAAGGACAGGGAAACCACCTGACAGTGGCCTTGAGGCCTTCTCTAGTTTTTAGCCAGCTTCCAAGATGACGGAGGCACTCAACCCCAGGAGCCACCAGGCCCACCCCACCTCTCCTTCCCCTCCCAACCTATCTTTCTGGCCCAGACCCCGGTATCTTTCTTGCAGTCTCAAATAGCTGGGTTTCCTAAATGTAAAGTGCAGTTTCTCTCCTAATTACAAAAATAACAGCTGACAAACATTTGCCAGAGGCCCCCTTTTCCTCCTGAGCTAACAGCCCCATTAGGACAGACCCTGTTATCTTCTATGCCCTCTCCATATACTTTATGGAACAGCCTCAAAAGTGCTGTGCGCCTCACTCTCCCTCCCCTTCTCTCTTTCAAGGCAATGGCTTTGTGAAAGCTGAGGGAAAAAATAAAGCTTTTTACTAAAATGTCACTCTGGGAAAAAGCGGGGGAAATTTTCTAATAGGCCATCGAAGGCTTGTTGTTTTTTTTTTTTTAAGTGTGATAAATTTGGCCTGTCTTAAAAAGACAGCTCAGTGTTGCTTATCAACCGTGATTTGACCAGATAGCCATTTCAAAAAACAGACACTGGTCTTTTTATAATAAATGAAAGCAATAAAACCAAGAGCTTGGCCAGAACTGTAATTAAGAATCAGGAGCTGAAAACAGTGGGTATGCCAATGGAGAGCCGGGTCCAGTCTTGGCACACGGCGCTGGGCAAGGCCAGCTGAGAGTCCTGGGGGCCACGAGGGGTGTGCTGGGGGAACCTACTCCGTAGGAAGCAGAGGGTGCCTTCCTGAGCTCCATGGCAGCGAGGTACCCCCTGTCATCCCCACTCTCCTATCTCTTTCCTTCTGATTTTGGGAGAGCTCCTCCCCTGGACAGATGGGCCTTGGGGTGGAGAGGATGGAGAGAGGAGGGGCTCATCACCCACCCCAAAGCCAAATCAAACGCCTGTTTGAAATCCAGCCAGAAGTCCCCCTCCTTCCTCTGTCTGTGCACAATAAACATCCCAGACTCTGGCTACTCCTAAAGAGCTGTCTGTTTAACACATTCTCCATCTCAAGCGGCTATTTTGCATTTCCTTTTGGCTTTATTAAAACTGATTTTCTATTTGCACTATAAAAACTGATCTGATTAAATTTCCATTTTTCCCCAAAGAAAAGACTCTTGTCTCTCTCTCTCTCCCTCGCTCTCTTTCACTATCTCTCTCTCCTCTGTCTCTCCTTCCCTTCTCCTTTCTCCCTCCACCTTTCCCTCTTTTTTCTCTTTCCCCCAAAGAAATAATTCTTGATTATTCTCCTTCCTTATCCCCCCTCAGGGTCCCCACCACAGTTTCCATGGGGATGGCCAGGGATGGTGCTTCCAGGGAAAGGAACAGGAAGTAGCTGTAGAGACAGGGTCCTGCACCCTTCTGGGAAGCTAGAGAGAGGGAGTTAGGGAGGCTCAGCTGAGGGGCCATCTGTGAAACTCCAGCCATCTCCCAGGCACCCATTTGAGGGTCCCCTACTCAGACAAAAAAAAAAAAAAAAATTTTTTTTTTTTTAACTCAGGGAGGCCTATGTGACCAGATGATATCCAGGGCTGCCTACCCGCTCTGCGTGCTGTGGCTCTAACAAAGCCAAGGTTAGGAGTTCAATGCTCCCATTGGCCATTAGCCCTTCACTGGGTTCAGGGCCCCAGGCTGAGCTCCTCAACCTAACCAAGCTGTGTGTGACTAAGGCCAGCAGGAGGTGGGCCAAAAGGGTACCTATGAGGGCATGCAGACCTACCTTTTATAAGAATGAGGTCTTATGATAAGAATAAAAGACCACAGCACTTTGATTTTTTTTTTTCACTTCTCTTTCCCTCTTGACAGTAGAAAACCTATCTTTTTCTCTTCTGTATAATAACAATAAAGATAGAGGAAGCTATCACTCATTTCAGACTTACTCTGGGGCTCATACTGGGTCAGTGCGTGACACACACAGCTTTGTAATTCTTACACCCATCCCTGAGGGAGGTGCCTTCTCCGAGAGGGTAAGTGGCTCAGGGGAAGAGGCAAACCAGGTGTGCTACCTACAGTGCCTTCATTTTAAGTATGCCACACTGCCTCATGAAAAGGGGGGAATTTGTTACAGGTAAAGCCAGAGTGCCCAGACGTTTGGCAAAGGAGAGTCTCAGGCGAGAGGATCAGCCAACAAGGAAGTCCAACTCCGTCCTTCTCCCCTCAGAGTTCCCACCTCCCTGGGATTCCCCTTCCTCCACACCATTAGTCCCTGTGGTACGCTCTTGCCCTTAAAACTCCAGCTAAAGCTTAGACCCAAATCCCCTCCCTTTGGTACAGCTGAGACAGGCTGGCATTTTAAAAAGACTTTTCTAAATACTCAGGGAAAACAAAAAGTCAATAATGACAGAAAATATAAACGGCAGGCACCGTCTCATTTCCCATTCTACCGCTGCGCCTGTGGGTCATCAGTAATCAATTATTGACTAAATGAATGAATGAAGAGCTTGCTGGCTTACTACCTGTTATAGATTGAATTGTGTCCTCCCAAAACATGTGTTAAAACCCTAACCCCTGTACACATAAAGGAGCCCTGGTAGCGTAGTGGTTAATAGCTACAACTGTTAACTAAAAGGTCAGCAGTTCAAATCCACTAGCCACTCCTTGGAAACCTTATGGGGCAATTCTACTCTCTCCTATAGGGTCACTATGAGTTGGAATCAACTTGACAGTAACAGGTTTGGTTTTTGGGTTTTTTGACACCTGTAAATATGAGCCCTGGTAGTGAAGTGGTTAAGAGCTATGGCTGCTAACCAAAAGGTTGGCAGTTTAAATCCACTAGGCACTCCTTGGAAACCCTCTGGGCAGTTCCACTCTGTCCTATAGGGTCGGAATTGACTCAATAGCAGCAGGTTTGGGTTTTTTTTTTTTTTTTTTTTTGGAAATATGGCCTTGTTTGGAAAGAGGGGATTTTCTTACGTTATGTTAATGAACTCATAGCTGTGTAGCATGGATCCAAACCTAATCACTCCTGAGTTATAAAAAAGAGCAGATTAGACACCAAGACACCCCAGGCAAGGCGGGGATGGGAGGGGACAGACACTCTCTGAGGACAGAGGTAGATGCACCTACAAGCCCAGGAACTCCAAGGATTGCTGGCCCCTAGACCCATACCCTGAATTCAGACTTCCAGCCTCCCGAACTGTGAGAAAATAACTTTCTGTTCTTTAAAGCCACTCACTTGTGATAGTTCTCCTGTGGCAGCACTGAGTAACTAAGACTACCCAACAACAAAGAGGGCACAACCTAAATGTCCTGCACAGCGGGGTGGTCCCACTTAGGGCTGGATTCCTGTCTAAGAGACCACCTACTTACTCTGACAGTCAGAAGGCAGATACTGACTTACACACAGAGAAAGCCCTCACCTGTCAGGTGAGGCTCAGAGGTGGCTTTCCTCATTAGCACTGCCCAGTATAATCCCTTGCCCACGCGATCACCAGGCATGTAAGAGAAATCCATGCACGTTCATAACAATTCACACATGGCTCCTTCCCTCTCTAGATCAGAGCCAAGAGATCCAGACTCACCAAGACCAGGTTACCAGGCCAGCTCCCACGTCTATACCTTGGCTTACTCTGGCCCCCAGAGTCTGGGCTTCTCTCTTTCATCCACCACTGGCTGCACGCAGACTTTGTGCTAGGCCTAGGGAGCCCCTAGGATGGCTGGCAGAGGTCCTGCTCTTTGAACCAGCAGAAGTGAGTTATGTCCCAGATAACCAGGACACAGGTACCACATGGCAGCTGCACAGAAGAGCAGCAGCCATTAGAGAAGAGTGCTGTGGACCCGCAGCAGAGGAAGAGAGACTTTCTGCGGGGACGGAAGTGAAAGGCTTCATGGAGGAAGAAACCTGTGAATCACTGGATCTTGAACAATGGTTAAAAAGCAGTTGCCATTGATTCTGACTCATGGTGACCCCACATGTGTCACAGTAGAACCGTGCTCCATAGGGTTTTCAATGGCTGATATTTTGGAATTAGATTGCCAGGGCTTTCCTCCAAGTTCCATCTGGGTAGACTCGAACCTCCAACATTTGGTTAGAAGCTGAGTACATCACCTGTCTGCACCACCCAGGGAAGAATGTTAATGTTCCAACATTCAGAAACATGGAGAAGGGCCTTTTGAGCAAAGGGACAGCCTGGGTGAAAGCATGGAGACCGGAAAGAATGGGAGCTGCAAGCCGTCCAGTTTCCCTGGAGTAGTGTGGAAAGGGGCACAGAGGAAAATAAAGCCAAAGGCAAGCTGGAGACAAAACAAGGAGGGCCTCGGGGCCACAATACAAAGGGGGACCCTGATTGCTAAGTGCCTTTCTCTCTTGTCTTCTCACCATTTAGCATGCAGTTCAATGCCCACTTCCTCCAGGAAGCCTTTGCTGATTTCTCCAGAAGGCTCTCTTCTCTACTAAATTCCTTCAGCCCTTACAGTCCGTCCCACTCACTTCTATGTGCTGGTCAGAAGGAGCCCTGGTGGAATAGTGGTTAAGCACTAGGCTGCTAACTGAAAGGTCGGAAGTCTGAACTCACCAGCTGCTCCACAGAAGAAAGATGTGGCAGTCTGCTTCCATAAAGATTACAGCCTTGCAAATCCTATGGGGGAAGTTCCACTCTGTCCTATAAGGTCGCTATGAGTCAGAATCGACTTGACAGCAGTGGGTTTGATTTTTTATAGGGTCCTATGAGTCTGAATCAACTCGATGGCAAAGGGTTTTATATGTGGTTCAGAGTCCCTGGGTGGTACAAATGGTTAACGTGCTGGGCTGCTAACCAAAAAAGTTGGGGGTTCAAGTCTACCCAGAGGGACCTCAGAAGAAGGGCCTAGAGATCTACTTGGAAACTCTATGGAATGCAGTTCCACTCTGCAACACATGGGGTCGCTATGAGTCAGAGTCAACTCAACAGTAACTGGTTTATTTATGCCTCTCCCCTGATAAAAACCCTTCCAAACCTCCTGGCTACTTTCCACATAAAACTCAAGCCACCTTAGCCCTTTGTTCCCTGGCCCCGGCTATTTTCTCCAGCCACCTCTCCTGCCCCTGCCTCTACCCCTCGCTCACTGGCAGTGGCCAGTGCAGCAGGCTGGCACTCTCCCCACGTATGTGCACATGTGAGGCACCCTCTGAGGGGCCCACTCTCCCCCACCAGCACCCATCTTCTTCTAGTTGACCAATGCCTGCTCATCCTCCCAGCGGGCTCAGTCGTCCTCTTCTTCAGGAAACCCTTCTTGTCCTCAGCCCCTGCAGGGCAGAAAGGGTTTCTTTTACCTCTGCATTCGCCCAGCACTGTGGGTCACTATGAGTCTAAATCAACTCAACGGCAACAGGTTTTGGTGCCTGGTAGGTTTTTGGTCTTCAACAAACATTTGTTAAATGAATGAATACCGCCTTGTAAAAAATCTTCCGGGGTTGTTGGTTTGCTACTTAACTCCCTGTGTCTACATTGTTCCTCCAGTTTGCACGTCACCTAAGGGCAGGGCCCCTGTCTTCACATGGTCCGTACAGTGCTATGCTCCCAGAGCGGGCAGCAGTGGTTCAGTGGTAGAATTCTCTCCTTCATGCAGGAGACCAGTGTTCAATTCCAGGCCAATATGCCTCACGCTCAAAAGTCACCCTCTGTCAACAGAGGCTTGTGTGCTGCTATAATGTTGAATAGGTTTCAGCAGGCCTTCCAGTCTAAAATGGGCTAGGAAGAAAGGCCTGGCTATTCTGAAAAAAACAGCCAATAAAAACCCTATGGATCACGATGGTGTGATCCCACTGTGCCTGGGTTTGCCGTGAGTTGGGGCTGACTCAATGGCAGCTAATAACATGCTCACCCAAGGTGCTACCAAATTTTTGAGAAATTCTGAGATGTGTGCCTTGAACCCAGACCTGTGCTTGAAGTCTCGGGAAGCTTCCCAAGAGAAGCACAGCACTGTAGCGAAGGCCACAAAGCAGAGAAAATGACCAACGGAACCTACGCCCCACGAGGGCAGGGATCTGTGTCTACTTTGTTCTCTCTGTATCCTGTGCTAGAACAGAGCCTGGCATATGATAGGTGCTCAATGCTCATGGCACAACAGTTAAAGTGATTGACTGCTAACCAAAAGGTTGGCATACGAAACCACCAGCAGCTCCGCAGGAGAAAGACGCAGCGGTCTCCTTCCATAGAGATTTATAATCTTGGAAACCCTATGGGCTCGTTATGAGTTGGAATCGACGCAGCAACAGTGGATTTGGGGTTTTGACAATACATACTTGCTGAAAGAAATGTGATCAGGCACAGAAATATACCTTAAAAACCATAAACACCACAGAAGGGTTTCTTTTGAGCACTGCTAGGATGTAGGAAACTTTAAAAAAAAAAAAAAAAAAGAATGAAAAAAGGAAGCTGGGTCGGAGTGGGGGAGCAGCACCCTGTGAGAGAAGATTCTGAATTTGGTTTTAGACGTTTTATGGTGGCAGTGAGATATTTAAGGAGCGATGTCCTACAAACTGCTGGATTTATGAGACTAGAGTCCTGGTAAGAGGTCAAGGCTGGAAATGAAAATTTGAGCATCTTGGAGAAAGAGAAAGTGGCTGCAAAATGAGCTCATACAGGAAGCAAATCTGGCAGCAGGAAAAAGCAGCATCAGGACGGGCATTGGGGGACAGCCCCTAGGATGGGGTGGAGGTGGAGCAGTGGAGAGAGAGAAGGCACAACCAGGGAGGTAGGACGCAGCCAGAGCCCAGGATGAATAAAAGGATGACAAGGATGAGCAAAATTCTTCTCACCTACGGGGGTTTTACCTTCTTTACCAACAGGCTTCACCTCTGCCGCTTCTCAGGAACAGTGCAATCACGTTATTGTTGTTAGTTGCTGTCAAGTTGGCTCCAACTTGTGGTGCCCTTATGTCCAACAGAACACAGCATTGGCCAGTCCTGTGCCACCTTCATGATCATTAGTGTGTTGGAGCCCATTGTTGCAGGTATTGTGTCAGTTCATCTCACTGAGGGTTTCCCTCATCTTCACTGACCCTCTCCTTGACCAAACATGATATCCTTTTCTTGCAATCATGTCCTGCATCAAATTCTGGTCTGGCCCTAGCCTCCTGATCTGCAGGTCCCTCCTCCCAACACACACCCCATCGCCTTCCCTTCTCTCCCTTCCCAGGATCAGGTCATCAGTGAGACCACGGACAATCAGGGGCCCTTAGAATATTTAAATACAAAAAAAAAAAATTCAAGAAGCAGCGCATCCTATGTTCTCATGCCACAGATGAAAGAATCAAGGCCCAGAGAGGTTATGTGACCTGCTGAAGTCACATACCCAGGACTAGAAACCGGGACCCCAGTGACCCAGGCTAGTGCTCCCAGATTTTTACCCCAATGCATCCTTTAGGAGAAGCTGACACCCAGAAGGAGAAAGTGGCCAGCCTAAGAGTCATAGCTAGCTGGTGGCCAGGCTGGGGTAAGAATCCAGGGATCAGACTTCCTGTCCACACTTTTCCCATTCCACTGCCTGGATAAGGACAACTGCCTGCTGGTCTCCCAGGTCCTCAGGCCGGCCTCGGTGCCTACGGGGCTCCTCAGAGCAAGCAGGCACAACCTGAAACACCTAGACAGCAGGCAAAGACCTAGGGCTTAAACCCTGGCTGCTCCCTTCCTCAGTAGCCGCTTCCACTCAGAAAAGTTCCTCACACAGGTCTCCTTTAAGAGCAAGGGCCTTTTGCTCTCTGAGCAGCCATTGTTAACCTCCCTTCATCCACACCTCACATCTGGGCCATTCTAAAGAGACAATTACATGGCCTTTACCATGCCCGCACCCAGAGCTACTGGCTGCTTAGAAACCCCTGGCCCTCCTTGTCCTGAAGCTGCCAATTTCCTCATCAGTATTTTATTTGTCTGTTTTGCTCATTTTTAAGCTGGTGGCAATTGCTATTTAAATTGTTTTGTAAAGTGTCTTTGCATTTACAATGCCGGCTGTCAGCAGCCCCACAATAGGAAATGAGATTTGGCATCAAAGGCAAAGACGCTACTAAAATACATTTTAATAAATATGTAAATCAATTAATCAATCATCCATCCAGGGAAGGAGTTTCAAGGAACACAGACAGGCTGGCTGAGAGAGAGAGGAGCTGGAGAGAATTTAGTGTCCAGGGAGCGGAAGAGGTTTGGTGGGCACTGGACACAGGGGTGCTGGGCACATGGTGGGCCTGAGGTACCCAGCCACACTGCTGGTCTTGGCCTGGCCTCTCACCTCCCAACCCTATCGAGATAGGATGCCCATGGGCTTGCCACAGCAGGCCAAGCCAGGAAAGGGCACGGACAAAATGAGCTCCAGGGCCGAGACTGAGAAACCAACCCTCTGCTGAAACCCCCACTGTTGGGGTTTCTTCTCCATTGATGCCCTTTCCCCCCAGAAGTCAGAAATGAGAAGGTGATTGCAAGGGTTGTGTCTGTACACTGGACCAGCCTGGAGGATTAGCATCATGAAATGTCAGGAAGGAATGCCCACCTGTTCTCTTGTCCTGAAATGAAAAGGAACTTAAGCTGTCACAGGCAACGTGGGTAGTGGGGTTGAGGCCCCAGGAGGAAGGTGAGCCGATGTCGCTGTCCACCAGTGAGGGTCCTGACCAGGAAAGTAAATGTGACTCAGGGGCCAGTATTGAGGGAAGAGAAAAAAGGGCTAACACAGTCAAAAGCTTTTAAAGCAGGAGCCTCCGCCCTCACGCACACTCCATCTGATGGACGAGAGAGGGGTGTCTGGTGACAAGTACGAGAGGCCCCACACTTATAGACATACGCTCATCCATACACACAGATAGGCCTGCATATGTGTGTACTCACTGAAACTCAACCCAGGTGTCTGCCATTTGTATACACACCCAGGTGCCCAGGGTGGGTATGTGTGTACACTGTCAGCCACATGGTATGGATCCTTGGCTTGTACCGAAGTGTGTTGTGTCACAATTCTGGCCAATAAAATCTGAGCTCAAGCTGACATACATCTCTAAGCCTTAACTGAACAGACCCTGCAGAGTCTCTGCCAGCCCCTGGTAAGTGGCTAGAGAAAGAGGGTGCCTCAGAGTTATTTAAGGTGCATCCTCACACAGCTTATGGTGTGGCCTTGGGCAAGTCACTTGTCCTCTCTGGGCCTCTGTCTACTCATCTAGACAATGTAGGGGTTGGGCAATATGAACTTAAAATTGAAAAAGTCCCTGATCCATTTTCCCAAACATTATGGAGATAGATGGAACTAACATCTTCCCATCACAGCGTCCAGCCTTTTCTTGGCCATCAGCATAGGTTGGCCAGACCTTGATGAGGAAGGGACTGACCATTTGGGGTCTGAAGACCAGGGTAGACCAGCCTGAGGGGTCTAAACACCCCCCACAAGAGACCAGGGTAGGAAAAGTGTGGCGAATAACCACAGTGGAAACCAAAGACTTCCCCAGCGAGGATCCAGCCCTCAACTTCTCTCCCACTCCCTTCCTCTGACTCCCAGCTTCTCCCTAGAAGAGTTAGGCCCTCTGATGGAGGACCTGTCTGGTTCCCAAATTACCTCATTTTTTGAACTGATGCTACTTGGACCAGAGGGTAAATGTTCCCATCAGGGCTGAGGGAGTGCATACATTCCCACCCCTGGCACCTGGGTATATGTGCAAGTGGCATACTCATGGGCTGAGTTTCAGTGAGTACACACAAATACACTTCAGGCACACTCGTGCATATGGCTGAGTGTGTGTCCATAAATGTGTGGGCCTCTGGTGCTCACTGTGTCCACATTCAGGCAGGGCCATCTCTGCACACATGTCTTGGAGAGTCCACTTAAGCACGTGAGTGGGGCGCAGAGAGCCCTGCCTTGAAACACACCTGAGACCAGCACAGGCTGCATGCCAGGGAGGGGCTGGTGAGCACTTCTATGGCCAGAAATCTTGCTCTTTTCTCCATGACAGTCCATTTCTCAGTCTGGCCCAACACCGCTGCCGTGCATGCTGCCATCAACCTGAGTGTGCCCCTTCCTAACTCTATTGAAGCAGAGGCTTGCATTGGGCAGGTCTAGATTTAGCAGCAGTGGGGGTCGTTCGGCCATGGACCAGGCTCTCCACCCGATTGCGCTGACCCTCTACATGTGGCTAGATACAAGGAAGGGGGCGCATTTGTCCAGGGCATCCCTCTAGATTTTCTATAAAGATCCAGGAATCCTCCTAAGAGCAGCTGCCAGGCAGCGTGTCCCTGAGCCCTCACCCACACATCTGTTCCTGCTGTTACCCACACACAACCGTTAAGACAAACTCTCTCAAACGCAAATCTGATCATGTTATCCTTCAGTGACTTTCACTCCCCATCCCCAGCACAAAATTCAGATGGCTTCGCATGCCCTGACGTGACCCTGTCTCCCTCTCCAAACTCTTCTCTCACGCTACTGCCCTCACACTCTACATTCTATTAACAATGGACTGCTAGTAGCTCCTATAACACACCACAATACTTCATACCTCCATGACTTTGCTTGTGCTGTGCCCCTGTGGGGCCCTTCCAACCTCAACTGGCTAAACTGCTACCTAGCCTTAAAGGCTCAGCTTCCAGGAATACTTTCCTTACCCACCTCGATCCTTCTCCAGTGCTCACAAACCTGGCATAATCCGTCATGGCCTTACACAGAATTTCTTCATTATCTGTTCATGGGTTTTGCCCCTACTATAGGGTCACTATGAGTCAGAATCAACTTGATGGCAGTAGGTGGGTGGGTTCCCCTGCCAGGCTGTAAGGCTCCTGAGATGAGGGAGGGAAAGCAGGGTAGAGCCACTCCCAACCACCAGACCAACATCATTCAGCAACATGGATTGACCCCATGTCCCAAATGAAAGATGCAAAAGTCATTGTCATTTGTGTTTGCTTGTAGGTTCATTTGGCTTCCTAAGTTCCTAGTCATTGTGGGGATACAGTCAGGAATGTCCACTGAATGACCCGAGACTCTCTCTAGAGAGCCTGGCAATGAACTGGTGGAGGCTAGTGGCCCCTACCTCCATGGGATGGGCTATGTGCAGGCTCTACTGCCCCATGAGATTTCCATGTTAGGCAGCTGGCAAGTCCAGCCACTGGTATGTGGTTCCTTTGAGCAGCTGGCACCCAAGCTTGGATTGTTTTGCGAGGTTGCTTTCAAATTCTCCCTGTAACGCAGTATAACAATGGGTGATATTCTTTTCCCAGAGCACAACCTATGGTGCATCCAGTATACTCAGCCCAAGCACACTTTCCCATGAGCCACCGGGAGAAGGGGATGCTCTATACATTAACCCTCTGCCTACAGAACACCACGTGCTGGAATTTGCCCAAGCCCTTTATCCAAGTCGTCAATGCATCCCCAAGCACAAAGCACAGTGCCTGGCACATATTATGCTTAATGAGTGAGTAGAGAGTGAATAATAGCCTGGGAACATCCTCATAGCACAGTAACTTGAGGGGCAGTACAAGTCTGATACTGATTTTCTGAAGGGGATGGATGAGGGCCCTACTGCTGATCATCCTCAGACTCTCCAAAATGCTAAATGGGCCCTAGGGTTCCAGCACAGGGAGGGCCGCAGCAAGGAGCAGCAACACTAGGATTAGAGCTCTCTGACTCCCAGTCTACAACTCTTTCCATTTTCCCAGCTGCCTCTCTGAGAATGAGGAACCTGAGGAACCTTTGAGAATGAGGAAAAAAGGGTGGAGCCACTCCCAACCTGCAGGCCAACATCATTCAGCAACATGGATTGACTTCAAGTCCCAGATACAAAAGTCATCATCATTTGTGCTTGCTTGTAGGTTCATTGGGATGATGTCTTAGTTTTGTCCCTCCAGAATCTAGCACATAGTAGGTACTCTGTAATTTATGAATGAAAATAAGTGTTCTGAAGTTACTTTGTGCACGCACATGCATCATACCTTCCCAGATATGCTGTAAGCATCTCAGTGGCAAGAGTGTGCTCATTCATATTTTGGAATTCTCCCCCAGCCCAGCCCTCATTGAATTCTCCCCCAGCCCAGCCCCCGTTGGAATTCTCCCCCAGCCCAGCCCCCGTTGGAATTCTCCCCCAGCCCAACCCACGTTGGAATTCTCCCCCAGCCCAACCCACGTTGGAATTCTCCCCCAGCCCAGCCCCCGTTGGAATTCTCCCCCAGCCCAGCCCCCGTTGGAATTCTCCCCCAGCCCAACCCCCGTGCCCAGTTCAGTGCCGGCTGGGCAATCCGAGTGCTAAACTGGGCGAGGCTGGTGGCTGCCTGTCTCCCCAACTCACCGGTCCCCCCATGGCCTCAAAGGTGCTGTCCCCACCCTGAGGCGACACCATTTCTGGGGAGACTTCTGAAGCACCAACTTTATTAAGATTGATTTGGCCTGCCCGCCATTCTGACAGGTCCAAAAGCAAACACGACAGGGCCATGGGGGAGATTTGGTCATAATTACCATCTTTAATTACTGCTAAAACATCAATTGCTCTTGTTCAATTAGCAGTGTGGTTTCAGGCATGGCAAACTTTACAACACAAAATAAGCTGAAAATTGATTTCTGTACACTTAAAGCAGATCTGAAATTGCTAACCTGATAAGGTTGTCATAGAAGAGCCAATGTGGACAAGGAGGAACTTTGTGGGGCTGTAATTGCCTTGGTGGGAAGATTAATAACTTGTATACTTACATCTTGTTCATCAAGTAGGAGACCCTCATCGGGAGGGGAGCCAGGGGTGGTCGGTGAGTGTGAGGCATGAAGGCAAAGGGAGGGTGTTAACAAGGACACCGGCAATTAGGCAGAGAGAACAGCAGCCTGCACCCAATGGTCCGTGAACAGGGACATGGCCCTCTGGGATGGCACGAGGGAGGGGCTGGGCTGCCTGGGATGACTGCCAGGTGGAGCCGACCTCTCAGGCAGGTGGGGAAAGTTCCAGGCCCCACAGTTTCTGCTGTCCCTCCAACCCCTAGGAAAAAAAACCAAGGTCAAACCCCTTTAAAAGCTCAATTGGCCTCAGGAAGAGGCTTCTCTATCGAGGCTCCAATGCCTCCTGGAAAAGGAGAGTTGGATATGATGGAGAAGAGCAGCAGCCACTGGACCCCAAGATGTCAGGGTTGCCTCTGCTCTCACAGCCCCTTGTCCCAATGCCCGAGTCTCCCAGCCACGGGGTTGAGGGGATTTCTAAGTGTACATCATGAAACAGTGGACAGGGAAGCATTTTATGAGCTACCAAGGGAGAGTGTCTAATCACTGATACTATTGTCACTCTAAGCCTGTGGTTGATGTATGGGCGCAGGTCACAAATCTGAACAGCCTTGGAAAAGACCCCACACTCTCTAAGCCCTGTCATTTAAGCTGGGGGAAATGAAGAAAATACTCCCTGCTCAGCTTGTCCAGCTAACATCTACTGAGCACTAGTGTGTGCCAGGAACTGAACAAGACTTTCTGTATATCATGGCAGGTAATTCTCTGAACACCACTAGGGAGCAGACATTATTATTCCCATTTGACAGATCAGGAAAACAGGACTTAGCAAGGTTAAATAATTTGTCCCAGAGTCACACACCTAGGAAGTGGTAGAGCAGGTATTCAAACCCATACCCCTTTGATGTAAAAGAGACTATGCTTAATCTACGCTCTCTGCGGGAAACCCTGGTGGCATAGTGGTTAAGGGCAATGGCTGCTAACCGTAAACGCTGGTAGTTCAAATCCACCAGGTGCTCCTGATGACCTGTTTGCCTGAAGGTTAAAGAAACTCCTATGGAGCTCAGTTTTATTTTACTCTGTAACACATGGGGTACCATGAGCCAGAATCACCTTTGATCAGGTTCATTTTGGGTTTGTACCAGGGCTTCGGTTCGTTCAGGTTCGAACCCCTGCTGAGAATCTGCATTTTTAACAAGTTGCCAAGTGAAGGTAACAGTGTAATAGAGCAGTAGTTCTCGAAATTTATCAAACATAAGAATCACCTGGGAATCTTGTTAAACTGTAGATTTTGATTCAGTACATCTGGGGTGGAAATGCAAATTCTCAGCAGGGGTTCAAACTGGAACGTTCCGTAACAACAATTCTCTGTACCTGAAGCATCCTTTAACCCTGTTTCTTGTTGTTGTTAGGTGCCCTCGAGTCATTCTGACTCATAGCAACAGTAACAGAGTAAAACTGCTCCATAGGGTTTCCTTGGCTATAATCTTTATGGAAGTAGAGTGCCAGGTCTTTCTCCAAAAGAGCTGCCACATGAGTTCAAACCACCAACCTTTCAAGTAGCAACGAAGCTCTTAACCACCGCCCCACCAGCAGGGCTGGATCAAGGCACGCGAGGGCCCTAAGTGTTGATGATCTGTGTTGCCCCCTCCGCTGCTTACCCACGCATTCAAACAGGATATGTGGTTTATACGTATGTATGTTTGTATGTGTGTCTTAGCTATCCATGATATAACTTCTTTTTAAATGCAACTATAGTATTAGCAATTGAACGCAAAAGTGGTAGGGGCCTCATAGCTTAAACCTTGCACGTGGACAGCCTCGTGACCCTTTATTCTGACTGGCACATTCTCCTGCCCTGGAGCTGGCATCAATTTCATTTAGTGCCCTGCCAGTTCCCTTGCACTGCAGTGCTTGCTTTTCCTCGTGAACTCTCTGCTTGGCATCTATAGGTCTTTGTTTTAGACAACTGGTACCCCTGTTTTATTGATGCCCTAAACACGTGCTTACCTCGCTTATTGGGTAATCTATCCCTGGCCACCAGTGCCTTTCAATAAAGTGTGCTGGGCCCTGGGGCAGACATGGCTGAGAATTCTGAGCTGTTCAACCTATAGGAAGGAGTCAGACACGTATCTAACCGTCTATGCTAATGTGCAGCATTAACTAACGAAAATACAGCCCAGCTGCATATTCCAGAGCAGCAAATCAGGAATTATCAGGAGACAAGCTTGCTAATGCCAGGCTTAGTTGGAGCCAAATTGTAACCAGGCCCCTCTCTTTTATTCTCTCCTTAGAATAGATGTCCATGGCCCTGTCAATCAAAAATTCAACTCAATTCAACAGAAGTTTATTGAGCACTTTCTTGCCAGGCCTAATCCCAAGGGTGAAGAGAAGAGTAAGACCTCAGGCACTCACCGTCTAGTAAAAGGATATGACAAGGGAGACTCATACTGGTGTGAGCAGAGGAGAGTAGATGAACACAGCACAGAGGTGCACAGGAAAGGAGGCAGTCAGAAAAGGCTCCCTGGCAGAGGTGCCATCTGAGTGGACACTGCAGCCAGCCAGGGGTTAGCCAGGCAGATGAGAGAGCTGAAGGGCCCTCCAAGCAGAGACATGGTGGTGTGAAGCACCATGGCCTGTCCAGGGAACTGTAGTCTGTTCGATGTCTCTGGAACTTAACCCATGAGGTTGAGCTTAGGGTATCAGGGATGAGGCTGGAGAGGTGAACAGGAGTCAGATGAGGAAAGGGTTGCAGACCCCAGTAGACTTTATCTTATATGTGGTGAAGTGCAAGGAGTCAGCTTTGTATTTCAGAAAGCTCTCTCCAGCTGGAGAGGGAAAGATGGATTTATGGGTAACGGGATTGGAGAAAAAGAGACCAATAAGAAGGCTGTTGCTATAATCTGGGCTAGAAGGGATGGCGTCCTGAATCAGAGCAGTGACTCTAATCCCTCCTCAAAGGAAGGGGCTGCTTTGAGTGCTGTGGTGTAGGGAGAGAGTGAACAGGACACGGCGAATGGCTGGATGAAAGGACTTTACTTGAAGCTGCAAATGTTTGTAGGATCAGAGGCTAGACCACCCCTCTAGGGAAGTGTCTAATATGTTTTTCAGGACTCCTAGGGCAATGTGGCATGCAAATTCACAAAGCAAACACACATGCAGTGCAGGTCATTAGTGCTGAGAAAATCTTATATACTGATTAGAGATGATCTACTAACTAAAAATTGCCTAGATCATAGAGGTGATCTCGCATGGTGGAAAGGACACCAGAGAGAAAGTCAGAAGGCTGGATTCTGTACCCCATTCATTATGACTCTAAGAAATTCACATCTCCTCTCCAGGCCTCAGTTTTCTCCTCTGTAGGAGGAGAGGGCTGAACTAGGCTGTCTTTAAGGTACTTTCAGATTTGACACTCTGTAATTCTATTATGGCATAAGGAGCAGACTGGGGGAAAGGTAGTGGGAACAAAGAGAGGCCAGATGGAGATTGGGGTGGGAGAGAAGAAGCTAGTACCCCATTTATCACATTGACCACCCCCCCAGGCACAGTCAAAACACGCCCAGATCCAGAGGCCACACCATATTAGTGCCACCCTAGGCTGTTTCTGTCAGTCACTGAACAGAAGATATTTATTGTAATACAAACAGTTACAACAAACCAGCTTGTCTTATAACCTCAACTGCTTTGATGCTGATGACCCTAAAAGGTCTCCCTGCCCTCTCACCTGATCCCAGGCCCTGTATCTCTCTCCTGATGCAGTTCATTCCTCCCACTTCAATCACTGGTGCCATCTTGGACTGATTTCCCCCTTGCCCACATTACCAATTAGCACCTGAGTTCTGCGGCTCTGGTTTAGCAATGGATCTTGCATCTATCCCTCTTCTGTCCCCCCCTGCCATCACCTCAAGGAGACTTCTAAGCCTACTTCAGTCCTGGAGTTCTCTTACCTTACCACTGTTGAAGTTTGCTTTGCTCAGGTCCAGGGGCTTGCACCCCTAAAAGCAAAGCCTCCTAACCGGATTCTGCCACCTGCTTCACTTCCTTTGGTGGTTCTCTACATAGTCTCACTCTTAGGCCCTGCCCTTCCTGGGTCCTGCCCTGCTGCTGACCCAACTGAGTGCTACCCAGGCCCAGAGGCAATAACAGTTGTTGCTTTCTCAAGGAGCGCTTGGTATATGATTGGGGAGCAGAACAGAGTTAACAAAAGAGGATTGAGGCTCAGTGTAACCACATGAGGATTGTCTGTAGCTTTGGCATCTAACCCCCATCAGGTGTGCAGAGCCAAATCCAGAGGCCTTTAAACTAGGCCCCTGGGTCTAGATCCTCCTCTGAGTCTCCTCTGGGCAAGGACTTAGGCCTGAACCATGGCCCAGTCAGCTAGGAGCCTTGGACCTACCTAATTACCATCAGCCTCTTCCCTCAGTGCTAGAGAAACCTTCTGCAGTCCCTTGCATCAACTTATATGGGTCATTTTAGTCCTGTACTGGTGCTCATCAAACTATCAGGAGCACAACTCCCCAAAAGCCTCCACTGTAGCACCACTGCTCAAATTGAGCCCCCTGGATATAAACATTGGCTGAAGACATAAGTTAATTATGACCACGTGGAATTGGTGATCTAGCTGCTGCTCACCCTCTCACCCCTGCAGGGAACCAGTCTTTCTATCCTCGCTACTTCTTTCCTCTTCTTCAGCATGGAGCATAGCAACCCTTCCTAAAGTACTCATTTTGTCATGTCACTTCTCTCTGGTCTCCAGTGAATCCCTACAACCTATGAGCTGAAGTCCAAACTCCTCAGTATTGATTTCCAGGCCTTCCATGATCTGCCACTCCCTCTATATATTCAACCTCATCTTCTACTACACCTCAGCATGTTCTACTCCATAGAGCTTATTTTGGAGCTCTACCCCAAACTCTCCACACTCAGGTCTGACCCCAGGTCATTGCCTGAACTATTCTCGCCCACACAAACCCGCTTGCCCACAACTTTCTGCTAAGGAGACAATCCAAGACTGCCATGTTATCAAGTGTGATGTTTCAGGCTCCTCATCTACAGCTACTTAACCAATGGCAGGAACCTAGCCCAAACATTTACCTGAGGTCTATGAGGGGTCTGCCATAAAATATGCTACGTAAATAAAGATGATGGTAATTAGCTAGACCAATCCAATTATCTCAGAATTTTGAATATGAAAATACAGAGAAAGGAGCATTAGTTAGAAGAGAAAGTAAAAATTAACGAGACACACACAGAGATAGGTGTTGAGGTAACAGGGTTATTAATGCGTTATTGGTGAGCAAAAGTCATATGTAAACAGAAACTATAACTAAGAAGACCACAAAAAATAAAGAAATCATATATGAAACTTCTGGTTGGTGTTTTCCCCCTCTAAGGGAAACATATTTCTCTTGAAAATCACCTAAAAGAAATGAGCAAATAGGAAACAAACTCTATCTTTGACAAAGCTAGCCAAGATCTACAAACTCAGGCCAAAAAACATGAGAAACTGCAGGGAGGCTCAACTGGGGTGCAGAAAGATGCTAAGAGAGAACAGTTGTGCCACAGAGCTCATGCAAAGCTGATAAACACAGCTCTCCAAAGTAAGAGCCACACCCCAGAATCAAAGAAATAACAATCTCTTGTTAGAAATAATGAGAGCAGTATGTCAGCTGACAGTTGGAGCTTTCCTGAACCTATTTTGACATAAAGCAGAAATATGAAGATGGAACTGAATGACGAATCATACAGAGAAGTCGTATTTGCAGAAAGCAATCTATCAGTGAGATAGGATAGAAGAGAGGCTCTGCATTATAAGTATGTCTGCAGCTGTCATTGCCAATCGTCTAGAGAAAAATAAATCTTAAGAAATCTTACAGTCACAGTCCTATACGATAATTTCTGGTAACCTAAAACATGACCATGCTGTAACCATCACCACTCCCCCCTCCAACTTCAGAACTTCATGCAAACAGCTGGTCTCTTCATTCAAAGATGAATTAATAATCAAAAAGGAACTAATATAGGATCTGTACAACAAAGACACTACAATAAGAAAGGAAATGAAGAGGAAAATTATATAGTACATAAAGAACATTAACTAGAAAAGTGTTGCCATAGAAGAGATGAATGAACATATTACCATAAAATTTCTAAAAACTTAATGAAGCAATTGCTTCTATAAAACAAGAACACAAAGTGGAGACACAAATGTTCAGGAAAAATACAGCAAGACAAACAAAGGATATAAATCACAATATGGTAGAGCTCAGAAAAGTCAGTGGAAGAAAAATGTAAAACCAACAACAGACACTGTTGAAAGCATAGGAAAAAACAGAGAGAACAGGATTGAAAAAGGTAAAAAAAAATTAGTAGAAATAAACAAGAGGTTAAAAAAAAAATAAAAGAATGAGAGGGAAAATGGTAGATATGAAAGACAAACACATATGCAATTCATGTCCCCAAAGAGAACAGATATTTAAAGATATGGTCTATAAGAACTTTGCCCAAGAAAAAAAAAAGGAATCTACAAATTGAATTGAACTGATGGCAACAGGTTTGGTTTTTAGTTTATTGTGTCCCAGGAAAATTTTGGCATAGAACAATCAAATCCTAGTAAAGATATTGGACTTCAAAGACAAAGAATTCTTTGGAAAATCCAGTCCAAAAGATCCAGTTAATTTAGGAGGTTGAAAAATAATTAGAAAAAAACCTCAGACATCTCTAAAACATTCTTGAATGCAAAGGAAAAAGTGAAACCTAAGAATACCTTATTCAGGCAAACTGTCAATTAAGTATAAAGGCAACATTTGTGAACATTCAAGAACATGAGAACATAATTCCCATGAGTTTAAAAAGGATAATTTTCAAGCCATCAAAATATGAATGGGAGAGACTACAGCAGAAGTGGGGTGACACTAAATCCATGTAACGAACACTAAGACTGCAACAATGTGCAGATTTACAGAACTAAATGTAAAGATTAAAACCTCAATAATGCAGAAATTCTAACAAAATTAGGGTGGAGGAGGGAAAGAGAAGGTAGAAAGCAGTGGAAGTGTGCTGATAACTTTTTTGTTTATAACTGTATGTCAAAGATATCATTTAAAGCTAATAAAGTAAATGACAGACATAGTGCAAATGTATATTTAAAGGTATAAAGGTAAGTGCTAAGACAAATAGTAATAATATAATTAACTAAAATAAAGGGGTGGAGAGGCTGGATTAAGTGGAAATATACTAATTTTGTCATGCTCATAGAATGTAGTCAATACATACTAAGAAAAGTATATATGTATATATAATATCAAAACCGAAAAACCCAGTCTTGTTGCTGTCAAGTCAATTCTGACCCATGATGATCCCATGTATGTGTATATATGCACATACATACCAATTACCTATTACACATATGTGTATACATATGTGTGTGCTTACATATGTATATACACTTATATGTGTGCATATATACACATATATGTGTGTATACACTCATATACATATATATATGTAAAAGGTAACCACTGGAGGAAAAATGTAAGCCTGCCTAATTAGTGGAGGAAACATGCACATAAAAAACAAGCAAATAAAGCATAGAATATGGGGTAAAAAAATAAATGAAGCATCTATAAAACCAGAGAATACAACATAAAACATGACTTATTTTCAAAAGCTAAGACCAAATATGTCTGCCATATTAATTTATGTTAATGGGATCATTTTACCTACCAAAATATTTACTTTCCAACTGGACCATAAAATAAGGGCCAAATCTTATATATCTTAAAACACAACCACTTAGAAAGGTTAAAACAAAAGGTGGGCAAAGACATAACATGCAAACACAAAGAAAAAGTAAGCAAGGATCAGATATTAAATGTAAGGGCAAGATTAAACCTGAAGGCTGACAAAACAAGATTAAATTGGGGAGCAGGAGGTGGGGGTGCAGAAGAGCATTAGACTAGGAAAAAGCAAACTTTGTCCCGACGAAGAGTAGTATCTTCAATAAGGATCTCACAGTTATGAATATTTATACTTCAAATATCATTGTATCAACATCCTTAACATTAAACTACAGGATTTACAGGAAGAAATGGAAGTATATTAGTAGTCAGAGATGACAGCTGAACACCAGTCCATGAGGGAACAAGTAGACAAAAACAACTAAGGATATACAGGACAAAATATAATCTGCTTAGTAAAGTTATCTAACCAATACGCATTTAGCTCAATGCCCTGAAAACAGAAAAGAAAAAACTAAAAATTGTAGGCAACAAAAATAACCTCAGCATACTCCAGAAAGTAGAAACAACACAAACAATATTCTAGAATGACAACGTAATAAAATTAGAATCTTGAAAGGAAATCCTTATCACTCATAAATTTTAATTCTTTCTCTTAAGCAACACTTGGGGCAAAAAGGAAATCAAAACTGAAATTGGAAAATAGCTTTAAAATAATCATAATGAACATATACATCAGAACCTGGCTAAAAGAGTATTGATAGTTGAAAATGAAAATTAATCAAGCATCCAATTCAAGAAATCAGAAAAGAGACAACAAACTAAAGCTAAGGAAAGCAGAAAGAAGGAATTAGTAATTTGAAAGCACAGAAGATAATGAATTAAATTAAAGAACTGTAGAATTATAATATAAAAATCCAAGAGCTGATTCCATTTTTTTTAAGCTAATAAAATAAGTAAGCCATTAGCTAACCTTATCAAGTCAAAGGGAAAAAGCAAAACTACCACAAATAAGGAATTTTAATAGGAAAATACCCACAGACACTGATAAATTTAAAAAATAATTTGGCACTACTTTGTTATTCTTCATGAAAATAATTTTAGAATCTGGATTTAAAAAAGGATAATTTTTTTTTTATAATAACTTTTATTAAGCTTCAAGTGAACGTTTACAAATCCAATCAGTCTGTCACATATAAGTTTACATACATCTCACTCCCTACTCCCACTTACTCTCCCCGTCTTGAGTCAGCCCTTTCAGTCTCTCCTTTCTTGACAATTTTGCCGGCTTCCCTCTCTCTCTATCCTCCCATCCCCCCTCCAGACAAGAGTTGCCAACACAATCTCAACTGTACACCTGATATAATTAGCTCACTCTTCATCAGCGTCTCTCTCCCACCCGCTGACCAGTCCCTTTCATGTCTGATGAGTTGTCTTCAGGGATGGTTCCTGTCCTGTGTCAACAGAAGGTCTGGAGAGCATGACCGCCGGGATTCCTCCAGTCTCAGTCAGACCATTAAGTTTGGTCTTCTTATGAGAATTTGGGGTCTGCATCCCACTGCTCTCCTGCTCCCTCAGGGGTCCTCTGCTGAGCTCCCTGTCAGGGCAGTCATCGATTGTGGCCGGGCACCAACTAGTTCTTCTGGTCTCAGGATGATGTAGGTCTCTGGTTCATGTGGCCCTTTCTGTCTCTTGGGCTCTTAGTTGTCATGTGGGCTTGGTGTTCTTCATTTTCCTTTGCTCCAGGTGGGTTGAGACCAATTGCTGCATCTTAGATGGCTGCTTGTTAGCATTTAAGACCCCAGACGCCACATTTCAAAGTGGGATGCAGAATGATTTCATAGTAGAATTATTAAAAAAGGATAATTTTATAGGAGAATATGTATTGCCAAAACTAACCACAGGAGAGGTAGACAATCTAACAGATCAATTGCTATAGAAAACTAAAAGCAGTTGTTGAAGAGTTATTGCCTTCCACCTTACCCCCATAAGAGTATCAAGTCCCCATTTAGTGTCCCAGAAGAATTCTAACAAACCTTTATGGGACAGGTAATGCTTATGCTGTGTAAACTCTTTCAGAGTACATAAAGGAAAAAAAAAAACCCACAATTCATTTTTATGAAAATGTATAATAATGACACCAAGACCTGACAAAGAGCACAAAAAGAAACTATAGCCCAATGTCACATATGAAAATTACAGAAACAAAATTTACATAAAATATTATCAAACTGCAATCAGTGGCACACTAAGAAAATAATGACCAAGTACAGTTTACTAAACCAATTCAAGAATGGTTTAATATTTAAAAAGCATTTCTGTAATTCAGTATATTAAAAGACCAAAGGAGAAAAACCACATCTTCATAGATGCTGGAATGACATTTTGAAAAATTCACATGCTCAATTTTTTTAAAGCCTTTTGGGTCGTATAAAATACGGATGGATGGAGACTTCCTTAATATGATAACAGATATGTTTGCATAATACCCACAATAATGTTTAATGGGAAGCATTTTTACTGAAGTCAGGAATAAGACCAGGACGTACAATATTACCACTACTATTTAACATTGTTTCAGTGATTTGATAATTGGAAAGGAGAAGGTAAGGTTGTCGTCGTTTTCAGTTGATGTGATTGTTTACTTGGAAAACACAAGATAATGGACTAAATAATGTTACAAACTATAAGAAAGTTTACGAAATATATATACAAAAAACGACCAGTTAAAAGATACAATGGAAGGAAAAACCTATTCATAATAGCAACAGAAGGTAAGATAGATAGAATTAAACCTAATACAAATTGTAGATCTAGGAGAAAAAAGATGTAAAACAATATGGAGATGCTGTCTTAGGCCAGGTTCTCTAGAGAAGCAAAACCAGTAAAGCATATAAATATATATAGAAAGAGAGATTTATATCAAAGAAATGGCTCTGGAGATTGTAAAGGCTGGAATGTCCCAAGTCCGTGGGTCAGAATAAAGGCTTCTCCTAATACACGTAGCCACAGGGGCTGGAGAACCCCAGATCGGTAGGTCAGAGAGCAGAGCTGTTGTTCACAGGCTATGAAGACTGACAAATTTCAAAGATCGACAGGCAAGACCACAGGTAACCTGCTAGCTCAAATCCTAAGAACTGGAGGTCAGATGAACAGGAGCCAGCTGCAGGATCCAGAAGGAGCAAAAGTCCACAAGTCCTGCCAGAATATCCCCTTATATTCAATGCAGGCCACACACTCAAGGAGACTCCCTTTCAAATGATTGGCTACTCACAGCAGATCCCATCATGGAGGTGATCACATAATATCAAATCTCATCATGGTAGTGATCACACCATCATACGATTATCAAACCACTGAGAATCATGGCACAGCCAAGTTGACACACAAACTTAATCATCACAGGTACCAATGACAGCTGGAGGATCACCCAGGTAAGACAGCCACAGTCAGACAGAGGCCTTTGAGAATGAGTCCACTTCAAACATCTGCCAGGCTCAGAGAGCAATGAGTCATTGTATGAGCTGGGGTTTGCTGAGGAATGCAGAGCCGCTATGAGGAAGGTGGAGCATGGATACGATAGGAATTAGATCTCACACAACTGTGTGAGCTGGTGAAGGAGACTAGGAAAACTGTTGCTTAGATGCTGGGCCTGAAATCATTACAGGTCATGAAGCAAGAGAGAGCAATGGCAAACTTGGGCCTGCACCTGTCTCACTGCTGCCAGACTTGTCCAGTGGCTGGCCTGCAGAAGGTGGAGCCCTTGGCTGCAGAACTGCATCTGTGTATGGCCCAGGACTCAGAGAAGCTGGAGAAGGAGCTCCAGTGGGAGCTGAAGGAGCTGAGGTTTGGCTGCTGCCTGGCCCCGGTGAGCAAGCTACACTGATACCTGGGTCCCTGAACTGACCTTCCGGGAATAATGGCAGCTGCCTTCCTTCTGCTTTCCAGGACTTGCCCAAATTTTCTTATGGCCAATCCTAATGCAAAACCATCACGGAAGAAAATTTTGGGAAATTTAATTCTAGCTATACTGAGTTGACACAGTACAAAACTACCAGGGCTATCTTAGGACAGCATCATTCAAGTGAGAACTTTCTCCATTCCCTGTCTTCCCTTCCTGTGTTCCAACATCAGTGAGGTCAGGTAGAGCAGCTGAAAACTGGGGAAGAAGTGAGCCAGAGAAAGAAAAGAAGCTAAACCCATCTTCAACTCCAAATCCAGGCAGCTGGGCCCACCTACTTCAATATTCATCTAGAAAATAAAGACCTAGTCACAGTACAAACAAAAAATAAAAAGTACCTGGGAATTAACTTTCCTAAAAATACCCATCCCCCCCACGCATCTGTCAGTTGGTCCTACCGTGGGGGCCTGTGTGTTGCTATGATGCTGGAAGCTATGCCACCAGTATTCAAATACCAGCAGGGTCACCCATGGTGGACAGGTTTCAGCTGAGCTTCCAGACTAAGATAGACTAGGAAGAAAGACCCAGTGATCTACTTCCGAAAAGAATTAGACAGTGAAAACCTTATGAATAGCAGCAGAACATTGATATAGTGCCAGAAGATGAGTCCCCCAGGTTGGAAGGCACTCAAAAGACGACTGGGGAAGAGCTACCTCCTCAAAGCAGAGTCAACCTTAATGACATAAATGGAGTCTAGCTTTCAGGACCTTCGTTTGCTGATGTGGCACGACTCAAAATGACAAGAAACAGCTGCAAACATTCATTATTAATTGGAATCTGGAATGTACAAAGTATGAGTTTAGGAAAATTGCAAATCATCAAAAATGAAATAACCCAGTGTCGTCAAAAATGAAATAGAACTCAGAAAGATCAATAACCTAGCCATTAGTAAGTGGAAATGGACTGTTACTGGTCATTTTGAATTGGGCAATCATATGGCCTCCTATGCCAGGAATGACAACTTGAAGAGGAATGGTGTTGCGTTCATCATCAAAAAAAACATTTCAAGATCTATCCTGAAATACAATGCTGTCAGTGATAGGATAATATTCATATGTCTACAAGGAAGACCAGTTAACACTACTATTATTCAAATTTATACACCAACCACTAAGACCAAAGATGAAGAAATTGAAGATTTTTACCAGCTTCTTCGGTCTGAAATTGATCAAACATGCAATCAGTATGCATTGATAATTACTGGTGATTGAAATGCAAAAGTTGGAAACAAAGACGTAATGGTAGTTGGAAAATATGGCCTTGGTGATAGAAATTATGCCAGAGATCACATGACTGAATTTTGAAGACTTTTTCATTGCAAATATATTTTTCACCAACATAAACGGTGACTATATACATGGACCTCGCCAGACGGAATACACAGGAATCAAATCGACTACATCTTTGGAAAGAGACAATGGAAAAGCTCAATATCACCGGTCAGAACAAGGCCAGGGTCCAAATGTAGGTCAGACCATTAATTACTCATATGCAAGTTCAAGTTGAAACTGAAGAAAATTAAAGCAAGTCCACAAGAGCTAAAATATGACCTTGAGTATATTTCACTTGAATTTAGAAACCATCTCAAGAATAGATTTGACTCGTGGAACACTAATGACCGAAGACCAGATGAGTTGTGGAATGACGTCAAGGATATCATACATGAAGAAAGCAAGAGGCCATTAAAAGACAGGAGAGAAAGAAAAGACCTAAATGGATGTCAGAAGAAACTCTGAAACTTGCTCTTGAACGTCGAGTAGCTAAAGCAAAAGGAAAAAATGATGAAGTAAAAGAGCTGAACAGAAGATTTCAAAGGGTGGCTCAAGAAGACAAAGTAAAATATTATGATGACATGTGCAAAAAGCTGGAGATAGAAAACCAAAAGGGAAGAACACACTCAGCATTTCTCAAGATGAAAAGAACTGAAGAAAAAAATTCAAGCCTCGAGTTGCAATATTGAAGGATTCTACAGGGAAAATATTAAACGATACAGGAAGCATCAAAAGCAGATGGAAGGAATACACCAAAAAGATATACCAAAAAGAATTGATGGATGTTCAAACATTTCAAGAGGTAACATATGATCAGGAACCAATGGTACTGAAGGAAGGAGTCCAAGCTGCACAGAAACATTGGCAAAAAAACAAGGCTCTGGGAATTGACGGAATACCAAATGGATGCAGTGCTGGAAGTGCTCACTCATCTATGCCAAGAAATTTGGAAGACAGCTACCTGGCCAACCGACTAGATGAGATCCATATTTATGCCTTTTCCCAAGAAAGGTGACCCAACTGAATGAGGATATTACTGAACAATACCATTAATATCACAAGGAGGCAAGATTTTGCTGAAGATCATTCAAATGCAGCTACAGCAGTTCATTGACAGGGAACTGCCAGAAATTCAAGCTGGATTTGCAAGAGGACATGGGACCAGGGATATCATTGCTGATGTCAGATGGATCCTGGCTGAAAGCAGAGAATACCAGAAAGATGTTTACCTGTGTTTTATTGACTATGCAAAGGCATCCAACCGTGTGGATCATAACAAATTATGGATAACATTGCAAAGAATGGGAATTTTTTTTTAACTGTGCTCATGAGGTACTTGTACATAGATCGAGACAGTTATTAAAACAGAACAAGGGGATGCTGCGTGGTTTAAAATCAGGAAAGGTGTACATCAGGGTTGTATCCTTTCACCACACCTATTCGATTTGTATGCTGAGCAAATAATCAGAGAAGCTGGACTATATGAAGAAGAATGTGCCATCAGGATTGGAGGAAGACTCGTTAACAGCCTGTGCTATACAGATGACACAACCTTGCTTGCTGAAAGTGAAGAGGACTTGAAGCACTTGCTGATGAAGATCAAAGACCACAGCCTTCAGTACGTATTACACCTCAAGATAAAGAAAACAAAAATCCTCACAACTGGACCAATAAGCAACATCAGGATAAACGGAGAAAAGACTAAGGTTGTCAAGGATTTCATTTTACTTGGATCCACAGTCAACACCCATGGAAGCAGCAGTCAAGAAATCAAAAGATTCATTGCATTGGGCAAATCTGCTGCAAAAGACCTCTTTAGAGTGTTGAAAAGCAAAGATGTCACCTTGAGGACTAAGGTGTGCCTGACCCAAGCCATGGTGTTTTCAGTCACCTCATATGCATGCAAAAGCTGGACAAATGAATAAGGAAGACCGAAGAAGAACTGACACCTTTGAATTGTGGTGCTGGCGAAGAATATTGACTATACTATGGACTGCCAAAAAAACGAACAAATCTGTCAACCAGAATGCTCCTTAGAAGCAACTTTGGAGAGACTATGCCTCACATACTTTGGACTTGTTATCAGAAGGGATCAGTCCCTGGAGAAGGACATCATGCTTGGTAAAGTAGAGGGTCAGTGAAAAAGAGGAAGACCCTCAATGAGAAGGAGTGACATAGTGACTGTAACAATGAGCTCTGGCAGAGCAAAATTGGAGGATGGCACGGGACCGGGGAGTGTTTTCTTCTGCTGTGCATAACGTCGCTACGTGTCAGGACTGACTCAACGGCACCTAACAACAACAACAAAAATACCCATCTGTCAGCTTGTTGTACTGTGGTGGCTTGCATGTTGCTGTGATGCTGGAAGCTGTGCCACCAGTATTTCAAATACTAGCAGGGTCACCTATGATGGACAGAGCTCAGCAGAGCTTCCAGAGTAAGACAGATTAGGAAGAAAGGCCTGGTGATCTACTTATGAAAATTAGCCAGTGAAAATCTTATGAATCACAATAGAACATTGTCCAATATAGCGCTGGAAGATAAGCTCCCTAGGTTGGAAGGCACTCAAAATACACAGCGGCCACAACAATGGACTTGAACATACTAACATTTGTGAAGATGGTACAGGACCAGGCAACACTTTGTTCAGTTGTACATGAGGTCACCATGAATTGGAGCTGACTTGATGGCAACTAACAATGACAAAAATGCAAAGAACCCTGATAAAGAAAACTTATAAACTATTAAATAATATAACAGAAGACCTATCATCCCCAAATTAATTTCTAACACAATTCCAAAGAAAATTTCAGCATGATTTTTTAAAATTAGTTTTAATTTATTATGAAAGACTTTGAATATTTTTCTGTATATTAGTTATTTTATTTCTTCCTTAGGGAATTGCCTATTCATCTGATTGCCTTCTTTTATAAGAGTATTGCTGGCTTTTCTTATTGATTTGATGAACACTTTATATATTAAAGGTACAAAAATTTTCCTGCCATGTTTATAAAAACATCTCCAAGTTTATTGATTGCTCTTAAGTCCTGCTTATACTGTTTGGACACTTAGGTGTTTTACATTTTATGTAGTTCAGCCTGTCAGTTTATGTACGGATGATCTCTTGTCATATTTAAGCTTAGAAACTGAGATCGAGTATCTCTTCTGTTTTTCTATAGTTTAATTTTTACAGCTAACTTCTTTATCCATTTGAAAAGTAGTCTTCTTTTATGATATACATTATATATTTAAATGTATGTCTCCCTTCTCCTCCCAATAGCTATCTAATTTTTCTCAGCATCTTTTATTTGTAACAAGGTGGATAATTTTGTATTATCTTAACAGCTGACATCAGAATTCCTCTTAGAGGGAGATGAGAAGGCCAAAGGGGGCAGAAGCTGGCTGAATGGGCATGGAAATACAGGGCGGAGAGCAGGAGTGTGCTGCTTATTAGGGGGAGAGCAACCAGGAGTATACAGCAAGGTGAATATAAGGTTTTGTATGCGAGACTGACTTGATGTGTCAACTTTCACTTAAAGCACAACAAAAATTTAAAAAAAAAAAAATTCCTCTTAGAGGGGGAATGTCATTGCTTGGAAGATTCTCTTGATAAATGTGAAATAAAAGATGAACCCGGAAGACCTGAGTGACAGTGTCACCAAAACTTTGAATGAGGAGGAAACTACTCTAGAGGAGATTTAGGAGAAATTTGTTGTTTTCCACATTAAAGCGAGGGTAAGAGAGAGTGGAAAACCAGTCGAGAAGATGTGGAAAAGATGAACCAGAAAAGGAGAAAGAGCTTGGGATGAGCTGAGCGCCAGGGAAGGATGTTGGAGACGCAGTACCAATATATGCAGTTCAGAAGCTGATACCTGTGGTGAAAACTACGTTTCTTTGCACCAAAAAAAAAAACCATTGCTGTCAAGTTGATTCTGACTCATAGCAACCCTACAGGACAGAGCAGAGCTGCCCCACAGGATTTCCGAGGAGTGGCTGGTAGGTTCAAACTTCAACCTTTTGGTTAGCAGCTGAGTTCTGAACCACTACATTTCTTTGCATGTCATCAATATAAACTCCTTCACTGTCACACTCCTGCTCAAAACTGCTTGCATAGGTGGATGCTTCCAGTTGGAATTTCTCAGATGATTGACAGACTCTAGAATGGAAGAATAAAATGTCACAGAGAACTGAGTAAATTTTTAAAACAGCAAAGAAGTGAGACTTGCCCTGTTAGCTAGTGGAACTAGTACAAAGCCATGGTAGTTGATTTAGTCAGGATAGGTTAGATTTTGCTTCAGAAACAGACACTGCAAACCTCAGCCATTCAAACAACAAGGGTTTGTTCTCACTCAAGTTATCTGTCCACTGTGGGTTACCTGGGAGACCTGCCCCGTGCTTCTTCACCCCAGCCTCCAGGCTGACAGAGCCTACAGGACCTGGAACATTGCAGCTTGTCAGGGCAGGAGAAAGGAGACGTGGTGAATTACACACTGACTTTTAAAACTTCCTCCCGGAAGTGACATATGTCACATATGCTCACATTTCATTATCCAAATCAAGTCACAAAGCCACATCTAACTTCAAGTGTGTATGTGAATATATGTATCTATGCACTTAAACTAGACAAATGACACAGGTCTACCTGTCAGTTTCTGATACTTGGTAGCTTGTGTATTGCTACAACGCTGGAAGCTGTGCCCCCAGTATTTCAAAAACCAGCAGGATCACCCACGGTGGACAGGTTTCGGCTGAGTTTCCAAACTAAGACAGACTAGGAAGACCTGGCAGTCCACTCCCAAAATTAGCCCACAAAAATCTATGGATTACAACAGAATATTGTCTGACTCGCTTGCTTTGGCCACATTATCAGGAGGGATTAACCACTGGAGAAAGACATCATGTTTGGTGAAGCAGAAGGCTAGCAAGGGTGAAGGAGAGCCTTGGTGAGACAGACTGGCACAGTAGCCACAACAATGGACTCAAACACGCTAGCAATCGTGAGGATGAGGCAGGACCAGGCAGCACTTCATTCTGCTGTACATAAGGTCACCATGAGTCAGCATCATCTCAGTGGCAGCTATCTATCTGTCAAGGAGTTCTGGCAGTGCAGTGGTTAAGTGTTCGCCTGCTAACCAAAGAGTCGGCAGTTCAAACCCACCAGCAGCTCCACAGGAGAAAGATGGGACAGTCTGCTTTGGTAAAGAGTACAGTCTTGGAAACCCTATGAGGCAGGTCTACTCTATGTTTTAAGGTCGCTATGAGTTAAAATTGACTCAACAGCAATGGGTTTGGTTTTTCTTTTTCTTTTTTTTTTAATCTATTTATCTACCTAAATGACATAGGTGAAATCATAAAGCACTAGGGAAAAGGTGCTTTGCTTCATACCCTACAATAAAAAATAAACTGGAATCTCTCCCTCTGCTATCTAAAAAGATTAAGGCCCTAAGTGTGATATGTAAAACTACAAAGCCAATGCAGAAAATATAAAAGAATATCTTCATGACTTTGGTGTGAGAGGGCCTCTTTAATAAGACCTCAAAAGGCACAAACCATAAGGCAAAAACTACAACAGAGAATATGTGTATATCTAGCATATAGGCTTCAAGTCAACAAGAAAAAGACAATAAACACAACTGGAAAAGGCAGAGGGGCAAGGGGATGACTAGGCGGTCCACATGAGGAAATTTTTTTTTTTTTAATTTTTATTGTGCCTTAAGTGAAAGTTTACAAATCAGTCTCTCACACAAAAATTTATGTACACCTTGCTACATATTCCCAATTGCTCTCCCCCTAACGAGACAGCCCGCTCCCTCCCTCCACTCTCTCTTTTCATGTCCATTCACATGAGGAACTTTTTGGGAAAAAAAAAAAATCCTTCCATATAACAGGTCCATGAAGAGATGTACAACTACATCGCAATCAGAAAAATGTAAAAAAACAATGAGGCATCCTTTCTGCCCACCGGACTGGCAACACTTAGAAGCCAGATAATAACAAGTGTTGGAAAACATCTGGGTGGAAATGGGAGTTGTAGGCATTGCCGGGTGGAGCGCCCACGAATAGAGCTGATCTCCAGAGCAACCAGTCAGTGAAACTGACTATGTGTATATCCTGCGGCCTGGCAAGCCCCCTCCTGGACATACATCTCAAATAAATTTTCACAGTGATCCATAAGAGTACCTGCTTAATAATATTCATCACAGCAAGGATTCTGAGGTAACCTGGATGGCCATCACTAGGAGAATCAAAAGCAACATTTGGTGGGTGCAGAGGGTGAACCACTACACAGCAACCAGAAGTAGGGAAATAGATGTACACACAGCAGCATGGACTGATATTAAAAACAGAGTAGAGTGGAAAAAAAAAAAAAACAGAACAAAACATATATACATATGGTAGGGATAGGGAAGTGAGGGTAGGGAGCGCAATGAAAAGAAATAATAAAACAAAATAGAGGCCTTTCATAAACCAATGATGATACTTGCCATGTACTGAAGGGTATGAGTAACTCAATTCTAAGCATCTGCTGTCCAGTAAATAGAAAGAATAAGAATTCAACCACTTGGAATCACTGGACTGCCTTAGAGTCCTGGGCCCCACTCCCAGAGATTCTGATTCAACGGGTTTGATGAGAGGCCTGAGAATTTGAATTTCTAGCAAGCTCCCAGATAATACTGATGTTGGTGTCCAGGAAACAACACTTTGAGCAGCAAGAAGCTAGATGCCCTAGACTATAGCTAACTGCAAGGGAGACTGGGAAATGTAGCCTCTGTCCCAGGAAAAGGAGCAAAGAGGTTCAGTAAACAGCTGGCCAGTGTTTGCCACAGTGTCACTTTCTCAGGAAGAGCTTCCAGTCAGGCCCCTGTAGCACCGTGTACTTCTTCCTCACTATCTCCTTCCACACACCCTGTCTTCTTCACTAGATTATAAGCTCCATGAGGGCAGACAGTGTCTGTCTGTACCCCCTAGTACCGAGTCCAATGCCTGAGCCATAGCAGAGACCCAATAAATGTTCATTGGCATCCAATCGAACATTTAAACTTAACAAGAAAGAAAGTGACTGATAAGAGTTAGAGAGCCAAAAGAGGAATCTCAGCAGTGGCTGGGGAAGGGTAGATCAGAAGATCAGAGCGGGAGTAAATTAGGTTCAGGGAGAGAAGGGTCTAGACTAGGGAGACTGGAATAGAAAGGAAGGCTACTGGAAGTCTACACCCACTGTGAAATGCTTACTAAACTGAGTTACTCTCATCTGCCACTTTCCCTCTGCCGCCCTCATCCTCCCCTGAACTATATCCTACAACCAAATTTCAGAAAGGGAGATGACTAGCAGGACAGCAAGGGCAACTTCCCCCACCTGTCTGTCAGTTTATCCTACTGTGGGGGCTTGCTTGTTGCTGTTATGCTGGAAGCTATGCCACTGGTATTCAAATACCAGCAGGGTCACCCATGGCGGACAGGTTTCAGCTGAGCTTCCAGACTAAGATAGACTAGGAAGGAGAACCCAGAAGCCTACTTTTGAAAAGAATTAGCCAGTGAAAACCTTAACAGCAGCAGAACATTGCCTAATATAATGCCAGAAGATGAGCCCCTCAGTTTGGAAGGCACTCAAAAGATGACTGGGGAAAAGCTACCTCCTCAAAGTAGAGTCAACCTTAATGACATGGATGGAGTCAAGCCTTCAGGACCTTCATTTGCTGATGTGGCATGACTCAAAATGAGAAGAAACAACTGCAAACATCTATTAATAATTGGAACCTAGAATGTATGAATCCAGAAAAATTAGAAATCCTCAAAAATGAAATGGAACTTAAAAACATCGATACCATAGGCATTAGTGAGCTGAAATGGACTGGTATTGTCCATTCTGAATTGAACGATCATATTGTTGACTATGCTGGGAACGACAACTTGAAGAGGAATGGTGTTGCATTCATCATCAAAAAGAACATTTCAAGGTCTCTCCTGAAGTACAATGCTGTCACTAATAGCATAATATCCATACGCCTAGAGGAAGACTAGTTAATACTACTATTATTCAGATTTACTTACCAACCACTAAGGCCAAAGATGAAGAAATTGAAGATTTTCACCATCTTCTGCAGTCTGAAATGGATCAAACATGTAATCAGAATGCATTGATAATTACTGGTGATTGGAATGCAAAAGTTGGAAACAAAGAAGGATTGGTAGTTGGAAAATATGGCCTTGGTGATAGAAATGATGCCAGAGGTCACATGATAGAATTTTGCAAGACCAACGACTTCTTCATTGCAAATACCTTTTTTTCACCAACATAAAGATACACACATGGACCTCGCCAGATGGAATACAAAGGAAAAGAGACAACGGAAAAGCTCCATATATCATTAGTCAGAACAAGGCCAGGGGCCAACTGCACAACAGACCATCAATTGCTCATATGCAAGTTCAAGTTGAAGCTGAAGAAAATTAGAACAAGTCCACCAGAGCCAAACTATGACCTTGAGTACGTTGCTTTTGTTAGGTGACGTCGAGTCGGTTCCAACTCATAGCAACTCTATGTAGCACAGAACAAAACACTGTCCAGTCCTGTGCCATGCTCACAATTGTTATGCTTGAGCCCATTTTTGCAGCTACTGTGTCAATCCATCTCATTGAGGGTCTTCCTCTTTTCCGCTGACCCTGTACTTTACCAAGTATGATGTCCTTCTCCAAGGACTGATCCCTCCTGATAGCATGTCCAAAGTATGTAAGGTGCAGTCTCATCATCCTTGCTTCTAAGGAGCATTCTGGCTGTACTTCTTTCAAGACAGATTTGTTCATACCTTGAACATAGCCCACTTGAATTTAGAGGCCATCTCAAGAATAGATTTGACGCCTCGAACACTAATGACTAAAGGCCACACAAGTTGTGGAAGGACATCATACATGAAGAAAGCAAGAGGCCATTAAAAAGACAGGAAAGGAAGGAAAGACCAGAATGATGTCAGAAGAGACTCTGAAACTTACTCTTGAACCTTGAGTAGCTAAAGTAAAAGAAATGATGAAATAAAAGAGCCGAACAGATTTCAAAAGGCAGCTCAAGAAGATTAAATATTACAATGACATATGCAAAGACACGGAGATAGAAAACCAAAAGGGAAGAACACTCTCAGCATTTTTCAAGCTGAAAGAACTCAAGAAAAAAATTCAAGTCTTGAGTTGCAACACTGAAGGATTCTATGGGGAAAATATTAAACGACACAGGAAGCATCAAAAGAAGATGGAATGAATACATTGAGTCACTATACCAAAAAGAATTGGTCAACGTTCAACCATTTCAGGAGGTAACATATGATCAGGGATCAATGGCACTGAGGAAGAAGCCCAAGCTGCACTGGAGGCGTTGGCGATAAACAGGGCTCCGGGAACTGACGGAATACCAACTGAGATGTTTCAACAAATGACTGCAGCGCTGCAAGTGCTCACTCGTCTATGCCAAGAAGTTTGGAAGACAGCTACCCGGCCAACCCCCTGGGAGAGATCCCTATTTATGCCTGTTCCCAAGAAAGGTGATCCAACCGAACGCAGAAATTATCAGACAATACCATTAATTTACACGCAAGCAAAATTTTGCTAAAGATCATTCAAAAAACGGCTGCGTTAGTATATTGACAGGGAGCTGTCAGAAATTCAAGCCAGATTCAGAAGAGGATGTGGAACAAGGGATATCATTGTTGATGTCGGAAGGATCCTGACTGAAAGCAGAGAATACAAGAAAGATGTTTACTTGTGTTTTATTGGCTATGCAAAGGCATTGGACTGTATGGATCATCACAAATTTTGGATAACATCACAAAGAATGGGAATTCCAGAACATTTAACTGTGCTCATGAGGAATCTGTACATAGATCAAGAGGCAGCCATTCCAACCGAACAAGCAGATACTGCTTGGGTTAAAGTCAGGAAAGGTGTGTGTCAGGGTTGTATCCTTTCACCACACCTATTTGATTTGTATGCTGAGCAAATAAGCTGAGAAGGTGGACTATATGAAGAAGAACAGGGCATCAGGATTGGAGGAAGAATCATTAACAACCTGTGTTATGCAAATGACACAAACTTGCTTGCTGAAAATGAAGGGGACTTGAAGCACTTAGTGATGAAGATCAAAGACTATGGCCTTCAGTACGGAAGAAAGAAAACAAAAATCCTTACAACGGGACCAATGAACAATATCATGATAAATGGAGAAAAGATTGAAGTTGTCAAGGATTTCATTTTACTTGGATCCACAATCAACGCACATTGAAGCAGCAGTCAAGAAATCAAACAGTGTATTGCATTGGGCAAATCGGCTGCAAAATCCCTCTTTATGTGTTGAAAAGCAAAAATGTCACCTTGAAGACTAAGGTGCACCAGACCCAAGCCATGGTGTTTTCAATCCCCTCATGTGCATGTGAAAGCTGGACAATGAATAAGGAAGACTGAAGAAGGATTGATGCTTTTGAACTGTGGTGTGGGCAAAGAATATTGACTATACCATGGACTGCCAAAAGAATGAACAAATCTGTCTTGGAGGAAGTACAACCAGAATGCTCTTTGGAAGCAAGGATTGAGAGACTATGTCTCATATACTTTGAACATGTTATCAGGAGAGATCAATCCCTGGAGAAGGGCATCATGCTTAGTAAAGTAGAGGGCCAGTGAAAAAGAGGAAGACCCTCAACAAGATGTGTTGACTCAGTGGCTACAACAATGGGTTCAACCATAACAATGGTCATGAGGATGGTGCAGCACTGGCCAGTGTTTTGTTCTGTTGTGGGTAGGGTAGCTCTGAGTTGGAACCAACTGGATGGCATCTAACAACAAAAACAAGGGCAACTTAGACTCCATGAACTCAGACACCAAGAACTAGACCAGAATTCTTGGGGTATGGGAGTGGAGGAAGAATCCAGTCTGGAGTTTAAACTCAGTCCTAAGAAGTCCAGAGTGGATGTCTCAGTCAGGGTTCCCTAGAGAAACAGAATCAGTGATATATATATATATAGACAGAGAGAAGTAAATAGAGAGAGAGAGAGATTTACTTTAAGGGATTAGCTCATGTGATTGCAGGGGCTAGCAAGTCCAAAACCCATAGTTCAGATGACAGGCTGGAGATTCTTGCAGGCTTGTATCCCAAGATCCATAGGTCAGGCAATGGAAAGAGTAAACAGTGGAGAGAGAGAGGAAGCTCTGCCAAAATATTTATTTATAGTCTGGAGGCAGAGCACACCCTAAGGAAACTCCCCTTTCAACTGGTTGATTGATTATATCACATTAGATTACATTATGGAATATGATTGCATTACACTGCATTATGGAACAACAACTAGTCTAGTATTTGGCCAAACCACTGGGAACCACAGCCTAGCCAAGTTGACACATAAAATTAACCATCACAGTGTTAACCACATATGAATAAACATACTGTATGCAAGGCCATGTACTGCCTTATGTCTAAGAGGTCAGGGCAGGACCATATCTGGGGATGGAGGAAGGGTCAGTTGACATTTTTCTCAGTGCTCTTTCTGCCCTGCACCCCGTTTCCTCTTCTTTCTGTGCCCTGCTCTTGACATCTCTGCTTGGAGAACAGCCTGAACTGGAAGCCAGGAGACTGGGATCTGGCTCAGCTCTGCCACTAATCAGGCTGTGATCTTGCCAAGTCACTGCTTCTGTTTTAATCTTGAGTCCCATACCTATAGCACAAAACCCCCTAAGACATAGCTAAATGCTGAGATTCTAGGAGGTAATTTATACATCACTGTAATTTATTTTGTTCCCCTTGCTGCATTTACCTTTTAAGGGGGCACAAATAAGTTTTTCTAATGTTGGTACTTCAGGCACTTTGGCAGGACATGTGCAGGGAGGATTCTAAGGACCATTTGTTGTTGTAAGCTGCCATCGAGTGAGCCCCTGAAGCATAGTGACCCCATACACAACAGAACAAAATGCCTGGTTCTGCGCCACCCCCATGATTGGTTGTGATACATAGGGTTTTCATTGGCTGATTTTCAGAAGTAAATCATCAGGCCTTTCTTTCTGGTCCATCTTAGTCTGGAAGCTCGGCTGAAACCTGTTCAGTATCATAGCAACACAAGCCTCCACTGACAGACGGGTGGTGGCCGTGCATGAGGCACCCAGGTCTCGCCGCACAGAAGGTGAGAATTCTGTTCTGAACCACCAATGACACCTCCCCCAAGAACCATAAGGTCCCTAAATGACAACAACAGGTTGTAGACCACTCCGCTGATCTGATCAGCTGGCCTTGGGAGGGTGGCTACCCCCAATCTATCCCAGTCCCCCAACTCTCCTCCCTCCCCAGGTCCCCATGTCAAGGGCTATGATGTCTCCTACCTGCATGAAGCCCAAACACTCCCAGACATGGTGGGCTGGGCACAAGGCAGATGATACGTCAAGAACATTGCTCAGGATTTCCAGTTGGCATCTGGGTTTCAGACAGTAGAGGAAAGTCATCCTTTATTATGTGTGAGCCCATGGGGAAGGAGTGCCTGGACCTGGATGGGGTGGGTGGTCTGCCCTTTGTCGGTCAGTCTGTCAGAGCTGCGAGCCCCTACTCTGGGGAGCCCCATTCCCAACCCCAGGCTTACCTCTCCTGGCCAGACCTGCAAAGCAGCTAGGAAAGAAGGGTGAGAAGGCCTCCCTGTGCTCATTGTTTCTTCATCGCCTTTCACGCCCCCCACCACCACCAAAAGAGGAAAGAGGGGGGACAAAGCAGAAGGCGGAAGGAGTTAGTGGATCCTCCCACCCTCCCTGCCTCCCGCCTCTCCCCCAGATACCAGCTGTTGGCCTAAAATCACAAAGCCTTCTCACTCAAAACCCAAGGAAAAAAGAGAGGAAAGCAAAAGGAAGGGAAGAAGCAGCGGGAGATTTCAAAAGGAGGGCTAATTTGTGCAGCTCCGGACAGCTGCATTTGCATAATGAAATGTGCAGAGGATGTTTGGCTCATGTATTTTTTAGAAGGTTTAACTTTAATTTTATTTAGCCTAAGAAGGGCATGTCACTCAAACTCCGCTGGACATTTATAAAAATATTTCAATTGTGTTTCCAAGGAGCTGTCTTACTGGCCTAAGTGGCTGGTGCCAGAGGTTGTGAATGCTAATGCAGGGGTCAGAGGTCTGTAGGCGAAGGGGAGAATTAGAATAGCACCCAGAGACATGGAGAGAGAGAACTGGGAGGGGCAGAGACGCCAAGACAGGGAGACCAACACGGAGAAGAAAGGACCAGCAGCGAGGCAAAGCAAGAGAGACACAGGGCTAGACAGACAGGTGTAGAGAAAGACAGAGTGTGGAGTAGGTCTAAACCCCCGGGGCCCAAAAGAAGCAGGTGAGGTAAAGCTCCACGGTAGGCTGGGGTTGGGGTGGTCCTGGCGGACCCAGATCTCCCAGGCCCATAGAGTTGGGATGTTGTTTTGAGAATCGCTACTCTAATCTCCCACAAATACGGTTTCCCAGACTGGCACTTGACGATGACCAAGCTGTCTTCCTTCTACTCTGCGCCCAGTGCTGGAAGCGTTTTCTCAGGTCTGTAATTCTGAACAGCAATAAAGGAGCTTGTTTGTGAGCTGTTTGTTTTGGAGATGGGGAAGGGAGAGCTGAGCTGAGCTGGGCTGTGTACACTTCTTCCTCCTGCCATTAAGCAATAATTACCCTTCAACTCCCCTTCCTCATTTCCACCACCAAAACCCCAGGCCCTAGATCAAAAGCTCTTAAACGTTCAAACCCTGTGTTACAACATCAGCACATGGGGGAGATGGAGCCAGTAGTGAGGGGGGGAAGAAGGATTAAGCTCAGGATCCCTCTCTGGCCCCAACACTGGCCTTAAAGCACTTGGGAGAGACCCTAGAATCTTAGACCCAAGCCAAGTCTGTTTTACTGGTATAAAAACTGAGGCCCTGAGGAGGGAAGAAAACCCCTCCCAGAGGCAGCAAGGTCTCCCAGTTTGGACCTGTCCCCACTACACCTCAGTGCTTCCCATCTTCACTTGCTAATTCACAGCTCAAAGCCTGGGCTCCCTAGTTCCTCTCTTGGTCTCAAAGGCCAAGGAAGTCTCCAGCAACATGCCCAGAAAATTCCGTCACAGCCAAACTGTTTAGATCTCCTTGTACAGTTGTGTCTGCCAGGTTGTCTAATCTAAATGTTCCACTGGCATCTTGATCTGTGGATGCAGCCTGTGGATCAGGCTTTCTGTGTCTGGGGACACCTCCAAAGGCCCCAGGCTTGGAGATCATCATGCCTGATTCAAGTTGCTAGAGCGGAGATGCAGGATAGACCACTCCTGGCTGGAAGTGCCTCAATCGCTACTACAAAAAATAAAAATAAATATTACACAAGAAGTCCAGGTAGCCTAGGGCTGGTAGCCCCACCCCGAGAGTTCACGGACTTGGCAGGGGGGCCGTGGCGGGAGGGGGAAAGTAGATCATCTGTCAACACATGACAGGCAGCCTGGAAGGCTTGGGAATTGGAGTGGGGCCATTCTGGGTTCAATTCAGGTAGGGCTAATAATCTGAGCAAGTTACAGCACTTTTGGGAGCCTCAGTTTCTTCATCAGTAGGAAAGGGGGTGAAGACTCTATTGAGATTACCATGGACTGCCAGAAGAATGTATAAATCGATCTTGGAAGAAATACAACCAGCCTGTTCCTTAGAAGCGAGGATGGTGAGACTTCAGCTCACTTACTTTGGACACAGCATCAGGAAAGACCAACTGCTAGATAAGGACATCATGCTTGGTAAAGTAGAGGGTCAGCAGAAAGAAGGAAGGCCCTCAATGAGATGGACTGACACACTAGCCGCAGCAATGAACTCAAACACACCAATGATCATGATGATGGGGCAGGACTGGGCAACATTTGGTTCTGTTATACACATAAGGCCACCATGATCTGCAGCCAACTGGCCACAACAACAACAATAACCTGTCAAAGTGTTGTGAGGTTTCAACAAAATGTATTATAATACATTTGACACCTAGTGGCAAGAGGGCTTGAGGTGCTACCGGTCTGGCATATTGACAGAGGAGAGAGCCCGCATGCAAAGCCCCCCATACTGGGCATCTTAGGAGACAGAGACACAGAGGGAGAACAACTGCTGATTTTCTGTGATTTCCAATGACTCTTACTGTCAACAGAAGAGCTTTGACAAAGACCAAAGAATCAGAGGCAGCGGGAAGCAGAAGGGCTAGAAACGACCTAATGCAACACCCTCCTTTCCAAGACAAGGAGACTAAATCCCAGAGACGGGACACAAATAGCCCTAGGTCACAGAGCTGCTGCGTGCAGTGCCAAGCCCCAAACCCAGTCCTCCAGGTCCGTGGCAGGCACCATTTCCTCTCCACTAACAGTACTAACAGCTTCTGGTAGGTGAAAGAACCCCCCACCACGTGGTCAGGAAAGGGCTCAAGCAGGCTTCTAGCACACTAGCTCCCTGTTTCCAGACAGAGGGGGCAGCTGAGACCAGGATGGGGTGGGGACCAGGCGAGGGGCCAGCACTGGCCACTGCAGCACCCGCCACTCCCCGGGACGTGCCAGCATATGGCCAGGCGGGCCTGGCAGCCCGCATACACTAATCCTGCTGTCAGCCAGGCCGGGATCCAGATTAGGAAATGTCACCTTTCAAAGGAAGTTATTTCCATTTTCTCCCTAGGAAGGGAAAATGCAGAAAGACAAGCAAACTCCCAGGGTCTGCATTGGGAGCAAGGCCAGCATAGTGGCCTCAGATGGCACCTCTCCTCTTCTTCCTCCAGCCCCTCTGCAGAGTCCAGAAGTGACAGCAGTCACCTCACTGCGTTCATTCCGGCCAAGGACAAAAGGATTTCACAGTTTATCAGGGGAGGAAGGGGCGTATCACTGACTCGCCAACCACGACCCACCTTGGGTCCCTGCTGTCCCTGCTCTGGTCACAGCCACAGCGCCACACTAGGGCCCCTCACCCCGCTGGTCTACCAGGCCCCTCAGCATCAGCAAGTCCAAGAGAGATGTCACCCTTGACTTTCTGCCGAAGTGCAGTTCCTCTGTCCTTGCCCACCCTGAGACCCTGCCTCTTATCTGGGGTGCCACACTCTCCAGGCAAGACAGAGAACCTCAAGACAAAGCGAATGAAATAATACCTTCTCTCTCTCTAGATTTCTCTCTCTGCTATTACTTATCTGCTTCTCGTCCTTCCCCAGCCTCATCTGAGACAATAATAAACACTTCTCGTTCTCGCTGCCACTAGAAATCATGGGGCTTCTTAATTACAAAAGTAATGTCATGATATTAGCAATTAATTAATTCTAATCTGGCCCAGAAGAGAGGTCAGGCATACAATCACCACCCCCCCCACCCCCACACCTCTGGAGCCGAGGACCAACCCGACGGATATTATGATTGAAATATATTTGTACGGAGTTATGAGATACTATCTGCGATCAATCCATTACCATAAACTTAAGCTTCCACGTTCTTTCATATTAAATGAATTTTCATATCACATTTCCCAATAAGCACTGCCTCAAGTCAACTCTTATTTATCTAATAACGCCATGCAAATATTGTATTATATTTCAATGAAATGTGTCGAGAACTATCATCTCGGGCTGGCTTTGGGGTGGGGAGGGTACAGTGCTGGGATGGGTGGGGGACTTCCTTCCGTGTCTGCTCAGTCCAGAAGCAACCACCCCCCCATACCTCATTCTCTGTCCCCACTCCAGGCCCTGGACCCCATCAGGGATGTTGGTCTGCAAGGACAGTGTACCCTAACCTTCCCTGGACCCCCAAAACAGAGGACTTGCAGGGCAAGTCCAAGCTCCTCCAGGAGAGAGGGAGGGCCTCTCCTCAACTGGGACAGCCCTCAGCCCCACCCTCCAGCCATGAACTGGTCAAAGATCAAGACCAAGGCTGGCTTCATGACCATATGGCCTGCACAATCACAGAGACCCATGCTCAGAAGCACCCACGCTTCATTTACTGTTCTACTGTCACCCCCTTAAAATTCTTAATAATTTTTGAACAAGGAGCCCTGCATTGTTATTTTGCACTGTGTGAGGTGGGGGAGGCGGGCACACAAATTCTATAGCCTGTACTATCCAAGTTACTCACTTCAATTCTACAAACATTTCTTTTTACATTTGTACGGCCCGAGGCCACTCTGGGATGTTCACCTACAGTCTACCACCCAAATATCTCTGTGATCAAAAGAGGCCCTTCCTGTCTGACCCAGTTTCCTGTCCAGCCTCACTCCCTGATGTAAGTTGTGTCTGGAGAGTTTGGTATGTTACAGATGGGGTCCCAGAGGTTTGTGCCTAAGGCCACACATCCAATAAGGGGCAGAAGACAGATTCAATCCCAGATCCTGAGTCCCAGAGTTGGGATGACTCCCTGTCACCTCTTCCTAGGGAGCCCCTTGTTTTCTCAGGCCAACCCAGGCATGGAGACAGTTGGACCTGGAGGCAACACTAACAGCATCTGGCTCCAACCCCCTCAGCATCTTCCCAGGAGCCATACCTGCCCACAGTGATCCGCAGCTGCCCCGTGTGGCTGACAGAGTTCAAGGTGAACCTGTCCCCACTACAACCTTTTAACCAGTCTAGGAAGGACCAGCTTCTCGATGACCAAAACTCCCAAATGGCCATTTGGTGCTTTTAGCTTAACAGTCCAGTCCCTTCAGCCAAGAAACAAATGTTCCAGGGATTGGAGGGCATCGACAAAGCAAGGTGACTTACATCATTTCCTTCCATCCTCTGGTCATCAGTTTTATCATCTTTAAAATGGGAAAATAATATCTTTCACAAAAATCTCTGAGCTTTTGTAGAGATTAGGTGAAATCGTATAGGTTTATAAGCACTACATGGATAATAGGCACCAGCCCTGGTGGCTTAACAGTTAAGCAACCAAAAGGTTGGTGGTTCGAAACCCACTCAGTTGCTCTGCAGGAGAAAAGACCTGGTGATCTGCTCCCACAAAGATTACAGCCTAGAAAACTTTGTGGGCAGTTCTACTCTGTCACACGGGGTGCTATGAGTCCATATCAATTCAATGGCACCTGAACAGTGGCAATATGGATAATGTTGTGTTTTTTATTCTCTAGTTCACAAGCAAGTGTGTCTAGGGTAAAACAGATCTCTAGTGATCTGCTGTCTGTGCTCTTTCCCAAGTTTGTGGCACCTTGTTTAGCCCTGGCCTCCTCAGGCATCACCTCCATGCTACAAAATAACCCCACTTCCTCCTTGACACTTTGTCAAAACTCCTATCCCTTAAGCCGGAAAGGCAAGGGGAGCTCTTACACACTCACGCACAGTCAGGTGGAACTGACTAATAACAGGGAAGAACTGTCTAGTGCACACTGAATCCCACCTCTGAGTCAGACTCTGTGCCGGGCCCTTCACACACCATCCCATGTAACTGAGTTCGCGCCATCAGACTACACACACTTCCTCGCACTAAAGGAGGCTGGTTCTTCCTAGACTGGTTAAAAAGGTTAAAAACAGTAGAGACTGGCTCGCCTTTAAGTCTGGCCCCAGCAAGGTCTTCAGTAAAGAACATCTTGGCAAGGGCCACATTTTTACATGAAAAACAGAAGGAGTAAAAAGTCCCAGCTAAGACATTGCATGCCCAATCTCCCACCCTGCCTGGTGAACACCAGATCCCCTACTGTGACAGAACTGAAGCCTCTGAGCTGGATTTGGCTCCCCAAGCCAGCCAGGGGTGTGAAGGTCCCACCTCAGGGATTCCCTGCCAAGCCAGCTGTCAGTAAGATATTCACTGGGTCACTACTAAAGTTAACCTCCTTCTTTCCCCGTCCCACTTCTGTTTGGACTTGTGTTTTCTCTCACTCCCGACCTGTATATTTTTACACATTTAACCTATATCATGACCCCAAGGTAGATGTCATTATCCCCATTTTACAGATGAGGAAACTGATGTCCCACATTTGTCGTTGGCAGAATTGAGATTCCAACCAGAACATGTCTGACAAAAAACAGAGGCACTTAGAACTTAGTGCCCTGTCTCTACCCAGGGCATTTGGATTTTAAAAGAGCCAGTTCACAAGCAAAACCTTGACCCTGAAGTCCTAAAAGGTCTTCAATCATTCATCCAATAAGCATTTCCTAAGTTTTCTAGGCACTGAACAAACCAGATACAATCCCTGCCTGCGGAAACTTGCGTCCTAGCCTTTGATCACAGATCACCAGTTGAATCGGAAGCTGTGAGACCCAAGCAGCCACCACTCTGCTTCCAAGCAGCTAAGTCCGGAGCCAAAGAGAGAGGAGCTCGGGGCCAGTAGCCTGTCCACTTCCCAGGTTAGGCCACTTTTCCCTCACAGTACCCACCCTGGCCTCTAAGTGGCCGACCGGAAGAGAGGCACAGTAGTTCCTGACAGGAACAGGAATGCCAGGTACTTCAGTAACAGGATGGATTGGTTTAGGATAGGGCATCTTCCCAGAATGCCCTAAATCATGCCCTGTAGGAAACCACTCACTGGTAAGGTCAGCTTGCACTGCCTTTTCTGTGTTCGTGAGCCCATGAGCATGTGTGTGAGTGTGTGTGTGTGTGTGTGTGTGTGTGTGTGTGATAAAGAGAGACCCACCATTTGGTCATAAGATGCCAACCCCTATTTCTTAGGCACTCCCATCATTCAGGGCTTTCAGGGCTTCTCAGCCAGTCAGGTGGACTGACTAATGGTCAATATGCCTGACCAACTGATGGAGCCCCAGAAGAGGCAGGCTCCTCCTCCTCTCGTTCCATTCCCTCCTTCCCCCAGCTTTCCTCACTAATCATCCACATTGACAGATTGACAGAAGTGCCCCCACCAGATAAAACTGCCTCTGGGCACAAGTACAAAACATAAAACATTTAGAGAAAATCATCCAAGAACAGTTGGCACCATGGGTAAACTGCTTTAAACACTCAGCTATAAGCAACCAGTTTAAAACTCCAGTGTGGCTCTGAGTTCCGGCATCAGCCCAGCCAGCCTTACAGGGCCCATCCTCCAGACCTCCTGGGAACTACTGAGGGCCCGGGATCCCTTGGGGGCTGTTCTGATCAGAGCCACCACCCCCACCTCCCACCTATAGCTGCATGGCAGCCCTTCCTCCCCACAAGCCAAAAACCAAAACCAAACCCACTGCCGTTGAGGTGATTCCAACTCATAGTCAACCCTATAGCAACGCTATAGGACAGAGTAGAACTGCACCATAGGGTTTCCGAGGCTGTAAATCTATACAGAAGTAGACTGTCACATCTTTCTCCTACAGAGTGGCTGATGGGTTAGAACCACCAACCTTTTGGTTAGCAGCCGAGCACTTTAACCACTGTGCCAGGAGGGCTCCCCCCCACAGGCAGATCCCAGGAGATCCCAGCACTGGAGGACACATAAGGGGGGAAGTTCCCTTTTTAGGAACACTTTCTCACCAAACCCCCATCACACACTTCCGATACAGGATGAGATGTAAAAAAAGTCTCACCAGGACTCATCTTTTGATTGGTGCACTAATTCTATGTAGGCCTTCACAAAGCCTGATCTCTCTGATACGTCTTAATATTTGCATAGCATTATAATCCACAGAGTAGTTTCACATTTTTTATCACACTGGCCCTCACAACAGGGTGGGTGGTGGTTTTATAATTCCATTCTTGAGATATAGAAAAGGCCCAGAATCAATTGTTCAGGTCACAAAGCTAGTACGTGGCAGAGCTGGGACTGGAACCCAGACTCTTCATTTCTTCATGCCCTTCCTCCCAGATGCCTCTTTGGGCTCAGAGGTGGTTTTCCTGGGGCCCGGAGCGCAGGATCGGGGAAGGACAGTTGTAGCTCCAGGGAGAAGAAATGATGGGAAGGGAGTCTGGGAGCCCCTCTGACCTGAGAGGGGACCCATCAGGACCTAGATGTCCGTTCCCAGGGGGGCCACCTCAGGTTGTGTCCTCCTCGCAGGCAGGGGGCCTGGGTCTGTGCAGAAGCAGAGGCCAGGCTGTCCCCACTCCCTGCTGTGGACCTTCCAGCAACTTCAGAGCAGCAGGCGCTATCTGCCCTGCTGAGACTCCAACCCCAAGCCCCAGGGAGCATGGGCCCTGGTATAGCCTGTGTCTGAACAGGCAGAGCCCGTCTAATGTGGCCACTCACCCATGTCCCTAACAGATGCTCAAGAGACCTTCCTCACACTCATAAAAATACATAGGCTTCCCAGAATCCTCACTTCATTTAATCCTGATAACAATATTACGAGGGTGGCGTTTATGTCCGCATTTAACAAATGAGAAATCCGAGTGCTCAGAAAGATGAAAGGAATTGCCGTAAGTCATTAATAGCTAGGAAATGGCAGAAACAGAACATAAATCCAGGTTCTCTGACCCAGAGTTCAATGCTGCTTCCAACACCATTGGTGTGGCCAAACAAGTAACAGACATTTCTTTGTGATGATGACTTACCTGCCTGCCATACCTTCCTTGCCCTCAGACACCCTTGTCTCATTGTGGTCCTGGCTGGGCTCTAGGTCAATTAATTCATGGCCTCTCTCATTGCCTTATGCACTCTTCCACTTATCACATATTTATTGAACACCTACTATGTATCAGGCACTCTGCAAAGTGATGGGACTACAAATGATGAAATACATACAGTCCTCTCCTAAAAGGAGCTTCCCATGGGGTGGAGGTGGGCCGTGAAATCACACTGTGGTTGTTTCCATGACAAGGCAACCATAGAATGCTTCAGGGCACTTAGGTCCATACACTTGAATTGGTCCTGGGGGGAGCTAAAAGATTTCTTGAGAAAAGGGACCTCTAAGATGTTGCAGAACTATGAAATGTTTGCTGGGCAAAGAGGAGGAGGGAGGGCATTGCAGGAAGAAGGGAGAGAGTGGCATGACAGGGACTGCAAGTGATTCACCCTGGATGTAGCATAGACCAGGACAGGGGCAAACTATGAGAGATGAGGCTGGAGAAATAAGCAGAGGCTGAGCTGTACAGAGGCAGGTGAGAGTCCAGGCACCTGGGAGCCTAAAGGCAGTGGGTTTGGAGCAGTAGACTAAGGAGAACAATCTGACTTGCATATAGATAATGGATTAGAGGGGGCATGACTGGAAATAGGAAGATGGATTTGGAAGCTGACGTAGTAACCCAGGAAGCAGTAGGAATGGAGAGACAGCGAAGGATTTAAAAGGTAGATTTGGTGTTTTTAGGAAATGGAGAGCTACAGAGAAGTCCAAGCTGACTTCAGGGTTTCTGGCTTGGGCAGCTGGGTAGAAGGTATCCAGAGCTTAGAGCACTGCCTGGCAGACAGCAGGAACTCAGTAAATATTTGTTGAAAGAATGACTTCACCATGGAAAGGAATACAGAGGAGGAGCAAAGATTTTTAAAGAGGGGATGACAAGTTACATTTTGGAGCTATGCAGCAAACAGCAGTATACACAGGTGGTCTGGGCAGAGGTAAGATGCTAGAGTCATCAGCATACCGGTAATAATTGAAGCCATGGAATTGGATTCAAGCACCCAGAGAGAATTTTGTAAAGAAAAAGTGAAGAAGGCAGAGAACTGAATACTGAGAAATATCAAACATGTAAGGAAAGGGAGAAGAAAAGGAGCGTAGAATGGAGACCATGGAGAAACAGTCAGGTAGGTAGAAAGAGAAACCAAAGAAAGCCACATCAGGAAAACCAAGGAAGAGAGAACTTTCCAGAAGGAACGTTGAACTATATCAGATGATCTGGAAAAGTCAAGCAGGACAGGAGGTACACCTGCCCATTACATTCAGTAACATACAGATCGTGGGTCTCAGCTCAGTGGTGGGGTGAAAGACAGGGATTCCAATGGCTTGGGAGTGAATGAGGAAAAAAAAGAGCAAATTATGGTACCTTTTTCAGAAGCCTGGTTGTACAGGAGAAAAGAGAGATGGGGCAATATCCGGGAGCTCGGCAAAGCCAAAGAAAGATGTACTCAGGCACCTGGGAGCCTGAGGGCAGTGGAGATCAGTACTAAAGGGTTTGAGGCACTAGAGTCTGAAGAACAATCTGGTTTGAATACAGATAAGGAGTTGGAGGGGGCAAGACTGGGAACATGGAAACAGATTTGGAAGCTGGACACTCTTACTCCATGAGAGTGAAAAACGCACCTGGTGGAAGAAACTGAACAAGGAAGCTGGGCTGATGGGAAGTTGCGGTCAAAGTGCGGGGTGTTTGAATTTAGGGTTTCAGAGGGGAACAACTCTGGTATCACTGTGGGAGTGGCTGATGGAAGTGCAGCAAAGTGAAATGCTAATATATATGTGAAGAGATCAGAGGACAAAGAGGCATGGACTTCAGATGAGGTTTCCATGTGGGCATTGAAGTTCCCAGGACCCTGGGTGGTCTTGGCATGAGGACAAAACTGAGGCAGTTGCCACGTGCTCAGTAAATGAAGAAGAGTGACCCAGAGGCCAGTAGATACCCATAGTGAGGAGGGAAGGAAAAAGCTACAGCCATTTGACACCAGCCAAGTGGAGCCGAGTTTCTGATGAAGAGTTACAGTCCAGACTAGTCTTAGGTGAGTGAGGAGGACACCAATCCTACCACCTGGGCTTCATGCGTGTGGCTGGGAGCCTCCAATTGAGGGCTGCAGGAAAATTTTGTTGTTGTTAGTTGCTGTCAAGTCAGCTCTGACTCATGGTAACCCAACACACAAAAGAACAAAATATTGCCCAGTCCTACATCATCTTCACGACCATTGTTATGCTTGAGTATGTTGTTGTGGTCACTGTGTATTCTGAGGGCCTTCTAACCTAGAGGGCTCATCTTCCAGAACTATATTAGACAATATTCTGTTGTGATCCATAGGATTTTCATTGGCTAATTTTTATAAGTAGATTGCCAGGCCTTTTTTCCTACTGTGTCTGGAAGCTCTGCTGAAACCTGTCACCATGGGTGACCCTGCCAGTGTTTGAAATATCCATGGCATAGCTTCCAGCATCATGGCAACACATACGCCACCATGGTATGACACTCCAACAGACGGGTTTCTGGGTAGGGCCAGGAGGTTGTAGGAGTATGCAGAGAAAAAGTTGAGGATGTAGGAGGAGTTGTGTGCTGTCTTAGTCATCTAGTGCTGCTGTAACAAACACCACAAGTGAATGGCTTTAACAAAGAGAAATTTATTTTCTCACAGTCTAGCAGGCTAGAATTCCAAATTCAGGCCATCAGCTCCAGGGGAAGCCTTTCTCTCTCTGTTGGCTCTGAAGTAAGGACCTTGTCATCAATCTTCCCTTGATCTAGGAGCTTCTCAGCACAGGGACCCCAGGTCCAAAGGATATGCTATTCTCCTGGCTCTTGTTTCTTGGTAGTATGAGGCCCCATGTCTTTCTGCTTGCTTCTCTCTTTTATATCTCAAAAGAGACAGGCTTAAAACACAACCTAATCTTGTAGTTTGAGTCCTGCCTCATTAACACATCTGCCACTAATCCCACCTCATTAACATCATAGAGGTAGGACTTATAACACATAGGAAAATCACATCAGATGAAACAATGGTTTCACACAATATTGGGAATTATGGCCTAGCCCAGGTGACACACGTTTTGGGGGGACACAATTCAATCCATAACATGTACCATGGAATGGGGATACCAAAGAACAGCATGAATGGTTTGAGAGGCAGGAGAGTAGAGGGAGGTGATCCAGGGAGAGATATCACAGAGAAGTATAGGTTGGGTATGGGAGAGGAAAGATGATGTCAGGGGATGATGGCACAGGTGGAGTGGTGGAGACAATGCTACGCGCTCATCAACTCCCATGCCATCTACCTCTTCCTGGACACGTAGAAAAACTACATTTCCCAGCCTTCCTTGCACTTAGGTGGGGACTGTTGGACCTGGTCCTGGCTGATGGCATGTGGGCAGATATGATGTATGCCACTTCTTAACTTGGCTGTAACCCCTCACATGTTCCTGTTCATGCTCTCCCTTCTGCTTCCAAGACTCCTTTGGAGATCCCCTGTCAATACGGCAGCATTACAAAATGGAAGGAGTATGGAACCCTGAGTCACCCCTTGAAGAGGAGGCTCCAAGAAGAACCACCTGACCTGCACCAGATGGCGATGCAAACTAGAAATAAACCTCTGTTGTGATCAGCCACTGGGATTTGAGGGTTTATTATTGCTGTAGCATAACCTGGTCTATGTGGTAACCTCAGATGCACGAATCAGAGCAATAGTGGGATTTAGCTGGCCGCGAGTTTTCCAGGAGAATTAGATGCAATATTTCCCTGGCCGACTGGGTAGGTTGAGCAGAGGAGATGTTCAGAGAAGGTTGAGAGAAGAAAGAGAAAGTAGGAAGGTTGGAAGAAGAAGAAGGCCTTTCTGGAAAAACTTAGCCCCACCTACCCCGTTTGTTAACTGGGGTTTGGGCCAAAGGCTCCTCCAGGTTCAGACAGTCATTGAGAAGTTGGAGGACCTGGTCCCCAGTCTGGAGTCTATGAGTCCAAGGTCATAAGTCTATCAGCCCTGGGTGTCTCAGGGCTTCCCTTAGAGACAGCTTGGTTTAGTCAGCGTTGTTTGAGATGGCTTTGAACCTGTGCTGTCTCAGCCTCCCTGACTCCCCCAAAGCCCAGATGAATAACTCTGTGCCCACAAGGAAGCTAGGGGTCATGGGAGAGTGGGAGTTGAGAGCTTGAGGTTTCCACATGACAGGTTTTCATTTTCGGGGCCCCAGCCTGGCCTGTGTTCCTGCCACACCCCTCTGAGGTTTCCCACCCACCTTCCTGCCTCATCTCTGCCCACCTCCCTGGCCTCCACACCAAGTCTGCTCTCCTACCTTGTCCATGGCAGCTCCCTGTCAGGCCATCTCCCTCGCATTTATCTGTCTCTTCCACTTCCCCTCTCTCCCTCTCTAGTCCCTGGTTTCCCTACTCCCTCTCCCTCACTCCATCTGTGCCTCCTTCTCCTCTATTTCTAGCTTGGGCTCTCAGGCTCTCTCTCCCTCTTTGTCTGCTCCTTTCCTCCCTCTCTCCCTCCTTTCAGATCAAATCAACAAGTATTTATTGAGTCTGAATCTCTCCCTCTCTCTGCTCTTCCCCTGCTGTCTCCTGTTGGTCCCTACCCCACTCTCCCCTGCTGCCCTGTGGTGGGCTCACTCCACCGGCTGCAAGCCCACATGAGCGTGTCAGCAGCCAGACCCCAAGGATGAGAGACTGAATGTGTCCCCCTCCCCCACATATTCCAAAAACAAAGCCCCCGGCCCCACCCTCCCTGGGCTCCCCCTCCCTCCAGCCAGCCCTGGGATCCTACATTATTTAGAGGAATTATTTAGCATTCTGCTTCCGTCGTTCCTTGCCATGGCACCAGGCCCTGATATGTGATAAAAATATCAACGTTAAATCGACTCTGACAACTGCTGTTTACTTGCGGTGTCACTGGAGCCGGGGCCAGAGACGACAGCTCCTGCAGGACCTAGGATGCCAGTGGCAGCAGCTTTCTCAGAAAACACTCTGGTTCCCCAGCCTGGAAGGAAGCTGGGCTCTGCCAGAGGGGCAGCCTGTGGGATGGGCACCACCAACCACCCTACTGCCAAGTCATCCCCTCTTTGTTCAAACTTCTCACCCTGCAAGGTGTTCATCTCATCATCAGCAGAAATAGTCAAATGGAAAACTAGTTGTACCTTTATCATATGTGTGGCATTATGTGAACACCAGGCCACATGTTATCTACTTTAAATTTCACCTCAGCTCTAGCAGATGGAAAATATACCCCTCCACCCCTGCTGAACCATTACAGATAGTAAAACTGAGGCTGGGAGATGTGTCCTTTCCCAAGGACTCAGAGATGAGTATAACCTGTTGCGGTCAAGTCTATTCTGACTCAGAGCAACCCTATAAAAAAAAAAAAAAAAACCCTATAGGGCAGAGGAAAACTGCCCTATAGGGTTTCCAAGGAGCGCCTTGTGGATTTGAACCGCCGATCTTTTGGTTAACAGCCATAGCACTTAACCACTATGCCACCAGGGTTTCCAGAGGTAAGTATAGAGCCTGGGTTAAGAAGCAGGTCTATATAACTCAAGGCCTCTGTGACTATATGGAATCATAATATAATGAGCTGGCAAAGGGCATGCAACACAGAGTGCTCAGAGCCCGGCCTGGGCCACTGACAGGTTCTGAATATCCTCTGAAGGCCAATGAGCATGGACCCCTCTCCCTAGCCTCTGAATTGGGCATGTTTAACCTATAGAAAACTTACAGGGACAAAGTATTAAATATTTAAAGAGCTATCATGGAAAGCACTTGTTCATTTGGCCTATAAAAGGAGTAGTCAAATTCAGACTATTGTGGGAAACTGTAGGAAAAAATGGTTTGGATCTCGTATGAGAACACAGAAATTAGGGCTGGCAATCATGTCACACAGCTGTGCTTCCCAACCTTTTTCACATCATGGCACACAGAGAATGAGAATATTTGCACAGCTCACTGGGGAAACGGAATGGCCGAGGTTACCCACAGCCAAAGGTGACCGGTGATGAAACTCTGACCACCCCAGCCCCACGGGTGCCCCTATGCCTGAGAATTCACAAAGTATACCCGATACCACCTGAGAAACTCTGGCACAGGAGCAGTGAACTTCGTGCCATTGGAGGTATGTAACTAAAGACTGAGTGAGGGTTTGGGGGAGAAAGGGTGCTACAGGTAGGGTTCCAATATTAGAAAGCAAGTTGGCCCCTTGCATTCACAGCCTCCAAGATTCTAGTCCACCAGGGGTGGGGGGGGGGCACAGCTGCTCGATGCGCATGCACATGCCCAGAGCAGACCCGTCATGGGCTTCCTTCCGTTCCTTGAAGAGCAGGGATTTCTACCTTAGCCGCCCCCATAATAATGACCCATGAAAGCCCATTTACCATGCTGCGGGAGACCCAGTTGATCCCAGGGTATGACTATCCCATTAGCTTCCCTCCCCTGCATGGGATAAGGCCTCCAGATAGACTAATAAAAATCACCCAAATTGAGTTCAATTGAGCAGAAGAAAGGAGGATGGATCCCATTAATTTTCCCCAGGTCAACCCTCACGCATCATCCCAAACACAGAGCAGTGGCGCTTCAGACAGACAATAGCAATTAATGATTTGGGGCTTTGATGTTGTCAAAATAAAGCATTAATGCTCTGCTCCGGGAATGTGATGTGAGGAAATGGCCCCAGGTGTGTCTGGCAAGCCTGTCTCAGCACACCTGGTGGACTTTAGAGCCAAACAGAGTTGGGTTCCTCTACTTATTGACTGTGTGATTTGAACCAGTTGCTTGGCCTCTCTGGGCCTCTGTGTTCTCAGATGTAAAACAGGATAAACTCCACCTCATAGGCTTGTTAATAATAGTTCATGAGATAATGTGTGAGGTTACTATGGAACCCTGTGTGACCTTGGGAAAACTATTCCATTCTTGAAATGCCAGTTTCTCCCTCTGTAAAAGGAAGGGTCTGTCCATAAAATCACTAAGATTTTCAAGCCGTAACATCCTAGATTCTATGACTGGGTCTCAGGGGCAAGCCTGAAGTGGGCCAATAAGCTGCCTGTCATGGATTGAATTGTGTCCCCCAAAAATATCTGTCAACTTTAGTTATGCCATGATTCCTGGTATTGTGTGATTGTCCACCATTTTGTGATCTCATGTGATTTTCCCTTGTGTTGTAAATCCTACCTCTGTGATGTTAATGTGGTAGGATTAGCAGCAGTTATGTTGAGACAGGACTCATCTATAGGATTAGATTTTGTCTAAAGCCCATCTCTTTTGAGATATAAAAGAGAGAAGCTAGCAGAGAGACAGGGGAACCTCACACCACCAAGAAAGCAATGCTGGGAGCGGAGCACATAATTTGGACCCGAGGTTCCTGCATGGAGAAGCTCCTAGACCAGGGGGAGATTGATGACAAGAGCCTCCCTCCAGAGCTGACAGAGAGAGAAAGCCATCTCCTGGAGCTGGCACCCTGAATTTGGACTTCTGGCCTACTAGAATGTGAGAGAATAAACTTCTGTTTATTAAAGCCATTCACTTGTGGTATTTCTGTTATAGCAGCACTAGATGACTAAGGCACTACCCTCAGGGATCAAGAGGCCAGTCCCTGGAAGCCTATGCCTCTTTCTCCTTCTCCCAACTCCAAACACACTCTTTAGGACAAGGGTCTCCAGGTCATCTCCGCTCCCAGTCTCAACACCCAATCAAACCTAGACACCAGTCCTGCAAATGTCCATCAATACACCTGTTCTGGAATCCCACAGGACCCAAAAATCACTAGCTTTTGATTTATGAAGCACTTCAGTGTCCCCCGTCATGTCCCCTCCACCTCTGCCCTGCACAAAAAATTGCCTGCTCCTTGGAAGATAAAAGCCACTAACTGTTTCCCTCTATACTCCGATATTGATTAGGACAGTACATGGCTATTGGTGTTTCACTGACAGTCAGCTGGCTCTATTGCCTGGGGGAAAAAAAAAAGCCTCTTGCCCTGGAATCAATTCTGACTCAGAGTGGCCCTAAAGGACAGGGTATAACTGCTCCCACAGGGTTTCCAAGGAGAGGCTGGTGGATTCGAACTGCTGACCTTTTCATTAGCAGCCCACTGCATCACACGTCAGAAGAGAATAAGTCTGTTGGATCATGGAGTCAGAGGTCAGAGGTGAAGGTGGGCTGGGCAGCTAGACAAGTTGGATTTATAGTTCTGCACTTCCGATACAGAGATTCAAGAGCCAACCTGCCCACCTCCAGCCTGGCCCAGCCACTATATGCTGTGGGACAGAGAGCAATGAGGTGAGGCCATGGATTCAGATACACTCTCAGCTCGTCCCATACCCTGTGCACATGATATTATATATTCCCTTCTCACTACCCTATCTGCACCTTCCCCTCTCCTTCAGGGTGTCCCGAGAGGCTCACATCTATGGGCTGTATCACCAAAGCTCCCTTGTCCTCTGAGTTCCATTTGAGCTCACCAGGAGAGAGGCTAGCAAGAGACTGGAAAGTGGAGGGAAAGAGAGGCTGGGCTATTTATTCCCTGGCTCCCTCTCCACCCAGCTTCTACCTAAGTTCACAGCTCCTTCAGCTACAGCTGGCACCTGGTGGTAATTACTTTTTCCTTGAGCTTTATAGGCTTAGAGTGGTAATAGCACTGCCACCGTAGGTACATTCTGGTTTCCCCAAACCCTGCCTATACTTTTATAAATAGCTCCTTAATTAAACCCTCTTTAATTATTTCCTTTGAACTGGGCCAGCTTCTTCCTGCTTAGACCGTGAACTGGCCCACTCTTCAGCCTAAGAACAGTCAGGAACACTGTTCTCAGCCCTAACCTGCAGTGAGGCCTATAGAAGTCCAGTGTACAGCAGAATACATAAGGGGCCTTAGCAGGGACACACACCACTCATCTGTCAGTTTGTCTACTGTGGTGGCTTTCATGTTGCTGTGATGCTGGAAGCTATGCCACTGGCATTTCAAATACCAGCAGGGTCACCATGGCGGATAGACTTCTGTGGAACTTCTAGACTAAGACAGACTAGGAAGGACCTGGCCATCTACTTCTAAAAAAACTGGTCAGTGAAAGCCTTATGAATAGCTGTAGAACACTGTCTGATATAGTGCTGGGTGATGAGCCCCTCAGGTTGGAAGCCACTCAAAATACAACTGGGGAAAAGCTGTCTCCTCAAAGTAGAGTGGACCTTAATGATGTGAATGGAGCAAAGCTTTTGGGACCTTCATTTGCTGATGTGGCATGAATAAAAACGAGAAGAAACAGCTGCAAAATCCATTAATAATTGGAATGTGGAATGTACAAAGTATGAATCTGGGAAAATTGGAAGTCATCAAAAATGAAAAGGAATGCATAAAGATCGATGTTCTAGATATTAGTGAGCTGAAACGGACTGGTATTGGTCATTTTGAATTGGACAAGTATATGGTCTACTATGCCAGGAATGATAAAATGAAGAATGGCACTGCATTCATCAACAAAAAGAAGATGTCAAGATCTATCCTGAAGTACAATGCTGTCAGTGATAGGATAATATCCATATGCCTACAATGAAGACCAGGTAACACTACCGTTATTCAAATTTACACACCAACCATTAAGGCCAAAGATGAAGAAACTGAAGATTTCTACCAACTTTTGCAGTCTGAAATTGATCAAACATGCAATCAAAATGCACTGATAATTATTGGTGATTGAATTGTGAAAGTTGGAAACAAAGAAGGATCAGTAGTTAGAAAATATGACCTTTGTTATAGAAATGACACTGGAGACAGTGTGATAGAATTTGCAAGACCAACCACTTCTTTATTGCAAATACCTTTTTTCAACAACATAAACAGCGACTATACACATGGACCTTGCTGGATGGAATACACAGAAATCAAATCAACCGCATCTATGGAAAAAGATGATAGAGAAGCTCAGTATCATCAGTCAGAACAAGGCCAGGGACTGACTGCAGAACAGACCATCAATTGCTCATATGCAAGTTCAAGTTGAAGCTGAAGAAAATTAGAACAAGTCCACGACCTTGAGTATATCCCACCTGAATTTAGAGACCATCTCAAGAACAGATCTGATGCATTGAACAGTAATGACGGAAGGCAAGACGAGTTGTGGGATGGCATCAAGCACATCATATATGAAGAAAGCAAAAGGTCATTAAAAAGACAGGAAAGAAAGAAAAGATCAAAATGGATGTCAGAAGAAACTCTGAAACTTGCTCTTGAATATAGATTAGCTAACCCATATCTGTTGCTGTCAAGTCAACTGCAATTCATAGCAACCTTGAAGGACAGAGTAGAACTGCCCCATAAGGTTTCCAAGGAGCACCTGGTGGATTCAAACGGCCGACTTTTGGTTAGCAGCCATAGCTCTTAACCACTACACCACCATGGTCTCCAGAGTAGCTACAGTGAATGGAAAAAAGTGATGAAGTAAAAGAGCTGAACAGAAGATTTCAAAGGGCAGCTCAAGAAGACAAGGTATTATAATGACATGCGCAAAGACCTGGAGTTAGAAAACCAAAAGGGAAGAACATGCTCAGCATTTCCAAGCTGAAAGAACTAACGAAAAAATTCAGGACTCAGTTAAAATTTTGAAGAGTTCTATGGGTAAAACATTAAAGAGACAGGAAGCATCAAAAGAAGATGGAAGGAATACCCGGAGTCACTGTACTAAAACGAATTGGTTGATGTTCAGCTATTTCAGGAGGCAGCATATCATAAAGAACCTATGGTATTGAAGGAAAAAGTTCAAGCTGCACTGAAGGCATTGGTGAAAAGCAGGGCTCCAGGAATTGATGGAATACCAGTTGAGATGTTTCAACAAACAGATGCAACTCTGGAAGTGCTTATTCATCTATGCCAAGAAATTTGGAAGAAAGCTTCATGGCCAACCAACATTTGTGCCTATTCCAAAGAAAGGTGATTCAACAGAAAGTGAAAAATATAGAAGAATATCATTAATATCACACCCAAGTAAAATTTTGCTGAAGGTAATTAACAAACGACTGCAGCAGTACATCAACAGGGAACTGCCGGAAATTCAGGCCAGATTCAGAAGAGGACTTGGAATGAGAGATATCATTGCTGATGTCAGATGGATCATGGTTAATAGCAGAGAATACCAGAAAGATGTTTACCTGTGTTTTATTTACTATGCAAACACATTAGACTGTGTGGGCCATAACAAATTATGGATAACATTGTGAAGAATGGAAATCCCAGTACACTTAATCGTGCTCATAAGGAATCAGTACATAGATCAAGAGGCAGTCATTTGAACAGAACAAGGGGATACTGTATGGCGGCACTGGGGTTGGGTATGGCTTAAAATCAGGAAAGGTGTGTGTCAGGATTGTATCCTTTCACCATACTAATTCAATCTGTATGCTGAGCAAATAGTCTGAGAAGTTGGACTATATGAAGAAGAACTTGGCATCAGGACTGGAGGAAGCCTGCCATATGTAGATGACACAACCTTGCTTGCTGAAAGTGAAGAGGACCTGAAGCATTTGCTGATGAAGATCAAAGACTTCAGTATGGATTATACCTCAACATAAAGAAAACAAAAATCCTCACAACTGGACCAATAAGCAACATCATCATAAATGGAGAAAATATTGAAATTGCCAAGGATTTCATCTTACTTGGATCTATAATCAATGCCAATGGAAGCAGCAGCCACGAAATCAAACAATGTCTTGCATTGGTGAATCTGCTGCAAAAGACCTCTTTAAAGTGTCAGAAAGCAAAGATGTCACTTTGAGAACTAAGGTGCACCTCATGGTATTTTTAATCATCTCATATGCTTGGAAAAGCTGGACATTGAGGAAGGAAGACCGAAGAACTGATGCCTTTGAATTATGGTGTTGGTGAAGAATATTGAATATACTACAGACTTCCAGAAGAACGAAGAAATCTCTCTTGGAAGAAGTACAGCCAGAATGTACCTTAGAAGCCAGGATGGTGAGACTTCATCTAACGTACATTGGACATGTTACCAGGAGGGAAAAGTCCCTGGAGAAGGACATAACGCTAGGTAAAGTACAGGGTCAGCAAAAAAGAGGAAGACTCCTAAAGAGATGGATTGACACAGTGGCTACGACAATGGGCTCAAACGTAGCAACTGTCATGAGAAGAGCACAGGACCAGGCAGTGTTTCATTCCATTGGACATAGGGCCCCTACAAGTCTGAGCTGACCCGACAGCACCTAACAACAACAACAACAAAAGGGAGGACACCCAGTGAAGTCACTGAAGATATAAAGAAGACACAGTTTCTGCCCCAAGGAAGAATCCAGTGGGAGTCAGACACGCATAGAAATAGAGGCAGTAAGGTAGAGGTGCTGAGAACAGTCCTGTCAGGGCACGGGGGCATTCTCCATCTCTGTCTGAGAACTGAGGACCCGGATGGGGTATCTTTTATTCAAACCATCATTATGCTCAGAGATAAGTGTTCTCTGTTGGGGAGTGTTTGGATTGGGCCTCTCTGGAAGTTGGGGAATGACTTATATGAGCCCCTTACAGGGCTGTAACCACAGGAGTCCCCACCCTAACTGGCCAAATTTCACCAAAGCACTTGCCCTTGGTTTTCTTTCCTTTAAACCATAGGTATGATAATCAGTGGTCTCTTCATTTCTCCACAGGCCACTGACTTGGAGGAAGGAGAGGAGAGCAGAGTCCTAACCAACAGCCCACTGCTCCCTCCCAGATGGCCAACTCCCAGCTACCAGATGGGGTGGGGGTTGGGTGTTAGCTCAAGAGCTCAAAGTCACAGATTCCCTTAACAAGGGTAAGTTTCATTCTGGTGCCTCCCTCCCGGAATTTATTCTATTAAGAAAGGGGCCTGTTTAAGTGGATCTCTGCAGCTCAGAGAGGAATTTACAGGATTAATCTTTAATACTTGCCGGCATCAGTAATTTGGTTATTAAAAAAGGAAATAATAAAATAACAAGCCGATCCCATACCATTACGTGAGGTTCCCTCCTCCTAAACACAAAAGCTCCTTTGTACACATACTTGCACACACATGTGCACACACTTACACCAGCTATCCCAGAAAAGTCTATGGTGGCAGCAATAAGCACCAGGGCTCTTGATCTCAAGGTGAGGCCAGGGGGGAGAGGGTGCTTATTTAGGCTCCAAAGACAGCTATTCATAACAGATGGGCGAAACTAAATGAAGCAGTTCTAGAGCCAGAATATAGACACTGGGGCTGGGGAAGGGGGGGCGGGGAGCTCCCAATGCTGCTAGCAATGAATATTTAATAAGTTAAAGCGACCCAAAATGATTAAAAAAATTGAATTTAATTGAATGTTGCCATGTAAATCTTGCATTTGAATATAATCAGATTATAGATCACACACCCAAGACTTCAAAACCTCTAGTGTGTCATCAAGAGAACTCACTTCCGGCAGAACAGGTTATAGAAAGGTCATTCCCACATTCACCAAACATTTATTATGATCCTACCATGTGCCAAGCATTGTGTTAAACACTGGGATATGTAGATGAGCTAAAGACAGCTTCTGCCCTCAAGATATTCACACGCTAGAGAGAGAAACAGACATGTAAACAGGCAGCGGCAATATGAGGGGATAACCCAGGTAAAAAGCAAAGTGCTATGAAAAGACAGAGTAGGAAACAGCACCTCTGCCCAGGGGCAACAAAGAGGGCTTAACAGATGAGGTGACAACTAACCTGGGTCTTAAGAAGAGGAGCTTACCAGATTGAAAAGGGATAAAAGGCATTCTAGGTAGATGGAACAATATACGCAAAGGTGGAGAGGTGCGAATAAGCATGGTTTATTCAACGAGCAACAAATAATTCCACGGGGTTGAAGCATGGAGTGTTTGGAGTAGTGATGAGAGCTAAGGCTAGAAAGGTGAGTTGGGGCCCAGATCATGAAGGACTTTGAGTGCCAGGCAATAAGATTTAGATTTTATCAAATAGGAAGTGCCAAGTCAAGAAGGCTGTTAAGCAGGCCCGTGATAAGTCAGAGTTGTGTTTTAGAAAGATAAATGAGGAGATCGAAGTCTGCTACTCCAAAGATAATAGGATCCCGGAGGCAGTGAGGACTGAGGATGCCTCAGGAAGCAAGAAAACAGGAAACTGTAACCTATACTCAGGGGAAAAAGAAAAAAAAAAAAAGTCAATAGAAACCAACTCTGAGAAGGCCCAGACATTGGATTCAGTGGGCAAAGACTTTAACACAACTATTATAAATACATTTAAAGAATTAAAGGAAGCCATGTTTAAAAATTAAAGAAATCTATGGCAATGACTCGACACATAGGGAATCTCAATAAAGAAACAGAAACTATAAAAAAGAACCAAATGGAAATCCTAGAGTTGCAAAGCACAGGAACAGAAACGAGAAGCTCACTAGATGGGTTCGGGAGCAGATGTGAGGTGTCAGAAGAAGGGATCTGTGGACTGGGAGACAGATCGAAAGAATTTATCCAGTCTGAGGAATGAAGAGAAAAATTGTTCAAGAGAAGTGAAGAGAGCCTCAGAGAGCTGTAGGACAACTTTACTTGTTCCAACATACCTATAAAAAGAGGCCCAGAGGAAGGGGAGAGAGAGAACATAGCAGAAAAAATATTTGAAGAATCAAGAGAGCCTCCAACTTTGAAGTCTTCCTCATCACTTTGTTTTGGATTTTGAGGGATGGGGTGAGGAAGGCAGTCACCTATGGAAAGCCAGAGACTGCTGGGGGTGTTTACCTACTCAGGAAAGAGAAACCGTACCCACTGTGTGCTGGGACCATGCTAGCACTTTCCAAAAGTCGTTGCATTGGCCCTCCCAACAATCTGTAGGTGGTTTTATAGCCACATTCTCAAGATGCAGAAAAGGTTTAGAGAGGTAAGGAAATTCCAAAGCTGGCAAGGGGCCCAGCTGGGGCTGGAACCCAAATCTCCCCTCTTCTTCTTGCCTTTCCCACTACACCCTGCTGCTTCTCAGTCCACACTCTCATGCCCCTCTAGAGTCAGCAGTGGGGTCTCCTCAGGATTCTGGGTTGGGGAAGGACAAATGTACTCCAGGCAGAGAGCAGTACTGAGTGAGAGTCTGGGGCTCAAAGAGGATCAGACTAGAAAACAGAAGGAGAACATGGAGGTGTCTAGGAACCTACAGGACCCTTTCCTATTTCCTCAGAGAGGAGGGTCTCTAGTAAAAATGGGCTGTTCCACTCTTCGCAGGCGGCCTCCTTGGCCATACCTTCCTCCTGGGGGCTGACTCACCAGACTAATACCAGGTGCTAGACAGAAGCTGATTCCAGGTGGCCTCAGGATTCCTAAGGGCTTCAGCTAAGCCCATACAACCCCTCCAGTCCAGTCCAGCATCCCCTTGCAATGTCCGACAGAAGTCAGGCTGGGCCTTGCCATTAGCGGGTGAGCATCACTCTCTGAATCCTTACTCTCAGCTCACAGATCCCTTTTGTACCCATGTATCCATCCATCCTCAGAATGCTCCTGGAAAGCAGATACCAGAAGAGAACTCTGAGGCCGGGCCGGTTAAGCAGTTTGCCTGCAGTCACGCAGCGGGTGAGCCTGGATTTGCACCCTACTGCAGCCGACTCCGAAGCCTGAGCACGGCTCTCTATCTCTCTGGCACAACTTGCTCCAAACACGTACCCCAAATTCCTCTCCTGAGGGGACTGGGACCAGCAGGTGCTCCATACCTGAAGCCCCAAGCTGAAAACTGGGATGATGTCTCCATCAAAACAGGCCTCCGGCTCCCAGGTCTCAGCTGAGTGCCCTCTCCCATCCTGCACCCACAGTCCAGAATACAGTTGAGGCCAGAACCAGAGAAAAGAGATTGAACAGCCATTAGTACTAGTGAGATTCAGGTCCCAAATATACCATTCAAGTCAGCCCCACCAACAGCCAGGTCTGGCCAAGTCCTTGACCCCTCCTCAGGACTCCCCTCCCCTGGTGAACAAGGGCTGTGGAGGGCACAGCCCTTGTACTACGTGAGGGCACAAACTTTGCAACTCCTTCATCTGGTAGTCCCAGAGTCTAGCACATGACCAGTTGTACATGGGGTCTCCATGAGTCAGGGCTGACCCAATGGCAGCCAACAGCAACACAACAAATATAGTAAAAGTGCCAGGAGAAGAGAGGGCTGGGACAGGCAAGTAAGGGAGTGGGGGCGCGGAGGGGGGAGGAAGGGCCCCTGAGGCCTGACATCATTGGGAATGACTTGAAGACCAGTAAGGCCAGATGGGTTAGGAGGCTGGAACGGCCTTCGAGGCGGAGGGCAGTGGGCGCACGCTTGAGGTCAGGGAATGGTATGAGCAAAGGCTGGGTGGTGGCACCTGATGCTGGAGGAAGGGGTGATGGGCCCCCAGATCAAGGGCAGGGTCCTGTAGGGTTTAATGCACTGGTGCTGGGAAGGCAGCAGCAAGTCCTCAGGCCCCGTCTGTCACCTGCACGCTCCAAATTAAATAACTGCAACTCCTCTTTTATTTCCTCTCTGACAGCAACTTATTGCGAAGGCAGTCGCTTCTGACATTCTAATATTCAGAGTCACATCCTGTGGGATAAACACTAGGCTGTTGTCTGAGTCAATGATTTGTAGCAAGATAGGAGGGGCCCAGGAGGGGCAGGGAGGGGCCTAGGGCTGCTGGAAGCAAAGGGAGAGAAGGGAAAGGGCGACCAGCCTGTAATGGATTCAATTGTGGGCCCCTGCAAAAGATATGAAGTCCTAATCTCTGTGCCTGTGGCTGTGACCTTGTTTGGAAATAGGGTTTTTTTTTGTTGTTGTTGTTGTTATCAGTTAATGGGGTCACACCAGAGTGGAAGGCTCAAAAAAAAAAAAAAAAAAAAAAACCCATTGCCGTTGATTCCAACTCATAGCAACCCTATAGAACAGAGTAGAACTGCCCCATAAAGTTTCCAAGGAGTGCCTACTGGATTCAAACTGCCGACCTTTTGGTTAGCAGCTGTAGCTCTTAACCACGAAACCACCTGTGTGAATCCTAATCCTAACCCCTTTGTAGTTGTGTCTTATAAAAGCAGAGGACAGTCATGGAAATAGAGCCACACATGCAGGAAGATACTATGTATGGGTCTGTCTCCAAGCCAAAGAATGCCAGGAAACGCCAGGGCTACCAGAAGCCAAAAAAGACAAGGCAGGGTCTTCCCCTAGAGTGGACAGAGAGAGACTAGCCCTGCTGGCACCCTGAATTCAGACTTCCAGCCTCCAGAACTGGGAGACAATAAATTTCTGTCCACTGTATGGTGGCTTTGAACGACGGCACTGGGTGGGTGGGTATGGTATTTTGTTTTGGCAGCCATGGGAGCCTGAGACACAACCCCAGTGCCTGGCACATAAGCCTCGCAGTGGTTGTGAAAACACTACATCAAGCAGGATGACTCTCTGCTACAAGAGAAGTGCCAGCAGGGTGCTGTGGCAAAGTCAGGGAGCACTTTCTCCTAAGTCATGCAGTCCTGGGTAACTTAGGAGCTTCCTGAAGTCCATCCATGCATCCTTTCCCCGGCCTTGGACACACATGGCACCCCTCCAGGCAACTCAGGGTGTAATGGGACACTTTGGGGAGTTTCTGTACACATCAGTCAAGCCCCAGACAGCAAAGCATGCACAGGATAGAAGCAAATGTGGAATTTGACCACTAATGCAGGTGAGCCTCTTTCAGGGGCATGTGTTCTGATGGGAGTCTTAAGCTGGAGTCTAAACCAGAAGGTTCTATTTAGGAGGCTAACAGTCAACAAGGTCCACCTGGAAATCAGGGTGGATGGGAGGGGGCTGTTGCTGCCCACCTGTGGCTAGACTTGGACAGCAGGGCAGGGCAGGGAGATACTGGCTTATTTAAAGGACCAGCAACACAGAAAGCACAAGGGACAGGCTGGGTAAGAGGGAGTGAATTGGAAGGAGAGGGGAGGGAAGAGAGAGAGATGGTGCTCTCCCGGAGTGGGGAAGGGGGCTCGTGGGATTGTGTGAATGGAACAGAGATTTGGGTCAGGCCTTCCCAATTAGCCTTGAAAGGGAAAAACTCTCCATAGACCCGAAAGGAAGAACAAAAAAGAAGAGAGAATCTACAAGAATACCCTGAAGGGTTGCTGATGACTGCTCTGGCCTTTCAAATGCAAGGAGTATGGTAATCTAATAAACATGGCAACAAAGCATTTGTCACCAAGCTAATTTTATTAGAACAGATCTCAAGTGGTTAATTTCCTTTTACTAACGAGCAAATTAGTTGAATCTCTGATCTGCTTTTAGGGCACTTATACTAATAAAACATGAACGACAGTGAAATTTGTTGTGAGATGGGGTGACAAGTGCATTCTGGTTGAAGGGAATCTCCAGGCATGGTAGATTGTTCTAACGCGGCTTTGCCCAGAGGTACCTTTGGTCAGCACGGAATATCAGAGCCAAGGCAAGGAGCCCAGGGCCAGGGGACCAGCCAGGAGGAGCTGTGGAGGCGCAGGGCCTGGCTGACAGCAGGGTGAGGGTGATGCTTCTGGCACAGCTCTTGAGTTTGAGGCAGGATGGCCTCAGACATTCAATAAAACTTCCTCGAGTGGAGCCCCTGATGTTGAGGTGCCCCCTTCCCCCCTCTCCCATTTTCCTCCACCTTTCAACCCGTGTGTGTTGTGTGTGTAGAGAAGTGCTTCCCAAGACATCCCCAGCCGTCTGGTGATCCAGACTGACAGGGCACCAAATCTGAAATGCTTTTGGCTAAAACATCTTTCCCAGAGCCAGAGTTGGGACTGCCTGAGCCCAGTCCTTTAAGTCAATTATGCAGGTGCCCAGGGCAGCAGGAAGGGTAACACCCAGCTTTTTTCCTTGGCAAAGGGGCTTTGGCTGGGCTTTGATTTTGGCCAATATTTACTGCACACAGCTAGGGCAGGCCTGAGGGAGTATTGCAGAGAGGTGTACAGAAAGGCCAATCAGAGCCCAGGATGCTGCCCCTGCCTGAAGGATGGGTGACAAGGTGGGTATGGGCCCACCTCTCTGAGTTGAGAGATGCTGGGAGGAGTCCTGTCTTAGTTATCTAGCGCTGCTATAACAGAAATACCACAGGTGGATGGCTTTAACAAAGAGAAATGTCTTTCTTCGCAGTAAGGTAGGTTGAAAGTCCAAATTCAGGGTGTCAGCTCCAAGGAAGGGCTTTCTCTCTGTCGGCCTTCTCATCAGTCCTACCCTGGCCAAGGACTGCATTGTGCCCCCTGACCCCCCATCCAAAGTTATGTGGAAATCCTAACTCCTATACCTGTACCTGTAAATGTTACCTTGAAGACTAAGGTGCGCCTGACCCAAGCCATGGTGTTTTCAATCGCCTCATTTGCATGCGAAAACTGGATGATGAATAAGGAAGGCTGAAGAAGAATTAACACCTTTGAATCGTGGTGTTGGCAAAGAATATTGAATATACCATGGACTACCAAAAGAAAGAACAAATCTGTCTTGGAAGAAGTACAGTCAGAATGGTCCTTAGAAGCAAGGATGGGAAGACTACATCTCACACCCTTTGGAAGTGCTATAAGGAGGGATCAGTCCCTGGAAGACACCATGCTTGGTAAAGTAGAGGGTCAGCAAAAAAGAAGACCCTTAATGAGATGGATTAACACAGTGGCTGCAACGACGGGCTCAAGCACAACAATGATTTTGAGGATGGTGCAGGATCAGGCAGTGTTTCGATCTGTTGTACATGGGGTCGCTATGAGTCAGAACCAACTTGACAGCACCAAACAACAACAACATACCTATAAATAGGACCCTGTTTAGAAATAGGGGTTTTCTTTTGTTATGTTAGTGAGGTCATACCATAATAGAGTGGGTCCTAAACCTAATTCCTTCTGAGTGGTATCTTATAAAAAGAGGAGAATAAACACAGACACACACAGAAGGAAGTCAGATGTTATGTGAAGACGCATCTACACAGAGGCGTAGGAGGGTAAGGAGCACCCAGGAGTAATCTCTAAGTGTGCGCCCTCCCCACTCCCCCCAGCATTGTCCACAGGGGTTGGGGGCATGATTCTCTGGCCAGACTTGTCTGGCGTCCCCTTGGACTTCTTGCACCTGGGGGGCAAATGCCCCCCTCTGGCCCCCTTCCTTACGCCTCTGTATCTACAAGCACCCTAAGGATACCAAGAAATGCCCAGGGCTGCACAAGCTAAACAAGACAAGGATTTTCCTCTAGCAGCTGATGGAGAAAGGGCCTAGCCCTGCCAACGCCCTGAAGTTGGACTCCTAGCTTCCAACGAGGGCACTGGGTTTTTTTGTTTTTTTTTTTTTTAGCTTCCGAAAGTGTGAGACAATAAATTCCTGTTGTTTAAAGCCAACCCCTTGTAGTATTTTATTACAACAGCACTAGGTAACTGAGACAGAGCCTCTGAAGTAAGATCAGAGAGAAGGGCTAAGAGGTGGTAGGGGAGAAACCAGGAGAGCACAGGCTATCCCGCACTCCCCTCACTGAACCTGACTTTGCAAAGAAGGGGAAGAGGATTCCTTGGAAGGGGTCCAGGACCAGGCATGCTCTAGTAGTTGTTTTATGCCAAGTAGGGCTGGAAAGGGCTGGGGTCTGGGGCAGTGGAATGAATGCCCCTAAGAAGCTGCCCCAGTAGGCAGCCTGACAGAAGGCCCTTAAGATGCCCAACAGAAGGATGAGAACTTCCACAAGTTGCATTTTGACATAGAAAGGGACTGGGGTTCAAATTTCAGCTTGGCCACATAAATTTGAATCCCAGCTCACCCACTTGTTAGCTGTGTGATTTGGGCCAAGTTACTCAGCCTCTCTGTACCTCAGTTTCTTCCTCTTCAAAGGAGGAGATACTAGTACTTAGATTTCTGAACTTTTGTGTGGACTCAGTGGTGGAGGGCACCTGGCACACAGCCAGCACTCAACAAAAGTTGGTTTCCCTTGTTTCTGCAGGCTGAGTTTTAGGAGGTGCCCCCTGATAGGTCATGCAGATAGTGGGAGGATGGGTTGAGCTGATAGAGAAAACAAGGGGCTCCCGGGCCATATGCTTAACTGGACTGCCTAATGAAAAGGGCAGCCTCAAGAGAAGACAGCGCCTTGTCAACAGAAGCATCCAAGTATGCAGTAGAGATGCCACTGAGGACACTCCATCCCCTCTGGGGGTTACCCTGCAAGTTGCCTGTCTTCGTTACCTAGTGCTACTGTAACAAAAATACCACAAGAGGGTGGCATTAAAGAACAGAAATTTATTTTCTCACCGTTCAGGAGGCAGCTAGAAGTCCAAATTCAGAGTGTGGCTCTAAAGGGAGGTCCTTCTTTATTTCTTTCAGGTTCTAGGACCTGTTGCCATCCTTGGCATTTCTGGGCTTGTAGATTCATCTGCCTTCCTCATCACATTGTCTGTCTTCTGCCTGTGTGTGTGCGTGTGTGTGTGTGTGTGTGTGTGTTTGTCTATTCTGCTCTTTTTATATAACACCACTCAAAAGTGATTAGGTTTAGGACCCACCATTTCCCCTATTTCCACACAAGGTCACGTTCATAGGTACAGGAGTTAGGACTTCAGCATAACTTTTGGGGGGACACAGTTCAATCCAAAACATTGCCCTTGTCCGGCAGTCATATGTACCACAACACCCTCCTGGCTGATCCTGCCCTTCTCAAAATGCCCCCAAGTCAGTCTCCTTACCTACAGGCCTGGTCTTAAGAAGGGCTCCCCAGATCTAGCCTAAACTCAGCTCCACAAACTACTTCGGCAAAGTCCACAAGGAGCTTTTCTTAGTTGGGGCTCTGAAGTGCAGGTACAATAGGGAGAGCAGTTAGGTATGTGAAAGGCAAAAAATTTGAAAGACAGTCCATACGTGAGCTCTCACAGTCACTTGCCTCTGTGGGAATCAGAGTTCTGACCTGCCGTAGAAGCCACAGCCACAGATCTCACCAGGTCTCTTGGCATCTCTCCACTAGCCAGGTCCACCCCCCAGCCTGCCCATGCCCCTCCCCCCACCCTCATAGTCCCCAGGGCCACCTCTCTGAAGTGCTCTGGCCTCATTCATTATTCAGCCATTTCCTCAGTTCAGAGGCACAGGGGCCAGAGGGTTGGCAGTCTGTGTGCTCTTTCATCTCCCAGGTTGCACAAGGAATGCAGAAACACTGGGTTGGTGTCCAGGATGCAAATGGCAGGCTTTCAGCCCAGGTCTGGAGAGTTCTCATGCTTGAAGTTCAGGGCCTACTCCTCACAGGGCTACCTCAACAGAATTACCTGATGGGCAGGGCACAGCCCTCCTTGGCTTTTACCCCAACCCTGAGGAGCTGTGACAGGACCCACCAGTTCCCCTTCCCTGCTTTTAAGTGGTGGGGCTAGGATTCGATCGTAGTGTGTCTAAGTCCAAGTGCCAGCTCTTTACAAGTGTCAAGACTTGACTATTATGTAAATAGCATGTGAGTCACCTGAGAACATTTCGGCTGAAAGCAGCATAAAAGCTTTGGCAAACCCCTGGGCGGAGGTAGAAAGATCCCTCCTGAAGTGGTGCCAAGATACATGCCATACCTAAAGCCAACACCAAAACCCAATTCCAGTGGTCATTCCCTGACCCTTGCTTAGGTGAGCTGCACGGGGGGCAGTTTGAGAGGGCAGAAGCCTTTCTTAGACAGCATCACGCATGGAAATAGGGCCTCGATGTTGCTCTTGTCCTCCCCTCTCAGGCTGCAAGTCCCTCTTTAGTCACTCAAGTTCCCCTCCCAAGATGCACTTACCAGTAACTTAGCCTTCACCAGTCACCTGGATAAATGCAGAGAGTGAAAGAAGAGGGAAATATACAGGGTCAAAGTGCCTGGTTCAAAATACTTTTTACTCCTTTGCCTCTCCTGGATCCATCTCCCCAAAGCTTTGACACACTGCAGGATTAAAACTGGAGTCCCCACAACTCATCAGACATGGAAGGGACTGAACAATGGGTTGGAGAGAGATGCTGATGAAGAGTGAGCTATTTGTATCAGGTGGACGCTTGAGACTGTGTTGGCATCTCCTGTCTGGAGGGGGGATGGGAGGGTAGAGAGGGTTGGAAGCTGGCAAAATTGTCACGAAAGGAGAGACTGGAAGGGCTGACTCATTAGGGGGAGAGAAAGTGGGAGTATGGAGTAAGGTGTATATAAACTTATATGTGACAGACTGACTTGATTTGTAAATGTTCACTTGAAGCTCAATAAAAATTAAAAAAAACTGGAGTCTCCAATATACATCTGCAGCCACCCCAAGTCTAAAGTTGGATTCCTGGACCAGGCCAAAGCAAGTAGAGTCTGCCAAGCCTTCCAACTGGCAGGTGAGTATTAACAACAGGGCTCCCCCATTGCCTCAGAGGGAGGACAGCAGGTGGAGGAAGATCTCGCGGGAGATGGGCACCCATAGGGGATAGTTCCCACCTCCCCTGCCCACTGCCTATAACTACAATATCAGCCAGGACCACGGCACTGAATTGAGCCTTGGTCTTCGCCTCCACAAAGTCCCGTTAAAGAAATCTCCTGGTAAGGCCACCAAAGGCAGAGTGGGATGGGAAGTAGGATTCCAGGGACAGCTGCCTCCTTCCATGGGTTCCAAAGTATAAGTTTCCCCATAGAAATCTGGGGACTCCCTGCTGGGCACCCAGGAAGCCTGGGACCAGGTAAAGGAGACCAGACAAGATCTCAAAAGCATAACTTTTTCATTGACTCCTACAATACAACCTCTTTCTCAAAACCTGACTCAAAGCCTGTATTCCTTCCCTGAGCCCTCTGCTGTGGTTCCCACAGAAGGGACCAGCCTTAAACGTAAAGGATAAGATGAGTATTCTGGATTCTGACTGGCCAAAAAAATGAGGCCAGCCTCCCTAAGACCTCATGGAGGTCCTAGCCTGGAGGGCCTAGAGATCTAGAGCCTTCCGAGCATTAGGGGCTGGAGACCCTCACCTGGGCCTTCCCAAGGACCCCAGGAATCCAGAGTTCAATATTACGCCTTATCCAGAGGCAATATGATTATCTCAGCTCAGTCTGGCCCCGATTCCTGCCTTCAGGGTCTAGTCATTTACCTCTCATTCACACTGTTCCTTGCCAGAGACCCTCTCTCTTTCTCCCCATTCCCCTTCTCCTACTCAAATCTCCCTGTCTTCAAGAATCTGCTCAAGATCCTCCTGGTCCAAGAAGCCTTTTCCCTTCTGCTCCAGCCCCTCTTGATATATGCCTTCCCATCATCCCAAAATACATATTTTGGTCATTAACCATACACAATTGGTGGTTGTTGTTGTATCCCGTCTAGTGGATTCTGAACTGCCCCATAGGGTTTGTGAGGAGTGGCTGGTGGCTTCTAACTGCTGACCTTTTGGTTAGCAGCCTGAGCTCTTAACCACTTCGCCACCAGGGCTCCATATCAAATACACAATTTGATAGCTCATTAAACACCTTCCTATACCTATCTTCCATTTGTTCATACATAAGCTAGGCTTACAGGTGAGAGCCATGCCTTTCCCTTTTCTCAGATTCCCCAGTGGACCCCTGCATTCCTCTGCGGGCCACTCTCTAGCTCAGGTCCTCACCGTCTCTGCCTAGACCACTGCAATCATCTGGTCGTTGCTCAAATACACCCCGTGCAGCTCTGCTAGATTAATCTTCGTAAAGCAACACCCGATCATGCCCTCCCCAGCTCAAAAATCTGAGACTACCCACTGACATTTCAGTCAAGCCCAAACTCCCCTGGTTAGCATTCAAGATTCTCCCCACTTGGCTAAACGTCTGCTCAGTGTTCCTCTAACTTCCCGCTTCCACATCCACCCATACTTCAATTCCTATTTATTCTCCAAGGTCCAGATCAGACGCCCACTGTCTCCACTCAGGTCCATACCAAGAGGAAGCCTCTCCCACCTCTGCACTCACACAGAATTTGGTACCTCCCTTGAGGTGTTCAACCATGGTTTGTGTCTTACCACAGTGCCTTCCTGTACAGTTTTGCATCATCTTCTGCAAGTGAAAACAACTGGGGACAAGGACCACCATGCAGCTCCACAGCCCAGTAAAAGGAGGTCACCAAGTCTTTCCTGCTTTCTCACATTTCCAACTCTTTTCTTAAAGAGGGTCAAAGAGTCTAGATAAGAATTTACCCACTCACTGTGAAAAGCATGCTACCATCAAATGCAGGATAAATGGCCACTTGGTTGTGGTCACTGGGAAGGGGAGTGCCTCTCAGTTGCTGGTTCCAAAACCCAACCCAGCTAAGGACCTCAAAGTAGGTAAGCAATGAGCCACGAGGGAAGATACCCATCCACCCTTCCAGGCCCTCTAGGATTCTTGTTCATAGGACTCCAGATACACAGGGGTGATGTGGGATTCAGGGGTCTGTCTGTCAGCATTCTTTGGACTCTAAAGCTGAGGAGGTGCAGGAAGAAGGGGTACAGGAGGAAGGGGTACAGAAGGAGGGAGGACAGGAGGAGGGGGTAGAAGAGAGGAGTGGAGGACAAGGGGGTACAGAGGCTACTCCAGCACCCTGTGGCTACTCAGGACCGTAGATTCTAAATGAGGGTCTTCCAAGCCTGGGAGGCTAACGTATGGTCAAGTGTATGGCAGGATCCGTAAGGCCTTTCTAACCCTCCACCCTTCTCCTGCCAAGCCCCAGCCACCTCTTCCTACAATTTCTGCCTATAATAATCCTTGTCTCCCCCACCCTACACAAACACACACACACACACACTCACACATGTACACACAAATGCACACATAAATACATGCACGCATGGATATATATACATGTGCACATAAGTACATGCATACACCCCGATAACCAGGTCTGGACAGCCCACCCAGCCTGCAATGAGCTAAATGAAGATGGTAGGAGCATAAAGACAACCTGTAACAGTCAAGAACACTGGGCCCTGGGCCAGGGGCCAGGAGCCAAAAGCCTGGGCAAGGCGGAGCCACTTCTCCAAAGCTCGGTTTCCTCATCTAGGTTGTATACAATAAGATAACTACCATTCATTGATCACAGACACCCAGCAAAACCCTCTGCAGGTGTCGTCTCACTTAAAAATAAGGGAATGAGCACTGCCCTGGGCACCTGGAAGTCTGAGATGTAGTCACCACCAACAGCACATTCTCATCCCCAATTCTCACCTGCAAAATGAGGAGGCTTGACCTTGGTCAATTTCCCACCCTCTCATCTGTGTTTCTCTGACTGTCTGAAGGCCCAGTCTGCCTCCAGGGGTTCTGAATGGTCTGAGGGACATAACAGGACCTTGGGAGCCGAGGTGGGAGGAGGGAGAAGAGACTGGCCTGGGCTCCACCTCCATGGACTTGGCAGAGCCCTGGCTGGCTGAGCCGGTCTTCCTCCAGGGGCCTGGGGCCACCTGCAGTGTCTCTCTGACCATAGCAGGCTTGTAGCTGTCTCAGTTTGGGTTGGAAATAGTGGGCTTTTTGTAGTTTTGATTTTAAGACCTTCAGGCCCCTCCCTCTGCTCTTCTCCTTATTAAAGTTTCCCTTGCCCAGCTTATGTAATATCCAGAAATCAATTGCTTATTTTCCTGTCAGTTTAGAAATGAAAGTGGGACTTAGAGGGGGAGCTTGCCTGCCAGGAGGCAGCCCCAGGCTGAGCCGGCGGCACTGGGAGGGAGAAAGCCCGGCAGCTGGTTTCTAAGCTTGGTTGTAAAGGAGCTGAGTGTTTGGGCTCTCCGAGGGCCTCAGGGTTAGAAAAGGGCCCCCGGAACTGGGCTCAGGTGACGAGGCTACCCTCTCCCTTCCTCTGCTCTCTCTCATCCCCAAACAGGGCTTGGAATAAGCCCTCTTGGGGCCACAGCTCAACCAGTAGAAGGGGACTAGATCAGCCAATTCCAGCAATTGTTGTTGTTGGTTGCCATTGAATTGATTCTGACTCTTAGCGGCCCCATGTGTTACAAATTAGAACTGCCTCATAGGGTATTCTTGGCTGTAATCTTTACAGAAGCAGATCGCCAGGTCTTTCTCCCACAGAGCAGCTAGGTAGATTTGAATTGCCAACCTTTCAGTTATCAGTTAGCAGCTGAGTGCTCAAATTCTCCTGCTGGCTGCTCCTGCACTCCTGGAGCCAACTCCCCATGGGGCGTGGGTTCCAAGAAGGCTTATGGCTAGGCGTGGTGAGAACTAGAGATACAAGAGGAGGGATCTCCAGAAAATTCTGAGGAGAAGCAAATTGAAAAGCTGTGGGTCCCTGGTGACGTAGGGGTTAAGAGTTCTGCTGCTAACCAAAAAGTCAGCAGTTCAAATCTACCAGGCGCTCCTTGGAAACCCTGTGGGGCAGTTCTGCTCTGACCCATCGGGTCGCTATGAGTCAGAATCAACTTGATAGCAATGGGCTTGGGCTTGGGTCCCAGTGACAGAGGCACCAACCTGCTGATTGACCTCAAGCAAATCCCTTGCACTGTCTGGGTCTCAGTATGGTTCCCCGTGAAATGAAACATTCTCACTTTAGCCCATCTCACATCTCACTGCCTCACTCTTGTCTTAAAACAGAAAGGATGAGAGGGAAGCTAAATTTGATCTCTCTCCTGTTTCTTGTACAAGGAAGAAGCTGTCCCGCTGTCCCTGGCTCATTGGCAGAGCCCTGATGGCTTCATCCATTCTCCTCTCCCAAGAAAGTACCCAGAGTGTTTCCTCTCAGCCAGGGCCCTGCTCCGCAGGACAAAGAGCCCATGTGTCAGCAGTAGCAGCCACCTCCACTGCCCCAACGCTGGAGTGTCTCACCTTCCCCTCCTCACCTTCCCCTCCGCTCATCTCTCCTTCTGCTCTCTTAACTTGTCCATACATCACTGGGAATGCAATACCCTTTAAAAATACAAAAAATTTTAAAAAGCCATTTTGCTCTGAACTAACAGAGACAGGCCTCATTGTTTCCAATATCACCAAGCAATTTCTAAGCTAGGGGAGTGTTGAATTGAAGCAGGAAGTTGGGCAATTGGGCAGGGTCAGCTGACATGGTAGGGAGTGGGGGGTTAAGAGCTCCAGGGAGGGAGGAGGGACTCAGAATTAGGAAAGAAGGAGGTTGGGTTATCTGGAAGTGACACCCTATATTTTATCTCTGTGTTCCCTGCCGTACTACTCTTGACTTTGGGTTCACCTGGAATGTAGTTTCTTTACCAAGTGACAAAATCTCCTTTAAATAAAACTGACCTGTTCTAATAGAAACCCTGGCAGCTCAGTGGTTAAGAGCTAAGGCTGCTAACCAAAAGGCTGGTAGTTAGAATCCACCAGGCACTCCTTGGAAACTCTATGGGGCAGTTCTACTCTGTCCTGTAGGGTTGCTATGAGTCAGAATTCACTCAACAGCAGTGGGTTTGATCTGTCCTAATATCTCTGACCTCTTTGCTGCACGTTTTTACAGCAGAAATTCCAGCATCTCCAGAACTACAGAGTGTTGCCCAGTCTGCCAGCTCAAGGACCACCACATGTCTTTCATGGTCCCCTCCTCCACAAAGCACCCCCTAACCCAACTCTCTGAGAGAATTAATTGCCCCTTTACCTGGATACCATGACACTTGGCTCATTGTACAAATTTAGTATCTGTCATATTCATTTAGTTCATAGGCCAGGTGATAAATGCAGTATTGAGCTCTTCAAGTTAATACCCTAATATTATTATAAACTACATTTATGAGCAGGGACCATATTTATTCATCTTTATATCTCCAGTCTCAAATACTGTTCCAGATGCTTAGTGGGGACTTAATAAATGTTGAATGAACAAAATACTCTAGTATCTATACAATGCTAGATCGAATGGTTGGCTGACACCAGTTATCTAAAGGGACATCAAAAAACTCTTAAGGGGAAGAAATTTATTTCCCAGAGTCCTAGAACAGTGCTGTCCAATAGAAGTAGCTGTGAGGAAGGAAATCTTCTACTTCTGTGCTGTCCAGTATGGTGGCCACTAACTACATGAGGTTATTGAGCCACATGTAGCTAGTGGCTATCCAACTGGACAGCACAGTTCTAGAACAAGGCATCTCTGGAGAAGCAGATTGTGCCTCATAAATAAAATGAACAAGAAACCTCCTGTTAAGTTCCTGATGTAGTAATTAAGAGCATGGGCTCTGAACCCACATTGTCCTGGGTTCAAATATCTCAAGTTACTACCAAGTTACTTAACCCCTCTGTGCCTCTGTTCCTCATCTGAATAAAAAGAATAATATTCAGCACATAAGAGTCCTATGAGGTTCAAATGAGTTAATACATTAAAACAGTGCCTGATATATAGTGAGCATTCAATAAATATTAACTGTTACTATTACTGTCACATAATAGGTATTCAATAATGTTTGTTGAGTCTCAATGTGCATCTAAAGAAGAATATTTGTTAGTATTTCTTAAACACTTACCAAGTGTTAAGCACTGTGCTAAGAACCTGATAATAAGTCCTAGTACCTAATACTTGGCAAGCAATTTCTAAGCTAGAGGAGTGTCGAGTTGGAGCAGAAAGATGGGCAACTGAGCAGGAAGATGGGCAATATCTCCTTCCTCTAAGAGGGAAATACGATTATGGCTATATTAAAGGTGAGAAGCTGCGGCTAGAGAACATTGAGTTGCCCGGGATTACACAGTCGTTGGCAGGGTCCGGATTTGAACTGAGAGTCCACCTGATTCCAAAACCCTTGCTCAGTTTGTTTCCTCACTTATAAAATGAGCATTAAAATAGTATCTATATCACAAGTTTGTTGGGTAGATAAATAAGATAACACACATGGCCTATCTTAGTATGGAGCCCTGGTGGTGTAGTGGTTAAGAGCTTGGCTGCTAACCAAAAGGTCGCCGGTTTGAATTCACCAGCCGCTCCTTGGAAACCCTGTGGGGGCAGTTGGAACTGACTCAACAGCAACAGGTTTTTTGTTCGTTTGTTTGGTTTATCTTAGTGTAGAGCGATGGTTCCCAAATGGGGGCAATTTGCCCCTTCCCCCCAGAAACCAGGAATAATCAATTTCTGGAGACATTTTTCATTGTCTCAGCTGAAATACAGGGTGCTACTAATGGGGATGCTGCTAAACATCCTACAATACACAAGACAGCCCCCTACCACCAAGAAGCATCCAACCCAAAATGTCAATGCTGGCAAGGTTGAGAAACCCTGGCCTATAACTCACTGACAGTGTTTGAGAGAAAGAAAAAGGGGGAAGCCAAATCTCTAAGTTTCAGAAGGTACAGTGTGTCAGTGTCTAGAACAGCAGCACTGTAGCTGGACAGCAGGCTCAGGAGAATGATTCATTTCTTCAATTCACAGAGCGTTCCTGCTTGCCCCATGAAAGATCTATGTGCCAGGCACTGTAGAAACAGAGTCCCACTCTGATGGTTAAGGTCGTGTGTCAACTTGGCTGGGCCATAATACTCAGTGGTTTGACAGTTATGTAAATGTAATTTGGCAGTTATGTAACGATGTAGTTATCCTCCTTTTTCTGATATAATGTAATCACCTCCATAATGTGATCTGATGTGATCAATCAGTTGTAAGGGGAGTTCCCTCAGGGTTGTGGCCTGCATCCAATATATATGGATGTTCTGGGAAAGCTCACTGGTTTTTGCTCACTCCGGATCCTGCATCTGGCTCATCATCATCTGACCTCCAGTTCTTGGGGCTTGAGCCAGCGGCCTGCAATATTGCCTGCCAATCTTGGAATTTGTTGGCTTCCACAACCTGTGAGCCAGCAGTATACCATGTGACCTGCCAAACTAGGGTTCATCAGCCTGACCCGTGGACTTGGACTTGCCAGGCTCTACAACCACATGAACCATTTCCTTGAGCTAAATCTCTCTTTCTCTTTTGTATCTCTCTGTATGTGTGTTTGTGTGTGTGTATGCTTCACTAGCTTTGCTTCTCTAGAGAACCCAGCCTAAGACAGTGATGCAAGGAGCAGCCAGGAGCTGAGCTACCCAAAACTAGCAGAGTGACTGCAAAGGGAGGCTGAAATCACCCCATCCCACTTTCTCATTTTACAGGTGAGAAGCATAGAAGGCAGGAGAAGGGCCCAGAGTCACAGACAATGTGGACTGAAAGCATGGATCTCCTGAAGAGGCCAATCACCTCTCTGCAGCCTAATTTTCCTCTGTACAAAGTGTGAATCATATTGTCTAATCTCCATTAGCTAAAAGTTGCCCAATCTCAAACTAAGTTAGCATGTCAACTGAACACCACCATCAACGTCACCACCATCTACCGAGAGCGTTTGCTGTGTGTCACACACTACACTGAGGGCAAAATTTCACTTAGCCTCCAACAACCTCGTTTTACAGATGAGGTAACTGCATCCATCCCCAGGCTGCCAGACTCCAGAGCCACAGCCTTTAACCACCGTGCTGTCAGGGGCCTGGACTATGGATGAAATAAGACAGCACGCCTGTCCTCACCATGCATCTATAGCCCCTGATCCCCTACAGAAATTGAAAGGGTCTCCAAGGTCCTAGCCTGGCATCAGTAGATGCTCAGCAGATGTTTTTGAACTGGTCTGAAATGGGGAGGTTGGTTCCTTGGGCTCCACATACGAAAGCCAAAGTGACCCCCTCTTCCTGCTCTCCTGAGCTCAGCCCTGGGCTTGGCCCTCACAACCCGATTAGGACCAGGGAGAAAAGAGCAGCAGAAAATAACAGTGCAGGGCAGAAATAAATACTTGAAGACAACAATGCTCTAGAGGAGGTGAAGTTTACAGCAAGTATGCTTAGGAATCACGAGACAGGGAGAGAGAAGCAGAGAGGGCTTCGTCAAATCCAAGCACCCAGGCTGGAACTTAAAGGAAGGGAAGGCATTCTCCTGCAGACTTGGAGTGAGAAGTGCGGAAAAGGCAATCCCACCAGAGGGCCTTTCGTGAACAAACACCCAGAGGTGGGCAAGGCAGCTGTGGTGGGGAAATGAGGATTCCAATCTGGCCAGCATGGGGGACAAGAGAGGACCATCTTGTGATGCCGACAAATGAAGATGGGCTAGGCAGTGGCAGTCCAAGAAGGGACTCTGGATGTGGGGCGGGGTGGGGGATTAGTGTTAGCGATGCTTCGGAGGGGATCTGCAAGGGAATTATTTATGGTCGTAACAAGCAAGCACTCATTTAGCTTATATACCACATTATACAAACACAGCATTGAGCTCTGCAAGTTAAGGCCCTAATGCCACTCTAAATTAAATTCATCAGTGTCTTAATTAAGATCTATATTTAGATCTTAATTAAAGGGGAGAGAAAAATCCGCAATGTTGCAGAGCAGAGATTTAGAATGGAGATAAATCATCTTTCTCCCAGTACTGGGCGCATGCCCACCCACTCTCAAGACTCAGTCCCCTACCAGGCCTTGCAATCTTTCTTGCTCCCTCCCTCCCTTTCTTCCTTCCATGCTTTCTTTGTTCATTTATTCTGCATCTATTAATTGAGCACTACTATGTGCCAGACACTGAGCTTTGATTCTGGAGCACAGTAGGGAATAAAACAGAGATAGTCCCTGCTCTCATGGTGCTTACACTCCAGAGAGAAATGCCAACGGATGCATAAATGCTTCAGTTGAGACCACCTAGTCCCCCACTGCCCTCCAGTCCTATCTAAAGGGAAAATGCTAGCACCCAGACTCTGCAGGTGACGGCATCAAGGAGAGAAAGAACTGGCAGAACACTATCCTAGACCTTGAGACCTCGATGGGCAATTGACTTAGCCCAAGACCTTGGATAAGTCCTCTTGGGGCCTCATTCAACCTTCTCTAAAACAAACACATGCTGCTTCACAGCACAGTGGAGAGAGAGAAGCCCAGCCTCGACCACCAAGAGACCTATGATCAAACCTGTCTCTACCTGGATCTGTGACCTTGGGCACATCACTCTGTCTCTTAAAGTTTTTGTTCCCTCATCTGTCCAATGGAGACAATCATCTTTGCTACCTATCTTTCAAATATTGCTGGGGGATAAGACATGACGATGGCTGCAGAGGCTTTGTATGCAGTCCCATGCTGTACACATGCATGTTATTTTTGTGATGACCTCAAGGCACAGTGAAGACCACCAAAGTTATAGGAGTAGACACTTTTCAAACAATTACAAGGAAACCTAAGATGTGAAATTGAGAGATTATCTGCAAAGCAGAAACTTTGGAATTCAAATGTATTTACCTTTTGGCCAGGTCACCTTCCTGGGCAGGACACTGGGAAGAACTGTTATTCTCCCACTTAGACATCCACATGGACCACTAATGGTCTGGTTCCCTGAGTGAGACAGGAGGCTGAGAAGGGAGCTCTGAGGCCTTCATCCTATCAGCCAAAGAGAGCCTTGAAAAGTGGCCATGGTTACTCTTCCATGGTCCTCCTGTCCCCCGCCCCCATGCTGCTCAAGTCCCCAAGTGGAGTCAGCTCCAAGGCCGACTCTCAGGATGTCCCCTCCACCCTCCCACTCCCTCGGGTAGAAATGAAGACTAGTTGGCAGGAGGCTGAGGAAGGGTCTAGTGCTTCCCTTCAACCCTAAGATTCTAGGATTCCCTGGTATCTACTGGGCCACTCTTCCCTGTGGGCAGCTTATCTGAACAATGGCTTAGAAAGATCACAAAACACAGAACAGCGCAGCCACAAAGACCTTTGCAGACCAACTGTCTGAGCTCCTGGGAGGTCAACAGACTTAGGTAAACAGAAAGTCAGCAAAGAACTAGAATCCACACTGCTTGTGCCAAGGACTGTTAAGCACTGGGTAACAGCCCTCAGCACAGCTGGTGGAGGAGGAGAAGCCGGTACAAATTCAGAGGGAAGTCTTCTAGTCAGCAGGTCAGCTATGTTGATTATGAACACAAATGTAACCCTGCTGCCAATCCCCTTCTCCCAGAAAATGTTCTTGTTCTTGTTTTCAGAGCCCAACCAGCTCTCCAGGGGCTCCTGGGCCCCCGGCAGTCTGCAGTGTCGACTGGGAAAGAGTGGACCATTCAAATAACAACAGCACAGTGCAGCAGAGCCACGATGGAGCTCCCCTTGCTGGGAAAAAGAGCCAAAGGAAGCACAAGGACAGGCTTCACCAGGGCAGGAAGCCTTTGATGTCAGCGTTAGTTAGGGACAGAAAAGGAGGGAAGCATCCCCGGTGTGGGGAACGGTCTGCACAAAGGTACAGAATCAAGGAAGCAGGGCGAGTTAAGGAAACCTGAGTGATCTTTGTGTCGTTAGAAGAGGACGTAAGGGAAGCAAAGGTTGGCTGGGGTCGGCTTGGGGAAGGCCTTGAGCGCCGACAGTTCACGCCTCCATTTAGTCTCGGGAGCAGCCACCAACGCACATTCACAGACGCGCACTTTGCACAGATGCGAGGAGGAGAACTTGGCCTTCCTCACCAGTGCCCGGCCGGGGACCCCACCCCGGGCGAGCCCCTCAGCTCCCCTTCTACCTCTGAGCACAAAATCCACCCACAAGTACCACGGATCCCAGCACAGCGCCGGGGTCGGCCAGGGTCGCGGGTCTCTCGCGAGCTGGCCCCTTCGCCCAGACAGCGGCGCTGAAGCCCGCAGCCCCGGCGGCGGGGGCTGGCGGCGAGCCGGCCGGGACGGCTAACTTGGCACAATTGGCGCATCAAAGCGGTGCAGCTGTGGCTCGCGTAGCCGGCGCCGCTTTCTTCTCGCCGCTCTCTTCTCCCCGATTAATCAGCGGCTACAGCGCGGCGCTTTGATCCCCCAAATCAAACCCACCGTCTGATGGGTGACTTGATGTTATGCTAATCCGAGTTGATTGAGCTGAGATAATTACACTTCATCCAGGTTTCCTGGGAGTTCAGAATAAATATTGATGCACATCTGTCCCCCCTGCTCAGGTGTAGCCGGGAGCTTTCCGCTGGCAACAGTTTCGGGCCGCCGGGGAGCGCGCACACACAGTGCCCCCCGCAGCCCGCCTTCGCCCAGGCGCGGGGATGCGGCGAGGGAGCTTGGCTTCCCCCAGCCTCGCCGCGCTAGACCGGAGAGGCGCCCCGGGAGATGCCAGAGTGCTAGAGCTCCGCAGTTTAGGGCCGTGATTGGGCCTCGGAGCCTCCCATCAGCTGGGTGATCTTGGACATGTCACCTAACCTCTGTGATCCCCAGGCAACCCACCTCTCAAGATTGCTGTGAAGATTAGATGAGATACTTTAGAATGGCCCGCAAAGCGCCATTTGGACTCAGCTTGGCCCTCTGCCCCGCCGGGCCCTCCGCACTGACAGCCGGGTCGGCGGTACGGGGGGTGCTGGAGGAATACTCCCTAATTCTCGCGTCCTCCCTGCTACTCTCTGCTCGCACAGACTTCGTGCTCCAGACAGTAAACAAGGAATAACAAAGCTAGCGTTTCAGTGGCGCCGTTCCTCCCCGCGGGCTAATTAGGTCGTGTTTGTAAAGCACTTCGAAGACAAAACACGCCCCAAGTGTTAATTATCTTTAGCCCTGTCCCAACGTGCTCCTGAACAACGGGGGAAGCGCAGTATGCGCCTCAGAGGCCGGGCGGGGCGAGGAGACCTTGGCCGCCAAACACCCTCCTCCCTCTCTTCCTGGCTCCTGACCCCTCTCCTGGCCCCTCTGGAGGGACGCGAGGACAAGAAGGGGTGGGTGGGGGAGGGCGAGCCACAAGATTCAACAAACCGTATGCAGGTTTATCCATCACCACTCCCGGTAGGGGCGAGGGGATGTCCAGGAAGGCTTCACCGAGGAGGCAGCCCACATTCCAGAGAAGCAGAAGTCCTCCAAGGGACCGGAAGAGTGTGGTCTCCAAGTACTGACGTTGGACTGACCTAAGCAGCTCTTCTTAAATCTCGCAGGATTCACCCCAGAACCACGCCCTCTTATATCAGAGACCTTGTACCCAGTGCTCGCTTCCAGTGATGCCCCAAGCCAGGGTCACGGACTGTGGGGGCGCAGGCCTGAGCTCAGAGTGGGTTTTGGGTTTCCTAGGCTCAATTCTAACAGATCTGGGCCTTGCTCTCAGAATGGAGCTGCCCTGGAAGTCACGAAGCCAAGACTGTTAAAACTGGAAGAGACCTGATGAGTCTCTTCTCCCACCTTCATTAGGGATGATGAACAGAAATGTCTACATATACACAGCCAGTTGAAAGCAGAGATGAACCCTGGTCTCCAGACTGCTCCCCCAGGGTTCAGTGAACATACCTTGCTGCCCCTTGGAATAGCTACAGCCCTTTAGAACGCTTTCCAGTGAAAAAATAATAATGAATGGTGTGCAGAGTAGGCTACAATTTACAAAGTGCATTCAGGTGCGTTATCTCCATAGGCCCTAATGAACAACTGAGGCTCAGAGATGTTAGGGAATTTGCCCAAGGTCACACTGCTTGCTAGTTAATGGCAACACTGGGACAGGATCCCAGATATGCTGTCTCCAGGCCCTGTGAAGTACCCTCCAGCCCGCCCTCTTAGAGTGACTGAGATGTATTTTGTTGTCATTATCGTTGGGTGCCGTCAAGTTGGCGACCTTATAACAGAATGAAGTATTGCCTGATCCTACACCATCTACATGAAGGTTGATACTTTTGAGTCTGTTGCTTTGGTTATCGTGTCAGTCCATCTCATTGAGGGTTTCTCTCATTTTCCCTGACACTCTGCCAACCACGATGCCCTTTTCTAGCAACTGGTCTTTCCTGCTGACATGTCCACAGTAAGTAAAATGAAATCTCACCATCCTCGCTTCTAAGAAGCATTCTGGCTGTGTTTCTGCTAAAACTGATTTGTTTGTTCTTCTGGCAGTCCACGGTAAAAGGCATGAATTCTTGTCTACACTGTTGCTCACTGCTGCATCCTTGAAATTGGGCCTGGTGAGGCGTGGAAAACATCTGGCCCTCCCTAACCACCCTGTTAGTGTCTGTCAGTAGAGACTTAGGTGTGCTATGATGCTGAACAGGTTTCAGCAGAGCTTCCAGACTAAGACAGACTAGGAAGAAAGGCCTGGAGATCTGCTTCCAAAAATCAGCCAGTGAAAACCCTGTGGATCGCAGTCCTCAGATCTGCAACCAGTGATGGGCATGGCGCAGGACGAGGCAGCATTTTGTTCCCTTGTACATGGGGTCTCCATGAGTCAGGGGCTGGCTCCTTAGAAGCGAACAGCAACAGCAAGACAGGGGTGGGGGTGAAGTGTGAGACACTTGTCCACCAGGTGCTGTGAACCACCTGAACAGCCTGAGGGCAGAGCTCATACAGGCTGCCTCCGAGGCATTCTGCTGGGAGGAGCAGCATTTGGGTTGCAGACCCCCGAGACCTGCCATTTGTTGCTAGGTCAATGGGGGCAGGTGTGCTGTGGTCAGGAGCTTTAGGGGCTCAACAGGGCCGCCTTATCCATTAGTCCCAGTAGGCACAGAACCTCCCCATTTCCCCCATTGCCGTTGAGTCAATTCTGACTCACAGTGACCCTATAGGACAGCGGAGAACTGCCCCATAGGGTTTCCAAGGCTGTCATCTTTATAGAAGTAGGGTGACCACATCTTTCTCCTGCAAAAAGGCTGCTGGGTTCGAACCGCTAACCTTTCAGTTAGCAGCTGAGCTGCTTAACCACTGCACCACCAGGGTTCCTTGCATAGTGCCTAGGGCACACAATATTATTAGGAGCTCATGAAAACTTTCATTTCTTTTAAAATCAGATGAAAATAAATGAGCTATCAGACAGAATAAAGTGTCTTTATATATAATATTAATATAGTCACCTTTATACCAAATATAGTCATAAAACAGAATTTTTCATATTTTTTCATGGAAGAAGCAGCCCACGCAGGCAAAAGTGCCTAGGGCCCACGAAAGTTATAATGCGACTTAAGGCAGGAGAAGGAGAGAGTTGAGGAGGATGGAAGGAGGCTACTCTGGAGCCTAGGAGACTTGTCACAAGAAGCAGCCCTTCGCCTGCCTTCCCGTGGCTGCAGAGCTGTTCCTGGTCCCTCACTGTCAGCTCCTAGGGCCCTGTGGCACAGGCAGCCCCTGAACTGGCCCTAGAGTTGTCACAGTGATTATGATTGGCACTGAGCATCCCATGACCCCCCAGCAATTCTCCCCTAAAGCAAACCAGGCTCTACAGGCAGGGCTCAAAATGGATAAAAAGGATGGAAAGAGGACTGGATTCAGGAGTGCCAAAACCAGGCTTCTGTGCCCTTGAATAATAATAAACAAGTGTAAATGAGACCCAGGTGAGCACACTGATTTTATAGTCAATATTTCTGGCCCTTTGATCCTGAGCTGGGTATTCTTCATTCTTCTCCAGAAGTGGAGAGGAAGAGGAGGAGACGATAGAGAAGGACAAGTACCACTCTGACCTGGCCCATTTCCCAAGGGTTCCCTCTCCTCTGATTGCCCTACTGCTCCCCTCCCTCAGTGCTCTGCAAGGTCCCAAACTTTGTGTGGCGAACAGACCCACCTGTAGTCAAAGGCCACGTTCACTAATCCAGAAATTAAAGCCCCTGAAGAAAACAGGCTAATCAAATTATACATTCCTGAGAACCATTTATAAGCCGGTACATTCTTTAATCTTAATTAGAAATCTGAGTGGCTCCCACCGTCTCTGTAATCAACATTTAAACAGCGCTGACCCCCATGGCGCTAACCTTGAGAGCCACACACAGGTCAAGAAGAGAGCTGGGGGCTGCCTCCTTGCTGGAGAAGGGGTGTCCATGGGGCTGCGGGCAAAGTTGAAGCACTTGGCTGCCCTTTGCCACCCCATGTCTTCTCCTCCCTAGCAACACACATATAACAACCAAGCCAAACCCATTGCCGTCAAGACGTTTCCGACTTATAGCCACCCTACAGGACAGAGTACAACCACCCCATAGGGTTTCAAAGGAGCTCCTGGTAGATTCAAACTGCTGACCTTTTGGTTAGCAGCCACAGCTCTTAACCACTGTGCAACCAGGGTTTCCGACACACATATACAAAGTCGTGATCTTTCTAATCCCTCTTCCCCTCTCTCCATAAACCCAAGACCAGGTGTGGGACACTGTGTCTCTCAACTGACAATTATAATGCTTTTCTACCTGGTCCGTTCCTGTGCTGTGACCTGATAGCTTTTCTACAAAGCACATCTGACCATGTTGATTTCTGTAAAGCCTCTCCAAGGCACCTCAGAACCCTCAGGATACATAACACATATATACAGATATACACACACACATATACACACATAAAACCTGTCGCCATTGAGTCAATTCCAACTCATAGCAACCCTATGGAACAGAGTAGAACTGCCCCATAGAGCTTCCAAAGAGCAGCTGGTGGATTTGAACTGCTGACTTTTTGGTCAGCAGCTAAGCACTTAACCACTGCACCGCCAGGGCTCCTATACACACATACCCCTTGCCGTTGAGTCAATTTCGACCCATAGCGACCCTACAGGACAGAGTAGAACTGCCCCATAGGGTTTCCAAGGAGCGGCTGGTGGATTCAAACTGCTGACCTTTTGGTTTACCACCATAGCGCTTAACCACTGTGGCATCAGGGCTCCATGTAAATAAATACACGCACTCCTACAGACACACACATACATAGATTCATATATACATACACACAGACATACACATGTACATAAACACACAGATGCATGAATACACGCACACAAACATACAAATACATACGGACCTACTCAGAGCCCTCTGCCCCAGCTGCGGTAATCCGGCCCCTGCCTACCTCGCTAGCCTTGTCCCTGACAATCTTCTCTTGCTTGTGATACTGAACTACTGTCATCGCCTGCATACGTGAGCCTCTTTAATCTTCGGAGTAATAACACATATCAATGTGAATGCATTCTTCTGGCTTTAACAAACTGGTCAGCTCCTATTTTAGCCTTCGAAAGCTTGCAAAGAAAACATACGGCCACATGAAGACTTGTACGGGAAGGTTCACAGGGGCATTATTCATAGCAGCTAGAAGGTGGAAATAACCTAAATGTCCATCAGTGGATGAATGGATAGACAAAACACGGCGTCTCCTACAGTGGAACGCAACTCAGCACCGAGGAACAAACCGCTTCCGTAGCAACAAGAATGAGCCTCGGAAGCTTTACGCTAAGTAAGCGAAGTCAGACACATGAGACTATGTATTATGTGATTCCATTACATGAAATTTCCAGGAAAGGCAAAGCTATAGAGGCTGAAAGCTGACCAGTGGTGGTCTGGTGCTGAGGGTAGGACCAGTGATTGGCAACAAATGGGCAGGAGGGAACCCTTCGGGGGTGATGGCAGCGTATTAAAACTGGATTGCGGCAAGAGTTGAGGCTCAAGTCCACGCAGAGGTGCCTAGGAAGAAAGGCCTGGTGATCGAGCACTGAAAACCCTGTGGAATATGATTCTACTCTGACACACATGGGGTCACTGTGAGTCAGGGTCGTCTCACCAGCAATGGGTTGGGGTGTTTCTTAAGTAGCAATTCAGGTGAGAAGCACTGACTCCTACCTCACTGTGAGTCACGGAGCAAGGGCAGTGGGTAGGAGGGGCTGAATCCAACCCCCTCCCGGTGGCCCAGGAGGACCCACCTTCACACCACCCCACGGACAGAGAAATGGGCCTGGAGCAAGCCAGTCAGCTCTCAGTGAGTCTCGTTATCCCCACGCCCCGTTGGGCAGTCAGCATCCCCGTTAGCTGTGCAGCTTTGCTAAGGTAGCTGGCGTCCTCATCACCGCTGCTGTACGGCAGCAGCCCATCCCCTGCCAGGAAGAGGGGAAACACCAAGTTCCCACGTGAGGTGCTGCTGAGGAAGGAAATCGTCCCTCCCCAGCTTCACCCCCTCGCCCATACTCCCTCTTCTAGACTCTTCCTACAAATACACCAGAGCCTCCCATCACACCTGCTTCTCCTGGAACTACTGAGGTCAGGTCTTCTCTCTCTTTCACTTCCCCACCTCAAAGAGGGGTAGGCCCTGGCTGTTTACCACCTGTTCACCTCTTAACCTCTTGCAGCCTGGTTTCATCCCAACAAGGTTATTAAAGTAGCTGAGGCCACCAATGACCTCCCGGTGACCACACCTAAGACCTGTCCTCAGTCTTCATCCTTTTTGACTTCTGAGCACCATTTCACACTATCGGCAACCCCCATCTTATTAAGTTCAATTCAGGATATCAAATCCTTACTTCATGCAAAGCACTCTAGTCCTTAACTTCTGCAATACTGCCTCCTGGTTTCCTTACCCTCTGATCATTGCCTACCATCTCCTCCCACTGACTTTATTCCCTTGAGCCCCACTATGAGTGTTCTCATTACTCTATCTCCAGTCTTGCTCTCACCACCACCTCTCTCAGTGGCCTTGTTCTTATGTAAAGACGACTCATATCCAAATCCCCAGCCCCATCAACTCTGGAAAAAGCTCCGGTCCCCCTTCCTGAGGGTTCTTCTTGATCCTTCTCTCTGGTTAGGCTATAATAGCTCAGGCCCCAAATGCCTGGCACCAAGGTCATTGTCTTTTCCCCACCCTACCCATCGCCTCTTTACTTCCCAGCTTCTCAGAATGCCATCTACATCTCCCATGGAACCAAATTTGAAACCCTGGGGTTCCTCAATGCCTTACTCTCCCTTGTTCTTCCCATCTAGTCAGTGGCCCATTTTTAGATTTTACAATTCTAATTGTTGTCATGCCATGAGGTAAACAGACATTAGTGGCTCCCCATTTATCTACTCAATAAACTTCAAACCCCTCAGCTTGGCATCCAAGGCCCTCTCAGACCTGCCTCCGGCCCATCCTTTCAGCTTTGTGTGCTAGTGCTCTACTCAGGGTACCTCCACTGCTTTCCTCATGCCAACTTCCCTTCCTGCAATTCTTTCTCTCCCCCAGCCCAGTCTGGCTCAAGAGTCAGCTCCTTCCATGGAAACATACAGAACCATTCACTTTATTGCTGAGAAGGCTGGATTGGCCAGTGCGTTTTGGATTTACATCTATGGTTGAACTTGAAGTTGAACTTCACACTCAGAACTGCAGGTCTTTTCCCTGCAGGGAAGACTTTGCCCCAGTAATGGGGAGAAGCATGCAGGCTCCTTGTGGGCAAGGCACTCTCTCCTAACAGGAGAGAGAGCAAGGGTGCCCAGGCCACTCTTTTGCAGGCTTTTTCTTATCTGATTTTCATGGATTGAATTGTGCCTCCTTAAAATATGTGTCAATTTGGCTAGGCCCTGATTCCCAGTATTATGTGATTGTCCATCATTTCGAGATCTGATTTTCCTATGTGTTTTAAATCCTACCTCTATGATATTAATGAGGCAGGACTCAATCTACAAGAGTAGGTTGTGTCTTAAGTCAATCTCTTTTCAGATATAAAAGATATAAAGATATAAAAGAGAGAAGCAAGCAGAGAGACATGGGGACTTCATGCCACCAAGAAAGTAGTGCCAGGAGCAGAGCCCATCTTTTGGATCTGGGATCCCTGTGCTGAGAAGCTCCTAGACCAGGGAAAGATTGATGACAAGGACCTTCCTCCAGAGCCGACAGAGAGAGAAAGCCATCCCCTGGAGCTGGCGCTCTGAATTTGGACTTCTAGCCTCCTAGGCTGTGAGAGAATAAACTTCCGTTTGATAAGGCCATCCACTCGTGGTATTTCTGTTATAGCAGCACTAGATGACTAAGACACTGATCAACCCGGTAAGACCCTCCTCCTTCCTTTGGAGAGAGGGAGGGGTTGAGAGCATGGAGGGAAAAACAGAAGCAACTCTTACCACTGTCGCCAAGGGGCTGGAGTTCCTATAGAACAGGCCAAGGCAAAATGCTGAGAGAGAGACCAGGATTCCTCTCACATTGCCATATGCTCGTTCTAAGGCAGGGAGCCAGAGCTCCACAGGCATGTCAGTCTCTATGGTTCTGGGTTCACAAACAGCTCCTTTGTGAGGGCCACGTTAGCTCTGTGTGTGTCATCAACAGCAGCATCCTTGACATGCAATCTTGGTCACCCTGAGCCATTTCTGTGCAGATATAATTATGACTTGAAGCCTTCCCTCCCGTTCTCAGCTGCATGCTCCTAGCACCCTTCCCCACTTTCCAGAAGGAGGTAGTTAGCACAGGTGATTCCAGCGCTGGCTGGCTTCAGCCCCAATTTCTAGTCCCACATCAGGAGGATCCAGTCTCAGATGGCAATGCAGGGCAAAAACCAAGAATGAGTTCTTGAATTTCTGCCCTGACCTCCACTCCTCTTAAAAAAGAAACTTTTTAAAGGATTAGGTATCCACTGGAGGTTGTTTGTTTGTTTTTAATTTCCAGGTAATAAGTTCATCAAGGACTTTTTTAGAGCTTTTCCTTTTAGTGCTCTCACTTCATGCCCCAGAAGTCTGGTTCTTCACCTGGATTCTCAAATTCTTTCTCCCCCAGATTGCAAACCTGGTCTCAGTGCGATTGCACTGCGTTTCTGTGGCTCTCTGGTGGAATTTCATGGTTCATGCTCACTCGACCTCCACCCCTAACCCTGAGTCCAGCAATTAGGCATCCACAGTGAAAATGGATCCTCGTATAAATGGCATTAATCTGCGGTGCAGCAGGGCACTGCACTTTAGGCCCAGATTCCAAAGGGTGACTCCCTAAATGTTACCTTTAACTACGCTTTTATCAGCTGGAAGTGCAGGAAGGTCGACCCATTGTCAGAAATAAATCTTCTCATCAGACAGTAAAGCACGCACGCAGAGTCAGGAGGATAGTGCAAACAGTCCTCTGCTTTTCTCCATACCAAGCCCCCCTTGCCTGCTGTCTGGGGATCCACCCTGCTGCTCCCTCAACCCCTCTCAGGCTTGAGGCCTCTCTTCTTCCCTCCCAGGGTCCAGCTGCTTCTTCGCATGGCCCTTAGCTCAAGCACTCAGGCAATAGATGCCATCCCATTTTGCCCTTCAAAAGGGGCTTCAGGACCTGCAATTCTTGCATTTAGGACAAGAGAACCAGCCTCAAAGCTACAATCCCCAGGAAGATAGACTTCCCACTCAGCAGTTCTCAGCCATCGCTATGCCTCGAAATCATGGAGGCAGCTTTTTAAGAATAAAGCTGCTTGGGATCCTCCCCAGGGACTTTGACTTGATGGGCTTGGGGCAGGATCCAGGCATCCCCTGGACTCCCCAGGTGATGCTGAATTACAACCAGGGTTGAGACCCACTGCCCTGATGTTGACCACCACTCATGGAGTCCTGAAATGCACTATTATTGCCAATGGAGTCTCTGTCACTTTTCTCCTTCTTACCTAACACCCTCTTCTACTCTCCTCGCTGGATATAGGGCCCCAGGACAGAGACAGGGGCCCACTAGGGGAAAGGCGGCTAGATGCATAATTAAGCACCCTTCCATTTCAGACAGCTGTATTGACCTGGAGCTGAGGGGCAGGAGTCAACATGGGAAGCTGGGATAGTTGCAGCCCATCTCTCAGTGGGAGACAGTAAGAAGTGCGAGGCAGTGTGGCAATGAGGATGGCAGGAAGGAGGTCACTACTGCCAGCACTTCCTCCCCCTGTGCCTCTTCCTCCATTAGAATCTGGTCAAAGAGACACCACTGGTTTAGGGATTTTCACCCAGCCAGAGAGCTGCTTCTCTTTGCCAGGCTTTTTGTAACTGGAAGATGGAGCTGGAAGATGAGGTCAGAACAAAAGGCCAAAGGAGCAAGTCTGGTAGCTAGACTTTCACTCCAGTCCCCAAGGTGGCTCTGATTGTCCTTGATCCCAGGAGCTAAGGGCCCTCTGTTAGAAGGCACTCAGGCCAGCCGCCTTGCCAGGGGTCCCTGTGTCCTGGGAGAGAGGACACAGCTCAAGTCTGACTTCCGTAGGGCCAGTCAGGGGTCCTCGCCCATCCTCTCACTCACTTCTTTGGTCCCCAGCATCACAGCCTGGCTCTGGGATCCTACAAATGCAGTTTCTTCTCAGTTACCTGCTAATGGGCTCTGACCCCAGGGCTGTATGGAGAAGAGGTGCTCCTGTGGAAAGGACCTGTGTGTGAGACGTGTCTACTTCCATCTAGGGACCAAAGTTACACACAGATGCTGGGGGGGTGTTTCTTGGGGGTAATGGCAGCCTCTCAGAACTGTGGTGCTTTTCATTAGAACACTTCGTTATTCTAGTATTCCAAGTGATTCTCCCAAGAAGGCTCTGAGGTACATATTGGCTACATTCTACAGATAAGGAAATGAAAAAGTAAGCCGCTATCCCAGTTAATGGTGGGACTAGAATGAGAGTCTGAGTTCCTGACTCCACCTCCACACCTCCCTTCATCTCTTCCCAGGAGCACTCTAATGAGGAAAAAAGAATGCCAACACTCAGCCCAGGAGGATGTTTTTCCAGGGGCACCTCTCTCCTGAGACACACACACACAGCCCTAACCCCAAAGCCCCAAGCCCTCTCCCACAAAACCTACCACGGCCAAAAACCAAAAAAAAAAAAAAAAAACCCACTGCCATTGACAGGAGACACAAATCTGGGTCTCTTTGTGAGGCTTCAGTCAATGGCAGAGGCCATTCTTCCCGCCCCCACCAGTGGGAGTGATCACTGTGGCTTCTGTAAACCCCCAGCCAGCTCAAGTGTCACCTCCGCTGGGAAGCCCTTCCTGCTTTCTAGCACCCTCCTCTGCTCCCACAGCCCTGCATTCATGCATGTCAACATACTGTATTTTTTTCCTCCACTTGTTTGTTTATAAGTCTGCCTCATCTACAGACTGTGAGGTCAGCTGAATTAAGATATTATCTTGGACATCCTCGTGACCCCTAAAAGACAGGCCAGAAATTACCCCCAAATCAAGCTCAGCTGGAGTCCCTGGCAGCTCTCCTGGAGCCTTGGCCCCGGACCTGGGCATCTCCCCAGAGAGTTCAGGATCTGGAAGCTTCCCAAAGGGGAGGATGAGGTGCCTCCAGTTCTGCCTTGTAGCCCCTGTCCATAGCAGACCATCCCACCCAAAAGCAGAAGTTCCCAAGCTGAGCCTGTTGGATCTCAGGACTAAGGGACAACATGGGGAGGCAAGACACCATCCCCCAGGGCCAGCCCGAGGGCCATCTCCTGCCAAAGATCAGGTAAATGGCCAGTTGAAGATGAAGGTAGAGGGTCCTGCTGAGCACTGTATAGGAACGGGGTACCAGCTGGTGCATGGTCAGGAGTCCACACAGATGGGGAGTCAGCTTCTGCCCAAGTGTCTGCCCAGACGTATCAGCGACTGAGCCACCAGAGAGGTCAAGGGCAGGCTCTGCTTCTAGGTAAAGATAAACGAGTTACCCTCGAGTCGATTCCAACTCATGGTACCCCCATGTGTGTCAGAGTAGAACTGAGCTTCATAGGGCTTCCAATGGCTGATTTTTCAGAAACAGATTGCCAGGTCTTTCTTTTGAGGTGCCTCTGCATGGACTTGAAGTGCCAACCTTTCAGGTAGCAGCTGAGCACATTATCCATTTGTACCACCCAGGAACTCGTAGGTGAGTATAGGGACTGGCTATTGGCAGAGCGATCTGTGCATAAAACATGCTCAATTCATACATGTTGAATGAGCAAATGAATGAACCCCCATCCTCACCTATGGCCCAGGCTGGGTGCCCCTGGAAGGTCCCAGAACCCAGAGAAAGGAGACTCAACTCTTGTACTGCACAGAGGCCGCCTGCCTGCCACTGCGGCTTATTGGGAAATCAATAAGGGCCCCGCCTGGGCAGCCTGACAAGCTGTATACAGGCCTTCTGCAAACACAATCATCTCCTCAGTTATTAATGGGCCCCGCTCGCTGCCTCTTCATTAGTGCTCAAATATCAACAGAAAACCATTTACTTACCATAGGCTCCTGCTCGCACCGAGCAAATTTGGACAGGGCTAGTCAAACAGGCAGCTTGTTGTTAGGCTAATGACAGAGCCCAGTGTAAAGTTTAGCACAGCAGAAGCAGGCAGAGAGGGCAGCAGACTGTGCCTGCCTCCAGGGGCGGCCCAGCCTGAGCTAGGCAGGGGCAGGGTGCACTGCCAGGGAGAGTGGATGTCCTGGGCCCTAGGCCACACCTCCACACGTGTGGAGAGCCCCTCATGCTTTGTGTTCAGCCATTATCTCTTCAGATCTTCCCATCATCCCTGGGAACGAGGCCTGATCAGAATTGCAAGGCAATGTGGAGTAGAGACTAAGGATATGGGCTAGACAGAGCTGGGGTTCAAATCCCAGCCCTGGCTAGCTGTGTGACTACGTGCCAATTATGTGGCCTAAGTGTCAGTTTTCAGGTCTGTAAAATGGCAGTTATAATCGCCCTTATCTCACTGAGGTGCTTTGAAGATGAAATGGGATGATGCACACCACATGGCAGGTGCTTGCTGCCTAGACTCCTCATTTGTAGATGGCAAAACTGAGGCTTGGAAGAAATTGAGACTGTTGCCTGAGAGTGTGTGCCCAGAAAGTGGCAGAGCCAGACTAGAACCCATGACTTCCAACCTCAGTCTCACAGCGCCGTCCCACAACACCTTTCCACTGCTGTGTGCTATGGGTGCACCCCTCATGAGCCCAGCCTGCCCCAAGACCAGCATCCCACCCCTGGGTGGCCAGAGCTGCCCTGAGCCCTCAGCGTGCCCTAGCCCAGCATCTGACATACCCCTAGCAGGCCCCTCCCACCCCCTTCTCCACATGCTCTGGCATCTGTTCCCATATCTCTGATGGAATGCAGACTGAGGAGGGATTTTGGGGGCTCACCTTTTTCATCCTCACCCCCAGCCCTGGCCTCCTAGAAAGTATTGTCTCTTCCTGAGGGGTCTTCCCATAACAATCCGTCTGGGCCCTGGGTGGGAAGAATCTCTTAAGCCTGTGTCCCTCTGCCCAGTGGCCCAGGCTTGGGGAAGGTATCCTACCAATCACTGGTTCTCAGCCAGTCAGGCCATGTTGGTACATGGGCTCACCCATTTCATGTCCCCTACGGGAGTTTATGGGAGTCAGAAGCTTTCAAGCTGAGCCCAAGAGTCACCACAAAAACCAGCCTCTGGTGGCCGCATGATTTTGAGGAGCGGGCAGGGAATGGAAAATTGTATTATTGGAGCCTCATCTTTCACCTTTCTGCCAGGCCTCCCATCTTGTGCCTGCTGCAAACAGTTGCCAAGCGACTAGGGGGTAGCATGGCACCCCAGTGCTAGGCCCTGGGGATGCCAAGATGGTTGGAATGCAGGCCTTTCCTGTGAGAGGTTTGGGTCTTTTACAGGGGATCCACAAGCAAACATAACCACTGTGGCCAGAGCTAGGAGAGGCACAAAAGGGGCCCAGGAGCATAAGCAAAGGAGGACTTGGTTCTGTCTGGGGAGTCAGGGAAGGCTCCACAGAGCTTGAATATTCAAGCGCAGGCTGGAAGGATGAGAATGAATTTCCAGTCAAGGTGGAGGAGAGGGCCTTTCAGGCCATAAAAACGGCATGTGTGGACAGGCTGGTGTGAAATGACACAACACAATTGAAAAATAGCCATGCTGAGGAGAGGAAGAAGATGAAGCCAAAGAGGGAAAACAGGATCAGTTCTCGATGACCCTTATATCCATCCCACAGTATGGTGTCCTGGTGGTAACCAACAGATGTGGGAAGCTAACAGTGCTAATTCAGTCTCCATTTGAATGTTTCCCATGACAAGGAACTCACTCCTCTGCAAGCCAATCTGTTCTGTGTCACAGTTTCCTTAGGATTGAAACAATGCCCCTACTCCCCCAAAACCTAAAGCAGCCCTGGGACAGCACAACGAAACAAGTCGTTAATTCACTCATTCTTCAGAGCATTTACTGAGTGTTGACTGTATGCCTGTAGTGGATAGACACAACCCGAATAAGAAAGACCATCCCTATGTCTATCAACAGAGAAATGTATAAACAAAATGTAGCATATCCATGCACTGGAAGATTACTCAGCCATAAAGAGAAATGAAGATCTGATACATGCTACCACGTGGGTAAACCTTGAAAATATCATGCTGAGTGAAATCAGTCAGTCACAAAAGGACAAATATTTGCATAATCTCACTTCCGTGAGACATCTAGACTAGACAAATGCATAGAGAGAGAAAGTAGATTGGTGCTTACCAGGGGCTGGAAGAAAAGGAGGAAATAGGGAGTTATTGTTTAAGGGGTACAAAGTTTTGTTTGGGATGTTGAAAAAGTTTTCCAAATAATAGCAGTATGGTTGCTTTAAAAAAAAAAAAGATGATCCCTGCTCTCAGGAGCTTTATTCTGGAGGGAGTGGGAAGGGCGACATACATATAAAGAATCACATCTGTAAGGTCATTTCCACTAGAGACAACTGCTACAAAGGAAAGGAGGTTTGTGCTATGACGCAAAGCACTCGTGGAGAGGTGGGGAGCTGTTTAGGCTAACTAAACTAACCATGCCATGAGCTCTGTAGCCTTATACATGCTCAGACACTCATGGGTGCCCACCAGCACACACAGGGGCACCCGCTCTTGTACACACCTGCTTGCTCCTCTCTTCAGCGCACACACTCACACACTCACACATCCTTCATGTGTGGCCTTGCTCTCCACACAAATGAATGTACTTGCAAGGCACACATGTTCTGGGGCCGGCCCGCAGACTTTCCATCCTCTTAGCCACAAACACTCCTATTGTACAGAACACAGATGTGCGCTCTGCTTCCCTCCCGTGTCCTACTTTGCTCACCCACACTTGCTGTGCTCACTAGTCCATCTGTTTTCCTAACCTCGCCTAATACGTGTGTCCACCCCAGGGTGACTGGTCTGTGTTTCTTCCCCAGGGAGAAAGAAATTCTGACGCCTGAGTTATTTGAATCTGTGGCACTGAAAGTTCTCCTGACCAGAAAGAACAAGAAAATGTCACTGGCTGATGGGAACAATTTGAATGCAAAATGCCACCTTCTAGTGACTGCACCTTTTACAGCAGCTGCTAGCAAAAAGATACTTGGCTCCTTCCCAGGAGCTAGACTCGAATCAAACAGGTTTGTGCTTCCTTCTGCCTCCCCTCTTCCCCCAGGATAGGATGCACAGTCCCTCCTCTGGCCCTTTGGGGTAGTCTTGGTTTCCAGCCCCAGCCCATGCTCCCTCCTGAGCAAATGGGAGAGTGAGTATGGGCGAGCACCCCTTGTCTAGCCCTCTTGGGGCCTTTGTCTCCATGGAGCTGGATTCCTCCATTCCCACGCAGTGATTGAATTGGGACTTGGGACTTTGGGTTAGGGGCCCTCTTTAGGGCTCTCTTAGCACCCAATCCCTGCCCTATCACTGCACCCGCTCCGTGTAAGAATCCCCTTTGCCTTCTCTAAGTTCGGATTCTAAGCTGCACAAGGGGGCAACGTGTCCATCTTATTCACCACTGTGTCCCTGGAGTCTAGCACAGGGCCTGGCACACTATAAGCAGTAAGTAATAGTTACTGAGTGAACAAAGAGGAATTGGATGAAGGAAGGACCTGCGCTCCCATTGCACAGGGCAAAGGAGAACATGTCTGCCTTTACCCAGACTGCTCTGGTCCAAAGGGGCCCCCAGAGTGCAACCAGTCCCTCTGTCTTCCCAAACCATCCCACCTGGTCATTCCCATCCTTAAGCATCTTCAGAGGCTGCCATCCCCCTGGGTGGGGAGCATCGGCCTTTCACACACTCTCCCTCCCACCCCACCTCATGTCTCATCACTGCACCCCCACCCATGCAGGCTTCAGTCTAGCCTCATCGGGCTTGTTGTTTCCTGCCTTCTCCTCACACTGTAATGTATCTGTCCTTTCTCATGCTGAGCTCTCTGCCTGGAAGGCCCTTTCCCTTCCTCACCTTTTGAATCAAGTTTCTCTTTAAATTCGTATTCTGAGGACCCCTTCTGTGGCAGGCAGGATTCCAACAGAGCCTCCCAAGATTCCATGCCCCTGGTTATTCAAACACGAATCTAGGTACTACTGTAAAGGGGTTTTGCAGAGGTATTTTAAGTCCCAAGTCAGTTGAACTTAAGATACAGATATTATCTGGGTGGGCCTGACCTGATCACACGAGCCCTTTAAGAGCACAGTTTTCTCCCACTGGTAGAAGAAGGGATGTGAGAGAGACTCAAAGCAGCGAAGGATTTGATATGCTGTTGCTGGCTTGATGATGGAAGGGGCCATGTAGAAAGGACCTGGGGGTGGCCTCTAGGAGCTGAGAGCGACTCCCAGCCAACAGCCAGCAAGGAAATGAGGACTTTCCGTCCTACACGCACCAACAACCTGAATGAGCTTAGAATGGATTTTTTTCCCAGAGCTTCCAGACGAGATCTCAGCCTGGCCACGAGCTTGATTTTAGCCTTGTTATACTCTGAGCCACGTTGGACTTCTGACCTGTAGAACTTCGTGCTAAAAGGTGGTGCTTTCAACAGCTACAATTGTGGTGATTTGTTGTGCATTAATAGAGAAAGGGTACCCTTCCTCTCTGAAACCTTTACTGATCCCCTCTGTTGGAGATTAGGGCCTTGTCCTCCAGGCGTCCACAGCACGCAGTCCTCTGTTGAAGCACAGACTTAAGCATTAGGGTGTGTGCTCACGTCCAGGTGGCCAAGCAAGGTGTGGGAGTTCCTTGAGAGTGGGAATCAGAATGTATCCATCATTGGTTGCACATCATGCCTATTACGGTAATAGTTAATAAAAATAACCGTTATCATTTATCCATTTGTTATAAACCCTTATCTCATACGAGCCTCACAAAAATTACCTATGTGGTAATATTCTTAACAAAATAATAATAACTGTAATTTACAGCATGCTGGCTCCTCTGTGGTGCAAATAGTTAACACGCCTGGCTGCTAACGAAAAGGTTGGCGGTTCATGTCCACCCAGAGGCACCTTGGAAGAAAGCCCTGGGGATGTATTTCCAAAAACTCAGCCATTGAAACCTCTATGGAGCACAGTTCTACTCTTGACACCTGTGGGGTCGCCATGAGTCAGAAATGATTCGATGGTAACTGGTAATCGTACACCATGCTAAGTGTTTTATATGCATTTGCTCATTTAAATCTCACAACCTTATGAGGTAAAAAAAGGATTATTATCTCATTTTACAGATGGTGAAGCAAATTCAGGGAATTAAAAATAATTTGCACAAGTTCAGACAGCTAGTAAATGGCAAAACCATGTTCTTAACTACTAGGGTGAGTTCCATCGAATCACTCTCCTTGGCACCAGGAGAACAAGGCTGTGTGGATAGGTTTTGTGGGCTTCACTCAAAGATTGTCATTGCTGGAAGAACCATTGACACTTCTCTTTGGAAAATGGGCAGAAGAAAGACCTGGTGTTCTACTGCTGTCAAGATTAGATTATAGCCAAGAAAACCGTATGGAGCAGCTCTACTCTGATCGTATGGGGTCACCATGAGTCTAAATCGACTTGATGGCAAATAACTACAACATCATTGGGGATGGGAGGAGGGCATTTCAGGGTGAAATCAGGGTCAGATGGACCCAGTAGTGTTGGGAGAACAGATGAGAATGTAACCAATCCAGGGGCTAAGAGCTACCTCCAGGCCTCAAGCTGACCACTGTTCTGATAAACACCCCTCTCCCCGAAACAAATAGAAAGCCTAGGAACATAATATCCTTGACACAAGAAACATAACATCCTTGAAGGAACCCAGATCCAAATGATGACATCTGGACATTTTGGGTTTGAGGGAAAGGGGGACTGCGTGACAAACCCATCTCTGGAGCTTGGAGCAGTAGCGTGGACATCTAACTGTCCTGCTGCTGCCCAAGGCCTGGTCTTGTATGTAAGTTTTCCCCATAATAAATCTTGGGCTGCTTATTCAACCTGGAGTGGTCTGCCTCTTTCTTCAGCCTGTCCCTACTTTCCCCCTCTTCGGCCCCGGGGCAACTGCCCCGCCCCCCTCTGCCACCTGGCAAGTGGGTGGGAAAATAAGGAGAAATAAGGATGGGGAAACCAGGAGAGGCCACTTGTGGAACCAGGATCTCCAAGCCTCAAGCTTCCTGCTTCAGAGTAGCTCCTCTTTTAACCATTTTATATGCTAGAGTTCCAGATAAGACTTCATTTTAAAAGGGAGTTCCATTGCTCGAAACATAGTCTGAAAACCATTAATCTGTTCCAAGCCTTTTTTCTATAAACATGGTGAGACTAAGGCTTAGAAAGGTGAAGCCACTTGCCTAAGCTCACGCAGCTTTTTTGTGGTCAAGCCAAGACTAGACCAGAGGTCTTTTTCATATCTCCATTTGGGTCACTGGGAAGATCTCATATTAGACAACCAAGACCTTTAAATTCTATGGGGTTCTATTGTTGGCCTTGAAGCTGCCCCGAGGCCAAGAAGATGGACAGGCAAAAAAAGACCCTGGGCAGGGAGAATAAGTACTAGCCTGGGAGTCAGTCCCAGTCTTTACAGGACTCTGCTTCTACTCAGTTATGTGACCTAAGTTAAGTCACTTGTCTCCCTTGGGCCTCAGTTCCCCTATCTACAAAATGAGGGTATCGCCATATTTTTTCCAACGTGAGCCTGTGATTCTGTGATCGTAGAAAGGCTGGCAGAGAAGTAACTCAGCCCCTTAAGCAGTGACTCAGCACTCCCTTCTAGCTCTTTCTCCCCACCTCCTGTGGCACCCCACCCCCACTAAAAAATGATGAGAGACATTAAAATACAAAGCAGCTTCAGACGGGAAAACTGGAGCAAAGGTGCAAAGACCGTGAGGCAGGAGGTGTCAGCGCCAGAGGAAGTAATTTAATAAGGGCCCGCCTGGAAATTATATCACCCCAAATAATATAATAAACCCTAATTTACTCACATTTATCTCCCAGAGTTTTTCTGGGGGAAGCATAATCTTGCCTGCTCTACAGTGATGGATTAGTGCAATGGAAACTCCACTGGGAAATAAAAAAAATACATCTTGTAGTTTTTGACGTGTTATTATTCAGTGTTATCTCGGATGCCTCATTCCAGGCCCATTACTCATGTTCGCTTTTTTTTTTTTTCTGTTTTTCCCCCCTCCCCTTCTTAAACCTCAGAGCCAGAGGCAAGGCTGTAAGCACACAGCCTGAGTCTGCCTGAGCGCAGCCTGGTGTTAGCATTTTCCAGGTTGGACAAGGGGTGGTAGGAGAGAGCAGTGGTCCTTCAGGAGGATTCCCCAGGGAATGATGGACTTTGCCTGTGGTCTGTGGTGAGGGGCCACCTCCTTTCACCCCCTTTGGTCTAGCCTGGAATCCTAGAGCCAAGCCCACTGTTCCCACGGGAGCCCCTCTGGCCCTGAAGTCTGGAGGGATATGGGAGTCCTCTTCTCTCTGCTGACCACCAGGGCTGGCCTCAAAATGCTTCAGTTGGGTTTCTATAAGGGACCCAGGACAAGAAACTATCTCAAGCAAGAAAAACGATTTTATTGGCAGGATACGAGAATATCTCTTGGAACCTGAGCGTATGGTGTACAGCCAGGCCTCGAAAGGAAGTAGAGAGTCAAGAACCAAGGTTGTTTTCTATGTCTCCCTGGGACCTTGCATTCATTCTCTCTGTGTCTCTACCTCTCCCTCTCTCTCTGCATCTATTTCTAGGGTTTCTGCCTAGAGACTGGCTTTCATTGTACATGGTACCAGATGGGCCACCCAGCTTCTTGGTTGTACGTGGTCTCCCAGGTCCAGCATCCAACTGACTGTGTCCCAACGCCCCATTTCCAGAAACAAGCCTCTGCATGGCCCAGGTCGAGCCAGGAATCCACCCCTGATCCAGGCAGCTCTGGAGTTGGGGTGAGGGGTGAGGCAAGGTTGAGATCAGGTAGCATCTTCACGGCTTCAGTGGTAGAGGGCAGTTCTCCAAGAAGGAGGTGTAGGCTGGGCAGGCACTCTAAGAGGTGGCTGCTGTTCCTGAACTTTGCTAAGGCTCAGTCTCCTTATCATAAAATGAGGATGGTGATAGAAATGAGATCATGGAAGCAAAAGCACTTTGTAAAGAACATCGTGTGCTGTGTGGTTAGCCCTGCTCACACCCTCCTAATTCACGCTGGAAGGCCCTTCCCGCTCTTCCCCTCCAGGAAGAAGCAGACAGCCCCCTGGTCCTAAGCAAGGCCAGCCACAGAAGACAGCAAAGCCCAACACCTGCGTGGTTGATGCTGCTTCTCCAGCCTCCTGAAGGCTGCGTTCGAAAACCTGCTCTCCCCTGGAGAAGGAAGAAAAGGGTAAGGTCCATAGCATCCTGGGAGATGCCATGCATAATTGCTAATAAGCAGGTGTGACTGAGTCTTAACAATAATTAAAGTTACCAACTGAGAACTTGTCCATTTCAGGGTCTAATGGCTTTTCAGCACATTAAACATTAAAGGGGTAATCACCTCGCACGCACCGAAGCCCACACTGCAGCCCCGTGTCTTGCCTGCTGATGGCAGGGAACTGCAGGCAGAGCTCCATGCAGAACCTGAGGGGTCTCTTCCCTTACTACAGGGTTCTGGGCCTCAAGCCCCATCAGACCACCTCCTGCAAGCCCTGGTGCTGCCTGAAGGAAATGGCCTCAGCCCAGAAGGGATACCCCCACAAGGGCCTCCCTTACGTCTGCAGGGGCTGAGCCTCTGGGTCTGACAGAGGTCACCCCCCCAGGTAGTCCCCTTGTCAACCCTCCTCCACTGACAGTCCTCTAAGGAAGGGCCTGTCACTGCCCCTCATCGTTGCCTGCCTCGTTGACCTCTTCCCTCACAGAGCAGGAGAGGTCCTAGACAGGCAGCGTAAACAGTCTTCTCTAACTCTGTGTACTGTGTTAGGCCATTCATATGTTTCCTGTCTTACCGCTCACAATTTGTGGAGTAGGCAGATTTTGTTTTCCCTGTTCTCCAGCTGAGGAAATACAGGCTTGGAAAAGCCAACTAATTTGCTCAAGATCACACAGCTATGAGAAGAGGTATCAATATTCCAACACCTGTGCTCTTTGCAGAAACCTTCCCAAATGCATTGACCTAACATCCATTGGCCTGACTCTCCATTTAACCTGGGGAAGTGGGTCTAGACCCTAGGAGCAAGGGATGCTGGGACTGCTAGCTTTATCTCAGGGGCAGCAGAAGTGGTTCCTGACCTAGAATTAAGTTCACAAGTCATAGCTCAGCTCCTATTAACAGTATCACTTCGTGTAAGTTGTCTAACTCACCCTGTACCTCTATCTTCTCACCTGAGAAATGGAAAGAACGTTTTCTCCTTCACAGGATCGTTCAAACCAAAAAAACCAGACCTGTTGCCATCAATTCTGACTCATGGCGACCTCGTGCGTTAGGAGGCATCACAAGTCTTAGCAAGCTGGAAATCATCATTACTACCATCATCACCATCGTCATTCTTCACCTTTGGATGCGGCCCTGTGATAACCAGCCGACACTGTGTGTGATAAACATGCAGGTAGGCACTTACCACGTCTCTGCGGGCATTAGTGATATGTATATGCATGTACACTCCTCCCTCTTATGGCATCTGCTTGGACGTGTGTGTCTTTGTGTGACCCCCCTTGTCAGTAGTTTCCATCCCACCCCAACCGCCAGCATAGGTGCCTGCCAGAGGCAAAATCATGAGGCTTATCTTCAGTGGGCCCTCCTCACCCACTCCTGGCCCTGCCATGCTTCTCCCCAGATGCCACAGGGCCCCCGACTCTGGCACATCCCAGCCCACTCTCCCTGGGCAGTGGCCCTTGCTCCAGACCTTTCCAATCATCTCCCTCCATCCAAATGTACCTGACCTGCGGTACATCCTCTCAGTTAGTATATTTGCATGTCACAGGGCCTTTCAAGCTTGTCTCCGGCTGTCCTAGGTAATATCTCCAAGCTTTAAGGAGATGGGGACAAAATGGCCTACAGCCCTTCAGAAGAACATTTTTTAACCTGCTTTGCTTGAGGAGATTTGTCTCCCAACACAACGGTCAGAGCCCAGCCCAGTGGTCTGTGAGCTTGGGTTCATTATATCCCAAATTACATCATCTTAGTATCGATTCCATGGGTCCCTGGATTCTGGAAAGGTACTTTATGGCCCTGGCCCCTGGAATCCATCTCCTTATCTGAGTCTTAGAGCCCTGGTGGCACAATGGTTAAGTGCTCAGCTGCTAAGTGAAAGACCAGTGGTTTGAACCCACCAGAAAAGACTTGGTAATCTGCTCCAGTAGACATAACAGCAGAGGAAACCCTAACGGGCAGTTCTGCTCAGTCAAAAAGGATCGCTATGAGTAGGAATCAACTTCACAGGACACAATACAACATTTGAGTCCTGGACCCTGACCAGCTCTGTCCAAGGTGCTGATGTTTTTCTTGTTTGCCAGAATGCCTTTGTGGGTAACCAATGCCCCCTCAGGCAAAAGGGCCCGTGGACACAGTCCTCTCAGTGAATGGACTAAGGTTGTGGGAAAGGCACAATCTATGTTTCTTTAGGCAAACCTCCATTTTTCCCTTTGTGAAATGGAGGCTAAGAATAATGATCCACAGGCTATTGTGGAAATTAAATGTGATAACATAGTGAAACACAGGGCATTGTTGTGTGCCATCGAGTGGACTCTAACTCACAGAAACCCTGTAGAACAGAGTACAACTGCCCCAGAGGTTTTCCAAGGCTGTAATCTTTACAGAGGAGCCCTGGTAGCACAGTGGTTAAGAGCTACAGTTGCAAACCAAAAGGCTGACCGTTTGAATCAACTAGCTGCTCCTTGGAAACCCTATGCGGTAATTCTACTCTGCCTTATAGGGTCTGTGAGTCAGAATCGTCTCAATGGCAACAGGTTTAGTTTGGTGTTTGGTAATCTTTACAGGAGCAGATTGCCAGGTCTTTTCTCCCACAGAGCCGCTGGGTGGGTTCCTGTCAGTTAGCAGTCATTGCACCACCAGGGCTCCTTGAAGTACAGTGCAGAGACATCCCTTTTCTTCTAGAAAATTAGTAACCTGTATGTTGATGTTGTTGTTAGGTGCCACGGAATCAGTTTTGACTCAAAGCAACCCTGTGTACAATAGAACTAAATACTGCCTGGGCCTGCATAATCCTCAGAGTTGTTTCTATGTGTGAACCCATTGCTGCAGCCACTATGTCAAACTACCTCGTTGAAAGTCTTCCTTTTTTTCGCTGACCCTCTACTTTATCAAGCAAGATGTCCTTCTCCAGGGCCTGGTCCTTCCTAATAACATGTCCAAAGTATGTGAGACAAAGTCTCACCATCCTTGCTTCTAAGGAGCATTCTGGCTATACTTTTTCCAAGACAGATTTGTTCATTCTTCTGGCAGTCCATGATATATTCAATATTCTTCACCAACCATATAATTCAAAGTCATCAATTCTACTTTGGTCTTCCTTCTTCATTGTCTATCTTTTGCATGCATATCAACACCCTAAAATCAATCTCTCAGATCTCAACAAGAACAATGCCACCTCCTCTGTGAAGCCTTTCCTGGCACCTTCCCCATTATCAGAAAATTAATCAGTAGCTTTCTCCAAGGATTCCCACAATAGTCTGCATGCACCTCTCCTTCCAGCACTAACTTATCACACTGCATTATGTTTATCCATGTGCCCTGTGGCCTTCTGCCCTAGGCTTCAAGGTCCTCAAGGGGGGAGGGGGAGGGGGAGCAGTGCCTAATTCCTCTGTGTGTCTAGGCTGCCAAGTGCACGGACAGTGCAGGAACTCGTGAGTCCGCTCCCACAGAGAACAGTGTGCTTTTTGTGTGTGGAGTTCCACATTCATCCCCAGCCCCTATCTGCCCCACTCAGCTCACCTGCCCCTGCCTGGCCCATCCTCTCTCTGCTGGCCGCTCATCTCCTAGCCTCGAAGGCTTAGCCTACTCCACTTGCTTACAATAAATTTCTCCATACCACTGTTTCTTCCATCACAAAATGAGATTAATAACAACCTCCTCTTGGAGTTTTTTGACGATGGAATTTTTTAGTTCATAAATAGCATCCACCATGTAGTAGGTATGGCTCCCCTCTTGACACTCCCTGCCATTTCTCCTCAATCCTGTTCCTCCCCCAATGTCCAGACCCCTCATTTCCTTCCCCTGGGCACTCTGCCTTCTCTGGGTCATGCTGGGCTGGACCCCCCTGGAAAAGCTCCTGGCCAGGCCTCTGCCACTAGCCCCTCATCTTCCCCTGAAAGAGGCTGAACCTTTGAAAAGGGGTGCCTAGGATTACACTGACTTCTGTGCAGCCAGCGACGTATGGGAAGCTGGCGCCAGGGCAGCCCGCCTTCTGGTCCCGGGGAGGCGGGGGGGCTCCAGTTGTCTGGCGTTACCACCCCTCCCCTTCCCAGCAAGCTTTCCCCTCAACTAAGCACTGTCCCATTCAGCCTCACTCGCCTCTGCTCTGCTTCCCTCTGACACTGTCACTGCTTCTCCTGCCCAGAGAACCCCCAACCAGTCCACCCCTAGACCCTGAGCACCCTCAGCTCTCCCCAGTCTCTGGCCTCCAGCCCTTCCTTCCCCATTGCCTCCTTCTGTCTCTCTCACAGGGGCTCTGGTGGCACAGTAGTTAAATGTTTGGCTGCTAACCAAAAGGTTGGCAGTTCGAATCCACCAGCCACTCCTCGGAAACCCTGTGGGACAGTTATACTCTGTCCTATGGGGTCACTATGAGTCAGAATCTACTCAACAGCAATGGGTTTCATGGGGTCTCTCGCTGCAAAATCCCAGTCTTGCACCTAATGCAGAAATGGAATTATCTACACGGATTTGAAAAGACAAATGTGTAGGAAGCCAAATGGCACAAAGCTCTCCTCTCTTTCCCTTTGATAAATTCTGTGCCTGATGCAGCAGTCTTTCAAGTAGGTATATTACACTGTAACGGGGTGTTTGTGGCAGGGGTGGGGAGGCGAGGAGCTACTGCGGGGAGACGATAAGCTCTGTCAGCGCAAGTTGGGGCTGTCCTACCCTCAAGAGGTCACACTGCTTGCCTCAGTCTCCTGCCACCCAAAACGTGACAGCTTGTAACATCTTTTTTCTCTTCATTATCTCATCTGCTCTTATCAGGACACTGCAAAGTATCTATCACCATCCCTATTTTATTAATAATAGGCTTAGAGAGGCTGTGACTTACCCAAGGTCACACAGCAGAGCCTAGGTTTGATGCTAGGCGTTAAGAGTACTCGCCATCACTCCCAAGCTCCCAGGTGCCCCATCATACAGGATGCAAAAGTCCCCAGGGAGCAGGGAGAGCAGAGAGCTCTGCAACAGAGCCATCCTTTGGGATGCATAATTGAGAGCTTAGACAGGGTGCCCCATGAGACTTGAGATAACAGACGTCTCTTCTGTAGAACGTGCAGGCAACAAGGCACTGGTGTCCACGACGAGGGTGTCCTTGGTTTCCCAGACTCCAGGACTAGGAAGGTCATCTGGTGGAAGGACTGCATACAAGCTGCATGGTGCAGTAGACGGTATTAGTACAACAGAAATTTTGGTTTTTTTAATGGAGTTTGCCTAGGTCTTTTCTAGTAAGGCCTCTACTGCACAGAAAATGATCCCTTAGAAGCAGGAGGCTGGGCTAGAGGAGGTAACAGTGCTGGTTCTTGGTCTTCCACATCCTTAAATCATTTCATCGTATACCCCTACACATACCCCACCCTCAGGCTCTAGCTCTGACTCCCTCTTGAGAGTAAGGAGTGGCCCAAGAGGTGTGGTTGTTAAATTCTTTCACTGGTACCCCAGGGACCAGGTAAGAGGGTTTTGAAAATGAGACTTTTGCTATAACCTACGCTCACCACTGCTCCCAAACCAAAATGACATTGGGCTGCAGAAGTGCCCCCTCAACTTCTCTATTGTGACCCTTTCCCTCAGACCCAGAATGGAGGGAATGAGACCTTGCCCCCCATTCCACCTCCTCCAACCTTCACGGGCTCAGTTGGTTTGCCCCTAAGTGATGTAAAGTGAAAGATGCTTCTGGGTCTTTATTCCAGAGGTAGGAGGGGCAGAATCACACACACGGGCCCAGGGCTAGGTCTTGATTGGATCCTGCACCCTAAATTCAGAATCCTACAAAGCTTAAACTGAAAGAAACCTGGAAAACCATCCAGACCAACCCTCTCACGTTACAGATAGGGAAATCAAGACTCAAGAGTTGAGCAGTGACTTCCCCAGGGTCGCTCAGTGCAACCATTAAATATCTGAGAAGGGGACTCTGGCCTCCCAGCATCCAGTTCTGGGCCCTTGCCACAACAGCTTCTGATGGAGCAAGCAGCTGAGTTCTGGGGGAGGTAAATCCGCTGGAGAACTGGGAGAAACTCAGGAAGATTGAGAAAGGCTCATATGGGCATTATTTGGTTGAGATATTTTAAGTACTCTTTAATACATATTTCTTCCAACATTGCAAGGACATTTTATATTTAAATTTGTTATTAATTATTAAACATCTATTGCATACAAGGTGCTATTCCAGGTATCATGGATGATTTAAAAAAAAGTTGCCATCAAGTCAATTCCAACTCATAGAGACCCTATAGGACACAGTAGAACTGCCCCACAGGGTTTCCAAGGAGCAGCTGGTGGATTTGAATTGCCAACATTTCGCTTAACAGCCATTGCCAACATTTTGGCTGTAGCTCTGACATTGCTGCTCATCCTCATGACGTTCACTCCCTAGATGTACATTTATTGATTCAACAAGTATTTAATGAGATTCCACAATGTAGTAGGCCCAGCTCATTATACTAGGGATCCCGAGGTAGTCAGTATGGATAAGGTCCCTGTCCTCTTGGAGATTACATTCCAGTGGACAATCATAGCTCATTAAGCATTTGTTATGTGCTAGAAAGAATCCCTGGGTGGTGCAAACAATTAACGTACTAGGTTGCTAAACAAAAGGTTGGCAGTTCAAGTCGACTCAGAGGCACCTAGTTTGTTGGTTGGTTGGTCGGATGTGCTGGAAATTCTGCTAAGTGCTTTACCTGTATTACCTGCACAAGAGGCCAGTGAATGGTCATTTTACAGATAAGGAAGCTGAGATCCAGAAAAATTAAGGAAATTGCCCAAGTTCAGTTAACACTTGGCTGAGCTGGAATTTGAACTTGGCATATTGAGGACTTGAAGCACTTACTGATGAAGATCAAAGACTACAGCCTTCAGTATGGATTACACCTCAACATAAAGAAAACAAAAATCCTCACACTGGACCAAGAAGCAACATCATGATAAATGGAGAAAAGATTGAAGTTGTCAAGGATTTCGCTTTAACCTGGATCCACAGTCAATGCCCATGCTAGCAGCAGTCAAGAAGTTAAATGGCATATTGCATTGGGAAAATCTGCTGCAAAAGACCTCTTTTCTGTTGTTGTTGTTCGTTAAGTGAGTGTTTACAGAGCAAATAAGTTTCCCATTCAATAGTTTGTACATGAAGTATTCCATGACCTTGGTTTCATTTCCCATCATGGATCAGCACTCTCCCCATTTCCATTCTAGTTGCCTATTTCCTTTCATGCTGATTTTCTACCCCTTCCTGCCTCCTCGTCTTACATTCTGGTGGACAATCATAGCTCATTAAGCATTTGCTAGGTGCTGGCAAGAGTCCCCGGGTGGTGAAAACAGTCACAGTACTAGGTGGCTAACCAAAACGTTGGCAGCTCAAGTTGACTCAGAGGCATCTCAGAAGAAAGGCCTGCTGACCTGCTTTGCCAAATCAGCCACTGAAAGCCCTGTGGAGCACAGTTCTGCTCTGCTCCTCTGTGATTCGCATGGGCCTCCACGAATCCAAGCACACGTTGCCCTTTCGATCTCACAGAATCGATTGTTCTAAGAAGCATGTTCTTCTCGAGTGTTACTGTTCATTTCATGGGCCTGTCTATGGTTTGGCTGAAAGGTGGTATCCGGAAATGGCCTCAGTTCCAGTTCAGAAGGGTGTCTTAGGCCCGTAATCTTGGGGGTTCCTCCAGTCTCTCTCAGACCAGTAAGTCTGGTCTTTTTTGTGAATTTGATTTTTTGTTCTACAGTTTTTCTCCCACCCTGTTGTGATCCCAGTCAGAGCAGTCAGTAATGGTAGCCGGGCACCATCTGGTTCTCCTGGTCTCAGGGTCTTGTAGGCTGTGGTTCATGGGGTTCATTAGTCATTTGGACTAATTGCTCCCTTGAATCTTTGCTTTTCTTCACTCTCCTTTGTTCTGAGTAGTAAGAAGCCAATAGTTGTATCTTAGATGGCCACTCATAAGCTCTTAAAACCCAGACGCAACTCACCAAAGTAGGATGCAGAACTTTGTCATTACAAACTATGTTGTGCCAATCGACACGAATGTCTCCTAGTCTATGGTCTTTCACTCTCAAGCCTAGGAACGTCATCCTGCAAGGTGTTTGGTTATGTCTAAGAAGTTGCCCTGACTGTGTCTTTTGTGTGCTCTGTTGCCTCTATTAATATATAAGAAGCACCTACAGTTATGTTTGTAGAAATACCCACCACCAAACCTATATTTACAGGTGGGTGTGTTCCCTTACAACCTCCCACACCTCTTGAGTTATCTATCTACCTATGGATCCATTTGTAAATTAGTGTTTGTTAATACTATCGTTGCAGGATTGTCTATGCTAACTATATAATTACTGTTGCTGCCCTTTGTTCTTACATTCCTCTCAGTGTCCTCCCAAGCCTTTGTCATGTGTTGCTGACTTCCCCCATATTGTGTATTGCCTTTCCCTTCACCAGTGTTAACACGTGTCTTCTATCTAGTCACTAATTTTCCGTCTCTCCATCCCCCGACCCCCCGCCAATCCCTGTTAACCCTCAAAGAATTTTTTTTCTGTGTGTAAACCTTTTTTTTTTTTAATAATAGTGGTCTCATATAATATTTGTCCTTTTGTGACTGACTTGATTAACTCAGAATAATGTCCTCCAAATTCATCCATGTTGTAAGACGTTTTGCAAATTCGTCATTGTTTTTTATCATTCCTTTGTGTGTATTACCACAGTTTGTTTATCTATTCATTCATTGATAGACACTTGGGTTGTTTCCATTTTTTTGCTATTTTGAATAATGTTGCAATGAACATGGGTGTGCATATGTCTATGTGTGTCACAGCTCTTATTTCTTTAGGGTATACACCTAGGAGTATGCTCTCTGGGTCATACAGTATTTCTATTTCTAGTTTTTTAAGGAACTGCCATACTGTTTGCCATAGTGGTTGTATCATTTTACATTTCGCATTCCCACTAGCAGTGTATAAGAGTTCCAATCTCCCTAGAACCTATCCAACATTTGTCATTTTCTGTTTGTTTTTTTTTTTTTTTTTTTGATTAGTGCCAGTAGTGTCAGAGGGAAGTGGTATCTCACTGTAGTTTTGATTTGCATCTCTCTAACGGCTAATGATTGCGAGCATTTCTTCATGTGTTTGTTAGCCACCTAAATGTCTTCTTTGGTGATGTGTCTGTTCATATCCTTTGCCCATTTTTTAATTGGGCTATTTGTCTTTTTGTTGTTGAGATGTTGATGTAGCTATAAATTTTAGAGATTAGACCTTTGTCAGATATCTCATAGCCAAAAAATTTTTCCCAATCTGTAGGTTCTCTTTTGGGAGATGTCTTTTGAGAAGCATAAGTGTTTAATTATTAGGAGGTCCCATTTATCTAGTTCATCTTCTGCCGTTTGTGTATTTTTAGTTATGTTTGTTATTTTATTTATGCCATATACTAGAGCCCCTAGAGCTATCCCTATTTTTTCTTCTATCATCTTTATAATTTTGTTTTTATATTTAAGTCTTTGATTCATTTTTAGTTAGTTTTTATGTATAGTGTGAGGTATGAGTCCTGTTTCACTTTTTCACAAATGGATATCCAGTTTTGCCAGCACCCTTTGTTAAAGAGACTATCTCTTCGCCACTTAATGGAGTTTGGCCCTTTGTCAAAGATCAGCTGTCTGTAGGTGGATGGACTTACATCTGGGTTCTCAATTCTGTTCCATTGGTCCATGTATCTGGCATTGTACCAGTACCAGGCTGTTTTGACTACCATGGCTGTATAGTAGTTCCTGAGTTTAGGTAGTGTGAGGCTTCCTACTTTGTTCTTCTTCTTCAATAATGCTTTACTTATCCAGAGCCTCTTTCCTTTCCACATAAAGTTGGTGATTAGTTTTTCCATCTTGTTAAAGAATGCTGTTGGAATTTGGATTGGGATTGCATTATATCTGTAGATTGCTTTAGGTAGTTTTGACATTTTCACGATGTTAAGTCATCTAATCCGTGAGCATGGTATGTTTTTCCATTTATGTAGGTCTCTTTTGGTTGCTTACCATAGCATTTTGTAGTTTTCTTTGTATAGGCATTTTATGTCCCTGGTTAGATTTATTCCTAAGTATTTTATCTTTTGGGGGGCTATTGTAAAATGCTATTGTTTTCCTGATTTCCTTTTCAAGTTCTATTTGTTGGTGCAGAGGAATCAAACTGATTTTTATATGTTGATCTTGTATCCTGCCACTTTGCTGAATCCATCTATTAGTCCAGTAGCTTTCTTGTGGAATTTTTAGGATTTTCTATCAAAAGACCTCTTCAAAGTCTTAAAAAGCAAAGATGTCATTTTGAGGACTAAGGTGTGCTTGATCCAAGTCATGGTATTTTCAATAGCCTCACATGCATGCAAAATCTGGGTAATGAATAAGGAAGAGCAAAGAAGAATTGACGCCTTTGAATTACGGCACTGGCAAAGAATATTGAATGTGTTATGGACTGCCAGAAGAACAAACAAATCTGTCTTGGAAGAAGTACAGCCGAAATGCTCCTTAGAAGCAAGGATGGCAAAACTTTGTCTCACGTACTTTGGATATATTATCAGAAGGGACCAGTCCCTGGAGAAAGACACTGTCTTGGTCATCTAGGGCTGCTGTAACAGAAATATCACAAGTGCATTGCTGTAACAAACAGAAGGTTATTCTTTCACAGTCTAGTAGGCTAGAAGTCCAAATTCAGGTGTGGAATCCATGGGAAGACTTTCTCTCTCTGTCAGCTCTGGAGGAAGGTCCTTGTCAGCAATCTTCCCCTGGTCTAGGAGCTTCTCAGGCACAGAGACCCCAGGTCCAAAGGACGAGCTCTACTCCCGTTGCTCTTTCTTGGTGGTATGAGGTCCCCTGTCTCTCTGCTTGCTTCTCTCTTTTATATCTCAAAAGAGGTTGGCCCAAGATACAATCCAATGTTGTGTATCTCATCAACATAACTTCCGCTAATCCATATCGTTAACATCGTAGTAGTAGGATTTACAACACATAGGAAAATCATATCAGATGACAAAATGGTGGACAATCACACAATACTGGGAATCATGGCCTAGCCAAATTGATACACATATTTTTGGGGGACACAATTCAATCCATGACAGACATCATGCTTGATAAAACAGAGGGCCAGTGAAAAAGAAGGAGACCTTCAATGAAATCGATTGACACAGTGGCTGCAACAATGGGCTCAAACATAGCAAAGATTGTGAAGATTGCACAGAACGGGGGTCACTATGAGTTGGAACCAACTCTCACAGCACCTAACAACAACAACTGTTTGACTGCAAAGCGTATACTTTACTTGCTATATTACTGCCTATCCGTTAGTGTGAAAAAATTCCAAAGAATATATATCCTCCCAGACTTGGCCCTGAAAACCACTTGCCCCTATGCTGGTTGTGTGCATGCGCATTTTCCCCAGATGCCCTAATTAACAGCATCTCCTGTCCCTGTAATTTATAGGCCTATCATATTCAAATTTGGATTCAACCCTCTGTGGCCCCATTATACTTTATCCCAGTAATGATTTATTGTTTTAATTGAGACATTACTTAGGTAGAACTCATTGCTGCAGCACAAAGTATTCCAAACCCCTACAATGCCAAGCCAGGATCGGTCAAGCCAGCTCCCTCTCCCCTGACTCCTCGGTCTGCATGCCTTCCAACTGCTGCTCTGGAGTGACAGAAAGCAGTCCCACAAGGGGGGGTCATCCGTCCTGAAAGACAAATAGCACTTGTATTCCGTCGAGACAGCGCAGACACTCAGTGGCCTTTGGGTTAGTGAGTGAGAGCAGCGCCCAGATAGGTCAATGCTGTCAGGAGAGGGAGCGGGGGCAGCAAGTGCACGAGGGCCCAGATGGGACGAGGTGAACACTGCCACTGCAGGGGAGTGAGCCTTGACAGCAGTTTAGCAGATCTAATGAGTAGCCCGACTCCCCCATGTCAGCCCTGACATCTCTGTCTCCCTGGGCAGCAGCACCTGTCCCTCTGGTGGCCCAGCTCTACCCCTACTTGTCCCCCTTCCTGGCAGCCAGTACCAACAAAGTGGTCCGGTGACAGAGAGAAGAGAGCTGAGAAGCGAGAAATCAGGGGCTGAGCCACCCCTACCACCTCAGGGGGGACTTCTGTGCAGTTGCACGACCCCTGCCATGGCTGAGGCCAGAAGTAACAAGTGGGGGTCACCTCAATAAGGTAACATTTACAAAGGACCTAGCCCTGGCCACACAAATGGTTCAGTGCCAGGCAATTAACTGAAAGGTTGGCAATTTGGATCTACCCAGAGGCACCTCAGAAGAAAGAGCTAAATATCTACTTCCAAAAAGTCAGCCACTGAAAACCTTATGGAGCCAAGTTCTGCTTTGACACACACGAGGTTGCCATGAGTCAAAATCAACTTGATGGCAACTGGGACCAAGGACTTACTACATACAGGCCCTGGGTCAGGCTTTTTGAGGACTATGGGAATGAATAAGAATCAATCCTGCTCTGGTCTGGTAAAAAGCTGAAGTATCCAAACAAAAAAAAAAAAACCTCATTGCCATCTAGTTGATTCCGACTCATAGTGACCCTATAGAACAGAGTAGAACTGCCCCCATAGGGTTTCCAAGGCTGTACATCTTTATGGAACCAGGCTGCCACAACTTTCCCCTGTGGAGCGACTGGTGGGTTCGAACCGCCAACCTTCCAGTTGGCAGCCAAACACTTAACCACTGTACCACCAGGGCTCCTTGGTATCCACATAGATAACAAAAGATCAGGTAGACCCTGATAGTTACAACCATTTACTGCAGGGGTGCAGGGGGAAGAAACATCACCATTGGCTCACAGGAACTGGGGAAGGCTTCATGGAGGAAGCAACTTTGAGATGAGCCTTGAAGGATGGATAGGGTTTTGGCAGGCAGGAGGAAGGATGTGGGTCACCCCAGGCAGGGGGAACCACTGGAACTAAGAAAGAGAGCAGAAAAGCATATCTGAGGATTCCAGGAAACCCAGGTGGCAGGACACAGACTGGAAAGGTAAGTGGAGAACAGTGATGGAAGGCCTTGGATGCCAGGGACAGGAATTTTGTCTTTATTTAGAAAATAAACGGGATCTAGTAAAGGCATTTGTTTGGGGTAATGACGTGGTCAAAACATGAGAATGGAAAAGAGAGGAGGGTGTAAGAGGTATTATAGAGAAAGAACCCACAGGACTTTACTATCCCCTAGGAAAGGAGCTTGTAAAGGAGAAAGAGTAGTATATCAGTTAGGATTAGGTTATGGCTGGATACAACAGAAACCCAAGATAAAGTGTGTCTTATGTGAAAGAAGTCTGGAGGAAGCCAGTCCAGCGTTGGTATGGTACCTCTAAACATCTCATGCCCAGGCTCTTTCTCTTCTACCATCCTAGTGTATGGCTCCCAGTCCCAAGGTCACCTGATGGACCAAAATAGCTGCTGGAGCTCCTGCCATCATTTCTACATTGAAGGCAGCAGGAGGAAGGCTGGAGAAAAGGCAAAAATCTCCCACTGAGTCAGTTCTCTTTAAGGAACCAGCACACTTTCTCCTGTAACACTTGTTCTTACATCTCATTGGCCAGAATTTAGTCACATGGTCACTACTAGCTGCAAGGGAGGCTGGAAAATGTAATCTTTTGGCTAGACCTATAGTGCCCTGAATACATTCAGAATTCTGCTACAAAAGAAGACAGGAAAGATGAATATTGGAGGGCAGTTTTAGTTTCTCACGTAGAGGACCAGGTAATTCAGAGGTTGTGAGTGCAGGGGCCTGAGAGAACAATAAGTCAAGGAGGAAAACAAAGGGAGTCCAAAAAAGAGGAGGTTTAGAGGAAAGGTGAAGCCAGGAAAAAGACTGCTGATGCTGGGGTCCCTGCTCTATTAACAGCCAGACACACCTACTTGCCTCCCCCACAGGGCTTGAGGGCAAGCCTCGGAGATGACCCTGGGCTGCAGGAGGTGAGTGGAATGGAAAAGCAGAATTCTTGAGAGACCAGAATCCCTTGGTCAGGACTAACAGGGGAAGTGTATAGGCTCCACCACATCATATGGGTTGAGGAGTGGTGGGTAGCCTAGGCTGACACCACATATCAAGAGGGATCTGACAGCAGGAGGAAATCAGAGAAATGGAACCCTGGGATCTGTCACGATGGAGGAAAATACCATGCACAGACCACCATGGAGTGGGAGGTCATCAAGCACTCCCACGCTGCCTCCAGGAAGCCTTCAGGTGCAACACAGTTTGCACTGCAATGCAGGTTGCACTGCAACACAAGTACAACACAACCAGGAGCCCATAAAGCAGACAATAAATTCCCCTGTCCCAGGACACCAGGCAGGCCTTCCAGGGCCTGACTTCTGGCCTTGGATACATCCCAATGTCATCCCTGTAAGGAGATCTGGAGACATGGGGAAGAGGGAACTTGGATAGCTCTTTTCAATCTCCTCTTTTCAATCCTCCTCCTTCCCTCCCACCTCCCCAACAAAGAATGTGGGGCCCACAGGTAAAATGCCTTCTAGTGAGTTTTCCTCTCATAAAAAAATCAAACCAAGCTGTTGCAGTCGAGTTGATTCCAACTCATAGCGACCTGAAAGGACAGAGCAGAACTGCCCCATAGGGTTTCCAAGGAGTGCCTGGTGGACTCAGACTGTCAACCTTTTGGTTAGCAACCCTAGCTCTTAACCACTGTGCCACCAGGATTTCCTTTCCTCATATACAAAGGGGTGCAACGATTGTCCCTCTTTCTGCAGTCCTCATCTGGATTAGCTCTTCCTTTTTCCAAACGAGCTTCCATCTTGCAATATTTCTGCTCGCCTCAGCAGTCTGTCTTAGGGCATAAACTTTTGGATTTCCCAAAATGTCTAGTGTAGGGATGAGAAACAGATTTTGGTTCACCAGCTTGTGCCAAAAAATTGATAGTTGCTATCTGGAATGCTGTGTCCAGAAGGATTCTGAGGACTCTTCCTGACCCAGTGAAAAGAGCTTATAACTGGTTTGTGATGTCTGCTCTGGAAAACGGAGTGGAATGAATGCCGGCTATTTGCCATCCCTGGTTCAGTACATAATAGGTATTTAGTAAATGTTTATTAAATTAGTGCTTGAGTTCCAGGAGATCATTCAAAGGCTATGTCATCCTTTCTCCCTGTAACTACCTCCACCCACCTGGGTCTGGAATGACTACAGGTTATTCTTGTCCCAGATCATAGTCAGGTGTCTAGGTAAGGCAGTCTCTAGAAGGATTTTGGGGGCCATAAGAGCAGGATTCTTAGGTTGTATCTCACCTGTCTTCTCAGAGTTTTTCCTCCTGGAACCAAGGCTCCTATCCCGTGACACAGCATTCTATGCCCATGAGGGAGAAACCTGAGGCTATGCAGAGTGGTTACAGAAAGGGGTAGTAATAGGCCTGTATTCCCTGAAACTTTAAGCGGAGTCAGGCAACTCTCAGGGGCCCAGATCTTGGGGGTTCATGAGGAAACCCACCTGGAGTGGGCCGGCTCCTATTCCCAGATCCAGTCTGACAGGGTCAGTAAAGAAGATCACCAGTTTTTGACCCAATTCTCCTCTAAGAGTTACCCACACAGGCCCCTCAGCCCACAGAGAGCTGCTGCCAAGCTTGATGGAGCTTCTCTGCACCCCTATCCAACCACCCCATGCTCCTCCACCCCTACCCCGACTGAGAGAGAAGCCTCGCCTTCCACCGAGGCAGGCTGGCGCACTCCTGGTTAACTCTCCCGAGCCCTCGGACGTTAGCCGGCTAACGAGAACAGATCTGACGGAGTTGGATTACCCACTCAGAGAGCTGGAGTGATTGTGTTTACTCCCAAACCTGCCCTATTTAGTGGTCTGTGTGCATCATTAATCTTCTTCCACAATCCGTTCCCCATCTGCTCCCACTTTTTAATGAACTGCCACTTGTCGTACTCAATAAAATCAGCACTTTGCGAGAATTTCAGCAAAGATGGACTGACTGGGGAAAGCAAGAGGCAGCCGGAGCAGGGAATGGCGAAGAGCGTGAGGGAAAGCAGAGGTGGGGGGCCCGGGCAAGGAGGTGACAATAGAGATGTCCCCGTGGGTTCAGGAGCAACACCTGATCTGCATGGGCAAGTGAATCACAGCACGCCTGGCGCTCTGGGCAACCTTGTCCCCCGAGCAGGGTACTCATAACCACATCAGACCAGCACGCCGCAATTCCTACACTATGCCACGTCAGGCTGGGTTTCATCTGAGCCAGCCTGCTTTACACAATTATTTTCCTGGTCGTGAATGGTACAGGCGGCATGAGGATGGAGTTTTCCAGCCTTGGCTGCCAGCTCTGGGGATTCATCTGATACCAGGCTATTACCTCCTGATTACTTGACTTGGCAGTCAACCCACTCTGAGCTGCAAATCAACAGAAAGAAGGGTACATGGAGAAACTGAGACTTCAAATTGCACTTTTCAATCATTTGTCATAGCAAAGGTTTAACAAGGGCTTCATCCAGGGCTCTAAAGATGGAGAGGAGGCAGTGAGGGGTGAGGATGGGAATCCCTCCTCTACCTGGGAGTCTCAGGGCTGGAAATGTCATGACAGGGATCATCAAGTCTGAGGATCAAGAAGGAAATTGAGGCCTGAAGAGGTTAAGGGGCTTGCATATGGACCATTTGGCTAGGCCTGGAGCCCAGGGCAGACCCTCTGGTCTCACTGAGAGGAAGGGCTGGAAGTCAGGCTCTGTGTTCTGGGATCCCCCTTCCCTCCAGATCGGAAGCCCTGATGGCCTCTGCCTGACAGCTCTGTCCAAACTACTTCCTGGACAAATGCAGACCCAGGCTGGGAAGTATTGGGAGATCTAGCAATGGTCTTAGGAACCCTGGGCATCCAGAGTTCCCCCTCACCCCGAAGTCCACACCTCCCTACTCTCTCAGTCTGAGCAAAGGTGCTTCTGCCTCAGGGTTTGGTCAGTCAGTCAGTCTGTCTGTCCACAACTATTTGTTTGAACACCTATCCTAGGCCACACATTGCAAGGTGCTGACAAACAGAGGTCAGATGTGTATCCTGCCTTTATCAAGCTTACAGCCAAGGGGTTTCCCCACTTGGTACTTCAGCTCCCCACCAGGACTCTTGCCAGCCCCGTTCTGAGGGTTGGGACCTTGCTCTCAGTGCCCCAAACACTGGCATGTTTCTGGCACTCCCCCCGCTAGACTGTCAGCTATATCAGGTGGGGTCTTGGGGTGTCTTCTTCATGGCAATACCCCCAGCACCCAGAACAGTGCTTAATAGGTGCTAAATAAATACTTAATTAAATAAGCAGATGAGTGAATGGATGAATGAAATGGAGGTCCCGAAAAACATCATTTTGCATGTCACCTGCCTCTGGGGCCTCAGGGGCTCCCTCCTGCCCTCTCATCTTCTTGACTCCTCTAAGGCCACCTTCATGAACCTCTTAATACTGAGCTTTGAGCTCAGGGGTCAGAGAGCCTAATGGGTCCATCCCTGAAGCTGCACCTATCTTCTGAGCCCCCTGCCCTTCCCAGGACCACTTTCTCCCGTGCCTCACTCACCAGTGTCCCAAAGGTCCCTGCCCACCTAGGGCTGAGTCACCAGGCATGGGAAGGGAAGGCTGACTCATGCTCACAGTCTTGGCTCTGATCCTCAGAGATGCCCTAGTCTGGCTGACTTTACACAGCCCCATTCCAGCTTCAGGTGCTCCCTTCCTCTACTTGGCACACTCTGGGCTCAGACACAGTGTATCTACCCCCAGATTTTGCTCACACCTATAAAAGGAAACCCCACTTGAGGCAAAGAACACCTTGAAAACCACGACTGAGAGGGGATGGAAAGGAAAGTCAGAGTGCCAAATTTCCATTTTCAGAAAGATGAACTATCAGGGACCAATGGCTCCCTCCCCCAAACCCAACCCTGAGGACATGACAGAAGCAAGAGGGAGATTGATGATTTTGAGAAGTTCATTAAAAAAAAAATCTGTGGAAAATCCTTGGAGGAGCTGTTGGGAATGGGGCTCCCATGGTGGCAAAGGAAATGCAGGTATGAATGTAAAAGAAAGAACATGAGGATGGGTAGGGGAGTGGCTGGAGGAGAGCCCCACATTGCCTTTGAAAGGAGGCCTCTCTCACCTTGTCATCACCATGGGGCAGGAAGCAGCAGCATAAGCTCAGAGAGAGTGGGCCAAGGCATCAAAGTTACATCCAGGTGGTGCTGGAACCCAGGTAGGGTAAGAAGCAGTTGACAACAGGTGTAGCAGACCAGCCAGAACTTAAGTGCCCCCCAACCTGCATCACACATGCACACGTGCACACACACATATCCTAAAAAGATTAGGATTAAAACTTAGGACAGGTTCTCTGGAGGTCAGGGTCACCTAGTAGAGGGAAGAGTCAGTGGTGGTTCATGGGAAATGGTTGAACATTGAGTGTACGACGAGAGATGTACACACTGAGGGCCATTTAATCACCCTCTCACCCCACAAGCCCTAAACTCAACTGGCGAGGCACAAGCTGGGACTTGGTTCCTTCTGCTCTTCCTCATTCTGAGTAACAGACCAGAAGACATTGGGATATAAGAATTCACAGGGGGAAAAAATGAAATATCTCGGGAATACAACCCTTATAAAAACTTACATATATATATGTAAATTTTATAAATATCTCAGAGGAACAACCCTTATAAAAATTTACGTGTGTGTCTGTGTAAATTTTGTAAGGGTTGCACTCTTGAGATAGTTTCATTATTTTCCCCTATGAATTCATAACCCCAGTGTCTGGTACGTTTTATATATGAAACTATACCAGACAAAAATGGAATTAAAGGACTGGATAGAACAAGAATTTAAAATAAGCTTAGAATAATGACTTTCAGAGAAATATGGGAGGATATTAGTGACATGAAGCAGGAACATGCAACTATAAAGAAGAGGCATCTGGAAATTCCAAGTGTTAAAAAAGTCATAGCTGAATAAGGAACTTAGTAGATAGGTTCAATAGCATAATGGATATAGCTAAAGAGCAAACAGGTGAACTGGAAGATCAGGTTGATGACACTAAAAGTATCAAAAGGGGATAAAGAGTTGTAAACTATAAAAGAAAAGTTAAGAAATAATACAGCTGTCCCTCAGTATTCATGGAGGATTGGTTCCAGGATCCCCTGTGGATACCAAAATCAGCAGATGCTCAAGTCCCTTATCTAAAATGACGTAGTATTTGCATATAATCTGCACACATCCTCCCATATACTTTAAATCATCTCTAGATTACTTATAATACCTAATGCTATGTAAATAGCTGTTATACTGTATTGTTTACGGAGTCATGACAAGAAAAAAAAGTCTGTTTTTTTTCCCAAGTATTTTCAATCCACGGTTGGTTGAATCCATGGATGTGGAACTTGCAGATACAAGGGCTGACTGTAAAGCATAGAGGTAAAAGCATTAATATCTGTTTAACAGGAGTCCCAGAAGAAGAGAAAAATGAGCAGGGAAGAGGAAATGTTTCAAGGAATAATGCCTGAGAGCTTCTCAAAATTAAAGAAAGTCAAAAGGCCTCAGATTGAAAAGAGTCATATACTGTCAAAAAGAATGAATTTTAAAAAAGACAAGAAAAAAAATAGACACATTATAAAGTAATTTAAGATCAAAAGCAAAGAGTAAAATTTTAAAACCTTCCAGAGAAAAAGCAGATAAGCTACCTACGAGCAAGAATCAAATCAAATCATACTTCTCAACAGTGATCCTGAATACAAAAAAATATATATAATACAGTAGAATTTTCAAAGTGTTGCAAGAAAAAAAAAAACTTTAAACCTAGAATTTTCTATCCAGGTAACCTATATTTAAATATAAGACCAAAATAAAAGATAGTATCAGGCAGATGAGACCTCAGTAGATACTCGAAGAGAACCTTGGAGGAAGTGCTATTGAAAGAAGATATATAAATTAAGTAGTATGCTGTGAAATATACGGGTAGCCAAGAAAAAAAAAAGTAAGAACCAAAAACAAAATTACACCCACAACAATCTAGAACTAAAACTTTAAACAAATATCTGGTGGAACAAGGTGAGAATCATCATGAGAAGGTGAGAGGTACATGTTGAGGTACATATCTTATTCAGGGAAATAGAAAGAATTGAAATACTTCATTACTTTATAAGAGATTTTACTAGGGTAGCTATAGGAAAAAAATAGAAATAGAATAAATTACTTTTGACCAGTCTACTTTTGCCAGGTTATGCTACAGTAACAAGCAACCCCATCTCAGGGGCTTTCAACAACAGAGGTTTTTTTCTCATTCAGATGTTGGATCCAGACCAACTACTGCAGGTGCTTTCCACACATCTTATTCTAAGACCTGGCTGAAGGAGCAGACCTTATCTCAGTTTCACAGCAGATGGAAAAGTGTAATGGAGAAATCACAGATGCTACTTAAAGCTTTTGATCAGATGTCATGTACAAATATTTTAGACGTATATTCTATTTGTCAAGCAAATATCAGGTCATGCCTGATATCAATGGGACAGGAAGTTCATCAACTCACAGGGAAATGCAGTAAGTCACATGGTAAAAGGCAGGGATGTCTAATCCTCCTGTAGTGAGGATGGACACGTCTTTGAAACCAGGAAAAGAAAATTTGCTCTAAATAATGTCACGAAAAGGGGGGGGGAGATAATTTTATAAGATGTTATATAAGATGGCAGAAAGAAGCGCTGAAATAAACCAAAATTATAAGAAAGACAGAGAGTCATATACGTATTGAAAATTTTTTTAAAGCAAAACCTGGAGGCAAGACCAAGATGGCGGAGTAGTCAGAAGCTTCCTGTGGTGCCTCTTACAACAAAAAAAAAAAAAAAAAAAAATTTTTTTTTTAAAAGACCCGAAAAAACAAGTGAATCAATTATATATGAAAATCTAGGAGCCCTGAACATCAAAGACAGAGTTGAGGAATCAGGCTGAGAGGCAGGGAGAGGGAGAGATGGTTCAGAAGCAGTGAGAAGTTACCAGACCTGACCAGGCGGGAACTGGTACCCTGTAGGCCAGATCAGCTGTGTGTTGTGAGGCAAGCAATGGCGTTTGGGAGGCATTTCCCACATCAGGAGAAACCAAGAGGCAGAGAGTCTACTCACGCCTCCAGAACCAGTGAAAAGTGGTGCTCAATCAGCAAAAGATAAGTACATGCATCTAACTTACCACTTAGATCAAAAAACACCCCTTTAGGAAAAACCAGTCTCCCACATACCTGCCCCCTCCTCACCCTGCACTGGGTCCCGAGCCAGCTTCAGAGATTGCCACATCCCCTGGGCCAGAAATAGGACCCGTCACTTGTCTTGAGCCATTCTCCCAGCCTTGGAGAGGGAACAAATTAACAAACAAGAAAAAATAATCTGCCAGTTCCTCTAAGCTGGGAACTCAGGGCAGACACAGCTCCTTTTCCTAGGCATACGCATAAGAGGTCCATGGACTCTGAATGCCTTTCACCCCGGCAAAGACCTGTGGGGAGCCATTTCCACAGCATAGGCCCTCATTAGCACAGAACAACAGGGTATATACCTGAAGCCTAACTCTACTGTATTAGCTATATGGTAGACAGGCAGGTTTGTGACATTTGACACCACTCTGCCTATAAAGCAGGGTCCTCACCTACCCATATCAGGAGCCTGAAGACTGGTGGCTCCACCCATACCACCTAGCCACCCACAACAGGGGTCCAAGAATAAGGGGTGCCTCCCAGTCCTTACATCCAACAGCATTGGATGTCCATATTCTGACTGCAAAACCCACCCACCTATGCACTCTAGGGAACAGGGACACACTTTCCTCCCAGACACTCAGGAGCTGCTGTCAGCCCTGTCCCTTGCTCAGCGCATGACCCCCTACTGCAGCCAGATACATGTGCCTACACCAATCACCCCTGCCCATCTAGGAATGTAGGTGAGATCCTGCACCACACACTGTGACCAACAATCTGGACACCTGAGCTGACTCCATACAAGAAAAGTAAACAGACTCCTGGGCTCACACCTGGTGACAGGACTTTAGAGCTTCAAAGGCTCCAATAATCAAACTAGCCCACACGAGCAGTCTTTTTGGGTGTATCAAAACAAAACAAAACAAGAAGCTAGGACACAGTAAGCAAACATAAAATAAGTAAGTATAATAACTAATTGATGGCTTGAAGACTACAGTCAATATCAAATCACATGAAGAGTCAGACCATGATGGCTTCAGCAAGCTCTCAAAACAAAGAATCAAGAAATCTTCCAAAGGAAGATAAATTCCTGGAATTATGGGAGGTAGAATACAAAAGGTTAATATACAGAACTCTTCAAGAGATCAGGAAGAACATCAAGCAAAATGCAGAACAAGCCAAGGAACACAGAGACAAAGCAACAGAAGAACTTAAGAAGATTAGAGAAGGGCATAATGACAAATTTAAGATGCTGCAAAAATCCATAGAGAGACAGAAAACAGAAATCTAGAAGATTAACAATAAAATTTCAGAATTAGACAACTCAATAAAAACTCAGAGGAGCAGAATTGAGGCAATGGAAGTCAGAATTAGTGAGATTGAAGATAAAGCACTTGACACCAACATATTTGAGGAAAAAACAGATAAAAGAATTTTAAAAAATGAAGAAACCCTAAGAATTATGTGGGACCCTATCAAGAGGAATAACCTATGAGTGATTGGAATAACAGAACAGGAGATATAACAGAAAATACAGGAAGAATTGTTGAAGATTTGTTGGCAGAAAACTTCTCTGATGTTGTGAAACATGAGAAGACATCTATCCAAGGCACTCATCAAAATCCACAAAAGGTAGATCCCAAAAGAAAGTCACCAAGACATATCATAATCAAACTTGCCAAAACCAAAGATAAAGAGAAGAATTTAAGAGTAGCTAGGGATAAACAAAAAGTTATCTACAAAGGAGAGTCAATAAGACTCAGCTGTGACTACTTAGCAGAAACCATGCAGGCAAGAAAGCAATGGGATGACATATACAACGCTTTGAAGGAAAAAAATTGCCAGCCGAGAATTACATATCCAGCAAAACTGTCCCTCAAATATGATGGCAAAATTAGGGCATTCCGGATAAAGAGAAGTTTAGGGAATTTGCAAAAACAAAAACAAAATCACAAGAAATACTGAAGGGAGTCCTCTGGTTAGAAAATCAACGACATCAGATAAAAACCCAAGACTAGAACACAGGACAGAGCAACCAGATAGCAACCCAGATAGGGAAGTCACAAAAATAAATCAAAGCTAAAACACTGAAAATAGGGAAACAGAGACATCATTATGTAAAAGACGACAACATTAAAACAAAAAAGAGGGACTAAAAAATGTAGTCATAGATCCTTCATATGGAGAGGAAGTCAAGGCGATATAAAGAAATAAAACTTGGGTTTAAACATAGAAAACAGGAGTAAATATTAAGGTGACCAAAAAGGAAACTAAGAATCCTACACCTCAAAATAAAAAACAAGAAAAACATAAAGACTCAGCAAATACAAAATCAACAACAATGAAAAAGATGAAAAGAAAATACATAAAGAAAAATGACTCAGCATAGAAAATTAAGTGGCACAAAGAAACTGTCAACAACACTCAAAAAAATACAGCAAAATGACAGCACTGAACTCATACATATCAATAATTACACTGAACATAAATGGACTAAATGCACCAAAAAAAGAGACAAAGAGTGGCAGAATGGATTTAAAAAAAAAAAAAAAAAAACACGATGCGTCTCTATGCTGCCTATAAGAGATACACCTTAGTCTTAAAGACACAAACAAACTAAAACTCAAAGGATGGGAAAAAATATATATCAAGCAAACAACAATCAAAAAAGAGCAGGAGTAGCAATATTAATTTCTGACAAAATAGACTTTAAAGTAAAATCTACCACAAGGGATAAGGAAGGACACTATATAATCATTAAAAAGGTCAATACACCAGGGGGACATAACCATAATAAATATTTATGCACCCAATGACAGGGCTCCAAAATACATAAAACAAACTCTAACAGCATTGGAAAGAGAGATAGACAGCTACACAATAATAATAACAGACTTCAACAAACACTTTCAGTGAAGGACAGGACATCCAGAAAGAAGCTCAATAAAGACACAGAAGATCTAAATGCCACAATCAACCAACTTGACCTCATAGACATGTACAGAACATTCCACCCAACAGCAGCCAACTATACTTTCTTTTCCAACAGGCATGGAACTTTCTCCAGAATAGACCACATACTAGTCCATAAAGCAAGCCTTAACAGAATCCGAAGATTCAAAATATTACAAAGCATCTTTTCTGACCACAAAGCCATAAAAGTAGAAATTAACAACAGAAAAAGCAAGGGAAAAAAATCAAACATATGGAAACTGAACAACACCTTGCTCAAAAACCACTGGGTTGTAGAAGCAATTAAGGATGGAATAAAGAAAGTCGCAGAATCAAATGAGAATGAAAACACGTCCTACCAAAACCTTTGGGACACAGCAAAAGCAGTGCTCAGACGTCAATTTATATCAATAAATGCACACTTCCAAAAAGAAGAAGGGGCCCAAATCAAAGCATTAACCCTACAACTCGAACAAATAGTCAGCAGCAAAAGAAGCCCTCAGGCACCAGGACAAAACAAATAATAAAAATCAGAGCAGAATTAAATTAAATAGAAAAACAATTGAAAGAGTTAACAAGACCCAGATCTGGTTCTTTGAAAAGATCAAAAAAAAAATGATAAACCACTGGCCAAACTGAAAAACTGGAGAGAAAGCAAATAATCAAAATAAGAAAAGAGATTGGCGATATCACAACAGACCGAACTGAAATCAAAAGGATCGTAACAGAATAATATGAAAAATTGTACTTTAACAAATTTGAAAACCTAGAGAAAATGAAATGGACAAAGTTCTAGAAACACACTACCTACCTAAACTAACACAAACAGAGGTAGGACAACTAAATAAACATATAACAAAAGAAGAGATTGAAAAGGTAATTAAACAACTCCCAACAAAAAATAGCCCTGGCCCAGATGGGTTCACTGGAGAATTCTACCAAACTTTCACAGAAGACTTAACACCAAGACTACTAAAGGTATTCCAGAGCATAGAAAAGGATGGAATGCTCCCAAACTCATTCTATGAAGCTGGCATAACCCTGATACCAAAACCAGGTAAAGACACCACAAAAAAAGAAAATGTCAGACCTATATGTCTCATGAACTTAGATGCAAAAATCCTCAACAAAATTCTAGCCAATAGAATTAAAAAAAAAAAAAAATACAACATATCAAATAAATAATTCACCATGACCAAGTGGGATTCATACCAGGTATGCAGGGATGGTTCAAAACTAGGAAAACAATTAATGTAATCCATCATATAAATAAAACAAGACAAGAATCACATGATTTTATCAATTGATGCAGAAAAGGCATTTGACAACGTTCAACACCCATTCATGATAAACACGCCCAGCAACATAGGAATAGAAGGAAAATTCCTCCACATAATAAAGGGCATTTATACAAAGCCAACAGCCAACATCATCCTCAATGGAGAGAGTCTGAAAGCATTACCCCTGAGATTGGGAACCAGACAAGGATGCCCTCTATCACCCCTCTTATTCAACATTGGGCCGGAGGTCCTAGTCAGAGCAATTAGGCTACAAAAAGAAATAAAGGGCATCCAAATTGGAAAAGAAGAAGTAAAAGTATCTCTATTCGCAGATGATATGATGTTATACACAGAAAACCCCAGAGAATCCACAAGAAAACTATTGGAACTAATAGAGGATTTCAGCAAAGTATCACGATACAAGCTAAACATCCAAAAATCAGTTGGATTCCTCTACTTCAACAAGGAGAACTTCAAAGAGGAAATCACCAAATCAATACCACTTACAGAAGCCCCCAAGAAGATAAAATACTTAGGAATAAATCTTACTAGAGATGTAAAAGACCTATACAAAGAAAACTACAAGACACTACTGCAAGAAACCAAAAGAGACCTACATAAGTGGAAAAACCTACCTCGCTCATGGATAAGAAGATTCAACATTGTGAAAATGTCTACTCTACCCAAAGCTATCTACAGATACAATGCAATCCAAATCCAAATTCCAATGACATTTTTTTTATTGTGCTTTTCATGAAAGTTTACAAATCAAGTCAGCCTCTCATACAAAAATTTATATACACCTTGCTATATACTCCTACTTGCTCTCCCCCCTAATGAGACAGCACACTCCTTCCCTCCACTCTCTATTTTTGTGTCCATTTGGCCAGCTTATGACCCCCTCTACCCTCTCATCTCCCTTCCAGACAGGAGATGCCCACATAGTCTCATGTGTCTACTTGATCCAAGAAGCTCATTCTTCACCAGTATCATTTGTGATCCCATTGTCCAGTCCAATCCCTGTCTGAAGAGTTGGCTTTGGGAATGGTTCCTGTCTTGTGCTAACAGAAGGTCTGGGGACCATGACCACTGGGGTCCTTCTAGTCTCAGTCAGACGATGAAGTCTGGTCTTTTTACGAGAATTTGAGGTCTGCATCTCACTGCTCTCCTGCTCCCCCAGGGGTTCTCTGTTTCATTCCCTGTCAGGGCAGTCATCAGTTGTAGCCAGGCACCATCTAGTTCTTCTGGTCTCAGGCTGATGTAGCCTCTGGTTTATGTGGCCCTTTCTGTCACTTGGGCTCATAATTACCTTGTGTCTTTGGTGTTCTTCATTGTCCTTTGCTCCAGGTGGGTTGAGACCCATTGATGCATCTTAGATAGCCACTTGCTAGTATTTAAGACCCCAGATGTCACTCTCTAAAGTGGGATGCAGAATGTTTTCTTAATAGATTTTATTATGCCAATTGACTTCGATGACCCCTGAAACCATGGTCCCGAAACTCCCGCCCCTGCTACGCTGGCCTTCGAAGCATTCAGTTTATTCAGGAAACTTCTTTGCTTTGGTTTAGTCCAGTTGTGCTGACATCTCCTGTATTGTGTGTTGTCTTCCCCTTCACCTAAAATAGTTCTGATCTACTGTCTAATTTGTGAAAACCCCTCTCCCTTCCTACCTCCCTCCCTCCTCTTGTAACCATCAAAGAATATTTTCTTCTCTGTTTAAACTATTTCTCGAGTTCTTATAATTGTTGTCTTATACAATATTTGCCCTTTTGCAACTGACTAATTTCACTCAGCATAATGCCTTCCAGATTCCTCCATGTTATGAAACGATTCATGGTTTCATCATTGTTCTTTATCGATGCATAGTATTCCATTGTGTGAATATACCATAATTTATTTATCCATTCATCCGTTGATGGGCACTTTGGTTGCTTCCATCTTTTTGCTATTGTAAACAGTGCTGCAATGAGCATGGGTGTGCATATATCTGTTCGTGTAAAGGCTCTTATTTCTCTAGGATATATCCCAAGGAGTGGGATTGCTGGATAGTATTGCAGTTCTATTTCTAGCTTTTTAAGGAAGCGCCAAATCGAATTCCAAAGTGGTTGTGCATTTTCACATACCCACCAGCAGTGCTTAAGTGTTCCAGACTCTCCACAACCTCTCCAACATTTATTATTTTGTATTAATGCCAGCCTTGTTGCAGTGAGATGGGATCTCACTGTAGTTTTGATTTGCATTTCTCTAATGGCTAATGATTGTGAGCATTTCCTCACGTATCTGTTAGTTACCCGAATGTCTTCTTTAGCGAAGTGCCTGTTCATATCTTGTGCCCATTTTTTAATCAGGTTATTTGTCTTTTTGCAGTTGAGTTTTTGCAGTATCATGTAGATTTTAGAGATCAGGCACTGACCAGAAATGTCACAGCTAAACACTTTTTGACAGTCTGTAGGTAATGTTTTTACTTTTTTGGTGAAGTCCTTGGATAAGCATAGGTGTTTGATTTTTAGGAGCTCCCAGTTATGTGGTTTCTCTTCTGCATTGTTAGTAATGTTTTGTATTCTGTTTATGCCATGTACTAGGGCTTCTAGCATTGTCCCTATTTTTTCATCCATTATCTTTATCCTTTTAGATTTTATATTTAGGTCTTTGATACATTTTGAGTTCATTTTTGTGCATGGTGTGAGGTATGGGTCTTGTTTCATTTCTTTTGCAGATGGGTATTCAGTTATGCCAGCACCATTTGTTAAACAGACTTTCTTTTCCCCACTTAACTGACTTTGGGCCTTTATCAAATATCAACTGCTCATATATGGATGGATTTATGTCTGGATTCTCAATTCTGTTCCATTGGTCTATGTATCTGTTGTTGAGCCAGTACCAAGCTGTTTTGACTACTGTGACAGTATAATAGGTTCTAAAACCAGGTAGAGTGAGGCCTTCTTCTTTGTTCTTCTTTTTCAGTAATCCTTTACTTATCCGGGGCCTCTTTCCCTTCCATATGAAGTTGGTGATTGTTTCTCTATCTCATTAAAAAAGTCATTGAAATTTGGATTGGAATTGCATTGTATCTATAAATCTCTTTTGGTAGAATAGACATTTTTACCATGTTAAGTTTTCCTATCCATGAGCAAGCCGTGTTTTGCCACTTATGTAGGTCTCTTTTGGTTTCTTGCAGTAGTGTCTTGTAGTTTTCTTTGTATAGGTCTTTTACATCTCTAGTAAGATTTATTCCTAAGTATTTTATCTTCTTGGGGGCTTCTGTAAGTGGTATTGATTTGGTGATTTCCTCTTTGAAGTTCTCCTTGTTGAAGTAGAGGAATCCAACTGATTTTTGGATGTTTAGCTTGTATCGTGATACTTTGCTGAAATCCTCTATTAGTTCCAATAGTTTTCTTGTGGATTCTCTGGGGTTTTCTGTGTATAACATCATATCATCTGCGAATAGAGATACTTTTACTTCTTCTTTTCCAATTTGGATGCGCTTTATTTCTTTTTGTAGCCTAATTGCTCTGACTAGGACCTCCAGCACAATGTTGAATAAGAGTGGTGATAAAGGGCATCCTTGTCTGGTTCCCAATCTCAGGGGTAATGCTTTCAGACTCTCTCCATTGAGGATGATGTTGGCTGTTGGCTTTGTATAAATGCCCTTTATTATGTGGAGGAATTTCCTTCTATTCCTATGTTGCTGAGCGTGTTTATCATGAATGGGTGTTGAACGTTGTCAAATGCCTTTTCTGCATCAATTGATAAAATCATGTGATTCTTGTCTTGTTTTATTTATATGATGGATTACATTAATTGTTTTCCTAGTTTTGAACCATCCCTGCATACCTGGTATGAATCCCACTTGGTCATGGTGAATTATTTATTTGATATGTTGTTGAATTCTATTGGCTAGAATTTCGTTGAGGATTTTTGCATCTAAGTTCATGAAACATATAGGTCTGACATTTTCTTTTTTTGTGGTGTCTTTACCTGGTTTTGGTATCAGGGTTATGCCGGCTTCATAAAATGAGTTTGGGAGCATTCCATCCTTTTCTATGCTCTGAAGTACCTTTAGTAGTAGTGGTGTTAACTCTTCTCTGGATGTTTGGTTGAACTCTGCAGTGAAGCCATCCAAGCCAGGGCTTTTTTGTTGTTGGGAGTTGTTTGATTACCTTTTCAATCTCTTCTTTTGTTATGGGTGTATTTAGTTATTCTACCTCTGTTTGTGTTAGTTTAGGTAGGTAGTGTTGTTTCTAGGAATTCATCCATTTCTTCTAGGTTTTCAAATTTGTTAGAGTACAATTTTTCATAATAATCTGATATCATTCTTTTGATTTCAGTTGGGTCTGTTGTAATATCACCCATATTTGGGTTCTTTGCTTCCTCTCCTGTTTTTCTTTTGTCAGCTTGGCTAATGGTTTATCAATTTTGTTAATTTTTTCAAAGAACCAGATCTGGGTCTTGTTAATTCTTTCAATTGTTTTTCTGTTTTCTATTTCATTTAGTTCTGCTCTAATTTTTATTATTTGCTTTCTTCTGGTGCCTGAGGGTTTCTTTTGTTGCTCTCTTTCTATTTGTTCAAGTTGTAGGAATAATTTTTTGATTTGGGGCCTTTCTTCTTTTTGTATGTGTGCATTTATTGATATAAATTGACCTCTGAGCACTGCTTTTGCTGTGTCTCAAAGGTTCTGACAGGAAGTGTTTTCATTCTCACTGGATTCTATGAATTTCTTTATTCCATCTTTAATGTCTTTTATAACCTAGTCTTTTTTTGAGCAGGGTACTGTTCAGTTTCCAAGTGTTTGATTTCTTTTCCCTGATTTTTCTGTTATTGATTTCTGCTTTTATGGCCAATGGCATTTTTAATGAGATAGAGAAACAAATCAGCAACTTCATATGGCAAGTGAAGCTGCCCAAGATAAGTACAGCATTACTGAAGAACAACAAAGTGGGAGGCTTCACACTACTTGACTTTAGAACCTATTACACAGCCACAGCAGTCAAAACAGCCTGGTACTGGTACATCAACAGATTCATAGGCCAGTGGAACAGAATTGAGAATCCAGATGTAAATTCATCCACCTAAGAGCAGCTAATATTTGACAAAGGCCCTAAGTCCATTAATTGGGGAAAAGATAACCTCTTTAGCAAATGGTGCTGGCATAACTGGATATTCATCTGCAAAAAAATGAAACAAGACCCATACCTCACACCACGCACAAAAACTAGCTCAAAATGAAACAAAGACCTAACTTAAATATAAAATTTAAAACGATAAAGATCATGGAAGAAAAAAATAGGGAAAACGCTAGGAGCCCTAATACATGGCATAAACGGAATACAACACATTACTAACAAGGCACAAACACCAGAACAGAAACTAGATAACTGGGAGCTCCTAAAAACCGAACACTTATGCTCATCCAAAGACTTTACCAAAAGACAAAAAATTCCTGGCTACAAAAATCCAATCAGCGTCTAATCTCTAAAATCTACAAGATACTGCAAAACCTCAACAATAAAAAGGCAACCCAATTATAAAAATGGGCAAAGGATATGAACAGCACTTCACCAAAGAAGACATTCAGGTGGCTAACAGATACATGAGGAAATGCTCACGATCATTAGCCATCAGAGGAATGCAAATCAAAACTACAATGATATACCATCTCACCCCAACAAGGGTAGCATTAATCCAAAAAAAAAAAACGCAAAATAAGAAATGTTAGAGAGGTTGTAGAGAGACTGGAACACTTACGTACAGCTGGTGGGAATGTAAAATGGCACAACCACTTTGGAAATCGATTTGGTGTTTCCTTAAAAAGCTAGAAATAGAAGTACCATACCATCTAGCAATCCCACTCCTTGCAATATAACCTAGAGAAATAAGAGCCCTCACACATATAGATATATGCACACCCATGTTCACTGCAGCACTGAAACAACCTAGGTGTCCATCAACAGATGAATGAATAAACAAATTATGGTATATTCACACAAGGATAAAGAACAATGATGAATCCTTGAAACATCTCATAACATGGATGAATCTGGAAGGCATTACGCTGAGTGAAATTTGTCAGGTGCAAAAGGACAAATATTATATGAGACCACTATTATAAGAATTCATGAAAAGGTTTAAACACAGAAGAAAATATTCTTTGATGGTTATGAGGGTGGGGAGGGAGGGGAGAGGGTCATTCACTAGATGGTAGACAAGAATTATCTTAGGCAAAGGGAAGGACAACACACAATACAGGGGAAATTAGTTCAACTGGACTAAATCAAAAGCTAAGAAGTTTTCTGAACACAACCAAACACTTTGAGGGACAATGTAGCAGGGGCAGGGGTCTGGGAACCATGGTTTCAGGGGACATCTAGGTCAATTAGCATTACAAAGCTTATTAAGAAAATGTTCTCCATCCCACTTTGGCGAGTGGCATCTGGGGTCTTAAAAGTTAGGGAACAACAATCCAAGATGCATCAATTGGTCCCAACCCACCTGGAGCAAAGGAGAATGAAGGACACCAAAGACACAAGGAAAATATAAGCCCAAGAGACAGAAAGGGCCACATAAAACAGAGACTCCATCCACCTGAAATCAGAAGAACTAGATGGTACGTGGCTACCACCAATGAGTGCCCTGACAGGGAACAAAACAGAAAGTCCCTGACAGAGCAGGAGAAAAGTGGGATGCAGAACTCAAATTCTAGTAAAAAGACCAGACTTAATGGTCTGACCGAGACTAGAGGGACCCCAGAGAACATGGCCCCTGGACTCCCTGTTAGCCCAAAACTAAAACCATTCCCAAAGCCAACTCTTCTAAAAAAGATTAGGCTGGACTACAAAACATTAAATGATACTTGTAAAAAGTGTGCTTCTAAGCTGAAGTAGATACATGAAACTAAACAGGGAACTCATTTTGGGAGGCAAGATGAGAAGGCAGAAAGGGACAAGAGCTGGCTGAATGGACATGGGAAATACAGGGTGGAAGGAGGAGTGTGCTGTCACGTTATAGGGAGAGCAACCAGGGTAACATAACACTGTGTGTATAAATTTTTGTATAAGAAACTAATTTGAATTGTAAAGTTTCAGTTAAAGCACAATTTTAAAAAAATTTTAAAAAAAGCAAAACCACCAGTATATTTTCTAGAAGAGACATATCTAAAACAAAATCTAGACTTTGGTCCAGACAAGTTGTGGGATACCCATTTCTCCCTGCTCCTACCCACTAAGTGCAACTATAAACCCTAGAAATAATGCAAGAAACAAAGGAGAGCTAAGGAAACCAGTTTGTAACCCTAGGACTGGAGGAACAACACAGCTTCAAGGTATCTTACATTCATTCCCCCATCCAACAGAAAAAGGTGACCAGACCCATCATTTTCTGAAATCCAGCCTAACAGCACAAGATAGCCTATTCCTCCCCCAAATCAAGAAGTCCCTCTGACAACATCAGGTAATCCCAGTACCACCAGCAAGAGCAAGTGATTGGGAGCTATGCCAACAATAAGTGGCCAGGGGCACATTCTCCTCCCAAGCTGGGCCTGAGACTCCCCTTCTCCATTGAAAGACATTTGATGGCCCAGCCTGGGGAACCCCTTTCACCCCATCAGGAGGCACAAGAAAGGACCAGTAGGGTAAACCAAGAAGACAAAATAACATGGAAAGTCCCAGAAAATCAAACTATCATTAGAACCATAATCCACAAAAGTAGGCCAGGATCTTTGTGCTAAACCTAAACAATGTGATTGCCCGCTTTAAAAAAAAATTAAGTAGGACACAGAATCTCTTAATATAATATACAAAAATCCAGGATACAATTAAAAATCATTCTTCACACTAAGAACCAAGAAAAATCACAACTCAAATGAGAAAAGGCAATCAACTAATGTAAACACTGAGATGAATCAGATATTGGATCTGACGAGATAACTTTTGTAAAGCAGCCACCACAAAAATGCTTCAACAAGCCGTTACAAATTCTCTTGAAACAAATGAAAAAACAGAAACTCTCACCAAAGATTTAAAAAAAAAAAAAATTGCCACCAAGTCGATTCTGACTCATAGTGACTTCGTAAGATAGAGTAGAGCTGCCTCAAAGTTTCCAAGGAGTGGCTGGTGAATTTGAACTGCCAAACTTTTGGTTAGCAGCTGAGCTCTTAGCCACTAACCTACCAATTTTTTTTTTTTTTTTTAAAAAGGAACTCATAGAACTTAAAAATATAGCAACAGAAATTTTAAAACTCACTGGATGAGTAGAATGGAGATGAACGAGGATTAACTTAGTGAACATGAGGACAGATGAGCAGATTTCACCCAATATGAACAACAGAAAGAAAACAGACTGGAAAAAATGAACAGAGCCTCAGGGATCTATGGGACAATAACAAAAGATCCAACATTCTTCTCATCAGAGTCCCAGGACAGCAGGAAAAAGTGAGTGAGACTGAAAGAACATTCAAAGAAATAAAGGCTGAAAACTTCCCAAATTTGGCCAAAGATACAAACCATCAGATTCAAGAAGCTGGGTGAACCCCAAAAAGGATAAACTCAAATAAACCCATGCCAAGATACATCATAATTAAATTTCCAAACACTAGGGGAAAAATCTTGAAAACAGCCAGAGGTAAGGGACACACTACCTATAGCCAAACCAAAAACCAAATCCATTGTCGTCAAGTCAATTCTGACTCATAGCGACCCTACAGAACAGAGTAGAACTGCCCCACAGGGTTTCCAAGGAGTGCCTGGTGGATTCAAACTGCCTACCTTTTTGGTTAGCAGCCGTAGCACTTAACCACTACACCACCAGGCTTTCCACACTACCTACAGAAAACACCAATTCAAATAAGAGCAAATTTCCCATCTGCGATCGTGGAGGACAGAAGACATAACACATTTTCAAATGTTCAAAGAAAATAACTATCAACCATAAATTTTACATCCAGCAAAACTATCCTTCAGGAATGAAGAGGAAATAAAGACATTCTCAGACAAAGGAAAACTAAAATAATTTATTACTACCAGATCCACTCTTAGAGATTGTCTAAAGAAAGTTCTTCAAACAGAAAGGAAATGATAAAAGAATCCTGAAGCACCAAGGAAGAAAGAACATGGAAAGAGCAGAAATATGGGTACATACAGTGAATCATATCTGATGACTGAAACAAAATTTATAACACCATGTGATACAAAGCTCAAGAATTAACATTCATTTTGAACAATATCATCCAAATATAGAAGAGGAGAAAACATTTCCAACTCACTTCATGAGGCCAGTATCACCGTGATAACAAAACCAGACAAAGACAGTACAAAAAAGGAAAACTACTGATCAATATTTCTCATGAATTTATATATAAAAATCCTCAATAAAACATTAGCAAACAAAATCCAATAATGTATAAAAAGATTTATACATAATGACCAACTGGAATTTATTCCAGATATGCAAGACTGGTTCAACATTTGAAGATCAATGATTGTAGTTGACCATATAAATACCCTAAAGAAGAAAAACTCTTTGATCATATCAATTGATGTAGAAACAGTGTTTAACAAAATCCAACACCCATCCACGATAAAAAAAAAAAAAAAAAAACTCTTAACAAGTTAGGAATAGAGGACAATCACCTCACATTGATAATAAGCATCCACACACACAAAAAAACAAACCTGCAGCTAACATCATACTTAATGGTGAATACTGAACTCTCTTCCACTAAGATCAGGAGCAAGGCAAAGTTAAGCGTACTCTCGCCACTCTTATTCAACATAGTATTGAAATTCTAGTTGCTGCAATAAGGCAGGAGAACAAAGCAAAAGGCATACGGATTGAAAAGGAAGAAATAAAGCTGTCTCTGCTTGCAGATGGCATGATTGCCTACACAGAAATGCCAAGAAGTCTTCAAAAAAATTCTAGAACTAGAAAATTCAGCAAGCTTGCTGGCTACAAGATCAGCATGCAAAAATCAACCCATCTCTAAATACTAACAATGAATATGCAGAAAAAGAAATTAAAAGCATGAAACTATTTACAATCACTCCAAAGACAATGAAATATTTATGTATGAATTTCACGAAACACGTACAGGATCTATATGCTGCAAATTACAAAAGTCTGATGAAAGAAATCAAAGAAGACCTAAATAAATGGAGAGATATATCATGTTCATGAATTGAAAGACTCAACATGGTAATGATGTCAATTCTCCCTCAAATGAATCAATGCAATTCCTATCAAAATCCCATGAAGAATTTTTGTAGGCATAGACAAATTTATATGGAAAGGCACAGGCCCTATAATAGCTGAAACAGTTTTGACAAAAAAAAAATTAAGTGGAAGGAAGCACTTTACCCAATATTAAGGCTTACTATGGAGTCCTGGTAGTGTAGTGGTTAAGTTCATATCCCCCAGCTGCTCCTTGGAAACCCTATGCAGCAGTTCTACTCTGTCCTACAGGGTTGCTATGAGTCAGAATCAACTCAACAGCAACAGGTTTATACAGCCACAGTAACTAGTAAGAAGGTGTGGTGCTGGCAGAGGAATAAACACATAGATCAAAGGAATAGAATAGAGAATCCAGAAATAGATCTATACAAACATGTTCTGCTGATTTTTTGCAAACACGTAAAAGCAATTCAATGAAAGGATAGCCTTTTCCACAAATGATGCTAGAGCAATTGAACATTCACTAGGCAAAAAAATGAACCTCAACTTAAACTTCATACCTTATACAAACACTAACTCGAAGTGAATCACAGAGTTAAGTATAAAATATAAAAATACAAAACTTTTAGGAAAAAAAAGTAGAAAATATTCGGGCTCTACGACTAGGTAAATAGTTCTTAAACTTGATCCATAAAAGGAAAACGTGATGAATTAGACTTTGTAAAATTAAAAATTTTGCTCCGTAAGAGTCCATGTGAAGAGGACAAAAAGACAAGCTACAGAGTAGGAGAAAATATTTACAAACCACATATCCAACAAAGAATATGTGGTTGAACCCCCAAAAGAATAAACTCAAATATCTACAACATATTAAAAAGAAACTCTCAAAATAGTTTTAAAAAAATCCAATTAGAAAATCATCAAAAGACATGAACAAACAAAGAGGACATACGAATGGCAAATAAACACATAAAAAGCTGTTCAACATCATTACCCATCAAGGAAATGCAAAGTAAAACCACAATGAGATATCACCTCACACCTGTGGTTACGATAAAGAAGGACAACACCAAATGCTGGCAAGGATACAGAGAAACAATCACTCATGCATTGCTGGCGGGAATGCAAAATGGTACAGCCACTCTGGAAAACACTTTCATATAACATTAAACTTGCAATTACCATACAACCCAGCATTTACACTTTTGTATATTTATTTACACTTTTGTGTATTTACAATTTTTGTATATTACACTTTTGAGCATTTATCTCAAGAAATGGAAACTTATATTCACAGAAAAAAATCTTTATGTGAATATTCATAGCAGGTTTCTTCATAATAGCCCCCAACTGGGAACAATCTCAATGTCCTTTAACATGTGGATGGTTAAACTGTAGCACATACATACCGTGGAATATTACTCAACAAAACAAAACAACGAACTACTGATATACACAATGACTTGGATAAATCTACAGGGAATTATCCTGAATGAAAAAAAAGCAAATTCCAAAAGGTTACATACTGTATGATTCCATTTATGCACATTTTTGAAATGATAGATTAGAATTGCCGGGGGTTAGTGATAGGGTGGGGAGAGCCTGAGGGGTAGAGAGGTGGCTGTGGTTATAAAAGGGCAACACGAGGGATCCTTGCAATGGAACTGCTCGGTATCTTGACTGCGGTGATAGATACATGAAGCTACACATGTGATAAAATTACGTAGAGCTAAACACACACAGAGAGAGATGAGTACAAGTAAAAGTGGAGAAATTTGAATGAGATAGGTGAGTTGTATCCATGTCAACATCCTCACTGTGATAATATAGTATACTCATTGCCATAGAGTTGATTCTGACTCATAGCAACCAACCCTACAGGACAGAGTAGAACTGCCCCATAAGGTTTCCAAGGAGCAGCTGGTAGATTTGAACTGCCAACCTTTTCGTTGGCAGCCAGGCTCTTAACCACTAGTGCAAAAATGGCACCATTAGGAGAAACTAGTTGAAGTGTCCATGGGATCTCTCTATATTATTTCTTACAGCTGCATGTAAGTCTACGATTTATCTCAACAAAATTTTCAATTAAAAAAGAAAAATATACAGGAAATTTAAAAAGCAAATAAATGGTATGGCAGAGATGGATAACTGTAAATTGTATTCGTTCTCCTTTCTTCCATACAATATAACCCAATTTTTAGCTGGGTGCGTGGCTTCCTGGAGTAAAAACTACATGTCCCAACCTCCTTTGCAGTTGTTTTTCTTGTTAGTTGCCACCCAGTCATCTCAGACTCAGGACAAAATGTTGCCTAGTCTAGCACTGTATTCATGATCGTTGGAATGTTTGAGTCCATTGTTGCAGTTATTGTGTAGTGCCTTCCAATCTAGGGGGCTCATCTTCTAGCACTATATCAGATAATATACTGTTGTGGTACATAAGGTTTTCATTAGCTACTTTTTGGAAATAGATCACCAGGCCTTTCTTCCTAGTCTGTCTTAGTTTAGAAGCTCTGCTGAAACCTGTCCATCATAGATGACCCTGCAGATATTTGAAATACTGATGGCATAGCTTCCAGCATTACAGAAACACACGACCCACCACAGTATGACAAACTGGCAGATGGTGGTGGCCTTTGCAGTTAAGAGTGGTCAATGACTAAGTTCTGGTCAATGGGATGTAAGTGGTAGTGCTATATTCAACTTCCAGGAAGTGTCCTTAAAAAAGGTGCCATAGGAGATCAGTGGGATGCAGACCCCAAATTCTCATAAAAAGACCAGACTTAATGGTCTGACTGAGACTAGAGGAATCCCGGCAGTCATGGTCCCCAAACCTCTGTTGGCCCAGAACAGGAACCATTCCCAAAGACAACTCATCAGACATGGAAGGGACTGGACAATGGGTTGGACAGAGATGCTGACGAAGAGTGAGCTACTTGTATCAGGTGGACACTTGAGACTGTGTTGGCATCTCCTGTCTGGAGGGGAGATAGGAGGGTAGAGAGGGTTAGAAACTGGCAAAATTGTCACAAAAGGAGAGACTGGAAGGGCTGACTCATTAGGGGGAGAGTAAGTGGGAGTAAGGAGTAAGGTGTATATAAGCTTATATGTGACAGACTGACTTGATTTGTAAACGTTCGCTTAAAGCTCAATAAAAATTATTAAAAAAAAAAAGGGAGGCGGGGCCAAGATGGCGGACTAGGTAGATGCTACCTCGGATCCCTCTTGCAACAAAGACTCGGAAAAACAAGTGAATCGATCACATGCATAACAATCTATGAACCCTGAACAACAAACACAGATTTAGAGATGGAGAACGAACAAATACGGGGAAGCAGCGACTGTTTTCGGAGCCTGGAGCCAGCGTCCCAGTCAGTGATGGCTCGGAGACAGCAGTCGATATCAAACCACATAAAGAAGCAGACCATGACAGCTTCTACAACCCCCCAAACAAAAGAATCAAAATCTTTCCCAAATGAAGATACAATCCTGGAATTATCAGATACAGAATATAAAAAACTAATTTACAGAATGCTTCAAGACATCAGAAACGAAATAAGGCAAAATGCAGAAAAAGCCAAGGAACACACTGATAAAACTGTTGAAGAACTTAAAAAGATTATTCAAGACATAGTGGAAAAATTAATAAGTTGCAAGAATCCATAGAGAGACAGCATGTAGAAATCCAAAAGATTAACAATAAAATTACAGAATTAGACAACGCAATAGGAAGTCAGAGGAGCAGACTCGAGCAATTAGAATGCAGACTGGGAAATCTGGAGGACCAGGGAATTAACACCAACATAGCTGAAAAAAAATCAGATAAAAGAATTTTAAAAAATGAAGAAACCCTAAGAATCATGTGGGACTCTATCAAGAAGGATAACCTGCAGGTGATTGGAGTCCCAGAACAGGGAGAGAGGACAGAAAACACAGAGAAAATCGTTAAAGATCTGCTGACAGAAAACTTCCCTGACATCATGAAAGATGAAAGGGTATCTATCCAAGATGCTCATCAAACCCCATTTAAGATTGATCCAAAAAGAAAAACACCAAGACATATTATCATCAAACTTGCCAAAACCAAAGATAAACAGAAAATTTTAAAAGCAGCCAGGGAGAAAAGAAAGGTCTCCTTCAAGGGAGAATCAATAAGAATAAGTTCAGACTACTCAGCAGAAACCATGCAGGCAAGAAGGCAATGGGATGACATATACAGAGCACTAAAGGAGAAAAACTGCCAGCCAAGGATCATATATCCAGCAAAACTCTCTCTGAAATATGAAGGTGAAATTAAGATATTTACAGATAAACACAAGTTTAGAGAATTTGCAAAAACCAAACCAAAGCTACAAGAAATACTAAAGGATATTGTTTGGTCAGAAAACCAATAACATCAGATACCAGCACAACACAAGGTCACAAAACAGAACATCCTGATATCAACTCAAATAGGGAAATCACAAAAACAAATTAAGATTAATTAAAAAAAAAATGCTCATAACAGGGAATCATTGAAGTCAATATGTAAAAGATCACAATAATCAAAAAGAGGGACTAAATACAGGTGGCATAGAACCGCCATATGGAGAGTGATACAAGGCGATATAGAACAATACAAGATAGGTTTTTACTTAGAAAAATAGGGGTAGATATCAAGGTAACCACAAAGAGGTATAACAACTCCATAACTCAAGATAAAAGCCAAGAAAAACGTAACGACTCAACAACCATAAAGTCAAACACTACAAAAATGAGGATCTCACAATTTACTAAGAAAAACGTCTCAGCACAAAAAAGTAAGTGGAAAAATGAAATTGTCAACAACACACATAAAAAGGCATCAAAATGACAACACTAAACACTTATTTATCTATAATTACGCTGAATGTAAATGGACTAAATGCACCAATAAAGAGACAGAGAGTCTCGGACTGGATAAAGAAACACGATCCATCTATATGCTGCCTACAAGAGACACACCTGAGACTTAGAGACACAAACAAACTAAAACTCAAAGGATGGAAAAAAATATATCAAGCAAACAATAATCAAAAAAGAAGAGGAGTAGCAATATTAATTTCTGACAAAATAGACTTTAGACTTAAATCCACCACAAAGGATAAAGAAGGACACTACATAATGACAAAAGGGACAATTGATCAGGAAGACATAACCATATTAAATATTTATGCACCCAATGACAGGGCTGCAAGATACATAAATCAAATTTTAACAGAACTGAAAAGTGAGATAGACACCTCCACAATTATAGTAGGAGACTTCAACACACCACTTTCGGAGAAGGACAGGACATCCAGTAAGAAGCTCAATAGAGACACGGAAGACCTACTTACAACAATCAACCAACTTGACCTCATTGACTTATACAGAACACTCTACCCAACTGCTGCAAAGTATACTTTTTTTTCTAGCGCACATGGAACATTCTTTAGAATAGACCACATATGAGGTCATAAAACAAACCTTTGCAGAATCCAAAACATCGAAATATTACAAAGCATCTTCTCAGACCACAAGGCAATAAAACTAGAAATCAATAACAGAAAAACTAGGGAAAAGAAATCAAATACTTGGAAACTGAACAATACCCTCCTGAAAAAAGACTGGGTTATAGAAGACATCAAGGAGGGAATAAGGAAATTCATAGAATGCAACGAGAATGAAAATACTTCCTATCAAAACCTCTGGGACACAGCAAAAGCAGTGCTCAGAGGCCAATTTATATCGATAAATGCACACATACAAAAAGAAGAGCCAAAATCAGAGAACTGTCCCTACAACTTGAACAAATAGAAAGTGAGCAACAAAAGAATCCATCAGGCACCAGAAGAAAACAAATAATAAAAATTAGAGCTGAACTAAATGAATTAGAGAACAGAAAAACAATTGAAAGAATTAACAAAGCCAAAAGCTGGTTCTTTGAAAAAATTGATAAACCATTGGCTAGACTGACTAAAGAAATACAGGAAAGGAAACAAATAACCCGAATAAGAAACGAGAAGGGCCACATCACAACAGACCCAACTGAAATTAAAAGAATCATATCAGATTATTACAAAAAATTGTACTCTAAAAAATTTGCAAACCTAGAAGAAATGGATGAATTCCTGGAAAAACACTACCTACCTAAACTAACACATTCAGAAGTAGAACAACTAAATAGACCCATAACAAAAAAAGAGATTGAAACGGTAATCAAAAAACTCCCAACAAAAAAAAAGCCCTGGCCCGGATGGCTTCACTGCAGAGTTCTACCAAACTTTCAGAGAAGAGTTAACACCACTACTACTAAAGGTATTTCAAAGCATAGAAAATGACAGAATACTACCCAACTCATTCTATGAAGCCACCATCTCCCTGATACCAAAACCAGGTAAAGATATTACAAAAAAAGAAAATTACAGACCTATATCCCTCATGAACATAGATGCAAAAATCCTCCACAAAATTCTAGCCAATAGAATTCAACAACATATCAAAAAAATAATTCACCACGATCAAGTGGGATTTATACCAGGTATGCAAGGCTGGTTTAATATTAGAAAAACCATTAATGTAATCCACCACATAAATAAAACAAAAGACAAAAACCACATGATCTTATCAATTGATGCAGAAAAGGCATTTGACAAAGTCCAACACCCATTTATGATAAAAACTCTCAACAAAATAGAAATTGAAGGAAAATTCCTCAACATAATAAAGAGCATCTATGCAAAGCCAACAGCCAACATCACTCTAAATGGAGAGAACCTGAAAGCATTTCCCTTGAGAACGGGAACCAGACAAGGATGCCCTTTATCACCACTCTTATGCAACATTGTGCTAGAAGTCCTAGCCAGAGCAATTAGGCTAGACAAAGAAATAAAGGGTATCCGGATTGGCAAGGAGGAAGTAAAATTATCTCTATTTGCAGATGACATGATCTTATACACAGAAAACCCTAAGGAATCCTCCAGAAAACTACTGAAACTAATAGAAGAGTTTGGCAGAGTCTCAGGTTATAAGACAAACATACAAAAATCACTTGGATTCCTCTACATCAACAAAAAGAACGTCAAAGAGGAAATAACCAAATCAATACCATTCACAGTAGCCCCCAAGAAGATAAAATACTTAGGAATAAATCTTACCAAGGATGTAAAAGACCTATACAAAGAAAACTACAAAGCTCTACTACAAGAAATTAAAAAGGACATACTTAAGTGGAAAAACATACCTTGCTCATGGTTAGGAAGACTTAACATAGTAAAAATGTCTATTCTACCAAAACCCATCTATACATACAATGCACTTCCGATCTAAATTCCAATGTCATTTTTTAAGGTGATAGAGAAACAAATCACCAACTTCATACAGAAGGGAAAGAAGCCTCGGATAAGCAAAGCATTACTGAAAAAGAAGAAGAAAGTGGGAGGCCTCACTCTACCTGATTTCAGAACCTATTATACAGCCACAGTAGTCAAAACAGCCTAGTATTGGTACAACAACAGGCACATAGACCAGTGGAACAGAATTGAGAACCCAGATATAAATCCACCCACATATGAGCAGCTGATATTTGACAAAGGACCAGTGTCAGTTAATTGGGGAAAAGATAGTCTTTTTAACAAATGGTGCTGGCATAACTGGATATCCATTTGCAAAAAAATGAAACAGGACCCATACCTCACACCATGCACAAAAACTAACTCCAAGTGGATCAAAGACCTAAACATAAAGACTAAAATGATAAAGATCATGGAAGAAAAAATAGAGACAACCCTAGGAGCCCTAATACAAGGCATAAACAGAATACAAAACATTACCAGAAATGACGAAGAGAAACCAGATAACTGGGAGCTCCTAAAAATCAAACACCTATGTTCATCTAAAGACTTCACCAAAAGAGGAAAAAGACCACCTACAGATTGGGAAAGAATTTTCAGCTATGACATCTCAGACCAGCGCCTGATCTCTAAAATCTATATGATTCTGTTAAAACTCAACCACAAAAAGACAAACAACCCAATCAAGAAGTGGGCAAAGGATATGAACACACACTTCACTAAAGAAGATATTCAGGCAGCCAACAGATACATGAGAAAATGCTCTCGATCATTAGCCATTAGAGAAATGCAAATTAAAACTATGATGAGATTCCATCTCACTCCAACAAGGCTGGCATTAATCCAAAAAACACAAAATAATAAATATTGAAGAGGCTGTGGAGAGATTGGAACTCTTATACACTGCTGGTGGGAATGTAAAATGGTACAACCACTTTGGAAATCTATCTGGCGTTATCTTAAACAGAAATAGAACTACCATACAAACCAGAAATCCCACTCCCCGGAATATACCCTAGAGAAACAAGAGCCTTCACACAAACAGATATACGCACACCCATGTTTATTGCAGCTCTGTTTACAATAGCAAAAAGCTGGAAGCAACCAAGGTGTCCATCAACGGATGAATGGGTAAATAAATTGTGGTATATTCACACAATGGAATACTACGCATGATAAAGAACAGTGACGAATCTGTGAAACATTTCATAACATGGAGGAACCTGGTAGGCATTATGCTGAGCGAAATTAGTCAGAGGCAAAAGGACAAATATTGTATAAGACCACTATTATAAGATCTTGAGAAATAGTAAACCTGAGAAGAACACATATTTTTGTGGTTACGAGGCAGGGAGGGAGGGAGGGAGGGAGAGGGTTTTTTACTGATTAATTAGTAGATAAGAACTGCTTTAGGTGAAGGGAAGGACAACACTCAATACATGGAAGGTCAGCTCAATCGGACTGGACCAAAAGCAAAGAAGTTTCCGGGATAAAATGAATGCTTCAAAGGTCAGCAGAGCAAGGGCGGGGGGTTGGGGACCATGGTTTAAGGGAACTTCTAAGTCAATTGGCAAAATAATTCTATTATGAAAACATTCTGCATCCCACTTTGAAATGTGGCGTCTGGGGTCTTAAATGCTAACAAGCGGCCATCTAAGATGCATCAATTGGTCTCAACCCACCTGGATCAAAGGAGAATGAAGAACACCAAGGTCACACGACAACTAAGAGCCCAAGAGACAGAAAGGGCCACATGAACCAGAGACCTACATCATCCTGAGACCACAAGAACTAGTTGGTGCCCGGCCACAATCGATGACTGCCCTGACAGGGAGCACAGCAGAGGACCCCTGAGGGAGCAGGAGATCAGTGGGACGCAGACCCCAAATTCTCATAAAAAGACCAGATTTAATGGTCTGACTGAGACTAGAGGAATCCCGGAGGTCATGGTCCCCAAACCTTCTGTTGGCACAGGACAGGAACCATCCCCGAAGACAACTCATCAGACATGAAAGGGACTGGACAGTGGGCAGGAGAGAGATGCTGATGAAGAGTGAGCTAATTATATCAGGTGGACACTTGAGACTGTGTTGGCATCTCCTGTCTGGAGGGGGGATGGGAGGATAGAGAGAGTTGGAAGCTGGGAAAATTGTCACAAAAGGAGAGACTGGAAGGGCTGACTCATTAGGGGGAGAGCAAGTGGGAGTACAGAGTAAGATGTATATAAACTTATATGTGACAGACTGACTTGATTTGTAAACGTTCACTTGAAGCTCAATAAAAGTTAATAAAAAAAAAAGTGCCATATCCTTCTTCTTGTCCTTCTTCTGTCCTGCTTAATGAATCATGAGGACAAGGAATGAATCCTAGGATTGTAGAAAGGTAAGACAGAAGAATCCTGGGTCTCTAATGATTTTATAGTGCCACCGAAACAGCTCTTGCCTGCCTATGTTTAATTAGAAGAAATAAACTTCTGACTTGTTTAAGCCATACCAAGCTTAGACTCCTGGCTTTATTAAATAAAGTTTTACCTTATTTGGGAAGCTGGTATTTTCAGTTCCTTTCACTGCAGTTGAATACACCCTTAACTAATACAAATGGAAAAGACAATACAAACAAAACTAAACTACAGGAAAGCTCGGGCAGCTGTTTTAGTACCAGCCATGTAGAATCCCAGGCCGAAAAGAAAACTCCAAGAGACAAAGAAGGGTGTTATAAACCGTAAAAGAGCAATAGATCAGAAAGATATAAGGACCATGAATATATGTGTGTTTAATAAAATAGCCTCAAAGTTTATACAGTAGCAGCTGACAGCACTATAGAAAAAAGGAGATACATCAGAAACCATAGTTAAGAGATTTTAATGCATCCCCCTCAGAAACTAACAGACGAAGCAAACTAACAATTTGAGCAAAGATAGGAGATTTGAATAATGCAGCTGATAACCTTGAACTAAGATACAGTTAAGAGCTTTACACCTAAAACATGATGAATACATATTATGTTTCAGCTTACCTGGAACATTCTTAAAAATCTACCACGATGATCTCAGAACCTATTATACAGTTACTGCAGCCAAAACAGACTGGTACTGGCATAGAAACAGACACATTGACCAAGGGAACAGAATCGAGAACCCAGATGTAAATCCATCCACCTACAGTCACCTGATCTTCAACAAAGGCCCAGGGTCTGTTAGGTTGGGAAAAGACAGTCTTTTTAACAAATGGTGCTGGCTTAACTGGATGTCCATTTGTTAAAAAAGAAAGAAAGAAATAGGACCTATACCTCACATCATACACAAAAGCTCATTCAAAATGAATCAAAGACCTAAATATAAAACCAAAAACTATAAAGATCACAGAAGAAAAAATCGGATCAACACTATAGGCCATTCTTGCTTCTAAGGAGCATTCTGGCTGTACTTCTTCCAAGACAGATTTGTTTGTTCTTTAGGCAGTCCATGGTATATTCAGTATTTTTTTCCAATACCACAATTCAAAGGCAAAAATTCTTCTTTGGGCTTCTTTAATCATCATCCAGCTCTCCCATGCATATGATGTGATTGAAAATACCATGGCTTGGGTCAGGCGCACCTTAGTCTGCAAGGTGACATCACTGCCCTTTAACACTTTAAAGAGGTCTTTTGAAGCAGATTTGCCCAATGCAATGTGTCTTTTGATTTCTCAACTGTTGCTTCCATGGGTGTTGATCGTGGATCCAAGTGAAATGAGATTCTTGACAACTTCAATCTTTTCTCCTTTTATCACGATGTTGCTTATTGGTCCAGCTGTGCGGATTTTTGTTTCCTTTATGTTGAGGTGCAATCCATACTTAATCCATACTGAAGGCTGTGGTCTTTGATCTTCATCAGTAAGTGCTTCAAGTCCTCTTCACTTTCAGCAAGCAAAGTTGTGTCATCTGCATAACGCAGGTTGTTAATGAGTCTTCCTCCAATCCTGATGCCCCGTTCTTCTTCATATAGTTCAGCTTCTTGGATTATTTGCCCAGTATGTAGATTGAATAGGTATGGTGAAAGGATACAACCCAGATGCACACCTTTCCTGACTTTAAACCAATCAGTATCCCCTTGTTCTGTCTGAATGGCTGCCTCTTGATCTATGTAAACATTCCTCATGAGCACAATTAAGTGCTCTGGAATTCCCATTCTTTGCAATGTCATCCATAATTTGTTATGATCCACACAGTCAAACGCTTTTGCATAGTCAATAAAGCACAGGTAAACATCCTTCTAGTATTCTCTGCTTTCAGTCAGGATCCATCTGACATCAGCAATGATATCCCTCGGCTCATGTCCTCTTCTGAATCCGACCTGAATTTCTGGCAGTTCCTTGTTGATATACTGCTGCAGCCACTTTTGAACGATCCGCAGCATAATTTTACTTGCGTGTGATATTAATGATATTGTTCTATAATTTCTGCATTCGATTGGGTCACATTTCTTGGGAGTAGGCATAAATATGGATCTCTTCCAGTCAGTTGGCCAGGTAGCTAGCTGTCTTCCAAACTTCTTGGCATAGACGAGTGAGCACTTGCAGTGCTGCACTCGTTTGTTGAAACATCTCAACTGGTATTTCGTCAATTCCTGGAGCCTTGTTTTTCATCCATGCCTTCAGCGCAGCTTGGACTTCTTTCTTCAGTACCATCGGTTCCTGATCATACGTTACTTCCTGAAATGGTTGAAAGAAAAGAATGGCCGACCAATTCTTCTTGGTATAGTAACTCTGTGTATTCATTCCTTCCATCTGCTTTTGATGCCTTCTGGGTCATTGATATTTTCCCTGTAGAATCCTTCAATATTGCAACTGGAGGCTTGAATTTTTCTTTAGTTCTTTCAGCTTGAGAAATGTCAAATGTGTTCTTTCCTTTTAATTTTCTATCTCTAGGTCTTTACACATGTCATTATAATACTTTACTTTGTCTTCTCAAGCCACACTTTGAAGTCTTCTGTTCAACTCAACAAATACTGTATGAGACCACTGTTATAAAAACTCACGAGAAGGTTTACACACAGAAAAAAACAATCTTTGATAGTTACAAGGGGAGGGATGGGAGGGAAAAACACTAACCAGACAATAGATAAGTGGTAACTCCGGTGAAGGGTAAGACAATACTCAATACTGGGGAAGTCAGCACAACTTGACAAAGGCAAGGTCATGGAAGTTTCATAGACACATCCAGGCTCTCTGAGGGACCGAATTACTGGTCTGAGGTCTGGAGACCATGGTCTCAGGGGATATCTAGCTCAACTGGCATAACATAGTTTATAAAGAAAATGTTCTACATCTTATTTTGGTGAGAAGCATCTGGGGTTTTAAAAGCTTGAGAGCAGCCATCTAAGGTGTTCTACTGGTCCCAACCTGTGGGGAGCAAGGGAGAATGAAGAAACCAAAGACACAAGGGAAAGATTAGTCCAAAGGACTAATGGACCACAACCACCACAGGCTCCGCCAGATTGAGTCTAGTACAACTAGATGGTGCCCAGTTACCACCACTGACTTCTGTGGCAGGGATCACAACAGAGGGTCATGGACAGAACTGGAGAAAAATGTAGAACAAAATTCTAACTCACAAAAAAAGACCAGACGTACTGGTCTGACGGAGACAGCAGAAACCCTCAGGGTATGGCCCCTGGACACCCTTTAAACTCAGTACTGAAATCATTTCTGAGGTTCATCCTTCAGCCAAAGATTAGACAGGCCCATAAAACAAAATGAGACTAAATGATCACACCAGCCAAGGGGGAAGGGAGAGAAGGCAGGAAGGGGCAGGAAAGCTGGTAATGAGGAACCCAGGGGCAAGAAGAGGAGAGTGTTGACGCGTCGTGGGGTTGGGAACCAATGTCACAAAACAATATGTGTGTTAATTGTTTAATGAGAAACTAAATTTCCTCTGTAAACCTTCATCTAAAACACAATAAAAAAAAAATCTACCATGAATTAGGTTGCAAGGGAAGATGTTTAAATGAATTCCAAAAACTGTAATAAAAATAGGAATCAGTGACAAAAAGATAGGTTTCTTTTTAATCCCAAAGGTATAGAAACTGAAAAACCAAGCTATTTAATAATACTTGTGTTAAAGAGGAAATCACAGGGAACATTACAAAATACTTAGAACTGAATGACAATAAAAACACTACATGTCAAAATTTATGGGACACGGCTAAAGCAAGACTTAAGGAAAATTAATGGCTTTAACTCTATTTATCAGAAAGTAACAAAGATGGAAAAATGAGCTAAGTATTCAACTCAGGGATATGGAAAAAAGACCATACAGTAAACCCAAAGAAGAAAATGTGAAAAGAAAAAATGTGTAAAAATAATAAAAGCAAGAATAAAAAAAGCATTAGATTACAGTATCACCTTTTTGCAACGCCTAATGAATTAATTGATTTAAACACTGACCATCAGGGACCACTAAAATCACTACAGGAGAGCCAACCGGGCATCTTCATTATGGTCTTTTTGAAGACAGAACATAACCCACTTATGAGGTGGTCATGCTGACAGTGTGTACATACCTATATCTATATATCCATTTCGTTGTTGTTGTTAAGTGCCATCGAGTCGATTTTCGACACATACTGACCCCTCGTAACAGAGTAGAACTGTCCCATAGGGTTTGCTAAGCTGTAATCTTTACAGGAGCAGATCTCCAGGTCTTCCTTCCTCAGAGCCATTGGGTGGTGTGTTAGTTATCTAGTACTGCTATAACAGAAATACCACAAGAGGATGGCTCTAACAAAGAGAAATTTATTCTCTCATGGTCTAGTAGGTTACAAGTCCAAATTCAGGGTATCAGCTCCAGAGGAAGGCCTTCTGTCTTGTCGGCTCTGGAAGGTCCTTGTTCTCAATCTTCCCTGGTTGAGGAGCTTCTCAGGGGCAGGAACCCCAGGTCCAAAGGACGTACTCTGCTCCTGGTGCTGCTTTCTTGGTGGTATGAAGTCCCCCACTCTCTGCTTGCTTCCCTTTCCTTTCATCTGTTGAGAGATAAAAGGTGGCGCAGACCACACCCCAAGGAAACTCCCTTTACATTGGGTCAGGGATGATACCTCGGTAAAGGTGGTGTTACAATCCCACCCTAATCCTCTTTAACATAAAATTACAATCACAAAATGGAGGGCAACCACACAATACTGGGAATCATGGCCTAACCAAGCTGACACACACATTTTCAGGGGATCATAATTTAACCTGTGACAGGTGGGCTCGAAATCCCAGCTTTTCCGCTAGTAGCCTAGTGCTTAACCTTTGCACTGCTGGGCTCCTTATCTATATCCATATCTATAGCTATATATCTATCTCTATCTCTATTTATATCCCTATGTAAATCTAAATCCCTATCCCTATCTATAAAACCCGTTGCAGTCTAGTGGATTTTGACTCATAGCAACACTGTAGGACAGAGTAGAACTGTCCCATAGGGTTTTCAAGGAGCAACTGGTAAATTTGAATTGCTGACTTTTTGGTTAGCAACCAAAAGCTTAATCACTGTGCCACCAGGACACATCCATATCTACAGCTATCCTGATTTGATCAAGCCTCTGATCCAACCACAAATTTACAGGAAATTCAGGGGACAGAGCAACATGTTAAATGATACCACAGGGATACAATCAGTAAAACCAAGACTGTGGGAAACGCTATAGGACAAATCACCCAGTGTCTTCACAAATAAATTGCAATTGGAAAAAAGAGAAATGGAGGAGGAAACTATAGATTGAAAAGACTTGAGACTCAGTTTCTGATCGAATATATAAAGATCTTGGAAGTTGTCACTCCTGTCTTCACAGCAAGAAAAAAGCTGAACAAACTGAAAATCAGCAACCCTTCTTAGATCCATCAGGGAATTGAGGTCACGGCACAAACCTCCGCCCTGAAAACTAAAGAGACAGGCAAAAACAGAGAATCACAGCTTATCGGGAGCCAAAGCTGCTGCTGAAGCCAGCAACTGGAATGAACACTTAAAGGGCAATTTACTAATTCCTGGAGGCTGAGTGGAGACTAGCTTGAAAAATAAAAATTCATGGGCCTAGCCTTAAGGAGTTCCCCATGCTTTCATGGATCTCACCTCCAGAATCCACACCAGGTTCTCAGGGTGAAGGTCAGAGAAAAATACCCTCAGGCTCCCAGCAAGGGGAGGTGGAAAGTAGCCGTTTTGAAATAATCTAGAGCGCTCCGTTCTCTCTAACGAAGGCTGCCCCCAAGGGAAGCTGTTTTACCAGAGACTCACAAACGAGTCGAAGTGAATTTGGCTGCAATGGGTTTGTTTTTTTTTAAACCCGTGTAGGTTTTACCAGAGTGGGGTGACTATGAGCTGAAACATCAACTGGACAGCAACCACCAACGTAGAGGAAGGGAAACACCCAACTCCAACTCCTTCTAGCCTTCCTGTCTTACCTAAGTAGGAAAAAAAAACAGGTGAAAAGCACTTATAAAAAAAATGTTTAAATTTGTGCATCAAAGGTGTTTATCAACAAAGTGAAGGGAAAACAAACAAAATGGGAGAAAATATCTGGCAACCATATATTGAATAAGGATTTAATATCCAGAATATATAAAGAACCCCTACAACTCAACAACAAAAAAAAATGAAAAAATGGGCAAAGGACTTGAACAGATATGTCACCAAAGGAGATACACAAATGGCCAATAAGCACATGAAAAGATGCTCACCGTCATTAGTCATTAGAGAATTGCAAACTGAAACCACAGTGAAATACCACTTCACACCCACTAAACCAAAAAAACCAAACCCACTGCCATCCAATCATTTCCGACTCATAGAGACCCTATAGGTCAGAGTAGAACTGCCCCAGAGGGTTTCCAAGGAGTGCCCGGTGGATTTTTTTGGTTAGCAGTTGTAGCTTTTAACTACTACACCACCAGGGTTTTCTCATACTCACTAGGATTGATGGCTATTGCCAAAAACAAAGGGAAAATAATAAGTACTGGCAATGATGTAGAAGAATTTGAACCCTTGGGCATTGCTGGTGGGAAAGAATGCAGCCACTGTGGAAAGCAGCTTGGCAGTTCCTCAAAAAGTTAAATATAGAATCACCATATGACCCAGCAACATCACTCTTGGGTATATACCCAAAAGAATTGAAAGCAGGGACTCAATCAGGTACTTGCACACCAACGTTCATTGCAGCATCATTCACAATAGTCAAAAGGTGAAAATAATCCAAATGTCCATCACCAGATGAATGGGTAAACAAAGTGCGGTGTATGCGTACGACAGAATATTGTTTAGCTGTAGAAAGGAATAAGTTCTAATACGTGGATGAACGTTTAAAACATCATGCTAAGTGAAGTAACCCAGACACAAAAGGGAAGATACTGTATGATTCCACCTATATGAAATATCTAGAAGAGCGAACACATAGAGACAGAAAATAGATTAATGATGACTATGGGTGGCGTAGTGGTTAAGAGCTATGGCTGCTAACCGAAATGTCGACAGTTTGATCCACCAGGTGCACCTTGGAAACCCTGTGGGGCAGTTCTGCTCTGTCCTATAGGGTTGCTAGGAGTCAGAGTTCACTCAACGGCAACGGGTTTTCTGTTTTTATGTGTTACCATGGGAGAGGGAAATGGGGAGCCAATGTTTATTGGGTACAGGCTTGCTGTTTGAGGTGATGAAAAAGCTGTGGAAACAGATCATGATGATGGTTGCGCAGCACTGTGAATATAATTAATGCCACTGAATTTTATACTTAAAAATGGTTAAAAATTTTTTTATTTTAAAGACAAAACTGCTATTATTTTTTTTAAATCCAATAGAATTAAACTAAAATATTTCAACAAATTTGCCATATATGAGCTTTCAACTCTCAATAGTGTACTTTCAGACCAGCAATAATCAGCAAGGAAATGCAATAGGCAATTAGATCTCATTTAGAACAGCAACGAAAACAGTTAACTGTCTAGATATTAGCTTAATAAAGATTAAACATACTCTATTTTTTTATACTGAGAAATATTTTTAACTCTCTTAAAGGACATAAAAGAACAGTTACTATAAATGGAGATATTTACTATGTTCATGGATGGGATAACAATATTATAATGCTGTCAATTTTTTCTAACTTAATCTCTAAACTCAATGAAAGTTCAGTCAAAATCCTAGCAGACTGTTTAGAAAGTTAAACTGATTCCAAATTAATGTACAGAAAAATTAAGGTTCTAAGTCAACCACTACCTAAAATCTAGGTTTTTTTTTTTTTAAAGGAACAAAGCATGATGACTTGTTCTGTCAGATATTAGAACATGCTACAGAATTATATAATTTTATAACATTTAGTACTAACTTAAAAACAGACATATAAATTCAATGTAACATAACAGAAAGTACATAAATTAAAAAAAATTTTTTTTTTTTTTTACCTGTGTATATGTACCAAAAATACCAAATCCATTGCCGTTGAGCCAATTCTGACTCATAACAACCTTAGGAACTTGATATATGATTTAAAAAAAATTTTTTTTTAATGGCACCACAAATTTATGGGAAAAGGATGATCTGTTTAGTAGACGACTCACTAAAAAGAGTTGAATCCCTACCTCACGCCATATACGAAGGTGAATTCCATATAGATTAAAGACCTAAAGTTAAAAGGTAAAACTATAAGCTAATATTATAAAAATGAACAAAACTACCCTTGTGATCTTGGGCAAGGATGGACTTCCTAAACAAAACCTAAATAGCAAAAACCATAAGGCAAAAATTGATGAATTTTACTACATCAAAATTAAAGGTTTCTATTATTGAAACGAGTGTCACGGGGAAAATTAACGAATAAGTGACAAAGTGATAGAAAATATTCCAGTCTAAAACCGATACGGATTACTATCTACAAGATGCAAGAAACTCTTGCAAATCAACAAGACACGAAATCCCATAGAAATATAGGCAAAGGATATGAATAATAATAAAAAAAAAAATCTTTGCCTTCAAGTCTATTCTGACTCATGGAAACTGTATAGGACAGAGTAGAACTGCCCCATAAGGTTTCCAAGGAGTACCTGGTGGATTTGAACTCCCAGCCTTTTGATTAGCAGCCATAGCTCTTAACCACTATGCCACCAGGGTTTTAGAAACCAAATGAATAAAACATTTCTGAAGAGCTATCCAGCCTCAAGAACAATAAGAGAAATCCAAATTAAGACCAAAAAATGCACTTTATGCCCACATACCGGCATAAAAAATCAAGCTAGTTAATACCAAGTGTTGGCAAGAATGTAGGGAAACCGGAGCCCTCATAATCTGTATTGCCAAGTTGCCAAAATAAAGACAGTCAGTATTCAGACCCATAAAACCCTGCATTTTCTGGTCCCCAACTACTTCTCCAATCACTCTCTGCCTCCCTCTCTCCACTCCAGCCCACCATCCTCCTCGATGTTCCTCCAATAGACTGAGCACACTTGGACCCCAGGGCTTTGGGACTTTTTGTTTTTTCTGGAATGCACTTACCCCATTCATCTGAAAGGCTTGGTACCTCATATCCTTGAAGTCTCTGGTCAAGAGTTACCTCTTGGGGAGGCTTCCTTGATCACTCTAGTAATATAGGACAGTAGCCTCCCCCTTTTTTGGTTTATTTTTTCCATCACACAACCCTCTGACACACTTTATACTTTACTTGTTTGTTAATTGTCTATGCCTCTCTGCTACAATGTAAACTCTGTTCTGCTCACTGCTGCAATCCAAGAGAACAGAACAGTGTCTGTCATATTGGAGGTGTTTAATAATCATGTTGAATGAACAAGAATAACTATTAATATCTATTGTGTGATTACCGTGTATTGCATGCCTTCATTGTATTATCTCATTTAATCCTTACAAGAACCATATGAGTTAATCATTAATATATCCATTTTACAATCTTTGGGAGATCACACAGCTAGCAAATGATTGAGCTGTGGCTTGAGTCTTGCCTGATTAATTCCAAAACCCAGACTCTCAAATACTTCACTGTATTTCTGGTAATTACCCACAGGAGTCATAGTTCTCACAGGGTGGCCATGAACACACTTAGATCTCCTGCTGCAGGGAACCCAGCTGTTGTCCCTCTACATCCACCACCACGTTAGTGCTGAGACCACCCTTGCCCCAGGCTTCTCCCAGCCGATGCATAAGCATAGTCCCCATTGGGCCAGCCTCTTTTAATGGGAACTTGTGCGTGAGACTTTCCATCTGCCTGGCGAAAGATTTCTTGGAGCTGCACTGCCCCCTGAGACTCTTCCTCCCTGACCTTTTCTTCCTTCCCTCCCTTCTTTCGTAAGACCAGACCTGTATGAAAGTCTGAAGCTTCTCCCTGCCTACTCCTGCACCCTCCCTTTATCCTTCCCAGGGCTTCCTCCAATAAATCTCTTGCACCTCTATTCTCTTCCTGACTTCTGCCCTAATCTAAGCCATCCAGCCCACTACCTACTAAAACTGGACAGACATACACATACCCTGTGATCAAGCAATTGTACTCCTACACATATATACTCAACAGAGATGCATACATACTGTCTTAGTTATCTAGTGCTGCTGTAACAGAAATATCACGAGTAGGTGACTTTAAAGAACAGAAGTTTATTTTCTTACAGTTCTGGAGACCGAAAGTCCAAATTCAGGGTACTGGCTCCAGGAGAAGACTCTGTTGGTGGGGAAGATCCTTGTCTCTTCCAGCCTTCCCAGGTTCCTTGGTGATCTTCACGTGGCGTGACATCTGTCATCTCCATTTGTACTTGCTTCTCTCTGTGTCTATGCTGCTCTTTATATCACTCAGGAGTGATTAGTTTAGGACATACTCTCCACCGATACGGCCTCGTTAACAGAACAAAACTTTATTTCCAAATGGGGTATATCCACAGGACACCGACACATTATTTTGTGGGGGAGAGAGGACTTGTCTGACCTCCACCTCACAGGAATCAGTCTTGGGCTGTTGACATTGATTCTCCTTCCCACTTGTGAAGTTAGAGGGGGTCAGACACTGCCCCCATGCCATTTTTACAGTAAGAAAGAGGGGAACCATTGTACCCGTATCAGATATTTGCCTCAAATAACTCTAAATCCAAATTCCTAATCTAGGCATTCTAAACTCTCCATGCATTCTAAACTCTCCATGATCTTATCATACAATAGTCTTATTTCCTAGAGAATTGAGCCTAAAATGTTCAGTGGCAAGCGGGTGCCCTCCTGTGGGTGCGAGACTGGCACACACCAGGCTCACCAGGGGTGAAATAGGGAATGGGGTGGGGGCATCCTCCTTCCTTTCAATTACCTGAATGGAATAACTGGTTCTCGGGAAGGAGCTTCATGAGGTCATTTGGGAGGGGAAGGGCTTGAGTCCTCTCTGGAGGCAATATGTGAGCACAGAGGGCAGGAGAGGGGCCCAGCCAAGAGGAACAAAGAGGGAGGGATGAGGGAGGGGGAGAGACAAAAGGACCCTTCTCTCTCACCACCCAAGAGGTTCTATCCACCAATACAATACACACCTATAGGCAACATTCAAAGCCCTCTCCTCCAGGGAGCCTTCCTTGACTGTCCCAGCGAGACGATCCTGAAGTATAACCAAAGTTGAGAACTGTGATTTCTAGACTATTGTCTTATGAAGCAGTATCATGAAGTAAAAATAGCAAGGGCTCAAGGGGGCTAAACCTGGATTTTATTTCCAATTCTGCCTGGACTAGCCGGGCAGCCATGAGCAAGCTGGGCTCAGTATGAAAGCCACACACACTCATTTACTTCGCAAATAGTTTTGAAGTGTCTTCATGCCAACAGCACTGAGGGATGCCATACGATATTGCCAAGAGTGTGATTCTGAATTTCCTTAAGGAACTAACAGCGATGATTGGATTGGGCAGGGTTAGTGGAGCCGTGGCTTGTATAGAAACTCTCCCAATATTAACGAGCATAATTTTCTCATCTGCCAATTGAGAACTGATCATAGTACCTACCTCTCAATATTGAGAGGATTAAATAAGATATAAAAAAAAAAAGGTACTAGAAATTAGATAGAGAGATAGAGAGCTGCTGTCAAGTCGACTACAACTCATGGCAACCTTATAACAGAATGAAACGTTGCCAGATCCTGCATCATCCTCACAGTCACAGCGTGCTCGAGTCCATCGCTGCAGCTACTGCGCCAGTTCATCTCACCAAGGGTCTCCCTTGCCTTCGCTGCCCTCTACTTCACCAAACATGATGTCCTGCTCCGGCGATTGATCCCTCCTGATGATGTGTCCAAAGCAAGCAAGTTGGACAGTGTTCCGTTGTGATCCATAAGGTTTTCATTGGCTAATTTTCAGACGTAGGTCACCAGGCCTTTCTTCCTAGTCTGTCTTAGTCTGGAAGCTCTGCTGAAACCTGTCCACCATGGGTGACCCTGCTGGTATTTGAAATACTGGCGGCATAGCTTCCGGTTTCATGGCAATGTGTAAGCCACCACAGTACAGCAAACTGACAGACGGGTGGTGGCCCAGAACTTAGCAGATGCTTAATAAATGTTTTTCTCTAGAAAGATGTTTCATTTTCAAGCGTACACCTCACCTTAAACTTCAAGCTCCAGGAGGGAAATTGAAACCCCCCTCCCCCACACAGTCCTAACACAATGCCAGGTACATGGACAGATAAATCAATACCTTTAGGAAATAAGGACTTAGAGAGCAAGAAGGGGGAAAAGGGGGCCAAGGAGGCAGAACCTTGGGAAAAGTGCCTTGACCTCCTAGCTAGGTGGGAGGCTGTGTCTCAGTCTTCTCATCTAGTTGTGAAGAGCCTGTGTTCATTATTTTAACAGTTATTCGTGATCAAACGATTTGGTGTTAATGTGGATCTAATGTATAAATCCATATGGGTCCCACAGTCATTTAGCATTAATTAAATGAGGCCATTATAAGGCTGGGATTCCGCTGGGTTTATTGTGCTTAGCAATTAATGGTGGGAACCCACTCGGCCACTATGCTTTCCCCCTGTTCTCGCATTGTCCATTTTACCTCCAGAGGGAAGGGGTGGGGCTGGATCAAGGCTCCCCTGGGACAGGAAGCAGTGCATGGGAAGGACCCTGGCTGGGGCACAGAGATGATTGACATGTGGGGAGCCCAGTGGAGGCCAGCGCTCACCCAGGAGAAGTTGACATTTCATGAAGAGGGGAATAAGGGGTGCATTGGCAGAGCACTGGCCTGGGAGTCCAGAGAATGAGATTTTAGTCCTGGCTCTACTACGATTAACTGGGTGTGTGACCTTGTGCAAGACACTTTCCCTCTCTGTTCTTCATCAGGTAATTAAGAAGTCTGGACAAGCCAAACTTGTCCTTAGTTGGACATCTTTCCGACTTTCAGTTCTCCACTTACATGTCAGTTTCTCTGAGAGCCTTCCTGACTGCCCTCTTATTACCACCCACTCCCACCAGCCAATCACCCTGGAGCATATCTTCTCTGTTTTATTTTCTGCATGGAACTTGCTGTTGTTGCTGCTAGTTACTGTCAAGTCAATTCCAATTCATGGTGACCCCAGAGTACAGAGCAGAATTACTCCATAGAGGTTGAAGTCTGTAACCTTTTGGAAGCAGATTGCCAGGCCTTTCTTCTAAGGTGCTTCTCAGTGTGTTCAAACTGCCAACCTTGCCACTAGTAGTTGAGCATTTAACCATTTTTCTCACTCAGGGACTCTGCATGGAACTTATGACTATCTAAATTATCTCTGCATTTTTACCACAAGACCAAGGTCTTTGTCTCGCCTATTCATCGCTTTGACACCTACATCCACAACGGTATGTGGCACATGGTACCAAAAAACCAAAAGCCAAAACCATTGCCATGGAGTCAATTCCAACTCATAGCGTCCCTGTAGGACAGAGTAGAATTGCCCCATAGGGTTTCCAAGGAGCAACTGGTGGATTCGAACTGCCAACCTTTTGATTAGCAGCCTGAGCTCTTAACCTCTGTGCTACCAGGGTTCCGGCACACAGTGGAGGCTCAGAAGTTATTTGTCCATTGAATGAATCATTAACCAGTTTCTGCTGAGTCAGTCTTGACTTCTGGCAACCGCATATGTGTCTGAGTAGAACAGTCTCATAAGGTTTTTTTCAGCAGTAGATTGCCAGGCCTTTCTTCCAAGGCACCTCTGGGTGGACTCATTAACCATTTGCATCAGCCCCTCCAAAGTGGGTGCTCATGAGAGGCTACTCAATGACATTTGTATTTGGAAGGCAAGGGCAGTATAGGGTGCAGGTAGAGTTGGGTTAATCCAGGGAGACTAGTAGGAGAAGGACGATTGGGACCAAGTCCTAGAGGACAGAGGAAAGTGGGCCTGCAGAAGAGGAAAAGATGAGTGTTGCCTTGAGCAGAAGTCAGAAGGAGCCACAGTGGTGGAGAGCTCCAAGTCACAGCAGCTGCTATGCCTTCGGGCTTCCAGCCAAGACCGTTTGGTGAAACTATATTAATAATCATAATACAAGAATCCCTTGTGGACTGGAACAATTTTCCTTCTAAACACTGGCACACACATCACTTCACTTTATTCTCGTGCCATCCCCTTGATACAGGGGAGTGAAAAATATCTTCTGCTATTTATATGTATAATATTAATAACAACAATTGTTAATTTGTATAGTGCTTGACAGTTTCCAGAACACTGTTTCCTATGCAAGAATGCTATCCTTTATGCCCATTTGGCAGTTACCTCAGTGAGGTAACAGGACTTGTCCAAGGTCACTCGCAGAATAGTTAGCCTGACAAACTCCAAAAATTTCCACACAATGGCTCGTTTTCCAGACGAAAGCAAGGCAGAGAGAGAGGACGTGCTAGTTGATCACAGCCCACACACAAGCACTCGGGTAGCCAACTCACTTGTATGGTCAGAGTGAGGCATGATGAAGACTGCGAAAAGGGACAATTTCCCTTCCAGACCTGAGCGTGCAGATTACCTGAATGAAATTTTTCATTATTGTGGTACAGGGAGAGGCTCAGTGAATCATGGTATTATAGAATCCTAGAAAGTTGCATTGAAAAGAATATTAGAGATGTCCACTATCTCTTTATACTCAGATCATTTATATGCAGTTCTCAGTTCCCTGTTCTAAACTCTTCGATCTATCTTTGTAATTTCCGAAGGGAAAAGCATGCTGCAATGCACAAAATAGGCCCTCAACGAGCATTTAATGCAAGGGCAGCAAACTCAGATGCCTACAGGGCCAGGCACTGAAGACAAATGAGTCAGGCTGATCAGGTGTAAGATGACAAATAACCATGGGCACCCAGCCTCAGTGTTGGGGATCCCAGTAGGGAGTAGTGGGGACTGTGGCAAGTTGAAGAATTTAAACTCTGTCTGAAGAGGTGTTGTTGCAGCCTCTTGCTGCCAAACGGACATGCAGCTTCAATGTTACAAATTCTTATAATTTTGGGAGAAATGCCGGAAATGTAGATCTCTATTGGAAAGTCTAGAATTTTAAATTTTAAATGTTGGCATTTAAATTGAAAGCACAACGTAAGCCAAACAAAATATGTCTAACAACAAGTTCCTATTCACGATCCATCGGTTTGAGACTTTTAATTTAATGCATAAATTACCAGTTACCAGTTGCCGTCAAGTCTATTCCAACTCATGGTGACTTGCGGAGCCTATCCCAACTCATGGTGACTCGCGGAGCCTATCCCAACTCATGGTGACTCGCGGAGCCTATCCCAACTCATGGTGACTCGCGGAGCCTATCCCAACTCATGGTGTCAGAGCAGAATTGTGATCTACAGAGAAGTAGGTGGCTGGGCCTTTCTTCCCAAGCATCAGTAGGTGGACTCTATCTTCCAACCTTTTGGTCAGCAGCTGAGTGCATTACCCATTTGTATCACTAAATGAATAAACTGTTCTTGTTAGGTGCCATCAAGTCAATTCTGACTCACAGTGAACAAGTGAACAAAACACTGCCCAGTCCCATGCCATCATCACAATCCTTGCTATGTTTGAGCCCATTGTTGCAGCCACTGTGTCAATCCATCTTGTTGAAGGTCTTCCTCTTTTTCGCTGACCCTCTACTTTACCAAGCATGATGTCCTTCTCCAGGGACTGATCCCTCTTGATAACATGTCCAAAGTATGTGAGATGAAGTCTCACCATCCTCAATTCCAGGGAAGACTTTGGCTGTATTTCTTCCAAGATAAGACTTGTTCATTCTACCCCTATCCAAATTCTCCATTGTGCAGATGGGGGCGACAGTTCAGCCATATTCCTGAGATCACATCATGTTCCTGAGAAAACTAGCAGTTAAGGGCAAAGCTTAGACCTCAAGACTCCAGAGTTCCAATCCAATTCTTAAGCTGTTAACCCAGAGATCAGGTCAGGGAGGAAAATTGTGGATATGAGGACCTTGTAGGTTTGGAGGCACCTTACAACAGAGTGTGATGTCCTGAACCCACACATTACACCCAGCTCAGGCCCTGGCTCAGAAGTCAGGGCCCACCTTCCCACCTGGCTGGAAGGCCTCATCCACCAAAGAGGCCAAGGCAGTACCTCCAGGCCTCCCTCCATCCAAAGCCTTAGAAGAGCCTCCACAGCCTCCCAGCCCCATCCTCAGTCCACTTAGAACGCAGCACCGTGGCACAAGCCAACTGCCACCTAGGCACTCACAGGCAGAACCGTGGAAAAACCAAACCACTGTTATTACATTTAATAGCCAGTTTCCACGTCATCAACTCATTGGAGTCTGACAGGCGCTGTCAGGGCATCAGCTCCCTCGGCCTAACAAGTCAGCACTCGTGGAGGTGGGCAACCAGGCCAGGCTGGGCACCACCCTCCAGCAAGTTATTGCCTCCCCCCTTCTGCCTCAGGGGAGGACACATACCCAAGGGCAGCCTGAGGCCCAGCTCTGCCCTCTGCTTGGAGCTTCAGCACCTGTACCCAGAACACCCAGGGTTTACAGCAGGATCAGAACCCCAGAGAAAGGGGCTCTGGGCCCTGGCTGGTGTCTGATCAGGAGAAACCAGCCCAGCTTGGCAGGGTGGGTGGCCTGAGGGGACTGAGGCCCTGAACACAGCATGCAGTAGACACGTCCAAAGCACAGGCTTCGGCACCTGGGTTGGAATCCTGGCTCTGCCATAACTAAATGGGTAAACTTGAGTCAACTCCTCCATCTTCCTAAGCCCCAGTTATCTCATTGGTAAACGGTTTTTTATAGGATTAAGTAAAATACATGGATAGTGCCCAGCATGGTGTCCATGCCCAAACAATGGCAGTTTTTACTGAGTTATTGTTGAGGGGAAAGTGCAGAGGTTGGGGTTCGTGGGGGGAGAGGCAGGAACATGCACAAGGGATTACTAGGCAGTAAGATCACTGAGAAATGCTTCTCAGTTGGCCTAATACGCTGGAGCTGAGGAAGTTTTTAGAGCTGTCACAATAGTACCTAATACTAAGACCTAACGTTATCCTTGGAGCCCTGGTGGTGCAGTGGTTAAGAGCTCAGCTGCTAACCAAAAGGTTGGTAGTTTGAATCCACCAGCTGCTCCTTGGAAATCCTATGGGGGCAGTTCTACTTTATCCTATAGGGTCGTTATGAGTTGGAATCAACTCAACGGCAATGGGTTTGGTTTGGGGTTTACCATCATTCTTACTGTACCCTATTTAAAGATGAGAAAACCCAGAGAGGTTAAGTAACTTACCCAAGGTAACCCAGCAAGCAAGTGATGGACTGGGGCTTGGAGGCCAGGCAGTAAGCCTGGAGTCTGAGATCTTAGTCATCCTCCTCATCAACCCCTCCCCCCCAGTTCTGGCATCTACATGGGAAGATTTGCAGGAGTGGTGGCCAGGGTGAGGGCATGTGGGGCCAGGCTACAGTTACCCAGGGTCTTAAGGTTGAATTACCAGATTGTTCCTCACTGAAACAGCAAATGGCCCTGGAGTTTTAGGGAGTAACTGAGGGATGGAGGCCTCCAGAATGCAGTGATCCACCTGGCACTCTGGGTGGAAGGCCACATAAGCCACACCTTCCTTGAGGTGCAGCCAAAGCCATGGTCCCCACTCAGAGCATTTAGAGGACAAAGGACAGCTCCCTTCCCCGGCCCTGGCACACAACCAGCGGACAGCCGCTCCCTCGCCTGCTCTGCGGTGCGGGCCTGAGGTAGCCCCTCCTGCAGCAGCGCTGCGGAGCTGCCCTGAGGCGGTGCGGTGCTGCCATCTTTTGACCACATGCTGTACTGCATCCCCCACCTTCCCCAGGCCACAGCATCCAGCGAAGCCAGTCCATGCTGAAGAGTCCACTCCAGCGAGCCCTGCAGGGCGGCCTCTCAGCATGGGACATGGCCTGAGGTGCCAGGCCAGCCAAGCAGCCACAGAGGGGCCCTCTGCCCTGAGAGTGGGACAGTAAGCCAAGACTTCAAGGGGCCCTGGACTGCCTGAGGTTGCCCCTCTCGGCCACACCTCTGGGCATGTGTCACAGGACCAGCAGAGCAGAGACAGGCACGTGGGTGGGTGGGAGAAACAGGAGCACCTCCTCTCCTCGGAGCCTTGGGAGAAGTCACTGCCAGCTTCAGCCAGAACAGTTACCTCTCTGATAGGATTGTGGGTGCTCTGCATGGCTTTGTTAGTTCGTTTGTCTATTGGTTTGTGTTGTGTTTATTCTAATTTTTTCTTTCCTTTTTTTCCTTTATTCTTAACTGGAATATTACATTTTCCTACCATGACCAAGTCCCAAGATGTAATTTATGGTTATAAATTTACCTGAAAGTAAATCTACACTTCATTAAAAGCACAATAATTCTAGAGCAGAAAGGGACCTTTTTCCAAACCTCTTTCTTTCACAGATGAGAAAAATAATACCTGAAGGAAGTGGCTTGCCCACAGTCACACCACTAGTTAGTGGCAGAGATGGACTAGAACTCCCCCTCAGGACAGGATCCTGACCCTCCAGCTGGGGTGGGACACCCTATTTGTTTCCCATAGCATGTCTGTCTATCCCAGATAAGCTTCACGAGGAACTTTATCTGTCTTGTTCACTAATATATTCCATGTCCATTGTGATATGTGACATATGGCAGACACTCTGTAAACACATGTCGAATGAATAAATAGAGTTAATAGGGGAAGGCTTCCAGGAGGAGGTGAATCATAAGCCCAGTTTTTAAAAGGCAGCAGCAATGGATCACCAGAGAAGATGGTGATTGGAGATGGCCTGGAGCTGGCACACAGTAAATGTCTGCTCCTAAATACTTTGGGGAGGGGAGAGTAGAAGGATGGCATGGGTTGTTCTCCCATACTTACAGGTGCCTAAGACAGGATTGAAGGAGCCCTGGGGGTGCAATGGTTAAGCGTTTGGCTACTAACCCAACTGTTAGTGGCTCAACCCCACCAACAGCTTCATGGGAGAAAAGGCCTGGCGATCTGTCCCTGTAAAGATTTCAGCCTAGGAAACCCTATGGGGCAGTTCTACTCTGTCATATAGGGTCACTATGAGTCAGAAGACCCTCAACAAGGTGGATTGACATGGTGGCTGCAACAATGAGCTCAAGCATAACAACAATTGTAAGGATGGCTCAGGACCGGGCAGTGTTTCGTTCTGTTGTGCACAAGGTCGCCATGAGTCGGAACCGACAACAGCACCTAATAACATGAGTCAGAACCAACTCGACAGCACACAAGGGAAAATCTGGTCCCTGGTCCTGATTCCTTGGCTCATTCTAGGAATCTGGGACAGAAGCCAGAAAGAACCCCTCTCTGGGGTCAGGCAAGACCCACTACGAGCTGGAGCCTCAGTTGGGTCTGGTGCATTCTGGTTAGGCTGGGCTGGGTGAGGCCTGATGTGGTCTCACTGGGCTGGGTGGGGTCTGATGTGGTCTCACTGGGCTGGGTGGGGTCTGATGTGGTCTCACTGGGCTGGCCGGGGTCTGACCAGGTCAGAGTGGGTGGACCTGGCTGAGCCTCCTCCTTGTTCCTGCAGTCAGGGGAGCCCAGTACCTGTCATCTCAGCCTGACTTTCTGGAGCTCAAGTCTAGAGACACATTGGGGGAGAGAGGGCAGAAACACTGAGGTCAAGGGGAAACCATGAGGGGGTCCAAATGTATGCAGGTCTGCTTTTACAATGTCACTGTTGTTTAGGAACACAAAGATATACTAAGATGTAATGATCATGTTGAAATACGGAAGCCACTTACTATGCTTAAGGACAGATAAGAAAATCTGAGAGGAAAATGAAGATTTTAGCAAGGAGAGATGGGCATTTCCTAAAAAGAAAAAATTATTCTCTTCATTTTTCTGGAAAAGTCCCCCAAAAAGGTTCTTGGAGAGAGCTTTATTTCCTCCAGGACGTTACATCGGTCTATGTGACAAGGAGGCCAGACGCCCTGTATGCCTCCTTCCAACCCCAATCAGAAAGGAAACACACATGTACTGAGCACCTGCTGTGTGCCAGACTCTGTGTTAGGCTCATATGTCCATTGTCTGGTGCAACGAAAATGTGGCAACCTGTGGATCACAGGCAACTCCCCTCAGTCAAATGACAGCATTTGCCCTAACACATGGGAGGGGGATCTCTCAGCCCTAGGCTTGTCCCTGCTACAGAGAGAGGTGGGGTGAGGCAGTGGTGGGCCTTAGGCCTGGTATATATTTGGAAAGCAGGGGTGCACCTGCTCCTGGCAGCAGCCCTTCTCCTCGCCCAGGCACCTGTGACCACCTCTGAACAGAGTCCAGTGCTGCTTTGGGCTTGAGACCTGCTACATTTCCTACTGCAAAGCCCTTCAGCACCAAGACCCAAAGACATGGGATGCTGATGGGGGACCTGAGACCAGGGATGGCTCTTTATTGTTTCTGACAGAGAGGGAGAGAGCAAACAGAGAAATAGAGAGCGTGACCCAGAGAAAGAAACCCAGACAGGAACAGAGAGAACGATGGAAAGGGAGAGAGACAAAGAAGAAAAAGAAAGATGGGGAAACAAAGAAGTAGGGAGGGAAAATGAGAGAGACAGAAAGAGAAACAAGGAGAGAAGATTACAAGGGAGGGGGATTACAAAGCAGGGGAAAGAAAGGAAAGAGACAAAGACAGATCAGCGGTTCCAGAACCAGAGAGAAGGGGGGCCGTCTCCACCTCTCCGGGCTGCCCCCCAACCCCCTCCAGCCCTCCTTGCAGGAACGGCGAAGAAATGGGAGGCGGGAAGAGTAAGCAGAGACGGGCAAAGTCGCCCGGTAACCTTGGAGACGAGAGTGCGGGAGATGGGCGCAGGGAGGGGCGCTGCGAGGGGAGGGCGGGCGGCGGGCTGCGGACAAGCAACAAGTCCGGGCCGCCGGGGAGGGCGGGGACAGAAGCCAAGGAGTGTGACCTGGATGAGCTGGGGGGGGCGGGGGGGGGTGGGACGGGGGTGGGGGTGGGGGTGGGGGCGGGGGTGGGGGTGGGCGGGAGGGAGACAAAAGATTCCAGGAGCAAACCTAAAGAGGCCTGAGGAGTTGGAATAAAGAGAGATTTTACTGAGAATCAATTTAGGGAAGAAAGGGCCGGGAGTTTGAGAGCTGCGATAAGAGGAAAGGGGGCGAGGCGGGGCGGGAGGAGGGAGGAGGGGGGCCCGGCGCGCGGAGCCAGCTCAGGGGGCCGCGCTGCAGCCTGGACGACTGGCCGTTGTCGCTGGGCAGCGGGGCGCAGGGCAAACGGTCGCAGTGGACCTGCCCGCGGTGCTCCGGTTTCTGACCCTTTCCCCGGGCCCTGTTGGGCGCTTCCCTGCAGCACCCACCCCAGCCAGGGACGCAGAATCTCTGAATCCCAGATGTCAGGCTAGGAGGCCCAATTCATTCGCTCATGTCCCAAATTCTTACTGACCTCCCATTGTGTGCCAGGCGCTGTGCCGGGCACTCCGGCGGACACCGGGCTATTAGACAACTGCCCTCAACCCCCTCATAGGCTAATAAGCAAACAAGGGGTGTACGCGAAGAACGGCAAGACCTGACACAGAGGGGCTCCCAGATCGTTTACTGCCGGCTGGGGGCGCGTCAGAGAAAGCCTGCCCCTGGAGGCTACACTTGAGCCAGGCTCCTGAACGCTGGGAAGGGTTGTGTTCTACAGAGACAGAGAGGAAGGGCTTGTCAGGTGGAGGAGCAGCAGAAGGCCCGGCAGGAGGCAGGAAAGGGAAGCCTGGGTTTGAATCCTAACTCTGCCACTTACTTCCTGTGTGATGTTGGGCAAGTTAGTTAATGCCCCTGAACTTCTATTTCCCTGTCTGAACAACAAAGTGACGTCTATCTTGCAAAATTGTTTAAGGATTGTGGATAACATCTATTATTTATGCCCATTCCAAAGAAAGGTGATCCAACAGAATTCAGAATTATCAAACAATATCATTAATATCACACACAAGTAAAATCTGGCTGAAGATCACCCAGAAGTTGTTGCAGCAGTACATCGACAGGGAACTGCCAGCCGCTCAAGCTGGTTTCAGAAGAGGCCTTGGAATGAGGCATATCACTGTCGATGTCAGATGAATCTTGGTTGAAAGCAGAGAATACCAGAAAGGTGTTCCCCTGTGTTTTATTGACGATGCAAGGGCATTCAACTGTGTGAATCATAACAAATTATGGATAACATTGTGAAAGATGGGAATTCCAGGACACTTAATTGTGCTCATGAGGAATCTGTACATAGACCAAGAGGTGGTAGTTCAAACAGAACAAGGGGATACTGTGTGGTTTAAAGTCAGGAAAGGTGTGTGTCAGGGTTGTATCCTTTCACCATACTTATTCAATCTGTATGCTGAGCAAATAATCCAAGAAGCTGGACTATATGAAGAAGAACGGGGCATCAGGGTTGAAGGAAGATGTATTAACAACCCGCAAGACTTCTTTGGACATGTTATCAGGAGGGACAGGTCCCTGGAGAAGGACATCATGCTTGGTAAAGTGGAGAGTCACTGAAAAAGAGGAAGATCCCCAACCAGATGGATTGACACAGTGACTGCAACAATGGGCTCGAGCATAACAAAGATCGTGAAGCTGGCACAGCACCAGTCAGTATTTCATTCTGTCATACATAGGGTCACTATGAGTCAAAGCTGACTTGACAGCACCTAACAACAACAAGAACAGTGCCTAGCACATAATAGGTGCTCAATAAATGGTAGCTTAAAAAAGTGAGGGGAAGTGGTGGGGAGGGAAAAACATTAACTAGATAGTAGACAAGTAGTAGCTTTGGTGAAGGGTAAGACAGTACACAATACTGCAGAAGCTAGCACAGCCTGACCAGGGCAAAGTCATAGAAGCTTTCCAGGCACATCTAAATGCCCTGAGGGACCGAGCTACTGGGCTGAGGGCTGGGGACCATGATCTCGGGGGACATCTAGCTCAAATGGCATAACATGGAAACCCTGGCGGCATAGTAATTTAGAGCTATGGCTGCTAACCAAAAGATCGGCAGTTTAAATCCACCAGGTGCTTCTTGGAAACCCTATGGGGCAGTTCTACTCTGTCTCCTAGAGTCGCTGTGGGTTGGAATCGGCTCAACGGCAACAAGTTCTGTTTGGTTTTTTTTAGTATATGAAGAAAATGTTCTACATCCGACTGTGGTGAGTAGCATCTGGGGTCTTAAAAGCCCGTGAGTGGCCATCTAAGATACATCGTTGTAGGTTGAGTTGTGACCCCCCAAAATGTGTGTCAACTTGGCTAGGCCATGATTCCCAGTATTATGTAATTGTCCACCATTTTGTCATCTGATGTGATTTTCCTATATGTTATAAATATATATGTTTCCTATATGTTGTAAGGAAACCCTGGTGGTGTAGTCGTTAAGTGCTATGGCTGCTAACCAAGAGGTCAGCAGTTCGAATCCCCCAGGTGCTCCTTGGAAACTCTACCCGACAGTTCTACCCTGTCTTATAGGGCCTCTATGAGTTGGAATCAACTGGATGGCAGCGGGTGGATATGTTGTAAATCCTACTTCTACAGGTTATGATGTTAATGAGGCAGGATTAGAGGCAGTTATGTTAATGTGGCAGGACTAGATCTACAAGACCAGGTTATATCTTAGTCAATCTCTTTTGAGATATAAAAGAGAGAAGCAAGCAGAGAGACAGGGGGACCTCATACCACCGCGAAAGCAATGCTGGGAGCAGAGCAAGTCTTTTGGGCCCTAGGTTCCTGCTCTGAGAAGCTCCTAGACCCGAGGAAGATTGATGACAAGGACCTTCCCCCAGAACCAACAGAGAGAGAAAGCCTTCCCCTAGAGCTGGCATCCTGAATTTGGACTTCTAGCCTCCTAACTGTGAGAGAAGAAATTTCTCTTTGTTAAAGCCATCTACTTGTGGTATTTCTGCTATAGCAGCACTAGGTGACTAAGACATCTACTGGTCCCATCCCAGCTAGAGCAAAGGAGAATGAAGACAACAAAAGACACAGGGGAAGGATCGGTCCAAAGGACTAATGGACTGCAACTACCACAATCTCCACCAGAGTGAGCCCAGAACAACTAGATGGTGCCCAGTTACCACCACCGACTACTCTGACAGGGATCATAGTCTAGGGTCCCAGACAGAACAGGAAAAAACGTAGAACAAAACTCAAATTCACAAAAGAAAAAGAAGAAACCCCAAGAGTATGGCCCCCAGACACCCTTCTAACTCAGTACCGAAGTCACTCTGGAGGTTCACTCTTCAGCCAAAGATTAGACAGGGCTATAGGGCTAACAATAACACACTTTAGGAACGTGCTTCATAGTTCAATTTACGTACACGAGACTAATGGGCACAGCAGTGCAAAAGCAAAGACGAGAAGGCAGGAAGGGACAGGAAAACTAGACGAATGGAAACAGGGAACCCGGGGTGGAGAAGGGAAGAGTGTTGACACATTGCAGGGCTGGCAACCAGTGTCACAAAACAATTTGTGTATTAACTATTTAATGAGAAACTAGTTTGCTCTGTAAACTCTCACCTAAAGCACAAAAAAAAAAAAAAAAAGAAAGAAAGAACATAAGGGGGCAGGGAAATTAGATTAACGAAACAGAACAACCTGAACAGAAAGAATGAGAATGTTCACACATTGTGAAGAACGTAACTAACATCACCGAACAACTTGTGTACAAATTGTTGAATGGAAACCTAAACTGCTGTGTGAACCCTCACCTAAACCATAATAAAATAGTACTATAAATAAATAAATAAATAAATGGTAGCTATTATGGTTATATAGACCCTGGGTGGCTCAAGCAATTTTCAGTCCACTGCTAACCTAAAGGCAGGTGGTTTGAACCCACCCAGCAGCACAGTGGAAGGAAGTCCCTGTGAAATGCTTCCGTAAGATTACAGCCAAAACTCTACGGAGCAGCTCTACTCCGACACACATGGGGTCCCCATGAGTCAGAACTGACTCCACAGCAAAGGGTTTGTTTTATTACTATTATTGCTATAAAGACTGAATAGAAACTACTGAGTTAAAACAAAAGGGAGTGGCTACGGAGGAGCTGGAAAGGTAGGTTTAAGCCTCAGCATGGAGGCCTTGAATGCCAGAAATAAAGAGATTGGTCAACAGGGAGGATGGGACTGCTGACCCAGCCGGTGCTCAGAAGAAGCTGTGAGCACCAGTCAAGGGAGCGTTCCCGAAAGAATATTTGGCAGAGCCCTGGTTGGTATCTGGTAAAGAGCTGGATGGGATTATGGTGGTTTTAAAATACGTCCACTTTTTTTTTGACACTCTTCCCTTCAAAACATGAAATTTAGCACCCCCCCTCCCCCCGAGTATGACCAGACTTAGTGATTTGCTTCCAACATACAGAATAAGGCAGAACTGACAGTGTGTGACTTCAGTGCTAGGCCATACATGACATTGAAGCCTCTTGCTCACTCGCTCGCTCGCTCTCTTGGATTACTAGCTCTGGGGGAAGCCATGTTGTGGAAACGCTTAACCAGTCCTATGGAGAGGTCCACGTGGCAAGGAACTAAAGCCTCCTGCAGATAGCCAGCACTCACCTGCGAGCCATGTGAGTGAACCATCTTGAAGGTGGATCCTCCAGCCTCAGTCAAGTCTTCAGGTGACTGCAGCCCTGGCTGACATCTTGACTGCAACTCATGAGAGACCTCGAACCCAAACCAGCCAGCTAAGTCACACCAGAGCTCCTGACCCACAGAAATTGTGTGCAATAATACACATTTATTTCTGTTTAAAAAAAGCTGCTAAATTTGGGGATAATTTGTTATGCAGCAACGGATAGCTAATACGGGGGCTTGTGATTGGGTCTAGAGCTACAACCCCCAACAGGGCATCGAACCCACAGCTGCAGCTCCTAGGTATCCCATGAGGTTACGGTTACCAATAACTGAGCTTGGTCAATACCCACAGCAGGGAGGGTAAGGAGATGATACAGGCACCCAGGCAGGGAGGGCATCAACGAGTGCTGCCACAGACAGAGCTCGGAGTGTCGTCCGCAGCAGGTCTGGCTGTGGAGGGCATGGGTAGGGCCTGGATTGTTCAGCATTTCCAATAGAGGCAGCAGGATTGAGATCCTCATCTTCCCTGAACCTTCAGTTTCTCATCTGTAAAATGAAGATGACAAGTCCTGCTTCCCAGGGTATTTTTCTCATGATGTGGTAAAGAGCCTCACTACATGAAAATCAAATGTGAAATGAATATACAGCACCAGGCACAAAGTTGTAGCTCCGTAAGTGTTGGTAACGTCTACCCCTTGACGCCAGAGAGTGGGTCTTTCTCTTTGGTATTTTTCTTTGCCTTCTGACTCCCATCTTGCCCACTTCCACTAGGATCTGCAGTAATTTGCAAAGGAAGCTTAAAAAGAAGGGGGGGGCCCCACTGGTCATTTCTGTCCCATAACAATCCTTATTAATTAGTTGATGCTTGTTTATAGAGCAAACCTTGGCCTCCGCATCACAAGTCTGGGCTACTCACTGAGGCATGGTTCCTCTGTTAATGCGTCTAAGCTCCAGTGTCCTCACCTGTAAAATAGAGATAGTAACAGCACGTGATCCATACGTAGGGCTGTTGGGAGAGGTAAGTGAGACCACAGGGAATGGGCCTGGTAGGCCCTGCACATATATTCAGGGTGACATGACAATGATGACACTTTCACCAGGGTCTGTGATACTAAACAAGGTTATGCGCTTTTAGCACAGAACTGAAACAGCTCAGAGCTCCTGATTTCATTTATAGAAAGAAGTTCATTCTTCTTCTGAGGCCTTTCTCCTCAAGTAATTAATTGTTGGAAATCCCAAGAAATTCTGACACAGGGTCAGAATTTGCCCTCCTCCTTGTACACCTGCTGCCATATTCTGTCCAGCACTCATTCATCTCTGTACCCACTGATGTACTTCCCACCACAGAGCCTGCACACAGGAGAGCAAGGACATATTGAATGGATGGATGGACAGATGGACGGACGAACAGATGGGTGGGTGGGTGGACGGACAGACGGACAGACAGATGGGCATAGAGAATGATGGGCAGACAGACTGATGGATGGATACACTGATGAATGGACTGATGGATGTAAGGATGCTTTGAGGGTATACCTCATTCCAGGCCCCTTGCTAGACCTCATCCTAGACCTTTCTTGGGACTCAGTGTAGACAGAAAGAATTCCTCTCCTGCAAGGAAAGAGAAGAGAGAGAGGAACATCAACCATCCCACAAACAGTTCTCAATCTTAGTTACACACATTTCTAATGAGTTCATCAACTTCACCTAATTAGGCTATCCTGGTGCCACTTCTGTTCTAGGGTGTGCTGAGGGAGCTTCTCTGTTCTCCACAGGAGAAGGGAGGGAGAGGTTCTAGTTGGGTCTAGTTAGTACTCTCCACCATTCAGGTGGCCCAGCAGCCCAAGGTGGAGGCACAACCAGTGAGGCAGGAGCCTTCCAATATGTTCTCAAGAAGAGCACCTTCCAATCTCTGAAATCTTATGATATTCTGGATAAGGGTAGAGAGTGGGGAAGGGGAGAAGCAACTCTTCAGAAGACTCCCCCACCACCTCCCCTTCCCCTGGAGATGCCCAGAAGTCACCAAGAGAGGAAATAGGGCTGGCTATTGGCTGGGAGATTATTTTAGTATCATGGAAAGAGCCCTGGACTTGAGTCAGAAGCCGTGGACTGAAGGGTCAACCCTGACATGTGTTGGCTGAGTGACCTTTGACCTCTTCAAGCCTCATTTTGGTGAGGAGGTTGGATTGGATGATCTCGTTAAGTCCCTCCCATCTCTCAGGACTCGTTGACTACAGAAGATAAACTTCAATGTCCTTTAGGAGCTCCAGATCTGGACACCCAGGCTAAGTCAGGAGAGTCCTACCCACCAGCTGGCCACATGGGGTCCTGGATGAGTTAGGGAAGCCTCCGGGGTCCCTTCCCCAAGTCCATGACTGATGCCAGCAAGGACACCCTAGCAGAGCCTGGCACCCTTTGCACCAGCAAAGGAGTTGGCAAGGAGGCTTCGGGAGGAGACAGTGGCAGAGACCGGAGCCCCTGACCATGCATATGCCTACCTTCTCTGTACAGATGGCCGCCCTGCAGAGAGCCAGTACCCTACAAGCCCCAAACCTTCCAGGAGATGGTGAGCTAGGACCTCTTCCTAGTGCCCAACAAGGGGCCCATGGCCACATCCTCCTCACATAAAGTCCTCAGGAGCTGGTCAGATGCTCCAGCCACAGGGAGGACCAGGCTGCCAATCCTGCCCCAGTCACCACCTTGAACTCTGGCCCCCTTCCCCCTGTTGTGCGTGTCACCTGAGCAGCCCAGGCAGCCCCAGCACAAGCATTGACTCAAGGCGATGCAGCTCCACCAGGCCAGACTCCACCAAGCAGGAGATGGGTCTCCCTGGGCCTCCACCTCCACTGTTCCAAAACAAAACTGGGGAGGTAGGAGAGGTGGCTCAAACGGCCAGCCCTCACCTCCTGCCAAGACCAGGGAGGGAAGAGAAGAAGCTGGCACCATGAAGGTACTTGCTAGGAATTGTGGAGACAGTATCTATTAGGAGAGCAGTTGCTTTGCTTCCTTGGATCTAATCCAGTCTATCTACCCTGTTGCCTAGAGCTTCTACTGCCCTGGCTTCAGCCACAGCTCCCAAAGTTGGCTCAGTCTACTGGTGAAGGACTGCACCCAGGGCAAGGGAGGAATTCCCCAAGGAGACAAGGGATCTCACTGGGGCCAAGCTGCCGTGTGGCCCTAAAGTAAAGGGAAGTGCAGGCTGCGGGACCTGGAGCCAGGCTCCTCCCTGGTTTTTCTGATCCACACGGGGAGTGAGTGACTCTAGGCACAAGAAATGGTGCTCTGAGGTGTGCCTGGCTTGGAGATAGGATCCACCTGGTTCTCATCACAACCCTGCCGCTAACCTGCTGCGTGATCTTCCAGAAGAGGCCTGAGCCCTCTGTGTCTAAGTTTCCTCATCTGTACAATGGGGATAATAATTTCTGCCCAGTGTTCCCTCAGCTCAGGGCTTCTCGTGAGGTCCGTATGAGTTAATGCCGTGTCAGTTATAGATAGCCCCAGCTGTAAAGCGGCCTGGGGGTCCCCATGCCAACCTCCCGGTTTTACAGTTGTGGACGAGTCTCAGACAACTTAGGTGACTTCCCCAAGGTCACACAGCACATTGTCTGAGAACATGAATTCCAGTGCTCGTCATAGTATAAAGATAAGGCATCATTAACAGAAATAATGCTTATGTAACAGGTATTTGTAATAAACCCACGGCCAGCTCTCCGAAGCACCAGTGATGAACTGATGAAAGTTTCAGATCCTCTGTCTAAAAAACACTCACATGCAGACTGCTCATGTGATCTTGGCGGGGCTGAAGCCCATTCATGGATTAGCTGGTGGTCAAAGATCCAGCTCTGCCGCTGTGTGAGCTTGGGCAACTTACTTAACATCTCTGTGCCTCCATTTCTTTAACAACTAAATGGGCATAATAATGGTACATAAGTTGTCGTGTGGAGCCCTGGTGGTGTAATAAATAGTTAAGAGCTATGGCTGCTAATCAAGTGGTTGGCAGTTCAAATCCACCAGCCGCTTCTTAGAAACCCTATACGGCAGTTCTCTCTGTCCTGTAGGGTTGCTACGAGTTGAAATCACTTGACAACAACGGGTTTGTTTGTTTTTAGGTTGTTGTGTAGATTGAATGAGCTATGTACGTGTAAAGCACTTAGAACAATGCCTACCCACAAGAAATGCTAAATGTGTGTTGTTACCATTATTCCCCTAAGATAGCCTCAGCTTCCCAGGAGCCCCAGATGCCAGCACAGCTTCCTGGGATCCTTCCAGATATCCAGATATAGCCACTCAGATCTACCTCAACTTCCAGCCTAGCAGCCCCCTACTGCCACCAAGCAAATCCCCCTCACTCACCCTTGGCAATCCCCCACCTGCCTACTGCCCACCTGGGCAGCACTGCCTGCAGTTCCAGGAAGCCAGCCTCTTCCCTCCCAAGCCCTGCCCTCCCCACTGCTCTGGAATCAATGCAATCTCCTAAAAACTCATAACTCGGAGGTAATTATAAGAAGCATCAATTACCCAGCAATGTGGATTTCGTGAATTCAATTAATTTGCATGGCGATCGATATGGGTGGGCTCGCTGGGGTCCCCAGGGGAAGTTAGGACATTGTTCTGCACGCTATTGATTTTACAATGTAAAATAAAACCTCTCTCCTCGAATTCATAGATGCCCATTCAGCCATATTAACTTTCAGATCATTTATTTTTGTATGTCTTTCAACTCTGTTTGTTGCTATCACACAAATGCAGAGCATTACATTGTAAGGAATAATTGAATCAATGCAGTCATGCTACGCCAGGCCTCCCAGTTGAGGAAGAGTAGCTGGTTGGTAGGCTGCTGGTCAGCAGGCTGCTCTTCTTCCTACTCCTCTTCTCTGCCTTCTCCAGCCACCCCCTCACCCCTACCCCAAACAGTCCCGCTGCCAACCAGGCTACTCCCCTAACCCCAAGTCCTCTACTCCATGAAATGTATCTACTTGATTCAAGATAGGCTTAAAGTGCAGCTGGAGGCATGTGGTTAGACAATAGGAAGAACTTTTCTGGCAGTGGATAGAAATTCAAGGAGGGATGGGGGAATAGAACCAAAACCAAACACATGGCCATCGAGTGGATTCCAGTTCGTGTCAATGTCACGTAACAGAGTAGAACCGTTCCACGAGGTTTTCTTGGCTGTAATCTTTTTGGAAGCAGATCAACAGGCCTTTCTTTCATGGCACCACTGGGTGGGTTCAAACTAACTCTTAGGTTAGTAGTCAAGCCCAAACCGCTTGTGCCTCACAGGGACCTTACAGGAGTAGAGGTCTCCCCTTTTCTGAGGAGCCTTCAGAACAAAAAAGATTTAAGCTCAATGGTTGGATTAAGTCAGGGGTGCAGTCTCAACCATCTCTTGATGACGCTTTCTTGGCCATTCAGAAGAGAACAGGCTTCTTTATCCTGCGCTGAGAGAAAAGTGCTTCTCTTCCTCCCTCAGAGGTGGTGACACTGAGGAGGCATCATTCCCCAACGCTCTGCCACACCCTTCACCCAGGGACGGCCAAGTTTAATAGGAAAAGTGGCCACCCAGAAAGGAAGGGCCCCACCAGCCTTAGCCTCCCATTCGCCCTAGCTCCCATTCCCTGTGCCCCCAGCCCTGCTGTGTTCTTCTACACTCAGCCTGCCAGTCTCCCCTGGGTGCTCCTTGAAAGAGGCCAAGCTACACTCTGAGCAGCATCCAGGGACTCCTGTGCACCCTACACCCCCCCCCCCAAGCCACCACACACACACATCCAGATATAAGGCTGGGGGCCACCAACCCGGCCAGTCCCAGGAGGAGATGAACTGGGGCTACCCCACTTCCCCCCACAAAAGCCCCAACTCAGCAAAGCACCCTCAGCACCCCCTGTCTGGAGAAGGACAGAGGCCTTTTTTAATTTGTCTCTTCCCCCCGCCCCTTGTCAGGATATTAGACAGCTAAACAGTCCCACGCCTGTTTCCTTCAGATAACCAGTTCCTGACGAGCCCCCTAATTGTCCCCGGAATCTCAGCGCCAGTGTATAGAGTAGGTCATTTAACCAACAGTACACACAACTAAATAAAAATCCATTTTCCAAGAGAAAATTCTATTCTTATCAGAGTTTTGCAAGAGGGTTGCAAGCAGCCCATGTTAATTGAAGCTTTGATGTTTGTAGGAGGAGGCCTCTAATCAACCCCACAAAGGAGGCTGATTCACGGCAGGGTGCCCCTTGGCTGAGGAGCCTACTCTGGGCAGCCGGTGATGGGGGTGAGGCATGCAGAGGGTCCGGGAGAGAACAGAGGGCTCAGGCCAGCCACCAGCCACCACAGGGTCCCAGCCACGGGCCCAAGCCTGGAGCCAGGCATCAAGACATGCATTGGGGGTGGGGGGTGGGGGTTCAGTTGTCTACTTGCCTACGGTCAGGAAACACCTCTGTGACTTCTCACCCTGTGGCCTCGGGCAAGTCATTTGACCTTTCTAAGCCTGTTTTCTCTTCTGCATGACCACACCCCTCCTCTTTACTATCCTGAAAACCCATTTGGTGATGATCAACTGAAGATAAAATCTGAGAAAATCAGTTTCTTTTTGGGGGGATGTCCTGCGTGTGAGGCAGGCTTCCTGCTTCCTTCACTTTACCATGTGTATAGCATATAGTATTTCACATCACACTTGCATGCACACACACACACATACATACAAGCATCATTTCATTTGCTCTAAGCAGGCAGGTAGGTAACTGGGAGCAAGAAGATGGGCCCTGCAGGAATGTGTGTGAGTTCCTGAGATAATACTCATAAAGAATGAACTTGGCGCCTGGACCATAGCAAGCTCTCAAAGACTAGAGGTTCCTTTGGTCGTGATGATGATGATGGTGGTGGTGGTGAGGAAAGTAGTCATAACCATTTCCATGCTAGCACAGTACCTTCCATACAAGAGCTGCTCAAAAAGAAGTGGTCAGTAGTGGTAAAATTGGCATTATATCCATGTTACAAATGAGGAAGCTGGAGCTCAGAGTTTTAGTGAGTTCCACGGGCCCCACGGGCCACCCAGCCCCTGGGCAGTAGTGTTTGGAATGTCATTGTCTTAGTTATTCAGTGCTGCTACAAACAGAAATACCACAAAGGGATAGCTTTAACAAACAGAGATTTAGTCTCTCATAATTTAGTAAGCTAGAAGTCCAAATTCAGGGTGCTAGCTCCAGGAGATGGCTTTCTGTCTCTACTGGCTCTGGAGGAAGGTCCTTGTCATCAATACTCCCCTAGTCTGGGAGCTTCTCAGCACAGGAATCTCTGGTCCAAAGGACGTGCTCTGCTCCCGACATGGCTTTTTTGGTGGTGTAAGCTTCTCTCTTTTATATCTCAAAAGAGATTGAGTTAAAACACAGCCTAATCTTGTAGATTGAGTCCTACCTCATTAACATAACTGCCTCTAATCCCACCTCATTAACGTCATGGAGGTAGGATTTACAACACATAGGACAAATCACACCAGGTCAATAAACATTATTTAAAAAAAAAAAAATGACACCAGGTGACAAAATGGTGGGCAATCACACAATACTGGGAATCATGGACTAGCCAAGTTGACAAACATATTTTTGGGGGACACAATTCAATCCATAACAGTCATGAACCCAGACTTTAGTTGGAAAGCTGTGATGGGACCACTTGCTCCTTATTATCCAGTGTTGTACAAAAGCCACCGCTAGTTAGGGCTGATCTGGGAGGAAGAGGGAAAGGAGAAATCAATAATATATGGGGCTGCCTCAGGGGGCATCAAAAACACTGCTGGAGCACTCAGGGTATGACACCCAGTCCTGGGTGCTGGCCAGGAATCAGGGGTATGGGCAGGACAGAGAGACAACAGTCCTCACCCTCAGGACCGTGGGGGCTGGAGGCGGGCAGGAGGCACACTAGAGGCCTACAGCCATGCTCAGACCCAGACCACAGAGCTCGTGTGCTGGGGAGGACAGTAGGGTGGGGTAGGCGAGGAAGGGAAGCAGTCTAAGGGGCTCTGAGGAAGAAGCACCTTCAAAAGAAAAGGATTTATCATGACCCTATGGGACAGAGCAGAACTGCCCCACAGGGTTTCCAAGCAGCGGCTCCTGGATTCAAACTGCTGACATTCTGGTTAGCAGCCTGAGCTCTGAACCACTGTACCGCCAGGGCTCCAGGGTTAAGCTAGAAAATGTTGACACAGATTTGTTTAAAACTAGTTTACCTCTGGCCTGCCAGCTCTGTGCCAGAGACTGGGGTTCAGAAATGAAAAGATGTGTTCACAAGAGGCTCCCGCTCCAGAGGGAGACACGTAGAAAGTGGCAAGGGCTTTAACAGGGGCCTAGCTGGGGCCCTCAGGGAAGAGATGGTAACTTTCCAGATGCTATTTCAAGGATGCTTAGGGGCGTGGTGAGCAGGGAATAAGGAGAGGAGAGGTTTACCAGGAACTTTCATACCCATGACCTCATGTGATGGCTCTACCTGCTGAGATAAACCAACAATGAAGAAACCAAGGGCCTGAGAACACTGGCGGCTTGGTCACGATCATATGGTTTGCAGGGAACTGAGCTGCAACCCAAACCCAGGTCTTTGGACTCCTTGGACACAGTGCCTTTCCACTGCACCAGAGCAGGTAGGCATGCGGGTATGAAATGTGAAAGGCTTAGCTCAAATTCAGGAGTGAAAATCAGAGTCTGGAAATGGACGCTGGACTGAGCTGGTGTAACTGGCCCTCCCCAGGGCACCAGGCCCAGAATCCCCTACAGGCTGTGCCCATGCCCAGCTGTGTCTGTGGAGTGGCAATGGACAACTGACCCCCTATTTGGGGCATGGGGCAGGGAGGGGGTGCATGCAGACCATCTCAGGGTGAGCTGAGGGATTCTTAGAAGGTTAGCAGCTTCCAGCTTGTGCCTTCCCAGGAGCCAGTGGAGCCTGAGAAGAGATGGTGATGAGATTCAAGGGACCAAATGCACTGAGTCTAGGCCAAGGTGGGTGAGATACTTCAGGGCCTGCAAGGCTCTCTGCTTGCTTAGCCAGCTTAGTCAATCCCATTTGCCTTAGCAGCCGTGGAGTTTTTTGCGATGTGCTGGCATGCCAAGAGTTAAAGATCATTTAGCATTTAGAAGGATCCTCAGAGGAACAGAAGGCTCACAACTTGAGTCTCCTGATCCTGAGGTCAAAGCCTAGGGAGCCCAGGTGACTCCAAGCCTCCTAGCTTGTCCCCTGGTGCTCCCCCTGTCCTCTCCACTCTGCTCCCTGTCTGAAGCCAGGTGGTCACTCTAAGGCAGAATCTGACCATGTCACTCCCCAGCTTAGAACCCATGTGTTTCCTCACTGTCCTGGGGTAAAATCCAAAGGCTTTGCTGACAGCCAAGACCTTCTTCATCTGCTCCTGCAGGCCTTTGCAGAAGCCTTTAGTCTTGCAGGCCCTGCCTCACACTCACTGCTCCTACCAGGCAGCTCCCAGTGCTCTAAGCCCTGACCAGTGTATGCTGTTCCTTTATTCTGTGACATCCCACCACCATCCTAGCATTCAGTCCACCTCTGGTGGATTACATTAACAGCCGAGATTCTAAAGAAGTGGAGTATATTTCCCTGAGAGAAGGCATTGATGGTTCAGTGGTAGGATTCTTGTCTTCCATGAGGGAGACCTAGGTTCAAAACTCAGCTAATACACCCGTTTGTCAGTGTAGGTGTTTATGTTGCCATGATACTGAACAGGTTTCAGAGAAGCTTCCAGACTAGGAAGAAAGGCCTGGTGATCTATTTCCAAAAATCAACCAGTGAGAACCCTATGATCACAAGGGTCCAATCCACAACCAATCATGAGGATGACACAGCACAGGGCAGTGTTTCATTCCATTATGCATAGGGTCTCCATGAGTCAGGGGCCAACTTGACAGCAGCTAAAAACAGCAACATATTTTCTTTTCCCTTGACCTTGAGTTCAGACGTTACCTCCTTTGGGCAATGGAATGTTAGTAGAAGCAACAACAGTAAAGGCGGGAAAAGTGCCATTGTGAATGGGCTTTCTCTCTTGTGCTTCTGCCATCACCATTAGAAGACCATGCCCAGGCTAGCCTGCTGGTCCCAGGAGGAGAATAAGGGACTCATGGAGCAAGGTGGCCCGGTCCGGCTCAGCCTAGATCAGCTGACCCCCAGGCAACATGCAGAAGCATGAGCAAGGGCAGCTGAGATGAACAGAGGCACCTAGCCGGGCCCAACCTAACACAGCTGACCCCCAGCTGACTCAGAGAACCATGAGTTAAGTGAATGGTTATTGTTGTATGCCACCGAGATACTGTGGGTGTTTGTTACACAGCGTAGTGTAGTACTAGCTAACTGATACATCATCTTAACCTGACTAGCTTACTGATACATCATCTTAACCTGACTAGCTTCTATCCATTCGCCAGATCTCAGCCAAGGTAGGTGTCAACCCTCCTCAGAAGCCTGACCCGAGCCCCTCATCACCTCCGCAGTTCAGGCCAGGTGCTCTTCCTCTGGGCTCCCATAAAACCAGAACTAGCCGTGTGTGTGTCATAGAACTGTGCTCCGTAGGGTCTTCAATGACTGTGATCTTCCAGAAGCAGATGGCCAGGGCTTTCTTCCAAGGCACCTTTGGAACCTTTGTGTTAACAGCCGAGCACGTTAACGATTTGCACCACCAGGGACTTCCTGGGCTCCCACAGCACCGGAATTTACCCTTTCTGCAGCACTTGTCACAGGCTCGGTTGTAACTAATACTTCACTATCCTGTCTCCCTCACTGGATTCTGAGCTGCTTGAGTCAGGGGCTTGAATATTATTCACAATTTCTAACGCAGAGAATCCCTCTGAATATTTGTTGGAAGAATAAAGTGGAGCTGGCCTTTTCCAAAGGATGGACCAAAAAATCAAACCTGTTGCTGTCAAGTTGATTCTGACTCATAGCAACCGTACAGGACACAGTGGAACTGCCCCATAGGGTTTCCAAGGAGTGTCTGGTGAATTTGAACTGCCGACCTTTTGGTCAGCAGCCATAGCTCTTAACCACTGCATCACTAGGGCTCCCAAAAGATGGAAGTAAAGAGGATTTCAGAACTAGTACACAGCTTCACTTCTCATTTTCCATCCCAGCCCACCACCATCATGGAAAATACCCAAAATGGGAAGAAGGCCCATGTGAACTTACACTGCCCACAGCCACCTGCACACGCATGCGCACACTTGAACCCTACGCTCGCCCAGGCTGCACATACTCTCCGCCTGCTTGCTTGGTGACGAAGCGCTTTTTGAACCACTTTGCTCCATCTTTCTGCAATATCCTCCAGCAAATCAAGCATCCCTTTCTTGGGATGTTTTCAATCTGTTTTATGTTGATTTTAATTAAAGAATCCGAAACTGAACAAACAGTTCCTAGCAGGTGGCCATACAAGTGTGAAATAAGCAAACTGTTTTATCTGCCACAAACTCTGCTAGTAAATTTCTTCAAATTAATCCCAGCCTCTGAGAGTCTGCTGATTCCAAGGAGAAAGCAAAGCAATCCCAGCCTCCAAATATTTGGTTTTGTTACTGCTCCTGGAGTTAACGACTGGCGGTGTCCACCTTTGCCCACCCTCATCCATGTTGTCTCCCAGACCCATCTCTGGCACTCCATTTGCCCAACCCGTCTGCCCAGCCAAGCCTCATGAGGTCAAACCACTGAACTCCACAGCCAGAACTCCAATTGTGTGGTCAGATGCCCAGAGGAGAGCCCCCAGCCCACCTTCTTCTGAGCGCCACCAGCCCCCAGCCATCTGCTCCCACTGCCAACCCTCCCACTTGAGCTTGGCCCATCAAACCAATGCTCTCCCACTCCCAGGGAGGAACAGCCTTGGGCACTGAGGACAAGACTTGCTTTCCTCCCCATGGTACAGCCCAGGAAAGAAAGGAGCCCTGGCAAGGGTGTGAATAAACAGGCTGTCTCAGTCACTGCTGATGGACACGTAAATTAGCACGGCCTTTCTGGAGACCACTTCGTCCTTGCAGACCGAAAGTTTTAGAATGTTTCTTACTTTTGGATCTGAGGACTTATCCAAAAGAAATAATCATCTATGTGCAAAGGTAACCTCAGAGCTGTTTCTAACAGCAAAAACGGGGAACTATTTGTTGTCCAACAATAAGGGATTGGTTAAATAAATGATGGTATGGTCATATAAAATATTGTAAAATAATATCTAATAACATAGAAAAGAATCTTGATTTTCAAGGGAAAAGCAAGTTACAAGGCAATACATACAGCATGAATTCATTTTCCTTTTAGTTTTTTATGTATAGATATAGACATAGATAGCTGCCGAAGAGTCAGCTCCAACTCGTGATGACCTTACGTACAACCCAACAAAATGTTGCCCAGCCCTGCATCATCCTCACAGTCACCAACATGTTCAAGTCTATCACGGCAGGGTTTCCCTCACCCTCGTTGGCCTCTACTTCACCAAACATGATGTCCTCCTCCAGCGACTGATCCTCCTGATGACATGCTCGAAGCAAGTGAGCCAGACAATGTGCTTTTGTGATCCGTAGAGTTTTCACCGGCTAATTTTAAGAAGGAGATTACCGGGCCTTACTTCCTACTCTGTCTTAGTCTGGAAACTCTGCTGAAACCCGTCGAACACAGATGACCCTGCTGGTATTTGAAATATCAGTGGCATAGCTTCCAGCCCATCACAGAAACCACCACGGTACAAAATCTGCTGTGTAGTATAAACATACATAGTATAAACGTTATATGTGTATTAGTCTAAGTATATAACACACATGCATTGTGTATGTAAGAAAAAAGGCTGGAAAGATATAAACTGTTAACAGTGGTTGTCTCTGAGGTACTGGGACTATGTTATCTTGCTTGCTCGCTCGCTCGCTCGCTTGCTTGCTTGCTTGCTTTGTAGAACCCTGGTTGGGGAGTCAGGAGACCTGGGTTGTGACACCAGCAGAGACAAAACTTAGTATTATGCCATCTCCCTACCTAACTCTAAAGCCAGCTCGGAGTTGTCAATAACACGCTGTGTCTTTCCTAATCAACATATAATGTGGGAGAGAAACCAGGTCATCTCTAAGGCTGCACCCAGCTTCCTCTCTTGTAGTTTGTCAGCGTGTCCTGCACTACAATTAGGAGAGAAGGATGGACAGGAATCAGAAGATACAAACTCAACAGAACTGCTTCCTGTATAAGCTGTGCTTCCCTGGTCACACCAGCCTCAGAGTCTGAAGTATCGACAACACTAAGGAGTGTTTACTAAGTGCCGGGCATGATTCCAAATGCTTTCCATGTGTTTACACATGTAACGCAAAGGGGTTGCACTAGAATGAGAACCTGCATCTCTGCCCCACGGTAACTGCAGGGGAGACTCTGGGTGGTCGCTCTGCTGCTAACTGAAAGGTGGGAAGTTGGAGTCCACCCAGAGGCACCTTGGAAGAAAAGCCTGGCAATCTGCTTCCAAAAGGTCACAAGCCATGAAAACCCTATGGAGCACCGCTCTGCTCTGACACACATGGGTTGTCATGAGTCTGAGTCAATTCCACAGCAACCGGTTATATATATTTCCTTACTCCTGAAATGATAGTGCTTCCCAGGTGGCGACTTCCACCCTCTTTTCCTTTCTTCTTACCTCCACCCTCTCTCTGTCTCCAGCCTCACTCAGGTACTGCCCCTCACCTCTCTCCTAACATCAGGACTTGCATTTCTAACTGCCTGCTGGACACATCAGCCTACATGCTCCAACTCACCATGTCGCTCTCTTGCTTAATGAGCCCACCATCCACACTGTCACCCAAGGAAAACCCTGGGAGTCACCCAGAGTCCAGCTCTAAGAGTCCCCACAGCCAGGTGACAACAAGCCTTGCCAAGTCTAGCTCCCAGGTGCCTCTGGGTGCCATTTTCTGCAGTCCCTCAGCTTCCATTCCGGCCCTCACCATCTCTCACTCAGACCACCCAAGAGACTCCTCCTGGTCTCCTTGCCTCCAATCCTCCTCCTCCAATCCATTTCCCTCCAAAGAAGTCAAAGCGTTTTTTCTGAAAACCCAGATTTCACCATGTCACCTCCTTCCAAATATGCAACATGCGGAGACCTCAGGAGAAAGCCAAGCTCCTTAGTCTGGCAGGAAATGCCTCTCACCATCAGGACACCCCCACCTACTCTCCTCCCTCCTCCCTCTCCCAACCTGCTCCCTCACTGTCCTCCACCCAGGCCCCACTAATCCCGAGACCTCATTAGTCCTGAGCCCAGCACCTGCATTCACACCTCTGGGTCTCTGTGCTAAAATGTTCTCCTTCCCACCTGGAAAAATTCTAGCATCTTCCCTGCACAAACACCCACCCCCAAAACAAAACGAGGGTGGAGTACCCCTCCTGGACACTCCCCCTACCAGTGTCCCCCAATGCTCTTTTTCTTCCTTGCAGCTACTTCTACTACACCTTAGCAGATTCACTTATTTCTGGTCTGACCCACCCCCTCAGGAGCTTTGAGTTCCTTGAGGGCCTGGCACAGGGGCTGGTACTTGTAAAGTCACAAGAGGTTCCTAGAAGGAACCTAGATCCTTCTCTCTTCCCCTCCTCAGCCCAGGCCCCACAGGCCCTGGGCAGGAAAGCCTCCAGGGAGGGCGCTGGGAAGCTGAAGTCCTCCTGCCCCAACACTCTTCCCAGTGGGGCTGTGGGGCCTGGTCTGCATCCCTCTTCTGTCCGCCCCTCTGCGGAAGGCGACTTGGCCATAACCTTGAAGGCACAAAGCCAGCAAGGACCCTCTGCAGCAGCGGGCCCTGTATGCTGGCGAGCCCACCAAGGGCAGGCCCACCAAGGGGCAGGACGACAAGGGGGCTAGAAACCGCCCCTCCTCCTCCTGCGAGGAGACAGCAAAATGTGGACCACAATAAACAAATGAAATCCTTCCCCTTCATCTCCTGATCCATGCCCTGGCTCGGGACTGCTTATCAGCCTTTGCCAAGGTCTCTGTGCCACTGACCTGGGAATATCGCTCTTGGGTGCAGCGGCACCCAGCACTCAGAAGGCAGACCCACCACCTTCTGCGAGGGTGCTAGGCTGCCCTCCACGCCCGGGGAGCCCTGGGCATGCACCCTGCGGGGAAAGGGCACCCCCGCCCAACCTGGGGACAAAGAAACTTGGGGACTCGGGGGGGGAGCAGAAGAGGCACACAGATGCACAACACGGCCCCACCTCCACACATTCGCTGGGTCCCAGGCACAGACGTGTGTCCCCCGTGTACCTCCAACAAGTGGCAGATGCAGACACACCCAAGAGGAAAAGCCATCTGCCCGCTCAGCTAGGGCAAAAGCCATGGTCTTCACTTTCCTCCCCACACCCACATCAATCAACAAGTATGGGTTGGGACTTGCTGTGTTCCTGAGTGGGTCCAGGGGAACAGAGTGTAGCCCAGGGAAGGGCAGCAAAACCCAAACCAGGAAGAGAAATTTCAGGAGTTGGACAGTCTGGTACGCTAGGGCCGATCACCTGAGAACTGAGAAGGCTGTTAAGGGGAGAGAAGGTGAGGGAGGAGAACATCTTGGGAGCGAGGATGCCCACTCACCTTGAATGCCTGCCTCTGAGAGGTAAGCCTGGTGAGGCCCTCTGGCCCAGGGTGGGCAGGTCAGCCTGGCCCAGCCAATGAGGCCAGAGGCAAGTCAGCCTAAACCCGCTGCCATTAAGTCCATTCCAACTCATGGTGACCCCATGTGTTACAGACTAGAACTGAGCTCCATAGGGTTTTCTTGGCTATAATCTTTACAGAAGCAGATTGCCAGCCCTTTCTTCCACAGCGCTGCCGGGTGGGTTCAAACCACAAAACTTTTGGTTTGTAGTAAAGTGCAAACCACTTGTGCCATCCAGGAACCTTACAGCACGCTCCTAATTCAGGCTTGTCTCACCCTGTTTTTACTAATCAGAGACACTGGACCACTAGAGGGTCCACAGAAGGACTTTGAGAAGTCCTCGATCTCCCTGAAATTAAATACATAATGATTTTATGCACATAGAGACACTTTTCTGGGGAAAGAGCCGTGCCTGTCATCAGATACACAAAAGGATGAGAGTCCAAGGACACGGAGAGAAAGGGAAACCAAGGAACAGTCTGTGTGGTCCCTACCCCTCAGGTGGGGAAGTCAAGTGCTAGCTCACAGGCAGACACGGGTGCGGGCGCCAGACAGGGACATTCAGTACCGGGGCATGTACCCTGGAATGGGCCAGCTGGGAGGCTTGTTATACTGTGGACCCTTTGGGTGTGTTAGGGTGCCTAGGTCAGAACCATGCCCCTTGCCTAACTTAACTTGAGCCCTCAAGAGGGACAGCACCGCTTCCGCTAGCTCAGGGTCCAGAGTCAGGTGGGGTACTGAGAAGAGGAAGTGAGTTTGTTAACTTTCCACTGTTCATTCTCTACTAAGCATTAGTTCAATGGAGGTATGATTATCCCCATTTTTCAGGAGAAGAAACTGAGGGTCAGAAAGATTAAACAAAAGCTAGGTCACTGTGGCAGGCAGAATAACGGCCCCCCAACAATGTCCACATCCTTATCCTGGAAGCTGTGAATATGTTACCTTATGTGGAAAAAGGACTTTGCAAATGAGATTAAATTAAGGGCCTTCAGAAGGAGAGAATATCCTGGATGATTTGGGTCAGTCCAACGTAATTACAAAAAAAAAAAAAGTTGCCATTGAGTGGAATCTTACTTATGGTGACCCCGTGTGTGTCAGAGTAGAACTGCGATCCATAGGGTTTTCAGCCCTGATTGTTGAGAAATGGATCACTAGGCCTTTCTTCTAAGGTGCCTCTGAGTGGATTCGAACAGACAACTTTTTGGTTACTAGCCAAGCACTTGGGAACCCTGGTGGTGTAGTGGTTATGTGCTATGGCTGCTAACCAAAAGGACAGCAGTTCGAATCCACCAGGCACTCCTTCGAAACCCTAGGGGGCAGTTGTACTCTGTCCTATAGGGTCTCTATGAGTCAGAATCAACTCGACAGCAATGGGTTTTTTTTTTTTTTTTTTAGCCAAGTGCTTAATCATTTACGCCACCCAGGAGACCCTAATGTAATCACAAGGGTCCTTAAAAGTAGAAAAGGGGCAAAAGGGGAGGTCAGAGTAATGTGATGTGAGAAGACTTCAACTCACCTTTGCCAGCTTTGAAGATGGAGGAAGTGGCCACAAGCCAAGGAGTGTGGACAGCCTCTAGAAGCTGTAAAAGGCAAATAAATGGATCCCACCCAAAGCCCACAGAACTGAATGTAGCCCTGCTGATGCCTTCATTTTAACCAGTGAGACCCACGTCAGACTTCTGACCTATGAACTGTAAAATAATAAATTTATTTATGCCGCTAAGCTGGTGGTAATTTGTTACAGCAACCACAGGAAATGAATACAGGCACACAGTTTATAGGAGAGTCACGATTCAAAACCAAGTTGGTATGGGTATATTCTGAAGATGGAGCCAGTGAGATTTCCTGATGTATAGACGTGTGGGTGAGAGAATAAGAGAAGTCAAGGATGACTTCAAGAATTTTTCCTGGAAAGCTGGTAGTAGGGAACCCAAGTTTGAGAAGGGAGAGTGTTAACATGTTGTGGGGTTGTTAGCCAATATCATAAAACAATATGTGTACTAACTGTTTAATGAGAAACTAGTTTGTTCTGTAAACCTTCATTTAAAGTCAATAAAAAAAAAAAAAAAGAATTTTTCCTGAGAGCTGTCACTTCCTAGAGTGGGAAGACTGTGGAAAGAGAAGGTTTAGGGGGAAAAATTAGAAGCTGAGTTTCGTACATATAATATTTGCAATGCCTATGACATAACCAAGTGAAGACGTTGAGTAGGTAGTTGAATATAGAAATCTGGAGCTCAGAGGAGAGGTCTGGGTTGGAGATATAAATGTGAGAATGATCAATATGAAGAAGGTATTTAAAGCCACAAGATTGGATGAGGTCACGTAGGAAGACAGAGAAGTCTGTTATAGATTGAATTGTGTTCCCCAAAAATGCATTGAAATCCTAACCCCTATACCTGTGGATATAATCCCACTTGGAAATAGGGTTTTCTTTGTTATGCTGTTATTGTGTCAGGTGCCATTGAGATGATACCAACTAATAGCAACCCTATGTTCAATAGAATAAAACACTGCCCAGTCCTGCACCATCCTCACAATCATTGCTATGTTTGTGGCCATTGTTGCACCCACTGTGCCAATCCATCTTGTCAAGGGTCTTCCTCTTTTTCACTGACCTTCTACCTTACCAAGCATGATGCTTTCTCCAGGGACTGGTCCCTTCTGATAACATGTCCAAAGTACATGCAACAAAGTCTTGCCATTCTCCCTTCTAAGGAGCATCCTGGCTGTACATCTTCCAAGTCAGATTTGTTCGTTCTTCCAGTGGTCCATTGTGTATTCAGCATTCCTCACCAACACCATAATTCAAATGTATCAATTCTTCTTCGGTCTTCCTTATTCATTGTCCACCTTTCGCACGCGTATGAGGCAATTGAAAATACCATGGCTTGGGTCAGGTGCACTTTAGTCCTCAAAGCGACATCTTTGCTTCTCAACACTTTAAAGAGGTCTTTTGCACCAGCTGTCCCCAAAGCAATATGTCATCTGATTTCTTGCCTGCTGCTTCCAGGGGCATTGATTGTACATCCAAGTAAAATGAAATCCTTGACAACTTCAATATTTTCTCCATTTGTCATGATGTTGCTTATTGGCCAGTTGTGAGGATTTTTGTTTTCTTTATGTTGAGGTGTAATCCATACTGAAGGCTGTAATCTTCGATCTTCATCAGTAAGTGCTTCAGGTCCTCTTTGCTTTCAGCAAGCAAGGCTGTGTCATCTGTATATCAAACGTTGTTGATGAGTCTTCCTCCAATCCTGATGTCCCGTTTTTCTTCATATAGTCCAGCTTCTCGAATTTTTTGCTCAGCATACAGATTGAATAAGTATGGTGAAAGGCTACAGCCCTGATACGCACCTTTCCTAATCTTAAACCACACAGTATCCCCTTGTTCTGTTTGAATGACTGCCTCTTCGTCTATGTACAGGTTCTGCATGAGCACAATTAAGTGTTCTGGAATTCCTATTCTTTGCAATTTTATCCATAGTTTGTTATGATCCACACAGTCAAATGCCTGTTAATGAGGCCATATTAATGTATGGTATGTCTTAAATCTAATCACTTTTGAGATATAAAGACAGCAGATCAGGCACAAAGGCAAGCAAGCACAAATGGGGGAGAGATAGATGCCACATGGAGGTCACCAAGGAGCCGAGGAACACCAAATCTAGAAAACCTGAGACAAGGATCTTCCCCCAAAGCAGGCAGAGAAAGAGCCTTCCCCCTAGAACTAGTGCCCTGAATTCAAACCTCCTAAGCTCTGAGAAGGAGCCCTGGTGGCTCAGTGTTAAGCACTTGGCTACTAACTGAAAGGTCAGCAGTTCAAACCCACTGGCCACTCTGTGGGAGAAAGATGTGGCAGTCTGCTCCCATAACGATTCACAGTCTTGGAAACCCTATTGGGCATATTTACTCCGTCCTATATAGAAACTAGAAACTATTATAGGGTCACTATGAGTCAGAATCACTCGACAGTAACAGGTTTTAAACTGTGAGAAAATAATATCTGTTAAAGCCACCCACTTGTGGTATTTCTTTTACAGCAGCACTGGATAACAAAGACCAAATCTACAGACCGAGCCTTCAGAATCTGGGGAGATGAGGAAGAATCAGTAAAGGAGCAGAGGAGGGGCATCCAGAGGTCCAGAAGAGGTTCACGGGGCCCTGAATCCCTCCTGGTAGCTCTGACCGCAATCACAAAGTTTTGCAAGGTGAAAAGCTGAGGGACAAGACAAGTAGTAACTGACTTAATGGATCCAAGAAGGCTGAACCCGAGCTAGACATGGGAAAAGCTGAGAATCGACCCAGAGTACATTGTAGATCCTCAAAAGGCTCAGGAACTGACAACTCCAGGCACCTCTGGAACTGGTGGGGGAAAAAAAAAACCCAAACCCGTTGCCATCAAGTCAATTCCAACTCATAGTGACCCTATAGGACACAGTAGAACTGCCTCATAGAGTTTCCAAGGAGCAGCTGGTGAATTCAAACTGCCAATCTTCTGGTTGGCAGCCGAGCTCTTAACCACTGCACAACCAGGGCTCCAGTGTCTAGTAACCTATAAAATGGGGTTGACTGGTCATTTCACAGGGTTATATTGAGAAGAAATTCAATGAAATGAACAGAATTGCCCACACTCACTGTAGCCACTTCTGCTCCTCTCTGGAACTCATTCCAACCAGGCTTTTGTTCCCAACTGTTCCAGCGAGACATGTCTCATCAAGGTCACCAGTGAGTGCCTTCTCCATTGCTCAGTCCAATGGTGAGTTCTCAATCCTCATCTTACTCTTCAGACTGTAGAATCCATTAACCATGCCCACACTTCTTTTAGAGACGTAGTTCCCGGAGTTACATGTCTTTGCCTTCTCATCCCTGTATCTACTCTCTTCACCTAAATATCAGTGTACCTTGAGCCTACCAGGATTAGGTGGGAGAGCACAGCCTTGTCCTCTTTTCCTTGAGCCATTTGTCCTGTTGAAAGGAATAACTGGGGTCCACATTCTTGAAGGATCTTCACTCTGACACACCTTAATCCATTCAGAGTTTCTAGCAGTGGGGATGAGGGCTATACTATTATTTTTATCCTTGGCACAATAATAAATTTTAAGTGGCTTTTGTCCTTCAAAACTTTTCTCAGTTTTCTACCTTACTATTTGGAGCCTAAAATCGAGTGGCTTTTCCAAATATTTCAAGGCCCCAAATTTTTGAAAACTATTCATTTCTGCCTGCATATTGGCCAATTCTTTTCTGAACATATTCTTTTCTTATAATGCTTGGCCAACCACAGTCAATAATAACCAAATATATGCTAACATTCTATTTTCCTGTATTTTCACCTAGAGTTACAATTTCCTGAGGTACGTGACCTGACTCCCTGACAAGTTTTAATAAATATTTGTCACTGCATTATATCAATTACCATCCTTCCAATATCCAATAGAGTTTTCTTACAGCTCACTGCCCAGCCACTAAGCCAGACCACGTATTTTAGGCTTTTTTTTTCCCTCAATACCTCATTTCTAGGAGCCTATCTTGATATTGGAGCCCTGGTTGTGCAGTGGTTAAGAGCTTGGCTGCTAACCAAAAGGTCACGGGGTCAAAGCCATCAGTTTGAATCCTTGGAAACCCTATGGGGCAGTTCTCTGTCCCATAGGGTCACTGTGAGTCGGAATCAACCCAATGGCAATGGGTTTTGGTTTGGGATCTTGATATCAGTCATGATGCGCTAGGTTATGCTGTAACGACAACCAACACCTAAATCTTAATGGCTTCAAACAACGAATCTCTTGCTCATTCTACAAGGTAGGAGGGATGTGTCCCAGGTTATCCTCACTCAGGGATCCAGGCTGGCAGAGCCTCCAGCACCTCGAATATGTCAGTCATGGTAGCAATGTGGTGAACCACACACCATCTCTTTATATACATATACACATTTTTATCTTTGCAAAATTATATATAACACATTTGCCAATTTAATGTTTTTCATGTGTACAATTTGTTGTTGTTGCTATTGCCATTGATTCTGACTCAGGACAATTCCATGTGTGCAAAGCAGAGTTGCTTCATAAGGTTTTCAAAGGTGTGATTTTTCAGAAGCAGATCGCCAGGCCGGCCTTCCAAGATACCTCTGACCGGGTTTGAACCACCAACCTTTTGGCTAAGAGGTGTTGGTGCCATATTAACCATATTGTGCAACATTACCAACATCTCTTGCCAAATTTCCCATCACCATTAACAGAAACTTAGTGCTTCCTAAACAATGAGTCCCCCCTTCTCCTCACTCCCACCCCTGATAACCAGTAATAAACTTTGGTCTCTATAACACTTGCCTATTCTAGATATATCATATGTGTGAGATCATACAATATTTGTCCTTTTGTGATTGACTTATTTCACTCAGCGCAACGTTTGCAAGGTTCATCCATGCTGCGGCAGGTCTCAGGACTTCATCTTCCTTCACGGTAGTGTTCCATTGTATATATGCAGTACAATTTGTTTATCCCAGGATTTCCAATCAGTTCATTCAGGTTCGAACCCCTGCTGAGAATTTGCACTTCTAACAATTTCCCAGGAATTTATACATAAGAATCACCTCAGGATCTTGTTAAAATGTAGATTCTGATTCAGTATATCTAGGGTGGAAATGCAAATTCTCAGCAGGGAACTTGTTAGAAATACAAATTCTCAACAGGGGTTTATACCAGAACAACCAATTTGAAGTCCCTGGGATAAACCAAACGTGGTTCCAGAACAAACTGGTTCGAAGCCATGGTTTATCCATCCATCTGCTGATGGACATTCGGGCTGTTTCCACTTTTTGGCTATTGTAAACAGCGCTGAAATGAACATTAATGCCCAGCACACACCACCTCTTAAAGTCCTCTGTCCGAGAAAAAAAAAAAACCAAACCCATTGCCATCAAGTCAATTCCGTTTCATAGCAACCCTACAGGACAGAGGACAGCTGCCCCGTAGGGCTTCCAAGGAGCACCTGTGGATTCAAACTGCTGACCATTTTGGTTAGCAGCCATAGCTCTGAACCACTGCGCCACCATGGTTTCCCTGGAATCCCTGCAAATTCTACTCACATTTTGTCATCTAGAGCAAATCACATCACGATGCCTAACTCAAGAAAATGAGGGTGTGCCAACCTGCCATGTGCCCAGAAAAGGCTCCTTCGCCCACTCTCTCACCTCTCAAGCTCCTTTTGTCACTTGCTGTGGCCTCCTGCTCCTTCACCAGGAGGCCTAGGAGTGTAATGGGTATGAGCAAGTGCTTTGGAGCCAGATATAATGAGCTAGAATCATGCCCTAACCTCTCACTAAACCAAACAAACCCATTGCTGTCGAGTCGATTCCGACTCATAGTGACCCTACAGGACAGAGTAGAACTGCCCCATAGGGTTTCCAAGGCTGTAAATCTTCACGGAAGCAGACTGCCATGTCTTTCACCCACAGAGTGGCTGGTGGGTTCGAACCGCCAACCTTTTGGTTCGCAGCCAAGTGCTTAATCACTGCACCACCAAGACTCCTTATCCTCTGACTAGCTGTGTGATATTAGACAAGGTCCTTAACCTCGATGAGCTTCAGTTTCCTCAGCTCTGTAATGGGGATCAAATAGAATTTATACCAGAGGATTGTTTTAAGGACTTAGCCTGGTGCCTGGCAGGTATCAGCGTGGTTATTTGGGTGTTTTTATAATTTCTCTAACATGCAGTGTCTTTGTGTCTCTCTTCCTTGGTGACTGTCTTTTCCTCCCTCTGTTGATCTGTCTGTCTGTCTGTCTGCCTATCTCCCAAACAAGTTGCAGACTCTTCAACATGCTGGCCCACCTGAGAGACCCAGCTGGGCCTGGGGCTGACACCTTGTTGATCAGGAAGAGAGCCTGTTCCAGGTATGGAACCACAGTAAAGACCCCACATTGAGCATCTTCTTCACCTGTCCTGGGCAAGAATGGGAGAGACCTGTGTGGTTCACAGACAGTTGGAAGAAAGGCCAGGGAGGCTGTGGGGGGTGGAGGGGCTGAGGCTGAATTGTGGGGACAGCCCTGGGAAGGTCTGAGGAGTCTTAGTCCTGGATGAGAAGGAAGCAGGTAGCATACAAGTGGCCAGCACCCAGACCCCAAAGGGCCCCACTCTCGGGGAGAGCTGGGATAAAAGTGCTGCCCAAGGACAGCTCCATGCACCAGAGATGCTTACCAAGGGGCCATTCTGTGCAGCTGGTATCAGAGCAGAAGGCACAGGCTCCCACCCATAGGTGGCTCTAGGCCTCTTGTAGGTGGAAGGTCATCAGGCCCCTGAAGAGGCTGCGTTGATTGATGGAAGACATCTGTGGCCTCAACATCCTGGGGCAGTGGGAAGAACCAGGACTGGTCTCAAAAGACCTCAGTTTGGGCGAATGCACAGCCACGTACTAGTCACATGACCTTGGCGATATCATCCAACCTCTCTGAGCCTCGGTTTCCCCATCTGTAAAACATAATGACAATATATGCCCCGCTGGGTTGCTGTGAAAACTGAATGTACAGATAACAGGTAAGAGGGCATGTGGTAAATGCCCAGGTGCTCTGTGATGTTGGGTATTATTATTGGCACGGGCTTGATGGCAGACCTGTCACAGCCACCCTTTCAATGACCAGTCCCCCCCCCATCTCCTTGCACCCATGGCCACCCCTTATCAATGGTGACACCAGGAAGACAGACAGATACTGCAGCCTAGTCCAGTGACACAGTCCAGCTGAGCCCCTGATCAGCGTGAAGAGTGATCTTGGGCTCCGCCACCCCTAGGGCTCCGTTTCCTCCCTATACTGAGGGGTTGGGCCACAGTGCTAACTTTTCAGAGGACTTTTAAGCCTCTTGACTTCGTGTCAGTGGCTTGAAGTCAGCCACGGGGGGAGTATGTACACCATGGAAATGGAAGAACACTACAAGTCAGGACACCACTGGTTAGAACCACTGGTTAGAATCGCCTGCTTCCCATGGCTGGCCAGGAACAGAGCAGCTGGTCCAAGCATATTGCCTGCGTGCTTCGCATCCGGCTGCTTCCCAGAGACTCACCCCTGATAAATATGGATGCACACCTGGCTGGCAGCAGGCCCGCACCCCCACCTACCCTCTGCCTGGTGGATCCCTGGACACAGACAGGAAAGGGCTTGTCAATTATGGAAACAAGGCTCTGGGCCCTGTCTGGCTTGAGTATTACGGGATGCTCACACTGCCCCATATCCCCTAACTCTTGCCAAGCCTCTATCATCCCACCTGCTCTGGAACCCCACAAAGACCCCGCCCCCTCTCCTTCTGCCCCCACAAGACCTCCATGTTGTGCAAGGGCTGTGCTTCAGGGAATGTCATTCACATAGACTGTGATGGGCCTGGTGCCCCTGGAGCTGGGCCAAACAACACCTCAAAACCTAGAAGGCAAACCTGTCTGAGCCAGGTGAGGGGAGCCCAAGATGGGGAGTTTGTTCTGGGAAGGGGGCTGGTGGAAGAGGCTGGGCCTTGTCTGACCCCAACTGTATCCCCTTCCAGTGTTTTTTGTTGCTCTTGCTGTTTGTTGAATCAAGCCCTCGGGGGAGAGGAAACTGCCTGGGGGTGTCTCAGTTTCATACTCTTTCAAAGCACACTCACTGTCATTGTGTCTTCTGATCCTCACATCAGATGACTCTTAGGTCCAACAGGTGCTGCTCATCCCATTTGACAGACGAAGAAACTGAGGTTCAGAGAGGTAATGCGCTCACTGAAAGACCCACACAGAGTTAACGACCAAGCCAGGACCAGAACCAAGGACTGCTCGCTACCAATCCAAGGTGCTTCCCAATGCCAAGCCTAACTCATTTTCCCAAATATGTGCAGAATTCTGTGAGGCCACGGGGTGGGGGACTGGGGTTCAGCATCTCCCCTTCCCTAGAAAACCTTTCAGGCAGTGGTCTTTCACCAGATGTACTGTGGAATCACCCGGAACCAGCCTGATGCCCCAGTCCATCACAGAACAATTCCGTTTAGAATCTCTGGGGATGGGGCTCAAAACACACCCGTTGCTGTGGAGTTGACTCATGGCAACCCCATCGGTGTCAGAGCAGAACACGCTCTATAGGGTCTGCAGTGGCTGATTTTTCAGAGGTAGATGGCCAGGACATTCTTCTGAGGCACCCTGGATGGACTCGAAATCACAACTTTTTGGTTAGCAGTCAAGCATGCTGGCTGTTAACCACTTGCACCTCCCAGGGATTCCAGGTGAGGCCCAGGCACTGGTATTTTTTACTGCTCCCCCGTGATTCTAATGTGCAGCCATGGTGGAGAGCCACCAGCTAGAGGGTACCACAGAGGGTCTGTTATCAGACATGCCAGCGTCCCACCATGCGGCGAGGGGGCTGGGGGCCTAAGTGCTCATACTCCACCTCAGAGGGCCTGGGCGCGCCCCACAGCCATCTCACCTCGGGAAACATCAGACATAAATTAGGGTGCAAATTGGTGCTCAATCATTTCTATATACAAAGGCCCAGAAAATTTCAGGGTTGGGGAGAACCACTGAATCAACTCAGTGACAACAGATCTGGTTTTTTGGTCACTTATTTTGGGGAGAGGGAGGTCATTAAAATATTAATAAAAGAAAAATAGTATTTTCACTTTAAAGGTTGTAAATATTAAATGTTTAAACAAAATGCCTTCCCCCATGGCTTCAAAATGTCTAGAGATTTTCCTTCTCCAACTGGGAACTGAAGAGCTCAGGCCCCAATCCAGAGAGGGGGCAGAACAAGATGCCTTCACCGCCCCCACCCCGCCACCACCACCACTAGAGAGGCCAGGGACCTGCACAGCCGCCGCTTTCCTAACACAAACGATCCGGAACACCGGCCCCAGTACCTCCTGGCCCATCTTCCCATGCCTGCCTGGGCGCCCAGCGACAGGGAATGGGAGAGAAACACAAGCTCGTGCTGCCCTCTAGTGGCTCTGAGGATAACTGCAGGCACTTCCACGCCCACAGGGGCCCGGTGCACAGGACCCTGACACCGAATGAAATGAGAGCCTGCCCCAAAGGGCACAACCACGGTGGCAGCACCAGGCCCCCGACAGCCGGAGATCTTACCCAGGTGCTAGGGCTGGGTGGCCTGGACGCTGCAGCCCCAAAAGGCCAGACCACGCCAGACTCTGCTTACCCTCTCAGTTCCTCTTCCTCCCATCTCCCCAAATGAGGGAGAGTTGGACGTTAGAAGTCAGGGAAAAGGCCCCAAAAAGGTAGAGTCCTGGCCCTGGTGAACATCCGCAGCCTTCCTCCAAACAAGGCTTGTACTCTCCCTCCACTCTTACACCCACTCCTCTCCTCATCCAAATGCTTGTTGTTAACTGCCATCAAGTGGGCCCCCCAATCATGGTGAGCCCAGGTACAATGGAACAAAACGCTGCCGGTCCTGTGCTCCCCCATGATCAGCTGTAGACTGAACTGTTGTGATCCGTTAGGTCTCCATTGGCTGATTTTCAAAAGTAGATCACCAGGCCTTTCTTCCTAGTCCATCTTAGTTTGGGAGCTCCGCCAAAACCTGTTCAGCATCGTAGCCACACCCAGTCTACCACTGACAGACAGGTAGTGGCTGTGCATGAGGTGCCAAAAAACCAAGACCAAAACCAAACCCACTGCCGTTGAGTTGAATCCGACTGGAGTGACCCAATAGGGTTTCCAAGGCTGTAAATCTTTACAGAAACAGACTGCCACGTCTTTCTCCCGAGGAGCTGCTGGTGGTTTTTAGTCGCTGACCTTTGGGTTAGCAGTCAATCGCTTTACCCGCTGCACCACCAGTACGCTAGCCAGGAAATCAAACTAGGTCTCCCGCAAGGAAGGAGAGATTTCTACCACCGAACCACTAATGATTTGCCTAAATCCTGCCCACCCGAGCACGCACCATCTCTGGGGGGCCTTTTCTGAGCCCTCCCTGCACCGCATTCCTTCCAGCCTCCAGCCTCTCTACCTTGATTTCCTGTATCGTGCAGCGGGTACCCACCCACCAATCGTCTGTCAGTTTGTCGTACCGTGGTGGCTTCCATGTTGCTATGATGCTGGAAGCTCTGCCACCGATATTTCAAACGCTAACAGTGTCACTCATGGAGAACAGGTTTCGATGGAGCTTCCAGACTAAGAAAGACTAGGAAGAAGGACTTGGCAATCTACTTTTGAAAAAATCGACCAGTGAAAACCTTATGAATAGCAGTGGAACATTGTCTGATATAGTGCCAGAAGACGAGCCCCTCAGGTTGGAAGGCACTCAAAATACTACTGGGAAAGAGCTGCCTTCTCAAAGTGGAGTTGACCTTAATGACACGGATGGCGCAAAGCTTTCAAGACCTTCATTTGCCGATGTGGCATGACTCAAAACGAGAAGAAACAGCTGCAAACATCCGTTAATAATTGAAACGTGGAATGTACAAAGTATGAATTTAGAAAATTGAAAATAGTGAAAAATGAAATGGAATGCATAAAGATCAATACCCTAGGCATTAGTGAGCTGAAATGGTCTGGTACTGGCCATGTTGAATCAGACAATCTACTATCCAGGAATGACAAATTGAAGAGGAATGGTGTTACATTCATCGTCAAAAAGAACATTTCAAAATCTATCCTGAAATACTATGCTGTCAGTGATAGGATAATATCCATATGCCTACAAGGAAGACCAGTTAATATGACTATCATTCAAATTTACGCACCAACCACTAATGCCAAAGATGAAGAAACTGAAGATTTTTACTACCTTCTGCAGCCTGAAATTGGTCAAACGTGCAGTCAAGATGCAATAATAATTACTGGTGATTGGAATGCGAAAGTTGGAAACAAAGAAGAAGGATTCATAGTTGGAAAATATGGCCTTGGTGACAGAAATGACACCAGAGATCACATGATAGAATTTTACAAGACCAGCAATTTGTTCATTGCAAATACCTTTTTTCAACAACATAAAGTTTGGAGCTCACCGGATGGAATACACAGGAATCAAATCAACTACAGCTGTGGAAACAGACAGTGGAGAAGCTCAATGTTATCAGTCAGAACAAGGCCAGGGGCTGACTATGGAAGAGACCGTCAACTGCTCATATGCAAGTTAAAGCTGAAGCTGAAAAAAATTAAAACCAGCCCATGAGAGCCAAAATATGACCTTGAGTATATCCCACCTGAATTTGGAGACCATCGCAAGAATAGATTTGATGCTTTGAACACTAATGACCAAAGACCAGATAGGTTGTAGGACGACATCAAGGAAGAGAAAGAAAAGCCCAAAATGGATTTCAGAAGAGACTCTGAAACTTGCTTTTTAACAGAGTAGCTAAAGCGAACAGAAAAAATGGTGACGTAAAAGAGCCGAACGGAAAATTTCAAAGGGCAGCTAGAGAAGACAAAGTAAATACTACAATGAAATGTGCAAAGACCTGGATTTAGAATTTAGATTTAGATTTAGAAAACCAAAAGAGATGAAAATGCTTGCCATTTCTCAAGCCGAAAGAACAGAAGAAAACATTCATGCCTCAAGTTGCAATTTTGAACGCTTCTATGGGCAAAAATATTGAATGATATGGGAAGCATCAAAAGAAGATGGAAGGAATAAACAGAGTCACTGTACCAAAAAGAATTGGTCAATGTTCAACCATTTCAGGAGGTAGCATATGATCAAGAACCAATGATATTGAAGGAAGAATTTCAAGCTGCATTGAAAACCCAAAAAAACCAAACCCGTTGCCGTCAATTCCAACTCATAGTGACCCTATAGGACAGAATAGAACTGCCCCATGGAGTTTCCAAGAGACACCTGGTGTATTCAAACTGCCGACCTTTTGGTTAGCAGCCATAGCTCTTAACCACTATGCACTAAAGGCATTAGCAAAAAAAAAAAAAAAACACTCCAGGAATTGAGATGTTTCAACAAACAGATGCAGTGCTGGAGGTGCTCACTTGCCTATGCCAAGAAATTTGGGAGACAGCTACCCGGCCAACCAACTGAAAAAGATCCATATCTGTGCCCATTCCAAAGAAAGGTGATCCAAAAGAATGTGGAAATTATCTAACAATATCATTAATTTCACAAGCAAGTAAAATTTTGCTGAAAATAATTCAAAAACGGTTGCAGCAGTACATTGACAGGACTTCAAGTCAGATTCAAAAGAGGACATGGAATGAGGAATATCATTGCTAATGTCAGATGGATCTTGACTGAAAGCAGAGGATACTATAAAGATGTTTACCTGTATTTTATTGACTATGCAAAGGCATTCAACGGTATGGATCATAACAAATTACAGATAATATTTCAAAGAATGGGAATTCCAGAACACATAATTGTGCTCATGCAGAATGTCTTAGACCGGGTTCTCTAGAGAACCAAAACCAGTAAAGCATATAAATAGAGAGAGAGAGAGATTTATATTAAGGAAATGGCTCATGTGCTTGTAGAAGCTGGAACATCTTCTACAAATCCATAGGTCATGATAGAGGCTTCTCCTGATTCACATAGCCACAGGGGCTGGTGAACCCAAGATCGTCAGGTCAGACAGCAGGGCTCTAGCTCACAGGCTGTGAAGATCAATGAATCCCAAGATCAGCAGGCAAGACCGCAGGTAAACAGCTAGCTCAAGTCCCAAGAACCAGAGGCCAGAGGAACAGAAGCCAGCTGCAGGATCAAGTGCAAGCAAAAAGCCCCTGAGCATTATCAGAATGCCCACTTACGTTCGATGCAGCCCACTTGCCCAAGGAAACTCCCTTTCAACTGACTGGCTACTCACAGCAGATCCCAGCATGGGGGTGATCACATATCAAATCTCAACAGGAAAGTAATACAACATTATACGACTGCCAAAACACTGAGAATCATGGCCCAGCCAAGTTGACACAATCTTTAACCATCTCACAGAACCTAGACATAGACCAAGAGGCAGCTGTTTGAACAGAATAAGGGGATACTGTGTGGTTTAAAGTCAGGAAAGGTGTGCATCAAGGTTGTAGCCTTTCACCATACTTATTCAATCTGTATGCTGAGCAAATAGTTCGAGAACCTGAACTGTGTGAAGAAGAACACGGCATCAGGATTGGAGAAGGACTCATTAACAACCTGTGATATGCGGATGACACAGCCTTGCTTGCTGAAAGTAAGGAGGACTTGTATCATTTACTGTTGAATATCAAAGACTACAGCCTTCAGCATGGATTACACCTTAACATAAAGAGAACAAAAATCCTCAGAACTGGACCAATAAGCAACATCATGAAAAACGTAGAAAATGTTAAAGTTGTCAAGGATTTGATTTTACTTGGATCCACAATCAACACTCATGGAAACAACAGTCAAGAAATCAAACGATGAATTGCACTGGGCAAATCTGCTGCAAAAGTCCTCTTTAAAGTGTTGAAAAGCAAAGATGTCACTTGGAAGACCAAGGTGTGCCTGTCCCAAGCCATGGTATTTTCAATCGCCTCATAAGCATGGGAAAGCTGGACAACAAATAAGGAAGACTGAAGAATTAATGCCTTTGAATTATGGTGTTGGGGTAGAATACTGAATATACCGTGGATACCATGGACTGCTTTGGTGGTTTTACCATGGACTGCCAGAAGACCAAACAAGTCTGTCTTGGAAGAAGTGCAGCAGGAGTGCTCCTCGAAAGGGAAGATGGTGAGACTTCATCTCACATACTTCAGATATGTTATCAGGAGGAACCAGTCCCTGGAGAAGGACACCATGGTTGGTAAAGTGAGGGTCAGTGAAAGAGAGGAAGACCCTCAAGGAGATGTACTGATACAGTGGCTGCAACAATGGGCTCAAACATAGTGAGGATTGTGAGGATGATGCAGGACCAGGCAGTGTTTTGTTCTGTCGTACATGGGGTCACTTTGAGTTGGAACCAACCCCACAACACCTAATAACAACTGCAGGTACCACTCAGCAGGCCAGAATATTTTTCAGGGCCTGGGACTTTTTAAGGCTATCCATGTTTCCTGCCCCCCAACCCTCCCTCCAGTAGATTGGGACCCCTGAGGGCAGGTATCCTGCTATATTGCATATGTTGGCAGTGGCCGCCTGCAGTCTCGCTCAGGCTGGAGCACTTGCTGTATCAACTCCCCCTGAGGACTCAGCCCTGGGCACTCACGGGGAGGCCTCTGCCCCTCCTCTCCCACGCCCTTTCCGTGGTCCAGTGCACACTGAGGGGGCAGCATGACCTTGGTCAGGGACCAGTCAGGCAGTTAGGCCCAGGGAAGGAAAGACAAGGAGCCCAGGAATGCGCAATCTGAAGCTGGAGAAGGATGGACAGGCGAGTAGGTGAGTGGAAGTCCCTCCATCCAGAGACACTGATGGAGAAGAGCTGGCTCTCAGAGAACAGCAGTGGCCTCTTTATACTTTCTGTCTGTACTGAGATGGTGGCTGGCCATATGGGGTGGGTGGAAGTGCTAGAGCCAGCCCCCCGCAGCCAGCCCCCAGTAGAGGCAGTGAGGACCCACCTCCTCCCCCACCCCACCTCAGAACCAGGCTAATTCCCAGGGTGCCCAACCCTCCCAGCTGGCTGGAAGTCCCCTCCGTGTCCCATCCAGCCTCCCACTGCCTTCCCTCTCCCCACCCTCCAGTCCCAGTGCATTAGCGCCTTCAGGTTGTGGGGAGCAATTCCAAACACCCCATTTATATTCCCAAGTCTAGGACTTGTTAATATGGAGTCGCCGCTGAGGAAATGGGAATGCTGGTGAAGGAAGACAAATTGGGCCCAGCGGCCAGGCTGAGAGCACTAACGTTCACTTACATCTCATTCACCAGGGGCCCTCTCCAGGCCTCACCACACACTGGGCCTCTGTAACTTCCATTCCTTACTGGGAGGGGCCAGGTGGCGGCCCTAGAGGAGCGCCTGTGAGCTCCAAGGGGCTCCCAGGTTGATGGGAGGTGGACAGTGAGCAGTCCTGCTGGCAGCCGGCGGCAGAGGAGGGGCAGGAATGAGGACGAAGAGGAATGTGGACATAGGTGAGGCCCAAACCAGAACATTCCTTCAGACAGAACTCTCACTCCTGACTCCAGTAAGAGAACCAAAGGCTCTGAAAGCCACCAGGCTCTACAGCCAGCCTCTGCCCAGAGAATGAAGTCCACATGGGCCATTGGGCTAAAAGAGGCCAGGAACGGCTCCCGCTCTGGTTGTGGCCTGAGCAGGGGCTCTGCACACACACTCACCTCCCACACTCAGGCACCCGTCACAACACAGACACAGGGCAGGGGGCAAGGCGGCCAGTGGGATACTGCCATGCAGCAGGCTGGGTGCCCAGTCCCAGGCAGGGCGGGTGCACAGCATGAGTAATGCGGACAGGGGATGCACCCGAATCCTGATAAGGGAGAATAATAACTTGTCAAAGATATATATGATATGTGTTTGCCTTCCCGACGGAATATCTATGGGGCTAATTCATCAACCTAGTGGGCTGGCTGAAGACCCAGGGAGGGAAGGGAGAAGCAGCACTTGACAGGCCCAGGGCCAAACCAGCCTACGTGGGGAGCGGGCACTGCCTGCTTAGGCAGCTCGCCCCACCTGGCCCTGTGGGACCCTCAGGCTACACCCTGTGGGGGTCTGGAGAGCACTAAAACTGGCCCTGTCCGCTGGGTCATGAGGCTCCCAAAGCTCCTCCAGACACGTTTTCTGGAAGTCCCCAGGTGGTACAAACGGTTAAGCGTTCAGCTGCTAACCAAAGGTTGGAGGTTCAAGTCCACCCAGAGGAACCTGGGAAAAAAGTCCTGATGATCTACTTCCAAATGTCAGCCATTGAGAACCCAGTGGAGCACAGTCCTACTCTGACACCCGTAAGGTTGTCATGGATTGGGATCAGCTCAACGGCAGCCATTGAGAACCCAGTGGAGCACAGTCCTACTCTGACACCCGTAAGGTTGTCACGGATTGGGATCAGCTCAAATGTCAGCCATTGAGAACCCAGTGGAGCACAGTTCTGCTCTGACACCCGTAAGGTTGTCACGGATTGGGATCGGCTCAAATGTCAGCCATTGAGAACCCAGTGGAGCACAGTTCTGCTCTGACACCCATAAGGTTGTCACGGATTGGGATCGGCTCAAATGTCAGCCATTGAGACCCCAGTGGAGCACAATTCTGCTCTGACACCCGTAAGGTTGTCACGGATTGGGATCGGCTCAAATGTCAGCCATTGAGAACCCAGTGGAGCATAATCCTGCTCTGACACCCGTAAGGTTGTCACGGATTGGGATCGGCTCAACGGCAGCCATTGAGAACCCAGTGGAGCACAGTCCTGCTCTGACACCCGTAAGGTTGTCACGGATTGGGATCGGCTCAACGGCAGCCATTGAGAACCCAGTGGAGCACAGTTCTGCTCTGACACCCGTAAAGTTGTCACGGATTGGGATCGGCTCAAATGTCAGCCATTGAGAACCCAGTGGAGCACAGTTCTACTCTAACACCCGTAAGGTTGTCATGGATTGGAATTGGCTCAACGGCAGGCATTGAGAACCCAGTGGAGCACAGTTCTGCTCTGACACCCATAAGGTTGTCACAGATTGGGATCGGCTCAAATGTCAGCCATTGAGAACCCAGTGGAGCACAGTTCTACTCTAACACCCGTAAGGTTGTCACGGATTGGGATCGGCTCAACGGCAGGCATTGAGAACCCAGTGGAACACAGTCCTGCTCTGACACCTGTAAGGTTGTCACGGATTGGGATGGGCTCAAATGTCAGCCATTGAGAACCCAGTGGAGCACAGTCCTGCTCTGACACCCGTAAGGTTGTCACGGATTGGGATCGGCTCAACAGCAGCCATTGAGAACCCAGTGGAGCACAATTCTGCTCTGACACCCGTAAGGTTGTCACGGATTGGGATCAGCTCAACGGCAGCCATTGAGAACCCAGTGGAGCACAGTCCTGCTCTGACACCCGTAAGGTCGTCACGGATTGGGATCGGCTCAACGGCAGCCATTGAGAACCCAGTGGAGCACAGTCCTGCTCTGACACCCGTAAGGTTGTCACAGATTGGGATCGGCTCAAATGTCAGCCATTGAGAACCCAGTGGAGCACAGTCCTGCTCTGACACCCGTAAGGTTTTCACGGATTGGGATCGGCTCAAATGTCAGCCATTGAGAACCCAGTGGAGCACAGTTCTGCTCTGACACCCGTAAGGTTGTCACGGATTGGGATCGGCTCAAATGTCAGCCATTGAGAACCCAGTGGAGCACAATTCTGCTCTGACACCCGTAAGGTTGTCACGGATTGGGATCGGCTCAACGGCAGCCATTGAGAACCCAGTGGAGCACAGTTCTGCTCTGACACCCGTAAGGTTGTCACGGATTGGAATTGGCTCAACGGCAGGTATTGAGAACCCAGTGGAGCACAGTTCTACTCTAACACCCGTAAGGTTGTCACGGATTGGGATCGGCTCAAATGTCAGCCATTGAGAACCCAGTGTCACGGATTGGGATGGGCTCAAATGTCAGCCATTGAGAACCCAGTGGAGCACAGTCCTGCTCTGACACCCGTAAGGTTGTCACGGATTGGGATCGGCTCAACGGCAGGCATTGAGAACCCAGTGGAGCACAGTTCTGCTCTGACACCCGTAAGGTTGTCACGGATTGGGATCGGCTCAAATGTCAGCCATTAAGAACCCAGTGGAGCACAGTCCTGCTCTGACACCCGTAAGGTCGTCACGGATTGGGATCGGCTCAAAGGCAGCCATTGAGAACCCAGTGGAGCACAGTCCTGCTCTGACACCCGTAAGGTTGTCACAGATTGGGATCGGCTCAAATGTCAGCCATTGAGAACCCAGTGGAGCACAGTCCTGCTCTGACACCCGTAAGGTTGTCACGGATTGGGATCGGCTCAAATGTCAGCCATTGAGAACCCAGTGGAGCACAGTTCTGCTCTGACACCCGTAAGGTTGTCACGGATTGGGATCGGCTCAAATGTCAGCCATTGAGAACCCAGTGGAGCACAATTCTGCTCTGACACCCGTAAGGTTGTCACGGATTGGGATCGGCTCAACGGCAGCCATTGAGAACCCAGTGGAGCACAGTTCTGCTCTGACACCCGTAAGGTTGTCACGGATTGGGATCGGCTCAACGGCAGCCATTGAGAACCCAGTGGAGCACAGTTCTGCTCTGACACCCGTAAGGTTGTCACGGATTGGAATTGGCTCAACGGCAGGCATTGAGAACCCAGTGGAGCACAGTTCTACTCTAACACCCGTAAGGTTGTCACGGATTGGGATCAGCTCAAATGTCAGCCATTGAGAACCCAGTGGAGCACAGTTTTACTCTAACACCTGTAAGGTTGTCACAGATTGGGATCGGCTCAACGGCAGCTGGGTTTTTTACTAGTTTTAATGAGTCGATATCTCACTCACATAGGAAGTTTGTGTGCCCCTCCCCGCTCCTCTTCCTTTCTTTCTTCCTACTGCTCACTCTGTGCAAATCCTGTGGTTTGAAAAAACTGCAAGGTGATCAGAAAATGTCACCCATTTGGAGAGGAGAAGAACCAGGGAGAAATCGAAAAGCACGGGTCCTATTTCAATCTTGTGTTCTCCCGGTCCCTGTGTCTCTCTCCTTGCACCACCCACCCCCCCTGTGGCCACACACTCTCACACACGCACCCCTCAATCCTCTTGGCCTCTGCAGAACTGGGAAAGGAAGAAAAAAGGCAAGAAGGTCTGTTCCCTTACCCAGGGCATTTCAAGGACACTGAGACCTGAAAACCAGAAACCCACAGGACTCCTCAGGAGGCTCCTGCCTCAGAGATTCCACAGCAGGGCCCAGCCCCACCTCCTCACCGGAGAAAATTCTCTCATCCAGCTATGCCTTGATGATCACTAGGGATTAGAGCTTCCTTGCTAATCCCTTCCAGCCCTTTCTCAGCTCTTTTGTCATAGTAATAACAAATACTGAATTTGCATCTCCAGTCCTCTGGGGCCCCTCCTTGAGATCTGCCTGTCCCTCAGCACCCCAGTCCCGAGCCACACAAGGGGAATTCCAAAATTCAAGGTGTCAAAGGAAGGGTCCTCATGCACCCTCCTCAGGCCGGCCACCTCCACATCTTGCCCAAAGCTCCCCCCGTCCTGCAGGCCCTGGCCAGGCATCGTCCCCAGCTGCCCCACAGATCCTCAACCCTACACCTGAGCTACCTGCCCAGGTCTAGGATTTGCACACAACACTGAGGTCACCTTGGTCAACTGCAAGATGACGCTCACCATCCAGCTCTGCCCATTCATTCAACAAAGGATTGAGCCCCTATTGTGTGTCAGGTCCAATCTTTTTTTCTTCTTCTTCTTTTTTTTTTTAATTGTGCTTTAAATGAAAGTTTACAAATCAAGTCAGTCTCTCATACAAATATTTGTATGTACCTTGCTATGTACTCCTAGCTGCTCTCCCTGTAATGAGACAGCACACTCCTCCTCTCCACCCCGTATTCCCCGTATCCATTCAGCCAGCTCCTGTCCCCCTCCGCCTTCTCATCTTCCCTCCAGACAGGAGCTGCCCACATAGTCTCATGTGTCTACTTGAGGCAAGAAGCTCACTCCTCACCAGTATCATTTTCTATCTTATAGTCTAGTCCAATCCCTTTCTGAAGAGTTGGCTTTGGGAATGGTTCTTGTCTTGGACTAACGGAAGGCCTGATGACCATGACCTTCGGGGTCCTTCTAGTCTCAGTCAGACCATTAAGTCTGGTCTTTTTACAAGAACTTGAGGGCTGCATCCCACTGCTCTCCTGCTCCCTCAGGGGTTCTCTGTTGTGTCCCCTATCAGGGCAGTCATCAGTTGTAGCCAGGCACCATCTAGTTCTTCTGGTCTCAGGCTGATGTAGTCTCTGGTTTATAAGGCCCTTTCTGTATCTTGGGCTCATAATTACCTTGTGTCTTTGGAATTCTTCATTTTCCTTTGATCCAGGTGAGTTGAGACCAATTGAAGCATCTTAGATGGCCGCTTGCTAGCATATAAGACCCTGGACGTCAGGCCCAATCTTGGCACTTACACACAAGACGATCCCTGCCGTTGTGAAGCGTACATTGTTAAAATATTGAATACTCCCACACCAGTTGGTAAAATCTACCACTCCCTGTTCTTCCCTCCGCTACCTCCCCACAAGCCAGAAACTAAAGGGTTAAGTCCTAGCACAGCTCAGGGGCCTCCAGGACCTTCCCCAGCTCCTTGCCTCACCTGGGGTCCACCCTGATTAGTCAGAGCTGGTGCCACACTGGTTGCTAAATAGTTCGACTGTCACCCGGGGTAGTGCATCTAACAACAACAACAAAAAAAAAGCCATTGAGTAGATTCTGGCTTGTAGTGACCCTATATGACAGAGTAGAACTGTCCCATAGGGTTTCTAAGAAGCCACTGGTGGATGTGAACTGCTGACCTTTTTGGTTAGCAGCTGAGCTCTTAACCACTGCAGCACCAGGGCTCCGGAAGGAAGGAAAGAAGGAATAAGGGGGGAGGGGATAGTGCATCTGTAACCCCTTCCTTCCTTCTTTCCTATCTGTTTGAGGCCTGAGGTCTCCCTTCCAGCACCATGACCCTCTCCCTGCCCACAGCTTCTGGGCACAGATGTGAGAGGCCACTCCCAATGCTCAGAGTCCCCCTGTCACTCACCCAGGGCATCCTGGCACTGGTGGCATCTCAGGACCCCAAGAACCAAGAAAGATGGAGACTAGGCTCCCAGTGTGCCAGCACCTTCCTCCCCTACCTCCCTCCTGCCCCCTCTTCTCCCTAATAAGCAGTGATAGCCCCTCTGCCCTCTCACTGACCCCCCATACTGCCCTGTCCGCGGATGGCAGGCCCCGGCTGGGGAGCGCTGGGCTGTCCCCCTCACAGGGCATGGGGAAGGTGAGCGGAAAGGGGGCACGGCCCCCGCCAGTCCAGCCTGAAGCTGAAGAGCAATTAACTTGGCATTTTCAAACAGGGGCAGAGGAAGCAGGAGCTGTGGGGCTGAGTCAATGCAATGGAGAGGAGGGTGCCAAGCAGCTGGCTCAGCTCATTAGCAGTACGGGGCTGAGCCAACAAGAAACAAGGTCAGGGAGGAGGGGGCAGAAGCCCCCAAACGAAGATGAGGGAAGGGTGAATCAGAAAGACGGCTGCAGACCCCACCCACGCCTGCCCAGCAGCCAGCCTGGACACTGTCCTGACTCCCAAGTGTCCCAGACCAGCCCTCACCCAGGTAATCCCTGCCCACCACTCACCAATCAGCAAACATTCCCAGGTACCATCAAGTACCAGGAGTAAAAGGTGAATCAGACTCCCTCTGGGAGTTGGCCTCACAGGAAGATAAAGCCAATGACTCAGGTCCTAAGGAGCATCCCAGACCTGGAAAGGATGGAGCAGGACTGGGAGACTTCACAGGAGAGGTGGTCTTTTTAATACCAGTACCGGTTGCCATAGCATTGACCTCAGCTCATGGACCCCATGTGTGTCAGAGTAGAACTCCCCTCCATAGCATTTTTAAGTGGCTGGTTTTTAGGAAATAGATTGCCAGGCCTTTCTTCCCAGATGTCTCTGGGTAGACTTGAACCTCCAACCTGTCAGTTAACGTTGTTGTTGTTAGTTGCCATCAAGTCAATGCCAACTCATGGCGACTCCATGTGTGCAGAGTAGAACTGCTCCATAGGGTTTTCAAGGGTGTGAGCTTTCGGAAGCAGATGGCCAGACCTGTCTTCATAGGTGCCTTTTGGTGGATGCAAACCTGCAGCCTTTAAGGCTACTAGTGGAGCTCTTAACCATTTGTGCTATCCAGGTTTAGGTACGCACACCCTGCCTTTTTCCAAAAAGGAAATAAAGCTACTGAATCTAGCCACTTGCTGAGAACCCTGCCAAGTGCCAGAGGCACTACCTAAATTACCTGTGATCCTTACCTCAGCCTACAAGATTCCTCTCACCTCAGGCGTAAGTGACTCGCCCAATCACACACAGCTAGAAAAATGGCCAGGCTGGGACTTGCACTTGGCTTTCTCCAACTCTAGAGCCTGTTATTTCTAACCCAGTGCTTCTCTGGGTAGGATTCAGCTAGGCTTGAGGACAGGGGAAGGGTACTGCATGGGAAGGGGCAAGCTAGGGCAAAGGCTCAGATTCCAGAATGAATAAAGTGAGTTCCAGGGACCAGATGTTTAGCCGCCTGACCCCGCCAGGTTGGAAAAGAGCATCGTGTGTCCCCCACTCCCCAGGACAGGCCTTTACAATCAGAGGCCTGCTGACCTTGCCTGGTGGATGTGCCACTGTGTGGGAGGAGCCCCAAGCCACCCGTAAAGCATCCTCGCAGACAAGAACCAAGAACATACCAGAATACCATCCTGGGCCATGTCAGCATTATTGCCAATTCCACTACCTGCTGCTGTGAAGTCCAGTCCAGCTCACAGCAACCCAAGGGATGGAGTAGAACGGCCCCATATGGGTTCCAAGGCTATGATCCTTACGGAAGCAGATCGCCGCATCTTTCTCCCTCAGAGCGGCTGGTGTGTTCAAACCACCAACCTTTTGGCTAGCAGCCGAGCACTTAACCACTGCACCACCAGAGCTCCTCCCAATTCTGCTAGCCTGGATTAATCTTTAACTCTTGGATGAGGGGCTATTTCCAGGAGGCTGTGTGGATCTCTCTGGTCTTCATGCTGCTGCTCTCTTCTGGGCAAGGAAGCCTTAGGGGGAAGGGCTTAGGGACCATAAGCAAGGCAGAAGGGCAGCGACAGTCAAGAATTTGGGAAAAATCTGGAGTCTACCAGACCACAGCAGGCTTTCAGGTGGGTGAAGGGGCAGGGCCAGGGAGAAAAGGGATCTGGTGTTCAGCTGAATTCTTGGCTTGAATTTTCCCATCAGAATCAACCTGGACAACCCCCTCACTCCAGGATTTCCAGCCAGGTTGGGGCTGCCTCTGTGGCGCAGTGGTTAAGAGCTTGGCTGCTAATCAAAATGGCGGCAGTTTGAATCCACTAGCTGCTCCTTGGAAACCCTATGCAGCAGTCCTACTCTGTCCCATAGGGTCCGTAGGAATTGGAATCAACTCAACAGCAACAAGTTTGTTTTTTCAGGTCTCTGGGTGGTACAAACGGTTTGCATTTGGCTACTAACCAAAAGGTTGACAGTTTAAACCCACCCAGTGGCACTGCAGAAGAAAGGCCTGGCAATCTGCTTCTGTAAAGATTATAGCCATTAAAACCCTATGGAACAGTTCCACTCTGTAACACATGGGGTCACCATGAGTCAAAATTGACTCAACGGCAATGAGTTAGACTCAAGATATGACCTTTTCCCATTCCCCCACCAATCTTGACCCGCAAGTAGATAGACTTTCCCTTGTCTTCATAGCCCCGTCTAGGTGAAGTTAGGACATTCTGTAAAGGACTTGTATCAGAAAACAAAGGGCAGATAAACTCAACATCATACAATGGACAGGCGCTCCTAACATGCTTGTTGAATGATAAAGTTATTCCCCTAGATTTCACTAGAGTGAGTTCCTTGGAGACAGAGGTTTTGACTTTTTTACTGCTGTATCCCTGGTGCCTAGAATAGTACCTGCACATTGTAGGTGCTCAATACATCTTTCTTGAAATAATAAATGGATGATGGGATGAATGGACCAAATGAATGTCCTCACTGGTGCTAAGTACACTGCCCTCACCGGAGCTCATCCTTCTCACTTTCAGTTCTACACATCAGTGATCACCAGCATTTACTGTCATACGGAATAACAACTGGCACTTGCTATGTGCTAGGCATAGCACTGAACACTTTCCTGAATTATTTCATTTGATCCTCACAATGCTATGCACAGGAACTAGCACTACACTCATTTTAGGGATGAAGAAACTGAGGATCAGAGAGGCCCAAGGCCACATAGCTGGTAAACAAGGGAGCCAGAACTTGGACCCGTAACTATCGGTTTCCAAAACCCACGTTCTCCACCACTAAGGGTACTAGTGGTAGACCTGTAACACCCACCAGGGATACCTCCTAAGAGCTTCACAAGTCACCAAATTCAAGGATATCGCCATGACATGGAATTTGCCCCCAAAATCATTCGTTCAATAAATACGAAGCCCCTACTCTGTGTCCATCAGATGCATGAATGACTGGCATCAGGCCCTTCCCCTGGAGTTGTCACGGTCCCTGTGGTGGGCACCACCTTGGTCCAGGGTCTCTGGTCCCTGTTTGAGGCCCTTCCAGCTCTAACACACTGGCCTCCACCTGTCAAACAGTCTGGGGAAAACCCTCTATCACCTGGTTTTCCCAGCCCCACCCAAGGAGGCCTGCAGTGCCCAGCTTGCTTGCAGCGCTGATCTGCCCAACAGGTCCTGTGCTCCAAGGACAATCAAGCACAGGTTGCCACTTCTCCAGGGGCTCCCTGATGAGTCGTCACTCAGGCATCCCCCAGGGAGAAGGTGTTCTGGAGCCCTAACCCTACACTCTCACAACATCAAGAACACTTTACACAGACTCTAAGGATGAGTGAAACCATCTCCACCAAGGCAAAGCAGCATGGTTTTCTAACAAAAGTGCCTAGCAGGCGAGGGCCAGAAATGAACAAATCATTCCCCCTGGAAGGGGCAAAGCATTCCACCTGGAAGGTTCCCAAGTGGTTACTGGTCCACCTCCTCGCTTTACAGACAAGGACAACTGAGACCTGCAGAGAAGGCTGAAGACTCGTCCAAGAAGGCTGGGCCTAGCTATTCTGATCCTAAATCAAGGCCTCCTTCCCTTAGTGCCCGAACATACAGGGAACCAGTTCATGTAGGTACTAGGGCAGACCAGGATGAGGCGAGGCCTGATGTCAAGCAATATCCTATTAGCAGCGAAACCACCCTGGCCAATGTGGTTCTAGCCCCAAGGAAATTTCAAGAACGTGTTGTTCCACAAGCTCCTATCCTGGCTGTCATTGGGCTTGTCTGAATCTGTGGGGTTGTAGGGGCACCGTGAATGCAGGTGCCTCAGAAGCCTCGGGGTCTTTGTCTGAAGGAAGGGCCCTTTCTCCACAGCCTGCCAGGAAGAGGCCAGGGGTGGTGGCAGCCCTGATTGTCTGGAGGGGCACACAGTCTTGAATATCAGTGTGGAGCCAAGTGGTCACCTGTACCCAGGACGGGGGGACTGGCAACAGCACCCTGATATCTTCCCTCTCCCCAGCCCCACCACCACCCCCTGTTCCTAGCTGGGCCAATTGTCTTCTTCTCCAGCCCAGCCTGGGGCAGTTGCTCTTTTTAATGTTGAAAGGAACCTCATCAATAATTAAGTCATACCCATCCTTCAGGTCCTCCATACCTCAGCCACATGGGATTCCTGCTGTTCCCTAATTACTTCTCACCGTTGTCGACATCAAGCCTTCACTTCCATCACTTCCTCCTTCCCTAGCTCAGCCAGTTGAAATCTGGCCCATTCTCCAAGGGCCAATCAGAACTCTCCTCCCCCACTTCCAGCTGGCAGGGCTCTCTCAGTCCTGGCCTCCCCAGGCCTCTGCCCCTGCCCCTCACAGTGTATACACCACACACTGTCATATGCCATGCCAATGCTTGTACATGACGTCCTGTCCTAGCACAATACCCTGCACCAAAAGAGCTGAAAATTATTTTTTTAACTACCCCAAACAGAAACTCTTTACCCACTAAGCATTAACTCCCCATTTCTCCTCTAATGTATTTTCTGTCTCTATGCATTTGCCTATTCTAGGTATTTCATATAAGTGGGATTATATAATATTTGTCCTTTGGTGTCTGACTTACTTCACTCAGCATAGTGCTTTCAAGGTTCATTCATGTTTTACCATGTATCAGAACTTGGTTTCTTTTTATGGCTGAATAACATTCCCTAGTGTGGATATGCCACATTGGTTTATTCACTCCTCTGTTAAGGAACACTTGGGTTGTTTCCGTCTTTTGACTATTGTGGCTAATGCTACAGTGAACATTGGTGTACATGGACCTGTTTGAGTTGCTGCTTTCAATTCTTTTGGGTGTATACCTAGGAGCGGAATTGCTGGGTCATATGGTAAAAAAAAAAAAAAAAAAAAAAAAATTTTTTTTTTTTATGGTAGTTCTATGTTTAAATTTTTTAGGAACTACCAGAGTGTTTCCCACAGTGACTGCACCACTTTACATTCCCACCAGTAATGTCCAAGCATTCCAATTTCCCCACATCCTCGCCAACACTTTTTACTGAAAATTAATATTTAATAGAATGAGTAAATCTAATATGCTGATCATGTTGCAGGTAAGGAAGCTGCAGCTCGGAGAAGTTGAGTGGCTTCCCTGAGGTCACACAGCTGGCCAATGCTGGAGGCAGCTCCATCACCCATAAAAACGTGTTCCCTACCCAACCACCTTTCCCTGACCCCACACCACCTCCTACCACTCAAATCAAGCCAGAGGCTCCAGCTCAGGATTGGTGATTTTTTTTTTTTTTGGTCATAAATTTTACACACACAGAAGAATGTATTAAATGTAGATGAACAATTAAAAGAATAACAATCAATCACCCATCTGTGTCTCCACCACCCAGATTACGACACAGAATGTTCTTAGTGCCCTAAAAGACCGCTATGCTCCCACCCCCAAGCGCCTCCCTCCCTTGATTGCCCTGGAGTTAACCACTGCCCTAACACTGTGTCAATCATTGCTTTTCTTTATGATTGTGCCACTTTTGTATGTCTCCCTAACAATATTTTACCCTGCACTTACATAGCTAGGTTTGTGCTTGCTACTCAGTTTTTCAAAACTAAACAGGATCTGTGATCTCTTCGGTGCTGAACACGGTTCCGTTCGAGTTTTGCCAACCCGGTGAACTCTGAGCAGACGTCTGTTATAAAACCAGGCCACAAAAAGGCGTACAGAGCTCTCCCGTCAGCTGGCACCAGCTTTCCCCTACAAGCCACCTTATTTCAGGCACTGAATTAATGGTGTACAGATGACATGCACACTAATGTGGAATTAGCATAAGTCTTGATTTTTTTTTTTCAAGGAAGGATTTTGTGTGTGAAAAAGTCAGCTGCTCACGTCTTTTTCTAAGGGGGCTGTTTCGATCCCAGTTGTTTGACAGCCATCGTGACTGGAAGCAGAAAAGAGGCCCTAAGAGGGCATGATGGAAAACAGGCTCTGAGGGGCCCCCAGACACCTCCTTTCCGCACCCCCCAGCCAGCCCTCACCAAGGTGGCTTTGGCCCACAGCTACCCTAACCCAGGGACTCGGTGGCAGACAGAAGCAGACCTACTTTGGTTTCCATGGCAACTGCTGGCATCAGGAGGCCAACCGAGTGAGCTGCAGCTAACAAAGCAGCTGGTTTGAAGGGTGTTGATCTCTCCGCGGACCAGCAAGACAGAGTCACCAGGGACCAGAGGTGGCAACCACACCAGGAGGAGTCACGGGAGCTGGGCACACGGAGTCTGCAGGGGCCCGTGTGTGCAACTTGCACGTGCGTGCACGTACACACACACTCACACTCACCCACAACCCTCCCTTGCCCATCTAGATAGAGGCACATGCTGTGAAATGCACACACACGCTCCACTGTGCACACAGAGACCCGTGCACACACACTGGCCTGCACTCCCAACTCAGACCCACGTTCACCCTAAGTACCAGTTTTACAGCCGGACCCATTCTCATATACAAAAACACAGACCTCCCACATATAAACGCACATTCATGTACAAAACTTACACACAGATCTCCACTTTACCCACCGCACAGCCTCCAGACACACACACCCACACACACAATCACCGCACAGTTGGTACACGTAGTGTACTTACCTTCTACATGCACAGTCGCGTTTACAGAGAACCGCACATCCATACTGACCTGTGTGCTCACAAAGACACTCCCAGTCACAGACACACAGATACAGAGCAAACATCCAAATGCTAAAACTTGAAGCCGAGGAGCCCGAGCTTTCTGAAGTGACTCGGAAATAAGATCACGCAGTTCCATTCTGCACAGTAGCTGAATCTCCAAATCCCAGAAACATCCCTCCTCCTGGCTTATTGCTCCATTAAGTGTGCCCACCACGGAGGTGGGTCTTTCTCGTGTCTCCTGTAAATGACGAAAGGACAAAAATCCAACAGTCCTCGTGTCACTGAGACTCGAATAAAAATTTTGATGACAGACTCACAAACCCACAGAGACACACACCCCTCTCTAAGACACCCGCATCTGTTACACTCCATGATGGGGCTGGCGGTCCTGGGTAGACTGGAGGAGGCCGCTCCCCACTCCCCCTGCCAGGCTAGGAGAAGATGCCTGTTGTTTCCTGCTCCTAAGAAAAAACAAACCGGTTGCCATCGAGTTGATTCAGATTCATGGTGACCCACTGTGTGTCAGAGTAAAACTGCTTTACAGGGTTTTCAATGGATGATTTTTCAGAATTAGACTGCCAGGCCTTTCTTTCAAGGTTCCAATAGAAACCCTATGGGTCACAAAAGAATATTGTCCGATATAGGCACTCAAAATACCCAGTGGCCACAACAATGGACCCAAGCACAACAACAATTGTGAAGATGGCACAGGGCTAGGCAACGTTTCATTCTGTTCTGTACGGGGTTGCCATGAGTTGGAGCTGGCAACTAACAACAATATCGTTATTATGAATTCAGATTGATAATGCAAATGATTTAGAACTTAAAATAGGGGCTGTTGCGATGAACATCCTTAACTCCCTAGGGTTTAACTCAGTAGATTCTTTTTCAGTTTCAGCAGTAGCAGTATTAGCAGTGTGTGGTCTTTTACAAAACAATTTCACATATGCCATCTCATTTGCATCCCTGAGCATCTCCTATGTGCCAGTCATAGGGGCAGGGAGACCCAGCCCTCAGCCTTGAAGAGCTCCTAATCTAGTTAGGAGGAAAAGGAGGGAACAGCATTCAAACTTATACCCTGTGGCCCATGTTATCACAAAGGCCAATGCAAAGGGCACTGAAGCAGGAAAAGGAACATCCATTGGTGGAGAAGAAACAGGCAGTGGTGGTGAATCAAAGAAAGCTTCAGGGAGGAGGTCACATTTGAGCAGAGCCTGAAAGCACAAGTAGGTTTAGACAAGCCAACTTAACCGTTGCCATCAAGGTGATTCTGACTCACAGCAACTCGCAGGGTTTCCAAGGCTGTAATCTTCCGGAAGCAGATGCAAACTGCCGCATCTTTTTCCAGCAGAGCAGGTGGTGGGTTCCAACCTCCATCCTTTCCGTTAGCAGTCCAGCACTTAACCGCTGCACCACCAAGGCTCCTTAAGCCAACTTGGAGGAGAATAATATTCCCGTGGAGCTAGAGTCCAGAGGTCAGGAGGAAGCAGGGGAGAAGGAAGCCACAAAGGTAGACTGAGGCCAGGTTGAGAAAGGCCTTGCAGAGCAAGTCAGGGAGTTTGGCCCAGGGAATCATCGTGTGTGTGAACCAGTCAGACCTGTGCTTGGGAAAAACACCTCTGGGAGTTGGTGGAAGGGACGACGGGATGGAGGGAACTGGGCGTTGTAGGATACAGCTGGAGCCTCGAGTACAAACAGGAGGGCTAAAATTGCACCCTCCCATGAACAAAGTCAGAGCCCTAGCTCCATGGCTGATCTCTAGAAGGTCCTCCATAAATGTCTACTGAACTGTACGGTGCCGCGGGGTCACGCGAGGAAAATGGAATTAAGAGTCAGTGACCCCGAGGTCTAGTTCAGGCCCACTATTGACTGGCTCCGGGACCCTGGGCCGGAGTTTAACCTCTCTGGTTGTAGATTTCCACGCTGGTAAAAGGAAACCGAGAACGCCCTGAGCTCTCGCAGAGCTGTTGAGGCTCCTAAGAGGGAACACGCTGAAGGCGCAGGAAAGGGGCAGAGCGCAGGCCTTAGCCGGCCGCTACCGCCTACCGCGACCCGGGACTCGCCCCGCTCCGGGACCAGATGCGGGGAGAGCTGGCTCAGGCTTAAGCAATTACCTACGCCCCAAACCCAACACCTGTGCTCCACTTCCGCACACGAAGATGGTGCCATCTGGCCGTGCCAGCCTAGGTCTCCTGTGGCCGTGGCACTGGGCGCGGTCCGGAAGCTCGCGCCCCGCGCCCCTGCCCTGGCCCGCTCCTGGTCAGAGCAGGCGCGGCGGATGGGGGGCCCGGGTCGCGGGGGAAGGGACTGGAGCAGACGCAGGCTGAGCTCCGCTGACCAGGCGGTGGTGTGCCCAAGGCGCCCTTTCCCTTTGATGAACAGCCCCTTCCCTTTGGGAACAGCAAGGCCAGCTACAAAGCACCTTCACAGCCTGATTTCTCTGATTCTCACAACCACTGTGAAAGGTGAGCAGGGAAGGTCTGAGCTCCCCGCTTTCCACATAGAGAAACTGAAGTGCTGAAAGATCAGGTGATTTGCATGTTAAGAGATGGAGCCAGCTGGAAACTTAGGTCTCCCAAGTTCTCGGTCCTTTCTGCTAGCTGGAGCTGCTCTGGTTCCACCAACCACTTTGGCTAACACTGGATGTGGGCAGAAATTCTTCCTTCACCCAGGGCTAGCTCTGCCTCCTTCCACCCAGCCGCCTTGCCATCCACGTGCCACCTGTCCCACCAATGAGCTCCTGAACTACTGTGTCCACCCCACACGCCCTAACATTAGTGGGGATCTGTTGTGAGTTGTTGCTGAGTGCCTTCAAGTCTGTTCTGACTCCTAGCAACCCTATACACAACAGACAGAAACACTGCCTGGTCCCGTGCCATCCTCACAATCATTGTTATGCTTGAGGTTATTTTTTCGGCCATTGTGTCAATCCATCTCGTTGACAGTCTTCCTGTCTTTCGATGACCTTTTACTGTAGCAAGCATGATGTCTGTCATGTATTGAATTATGTCCCCCAAAATATGTGTCAATTTGGCCAGGCCTTGATTACTGGTATTGTGTGATTTTTCCCTCATGTTGTAAATCCTGCCTCTATGATGTTCATGAGGGGAGATGGGCTGCAGTTGTGTTAGTGAGGCAGGACTCAAATCTACACGATTGGATTGTGTCTTGAGGCAATCTCTTTTGAGATATAAAAGAGAAAAGCAAACAATGAGACTGGGGGACCTCATACCACCAAGAAAGCAGTGCTGGGAGCAGATCAAGTCCTTTGGACCCAGGGTCCCTGCACAGAGAAGCTCCTAGTCCGGGGGAAGATTGATAAGGCCAACGGAGAAATAAAGCCTTTCCCTGGAGCTGACACCCTGAATTTGCTATTTTACTGTGAGGAAATAAACTTTTTTTTTGTTACAGCCATCCACTTGTGGTATTTCTGTTACAACAGCACTAGATGACTAAGACAATATCCTTCTCCAGGGACTGATTCCTCCTGATAATATGTCCAAAGTATTATCTCCCCGTCATTGCTTCTTAGGGGCATTCTGGCTGTACTTCTTCCAAGACAGACTCTTTCATTCTTCTAGCAGTCCCTGGTATATTCAGTACTCTTCACCAACACCATAATTCAAAGGCATCAATTCTTCTTAGGTCTTCCTTATTCATTGCCCAGCTTTCGCACGCGTATGAGGTGATTGAAAACACCATGGTTTGGGTCAGGCGCACCTTAGTTTTCAAGGTGGTATCTTTGTTTTTTAACATTTTAAAGACGTCTCTTGCAGCACATTTTCCCGATAAAACGTGTCATTTGATTTCTTGGCTGCTGCTTCCACGGGTGTTGATTGTGGATCCAAGTAAAATGAAGTCCTTGACAACTTCAGTCTTCTATTTATCATGATGTTGTTTATTGGTCTAGTTGTGAGGATTTTTGTTTTCTTTAAGTTGAGGCATAGTCTTTGAGGCTGATGTTGAAGGCTGTAGTCTTTGATCTTCATCACTAAGTGCTTCAAGTCCTCTTCACTTTCAACAAGCAAAGTTATATCATCTGATATTGCAGGTTGTTAATGAGTCTTCCTCCAGTACTGAGCCAAGCATAAATCAGTAGGATAAATCATAAAATACACACAAAGAATGCCTTTTTTTTTTTTCAAATAGACTGCTTATTCCCATTAAACTACTCAACTGTTCTTGCCCTCTGTTATCTATAATGATTGGGAGCTGATCCTACCACTCATGGAATTATAGATTCTCCTGCCTAGAAGGAACTTTTAAGACATCTGGTCTAAATGCCACCCCTCAGCAGTACAAGAATCCCCTATTTATTCAACATCATCAATGAGTGCTCACCCAGCCTAGACTGAGATTCCTCCCAAAACAGGAGCTCACCATGTTGTCAAGCAGCTCGTTTCCTCTTTGCCCAACTCTGGTGGATTTGAAAGTTCTTGCCTTTCTTTAGCTGAAATCCATCAGTCTCCCTAAGTACACAAATGTTCCTGTCGGAGCCACACTCAGTAAGTCAAATCTTCCTTTCCACGGTCCATCCTATATTACCGAGGCAGCTGGGGCATCACCCTGAGCCTTCTCTAACTAAATCACCCCAGTGCCTTCAACCATTCCTCAAAAGTCTGCCTGTGAGCTCCTTTCTCAGCCTCCAAACACTCCTGTGTGATCATGTCCTTCAGAGCTCAGGGCAAATGTGAGTGTGCACTTGATGCATCAGTTACTGCCAACAGCAGCTCCAGGAGGTTGACAGTATCATAATGCCTATTTGACAGATGAGGAAGCTGGGAAGTGCAGGAACTTGCCAGAGGTTACTCAGCTAGTGGCAGAAGAAGCTCTACTTACTCCTCTCTGTTGCCCTTGTGGTCTCCCAGAGGGACGCAGTACTGTTACCGGGCAGCTCTAGCACCAGCACAAGTGCACTGGACTTGGAGTCAGAACAGTGGCCTTGCACCCACCGTGTCTCTTATTACTGTGTGACTCAGTATCCTGATCTGTAAAATGGGCATAATTACAGTGTCTACCTTTTAGGCCGTTATGGAGATTAAGACAAATTTAGAGGTGTGACCCCAGGCCTGATAGCCCCCACTAGCTCCTGCTTCCCCTCCAGGAGTCCAGAGGAACAGAATTCACGGGAACTAGGACAGGTGGGGGATTTCTGCCACAGCCTATGGACTGGGGGCTTCTCCAGGAGGAAGCCAGGTTCAAGTCTCCAGGTCTCCCACCCCTCCTGGAGTCACTCTCTAAAATGATTTCTCAAGTGACAAGCAAAAATATATTACCAATTTCAGAGTGTGATTTGCCTGCAACTTTTTAATCCTCGGGCTGTTGTTGAATAGATTAAAATGTCTGCTTTGATCCATGCATTTAGGTGGAAACATAAATATAGCCATCACTTATTCTCTCAGCCGCCAAGATGGGTGTCACGCTGCATCACGCTGGCTTGCTACCCAGCCAGGGTAATGCATGAGAATGACCTTTTTACCATTCAAATCCCTCTTGCATTTCAGCCCGGACTTTTCTGGTCCCATCAGCAGCCGCCCTCCACGTGCTCTCTGACCCTTGGATGCACCACAGCTCACGCGGGGAAACGGTCACTCGGGACAGGGTGGGGGCGCCCCAGCCGGCGGAAGCAGCGGCCGCCCAGCCGCCTGGTGCCGCGAACTTCCCCAGCCCGGCAGAGCCCTGGAAGAATAAATCTCCGGAGAAATAGATTTTGAAGAGGAATTTGGGACATAGATCTTCCGTCAGCGGAGCAGACTTCGGCTCAGCAGTTTTTCAGGCTCGCGGCTTATCCCGAAATACATCTATTTTTACATGGATCTTGGGGGAGATTTCTTCCCTCCCGGGGTGGGAGGCTACGGAGGGAGCCGCGGTGGCCTCGGCTGCGGCGGTGGAGGGGGCGCGGGAGGTCTGAGCCCGGGCCTTCCCGCATCCACGCGTCCTTCCACAGTCCGGGCGCAGAGAAATGGAGCCGTCTTCCCGAGTCTCAGTCCCCGCACCGGCCTTGAGCCCCCGCCCCCACCCAAAGCTCCCGGCAACCTCTGTGACACCCCCCACCCCATGAAGTCCCCTGAGGGGGCTGGACCTGCGCTGAGCTGCGGGACACCCTCCCATCCCCGCGAGTCTTACGCGCGGACACGCACAGGCGCGCACAGTCGCGGCCTCCTGTCGAGCGCAGACAAAGCCCGGTGGAGCTGCCCCCCCCCCCCCCCCCGCTCCGGGTTTATTCTGGGCTCAACGGCTGGCTCCAGGCCACTGTGAACAGTGGGAGCCGTTCTGAGCAGTCCCACAGACCAGACCGCGGACTGGCGGGCGGGACTCCAAACCGTGTCCTCTGGCAGGCAATTAGGCCTCAAACAATGGCCCGCGAAATGTCAGAGGTAGCAGGGAGGCTGAGAGTCACGCGGCTTTGGGCATGTGGAGGGGCAGGAGTTGACCACGCGCTCACTGATAGAGGCCTAGAGCTCTCCTGGCTCCCACAAGCCCTTTTTACAGACTGGACGCTCGTGGGCCTCTTTTTCCCAGATCTCCTTGAATAAATTAACCACTTTCACCCCAGGAGCCTCCATGCTGCAGAGACCTGCTCCTCTAAGATAATCAGGGGAGAGAAGACAGTCCCAGGAAAAAAGTGACCCCAGGGTGGCTACAACTGGCTCTGGCCCCTACCCTCTCCCCACAGGCCAGGCCCCCACACGCAAGGGCTTCCTATTCTAAGAGGCACAAGAGCCCAGGCTCAGCCAAACCAGCATAATTTTACCCAGGCCCTGCCTCTCCCCTCTCCAGGCCCTGGCTCTGGACTTCCAGCCAGAACGTGGCACTGGGTCAGTGTGCAAAGGAGGGAAAGGTAGGCTTTGTGGGCTCAGCCCTGCCTCAGATGTTTATAACTCCCATCCTCAGGCCCACCTCTGGAAGCTTCCAACTTCATTCTCAACCTCATCAGCTCCTGCCACCTAAAAAAAACCACCCATTCCTGTAGCCTCCATTCCGACTCATCCACAGCGACCCTAAAGGACAGAGTAGAACTGCCCCATAGAGTTTCCAAGGAGCACCTGGTGGATTTGAACTGCTGACCTTTCGGTTAGCTGTTGCAGCATTTAACCACTATGCCCCCAGGGTTTCCCCCTGCCACCTAAAAAAAACACCTAGCAGGCTTAATTCCCAAAACTGTGCCCCTCCCTCTCCTCCAGCAGTGCCAGACTCTTCCTCTGCTCTGCTTTCAGACACCCTTCTCTTTCCGCCATCCTTCCCAGCATGCTGAAGAATGTTCCTGTTGGCCCTACTGAGGCTTGGGTGTGTTCTCACTCCCTCCCTTCCACATCATCCAGTCTTTTCTTAGGCTCCTGCATCAATAACCAACGGCCATCCAGTCACCAACTCATGGCTATGTCTCACTCTCCTGCCAGACCTTTGCCCTTTCTTAACCCTGCCCACTAACCCTCCCCTGGACTCAGAGATGTGACTGCTCCTAGCCCTTCCTTCCTTCCTTTCCAGGTGTATCTGCTCTTTCTCTGTCTCTCTAATCCTTCTTCCTCTTCCTATCTCTTTTTTGGTCATCCTGCAGGGTTCTTTTCAAATTTTCTTTCTACCTCTCTCCCTTGGATGCTATCTGCACCCAAACCTTAAACCATTGCTTCCATGTGAGTAGCTCAGAAATTTGTGTCACCACGTCTGATATTTCTGGTGATTGTCAATTGCTCACAAGATAGTTCCAGGTTGGTAGGAGCCCTGCTGTCACCCCTAAGTCACCTCGACTGAAACAAATACATCATCTTCCCTCCATAACCAGCTCCTCCTCCTAGAGCGACCAATCAGTTACCATCATTCTCCTGGTTTCCCAGGCTGGACCCAAGGTGGTTGTTGTTGACTGTGTCAGTCCATCTCATTGAGGGTCTTCCTCTTTTTCACTGACCCTCTACCAAGCATGATGTCCTTTTCCAGAGACTGGTCCCTTCTGATAATACAGCCAAAGTACATGAGATGAAGTCTCTCCATCTTCGCTTCTAAGGAGCATTCGGGCTGTACTTCTTCCAAGATTGATTTGTTTGTTCTTCTGGCAGTCCATGATATATACAATATTCTTCGACAACACCATCATTCAGGGGTGTCAATTCCTCTTCAGTCTTCCTTATTCATTGTCCAGCTTTTGCATGCATATGAGGCAATTGAAAACACCATGGCTTGGGTCAGGCACACCTTGGTCCTCAAAGTGACGTCTTTGTTTTTTAATACTTTAAAGATGTCTTTTGCAGCAGATTTGCCCGATGCAATATGTTGTTTGACTTCTTGACTGCTGCTTCCATGGGCATTGATTGTGGATTCAAGTAAAATGAAATCTTTCACAACTTCAATCTTTTTGCTGTTTATCATGATGTTGCTTATTGGTCCAGTCATGAAGATTTTTGTTTTCCTTATGTTGGAGTGCAATCCATACTAAAGGCTGTAGTCTTTGATCTTCATGAGTAAGTGCTTCAAGTTCTCTTTACTTTCAGCAAGCAAGGTTGTGTCATCTGTAAATTTGTATAATCTGTACAATTGTGTGGAAACCTTGATGGTGTAGTGGTTAAGTGCTACAGCTGCTAACCAAAAGGTTGGCAGTTCGAATCTATCAAGTGCTCCTTGGAAACTCTATGGGGCAGTTCTACTCTGTCTTATAGGGTCTTTATGAGTCAGAATCGGCTCTACAGCAATGGATTTGTTTTGTCTTTTTTTTTTTTTTTTTGGTACAATTGTGTAGTCTCCAAGGTCAACTCTCCCCTTTTCCTCACCTCCCCACCCCCCCCCCCAGTACACACAATCATCCACCAAGCATTCAATATTGCCTACTTTCCTTTGAAATGACTAGGTACTTATCCAGCCTTTCTATTCCTACTACACTTCCAGGTTCTATTCCTTATTTCCATTCACCAGGACTATCGAAGTAGACACCTAATCTGTTTGTCCCATGTGGTGAGCGGAATATATCCCCCCAAAGATGTCCATACCTTAATCCCTAGAACCTGTAAATATGTTACAGTACACGGCAAAAGGGACTCTGCAGAATTAATTAAGTTCCCAAAACCAAACCCACTGCCATTGAGTTGATTCTGACTTATAGTGACCCTATAGGACAGAGAACTGCCCCATAGGGCTTCCAAGGCTGTAAATCTTTATGGACGCAGACTGCCACATCTTTCTCCCTTGGAGCAGCTGGTGGGTTTGAACCACCTACCTTTTGGGTCAGCAGCTAACCACTTTACCCACTGTGCCACCAGGGTTCCAAGGTTACAGACCTTAAAATGAATTATTTTGGCTTTCCAGGTGGGCCTATTCTAATCATATGAGCCCTGAAAAGCAGAGAGCTTTCTCCAGCTGAAGTCAGAAAGACGCAGCAGGAAGAGGAAGTAGCAGAAGAGATGCCGCAGTAGGGGAAGTCTGAGTATGAGAAGGATTCGGCTACTGGCTCTGAGATGGAGGGGCCCACAGTCAAGAGCCCAAAAGAGGCCTCTAGCAGCTAGGATGGCTCAGCTGACAGCCAGCAAGGAAACAGGGACCTCAGTCCTACAACCATAAGAATCTAGATTCTGCCAACAACCTGAGTGGGTTTGGAAGCAGATTCTTCCCAGAGCCTCTCCATAGGAGCCCAGCCAGCCGACACCCTGTTTTCGGCCTCATAAAACCCAGAGCAGTGTGAGGGGACGGTGGGCTCTTACACTAAGTGCCAGTCAAACCCCATGAGGACCAGGGAAAGCCTGAGGAGGGAGGGAAAAGAGATTCAGAAAGCCGGGAAAGGGAGGACTGGGGAGGGGAGGGGAGGGTGAGAATAAAGGGAAAGCTGTGAGGAGGAGAGAGAGGGAAGCTGGAGAAGAGGCAGGGATTTCTCCCACATCCACTGCGGAAATATCATGGCCCCCAGAGTACCCTTAGTTTGGCGGAGTTAAGGTGAGGTGAGAAGATGGTAACACCCCCCTCCCTTGGCCACCACAACTAAGAAATTGTGTAGAGTAATTAATCAAAAGGTAATGAGAAATGTGTTTTCTCTCCCAGCCTAGCCCCACATCATATTCTTATTAGCTAAGGTTATTACAATAGTAATCATGCGTGCTCCAGGCGCAAATTGGGTGTTTTGCTCCACTGCCACCAATTTAGAAAACCATTAATGGCCAGATAAAGCCCCCATGGTTCACACCAGCCTCAGCTGAATGGGCCTGTGGCCGGTTCCTTAGTCACACTGCTACCCAGCCGTTGTCCAGAGGAATTTGGAGGTCTGACAGCCAGAAGTAGCCAATCATTGGTCGAGTGCGAGGGGTGCTGGGTGCTGGGCTGGGGAGAAACTTGAATTTCATGCACACACACACAAACACAACCTCCTGTGCATTCCCTAAAGCAGTGTCTTAAACCAAAAACCCAAACCCGTTGCCAGTCAATTCTGACTCATAGCGACCCCGTAGGACAGGGTAGAACTGCCCCGTAGGGTTTCCAAGGGGTTGCTCATGGATTCGAACTGCCGGCCTTTTGGTTAGCAGCCCAGCTTTTCACCACTGCGCCACCAGAGCTCCAAGCCGTGTCCAAATTACCTCTAACTGCTGTCAAGTCAACTCAGAGTAGAACTGTGCCCCACAGAGCTTTCAATGATTGATTCTTCGGAAACTAGATCACCAGAACCTTCTCCCAAGACGCCTCTGGGTGGACTGAAACGCCCAGCCTTTCAGTTAGTAGTGGAGATCATTACCCATTTGCACCACCCAGGAACTCCTCTTAGTGACCTTGTGCTGCCATAACAAAAAATACCACAAGTAGGCAGCTTTACAAATCAGAAAGTTATTTTCTCACAGTTCAGGAACTGTAAGAAAGTCCAAACTCAAGGCATGGCTTTAGAGGGAGGTCCTTCTTTATTTTAGCTTGTAACCCCCCAAAAAACCCCTTGCTGTCAAGTCGATTCTGACTCATACCAACCCTACAGGGTAGAACTGCCCTATCGGGTTTCCAAGGCTGTAATCTTTATGAAATTAGACTGCCACATCTTTCTCCCACAGAGCAGCTAGTGGGCCTGCTGGTTAGCAGCTGAGCGCTTAACCGCTGTGCCACCAGGGCTGTATATTTCAGCTTACAATAGCCAGCAATCCTTGAAGCTCCTAAGCTTGTAGATGCATCTGCCATGTGTCTGTCTTTACACGGCGTCTTCCCCTGTATGTGTGTCTGTCCATTCTGCTCTTTTCGTAACTCAGGGGTGATTAGGTTTAGAACCCACCCTACTTTGGTATGACCTCATTAACATGACAAAAGAAAAACCCCACATCTAAGCAGGGTTCCATCCACAGGGGCATACCTATTTAACAGATATTTTGGGGGGACACAATCCAATCTATAACAGGCAAAGGCAGCCCTCATAAAACTAAGCAGAAAGCCGAGTTTGCCTCTGGGGGTCTAAGTTATTTTGGTTTTCTCTTGAGCCCTTATGCTCCCATCATTCCCCCATCAGAGCCTGTTCTCTTGAACCGAAAACCAAAACCAAACCCATTGCCTTCAAGTTCAACTCATAGCCACCCTGTAGGACACAGTAGAACTGCCCCACAGAATTTCCAAGGAGCACCTGGTGGATTCCAACTGCCAACTTTTTGGTTAACAGCCATAGCTCTTATGACCCCAATACTCCCCAGCATGTTTTCTCCTTTTTCAAAATGGGCAACTGAGAGCTTAACATAACTAAGGCCCCGATAAACCTATAATTTTTTCTTCCTCTGCCTGCCTCCTTGACATACCTCTGTTAATGACTTTGTTTTCACCAAATGTTAATGACTTTGCTCTTTGTTTTAAACTGATGCAAATAACCTTTTGTTCTGTCCGGACTACCTGTGGCATACAACCCCCACTGGGAAGTTGAAGCTCAGGTATCAGATATGTATTTTCTTTAGCCTAATAAAGAAATGTCTGGCAGGGGACTACAAAGACACTTGTAACCCTTGTGAGATTCTATATAAGCTCTAATGTGAAACTGCTCTTTGGGACTCCATAGAGACAGCCTGTGTTGCTGCTGGGTCCCCGGTGATGTATGCATCCCCTTAATAAACTTTCTCACTCTTTCTGACTTGGAGTATGTTTCACTGGCTCCACTGCTCCAGGGCACGGACCGTAATCAGGTAACACTCTTAACCTCTACGCAACCAGAGTTTCCTGTTGTCTTGAAAATGCTGGATAAATCTATGGTTACCAAACAGAGGTACACGGTCAGGTGCTGACTCGTGATGAAGTTTCCTCTAGTAAAATGAAAGATAATACAGCAAGTTTTTTCCTAAAGCTAAAAGTGCTCAATTTTAAAGATGTTCTTAAGTCTGACATTGTCCCTTCTATTTTGTTTGTGACTTTTGTACTTGGTGATTACTCAGAACTCTTTTGGTTGTAAGAGATGGATTTAAACTGATCTTACAAAATTGGAGATTTGCTGGTTCACATAACTAGAAAGAGCAAGGGTAGAACCAGGAAGTCAGGTGGTATTGTCAGACCCCTCTCCCTTTCTCTCTCTCTCTTTGTGTTTGCCTTTGTTCTCTTCTACTTAATTTGAGCTTCCCTCTGGGTTGGGGTCCTGGGAGGAGGGTATGCCAAAGGCAACTCCAGGCTTATGATCCTAGAGAAAGGAGATAGCTTCCTAAGCACACACAAAGTCCCAGGGCAGGACTCTGACTGTCCCACCTTGGGCCATATGTACATATTCTAAGGCCGATAAGTCATCAGATTACTCCTGAGGCCAAGGTATCAGTATGTCCTCTGCTGACCCACTAGAACAGGGGAGCAGTTAGTGCCCTAGAGGAAGTAGCAATGTGGTAGCCAGAAAAAGAGGGAAAAGGGACATTGGGCAGACAAAGACAGCATTCACCACACCTGGCAAAACAAAAAATGATGTCAGTCCTCGCCCCCTCCCAAAAAAAAAAATTCCCCAAAAGGCTTGAGAACTATTGAGTCAAACACTGAGCCACTAGAAAATGTAAAGACCATTTTACTCATGTAAATCCCAGGATTTACACGGGAAAAAGTAACATTACTTTAACCAAACCAAATGAGGCACTAATAGTAGGCTCTTAACAAACTTTGGAAACCCTGGTGGCGTAGTGGTTAAGTGCTACAGCTGCTAACCAAAGGGTCGGCAGTTCAAATCTGCCAGGTGCTCCTTGGAAACTCTATGGGGCAGCTCTACTCTGTCCTACAGTGTCACTATGGGTCAGAATCGACTCGATGGCACTGGGTTTGGTTTTTTTGGTTTTAACAACCTTATTAGTACGTAAGAGAACTACTTCAAAATATCAGCCTTCCTGTGTAATCAGAACATATTGGTGGTTCCTTTGACCTATTCCAGATAATTCTACACTGAAAACCAAGATGCAAATCAAGGCAAGGGAAAGAAGCTTCTTAGAGCCATAGACCTTACCAGGGTAAGGTCACTGGGCAGCAGTTTCTCTGGAAAGGGAACTCCCCAAGGGCCCAAAGGGACCAGGTCTCATGGAAACTCAGGACAGCTCAAACACATTTCCAGAACACCAGACCCAGGGGCAAAATGAGTTTCCTGGACCCCACAGTGTCAGCATGCCTATGGCTTGTTTGTCCAATGAATGCATCAGAGTATGGGCAGGACACCCTTCTCTTAAGGGGTGATGGCTTGGCTATTTTGATCATTTATTATTTAGCTATTTTAACCTTCTAGAGAAGTCTCCCAAAACAATAAACTGTCCTCATCTGGTGGAGAGAATGAGGATTTGGAGCTAAGCAGACCTGACTTTGAAATCTGTCTCTACTTCCACCTGGCTATTTGGGCCTGGGCAAAACAATTTTGCTTCTCTGAGCCTCAGTTTCCTTACCTGTAAAATGGGAATATACCCCAGAAATGGTCCGTGAGCAACTAGAAGTCTCAGAGACATTCTTGCTGAGCATTTACTAAGGATCAGGCACTGTGTGATATTCTGTAGGTAAGAGAAGATTTAGAAGGTGGCCTCCCTAGGGACATGAGAGAGAGAAGACACATACCCAACATCTATGATGCAAAGGAGAATGACACATATATCATAAGAGAGATATGCACCAAATGCTACAGCATTTGGGAGAAGAGGTATTGCTTTCAGCTGAGGAAGATCTGATGGAGGAGAAGTTGTCTGCTCTGGCCTGAAATGACATTGATGAAATGTGGTGATGAGGAAGGTAAGGGTATTCCCTGCAGACAGGATGACCCAAGCAGAGGTCTGGGGACGAGAATACTAAGAGTGGGTTGGCTCTCTCCCCTGAATCTGGAGAAGGCCACGACTGGATGGTTCCTCCCTTCTGGGCTATCCCATTTCCTCTTCTTCTGCCACCATAGCTCTACCCTCTCCACTGAGCATTCATGGGTAAGGTTGGCTGGGCAGAGCAAAGGGGTGGCATGAAAGAGGGTGTTACCTCAGGACTTGTCCCTGAAGAATCCTGGGACTATGACACCGTGCACAGAACCATCCATATATACCCCAAACACACACCTCCCTTTATCTGCCTCTCCAGCTTGGCCAAGGTTCAGTGCTGCTAATTAGCAGCAATCAGCTCAGTTCCCCCAACTCCTCTGCCAGGGCAGGGATGTGGCTGATCACTGAGGCTTCCCTTCCTTCCTGCAGGGAAGGCACAGCAGGGGCTGGAGGCAAGGAGCAAAAGGGAGGGAGTAGCAGCTCTGGGGATTTGGTTGAGGTGGAAAATGGGGAGAAAATAGAGGTTTCTTTGGATTAAACTAGCTGAAGGCAATGGTTACAGCCTCTCTAGCTGCTGCGTGGACCGAGCCTCTGTGGCAACGAGAACTCCTAGCAAGAAAGTACTTAGTAATACAAAGCCCTTTCCCACCGTGTCTCATTAGCTTCGTCTCCAAACGACCCTGGGTCTTATTATTACTTATTCAATGTTCTTCTTCCCTGATCAACACTAAGATCTACAAGGGAGGGGAACATGCCAGCTTTGTCACTGCTGTGTATTCTCAGTGCTATATACAGTGCCCAGCACAGAGCTGGCATTCAAAAAATAGTTGTTGAAGAGATGGATGGACAGGCATGCAGATGGATAGATGGACAGACAGATGAGGGTTTATCCCACTTTACAGATTAAGGAACTGAGGCCCAGACAGAAAAAGTGATTTACCCAAGACCAATTAGAAAGGTAGGGGCAGACTAGCACGAAGCCCCAGTTTACCCGCCTCCCCATTTGGCACACTTCCCAACACCCCGAACTGTCTCTCTTCTTTGGTTTCCAGACACACTCAGCCAAAAAAGGCCCACCTTCTCTGGTGGTACAGGGTGAAGAGCATAGGATTTGGAGTTAGATATTAGTTATAAACCTTCACTTCACAAGCATCTGTCCTCTCTCTTTTGGCTCAAGTCTGGCTACCAGGTGACTACCCTCCCCCTAGCAATGCTTTCCCTCCTCTCCATCTCAATGAACCTGGGTCCTAAATCTCAATCTCCTTATTATAAAACGGGAATAATGATACCGGTCACATACATTGTTGTGGAGGTTAAATTAAATGAGACAATAGGTGAAGCCCAGTGACTGTGAGATGACAGGCTTATCTCAGTTCCCCAGCTCTACCTAGACTCCTTGCCTTAGGGCTAACAGACACCTCTCCAGTCCTCTCACACACCACCTGGAGGCTTCTAGGCTGCAGCTTCAAGCTCCCCCTCTGACCTCGCCCAACACCATAAGGGTGGAGAATTCTTCCTTAGGGCCTAGTTCTGTCCTACCTCAGCCCCCAAGGCCAAGTCAGGGCCCTTTTTCCTTCAACTTTTGTGGTTTCTGAGATAGGAGGCCCCTTGGCCTCTGGTTCCCAGGGTCACTACTTGGACTCCAGCCAAACCTCTCCCCAAAGTGAGTTCTGTCCCTTCCCAGGAGGCCACACTAATATTGTCCACATAGACCCTGGGCAGACTTTCTGGCCCCCATTGTACCTGTTGTCCCTCCTGCTCTCTGGTATTTCTGAAACACCTAGATTTCTTTGCTTAGACCAGACAGGGGTCCTGCACCTCAGGTCTAGGTAGCCCTACACAGTCCCTCAAAGCACTTTTGGGTTTATAAGGGCACATGTACATTTTATGAAAAAAAAAGATCCATAGCTAGAGGGGTCTCTGATCCCAGAAAGCTTGAGGTTCACTGACTGGAGGCCTCTGCCCACCTTCCACCCTACCTATGACAGACAGCTCAGTTCAGTCCATTGTAAGTCGGGATGAACTTTTGACCTTTCAAAGCCCAGTTGGTGTGATTCCTCCTGCCTGGCCTAGCGAGAGTCCCGGCCAGCACCTAAATGAATTTCAGGGATATGGGGCTGTCTTAGGCTGAGTTCTCTAGAGAAGCAAAACCAGTAAAACATATAAACATATACAGAGAGAGATTTGTATCAAGGAAATGGCTCACGCAGTTGTAGAGATTAGAACATCTCAAATCTGTGGGTCAGCTGGAAGCTTCTTCTAATTCATGTAGCCGCAGGGGCTGGCAAATCCAAGATCAGCAGGTCAGACAACAGGGCTCTGGCTCACAGGCTGCAAAGACCTACGAATCCCAAGATTGGCAGGCAAGACCGCAGGTAAGCTGCTAGCTCAAGTTCCAAGAAGTGGAGATCAGATGAAAAGGAGCCAGCTGCAGGATCCAGAGCAAGCAAAAGCCCACGAGCCTTGCCAGGAAGGCCACCTTTATTGGATGCAGGCCACACTCCCAAAGAAACTCCCTTTTAACTGATTGGCTACTCACAGCAAATCCCATCATGGAGGTGACCACATTATATCAAATTTCATCATGGAGGTGATCACGTTATTATATGACTGCCAAACTACTGAGAATCATGGCCCAGCCAAGATGACACATAACCTTAATGATCACAGGGACTTTGCCACTTATTGCCTCAGGCTCAGCAGCACAGATTTTTGGACCTGGCTCTGGCCCCAGCACAAGGTATGACCCCACCACTCCATCAGTGGCTTAGTAGGCTAGCCACCAGCAGCCACCACCCTTCCCATCAGCAAAATATTCCCTCCAAAACAGAGTCTGTTATCTGTGTCCTGCATAGTCCTAAAGGATAGGATTCTATACACAATGGATGCTGCATTAATACTGCCACCAGATAGAGGTTAGAGGGGCTTTGGTTTGGGGCAGGTGGAACTGGGGGTCCTGGCAAAAATGGCACTCCTGTAGAATCCTAGAGTTAACATCTTAAAGAGATCTCATGAGACCATTTGATTCAGCCAACCATTCAAAAAGCCACTTCTTTATTACCTTCAGTGTACCCAACACTGCGGGTACGAAGACAGAGAAGACATGATCCCCTGGGATAATATTAGTGTCATTCCCATTTCACAAAAGGGGCAACTAAAGCCAGAGAGGTTAATGCCTTGTCTAAGGTCAAACAGTTGGTACATGAAAGAAAGGAACTAAATAAAGGCCAAGGGCCCTGTCTGTCTTCTTCACTTGATTCAAGAGTTCATGGCACATGCCTCCAGCCTAGTGACCCGCCCCCAAATGTGACTTGCACAGGTCAGCCTTGGGGCTGGCCTCTGCCTCCCCTCCAGATGTGGTAGAACGACAGGGAGGGTTGTCTTCAAGTGGGCAGACACTAGAGTTATCATGTCTCTGTTTTGCCTAAGGCATGTACAGGGCTCTTGGCAGAGGAGGGTGGCAGAAAGCTGGGAAGCCACGGTCTGTGCATGCAAATGAGGCAGCTGCATAATTAATTAACATCAAACAGTTTCATTAAAAGATGGAGCTTTGCGGCTGTTTGTCTTAAAAAAAAAAACCTGAAACAGCAGGAAGAGGACAAGAGAAGGGAGGCTCAGACTGCTCAAGCCCAACTCAGAAACAAATGATTCTGCCCGCTGTGGATGGCCAAGGGATCTGGTGATGGTGACAAGATCCGTTAGGAGAGAAGGCTGCCCAGGATGGCCTCAGGCCCCAAAGCTTAGATTGAGCTTCCTGGAGGACATCTTGTCCTTCCTGGACAGGGATGATGCCCTCTCACTGTCAGCCCACCAACCACCTCCACCCAGGCCTCTTCCTGGAGCCAAGATTTGGGGAGAAAGGTGGGTATTGCAGGCTGAGCCCAGGGACCCATCACAGGGCAGCAGAGTGAGGAGTTCACTGGGAAGAAATTTCCAGCTTCTGAGTAGTGGCTTCCCCAAGGAGAGGCAGACACCCTACACTCACCCAGGAATCAGATGCTCCAAAATGGTCTCAAAAGCAAGACAAAGAGAAGACTTGGAGAAGCCAAACCAGGGAGCCTATTTCTACCTAAATCTCACCTCTCTCCTCCCCACACACCTAGACATCAATTCTTCAAAATGGAAAGAAGAGGGCAGGGGAATGGGGAGCCCCTTGCCAAGCTTTCTGGGAGCTAATGCCACAAGGCTGGAGCATCCCTGGGCACCAAGCCATGGGATGCGGTCCCAGTTGCCCTGGCCAATTTCCCATGAGTCAGGGCAGAAGCATAGCAAGAGGAGGTTAGAGGGGGGCATTTGCCCTCGGTCGCAAGTCCAAGAGGACACCAGACGAGGCTGACTGGTGAATCACCCCGTCATCCACCGATGAGGCTACCCCTCTGAGCCAGGGAGGTAACCCCTCAGAAGTCCTACCAACCCTCCGTGATCTGCTCTGCTTCTCTTCCCAGCTCTTCTGCCACCTTCTCACCCCTACATTTCCCCTGTGCTCCATTCATATCAAAGTGCTTCCTATCTCCCCAGCAGCCATGGTCTCTCACACTTCCATGTTGTTCCTTCTGCTAGAATGGTCTTCCACCCATGCCACCTTCCCATACCCTACAAAGTTAGGTATTTTCCTCCCTGTGCTCTGCAGAATTGGTGTTTTAATTATTTGTTTACTTGACAGACTCTAGTCATGAAACCTCGTTTTAAAGTCTACCATATAATTTTAAAGTCTAGACCTGGGCTAGACTTGAAAAGTTTGTCAAATGAATAAATGAATATAAATCTTCTAAACTGAAACAGGTCACAGATCTTCACCTTATCCAAACTTCTGACTCTTGACAAATGGTCTAAGCCATCCAGAATGAGACGTTTATTCTCTTTCTGAATATATCTGACATCTCTGCAGTTGAGAAGGGGTGGTGTTGGAAGAAGTGATCCTCAGCAGGTTAGGATTCCAGAATCCTGAGCCCCTTCTCAAAACCCAAAGATAAGCGACAGTTCCTAGTAGGTAGATGCCTTAAGCTGAGCGCTGAACCATGGTAAAGGCTTATATGCTGGGGCAGGTCCCACAGATCTCTACTCCTAAGCTGGACTGGCCCATGTGATGGTGAAACGTTATATGGGAATGTAGTGGGGCTGAAGGGATTCCAGCCTCCCTGAACCTCCATGGCCACAGGGCCCACCGAGAGCCTGCACTCATCAGGAGCTCCGGCAGCTTCTTCTGTGGGCCTGTAGTTCTGGCTGGGAACCAAGCGGGACCAAATAGCTGCATCTCTTCCTGTCCACCAGACATCCTCTTACCCAGCATCTTCTCTTCTGCCTGCCCCCCCCCCCACCCTCCCCCAATCTTCTTTCCTCCAAATCTGTTGACTCCTTGTGGCTTAAGTCTTCCCTGAGATGGCCAGGAAGGAGAGGATCCATTTTAAATTAATAAAGTTATTAGCAGTTAATTACCTGAGATATCTTTATAATTGAAAAGAAAGAGAAAAAACAGAAGCCCATAAACATTCCCAGAAGCCTGTTCTTTTCACCATCACTTGGCAGGGGGTGGGGGGGGTGGTGGTGGAGAAGGGGGAGAAGGGCAGTGATCAGGACCCCACTCCTTCTCCCAGGACCCTGTTCAGACCACTGTCTTTTCTTTCTCTCAGTATTCCTCCACATGCTCCGACCCATCTGCACAGGGATATTTGCTAGGAGGGAAAGGAAACCAGCCCCAAGGAGAGCAGGCTACTACGCTGCAGACACTATGGAGATGAACACTCAAGTGTTTGCAAGATACCGTTAGCTGAGAGAAGCTCAGTAGACGTCAAAGAGGTGCAGAGAGATTTATTTCACATGGGGGGGATGCAGGGAGGAGGTGCAAATCTGAGGACTTTAATACATATATTTTTAGTGATTTTTGTATCAGATTATCCTTATTATTTGACAATTAAGTGTGGCTGGCATATGTCAGTATTATTGACTTTTAGTCCCAGCCAAATTCACTGCCACCAGAGTTATCACCACGGTCAAGGGTCATCTCCCTTCCCCTCCTCCCCACCTCCACCGACCCCTGCAGGTGGTGGAGATGTGGACTGAGTGAGGGGTAGCAGCATAAGAGAGGATGCTGAAGGAAAAGGCCCCTTCCTCAAGCTGGCCATGCTAACGAAAACAAAAACAATGCCGTCAAGTCGATTCCGACTCATAGCGACCCTAGAGGACAGAGTAGAACTGCCCCACAGAATTTCCAAGGAGCGCCTAGCAGATTCAAACTGCCAACCGTTTGGTTTGCAGCCATAGCCACCAGGGTTTGAAAAAAAAAAAAAGGGGGTTAAAGCACTTGATAATTAGACCCTGAGACAGCAACTACAAGCTAGGATGGCATACCATGAAGGTTCTTATCAGAACGGGCAGAGGGGGTGATAAGTTCTCCTGCAGAAAACTCACCAGAGGCCACCCTGTCGCTAAGAGCTCAAAGAGGTAGCCCCAGACCCGCAGATTCCATGAAGTGACCCGCCCTATTGGAGATCCAGCCTTCAAAATGGTCTCCCATTCTCATCAAATTTTTCCCTGCTTAGGTTAGGGTCTACCTTATTAGTAGGAACGGTCCTTGGGTGGGGCGATTTGCACTTGACTACTAACCCAAAGGTCGGTGGTTTGAACTCACTGAGTGGTGCCACAGAAGAAAGGTCTGGTGATCTGCTTCCATAAAGATTACAACCAAAACCCAAAAACCCTGCGGGGCGCATTCTACTCTGGAGCACGTGGGGTCATCATGAGTCAGAATCGACTTGACTTCAACAGGTTTGGGGTTTTTTTTTTGTTCGTTTATCAGTAGGAGAAGCATGACCTGAGATAGCCAAAATCCCTTCTATCCCCCAAAAGACCTCCCCAGGAGGCAAGCAGCAGAGAAATGGCCAGCACTCACCAGTCAGCAGCCTTAGCAGAGGCACCATCAGCTCTCGGATGTGGACAGCAGGGTGTGGGCACTGACAGGGGCAGATGTGAAGGCAGACCTGTGAGCCCCGAGCTGGAAGGCAGCACCCCAGGTTCCAGCCTCTGCTGCCCTAACAAGCCTGGGACTTTGGCCACACCCTGGCTCACCCTCCCTGTCCTCCTCCTCCTGGCCCCTTTCCTTTCCCTCAGCAAGACTCTGGCTCCCTGAACTAGGCTAAAACCTCCATCTTGAGAACTGAATTTCTGAGCAGCATTTAGCCCCCTGAATAGCCAGAGATGTCAAGAGCAGAACTCTCACCTCCCACCCACTCTTCTGGAGGCAATAAAAACAAGAAGCTAAGGCAGGGGGAGGGGCAGGGGTAGGTGGGGATGGGGGGATGAGCTCAGAGAAGGTCCATGCGTAATCACACAGGCATGCAACTGTGATTGTATATACAGTAACACACATACAGAAAAGTGCATATATGTTGGATTGCTTTAATTTAGCATTTACTACGTGACAGGTAAGTAACATTATTAGCCTCATTTTATAAATGAGGAAATGGAGGTTCAGACAGCCTAAGCTGTATGTTCAAGGTCACAAAGCTAGTATGTAATGGAGAGGGATATGAACCCAGGCACTCTGTCTCCAAACTGCCTAAATCCTATGTTTTATCCCTTTTTTTTTTTTTAATTAATTTTTATTAAGCTTCAAGTGAACATTTACCATTCCAATCAGTCTGTCACATGTAGGTTTACATACATCTTACTCCCTTCTCCCACCTGCTCTCCCCCTATTGAGTGTTTTATCCCTTTTAAAGGCATCTGCCATGGTGGAGGTGGGGAGGAGGTGGCTGGGGAGCCAAGGTGCATGAAAACTTTCCCTCCCTACTCCATGGGAGAAGTTGCCCTTCCTCCGCCTCTTCCCCGCTGCTCCGGCAGAGCAGGGCCAGAGCCCTTGGTGGGGGAGCTGACCAGTCCGATGCAAGCTCCTCCAGGCAGGGCCCTCACCCAGCTTTAAGACCTCAGCGTCCCTTTCTGGCTCCCTGCCCTCTACCTCTCTGCCCTGCCAGCTACACCCTAAAGAGCACTGACAGTCCATGAACAGAAGCACCCCCATATGTCCCCATCCCAAGTTTCAGGATCCTGTTTCTTCCCAATTAATGCCCTCGCTTTAACTTCAGACACTTCTCAAGGTTGGCAGTTGAGCTGGTGTAATTCAGCCACTCTTACAATAATAAGACTCTGGGTTTGACTTTTGGCAATATCAGCTCTGTTACTACAAGAAATAACACTTTCGTTCAAAACACAAGTAGAAACTTTGAGGTCGATTATGCCCTTAGTACATCTCTTTCTTTCACCAGTTTGTCTAGCAAAAGTAGGACCAACCAACCAGGTTCCTTATACTTCTCATTATGACGGAATTGTAAAAATGTATCATATATGCAATCACCAGAGCCTTGCCTTTCACAAATACCTGATCTATTGGTGGTGACATTTTGCATATTTGAATTGCTACCTCATGCCATGGATTCTCTCTTTTCTACTGGAAGCAGAGTCATCAACATCTTTAGGACTAACCAGACTTGAAAACCAATTTAGAAAACTCATCCTTACAATTTTGTTCCTCTAGAGCCACTCTCAGTACCAAATGTCTTTGGCCGGGTTCTCTAGAGAAGCAAAACCAATAAAGCATATAAATATATATTAAATATATATACATTATATATATATACCAAAAACAAACAAACAAACAATGAGTCAATTCCAACTCATGGTGACCCTATAGGACAGAGTAGAACTGCCCCATAGGGTTCCCAAGGATCACTTGGTAGATCTGAACCACCAACCTTTTGGTTACCAGCTGTAGCTCTTAACCACTATGCCAGTAGGGTTTCCAAATACACATAGAGAGAGATTTATGTCAAGGAAACAGCTTACGTGATTGTAGAGGTTGGAATGTCCCAAGTCCATGGATCAGGATAGAGGCATCTCCTGATTCACATAGCTTCAGGGGCTGGCGAACCCAAGATCAGCAGATCAGAGAACAAGGCTCTTGTTCACAAGCTGTGAAGATCGATGAATCCCTAGATGGGCAGGCAAGACCACAAGGCTTCTCCTGATTCACACAGCTGCAGGGGCTGGCGAACCCAAGGTCGGCAGATTAGACAGCAGGGCACTTGCTCACGGGCTGTGAAGATTGGTGAATTCCAAGATCGGCAGGTTAAGTTGCTATCTCAAGTCCCAAGAACCAGAAGTCAGATGAACAGAAGGCAGCTGCAGGATCTAGTGAGGCAAAAGCCAGAAAGTCCACTTATATTCAGATGCAGGCCACATACCCAAGAATACTCCTTTTCAACTGATTGGCTACTCACAACAGATCCCATCATGGTGGTGATCACATATAAACCCTGAGAATCCTGGCCCAGCCAAGGTGACACACAATCCTAACCATCACAGTGGGGGAGCCAGCCAGTCCGATGCAGGCTTTCCCAGCTCCTCAGCCAGTGCCTTCACCTGACTTTAAGACCTCAGCATCCCTTTCTGGCTCCCTGTCCTCTACCTCTCTACCCTCCCAGCCACATCCTCAAGAGCATTGACAGCCAGAAGCAGAAGCACCCAGCTGGGTGGGGGGGAGGGGGAGGGGGGAGGGGGAGGGGGAGGGGGAGGGGGAGGGGGAGGGGGGAGGGGGAGGGGGAGGGGGGAGGGGGAGGGGGAGGGGGGAGGGGGAGGGGGGAGGGGGAGGGGGAGGGGAGGGGGGAGGGGGAGGGGGAGCCAGAAAACCAAACCTGTTGCCCTCGAGCCAATCCCAAATCATAGCAACCCTATAGGATCCGGTAGAACTGCCCCATAGGGTTTCCAAGGCTGTAATCTTTACTAGGTGCCCTGGTGGTGCAGTAGTTAAGAGCTTGGCTACTAACCAAAAGGTTGGCAGTTCCAAGCCACCAGTCACTCCTTGGAAACCCTAGGGGCAATTCTACTCTCATTGGCAACTGTTTTTTTTTTTTAAATCTGTACAGAAGCAGATTGCCTTATCTTTCTCCCATGGAGCACCTAGTGGGTTCGAACTCCTGGCCTTTCATTTGGCAGCCTAGTGCTTAACTACTGCATTACCAGGACTCCTTAGAGGAGGGTAAGGCCTAGTCTAATTCTGGGGTTCCCCACCTGCCTGGCCATACCCACCCATCCCACCCACTGCATCTGTACTTTTAAAATCACCTTAGCGTGTCTCCCATGCCAGAGAATGCAGCCAGAGGGAGAGAAGATTTGGGCCACTGACATGGGCAGCATGGGGGTGGGGGGACACCCACTGCTAGCACGAGGGAGGGGGCAGACAGGCTGATGCACAACCCGGAACCTGGAACATGGGCATGTGGGCAGGGCTGAGGGCAGGCTCCAGGAGCGAGCCCAGAGTTTTAGGTCAAACCTGGAAATGGGTTCCTCTGGACGCTGTCTGTGGGCCAGTGGATGTAGAATCTGGAACCAGAGTGGATGTGTGAACCTGGAGGGGGTGGATCTGACACCTGTAGCCACCCAAGAGCCCAGTCATTCCCAGGGCCAAAGCCGCATGTCCAAGAATCCAGGACACTCAGTTAGTCCTAATCCCATCCTTTCTTTCCTAGGAGCCAAGACTCCTCCTGTGATTCAAAGCAGAGAACAAAGCAAGGAGGGAAGGAAGGGAGCCCCAGAGTCCCCTGTCCCAGCCCCACCCCCACCCATCCCTCTCTGGCTGCTGTGATTTGCCTTCTCTTTGGCTGTCCCTGGTCTCTGGACAGGCACTGCCCATCTGCACACTGCTGCTGAAATGGCCTTTCCAAAACACACCTCTAGTCATGCTTGCCCTCTGCATGACACCGTTTCCTGCTTCCTCAAGCCCACAAAATGTTATTGAAGTTCTGCGGAATACAAGGCCCCTTCAGCCCTATCGCTCCCCAACACAACCCATCTTCCAGTCATCTCAAACTCCTTGCCATTCTCTAAACTTCTGTCATCTCTCCCTCCTCTGGGCCTCTGCACACCCTGTTCCTTGGTCTGTCTCCCGCGAGGCTCTAAGCTCCTTGAGACCATCTGCATCTCTGTAACCCTAGCACTTGGTACAAAGGAGCAGAGGTTTTCTGAGTAATGGCTTGATGGAGTGAATGGATGGATGAATGTGGGAAAGGATAAGTGAAAACTCCTAGGAGTTCGTGGTATTTTCCCCCTTGTAACAATGAAGAAAGATTCGGAGGTCACATAGAATCAGTACCACATCCCATCACCCTTGACTGCCCCACAAGAGCCCTGGAAAACCTAAGGCAAAATAAAGGACGGAGTAACAACCCGGGATGGGCTCAAGGCAGCACACGGCTAGAGTAGTGAGTGGTCAGGAAGAAGAGATGGAGGAAGAAGATTGTGGAAGGTCAGCACCTGTAGATAAAGCTCCGGGTAAAGGAAAGGGGTTCAGACTAGGGAGGCTTCCGCCAGAAGTCAGAGGAGTGGACCTGGGGTTCCAGGAGGAAAGAACAGTCTTCCTTCAGGAATCAGAAGGAGACTAAAGAAGATCCTGGGGCCAGAGTGAAGACAGTACACTGGGACAGGTGTCACTAGCCCATGCTGGCTGTGGTGACTGTGTGAGTCCTTAAACAGAGGGAACCCTTCCTCAACCCCACACCCTCAGCAAAGAAAAAAAATAAATAATCATGCGTCAAATTCTCAGGAAGAGAAACACGTGGACAAGCAGGCTAGGCATTTGGCCTGTGAAGTCCTCAGCTTCTTAGCCATAGGTGGTAACAACAGTGAGGAAATCTGGGGTCCTCAGAAGATATGGCTTGGATAGCCCTATTCCTCCTATTCTTCACCTCCCACCCTCTTTTCTGAGTCCTCCTCATCCTTTGAAAGCCAGCTCCCCATCCTAGTCCTTCCAGAAGCCTTCTCTAAGGCTTTGATTTTCCTTACTCATTTCCCTGTGAATGGCAAGAGCTCTTCACCAGGCCCTTGACTTCCCCAGTCTTATTCCGGACATGAAAGACCATCTCCCTGAGTCCCGTGGTGACTCATGCGGAGAGCAATGGGTCAGATCTTCCATCATCAGCCACCTGCCCCAGGCCTCGCCTCAGCCCTATCTGCACCTGCTCAGGGTTCAGAGCTCCAGGGTCTGGCAGGAGACAGCTGTGGTATGGCTAGTAGCCTGCTTTATTAAGGAGGGTAAGTAAGTCAGCTGTTGCCCTGCTTCAGCAGAGAGGACCCAGGATGACTGCACACCCTGCAGTGCACCAACCGGCCTTGCAGCAATCAAGTCAACCCAAGCAAAGTGGCTCATGGGCACACCTTGTCTGTGGGAAGTACACACCATGGTGAACACAGAGAAAGGCAAGTCACCTGGCTCAGGACACTGACTTAGTGCCTCTGTGCCCCCAGAGTCAGGAAAACATGGACCCAGGTTAACTACGAGGCCATGGGCAATACCGTGTCCTTGTGCATGCTCGCTGTAAACGTCTAGCCCTGCAGGTACGCTGTGTGTCCCTCTGTTAGACCCTGAGGAATCTGCCTACCAGTGCCCCACCCAGGAGCTTCTTCACCATCACCCCCAGCCCAGATCTGAGGGCACAAACGACAGAAGTAACAGATAAGAAGAGGCCAGAGGAAAGCAGCTAAGAAGCTTTGAGTTGGCCAGTCTCACCTCCCCTCCCATCATCCCCTTCTCCTGCTCAGCCAGCACCAGTCCAGCAATGGGGCAACAGGAGGAACAGGAGAGGGGCCGCACAGGAAAGAGACCGACGATCCAGCACAGACAGCCCCAGCAGGGCCACCCACTCTTCCACCCCTGGCAGCACAAGCCCCATCACCAGGCGCTAATTAAATCCCCCTAATGGTGAGGAAATAAGGATGCAGGAGCCGGCTCCACCATGGCCTCCGCAGCCCACCGCCCTCGCCTCTCCATTGGACTTATCGCTCGTCACAGGATGTTTACAATAATTTTTAATTTGTGCAATTATTAATCACTTTTCTATCTGCCTCATTTGCATAATAATTAGTCATCTCACTGTTTGGCACGCCTGTGAATGACAGTGTTTTAAATTGAATTAAGATTTTAATATTCTATTTTCCTGCTTTCTTCCCCCTCCACACGCTAATCAAAGTCAGATTTGGCAGGCAGAGGGAGGGTGGGGAGGAGGCTGGCGGGCGCTGGACTTGGCAAGCTCCGCGCTCCTGAGGGCTGTGCCGGGAGGTGGGCACGGCTGGAGAAGACAACAGCAACCACCTTCCCCCAGAACCCGCCACTGGGACGGGGGGCTAACCCAGCCATCAGCCAACTGAGAGGTGGTAACGAGGTGAGGAATGGCCAAAGGCAACAGGGAGGGAGGGGTGACGTGGCTCAGTGGCACAGAGATCAAGAGCAGTGCTTTCACTTCTTCCCCTAAATAGGCTGCTTTTTGCAAGAGAAAGTTGGAAAGCACATTACAGGCTGGTAATTCCTCCCTGGTTACTCATCTAGGTTAACTTTGATGGCTCAGAGTCCCCCAGGTAGAGAAGCAGGCTGGAGCGGTCTAAAACCCATTGCCAACCTTTGGATGTACTGAACTGGATTCCCCTTCCCTCTCTCTGGAACCACCATCTTCCAAATCCCAGCAGACCTTGTGCCCAGGCTTGTGCTCCACCGATGTATTAGGGACAGTTGGATTTCCACTAACATGGGCAACAGGCAGGCCTCACTACCTATATATCAGAGGACAGCTGTGGTTCTCTCTCTCTTACCCTCAAGCCCCTCTTCTCACCACCCAGGAATTCAGCTACTGCCTGAGAGGGGCGGCTCCATTCCAGCCTCCCCACTGCTATTGTGGCATTGCCTTGCATGTTGCCATGGCAATCCCTGTGGCATCCCTGGATACCCATTGCTGCTCCAGAATTCCCTGCTCAGGCAGGGCAGCTCTCTCAGCAGTTGGCTCAGAGTACCGCCCCTTTCTGAGGACAAAGAGCTAGGGTATGATGGTCAGCAGGTGTCTACAAAGCCAGGTACTGGCCTCTCCCTTAAGGTGAGGAGGGAGAGAAGATGAAAGAGGGGGGCTGGTGCAAGCAGCCACAGAGCAGGCCATCACAGCCCTGGGGAGGGCCAAACTCAATTCAGCAACCAAAGTCATCCCCAGGCCAAAGCAGGGGGAAAGACCCCATCTTGGTACAGAAATTCCTTCCTCTGCTGAGGAGCAGGGTCTGCCAAGTGTGCATTCAGGGCTAAGGGAGAGAAAGTCCTCTATATGAAGAAGAAGGAAATGAGGTCTCGCTACCAGAGTAAGGAGGAGGGAAAGCTAGAAGTTTCTCTTTCACAGGTCTGCACAGCTGCTCCCCATTCCCCACTCACAGATCAGTCAGCAAGGTCATGCAGAGAAGGTGCCAGATACTCTTTGCGTTCCCTCCAGCACAGGTGTCCCTGATCTGACCCAGGAACCTCCTTCCTATACATCCAACTGCTGGTCCACCTTGGGAAGCAGCAGCCGCAGGAGCAGGAGTGCCAGGAACCCACTGGCCCAGTCTTTGCCTGAAGGGGCAGGAAAAAGGATTGTAAGGATTCAGGAAAGGCCCAGTCTAATCCAGAAATGATGAGGAGCTTTTGAGAAACTGGGCCCCAGGGCTTCCTGCTGTGTCCCCAGCAGAGACTAGAGGGAGCACATGGCCTTGTTCTCAAGCCACTAAACCGGGCCCCATGGTACCATCATCCCTCAGGGGACCCCAGCCCTGTACTACAACCAACTTCACCTTACCGGGAGTTATGTGCTCCTGGCCCTCTTCCTCCCCAGCGGCGGCGTGGCAAAGGGAGCTCTCAGAGCTCTCTCAGGCAGGCAGACCAGCACACATAGCTAGGGCTGCAGCAGCCTCTGCTGGCCGTCTTCACCTCTGATGCCTCACCTAGGGATGCAAAGAAGGCCAGCAGACCCTCAGCTCTATGGTGACCACGATTTCCAGTTTGCCTGGGAAGATCCTGGTTTACACCTGTTGTAATTATTATTAATAGCAGCCTGCCTCCCTTCCCCCGCCTGCATTCTCAGAAGTGTCCCTGTTTGGATGAGAAATTCAAGGTCTCTCTAATCACAGCCAAATTCAGGTCCCAGAGAGCCCCGGGAGCACAACGGACAGCAACCTGCTCTGGCCCAAAACCACAGCCAGCAAACAGGAGGAAATTCAGAGTCCCCTGCCCTAGGCCAGAGCAGAGATATGTTGATAGTCCTGCTTGGCGAGAAAGAAAGCAGATCCTGGGGAGAAATGCTCAGCACAAGGGCAGAAAGAAGGTAGGAGGAGAGCAAACGCAGCAAAAGGGTAGGAAGCACGATTGGAGGAAGATGCTATCTCCACATGTGTCCAGCAGATGGCAACACAGAGCAGTCAGCATCCCCGGTCCCCAAGAAGCAGGGCAGCCTCATCTGCTGGTCACGTTGTATATATAGCTCCAGGTATGGCCTCTGCCCTCAGCAAAGCCTACCTAGACTGCAAAACCTCTCTCCCCTTTACCCTACTCTTCGTTCTCCCTTCCCAGGTGACTCCCTAGCCTGACTTACAAAGTCAATAATTTAAGAAACTTCACAAGCCCACCCCCTCCACACCACCACCACCTAAGAGACAAAGAGAAGCCTGAGCATTCAAACCCAGGGTAGCAGGACTCCTGATTCCTTCCTGTGTGGTGTTACCTGGCTAATGCAAGTTCCCTCGGGAGCCCCCCTTTTCTCCATCCATTGGGGTTGAGAATTCCTGAGTACAGAGGTATGATAGGGCCATATTGTTTTTGTGCAATGGGAGTGGGGTCACAGGAATGGGGATCTCTATACACCCTGTCATGCAGAAAAGTTCGCGCAAATGTGTAAGGCACAAGTCACTTCACCTACAGCAAGAGTCAACAGCTCTGGCCTCTGGGGGACCAGGACAGCAGCAGCACCCCCACTCCACAGAGCCATCCCCACATCACACAGCCTTGTGACATGAGTGGGGAAAGAGAACCCCGGGCTGGTTCTGATAGGTTTTCCTGCACTGCCTTCCACTAGTACCTCCTCCCTGCCTGTGAGGCATGTGGGTAGGCCCTGCTGGAGACCGGAAGTCACATCCTGCACTTGCAGGAGCTGGTCATCTGGCTGGTCGACCCTTGGGCCTCAGTCCCATATCTCCTCCCACCACTTTCCCTTCAGCCTAATGCCAAGATTCTTCCCAGGCACATGGCTGGGGCCAAACTGGGATTTTATTCTCCTTTTCCCCAGTCAGGACAGGGTTATATTGAAAAGGAAAATTAAGGATCACAAAATTCTTGAGCTTTCAAAAGTGCCCTGTTTACACTTGCACATCGTTTGTAAAATAGATACTGAATTCTGGAAATTCACACTCACTTAGTTCTTACCCGCAACGGAACCTTGACCTAACATTTAGATGCATTCAGTGTTTACTGAGCGTCCTCTACAGACCCGGCTTCACGCTGCATGCTGGAGACTATGGTCTCTGCCCTTCCTAAGCAATAAGTGTGGCGGGGGGAGAAAAACACATCACAGTTCACTGTAGTGTACAGAGAGTTACGCTAGAACTCAGGTGTGTACAAGTATTGCGAGACAGAGCCAAAGAGGAAGGATTTAATTCTGCTGGTAGAGAGGGAGCAGGGAAGCATCCACAAAGGAAATGACATTTGTACCGCGCCCTGAAGGATGACTTAGGTTTTGCCAGTGGGAGGAAGAAGAGGGCTGAAACATCAGCTTGGGAAAAGCACGGAGGCCTGAAACCATTTGACCAGGGGAAGTGAGAAGTTCAGATAGTGCAGGGAAGGGGCTGATCACCCTGGTCATGAGAGGCCTTGCCAGAATGCTGAGGAGACTGGGCTGCATCCTGAAGACAAGGGCTTCATCCTGAATTTCCTTCCTCCATGAGCCAGCAGGACTCTCCTGTCCTCAATCTTCCCTGTCAATACCGGGATAATCATGCTTCGTCCATGGTGTTCCCAAAAAGCCACAGACTCCCCGTGGTGGGCCTGAGTTGGCTGGCAGAGCCACTGCAGTCATAAACATCTGACTGGAGAGTTAGTTCCATGTGCTAATTAAGCATTCATCTAATTGTTGCAGACATGACAATCAATTAGCCCAGGGGATTAGAGACCTCAGCTAAAGAGCTGTGGCGGGAGGGGGAAGGGGGGTAATTCTGAAGGCATTGAGCCCACTCTCGCCCAGAGTAGCCACTCCAAGACTCATTCATTCATTCATTTGTAGAAAGAGCATCGGTAGGCTTTGGCAGCGCTGGGGTCTTTAGCCCCAGTTTTCCCATCTACAAGATAGAAATTAGCATCCACATTGTGGTTCTTATGAGATTAGTGTATGGAGAGTCCCAGGCCCACAGTAGCAGTAGTAAATGGTAGCTATTAGGTCTGGAGTGCCAGGCCTTGGGCCAGGAGCTGGGAATTTGAAAATGAGTAAGAGACAGTTCCTGGCCACAGGTCCTCACAGCCCACAATGTAATGTGGTAAGTGTTGCGTACAAAGTGCTAAGCAAACTCACAGAAAGGCTGGATTGGCAAGCAGATCCTCCACTGGCAATAGCAGCAGGAGTTTCAATTCTGAGTTCGTAAGTAGAACTTGGCAGAGAGAGCCCTTCTAGACCCTGCCACATACCCTGAGGATCTGTCAACACCTCAGGTTGTTACTTGAGCAGTAGCTTTGTCTTTGTCAATACTTTCTTATTAATCCACACCAAAACACCTTCCAAACTGTGACTCGAAAGCTAAATTCTCTCCAGCATGAGACCAAGCTAATCTGATTCAGGCGAAAGAATGGCCTGTTATGGATTGAATTGTGTCTCCCAAAAATGAGTATCAATTTGGCTAGGCCATAATTCCCAGTATTGTGTGGTTATCCACCATTTTGGGATTCCACGTGATTTTTCTATGTGTTGGAAATCCTACCTCTATGATGTTAATGAGGCAGGATTAGAGGCAGTTATGTTAGTGAGGTAGGACTCAATCTACAAGATTAGGTTGTATCTTAAATCAATCTCTTTTGAGATATAAAAAAGAAGACAGCAGAGAGGCAAGGGGACCTCATACCACCAAGAAAGCTGTGCTGGGGTTCCTGAACTGAGAAGCTCCTAGACCAGAGGAAGATTGATGACAAGGACCTTTCCCCAGAACGAACAAGGGAAAGGACTTCGCCTAGAATTAGCACCCTGAATTTGAACTTCTAGCCGTCTAGACTGTGAGAGAAAAAAATTTCTTTTTGTTAAAGCCATCCACTTGTGGTATTTCTTTTTTAGCAGCACTAGATAACTGACACGGGGCCCAAATAGCCCCCATTCCAGCCTCCTCTTCTCCTGCACGAAGGAAACCAGGACAAGGCCCACCATCCCACCACCTTTCATTTAAGAAATGGTAGAAGAACAAGAAAGTGGGTTTTCTAAAGGCTAAAAGTAACTATTGCTCTTGCTGTTGCTGGGTGACATCAGGTCAATTTTCAACTTATAGCGACTCCTGTCACAGAGTGGAACTGCCCCATAGGGTTTTCTAGGCTGTAACTGTATTATTGCTGTTGTTACGTGCCATTGGGTCGGTGCCAACTCACAGTGACCCTATGCACAACAGAACAAAACACCACCCATTCCTGCGCCATCCTTACAATCATTGTTATGTTTGAGCCCATTGTTGCAGCCACTGTGTCAATCCACCTCGCTCAGGGTCTTCCTCTTTTTCTCTATAACTATAAAAAAAATACTGGGTTCAAAACACCAACTGCACAAGTAAGAGATGAGGGGTGACACGGGCTCACAGTGTGTGTAAAGGTGACATGGGGACTTCCGGCAACAGCAAGTACAATGGGAAAAGCTAATTCAGTCTTAAACGCATTGATTGAAATTTAATATCAAGACTGAGGGAGTGATAGATCCATTGTACTCTGATTACGGTCCAAATCAGTTGCTGTACTTTAAAAAGGACCACCACAAACTGGAGTGAGTTCAGAGAAGATAGTGCAGGTCTCAAAATCATGCATAAAAAGAATGGTGAAGGAACTGAAAAAAGAGTCAGATGGACCCAACAGCTTTCTTCTACTGCCAACATAGCTGTGACATTACTTCCTGATCACAGAAAGAAGTGCCACAATCAAGAGGGAAAAAATGTCTTACTGTCAGCCATTGAAGCAGAAACAACGATTGTTCCAACAGTCTCTGCTTCCAACCCCACACAGAGCGTGCCTGATGGTAGCAATTCAGGAATAGTTCTTCTAGTCTGTTCAGTTTGTCCCTGAGCTCTATTTATGACTCTGGGGACACACCTTGAGATCACCTTCTGAGGTTAACTAATAGATCCGCTTCCCTGGCCACCTCCCTCCCCACTAGTGTTCTTCATCCTTTCCCTCCCACCTCTTTGTCTTGTGTCAGTCTCTGGCATGGGTTGTCATGCTTGGCTCTGCTGCTGGACTGGGGGTGGAGGGGAGGGAAGACGCCCTCTATGTAAAGTGTCTATAGCACAATTAAACTCTCTCCATATGAAGATTAATTTCCCACCTTTTATTACTTAAAAGATGGTCTGCTTCCTTTCTTGTATAAGCTTAAATACAAAACTCTCCTATTACCTTCCCCAAGAAGGGAAGAAGGTAAGAAGACATAGAAAGCAAAATTCATGCCAACACATCTAAAATATTATCAGGTAGAAGAGGGGTAAATCTGTTTTTGAAAACCTCAAGATGGAAAACCAGACAAATTGCGAAGCCACAGGGAAGCACAACTGAAAATAGCTAGAGTTGCTCAGAAGTGGAATACATGCACCTCAGGAGGCAGTGACGGGGCAGAAGTGTTCACACATAGGTGGGAGCAGTGCTTCCAGAAATGGGATTTGCCAGGAGATGCCAGCACTGGAGTGGATATGAGGATTAGATCTCATTTAAGACCCTTTCCGACTTTGAATCTATGATTGATATAATCAGCACTGCATTTCCATGGGGCCCAAAGGGGACAGCAGTTGAAATAGTAAACTGATGGAAAATACTTTAAAATTAGTTCGTGTGGGGAAAGTGGGGTGAATAGAAGACCTTTAAGGTCTCTTCCAACTCTGAGGTTCCTATTTTGTGATTCCAGGTTCTGAGAGAGTGTCAGCTACTGGCAAATCTATACAGCTGACAAGATGCGGCTCAACCTTGTGTCTCAGGACAACACTTGGTGTGTGTGTGTGCACGCGGGCGTGCACGCAGGCATGCATCTGTGGTGGGTGGAGAGTGGAGATGAGGGTAGGAAAAGACAGATATCCCCTGAAGGGCCAGAGGATGGACACACACAAACACACATATACCACACACAACGGAGCTCTATAGTTGAGCTTGCAGCTGGCGCAGGGATCAAATCCCAAGAATCTTGAAGCCTGAGCACTTCTATAATCACTCCCTCCCTTAGCTGCCATCACAGCAGTCTCTGTTGTTAGGGACATAACTGTCTCCACTTTCTCTCCCAAAGCCACTGCAGTGCATTTCACATTCAAAATGGGAGGACCGCAGCACCCTAAGATGCCAAACCTCAGAACCAATGCCCATCTGCCAAAGCCCAGGGGCTGCCTCACGAGCGGGGGGACAGAGGACAGGGCTGAGCAGAGGACTATTGCCAGCCTGACCAGGAAGCCAGAGGCCCAAAATGGCACCCCCCTTCAGCCACCTCTGTGAGCTCTGTGACTGTGTGTGAGGGTCCTCTAGTCACCCCACTACCTGGCATCCCCCTTCTCATCCCCTCCCTGCTCCCAAAACTCCTGCTCTCTGCTTCTTCCCTCTAGCGCAGGGTTTGCAGACAGAGAAAGACACAGAATGCTTCCTGCCCTGAGTCCTACTCTTGCTCAGAACATGGGCAGATCTCAGTAGCTCCAAGGCAGGCTTCCCCTTAGAGTTCTCATTACCTGGGCTCAAACTGGCATATTTATCCACTCCTCACTACAACCCCAGCCTCTTGACACCGACCGTCAGTAAAATGGCCCTCTGGCAGCCCACTTTCTCCATCTTGCAGGACACCCACACATCTCCTCCTCCACTTTACACCTGTCAGTCAAAAAGTCCATTGTCTTTACCAGCCAAAAAGCTGCTGCTGTCTTGGATAACGACTCATACAGACCCCTTAGGACAGAGTAGAACTGCCCCATAGGGTTTCCAAAGAGCAGCTGGTGGATTCGAACTGCCCACCTTTTGGTTAACAGCTGAGGTCTTAACCACTACACCACCAGGGCTCCTCACCAGCCAAAGAGCTGCTTCTAAACTAGCAGCATCCCATTCTTTCTCAAGTCACACCTCCTTGCCCTAAACCTCAAATGCTGAGTCTGGAGCTCTCTGCCTGTGACCAACCACAATGTCACCGGCTCAGAGGGTCACCCTTCCTCCCTCTCCCAAAGGAACTAGAGGGGCTTCCACCAGGTCTCATGTGGTGTATCCACGCAGCTTTGGGAGAAAACCAGACTCTAACCGCCTAGTGCTCCCACAGACTCCTCCTTCCTTGGCCCCTTGGGAGACACAGGCACCACTGCAGCCGCACCGAGCGCTGGGGTAGGAGACGCTCCCACCCGGAAACCGGACCGTCTGACTGTGAGCCCACCACTGACCATCTTCACGGTAAGCCGCCACCCGGAGACCGGACCGTCTGACTGTGAGTCCACCACTGACCATCTTCCCGGTAAGCCGCCACCCGGAGACCGGACCGTCTGACTGTGAGTCCACCACTGACCATCTTCCCGGTAAGCCGCCACCCGGAGACCGGACCGTCTGACTGTGAGTCCACCACTGACCATCTTCACGGTAAGCCGCCACCCGGAGACCGGACCGTCTCACTGTGAGCCCACCACTGACCATCTTCACGGTAAGCCGCCACCTGGAGACCGGACCGTCTGACTGTGAGCCCACCACTGACCATCTTCACGGTAAGCCGCCACCCGGAGACCAGACCGTCTGACTGTGAGTCCACCACTGACCATCTTCCCGGTAAGCCGCCACCCGGAGACCGGACCGTCTGACTGTGAGTCCACCACTGACCATCTTCCCGGTAAGCCGCCACCCGGAGACCGGACCGTCTGACTGTGAGTCCACCACTGACCATCTTCCCGGTAAGCCGCCACCCGGAGACCGGACCGTCTGACTGTGAGTCCACCACTGACCATCTTCCCGGTAAGCCGCCACCCAGAGACCGGACCGTCTGACTGTGAGTCCACCACTGACCATCTTCACGGTAAGCCGCCACCCGGAGACCGGACCGTCTGACTGTGAGTCCACCACTGACCATCTTCCCGGTAAGCCGCCACCTGGAGACCGGACCGTCTGACTGTGAGTCCACCACTGACCATCTTCCCGGTAAGCCGCCACCTGGAGACCGGACCGTCTGACTGTGAGTCCACCACTGACCATCTTCCCGGTAAGCCGCCCCTCTCGGCACTATTTTCAAGGCAAAAAGAAACAAAAGATCTGCAATGTTCATTAAAATAGCTGCTTTTGACATGCCATATGCCCTTAAATGCAGAGAACCTTCTCCCCAGTTTTTACTGATCCAGCCTCAAATTGGGTCTACCAGCACCAGCACCCCACCTGTCCCATTAGTGGGGGTAATGAGTACTGGAAGGCTGCCATGGGTAAAAAAAAAAAAAAAAACGGGTAGACCTAGAAAAATCATTGGAATGGGCTAATCACTCCTCCTTCCTCTACTCTTGCAGGCAGAATACTCCACCCACTTGACTACTCTTCTTCCAACAGCACAGCCCTCAAATCCACTCAGCAAGAGATGCTGGCTCTACAAACACAGCTAGAGAGCAGAGAGGCTGGGGTTCAGGTAAGGTCAGAAGGAGGGAAGAGTGGAGTCAACAAAGACTGGGCTATGTGCCATGGATGCAGCAGACATGTTCTCAATATTGTAAGGGAAGTATCTACATGCCAGCCACTGTGCTAGATACCTTATTTCAGATCCTCTCAATAGCCCAGTGATTTTACACATTGTGGCTCAGAGAAGTTAGTTATCTTCCTAGGGTAGCACCTTCTGAATTTTTGATGACCTCTCTCACTTTGGGAGATGGACCCCCACTGACCTCCCGTACTCTGCCCCATTAACGAGGGCAAGAATGGCCCTCTGAACAAAGAGGTGAATGTGGCTTCCTTCCCACAATGGGGGAGTAGCAGCACAACGTTGCTTTGCAGAAGTTGGAAGGCCAGGAGATAGCCCCAGGAGATATTAAATACTGCCTGGAGCCCCTGCCCAAGGCCCCGCCCCAGATACAATCCCCAACCTGCTTCCACCAGTACTTCAAACCTCAATGGTTCTACAGAGAATGTTTCGAGCCCTGGAAAACGGAGCCTGTGACCTACTATGGGGAGGAGCCGTCCCATTCAGGTGAGACTTAGCCTAGAAGAGTACCAGGTAGTAGAGGACAGAGCAGTGGTGCTTTGCATTAAGCAGAATCTAAACCCTCTGTTTCCAACCCACCCCACTCCATCTAACCCAGGGACACTCCTGTTCCCCAGACAGATCCCATCGGTGGGAACCACCAACCCAGGGGAATGCAGAAAGAAGCAAGGGCCCTGGTTCTCTTTTTAAGAGCCCTTCAGCCAATATTTGGCTAAAAGGTCAGCCAGGACCCCTATGGGAGGGCACCAAACCAACCACCCCACCCAGCCTTCTCTCCTCCCTGCTTTGGTAGCAGGGGCGGATTATTCAAGCGTCTGTAGTGAACAATTTCACATTGGTTTCACATTCAAAGATGTGGTGAAACCTATGTGAAATTGTTCACTACAGATTAGTAAGTAAACACACGTAAACCCACGCTTACCTTGCTTACTGGGTAATCTTTCCCTGTCAGGGACTGTAAATTTGAAAAGAGGCTTTGATTCTGTAGGGCGGTGCTGTGGGGTTGGGAGAGAGACAGATGCCAGCCATACCTAGAAGCAGAATCTTTGACTTGGTGAAAAAAGTGTGAAATTGTTCACTACAGATGATCTGGTAAGTGAGGTAAGCACCGTGCTTACCTTGCCTATTGGATAACCCACCACCTGTTTGGCAGAACCAGCTGCCAGCCCTGCAGTCCAGGTTTTCAAAACTCAGGTGATCCAAAGGGGATGGGAGGCCACTCTCTGAGACTCCTCCTTAAAGACTCTTTAGTTCTGGTCTTGGGGAGACATCCCTTAATATTAGAGCAGTGGAAGAGGCAATGCTAATATATTGTATTTTTACATGCCTTCTACATTTGTTTGCCAACCGTACCCTCATGTGAAAAAAAACGCAACATGTAAAAAAAAAATTGGCATAGTGGCCCTTATGAAAATACCTCGGGTGGGTGGGGAGACACATTTAGCAAACAGACATACAAGGTGCTCATTATTTGCATAAAAGTACAGTATTTTGGGTCTGCTGTCCCCGTTATGGAAACCCTGGTGGCATAGTGGTTAAGGGGCACGGCTGCTAACCAAAAGGCTGGCAGTTTGAATCCACCAGGCGCTCCTTGAAAGCTCTATGGGGCAGTTCTACTCTGTCCTATAAGAGTCACTCTGAGCCAGAATCGACTCAAATGGCAACAGGTTTGGTTTGTTTTTTGCCCCCACTATACAAAAAGGTGGAAAAGGCCCAGAAAGAAGAAAAGGCTGAGTCGAGTTGAGATGAGCTGTGAAGGAGCCAAGATTCCCCGCCTTTCATGCCCTTCCCACATGGGGGGCACTCTGCACACTTTTTTTGCCTCCCTTAGGTGACCACAACATGACCACTACTCATCAGATTTCCTTCCAGAGGCCACCTCTTGGTCAGTCCAGGTTCCCAGGTCACATTCAGGGCAGGTAAGTAGCACCCATAGTGCGTCAGAGCTACAGGGAGTGTATCAGCCAGTATCGGGGTGATTTCCAAGCCCCAGTGTGGAGTCGAATCATCGCACCTGACCCAGACAAGAGCAGCAGAGGGATCCAGTGAGTAACCAGAACTGTCAGCAAACTGCAGTGGTGCAGTGGGGGAAGGGGCCAGAGGAAGGCCCTGTCTCTCAAGACAAAGGTAATTAATTCAGAACTCAGTCTTCTCTCCATTGCAGAGGCACAGCTGTAGAAGGCAACAGAGCAAAGGGCTCTTTTTCTTTAATAGAGTTTTGGATGTCCTTCTAGCTCTGCTTTACTTAGTCCTCTCATATGAGATTCAGGCAAGGACAAACTTCATGCTGTGCATAACTAGGGGCCAGCCCCTTCCCCTATGCATCCATGGGAGACACAAGCCCCAGCTGCAAGGCAAGAAGGAGAATTGCTAGGCTCATCCAGTGCTCATAAAAACTATGAAGAATCAGTCAATCCACTTCCCATCTTTGTCCTGCCTTCTCTCCTATTATACTTCTGTTAGGGCTCAGAATGGCCCTCTATATCCCTTTGACTCATCCCTAAACAGTTAGGAAGTCCAGCTCGAGCCCTAAGTCAGTAATATGCACTTCCCAACTGTTAGAGAAACTGCAGTCCTACTTCAAAGCAACAGATCAAAGGATAATTCCCTCCCTGAAGTGAACAGGCAACAAGAAGAGCCCTTCTCCCCACCACTAAACACACTTCCAAGTTCCTGTTCCCCAGGACCGTCTTCTCTAAGCTGTAGCCTCTACTTGTCTGGCAAGCTGTTTCTGAAATGCTCTCCATTGCCCTATTCCCTGGTTGCAGGTGCTCGGCCTCTCTGCTGAGTCTTAGCACGATAACTGGGGGATGTGAAAAGAAATGGGGATAAATTAAAATTTTATTTTTAGAAAAGCCATAAATTTTAATTTGAAATTACCTGAAAACACACTGTATTTTACGCAGACACACAAATGAAAGGGGGGAAAAAACATGCAGATGGCACTGTGCCCTGCTATTTGGCACACCTGGATTGGTTCACAGGTGTAGATCCCTACTTGTAGGACTGCTTTTACTCTGTGCAGCAAATGTATCCAGACTGTGCAGAAAGAAGCTGCCCCTGGTTGGCAGCCCACTGCTTATCACCATCAGGGGCAGACCCAGCTGAAGCAGGGGACATCCATCTTAGGTGGGGGCAGCAATGCCAAGTTTGATGGAGACACCGTGACCAGGGTAAGTGCTCAAGCTCTCTATCAAGAGGCAATCAGAATGAGGGTCCTAACTGCTTCCACATCCCAAGGTGGTGGGGAGATAGGGAGAGAAGGGAGTTTACCATGCCAAGTGTCCTTAGGAAACCCAGAAAGGTGGCTTTCCCTAACCTGTAGCTGTTCACACAGACTCTGACCTCTCCCTGCTCAGAGGTAATGTTAGAATGTATTTAACTATACGCTTGACACTTAAAATTGCTTAAGTCAGCAATTAAAATTATTATTTCCCCAGACATGAATTCCTCTCTTCCCAGACATCTTATCTACCTCTTCCTAAACCCCTGGTGAAAGCAGTCAAGGCTAAGGGCTCCTCTAGCACACTCAGCGTCTTCAAAGACAAGTTCCGAAATGAAACTACCAGCAAGCGATTCTTCCAGGACTGGGGCACTCAGGCCCGAGGATACTCTGGAGACACTCATTACAGAGGCTACAAGAAGCCCCTGGTAAGAACTCCTGCTGTGGGCAGGACACAGCCCCCAGACTCTCCCCTCCCCTCTCACCTTGCTACCAGGTGAGGATGGGTGGGGAGAACTGCAGGAGGGGAGCCTAATGTTTAAATCCTGGCTTTCTCAACTCAGAACATTTTGAGTAAATGTTTCCTCTCCTGCCAAAAGAAAAGGAAAATAAAGGAAACAGGCCCTGCATAATAAGCACTAGAGATGGCATGTTTACCTGTGTCGGGATGAAGCGTCACTGCTTGTAACCCCTTTGCCAACAGAGGGTGCTAAACATGATATGCCAACAGGAGAAGAGTTCACCTCCTTTTACAGCTGACGACTCTGTCCCCTCCCAATGCCATCTGAGGATCCAACTACCACCAGGACCTCCGACACGCCCTTGTTTTCTGAAAGGGTGAGGCTGTGTAAGGCCAAGGTCAACAGCACTAAGTCTGAACATTATATGCCAACAGGAGAAGAGTTCACTTCCTTTTATAGCTGACAGCTCTGTCCCCTCCCAATGGTGTGACTTCACAGGTGCCATCTGAGGACCCAACTACCACCAGGACCTCCGACACCAGGACCTCCGACACGCCCTTGTTTTCTGAAAGGGTGAGGCTGTGTAAGGCCAAGGTCAACAGCACCAAGTCTGAGGCACGCAGAATTTCTCTGCTGAGCCCAGGAAATCCCTCAGGTACAAAGGAGATACACTGAGTCATTCTGACACAGTAATGTAGTTTGCACATGGCAAAGAAAGCCAGTGCCAGAGGGGGAGGCCTGACTCAACTCCAGCCCTGCCCGATAATCCCTCTGCATATTTTTACAGGCCAGTCCAGCTGCCTAGAAGCCGACTCCAGAAGTATTTGTGCCAAGAAGACTCAAAAGCAGAAAATCAGGAGAAAGACATTGCCCAAATAGCCTATGAGGATATACACAGTTCAAGACACACATCTCTTAGCCAGCTCAAACTTGAAACTGAGGGGTCTCAAGATAGCTACCTAACAATCTAGACTCAGCTTTCTCCCTGGGATTTCCCGGCTACACCCTGCCCTAATGCAGCTCTCTCTGGCACTAACTGAGCAAGGGTAAGTGACGTCTTCAGAGAGGACTGACGCGCTGTATGTCCTAGAAGGTCAGTGTGTTCCAGGAGACCTGCGGGAAAGGAAGTCGGAGCATTTATCCCTACCAATGAAGCAATGGCAAAGCACCCAGGCTTCTGGAGTCAGTACCAGCCATGAATTACATTCTGTTTGAGCCAGAGTGTCTGCTCACTACTTCTTTTTAAAAAAAAAAAAAAATTATTCATATTTATTGAGATATAATTCACCTACCATAAAATTTACACTTTTTTTTCAAGTGTACAATTCAGTGGTTTTAAGGCTTCTTAAGTCTAACCTTGGGAGTGGACAAGAAGACATGGGAGGAGAAGAGCAAATCAACAAAATCAAACCCATTGCCGTGAAGTCGATTCTGACTCATGTCGACTCTACAGGACAGAGTAGAACTGCCCCATAGGGTTTCCAAGGAGCAGCTGGTGGATTCGAACTGCTGACCTTTTGGTTAGCAGCCAAGTTCCTAACCATTAATGCCACCAGGGCTCCCAGAGGGTCAGAATTTGATTTAAAAAAGAAAAAAAAAAGTCCTTGTAGAGAAAGGTTTCCAAACCCAAGGGAGATTCTGATCAAAATCTAAATCTGTCTTGAAAACTTTACCATATCAGAGGTAGGGTTATGCTTCTGGATCTAAGGTGGGATAGGAAGAGGAGGAATGGCACTCTGTCCTGTAGTGTTGCTGTAAGTTGGAATTAACACGAGGGCACAGGACAACAACGTGCCCTTGAGAGATTCTAAGGCCTATTATTTTGAAAAGGGCTCAGCTTTCCCCCGTCCAGAAAAGGCATCTCACACTGCCCTCTAGCAGCCAGCCTAGGAATTCACAGTCAGTCATAGCTGTGCAGGCTTGGGGTCCATGCCCTAAAGGACGTGCTGTGCTCAATATGCTTAAAGTCAGAGAAATTGGAAGTGGGGAGGGCCATAAAAATTGTCACAAATGCCTATTAAATACAGAGTTCACCTAGAATACCATCTTTCTGCTTCTCTCCATATCATTCTCTGCTTGAAGACAGACAATAAATTTTTGTTTGTTAAGAAAAAAAAATATTGTGGTTTAAGATTTCCAAAGCATCTGGGACGCTTAAAGAAAGTTGTTCCTAGATAGAAAACAGGGTGGGACCCCACAAAAATGAAATTAAAGTTGGAATCCATATATAAACAAAAGCCCTGTGTGCTGAAGGGATATGACAGTGAGCTAGCAGTTGAATGTACTCAATGCCACTTCTGGCCCAGGAAAAGGGGAAGACTGCCAAACAGTTTACAAAAATCTAACCTTAGATGTAGTCATCTCGGTAAACGCAGTAGAAGGAGGATCCAATGTCTGTAGCCTGTATTCCTTGTGGCCTTTTTTTTTTTTTTTATACAGGTTTTTTGTTTTAGAATAATGTTATATTTATAAAAAAACTATAAAGACAGTACAGAGTCCTGTATACCGTTCACACATCTATGACCAAACTGATTTTTGGCAAGAATACTAAGTCCATTTGACAGGGAAGGAAGAATCTCTTCAATAAATGCTGTTGGGAAAATTGGATTCCCACATGCAGAAAAGTGAAACAGGATCCATGCCTCACGCCATACACAAAAGCAAGTTCAAAATGGGTTCAGGGCCTAAATATGAAAACTAAAACCATAAAATTGTTAGAAGAAAATGCAGAGGCAATGCTGCTGGGCCTAACTTTTAACAATGGATTACATATCTAATATAGTAACAAAAACACAACCAGCAAAAGACAATAAATAAACGAAACCTCATAAAAATTAAAAACTTCTGTTCATCAGGATTTTACCAAAGAAGTGAAAAGGTAAGCTACTGAATGGGAGAATATCTTTAGAAACTATGTATCAGATAAGAATTTCATAACCTAATTTCGACAATAACAAAAAGACAACCCAATCATAAAATGGGTAAAGGACTTGAACAGACATTTCACCAGAGGAGATTCAAATGGCCACCAAACACATGAAAAGATGCTTAACGTCATTAGCCATCCAAAAGAAAAAACACCCGCTGCCCTCGAGTCAATTACAACTCATAGTGACCCTACAGGACAGGGTAGAACTGCCCCATAGGGTTTTCAAGGACCGTCTGGTGGATTCGAACTGCCAACCTTTTGGTTAGCAACCACCGTACTTAACCACTATGCCACCAGAGTTTCCCCATTAGCCATCAGGGAGATGCAAATTACAACTACAACGAGTTATCATTTCAATCCCACTAGGACCGCTAAGAAAACACTGGTAGCACTCTGGTGGTGCGGTGGTTAAAGTTCGCTGCTAACCAAAATGTCGGCAGTTCAAATCCACCAGGCGCTCCTGGGAAACTCTATGGGCAGTTCTACTGTGTCCTATAGGGTCACTCTGAGTTGGAATAGACTTGACAGCAATGGGCTTGTTTTTATTTTATGACTGCTATTTACTATATAGAGGAAAAAATAAAATAACAATGTTGATGAGGATGTGGGGAGACTGGAACCTTAGCTGTTGCTAGAGGGAATGCAAAATGGCACAGCCATTGTGGAAAACAGTGTGGCAGTTCCTCAAAAAAAAGTAAAAATAGAACTACCACATGACCCAGCAATTCCACTGCCCCGTATATACCCAAAAGACTTGAGAGCAGAGACTCAAACAGATACTTGTACACCAATGTTCATTGCAGCACTACCTGGAAAAAAAAAAACCTGCTGCCATAGAGTCGGTATCAACTCATAGCAACTCTATAGGAGTAGAACTGCCCCATAGGGTTTCCAAGGAGAAGTTGGTGGGTTCACGCTGCTAACCTTTTGGTTAGCAGCCAAGCTGAGAGCCCTGGTGGTGCAATGGTTAAGAGCTACAGCTGCTAACCAAAAAGGTTCGCAGTTTGAATCCACCAGCCACTCCTTGGAAACACTATGGAGCAGTTCTACCCTGCCTACAGTGTCGCTATTAAGTCAGAATCAACTCCACAGTCAATGGGTTTGGGTTTTTTGGTATACCAGTCAGAATCAACTTGATGGCAGTGGGTTTGATTTTGGTTTGGTGGTTATAATCCCATTTGGGAATAGGGTTTTGTTATGTTAATGGAAATATTAGCGTTGGGTGCATTTTAAATCAATCTCTTTAGAGATTTAAAAGAGCAGATTAAGCAAGCAGCAAGCAAGCAGAGATGGAGGAAGATACATGCTACAAATGATGATCACTACCAGGAACCAAGAAACTGAAAAGAAAGACCTTCCTCCAGAGCCCACAGAGTGAGAAAGCCTTCCCCTAGAGCTATCGTCCTGAATTTGGACTTCTAGCCTTCTAAACTGTGAGAAAATAGTTGTTAAAGCCACCCACTTGTGATGTTTCTGTTATACGGCACTAAATAAGACAGAATTCTACTTAGCCAGTAAATGACACATGCTGCAATACGGACGGAGCTTGAAGACATTATACCAAGTGAAATAAATCAATCACAATAGGACAAATATTGTACAACCTCCCTTATATGAAAAGACAAGAACAGGCAAATGTATAGAGACCAAAGTTTATTAGCGGTTACCAGCGGGAGGAGGGAGGGAGAAAGGGAGAATTATTGCTTATGGAGTACTGAGGTTCAGGTTACGGTGATGGAAAAATAGCATTAAGGGTAGGGTTACACAGCCAATTGATGTAAATGCTGTCAATAAATAAGTTGTATACCTACAAAAAGTTGAACTGGCAAAAGTTGTGATAGATACATTGAGGACAACAACAACAACAAAAAGAGTAGCTGCCGAGGCTGCTTATGTACAACCAAACACCTCATGGGATTTGGTCCTTGGTTTGGAGGTTTAGGGTCATGGTTTCATGGGACATTTCGGTTAATTGGCCTAATAATGTGTTCAGTGCTTCTGTTCCACCTCCTAGTTTGTCGCATAGTGCCTGATGTCTTAAAAACTTGCAAGCAGCCATTCAAGGTACAATAATTAGTCTCTATTTGCCTGCAGCAACAGAGGAAAAGCAGAGTCAGGAAAAGGAGGAGGAAACGAATGTGCGGCTAATTGCCTCCATAAACAACTACTTCCTCTACCATGAGACCAGAAGAATTGGATGGTGCCCAGCTACTATTACTGAACATTTTGATTAAAGATCCCATAGAAGAATACTGATCAAAAGGGGAAAAATATAGAATAAAATTTCAAATTCTCATGGAATCCAAACTTTTAGGAGTTATAAAAAAAAAAAAAAAATAGAGGCTGGATAAACCCTTGAAACCAATATCCTGAGATAAGCTTTAAGCCTTAAGCCAAAAACATTCCCTGAAGTCTTCTTAAAACAAACAACAGTTTGGCTAAACTAGTAAAGAATGTCTACCTTGAGCATTGTGCTCTTTCAAGGTCTATCTATCTAGGATCAAACTAATAACAGTAACTTGAAAGATAGGAAACAGGGCAGTGAGTTTGTTAATGGAGAAGGAACAACTTAGAAAAGAAAGGTTAGAACAGCTGCACAACGTGAAGAATGTAATCAGTATCACTGAATTGCACATGTAGAAACTGTTGTATGTCCTGCTGTGGATACTCTCAACAAAAATAAATTATTTTTAAAAATCCATTTATGTGTTTAAAAGCTGGCGAATGGACAGCCTTTCTTCAAGAGTGTGAGAAGTGCACACTGCGGCAGAGACGACAGCTGCCCAACAAAGTCCCCTTTTCCCTTCTTCTTGGGCACAGAGTACATTCCTCAGGCTCCTTGCATTAAGAAGCAGTTAAACAACTAAGTTCTAGCTAACAGAATGTGAGCAAAAGTGTGTGCCACTTGTAGAGCTGGCCCGTAACAGCTGCCAAGCAATCCTCCAAGCTCTGTCTCAAACTCACTGGAATGGCAATGCCCAAAGCTGCCTTGGAAGCCATGCTGAAGTTGGCAGAAGTGCCACACGCCTCGTCCCTAGATGACTGCATGAAGTAGAGCATCCCCCTCACATTTTCCCAACCTGAAACTACCCTGGATGTCACGTGACCGTGGGGAAAAAAAAAACAAACGTCTATTGCAGTAAGCCAGTGTATCTGGAGGTATAGCAGTTTAGCTTATCCTGACTAATACAGGTACTAAATGACAATTCCACTAGAGCAGGACCTTGCTTCTGGATCTGCATGTGTATATTCGCGCACACACACACACACACACACTCACCTGCCTTACGGCCTCAGTTACACAAAACTGAGTTGGTCACACACCTCAGTTCATGGGAGACCATCGCTTTCATCCACGTTTCCCTTCTCCCATTTCATGCCCCATTTTATTCCTCCCACAGACCCCATCCTAGTAAGTTAAAACATAATCCTCCTTAAACACTAATGTGGCTTCGTGTGTTTAATTTACTTACCTAGCTTGCTATAAATCTCACTGTCATTTATTTTCCTCATCTGAGGTCTATCATGTTGTTAAATTCTTAACAGCTATTTTCTGACTGCTTTTTATAATATCCCATCATATGCATATAGCACATTTTACTTATCCATTCCCTTAGTGGTGGACATAAAAATTGCTTCCAGCTTTTTGCTACCCAAGCTATGCATAGATAAACATCCTTACATACAACTCCTTGTGGGTTTGTGCAAGTTTCTCTAAAGGTTGTAGCCAGGAGTGGAACTGCTTTCATGTAGGGTATGCACATACCTAATGTATTATCTGCTGCTGCGTAACAACTTACCCCAAAACTTAGTGCCCTAAGAAAAACAATAGCCCAAAAAATGAGAGCAAATATTTGCAAATCATGTCTCTGATAAGGAACTTGTATCCAGGGTATATAAGGAATTCTTACAACTCAACAAGAAAAAGACAATCCAAAGGATTTGAATAAACCTTTCTCCAAAGCAGATACACATCATTATCCATTAAAAAAACAAAAACCAAACCTGCTGCTGTAAGTTGATTCTGACTCATAGCGATCCTATGCAAATCAAAACCACACTTGACATCCACTAGGATGACTATAGTCAAAGACTGATAATAACAAGTGTTAGCAAGAACGTGAAGCAACTGCAACTCATATGCTGCTTTGGAAAGAGTTTGGCAGTTCATCAAAAAGTTAAACATGGAGTTACCACACAACCGAGTAATTCCACTCCCAGGTGTATACCCAAGAGAAATGAAAACACACATCCACACCAAAATTTGTGCATGAATGCACACTGCAACATTATTCATAATAGCCAAAAAATGGAAACAACTCAAATAGCCATCAACTGTTGTATGGATAAATAAAATATGGTATATCCACACAAGGGATGTACCATAAAAAGGAATGAAGTACCGACATATGAAGAGCCTGTAAACATCATAAGTGAAAGCAGCCAGACATGAAAGGTCACATATCGTATGATTCCACATGTATGAAATGTCCAGAAGATGCAAATCCAGAGACAGAAAATAGACTAGTGGTTACCTAGGGCTGAGGATACTGGGGGGAAGAGGGGAGTAACTGCTAATGTACCCACGGGGTGATGAAAAGTTCTAAAATTGATTGTGGTGATGGCTGTACAACTCTCTGAATATACTAAAAACCACTGGACTGTGCATTTAAAATGGGTGAATTGTACAGTATGTTAATTATATCTCCATAAAGCTGCTTTATTTATTTATTTTTAAAAACATCTATTAAATCACAGTTTCTGTGGGTCAAAAATTTGGATGCAGTTCTGCTGGGTGATTCTGGTCACGATCTCTCATGAGGTTGTGGTCAAGCTGTCACCCAGGGGCGTGGCCGTCTGAGGGCTTGAATGGAGCTGGAAGGTTCACTCCCAAGATGGCTCACTCACATGGCTGGCTGTTGGTGAGAGGCCTCAGTACTTCTCCACATGGGCCTCTCCAGAGGGCTGCTTGAGTGTCCTCACAACACAGCAGCTGGCTTCCCCCAAGGCAAGTGATCCAAGGTCTCAGAAGTCACACACCATCATTTCTAGTACATCCTATTGGTTACATAGGTCAGTCCTATTCATTGTGGGAAGAGACTATACAGGGGCTTGAGTATGAGGACACAGGGACCACTGGGGACCATTTGCAAAGCTAGCTACCGCACTTGATGATGAAAAGATGACGATAATGATAAGAGCTAAAAATTTTGTGATACTTATTATATATCAGGCACTGTTCTAAGTTCACAATAAACTTACTAGTTGGTACTATTACCTCTATTATATAAATGAAGAAACTAAGGTATAGAGAAGTTAAATGACTTACTAAAGGTCACACAGCTAGCAAATGACAAGCTGGGATTCAAACTTAGGCAGTACAGCTCCTGAGCCATACTCTTAAAAGGCATGACATATCGCATCCCAGATATTAATTTCAGTAAGTGTTGCCCATTGTTCTCCAGAATGGAGGCATCAACTGAAACTCCCCATGAGTTTTCATTCCCCATGAGAGTTCCAGTTTTTTTTTTTTTTGGCCTAACTAACAAAGTAGAAACTCATTAATGTTTTAATTTGCTTCTCTAATTGCTAATAAGGTTGAGAATTTCTTCATACACGAATGAGCTATTCTGATTTTCCATTTTGATTTTACCTATTCATATTCTTTGCCCATTTTTATTTTGTGTTTTCTTTTTCTTCCTGATTTGCAATTTTTTAAATAGTCAATCCCTTGTCAGTTTTGGAACCCTGGTGGCGTCACAGTTAAGAGCTCGGCTGCTAACCAAGAGGTTGGCAGTTCAAATCCACCAGTTGTGTTCCTTGGAAACCCTATGGGGCAGTATTACTCTGTCCTATAGGGTCACTATGAATCAGAATCTACTCAATGACAAGGTTTTGGTTTGTCAGTTTTAGACAGTGCAAATGTTTTCTCCTAATATGTACCATTAACTTCATCTATGGGATGCTTTCTCGAAGAGAAACATTTCATTTTAAAGCAGTCAAATCTATCCAATCTTACGGGTTGTGCACTGGGAATCTTAAAGGTCGGCAGTTCCAGTCCACTGGCTGCTCCTTGGAAACCCTATGAGGCAGTTTTTCTCTGTCCTATAGGGTCACCAACAGTCAGAATTGACTCCATGGCAAAGGGTTTTTTTTTGTTTGTTTGTTTCATCCTCACTCCAAGGTCAAAAGGACATTCTCCATTTTTCCCTATTACTGTTATTTTACCTTTCATTTAGGTCTTTAACTCCTCTGGAATTTATTTTGTTTTATATGGTATAAGGTATGGAGCCAACATTACTTTTGTTCATATAATAAGTCAATTTTCTGAGTACCACTAGCCATCTATTCCCCCACTAAATTGTGACACCACCTTTATCATACACCAAGTCTCCAAATATCCATGAGTCTATGCCTATGTCTAGCTTAGTATTAATTCTTGCCTTCTCAGAAAAGGCTCTATCACTGTGAAAGTTTTTATTTACAGTGCTTTCAAGATTAATGGACAGACAATCCAACCATCACCCCCAGGATCCTCAGGGGGTTCAATATAACTTGGGTCTTCCCAGAAACAAAATACCCAGTTAAGAGAATGACTTTAAAAAAATAAATGTATATGTTTATTAATTAAAAAAAGAAAAAAAAAACCTTACCAAGAACAAACCCTGGAGCACTGAGAATCAATACTTCCTCTGAAAGCAAGCAACAGCCAGTGTGGGCACACCTGAGAAATACAGGTGCCTCAGTCCAAACAGCAGACCCCAAATATTCTTCTGGGGTCAAAACTGGCACTCAACAAGTTGCTGGTTTACATGGGCCCCGATTATTAGCGCAGACAACTGTAACAGATGGATGTCTGGCTGCCCTATGCCCATTACTGCAACCCAGAGTTACCCCCACAGCCTCAGAAAAGTTACATATCCTCAACACTCCACTTGTAGGCAAGTTCCTCCACTGCCTTTTTGCTGGCAAGTCTGGCAAAGCGCTTCTGCTCAAATCCATTAGATCTGCAATCGAAAGAGATAAACTAATCAACCAAAACACTGAACTGAGCATTTATTAAAAAAGAAGGGTTTACAAGATAATGAATAGGGAGGAAAGTAAGGCAGTCTTGTGAAAATATTTAATACACGTGCAATACAAGCAAAAAGACAAAACTCATCCACTTATTAGTCCTTGTCCAGACCCTTCTCCCACTCTTTGACAACTAACTTTACCACTCTCTAAAGGTCCAGCTCATTCTCAGCTGCTGGGAACATTTCATAATTTATCCATTCATTAGACACATTTACTGAGTTCTTATTATGTACCAGGCACTGTGGCAGGCACTTATGAAAATGAGTATGACACAGCACCTGTCCAGGTATACTCGCAGACCAGCAGAGGAGAGACATTTAAACAAATAATTACAACAAAAAACACAAACTATGCTAGAAATATGTGTAGGGTACAGTCGGCACAGAGTGGGGATCTTACTCAGATTGGAGGGACAGCAAAAAGGTGACGTGAGGGATGGGCAAGAATAGTCAGAAACAGCTTCTTAGAGGTGGCCCCTAAGCTCTGTCTGAAGAGACTAACAGTTAACTAGAGGGCTGGAGATGGGGAGGGCCAAGGTTTGGGGGCATTTCAGGGGAGCCCAGCATGAGCAACAAGAGCAAAGGCACAAAAGTAAATAGTCTGGTATGTTCAGGGGACCAAAGGCAAACTGGTACGACTGGAGCCTGAAGTACGACAAAGCAAGCAGCATGAGACAAGCTGGAAAGGCAGGCGAAGGCCAAGTTATAATGAGCTTTGTAAATCATGGTAAAAAGCTTAGATTTCACCCTGTAGGGATGGGTTAAAGCAAGAGCATGAACTGCATCTCAAACAGATCACTCTGGGGGAGATCTGAGGCCAGTAAGTTACTGCAATGGTCCAGGCAACAGCTAATGAAGGCAATGATAAAGAAGAAGGAAAAAGGAAAGAGAGAAGACATAGGAGGCAAAATTAGGACTTAGTGATTGATCGGAAACCCTGGTGGCGTGGTGGTTAAGTGCTATGGCTTCTAACCAAAAGGTCTACAGTTTAAATCTACCAAGCTCTCCTTGGAAACTCTATGGGGCAGTTCTACTCTGTCCTATAGGGTCGCTATGAGTTGGAATCGACTCAATGGCAATGGGTTTAGTGATTGATCAGCTATAGAAGAGCAAAGGAGGAGGAGCTAAGTTTGACCCTCAGGTTAACAACCTGAGTGACTAGACGAATGAGGCTGCTTCCAACAGGACAGAGTACACAAGAATAGGAGCAGGTTAGAGCAGGGGAACATGACAAGTTCAGTTGTGAACATGCTGCATTTGAGGTGTCTCAAGTACACATCAGTAAAGAAATCCAACATGTAGCTAGATACACCAGACTGAGCTGGGAATACAGATTTGGGAATCATGTACATACAGGTATTGAAGGTATTACTAGGTAAGATTCAGCCAGACAGGGCACGTGGTGTGACAACAGCTAAGGGTTAAGGATGGAGTCCTGAGAAACACCAGTATTAAGAGGTGCTCGGAGGATGAGGAGCTCACAAAGGTGGCTGAGAAGTAATGATAAAACACCAGGAGAGTACAGTGTCATGGAAGTCAATAAAGGAGTGAGCTTTAAGGAGGTACTGAGTGGACTTCAAATTTCCTTCTAATTACTATGCATTCTCTTGTCCTATACTAAACTTCTTGAAAGAGCCTATATTCACTGTCTCTATTTCCTCACTTCCTACCTCATTACAACCTTGCTTTTGTATCCCTGTGCCATACAGTTAGCTCTCTTTCCGGTCATCAACAACCTTCCTTGTTGCCAAATGCCGCGAACTCCTTCCTCCTCGCAAATCAGCTACCGGATTTTGCCACCTCATTCCGTAACACTTCTCTGCTTCCTCTTCAACTCTTACTACATGTCACAGTTCAGACTTTCATTACCCCTAGCTTGACCTATTACGACAGCCTCATATCTGGTCTCCCTCCTTCCAAACTTCTGCTTTTCAAATCATCCACATTATTGTCACAATGATTCATCTACCGAAAATGCAGAGCTGGTTTTTAATCCTTCAGTGACGCCCCTTTACCTCTTCAATAAAGCCCAAATTCCTCACAAAGGCTTCCAAGGCCTTCCTTGAATGGGCCCCTGCCTACCTCTCCAGTCTATCTCATACAACTCCATTTCACACTTGATGCTAGCGAACACCAGCAAACTGCTTATGATTCCCCATAACACTAAGTTGTTCCATATCTTTACGACTTTGTACAAATAAGACTCTCTTCCTTAAGCATCCTTCTTATCAGGCCTTAGGACTCAGCTCATTCATCACCTCCTCTAAAAAGGGGCCCCTGACTATACCCTCCTAAGGCTGAATTTACTCTTCCTTCATGCTCCCAGATGGAGCTCTGATGGCACAGCGGTTAAGAGCTCTGTTGCTAACCAAAATGTTGGCAGTTCAAATTCACCAGCTTTGGAAACCCTATGGGGCAGTTCTACTTTGTCCTAAAATGCTATGAGTCAGAATTGACTCAACAGCGATGGGTTTGGTTTTTTTGTTTTGTGCTCCCAAAGCATCTTGAAAAGCCTCTAGAGTAACAGTCACCAAGTATCACTGAAATTTCTATTTGTTTTCTCCTCTAGATAGAAAGTGAGTTCCTGGGCTCAGGGACTGTCTCTCATTAATGGTTGAATCCCTGGAACCTAGTATATAGCTGCTTAAAGCTGCAATATTTATGCTAAGTGTTACTGAACTGATTGAGGTAACAGGCTTCCCTCTTTCCTAAGTCCTTCCCTAAGTGGGGAGTGGGGTAAGCAATGGAAGGCTTTAGGAGGAAGGGAAGCTTATTATGGATGGCACCATCTTCAACCTTGGAAGCACGCCTGGTATTCTAGAGCAGAGAGGAAGCCACTGTTTGTTGCCTTCTGAGAAATAAGTACTTGACAGAATCAACATTAACATGGCAAGACAAAGGACATACGACTAACAAATCAAAACTCAAACTGCAAGAGAATCGCGGCGGACTGAGCTTCGGGCTAGGGGATCAGGGGCCCAGGATTCTAATACCAGCTTTAGGTAGACTGCTTAATGTATTTGGCCTTAGTTTCCCTATTATAAATAATAGGGATTAGATTAATTGATCTTATGGGTTTTTCTGACTGTAACATATTATAGATGTGTCCTAGAAATGTTTGCTTATAGCTGGTTAAAGATTAGCAAAACTAGAAAACGTGATAAAGAATGAATAATCAAAGAAAGAGAATGAAAGAAAAAGTCTAGGAGAAAACAAGAATGAGTAGTGTAGGAGAGCAACTGGGAGAGATGAAAACAAATCAGACATGGGGGGTGGGGCGAACCTAGGTCAGACAGAGTTCTAAGTTTTGAGTCCAGGAATTAAAAAAAAAAAAGAATGAATTCAATGTAGTAGGGAACATCTTTAGAGTTGTCGCTATAAAAAGATCTGCTTTGAGCTACATAGCAAATCAGTGCTCTGAAAAAGCCTCCTGCTACCAAAGAGCTTATATACAGAGAGATGCAAACCAAACTGGTGAGCTGGCCTGTAACTAAAAAAAAAAGCACCCCAAAAATATCTGCCATCAAGAACCTTGGATGTTGATTGCTCTGGGAAGACAAAAGACAACGCCTTTATATCAGAAAAATACAGTAATTCTAAACTTGACACTACCTAATAATATATATGGATCAAAATATGTAATCCAAAACTGATATAATTACAAAGAGAAATTTATAAATCCAGAGTCGGGAGATCTCAGTAAACAGGTTAAAAAAAAAAAAAAAAAGGTGTTGGTGGGGAACATGTAGAAAATTTGTGCAATACAATTAACTAGCTTCAACTAATGAACATACACAGTACCTGTTACGGATTGAATTGTGTCCCCCAAAAATGTCTGTCAACTTGGCTAGGCCATGATTCCCAGTATTGTGTGGTTGTCCATCATTTTGTAATCTGATGTGATTATCCTATGTGTTGCAAATCCTCACCTCCATAATGCTAATGATGGAAACCCTGGTGGCGTAGTGGTTAAGTGCTATGGCTGCTAACCAAGAAGTCGGCAGTTCAAATCTGCCAGGTGCTCCTTGGAAACTCTATGGAGCAGTTCTACTCTGTCCTATAGGGTCGCTATGAGTCGGAATCAGCTCTACAGCAGTGGGATTTTTTTTGGTTATCATGTTAATGAGGCAGGATTAGAGTCAGTTATGTTAACGAAGCAGGGCTCAATCTACAGGATTAGGTTGTTATTTTGAGTCAATCTCTTTTGAGATATAAAAGAGAGAATCGAACAGAGAGGAAGGGGACCTCACGCCACCAAGAAAGCAGTGCTAGGAGTGGAGTGTGTCCTTTGGACCTGGGGTCCCTGTGCTGAGCAGCTTCTAGACCCGGGGAAGACTGATGACAAGGACCTTCTTCCAGAGCTGAAAGAGAGAGCTGATGCCCTGAATTTGGACTTCTAGCCTACTAGACTGTGAGAGAATAAACTTCTGTTTGTCGAAGCTATCCACTTGTGGTATGTCTGTTACGGCAGCACTAGATACCCAAGACACTTCCCAAATGTGAAAAACATGAACTGAACGATCAAGGAAGCTCAACATACCCAAAGCAGGATAAATACAAAGAAAACCACACCTCGTCACATCATAGTCAAACTGCTAAAAATTAAAGACAAAAAGAAAATCTTGAATGCAGCCAAAGAAAAACACATTACAATTAGGGAACAATGAAACAAATAAAGGCTGAAGGCTGACTTCTAATAAGAAATAATGGAAGCCAGAATACAAGGGAACATCTTTAAAGTGCTTAAAAAAGAAAATTGTCAAACCAAAGTTCTATATCCAGTGAACCAGCCTCCAAAAGAGGAGCCCTGGTGGTGCAGTGGTTACATGCTCAGCTGCTAACCAAAAGGTCAGTGGTTCAAACCCACCAGCTGCTCTCCCGAGAAAGATGTGGCAGTCTGCTCCCATAAAGCTATGGGGCAGTTCTACTCTGTCCTATATGGCTGAGTCGGAATCAACTCGATGGCAGTGCATTTGTTTTTGTTTTTTTTAATCCTTCAAAAATGAAGATAAGACTAAAGTCTCTACTCAGCAGAACTGTACCAATATCGATATGCTGGTTTTGATAATGTACTATGTTTATGTTATATACAGTAAAACCTGCAAGAGCCAGAACCTGTGTAAGGTGAAAACTTGTCAGAGAAGGAAAACTCAAGTATTTCCCACTAAAATGAGCAATAGAAAAGTGGTAAGACTGCCCCCTGTCAAAGGTGGAAAACTTGCAAGACCTAGAAAAATAAAGTAGTCCTGTAAGGTTCTGGCTCTCACAGGTTTTGCTGTATTATCATTGGGAGGATGTTGGGTGAAGGGTACACAGTTACACACGTACTATTTTTGCTACTTCTTGTGAGTCTAAACTTATTATTTCAAAATAAAAAGTTAAAAAAGGTGAAACAGACATTTTCAAATCAACAAAAACTGAGAGTTGGTCACCTGCAGATGTCCAAAGTAAGAAACGTTAAAAGAAATTCTTCAACAAAGAAGGAAGAGTACCAGAAATGGCAACTCTATAAGTATTAACAACTATATGTATTTTTTTCTTTTGTTCTCTTAGCTTCTTCAAAAGAAATCTAAGTGCAAAGTAAAAATATAACACCGTATTGTAGGATTCGTAATATTAAATGTAACATACATGACAACAATAGCCAAAAAACAGAGAGTAAATGGAACTATACTGTTTGAATATAACTATAAAGCTAAGTAGGCTGTGATGAAGTTACAGATATATACTGTTATACTCAGAGCGAACACTAAAACAAAACAAAAAGTGCAAAGACGTTTAGCGAAAAAGATCACAGAGCAATTACAACTGAATACAAAACTATATACCTAAAATCCAAAACACTAACGATGCCAAACGCTGGCAAGAATACGGAACAACAGGAACCCTCATTCATTGTTGGTGGGAATGTAAAATGGTACAGCCACTTTGAAAAACAGTTGGTAGTTTCTTATAAAGTTACATACAACCAAGCAATCGCGCACCCAGGTATTTAGTGAATTGAAAACTTATGTTCACTTAAATATCTACACACAAATGTTTACAGCAGCTTTATTCACAATCACTAAAACCTGGAAGCAACCAAGATGCCCTTCAACAGGTGAACAGATAAGCAAAATGTGGTACATCCACACAATGGAATACTGTTAAGTGATTAAAAAAAAAAAAAGAACAGAGAGACGGAGCCAAGATGGCAGAATAGACAGACGCTTCTGGCGAGCCCTCTTTACAACAAAGACCTGAAAAAAACAAGTGAAACGAGTATATTTATGACAAGCTAGGAGCCCTGAGCATCAAAGGCAAGCTTAGAAAACGAACTGAGAGGCCGGGGGAGGAAGAGACTGTTCAGAAGCAGAGAGGAGATACCAGACCTGACTCGCAGGGAGCCCTCAGGCACCATTCCCGGGGTGGTGGCGGTGGGCTGGTGCTAGTGTTTGGCTGCAGTTTCCTCAGGGAGAAGCAGACAGCCACACAGCCTACTCTCACCTCCAGAACCTGAGAAGATCAGTGTTCTCGGCAAAAGCTAAGTACTTGCGTATATTTTACCGCGCCCCTTCACCCTCAATCCTGCTTCAGCAGCTGAATTCCCGGGGCCTGAGACAGGTGCTGTCGAGCACCTAGAGCCATACTCCTGGCCTTGGGGAAGGAAAAAATTTGCATTTGGGGGAAAAGATAATTTGTCAGCTCCACTAACCGAGGGAGCTCAGGACAGAAGCGGCTCCTGTCCAGGCATAAACAGTCCATGGACTTTGAGCTCCTTTCCCCTCTGCATGGACCTGTGTGGGCCTATTTCAGGAGAATAGGACCTTGTTGGCAAACTTCAACTGTTTCAGTTGCGTGGTGGAGAGGTGGGTATTTAATGTTTGACATTGCTTTGCCTATTAAACAGGGTCCTCGGCTAGCCACATCAGAGGCCTAAGGACTGGTAGCTCCACTCAGGTCACCTAGCCACCCATGACAGGGGTCCAAGAATAACTGGTACCTCCCAGTCCTTACAACTAAAACACTGGGTGCCCATGGTCCTTCTGCAGAACCCACCCACCTGCAAGCTCTAGGGAACAGAGACACGCTTTCCTCAGAGACACTCAGGGGTCGGTTCTCAGCCCCCTGCCTTGTTCGGAGCGTGACCCCCTGCTGCAGATACCAGTATATACGCCAATCACCCCTGCCCCTCTAAGACTGTAGGACAGAGCCTGTAAAACACACTTGATGACCAGCTACCTGGAAACCTGAGCTGAATTCATACAAGAAAAGTGAATGGACTCCTAGACTGATATACCTGATAACAGCTCTAGCCATCTGGGGACAGGACATCAGAGCTCCAAAGGTGAAAATAATCAAGCTAGCTCACTAAAGCAACCCACTTGAGCATATCAAAACAAAAACAAAGCAAGAAGCTATGCCACAGTAAGCAATCATAAACTAATACAATAACTTATAGATGGCTCGGAGACAACAGTCAATATCAAGTCACATAAAGAAACAAACCATGATCACCTCCACAAACTCTCAAAACAAAGAATCCAGGGATCTTCTAGATGGAAGTGCATTCCTGGAATTACCAGAGGCAGACCATAAAAGATTAATATACAGAACCCTTCAAGACATCAGGAAGGAAATGAGGCAATACGCAGAACAAGCCAAGGAACACACACATAAAGCAATTGAAGAAATCAGAAAAAAAAAAAGAACAAGGTGTTGCTCTATGCAAGAACACGGATGAATCTTAAATGCGTTTTCCTAAGTGCAAGAAGTCAGACCCAAAAGGCTACATATGGTATGATTCCATTCACATGACATTCTGGAAAAGGCAAAACTACAGGTACAGAAAACAGATCAGTGGTTACGAGGGGTTGATGGAGGTGTGTGACTGACTAAAAGTGAGTTCATGGGGGAACTTTTAAGGTGATCGGTGGATGCATGATTCTGCATTTGTCAAATCTCATAAAACTGCATAGCATAAAGAGTGAATTTTAGTGTGTATGTAAACTATTAAAAAAAAAAAAAAATCAGCCAGGATGTCAGGGGATCCCAGGATAGAGAATGCAGACTGAGACAAATTAATCTAACTGTATTACAAACCTAAGAAATAACTGCACTGAACGGGGTGGAAGGATGAGAGGAAAAGAACTGACCTAAGTGACATTGGTAAATGGTGTTCTGACTGGAAACTAAAGACAGAGACACATGGAGCTGCACTTAAATGCTCTACTTTAGTTGGTAAATTTGTTTCTCTTTCTGAATTTCTCAATTCTGCAACTGTTTTACACGTATACCTGAGGTGAACAAAATGGATGGTAGACGGTGGACGCAAGGTTTCACAATGTTGGAAAGGGAAGTTATAGATAACCAAGAACAGAAGGTGGGACCAGATTAGTGTCAGAGATATCAATATGAACTCATGTTTAATACATACGTACATACATATGGATAGACACATAAACAACTATAGATATACATGTATACATGGGTTACTATGCATACATTACCTACCTCTGTCTGCTGAGAGGACCTAGAAGCAATGACACCCCAATAACAACAAGTACTTCTAGCAGCCATATCCTGATTTATAAATACCAATCTCCAATAAAAAGAACCAGGCTCCTTGGAGAAATGGCTGATACTAAGTCTGGGACAAGGAAAACAGAAAATGAGCCGGGAGAACCCTGTGGTACCAGAAAGTAAGGAAGTGCGCAAGAAAATAACTAAATAAAAGGTAGGAGCATGTCAAAGGAACACCTAAAAGAACTCTCAATTTCCAAAGCTGGAACAATCCAAGCAAAAAAAAAAATATGTGTATATATATATATATATATACATATATATATACATATATATATAGTGTATATATATATATATACACTACTGGATTGTAACCCAAAGTTTAAAATAAATATATATGAGTCCATACTGATATAAATGACTGAGTAAAAAAAATAAATAGGGAGGCGAAACAAATATTCCTTAGAGAAGAATTCCAAATAATATATGTAGATTCCCCCCGTAGGTCCCCTTTGGACTCAGTGGCTCGCTTCCACAGAATACAATATGAAAAGGGAAAAATAGTAACTTTACAATGAGAAACCTGTCAAATACTACCTTAATCAAGTGATCAAAGTTAATATCATATGGATATCACGTACCCTCTATGATAATATGATGAGCAGGGCATGTCACCACTGTGGTATTGTTTCCAAAAACCATAACCTCGGTCTAATCACAAGAAAAACATTAGACAAACTCAAATTTGAGGGACATTCTACAAAAAAATCTGATCATACTCCTCAAAACTGTCAAGGTCATGAAAAACAAAGAAAAAGATTGAGAAATTGTCATAGATCAGAAGAAACTAAGAAGACATGATAACTAAATGCAATGTGGTATCCTAGATTTGATCATGAAATAGAAAATGGACATTACAGGCAGTGCCCAGGTTACGGATGAGTTTAGTTCCTAATTCTGTCTTTAAGTCAAATTTGTATGTAAATTAGAACAGTTAGGCATCGTTCATATCTAATGTCAGTCAGTCAGATGTTTTGGTATACAGTAGATAGTGCACATTTCTACGCATAAAAAAATATTAAACATTTCCAGATACACTAAAACATCTTGAACGTAATACAGTAATAATAATAATGTTTTGATGTGCATCACAAAGTAATGCCCGCTTGTTATTACGAACCACTGTATATACCTCGAATTTTAATATAATAGACTTTAAAGGGGTTGGTTCATAATTACGGGTTGTACCTACGGCAGACGTTCATAACCCAGGGACTGACTGTAATGGAAAAACGAGTGAAATCCAAATAAAGTTTGAAACATTAATAAGGTACCAATGTTGGTGTCTTAATTTTGACCAAGGTACCATGGTGACAACATTAGGGGGAACTGCAACTGGGTGAGGAGTGTACGAAAACTCTTTGCATTATTTTTGCAATTCTGTGTAAATCTAAAATTATTCCAAAACAAAAGTTTATTAAAAAAAAAAGTTTTCAATTAACCCAAGAAGACAGGCTAGGAGGAACGGAAGAAACAAAAAACAGACAAGACAAATAGAAAAGAGCCAAATGGTAGACTTAAATTCAACCATATCACTAATCATATTAAACATAAATAAAGTAAAAGGCAGGGACTGTTAAATTGGATTGTAAAAAAAGCAACATACAAGCATATGCCATCTACAGTGATGCATTTTAAATCAGTCTACAAGAAAAATACGTTATATGAAAGATACAAACCGGATGAAAGTAAAAGCATAGAGAACTATGTTTCAGTCAAAGAATAAGCATAAGAAAGACGCAGTGGCTACATGATGTCAGATAAAATAGACTGGAACGTAAGGACCTTCCTAGAGGAAAAGTTGTTCATTTCATAATGATAAAATAGTTGATACAATAGGGAGACATGATAACTTAAATGGTAGGAACCTAATAACAGTTTCAAAGAATATGAAGCAAAACTAACAGAAGTAAAAGGAAAAACAACAAACCCTCAGTCATAGTTACAGATTTTAACACCCCTTCCTCAGTAACTGACAGAAGCAGGCCAAGGGGGGAAAATCGCCATATAGGGGATCTGAATGGAACTGTTAACCCAACTTGACCTAACTGACATTCATAAAACACTATACCCAACACGTGCAGAAAACACATTCTTGTCAAGTGCAAATGGAATATTCACTAAGGTAAACCACATACTGGGCCATAAAACCTGTCATAATAAATTTCAAAAGACACAAATATTACGGAGTATATTCTCTGAACACAATAGAATTAAATTAGAAATCAATAGCAGTGGGATACCTAGAAAAGCCCAAATATTTGAAGCTAAACAATGCACTCATAAATAACCCATGGATGAAAGAATAAAACCAAATGAGAAATTAGAAAATATTTTGAACAAAATCCAACATCCATTCCTGAAAAGGCTCTTAGCAAACTAGGAAAAAAAGGGTACTTCTCACTTGATAAAGAGTATCTACAAAAAGTTATAGCTTACAACATATTTAATGGTAAAAGACTGTTCTCCTCCTGAGATTAGGAACAAGGCAAGGATGTCTGCTCTACTTCTATTCAACATATACAATGGAAGTTCCAACTAGAACAAAAGACAAGAAAAAGAAACACAAGGCATCCGATTGGAAAGGAAGAAGTCAAACTGTCTTTGTTCACAGATGACATGATCACTAGGTAGAAAATCTGACGGAACCTAGAAAAAAGCTATTGTACAAAGTGAGCTTCACTTCAAGGAAAACAATTAACAGTATTTGTTACCAATGGGGAGAATTAAAGCTATAAAATAAATAAGAATTTTGGAAAACTTGTATCTGCCACCAAGAACTCTTCAGCTCCCCAGTACTTAAAGGCTTTTGGGATGAGATCAGAGGTGAGATCAACAAAGATGACTTTTTGATATTGTATTTGATATTGTACTGACTATGCCGTCAACTGTGTGGGTCGTAATAAATTATGGATCACATTTCGAAGAATGGGAATTCCAGAACACTTAATTGTGCTCATGTAGAACCTGTACATAGACTAAGAGGCTGTTGTTTGAACAGAACAAGAAGATGTTGCATGGCTTAAAATGAGCAAAGGTGTGCATCGGAGTTGTATCCTTTCACCGTATTTATTCATCTGTACGCTGAGCAAATAACCAGAGAAGCTCAGCTATATGAAAAAGAACACAACATCAGGACTAGAGGAAAACTCATTAAAAACCTGCAATATGCAGAGGACACAACCTTGCTGGCTGAAAGCATAGAGGACTGGAAGCAACTTACTGATGAAGATCAAAGACCACAGCCTCCAATATGGATTATACCTCAATATAAAGAAAACAAAGTATCACAACTGAACCAATAAGCAACTTCATGATAAACAGCGAAAATATTGAAGTTGTCAAGAATTTCATTTCACTTGGATCCACAATGAATGCCTATGGAAGGAAGCAGCAGTCAAGAAATCAAACAACATACTGCATTGGGCAAATCTGCTACAAAAGACCTCTTTGAAGTGCTTAAAAAGCAAAGATGTCACTCTGTGGACTAAGATGCGTCTGACCCAAGCCATGGTATTTTAAATTACCTCATGTGTATGTGACAGCTGAACAATGAATAAGGAAGACCGAAGAATTGATGCCTTTGAACTACGGTGTTGGTAAAGAATGCTGAATATACGACCAACTGCCAGAAAAACGAACAAATCTGTTTTGGAAGAAGTACACACAGAAAGCTCCTTAGGAGAGAGGATGGCAAGACTTTGTCTCATGTACTTTGGACATGTTATCAGGGGGGATCAGTCCCTGGAGGACATCATGCTTGGTAAAGTAGAGGGTCAGCGAAAAAGAGGAAGACCATCAATGAGATGGATTGACATAGTAGCTCCAACAATGGGCTCAAACATAGCAATGATTGTGAAGATGGTGCCGGACCAGGCAGTGTTTCATTCTGTTGTACCTGGGGTAGCTATGAATCAGAACCAATCTGATGGCACCTAACAACTACAACAACAACATAATGAAATATGTCAATATTTGGAAGGCCTGAGAAACTTGATGAACCAATATTTTCCAAATGACCAATGCATGACATTATAAATCATGTACTGGTAAAAGATCCATTCAAAGTCAAAACAGACCAATGGATTTTAATGTAACAGTATGAAAAATTCTTTGATACAGTTTAAGAGTCTACCTACAACTAACCTTTAGAAACTACCACCTGCTGAATTTTTTTTATAATATCAAAGAATATAACTAACTGTATGTGTGAGGCTGGATTTTCCTGCTATACTTCAACCAAACAACATACTGCAACACACTAAATGCAGAATCTAGCTGTTTTCTATTAATCCAGATGTGAATGAGATTTGCAAAAATGTAAATCAATGACATTCTTCTATTTTGTTTGGAAAACAGTTATTTTTCGTTAGAAAAAAACTATGTTAACATTCGATGGCCTTATTATTTTTAAGTGAATTCATTAACTTTTTAAATTTCTCATTTTTAATATGACAAATATTAGTACATATACTTTACATAAACAAAAGCTTTTTGGAGTCCTAAATAATTTTTAAGAGCATAAAGAGATTCTGAGACCAAAAAGTTAGAGAACTGCTGTGCTAGATGCTAGAGGCAAGAGCAGATGGGATCTAACATGTAAGTAGAGGGACTGACTTTGGTTAGGAGTACATATAGTTCATCCATGACAACAGACAGGAAAGAAGAATATGTGAGCACAGATGCTGCTAGGTGAACAGATGAGGTGGTAGGAGTCTTATGAGATGTTACAAGGGACTCACTACTAAAGCAGTGAAGAAAATTAAGGCTCAAGGGCAACATTTTAAAGCTACAACATATAGAAGGTTCCTAACCATCACCCATCCCCTCTAAACCTTAGAAAGTATCATTAGAAATGACCAACGTCAAAAACAAAGAGTGTCCTATGTGGACTTCCCGAGTTGTTTGTCCAAAGCTTTAAAAAAATATTTTGAAAGAAATTCTCGTAAAAAGACCAGATTTAATGGTCTGACTGAGACCAGAAGGACCTCAGAGGTCATGGTCCCCAGGCCTTCTGTTAGCCCAAAAAGCCAACTCTTCAGACAAGGATTGGACTAGACAATGGGACAGAAAATGATACTGGTAAAGGGTGAGCTTCTTGGATCAAGTAGACACATGAGACTATGTGGGCAGCTCCTGTCTGGAGGAGAGATGAGAAGGCAGAGGGGGTCAGAAGCTGGTCGAATGGGCATGAAAATAGAGAGTGGAGGGAAGGAGTGTGCTGTCTCAGTAGGGGGAGAGAAACTAGGAGTATATAGCAACGTGTATATAAACTTTTGTATCAGAGACCTGACTTGATTTGTAAACTTTCACTTAAAGCGCAATAAAAATTAAAAAAAAATTTTTTTTGAAAGAGAGATAGAAGGAGGGGAAATACTTCAAGCAGAGGAAAGAGGATTTGTGGACCTCAGAAATAAAAAAAAAAAACAAACCCAGTGCTGTTGAGTCCATTCCAACTCATAGTGACCCTACAGGACAGACTAGAACTGCCCCATAGAGTTTCCAAGGAGTGCCTGGAGGATTCAAACTGCTGACACTTTGGTTAGCAGCTGCAGCTCTTAACTACTATGCCACCAGGGTTTCCACCTCAGGAATAGAAATAAGCAAATTGTACATTATTAACCTTGTGATTAGAGCAGAGAATGAGGAGGGATGATTTAAGAACATTTAAGAAAGGTCAGGTCAGTTAGAAAGCAACACTGCAGAAAATACGCTTACCTGTCCACCCCATCCCAGCGATACCCAGGCCAGATATTGAACCTGTTGGGAGGAGGTGCTGGGCCACTATAGCGAGGTCTCACTGCAGACAGGAGAGAGGAAAAAGAAGTTGGTTACTTATATAATCCAATTCAGAGCTGGATGGCACTGGAGAAAAATATCCTATATAGAAATCGCTATTCAATTGGACCTAAACCCCCAAATACAAGGAATGTAAAATGTATGGAAAAGCCTTCTGTTCACATAGCTATATATCATCACCCTAATAATTCTCTCTCTTCACAAAAATCATCTCCATCTCTGATGGTTCCCAGAAGTCCCACCTTTCTTATTCTTGTTCTCCTTGGCTTTATTCTTTTTGATGAAGTTGGCCATGGGGTCCCCATCTCTTTCTTGTTCTCTCAGCATCCGATCCAGGTCTTCATCATCAATATAGCGGGCCAGAGGCTTCTGCATCTCCTTCATTGCATCCTCCACATTTTGTTGCTGTTGGCGGCTCTGGGCAAGCCTGGGCAAAAATAACCAAAAATATATGATACCCTCTCGAACGTTTTCACTTCTTTTCATGGAGATGGGCCATGCTGCTACATCTGGAAAATCTTTTCTTTCTACTGGCCTAAGCCAAATACTGAAAAGGGTAGAATCCCAGACTAAACACCACAAGAGTGGAATGAATCAGTACTTTAGGAAGGACACTGAATTTCTATTCCAGATATCAGCTTTGAAGGCAGAACAATGAGGTAGGTGGTCAGGGCACAGAGAAATGCCTGGCTGCAGTCACTGTCATGTTCCTTTCCCTCTCCGTGGTTCTCTTACCCTTTTCCCCACTGGGCATACAACTCATCTCTTTCTGTGTCCTTCTCTGCTTTTCTCCTTTGCTCTAAACGTTCCAGTTTCAAGTTCCTCTTACGACCAGACTTATCTCGAAACACGGTTTCAGCATACTGGAATTCAGCTGCAAGAGAAAATCACACTTTTTAAGATAAATACCAGTATCAAAATCAGAAATATTACTAATAGGTGATATCAACCACTTAGGATTCTGATGCTAGCTAAGGAAATTTACAACCAGACCACAAGTAGTTCCTACCAATCTATAGGTGTATATTGGCAGTAGTCCTGAGAACTGACATTTTTCAAGACGGAAAAATGCTACTTAGATCCACTGAGAAGTTAAAACAATGCATCAAATCAGAGCTGAAATCTGACAGCAATTAAAATATTAGGTAGGTAGGTTAGGTTAGGTAGGTAGGTTAGGTGGGTAGGTAGGTACGTAAGTAAGTAAATAAATAAAAAGCTACATGAGGCTAGATTGGTCTCTGCACGTTCATATCTTTACCTTCCAACTCCAGGGTTTCTTGGTCCCGTTTCTTGAGCTCCTGCTGCTCTCGCTGTATGTCAGTTAACACCAACCCGGCTTTGGCCCCAGAAAACATGTGTGCAGCCTATTCAATGCAGACGGCAGCATCCAACATTAATAAGACAATGAGACAGTAGGCTTCATGGGTATACACGGTTAGTCACATTTTTGCCTAATAATCACCAATAACCAAAACAAAAACTGTAGCTTTGTAATCTCATTGTTGACCACAGGATTTGCAAAATAGAAATGAAGAAATAAAGAAGAATTCAATGGAAAATTAATAATACTACCAAGTTTAAGAGAAGACAATGTCCCTGAATTATAGCTGTAGACACTGCTGAAATGGCCAATGTTTTGTTGTGTATATTTTCACCACAATTAAAAAAAAAAGAACAAACAGAAACGAAAACCAACAAGATGTTAATAAGCAGTGCTAAGCATCTGTACGTCTGACTTTTTAGCCCATAAACTGCACACATGAAGATTCACTCTCACGTCACCTGATCAGAAACCTATATCAAGCTTTACACCCTCCAATACAGACCCGCACTGATAAAATATTCCATTTAAAAACAAGAAATTTAAGCCAACCTAAGATCTTTAAATTGTGGATATCTTTCAGGATAATAACAGAAGATATGACCAAATGAAAACTTACACTGATCTTCACTTTACATAAAGACAGCAAATTGACCCACAAATGGAGTGCATAGCATACCGTGATATACTTAAGCAATATATTAAATTTGATTAATGTTAAATTTTCCAGGAACTACGCAGATACGTAAATCGGTACAGTTGAAACAGAGACCTCACTCTGTTCCCCAGAACAGAAGAATCCCACTTTCTGGGCCAAGGATAGGCTAGTCTGCCCTGCCAGGCCCACTTGGCTACAGGGGAGACTATATCTGAGAAGTCCACCTGGAGAGAAACATTAACACCACGGGCTGTATCATTCTGTTTCTTAACCGACTCACTGAATAAGATTCCTTTAGTAGTACTACAGTTACTGCAACACAGTTACCCAGGATTCATGGGGATTTTTTTTTTTCCTGTTAATTAAGCCTTTACCACAGATTTAAAATAAAAACAAAATGCTGACTTCCCAGAAGACAAGATTCCTAAAGGCAGTTTTATATTTTTAGTGCCTCTCTTTAAATTCTGGCTACAGAGACCTCTAGTCCAATTCAACAGTTATAATCTCATAGTAACAATAAATAGTTAATACTAACTGCTTATACTTCGCTACTTACACTAACTCATTTAATTCTCACAATAACCTTATGAAGCGGGTACTACTATTATTTATATTTTACAGATGAAGCAGCTGAGGCTTACAGATATTATATGTCATCCAAATAACACCGATTGTTAAGTGTCAGAATTAGGATTTGAATTTCTGACCATTTGACACAAAATTTGTGTCCCTAATTCCACTTTGCAAACTACAGGCCTCAGTTTATTCATAAGTAAAGAAGTTTTCCTAGATTATTAAAATTAGATTTGTGGAACTAAACGGATATAAAGGCAGAAGCTATGTACGCTATCTGGGAAGTCCACCTGGGCTGAGTTATAGCCAATCTTGCCTTCAGAAAGAAGGAAAGAACTCCGGAGGTCCTCTTAACTAGATCTACTACACTACCAAGAGCTACCTCTGCCTCTCTGGCCTTTATCCGTGGAACTTGTACAGAGCTGGAGGATAGTCACTCTACAAAGATCCCCACCTTCTTTCCAGGAGGCTGACTCCTTCGAGGTGGAGACAGATCAGAATCAGAAGATTTGGTCCGTTTCCTTCTTGGTGGAGAGAGGTCAGAATCAGAGCTCTGGTGTCTAGGTCTATTCCGTAGAGGTGACAGATCTGAACCAGAATCCTGGTGCTCTGGACTTTGTTTGGGTTTATGCCGTGGAGGAGAAAGATCTGAATCAGAGGCTTTCCTGCTGTCACTTGGGTAGGAAGGAGAGTTCAAGGTGTGACTCTGTCGTCTCCTAGGTGAAGAACTTAAATGAAATTTCCTATGGCTGGGAGAAGGGCCTAGAAATGGAAGAAATAAATTCTTTAACCCCTTTGGTGGAAGCTAAAGAAAAAAAAAAAAAAAAAAGAACTTACCAAGCTAGTGTTCAATATCCACTTAGTCTTCCTGTGAAAAACTATCGCTAACCTAAACACAAGTGTGTGGGAGAAGAGTAAAGCCAGACACAACTTTTAAAAACCAAGTGACTACTGACAGTGAGTAGTAGTTGAGATCTCAACATACTCATCCACGTCATATTTACCCACCCATAAAATGGGCAAAATAACTTACTCAGCTCTCAATGGTATGGTAAAAATTAGAAATGCCTATAATACATTCTGATCGCTGCAGACTAAAGGATAATAATACATTTTAATTTAAAAGTTAAAATAGTACCTAGGGACAAAAGATGGCAAAAATAAACTTCTATATATAAACACCACAAATTACCTCCCAAGAAGCAATCTGGCAATGCGTATCGACAATATTGAAAGCGTTCATGCTTAAAAACTCTGATTCAGCAAATCAACTTCTACTTAGTTGTCTAGGAAACCTATCTAGAAGTACTTAAATTTCCAGGAAATCTATCTAGAAGCAGATAAGGAAATAATCCAAAATGGGGACAACGGTTTGTGTACGGGGATGTTCATTATAGCGTTATAAAAGTAAAAACTTAGAAATAATATAAAATATGCAACATTTTTTATGCAACATTAGGGAAATGGTTAAGTAAATGTATGTAATGGAACATCTATGATTTAAAATTACATTAACAGAGATTTTTTGATGATATGGGAAAAAGATAAAGTTAAATGAAAAAACCAGGCAAGATTACACACATACTACGTATTTACTTCATACTCAGGACTCATGTACAAAATGAATAGAAAAAAAAGACTGAAAGGACACTGGCCACACCATTAACAGTGACTGCCTGTGAATGACTGTTTTCTGCTTCTTTATACATTCCAAAATTTCTCCAACAAGCATGGAGCATTTTTTTACGGGGTGGGGAGAATAAACAAAAGGATATATAAAAACTTTCCTCCTTGCCACTGTAATTTTTTAATTATGGTATAACTTTTATTCCCAAGCCCAACCTCTCACCCTTTCCCTACAATTTTCAAAACTTCTTCAAAGAAACTCCATTGTCATCTCCAGAGATGATAAATACTAATAAAGCACGCAGAAGTTCTAAAACAATAGCTCTTTGGGAGTAAGTCATACTCACCTTTAGAATCATACTGCTTATCCCTAAGGTGGGATTTTGCTTGCTTTTTTCGTGGCGGAGAGAGGTCCGAGGCATACTCATGTTTGCTGTTCTTTGTGAATGACGAACGAGAGGGTCCTGGCCCCTTCCAGTGTGGAGAAGACTTGCTATAGGTTCTTTCTGGGGCTTTACTGCTTTTGGTTCTGGGCAGTGAATGAGGGGCACTGGCAGATAAATTGGGGGAATCATGACGAGCCCTTCTGGGAGGAGATATATCTGAGGAATTGTGACGGGCCCTCCTAGGAGGAGATGGATCTGGTGAGTCATGACGAGCTTTCCTAGAAGATACATCTGAAGAATTACAATGAGGTTTCCTGGATAGAGAAGGATCCCAGGGTTCATGACAGGCCCTCCTGGATGGTGAAGTGTCTGAGGAGTCATGACGGACCCTCCTGGGGGGAGATGGGTCTGGGGAGTCGTGACGGACCCTCCTGGGAGGAGGTGGATCTGGGGAGTCGTGACGGACTCTCCTGGGAGGAGGTGGATCTGGGGAGTCGTGACGGACCCTCCTGGGGGGAGATGGATCTGGGGAGTCGTGACGGACCCTCCTTGGGGGAGATGGATCTGGAGAGTCGTGATGGACCCTCCTGGGAGGGGATGAATCCGGGGTATCATGATGGAAATGCCTACGTGAGGCTAGGTCTTCACTGTGGCCTAAACACAAACAGCAAAGAGTCAGATTCCCACAAATTCTCTGCATACCCTTGGCACCCAAAGGTTCAAAATAACATACATCTCCAACCTACTCAGAAAGCTCAAAACATCTGCATAGAGCTTTTGCTTAGGGGCAGCAGACCAGCACTTATAACTATCTTAATAATCCCTTTAATTTGCCTACCAGGGCATAAGTTTGCAAAGCATTTTAAATACATTTATCATATTATACCCTCTAAGGTAAGCAGGGTAGGTATCTGTTTTACAGACAGGAAAATAAGAGTCTCTGAGGAGCCGAGTGATTTTTTACCTAAGGTCACACAGCTACTAAAATGAAGCGACAGGCTAGAACCCAAGTCTTCAAACTCCCAATCCAATGCTCTTTCTAAAACCTTATTTATTCACAGAGTTTCAGATCACAGGCTCCTATTGATACTTAGCCTGGATAATTTACAGTTTACACTTACTCTTCCCTCAAAAGGCAAACTGAACAAACCTGTGCCGCATCAAAGCGAAAGGTTGTTAACTATTTAACCCATGTCATTGTACTCCTTTCTTAGAGGGGAAAAATCAACAGAAGGAAAAAAAAAAGATCAATGATTTATTCATCACCTACTACAACCCAATGCTTTATAGAAATTATCTCATTTAAACTTCACAGCAAGTCTAGGGAACAAATATTATTATCCTCATTTCATATATGAGGATGCTGATATTCAGAAAGATATAGTAATTTGCCAAAATCACACTGCTAATAAGTGGTGGCGTGAATATCCCAAACCAGATCTGTTTGACTCCAAAGTCCATGTGCAACCCTTAAAAATGTCCAAAGGAAGAAAGACTTCGAGACTTTCAATTTTTAAAGGCATAATAGAAAGAAATGTTTATAGTGGCCTGGGACATTTCCAAAATCTAGTTATTCCTCTCCTCTAATTCTTGCCATTGAACTCTATGCCCCAAATTAAAAAAAAAGTTGGGTAGGATCCAAAGAATAAATGTTAAATGGCTGAATAAACCAAGTCAACTCCTTTGCTTTGGAAAATAGGCCTCTCTCTTTGGAATCCACTCTACAGAGAAAAATACTGACATCCGTGGGAGAACCGACAATAAGCCTAACCATCAGGTTGATAAATTCCATGATATTTATAAAAAAGGAAGTAAGAGTCAGAGATCAGTGGAGTACTTCCAGTCACAGTTGGGGATAGGGCAGTGAGAGTGAGGCAGAGAAAAAAGGACTATATACGTGTGTGCATGCAGTGTACGTATGTAAAAGTGCATGTCTATATATAAATGAGCGCATGTGTGTGTATGTGCGTATCGCTTCCTAGACCTATAGCTATAGAGACCGTAACATTCCTTCTGGAATAGGATTATGGAAAAACTGTAACTACAGCTACAGAATAAGGAAAAACATAACAGATTCAGAGTAAAATATTCTGATAATGAAGTTTTCATTCATAAAGTTAAATAATAATTTACTGAAAATTAACTGAAGCAATGGTGATCACTAATGTATAACTAACTGTCCCTTTTGTTATACATTTTTTTCTGATCTGAATTGTATAATAATTAACTGAAAGGCACAGAGTACTATACAGAAAGAGAAATTCTGTTTAGGAGATAATTCTTTTACCCTCCACATGTGAGTAAGCATCAAGAGTAAAACGGAGCTAATCAACTATCAAGAAGTGAGATCCTTGTATATAAACAAATAAATAAAGCAAAATACCAAATTCATTGCCATCAAGTCTATTCCAACTCACGGTGACCCCATGTGTGACAGAGTAGAACTGAGCTCCATAGGGTTTTCTTGGCTGTCATCTTTTTACGGAAGTAGATAACCAGGCATTTCTTCCATGGTGCCTCTGGGTGGGTTCAAACTGGCAGCCTTTAGGTTAGTAGTGGAGCACAAACTGTGCACCCCTCAGGGACCTTCAAGGAATAAATACAGGCTATAAAAAACCACTAAGCTTCCACTGGCCACACAGAGCCTGAATGATGTCCTGGGACTAAGTATTTTCTAGTTCAGATCCCATAGTAGGTAGATCTACCTACTAAGTTCTTGGAAAAGTCTCAAGTGATGATTTACAAAAGAGGAATGGGCTGCAAAAAATCAAATGCCTATTAGCAATTCAATCATTCAGCAAGTATTTATTAAAGGCACCACTTTGTGCTGGACAGAGGAAATGCCAAGGCAAATAAGACTAGGTCCATGCCTTCAAAATTACAACCCAGTAGAGGAGACAGATGTGGCAAATAAATGCCTTTTATCCAATTCTTAATGATTCAAAAAAAAAAAGGAGGGGGGCTTAAATTATTAGCCTAAGGACACGGTGGAGAGTGGGTAGGTGGAGGTGGCACGCTGTAAAATCCAACATTTAAGGCGAGAAGAGAAAAAGATTAATTTCTATAAATAAAAAGGATCAAGAACATTACTCCTTGACCCATACACAAGTGTCTTCATTCTAGGAGAGGAGAGAGGTTGCCGAACTCTACCAGCTCTGTTCCTCTGATTCGTGCAAACTCCTCCCAAAGTCCTGCCTGGATACCAAGTGCTCTCCTATTTGGGGCCAGAGAGGATCCGGTGCTGAAAGGCCCCCAAACGAGTCCCTTCCTGGCCTCAGCAACTCTAATACCAAAATATAAGAGAAAGAGGTCTCTCAGTTCCCACGTCTTACTACCCCTAAGGAAGTCTTAAATTCTTTTTCCCATATTTTTCAGACAATGATACACTAAAACTGTGTATTTCCCTAAGAGAGAAGTGTAAAAAAGAAAAAAGGTCTCCCCCCCATAGCTAGGGAATTTAGATTTACCCTACTGTTGTAACTCACCTCCCAGAAGCTTCCATTTGGCACTGGAACGAAAGGCTTCCATCTGCTTTACCTCTTCCGGCCGCTCATCCACAAACTCAGCCACCTGTGGGAGTGAGGACATTATGTCAAGAAAATGCACAGGATCCAGCCAAGGTGCACTACTGTCTCAAGAACCCAAAGCTATGACCACTCCCGTCCCTAATATACCCGGGGCACATATACTCAAACGCTCCTGAAGAAACATGTAGTGATTGGTCCTCAGTGATGTTTGCTCCATAAACATCTGATTGTTACTGGACTGGCTTACTTATAGAGCTTTCTCTGACTGATTAATTTCCTTCTAAAGGCTAATTTCTTTCATTACAAACCTTTTCAAATAACCTGCTACTTGCAAGCTAAAAGCTATATCTCCCTGATGCCTCCTTTTACATTCGGAGTGAAAGCATGGGCTGGATGCCTGTCACACCTATCACTAATCAAGGACTTTGGGCTCCTTATGAAATCTTTCTTGCTGTAGGCAGTAACAATGATAGGGGTTTTCTTGAATCAAACCAAAAGAAATCACTGAGATGTAGAATCACAGAATCTTTAAGATATGAAACCACATTCCACATCATCCAAACTCTCAAACGAATCTGGAAATTTCTCCATGGTATCCCTGATAAATGATCACTTACGTAATCCTTTCCTGAAGAGTCTCACTGACAGTGATCTCATTTTATAAAGCAATTTATTGCATTTTTGGACAGTGCTAGAAAGTTCTTAGTTTTATTAGACCAATATCTACCTTCCTTTAACTTCTTTCCATTGATCCTAGTTCTCACCTCTGATGCAAATGAAACCCTTTCACATGACAGACTTTCAAGGATGGCTGTTGTAATAACTTCTAGTTACGGGGTAGCAACTACATGGAAAGCACCACGTTTTATGCTTTACTTAATATTATCTCACTCAATCCTCGCAACAGCCCTGCAAAGAAAGGCTCCATGCTACTGAAGAATAAACTATAACTAAGAGAAGTTAATTAACTTTCTCACTGTCACAAGCTAGTAAGTGGCAGAACTGGATTTCAAACCCAGATAATTACCCTCTACTTCTCTTCTCTCCCAAGATCCTACTACCATTCCTCACATAACCTAGTTTTGAGATTTCTTACTGTGCATCGAAAGCACAGGCTTTCAAGCAAGACCTACTGAGATCTACATTCCCAGCTCTGCCACATATTAACTGTGTAGCCTTTGCAAGTTATTTCACTCTCTCTGAGCCTCAATTTCTTCATTTGTAAAAATGGGATTCAAAGGATTGCTGTGAGGACCCAATGAGATAATTCATGTAAGCACAGTGCTTGGTGCCTGGTAAATGCTCAGTAAGTTGTGCCTATTAGCGACTCTTGGGCTGTGGCTGCTGTTGTGGTTGTCATTATTATTTTGTGGTGGTGGTCTTGCTGTAACAAAAATGACTTCAATAATGAGGATATGTTTTACTGACTGTAGAGGGCAACAGGGCAAAACCTCTCTTGTTTAGGTTTTTGGGCAACCATAAAAGCAAGACAGTATTATAAAGTAATATTAATAGATACGACTATACAAAAATTAAAACTTTCAAATGTGAAAAGCTATTATAAACAAAATAAAAAGGCAAATGATAAAATAGGAAAACTACAACATAACACCAAATAAATCGATGGGAAAAAAAAAGATCAAAACTTCAATTTTCTAAAAAATAGACAAAACACAGATGCCCAAGAAACACATGAAAAATTATTCATTTCATCAGTTGAAAGGAACTGGATACCACTGTTTGCCTGCCAAACTGGCAGAGGCCTGCTGTTGCTTTTGTTGTTGTGAATGACGTCCTGGCACTGATGAAGAGGTGGGAAAACGCCATTCTCATACACCACTAGCGGGAGTATGAACTGCTGCCACCTTGTGGAATGCAGTAGGGGAGCGCAGTTTAAAAGGGCCATATCTATCATCTGACCCGTTAATTTCATTTCATAACAATAAAAAAGATCCCTACAATGACTTAGGTAATGAGATGTTTATAAAAGCATTGTTATTTTAAAACTAGAAGTAAGCTACGTGTCCAGTAATAAAATTAAAAATAGGACATGTTAAATTAATAGGCATATTGAACTACTATGCAATCATTAAAAACCATATTCTCAAAGAATATTTTAAGATTTTAATATTCACAACATATTAACTGCAAGTGCAAACTACAAAAGCATATTTACAGTATGATCCCAATTATGTTTGAAAAAATAAATAAAATTCAAGTATGCATAATCTATGAAGAGATAAAACTAAAAAGATATGCATTAAAATGTTGTCTGTGGATAGTCATAGTATTATATTCTTTTAAAACCTTAAACTTATGATTTCCAAATATTCTACCATAAACACATATTGCTTTTACAAAAACTTAAGAAATGTTATTAGATTAGCTTCAAGTGATTTGTTCTGGCTGAAACTAAATCAGCTCCGTATGATCACTGTTTTCTTTCAAATTACTTAAAAATCATCGTCTAAATAATCTGTTGTAGAATTTTGCTAGGGATTAACGTGAAGTACACACATCTGGAATCTATCCTGACAACCTCAGTACAATATACAGCCTATCGACAGCTCTCCTGTTCACCCTGTTCCTCCTGTTCACATAGATTTCTGTGAATTTAGCCAATGCGAGCTTATTTGTCCAGGTTTTTGTCCATCTGGATCTATTCATCCTTCAAAACTCAGTTCACATATTTACTGATTTCACGAACTCTTCCAACTAACACTAAGTGTGCCACTTGGTGGGTATGTGAAATTTATCTCCTACATTCACCACACGTTGAAATTATTTAAAATTCAGTCTCTCAAACTGGAACCCCCATCCATTGCTGGGGGGGGGGAATATAAAATGGTACAGCCACTGTGCAAAACAGTTTGATGGTTCCTCAAAAGGTTTAACATAGAACTACCATATGACCCAGTAATCTCAATCCCATGTATATACCCAAAAGAAAACAGAACACAAACAGAAACCTGTACACCAATGTGCACTGCAGCACTTTTCACAAGAGCCAAAAAGTGAAAACAATCGGACTGTCCACCAACAGAGGAATGGATAAACAAGATGTGGTACACACATACACTGGAATATTACTCAGCCATAAAAAGAAATAAAGTCCTAATACACATCACAATAATGGATAAACCTTGAAAACATTAGGCTGAGCAAAATAAGTCAGCAACAAAAGGACAAATACTGTATGATCTCACTAACATGAAATAAGCAAATATATAGAAACCAAAGATTATTAGTGGTTACCAAAGGTGGAAGGGAGAGGAAAAGGGGGAATTTTTGCTTAAGGGCACTAAGCTTATCTTTATGGTGGTAAAATAATTCGGAAAAAGATAGTGATGAGGGTTGTATAACAAAAAGAGTCAACGTCACTGAATTATGCCTGTATAAACTGTTGAACTGGCCAATGTTTTTTGTACGTATTTTCACCACAATAAAAAAAAATTCAGTCTCCCCTTCTAGGGTATGCTCTCTAAAGTACAGATACTATATTCCATTAATCTACATATCTCCAGTACTTAGGCAAGTTTATACAATTTTAAAGCTTAGTTAAATCAATGAATGTTGCTGCTATTGTTAGTTGCTGTCAAGTCGATTCTGACTCATGGGTGCAAATAAAAAGTTCTCTATAACTGAACTCGAACATTGTTCAGAAGCTGGATTCCCACAAACTGAACTGCTGCTAATTCTAGTTATTGTTCTATCACTGATGCTGAGGAAGTCCTGCCTTGCTCTGTGACTGGTTCCCATTTCTAGGCTAATGGGTCCCTGGATAAACAGAGAAGTCAGTGTAGAGGCATATGTCAAAGAAGACTATTTTAAACAGCTCTTTGGAAAATGGCATCTCTTCTCTGCCCTCAAATTTCCCTCATACAAATCTGTCCCGCACTGGGAGTACAGACTGGGAGGTTTACATCATTTCCAAGTTCCGACAGCCCCAAAAGATATATACCACAGGCAAATCTCCATCATCTTCCTCTTCCTCCTTCTCTGGTTTAGTGGTGGAGATAGCTGTCCAACTCACATCATCATCCACAATCCGCATTCTAAATGTGAAAAACAAAAGATAAAAGAAGAAAAATCATTCTTGGATAACAGCCTAAGAGCACTTATCCATCTGGTTTTAGGAATAAAGTTCAAAATCCTACACATTCCTGCGTGATCCGGCCTTTGCCTAGGTGGTCAACGTCATCTTATACTGCTGCCCTCTCAGTTCACTACCTCACGAGCACCTGAAACGAGGCAAATTTCTTACCACATCAACTTTCACATATCAGTTCCCTCTGCCTGACCTGCTCTTCTCCTCATTCTTTACCAGAAACCTCTTACTCATTCTTCAGGTCCCAACATAAATTTAACTCCCTTAGGCATACCCTCCTTGATTGGTCCTCTCCCCTAAGTCTAAGAATCCCTGTTACACACACTCAGAATACTTTCACTGCATTTACCACAAAGGAATCAATTTATTGTGTAAACAGTTGTTTAAGGCCTGTATCTCCAATAAACTGTAAGCTCCATCAGAACAGGCACTACGTCTTTCTTGTTCATAGAGGCCTTGTCGACACCCTGCAGTAACTGGCATGTGACGTATTCAATAAGTGTGTGTTACAGGGATGAACTACAGATGACAGGAAATAACATTAACTGCCATCACATGAATAGCTATTATTTGAAAAGTCAGGGATATTTTATAAATCATCTCTAATCACAACAACATAGTACCTGGGAGGTACTAACAGTTAATGTGCTCAGCTGTTAACAAAAGGCTGGAAGTCTGAGTGGCCAGAGTCTACCCAGATGTGCCTTGGAAGAAAGGCCTGGTGATCTGCTTCTGAAAAATCAGCCGGTGAAAACCTTAGAGAGCACAGTCCTACTATGACACATGGGCTTGCAATGAATAGGAATCAACTCCGTGGCAGCTGATTTTTTTAAATCACAAAAACCATTTAATACAAGCAGTATTATTTACTATTATTCTCATTTTCAAGATGGGAAAACTGAGATTCAGAGAGATTAAATATCTTGCCCAAGGCCACACAGCCTATAAAGTGGCAGAGGTAAAATTCAAACTCTGAACAATGCTGCCCCAAAGCTAAGCTATTTCACTACATCGCACTGCCTCCAAAGAATCCACCCGAGAGAGAGGGACCCAAAAACACAGAAAGCAAAAAAAAATAGAATCAAACCAGGAAAGGCAATAGATTAGTTCCTTGGAACCCTTTGACACCGCTGGGCTACAAAAGTTTCCTTGTTTGTAAAACTGTTATAATAACAATAACGACTCCGTGGTAGTGTTGTGAAGCTTAAGTTCATGTATGTGTAAAGTACCTAGAACGGTGCCTGACATACGGCAAGAAGTGTGTACGTGCCAGTCGCTGTTAGGGGCATTAGCAGCAGTAGTGACCAGGGCTCTCCGACTCAGGATCACGAAGCCTTTGGGACTTTTGAGAACCCCACGGGCAAGTTCAGGACCCTAAATCCGAGCACCAAGGCACTGAATTAGCTCCACCCTCATTCTCAGGGCACGATATTCACTAACTCCGGAGGGGTCGGAAGGCTACCAAAGCGGGAAAAGAGTCATGGAAGTCACAGCCCAGTTTAAACAACCGAAGACGCTGCTCAGCAGCGCGAAGGGTAAAGGCGGGCAGCCACAGCGGGCCCAGGCCCCGGCGCCCCGAGTCGCGCGCCCTGAGCTTAGGCAGCGGGCGGACGAGCGGGCGGAGCGGAGGACCCAGGCCGGCGAGGAGAGCAGGCAGAGCCCCGGCCGGCGGCGCAGAGACCAAGGCTGAGGGCCGCCACAGGCCCGCCCCCGCGGTACCCACTCACCCCTTGCCGCCGGCCCCTCCGGGCTTCGCCCGCTTTTTGCGACGCTTGCGACCGGACTCGGGGCCCCCGTCGACGCCGGCATCTGCCCCAGACAAGTACCGCTTCAGATACTCGGCCTTGGAGAGCGGCGGAGCTGCCGCCATGGCAGCGGCGCGGGCGGGGAGACGGCTCGCCCCTGGGGTCAAACTTAGGGAACGCGGAACGGACGGCAGTGACGGGAGGGGCGTGGCCAGACCCGGAACTGGCGGAGCGTCGGAGCACCGGCGGGGAGACCTCCCGGGTGACGCGTTCGTGGACCAACCGGAAGTGCAGGCACGTCTAGGGCCGTTGTGCGTACTTGTGAGGACGTTACCTTATTGTGTGTCCATCCGTTCATTCACCAAACGTTGCAGTAAGCGCCGTTCTAGCCTTGAGTCTACAATCACGACCCAACGAGATATCTGCCTCCAGCAGCTTCAAAGCACCATATACGTAGTGGTTAGCATAGGCTGTGGAGTTACAGGATATTTAAGTTTGAATCCTGGCTCCGTAACTTCCTAGTTGTAAAACCTGGGCAAGTTATTTAACAAAATGGGGACAATAATAGTACTTAATCAGGATGATTGCGAGATCTGAGATGACGTTATTGTGTAACATGCTTAGAACAGTGTCTGGCGCAGTTACCGATAGTTATTTTTATTAGTAGTGTAAGTATCTTTAGGTGGGGAGAAGTTTAACAAGCTTCCAGGTACATTCAAGAGGGGAGATCAAGAACTTCAGACCCAGTATGTTGTCAGTCAGGCCGCTTCCAACTCATGGTGACCCCACGTGTAGCAGAGTAGAACTGCTCCATAGGGTTTTCAAAGCTGAAAGCAGCCAGATTGCCAGGGCTGTCTTCCGAGATGCCTCTGGGTGGGTCCAAACTGCCAATCTTTCCACAAGTAGCCTAGCATTGAACTGTTTGTGCCACCCAGGGACTCCTAGACCCAGTATAATTCCTGTGAAAAATACGGAGGTTTCTAAAATCTGTGTAACTTCTGCACATCCGGTTTCATTGGTTGCACCTATCTACCTCTTGAAGGAAATTGTGTAAATCTTTCCATTGAAAAAAGACCTGGACCTGCTTTCAGCACAGCCAAAGAGTAAAGCCTGTGAGATCAAATTCTAATACTCAAGTCTTGGGGGGAGAAGACAAGAGTACTTGAATTATCTCATTTAAACCCTCACAACTATTCTCGGTTTATCATCCTTATTTTACAGATGAGGAGATGGAAGCTTGGAGAAGATAAGGGAAGTTGCCCATTATCACACAGCAAAAAGGTGGCAAAGACAGGATTCAAGGTCAAGCCACAGGACTCTTGGGAGCAGAGGTTAGGGAAGTGCAGTAAAAAACGTGATCCAAACTTTTTGAAATAAAATATTAGACTGGATATTTTCTTTTTATAAGGTAAATTTTGTCGGTTTTAGTCAAGTAGGCATTGTTATACTTTATAAATACACATACACTGCGATACATGCTCAAAAACTCGTTTATGTTGTTGTTAGTTGCCGAGTCAACTCTGACTCGTGGTGACCTTAGGTATAACAGACAAAACATTGCCCAGTCCTGCGCCATCTTCGTGAACATTGACTTGAGTCCATTGTTTCAACTATCGTCAATCCATCTCATTAAGGTTTCCCTTATTTACCAAACATGATGTCCTTTCGTAGTGATTGATCTTTCCTGATGATATGTCCAAAGCAAGCAAGCCAAAGTTGTGCCATCCTTGCATCTAAAGAGCATTCTCGTATTTCTTGAAGACCACTGCTCTGAAGAATGAACTTCTAAGCACTGGGCTATAATCTGAGTGGCTGCCACACCAGCCCAGAAAAGAAAGCAGGCTGGGTCCCTGAGGGGTTATGAGGAGACATTTAGAAACTAGGGCATCACTAGCTAGAGGTTTCTACAGGTCCCCCATATGCAATGCTGCCTTGGCTTAAAGTCCAATTTGTTAGTCTCAAACTGCCTCCACCTTGATGACAACAGGCATTTGGAAAGGCTCACATTTCCAATCTAGTCGATATTACCAGTATGCCCTTCTGGGCCCTGCCAACCCATCTCCTGACCATTTCTGGCTTCTTCAGTTCTGTCCCTACCCATTCTACCCAATCCTCAACCTTGGCTTGACAAGACCCAACCTCAATGGATCCCAACCCTGTCTGCTTCACAGGGCAATTAGGCAGGACCAAGAAAATGCATGTCTGGTGGCATGGTCTGAGCTTTGCCCTCTCTCTACAGTTGCATTGAATAAGGCAATAATAATAATAATAATAATTATTATTTTTATGGACATGAGCTCAAAATATTGAGAGCTCAAGTTGCACAGTCAGATTGGCCTGGGTTTGAAGCCTGCCTCTTAACTATACTTCATTTTGGAAGTTATCTAAGCTCTCTGAAGCTGTTTCCTCACCTGTAAAGTGGGGATAATTTTGTTTATTTATAGCTATTTCCCAAAAAGGACTTAAAGCAAAAATGGAGACACTTCAGAATTTTTTAAGGATTGATGAGAGAAAATACAAATAAAAGGCACTTCACAATTATTAACTCAGCTAATTCCCAAAAGCCCCTACAAAAAAAGGTACCATTATTTTTATCCCCATTTTACAGACCAGGAAACCAAAGCAGCAGAGGTGCCCATACTAGTGGACTTTCTAAACTCTGAAGTAAATATGCAGACTAAGTAGCACTGCCTCGTTCTTTTATGGTTAAAAATGCTGCCATTTTTCTGTAAAGGGTGGGGAGAAGTGTGCAGATTTTTTAAAAAATAAGAAGCAGCCAATAAATTCATAGAGTCAGGAACTGTGGTTGCCAGGTACTGGGGGAGGGAGGAATCAGGAGTTACCGTTTAATGAGTATAACATTTCCATTTGGGGCGATGAAAAGGTTCTGGAAATAGTGAATGTTCTTAATGCCACTGAATTGTACACTTAAAAATGGTTAAAATGGTATATTTTGTTGTGTATTTTACTATAACAACAAAGAATGAAGTCAAGCAGTCTTAAACACCACTGCCCTAAATATAAGCAGACATGGTATTCCCTGCAATGTGCAATAGGCAGCTGACATACCACGGGTGTATGAAGACAGAAACATACTGACAGTGTCGTAACAACAGAAGTCTTCCTCACCCCACCAGTGAAGCTTTCAGTTAGCGAGGTCATTGCCCTTCATACTAATTCCCAGCAGTCACCACATCTCCACCACTTACTCCATTACGACGACACAGGTACACATTCAGGACCTACCTGTATGTTCACAGGTCTGATGACCAAATATAAAATATAGCTGTATTTAACATGTATGAAATATGGTAAAGTAGATAGAATGCCCTCAAAATAAACTCTTCTTTTTTTTAATATAATCACAAAACTTCCCACGTAAGTTTTACTCTCATGGTTGTGAAATTAAATCTCCACGTTCTTAGGCCGGCAGCTTGACTCTCTCACCTCCCCTGGCCTTAGAGCAGAGCCCTTGTTACCTCCATGTGCTCAAAGGGCTGGATCCAGGATGAAGGATTCATAAACATCAGCCAAGGATTATGACAGATCATCTGTATGCCATATGCTAGGGAATGTGGGGCAAGACAAAGTTAAGCAGATGTAGGCTTCCATCTCGGGCAGGCTGTATGAAACGCGACTGAAAGAGTTCAGGGACACTTTAAAAGTGTGAAAATGAAAGATGCCAGGCCTTTGTCCTATCAAAGAGCAAGGAGTACCTTAGCTGGGTTATCCCAGTCTGGAACCTGGTCATGTCTTGCAGGATAGCATTTCCCAGTAACTGGGGGACTGCCTTATGCCAACCAAACTCAGAAGACTGACAAACCAGAATGCCATTTGTTTTCCCTTCACAGTGGAAGATGAAGCTGACACTGGGGCTCGTCTTCACAGAGCACATCCACCCGCGCCACAGGGCATTCACCAGATGATAGACCCAAACGGTGTCTGGTAAAGTCAGGTTCCCTGGTCAGCTGAAAACACATCTACAGGCAGTCTCTTAAAGTAGAATACTTGCACATGAGAAATCTCATCAAGGTATTATAGTTTATAGTTGCAAGAGCGAGTCATTCGCTAACCTTAGTCTCCAAATTCATAAAAAAAAAAAAAAAAAACCTTGTATTCAGGCATGGGGGTCAGTCCTACATGGAAGTAATAAATGCCAAAGAATCCAATACAGGCAGGTTTCTGAAAACAGAACCTTTAGAAACAAATACATTTCAGGAAGAGGGAGGAGGCAGAGATTCCAGATAAGGCATGATCGAAGTGAAAAGGAAACCAGAGGCACATTACTATCACAGGAACCAAGGGAAAGGTTGAGAGAAGAGAGGGTCCACTGTCAGATGTGGAGAATAAAGGGTGAGAATATTTTCCAAGTGGAAAACCACTTGTGAGCTTTGGGAATAGTTTAATAGAGCAGTGAGACTGGTTGTGATTGCCAAGCCATCCATAACTAGGCAAGTCTTTGTAGCACAAACCTTAAGGTTTGAGGTAGCATCTCAATCAACTAATAGGTCTTTAATGAACAAATTACCCTGCAGCCAGCACCAAGGGCATCACCATTTGTGAGACTGCCTGGAGTTAATAGGAACCTGGAAGCTACAGTCAGAGAACACTGGCCGAACAGTAGCCAGGGAGTCTAGAGCCCTGGGCTAGAGTGCTCACTGGGCTGTTAACTTTCAACACAGCCATAGACAGCCCTCTCCCTCCCTGGCTGAACCTGAGTTTCCCCATTTGTAACTGAGAGAGTAGGACCAGATGATCTCAGATATCCCCACTGGCTCCAGCATGCTCCAACCTCATACCTTTGCAATCTCCTATGCCTGGAAATCTCTTTCCCCAGCTATCCACATGGCCTACTCCTTTGCCTCCTCTGCTTTGGCCAAATGTCAAATTATCACTTTCTTGTTGAGATTTTCTCTAATTGAAAACTATCTGAAATCACACATACACAACACTTTTCCTGGCAGCACCCACAGCCGTTCCCAGCTTTACAGTCCTCCACAACACTAAACGCCATCTGCATACCGTTTTACTTATTTGTCCACTGTCAGTTTCTCCCACTGTCAACTGAATTCATTGTCAATTGAAGCTCCATGAAGGCAGAGGTTTGGTGTGCCTGGCACATCACAGGCATTCAAACATCTCTTGAAGGAATGAATGAAATTTCAGCTCCAATCCCAAATTACAATGGCCACATTAGAGAAAGTTTTATTCAGGAGTCTGAATTCTAACAGCATAGTATCAAACAAGGACAGAGTGAATACCTAGGCCAGCGCTGTTTGAAAGCCATCACTTTACTAACTTCACCTATGCTGGCCTCCCTCCCCTGAGAAGGTACTTCTCCTGTTGAAAGTCAGTATTGTATTTACCCAACACCAACTCCCAAACTCCAGCTGTGGCTGTATTCCACCTTCTCCATTTCCTTGGGTCAAACTTCACAGTGGTAGCCTAGAGCAGGAAGCATTATACATACAGAGGGAGGGTAAAGACTCAACAGGAATCATGGTAATGACATACCCACAGTTCATCTCCAGGTTTCTTCACAGACTTATTCAAAACATCCAAAATGAGGTCAAGTAACACCACAGCCTTGCACTTCCACCATAAGCTGTTTAGAAAATGTGCCTAGGTCCACCCACCATGGGCAAGGCCTGGTGGGGAGGACTCTCCTCAGCCTTATTACAATAGCAATAAATAACCCTGCAGTGTGAGCAGTGCTGGAGGCTGGCCCATGAACCTCTCGCTGCTACCGCTGTGCGGCCAGGCCTGTCTCATAGCCCTCCGTCTTCATGTCATTGAGCCCTAAGTCTTCGTTTTGGTCAAATGTGCGCTTGTAACACTCCACCTTCATCTCAGGGTCATCTTCAGGCGCGTACACGTTCTGCAGGACCAAGGACAGACAATCAGCGCTTGTTTCATCCTGCCGCCCCCAACCCTGGCAGCTCCCAACTCCCACTTGCCCAAGACTTAATGAGGTTTTAATTCTTTTCCAATTCCTCACGCTGGACTGACGTAGTGGGCAGCAACAAAGTCCACAGGGGCTGGTAGTATGATAGCCCAGTCCTAGGGTGAGTCAGGGAACAGTCTGCCTAAAAACTTTCTAACTGCACCCTCTTCTGAAGAGTGTGGCAATGGTCTTCATCACAGCTCTGACCCACAGTAACTGCTCAATAAATACTTAAGTTATTATTAATCACCAAGATTCTTCCCAGTCAGCTTAGAGGCTCTCAGTTTTCCTATCTGGCCTCTAGTTTAAGACACCATTTCTCCTCACTCTGCAATCACATTTCCAGAATGAAAACCCCAGAGGTGGGCTTAAAGCTAGGGACAAGAGCTAAGCCATAGAAAAAAAGGAGTCTAGGAGTATCTTTTTTTTCCTCATTACATACACTTACAGTCCCGCCCACCTTCCCCTTTTCTCCCTATGTTCCAATTTCTGCTAAGAGGTTCCCTGATAAAGTGCAGTCCACTTAGAATCAAGTCTTTCAGTTTCTGGGGAAATGATACACATTCAAGGAAGATCAAAAAATATAAACCCATGAAACATCAGGAAAGGCTTAACGTACCTGCAAGTAGCTGTTTCCTGCTGGATCATCCAAGATAAAGTGGGCCTTCACGGTACCTTCAATGATCTAAAAGGGAAAGAGACCACAGCATGTAAATTTTATATAGCTCCTGCTAGGAAAAGGCTATGTCTGCCAGACAATAACCAACTCAGTTTACACTGCAGGATCTTCAGAAGTCGTAAGAAAGGGTGGAATCAGGTGGCTCTAGAAGTGGAGTGGAGCCCCTGGGTGGTGCATATGGTTAAGCACTGGACTAACCAAGACTGGTGGTTGAAACCCATCCAGAGGCTCCTCGGAAGTAAGGCCTGCTTCCAAAAGGTCGCAGCCTCGGAAACCCCGTGAAGCAGTTCTACTGTGCACACACAGGGTCACCATGACTTGGAATCAACCTGCTGGCAACTAGTAACAACAAAGAAGTGGAGTAAGAGGGTCTAAAACAAGGACTGTATGAAAGCTATTTAAGAAGCAATTCCAGCAACAACAGCCAAAAAATATATGTGCAGGAATATATGTACACATGTAGGCACATGTGTCTATATATATAGGTGTGTCCACATGTGTATATATATGCATGTATGTTACTATAGGAGCCCTGGTGGCACAGTAGTTAAGAGCTGTGGCTACTAACCAAAAGGCCAGCAGTTCAAATCCACCAGCTGCTCCTTGGAAACCCTATGGGGCAGTTCATATTCACTGAGTCGGAATTGACGCGACAGCAACAGGTTTCTTTTGGATGTGAGTATATGCGCACATATTCACATATAAAACAAAGCACACAGGGGGCACAATTACGGATACTTCTTAGACATAACCAAACACCTCATGGGACTGGTTTTCTGGGTTTGAAGGATTAGGACCATAGTCCCATGGGACATCTTGGTCAATTGGCATATAATATAGTTCATAAAGGAAATCCTGGTGACATAGTGGTTAAGTGCTACAGCTGCTAACCAAAGGGTCGGCAGTTCAAATCCGCCAGGCGCTCCTTGGAAACTATATGGGGCAGTTCCACTCTGTCCTATAGGGTCGCTATGAGTCGGAATCGACTTGACGGCACTGGCTTTTTATAGTTCATTAAGTTATGTTCTACATCCTAGTTTGGTGAGTAGTGTCTGAGGTCTTAAAAGCTTGCAAGTGGCCATCCAAGGTGCAACTATTGGTCTCTACTTGTCCAGAGCAAAAAAGAAAGAAGAAAACCAAAGAGGCAGAGAAGAAACTAGTCCATAGGACTAACAGTCTACACAAACCATGGCTTCATCTACCCCAAGACCAGAACTAGACAGCTACCACTACCAACTGTTCTGATCAGGGCCACAATAGGTGGACCCTGATAGAATGGGAGAAAATGGTGAACAGAACCTCAAATTCTTAACAAACAAACAAACAAACAAAAAAACAGACTTACTGGACCAGTAAAGACTAGAGAACTCCCCCAGACTACTGTCCTGAGATACTCTAATCCTTGAACTGAAACTAACCCCTGAAGTCACCTGGTAGCTAAATAATAGATTGGTTCACAAAACAATGAGTATCACCTGTAAGAACTGTGCTCCTTTAAAAAAACCTACATGAGACCAAACGATCAACAATTACTTTAAAACAAAGATGAGAATGTAAGGGGGCAAGGAAACTAGATTAATGGAAACAGAAAATCCAGAATGGAAATAATGAGAATGTTCACACATTGTGAAGAATGTAACCAATGTCACTGAACAATCTGTGTAGAAATTACTGAATGGGAACCTCAACGGCTATGTAAATCTTTACTGAAAACACAATAAAATATTATTTTTTTTTAAACTATGAAAGGCGGAACCTGGAAGGCAGTATGCTGGGTGAAGTTAGTCAGTTGCAAAGGACAAATATTGTATAAGACCACTATTATAAGAACTTGAGAAATAGTTTAAACTGAGAAGAAAACATTCTTTTGTGGTTACCAAAGGGAGGAGGAAGGGAAGGTGGGATAGGGCATTCAGTAATTAGCTAGTAGATAAGAGCTACTTTGGATGAAGGGAAAGACAGCACACAATACGGGGAGGTCAGCACAATTGGACTAAACCAAAAGCAAAGAAGTTTCCTGAATAAACTGAATGCTTCAAAGGCCAGCGTAGCAGAGGCAGGGATCTGGGGACCATGGTTTCAGGGGACATCTAAGTCAACTGGCACAATAAAATCTCTTAAGAAAACATTCTGCATCCCACTTTGAAGAGTATCGTCTGGGATCTTAAACGCTAGCAAGCAACCGTTTAAGATGCATCAATTGGTCTCAACCCACCTGGATCAAAGGAGAATGAAGAACACCAAGGACACGAGGCGATTACGAGCCCGAGACAGAAAGGGCCACATGAACCAGCGACTACATCATCCTGAGACCAGAAGAACTAAATGGTGCCCGGCTACAACCAGTGACTGCCCTGACAGGGAACACAACAGAGAACCCTTGAGGGAGCAGGAGAGCAGTGGGATGCAGACCCCAAATTCTCATAAGACCAGACTTAATGGTCTGACTGAGACTGGAAGGACCCCGGTGGTCATGGCCCCCAGACCTTCTGTTGGCCCAGGACAGGAACTATTCCCAAAGCCAACTCTTCACACGTGGATTGGACTGGACAATGGGTTGGCGAGGGATGCTGGCGAGGAGTGAGCTTCCTGGATCAGGTGGACACTTGAGACTATGCTGGCATCTCCTGCCTGGAGGGGAGATGGGAGGGTGGAGGGGGTTAGAAGCTGGCAAAACGGACACAAAAAGAGGGAGTGGAGGGAGAGAGCGGGCTGTCTCATTAGGGGGAGAGTTATTAGGAGTGTGTAGCAAGATGTATATGGGTTTATGTGTGACAGACTGACCTGATTTGTAAACTTTCACTTAAAGCACAATAAAAGTTATAAAAAAAAAAAAAAAAACAAAACTGTGAAACACCTACGCTCATCCAAAGACTTCACCAAAAGAATAAGAGCATTACCTACAGACTGGGAAAAAGTTTTTAGCTATGACATTTCCGATCAGCACCTCATCTCTAAAATCTACACGATACTGCAAAAACTCAACTACAAAAAGACAACCCAATTAAAAAATGGGCAAAGGATATGAACAGACACTTCGCTAAAGAGGACATTCAGGTAACTAACAGATACCTGAGGAAATGCCCACGATCGTTAGCCATTAGAGACATGCAAATCAAAACTACAATGAGATTCCATCTCACTCCAACAAGGCTGCCCTTAATCCAAAAAACACAAAATAAATGTTGGAGAGGTTGTGGAGAGACTAGAACATTTATACTCTACTGGTGCGAATGTAAAATGGGACAACCACGTTGGAAATCGATTTGGCGCTTCCTTAAAAAACTAGAAATAGAACTACCAAACGATCCTGCAATCCCACTTTTTGGAATATATCCTAGAGAAATAAGAGCCTTTACACGAACAGATATATGCACACCCATGTTCACTGCAGCACTGTTTACAATAGCAAAAAGATGAAAGCAACCAAGGTGCCCATCAACGGATGAATCCGTATATAAATTATGGTATATTCACACAGTGGAATATTATGCATTGATAAAGAACGATGAATCCGAGAAACATTTCATAACATGGAGGAATCATTATGCTGAATGAAATTAGTCAGCTACAAAAGGACAAATATTGCATAAGACCACTATTTTAAGAACTTGAGAAATAGTTTAAACTGAGAAGAAAACATTCTTTGATGGTTACTGGGGGGTGGGGGGAGGGAGGGAGGGAGAGGGGTTTTCACTAATTAGACAGCAGGTAAGGACTATTTTAGGTGAAGGGAAAGACAACACACAATATAGGAGAGGTCAGCACAACTGGACTAAAGCAAAAGCAAAGCAGTTTTCTGAATAAACTGAATGCTTCGAAGGCCAGCGTAGCAGGGGCAGGGATCTGGGGACCATGGTTTCAGGAGACATCTATGTCAACTGGCATAATAAAATCTATTAAGAAAACATAGTGCATCCCACTAGCAAGCAGCCATTTAAGATGCATCAATTGGTCTCAACCCACCTGGAGCAAAGGAGAATGAAGAATACCAAAGACACAAGGTAATTATGAGCCCAAGAGGCAGAAAGGGCCACACAAAGCAGAGACTACATTAGCCTGAGACCAGAAGAACTAGATGGTTCCCGGCTACAACAAATGACCGTCCTGACAGGGAACACAACAGAGAACCCCTGAGGGAGCAGGAGAGCAGCAAATTCTCGTAAAAAGACCAGGCTTAATGGTCTGACTGAGAGAAGAAAGACCCAGAGGTCATGATCCCCAGTCCTTCTGTTAGCCCAAGACAGGAACCACTCCCAAAGCCAACTGTTCAGACAGGGATTGGTATGGACTACGAGACAGACAATGACACTGGTGAAGAATGGGCTTTTTGGATCAAGTAAACACATGAGACTGTGTTGGCATCTCCTGCCTGAAGGGGAGATGAGAGGGTAGAGGGGGTCAGAAGCTGGCTGAACAGACACGAAAAGAGAGAGTGGTAGGAAGGAGTGTGCTGTCTCATTAGGGGGAGAGCAATTAGGAGTATATAGCAAGGTGTTTATAAATTTTTCTATGAGAGTCTGACTTGATTTGAAAACTTTCACTTAAAGCACAATAAAAATTAAAAACAAAAAAAAATTGTGATGAAAAATTATCTTCAACCTAGAATTCTATTCCCAGTCAATAATCATTCCAGTGTGAGGGTAAAGAAATTCTCAGACATGTAAGTCCCAAAAATATTTCTTCCTAATCACTCCTTCTCAGGAAACTACTGGAGAAGATACTCCAACAAAATGAGAGAGAAAACCAAGACAGACGATGACAAGAGATATCAGAAATCAGCAGACCCCCAACATGATGGGTAAGGGAAAGAAAAAAAACAAACCCATTGCTATCGAGTCGATTCCAACTCATAGTGACCCTACAGGACAGAGGAGAACTGCCCCAAAGAGCTTCCAAGGAGTGCCTAGTGGATTCAAACTGCCTCCCTTTTGATTAGCAGCCATAGCACTTACCCGCTACGCCGCCAGAGTCTCCTGATGGGTACGAGAGGTGTTTAAAAGACAGGAAGAAGTGGGTAGGTGGCCTCTGGTTAACTGGAGTCCCATGACCACTAGTACTGGCCAGAGAGCTCTTACCTGGTCCAACTTCTGGCTAAACTCCTGCAGTTTTTCTGCCTGGCCAGGACTGGAACTGTCACCCAGCGTGAAAGGGTTCTTGATCACCTGCAATAAATGGCACAAGTGCTCAGCTTAGGCATCCAAATGTAGCATACTGGCTCTCTGTTAGGTTTGACCATAAGCCTAGCAGGGTAGCAGGTGGGTGCCTCGTCAGGCAGGCAAGCTGGGTCTCCACTTATCCCACAGCACCTTTCTGACCAGGCAGCCACTCCTGGAAATCTATGGATCAATCTACCAAGACAACAACTGGCAATGTTAAACAACGATTATAATTTTTTTTCTTACAAAATGGGCAAGTTCAATTTACAAAGCCGAAATGCCTGACAACTGAGAACTGACTAAGTAAACTAATTCATCAAGAGGATAAATACACGGGTTTAGTCAACACAGACATATATGTGTGTTGGGGAGTTCTAGGTGTTGAAAGACCCCACATGTCCTCATTTTACAGTGAAATAAATGATTTACCCAAAACCACAAAGGAACTATAAGGTCCCAGGTTTAGGCCTAGGAGTTTTCATTAAAAATTTCCCGTAAAGTTATCATCACAATCCAAAATAACATTTCAGTCTCTTAACTCAGCTTTAAGGCAAAGAAATCCCCAACAAGGACATCTGAGGTCTTCTGGCCCCTTTCCCACAGCAGAACTGCTAGAAACAGCCATGCGCTACATTCTGGTGACTCACCAACTCCCGGATGTCCTTCAGCAGCCCCTCCAGTGTGGTGAACTTGCCCCCGAGTACAGCCATTCCCAGTTCAAATTCCAGCTCTGGGATTTCCACACTACACGTCTCAGACTGAGAGATGAGAGGTCGAATGAAGCATTCAATCAGGAGCAAAGAAAGCTAATCAGAAGCCTCTGCCAAATTAATACCAGCGGTGATGGTTTGGGGACAAAAGCCAGCTGACTCAGGTTTTTCTCTGCCTCCTGAGTTAAAGCCAGAGATACATTCCTGTCCATGTGAACCACAGAAGTGGAACTAACTTAATAAAGGGAGACCTGAATCACAGGTCCAAGCTGTCAGGCATCCCGTCAGGGGACATCAGAGAAGAGGGCCCCAATATAGACACTGGAGGCAAAAAACCTTCAGCGTCATCAGGAAGAGTTCATGGGTCACCTTCTGAATCTGGAATTCCAATGCCAGATTAACCCTGCTCAAGGATCCCCAAACTCAGGGAACGGGGGGTACCTCATGTTCCTAAGACATTACTTTATAAAGAAAGACTATTTCTTCTAGATAGTTGAATATGAGGAGAACAGTCACTTTCAAAAGTGTGTGTTACCTTGAGGAGGTCTCTGGTCATATCTGAGGGGTCTGTGATGTGAAGGGTGATCCTGGTGCCCAAGGGCTCTACCGCTCCCCCAGATTTCACCTGCACAGAGGACAGTCAGTAGCAGCACTGGCAGAAAGAAGAGCCCGATCCTCAGCTAGTGCCAGTGATACCTCAGGGGATAGGCTCGGACCTCCCATCGGTTACACCCTCTAAAGGCTACCAAAGACAGAACCTTCTAAGCCAATAGGAGCAGCAGTTACCTAAACAAAAAACACGAAAAGCTGGCCAGGGCTGGAGTGCCCAGAACTGATAGCCTGCCAAAATTTACCCCCAATTGCCAAGAAACCCTGAATTTACCTTTAAAAAATAAAATTCTGACTCTAAAGGTTGAAAGAAACGTCAAGGATTCAGTCCAGCCCCTTCATCCGCTGCACCTAATGTGTGGATCCTCTTTGTAATATCTACATTACTGTTAGACGTAAACCAGCCTGTGCTTCTGCTTGAATACACTTAGCGGGAGGGAATTTAGAATCCTCCAAGGCAGCGCATTCTATTTTCAGACAGGTCTACCTGCTAGGGAGGAGTTCTCTGCCCCTTGAATTTCCACCCGTCTCGGGAGGGAGCCAAAGTCTTCTCTCTCTTCCAGATAACTGACACAACTCTTAAATGAGTTATGATGCCTCTAACTTTTCTTCTCTAGACTGATTCCCAGTTCCTTGAAGGGCTTCTCACCCGACACTAAAGCCTAAGAGAAAGACCCAACACCCCTCCATCCCAAAGCAGTAGGTTTAGAAAGGATGACGTTAGGAAAAGGTTACGCTTTAGCTAGTCTTCATCCCAAGCAACAGTGCCCACCCACCTCATTGGTCCGGTGCCCGCAGTTCTCGCAGTTGGTAGCCATGATGATAACCTCCTTAAAGTGGGGGATTTCTGGAAGATGGAATCAAGGAAATCTGCCTCCAGGGCAGCAAGACCACCCTCTGGGGAAGAACAAATCCAAACCCCAAACAAACAGTTTCGGTTCTAAAACTGCCAGAAAATACATCACAAAAAGCAGCCTAAAGCAGACACTCCTCTGGATGAGAGCAATTTCCCAACCCGTGGGGGTCCCTGTTCAGGCCACACACGAGAGCCTCAGGAACACAGTCTAACTCTCTCTTCAAAAGGTGCACAGTCTTGTCAAAGGCAACATCCATCTCATCATCAGAGCGGAACATGTGCTTTCCTTGAAGGGAGTGCTCCCAGCCTGAACGTCATCTTCATGCCTAAGTCAGAGGAGGAGCGACCCAACTGCCTGACAAAAGATACGTACTAGCTTCATGTTGGTCTGAGCCGGAGCATTGCATTCTGGGCAGTTTGTGTTGAATTGTAGCACCTGGAACACAATTTGTGGACCCAGGGTGAGCCCTCCCAGGCAGGATGCTCAGTCTAAAGACATTCACGCTGGTTCCCATGTTGGTGGTGAGGGAGAGAGCCACTCAGCATTATCAGTCTCAGCCCACAACTCTGCTCCTTCCTCGACAATATCCAACGTGACTCACTTCATGCCTGAGATCATCCTCTTCCAGCTTCTCTTCTGGTGCCTCTGCCTAAAATAGCAGAGATGCGAATCACAAGCTGGCAGGTATGCCTCAGCCTCCCCAACACCCTGCCCCCGAGGGGGAGAAAATGCTCTGGTTTGCTTATGTCACATGCCACCTCATGGGTTTGACAGAGAACATGTCAAAGCCCCAGTCAAGGGAAGCTCAAGAGTGAGTCCCAGCCACTGCCATCCTTTACCAGGAGATTTACTCATAAGTCTTTGATGTGAGCTACACGAGAGGCACAGACATGCTGAGAATAGAGCACACAAGGCATCGGCAGCAAAATAAATTTCCACTGACTCCAAGCAACCCAGAGTGCCAGGTCATTTCAGGGCATTCTGGCTCCTTCCATACACTTACCTGGAGTCCCAGCATCTCCTCCTGCTTGGAAGTCCGGTTATAGTGTGTGATCACCAGGGCTTCATCCTTCTGGGGAGCAAATGGGTTTTCCACAAAGCTGTTCCCTGAGGGATCATCAATGATCTAGTGAAGAGACAGTAAACGCAACAAGAGATCACATAAGATCCCCCATCTACCATCAGGCACCACAGTGGAAAAATTTCATTCTTAATGGTCTCTCTTCCCCCCAAATCTAGGGCAACTACAATTCCTCAATACTTACCAGAGTGAAAGGGGAGGCCACTTGCTTTAGCTCCTTCAGTTTGACAATGAACTCATCAATTCTTTCAGCTATGGTTTCTTCGCTTGCCTGTCACAAACAGAGATTAGAATCATCAGCCCTGGTGGTATACCTCCCACCCTCTGTCACACCCTTGTCACTTCCAGCCCTGACTTACTGTGAGTGGGAACAGAGTGATTCAGACTTTACAATGAAATGTAGCAAACAAGTTTGAAGTTTACGGGTAGTGCCAGGTAACCCTTATTTCTTCACTCACTCATTCAGCCATTTAGCCCAGGCACTTGTGCTGGCTTAGGGGTACAGCAGTAAATAGATCACAGGCCTGTCAAGGGCTGCCCAGCTAATTGGGAAGACAGACAACTAAAGATGCAATCATGATACATTGTTTTTGTCATGACAAATATCGGATACAATGGAATACTCAGGAAGCACAGATTGCCTATGGGGATTAGAAAAAGCTCTTCAGAGCTAATGTCACACCGGCTCTCTGAGATGAGACTTGAGTATACATTAAGAAGGAAGGGACAGTAGGAACAACGTATGCTGGCAGCTACAGCACTACCATATGCTTCCTCAGAAAGTTCTCACACATTCAAACCAGATACATGGAAAGCAGAACACTGCATTCAGATACACACAAGAAATTATTTCTTGAGCTGCTGCCATCAGAAAACCCCAACTCACCCTTCGCATAGGCTGGTCCTGTTCCAGGCCAGAGATAGCACGGTTGATCAATCCTTCAACAGTGGTCAGCGCTTGTGAACAAGAACAAAAGATGGGTGAGTCTTGGCTCTGCTATCCCGTCCCTGAATGACCCTAGACAATTCACTTGAACTCTCTGGGCCTTGATTTTCTTACTTGTAAATAAGGAGGCCAGGGACAAAGTTCCATTCATCTTTTACGTAGTATCACGTAACAGTGATTTACGTGATACTACAATTGTGAAATGAGCACACCAAGGTGTTACCATTACTCTCTATTACCTCAAGCTGTTTTACCTATGCTTTCCACTGATGTTAAACCAGTCAAGTTCCCAATTACACACACAAGCTACTAAACTAACAAAAGGCGTTTTGCAAGAAGGTGGGAGAGATTCCACGTAGGTGTGAACAGTCTTAAATTTACCTCCCTTCTGGCTGAAAGCAGGAATTTCAAAATCCAACTCAGGGATCCTTGTAGTGGCAGAGTCAGTCTTCACCACTTCTCTGTTCATGTCCTGGGCAGAAAGGAAAACTTTCAGCCAAGGGAGGTCAGCAGGACAACTTCTCAAGAAATAACCAGACTTCCTGTCTCCATCAGACCCCAGCCCAGCTGTTTCTTCCTCTCTCCACTCCAGAAGTCCAGACTACTGTGGAACAGTCCAGGTACCGTCAGGCTGCCGGGAAGGTGAGAACAGCACTCAGAGCAGATACTGCACATTTCCTGCCCTCTGACAACCTGCACAAATCTGATCTCACGTAGGAGGATGACGGCACCATTTGAAACCGAAGCTTGGAGACAGGGAGTTTTATTTGAGGTTCCACCATCGGGATTAGAGCTGACTCCAGTCCCCAAGCTCTCTCTAGGATACTGGGGAACCTGCTCTGGACGCCCCTCACCTCCTGGGCCCTGACAGTCAAAGTGTAGCGCACTCCCTGGTCCTGGATCCTGCCTGCCGACTGGATCTCCGTGTTGTTCCAGCCACAGTGCTCGCAGGAAAAAGAGCTCACGATTATTTCTCTGAAGAAGGGGATCTTGGTGAGCAGCAGGCGCGTAACGCCCTGGGGAGGAAGAAAGCAACCAACAAAGGAATCGATGAACGCTCCGTTCCCCGCCCTCCAGACCCCCGGACGCACTTCCCGGTCCCCGACTGGGCCCGCCAGCCCGGGCGCCCAGCCGCTCAAGCCTAACCCTCCGCGACGCCTGCGGCTGCGCTCCCGTCTTACGTTCCGGTAACAGTTCATGCACAGCGACTCGATCTCGGTGGGCTGCTGCTCCTCGTCCTCCGCGCTGATGGGCCGGAACAAGCTTCCTGGGGCAGGAGCCCGGGCCGGGGCGGGGGAGGGGGCGGCGGCAGCCCCCGGGGGCCCTGGCTCCAGGGCACCGGCGCCCAACATCGCCGCCACGCGCAACGCAGACCTCCACTTCCGACTTCCGCTCCTCTCTTGGCCCCACCCCCCTTCTCGGGCACTTCCGCCGGCTATGACCCACCCTTTTTTAAAGAGGCCGCAGACTTTGGGCCCTCGGGGAACCAAATCTGTGAAGGTTTTTTGGTTCTTGGGACTTCTGTAGGCAACTGATTCACTATTTGCCCCTATCTCAATTCAGGCGTCGCTTCCCCCCAGAATGTCCTCTCAAACCCAGGGCAGTTTTTTGCACCCTCAGAATAGCTTCCACCCACAAAACCAAAACCCATTGCTGTAGAGTGGATTCCAACTCATAGTGACCCTATGGGACAGCATAGAAGTTCCCCATAGGGTTTCTAAGGAGCGGCTAGTGGATTCAAACCGCTCACCTTCTGGTTAGCAGCCCTAACACTTAACCACTATGCCACCAGAGCTCTCCTTCCACCCACCCACCAAGCCCAAACCCCAAACCCACTGCCATCGAGTCTATTCCGACTCATAGCGACCCCATAGGACAGAGTAGAACTGCCCCACAGAGTTTCCAAGGAGCTCCTGGTGGATTCGAACTGCTGACCCTTTGGTTAGCAGCCGTAGTTCTTAACCACAGTGCCACCAGGCTTTCTGCCCACAGAGTTCTGTAAGTCTGTGTGTAAAAGCCTTGAGGGCAAGGGGCCTGGCTGGTCCCTCAGTATCCCTGAGGAGGTGCGCTTAGTTCCACTCTTGGGCCAGATGCTTCAGCTCCAAATCCCCCTCCCTGGCTTTTCTTCTCTTCTCTCAGACCCTCAATCCTTGTCATGGATTGAATTGTGTTCCCCCCCAAATATGTGTCAACTTGGTTAGGCCATGATTCCCAGTATTGTGTCGCTGTCCTCCATTCTGTGATTGTAATTATATGCTAAAAAGGATTAGGATGCGATTGTAACACCACCCTTACTCAGGTCACCTTCCTGATCCAAGGTAAAGGGAGTTTTCCTGAGGTGTGGCCTGTACCACCACTTATCTCTCAAGAGATATAAGGAAAAGGAAGCAAGCAGAGAGTTGGGGACCTCATACCACCAAGAAGGCAGCACCAGGAGCAGGGTGCGTCCTTTGGACACAGAGTCCCTGCGCCTCAGAAGCTCCTCGACCGGGGGAAGATTGAGGACAAGGACCTTCCTCCAGAGCCAACAAAGAGAGAAAGCCTTACCCTGGAGCCGACACCCTGAATTTGGACTTGTAACCCTAGACAGTGAGAAAATAACTTTCTTTTTGTCAAAGCCATCCACTTGTGTAGTATTTCTGTTATGGCAGCACTAGACGACTAAGACAATCCCCATCTCCCTTTCGGTTCTTCCTGCTTCCTATTTGTCCCTCTCATAAACACCTCTCCAAATTCCAGACTCCAATATACAACCCCCGTTTTTACTCTCACCCCCTCATCCCACCGCTTCCAACCCCAGCTGACTCACCCCTCCCCACTTCCTAACTAATCAACAACAAGCTCTTTTTTTGTAAACATGTCTTTCCAGCACTTCCTTTCCCTGGGCTGGGTGCCCTGGGCTGGGTGTCAGGGAAGAGGTTCAACCTGTGGGCATGATGGCCCAGATTAATGTGGGGTCTGCTATGAGGGGGTGAGGAGGTGCTGAGACCCCTGTGCAAGGTACTAAACAGGACATTCTGAAGGCAAAGGGGCTGGGGCTGTGTGGCAACCCTTTCCTCTGTCCCCTCTTACCCTCAATTCCAGAGGCCCCAGGAGGATCTACGAGAAGCTTTGGTGCCCCTGAGCAGATATATATATTGGAGGTGGTAGTTTGAGGGTTAGGGGGTTCCCAAGAAGGGGATCATCACTAAGAGACCATTCAAAGTCTGAAACAGAAGGAACAAAGGAGACAAGCCACCTCAGGAGACTTGGTTCCCCAGGACCACAGCTCCTCAGGTGACAGCGTGCACTTTATACATACCATCCTATGGTAAGCAGGCTGGCAACAATGCAGGTACAGAGGAAGGTTCTCTAGCCCAGGCCCACTCCCACCCATGGCAGACAGTTGCATCTAGCCAGAGAGCCCCTAAGCAGAGCCCAGCCAGAGGCAGGCCTCTCTGACAGACCAGGACTGGAGAGGGTCAATGAAAAATAGCAGCAAGAAATTCGAGTGGGTGATGGGCGTGCACCGGGGATAGTCATGAGGCCACTGCTTTCCATCATGACAGAAATGAGAGACACGCCAGGCAAACAAGCTTCCACTGTAAGTATCTATTTCTTTGGAGTCAGAAGACTGGTTTCAGCCTGGGAGTCAGGAGGGAGGAGCTGGGAGTGGGGCGGGCACATAGTCTGCTCCCCAGAGGATTTAAGAAGCCCTCCTCCCAGTTTAGAGGGCTCATCAGGACCTGTCTGCCCTCTCGTATCATAACCCCCACCATTCCTACCCACCAGCCTCAGAGCCAGCAGGAACTCTCTCCGCACGTGCTCTCTCGTTCATATTTTTCTCCTTCTCGCTTCTATGCCCCCAACAGAAGCTGTCATGGCAGCCATGGGCAGAAAGAGCTCCTCCCTGTGGACCATCTGGAGTGGGGGCCACAAGCTGACCAGAAGTGACCGGAGCCAAGCACAAGGATGAAGTGGCACAGGCTTCCAGCACAGTCACAATGGGCCTGCAGATAACGACCTGCACACACAGTGTCTCTCTCCCCTCTCCACTCCCACCACCCCTGACTGGAGCAACTCATGAGGATTCCCAAATGAGCACCGGAAGCCGGTTCGTAAAGCCTGGTGAGTGTAATGCATCCAGATGGGGGAGCCGCAGGAGGCTGGGGATGTCAGGGCAGCAAGCAGCCTCTTCTGTGGCCTCGCTGCTCAGGGTCTTCCACCCTCCGCCCAACAGGCCACTGTCAGGACTGAGCATGCTAGGTGTTCAGGTCCAGGGCTCCCAGACTGAGAGCCGGGGAGGTGACCTGGGCAAGTAGACCCTCAGGACTCCCCCAGACGGCCATGGCCCTGGTCGTGGAGGCTGTGGTTGATGTCTTCCCACAGGCCGTCGAGACGGGCCTGAAGCTTGCTCAGGGCCTTGCCGGGGTCCGCTTGGAGTAATTCAGGAGCAAAGGCACTGTGGCCAGGCGGGGGCGGCGCCAGCTGCTGCTGGACCTCCTCTGTCTCCCGGTCGATGGCGCGGGTGAAGGCGGCGATCTGCAGGAAGGTGTCCTGGCGGAAAGCCTGGAGCCGCTGACGTACCTCCTCAGAGAGCACCTGGGGATCGGGGCCGGCCCCCTCCTCGGCTCCATCCGCGCCGGCGCTGGCAAAGGCACTGAGCTCATCGCGCAGCTTGTCCAGGTTTTGTTGGATGCGCGAGTGCAGCGTCTTGGCCTTGAGCGTGAGCTTGTGCGAGAGCACCTGCACGCAGCGGCTGAGGCGCGCGGGGCTGGCGGGGGCGTGGGGCGCCACGCTGCGGTGCAGCTGCTGCACGTGGTGCCCGATGCCCGTCACCAGGCGCTCGGCGTACGGGTGGAAGAGCGCCTTAACACGGCCGGTGTGGTGTGCCACGCGGCTCTGCAGTTCCTGCAGCATTCTGCGAGCCTCATCCACGCCCCCAAGCAGCTGGGCCTTGGTGTCCTCCCCGACCACGCGCAACTGCTCCTGCAGCTCCCGGGCGCGGAGCGCCACCTGCTCCATCAGCTGCACCGTGTACGGCTTCAGCTGCTGCCGCAGCCCCTCCAGATTCCAGCCCACGCGCTCATGCACCTCGGCCATGTAGGGGGCCAGACGTGCCCTCACCTCCTCCAGCTCCTCCTGCAGTTGCTGTCGCATGCCCACTGGATCCTGTGGGAGCTGAGGAGGGTCCCGCCCCTGCCCATTCAGAGGGCCCAGCTTTTCCAGAAACTTGCCCATATTGTTGAGGTCTTGTTCAAGGCTGTCTTTCAGGCGCCTGGGGGAGGGGACAACATCCAGGCCATCAAACTGCTAGCCTCCAAGACCAGTATTATCTTCTTTGCCCCAGAGACATTGAGCACTTAACCTAGAGGGGGAACCAAGGACGTAGGGCTGCGGCCCAAGAGTTCAGTGTCCTAGTCCTACCCCGGGCTAGCCGTAAGGCCTCAGACAGGCACGGAATGGAGCACATCGCCCATGCAAATCCAGGCCTACAGCACTGCCCAAGGAAGCACAGAGGGCGCTGAAGAACCCAGGACGGCCGGGATAGGCGGGCAAGGCTAGCACCCCTCCGGACCATGTCCAGTGAGGACCGCAAAAATTGAGGAATTCAAGGCAGCACATCACCCCTTGGCTCCATTCGCCAGCACCCCTTGTCTTAGCCACTCACGTGGGTTCCCGCACCAGCTTCTGCTGCTGGATCTGCTCTACCCTGCCTTTGTTCCCGCTGCTCTGCCTGAAGTAGTCCCAGAAGCCTTTCTGCGTCTGGGCGGCTGAAGACGCTGTGGAGAGAGATGGGGGTGATTAAGAGCTGGGTGTACAGCCCCTCTGTCCAGCCTGCACCCCAAGCCCCACACTGAAGCCAGGGTTGGAGACCCACCTGAGAGGAGGACAAGAGCCCAGAGCAGAACTGCAGCCCTGTTCGCCATTATCCACTCTGAGAAGGAAGGTGAATGGAGGCCTGGTTGAGGTGAAGGCGCAAAGGGAGGGATGTCTGTCACAGAGACTTGCCTAGGGACCCTGCCCAAAACCTGTTAACCCTTCCTTGGTACTCCAGACGACTGGTCTAGGTGAGTGTGGCTGAGATAGAAGGGGTATCTTCCTCAGATATAGGGGGGCACATTACTTCCTTCTCACCTCAGTCACATAGTGTGTGTGAATGTGGCACTCAAACGACTTTGTAAAGTTCTCCCATCACCACCCTCCCCAAGGCCCAGGACAATTTCCTAGGCCACTTCTGTCACTCCTTCATCACCTCTCCTCCCTTTTCATGGTTGGGGAAACTAAGGCATACCGAAAGGGAAGAAGTAACACTGCTAAAGTGCTCCAAGAGGTTGTCTTCACTTCTTCTTTCCACCTCCAGCTCTCTGCTGAGGACTCCAACCCTCACCCCTCTGCCTGGCTGCTCACCTGCTCAGTTCTGGGCACAGACAGCAGACATTCCACTTTATACTCCAGGAGCCTGGGCTTCTGGCAGCAATTCCTCTGAGTAAATACCACGTGGAGGTTCAAAGAAGGCTGACCTCAGCTACCACCCAGCACTCACCTCCTGCCCTTTTCCTGGCACGCAGAGCGTTAATGAGTGTCCTGGTATCAGGAGGCTTCTCCAGTGGAGAAGTGCTTCGTGGAAAGTTTTACTAGGAATGGGACTGATCTCCTCACCTAGTTTCCCCCAAACCGCATGACCTTCAGCTTGAACCTTCCCACTGGTCTGCTGGCTGGCCCACCGATGGAAACAAGATTGTTTGTCTGCTGAGAGCTCTGCTCTTACTCAACTGCCCTGAGTTACTGTGCCTCAGACAGACAGAGACGGTGTCCAGCTGCTGACCAGAGCCTGAGCAGCCCTCGATTGCTCCAGCACAGGCCACTCAGGCAGGCTGGGATGAGTCAGCATTTATAGGGTTAAAGACCCTCCCATCTCCTGCTTTATGAAATGATCCTGGACCAAGCAGGGGAAGCCAGGTGGGGTGAAGATGAGATGGTAAGAGAGGCATCTGGGCCAGAAACTCTGGGCCCAAGGAATCAGAGTAAGAGTAGGATTCTTCCCATGGGGAAAAACTGAACTCCACCCACAGGGACTTGGAGGAAGGGAAGCCAAAAAGCCCAGATCATTCTCTGATGACATGCCCACTCCACATACTTATACACATGTGTTCATAACTCTTAGTTTTTGCTTCTAAATGTTTCTTGAATCAGTCCTCTATGTTTCCATCACCCTCACAGCCCCAGTTGTTTCTTGTCCTGACTGCATCCATGACCTCCCACAGGTCCCTCTGCCACAGTCCTGCCCATCCACTCCTTTATCTGCTGTGGCTCATCCTAACCCATTTCCAATCTCATCTCCTGACATTCCCTGAGCTAACTACCTCTTTCAGGCTCCGGAGCCTTTGTGCGTGCTGTTCCCTCTCCTTGAAATATCCTTTCCCCTAAAGAACTTCTATTCACTTGATTCAGACTTAGGTTGTATTAGTTAGGATTAGGTTCAGCTGCAAGTGACCAAAAGGAAAAAAAAAAAAAAAAGGACAAAGAGTAGTTTAAAGAAAAAATGGAATTTATTTTTCTGTTCTGTAAATATAGCCTAACCAGGACTCCTGCTGTCCTTTTGCACTATCATCCTCAACAAGAGGCTAATGTCCAAGTTGGCTGCTCCAGCTCCAGCTCCAGCTATCGAGTCTACCTCCCAGACAGCAGGAAGGAGGAAAGGAGAAGAGCATGCTCCCATCTCTTTAAAGACACATCCGTGAAATTGTTCTTACTACCTCTACTGACATTGCACTGGCCAGAAGTTCATCACATGGCTAACTTAGCTCAAAAGGAGGCTGAGAAATGTAGCCTTTATTCTGGGCGGCCATATGCCCAACTGAAAAAGGTGTCTACATCAGGAAGAAGAGAAGAATAGATTTGGTAGGACAATAGTAGTTCCTGCTGCACAGCTCAAATATCACTCTAAATGCCTTCTTCCTCTAGCACACCTTACCTGCTCTAGACATAGATTGATTCCAAACTAATCACGTAACACTTTGCATAGTCCTGTATTATAGCATTACTATCTTGCAGTGCAATAATTGATTGGCATGTCTAAGAAGGAAACCCTGGTGGCATAGTGGTTAAGTGCTACAGCTGCTAACCAAAGGATTGGCGGTTCGAATCCACCAGGTGCTCCTTGGAAACTCTATAGGGCAGTTCTACTCTGTCCTATAGGGTCACTATGGGTCAGAATTGACTTGATGGCACTGGGTTTGGTTTTTGGTTTTGGTTTATGTCTGAGAGCTCTTTGAGTGCAGAGATTTTGTCTAATTCATCTCTAGGTCCCCCACTATTTTAGCACAGTGCCCAATGCATAGAAGATAGAGTGATTCATTCATTCATTCAGTTGATTAAGAAATTGAGGTTTAGGGAGGTTGAATGGCTTATCTATCATCCACACGGTAAGAGGTGGAGCTAAAATTGGAACCCAGGCAGCTGTTTGAGTAGCTGAGGACAGCAGAAGGTGATGTTAGAAAGGTAAACAGGTCATGAAGGGCCTTGTGAAAGCAGTCACTGAGCGGTAACTTAATAGAAAGATCACTTTGGAGGATGGCAAGACAGAAGGCAGGGAAACTGTTAAGAGGCTGTTTCAGTAATCCAAGTGAAAGATGATAAAAGTCTGAATTAAGAAAGTGAGCATTGACAGAAGAGTATGTATTGGAGAGATATTAAGGCAGTAGAGTTGATAGCACATGGTGACTGACTGGATGAAGGAAGGAATCCAAATGATTCCTTGAGTTTTCTGAACAACTAGGTGGATGGCTATACCTTTCACCAAGAGGCAAGAGTATATCGAAGGAAGAGCAAGTAGGGGAGAGTTCACTTTAGCAGGAATTCCTTCAAAAAGAAGGGTATTTATACTTATAGCAGCAATAAAATAGCCAAGCGACTAAGTAATGACCTGCGTAAGCATTTTTTGTTTTGGAAGATCTATTTGTATTATTTATCAAATTACAAACAAAAAAGAATTAAATAGGACTTCTTTGTCATTAGTTGTTGTCGAGTCGATTCTGACTTATGGTGATCCCATGTGTGCAGAGTAGAGCTGCTGCATAGAGTTTTCAAGGCTATGACCTTTCAGAAGCAGATTGCCAGGCCTGTCTTCTGAGGCACCTCTGGTTGGGTTTTAGCTAGTAGTAGAGCACTATCATGGATTGAATTTTGTCCCCCCAAAATATCTGTCAACTTGGCTAGGACATGATTCCCAGCATTGTAGGATTGTCTACCATTATGTCATCTGATGTGATTTCCCTATGTTGTAAATCCTCTCACTATGATGTAATAAAAAAGATTAGTGGCAGTTATATTGATGAGATATACAAGATTAAATAGTGTCTTACGCCAATCTCGTCTGAGATATAAAAGAGAGAAGGGAGCAGAGAAACAGGAGGACCGCATATCACCAAGAAAGCAATACTAGGAGCAGAGCACATCCTTTGGACCTACGTCCCCGCTCTGAGATGCTCCCAGACCAAGGGAAGACTGATGTATCATAAGGACCTTCCTCCAGAGCCGACAGAGAGAGAAAGCCTTTCCCTGGAGCTGGCGCCCTGAATTCGGACTTCTAGTGTACTGGACTGTGAAAGGATAAACTTCTCTTTGTTAAAGCCGTCCACTTGTGGTATTTCTGTTATAGCAGTACAAGATGACCGAGACGAGCACTTAACCATTTATGCCACTCAGGAACTTCTAGAGGTGAAGAAATACAGTCATTAAAATAAAAACTCAACTATAGTTGGAGAGAGAATTAGTAAACTGGAAGGTAGGTCTGAGAAAATCACCCAGAAAGAATCATAGCGATAAAGAGAAGGAAACCATGAAATGGAGATATGCTGTCTACTATTTATGCCTACCAGGCAGTTCTACTCTGTCCTATAGGGTCACTATGAGTCGGAATCAACTCGACAGCAGTGGTGGTTTTAGGATAGACTATGGAAGACGCAATATTCAAAAGATGATGGCTGAGAATTTTCCAGAATTGAAGATAGATGTGACCTGTATCCTCAGGTACATGAGGCATCCTGAGTTACGAGTTAAAAAAATTGAATTGCCATCAGCTGAATTCCAACTCATAATGACCCTCTAGGGCAGAGTAGAACTGTCCCTACGGTTTCCAAGGAGCAGCTAGTGGATTTGAACTGCCGACCTTTTGGTTAGCAGCCATAGCTCTTAACCACTGTGCCATCAGTCCTGAGTACGATAAATTAAACAAATCCAAATCAAGATACATCTTAGGGAACCTGTAGAACATCAAAGACAGAGTATCTTAAAAATCTACCAAAGAGAAAAGACAATAAATGAAGAATGATTAAACTGACAGCTGGCTTATCAGCAATATATCTTTGAAAGATTGAAAGTATATCAACAGCTTGAATTATACTCAGTTAAACCAAAAATTATACTCGAGTAAACTATGTGTTTGCGAAGAATATTGAGTATACCATGGACTGCCAGAAGAACGAACAAATCTGTCTTAGAAGAAGTGCAGCCAGAACGCTCCTTAGAAGCAAAGATGGTGAGGCTTCATTTTTATTTATATAATATATATATTTAAACCATGTAATTAGTTTTACAGCTAAAAACTGGTAATTTCATGTAGTTCAGTTTAACATACAATAGTTCAGTCTGTCTTATTCACTACTGTATTCCCAAAGCCTAGACCATAGTGGGTCAATAAATATGCTCTGATGCAGAGACTACTTTGGGGGAGGCATTTAAAACACCATGGAACTAAAACATTGAACTAAAGTAGCATGGAAAATGCGAAAGGAGAGATCAAAGTTAAAGCATTCTGCAGTCTTTGCATTATTCAGGAGGAAGATAGAGATATTGATTAGACTTTGTTCGGCCAAGCAAGAATATTAAAATTTTAAGGGAAACCCATTAAAAGGTTAGAAAGAACAGAAAACTTTCAATCTAGTGTATGGGAAAGAGACTAAAGAACATCAGAGTGACTCCTAGTAAAGCATGGTGAATTGATGGCGCGCATTAGCCTCTGCTCTTTTCTGAAATCTCATTAAAATGGCATTAAAGTGCCCGTTTTAAAAAAATGTATCAACTCACAAGGAGAATAGGACAGGAGACAAAAGCAGCAGCGTTTTGGAAGCTGGGAAGCTTCCAGATGGTCAAACGGTGCTCACCGGATACACCTGATGCATTTTGAAGCAGTGGCGGAGAAAGCTAAGAAGCCCCCTTATCTGCAACACAGAATTGCCCCAAAGTTCTGACAATTTAGGTTCAACAGACTCCAATGGAAGTGTGTGTGTCGGCGGCGGGGCGGGGGGAGAGGGAAGTGGGGTGGGAGGGAAGGGAAAGAAAGATTAAAAATGTAGCAGTTGGTTAAGTGTCTGTTTGAGAAACAGATACCCTTTCAACCTCTGAACAGCAGAAAACTGGACATTTCTTCAACAGAGAGGATAAAAGGGTGAGTCCCTGGACTGAGAAAAACAAGGTATGGTTTTTACTAAAAAAAGGAAATTTTACTAATATTCAATATATATATGAAACATCTACAACTTAAGAACAAAAAGATAACCCAATCAAAAAATGGGCAGAGGATTTGAACAAATATTTCACCAAAGAGAATATTCAAATGACCAACAAGCACATCAAAAGATGCTCAGTGCTTCTTGGATCACGCAGACACATGAGACTATGTGCGCAGCTCCTGTCTAGAGGGGAGATGAGAAGACAGAGGGGAACAGAAGCTGGCTGAATGGACATGGAAATAGAGGGTAGAGAGAAGGAATGTGCTGTCTAGGAGTATATATAGCAAGGTGTATATAAATTTTATATGAAAGACTGACTTGATTTGTAAACTTTCACTTAAAGCACACACACACACACACACACACAAAAGATGCTCAGTGCCATTGGCCACTAAACCAAAAGACCCATTGCTGTCAAGTTGATTCGGACTCATGGTGACCCAGGAGTAGACAGAATACACCTGTTCATAGGGTTTTCTTGGCTGTGTGTTTTATGGAAGCAATTCATCAGGCCTTTCTTCCATGGAGTTAGGTTAGTTCCTTCAGGTTAGCAGTCAAGTGCAAACTGTTTGTGCCCTCTACCCCAAACAAAACCAAACATGTTGCCATTGAGTCAATTCTGACTCATAGTGACCCTGTAGGACAGAGTAGAACTGCCCCACAGGGTTTCCAAGGCTGTAATTTTTATGGGAACAGACTGCCACATCTTTCTTTCATGGAGTGGCTAGTGTTCAAACCATGGACCTTTTGGCTAGGGACCTGCAAATCAAAACTACGGTGAGATACTACCTCACCCCTATTAGAATGGCAATGACCAAAAAAAAAGGAAAACAACAGGTCTTGGTGAGGTTGTGGAGAAACTGAAACGGTCATTGATTGCTGGTGGGAATGCAAAATGGTGCAGCCGCTGTGGAAGACAGTGTGGCAGTTCCTGAAGAGGGTGAACACAGAACTACCATGTGACCCAGTAATCCCAACCCTAGGTATATATCAGAAGAGTGAGGGCAGGAACACAAACAGAAACCTGCACACCAGTGTTCATTGCAGCGCTGTTCACAATAGCTAAAAGGTGGAAACAACGGAAATGTCCATCAACAGATGATTGGATAAACAAAATGTGGCACATGCACACAATGGAATACTACTCAGCCATAAAGAGAAAGGAAGTCTTGATGCATGCCACAATGTGGAGGAATCTTGAAAATATCGCGCTGAGCAAAATAAATCAATCACAAAGAGCAAATACTGTTATGATCCCACTTAGGTACAATAAGCAAATGTACAGAAATCAAAGATTATTAGTGGCTACCAGGGATGGGGGAGCCCTGGTGGTGCAGTGGTCGAGAGCTCGACTGCTAACCAGAAGGTCGGCAGTTCGAATCCACCGGCCGCTCTTTGGAAACCCTATGGGGTTGCTATGAGTCGGAAATTGACTTGACGGCAACGGACTTGGGCTTGACCAAGGATGGGTGGGAGGGAGAAAGAATGAGATTTTGCCAGGGGACATTGAGTTTATGCTAATAGTGGTGGAGTGATTTGGAAAAGGATATATGGTTGTACAATGAAGACTGTAATCAATGTCATTGAATTGTACATGTAGAAATTGTGATTGCATATGTTTTGTTATGTATATTTTCACCACAATAAAAACATGTTTTGTAAAAAAAGGGAGTGGTTGAAATGGCAAAGTTTTTGTGATATATATATTTACCACAGTTTAAAAAAAAAAAATCCTGCCACTTCTTACTCCATGGCTTGGGCAAGTTAACCTCTCTGTAGCTGAGTCTTCAGTAAACGTGGAAGTCAGCAAGTAGGGAAGTAGATCCACATGGAACCTGCCTCAAAGAATTAAGGGTCTGGAAACAGCACCCTGCTCTGAGAATGGGCACCTCCATGAAGGAGAGTTGCAGGAAGACCAGGGGACAAGGCATCCTCAGTGAAAGCTGACTTCCAGTGCATTCTAGGCAAAGCTGAAGAGCTTAAGAGATCTTAAAAGACTTAACAGACCCTTTATTGACCACCTACCATGTGCCTGGTATTTACCTTTGTTATCTCTAATGCTTAATTCAATACTCCAAGGTAAGCATTATTATTCTCATTTTATTTACAGAGAAATTGAGGCTCTGAGAGATTAGGTAACTTGCCCAAGGTCTTGCCCTGAGTCAATCCCATATCTGTCTGACTCCAAAGTCCATGCTCTGTACATCCCATGTCTGTCTGACTCCAAAGTCCATGCTTTGTACACTATCTCATGCTCAGGAACTAAGAGACATGTTCCGAAGGCCAGAACCACAACAAGGAGCCTCTACACTTCTTACTAGGTGACACTGGGGCCTTCTGTGTCCATTGGAAAGCCAGGTCCAACTACTCTCTCCCAAAAAAAAAATTTGGGGAAAAGAGGGCTGTAGGGATACAGGGAAGCCAGGTTCCATGTATTGCCAGATTTGGGCACAGAAACAGTAGCTCAAGGCCAGCCAGGGAAAGGACAGCCAAGGCCAGTGACAGCTGCCAAATCATCGTGGAGAATGGAGTCCATCTCTCCCTCCCTTGCCACATCCCCCATTTAAATGTGCCTCCTCAATCCCCCTCCTCTCCTGTCCCCTGCATAAGTAGAACCAACTCTAGCTGTAGCTAGGACGTGAAGTCCTTAACATTGTTCGTATGGCCATGCTTACCTTCCATAGACCATCATGTCTGAGAACTGCCCCACAGCTAGATGTTTGTTAGAAATACATGCTGGTGGTGCAAGAGCTGGTTGGGACCAGTGACGTGGACTCTGATACCATGGAACGTACTGAGCACATTCTGAGTCAGCATAGGAAGGACATGCCAAAAAGATAAATATTTTAGTTTTTTTGTTTTGTTGATACATACCCCTCCTCATTACCAAAGATTTGAGGCTACTAGCAATGAAAGATGAAATGATAAAATAGAGATAGATAATCGAGAAGAAAGGAGGGTGGGGGAGAGATGGTGTCTCAGAACCAGAGAAAATAAAAACCCAAAGAACATAATCATAGAGGCAATAAGGGATGACAAGGTTGCAATCATTGATCTTCACATTGGCTTTGGGTTTCCTGGAAGCTTATAAACAGCAAAATTTAGCCAGTTACATAATTGTCCTAATCAGAGAGAAAGAATCACCCCAGACTCACAGAGAAAATAAAGCCTCTCAAACATCAAATTGCAAAATAAATATCTCCATGAGATTTTATACAGAATTATATTTAAAAACCATTAGATATGGTGAAGGGTGAGACAGTACACACTACTGGGGAAGCCAGCACAACCTGTACAAGGCAAGGTCACGGAAGCTCCATAGACGCATCCTGGGGGCCTGAACTGCTGGGCTGAGGGCTGCAGAGACCATGGTCTCGGGCAACATGTAGCTCAATCGGCATAACATAGTTTATAAAGAAAATGTTCTACATTCTACTTTGGTGAGTAACGTCTGGGGTCTTAAAAGCCTGTGAGTGGCCATCTAGGAAACACCATTGGTCTCACTTCTTCGGGAGCAAGAAGAATGAAGAAAACTAAAGACACAAGGGAAAGATTAGTCCAAAAGACTAATGGACCACATCGACCACGGCCTCCACCAGACTGAGTCCAGTACAACAAGATGATGCCTGGCTACCACCACTGACTGCTCTGACAGGGATCACAATAGAGGATCTTGGTGAGAGTTGAAGAAAAATAAAGAACAAAATTCTTACTCACAAAAAAAGACCAGACTTGCTGGCCTGACATAGACTGGAGAAACACTGATAGTATGGCCCCCAGACACACTTTCAGCTCAGTAATGAGGTCACTCCTGAGGTTCACCCTTCAGGCAAAGATTGGACAGGCCCATAAAACAAAATGAGACTAAAGGGACACACCAGCCCAGGGGCGAGGGCGAGCAGGCAGGAGGGCCAGGAGAGCTGGTAATAGGGAGTGCGTGGTTGAGAAGGGAGAGTGCTGACGTGCCGTGGGGTTGTTGACTAATGTCATGAAACAATATGTGTGCCAAATGTTTAATGAGAAACTAGTTTGTTCTGTAAACCTTCGGCTAAAGTACAATTTTAAAAAAAGGGTGATATTTATGAATTGTTAAACTATTAACTAAATTTGTTTTTTTCTACTAAAAAGAGTATAATGTAGAAAAATATAAAATACAGATAAGCAAAAAGAAAAATAATCACCCATAATTTCATCACCACCGCTTGTAGACAGGCGGTTCCTGGGGTGCAGATGAGATCGGTTCCTAACTGTGTCTTTAAGCTGAGTTTGTAGGTAAGTTGGAACAGGTGCATACAGTTCTCCTTTAGCCTTACTTGAGTGCAAGAAAAGGCTCGAAGCTTTTTTCAATGATTTAAAAGCTGCACGTGCAGCAAGTGAAGTGATTGTGTTGAAGAATTTGTTGCGAGTAGAGGTTGCTTCAGTCGTTTTAAAGTGAGGGTGAATTTGTTGTTGCTGTTAGGTCCTGCGGAGTCAGTTCGGACTCAGCAACCCTATGCACGACACAACAAAACTCTGGGCGAATTCACATAACATTAAAGGGCAAGCCCGAGTTGTCTGTAGGCTGGACACGTGTAACCCCGGGCACGGCTGTATTCGTCCGTGTTTCCACCTAGGCGTATATTTACTTGTATTTTTCAAAATTATTTTTATGAGATAAAGCCGTTTAGTGACCTGACAGGGCACATCAGACTTGCATACGTATATCGCACATGTACATCCATGCCGATAAATGTACATTCACAATGTAAAAATAACAACGCCGGACGTTGATAAGGGTGCACCTACCAGAATTCATTTGCCAACTTCCTCTTGTACATTGTTTTGTTAATCTTTTAAAATTATAAACACATTGCTGTGAACATCTTTATGGCTAAATGCATGCATTCCATGGTTTTTCCTTAAGATAAATTTTTAAATAGAAGAACATTTTCTTGACAGGCACATCCCTATTCATAAACCCTTTGCAATAATACTAGAGACTTCCCAGGTAGATTGGAACCGGTGGCTTAGATTCCACGTCGCAAAACCTTCAGCAATTTTCTGTCTCTGGTACTTTTGTGGACTTCCAGGCAACATATCTGATTGAATGCATGTACCTAATTTTATTTCCTTCTGAGACCTCCCCAGAACTAGAGATTCTTAGAAAACGTATAGGCCCGTAGGGGCAAGGAGAATGGAAGAAGAGACCACAACAAAATTTGGAAAGTCAGAAAGCAGACAAGACCAGTTACAATTAATTTAGCAGCCCTGAGAAATCTGATCTTAAACTGTGAGTGGGAAAAAAAGAGATCCAACCTGATTTACCTTATTGAATTCTCAAAGGCTAAGGAATTGGAGTAGAGCTACTACTGCTAGCCCATGCAGAGCTTATGTGTGACTTAGAAATAGCCTCCCCTTTCTCAAGACATTTTACTGGCATCTGCAAGAAATTTGTCATAACCCTACGGAACAGAGAACTGCCCCATAGAGTTTCCAAGGAGCAGTTGGTGGATTTGAACTGCTGACCTTTTTGGTTAGCAGACATAGCTGTTAACCACTACACCACCAAGGTTTCCATAATATACAGACCATTCCATAATATCTACAGTATGAAAGTTATCCTCAGAATTGTACAGTGCACAGCTTGCACGGCCGTATATGACAATGCTGAATTGAATTGAAGGTGCCAGCTACCACTGGAAGTAGAGGTGAATGAGGAGAGTGTCATGAAATAACACTGACTGAGTTTGAAAGCTGTTTAAGAAGTAGTTAGAGCCTTATCTACTCACTCTTTCCCTCGCAGAAAATTGGAGGTTCATTCTCTGAAAAAAGTAAGACAGAGGCTTTCTGGAAAGGGGAATGCCAGGCAGAGTTGTGCACACTGGAAACAGGGGAATTAAAAGTATGCCCTCTGCATGCTGAGCTCCCAGCCTGCTTCTCTCACTTTGCCTCAAGAACACTGGCATCCAGGCCTTTACTGTCCAGGCAGGAGAATGGAAAAACTTTCTCATGAGAACATGTCCAGCTCAAAAGGAAAAACCTAAAGATTTGGGCACTGGGGGTTTCCCAACTGAACATCCCAGTGAATCACCCTACAGGGAAGCTCAAAGTTTACAAGTACTACCCATACACGTGGAGCTTCAAATCATCTTTAAAACCTCCTGCTCTTAAATATGAGCAGAGAACCAAACATTACCAGTCATCTGAGAAAGAACCTACGATTAAAAACAAACATTAAAAAAGTAAATTGGAGGAAAGTTAGTCTATACAGAAAGGACAACACTTAAAAATATTATTGATATCATTAGAGAGTTAAAAAAAAAAGGTATTACAGTGATGAAACAAGAACAGGAAACTATAAAAAGGAATATTCACAAAGTAAAAAAAAACTCTTATAAATTAAAAACTTGTTAGTAAAAATGAAAAACTGAATAAAGGGTGAAGAAAGCTCCCAAAAAGAAAAGCATGTAGAGATGAAAGAAAGGATAAGAAAATTAGAACACCTGTTTAGGAAGTTTAACATCCAAATTATAGGCATTCCAGAAAGAAAAAAGAGAGGAAAGAAGTCATCAACGAAACACTTTCAGAAAAATTTCCAGTACTAAAAGAGTTTGTAGACTAAAAATGCCCACAAAGAGCCCATAAAAATAGACCAATACTAAGACACATAATTTTGACATTTTAGAATGCAGAGGGCAAAGAGGAGTTCCCGAAAGCTTCCAGAGGAGAAGAAAAATAACAGGTTATAAGAAATAGATTTGGAACACTGAAAGGTGCAAGAAAATAGAGCAATGTCTTCAAAATTCTGAGATAACACAATTTCCAATCTAGAAGTCATCTCTATCCAAACTATCAATTAAGAGCAAATTGATACCTATCCAAACTGTGAATTAAAAAGAAAGAAAGACATTTTGAGATCTGTAAGCATCAAAAATGAACCTCACGTGCTTCCTTTCTCGGAACGCTGTTGGAAGATATGCTCCTCTGAAAAAGAGTGAAAAGAAAGAAAAAGATATCAAGAGACACTCATTCATTCAATAATTATTTATTGAGTGCCTGCTCTGTGCCAGGCACTGTTCTAAGTGCAGTGTACGTGGCAGTGAACAGGCAGAGCCTCCCCCTCATGGGAATAAAAAAAAAATGGGAACAGACAAGTTAAACAATAGGTGATGTGTTGAGGCTCTTCTCCTGAGAGGAAGCTCTCCCTAACCTCCACCCTATGTATTCTCCTTATAAAACTCATCCAGTGTTCTGTGATTGTATGAGACAAAGACCATGAATTTTAAGTTAGCAATTCCTCATAAAGAAACATGAGCAAGCAGCTCTTGTCTGCCACCATTATCCTTAGAAGACATTTGAGTCAATAGGTCTCTTGAGTTACTGAATTTAAAATTTCTAGGAGCTTGACTGAAAAAGAAGTCAGGGGAGCTATTTTTTTTGTGGGGAGCATGATTAAAGAGATCTATAAGGGCAACTCCAGGGCCACCTGGAGAGAGCAAATATCCAACACTCTTCCCTTTTATGTGTACAACGTTCTCTTTAGCTGTGCTTTCTGACCATTCTCCTTGTCAGCCATGAAAACTAGATAAGATAAATAGCTAGTAGATTGAATTCACTGCTCCTGCCTGTGGGAGATTATACGTCTTGCCCCAGCGGCATTGGGTTTGACCAGATGTGAAATGTTAGAGAAGTGTTATGAGCTGCCTTAAAGCAGAGCCTTAGGAGCCATTGGTTGGCTCTGTCACGCTCTCTCCCTCTGCTATGAGACAAGAACTTCCCAATAGGGGCTGCCACTTCAGCCTGCGCTCTGGAATGAAGACGACATGGATCAGAGCTGTGAGCCAACTCATGACAGACATGTAGCAAGAGCATTCTAAGCCTTTGTTGTTCTAGGCCACTGACAATTGGGGTTTATTTGTTAATGCAGCATAGCCTAGCCTATGCTGTTACAAATAGGAACAGGATTAAATGAATTTTAAAACTATTATCAAAACAGTAAACATTTTCCTTTAAGAAAAATTAAAATATATAAGGTAGGAAAAAAGAAAAACAAAATGAAACATGCTCAGAACAAAAATATGGTACAGTAAAGAAATTAATAAAAACCAGGAAAGAAATTAATAAAACAAGAAGAAAAAGTAGTACAATCATCTTTTTTTTTTTTTTTTGTAATAGCTTTAATGAGAGATAATTTACTTCTTATATGGTTTCTTCATTTAAAGTGTGGTAAAATCATCTTTGAGAATACCTTGGCATTACAGAAAGAAGTCATTAAATTCATTAATTTATTCAGTGGGTATTTATTGAGTACCTACTAAGCTCCAGGCAGTGGTGCACAAGGTAGACAAAGCCTCTGCCCTCTCAGAAATCCGTCAAGATTCTTCACCATGGGGCATCTGTGAAGTAAGCCACATCTCTGGCTCAGTGTTCTCCCCAGGGTTTGGTGTTCCACACAATGGGTCTCTGGGTAGATTTACCCTGGTCAGAAGGTAGGTGTAAAGGAATTGCAATTATCCTGTCATTCAAAAGAAGAGTAAAAGTAAGACCAAAATGTGAATGCTGTGTTGAGAAATATTCCAACTTAATTTTAATAAGTTTTTGTTATCATAAAATAGATACAACAAAATAATTTGCCATTTTAGCCATCTTTAACTGTACAATTCTGTGACATTAGTTACATTCACCATGTTGTGCCACCATCACCACTACAATTTTAATAATTTCTAACAGAGTTGTCCAAAGACAGAGTGAATTGTTGTGGGAGATAGTAAATTGGCTGTTACCAGAGGTGTTCATTCACTCAACAATTGAGTGGTAACCATGTGCCAGCTAGGCTCTGTGTATTAGTTAGCTCTTTCTGCATAACAAATCACCGTCAAAACTCAGTGACTTAGAACAACAAACATCTCTAATCTCTAACAGTTCCTGTAGGTCAGAAATTCTGCAGTGGCTTGACTGTGCAGTTCTGGTTCAGGATCTCTCATGAAATTGCAGTTAAGATGTTCCTTGGGGGGAATGTTCCAAGACACAACGACTGGTGTGTATTAGCCTGGAGTAACAGAGAAAGAAGGAGCATCGGGAATAGAAGGAGGATATGAACTGTGTTGGTAATTGCCTCCGTGAACAACTGTCTTCTTTGCCATGAGACCAGAAGAATTGGATGGGGCCTGGCTGCCATTACTGAATATTCTGGTCAAGGATTCTATAGAAGAATCCTGATTAAAAGGGGGAAAATGCAGAATATAATTTCAAATTTTCCTGGACTCCAGACTTCCTGGAGCCATGACGGTTGGATGAACCACTGAAACTATTGCCCTGAGATAATCCTTAAACCTTAAACCAAAAATATTCCCTGAAGTAGTCTTAAAACCAAACGATAGCTTAACTAGTAAAAATGTCTGCACTGAGCATTATGCTCTTTTAAGGACTGCCTATATGGAATTCAAATTGATAACAGCAACTTGTACAATTAAATAGGAACCTTAGGGGGCAGTGAACTTATGTTAACAAGGGAGGAACAACTCAGAAAAGGAGGGTGAGAATGGCTGTACAACTTGAAGAATGGTACATGTAGAAACTGTTGAATTGTACATTTTGCTGTGTATATTCTCAACAACGACAAAATAAATAAAATTAAAAAAAAAAAAAAAAGATGTTGCCTGGGGCCACGGTCATCTGAAGGCTTATTGAAGGCTCACTCACACAGCTGGCAAGTTGGTGCTGGCAGTTGGGAAGGGAAGTAGCTGTTCCTCCCTATATGGACTTCTCCACAGGGCTATTTGAGTGTCCTTACAACATGGTGGCTGTCTTCCCTCAGAGTGAGTGATCCAAGAGAAAGCAAGATGGCAGCCACAATGCCCTTTATGACCTAGCCTTGGAAGTCATATTACGATCACTTCCACAGCATCCTATTGATCGTACCAGTAAACCAGTTGTCATCGAGTCAGCTCCAACTCATGGTGACCCCATGTGTATCAGAGTACAACTGTACTCCGTAGGGTCTTTAATGGCTGATTTTTGGGAAGTAGATCACCAGGGCTTTCTTCCAAGGCACTTCTGGATGAGTTTGAGCCTACAAACTTTCTGTTAGCAGCTGAGCACATTAACTGTTTGAACTATGTAGGGGCTCCATTGATCACACAAGTCAGCCCTAATCAATACGAGAGGAAGAACACAGGGTATGAATACTGGGAGTCAGGGATCATGGAGGTCATCTTGGAGGCTGGCTGCCACACTCTGTAAATACAGTGATGAACAAACAAACGAGGTGCCTGACCTCAGGAGGCTTCTAGCCTGGAGTTACAATTATCTGTCAGAGATGATGACAAAGGAATTGGACCAACCACCAAGACTAGGTGGTTCCCTGCAATCCTAATGTCCTGTGACTTATGGTTGTAGGCTGTAGGTCTTTAGTCATCAGATCACCAGTCCACCTTCTCAGACCAGCAGCTCAAATCCCTCACTCATCCCACATAGGCACACATGGGATCTCTCTGTGGACCCCTCCATTATCAGCTGCTTGTCACCACACAGCAAAATAACCATGGCCCCACCATTCATGCTCTCAGATACAAAAGTCCCCAGATAACCCTAAGCTTGTTATTTCTCTCCTAGAGTGTGCCACTGCCTGGGATCCTCCTCCTCCTGGGAACGCAGGGTGTCCAGTGATAACAGCAGAAGAACACAGTGTTCCCTTGCAGGAGCTGCTTTTGATCCTGCTGTAACAATCCCTCAACAGCAACAACGCCCTGTGGGTACAAGAGGAAAGCCAGTCCTCTGACCCCTTCCCTTTCCCTGTTGTGTTTTCTCTACCTAATGAGGACCATTCCATACACCAGAGGCCTCAGGGTTAGTGACCCCTCTGATGTTCTCAGACAACCTTTGAACTTTGAGTGGGGATATAAGGGTGGGGCTAATGTCCCAGCCTTCCCACACTGGCACTGGCCTGTACTCTTTTCAGGGCAACAACCCAACTCACAGAGAAGTGAAGTCACCTGAGGAGCCAGAGGTGGCCCAGGAGATTCAGGCCTGAAATGGTGCTGGGCTCTGGGGGAACCTTTGGGAGATGCTGCAGTGGGCTGTGCCAGAGTACAGAGAACACCCTTCCCTGGCACGCGTGGAGGACTCTAAGCGCCTGATTCTCCATGGGTACTAAGTGCTTCAGTCTTGTCGGGTGGCCAAGACTGGATCCTGGAGAAGCTCTGGTGAATATTTGCTTATTTTCTGGTTTTAAAAGCAAAAGTAGAACTTTATCTTAAAATCCCCATACTGTGTAAATGTATAAAACAGAACATGCAACCCCACCCTCCAGAGATGACCCCAGAGAAACTTGTTGCCTAGGCCTCCAGATTTCTTCCTTCTACGTAAGCCAGAGGTGGAGATTCAAAGACAACTGGGTAGAACCTACCTGTCCCATGTATACTGGGCATTCTCCCTCCTCTGTGGGGATTCCTGGCAAGGATTGTATTTCTCCTTATCACTCCAGGCTCTCCCTGGAGGCACTATAGCCTGGTAGTTAAGAGTAAAGCCCTGTAGCTTCATGACCTAGGTACAAATCCCAATTCCGCTATTACTAGATAATTTATCTCACCATTTTGAACTGTCTTTTCCTCATCTATTTCATCTTTGATGCCGCAGTCTGTTGTGAGGATTATATGAGTCATTACAATACAAATACTTCTTCAAAATTTTTGATGTGATCAAAAAAGAGCAGGATTGGTGATATTAATTTCTGACAAAATAGACTTTAAAGTTAAAACCATCAAAAGGATAAGGAAGAACACTATAATGATTAAAGCGACAATGTATCAGGAGGATATAACCATATTAAATATTTATGCACCCAAAGACAGGGCTGTAAGATACATAAAACAAACTATAACAGCATTGAAACGTGAGATAGACAGCTCCACAAGTATAGTAGGAGGCTTCAACACACCACTTTCGGTGAAGGACAGGACATCGAGGAAGAAGATCAATAAAGACACGGAAGATCTAAATGCCACCATCAGCCAACTCGAGGTTACAGACATATACAGAACACCCCACCCAACAGCAGCCAAGCATACTTTCTTTTCTAGTGCACAAGGAACATTCTCTAGAATAGACCACATGTTTTAGATCATAAAACAAACCTTAGCAGAATCCAAAACACTGAAATATTACAAAGCATCTTCTCTGATCATAAGGACATAAAAGTGGAAATCAATAACAGAAAAAGCAGGGAAAAGAAATCAAACACTTGGAAACTGAACAACACCCTGCTCAAAAAAGACTGGATTATAGGAGACATTAAGGATGGAATAATGAAATTCATAGAATCCAATGAGAATGAAAACAATCCCTGTCAGAACCTTTGGGACGCAGCAAAAGCAGTGCTCACAGGTCATTTTATATCAATAAATACACACATTCAAAAAGAAGAAAGGGCCAAAATCAAAGAATTATCCCTACAACTTGAACAAATACAAAGAGAGGAACAAAAGAAACCTTCAGGCACTAGAAGAAAGCAAATAGTAAAAATTATGGCAGAACTAAATGAAATAGAAAACAGAAAAACAATTGAAAGAGTTAACGAGACCAAAAGATGGTTCTTTGAAAAACTTAACAAAATCGATAAACCATTGACCAAACTGACAAAAGAAAAACAGAAGAGGAAGCGAATAACCTAAATAAGAAACGAGATGGCCAATGTTACAACAGACCCAACTGAAATTAAAAGAATCATATCAGATTACTATGAAAAAGTGTACTCTAACAAATTTGAAAACCTAGAGGAAAGGGATGAATTCCTAGAAACACACTACCTACCTAAACTAACACAAACAGAGGTAGAACAACGAAATAGACCCATAACAAAAGAAGAGATTGAAAAGGTAATCAAAAAACTCCCCCCCTAAAAAAGCCCTGGCCAAGGATGTCTTCACTGCAGAGTTCTACCAAACTTTCAGAGAAGAGTTAACACCGCTACTACTAAAGGTATTTTAGAGCATAGAAAAGGATGGAATACTACCAAACTCATTCTATGAAGCCAGCATATCCCTGATCCCAAAATCAGGTAAAAAAAAAGAAAATTGCATTATATCCCTCATGAACTTAGATGCAAAAATCCTCACAAAATTCTAGCCAATAGAATTCAACAACATATCAAAAAAATAATTCACCATGACCAAGTGGGATTCATACCAGGTGTGCAGGGATGGTTCAACATTAGAAAAACAATTCATGTAATCCATCATATAAATAAATAAAATACAAGAACTGCATGATTTTATTAATCGATGCAGAAAAGGCATTTGGCAAAGTTCAACACCCATTCATGATAAAAAACTCTCAGCAAAATAGGAATAGAAGGAAAATTCCTCAGCATAATAAAGGGCACTTACACAAAGCCAACAGCCAAAACCAAAACCCACTGCCATCACATCCTAAATGGAGAGAGTCTGAGAGCACTTCCCTTGAGATCGGCAACCAGACAAGGATGCCCTTTATCACCACTCTTATTCAACGTTGTGCTGGAGGTCCTAGCCAGAGCAATTAGGCTAGATAAAGAAATAAAGGGCATCCAGATCGGTAAGGAAGAAGTAAAAATATCTCTATTTGCAGATGACATGATCTTATACACAGAAAACGCTAAGGAATCCTCCAGAAAACTACTGAAACTAATAGCAGAGTTCAGCAGAGTGTTGGGATACAAGATAAACATACAAAAATCAGTTCGATTTCTCTACACCAACAAAAAGAATATCGAAGAGGAAATCACTAAATCAATACTGTTAACAGTAGCCCCCAAGGAGATAAAATACTTAGGAATAAATCTTACCAGAGATGTAAAAGACCTATACCTAGAAAACTACAAGACACTACTGCAAGAAACCAAGAGACCTACATAAGTGGAAAAACATATCTTGCCCATGGATAGAAAGACTTAATATTGTACCACAAGCGATCTATAGATGCAATGCAATTCTGATCCAAATTCCAATGACATTTTTAAATTTTTTAATGAGATGGAGAAACAAATCACCAACTTCACATGGAAGGGCAAGAGGCCCCGGATGAGCAAAGCATTATTTAAAAAGAAGAACAAAGTGGGAGGCCTCACTCTACCTGATTTTAGAACCTATTATACCACCACAGTGGTCAAAACAGCCTGATATTGGTACAACAACAGATACATAGGCCAATGGAACAGAATTGAGAATCCAGACATAAATCCATCTACATATGAGCAGTTGATATTTGACAAAGGCCCAAAGTCCGTTAAATGGGGAAAAGACAGTCATTTTAACAAATGGTACTGTCATAACTGGATATCTATCTGCAAAAAAATGAAAGAAGACCCATACCTCACACCATGCAGAAAAACGAGCTCAAAATGGATCAAAGACCTAAATATAAAATCTAAAACGATAAAGATCATAGAATAAAAAATAAGGGCAACATTAGGAGTCCTAATACACGGCATAAACAGTATATAAAACATTACTAACAATGCAGAAGAGAAACCACATAACTGGGAGCTCCTAAATATCAAACACCTGTGCTCATCCAACAACTTCACCAAAAGAGTAAAAACATTACCTACAGATCGGGAAAAAGTTTTTGCTATGATATTTTCGATCAGCGTCTGATCTCTAAAATCTACATGGTACTGCAAAAACTCAACTACAAAAAGACAAATAACCCAATTAAAAAATGAGCAAAAGATATGAATAGACACTTCACTAAAGAAGACATTGAGGTAGCTAACAGACACCTGAGGAAATGCTCATGATCATTAGCCATTAGAGAAATGCAAATCAAAACTACAATGACATTCCATCTCACTCCAAAGAGACTGGCATTAATCCAAAAAACACAAAATAATAAATGTTGGAGAGGTTGTGGAGAGACTGGAACACTTCTACACTGCTGGTGGGAATGTAAAATGGTACAACCACTTTGGAATTCGATTTGGCGCTTCCTTAAAAAACTAGAAATAGAAGTACCATATGATCCAGCAATCCCATTCCTTGGAATATATCCTAGAGAAATAAGAGCCTTTACATGGACAGTTATGTGCACACTGTTTACAATAGCAAAAAGTTGGAAGCAACCAAGGTGCCCATCAACAGATGAATGGATAAATGAATTGTGGTATATTCACACAATGGAATATTACACATCGGTAAAGAACAATGATGAATTCGTGAAACATTTCATAACGTGGAGGAATCTGGAAGGCACTATGCTGAGTGAAATTAGTCCACTGCAGAAGAACAAATATTGTATAAGGCCACTATTATAAGAACTTGAGAAATAGTCTAGAGAATATTCTTTGACGGTTATGAGAGGAGGGAGGGAGAGGGGGTTTTCACTAATTAGATAGTAGATAAAGACTATTTTAGCTGAAGGGAAAGACAACACACAATATGGGACTAAAGCTGGACTAAAAAACTGGACTAAACCAAAAGCAAAGAAGTTTCCTGAATAAACTGAGCACTTCGAAGGCCAGTGTAGTGGGGGTGGGGGTTTGGGGATCATGGTTTCAGGGGACATCTAAGTCAATTGGCATAATAAAATCTATTAAGAAAACATCCTGCATCCCACTTTGGAGAGTGGCATCTGGGGTCTTAAATACTAGCAAGTGGCCATCTAAGATGTATCAATTGGTCTCAACCACCTGGACCAAAGGAGAATGAAGAATATCAGAGACACAAGGTAATTATGAGCCCAAGAGGCAGAAAGGGCCTCATAAACCAGAGACTACATCAGCCTGAGACCAGAAGAAGTAGATGGTGCCCGGCTACAACTGATGACTTCCCTGACAGGGAACACAACAGAGAACCCCTGAAGGAGTAGGAGAGCTTTGGGATGCAGACCCCAAATTCTAGGAAAAAGACCAGACTTCATGGTCTGACTGAGACTAGCGTGTCCCCGGAGGTCATGGTCCCCAGGCCTTCTCTTAACCCAAGACGGGAACAATTCCCAAAGCCAACTTGTCAGACAGGGATTGGACTGGAGTATGGGTTAGAAAATGATACTTGTGAAGAATGAGCTTTTTTGGATCAAGTAGACACGTGAGACTATGTTGGCTTCTCCTGTCTGAAGGGGAGATGAGAGGGTAGAGGGGGTCAGCAGCTGGCCGAATGGACACAAAAAGAGTGAGTGGAGGGACGGAGTGTGCTGTCTCATTAGAGGGAGAGCAGTTATGAGTATATAGCAAGGTGTTTATAAATTTTCGTATGAGTGTCTGACCTGATTTGTAAACTTTCACTTAAAGCACAATAAAAATTAAAAAAATTTTTTGTGTGTGTGGAGAAATATATATAACAAAACACTTGCCATTTCAACTGTTTACAACCCAGTAACATTTATTACGTTTACCATGTTGTAGAACCATCTACTATCCGTTTCCTAATTTTTTTCCTCACCCTTAACAGGAACTCAGTGCCCCTTAAGCAATACATCCCCCCACCTCCCACTTGCCATTGAGTCAATTCCAACCTGTAGCAGCCCTAAAGGACAGAGTTGAACTGCCCCATGGGGCTTCCAAGGAGTGGCTGGTGGATTGAAACGGCCGACCTTTTGGCTAGCAGCCAAACACTTAACCTCTGCACAATTGGGGCTCCCATCTGCCACTTAGTCACCACTAATAAACTTTGGTTTCTATGCATTTGCCTATTTCAGGTATTTCATACAAGTGGGATCATACGATTTTTTTAAATAATATTTTATTGTGTGTTCAGTGAATGTTTACACATTAGTTTGGGCTCCTATTCAACAATTCCTACACAAATCGTTCGGTGACATTGGTTACGTTCTTCACAATGTATGAACAGTCTCAGTATTTCCATTCTGGTTGTTCTGTTTCCATTAATTTAGTTTCCCTGCATCCTTGCGTTCTCATCTTTGCTTTAAAGTAGTTGTTGACCATTTGGTCTCATATAAGTGATTTTTTAAAGGAACACAGTACTGACAGGTGACATTCATTATTTTGGGAGCCAGTCTGTTATATAGTCACAACGTGACCTCAGAGGTTAGTTTTGGTTCAAGGTTTAAAGACTATATCAGGGCGATAGTCTGGGGGAGTCTTCCAGCCTCAACCGGTCCAGTAGGTCTGGTTTTTTGGTTTTGTTAGGAATTTGAGATTCTGTTCCACATTTTTCCCCCATTTTATCCAGGTCCACCTGTTGCGACCCTGTAGAATGGTCAATAGTGGTAGCTGGGCACCATCTAGTTCTTCTGGTCTCAGGGTAGATGAGGCCGTGGTTCGTTTACACCATTAGTCCTGTAGATTAGTTTCTTTTTTGAGTCTTTGGTTTCCTTCTTTCTATTTTGCTCTGGACAAACAGAGACGAATAGTTGTATCTTAGATGGGCACTCACAAGCTTTTAAGACTCCAGGCACTACTCACCAAACTAGGATGTAGGATATAACTTTATGAACTCTAACTAGATATATGCTAATTGACTGAGATTTTTCCACAGGGCTATTTTCCTATTCCTTCAAACCCAGAAAACCAATCCCATGAAGTATTCAGTTATGTTTAAGAAGTAGCATAACTGCACCCCTACGTGCTTTGTTATATATTTGAAAGTATGTGCAGTCACATACATTCACATACATATGCATATCACACATATATACTCACATATACATACCTATACACATATATGCCTACATACATATGTATACGCGTGCATGTATTTTTTGGCTGCTTTTGCTGTTGTTTCAAAATCCTACATGCCATAGCAACTACCAACAGGTCCTTTTTTCTTGTGTACATTTAGTGACATCATTTACCTTCATCAAGTGGGATCATACAGTATTTGTCCTTTTGCTTCTGACGTATTTCACTTAGCATAATGTTGTCAAGGTTCATCCATGTGGTGGCAGGTATCTCAACTTAATTTTCTTCATGGCAAATAATATTCCATTGTACATATATTCCACATTTTGTTTACCCATTCATTTGTTGATGGACACTTGGGTTGTTTCCACCTTTTGGCTCTTGTGAATAGTGCTGCAGTGAATAGCGGTATACAGGTTTCTGTTTGAGTCCCTGCTTTTAGGTCTTTGGGGTATATACCTAGAAGGGGAATTACTGGGTCGTGTGATTGTGTTTCTTTTCTTTTTTTTTTTTTATTGTACTTTAGATGAAGGTTTACAGAACAAACCAGTTTCTCATCTAACAGTTAGTACACACATTGTTCTATGACATTGGTTAACAACCCCACGACATGTCAACTCTCTCCCTTCTCAACCTTGGGTTCCCTAATACCAGCTCCCCTGCATTCCAGTCCCTGCCTTAGGGCTGGGTGTGCCCCTTCAGTCTTGTTTTGTTCCATGGGCCTGTTCAATCTTTGGCTGAAGGGGAAACCTCAAGAGTGACCTCATTACTGAGCTGAAAGGGTGTCCAGGGGCCATACTATCAGGATTTCTCTAGTCTCTGTCAGGTCAGCAAGCCTAGTCTTTCTTTTTGAGTTAGAATTTTGTTCTGTATTTTTCTCCATCTCTGTCTGGGACCTTCTACTGTGATCCCTGTCAGAGCAGTCAGTGGTGGTAGCCAGGCATCATCTGGTTGTACTAGAGTCAGTCTGGGGGAGGCCATGGTAGATGTGGTCCATTAATCTTTTGGACTAATCTTTCCCTTGTACGTTTAGTTTTCTTCATTCTTCCCTGCTCCCAGAGGGCTGAGACCAGTGGAATATCCTAGGTGGCTGCTCACAGGCTTTTAAGACCCCAGACAGTACTCACCAAAGTAGAGTGTAGAACATTTTCTTAATAAATTGTGTTATGCCAATTGAGCTAGATGATCCCCGAGACCATGGTCCCTGCAGCCCTCAGCCCAGCAATTTGGTCCCTCAGGGAGTTCAGATGTGTCTATGGAGCTACTATGACCTTGTCTTGTACCGGTTGTGCTGGCTTCCCCAGTATTGTGTACTGTCTTACTCTTCACCAAAGTTTCCACTTACCTATTTTCTATTAAGTGTTTTTCCATCCCCACTCCTACCCTCACTTGTAACCATCAAAGATCGTTTCTTTTTGTATGTAAACATTTCATGAGTTTTTACAGTAGTGGTCTCATACAATATTTGTCCCTTTGTGATTGACTTATTTCATTCAGCATAATGCCCTCCAGATTCATCCATGTTATGAGATGTTTCACAGGTTCATCGTAGTTGTTTATTGTTGCATAATACTCCATTGTGTGTGTATACCACAGTTTGATTATCCATTTATCTGTTGATGGTCATCTAGGTTGTTTCCATCTTTTTGCTATTATAAGCGATGCTGCAATGAACATGGGTGTGCATATGTCTACTTGTGTGACAGCTCTTATTTCTCTAGGATATATTCCTAGGAGTAGGATTGCTGGATCATATGGTATTTCTATTTCTAGCTTTCTAAAGAAGCACCATTTCGTTTTCCAAAATGGTTGTGTCATTTTGCATTCCCACGAGCAGTGCGTAAGAGTTCCAATCTCCCTGCAGCCTCTCCAACATTTCTTATTTCCTGTTTTTTTTATTCGTGCCAGTAATGCCGGGGTGAGATGGTATCACATTATGGTTTTGATTTGCATTTCTCTAGGGGCTAGAGATGGTGAGCATTTCCTCATGCGTCTGTTGGCTGCTTGAAGGTCTTCTTTGGTGAAGTGTTTGTTCATTTCCTTTGCCCATTTTTAAATTGGATTATTTGTCTTTTTGTTGTAGAGGTGTTGGATTTTCTTGGAGATTTTAGAGATTAGACCTTTGTCTATTTGTAATAGTCAATTTTTTTTTCCCAGTCTATAGGTTCTCTTTTTGCTCTTCTGGTGAAGTCTTTTGATAAGCTTAAGTGTTTTATTTTTAGAAGATCCTAGTTATCTAGCTTATCCGCTGGAGCTTGTGTGCTGTTGGTTGTGGTTTGTATCCTTTTAATGCCGTGTATTAGGGTCTCTAGTGTTAATCCTGTTTTTTTTTTTCTATGAACTTCATAGTTTTTGGCTTTATGTTTAGGTCTTCGGTACATTTTGAATTAGTTTTTGTATATGGTGTGAGGTATGGGTTCTGTTTCATTTTTTTTGCAGAAGGACATCCAGTTTTGCCACCACCATTTGTTAAAAAGATGTATTTTCCCCATTTGATGGACTTTGAGCCCTTGTTGAAGATGAGGTGACCATAGGTGGATGGATTTACATCTGGGTTCTCAACTCTGTTCCACCGGTCAATGTGTCAGTCATTGTACCAGTATCAGGCTGTTTTGACTGCCGTAGCTGTATAGTAGGTTCTGAGGTCAGGTTGTGTGAGTCCTCCTACTTTATTTCTCTTCTTTAACAGTGCTTTACTTATTCAGGGTTTCTTCCCTTTCCATATAAAGTTAATGATAAGTTTTTCCATCTCTTTAAAGAATGTTGTTGGTATTTGGATCGGTATTGCATTGTATTTGTAAATCACTTCGGGTAGAGCTGTCATTTTCACAATGTTGAGTCTACCTATCCATGAGCATGGTATGTTTTCCATTTATGTAGATCTCTGTTGGTTTCTTTCAGTAGCGTTTTGTAGTTTTCTTTGTATAGGTCTTTTACATCCCTGGTTAGATTTATTCCCAAGTATTTTATTTTTTTTAGGATTTATTTTAAATGGTATTGTTTTCCTGATTTCCTTTTCATCATTTTCTTTATTGGTGTATAGGAATCCAACTGATTTTTGTGTGTTTGTCTTGTATCCTGCTGCTCTGCTGAATCCTTCTATTAGTTCCAGTAGTTTTCTCATGGAGTCTTTTGGGTTTTCTATGTATAGTATCATATCATCCCCAAATAGGGACAGTTTAACTTCTTCATTACCAATTTGGATGCCCTTTGAAAACAAATTTTTTTTTTTTTATTTCTGTTTCTTGCCTTATCGCTCTAGCTAGGACTTCCAATACAATGTTAAATAGGAGTGGTGATAAAGGGCATCCTGGTCTTTTTCCTGTTCTCAGGAGGAATGTTTTCAGCCTCTCTCCATGAAGAATGATGTTGGTCATTTGTTTCGCATAGATGCCCTTTATTACCTTGAGAGATTTTCCTTCTATGCCTATTTTATTGAGAGTTTTTATTAGGAATGGGTATTGGACTTTGTCAAATGCCTTTTCTGCATCGATTGAGATGATCATGTGATATGTGGTGGATTACGTTAATTGGTTTTCTAATGTTGAACCATCCTTGCATGCCTGGTATGAATCCTACTTGGTCCTGGTGTATTATTTTTTTGATATGTTGTTGAGAATTTTTGCATCTATGTTCATGAGAGGTATTGGCCTGTAATTTTCTGTTTTCGTGGTGTCTTTGCCTGGTTTTGCTCAAGGTTATGCTGGCTTCATAGAATGAATCTGGAAACATTGCTTTCTTTTCTGTGTTCTGAAATAGTTTGAGTAGTACTGGAGTAAGCTCTTCTCTGAATGTTTGGTAGAATTCTCCAGCAAAGCCATCTGGGCAAGGTCTTTTTTCTCTGTTGGGAGTTTTTTAAAGTTACCTTTGGAATCTCTTCTGTTATTGTGGGTCTGTTCAGATTTTCAACATCATTTTGTGTTAGTTTTGGTAGGTAGTGTGTTTCTAGAAATTTGTCCATTTCCTCTAGGCTTTCAAATTTGTTGGAGTGTAGTTTTTCATGATACTCTGTTATGATCCTTTTTATTTCAGTTGAGTCTGTTGTAACGTCCCCCATTTCATTTCTTATGTGGGTTATTTGCATTCTCTCCTGTTTCACTTTTGTCAGTTCGACCAGTGGTTTGTCGATTTTGTTGATCCTTTCAAAGAAACAACTTTTGGTTTTGTTGATTCTATTGTTTTTCTATTCTCTATTTCATTTATTTCTGCTCTGATCTTTATTATTTCCTTTCTTCTGGTGGCTGTGGGCTCCTTTTGCTGTTCTCTTTCCATTTATTCAAGCTGCGTAGCTAATGTTTTGATTTTGTCCCTTTCTTCTTTTTTGATGTGTGCATCTATTGCTATAAATTGATCTTTGAGGACTGCCTTTGCTATGTCCCAAAGGTTTTGGTATGATGTGTTATCATTCTCATTTGATTCTAGGAATTCTTTCATTCCATCGCTGATTTCTTCTGTTACCCAGTGGGTTTTAAGCAGGATGTTATTCTGTTTCCATGTAATTGATTTTTTCCTTACTCTTCCTGTTGTTAATTCTACTTTGATGGCATTGTGGTCAGAGAAGATACTTTGTATTATCTCAGTGTTTTGGATTTTGTTGAGGGTTGTTCTGTGGCCTAAGATGTGGTCTATTCTGGAGAATGTTCCACGTGTGTTGGAAAAGAATGTGTACGTTGCAGCTGTTGAATGGAGTGTTCTATATATGTGTATGAGGTCAAGTTGGCTGATTGTACTCTTTAGCTCTTCTGTATCTTTACTGAGTTTCTTTTCAGATGTTCTGTCCTTTACCGAGAGTGGTATGTTGAAGTCTCCCACTATTATTGTGGAACTATTAAGTTTTCTTTTCAGTGGTGTTAGTTTGTTTTATGTATTTTGGAGCCCTGTCATTGGATGCGCAGATGTTTATTACGGTTAAGTCTTCATGATGCATCGTACCTTTAATCGTTATATAATGCCTTTTTTTTTTGTCTTTTATGGTGGATTTTGTTTTAAAGTCTATTTTATCTGAGATTAGTGTTGCCAATTCTGCTCTTTTTTGGTACTTATTTGCTTGGTATATTTTTTTCCATTCTTTGATTTTTAATAAATTTATGTCTTTATTTCTAAGGTGTGTCTCTTGTAGACAGCATATTGATGGATCCTGTTGTTTTCTTTTTAATAATTTTTACCATGCTTTAAGTGAAAGTTTACAAATCCAGCCAGTCTCCCACACAAAAACTTATATACACCCTGCTACATACTCTCTGATGAGACTGCCTACCCCCTACCTCCCTCCACTCTCTCTTTTCATGACCATTTTGCCAGCTTCTAACCCCCTCTAACTTCTCATCTCCCCTCCAGACAGGAATTGCCAACATAGTCTCAAGTGTCTACCTGATCCAAGAAGCTCGCTCCTCACCAGCATCCCTCTCCAACCCATTGTCCAGTCCAATCCATATCTAAAGAGTTGGCTTCGGGAATGGTTCCTGTCCTGGGCCAACAGAAGGTCTGGGGGCCGTGACCACCAGGGTCCTTCTAGTCTCTGTCAGACCATTAAGTCTGGTCTTTTTATGAGAATTTGGGGTCTGTATCCCACTGCTGTCCTGCTCCCTCAGGGATTCTCTGCTGTGTTCCCTGACAAGACAGCAAGCAGTTATAGCCAGGCACCATCTAGTTCTTCTGGTCTCAGGATGATGTAGTCTCTGGTTCATGAGGCCCTTTCTGTCTCTTGGGCTTGTAATTACCTTGTGTCTTTGGTGTTCTTCATTCTCCTTTGGCCCAGGTAGGTCGAGACTCATTGATGCATCTTAGATGGCTGCTTGCTAGCGCTTAAGACCCCAGATGCCACTCTTCAAAGTGGGATGCAGAATGTTTTCTTAATAGATTTTATTATGCCAATTGACTTAGATGTCCCCTGAAACCATGGCCCCCAAACCCCTGCCCCTGCTTCACTGACCTTGGAAGCATTCAGTTTATTCAGGAAACTTCTTTGCTTTTGGTTTAGTCCAGTTGTGCTGACCTCGCCTGTATTTTGTGTTCTCTTTCCCTTCCCCTAAAGTAGTTCTTATCTACTATCTAATTAGTGAATACCCCTCTCCCACCCTCCCTCCTCCCTCTCGTAACCACAAAAGAATGTTTTCTTCTCATTTTAAACTATTTCTCGAGTTCTTCTAATAGTGGTCTTATACAATATTTGCCCTTTTGCAACTGACTAATTTCACTCAGCTTAATGCCTTCCAGGTTCCTCCATGTTATGAAATGTTTCACAGATTCCTCACTATTCTTTATCAATGCGTAGTATTCCATTGTGTGAATATACCATAATTTCTTTATCCATTCATCCGTTGATGGGCACCTTGGTTACTTCCAACTTTTTGCTATTGTAAAAAGTGCTGCAATAAACATGGGTGCGCATATATCTGTTCGTGTAAAGGCTCTCATTTCTCTAGGATATATTCCAAGGAGTGGGATTGCTGGATCGTATGGTAGTTCCATTTCTAGCTTTTTAAGGAAAGACCAAATTGATTTCCAAAGTGGTTGTACCACTTTACATTCCCACCAGCAGTGTAGAAGTGTTCCAATCTCTCCACAGTCTCTCCAACATTTATTATTTTGTGTCTTTTGGATTAATGCCAGCCTTGTAGGGCTGAGAAGAAATCTCATTGTAGTTTTGACTTGCATTTCTCTAGTGGCTAATGATCGTGAGCATTTCCTCAGGTATCTGTTAGCTATCTGAATGTCTTCAGCCAAGTTTCTGTTCATATCTTTTGCCCATTTTTTAATTGGGTTATTTATCTTTTTGTAGTTTAGTTTTTGCAGTATCATGTAGATTTTAGAGATCAGATGCTGATCGAAAATGTCATAGGTAAAAAGTTTTTTCCCAGTCTGTAGGTAGTCTTTTTACCCTTTTGGTGAAGTCTTTGGTTGAGCACAGGTGTTTGATTTTTAGGAGCTCCCAGTTATCTGGTTTTTCTTTTGCATTCTTAATAATGTTTTGTATACTGTTTATGCCATATATTAGGGCTCCTGACGTTGTCTCTATTTTTTCTTCCCTGATCTTTATCATTTCAGATTTTATATTTAGGTCTTTGATCGATTTTGAGCTCGTTTCTGTGCACAGAGTGACATATGGGTCTTGTTTCTTTCTTTTTTTTTTTTTTTTTTTTGCAGATAGATATCAAGTTATGCCCGCACCATTTGTTAAAAAGACTGTCTATTCCCCATTTAACTGTTTTGGGGACTTTGTCAAGTATCAACTGCTCATATGTGGATGAATTTATGTCTGGATGCTCAATTCTGCTCCATTGTTCTATGTATCTGTTGTACCAGTACCAGGCTGTTTTGACTACTGTGGCAATATAATACTTTCTAAAATCAAGTACAGTAAGTCCTCCCACTTTGATCTTCTTTTTCAGTAATGGTGTACTTACCCGGGGCCTCTTGCCCTTCCATATAAAGTTGGTGATTTTTTTCTAAATCTCATTAAAGAATGTCATTGGAATTTGGAGCAGAATTGCATCAAATAGATCACTTTTGGTAGAATAGACATTTTTATCTTAAGTCTTCCTATCCATAAGCAAGGTATGTTTTTCCACTTATGTAAGTCTCTTTTCATTTCTTGCAGAAGTGTATTGTAGTTTTCTTTGTATAAATGTATTACATCTCTGGTAGGGTTTATTCCTAAGTATTTTATCTTCTCAGGGGCTACTGTAAACGGTATTGATTTGGTGGTTTCCTCTTTGATGTTCTTTTTGTTGGTGTAGAGGAATCCAACTGATTTTTGTATGTTTATCTTGTATCCTGATTCTCTGCTGAACTCTTCTATTAGTTTCAGTAGTTTTCTTGAGGATTCTTTAGGGTTTTCTGTGTATAAGATCATGTCATCTGCAAATAAGAGATACTTTTACTTCTTCCTTTCCAATTTGGATGCCCTTTATTTCTTTTTGTAGCCTAATTGCTCTGGCTAGGACTTCCAGCACAATGTTGAATAAGAGTGGTGATAAAAGGCATCCTTGTCTCGTTCCCGCTCTCAAGGGAAATGCTTTCAGGCTCTCTCCGTTTAGTATGATGTTGGCTGTTGGCTTTGTATAAATGCCCTTTATTATGTTGAGGAATTCTCCTTCTATTCCTTTTTTGCTGAGAGTTTTTTTTTTTAATCATGAATGTGTGTTAGACTTTGTCAAATGCCTTTTCTGCATCAATTGATAAAATCATGTGATTCTTGTCTTTTGTTTTATTTATGCGATGGATTACATTAATTGTTTTTCTAATGTTGAACCATCCCTGCATACCTGGTATGAATCCCACTTGGTCATGGTGAATTATTTTTTTGATATGTTGTTGAATTCTATTGGCTTGAATTTTGTTGAGGATTTTTGCATCTAAGTTCGTGAGGGACCCCATGACATAGGTCTGTAATTTTCTTTTTTTGCTGTGTCTTTACCTGGTTTTGTGATAATGGATGTGCCGGCTTCATAGAATGAGTTTAGGAGTATTCCATCCTTTTCTATGCTCTGAAATACCTTTAGTAGTAGTGGTGTTAACTCTTTTGTGAAAGTTTGGTAGAACTCTGCAGTGAAGCCGTCCGGGCTAGAACTTTTTTTTGTTGGGAGTTTTTCAATTACCTTTTCAATCTCTTCTTTTGTTATGGGTCTATTTCGTTGTTCTACCTCTGTTTGTGTTAGTTTAGGTAGGTAGTGTATTTCTGGGAAATCATCCATTTCATCTAGGTCTTCAAATTTGTTAGAATATAATTTTTCATGGTAATCTGATATCATTCTTTTGATTTCAGTTGGGTCTGTTTTAATACCACCCATCTCATATCTTATTCGGGTTCTTTGCTTCCTCTCCTGTTTTACTTTTGTCAGTTTGGCCAATGGTTTATCGATTTTGTTGATTTTTTTCCAAGAACCAGATTTTGGTCTTGTTAATTCTTTCAATTGTTTTTCTGTTTTCTATTTCATTTAGTTCTGCTCTGATTTTTATTATTTGTTTTCTTCTGGTGCCTCAGGGTTTCTTTTGTTGCTCTCTTTCTATTTGTTCAAGTTGTAGGGATAATTCTTTGATTTTGGCCCTTTCTTCTTTTTGGATGTGTGTATTTATTGATTAAATTGACCTCTGAGTACTGCTTTCGCTGTGTCCCAAAGGTTCTGACAGGAAGTGTTTTCATTCTCATTGGATTCTATGAATTTCTTTATTCCATCCTTAATGTCTCCTATAATCCAGTCTTTTTTGAGCAGGGTATTGTTCCGTTTCCAAGTGTTTGGTTTCTTTTCCCTGGTTTTTCTGTTATTGATCTCCACTTTTATGTCCTTATGATCAGAGAAGATGCTTTGTAATATTTCAATGTTTTGGATTCTGCTAAGGCTTGCTTTATGACCTAATATGTGGGCTATTTTGAGAATGTTCCGTGTGCACTAGAAAAGAAAGTATACTTGGTTGCTGTTGGGTGGAGTGTTCTGTGTATGTCTATGAGGTCAAGTTGGTTGATTGTGGGATTTAGATCTTCCGTGTCTTTATTGATCTTCTTTCTGGATGTCCTGTCCTTCACCGAAAATGGTGTGTTGAAGTCTCCTACTATACTTGTGGAGCTGTCTATCTCACTTTTCAGTGCTGATAGAGTTTGTTTTTATGTATCTTGCAGCCCTGTCACTGGGTGCATAAATACTTGATATGGTTACATCTTCTTGGTGTATTGTCCCTTTAATCATTATGTAGTGTCCTTCCTTATCCTTTATGATGGATTTAACTTTAATGTCTATTTTGTCAGAAATTAATATTGCCACTCCTGCTCTTTTTTGATTGTTGTTTCCTTGATATATCTTTTTCCATCCTTTGAGTTTGTGTCTCTAAGTCTAGGGTGTGTCTCTTGTAGGCAGCATATAGACGGATCTTTTTTTTTAACCCATTCTGCCACTCTCTGTCTCTTTATTGGTGCGTTTGTTTAGTCCATTTACATTCAGCGTAATGATGGATAGGTATGAATTTTTTTTTCTTTTTTATGAATTTGGTGCTATGGTTTTGATGTCTTTTTTTGTGTATTGTTGACAGTTTCTTTTTCCCACTTAATTTTATGTGCTGAGTAGATTATCTTTATATATTGTCCTTTCCTCATGTTAGTTATTATTGATTTTGTTTCTACTGAGTCTCTATTTTTTTCCTGTATTTTATTTTGATGTGTAGGATAGTTTGGCTCCTTCGTGGTTACCTTATTATTTACCCCTATTTTTCTAAATTTAGGCCTAACTTTTATTTCTTTGTATCGCTCTATCTTCCTCTCCATATGGAGGATCTGTGATGACATTTCTTAGTCCGTCTTTATTGTTTTAATGTTGTCTTCTTGTATACAATAACATCGCTGTTACTCTGTTTTGAGCTTTTTTTTTAATAATCTTTCTTTGTTTTTTTGATTTCCCTGTCTGGGTTGACTTCTGATTGCTCTGTCCATTGTTCTAGTCTTGGGTCGATACCTGATAGTATTGATTTTCTAACAAAGGACTCCTTTAGCATTTCTTGTAGTTTTGGTTTGGTTTTTATGAATTCCCTAACCTTCTGTTTATCTGGAAATGTCCTAATTCCACCTTCATACTTAAGAGACAGTTTTGCTATATATATGATTCTTGGCTGGCAATTTTTTTCCTTCAATTTTTTAAATATGTCATCCCATTGCCTTCTTGCCTGCATGGTTTTTGCCTAGTAGTCTGAGCTTATCCTTATTGACTCTCTTTTCTAAGTGACTTTTTGTTATCCCTAGCTGTCTTAAAACTCTATCTTTAGTTCTGGCAAGTTTGATTATAACATGTCTTGGTGACTTTCTTTTAACATTTACCTTATGTGGAGTTCAATGAGCATCTTGGATAGATACCTTTTCATCTTTCACGATATCAGGGAAGTTTTCTGCCAACAAATCTTCAACAATTCTCTCTGTATTTTCTGTTATCCCTCCCTCTTCTGGTACTCCAGTCACTCGTAGGTTATTTCTCTTAATAAAGTCCCATATGATTCTTAAGGTTTCTTCATTTTTTTTTAATTCTTTTATCTGATTTTTCTGCAAATACGTTAGTGCCAAGTACTTTATCTTTGAGTTCAGAAATTCTATCTTCTACTTGCTCAATTCTGCTCCTCTGACTTTCTATTGAGTTGTCCAGTTCTGTACTTTTATTGTACAGAACTTTTGAACTTATGAACTTTTATTGTTCATCTTCTGAATTTCTGATTGCTGTCTGTCTATGGATTTTTCCAGCTTATTAAATTTTTCATTTTGTTCCTGAATAATCTTTCTATTTCTTCAATTGTTTTATCTGTGTGTTCCTTGGTTTGTTCTGCGTATTGCCTCATTTCCTTCCTGATGTCTTGAAGGGTTCTATATATTAATCTTTTGTATTCTGGCTCTGGTAATTCCAGGAATGTGCTTTCGTCTAGAAGATCCTTTGATTCTTTGTTTTGAGAGCTTTTTGAGGTGATTGTGGTCTGTTTCTTTATGTGGCTTGATATTGACTGTTGTTTCCGAGTCATCTATAAGTTATTGTGTTATTTTATGCTTGCTTACGTGTCGTAGCTTCTTGCTTTGTTTTGTTTTGATATACCCAAATAGGTTGCTTGAGTGAGCTAGCTTGATTATTTTCACCTTTGGAACTCTGATGTCCTGTCACCAGATGGCTAGAGCTGTAATCAGGTATATCAGTCTAGGAACCCATTCACTTTTCTTGTATGGATTCAGCTCAGGTGTCCAGGTAGCTGATCATCAAGTGTGTGGTACAGGCTCTGTCCTACAGTCTTAGAGGGGCAGGGGTGATTGGTGTAGGTACCGGTATCTGACTGCAGAAGGGGGTCAGGCTCTGAACAAGGCAGGGGGCTGAGAGCGGACCCCTGAGTGTCTCTGAGGAAAGTGCATCCCTGTTCCCTAGAGCGTGCAGGTGGGTGGGTTCTGCACAGGGACCATGGGCGCCCAAAGGTTTTGGTTGTAAGGACTGGGAGGTACCAGTTATCCTTGGACCCCTGTCGCAGGTTGCTGGATGACCTGAGTGGAGCTACCAGTCTTAGGTCCCTGATGCAGGTAGGTGAGGGCCTTGTTTAATAGGCAAATCAATGTCCAGCATCAAACACCCATCTCTACACCACACAGCTGAAACATTTGGAGTCTGCCAACGAGTGCCTATTCTCTCAAAATAGATCCACACAGGTCCATGGAGAAGGGAAAGGAGCTCAAAGTCCACGGACCAATTATGCCTGGACCGGAGCTGCTTCTGTCCTAAGCTCCCCTGGTTAGTGGAGCTGGCAAATTATCTTTTCCACCAAATGCAATTTTTTTCCTTCCCCAAGGCCAGGAGGATGGCTCTAGGTGCTCAGCAGGGCCTATTTCAGGCCCGGGAAATTCAGCTGCTGAAGCCGGCTTGGGGGTGAGGGTGGCGCCGTAACATATACACAAGTACTTAGCCTTTGCCACACCGCTGTTCTCATCGGGTTCCTGAGATGTGAGTAGGCTGAGTGGCTGTCTGCTTCTCCCTAGGAAACTGTGGCCAAATGCTAGTACCAGCCTGGCGCCGCCGCTGCTCTGGGAATGGCGCCTGAGGGCTCCCGGCGATTCAGGTCCGGTAACTCCTCTCCGCTTGTGAATGGTCTCTTCCTCCCTCTGCCCCTCAGTTCATTTTCTAAGCTTGGCTTTGAAGCTCAGGGCTCCCAGCTTGTCACAATTGTACTTGTTTCCCTTGTTTTTTGGGGTCTCTATTGTAAAGAGGGCTCGCCGGAAGTGTCTATTCCGCCATCTTTGCTCTGCCTCGGATCCTGTTTTTTAATCCATTCTGCCACTCTGTGTTTATTGGTGCATTTAGGCCATTTACATTCAGTGTAATTATTGATAGGTGTGAGTTTATTGCTATCATTTTGTAGTGCTAACATTTTCTTGGTTCCTCTTACTCTTTTGTGCTGAGTTTTTTTTGTGTGTGTGTGGATTTCATTTTTGTAGATTCTGTTTTTATTGAGACTTTATGTTTTTCTTCTTTATTTCGATGAGTAGGTTGTTAAATTTCTTAGTGGTTACCTTGAAACTTACCCTGTGTTCCTAGGTTTGAACCAGTCTGTTGTTACTTGGTATTGCCTTGCCTTCCTCTCCATTAGAAAGTTCTATATCTACACCATTTATTCCCTCTTTTATTGTTCTGACATTGTTGTCATTTACAGATTAACCTCTCTGGTTCCCTGTTGTAATTCTTTTGGTTTTGAATAGTCCTTGAGAGTTCATTTCCTATGTTGGTATCTGGCTGGTACAATCTTGTGTCCTAAATTCAGGCCATGGGTCTGATATTGTTTGTTCTCAGACCAAAGAACTCCCTTAAAATTTTTTTGTAAGTTTGGTTTGGTTTTTACATATTCCCTTAATTTCCATTTATCTGGAAATGTCCTAATTTCCCCATCATGTTTGAATGAACGTTTTGCAGGATATATCCTTCATGGTTGGCAATTTTTTTTCTTTCAAGTTTTTATATATGTTGTCCCATTGCCTTCTTAACTGCATGGTTTCTGCTGAATAATCAGAGCTTAGTCTTATTGTTTCTCCTCCATATGTGACTTTGTGTTTTTCTTGAGCTGCTGTCAGGATTTTTTCTTTGTCTTTGGTTTTGCCTTGGTGTTTTTCTTTCACGGTATATCCTATATGGCATTCGTTGAGCTTCTTGGATGGTCCAATTTCATCATTCATGCTATTAGGGAAGCTTTCTCTCAGCAATTCTTCAGTGATCCTCTCTGTGTTTTCCGTTTTCTCTCCCTTTTCTGGAATTCTGATCACTCACAAATGTTTCCTTTTGATTGTATCCCACATAATTCTCAGGGTCTCCTCATTTTTCCTTGTACTTTTCTCTGATTTTTCCTCAAATAGCATTGTAGCGAAGTGTTTGTCTTCAATTTCACTGATCCTGTCTTCCATCGTTTCAAACCTTCTCAGTCATTCTATGACACTGTGCATTTCTGAAATCTTGTTGTTTATCTTTTGGATTTCTAATTTTTTTTTATGATTTCTAGTTTTGAATTTATTTTGGCATTTTGTTCCTGTAGTATTTTCCTGAATTGCTCCATTTTTTGTCTGTATTTTCCATTAATTTGTCTACCTTTTCCATAAATTTGTTTATTTTTTTCCTCATTTTTGTCTGCTTTTTGCTTCAACTCTTGGATAGCTCTGAATATTAGAGATTTGAATTCCCTGTCAGGTAGTTCTATGTTTTTTTTCTACTGGAAAGTCATCTGGTGTTTTATTTTGGATGCCTACTGGCACCATCCTGTCCTTTTTTAAAATATGCTTTGATACTGTCTGCTGTCTTTGGGACTTTCAGTAGTTATTTTCTTCATTTCTTGATTGTAGATTCGTTTGTATCATCCTGGTTTTTTATTTCATTTGGTTATGTCTTAGCACGTGGGCTGTGCATTCTTTGTTGTTTGCCTATCTGTAGTCACGATACTTTTCACCTCCTTGTCCAATGGGTGGGGCCAGTCACTCATCTATGGTGAAGAAGGACAGGTCTAACTGAAGGGGAAGGGCTGGTATGGGTTGTTTGTGGTACATACTAGGGCCAACAGGGTGGGCCAGGAATCAGTGCTGGGTAGGCCCTGCCTGTGCTGCCCAGGGGTGTGATGTTCAACACATAGTGGAGGTAGGCAGGAAAGAGGGAGGAAGCTGTGATGTGTGGAGCTAATATGGATATGGGAAAGAGGAGAGAGAAACAGGAGCCACAAACAAACAAACAAATAAAGGAAAATAAAAGACTGCTAAGGGAGCTTGCTGTTGGAATGGAGAGATGAGAAACTGAGAAATGGAGAAAAGCAAGAAGGAAAAAGAAGAAAAGGGAAAAAAACTAGATAAAAATTTGTAAAAAAAAAAAAAAGAAAGAAACAAAGAAGGAAAAGCCCCCAGGGGTCCCACTGGTGCTGCCGTGAACACCGGGGAAGTGGTTTCCAGGTTGTGCAGAATAGCCTGGCTAGAGGGGCTATGGATGTGACACAACACCAAGTATTCAGGAGACAGGAAAAGAAGGTAAGTACAGACAGATGAGAACTCAGAAATGAAGAAAGACAGAAAGGAAAAAGAAAGGAAGGAAGGAAGAAAAAGAAATGCCCCCAGGGAACCAACCTACAAGATTGGGGGAGTGGTTCCTAAGCCATACAGTGCAGCCTGGTTAGCAGTGGCTGCCAAGTGAGAAAAGAGAAAGAAAACAAACAAACAAACAAAGCAAAACAGAACGAAGCAAAAAAAAAAAAAAAAAAAAGGAGGCAGGGCCAAGATGTTGGAATAGACAGATGCTTCCGGCAAGCCCTCTTACAACAAAGGCCCAAACAAACAAGTAAAACGAGTATATTTATAGTGAGATAGGAGCCCTGAACATCAAAGATGAAGTTAGAAAATGAACTGAGGAGCAGGGGGAGGAAGAGATGGTTCAGAAGCGGAGAGGAGTTACTGGGCCTGAATTGCTGGGAGCCCTCAGGCACCATTCCTGGGAGCAGCTGCGGTAGACCGGTAGTAGCATTCCACCGCAGTTTCCTCAGGAAGAAGGAGGCAGCCACATAGCCTACTCACACCTCCAGAACCAGAGACAAATGACGCTCTGGGCAAAAGCTAAGTTCTCGCATATATTTTACTGCACCCCCCACCCCCAAGCCAGCTTCAGTGGCTGTTGATAGGCCCTGAGATAGGCCCTGTTGAGCCCCTAGAGCCATCCTCCTGGCCTTGGAGAAGGAATAAATTTGCAGTTGGGGGAAAAGATAATTTGCCAGCTCCACTAACCTGGGGAGCTCAGGACAGAAGCAGCTCTTGTCCAGGCATAAATGGTCTGTGAACTTTGAGTACCTTTCCCCCCTACATGGACCTGTGTGGACCTATTTCAGGAGAATAGGCCCTTGTTGGCAGACTACAACTGTTTCAGCTGTGTGGTATAGAGGTGGGTGTATGAAGTTTGACACCGCTTTGCCTATAAAACAGGGGCCTTTTCCCAAGGACTGGTAGCTCCACTCAGATCACTCAGCCACCCGCAATAGGGGTCCAAGGTAACTGGTACCTCCCAGTCCTTACAACCAAAAACATTGGCTGCCCATGGTCCATCTGCAGAACCCCCCACCTATATGCTCTAGGGAACAGGGACATGTTTTCCTCAGGGACACTTGGGGGATGACTCTGAGCCCCCTGCCTTGTTCAGCGAGTGACCCCCTGCTGTAACCAGACACTGGTACCCACACCAATCACCTCTGTCCCTCTAAAACTGTAGGAAAGAGCCTATACCACACACTTGATGACCAGCTACCAGGACACCTGAGCTGAATCCATACAAGAAAAGTGAATGGACTCCTAGACTGATATACCTGATAACAGCTCTAGCCATCTGGCAACAGGACATCAGAGCTTCAAAGGTGAAAATAATCAAGCTAACTCACTCAAGCAACTCATTTGGGTATATCAAAACAAAACAAAGCAAGAAGCTAGGTCACAGTAAGCAAACATAAAATAAACTAATACAATAACTTACAGATGGCTAGAAGAAAACAGTTGACATCAAATCACATAAAGAAACAGACCATGATTGTTTCAACAAGCTCTCAAAACAAAGAATCAAGGGATCTTCTAGATGAAAGTGCCTTCCTGGAATTACCAGAGCCAGAATACAAAAAATTAATATACAGAGCCTTTGAAGACATCAGGAAGGAAATGAGGCAATACGCAGAACAAGCCAAGGAACACACAGATAAAACAATTGAAGAAATTAGAAAGATTATTCAGGAACATAATGAAAAATTTAATAGGTTGGAAAAATCCATAGACAGACAGCAATCAGAAATTCAGAAGATGAACAATAAAATTACAGAAGTAGAAAACGCAATAGGAAATCAGAGGAGCAGAATTGAGCAAGCGGAAGGCAGAATTTCTGAACTTGAAGATAAAGCACTTGGGACAAATATATTTGAAGAAAAATCAGATAAAAGAATTAAAAAAAATGAAGAAACCTTAAGAATCATGTGGGACTCTATCAAGAGAAATAACCTACGAGTGATTGGGGTACCAGAAGAGGGATGAATAACAGAAAATACAGAGAGAATTGTTGAAGATTTGCTGGCAGAAAACTTCCCTTATATCGTGAAAGATGAGAAGATATCTATCCAAGATGCTCATTGAACTCCACATAAGGTAGATGTTAAAGGAAATTCACCAAGGCATACTATAATCAAACTTACAAACACCAAAGATAAAGAGAGAATTTTAAGAGCAGCTAGGGATAAACGAAAAGTCACCTACAAAGGAGAGTCAATAAGAAGAAGCAGGAACCATGCAGGCAAGAAGACAATGGGATGGCTTATATAAAGAATTGAAGGAAAAAAATTACCAGCCAAGAATCACATATCCAGCAAAACTGTCTCAAATATGAAGGTGAAATTAGGACATTTCCAGATAAGCAGAAGTTTAGGGAATTCCTAAAAACCAAACCAAGACTACCAGAAATACTAAAGTGAGTTCTTTGGTTAGAAAATCAATATCAGGTACCAAACCAAGAGAAAGACAATGGACAGATCAATCAGACGTCAACCCAGACAGGGAAATCACAAAAATAAATCAAGATAAAAAATGTTCAAAGCAGGGAAATAGCAATATTATTATGTAAAAGAAGCCAACATTAAAACCATAAAAAGGGACTAAGAAATGTAGTCATAGCTCTTCCATATGGAGAGGAAGACAAGGTGATATAAAGAAATGAAACTTAGGTTTAAATTTAGAAAAATAGGGGCAAATATTAAGGTAACCACAATGGAGACAAACTATCCAACACATCAAAATGGAATAAAAGAAAAACATAGAGACTCAGCAGAAACAAAATAAACAATGAAGAAGAGGAAAAGACAATGTATAAAGATAAACTACTGAGCACAAAAAAATAAGTGGGAAAAAGAAATGGTCAACAACACACAAAAAAAGACATCAAAATGATGGTACTAAATTCATACCAATCCATAATTCCGAAGACTGTAAATGGAGTAAATGCACAGATAAAGAGACACAGAGTGGCAGAATGGATTAAAAAAACATGATCTATCTATATGTCACCTACAAGAGACACACCTTAGACTTAGAGACACAAATTAAAACTCAAAGGGTGAAAAAAAATACATCAAGAAAACAACAGTCAAAAGAGAGGAGTGGCAATATTAATTTCTGACAAAATAGATTTTAAGTTAAATCTACCACAAAGGATAAGGAAGGACACTATATAATGATTAAAGGGATAATATACCAGGAGGATATAACCGTATTAAATATTTATGCACCCAATGACAGAACTGCAAGATACATAAAACAAACTCTAACAGGATTGAAAAGTGACATGGACAGCTCCACAATAATAGTAGGAAACTTCAACACACTGCTTTCGCTGAAGGACAGGACATCCAGAAAGAAACTCAATAAAGACGTGCGAGATCTAAATGCCAAAACACCCAACTCGACCTTGTAGACTTATACAGAATGCTCCACCCAAAAAAGGCCAAGTATACTTTCTTTCCTAGTGCACATGGAATATTCTCTAGAACAGACCACATATTAGGTCATAAAGCAAGCCTTAGCAGAATGAAAAACACTGAAATGTTACAAAGCATCTTCTCTGAGCATAAGGGCATAAAAGTGGTAATCGATAATAGAAAAACCAGGGAAAAGAAATCAAACACTTGGAAACTAAACAATACCTTGCTCAAAAAAGACTGGATTATAGAAGACGTTAAGGTGGAATAAAGAAATTCATAGAATCCAATGAGAATGAAAACACTTCCTGTCAGAACCTTTGGGATGCAGCGAAAGCAGCACTCAGAGGTCAATTTACATCAATAAATACACACACACACAAAGAAGAAAGGGCCAAAATCAAAGAATTATCCCTACAACTTAAACAAATAGAAAGAGAGCAACAAAAGAAACCCTGAGGCACCAGAAGAAAACAAATAATAAAAATTACAGCAGAATTAAATGAAATAGAAAACAGAAAAACAATTGAAAGAATTAACAAGACCAAAAGCTAGTTCTTTGAAAAAATTAACAAAATTGATAAGCCATTGGCCAAACTGACAAAAGAAAAACAAGAGAGGAAGCAAATAACCAAAATAAGAAATGAGATGGGTGGTATTACAACAGACCCAACTGAAATTAAAGAATCATATTGAATTACTATGCAAAATTGTACTTTAACAAATTTGAAAACCTAGAAGAAATGGATGAATTCTTAGAAACACACCACTTACCTAAACTAACACAAACAGAGGTAGAACAACTAAATAGACCCATAACAAAAGTAGAGGTTGAAAAGGAAATAAAAGAACTCCCAGTTTAAAAAAAACCAAACCAAACAAACAAACAAAAACCCTGGCCAAGACGACTTCACTGCAGAGTTCTACCAAACTTTCAGAGAAGAGTAAACACCACTACTACTAAAGGTATTTCAGTGCATAGAAAAGGATGGAATACTCCCAAACTCATTTTATGAAGCCAGCGTATCCCTGATACCAGAATCAGGTAAAGACACCACAAAAAAAAGAAAATTACAGACCTATATCCTTCGTGAACTTAGATGCAAAAATCCTCAACAAAATTTGAGCCAGTAGAATTCAACAACATACCAAAAAAATAATTCACCATGACCAAGTGGGATTCATACCAGGGATGGTTAAACATTAGAAAAACAATTAATGTAATTTTATTTTGATGTGTAGGATAGTTTGTCTCCTTTGTGGTTATTTACCCCTATTTTTCTAAGTTTAAACCTAATTTTTATGTCTTTGTACCGTCTTGTCTTTCTCTCCGTATGGAAGATCTATGACTACATTTCTGAGTCCCTCTTTATGGTTTTAATGTTGACTTCTTTTACATAACAACATTGCTGTTTTCTTGTTTTGAGCGTTTTTTTATCTTGATTTATTTTTATGATTTCCCTGTCTGGGTTGACTTCTGATTGCTCTGCCGATATTCTAGTTTGGGTTGATACCTGATATTATTGATTTTCTAACCAAAGAACTCCCATTAGTTTTTCTTGTACTTTTGGTTTGGTTTTTAGGAATTCCCTAAACTTCTGCTTATCTGGAAATGTCCTAATTTCACCTTCATATTTGAGGGACAGTTTTGCTGGATATGTGATTCTTGGCTGGCAATTTTTTCCCTTCAGTTCTTTATATAAGCCATCCCATTGACTTCTTGCCTGCATATTTTCTGCCAAGTAGTCTGAGCTTCTTCTTATTGACTCTCCTTTGTAGATGACTTTTCGTTTATCCCTCGCTGATCTTAAAATTCTCACTTATCTTCGGTTTTGAAAAGTTTGATTATAATATGTCTTGGTGACTTTCTTTTTAAAATATACCTTATGTGGAGTTCAGTGAGCATCTCGGATAGATATCTTCTCTTCTTTCATGATATCAGGGAAGTTTCCTCCAAAAATCTTCAACAATTCTCTCTGTATTTTCTGTTATTCCTCCCTGTTCTGGTACCCCAATCACTCACTCGTAGGTTATTTCTCTTGATAGAGTCCCACATGATTCTTAAGGTTTCTTCATTTTTTTTAATTCCTTTATCTGATTTTTCTTCAAATATATTTGTGCCAAGTGATTTATCTTCAAGTTCAGAAATTCTGCCTTCCACTTGCTCAATTCTGCTCCTCTGACTTTCTGTTGAGTTGTCCACTTCTGTAATTTTATTGTTCATCTTCTGAATTTCGGATTGCTGTCTGTCTATGGATTTTTCCAGCTTATTGAATTTTTCATTTTGTTCCTGAATAATCTTTCTAATTTCTCCAATTGCTTTATCTGTGTGTTCCTTGGCTTGTTCTGCGTATTGCCTCATTTCCTTCCTGATGTCTTGAAGGGTTCTGTATATTAATCTTTTGTGGTCTGCCTCTGGTAATTCCAGGAAGGTACTTTCATCTAGAAGATCCCTTGATTCTTTGTTTTGAGAACTTGTTGAGGCGATTATGATCTGTTTCTTTATGTGACTTGATATTGATTGTTGTCTCCGAGGCATTTATAAGTTATTGTATTAGTTTATTTTATGTTTGCTTACTGTATCCTAGCTTCTTGCTTTGTTTTGTTTTGATATGCCCAAATGGGTTTGCTTGAGTGAGCTAGCTTGATTATTTTTGCCTTTGGAGCTCTGATGTCTATCCACAAAAGGCTAGAGCTGTTATCAGGTATATCAGTCTAGGAGTCCATTCACTTTTCTTGCATGGATTCAGCCCAGGTGTCCAGGTAGGTAATCATCAAGAGTGTGGTACAGGCTCTTTCCTACAGTCTTAGAGGGGCAGGGGTGATTGGTGTAGGTACCAGTATCTGGTTGCAGTTGGGGGTCACACTCTGAACAAGGCAGGGGGCTCAGAATCTTCCTCCAAGTGTCCCTGAGGAAAACATGTCCCTGTTTCCCAGATCATACAGGTGGGTGTGTTCTGCAGACAGAGCATGGGCAGCCAATGCTTTTGGTTGTAAGGACTGGGAGGTACCAGTTATCCTTGGACCCCTGTCGTGGGTGACTAGGTGAACTGAGTGGAGCGATCAGTCCTTAGGCTGGCTCCACTAACCTGGAGAGCTCAGGACAGAAGCAGCTCTTGTCCAGGCATAAATGGACATTGCTTCCCTATAAAACAGGGTCTTCACCTACCCACAAACACCCACCTCCCTGTCACACAGCTGAAACAGTTGTAGTCTGCCAACAAGGGCTTATTCTCCTGAAAATAGGCTCACACATATCCATGCAGAGAGGAAAGGTACTCAAAGTCCACGGACCATTTATGCCTGGACAAGAGCTGCTTCTGTCCTGAGCTCTCCAGGTTAGTGGAGCCGGCAAATTATCTTTTCCCCCAATTGTAAATTTATTCCTTCTCCAAGGCCAGGAAGATGACTCTAGGAGCTCAGTAGGGCGACTCTAGGAGCTCAGTAGGGCCTATCTCAGCCCAGGGAAATCACCTGCTGTAGCCGGCTTGGGAGCAGGGAGGGGGAGATGATAAAATATACGCAAGTTCTTAGCTTTTGCCAAGAGTGCCGTTTTTCTCTGATTCTGGAGGTGTGAGTAGGCTGTGTGGCTGGCTGCTTCTCCCTGAGGAAACTGCGGTCGAACACTAGTACCAGCCTACCGCCGCCGCTCTGGGAATGGTGCCTGAGGGCTCCCCATGATTCAGGTCCCGTAGCTCCTCTCCACTTCTGAACCATCTCTTCTTCCCTCTGCCCCTCAGTTCATTTTCTAAGCTTGCCTTTGATGTTCAGGGCTCCTAGCTTGTCATAATTATACTCATTTCAGTTGTTTTTTCGGGTCTTTGTTGTAAGAGGGCTCACCGGAAGAGTCTGTCTATTCTGCCATTTTGGCTCCGCCTCCTTGTCTGAGTTCTTTATGTCTTCTTTTGACACTTCAGGTTCCAGGAATGACATTTGTCTCTGTTTTACTTAGTTTCTTGGGTCTTTTTTGTGGAGGGACAGCATGTTGCTTCTGTCTATGGCACCGTGTTAGCCGGAAGTCAGTTGTGTGTTTCTTAAAGAAGATCATATATTACATAACATTCTGGATCTTGCTTTCTTCACTTAACCTTCTCCCTGGTCTCAGTGGTCTCCAAAGTGCGCTCTGCCAGGCTTCTGCTAGCGAAATATCTTGGGCATATTTTCATAAATAAACAGATTCCCCAAACCAAATCAGAGCATCTTTTGAATTCAGGACCTTATGGAACATCTCAGACCAGTTGTCAGAGAAACTCTGAGGAGGATAGATAGAGCTGGTTGCCCAGCCTGGGAACAGTTTGGCCATTTTCTGACTTTCCTAGCTGTCCAGTCATCTTAGCTGTTAGAGACATCTCTTTGGTTGGAAACAGGAGCCTGCCTGGTGGTTGCTGCCTTCCTGGAAGAGTCCTGGCCAGTATGGGAGCCCTTACTGAGTCACAGCAGACTAAATCCACATACTAGCTTAGAAAAAGAGCAAGACTGCTTTCCTTGAAATATGGAACCAATCCTAGCGAGGACCAATAGGTATACCTCAGACAAAGCAACAGCACCATCCAGAAGGTCAGGGATGAGGTACAGCTTCCAAGGGTCAGAGCAAGAGAAACCTCCACAACATAGAAGGGGAATGTGAATCAAGGTTCTTAATTGCTAGCTACAGAAACCTACTCTGGATGCTATAAGCAGAAAATGAATTTACTAAACTGATATTTCTAGGAATTTCTTGGAAAGCTAGAGTAGCTGGTTTGGAAAATAGGTGAGAATAAGGGACAAACATGACCACAATCTCTCTACCAAAACAGACTGATGAGGACACTCTGCTGCCACTGCTGGGCCGGGATACCACAGCTTGCCCAGCTGCCACAGCCAGCAGCGGACACAACCCAGCCACTGGAGGCTGTGGCTGCCGCACTCCTCCTGCCCACCCCAGGGTATTAGCTGCTATCCTGTTTCTTTCCACTGGCACCTCATTTGGAGCCTGGGGCAAGTGCACGTGATTTGACCCATACCGACCTCTAGAGGAAAGGGAGGCTGGGAGGCAAGAGGCTGGCGTTTTTAGCATCTATAATGGGAGGCAGCCCCCGGCTCACACGGAGACTCATAAGTGAGAAATTCCTAAAATAAAGCAAGGGAAGTTCAGATGCTGGGCAGCTAAAAGAGACGCCACTACAGGAGACATTTGCCAGGTCAGCAGCAAGGAGACCAGTCCAGGTGACCAGGTATGGAATGGCAAGGAGACCAGTTCTAGTGGACCAGATATGGAATGGCAGCAGCAGCCCTGTTGACCTGGAGTTTGGAAGTGAGTGCACCTTGGGCCAGGGAGACCCAGGGGTCTGCCTTTGGCCAGCTCTTGTGGGCCCCCTATTATAGAGTGTGACAGAGTTGAGGCATAGGAAGGGCTCCTAGGATAAGGAGGTTATGGGGAGAGGAAATCACATTGATTGGGCATCTGTTGTGCTATGGCAGCAGCAACATCATCACATAAACCAGTTTTTGCGCGTTTACTGCGCATCTGATGCTGTGATAAGCGCTTAACACAGATCGTTCCATCAAACCCTCACAACTCATGAGGATTGTTATTATCCGTATTTTCCAGAGGAGGTTAAGTATCTGTGCCAGGTCACCTGGTAGTCAGTGGCAAATGAGGACTAAAGCCCAGATATGCCTGATTCCACCAAGTCCTTCCTAACAGGCAGGGTACTCAGGCTGGCTCAGGGGCCAGAGCGGATGGGCCTGGTCAGAACGTGCCAGTGAGCACTGTTCTGTAAGCACCTGGGGAGGGAGGCGGGGAGAAAGCCCCAGAAGACTCTCCATGGGCCTCTTCCAGGAATGCCCTAAAAACCCCACACCCTACCTGAGGAGCGGAGGGGTGCCAGGTCAGACTCGCAGACCTGGGGTAGCGGCCAGGCTGTCCAGTTATCTGGGACCAAGGCTTGGATTAGTTTTTCTCTAAAGCTCCTTCCTTGGGGGAGTCAGTCACTGAGGCTTCAGCTGTGCACAGCTAGCTGTGCTGATGAGACCAGTTCAGGGTCTTCCAACTCCCCTCTTCCCCTGCCTTTTAGCCCAGTGGCTGGCACCCTCACCCTCAGAGCAGGCAGGCCACTTCTCAGGAGGCTCCTGAGCAGACCATATGGAGGTGGGCGGGCTCCAGGCACCTGCCCCACCCATCCAGGTCTCAAGGCCACTCATCTCTCAGCTCTGGAGACCATGCATGGGTTTAGCAGTCAAGAAATTTTGGAAATAAGCACGAATCGCTTTTATAATGGGGGGAGAAGTAAACTGAACTTTACATATGTAAGTCAAGAAAAGGCACAGAAGATCACGTGCAGGAAGGGACATCTCTCCCACTGTGCACTCAGCTTTCCAAGCCCGGGGACCAGGTCCTGCTTACCTCAGTGTTCCCTCTCAGCTGAGGCACAGTGTCAGGCACGCAGCTCCACAAAAGCTGCTTCGCTCATTGTCTGATGCCTAGGACAATGACTGGCATATTGTGGCCAGGCATAAATATTTGTTGACTATGTGGATTGGATATAAGTGGGTTGCATGTTTAAAGAAAACCAGTTGTCTTCCAGTTGATTCCAACTCATAGCAACCCTGTTTGTGTCAGAGTAGAACTGTCTTCCAGAGGGTTTTCAGTGCTGATTTTTTGGAAGTAGATTACCAGGCCTTTCTTCCGAGGCATCTCTAGGTGGACTCAAACCACCTACTTTTCAGATAGCACATTAACTGTTTGCATCACCCAGGTACTCTGGGCTGCATGCTTAGTCTTTGGATATGTGACATCTTTTTCCACTTTCCCCTTAGAGCACTCGTCACACAGCCAGCATACCCTACCCTCACCCTCCCACAATACCACCTCCTGGCCCTCTGTAGTCCCCAACATACCCATTGCCAGGCCCCTGCTAAGCTCTGCCAAGCAGTAGTCTCGCCCTGCAACTCAGGCCCAGCAACAGGGCGTCACATTGCAACCAGACTGGGCTAGTTTCTCAGTAGTTTTATTGAGTAGCGGGAGGTACTGTCACTTCCCACTGGACACGTGTCCTCAAGCTCATACCAGGTCTGCTTTGGGACAGACAGACAGTTAGGTGGCAGGGCAGGGCAGGTGGCAGCGGTACTGGGGAGGGAGCACCAGGGACAGCTCAGCTCTCCAGTGGCCCTGAAGCTTGCTCCTGCTCAGGGAGGGAGAGGGTGATGGGTTGGTCCTGGCTCTCTTCCCCCTTGAGGGTGCTGAAGAAGGAGTTGACCTTGTCCCTCAGGTCCTTCTCCAGGAAGCTCATGTGGCCTTCCATGTCTCCCGAGAAGGGGCCCAGCTTCTGCCTCAGCTCCTCTACCTGCTGCACCAAAGCTTTGTTGAAGGTCTCGCCATAGAGCTCCACGTTGCGACGGAACTCTTCCACCTGCTGGTCCAGTTGGCTGCTCAGCTCCGCCAGTGACTTCTGCAGCCCCTTGGTGTTGTCCTGCAGTTTGCCACGCACATCCTCGGCCGCAGGCTCCAGCCTCTGCCACAGTTCATTTGCTTGGGCCTCAATCTTGGCCTTTAGCATCTCGGCATTCTTCTTCATCTGGAAAGCCAGGCCCTCGAGCTGGTGGTTGAGCTTCTCTGGGACATCCTGGGCATAGGGGACCAAGCTCTGGCGCAGTTCCTCCACGTTCTGGTCGATCATGGTCTTGAGCTCATCAGCATAGGGTATGAGGCTTCCCTTGAGCTCCTCCACGTTCTGGTTGATGTTGGCCTTGAACTCATCAGTGAAGGACATCACAGAGGCCTGCAGGTTGTCCATGTTCTCACGCAGCATTGTCTCCATGCGCTGTGCTAACGGAGTCAGCTGACTCCGCAATTGCTCGGCCTGGGCATTGACCTGGGTGTGAAGCTCCTCCGTGTAGGGCCCCAGACGCTGTTGCAGATCGCGCACATTGTTACCAATCTTCTGGCTCACCTCCTTGGCACGGGGCAGCAGCCGGACCCTCAGTTCCTCCAGCTCCTTCCGAATCTCCTCCTTCAGCTTCTCTGAGTCCTTGGTCAGGTGCTCATGGAGCTCCGTGGCAAAGGGCACCAGTTTCTTCTGCAGGTCACTGGCATACGTGTTCACATCTCCAAGTTTGTCTTGGAAGAGGGCACTGCCGGGAAAGGGCACAAGGGGACCACCACTATACTTGGCATCTCATGACAGGACCTTGTCCCCTTATAAACCACTCACCCAACAGGCACCTGCCTATGTCATCTTTTTCCTTGTGACCCTCCCCAGGGTGGATTTGAGAGACTGATAAGATAGACCACAGTTATTCCACTGAATATATCTCTCCGGATCTCCCACAGAGTTGCAGTCACAGTTTCTACTGGTCATGTGACCTTGAGCAGTTTGCTTTCCCTTCCCCCTTCTGTAAAGGGGTTGGACTTTGAGGTCCCTCCCAGGGCAGGCATGATGTGACATAGGCTCATGTTCTGTAAGAGAATGGTGGGATCTGGGCCCCTTCCAGGGTCTTCCAGTGAGACAAGGTGCTGATTCCTTTGCATGTGCCCACCCTCGGAGGCTCCCCAAATGCCCCATCTCCCTTCCCATGATCCCACTAGAGCCTGTCCTCCTGGAATGTATTAGAGCCAAGATCACACCACATTTCCCTCCCATCCTTTCTTCCAGGAGCCTCAAGGCTAGGATGTGGCCCTTTGTCAAACTGGAAAGTTAAAGCCAAAAGGCCCGGTAGGGGTCATTGAGTCCAACTTCCCTGTTTACAAATGGGGATCTCAGGCCCAGAGGCCCCAGGGTCAGCCAGTGAATTAGCGGCAGGACAGCACGTGTTCTAAGCTCAGGTCTCCTGCCTCCTAGCTCAGCTCTTGCCAACACATTGCATAGCCTGTAGGAAGTCCTGCCCTCCAGGCTATGGCCCCTCTTACTTGAGCTGCTGGGTGAGCTCAGACTTCTGGAGATGTTCAACAGCCACCTTGGCATTGTTGCTCAGCTGACTGAAGTAGTCCCACACCACACTGGCCACCTGGTCAGGACTGACCTCAGCCCGGGTGCCTGGGCAGGAAACAGAGAGCAATTCATGAAGCCCCATCTCCTCCCTTGCCCCTCTGCACAAGCCCTGAGCTGCAGACCAGATGATGCTGGGGGAGCCCAACCCGCCATTCCCCTTTGTGTGCTTGGCTAGCTGGAAGCCACGGGGGCATGTGAAACTGGTCCAGCACCAGTACCAGTGGGTCTGTTTCTGTATATGGGCCAGCACTCCTGTGAGCCATTTGGCAGCTAGACAGCCCCCTTGTGTCCAGGTGAGGGCTGAATGGCATCTAGAATGTTCCTCTCCTCTTGGCTCAGTCTCTCCACCCTGTCCCACTCGATGCAGCAGCTGGGTCCTGCCTCACCACCCCACGCAGGGACAGCTTCTACTCACAGGTGACAGCCACCAGGGCCAGGACAACAGCCTTCAGAAACATCTTGGGTGCTTGGCTGGGCTGGAGTGGCCCTGTGCTGCACTGGATCCTTCCTGCAATCCGTGGGAGTTGGTGGAGAGGTCCCCAGGTGGCTCACCGCTGCTGCTGTTCAAACTGACCGAAGCTCAGAGCCAGCCAAACATTTAAACCCCCGCCAGACTGCCCTCCTTGTCTCCCTCCCCAGGGCGACTCCACGCTGGAAGGTGACACATTCCCAGGAGGCCTCTTGGACTTTAGTGACTCTAAGACAACGTGGAGGCTGATAGCAGGCTGGGGCTTAGAAGGCAGTCAGAAGAAGCTGTTCTGTGCTTTGGCAAGGCAAGAGCTATGGGAGAAATGGGGCCCAGGGAAGTCCCTGAGCCCGGGGCTCGTGCTCCAGAGGCCCTGCTGGCAGCCCTGGATCTATGCCAGGCTTGGGGGACAAAGTCCATGTCTCTTCTGTTGCCCAACAGAGAGAGTCCCCCACCCCACATCTGCCACCAACCCTGATTCCATCTTTAGAGCTCCACACACTGGACTGGGACCGTGCAGGGCTGCAGGTGTGAGGAGAGTTAAGATCTAAGTCTCTTGTCAAGGCACACCCAGGAGGAGGGGGCCCTTGAGAGTCTTTGGGCAGGTGGGTGAGGTGGGCAGGGTCTTGCATGGAAGGGGCTTATTGTATGTGTGCTCCATACCCCACCATTGCCAAGCTGTGAGACCTTGGTCTAGTCATTCAATGCTCTGAGCCCCAGTTTCTCTTCTGAAAAATGGGGTTGTTAGGTACATTAAATGAGATGTTGTTTATGCAGTGGATAGTATTGTGCCTGGCACAGAGGAAGCACTAAAAAGTAGTTGTTATCATTATTAATAATGATATTGTTTTTCTGATTTGGACCAAAGCAGGAAGTACAATGCCAGGTCCTCCGGTGAGAGTGGCAGAAGTTAGACTCACCCCTCTGGGGTCACCACATGGGTTTGACTCAGGATTTGGTCTGAGGCCTGATTCCTGGTCCCCTGCAGTGGGGGTGCACTCCCCGTCTACCCCAAGCCACACTCCCTGGGCAAGAGTGGTCAGCTTGGGCAGAATCACAGGACATAAAGCTCTCCAGAGGCCAGCCCCTGGGGGAAGGGGATCAATGGTGGTGGCGCTTAAGCGGTCTTTTACTTAGACTTCTAACATTACTTCCAAATTGAGGTTATACTCACAATCACAGGAAGATGGCAATCACTGGCAAGATGATGAGCCACGGTCTGCTTGGGTCCCTCTTCTGGGACATACTGTGTTTAGTGACCTAGGAAATAATGCCCATCAGATTGCACGGCTGGCTCCTCTCTGTGAGCACAGCGACCAACACAATAGGCAGGCTCCCAGTTATTTTTAAGATGAATGCCATTAAGAGTAGACCACAATTTTGCTAGCCCTGGTTTACCATGTCTTTATTTTTCTGATGGCTCATGGCATGGAAGAGCACTAAGGGGCCTTCTGACATTTGCACCCCTTCTGCGGGGTCCTTACCAGGTGGTCCCCAGACTACTCACGGTTGCCTCCAGGCTCAGCCTGTGCCGTCTCTTGGCGGTTGTTAAAAGTTTGGATTCTGGAGTCTGACTCCCTGTGTGTGCATCTGGGCTCCACCATTTCCTGTGTGGCCTTGGGCAAACCTCTTAACCTCTCTGAGCCCCAGTGGCCTCAACAGGGCACATCCTCCTCGCTGTGGGGAGTCAATGAAATAATCTATGTAACTCTTGGAATAGTACCCAGCACGTAGTAAGTGCTCCTTATGTGTTAGGCCATGCTTCACCTCTAAAGGGCTTACCTCCCAATGGGAACGTTGACCTGCTTCAAGATCAGGCACAGTCCAGTCTGGGGTAGGGTGCACAGTGTCAGTGCTCAGTCCCCCACCCATCCCCTCTGGACCAGAGATGAGAAGGGGGATGAGTCACGAAGGACACCTCAGCGGCAGTTTGACCTCTTGGACTTAGAGTCTGAGCAGCAGGAGCTGCCAGCATGTGATGGGTTCAAGGAGCCCTGTCTTCTCACCTAGGAGTGTCTGCACTAATTGGAGTATGTGAGGGGTGTCTGCCAGGATGGGTACATTTTCACATAAGTGTGCAAATCTTTTACCTGTTGATGCGCATGGAACTAAGGCCCAGAGCTGAGGGGTTGGCATGAGGCCTGTGTGTGCACGCCCAGCCACTGGGAGGGTGTGCCGTCTACACCGGATTGTACGTGCAGCGCTGTTAATACAGGCATTTATTTCCAAGAGACTGGGGGAACATTTTGTTTCAATCTGTAAATGGGTGTCATGGATTGAATTTTGTCCTCCCAAAATGTGTATCAATTTGGCTAGGCCATGATTCCCAGTATTGTGTGGCTGTCCACCATTTTGTCATCTGATGTGATTTTCCTATGTGTTGTAAATTCTGCCTCTATGATGTTAATGAGGTGGGATTAGTGGCAGTTGTGTTAATGAGGCAGGACTCAATCTACAAGATTAGGTGGCGTCTTAAGCCAATCTCCTTCAAGATATAAAAGAGAGAAGCAAGCAGAGAGATGGGGCGGAGGGACCCCATCCTTTGGACCCGGGGTCCTAGTGCTGAGAAGCTTCTAAAGCTGGGATGATTGATGACAAGGACCTTCCCCAGAGCCAACAGAGAGAGAAAGCCTTTCCCTGGGGCTAGCCCCCTGAATTTGGACTTCAACCCTCCTAGACTGTGAGAGAATAAATTTCTCTTTGTTAAAGCCACCCACTTGTGGTATTTCTGTTATAGCAGTGCTAGATGAGCAAGGCAATGGGCTTATGTTGGGGGGAGAGAGAGAATGAGACACTTTCCTGTGAGGCCTCTGCCTTGCCTTTGGGTCCAGGTGCCAGCACCTCCCCTAGTACCTGGCCAAGGGAATTAGGGGAAGGCGACAGTTGGTGGGCACAAAGGGCCTGTGTGATCTTGGGCAAGTCACACTCCCTCTCTGAGCCTCAGTTTCATTTCCTTGTTTGTACAACAGACAGACCTAATGGTCAGTGAGGGGATGAGGCTGGTAGTTCAGCATTAACTTACAGCCTCCCCGCTTCTGTCTACCCTCACAGGATCATCCCAGGGGTTAGCGTCAGGAAGGAAGGGCTCGGGCCCTGCCGAGGACAGACTCAGCGAGGGACAGGCAAGTCACACTGACACACATTCTCATATATGCTCCACAGTGGCCCTCCTCCAGGGCAGAATTAAAGAGAGGGAGCTCCTGTTGTAATAGGAAAGATTTGGGTGAGATACCAGGAGGAACTTCCAGCACGGAGAGATGTAGATAAACAAGGACCTCTGGCTGGCAGGGCTGAATCAAGTCCACCTTGGCAGCAGGAGCCCGAGTCAGAAGGGCTAAACCTCACCTGGACACAGTAAAGCAGAAAGTGGCCTAGAGGACCATTTTTGGTCCCAGCTGGTCAAGCCCACTCCTTGTCCCCACCTACCCCTGGCTACTACCCAGAGCCTGTCTGTGGGCCAAACCCAGAGTAGTCTTCTCATTCCACCCCATCACCAAAGTCTGCTCTCAGGAAGAGATCTGAAACTGATCTACCCTGAAATGTGAGTGACGGATAAGTCTTCGAGTGTCACATTTGTCAAGGCTGTTTGGTACAAGACTCTGTGTCCAAAGACCTGAGCTCTGGATTATGACTTTTCCCCTCTAAGCCTTAGGTTTCTCACCTACAAAATGGGGCTATTAATGTGTACTTCACAGTATCCTGACTATTTACATTTTAACAGACAAAAAATGTCTAAGTCAAAGGAATGAATCTCTAATAGAGAAATTTCAAGTCTCAGCTATAGATAAAGAATTCTGAGGGTATGCCCAAGACACTTTCTCAGGCCTCTGATTTTAAACTGTGGAATTAGTTACTCCTTCCTGAGAAATGGCCACCTGTCTAAAGCCCTATTTTTGCCCTCGGGTCTCCTCCTGCTTTCAGACTATGCTGTCTAGGGAAAGGCACGGTGTTGGGGAAGAAAAAAGAGATTTATTGAGTTCCCTTCATGAGTCAGCTGCTTTGCATATTATTTCATTTACTTCTCACCACATTTTACAGAGGAGAAAATTGAGGCTGTAAGATGCTAGATCTCTGGTCCAGGGTCATGTAAGTAAGAGCCGAAACCAAAAACCAGACCAAACCCGTTGCCGTCAAGTAGACTCCAGCTCTCCTCGACCCTGTAGGACAGAGTAGAACTTCCCCATATGATTTCCAAGAAGTGCCTGATGGATTAAAACTGCCGACCTTTTGGTTTGCAGCTGTAGCTCTTAACCCACTATGCCACTAGCGTTTCCTTAAGTAGGAGCCAAAGGCATCATTAAAACCTTGGAATCTTGGCTCCAAAGTCTTAGCATCCAGAAAACGAAGCCCTTGATCCTGCCATGGGGCTACAGCATCCAGTGAGGGCCCAGGAGACACCTCACCCCACAAGAAGGGCCTGAGTCCTCTCCCAGACAGCTGACTGGCCCTGCCGAGATGCTCTGCCACCCTCTCCCCACCAGACTGTCCTTGCCACAGTCTGCTCCCTCCAGGTGTCACCTGGCCACGGGGCTATGAGGGCTGCTATTTCCGAGCTGAGGAACCTGAGGCCCAAGGTTGAAGGCACTCAGCCCTGGGAACCAGTCCCAGTTGCTACACTTGTGGGGAGGCCCCCAGCCATGAGCCCAGCTCCTGGTCTAGGTACCGAATGTTATCAGTGGGTCCAGAGGGCAAGGTGAGGAGGAGGGGAGGGGAGAGGACAAAGGCCTTGGGCTCAGAGTAGCCTTTGCCTTTCTCCCATCAACTCCTGCCCTTGGGGTTACCTGGGGGAGCCTTCTGGGTAAGCAGCACCTGGGATTGGAGCCCAGAGACGGAGATGCTGGGGAAGGGGCTGTATGTTCAACTGGGTCACCCCTTCCCCACACATGACTGCACTGTCTAGACATCCCCCTACCCCCACCCTAACCCGCCAAGAGGGGGACAGTTGCTCCCAAGTCTGAAGAAGCCCAGGGCACCAGCCAGGCTGTTTTCAGGGCTTGATGGTGTAGAGGGGGTGGGGGTGTGTGTTGAGGGGATGGACAGAGGGACCTGAAAACTCAAGTATGAAGGACTGAGATGGGCCCAGAGGCCCCTGGCTAGTCCCCTAAGCCCCTCTCCCATCACACCAGCCTCTCCCCAGAGAGCCAGTCTGCTAGGAAGGAATGGGGTCTCCCCAGTTCCTGAGCCCATCTGGCTGCAGGGGTGACAGGAGAGCAGTGTGGGCACCCACAGCTTCCTAGAGATTTCCCAATTCTCCCAGCAGGCCTGGCTGCACCTGGCCACTCTGCCTCAGGCCCTGGTCTGCACTGGTCAGCATGTGACCTTTGCCCGGCTTGCTGGGCTTTCAGTGCCTGTGGCCCTGGGGACAATATAAGACAGGTCAGAACCCTCTTCTCTGCCTGCTCAGTTCTTCCCAAGAAGCAGCTGCTCCAGGTAATGCCCCCTGGGGAGGGTGAGGGCATGAGGACTGGGAGGAAAGCAGGATGGGGAGGGGCAAAGGAAGGCCTCCGCCTGCCCCCTGATGCACACGGAGCCGAGCCGGGTCGGGGGTGCACCTGCCCAAAGCCATACACAGCACAGTAGTGGCAGAGCTGGAACTGGGACCCAGAGCTGTCTGCTCCAAATGTGCATACTCTCCCCTGTTCTGCGTGTTTTGGACTTGAAGAAGCTTCAGACACCCAGTCCTACCCCAGATAGAAAAAAATGAGGCTTGAAGGGGGACAGAAATCTACCCAAAGTCACACAGCACGTTAGTGGCGAGCCCAGGCCAGAACCCAGTTGTCACAACTCCCACGCTGGTGGATTTTCTGCTCCATCCCATTCCTCCCTCCTTCTGTGCCTGGGTCTTCTGCCTCCCATATTAGCAAGGGAGCTGGGTTGCCCCAGTTCAGATTCCACTGTACGGGCTACACCACCTCCCCAGGGAGGGACCCAGCGGTGGGGGTGGGGGGACTTGGATGCCCATCACAGGACACTTCCTGCAGGAACAGAGGTGCCATGCAGAGCAGGGTCCTTCTCGTTGCTGCCCTCCTGGCGCTCTTGGCCACTGCCCGTAAGCACTTTGTGGAGACTGGGCTGGGGGTGGGTTGGGGGCAGCCAGCTGCCTGGAGAAACCTCAGGAGGTTGCTTGGGACCCTGGGCCATGATGGGTGGCTGGCAGGAGTTGAGGGTTTCTCCCGGAGACCTGACAACTCAGCTCAGCCCCTGCTCTCCCCCCAGGGGCTCTCGAGCCTGAGGACCAGTCTGAGGATGCTTCCCTCCTGGACGTCATGCAGGGCTACGTGCATCATGCTGCCAAGACCGCCCAGGATGCACTGACCAGCGTGCAGGAGTCCCAGATGGCCCAGCATGCCAAGTATGCCCACCGACCTCCCTTCCCCCACCTCCACGCCCCCACGCCAGCTCCCGCCTGCCCTGGCAGACAGCAGCCCCAGATGTGGAGGGAGAGCCTAACACTGGGCGCGTGGCTCTCCCACCCTGGCCAGGGCCTGTGCCTCTCTGAGCCTCAATGCGCTCTTCTATAAAATGGGGGTTCCGCTCACAGTGCTCTGTTAAGGGCAGTATCGTAGATGGCTGAGGTAGGGATGTTCCTCCTGTCTCCTGGCCTCAGCTCCCTACACTCTCTCTTCCCTAAGGCAGGCCATTTCGCCCTCATTTCCTCTTTCCTTCTGATGTAGACTGGCGAGAGATTTCCCTTGGGAGGCACAACCCGACCCAATTTCAGCCCAGGGGTCTGTTTTTCTGCCACGTTCCCAGCCTGGGGAATTCCTGGGTGGTGAAAATGGCTAAGGTAGGGGTGTAGAGAGGATAACAAGCACCCTCTCCCCTCCAATTTCAAGATGAATAGACTTTGATAGCGGCACTGTGTCAGCAGGAATGCCTTCCCTCCTTTTGTCCAGCTGTCTCAGTCAAGTGCCTTTTACCTTTGTGGCACCTCAGAATGTGATTCTGTGCTTCGTCTGACACCCCCTTGGACTAGCCCCTCTGCCCCTCTTGCTATGCCTGTGGGTTAATGTGCTTGGCTGTTAACCAAAAGGTTGGAAGTACCCCTTCCTGCCTCAGAAGAAAGGCCTGGCGATCTACTTCCAAAAAATCAGCCATTTAAAACTCTATGGAGCACAGCTCTACTCTGACACACATGGGTTGTCATGAGTCAAGGTCAACTCAGTGCCAACTGGCCCTCCCACCCCTCGTCCTGCCCACTGGTCCTCTCCTCTCCCCGACTCCCTTCCCCACCTCCACTCAGCCAGCACCTACACAGCAGGCGTGTTCACATTCTTAATCCTCAGAAAAGGCTGTGGAGTAGGTACTATTCTCCCCATTTTGCAGATGAGAAAATTGAGGCTCAGAAAGGTTGAGTGACCTGCCCCAGATCACACAGCTAAGCAATTATCCAGCGATTTTCCACTTGACAGAACACCTCCCAGTGCCCCACCCCACTCAGAGCACCAGGTGGTACAACTCCAGGGGGCACCACTCATAGAATACATGTGCCACACGACAGCCCTTGTATCTCCCTACTCAAGTCACTCCACTCCAGCTTGCCTCAGGCCCTGGGGGCACAAGGGTCTGACCCAACCTGGGGTCCCACAGTCTCTGTCCCATGGCCACCCTCGGCACCTTTGGTAGGTGGTTCCTGCCTGAGGTCCCAGGGGCATTGCCAGGTTGAGAGGGCAGCAGGGAGAGGCAGTGAGGGTACCGGTGGGGGCCTCAGGGTTGCCTCTGCCGACGTGCTCTCACACCCACCTCTATCGCTTCCCCTCACTGATTTAATCCCCAGGGACTGGGTGACTGGTGGCTTCACCTCCCTGCAAGACTACTGGAGCACGTTTAAGGGCAAGCTCTCCAGGCTCTGGGAATCAACCCCTGAGGCCAAACCAACTCAGAACCCTGAAGGCCACTGAGACCTCGACACCCCAAGTCTGCATGCCCATCCATCCTGCTGGCTTCCTGGGTCCTCCAGCCTCCAGGGCCGCCCCCGAAGGTTGCTTTAAAGGGACAGCATTCTCAGTGGCTGTCTTGCCCCAACCCAGATCTGCCCTACCCCACGGCATGCTGCCCTCCCAATAAAGCTGGACAAGAAGCTGCCATGAGTCGGACATCCCACGAGTGCTGTATATGCTTGGGCATGGGAACGCGTCGGGCTCTTTTGTGGGCAGGCACTGGACTGATGCCAGCTTGGGCAGGCCTGAGTTCCAGTGCCCCCATCTCTACCTAGTAGCTGGGTGGTCTCTGGGTGAGTGTCTTCATCTCTAAGGTGAGAATAGCCCTATTTGCTCTGCCTCCGTTGGCAAGTTTGTGTGGAGGATCACACGGAATAATAGGTTTGAAAATATTTGATAAATTGTCAAGTGCTGTACGACACGACTTCAGTGTGCGGTCTTCCAGGCACTGTTCCTGGCACAGTTCTTTCATCATCAGAGTTGTGCCTGTGTGCCTTCACTGCAATTGTGAAGCTGACGTGCACCACCTGGGCCACCTGCCTCTCTCAACCACACTTGGGGGAAGGGAGGCAGGATGGGTTAGTGGTTGGAGTAAGATACAGTGACACTCTAGTATCTTGGTTCCCCCCGATGAATACCAGCCGCAGTTCCTTATCTGTAAATTGGGCACAATAATACCCTCCAATGCAGGTTTGTTGTGAGAATGAAATGAGGAGGTGTCTAGAAGTGTTTGGAACAGCACCTAGCACATCAAAGGTGCCTGGTAACTGGTTGTTACTGTTGTTATAGGCTGAGTTGATTGTTCCCTTGGGGTCAGAATTTGAGTGGGGAGGCAGGTGTCCTGGGAGCCAAGAAGGAACTCAAAGTCACCCCAACAGAGGCTGTTCCCCTTGTGTCCCCATCATCCAACAGATGTTCATGTCAGAAAGTGACTAAGCAAGGCCCTCACGCTTCAGATGAAGAAAAACTGAGGCTCAGAGAGGTGAAGGCACTTGCCTAGTACCACAGAGCCAGGCCTCCAGCCCAGGTCAGCTACCTATATTCTGCTAAGTTAGCACAGAAAAAGCTTTGTTACTCCTACGCCAGGCGTTGGGGACTCCCTTTCAGATCTCGGGGGCATCAGAACATCCAGCCCTATCTGTGCCCCACATGGACACATTTGCTCTTTTCTTTGGAAATCCACTTGGACTTCTCTTCCAGCCCAACTGGAACCAGGGATCTCAGCACCCCATGCCTGGAAAATGTCCCCATCCAAATCTGGACCTGACACCTATTGTAGTTCTGGATGGTTGGGAACTGAAAACCCCACTCCCTTATCCAGGAGGTTGCTGAAATACACCAGCAGTCTGCTCAAGGAGGCGAAAGGCCTTGTGGGGAGAGAGCAGGGAAGGCTCCGTAAGTGCCCAGATCTGTGAAGCCGTGTGCATGCACACGGGGGGATGTACCTGAGTGTGAGGAGGGGCCGGCTGTGAAGAGAGATGTGCAGTGAGAATGCATTTATGTGTGCGCACCCATATGAACTTGAGGGCCTGGCCACACACTTAAAAAAAAAAAATTATGGGAGCCCAGGGCAGATGGGTCTAAAAGAGCCACCTGGTCCATCCTGCACTTCAACCTCGATGAGTGACTGCACACGTCCAAGCTTCAGCTTCCTCAGTTGTAAAATGGGTTTAACGGCAACCTACTCCGGGATTTGGGGAAGGGTGCCATGATGTGATGAATACGAAAGCATCTTAGAAATAAAAATGTGCTAATTACCTGCAAGAAGCGCTGATTATTGTTCTGACTCAAGCCAGAGCTGACAGAAATAGGGCGTGGCAGGGCTTGGGTCCTTATTGGGGGAGGAGGGATGGGGGGCGGGGAAGGAGAGGGATGGGGGGGCGGGGAAGGAGAGTGATGGGGGGGCGGGGAAGGAGAGTGATGGCTGGCTTCCACAGCTGTGCCTGAGGAAACAGTGACTGTTTCTGGGTAGGTAGGAGTGTACGGAGTGGGACGCTGCCTTTGTGAAAAAGAAAAGGGAAACGCTTGTTCAAGCGTTTGCTGAGTTAATGAAGTAGGAAGGAGCAAGATTCCAGCTCTTCATTTGAACCTGCCCAAATTCTTCAAGTCCCAATGGCTCCTCGAGGCCACTGCAACCCCCTTAGAGCCCGAGGGCTGGAAGAGCCTTCTGCCATCTGCCCTGGCAAACACGCCCACCTGCCCGGCTCCGTCCAACTGAACACCTCTGGGGACCGGAAACGCACTTCTCCCAGCAAAGCCAGCCCTCTTTCCTGATGTCCTCAAACAGAGTTGCCATGTTAATTGTTTCAGAGGTTCTTTGAAGGCACTTAGCATTGCTTTGCCTGGTCCTCTGCGATCCCCTTTCTAGTTGGAAGTACTAGTAGAGTCCTCCTAGACGAGGGACATCTACTGGCTCGCTCCTACCGCCTCCGGGCCTGCTCGCCTGCCCGCCAGGCCGGGCGCCTAGCAGCTCCCTCGAGGAAGGCCCTGAAGAGGCCCTGACCGGGCTCGGGGTTGATGAGCGTGTGTAGGAAAGTCAGCACCCCAAGTCCCTACCCCTGGTCCAAAGCCCCCGCCCAGCAGTCCGGACGGCTCCCTCCTGCGCCCCGTGCCCCACCGCCGTTCTCTCAAAAGAAAGAAGCTGCTTCCCAATTTTGAAACGTTTATTTTAAGAAACCCAAAATGGCCAGGAGGGCGGGAGGAGAGGGCCCTGCGCGGCGGGCGCCTCACTGGGCGTTCAGCTTCTTGGCAGCCTCATCGACGGCGGTCAGGAAACTGACCTTGAGGTTCTCAAACACGGGCAGGAGGCTCTGGCGGAAGTCCTCCAGCACCGGCTTGGCCTTGTCGCCGAGCGCGCTCAGGTGCTCCAAGGCCTTGCTGCGGTACTCGGCGAAGCTGCCCTCCTTGAGCGCCTCGAGCCGGCTGGCCAGCCGCTGGCGCAGCTCCTCGCTGTACGGGGTCAGCTGCGAGCGCAGCGCATCCACATGGACGCGGGCGCGGTCGCGCAGCTCCTCGGCCAACGGGCTCAGCTTCTCCTGCAGCTGCTGCAGCTTCTGGCGCGCGCTGTCGCGGAACTCGTCGCCCAGCGGCCCCACCTTATGGCGGTAGAGCTCCACTTCCTCCTGCCACTTCTTCTGGAAGTCGTCCAGGTAGGGCTGCACCTTCTGCCTCACCTCCTCCAGGTCCTTGTTCATCTCCTGCCGCAGGTGGGCGATGTCCTTTTCCAGGTTATCCCAGAACTGCTGGGTTACGGGGCCTATCTGCTCCTGCAGCTTGGTGAAGCTGCTGCTCAGGGTGTCCAAGTTGTCCAGGAGCTTCAGGCTGCAGGGGAAGAGAGGGGCTGAAGGATGGCCTCCCATGGACCCTGGACCGCCCGGAGGTGAAGGTGCAGTGCCCCAGCTTACCTGTGGGGAGGCCTGGGCAAGAGCTGTGAGCCACAGCCCCCGCCTAGCTTTTCCCATACACCTGCCCACCCCCTTCTCCCGACGTCCCATTGTACAGATGGACTGAGGAGCAGAGAGCTTCGGTGACTCACCCAAGAGACAGAGCTGGGCCTGGTGCTCGCCTTTGCCTATCTCCAGAGCTGACCCTTTCTATGCTTCACGTCTCTTTTCCTCTCTAAGGACAGCCACCACAGTGGCTGGGGCTGAGCAGAGGAGGTAGTTCAGAATGGGAAGGGGTTTGGGCACTTGCAGGCAGATGTGATGACTGCCTGGCCAGCACTGGTTTTGCCTTTGCTGGGAGCTATGACCATGCCTGGGGATCCCCCTCCTGGCTCTCCATCCAGGCCCTCCACAGGACCCAGCTCATCAAATAGCAGGTGGATCTAGCTGCAACATCTTTCTATGGGCCTCTCTGCTCCTAAGTATGGCAGCCCCTGCTCCTGCCCCAGAATCCTGGCCAGGTCCTTACTTGAGCTGTTTACCCAGTGCAGAGTCTTCAAACTGGGACACATAATCTCTGCCACTGTCTTTGACTGCGTCCAAGTAGACGGTGACTAGATCCTTCACTCGATTCCAAGGCGTCTGGGGTTCATCTTGCTGCCAGAAATGCCGAGCCTGGCTCCCTGAGGGCAGGAGGGGAGACCAGATCAGGCCTCTCTGTGGGATGGGATCTGTGCTGGAATGCCAGCCAGGGACAGAGGGCAGCTGTGCAAGGGCTGATGAGAAACCCTGCTCCCTGTGCCCAGGAGGTTGGACCACAGGGTTTAAGGAGAAGGGTCCCCTGATGGTTGACTCCCTAGGTTGGGGGCCACCTACCCGTCAGGAATACCACGGCCAAGGTCAGCAATACAGCCTTCATCCTGAAGGGACGTGGGTGACCTGGAGAAGAAGAAGGTCCTGGCTGAATAGAGGCAGGCCTGTAGCATAGGGGAGCCCTGTACTCCCCTACTCATTCCAGCCAGGGGAGGAGGACGGCCACAAAGTGGGGAAACGCCTCAAGTGTACAGGGCCCCTGCATGGAGCAGAATCTGGAGCCAAGATCCCAGAGCCTGAGCCTCAATTGCCTAGAGCTGGGGAATCTGGAGTAGGCAGCAGTACTTACCTCGAGCTCCCAGCAGCTTCTGAACCTCTGAGTGGCCAGTTCTCCCCTGGACCTATTTATATCTCCAGGCAGGGGAAGGGCTGGGCAGCTGATAAGCTCAACCTGGGCCCTGTTGCTGGTCCTGGCGATGTGGAGCCTAGAGTTCAAGGGTCAGCTGTGTGCCTGGGGCCTGGCAAATAGAGTGGGCAAACAGGAAGCTGCAGGGCTAGGGGTCAGGGGTTCAGGTGGGGGCAGGAATGGGGTGGTTGCAGATTTGTGGGTCCCCAGTCTTTTTTTTAGGGTCGGGGTCAGCTGCACCCATCCTCTCTCCTCCTGGATGTGTGTGTACGCCCCATTGTCTGTTGTGCCTACACAGCCAGGGAGGGGGACACCTGGGACTCCTCAGGGAGATTTCCTCCCCTCCCCCTCCCCTTGCATTCCAGGGAGATTATTTCACACCCCGCCTCTTGCCCCTTCCTCCCCTCCCCTGTAAAGGCAGCGGATATTCCTCCCACAAACACTCTGTCTCATGTCTGATCCCAACAGATCCCTACGCACCCTCTCTCTACCCTCCACACACCTCTCTCCCACTCATCCCCAGACCTCCCAAACCGATCAGACCTAAGGGAACCTGGGGCAATAGCCACTTGCTCGGGGAGAGTGTGTTGCTCGGTACTTCCCAGACTTTGAGATTTCAGAGACCTCTAACATTTCAGAACAAGCCCTACAGACCAACATGAAGTTGCCAACTTTTAATTTTGTCATGTAAAAGTATTAACCACTTGCCATCAAGTTGATTCCAACTCGTGGGGACCCCACGTGTCAGAGTGAAACTGTGCTCCGTAGGGTTTGCAGTGGCTTTTGGAAGTAGATCACCAGGCCTTTCTTCTGAGGTGCATCTGGGTGGATATGAACCTCCAACCTTTCAAAACTGTTTGCACCCCCCCAAAAGCCCCCTACCATCTACTATTACTTCAAAAAAGAAAAGACTTTTTAACACCCAAAAAGGACATGATCTCAGCATAAAGGGCAACTCACATAAATTGAATACACATGTCTTAATGGAAAACTCTGCACTGTTCATATTTTTATTTGATCACACACAAGTAAGGATGGATACCAGCCCTGGGGAATCACCGGTGTGGAGGGCAGACTCCCGGACTGGGAGATGACAGGAGACCTTGGTTTCTCATTTCATTTTGCCTCCAACTTGCTGGAGGATCTTGAGCCAATTATGTAATGTCTTTGAGCCTCAGTTTCCTAACTGTGAAGTGGGGACAAGAATGCTTGGTTTGCAGAACGGTTGGAGGACCACAGGAGACTCTGCGAATGTAAAGCGCTGTGTATGTGTTGATGTTTGCAGGGCTGTTGTGTAAGTTTTCTGTGGGGAGGCCCAGGACATCCAACACCAGGTCACTGACAGGACCTGAGTCATGGAACCCGTGAGTATCCAAGCTGGGAGGAGCTTGGAGAGCAGCCACCCCAGCTTCTCCCCACCCACCACTTAATAGATGAGGAAATTGAAGACGGTGGAAGGAGTTTGCTCTATGTCTCTCAGTGAGCTAGGAGCAGGACTGGACCTAAAATCCAGGTCTCTGGACTTAGGACCTAGGCAGAAATGTGCCCTGTACCATCTACTCAGGAAACTAACACTTGGAAACCAGTCTGCTGGGTCAGGGAGTGGCCGGACTCCAGGCCTCTCCCCTTCCTGCCAGTCTCCTGCCTTTCATCTCAGAAAAGGTGGCTCTGAAGCCGGACTGCCTTAGATTGGAGTCCCAGATCTGCCTCTTCTTAGCGGCTTGAGCTTGGGCAGGTTGCATAAACCTCCTACACCTCAGCTTCTTATCTGTTAAAGGAAAATAATGATAGAACATGTCGTCTGCTAGAGCTAGGGATTGCAAGTATGTGAGGCAGCACAATCCCCCCGCCAAGAAGTCTGTGTCCAAGTCCCCAGAACCTGTGACTATGTCACCTTACATGGCAAAAGGAATTTTGCAGATGCGATTAAGTTAAGGACCTTGAGATGGGGTGATTATCCTGGATTATCCAGACAGGCTACCACAGAAGCAGAGGTCAGAGTGATGCAGTTACTGGAAGGGGGCTACGAGCCAAGGAATGTGGGCGGCCTCAGAAGCTGGAAAAGGAAAAGGAAATGGATTCTCCCTTAGAGCCTCTGGAAGGAACGCAACTCTGCCGACACCTTGATTTTAGCCTAGTGAGACCTATTTTGGACTTTTGACCTCCAGAACTGTAATACATCTATGTTGTTTTAAGCACAAAGCTTTGTGGTAATTTGTTACAGCAGCCACAGGAAACGAATACAACACATACGTAAAACAGTTAGAAGGGTACCTGCTGTTGTTGGGTGCCATTGACTCTATTTTGACTCATAGCAACCCCATGTGACAGAGTGGATTTGCCCCATAGGGTTTTCTTGGCTGTAATGTTTGCAGAAGCAGATCACCAGGACTTTATCCCGCAGGGCCACTGGGTGGGTTTGAACTGCCAACCTTTTGGTTAGCAGCCAAGCGCTTAACCGTTATGCCACCAGGGCTCTTTCGAAGTAAACAGTAGCTATTCTGTGTCCTGGAATCCCAGTTTCTGGTGTTTCAGTCTTGTTCCCACTAACACACTTGCATTGCCAGAAGATAGCTCTCCATTTTGACTTCAGCTTCTGGCAGCAGAAGTGGGGGAAGGCAGGAATCCCACATTTCTCTGCTTGCCCCTGACTCGTAGATGCTCAGAGGTTCAACCGAACCAGCCCCAGAGATCTGTGCAGTTGTGCAGAGTGGGAGGTAGTCTCAGTTAATAGTCTGCCTGGGCCACCACTTGGCCATTCCAGTTTTCTGGCTGTAGTCTTGAATGGGAGGGAGACTGGTCATCTGCTGGGACAGCTCACAGGTGTCTCAGGCCAAGAGAGGTTCCTTCCTTTCTGAGGGTAGAGCTAGTACCAGCCAGCTTTAGGGGTAGCCTTACTAGTTAACTTCAAGCAGCTTGCCACTGTTTCACTCTCTTTGGTTTATTATTGAAATGACTATCGCGGCTAAACCTAATATCCAACACTTGCCTAGTTCTTTATTGCCAAAGCACTAAATTACTATGTCCCTGTAAGGCTGGCAGGCCAGATACTATCATTGTTATTATGCCCATGAGAAAACTGCTGTTCACAGCTGCTAAGCGACTTGCCCTGCATCCTACAGCCATTAGTATTTGGTGTTGGCAGGACTAGGAATGAGGAGGCCTGGCTTCTAGCTCTTTGCGGTGGCCAGCAGCAGGGCCCCTGACTCCCATAGCCTCTGTATCTGTCCGGAGACTTCTAAGTTTTCTGGCTCAGGGATCTCACGGCATTGGGGTAGGGGATGCTGTTTGGCAGCGTTTTACCAAACAGGAATGTTTCATTTTTAATATGTTCACTAATGTGCCTATTCCATTTCATTGTAAGGGAATATTGTTTAGACTAGCCCAATCTCATTGTTATTAGTATTTTGGAAAGAAAGTCTTTCTGGACAGAGGCTTATGGAAAAAAATTAACATGTCGAGCCATGCTCATCAGTATCAGATTGTGAGGTCCAGCCAGTCAGTGTGAGTGGCGCTAAGTGCCCATTGAACGAACTGGCTGTTGAAGGGGTGCAGGGCTCACCAACACAGGCCATAATCCCACACCCTCTCCTAGTCCTCAGAGTCTCCAGTGCGGCTGTTTCTGAAGTGGATCAAGTGGCTGGCCCTGGATCCCCGACACATCTGGAGTGCTGGCAGCCAGCTGCAGGAATGGATTTTGCTCAGAATGATTAGCGACTCATTTAGATTAACAAGTTGCTCTTTCCCAATGTATGTCCTAATGTACCGGTCAGTCTGCTCTGGGAGGACTGTCCCCTGCTAGGCCTGGCATATAGTAGACACTCAACAAATAGTTGTTTAATGAATGACACTGCTCAATGAAGCTGGCTTGTGTATCGCCGTGATGCCAGAAGCTATGGCACCACTATTTCAAATACCAGCAGGGTCACCCCTGGTGGACAAATTTCAGCAGAGCTCCCAGACTAAGATTAGGAAGAAAGACCTGGTGATCTACATCTAAAAAATTGGCCAGTGAAAACCTTATGAGTAGCTGCAGAACATTGTCTGATATAGTGCCGGAAGATGAGCCCCTCCGGTTGGAAGGCGCTCAAAATAAGACTGGGGAAGAGCTACCTCCTCAAAGCAGAGGCAACCTGAATGATGTGGATGAAGAAAAACTTTCAGGACCTTCGTTTGCTGATGTGGCACGAATCAAAATGAGAAGAAACAGCTGCAAGCATCCACTAATAATTGGAACATGGAATATATGAAGTATGAATCTAGGAAGGTTGGAAGTTGTCAAAAATGAACTGGGACACTTAAAGATAGCTATCCTAGACATTAGCGAGCTGAAATGGACTGGTGTTGGCCGTTTTGAATTGGGCAATCGTATGGTTTACTACACCGAAAATGACAAACTGAAGAGGAACAGCATCGCAGTCATTGTCAAAAAGGACATTTCAAGATCTATCCTGAAGTACAGCTCTGTCAGTGATAGGATAATGTCCATACGTCTCCAAGGAAGACCAGTTAATAGACTGGTTTTCAAATTTACGCACCAACCGCTAGTGCCGAAGATGAAGATTTTTTATTAACTTCTGCAGTCTGAAATTAATGAAACATGCAGTGAAGACACATTGATAATTACTGCTGATTGAAATGCAAAAGTTGGAAACAAGAAGGATCAACAGTTGGAAAATATGGCCTTGGTGATAGAAACAATCCTGGAGATGGCACGATAGAATTTTGCGAGACCAAGGACCTATTCGTTGGAAATACCTTTTTTTCAACAGCATAAATGGTGACTATACATGTGGACCTCATTGGATGAAATACCCAGGAATTAAATCAACTACATCTATGGAGAGAGACGATGGACAAACTCAGTATCAGTCAGAACAAGGCCAGCGACCCACTGTGTAAATAGACCATCAATTGCTCATATGCAAGTTCAAGTTGAAGCTGGAGAAAATCCAGACAAGTCCACGAGAGCCAAGGTATAACCTTGAGTATATCCCACCTGAATTTAGAGACCACCTCAAGAATAGATTTGATGCATTGAATACTAATGACCAGAGACCAGATGAGTTGTGGGATGACATCAAGGACATCATACATGAAGAAAGCAAAAAGTCATTAAAAAGACAGGAAAGAAAGAAAAGACTAAAATGGATGTCAGAATAGACTCTGAAACTTGATCTTGAACATCGAGTAGTTAAAGTGAATGGAAGAAATCATGAAGTAAAAGTGTTAAACAGGAGATTTCAAAGGGCAGATGGAGAGGACGAAGTAAAGTATTATAATGAAATGTGCAAAGACCTGGAGATAGAAAAGCAAAAGGGAAGAAAATGTTCACCATTTCTCAAGCTGAGAGAACTGAAGAGAAAATTCAAGCTTTGACTTGCAATATTGAAGGATTTCTGTGGGCAAAATATTGAATGACATAGAAAGTGTAAAAGAAGATGGAAGGAATGCACAGAGTGACTGTACCAAAAAGAATCTGTTGACATTCAGCTGTTTCAGGGTGTAGCATATGATCAAGCATCAATGGTATTGAAGGAAGAAGTCCAAGCTGCCCTGAATGCACTGGCAAAAAACAAGGCTCCATGAGTTGACCAAGTGAGATGTTTCAACAAATGGATGCAGTACTCACTCATCTGTGCCAAGAAATTTGGAAGACAGCTACCTGGCCGACCAACTGGAAGAGATCCGTATTTGTGCCCATTCCAAAGAAAGGTGATCCAACAGAATGTGGAAATTATTGAAGAATATCATTAATGTCACACCCAAGTAAAATTTGCTGAAGATAATTCAGAAATGGTTGCAGCAGTACATTGACAAGGAACTGCTAGAAATTCAAACTAGATTCAGAAGAGGACGCGTCAGATGGATCTTGGCTGAAAGCAGAGAATACCAGAAAGATGTTTACCTGTGTTTTATTGACTATGCAAAGGCATTCAACTGTGTGGATCATAACAAATTATGGATAACATTGCAAAGAATGGAAATTCGAGGACACTTAATTGTGCTCATGCAGAACCTGTACATAGACCAAGAGGCTGTCGTTTGAACAGAACAAGAGGATACTACGTGGTTTAAAATGAGGAATGGTGTGCATCAGGGTCGTATCCTTTCACCATACTTATTCAATCTGCATGTTGAGCAAATAATCTGAACAGCTGGACTATATGAAGAATGTGGCATTAGGATTGGAGGAAGACTCATTAACAACCTGCAATATGCAGAGGACACAACCTTTGAAGGACTTAATGATGAAGATCAGACTACAACATCCAGTATGGTTTACGCCTCAACATAAAACAAAAATCCTCACAACTGGACCAATAAGCAACATCATGATAAATGGAGAAAATATTGAAGTTGTCAAAGATTTCATTTTACCTGGATCCACAATCAATGCCCATGGATGCAGCAGTCAAGAATTCAGACGATATACTACATTGAGCAAATCTGCTGCAAAAGACCTCTTTAAAGTGTTAAAAAGCAAAGATGTCACCTTGAAGACTAAGGTGTGCCTGACCCAAGCCATGGTTATTTTCAGTCGCCTCATATGCATGTGAAAGCTGGATAATGAAAAACAAAGAATTGATGCCTTTGAATTATGGTGTTGGTGAAGAATATTGAGTATACCATGGACTGCCAGAAGAACAAACAAATCTGTCTTGGAAGAAGTACAGCCAGAATGCTCCTTAGAAGACAAGAATAGTGAAACTTTGTCTCATGTACTTGGGACATTTATCAGGAGGGACCAATCCCTGGAGAAGAACTGACACAGTGGCTGCAACCATGCACTCAAACATAGCAATGATTGTGAGGATGGTGCAGGACTGGGCAGTGTTTCATTCCGTTGTACTTAGGGTCGCTGTCAGAACCAACTCACTGACACCTAACAACTAATGACACTGACACGGTTACCAGGATGGTCAGGGGTGATATGATGGAACATGGCTGGGAGAAGGTTCAGTAAACTCTTGAGCACTTTGCCCTGGACCACAGACCCCTGTTCAGAACAGATCAACTGAAGGTGTGTGGTGCAGGATGAGATGGGGAGTTGGGTGGAGGTTCTGGCTGAACCGTGGAGAGCTACCCCCCCCCACGTCCCCATTTTTCATATTTGGCAATTTTGTTGCTGTTTTTTGGTGATAGGAGCCCCGGTTTAGCCCCTAGGGTAGGGCATTGTAACCAACTAGATAGCAGATTCTCTGCTGCCTTTCTGCCTAGGAGACTAAGATGAAGACAGAGTTCATCTGTGACCAGCGTGACAGAGGTCTGGCTCCTTGGGAGGCACACCAGCCCTCTGACTTTTTGATCCTTGAAATTGGGGCCTGGTAGGAAATCAGGAAGACGACAGAGTAAGGATCTGTCGAATGGCTTCTGTTTTCCGGAGCGCACGGATCTCTGGGTCCATATTCCCGTGTCTTCTCCAAGCTCATCCCTCCTCTAGCCCAAAGGCACCCTGGATGATTTCTGGAGTGGCGCCTATTGCAAAAGGTTGGAAATTGTTGGAAGGCATTTGCGCATATCGCTGGTAGTGGTTCCAGACTCACTTAGCCTTAAGTGAAAGCGTGTATTAAAAACAAAAACAAAAAACCTGTTGCCGTTGAGTTGATTTGACTCAGAGCGACCCTATAGGACAGAGTAGAACTGCCCCATAGAGTTTCCAAGGAGTGCCTGGTGGGTGCATAGAGGCACTCAAAAGGATTTCTAAACCACCCCCTTTCTTGTCCACCACAGATTTGAAGGCTGATATAAGTGCCCTTCTCTCATAATTCTTTCTAGAAATTCAGTCAGTATTTCTAAGCTCCGGTAATCTTTCTTCATAGAAGTCCTTCAGTCAGCTCTTAAGACCTGCCTAGGTTTCTCGTGAAAATTTTGCTCTGGCTTTTGGAGTCTGAGTGTGGAAAGGGGAAAACTATATGAAAAGTTCCCTTTCTATCCAAACACTTATTTGGCCATCATATCACTGGGCTGATCGAGGTCATTTCTAAAGGCCCCAGCTTGGGCCAGCTCTTTGTGGTCCTTCTTCCCTCTCTTCTTCAAAAGTTCCCTCACAAGGAACTTGTTTCCCATCAGACTCACCAAACTGCAGTGCTCTCTTCTGAGGGGACAGAGTCCAAGCTGGGTGCCTGGGGACACAGTGCGAAGTTGAGTCCAGGCTTCTAGAGAATGCTAGTTTCACAAGGCGGGGTGAGAGAATGATAGCTCTCAAAGCTCCACCCTAGTGCCTGGTAGACCAGCTCTCTAGCCTCTAGTGTTTCTAACTTCCACCCACCTGGTTGCTTCTCCCAGTTAGACACCAAACCACAAGACAAATAATGTATCAACATAAGATCATAATCTGGCTTTTATTTTCATAATCTGCTACGATCCCCAACTAAGTTACTGAATTGTAAGTGCCCCACAAAAACAAGGACTAAAGGTCTTACTGCAACATAGGTCTGGAGATTTTTAATCCTTTTTTAGTTCAACATAAATCAGAAAGAAAAAATACTTCCAACATTTTCAAATCACAGAAATAGTAAAGTATATTCATATACATTCAACATATACTGTGCATATTGGTTACTACAATACAAAGCAATGATTTCTTTTAAAAGTGTAGTTCGCAAGATGGCACATCGATAGGCTCACTGGCTTTCATCTGGGTGGTTGCTAGAGGGCGGCGATCTGCTCTTCCACAAAAACAGTATCATGTAAACAGAACAGGCAGAGCATGTGGTGGTGGTGGTGGGGAGCGGTCAGAGGGGCCTCAGAGTTGGAAAGAACCCAGAGAAATCAAACAAAAGCTTTTGGGGCTTTCTTGGAAGCCCCCTTTTGCTGAGTAGTTGATGGTCCCACCAAGTGGAGGGGCGACTGGGGACCATGGAAATATGGCCTAAATTCCAAGAAGGGCCCTTGCACTGCAGAAATCCATTCGAGGGTAGTAGGTCCAAGAACTGAGCTGCCAGTATCAGTGGAGAAGAGCAAGCTGCCTGGGGATCCTGCCAGCAACGCCAGGATGGCCATGCTGGATACCCGCTTTCGTCTGTGCAAATTCAGGGGGAAAGACTAGGAGGGGACTAGGAACTTTTTACTCTCTCAGGAAAAAGGATCAAGAGTCAGAACATTTAACATCTCTTTCTTGTTTTAAAGATAAGAAGGAGATAACTCAAATCCTCTCTCAGCCCCCAGCCAGCAGAGACGACTTTGGTTTCTAACAGTGAAGAAAAATAAAGATAATGGCACAAACAATAGCTATTGTATATGCACTGCTTCAGCAGGGAAAAGAAGACCACTCTATCTGTCACTGGCACAAGGAAGAACTGTTTACAATTACAAGGTCTAAATAAAATACTTGGAACAAAAGGTGCAAGTCACAATTCAAACAGAACAGAATCTGGTTAAACTTTTCCCTTTTAAACAAAAATCCCTTTTGTCTTTATTAATAATCATAATCATAATAATATCAGCATTTACCAAAAACAATTCCTACATGATCAAGAATTAAAATAGGGACTGAGGATGCCCAAGGATGAGAAGGAGGTTAGGAGAGAGGCAGGGCCCAAGAGAGCCTCCTATTTATTCTTCTTGCCTGTGACAAAGAGGCTGAAAGGGAAAATCATACATATATTTATATATAAAAGGAGAAACGATCCTTTTTATAGCGTAATATGAGAATGAAAGATGACACAAAAAGCATAGTGCACCATTACTGGGTGTTCAGACCATGGGTAGAACCAGCAGGATGATAAAGGCAACCAACTTTTCAGGTTATAAGAGGGGTGCTGAGTTATACTATACATAGAGAGAGGGCTCTGATGGAGACATTGTTAACGGGCAACCCGTCCACAACAGGTCACTCAGCTTCCAGGCTAAAGCTCTGATACGGTCTTGGCTGGGGCCAGACGTCTTTTCCAGTGGATCCCAGCAGTAAAGACCTCTCAGGTTCCAGGCTTGGGGTATCTTATACTCTGTTTTTTGTTCTCCAAGTGCCAGAGGCCACCACCCCTTCCTTCTTCTCCTTTCCCCAGCCTCTAGGATTCTGGAGGATATTATCCTTTAGTATTTGCTCCTATGGGAGAACAATGCAGGTGAATGGAGGGTGTTTTGTGAATGAAGGCTGGGGATTGGGTGGCTCCAAGTCCCCCCCAACCACCACCGCCTCTGTACTCTAACTGCATTGCTCTCTCTCTTAAAAAAGAGGAGAGAGAGAGGAAAGGAGAGAAGGAGGGAGGGGAAGGAGAGAGAGAAAGAAAGAAAAGAGGGAAGAAGAGAAGGGAAGAAAGAGGGAAGGGGAGAAGGGAAGAAAGAGAGAAAGAAAATAAATCCCCTCCATAAGAAAACATAACCAAAGGAGGGAAAAACTCCCTCCCCTCCTCCAAAAAAAAACAAAACCAAAAAACCCCCATCAACTCAAATACACCAAATGCGCCTTCACAAAAGGAGGAGAACATAGATGTCCTGTTTATTTCCTTGGTAACTTGGTCATACAAGCAAACATGGCAAAACCCCCTCAGAGCCCCAGAGAACAGCACACTGATGAACCAAATGTGAGGAAAGGAGCCACATTATTCTGGGTGGAGAGAAACACAATGGCAATTTGGCGCAACGCTGCTAGATACTGTTGGTTTAAAATGAATTTTTTTATTCCCAAGCTGTACATAAAACCTGCAACAGAGCAGACACAGAGAAGAATTAGTTTGAAAAGTGAAAGATTCAAATATTCAATTGAAAACTTAAAAAAAGAAAAAAAAAGGTTTACATTTATTGACCTTAGGTATTTTAAAAGCTTGCCATATTGAGGCTCTGACACGGATTTGCCAAATGGCTTAACCCTCATTAAGTCTTTTCTAAGATTTTTCAAAGACAGAACCAGTAATGCCTACTGTATACCTTTAGGCATTACTCTAGCCAAATTGGTCAACTTACCTATTTTCTACCCCTGGTCTCATCATATATTTCCCCTGTCTAGAATATTCTGCCACTTGCTTCTGTACAGCCACAAGAAATATGTTTTCTTGCTGGGTTTCATTCTTCGGGAATAAATTTAGGGACTGCTTCCTTATTACCCTGGCTACAGGTCATCTCTACCTCTCAAGCTGTGTCTTGCTTACTGACCCTATGGAGACTACAGCACTTTTAACACAATGTGGGCCTTGTCTCCCATAATTAAACCAGGGGACTATCTCCAGCATTTCTCCTGTATCCCTCCACACTGAAAAAGAAACATCCAGATGACAAACCCATCTAGTGCAGCGCTTAATGAAAAAACCAGAAGGTGGGAAGGCCATGAGTGGAAGAATGGCGCTTGTCAATTTCAGAGTTCTGGTCACTGCACGTGGAATAAATCTCCTGATGGGATCAGGAACTGGTACTGGCCAAAGGTCTGGTCTGGCCCTGACCAGGGTGATACTTACTCTCCATTTCTTGTTACACGCCTGCCTGTTCCATGCTGAAAGAGACCTCAGGGTGCTTGTAGCTGAGCAGGATGTCTGTAATACATGTAGATGGATAGCAAGAGGAGTTTAGGTGCTGGCTGCCGTCAATCAGGTCTGGGTGCTCGTGACCCTGCAGACTCTCCCTACATTCTGCAAGACCAAAAAGAACATGTGAGCTTGGCAGGGAGCTAGGAGGGTAGGTGGGCAATGGGGAGAGAGAGAGAGAGGAAGAGAAGGCAACTTGTGTGAGTACCATGGGTGTAACCTGACTCCCAGCCCTCAATTCTCAGCTGAGAGCAGGGCCTCTATTTGTTCAGTGACAGGAGGCCTGGGGGCCAGGATTATGCCCATGTTCTCCTCTAAGTGTTCCTTTCCTCTCTTTGTCCCTTTTCCTTTACCCTCTCCACCCTTGGGTACAATCAGCTGCTACAGAGTGAGAGAAGACAGAGGAGTGCTCCTTCAGAGAGACTTACCTCTTTAAGGGTGAAGACAGTCATTTTACTGCCTACAGATACCAATTACTGGGTACACTCTGTGTAATAGGCAATGTGCCAAGCAGTTCACATGCATTAAGCCAGTTAACCCTCACAGCATAATCTAGGACACAGGTTCTGTTGTTTCTGCCGCATTATAGATGAGGACCTTGGGGCTTAGAAAGGTTAAGTGCCTTGCCTACAGAACCTGAAAAGCGCACAGTTGGGACTTACTGCAGACCTGTCCAGTCCAAGCCCCAGGCTTTATCTGCTAAGATACCCTCCTCTCCCTCTACTGGTTCTAAGGGGAGGTACACAACACTCACTAACCAAACCAGAAAAGCTGTTATTAAACAAGTACCTTAACAAAGCACTGGAACAAAAATGGGATCGCCTGTACTCAGCCAGAAGGCATGCTCCCTTGAGCACTCACATTCTGGGGAGAAGTGGGGAAGGGCTTTATGTCCAGAACCCTTGGGGTGCTGTGGCTCTGCCTCCCCATGGACTTTATGCAGAAGAGGGGGGCAGTCACTGCAAAGATGGAGGGAGAGCTCCTCCAGGAACCTCTCTGGGGGGTGCCCTGTGCATAAGGCCCCTTACCTTCATCATCCCCATCCTGAGACTGCTGGCTCCCCATAAGTGAGGACTGGCTGAGAACTGCGTCTGACATCCGGGCAGAACTAAGTGCTTTCCCAGCCACGAGACTCATTCCTGGCAAATTATCCAGCTGCACCTGCAGAAAAGAATTAGGAATGCCAGACCCTTAGAGACAGATGTTCATTCTAAAGGATCCCAGGCCCAGGGCAGCCTAGGGCACCAATTCCAAGGAGTTCTGCCCAGATGCCCTCCTTCCGCAGCCCCATGTAAAGGAAAGGCTGCAGTGATGACAGTGTAAGAAACTGCCCCAGCCTTTGGCCAGGGGAGGGGCTGGGGATGGGGGTACAGTGAATCTCAGCTGGTGGTGAGATCCCCTTGACGCCTACCTGTCCTTCTGAAACCAGGTTTCTGACCCTATCCCCATCATCACTAGGAGTCTGTCTTAGGACCGTGTTGTCCATTAGAATGCTGTGCAATAATGGAAATGTTCTCTATCTTCCCTGCCCAGTATGGCAGCCACTAGCCACATGTAGCTATTGAGCACCTGAAATGTGACTAGTGTGAATGAGGAACTAGATTTTTAATTTAATTTAATTTTAATTAATTTAAATTTGAATAGTCACACGTGGCTAGCTGCTACTGTATAGACAGTGTGGCCCTAGTTGTTTGTCCAAGGAAGGAAAGCTTTGCTCAGCCAGACTTGCTCCCATTATTTGAATAAATTCAATTTAGCTGTCAGAAGACTAACCAAGAGTCTAAGGATTCATTTGCTGGAACTTAAGTTTAGACTAGATGGAGCAGATGACAGCTGCTGTTCATTTTTCAGTCTAAAATTTGGACTACAGATTCTATTGGGATTTTACTGGAGTTGTTCTGTTAGCGTGATTCAAAAGAGCTGCTCTCATGGTTCCCAGAAGTACTAAACTCACACTAAGAAGCGTACTGGCAGAGATGCTATCCCACATTACTATGTTCTCTTTTCAAGGTTGGGATCAGTAGAATCCCCACCTCCAAGAAGAAGAAGGGGACCAACGTACGTAAGCATCGTCACTGTTCTGGATCGTATGGTGTCTCTGAAGGGTCCGGGGCCTGTGGTGCTCGCTGACGGAGGAGCGTGCTGGGTATCCGAGCCCATTGTGATCTGGCAGCTCCATTGCTTGTCCTGGAGAACTTCTATCCATGCAGTTCCCTATGACAGACTCTGAGAAGACGGCAGAATAGGCTCAGCAGACCTAGTTTCTCCCAACATTGTAAGCTTTCATCAAAGAAATGTCTTGCAAGGGGAACAGTGAGCAATGGTGAATACCAACATGTGGCCCAAATGCTAGTCCTCAACTGGCTGGTGATGGTGCTCAGAAGACCAGCCTGGTAGCCCCTAAATCCTATGGCAAATATGAGTCCCTTTAGGAGGGGATCATATCCTTAGGAGAAAAATCCCACATTCTCAAGGGTCAGCTGAGTCACACTGAACTCTATTTTTTTCATTTTTCTGTTGACAGTGCTGTGTTCCCAAACCTAGATGCACATAGGAATCCCTTTGGGAGCTTTTAGGAACCTCCTACCTGGGAGGGTGGCCTCCCTTCTGTGGATGCCTCCTCTCTCCTTCCTTGGTTTCCTTCCACCTCATGTACCACCCCAGTCTTCTCCTCTTTTTCTTCTCTAACTGCTGCTTCCAGCATTTCCTGTGATTCCTCTGCTGTTTACAAGTAAAGTACTCTTCACATTTCTATCCTCAACCTTCTCTCTCTCCACTCTTACTTTGGCAATATCACCTATTTTCATGGCTTCAACTCTTGCCTCTATGTAAAGAATTTGCTAAAACACTATTTTTAAAAAGCTCCAGATCCATAATTCCAACTATTTACAAGATATCTTTCCCTGAATATCTAACAAGCACCTAACACTTAACATGCCCAATTCCAAGCTCATCAAATTCCCCTGCAACCCGCTCGCCTCCTTCAGACATCCTTGTTGTATGTCCCATTTTCCTAACCTTACAGGTATGAGTTCTCAGGGTCACTGCTGATTCCTCACTCTTGATCCTGTATCAGCCTGAAATCTAAAGAACCCAACTCTGCCATGCTGGTCACTTCTAGTTCCCTTCTTTCCAACCTCACTGCTTCAGTGGAGGCCCTATTACTCTTGCCTATATTACTGTAATAGCCTCCTAACCACCCTCCCTCCCACTACCCTACAAAGAAGAATTTTTCTACAGGGTAGCCCAAACACTTTTCTCTTTACAACACTGCCCCGGCCTATTTTATATTCCTCTCTGCTGCACATTCTAAGCTCTAGTCAGACAGGATCACTTAACTCTTCACCTATTCACAATTCTGTGCATTTGCTCTACCTGGAAATGCCTGATTTTTCCACTTTCATTCATACCAATCCAAATCAACTCAGCCTTCTAGGTTCCATCTTAATGTCACCTTCTTTATGAAACTTTCCCTTTCTCTCAAATGGAAACAGACCTTTTTTTCCTTTAAACTTCAGAAGACTTTCCTAGTCTCTCTTAGCTCAAACATTATCCCTGGTACCATGTTCAACTGCATACTTGTCTTAATCATTCCTATTAGACTGTAAGGTCCTTGAGGGTAAGAACTGTATCTTAATGCATCCTGTAAGCCATCAGTGTTCCAGAACATTCTCCTAAACCCAGTAGGTATTTAGTAATTATTTCTTTTACTGATTTTAATAGACTCTATGGACTGGATTTTGGAAAGAACGAGGAGTTCAAAAGGAATGAGTATTTCTTCTTGACCAAAAATGGTCAAGAAGAATGTCAGGGCCATACCTAAGTTGACAGGATCCTCCTGGTACCACTCTTGGCTCCAGTCTTTAAGAGCTAGAGACTGGAACATATGTTTTGCTTGCCTGGTTAGTTTTTTAAGTTAAAGCTCCTTGGTGATTATTGGGCTTATTTTTTGATGAACCGACTCCTGGTGAAACCAAGTTTTTTTTTCATTCTTAATAGGAAATAGCCCTAATGGTTACTGTGCCATTCAATATCTATTTGAACAATGAAAACAAAACATACTGATGGTTGGGTAAAGGCTTTCAGGTCTATATATTCAAATGGCCACATCTCTCCTATATCAATCAGGGTAAGGCCTGGGCTGAGGCGCACAGGTATGACTGGAAGGGAGAACTACCTGACATGCACGTTGCTAGTAATGCAAGGTATTATGGAGAAAAATTAGAGGAGGAGGGCACTTCCTGACTAGTAAAGGTGAAGGCAAGTGAAAAGTCTTTTGAAAATTCTCTGAGCAAAGAGGTCAAAGGAATAGCCAAAACCCAACTATTTTGCTACCAAAAGCAGAAAGACAGGAGAAGGAAGATAAAAGAAAGCCTACACTAGGACTTGCTCTATGGAATGAGCTCACCCATCTTACCCACCCAGTTTAATTTCTCTCAGTGGGCACAGCTCACATGCTGGCCCCGGGGGCCAAACAAAAACCCCTGTTAGGAAGAGGTGCAACACTGGCTCTATGGATCAAGGAACTGACTCCTTGTTCTACTTTGCAACAAGATCAGTGCTTCTTATTTTTTCACAGTATTTCCCAACGCCTGTTTTCCCTTCTTTGATATCTACCCCATCCACTCTATTCCTTGGGGTTATGGAGCTGGATACACACCTCTCCAGTCCAACCTCCTTGCTCCCCCTAAAGGCACGTGTGAGAGCTCTCCTGTTTAAAGGTTTTTATAGGCTCATTAACAAGTACAAGGAAATGGCAAAGATAACAAAATTTATACTGTCCTGGTCTTTGGTATTTAGTTCCTGCCCACCTCTTCTGGAGGCCTCATTGTTTCTGTCTGTTTGAGATACAGTAAGTTGCCTTTACCTCTTTTTTTTTTAACATTTATTTTTATTCCTGAGAATGGGGTTTCTCCAAACCAAAACACCAACTCTTCTTTTGGCTCTGCCTTTACAGGTCCATATGATCCTTGTCTGCTCTCCCTGGTCTTCAAGTCTGATGCCCACAGACCTGAAGGTGACACCAAGTGATCACCTGGCAAATCCTATGATAAGCCTTCCTGACTCCCTAGCTTACAGCTCATCCTTCAACCAGGCTGGAGTTGAGCATAGTGGTCATGAACGTAAGCTCTGGGGTCAGAATCCTTGCCTTACTATTTCCTGAGGAATGGGATCCTGGGTAAGTTATCCAACTTCTCTGGGCCTGAGTTTATTTATCTGTAAAACAGGACTTACTCCACAGGTATGTAAAGTGCTTAGTAGAGTGTAAGAGCTTAGTAAAGACTGTCACTTACAATCATTTCAGGCATGTTATTTCTGAGTGGCTAACAACAAATGGGGTCACCATGAGTCGGAATCAACTCGATGGCAAGTAACAACAACAAGGGCATTATCGAGCCAGTCAACAAAAACAAGAAACTGATTTTATCCCAGGACCCTCCTTCCAGAACGATGGGGCCAATTTACCTATATTTAAGTGAACGAATGAGTTACTGAAACTTTAATTTTCAAGGACGGAAATGGGGAGAGTGCTGGCACACCATGGGGAATGAAACCAATGTCATGGCACACTTCGTGTACTAACCGTCGAGTGGGAAACTATTTGCTCTGTAAACTTTCACCTAATGTACAATAAAAAACTAAAAAAACTTAAATTTTTAGAGATGAAGCCTCTGATAGGAGAGACACCAACCCAAAAACCAAACCCACTGCCGTCAAGTCAATTCCAACCCACAGCGACCCTAAAGGACAGAGTAGAGCTGCTTCCTCATAGGGATTCCAAGGAGCAGTTGATGGATTTGAACTGCTGACTTCTCGATTAGCAGCCATATCACTTAACCACTGTGCCACCAGGGCTCCAGGAGAGACAAACGCGAGTTAAAAACCAGAGGGAAAAGAAGTGTGTTAATAGGAAATGGGTAACAAACCAGGGCTCCATTTGCTCAAGTTCCTATATATGAACAGGTCAAAGAGATGCAAGGGCAAGCATCTCCGCTTGGCAGGTGTGTTTAGCGGGTGTAGAATGGGAGTCAAGGAGGCATGAAGGAAAGAAGATAAGACTACAACCAACCAACCCATAGCCATCGAGTCTATTCTGACTCATAGTGACCCTATAGGACAGAGTAGAACTGCTGCCCCATACATAGGGTTTCCAAAGAGAAGCTGGTAGATTTCAACTGCAGACCTTTTGGTTAGTAGCCGAGCTCTTAACCACTGTACCACCAGGGCTTCTAGAATGTAAGACTAGGGAATAAAAATTTGCGGTTGGAATCCAGCTCTAGCAGAGTGTATGACCCTGGGTGTGTCATTTACCTCTCCTAGCCTCAGTTTCCTGGCTGAAAAATCAGAGTTGTTTGGAGCCTCAAAAAAGATAATGCATGTGAAAAGCTCTTCATAACTGTAGAGGACTACACAAGTAAATATTTTTAGTAAAAACACTGACTTCTAAGTGTAGAGGTCATTTTACTAGATGAGACCTACTGACTGGCTGGAGGGTGTAAATAGACTGTCCCACTGACAAAGGGACAGGAGATTCAGGCTCAAACCTCGGGCATCCTTCATGCTCTTTCAACAGCTGAAGGAATCGTTCAGCTGACCAAAAGGCACTTAACTAATGTGGAAAAAGTGACTTCTGAGAGCAGCAATGTTTGGGTATTTACCAAAGTAAAGCTGAGAGAGTACAGAGGGTGGGATGATCATTCGATCACGCGAGGGGAAAAAATGCACAAACGGACACACTGCTCACCACCCACCTGCCCGGGGAACTCTGGGGCAGCTTGCACAACCCTGTTGAATCTGTCAATGTTGACTCGTCCTTACTCATTTACTGGGGCTTAAGAGAAAATGAGAGAAATGCCATGTGTGATCTCCTAAAGGCTCTGAGGCGCAAACCCCTGCAGGCTGCCATTGTTTCACCTCTCTGAAAGACCCAAAGTTCACTTATATTGCTGAAGCTGACAGCTCAGAGAAAAGAGGATGTGGTTTTCTTTGAGAGGTCAAGTTGCTAATCTCACTGTGTAAACTGGGTATGCTGTTGTACTTATTTATTTGCAAAGGAAACATCAAGTGTGTGTAATACTGTGGGAGGAAGATAAACCTTCTTTTTACTTCTAGAGAAGCAGACAGGGAGATTATAGGCAGCATGGGGTGTGCTCTAAAACATGGACACAGTGAAACAAGCCTTTGGCACGCTGCCTGCTCAGTACTCTGGCAGCCCACACTGGTTGGTGGCATGCACGTAAGGTGGCATCTCATTTTCCTTGAGTAACACCAGCAATCACTGATTATCTGCTCTTCAGAAATTTTAGCAATATCACACTAGCTGTGCTCTTTAACTATACCTCTTAACAGCACTCATTACATAGCCTGTCATGTTAAAGCTGCCTATGAGCCTGTTTTACTACCCCGCCCCCCACCACGCAGTAGAGTATAAGCTCCCTGGGGCGGGTTCTTTGTCTTTCCATCTCTGTGTTCTCCTCAGCATCTCATCTACAATATAGTCTTGTACAGCATAGCCAGGAGCCCTGGTAGCACTGTGGTTAAGCGTCTGGCTGCTAACCAAAAGGTCGGCGGTTGAATCCACCAGCCGCTCCTTGGAAACCCTATGGGGCAGTTCTTCTCTATCCTGTAGAGTTGCTATGAGTCTGAATCAACAGCAACAGGGTTTACAGCATTGCCATTCAATAAATATTGTTGAATTTGGTTCTTTAGGGAAATAACAATTGAAGCATTTTGGGACTGGTGTGTAACTTCACTGTGATGGAGGTACCATTAAAGGAAATGCCAGACATTTCTTCCTGTCCAAAGAGATAAACATGTGTGGGCTCCCCCATTGCCTGCAGCACAGTGGGTATGGGGTATTATAACCCTCTCTTAGCAAAAATGACAGCAAATTATCTGATGATTCTCTGGTAAAGTATAAATGTGAGATCTCAAGTTTTTAAAATAATAGGATCATGTCAAGCTAAAGCAGGAAGATTGTGGAGTCTCAGTTTCTACTGTAAAAGGGGATCATAACGTATACTTCCCCGGGTGGGTGTGAAAAACAAAGGAGAAATGGAGTGGAAAGCACCAAGCACAGTGAGACACAGAGTAGACACAGGAATATTAATTCTGCTCTCCTTCTCTTAGGCGGCATTGAGCTCTCATTACACAGATGAAGAAGTGGAAGACAGGTTACGTGACAGGCCCCTGGCCTCCGAGTAAGAGCTGTTTAAGGTTGGAACAATGGGGGATCCTCAGAATAAGAAATATTTTTAAACACACAGATGTGTACCCGAGAGGCACAGAAAAGTGAGCATGGATTTGAACTCTGGAGTATCACTGGCTTCATTAGGACATTATTTTCTCTATTTCATTATTTCACTACACTGGATCCTAAATTCACATAATAATAAATCTGTGGCTTTATCATTAACAATATGTGCACACGTGGCTCCAAAAGTCACAAGGCAGAAGTACATGTTTGAAAGGGGCGAGATAGGTAGTACTCAAGCAAGAAAAGGCATGTTCCGTGGCTGTGAAAGGGGGCCTTTCAGAGTAAACTGGAAAGAAAGAAGGAAGGAGAATCTCTACAATGCCTTGGTAAGCAGGGCAGGAACTAAGATTACAGCTTTCAGAAAAGCTCATATCAAAGGTCAAAAAGAAAGAAAAAGACGTCTTTTCAGGGAGGACACCAGCAAAGCTGATGATGAAGCTACAAAGACTGGGTGGTTTTGAACCCAAACCGTTAAAGAGCTATAACTGCCTGACTCTTCCAGAAGCCAGGAGAGATGTCTATGGGGGGCGATGGCAGTGATGGTGGTAGAGGTAAAAGCGAGGGTGAAGGAGGAGAGAGGAGAGAGGTGATGATGGTAACTCAACTAGAGGAAGCAGCAGGATGGATCTGTCACAAGAACCATACCCACGAAGTACAGACCTGAAGTAAAGGCTTTAGACTTAAAAGATGGGATATGACAGGGACTGTGTATTGATTTCAAAGTGCCAGGAGAACTGAGCAGTGGTGCACTATTCTTGTACATTTCAGCTGGGTCTGGATGATATTCTGTATTTTAGAAAACCTCTGGCTTTAGCTTCCACCACATCTGAAACCAATGCAGGCTCCTTGCTTTCCCTGGAACATTCTCACTCACTAGTCTTTCCTTAAGGATCCCTGGTGATGCAATTGTTTAGTGCTCCGCTGCTAATAAAAAGTTAGTAGTTCGAACCCACCAGCCACTCTGCAGGAGAAAAGACCTGGACATCTGCTCTTGTAAAGATGTCAGCCTTGGAAACCCTGTGGGGGTAGTTCTACTCCGTTCTATAGGGTCACTATGAGTTGAAATTGAGTGAATGGCACACAAAAATAACAGTCTTTCCTTATGTCTCTTCCACTACCCGGAAGGTCTTCTCCCCTAAATCCAAACAGTAAAATCCTCTTCATCAAGAACCAGCCCCCAAACCACTTGCTGCTAGAAACCTACTGTATTCCTTTGATTTGAGCTAATTTCTTCCTCCCCTGGTGTTCCCACATCACTTGTACCAACCACAGTCTGCCTTACTTTAGAGATACTATGTAGACCAGCAAGCCTGCCAAAGGAGGGCCCTGCTGACACTTATGGGACATACTAGGAGATACCGGCAAAATTTAAGCCCTCTAGCGTTTCTGTACGTAGGCATCACACAGGAGAAAAAAGTGAAGAGAAACTAGAGGAAATCATTTTTGAAGAAAAACATTTCAAGAGGCAATCCAGGGTAGGGGGTAGGTGTAAAGGATATACTATTTGCTTCATCTTGGCTCTCTCCCCAGTGCCTGACACAAAGCCTTGCACACCCACGGCATGCTCAGTAAGCATCTGTTGGAGTGAACGGACGAACTCAGATGCAGCTGCCACTAATTAATTAGCCACTGACCGCGGGCAGGCTACTTAATTTCTCTGTGCCTCAGCCGCCTCGTTGGTAAAATGGGGATGTTACTACCTCATAGGGTTGTTGTGAAATGAATTTGCACATGTAAAGCATCTGGTGTCTGGTGCATGGAAAGCATTACAGAAACATCTGCTACTCCCCTTCTTTTCACTCCAACTATGGAATGCTAATCTGCTGAAAGCACTCATCCAGACAAGAATCCTCTCCACAGCATCCGTGATAGCATCATCTCACCTCTGCTAGAACGCTCCCATGACAGGGAGCTCCAAGGCTGCTGAGGCAGCCCGCTCTGTTTTAAGTCCTTATGAAGGTCTTCCACAGGGAGTTGAATTTGCTGCAACTTCTACCCTGATCTTGGTTCTGCCCCATGATATAAACCCAGAAGTCTAATCCCTCTTCCAGGTATAATATTTCTCCTTAGGATTTTTCCCCTCGAGCCTAAACATCGCCACATCTGTCAACCATGCCACACATGACCTGGTTCTGAAACCTCCCACCGTCCTTATTCACTTCTGGGTGTTCTTGTCTGACTTGTTCATCTAAAAGTACATAGCATTATGTGTGATTGGTGCAGAAGTCCTGGGAACCAGATAACATCTATCTGTTCAAAAGTCCAAGATCTAACTGGCTGTTCATGAACCCACACCTCCCTCCCTCCCTATAGCTGCATAATAAGCACAACCTAGGAAATCACTGTCTTTTTCACATAACTTGCTTTAGAGCAAGGTCTTCAGTCCTGCTTCTGTGCTGCAGGATCTAATCCCCCTAGGAATTTTGTTTTGTGTGCTTGACATTAAAGGACAGGGCAGGAGATCCGGGAGGCTCCACAAGGGGATGATGAGAAGAAATGCTCAGTTTCAGGGTCGTATATTTTATAGATAAACTCATTATTTATTCTCTTGGATGGCAACAGTGAAGAGTGGTAAACTGCAAGACCTGTTGATGATGGAATGGATGCCGCGTCTGGCTTTGTTCAGGATAAATGCTGTGATCCTGGTGGAACAACATTTCCTGAGTGTAACTCACTGATGGAAATCCCAGTCTTCTTCAGAATGACAACGAATGTACTCGTTAATTATAAAGTGGTACAGAGCGACACAGGGCTCCTTATGATGCTCTGATATTCTGTATCTAGCTCACTGACAGAATGATCAGAGTAATAATAACACCTCACATTTATATCATGCATTTCAGGTTATCAAGTGCTTCTTTCTCCTACACACACATTATACAGAAACACAAACACACATATACATGTTCTAATCCTCACTAATACTTTGCAAAGGACCATTACTCCTTGTGCGCCCTTTTTTTTTTTTTTTTTTTTTACAGGCGAAGAACATGAGAATCAAGAGAGTTTGAGTGACAGAGTCAAGACAAGAATTAAGGTGCTTTGACTCTTGGTCCAACATTATATACACTAAGTCATATTTCCTCACTTTTTTCTACTGCAGACATTAAAGTCAGCTATTTTGATGGAGGTCAAGAAATCCTGGGTTCCAAGAAACGCTGGTATGAATATGGGAATAAATATCTGACTAAATATACCATCTAAGCATTAATTTTCTATCATTATCTTTCTATTTTCAAAGACAGAATTCCCACTTCCTACATGCTTCTCTCCCAAAGGGTCCTGAAGATCTTCTCAGGAACTCTTTTTTTCTTAGGAACATAGAGTACTAGCTAAAGAAAGATAACATCACCCAGTCAGTGAATTGGGGGCTTTTACCACGAAGGACTCTTACCTCGGCTGGGAACCTTATTTCTACTGAATGCAGCAGTTGGCTGATGTCGGTACGAATGTATCCCCAATTCCTGTGCATGGTTCACAGTTCCTAGTAAAGATTCAGGGTCCCCAGGTCCACTGGTACGCAAGAGCAGGGGGCTGTCGTGGCAACCTTTGGTCAATGTATTTGAACTCTTATTGTCTAAAAAGCCATCCTTGGCCCCCTCACACGAGCAGTCCTCTTCCATGCTCTCTGAATGCATTAGTGCTGGCTGGTGAGCATACCCGTGGGTTGGGGTGGGTGAAGAAACCTGTGAGATACATTCTTGCGCCCTGATTTGTAGAAGGTGCTGGGGGCTGGTGTGGTGGTGGTGATATGAGTCAACGTTTTGATAAGGTAAAGCCTGGTGCTCTGTCATACCCTGTCCCCCAAGATTGGAAGCCAGACTCCCAGCATCCCCTTGGTTCATATGCCTGAACAACTCTTGATATTCTTGCTGTTGCTGCTGCTGCTGCTGTCGTTGCTGCTGCTGCTGCCTTTTAATGAGCTGTGCAAACTCTGCTGGGGGCAGTCGAATGTCCGAGTGGCCGGTGAGCGAATGCCGGGGAGAGAGAAGTCCTTGAAGGATGTGGGGTACCTGCTGGTGTCTTGTATAGTCTGGTGGCGTGGGGGACAGAAGGGCCTGCTGTAGTGCTGATGTGGTATAGTGCGGTGGCTGCTGATGTGCACTGGGAGGGAAGGTGGGGAATTGGTCAAGTGGAGGGACTTTCAGGGCTTGGGTTGGAGAGAACCCCACTCCCGTTGAAGGGCTGTAGCTGCTGGCGGGACCCCGGGACTGGTCCGAAAACAGATGGGGGTGTAAATGCGCCTGGTCGTAGTTGGCAGGGGAGAACCGATTCACGTTCAAGCTGCAGACACAAAAGGGAGTGAGTACCACGTAACAGGCATGCTAGACTCCCTGGGGAATAGCTACTCCTCCTCCTTAGTAGGGAGCACCCGCTGGTACAAAGAACTGAGGTGCAAAACTGGGAAAGACATAGCTGTATGCACCATCCCTAAACATCCCCTATTCACCTACCCAATAACTGCTAAGGGACTTAGGGCAATCAGCATAACAGATCCAGCTCTAACTTGAGGGCAGCAGCTTGGCCTGTTTCAAAACACCATTTGAGCTACCTTAGAAGAGTGACAGAAGGAAAGAATCTAAAATGGACAACCTCCTCTCATAAGCCATTTTCTTCTTTGCAAATAAACAGCAAGGTAGCTTTGCCATTTTCCTCCTCTGTCTCATTAGCATCTTAATCTAATAGGTTACAAGTGCATCCCAAACCCATCTTCCTGATTTTTTGAAAGGATAAAAAGTATGTGGCTTAACAGCACAGTCCAGTCAGACTCATTCTCTCTCCCTCCTCCTCTCTCTCACTGCTAAGGGGCTTCCTCCCAACTGGATCACCTGAATAGATGGCTGGGTGAATTTAGGCAGCCGCCTTACCTGTGGGCCTCTGCACTGTCAGCACTCAGCTGCTTGGACAAAGGCCGGTGCCCGTAGCTGAAGGTGGCCATCAGATTGGTACGATGTTGCATCTGAATCTGACTGGCACTGGGGCTGATGGAAATGCCCCGCCCAGCTGAGCCTGCAGCTGTCCCTGGCATGTTGCTGAGCATGTCGACAGGCTCCTGCACTTGGATGGTTACCTGCTGTGCCTGGGGGGGCTGCTGCATGCCCAAGCAGGTTAGTGCCACGTTCGGAGGAGGAGAACAGTTCTCAGGCTGCTGGGGGAAGACTGCACTGCGGGATGGTAAGCCTTGAAACTGGGAAGGAGATGCAGCACCTGGAGAGAAAGGATCCGCAGAGTGACCAAATGCCCAGGTTATCTGGAAATAATGGAGCTAGTAAGGATACTCAAGTCTGATGCCATCTAGAGCAGTACTTTTCAAACTTCAGTGTGCCTAAGACTCATCTGGAGAGCTGATTAAAACACAGACTCCTGGGTCCTACGCACAGAATTCTAACTTAGTAGGTCTGGACAGGGCTCCAAGAATTTGTATTTCTAAAAAAAGGAAAAAAATAAATAAATACACTCCCTTAGAATTTGGTCCATGGATTATACTTTGAATAGCTCGGATCTAGGGCAGTGCTTCTCAGACTTTAATGTGCGTACAAATGGCCTGGGATTTGTATACAAATGGCAGATTCCAGTTCAGTCAATCTGGAATGGGACCTGAGATTCCACTTCTGCAAATGTTCACTGGGGAACCCACTTTGAGTAGGAAGGGCCTAGAGGACAATTCAGACTTTTTTCAAGGATGCCTAGGGAGACTGGCAAGGGATCTAGATTGTGTGGCATTACTTAGAGATTACTCAGTTTTGGAATAGATAAATACTCAAAGCACTGTTTTCTGAAGACTCATACCAATCATAGTATACTAATCGTCACCTCTATCTAAACACCCACAAGAGAGCATCCCACATGCACAAAGGATGATCAAATTGAGGCACGACAATAAAGAAGATTCTGCTAGAGGGTTTTATTAAAAATATTAAGAATAGTTGACTTTATTGAGAACAATTTTGTGCCAGGGATTGTTTCAAGGGCTTTACATGTATTTACACATGAAATACTATTATTATCCCCAGTTCACATTTGAGAAAACTGAGGTACACTGAAGTTTAAGTTACCTAAGTTTTCAAAACAAAGAAGGTGGTGGAACCAGGATTCAAAATAAGGCAGTCTAGCTCTAGAGCCCACATCCTTACACACTGTGGTACTCTGCCTTTGAGATCAATGGTTTGTGAAGCTCAAGACTAAGACTGTCACTTTTTCCATGTGGCATATAATGGTTCCGTCTAAACCTCCCCACTCACCGTGAGACTGGATCATGGCACTGCTCATGGGGGGAGGACTATTACTGGGTTGCCTGAAGAGATGGTTGTTGGGGTGGCTGGGGGGTGGGCTTGAAGGCTGAATCCTTAACCTTAAAAACAACAAAACCAGGTAAATAAATAAACCTCCTGAGATGACAGTACAATCTTGAAGTCAGTTTCAGCCATATGATAATACAAGTAGATAACCTTTTTTTTTTTTTTTTAGTTCTGATAAACCTCCAACTAGAAAAACATATATGAACCATCCACCACGGTCTGCTTAAAGCCTGTCCACATCTTGTTTTACCAGACTTCCCAGAAGAAGAGGCAGAGTTCATGATGGGCCTGTGTTTGTCCTCCTATATTGGGTATCAGATTTTTTATGGGGCTAAAAAAATGAACTGGCACAAGAAGTCAGAATTTCAGGGAGGCTCCTGAAATTTAAATTGGTGTCTCTCCTTTGGTGTCTCTTCTTCCAAGATGAATGCTAAAGTCAGTCAGTATTTCCCATGAGTCAGGCCAAGGACACCATACTGGAGAGACAGTGGCTTAGGCATAAAACACAATGAGTCATTACCTCTGCAGCTGGTGGGTGAGGAGGGCTGGCTGATTTTCACATGCAGCCTGAAGAGGTGGAGAAGGTTGAGGAGGACAGATAGAATCCTAAAACATGTGGGGGAAAGGAAAAATAATTGTGAGCTTGAAGATTAATCATAGCTATTCACAGGAAGGGAAGAAACAGAACTGTGACTGAGATTTATACTCTTGTTGTTCATCAAAAGGTTTGATTACCTTTACTGAAACATATCAGCCATAAACAACTCAACTGCACTTTGCCCTGAGTGATCTCCTCCAAAATTCATAGGCAAATTAGCCTGAAAGCAAACTCCAAACAAGTTGGAGAAAGCAAAGAGTGAAGGCCTACTTGAATTTGCTGCTGGAGAATTTGATGGTGCTGCTCCTGCTGGTATAGCATATGCTGCTGCTGGGTCTTCTCCAGGGTTCTTTCATCAATCTGCCCCCCGTACATCTTCTGCAGCTGCTCACACTCCTGAAGGGAAAGCAGTTAATACAGATGGGATGCAGCCAGTCCCACCCCATGCAGTGATCTCAGCAGATGCAGATCTGCCTCAAGGTCTCATTGGCAGAAAGAGCCACAAAAGAAAAGTGTCCTTGATGAGCAATAAACCCGTTTATATAAGTATTTTGTGTACTAAATAGATCCATACTCTTCTGTATGAAGGAATGGGAAACACCAAGGATGGGTACAAGTGAAAGTGTCCAGTGTGAAATGTCAAAGCACATGTCACGCAAGGCTTAGTTTGGACGTCAGGAAGGCAAAAAGAAATCAGCCCATTAGAGAAGCTTGGAGGTATACTTCCTTCCTCTGGGAGCATCACTCCATACCAACTGGCGAGTATACCAGGGGGTAGCAGTGTAGAGCAGGCTCCAATGAGACCCAGCTACCTACAAATCATCAGACAATGCCAGGGTTGCTTAGAAGTCCTTTCCTGGTGCTTCCCACTGAAACCCAAGCCCAGAAACTCCTCTCCAGGAGAAAAATCTAGTCCCTTCATAGGGTAGGCAAGTTTGATCCTGGAGAGAGCTGTACATAACAAGAAGTAAGGAAAGATCGTTAGAAAGCTATCCTTTTTCCAACCTATAAAACGGCATTGTTGTTGACATGAAGGGGGCAGAGTGTTAAATACCCAGTCCTCCTGCAATACTGGTCTCTGTCACCCATCCTTCTTCAGAGATGCCTGCTATCTCTTCCATTACCTGCTGCAACTGTTTGATGCTGCTGTTGTTGCCCATTTTTTCCAGGTGAGCTTTGAAGGCCTGGATGCTTGCAGCCCCATCTGAGAACCGGCGCACAGGGGAGAAACGCTCCGTAGGGAGGTGCAGGGTATTGGAGTCCTTGTAGGTAGAGCTGAATACATGGGAAGAGAAGGTTAGGGGCTAGGACTCAGGGGTTTTGATCAAATCACATAGGGACTGCTGTTCCAGATGAACACAAAGATGGCTGGCTGCATGTGCGTCCCTGCATAGTACGCCATCTCCATGGGTCAGTTGTTTCCCTACCCTGCTTCCTTTTAGAGAGCTCCAGGTGCACATCTTCCATTTCCACTTACCTTCAGTTGGCTTAATTTCCAAGCCCGATGAGATCCTGGGATCAAATGTGTCCAGTTCTTACAATATATTAGGCCACAGAGAGAAGAGCATCACAGTATCCCCTGGGCCAGGCTGTACGGGAGCGCTTCCTTTCACAATCATGTCTCTATCTAGTGCCTTATTAACCTAAAATTCACTGTGTAACCCAAAGGTTTCCCTGAGCAGTAGTCTCTGTACGACCAGAGGGCAACAACAATCAGCTCTGTGGTCAAGGGTCTGGCCTGGAACTCATAGCTTCTGTGCTGACAGATGGGCGATGGGCGGAGTGGGGTGGGGGGAATAGGGATATCTGATACTGCAGTTGGAAACAGCACATTCTTAAGGAATGTGGGCCTCAGGATTCCGCATGTACCTGGTCAACTCAAACAAGGTTACCTACTGTGAAAATGAACTTCCCAGAATAACAGCACCCTCCTAGCCCCCTAGTTAAAGAGGGATCATGTGGATTACCTTCAAAAACCCCACTGCTCAATCAGAACACAGCCAGAATCTTACAGAAAGAAAGAACACGCTATTGATAAGGAATGCCTAAGACAGCATCAGGTTTAGACGCTAACACCTACACTTGTGACCTAATCAGCAAGAGATGTTTACGGGTTTGAGGTAAGCAGATAAAAGACTGCCAACGCAGCATTCCAACAGCTGATGGAAAGGATCAGGGGTTCACATCCAGGGCAGAGATAACATTATACTGAGCTATGGGTAAAATGATGTATCACCTTGCCAGTTATGCATTTTGGACTGAAGCAAAACAACAGCTTTAACAAAAAGAAGCAGGTTATTTAGGGAAGGTCTAGAGGGAACTGCATGATTGTCAGAGAGCTCTGGCAGCAGGTGGAAGCTCTTTTCCCTTGCTTTTCTAATGAGGACTTCCGTTCAGACTCTACTGAAGCTTGACACAACTGTACTAAATGAAACGAGCACAAACATATTTGTATCAGTAACACAAAAGACATATGATTTTGGGGGACACAATCCAGAAACAGTGACCGCAAAAGCTGCTTTCAGGAGCAGTTCCTCAATGCTTTTAATTTCGGTTTCTCTTTCAGACTTTGTGAGTTAAACCAAGCAAGTACTATTTTCTCTTAAAACTCGATTCCTACACTTTCACTCTTCTGATAGTGGACACATTTCTGATTCACTCAGAAAGCTGTCTTCTTGAAGCAGTCAATATGGTCTACACAAAAACCACTCTCTACCACCGGAGAAGGTATTTTGGGACTTTGTCTACTCAGGCTGTAAACAGACTGGTAACTCAGGTCAGTCCAGCACAGTTACTTCAGAGAAACAGTTCTGATGTAGCTGCTCATTTTGGAAGCACTGTGTTTTATTTTTATTAGCAATTGTGTTCAAACTCAGGACACCCTCTACTAGGCTGAAATTCCCACTACACTCTTCAAATAGGGACTTGGGACCCAACTGTTATAAAACCTGTCTTGTGTTAGCACAAAATGAGTCAGTCAATAACATTAAAAAAAAAAAAAAAAAAAGTTTTTTAATCACCCATTTCCAGAATTGGAAAAGTTGATCAGACCCCTTCTTCTGTCTCCATGTTGGACTTCATCTAGTCTACTCCAGAAGAATAGCTAATATACGCTGTTCTTTAATACAGAAAATGAAGAGAATTCAATAACCTATTCTGGCCACCCGTTATCAGTTTTATGGCCTTAGAACTTTCTTTCCCCCCTTGAATACTAACCTCAATCTCTCCTGTTGCCATATTTTGCAGTGACCCCATCAAGACTTGTTGAGTTTGCACCATCTCCTGCTCATAAGGCATTCTGTTTCTTTCAATTCATACTGGCTTGGCCACAGGAAACTCTTGAAATACTCTATCAAGAGTGTTCACATGAAAACAGACAGCAGACACATTTCCAGCAGGCAAGGCCTTGACAATGACACCAGGCAGGCTGGAAACCACACAAATGGAGCTGTGGGCCAATGTGGTCTTCCTTCAGTGACAAACGTGAACAGGATAGGGGCTGCAATAAAGGCTGGCTGTGGAGGTGTGCTGATCCTCCTGCTTCCCTGGATAAGAACACCTCCCAAAGAGTATGCAGAAGTAAGTGAGGGCACCCAAAGGACTTCAGCTACACAGCAAATTCTGACAGGGGCTGAAAAATGAAGTGTCAAGCTGTGGGTGAGGGGAAGATGGAGACAAGGAAAGATGAAGTAATAAAGGGTCTATTTGGTTAAGAGTGTACAGCTCAGAGCTATTGAGAAATCCTGGGAAATTTATGGGGAAAGAAAGAAAGAAAGAAAAGCTCTGCAAGAAATTGCTTAAAGTACCATTTGATGTGAATTAATAATGTAAGTCCTGAGAGATTTTCAGGAGAAAAAATAATGCCTTTCTGTGCCATCAGAGTTTTCTCTGCTCCTCCTAACAAACCATTTTTACCAAGTCTTTTTACTAAGTTATTCGAAAAGCTTATCTTCCTTCGTTCAGTGTTCCAGCGTGGCACTAATTATGTCTCAGCCTGCTCATAGTTCACCTGTCTCTGCTGATTACATCCGTGCTCAGCGGGTAACTAAGCCACAATAAAAACACTGTGTCAAGCTTACTAGTGTGAGCTGGTTCTGAGAGTCAATAAAAACACACTTATAAACCTAATTTCCTTGGAAATTCCTGCTTTTCACCCTTTCCAAGTAAGACTGCTTTTCAGTGTCCCCAAGAGAGACTGGAATAAAGGAAGCTCTAGTAACATGGTGGCGGCTCTGAAAGCATGTCCCATTAGCTTGCGGACAGCTTCAGAATGGGTATAGCTAAGATTTTCAGTCATCAAGGTATTCTGGGAAGAGAATCATCTTAATCTAGCAAAGTGTCCTGGCCCCCCGTTTCCAGCATACTTGGATTCAATTTTGTGAAGTTTTCTTGGTTAGGATGGTTAAACTTGTTTTCATGTCTTCAAGAGAATGAATTATAAATGTAACAGAGACTAGCAAAAAGATTTTGCCATCAGAATATTGAAAGGATGGCTTCTCAAGCACAAAACCTCAGAGAATCCAGCATCTCTGCTCTACCATTCACAAAGGGATGTATCTTCCTCCAAATCCAAGCTCATTGTTCAATGGTAACATGATATGAAATGCTCATTCTTTTGAAGGCGATGGGTTATTAAAGGTTGGGTTTATCGACAGGGCTACAAATCTTCCTGTTTCCAGTTGGCTTCCTAACAGCTTCACATGCTTTCAGGTCTCAGGTTCAGTTTCATCTATGAGTCAACATCTAGAATCATGGCAATCAACTGCAGACAATAAACAGGTCTGCAAGATAATGGGAGAGAAGAACCTCATATTGCTCCGGGGCCCAGTAGAAAACCTTTGCCTTGTGCATTGCTTAGTGCAAGGAGCTGCACAGATGTAAGTTCAAGATGACAGCTGACTTCTATTTAAAGCCTTGATGCTAGTTACCATCACTGCAAGACTAGTCAGAAGGCTGCCTGTCCGACGAGCCTCAGGGGGCTCACACAGCTCATGTGGCTACTCACCGATGCTGATCAGGTACCAGGTGAGGAGGCCAGACCCGGGAACGGAAAGGCTGCTGTCCTAGCTGCCGTTGTAGGTCCGGTGGGATCTCAGCTGTAGGGTTGGTCATGGCCAGTGTGTGTCTTTTGGACCTATTTGCCAAGTACCTGCAACAAGCAGGAGCACATTTTATAGTAAAAAGACAGACAGGAATATTCTTCAGCCAGAAGCACTAGAAGTTAATCCAAAGCACTCCGAATGAAACAGTGCCAGAGCTTAAAAAGAGCTCAATGGCAGGCAGATCCCTGACTGGATGGAAGTGAAACATGTTACTGGCCAACAAAAGTTGGCTTAATACTGAGGTGGCTGAATTTTGAACCTAACAGTAGCCACTTAAGAGAAGACAGAAAGCAGATCTAGCTCACCAAGATAAGAGGATCAATTTTCCCTACTTCAATCCATTCAACAAAAGAATTTTTCAGCTTGTTAATTTTATCGCTCCGTCCCTCCAAATTTTCAAAACACAAGGTGGTTCTCCAGGTGAGAGGAAATGAACCCTAAAGAACTGTTCCTAGGGGAGAAGCAAGGGAGATATTCAAAAGGATTCCATAGGCCCAGGTTCTGAGACTTTCCTCACTGTAGGTCACTGAAAACAGATCCTTCCATTTGGGGATAAGTGAGTTCCAGAACCACCCCTTGCCTCATGCCTCATGACTATAACTCAATCACCAGAGAAGAAAAATTGATGTTGTCCCCAGGGACCTATCAATCTCTACAGAAGGAAGAAATAAAACCACACGAAAAGTTTAGAATTGTTTTATAGGAGAAAAAAGGTATGGCAAGAAAACAGAAGAGCTTCAAAAGCTGAAGAAGTCCCCAAGCTGAAGAATTTTATTCTGAAGATCTTTCAGATTCACCACTTAATCAATGCCGTAGTAAGATATTAGTCCCCGTTTGTCTGGCTCATGACTTCCTCCACTACAGCTGCTGTTCTAGGGCATGAATAGACGAAGCATTATCCCTTTTTAGGACATCAAAACAGATGAGCATTTTAGCCTTTAAATGTTGATTTAAAGAAGGCAGAACTGGAGGAAGACCAAGTCAAAGAAGATAAAATAACTGCTGTCTATTTAAGGTAAAATGGCAGTAAATTTCCTAATTTTTCATTTCCTTGATCTCTATGACGCCAGCAGGGCCCATTTGCAACCTTATGTTCTCTGTTGTCCACAAAGTATAGCATCAACAGCATCGAGAGAGAAAAAAGAAAAAAAAAAAATCACCACAGTTTTCCTTCTACTGGCTAAGCTGTAGCAGGAGCTGGCCCACCTGCCCCCACCTGTCAAATTTAACTGTTCTCTTTCCACATGGACCTAGTTCCTCTTAAACAGGGGCTCTCATACAGAGCTGCTGGGGGGAGGAAGACAGTACCGGCCAGCAACTGCCAGGTTCTTAGAAAATGGTTTTCTTTTATTTTTAACTACTTTGCCCATTTAAGCTAAAAACAGTTAACAGACTGTTAATTACTGGTATGTAAACTTGCCAAAGAATAAGCCATTAGTAGTTTAATATCCATTTGATAAAGACACCCAAAATTTCCCCAAGAGCCCACGAAAACTGTTTTATTTCAACTTCCCTCAAGGAAAAAAACATATAATCTTGAAGAACACCTGTATTTCTGGGAAAATACATGCTGGATTGTGGTCAAACCCCCTCCCTGGAAAATAAAAGACAACTCCCTCAAAGGGGCATGCATGGAGCTGAGGACCACAGATAATGGGACAGAGATGAAATGAACAGTACAGCGTGCCTGACGACCACTGCCATTTTCTGTGAATTAGGCATCTCTCAACAAGGTTCTGCAAACAGTGGATATTTGCATCTGTCCCTGGACCAAATCCCATATTCTTTTTTTTTTTTCAACATATCTTTGCTGGTACGAGGGGGTGGAAGAAGCACAGAAGCACACAGCAAACAGTACAAGAGGTATTCATTCTCCTGGAAAGGAAGAGTCCATGCCAGAGGTCCATGGCCACACTAGCTAGGATCACTGTCATCCCAAATCTCCAACTCCTTTTCAGTAAAGAGTTCTTGGCAGGAAGGAGTAGGCTTTGTGCCTTGTGAATACTATCAGAGTTGCAATATGAAGGCAGGGGACAAGAAAGGAAGGAGGGAGGAGAGAAAAAGTTCTTATGGTTATTGCTGTCACTTAGGGGACTTCCAATGGCGCTTACAGAAACGAAACTTTCTGGGTAGTCTTCTGTGTACTTCCGTGTGGGGAGGAACATGCCATCTGGCTGGAGCAAAGAGACCACACAAAGGGTGAAGCTGCACTGTACCACCTCCTTGGGCAGAGGCGACCGTTCGTTGGTTGCAGGGGAGCCTGCCCAAGGACGTTCTGCAAGCACTGCCAGATGTCACATTACCTCTGCACAGCTTCCTGATCTGGCTCCCCATCCGAGCTCTCCTCGTCCACAGGGGTAACTGCTGGCACTGCCTGAAGAGAGACAGGAAGGAAAAGCTCAAGGTGGCGGCTTATTCTGCAATGTCTCCTATTCTAGAAACCAGACTTGGTCAGGGCCTTCTGTTAATGTCCTTATCTACAAAACTTTTCTAGGACCCCTGGGCCATACAGAACTTTCATACCTTTCTATTTTCTCATCTTTACCTTGCTCAGGTGATGTTAGTTTGGATTTCTTTCTCTTATTCATCTTCATTCATTTATTGATACAACAAATAGCTGAATGCCTACTGTGTCCCAGCAGAAAATGTGAATTTACAGATATAATCTTTGCCCTCGTTTTTACTGTTGAGTGGAAGATAAGAGATAAGTAAATAATTATAAAATCGCATGACCAAGTCCTCTAACAGGGCACTTGGGAATTTAGGAAGGCATCCGGGAGGAGGCAACACCTGATCTGAGACCTGAAGGACGAACAGGAGCCAGCCACACGAACAGGGAAAGGCATGGTGTTCTAGGCTGAGAGAGAAGAGAAGGCCTGCAGGTGTTTCAGGGCCAGAAAATATGGTAGAAGGTTGTTCACCTGAATGTGTCAGAATGGACCTGTTTCATATTAGTGTCATTTCCAGAGTTTAGATCTCTTAACTCTAGGAAAGCATAAAGCATATTTTCTTTTTTCCATAATGATTTTTTAAAGTAAATTTTAGTACATGACATATTTGCATAATTGCAATTCAATGTTTTAAAATAGGCATAGGCATTACCCACCAAAACATACACAGTGTGTGAAATGAGAACCACCGTGTTGCATTCGTTACTACCACTGTTCCTCTCTGCATGTGGACGGGAATCCTGTGCATCCTTGGTAGCTACTCACAGCCTGGTGGTTCACAGAATCGCCAGGTCTCACCAAAATTCATACTTCAAGTATTACAGAAGAGCACTTTTTAAATGATGACCGTTATAAAACAAAACGAAGCAAAATAATAATAAAAAAAAAATTTTGGGGCGGGGGGCGGTAATTCCATTGTTTGAGTATCTCTAGGGTTTCCAAGTCCCTTACTACCGCTCAACAAGGGTAGGATGAACAGGGCTAGGCAGGAACTGGCTACAGATGAGGCCAGAGAGGAACACTACAGCCAGTTATAAATGGCCTTGAATACCACATTAAGTTTATTTTGAGGGAGGGCAGTGGCGAATAACTAAAAGATTTTAAACAGGGACATGATGTTGTAAGATTTATTTTACAAAGCTAGCTCACTTTAGTTGCAGTGTAGAAAGGGCTGGTGATAGGGATCAGGAGATAAGACCAGAAGCAAAGAAGCCAGTTAGGAGGCCACTGTGCTAATCTAGGCAAAGGATGACAGTGACCTGAGTTACGGAAAAGGCAGTAGAGATGGAGAGAAGTAAGAAATTTAATCCACAGGAGCTAGATAACTGATTTGCGATGGGGAATAAGGGAGAAAGAGAATTAAAATTAAACCAAAACCCACGCTCCTAGCTTGTGTAACCAGGAGAATGACTGTGCCATTCACTGTTACCTGGGAGTGGGGTATGGGGGAGGGGGAAGGAGAACAGGTTTCACAGTCATGATAACTTTGTTTGGGGACATGTTGAATTACACTTGTCAGTACTAACGGGATAACCAACTAAATCCGTCCAGTAAAACCAACAACCAACCCATTGCCATCAAGTCGATTCCAACTCATAGCGACCCTACAGGACAGAGTAGAATTGCCCCACAGGGTTCCCAAGAAGCGGCTGGTGGATTTGAACTACCGACCTTTAAGTTAGCAGCTGAACGCTTAGCCACTGTGCCACCAGGTAGGCAGTCATGTAATCTGACGTGAGCACCTCAAAAAAGCATTCTGGACTGAGAATCAGATGGTGACTAAAATAATGGGAGTAGACAAGTCATCCAGAAAGAGTATGTACAGTCAGATTAAAACACAGCCTAAGATCAAACTCTGGGTTTTGCCAACTGAAGGAACGAGCAGAAAGTGAGCCTGAAAAGGAGAAGCAGGAGTTTTTATGGTGTCACAGAAGCCAGAGAAAGAAAATATTTCAAGGAGAAAAATGGTCAACAGTGATTAACTAGTAGAGCTGGCAGTCTAAAATGATAGACTAAATAAAAATGTCCATGGGATTTACCAACAAAAGCTTGTAGGAAACCTTAGCAAAAATAGTTACAGTGGACAGAGTAAGTCATCCCACATCCCATAAACCTGTTCCTGATCCTTCATAACCTTCATTGATCTTGCCCTTCCCTGAAAGCCTCTGTCACCTAATCAAGTTATTTGCTTTGGCACTTAGTCACATGTGGCCTTTTATTATTATTCAAATACTTCACACTTGTCTTCCCACGTTATAAGCTCAGCAAGGCCAAGGACAAATATGTAATTCTTTTGTTTTCTTAGCAGCTGAGTTACTGAAAGGGTGGCCCATGGACCATGCTGGACTACAAACTAGTGTGGTATGTGCAGAAATCAAACATAAGTTTTTATAAACTTTTATAACAATTTAACAGCAATTTCGTCTGTTGAATAAAAGATTTAGTCTTACATTTTGTGTTTTTAAATTTTCATTTTTCTAATAATTCACTTCTACTATATTTAAAAAAAAAAATTTTTTTTTTTTTACTGTATTTTATAGAAGTATTAATCCATGATGGATTGAAGGAAAAAAAAAACAAAGCTGGTCCTCTACCACAGACAGTTTAAGAGTCACTGCCCTAAAACACCTAATGAGGCCTGTGGACACAGTCAGTACCCAATCTCAGGGTACTATGGGATTGAATGAGTGAATAAATGAATGAATGAATGAGTTTACTTATGACAGGAAAATAACCGGGAATGAACAGAACCCAAACGAGGAAAAAAAATCTTTGAAGGTGGCCATCGTAAAAAAAAGACAGGACTGACCAGGAAGAGCTTGTGAAAGCCAAACAGTCAAGTGATCCCAGGCTGCACTAAAAATGTGAGGTATTGTTGATCGAAGAAGATAGCGTTGGTGAGAAGGTCAATTTTAGAAACCAACCTAAAAAGTAACTGTACACAGAGAAAAGCTTCTATTCAACTGCCTTCTAGCAAAGAGGTTATCTATGAGAAAGCTTTGGGTTAGGCTCCTACTTCCCTGCCTAGAAGCTGATAGGAACGTAGCTATACTTAACTAGGGGGACTGTAAGTAGCCTACTGCAGATGACGTTCTCCAGAGGCAGGTGTAAAAATTATTTGGGTAAGTAAGGAGCTAGCCAACTATTAAATCGAGAGAATTCTACTAGCCTGAAGAAAATGGGAATATATTAAGCATCATAAATTTAGAGAAAGGAAATTCAGACATTTAGGTTGAAGACTCCCTGGATTCCCAAATCTAAGCCCACACCCTCCTTATCAAAAGCCTCTGGGAAAGTACGTCGGGCTCTGTGCTGCTACTCACTGGTGTCATGGTGACAAGCGGGGAGGGTCCCCGTGGGCGCTTCAGCAGCTGCTGGGCATGCAGTTGGATGTTGGCTCCTCCATCTGATGCCCTCCGGCCAAGGGGGCCCATCCCATTCAGCAGCTGTAGGGTGGGTGGCTGTAACAGGGACTGCTCCTGCCAGGAGGAGAGTGGGAAGGATAGATCAGTAAACTGAAAAAAAAAAAAAAGCAGGGGAGAGAATAGCCATACTCTAATCTGCAGAAATCAAGGGATCCTTTGAGAGTGATCTAGACTAGCAAAATCTCCCCTTTCACCCAAGCTACTTTACAAGAGAAATTCTCCTTCTCTATAAGGAAACCCTTAAATCCTGGGGAAGGTCCCTTAAATCCTGGGGAAGGTCCCTTAAAGCCTCTCAAATGAAGTGCAAGTTTGTTTCTTCTGGGGCAAGCCGTCTCCCCTATCAGGTACCTTGTACTCCAGCTGCCCAGCTGGCTGCAGACTCTGCATGGGCAGCAGGTTATGCACCAAGTTCACGTTGGGAGCCACCTGCAGGAACGGAGCCTGCGGGCTGACTCCGGGAAAGCCAGGTAGGAGCTTTTGCAGATCTTCCATAACTTCCGTGCTGACAGAAAACAGGATGAAGGAGATGGCCTGGTTAATATTATTACTCAAAATTGATAGCATGGCTAAGTTTAGTACAATTTACTTATTTTTAACTTTCCTCCTAAATATGTATTTTTCTCTACAATCCCAGGGCAAAGTAGACACCTAATTTGTGGGATTTTACTCTCTGTCACTTTATTCTTTGGGACTGAGAGCACTACTCTTCACTGACCACTCATGTAAAACCAACACTCTGAGCCAAGAGGAAACACTGGCAACAGTCCAGTTCGGGTTTTCAAAGCTTGGAGGTGCACAGCCAGTTTCTGGAGGGCACAGGCCATCCGCTAAAACAATGGCTACCCAAAGTAGCAGCTGATTTACCAGGGAAAGAATGCAATTACTCCTGTCAGTGATGATGGGACAGCTAAGTACTAGATGTGCAGGGCTGTCATGCTACAACAGTAGGTTTTTACAGCATACTTTAAAATAAGAGATCTTTCCACTAATAGAGGGATGCAGGACTCCACCCCTTTGCGGCTGACACAGACTTTGGAGCCAGAACGTTCACTACTGCCTGTTAGGTCATAGGCTGAGTAAGAGAAACGTAAAGCAAGCAAAGCAAGGGAGGGTTTTTTGGAAATTCACTCAGAGAAAAGAGATTATTTATAATAAGAAACCAGCTCTGCCCTTAGATGAACTTTCAAGAGAACTCTTGCCACAACCTTCTCTTCTCAACTCAGCAAAGAAAACATCCATAAGAAGTAAAGCTATTCCCAACATTGAGAGTCTCTACTGTAGAACAAAAATGGAGAGAGCTATTCTTCAGAGCATCCAAGGATGGAATTGCAGATTATTTGCCGAGTGTGATGGCATCAAGGAACATCTTAAAGGATTATTTTGGGAAAACATTTTGGGAAACTGGTACCTGTTCAGTGTGTTTTTGGATTCTTGGTTGCTTAATTTGTTATTTTTCTGCATTTATAAATTAAATCACATCATCTGTCTTTACCTACCTACATTAATCTTGCATTAGAACATCTCTAAAACAACATTAGAAGACAAACAACATTTCTAAAAGCTGTCAAAATCAGATAAATTTTAAGGGGTACTTTTTTTAAAAATAATTTTTATTGTGCTTTAAGTGAAAGTTTACAAATCAAGTCAGTTTCTCACATATAAACTTATATACACCTTACTACATACTCCAATTACCCTCCCCCCAATGAGACAGCCCGCTCCCTCCTTCTAAGAGGTACTTTTATGTGACTTAAATCAGAGAACCTCAATCTTTGTGGGCAAAGAGGCTATGATGCTTTTCACCAAAGTACTGTAGTTAATTGGTATGATGCTGGCTAATGGCCCATGAAACACTAAGGACAGCTTTGTAATTCTTTAGTCCAATTAAGTCTGATCTACCAGGGACCCTGAATTGAGTTAAATACTTGTCTTGGCCACTGGATCAGATCTCCTTTGGGGGATACAATGAAGTAGGAAAAACGTGCCATGGTAGAAACTGGACGTCAGAAGCAAATTCCTTGCCCTCTTAATTAGGGTTGTTGACCAGATACTCACCGTGGGTCAGCCACCCCCACTGTGTGCCTCCTCATTGACAAATAGCGGACCAGTGCTTCAGGGGAAGGCTCTTCACCCTCATCACTGTCTAAGTTCACTGTGCCATCCGCCTGAGGTGGAGGGAAACACAATACAATTAGAAAGAAGAAGGAAAGGAAGGAAGGATATGGAAAAGAAAGGGGTTTCAGCTGACAATTATCAGAGGTTGCTACTTGCCTCCACAATTTGGTTCTCTGGATTGATCAGCTGCACCTGGGGAACGCTGATATTCACCGTGGTACTTGCCTGCTCCGCCTGGAAAGCAGCACATATACAGACACACATACCTTAAGCACTAGAAGGAAATAATGATAGTTTTTTAAGTATTCTTCATTACTAAAGTCTACATTTCTACCCCTGACTCTTCGATTCCTCTCTACCCTTAGAAGTTACAACCGTGAAACATTCTTTAGACAGGAAGTCTCTTCCAATGATTTACTATTTCTTAAAACAAAATGCAACTACTGTTGCCTATCCTAAGTATTGGAATGCTCTTCCATCCTCTCCTTCAAAGAAAGGTTCAGATCTTTGTTTGATCTCTGATAAAGGAAGAAGGAACAGAGGGAAGGAAGAACAGGAAACCCTCTTGACTCAGGGTTAGTGAGTAATGACTAACACTTTGCCCTGGTGTTACCTGTCCTAAATCAGGTCACTGGAGTTACTGCCCACCTGGATATTGACTGGTGTTTGAAAGGCCATGGCTCGGGGCATGCCAGGTGCTCCAACACGCAACGTTTTATGTCTCTTATGTCGATCACACAGCAGGCTGTAGATTGCACTATAGTGATCATAGGCATCTGATCTTAATGACTACCAAGAGAGAAGGGAAAGGAGTGAAAACTCCCGATGAAATGGCATGTCATTGACCAAAATCTTTTCAGTAATAACGCTAGAAGACCAAAGCCTTCCTTCCTTCTTTCCAAGGCCCGGGGAGGGACAGAGAAAGGAACAGAAAGAAAACAAAAAAGAACCAAGTTCCCAAGAAGGAGAAATATTGGGGAAAGCAGCATAGAAGGAGGGCTGCTATATTTCACTTTGTTCTCCACTTCTTTAGAGATACCTGTAGTGTCCTCTCTTTGTCCAACCCCATGTCCTCCATGGCCAAGAGGACATCTTCATTCAGGGGGTCCGCCTGCCTTTCTTCCTTTAATTGTTGGCATTCAGCTATTAACTGTAAGTCGTAAAAAGAAGTAAGCTATCAAACCTCCAATTAACCATGTCAACACGGCATATCATAAGCAATGATCAAGCTGTTCAATGCTGGGTCCATATTATTATCTCATTCCTAGCTAGAGATTATTTTGGCCTCAGACAAAGCCTAAACAAGAGTCCTGGGTATTCAGTTGTAAGCAGACAAGATCCCTGTTTCCTGAACTCCTTGGGGTACCTAGGCTGGCTACAGTGGTTTAAATAAAGGTGTTCTTTTTTTAACTGAGCCATTAAACTGGGCACGCTAAGATGGGGGAAGGAGAAATCCCCGTGGTAGGTGAGCTACAGAACATGGGCTGTACTGTGTCAAAAGCCAGGAAGGGACTATGATTTGGGGACAAATGATAGGGAACTAGTTTCACTCTTCTCCCAACAACTCATCTTGTTTTAAATTTCTTCTTGCTTGCTTCACTTGCTGCTTTAGTATCACACAATAGTTTTTTCCCAACGCCTGCCATTTTAGGTCACACACAAAAAAAGAGCCTGCAGTAGCTCTAAGAGTTGTTCTCTGAGGCAAGTGGTACCCAGCTCACCCTGTCAAAGTTGGGATCGGCATCCCCTAGCTTCATCCACTTGTGTTTGCAGATCTGCTCCATGGAGAGGCGCTTATTTGGGTCTAACACCAGCATGTGGCGGATCAAGTGCTCACATTCTGCAACAGACAAACAGCCTGCCTTCAGTTCTTGGTGAGGGGAGGCACCAACGGTGCTGAGAATCTATAAGGCAATGTGAGCAGGCGGATTTTCAAGCTCCTTGCTTCTAATTTTGTCTCTCTTGCTCCTTGATCCTACCCACTTCATTGCTTACTCCAGAAAATGACTGGGTAAAGGCAGAAAGAGATGGAGAAATTCAAATCTGGCAACTGGTTAATGCCTCCACTATAAGTCTGACCAGAAAAAGTCTGTGGTTAATTCATGGATTTCATTTATTTATATTATATATGGCCCATTTAACATAGTTAATGAAGAGTTGAATATCCTCTAAAGAGATTCAGTATCTTACAAGGTTCTTAAAATATTCAGCTCTATTTTTTTTTGTTATCCTCCTATATGTATTCTTATGTGCATACTAATACTTTTGGCTTAGGTGCCCAATAGCTCTCTTCAAAACTCAGGGAATTTGAAATCTGTGATGGCATAAAGAGCGTGGGGAGAGGGGCACAGGCATAGGTATCTCCCCACCACACATCTGCTTATCATTTTTCTCAAAGTTGTTTAAACATTCATAGGTGCATTGAACTGGGCTGTGAATTATACAGATTCAAATCAATAGTTTGTTTTTTGTTTTTTTCCCTCCTGAGACTCATTACATACTATAACCCAACCAAAAACCCAATGCCGTTGATTGAGTTGACTCTGACTCATAGCGACCCTATAGGACAGGGTAGAACTGCCCCATATTATATATTACATATTATATTGCACAAAAAACAATGGATTCAAAATCAAGAGGCCTATATTCTGATTTTAAAACCATCCTTTATTTCTGTTTTCTCATCTGTAAATTGGGAGTGTTGAGGATGACAGGGAAGTAGTTGTGACAGAGGTGGTGATGATGATGATGACAGTAGTCTTCTGAGCACTTTACAATTATTACCTCATTCAATCCTCACAGTAACACTAGGAGAAAGGTACTATCATCATTCCCATTTTATAGAGATTGAAATTTAGCCACAGAGAAATTAAGAACCTTGTCCAAGATCACATGGTTAGTAAGCTAGATTTTAAACCAGAAAGTCTTATTCTTCAGCTGGTGCTCTTAACCACAGTGCTATACTGCCTCTATACTGCCTAGAATTGTCTTGGGGGTGTGTGTGTGTGTGGGGCGGGGGGGGGGGGGTGGAGGGGAGGATCCAAATTCTTGAGCCCTTAATTCAACATCTTTATCCAAGCCACAACCATCTCTTGCTTAGACCACTGCAAAAGTCTCCCAACTTGTCTTTCTGCTTCCATTCTTGCTCCATTACAATCCATTCTCCACAGAGATGCAAAAGGGTTTTTCTACAACATAAATCTGAGCATAGCACTACCTTCCCTATAACTCTCCCATGTTTTCCCATAACCTTTAGAATAAAATTCAACATCCTGGGCCTATAAAGCCCCTTCCTACCTCTCTGACCTCTTCTCCTGTGACTCTCCCGTTTGCTCACTAAGCTCCAGCTACACTGGCATTCCTTCTGGTCTCTGAATATGCTTAACACAGTCCCATCTAATGGCATTTACACTTGCTGTTTCCTTTAGCCGGAATGGCTGCTCCTTAGGCCTTCACATGGCTGGCTCCTTGTCATTCAGATAAAAGCTTAAATGTCACTTCCTCAGAAAGCTCTACCCTGACTACCTACCTAATCTAAAGTAGGACCCCATTAGACTAATTTTCTTCACAGCACTTATCACTGTGAAATCATCTTATTTATTTATTTGTTTATTGTCTAGCTCCCTCACCACAATGTAAGGCCCGTGTCTTTTTTCCTGATGTACCCAGTACCAAACTCCCAATGCAAAAAATGGTTAGTATGCCTAATAGAAGCTGAATAAATATCTACTCAATGTATGAATATATATTTATTATTTACTCTAATTAAATGAAGACTGTATTTGTAGAGATGCTTCTAAAAATATATAAAATTCTCTGTAATATATAGGTTTTAAAAATTTATTCTTCAATTTCGTTACAACTGTCCTGGAATAATCAACTGGTCAGTGATAACAGCAAAAATAAATTATTGCTAATTTTTAAAGACTTTCTATACATCACGCATCGGGCTTACTGACTTCATTTCATTTAATCTTCACAACAACCTTGAGTTAGACACTGTCATAAGCCCCATAAATGAAGATAGCAAAATTCTGAGAAATTAAATAACTTATTCGATATCACAAAGCTAAAAAATGGTAGAACTGGGACTTCAGAGGATTTCAAATCATCTTGATTACCTTGTTACACATTTTCACATGGATATAAATTGTCCGACCTCATTTTTCAGTGTAAGTTCAACTCTACAATATCCAAACTTTCTACACCATGCAGCAAACACCATTCTATGTCACTATTTTGAAAAAACCCAAAACCAAACCCACGGCCATTGAGTGGGTTCCAACTCATAGTGACCCTACAGGACAGAGTAGAACTGCCCCATAGGGTTTCTAAAGAGCAGCTGGTGGATTCGAACTGCCAATCTGAGTTACTGTGCCACCAGGCTCTACTGTTTTGAAAGGAACAGTAAAAGTAATTAAGAATAATTACTCTTAATTTTTAGTTTATCCTAACTTTAAAAGGAAATAAAGTCCCTATATCAAAATTATTCTATCTCAGGCAACAAAATTTTGTCCTTTATTTATGATTAAAAGTATATTCCAATACACTATGGATTCTAAAGACTGCACATGTAGTTCCTACATTCCTACAAAATAAATATCATTTACAACATTAAGCTTTTATTAAAATTATGTTTCCAGGGTAGGAAGCCTGGACTCCACAATTGTGACATCTGCATAAATCATAAATATCATCAACACACATTTTTGGTCTGCATTTCCTGAGAGGAAAATACACTCTTAGTTTAGCAAGCTGCTAAAGCTAAAGACCCTATGTAGGCAGAAGACCTCGGCCTGCTTCAAAAGTTGTGAAATTGTTGCTAAGACCTCTAGATGGCACTCTTCTGTTTTCCTTTGGTTTCCATATAAAATTTAGTGCATAAAAGGCAACCACATGAGTCCTGAATCAGATGCCCTGGGCAGAATCATATTTGGTTACAGGCTTGCTTTAAAACAAGGGTTTTCAAAGCAATTTCCTTAAAACAAAACAAAACAAAACAAAATATCATAGCAAGTTCTGATTAAAGGATGTTAACTAGTTAAATTTCAGGATCTTAAAACCTCTATTCAGCCATTCTTAACCATTATTTGGCCTCAGATCCTTTGAAAAAATCTGCACAAAAATCTGCACAAATATTTGCATAAAATCTAGGATGTTCAAGGAGCCCAAGAAGCTTGCTATATATCCCTAGATGCCTATAGGTCCCAGGTTAAGAACTCCCAGCTACAATATCAAAACCTAAAGGACAAGGGCCATGTGTATGCCCTACACAATATACAGCATGCAAAGGAACGGATATCTAACACTTTTCATATATAACACAGATGGTTAAAATATGCACAGCCAAGAGATTATTGCCATCAGTTCATATTTCCTAAGTGTCATATAGTTCACAAAATTAAATTCAGACTAGATTTGAACACACCATTTTACATGAAATATGGAAAGAGGGTGAAAACAAAGGGAATAAATGCTCTCAAACCTAGTAACACGATCAATCACGGAGAGCCTGTTTAAATGAGTGGAAAGAAGACAGGGACTTAGGTCAAAGGATACAAAACATCAACTTTTCCAGACGCCAAGTATTCTATTTTAATGTCCCATCACTTGTTCCCTCCCAAAAGACAGAGCCTTTGATACTGAATGAAATTGAAGCACTCTGGGCAGACAAGAATATGCTGCTCTGCTGTGTGTGCCAGGACAGCAGCTCCCCTTCAGAGGGTAGCTTTCCTCCGCTCCCTGCAAGACGCCAAGCCGTCTCTGCGGTGAAAATCACTGTGGCCCCGTGAAACCTGATATGCCAAAACAAAGTGAACTGAAGGATGCTCAGCTCAGCCCTGCCCTGCTGCACTGACAGGCATCTGGATGACTTTGTGGAGAGCGAGCCACCGTAGGGGTAGGGTCCTAAAATGGGAGTTAACTTGAGGTTGCCAGTGTGAGTCCAACAAAGACGTTAAGAAGGCCAGGTGTTTAACATCCTTTTCCTTTTTTTGTCCTTGATAACCAACAGCTTTCCCTAAGACATTCAAAGTATTTGGCTTGAGGGAAAGGGGCGAGAATGGAAGAGGGATATGAAAAACTAAGTTCACCAAGGACAATTAGCAGAAGTTCTGTTCTCCAGTTTCCATCTTCAAAGGCTAGAAAAAGACGTAGAATTACTTAAGGATGATTTCCTGACTAAAACTTTAAAAATATGTCACCTGAAGGCAGGCTGAAGGAGCTGAGGCTGATTTCTCTTGGAGAAGATAAGGTGTGTGTAGGAAGGGGCATGCTGGGTGTTCATCAAGTATCTGAAGAGTTTTTATAAAGGAGACAAAATAGATGGGACAATCAAGAAGTCACAAGTTCAATGTAGAGAAATCCTTCTAAATTATCAGAGTTGATCCAAATTCCTGGGTCAGGGTTCTAGGGATCTGAGAGGGGTCCTTAAGGGAAGTGAAAGGGGGAACAATCAAGCAAGGAAAGCCACACCAGAGCATAATTATTATTTACTTTATAGATTAACATTCTGGGTAAGAGTTCACTTGAAAAAATAAGCTTAAAACAATTGGATAGGATAAACTCCAACTGTAAAAGACATATAATTATGAAAAGGGAATAATTTGTCCCATTGTCTTAGTCACCTAGTGCTGCTGTAACAGAAATACCACAAGTGGATGGCTTAACAAACAGAAGTTTATTCTCTCACAGTTTAGGAGGGCAGAAGTCCAAATTTAGGGCACCAGCTCTAGGGGAAGGCTTTCCCTCTCTGTCACCTCTGGGGAAAGGCCCTTGTCTTCAATCTTTCCCGGGTCTAGGAGCTTCTCAGTGCAGGTACCCTGCGTCCAAACGACACATTTCCCTCCTGGTTCTTCATTCTTGGTGGCAGGAGGTCCCCCCCTCTCTCTGTTCACTTTTCTGTTTTATATCTCAAGAGATTGATTCAAGATACAACCTAATCTTGTAGATTGAGTCCTGCCACATTAACATAACTCTAATCCTGCCTCATTAACATCACAGAGGTAGGATTTACAAAACATATGAAAATCACATCAGATGACAAAATGGTGGACAATCACACAATACCGGGAATCATAGCCTAGCCAATTTGACACACAATTTGGGGGGACAAAATTCAACCTATCACACCTATGATGTAGTGAGCTTATTATCACTAGCAATGTTTAATCAGAGGCTGGCATTTGAAACGTCATAAGCCATTAGAAGGGGCCCCGGCATCAGGCGGGAGGAAGACTGGGAGTCCTTCAAGGATGGAGATTGTCTTACTGAGTTTTGTATCTCCAGTGCCTACTGTGACACATAAGTGGCCTTCAGTAAATGGTAGATAAAAGAAATGTTGAACTAGATGGTTGCTACAATTCCTGCCAACAACTTTAATGTTCCGATTCTAAGAATCCATGATATAATAGGCTATCATAGCATTCTCTATGCTTCATGCTGGAATAACCAGGAAGACTACCATTTTACGTAAGATTGAGATGTGGCACTGCTTGGGGGCAAAAGCCTGGGCCAGATGATTTCCACGGCCATGTCTAGTAGCTTTAGAGTTCTTTGTCTCACACAGGGGGTACTTACCTGCTGATCTTTTCTGAGGCTATGTAGAATAATCAGTAATTCATATTACTACCTGAAGATATGTCTGCATGTCAGGGTTACAACACAACAAACTAAAACAACTCTTTGCAGCTAAGTCTTCTCCATAAACCCTGTGGATTCAACTAAGAGTATTAATAATATCCCTTTAGTATGTTGAGAAAGTGAAAGACATGAAGAGAAAAAAGAAAAAAAAAATAGGGAGCGATACATGAAAAATACTATTTAATAATAATTATTAAGATTTATCAAGCACTTAGAAGGTAGGTAGAGTGTGAAACCCTTTCAGTTAATTGAAGCACTTTATTCACATGCCAACCACTATGAATAAGTATTACTATTATCTCCATTTTATGGATAAAGAAACTGAAAATCAGAGATGGTAAGAAATTTGTCCAAATAATAAATAGTAGAGCTAGGATAAAAATTTTGGACAGTTTTACCTCAAAGCCTGAGCTCCTAGCCCATATAGTACCTAAAGTAAATTAATCATTAATGTTTTAGGTAGTAGCCAACATATCTTTGTAAAAACAAATCAAACCAATTTCATTCCCGCCTATGACAGGTGTAATGTCAACAAGTTCACCCACAAGCCAAGTCAGTAAAAAATGGGCTGGGTAAATTCATGGCCGGAACGCTATGAAATAGCTGTAAAACAACTTTAAAGGAGGACTGAAAGTTGGATTTAAAGAAATTGAGAAGGCAGGGACACAGCATCTAAGGAAGGGGTTGTCCTACTAGTAATTTTGCTGGCGAGGATTAAGTACCCTTTCTAATAGCGAGTTTAGTCCATATACTCTGATTGCTACAAGGTGATGAATACCATGATGGAAGGCTAGACACAGTAGGTTTCCCCAATCAAGGAACATAGACAAGTGACGGGCAGAAACTGCAGGCACTGAATCATTAGAATCTTTAGGCTTATTCCTATGACGTAGGGAAAGTCAACTGTCCCTTAAACCCTTCATGTGATGCCAAAATATGGGGGCACGTCAGAGCAATCACTTTTCAGCTCTGTGGGCAGAGGAGTGGCCTGAAAGAAATCGAGTTACAGATTCTTTCTGGCCACATAAAGCTGCTGTGAGCTGATGGAAACATAAGACATCTGTGTGCCAGGAGCCTGGGAAGAACGCAAAGAAGAAGCAATTACCCAGGAAATCTCAGCTTCTTAGAGGTACTTGTTGTGTGCTGTCCAGTTGATTCCAACCCAAAGTGACCCTACAGGACAGAGTAGAACTGCCCCATAGGGTTTCCGAGGCTGAAATTTTTATGGCAGCAGATACCCAGGTCTTTTATGCCAGAGAGCGGCTGATGGGTTTGAATTGGTGACCTTTTTTGGTTGGCAGCAGAACACTTTAACCACTGTGCCACCAGAGCTCCTTGGAAGAAGGATATGGTCTAGTGTTCTGGTATACCCTTTCCAAGCAATACTAGGTGTGTTTAAAAATAATTCCAGAGCACTCAGTCCTGTGGGAGTTTTCGTAGTGACAAACAGAGGCCATAGGGAAATGGTCTGGAACGATTTAGCAAATAAAGACGGAGCTGATAAGAAAAGCCTCTATTAGAAATCAATAAACTTAGGCTGAGAGACTTTCCTTTTCTGTTTTAACAGTTTATCAAACTGAGATAGTCTGGGAGAGTGGGACAAGTGTTTGACTCATACGGCTTCATTTATTAGAAAAGCAACAGCTATTTCTTGAGCCTTTCTTATTTTCGATTAGTTTTTCTAGATGGTCATGATTCTGCCAGAATTAAGATTCAGAAATTAGGAGATCATGCTTAACGGGTGGGAATGCCAACATTTACTTTCAGCCCCAAACTTGCTACACTGTCATAGTAGAGGCTGTCCACTTTGCAGTTCACATTTATAAAAATTTGTTGCTTATACAATTCAAATATTTTTCTGAGTCCTAATATCAATCTTTACAAAAAACCCATTACTGTCAAGTTAATTTCAACTCATAGCAACCCTATGGGACAGAGTAGAATTGCCCCACAGCGTTTCCAAGGAGCGGCTGGTGGATTTGAACTGCTGACCTTTTGGTTAGCAGGAGAGCTCTTAACCACTATACCACCAGGGCTCCATCAATCATGAATCATTCTGGTTCAGTTTTACTCCAGGTTCTGATACAGTAACTTGATACTCTTTTTTCAACAAATAATCCAGATGTAGACGGACAAAGACAGCTATTCCAGGACTCTCCTCATTCTTGGAATAATTTGCCAAATATTTATTTACTGAGAATGAAAATACAACCAAAGGCAGACTGCCAGAGTTCACATCTCAGGTCTGCCATTTACTAGCTGTGTGGTCTTGGGTATGTTACTTAACCTTTTTATGCCTCAGTGGTCTTGTCTTTCAAATGACAATAAGAGCCTACTTCAAAAGGTTGTTTTGAGCATTTAGTAAGTTGATGCCATAGTGCCTGGTACATAGAAAGTGCTCAATAAATGTTAGCTATTATTTGAATCTCTGGAGTCCTTCCACTTAGAACTTCTTCCCTTTCTCTATTTTTCTACAAAGGGTTGCTATAAGCTAGGAGGCAGCTTGCTTGAAAAGTCTAATAATAAATAGGGCAGTACCAATACCTCCGGTTAGTGACCTCAAAGATCATATTTCCCACTGATTTTCTATTAGGTAAAATCAAGAGGATGGTCAAAGGAGGCCTGCTTCACTCTGAAGCAGTTCTAGCCTCTTTCCTGACATGATTTATGATTTCTGCATTCACTAAAACAAAAGCAGCTATCTAGATTCTATCCCTAGTTTTGGAGGTGTAAGAAGGTATAAGAGAACTGCCTTGAGGACTCTCAACCCCTTCGTACATGGAGACTAAGATGAGCAACTCTATTCCCCTGTCTCATTCTTACTAAACAAAGTGCTTTTACCAAGAATGAAGCTCTGTGGTTCTCGCTGAGTAAGCCAATCAGGGCAGAGTTGTTTGCCTCTAAGTGGAAGCTTTTTGGCAGTAGCTGCACAGTACATTCTCCACCAGAAACATTATGTAAGCCTCAGCCTTGCATTCCCAATGATAAAATGCTTATGCAGTATTACGATTAATTAAGTCACAATGAAGTCTAATCAATAAGGACTCAAAAATATTGTCCACAAGAGATCTCAATGCACTCTCCATCACTGTCATTTTTCACTGTAAATTAATTTTCCTTCAGTTAAATAGATGTCTGATCTTACTATATTTGCTAGCAGGCGGCACACTCAGGGAATAAGGCAAACTGGGCTTTAAGAAGTAGGTGTCTCATGGTTTTTAAAAATATATTGTTAGTGAATGAGTTTGGTGCTCAACAAAACTAAGTTGTTGCTTTTCGTCACTGGGAAGGGGAGTAAGAGGAAGCATCTGCTAACACAGGTGGCCAGTTCTCATCTTCCGCAACAGTTCAAACAGACAGCAAGTTTAAACCTTTAATCCTTCCATAATTTAGGCTCAAAGTTTCACCTAACTGCTCTCTGGGATGCTCTGAGAAGTTTAATCCAACACTACTGGTCTAGACCAAACTTATTTTACTTGAGATACAGACAGCTAGCTCTATAGTAGATCAAAACCACTTTTTAAAACTAGAAATCACTTGACCCCGTCATCTACTTGATAATCCATATAACAGAAACACATAAAACCAACTCGCTCACTGAATAAATCATAATCCAGACCATCAGTGGGTAACCTATTATGGTAATAATAAAACACAAGAGTCTGATGTGAGATTCTAGAGTTAAACGTGGTGATGATTCAATTTTTCATTAAAATATATTTACTGTATGTTTCTGCCATACCAAGCACCATGAGGTTTTACGGAAGATGCTAGTGTGCAAAGCACAGTTCTACTATCAAGGGGCTTACACTCTAGGGGTGAGAGGAGGAAGACATATCCTGTAGTTATAAGATGAGGTGTACAAAATCGATTCAGCCTTGAAAAAAATCTCCTTTTAAATTTATGAATACCAGTGTCATTCCAACTTGAAAGGGTATCTCCTTACTACATCTCGGTGATACCCATGAAAGGGAACCTTGTATCAAACATAAAAGAAAGGGCATGGAAATATCCACTAATTGTGAGGACATTTCATTCCACACATTACTGACAACAGAGAGAAGCTTAGAATTCTTGAACTAACTGTATCCGTTTGTATAGCATGGCCTCCCACACAGCTGCAAGTACTCTGGAATTCAACTTGGCTGAAGAAAAAAGAAGCTAGACCATAGGGCCTTTCCACCCTTCGCCTCCCAAGTGTTAATTTGGAAAACTACACCAGCTCTGCTGGAGTTTCTAGATCTTTTTTGACAGAAAAATGGATAAACTCAGCCCAAGTCTAAGGCAACAGTCTGAGAAAAGAAAGGTTCTTAGGGATTTCTCTCAACCACATTATCTTCTGCAGTGCAGTGACAGCAGACCCGACAGGCTAGGAGGTAGCCAGCTCTTGCCTCTAAATTATCATTTCTAGCTCTAGAGAGGTATGATTGTGCCCAGAAACTGGAGGGGTAAGCAGAAAAAGAACTCAGGGACAGACTCTAGGATTCCCTCCCATTAACTTCAAAACTTCGTGGTAAGCCAAGCAAAGACTTAAAGAGCCTCATGAATTCATTTTCTCCTAGGCCTCACCCTTCTGACAGCATTCTCTGATGGGCCTTGGGAAGAAGGCCTATGAGGCTGCACAGCCGGGACCTGGTGATGCCATTCACTATGACAGGGAACAGAGAACAGGGTAAATCCCAGGAGGGGAAGAGTTAAATTCAGTTTTGAAAATGTTTCCACTGATGTGCCTTCAAGACATGAAAGAGAAGATGACTGGTAGTCCTATTTACAGTGGGCTTGGAAAGAGTTGTATCTATTTCCTGTCGCCATTTTCCTCCCATTCTTTTTTGTTGTTTCCACATGAATTAGGCTTTGTTTCCACCCATCCACCAAAAGTCCTCCAACTTTTTTGTATGTTTAAAAATTTCATAATAAAATTTGGGAGGGAAAAAAAACCCCAAAGTTAGATCATGTCACTCCTCTTTCAAAACCCTCTAATACTTTGCATTTCATTCAGAGTAAAAATTAAAGCCTGTATGACATTCATTGACTGCACCCCAGAGGGTTCACCTCCTCTTACTTCTTACATCACCGCTCTTTACTCAGTACCGCATTCCTCTGTAGCAAACAGGCCTCCCTGCTGTTCTTAAACACTCCAAGCATGCTCCCTCCCTAGGGCCTTTGCACTTGCTGTCCCCTCTGCTTAGAATGTTCGTCCTCAGGTATCTGCCAGCTATGTCCTCACCTTCTTTAAGTCTTTGCTTTTCACATTCTCAGTGAAGGGGTTCCTCGACCACCCTTTTTAAAATAACTTCCCACCCACCACCCCTAAGCCCCTTTCCTTTATTTTTCTCACAGCACTTAACATTATCTAACACTATTAAGTCACTAATTCTAAGAAGACTTAAAGTTAAGACTAGTCCACGTTTCACTTATTTATTTTAAAATGCAATTCCTGTGTGCTTATGCTTTGCTGCCAACCCAGGGTATACACACTATGTGTGTTCTCCTGTAAAATGTATATAGATGATTAAGCAAAACTAAATATACTACTTTACGCATTGTTCTAAAATGTTTTCTTCTTATGTGTGTATAAATGGTGATAAAATGCTCCAGACTCTGGGCATCTGGTGTCTATTTTCGGTATGAAATTTCTCCAAGAGCTACTCACCCTATTGCCCACTCATTTAGGAAAAAAAAAAAAAAAATTTTTTTTTTTTTTTTTTTAATTTGAGTCTAGTGGATAAGTGTCATAAAGATAGAAAATTAAGTAGCAAATTAAGATGTAAGCCCTGCTTTATCCTTGGCATTTAAAACCACACCTCAATAGGGGCTAGTACATGAAAATATTATCCTGAAAAAGGATGGGGGAGAGAGATGAAAAACCGAGGTGAAACAGAAATTTTTATTGCATTGCTGCTACACGATGGGCCTAGTGAATCTCTGCATGTATTATCTACTTTAATCCTTACAGTAATAACCTTTACAAAACTCTCAACCAATGCATAGATAAGGAAATTAAAGTCCAGGAAGACTACTTAGTAATCTGCCATACAAACACTAGGGCAATCTGATGCCAAGGCCTGTATTCTTTTCCCTATAGAATTCTGCCTCCTGGAGATGTCAAGTCAACAAACTGGAGCTAAGGAAGGTTGTTAAGCGGACCATTAATACTGAATCGCTGAATTCCTGGGATTGCTTAGCATGCCCAACTATCCTGAACCCAGTTACAGCTACGTGCTGGCAACTCCCTTACCTGTGGACATAAAAAATGGGATGCGGAACTTTCCACTCAGCACCCGGGCCCGCAGATTCTGCAGTGTGCTCCCATCAAATGGTAAGGCACCACACACAAGCACATAGAGGACGACTCCAAGGCTCTGCATCCCAAACAGAGAGTATGTATAATTAATTGCATCAGAGGAAACAAATGAGGCCATTAGAGTGAAGATGATGCCGAGTCATGCACAAGGTAATGCAACAAAACTTTTCCTTCCTTTTTTTTAATGAGAAAAAAATATGGGCATGTCTAGACCAATCATCTTCAGAATATTTAACGCTCTTCTTTGCTTTTAGACATCAATTTTGGGTAACATAGCCCAGATTTCTCTCTGTATTCACCCTCTAGGGGGAAAGTAAGTGAGAGCAACAGAAAGAATCTCTATTCTTGGCAAGAGCACCCATCAAAGCTGGCCCTGGGGCTCTTTTGTAGCTACAAAGGGGAATTTGAAACATGTGGCTTAGCCCAGGTGATAATTACAGGAAGAAAGACCGGATAACGAATTGGGAATTCAAAGAACAGGTGACCAAGATCCCAATACACATGCAGCATGAAAAAAACCAAAACCAAACCTGTTGCCATCAAGTCGATTCCGACTAATAGTGACCCTATGGGAGGGACATGGCAGAACTGCCCCATACGGTTTCCAAGGAGAAAGCTGGTTGATTCGAACTGCTGACCTTTTGGTCAGCAGCCACGCACTTAACCACTACACTACCAGGGCTCCGATGCAGCATCAGAAGCCGCGCCGCCCAGGGTAACCAATGCCACCGGCTGTAATAGGAGGTAGTTACTTACCCAGATGTCTACTTTGGGCCCATCATATTCCTTTCCTTCAAAGAGTTCAGGTGCAGCATAGGGAGGGCTACCACACCAGGTCTTCAGCAGCTGCCCAGGAGTAAAGAGGTTACTGAAGCCAAAATCTAGAAAGGCAAATGGACATTACTTATGTTATTTAACCCAGCAAACACTAGTCTCTAGTCACTCAGATTGGAATACCAAATCTGAAAAGAAAAAGTAGAAAATACATAGCTAGCCACTTAAAAAAAAAAGTAGTGAAATAGAGATACAGGGTAGCTGGGATGCAAAAGATAACTGGTCCGGAAAAGTAAACATGATTGATTTACACCAGCAAAGATGGCAAACCCTGGCAGACTGGGGTGAGTGGTACTTGTTCCTGTAACAACAAAGAAATCAGATTATAATTGATGTTAAGACCATATCAGAATCAGTAAATACATGTAGCCTACTGAATTGGACCCAGGATTTTCATATTAATTTTACTTTTTATGGCAAGAACATTTATGACCTCTAGCGACAAAGTTAGGGTTTTTTGGAGCGACAAAGTGACTTAAAAATTAGACACTGGACATTATTATTGTTAAGATGGCTTACTCAAAATAAAGAACATGTAGCTTATTTACAAACTGAACCGAGAATGTTTACATTTTAACTTCAACTCCCTTTGTGCTTCGGCCTCCCTGCCCCCACTGTTTTAAGGGGGAGTAGGTAAGGCGGTGGGAGGTGGAGCCCCGGGGGGTATAAATGGTTAACTCACTGGCTACTCATCAAAAAGTTGGCAGCTCAAGTCCACCTAGATGCACCTTGGAAGAAAGGCCTGGCAATCTCCTTCTGAAAAACAGTAACTGAAAACCCTGTAGAGCACAATTCTACTCTGACACACGTGGGGTCATCATGAGTCTGAACTGACTCCAGGCAACTGGCACTGGTATGAGGGATGCACGAGGGATAAGCTTGGGGAGGAACACTAAGAAAATGAGCAAGAGTAACAAGCCAAAGAGAGCTGTTGAGCTGTAAAAACTTTTATTTATGAACAACCTATATGTATCACAGACTAGAAATCCCTCATCTACATAAAAACTCCCTCCTATCCCAGGCATACCAAACCCACTGCCGTCGAGTGGGTTTCCGACTCACAGCAACCCTACAGTGGAACTGCCCCACAGGGTTTTCAAGGCTGCAAATCTTTATGGGAGCAGACTGCCACACCTTTCTCCTGTGGAGCAGTTGGTGGGTTCGAACCACTGACCTTCTGGTTAGCAGCTGAGTGCTTTACCACACCCCCTGCATTACCCCTGGAAATGCTAAGCACCTATCTATTCTCCGAAACCTTTTCCTTCCTTTCCTAGTTTTTTGTGCTCTTGTGGATAACTCTGCCTCCTTTTGCTATTTGCTTTTCTTCTGTCTACCTTTTATACAAAGTGTTTTCTGGTAAGGCATCTGATTTTGACTGTTTCCTCTTGCTCTATATTTTTTCAGGGCTAACTCTTCCGATCCCACAGCTTTCACTATCACTTGTTTAGGGGGTAATTCCCCAAATTTGTACTCCTGGTCTTGGTACTACTTTTAACTTCCTGACATAAATTTCCAGTAACGACATGGGAAGAAACACATCAAACCCACATTTTCCAAAATCAATTCTGCTCTTCCTATCTTCCTAATGGCATCACCATCCCAGTTACCAGGGAAACTAGGGTCAACTTTAAATCCTTTCTACCCCCATTTCCCATGTCAAGCTGGCAATAAAAGTCTTACTGCTTCTATCCTATAAGTGTATTTTGAGCCCATATCCACCTTTCTATTTCCATTTCTCCCACCTCAGTTGATACTTTTACCATCTCTGACCCAGACTGCTGCTATGGCTTACTACCTAAGACGACTGCATTTCTCTCTAAGCCATCCATCCATAGCACAGTGAGTGTTACACAAATCAGATTATGTTACCTCTTTGCTCAAAAACATCTGTTGTCTCCCTTCTGCTTACAGAACAGTCAAAATCTCTTCGCATTATCATTTAAGATCCTTCTCAACCAAGCCCCACCCTGCCTTTCCAACTTATCCCTGGCCATTCCAGCATTACTAGACTATTCACATCCTATGTTTATTTGCCTTTCTTATGCAACTTCCTCTCTGTGCCATGTCTTTTCCTTTCCTTTCCGTCTTTGAAATATTACTCATCTTCAAGACCCAGCTCAGAATTACTTCCTGTATGAAACCTTGACTGATTTCCACCTCAAAATACCATGTCAATGGCTTCCTCTTCTGTGCTTCCAGAGTCCTTTGTTTATACCTCTACACCCCAGTTACCATTCTGCCTTATCTCATAGTCAGCTTTATTATGTGTTTATATTGTCCACTAATTTGTAAATGGGAAGGTAATAGTTTAATTTATCCTAGTCCCCACACAGTGTTTTTATACAAAGGGATTCAAGAAAAAGTCACTAAATTAAAATGCTATAAAATCAATGGGGCATCCTCTCCTCACCTCCTGGCTAGTGGAGCCATCTCACACTGACAACCCAGCTGGTTTGCTTTGAGTGCCTCTCCTTGGAAGCCTTATGGGGCAGTTCTACTGTGTCCAGCAGGGTCACTACGAGTTGGAATCAACTCTATGGCAACAGGACTGGGGTTTTCTTGGTTTGGGCTATAAATGAAACTACATTTAAAATTGTACCAGCTAACTACAACTTTTTTTGAAATACAGTAATTTTCATTTACAAATTAAAGTCTGCATGGACTGAATCCTGTTAAAAATAAGTTTTGTAAAAGAGTGGGGATAGATTTAAAAAAAAAAAAAAAAAGGGATAGATAGGTTGCTAAAAATCCCAAGAAATGAGATTCAGAAAAGCAGATGACTTTGGAAATTCTATAGAAAGAAGATCCTTTCTTTTTTTTTTTTTAGTTTTTAAAGACCATTACCAGGTCCTTTTCCATGACTAGGCTTCCTCTCCCAGTGCAGAAGAGAAATGCTGGTAGATTCTGTTATAACTGATAGACTCTGACATTGGTGTGATTGGATACAAAAGTCCAGAAGACAGAATTATGAAGTTTTTTTTGTGTGTGTGTTTTGAATTGAGAGTGCAACCGGCCAAGCAATGAATTTAAACCAGTTGGTTTAAGATTTTTCTAAAAATCAGTTTAAAGGATATAGGAGATTTCTCACTCTGAACCGCAAATGTCTTATCTACAATTGGTTACTTGTCCACCCTTTTACACTGCCAGGGAGTGGAAGGCACAACTTGGTGGCACAAGCTCATTTATTTTATCTATCAAACAGGAGATCTTTACAGATTAAACAATATCAAAGGGAACCAGCTTCAGAGATACCCTCAGGCTTAGACAGCTATTAGGCATTTATATGAGAAATGTGTGAGAATGAATGATATGATTAGGGTCTGACAACGAGAGGGGGTCACATGTGGGGAAGCACCTGCTTCCAGAGCGTGTCACAGCCAAACAGCTGGCTTCAACAGCTGGGCTCAGTGACCAACCGCAAGATTTCAATAAGATTCAATAACAAAAACTCCCACCAGCTTGCTCTTATTTCATAATACATATGAAGCAAAATTCTCAAATCTTACAACCTGTCTCTCATATAACCACTCCACGTTTTATTCTTACTCCTAATTCTAAAGCATTGCACATTCAAGCAAAATCTGCTTCTCCCTGACTGCCATGACACATCTTCTTTGATTAAAGCTAGCTTCCTCTAATGAATGATCTTGGGGTATTCCAATCCATTTGCTAATGTAATAAACCTAATAGGATTTGACCCACTTTCCCCCTTCAATAAACATATGATTTATTATACATTGATAGTTTCATCGAAAGCGTATTGCTCTCTTGTCTGGCTGGCTCTTTACAAGTATTTTACATTCATCTTCAATATTAATGCACATCTCGTAAGTTAAAATCTAGATGGTTCATTGTCATTCAGCCATAACATAATGTGTTTTCTGACATTTTAAATTACCTATGTAGGAGAAACCACAAATTATGAAAATACACTAATTCTCTAACTCATTTTGAAAGTTCAGGCCTTCCCAATCAATACTTCACCAGAGGCTGAACAACCAGGGTGGGGGAAAATACCGTCTCTTTATTGTTTTAGCTGCTTGTCTTTGGGGGTACTTTGCTACACAGTATAAGAGAACTAGAAGGAAAAAATAAAAAGTTAAAACTCAAACTGTCTGTTTTGTGTACTTTAGGGAAGTACTAGAGGAACTCAGGCACGTGTGGTAAGACGTAAAGGTAGGATGGGGTACGATGAGGAACAGATGGACGGGATAGAATTACTGAGACTTTTGCCAGTTTTTAATTATCTACTTGTATGGACAACTGAAAAACTGATAGGTGACCCAACTTGAAAGAGAAAATCCTCACAGCAAAATTTAAAGTAATGAGTAAAAAACAACGAAGAAATCTTGCTGGCTTGGATCAGAAATGCCAAAAAATATCAGGGAACATCTAGTTCAACTGGCATAACACAGTTTCTAAGGAAAATGTTCTATATTCTATTTTGGTGAGTAGCATCTGAGGTCTTAAAAGCTTCTCAGTGGCCATCTAAGATATACTCCACTGGTATCACCCCATCTGGAGTAGGGAGAATGGAGAAAACCAAAGACACAAGGGAAAGATCAGTTCAAATGACTGATGGACCACAAGTACTACAGTCTCTACCAGACTAAGTCCAGCACAACTAGATGGTACCCTGCTACCACCACCAACTGCTCTGAAAGGGATCACAATAGAGGGTCCTGGATACAGCCGGAGAAAAATGTAGAACGAAATTCTAACTCACAAAAACAAACAAAAAACCAGACTTATTGGTCTGACAGAGACTGGAGAAATCCTGGGTGTATGGCTCCCAAACACCCTTTTAGCTCAGTACTAAATAAAGTCACTCCTGAGATTTACCCTTTACTCAAAGATTAGACAGGCCCATAAAACAAAACAACACTAAAGGGGCACACCATCCCATGGACATGGACTAGAAGGCAGGAGGGGACAGGGAAGCTGGTAATGGTGAACCCAAGGCTGAGAAGGGAGAGTGTTAACATGCTGTGGGGTGGTAACCAATGTCATAAAACAATATGTGTACTAATTGTTTAATGAGAAGCTAGTTTGTTCTATAAACCTTCATCTAAAGTACAATTAAAAAAAAGAGAGCTAATACAGCTAAAAAAAAAAAAAAGATGTTAAAAAGCAAATATGTAAAAAAAAAAAAGTCTCGCCTAGGAGGTACTATTGTTAAAGTGGAATCAATGCATTTGTTCAACAGTTATCAACTGAGGATTTAAAATGGGTAGGATGTGCTCGGAATGCGGGTGAGGTTCAGAGATAAATATGGTACATTCACCCCCGTTTGTAGAAGCAGTCTCAAAGGATTAAATTCTCTACAGAAGATCAAAAACAAAAAAAAAGAAAGAAAGAAATGCCAAAAGACAAACAAACAACAACAACAAAAAAACAGGGAACATGAAGCTTTTAGAACTTAAGTTTGATCAGTTACCCTGAACCTAGAAAACTGTATTTCTATTTGATGTGATTGTTTATCTTCTTTTGGCTCTAGAACTGCTTTTATTCGTAATGCGTTTCATAATTTCCTAAAACTTCTTATTCATAATCTCCCATATTCCCTAAACAAGCTCCTCCATTTCTTCACTCATTTAACATGTGTACATGGGCCCTTCCACTGGGTGCAGCAGTGTGTTAGAGAACCAAAAGCCATAAAAGAGATGCTCCTTGGGAAAGACTCAAGAAGGAAGTGGAACTTAGTCGAATGGCAAGGATCTGGAGGAGAGGGGAAAAGTGGAAATGATATTCTGGGTGGGGGCTGGAGAAGTGCCTAAGTAAAAGCAGACTAACTAGAATTAACATGCTAATAATTTCAAGGGACAATAAAGAGACTGCCCCGGGTATACTATGAGGTTTGTAGCGGTATGTGGTAAGCAATAAGACAGCAAAGTAGCATCAGGCCCGTAAACTGCAGCTTTTAGTGATAGGAAGAGAACCCATTTTCCCCCAACTCATCAGCCCTAAGCAACCACTGATCTACTTTCTGTCTCTGTGGATTTGTCTATTCTGGATATCATTTCACATAAATGGAATCATATATGACTGGATTCTTTCACTTGGCATAATGCTTTCAAGGTTCATCCATGTTGTAGCACGTTATCAGTACTTCATTCTTTTTTATTGCTAAATAACGTTCCATCATGTAGGGCCGTACCACATTCATGTAAGTGTTTGTGTAGGCATATATTTTCATTTATCTTGAATATATAGCTAAAAGTGAAAATGCTGGGTCATATGGTATGGTAACTCCCTGTTTAACATTTTGAGGAACTGTAAAAACTTTTCTAAAGTGGCTTTAGCATTTAGATTTCCACCAGCAGTGTATGAGGGTTCCAATTTCTTCTACACGCTTGCCAATACTTTTTATTGTCTCTTTTTATCATAGTCATCCTAAAACCTGTTGCCATGGAGTCAATTCCGACTTATAGCAGCCTCACAGGACAAAGTAGAACTGCCCCATAGGGTTTCTAAGGCTGTGTAATCTTTACAGAAGCAGACTACCACATCTTTCCCCTGTGGAGTGACTGGTGGGTTCAAGCTGCAGACCTTTCAGTTAGCAGTCAACCACCTAAACACTGTGCCACCAGGGCTCCATACAGCCATCCTAATGGGTGTAGGGTGGTATCTCACCTTGGTTTGGATTTACATTTCCCTATTGGCTATCAATGTTGAGCATCTTTTCATGTGCTTGCTGGCCATTTGTGTATCGTCTTTGAAGAAACGACTATTCAAATTATTTGCTCGTTTTAAAATTGGGTTATTTGCCTTTTTATAGAGCTGTAAGAGTTCTTTGTATCTTCTGGATACAAGTCCCTTGATATGATTTGCAAATATTTTCTCCCATTCTATAGGTTGTCTTTTCACTTTCTTAATGGTATCCTCTGATACACAAAAGTTTTTAATTTTTAAGACGTTCAATTTATCTGTTTTTTTTTTCTTTTGTCATTTAACACTTTTGGTTTCATATCTAAGAAACCGTTGCCTAATCCCAGGTCATGAAGATTTGCTTGTATCGATCACCCAAAACAAAACTCGTATCTTTTTTTTTTTTTTTTATTGTGCTTTAAGTGAAAGTTTACAAATCAAGTCAGTCTCTCACACAAAAACTTATATACACCTTGCTACATACTCCCAATAGCTCTCCCCCTAATGAGACAGCCTGCTCCCTCCCTCCACTCTCTCTTTTCATGTCTATTTCGCCAGCTTCTAACCCCCTCTACCCTCTCATCTCCCCTCCAGGCAGGAGACGCCAACATAGTCTCAAGTGTCCACCTGATCCAAGAAGTTCACTCCTCACCAGCATCCCTCTCCAAGCCATTGTCCAGTCCAATCCCTGTCTCAGCAGTTGGCTTTGGGAATGGTTTCTGTCCTGGGCCAACAGAAGGTCTAGGGGTAAGTAACTCCATCTAACCACAAGCACCCACCATCCCATCCTCTAGTCCTCCCCTCCAGCCACTGATTTTCAACCTTATCTGTACATATAGAATCAACAGTGACGTTTAAAAAAATGTATTTGGAGTGAGCCACAAGTCTTATCTCAGACTTAACGGATCTCCTGGAAATAGCTTGGATATCTGAATTTAAACAAACTAATAAAACAGAATTCTTTCTGAAGAAATTTGAAAACCACTCTTATAGGTAATGAGGAGTCATTGGGACTTCTGGAGCAGGCAAGTGATATGGTAACATTAACCTGAAAGCAAGACTAGCTTAGTTGTGAAGCGAATGTTGAAGGCCTGGAATAAGGTGGGAGTAGAGAAAATATGAAAGACAATTAGAAAAATATTTTGAAAGAAGAGTGAACAAAACTTGATGACAGGCTGAACACACGGGCTGGATAGATGAAAGACGTAAAGAAGGAGAAGGGTTTGGGAAAAATATTATTTTGTACATTTTCAGTTTAAGATGATGGTAAAAGCATTTCACAAAGGGAAATGGTGGTCTGCAGTGCCCATATAATGTCATCCAAATACTACTTTGGATGGGAGAAACATTTTGGGTAGGGGAAAACTATGGCAACTCTGACGTAGAAATGGAATAATGTCTTCTCAGAACTTTTGTTTCTTTGTTTTAAAGAAAGGTTGTCCCAGGAATGGACTACGAACATAATCCAGATTCATACTGAATCATTTAGAACATTTAGAATGCCATGCTGTGAACAAAACATGCGTTTCTTACCAAGTTTGATGAAACCAATAAATAATAATCCTAAATTATTAGTGAATTTATCCAGAGTACTTAGAAATGAAAAACTTGGATGTGTAGCTGAGTAGCAAGAATCCTGGAGGGAGGCAGGTATCCTGGGAAGATCCAGAACTAATTTGTCTTGAATCATCTCTCTCACTACAGCAGCTTTCCCATTTGTGCAACACTCTGAATTATATGGAATAAAGTAAACTGATATGTTTTTAAAGCCCTCTCTGTCATGGGCTATGCTACAGTACCTTGTCTTTATTACCCTCATTGAGATGGTCATTATTATTATTTTATATCTGGGAAAGTGAGGTTCAGAAGTTAAGTAATGTACCCACATTTAAACAGTTAACAAGAACTAGACCCCATCTCTAATGCCAGTCTCCATGTCCTCAAAGCCCACGCCCACACTGTGCTTTCAGCATCAGGTAGTAGACAGTTAAGTAAATGTTCACCTCATAGCTATTTCTGTTACAACTTCCAGCTTCCTTAGATATTATAGTCTACTGTTTTTCGTCTTATTCTTAACTATCAAGCCTTTGTTTATGGTTTTCTCAAAGACATACAGTGCTTGAACAATACTGTGTGTTTACCAGTTTCTTTAAAAAAACAGCACACAGAGAAGAATGGTGACGAGAGGATAAATTTTTCAATAAATGATACAGGGACAATTAGTTATCCTCACACTATATCTCAAAATCAATTCCAGGAAGATTACAGCTTTAATGTGAAAGTGAAAACTATAAGGTTTTTTTAAAATAAAATAATAAAGGAGAATATCTTCTTGGCTTCAGCAGATGGAAGAATTTCTTAAACAAGAAAAAGCACTAATTGTAAAGGAAAAAAGTGGTAAATTTGGAGTACATTAATACTACACTAAAATGTCTAGTCATTGAAAGACATTTTAAAGAGAGTGAAATGAGAAACCACAAAGTGAAAGAAGATATCTGTAACACATAAGGAGATTCATATTCAGACTACTTAAAAAAAAACCCTCTCATAATCAGACAACGCTGTAAAAAGGTGAGCAAAAGACTTAAGCAGGCGCTTCATAAAAGAGGCCAACAGATACAAAAGGAGCTCAATTTCATTATTAATGAGAAAAAAAAACTACAACCGTTACACACTCACCAGATTGGCAAAAATACCAATCTATTTGGTATATCAATGGTATGGGTGTAATAATACCAAGCATTGGCAAGGACGTGGAGCAATGGGAACTCTCACATACCACTTTGTGATTATCAAGTAAAAACTGAGAATAGACAATTTCGCTCCTAGGTTTATACTCTTAAATGTTTAAGACTGCATATTAATGTATAACACAGTGCACCAGGATAAATGTTTAGGAAAGTTCGCTGCAGCTGCTACTAGGAGCGCTAAGCTGAAAAAAAAAAAAAAGCTGAAAGCACCCCAAATATCCATCAACAGATACAATGGAAAAGTAACTTGTGGCACATTCACATTATGGATACTATACAGAAACAAAAATAAATAAATCATACTAACTAACCCATTGCCATCTAGTCAATTCCGACTCATGGTGACCCTACAGGACAGAGGAGAACTGCTCCTTACGGTTTCCAAGGCTGTAATAAAAGTTGACTACAATTTTGGCAAACCTATCAGATAAAATACTCTTAACTCTCCCCTAACTTTTTTACACTCGGCCCCCCCCCCGCCATTATAACCCTTTTATTATACAAATGGAAACCTTCATGGCATAGTGGTTAAGTGCTACAGCTGCTAATCAAAAGGTCGGCAGTTCGAATCCACCAGGCACTCCTTGGAAACCCTACAGGGCAGTTCTGCTCTGTCCTAGAGGCTCACTATGAGTCGGAATCGACCCAACAGCAACGGGTTTTTATTATCCAAATCCCATAGGTAACAAGCCAGAGAACAGAGTTTAATCATTTCTTTAAAGCCACAGGCACTTTGGATCATCTTTTAGCATTCCAGAACTAGTGTTACCCTAAGGAATATAGGGGTGCTGGAACTGCCCAGCTCATCAGCCTGACAGAATGAAAGGGAAAGGCTGTGATCACTCTACTTGGCTGGGTCCTAGGTCGGGACACAAGTAAAACAGCTAGTTTACACTGTCATAAGCTAAAGCTTAGTTTACACTGTCATAAGCTAAAGCTTAGACTGCAGGACTCAAGATGGAGGTCACTATAAGGCCTAACATTGGTGCAATATAAAGGAAAAAGCCAGAAGCATCACAGCTCCAATATAAGTAAAAAAATATTAACAGCATAAATAAAACAAACTTAAAGCAAAGATCAGATTCACGGTGTATATTCAAAGGGTTAAATAAAATATGTTGTAGTTTTGAAGTACACTATTAATGCTAAAGAAAGGCGAGGGGAGTGCTAACAGCAAAGCACTATCAAGAATTACTGTGCTCTTGTAACAAATACCAAAAACCCACTGCCCTCATGTCGATTCCGACTCATGGCGACCCCACGGGGTTTTCCAGGCTGTAAATCTCTACAGAAGCAGACCGCCAGATCTTTGTCCTGTGGGGCCACCGGTGGTTTTGAACCGCTGACTTTTCGGTTAACAGTCAATTGCTTTAACCACTTTGTCCCAAGAGCTCCTTCTTATGACAACAAAGGAGGTAGATTAATTATGGTATATTTACTTGATATGCAGTTACTTAAAAAGGGTGATAATGTGGAGTAGCATGGGAAAGATACTCAATATAAAAGAGTAAAAAGCATATAAAATTGTATATACACTGATTCTAATTATGGAAAACACATATAGGAAAAAAGACATGCACAGGAAGAAAATGCACTCAAAATAATAATGATAGTTTTAGAGGTAGAATTACTGTTTGAATATTTAAAAATCTTTTTGTCGTTTAAATTTCTTATGTTGTTGTTGTGTGTCGTCCACTTGATTTTGACTCATAGTGGCCCTATATGACAAAGTAGAACCACCCCATAGGATTTCCTAGGATATAATCTTTACGGGTCCAGATCATGAGGTCTTTTCTCCTGCGGTGCTGCTGGTGGGTTCGAATCACCGACATTTTGGTTCGCAGCTGAGCACTTAACCACTGTGCCACCAGGGCTGGAAATTTCCTCTAGTGTGCTTAGATTACTCTACAATTAACGTTGTTATTTTAAATGTAACGACTTTATAAAACACTACTGAAGAAGAAGAATAAAATAGGAGGACTCACACTACCTAACCTCAGAACCTACTATACGGCTACGGTAGTCAAAACAGCCTGGTACTGGTACAATGACAGATGTATTGACTAATGAAACAGGACTGAGAACCCAGATGTAAATCCATCCACCTATGGTCACCTGATCTTCGGCAAGGGTCCAAAGTCCATCAGATGGGGAAAAGACAGTCTTTTTAACAAACGGTGCTGGCAAAACCCGATGTCCATCTGCAAAAAAATGAAACAGGACCCATACCTCACACCATATACAAAAACTAATTCAAAATGGATCAAAGACCTAAATATAAAGCCAAAAACTATGAAATTCATAGAAGACAAAATAGGACCAATGTTAAAGGCCCTAATACATGGCATTAACGGATACAAACCACAACCAACAACACACAAACTCTAGAAGATAGGTTAGCTTCTAAAAACTAAACGTTTATGATCATCGAAAGATTTCACCAAAAGAGTAAAAAGAGAACCTATAACTGGCAAAAAAAATTTTGGCTATTACAAATCAATCAAACTTCTAATCTCTAAAATCTACAAGAAAACCCAACACCTTAGGAGATGAACAGGTAATTCACCCAGGAAGACATTCAAGCAGCCAAGAGACACATGAGGAAACGCTCAGGGTCACTAGCCATTAGACAAATGCAAATCAAAACCACAATGCGATACCATCACACCCTAGCATTACCGGCACCAATCAAAAAACAGGAAATAAACAAATGTTGGAGAGGCTGCGGGGGAGACTGGAACTCTTATGCACTGCTGGTGGACTGTAAGATGATACAACCATTTTGGAAAACGACATGATGATTCCCTAGAAAGCTAGAAACGAATACCATATGATACTGGAATCCCAGTCCTAGGAATATATCCTAGAGAAATAAGAGCCATCACACAAATCACATATGCACACCCATATTCACTGCAGCATTATACACAACAGCAAAACATGGAAACAACCCAGATGCCCATCAACAGATGAATGGATAAACAAACTGTGGTACACGCACACACAATGGAGTATTATGCAACGATAAAGAACAACAGTCAATCTGTGAAGCATCTCATAACATGGATTAATCTGGAGGGCATTATGTTGAGTTAAATAAGTCAATCACAAAAGGACAAATATTGTATGAGACCACTACTGTACTGAAAAGGATTATTCACAAAAAGGAACAATCTTTGATGGTTACTAGGGAGGGGAGAGGTGGGGATGGAAAAACACTAAATAGATAATAGATAAGTGGTGACTTAGGTGAAGGTAAGACAGTACACAATACTGGGGAAGCCAGCGTAACTTGTCCAAGGCAAGGTCATGGAAGCTCCATAAACACATCCAAACTCCCTGAGGGACAAAATGGCTGGGCTGAGGGCTGTGGGGACCATGGTCTTAGGGAATATCTAGCTCAACTGGCACAACATAGTTTATAAAGAAAATGTTCTACACTTGGTGAGTAGCATCTGGGGTCTTAAAAGCCTGTGAGCAACCATCTAGGATACTCCACCGGTCTCACCCCTTTGGGAGAAAGGAAGAATGAAGAAAACTAAAGATACAAGGGAAAGATTAGTCCAAAGGACTAACGGACCACATCTACCATGGCCTCCACCAGACTGAGGCCAGTACAACTAGATGGTGCCCAGCTACCTACCACCACTGACTGCTCTAACAGGGATCACAGTAGAGGGTCCCAGACAGAGCTGGAGAAAAATGTAGAACAAAATTCCAACTCAAAAAGAAAGACCAGACTTGCTGGCCTGACAGAGACTGGAGAAACCCTGAAGAGTATGGCCCCTGGACATCCTTTCAACTCAGTAATGAGGTCACTCCTGAGGTTCACCCTTCAGCCAAAGATTGGACAGGCCCATAAAACAAAAGGAGACTAAAGGGGCATACCAGCCCTGAGGCAAGGACTAGAAGGCAGGAGGGGACAGGAAAACTGATAATAGGGAACCAAGGTTGAGAAGGGAAAGTGTTGATGTGTGGTGTTGTTAACCAAATGTCATAAAACAATATGTGTACTAACTGTTTAATGAGAAACTAGCTTGTTCTGTAAGCCTTCATTTAAAGTACAATAAAAAATAAATGTAAAAAATTTAAAACATCACCTTGAATAATAAGAACTAAAACACTAAGCAGTTACTGTTTTGAAAAATTCTCAGGTACAAAGATGCCTATAAAGATACTTTTTTATGTCCCTTACTATTTACATATTGACAATGGGAAAATTTATGACCTATAGATTCAACAGTAAAATGCTGAATATTCTAAAAGGTTACAAAAGAAAAGGGCAAAACAACAGAAGAAACTGGTTAAGAAGGATACTCACACCCACACAACAGAAGTCACATGGGTGGAGTTTTCTATTGTGGTCTACGGTCACTTATTTCTCCACTCATAAGTGGCTCTGAGCATAATTTGTTAAGTCTCTTTTCCAACCCCCAACACCCTGGTTGGTTAGCATTTATCTGTAGGCTGAAATGGCAACTCATATCCCTTTCTCTTCATAGGGAGCAGCAGACTCTAATTTGGACCGTCTGTCTGTCTTCTAGGGATGGCTTAAATACCAGAGCACTCCTATCAATTTCGAAACTTGAAATTCTTTGTTCTAAGCAACATCAGAAGCCTAGGGCTGTATCGATAACGATACTGTATCCCTAAAAGTAAATATATCATCACCTGGGTATGTGTGTGTGATAAGGAGACAGAGGAAGGGCAGGTGGCACTAATTTAAAGATCAGGGCAACTGCAAAACTGCAACAGGGAATTTTCTTATTTGGTCCACCACTTCACCTTGAAACCCTTGACTTCTTTTTTGGCTGACCAAGGAGCAACCCAAAGCAGATGTAAATAGAACAGGCCCAGTCTTCAGCCAGTTCCAATGTGCGGTGTCTGTTAAGGTAATACAGCAGAGCTGGGACAGCCAACCCCTTCAAAAGGAACTTGTGCTTCACTTCCTTGCTGTATAAGTGAATGGTTTGGGGCAGGAGTGGGGGACAAAGGGATAAAGTGAAGTGGGAAAATATGTATTTCTCCTAAATAAACAGCCTAAGTAGAAAACACTGTGACACAATCCTTCACGTTTTAAAATCTGGAAGCGTCTGAGGATTCATAACCCCAATGCTGCATTTTTTTTTTAAACAATTAGAGACGATGACCAAGAATAGGAATAATTTTGGCCCTTTAATTTCTCAATGGACTAAAAGGGAGAGAGGAGAAACCAAGTTGTAAGGGTTCTTGCTAGAAATGATCCAAAGACCCAAAGATCAACATCAGTTTAAGAACATTATATAAACAGACTGTTATATAGACTGCTGAAATGGAACATGACACAGAAAAGGAACTAATTCTGCTTTTCCTATACAATATTACTGGGCTAGAAATCATGTGATCCAAAAGCTTTATTTGGAATTGAACAAAACCAGAGTCAACTGTGCGAGTCTCAGAATTATGGTAGTGATGAAGGATAAGCTTCAAAGTTCCCAGAAGTCAGAATATTAGTTCACTCTTGAAAACAGCTCTTGGGAAGTCCTCACTGTTTAGCAATCACTCCAACCCCTGGCTGAACTTCCTGACTAGGAGCTAATAGAGAAGTAATGCCAAAAACTACTGACTCACAGCCTGAGCATATATACACAAGAAAAAATTCCTTCATGGGAAAAAAAAGTGAAGTGATCGGCATAATTGTGTGTGGGGGGGTGGGGGGGGCGACCCTGACTTCATTAGGAAACCAGGGAAGGTCAGAGTTGGAGGGGTAAGGGTAATTTACTCGAGAAGGAAAGTGTATACCTTTTTGGAAAGGTATGCAGAGATACATTAGAGTGGCACTTTGCTGCGGCTGCTGCTATTACACCATATACGGGCTATTCCAAATCAGTCACTTAATCTTAGCAATCTCCTGACCCTCCCCAACTCTTCAGCACTCCTGAGCTTGTAGATGCATCTGTCTCCATTGTGACACGGTGTTTGTCCTGTCCCCCCACCCCAGTGTGTGTCTCTGTCTATTCTGTTCTTTTTATAAAACACCATTCAGAAGTAATCAGGCTTAGGACCCACTCTATGGCCTCATTAATACAACAAAAGACAGCTCCTATTTTCAAATCGGGTCATATTTACAGGTACAGGGGTTAGGACTTCTACACTTCTTTTTGGGAGGTACAATGCAATCCATAACAGGTAGGAACTAAGAGCAAGTAAAAAAATAACCTTCTCGTTTAAAGCTAAATAGAATAAATACAATTCAAATAAGATCCAAAAAAAAAAAAAAAGCCAAGCCTGTTGCCACTGAGTTCGTTCCAGCTCATAGTGACCCTACAGGACAGAGTAGAACAGCCCCACAGAGTTTCCAAGGAGCAGCTGGTGGATTCAAACTGCTGGCCTTTTGGTCAGCAGATGTAGCTCTTAACCACTACGCCACCAGCGTTTCCCAAATGAGATCAGACACCTGAAAAGTACCCTAACTAAAAGGTAATTTGTAAATATGATAATAATAGGAGTGGGATACTCTTCACATTTTTGAGGGACCACTAATGTGTTCTTAAAAAAATAAGACAAAGTCCCTGCCCTTACCAAACAGATTATTCCAGTGAGGAGATACACATTAAACAACCACCTATCTAACTACATAGTTATAATCATCATACAAGTTTTAAGGAAAAGTTCAAGGTGCAACTGGTATGTAACAGAGAAGGGGGACTCTCCTGAAGAAGACTATCGCATCAAGAGTTCGGAGAATCTCTCAATCTGATCAAGAAAACCAAGGTTATACTTGGACTAGAATGTAAAGACAGCTGTAACTTGCTTATTTAGTTGTATTGTTACTCAGTATTTCCCAAAGTTTTTGACTCATAAATCCCTTTCAAAGGAATGTATTTTCTTAAAACACCTTCCAAGGAAGAAATTTTAAACATAATTTTGTCATTTTTGCACAGTTTATGATTAGAAAAAGTTAAGTAAAATATTTTGTTTTACATGAGTACATTATTAAAAACGGATTTAATCCAGAAAAAGTGAAAGCAGGAACACAAACAGAAACCCGTACACCAATGTTCACTGCGGCACTTTTCATAATATCCAAGAGGCAGAAACAACCCGAATGTTCATCAACAAATGAATGGATAAACAAAATGTGATATATACACGGCAGCGTGATTAATTACTTGTGTGTGGCCTTTGTAGCCATGGTTTTGTGACTCCCACTCAGGTGATTATGTGATGTGGCCTACCAAGGCAATTGTCCAGTTCGGCCTTCAAAGAGAGCCAATTCCAGAGCAGAAAGGAGAGCCCACCATGACTAAAGAAGGAGAGATGGGCAGGAGACAGAGCAGTGGGTTTCCTGGTCCATGGAGTGAGAAAGCTGAGTGCCTCTGGGCCGGGACTGAGGGCCAAGGAGAAGTCTACACCTGACCCATGAAATTTGGGACTTGCCAGCCTCCACAACTGCGTGAGCCATTTCCTTTGTATGGTTCATAAGTTCTGTGAGACACTGCAGCGAATTAGGGAACCCAAAGACAGGAGGGAGGGTACTGAGGCGAGAGGGAGTAGTTGATGTTAGAGATGATGGGAGTGGTACAGCAGCTTGGAAAAATTGGACATTTGCAACATCTTTAACTCTGCCTCACAGGACCCACCTTTGGGCTGATTCTTATAAAACAAATTATTTGCTTATACATACAATGGAAAATTACTCAGCCATAAAGGTAAATGAAATCCTGATGCATGCCACAGTATGGATGAACCTTTGAACGTCATACTAAATAAGTCAATCACAAAAGGACAAATGCTTTATGATCTCACTTACATGAAATAAGCAAATATATAGAAATCAAAGAAAGGGAAAGGGGGAGTTTTTGCTTACTGGGCATTGAGCTTATGTTAATGCTGGGGGAATAATTTGGAAAAGGATAGTAGTAATGGTTGCACACATAAAGAATGGAGCCCTGGTGGCCTAGTGGTTAAGAGCTCAGCTGCTAACCAAAAGGCTGGCAGTTCGAATCCACCAGTTGCTCCTTGGAAACCCTATAAGGCAGTTCTACTCAGTCGTATAGGGTCCCTGTGAGTCAGAATCAACTTGATGGCAATGGATTCAGTTTTCCTGGTTTTACATAAAGAATGTAATTATCAGGAACAGGAGGAGGATATGGAATGTGTGGCTAATTGCCTCCATGAACAAACTGCCTCCTTTGTCGAACTGGATGCTGCCTGGCTACCATTACTGAACATTTTGATCAAAGACTCCATAGAAGAATCCTGATCAAAAGGGGGGAAAATATAGAGCAGAATTTCTAATTCTCATGGAATCCAGACATCTTGGAGCCATGAAGGTTGGACTGAACTCCTGAAACTACTGCCCTGAGATAATCTTTAAACCCTAAACCAAAAATATCCCCTGAAGTCTTCTTAAAACCAAACAATAGTCGAGCTTAACTAGTAAAAAATGTCTGCCTTGAAAGGTCATGGAAGCTCCATAGACACATCCAAACTCACTGAGGGACAGAATTGCTGGGCTGAGGGCTGTGGGGACCATGGTCTCGGGGCATATCTAGCTCAACTGGCATTAACGCAGTTTATAAAGAAAGTGTTCTTACATTCTACTTTGGTGAGTAGTGTCTGGAGTCTTAAAAGCCTGTCAGCGGCCATCTAGGATACTCCACTGGTCTCACCCCTTCCGGGGCAAGGGAGAATGAAGAAAACTAAAGATACAAGGGAAAGATAAGTCCAAAGGACTAGTGGACCACATCTACCATGGCCTCCACCAGACTGAGGCCGGTACAACTAGATGGTGCCCAGCTACCACCACTGACTGCTCTAACAAGGATCACAATAGAAGGTCCTGGACAGAGCTGGAGAAAAATGTAGAACAAAATTCTAACTCAAAAAGAAAAGGCCAGACTTGCTGGCCTGACAGAGACTGGAGAAGCCCTAAGAGTATGGCCCCTGGACACCCTTTCAGTTCAATAATGAAGTCACTCCTGAGGTTCACCCTTCAGCCAAAGATTGGACATGCCCATAAAACAAAAGGAGACTAAAGGGACACACCAGCCCTGCGGAAAGGACGACGAGGCATGAGGGAACAGGAAAGCTGGTAATAGGGAACCCAAGGTTGAGAAGGGAGAGTGTTGACATTTCGTGGGGCTGTTAACCAATGTCATAAAACAATATGTGTACCACCTGTTGAACGAGAAGCTAGTTTGTTCTGTAAACCTGCATCTAAAGTACACACACAAAAATAATGTGTATTAAAAAAATGTCTGCCTTAAGCATTATGCTCTTTTAAAAACTACCTTTATGGGATCAAATTGACAACTACAACTCGAAAGGTTAGATAAGAACCTCAGGGGGCAGTGAACTTATGTTAATGGGGGAGGAACAACTCAGAAAAGGAAGACGAGAATGGTTTCACAACTCAGAGAGTTTAATCAATGTCACTAAATGGTACATGTAGAAACTGTTGAACTGGTGTATGTTTTGCTGTGTATATTCTCACAAGAACAACAAAATAAATAACGTAAACAAACAAAAAGAATGTAATCAGTGTTACTGAATTATACATGCAGAAATTGTTGAAATGGTGAATGCTTTGTTGCGTATATTTTTACCACAATAAAAAATCAATTTAAAAGTTCATTATTAATATTATTTAAGATAAATTAATTTTTTCCCAGTTTAGAAGAGACTATATATTATTTTACTTAAATTATGTAACTTAATTTATAAAACTTAAAAATGCATAATGGTTAAAACTATTATGCTAAGCAATGACTTCAACTGAGAGAGACTGAATGAGTCATAAGCATGCTCATTAGCTCCCTGACTATAGGTATACCCATGGATTTATACACAGAGGCTTTCAAAATGTTCCATTTAAAGAGGAGGGGGAAGATCAAAATAATTACTTTACTTACTGACTTCTAAAAAAATAGAAAAGGTAACAGATGTCATTATCACTTTTTAAAACATGAATCTACTAGAACACTGCGAACCCCTGAGGATTCAAAAGTCACTGGCTGGGAGAAGACCCTGTATACTACATGCTGTTAGAGGTGTTAAATTAAGGGCGGTTTGTGTGAGACCTGAGCAAAGAAGAGTCAAAGAGCTCACATATCAGGATTTTTTTTTTTTTTTTTTTGCAGGAGAAATACTTTAGGATCTTACAACTCCTTTTGTTTTGAATACTACGCCTACCAGTAATTGAATTTTTCTCAGTTTGACACTAGGAAAGCAGATATAAATATTATACTGACTCTCTTAGGATTTTAAGAGAACTGATAAAAGTATGTTTCAGGACTTAAACAGATTTTTGACTATAAAAAAATACGGACTCTATAATATTCTGCCACTTAGAGAAGTCCTGCTTAAGAAATCTGTCTCACTTTTTAAAAATTTTTTGTAAAAATATAGATAACACAGTATTTGGTAATTCAACATTTTACATGCAGTTTCACTTTTCTTGACATCCTCTTAATTTTAACAATTTCTATCACACTTTGGAGTCCCTGGGTAGTGCAAAAAGTTAACGTGTTTGGCTGCTAACCAAAAGGTTGGCTGTCTGAGTTCACCTACAGGCCTTGGAAGGAAGGCTTGATGACCTACTCCTGAAAAACCAGCCATTGAAAACCCTGTGGTCCACCGTTCCACTCTGACACACATGGGATTGCCATGAGTTGGAACAGACTCAATGGCAGCTGGCTCAGACTTTACACAATGCAATAAAGACGTCTTCAGAATCGGAGCGAGGGAGCAGTCTGGGTGATCTGTTAGTTCCTGCCCAACACCAACTTGTGATTGAGGAGCTTAAGACTGTGAGAAAAATAGTTGGGGAAACATGGCCTTTGGTAAACTTATTAAAGTTCTTACAGTTTTTACATCCACTAATAAAATAAAACAACACTCTAAATAAACAGAATATCAATGTTTTCCTAAAACATCTTAAATTAAAAACTACAGGTAACTGTTCGCATAATTTCCTTCAACCACCCCTTGCTTGCTAGAGATTTTTCAAAATTGTCATTTTCTGCAGCTTCAATAAGATACAGGTAAGTTTATGTTTCTTTGTTCCAAATATTACGTAGCCTAAGATGCAACTTTTACTTTGAATCATCACTTATCCAAATATTATGAAATGTTCTCAACATGGTCCCAGAGACAAACAGCAATTTAAAATGTTGAGATGCTTTGGTGGGTCGAGAGCACGTGCCTTGAAATCCTCTTAGCTCAGTTCCTTTCCCCTTCTAGATGGAGGAGGGGAGCTCTAGGCCTCCACTTCGCTTTCCCGTAGCTTCTTTTGTCCAAGGCCGCAAAGCCAAAGCTTCCATTTCTTTCCTGCCACCTGCTTCCCTTCCCCTTTTCTATGCTCAACCTCCAATTCCATCTTTTTCTAATTATCCCCAAAATAAGATACTTGAAATTAACTTCTTTTTACAATTAACTCAAGCTTTTCGAACTGCCTATAGCTCCTCAGGTGTAATGCTGCAGTGCGCCAAGAATTACTTGAGACCGTGGGCACAACAGAATGCATCTTCCTGGAACATCAACTCTTTTCTATGGTAATTCAATCATTTTAATATTAAAACAAGTATAGATATGACATTGAGTGGAACACAAAATGTAGGTGAATTTTAAAAACAAAGCACGTAGTTAAAAACGTGTTTAAAGTGGGCCGTTTGAGACCATGTAAGCAGTCTCCCATGCACCGACACCCTGAGTTCGAGCTCTGTGGGAAGGTCTGGGAGGCAATGCTTCTGTACTGGTGTAGCTATTGTAAGTGAAGGTCTGTGAACAGAAAATTGTTCACGATCCTAGAAAAATGCAACTGCTTTTCAAGATCAGTAAGACCTCACTTACAACCTAGAACCACAACTGACACAAATCTGCTCATTTGAATTTTAACTTTAAGTGGTATGACTACAAAAGAAATCAACTGTGTTGTGACTGAAATGTTTTTTGAATAAACATACATTAATTTTTTTCATTTGTGAAGCTCCAGTCTTAACAATAGGATTTAGAAGAGATGATCTCTCCATTTTCATATTCCCAGGGGTCATTAATTAAAGTTGTTGAGCACCTTCCTGAGGGTCACACATCATGTCATGGTACAAACACTTGCCGCAACATTAAGATGCCCAGGCTCGGTGATGACCTGACTTCAGGGAAGTCACATGGCTTCCCTGGGTCTCAATTCACTGACTTGTCAGCCAGTTAGGTTCAGTGAATGATTATCTACACAAAGGGTTAGTATCAAATACAATTTGGGATTGTTATAATGAATACTATGTAATTATTTTCTGTGGCCAGTCATGGATATTCTCAATCACTACACTGTGGAATGGTTTTCAGACAGAAATCCAAAATTTCCAACCTCCCCCCGCTCCTTTTTGATGCCATACTGAGAGTGAAAGGTCAATGGGCTTATTTCTCACTTTTAAAAATATGTTAATAGTCTAAATCTCATTGCATTAGAGTAAAAATTTTCCACAGTACATTAAACCCATGCACTCTGAAAATTGTTTCCAAAATATTGCCTTTTCTGTAGTTGCACTTCAGGTCTTAGCTGTCTACTGATTGCCAACTAAAACAACAACACCAGAGTGGAAACTATCTCATGGAGACCATTCTGGAAGTCAACATTTAAAGAGAAAAGTTTCCAACTTCCTTAGGTTTAAAAAAAAAAAAAAGTTTCCACAATTATCAAAACATTCTCATAATGCCTGAAAGAACTTTTCTTCACAGTGTATGCCAGCTCCATTTAGGCTTTTTCCTAGGCAATCTTTTTTAAATATGGAGATTTCTCTATTTAATCTTTGGAGACAAGGATTAAAATTACTTTCAAATAGGAGTGTATCAACCATTAAAAAGAAATGTAAACAGGACAACTCCATTTTTCTTTGATAGCTTAATATAATCCATCAACTAGGGAATCTGATTTCTCTATTTCTAAACATATCTTTGATTGTTCTCTCTTCCTGGCCCAGATATTTGATTGGTTATTCAGTCCTAGAAATTCTTTGTGTGCTTGCACGTGGTGGGCTCTTGTTTTTGTTGTCCTTTTCTTCTTTCTCATGTCTGTTACCACCACCCTCATGTAGAATTTTTACCATTTCACAGCGTTTTACAGACTTTCCTATTCCATTCCCTACCCCACTTTTTATTTTTCCTTTCTTATTCATCCCAAGTCTGATTTACTAAGCCTGGTGTTCAAATATCTTTACTATCTAATACAAATAATTACATCTCCTGCCTTCTTAGGCATGACTTCCCTACTTGAGCCTTCCCCCCTCAGGCCAGTCTGCTTTACCTTTTTTGCAGATATGCCAAGTGCTTTCTAGTGTTGCTCAGTCTTCTCCAACTTGGCTTTCCATTCTCAGAAAAGCAACAAAAAATCTCAAATCCTTACCATGTGCATAAGGCCCCACCGGGTCTGGCTTTTGCCATCTCTCACCCCATCTCTTTTCACTTCTCCCTTATTTATTATCTCCATCCACGCTGATCTTGCTCCCATCCCTCGAATATGTCAAATTCATCTGGCTCAGACTTTTACATTGATCTTCCTTCTGCTTGAAGGTTCTTCAGATTCTCGGTGTCCATTTGTCCAGTTTTCCTGTCCCTTCCTGCCTTCTTGTCATTGCTTTTGGGCAGGTGTTACCCATTTGGTCTCACATACTTGACTGAACTAAAAAGCACGTTCCTCATGTTGTTTATTGTTTTGCTATTATATGTTATTGTTTGTTTTATAGGCCTGTCTAACCTTTAGCTGAAAGGTAGATTTCAGGAGTGGTGTCTGGGGGCCATAGTCTTGGGGGTCCCTCTACTCTCTGTCAGACCAATAAGTCCGTTTTTATTTTTTGGTGAATTTGAATTTTGTTCTACATTTTTCTCCCTCTCTGTCCGGAGCCCTCTATTATGATCCCTGTCAGAGTGGTCAGTGGTGGTAGCCATGCACCATCTAGTTCTTCTGGGCTCAGGCTGGTGGAAGCTGTGGTTCACGTGGTCCTTTATTCGTCTGGACTAATATTTTCCTTGTGTCTTTGGTTTTCTTCATTCTACTTTGCTCTGTATGTGATGGGACCAAAAGATGTACCTTAGATGGCCGCTCACAAACTTTTAAGACCCCAGATGCTACTCACCAAAGTAGGATGTAGAACATTTTATGAACTATGTTATTCCAATTGACCTAGATGTCCCCCAAGACCATGGCCCCTAGCTTTCAGCCCCAGAAACTGTGTCCCTCAAGATGTTTAGATAGATGTGTCTAGGAAGCTTGTATGACTTTGCCTTGGTCAAGTATACTAACTTCCCCTATACTGTGTGTTGTCTTTCCCTTCACCAAAGTTAACATTTGTCTACTATCTAGTTAGCGATCTCTCCTCCCTAACCCTCCCCCTATAACCATCAAAGATTATTTTTTTCTGTGTGTAAACCTTTTCTTCAGTTTTTAATGATAGTCGTCTCATATTTATCCTTTTGTGATTGACTTATTCCACTCAACATAATGCCCTCCAGATTCATCCATGTTGTGAGATGTTTCACAGATTCATCATTGTTCTTTATCATTGCGTAGTATTCCACTGCGTGTAGGTACCACACTTTATCCATTCATCTGCTGATGGGCAGTTAGGGTGTTTCCATCTTTTTGCTATTGCGAATAACGCTGCAATGAACATGACTGTGCATATGTCTATTTGTGTTATGGCTCTTATTTCTCTAGGATATATTCCTAGGAGTTGGATGGCTGGATCGTATGGTACTTCTATTTCTAGCTTTTTAAGGAGGCACCGTATAGTTTTCCATAGTGGTTGTACCATTTTACATTTCCACCAGCATTGCATAAGAGTGCTCCTTTTTTTGAGGTCAGCTCAAATATCACTGCCTGAGATGGACTCTCCTGTCTGCCCTGGTTAAAAGCAGTATCTCTTCCACAAGCCATTCTATCACATTATTTGGTTTTATCTTTTCACACCCCTCACTGGAGCTTATTTGTTTATGTACTTACTATTTAGCTCCCCCATCAGAATGTTAGTTCTAAGGAACTATTTCATCTGCTTCTGTATCCCAGTGCCCAGATCAGTATCTGCACATTGCAGGTACTTGATGAACATTTGCTGACTGACTAATCGTCTAGAATTCTCTACATCTACCAAACTTACTCATCTGTTATTACCTCAAATCTTATGTCATCTATAAGATACTTATGTCCTCATCATCACTGCCTAAATTTCAGATCAACACAGTTATCAAACACCTACTTTAGAACAGGTATGTACTAGGAGTGAAGCAATAAACAGGATATGGTTACAGTTGCTGTAGAATTTTACAAACTAAAGCAGTTTCTTCATCCTGTGAACTCCTATGGTAATTAGACTATACAATTAATGTGATAATGAACCATGACATGCCTTGTAATTTCTATTGTATCAAACTATAATCTGATAGCTGTTGAACACACTATCATCCAGGGATGCAGGCTGTATGCTGAGAGCCATGTTTTTCCACCCCATCCTTTACCAGCTCCTTTTCGTATCCTCCCACCACTCCAACCTCTTGCTTCTGTTCTAATATCTCCTACTTTTAACGCTGATCCTCCTGCTTCCTGTCTGAAAGGTTAAAGGCCAAAAGTCCTACTCATTTCCCAGCCCTGGACTCTCCATATGAAGGAAATTTGCTTGAGAACTCTTTATAGGAAATCCAGAGCTTTGGAAAATTAAATCTGTTGGAAGTTGAAGGGATTTTATGTTTTCCAAATAAGCTATATTTACATGTCAAATCTGATGAAATTAAATGATACATGTAAAAATGTTTCATAAAAAGCATAATTTTGGTGTTATTCAACTGGGTTGTTTGTTTTCTTATTGAGTTTTAAGAGTTCTTTGAATATTTGGATACAATTCCTCTATCAGATACATGTTTTGCAAACATTTTCTCCCAGTCTGTGGCTTATCTTTTCATTTTATTTACAGTGAAGGTTTTAATTTTAATGAAGTCCAACTTATCAATTTTTTTCTTTCCTGGATAATCACCTAGATTTTTTCCTATGTTATCTTCTATAAGTTTTATATTTTTGCATTTTACATTCAGGTTTATAATCCATTTTGAGTTAATTTTGTGGAAAATGTAAGGTTTGTGTCTACATTTTTTTTTTTTTCCATATGGATGTCCAGTTGTTCCAGCCCTATTTGTTGAAAAGACTATCTTTTCTCCATTGAATTGCCTTTGCTCCTTTGTCACGGATCAGTTGACTATATTTGTGTAGGACTATTTCTGGGCTCTCTATTCTGTTTCACTTACTTATTTGTCTATTTTTCTGCCAATACCACACTGTCTTGATTACTCTAATTTATATACAGTAAGTCTTGAAACTGTGTAGTATCAGTCCTCCAACTTTCTTCTTCTTCAGTATTGTGTTGGCTATTCTGAGTCCTTTGCATTTCCATATAAACTTAGAATTAGTTTGTCACTATCCACAAAATAACTTGCTGGGATTTTCATTGGGATTGTTTTAAATCTACAGATGATCTTCGGAAGAACTGACATTTTAACAATATTGAGTCATCTTATCCATGAACATGGACTATCTCTCCATTTATTTAGATCTTCTTTGACTTCTTTCATCAGAGTTTTGTAGTTTTCCTCATAAAGATTTAATACATATTTTGTTAAATTTATACTAAGTATTTCAGGATTATTTTGGTGGTAATGTAAATGGTGTCATGTTTTTAATTTCAACTCCCAATTGTTTATTGCTGGTATACAGGAAAGCAATTGACTTTTGCATATTAACCTTGTATCCTATAACCCTGCTATAATCACTTAACAGTTTCAGAGTTTTTTTTTGGTGGGGGGATCGGTTTTTTGGGATTTTCTACTAGGCAATAATGCCATCTGTGAACAAAGACAGTTTTATTTCTTCCTTTCCAATATATGTACCCTTTATTTCCTTTTCTTATTGAATGAGGTAGAACTTCTAATACAATGTCAAACAGGAGTGGTGAGAGGGGACATCTGGTCTTGTTCCCAATCTTTGGGAAAATCATCTAGTTTCTCACCATTATGTACTGATGTTAGCTGCAGGGTTTTTGTAAATGTTCTTTATCAAGTTGAGGAACTTCCCCTTGTAGAGTCTTTTTAAACAACAGGTAAGATTCTTGATAATCACTATAAATTCTTAGTTCTAGACTTGGTAACTTTGCTTTTAAGAAATAAATTTTTTTTTCTGAAAATGATCAGTGCTTATTCTGGAATACTAACGATAGAAACATCTTTTAAGATATTCTACAGAAGACAGATTTGCTACTGCCCTTAAGTAGTTCCCCCCCCCGGGGGAGGTGCTTTAAAACCAGAAAGAAAACAAGGTTATTCACCCTAGGCTTTATTCTGCCTAGAAACAGAACTAGAACAAGAATTCTTTAAAAAAAAAAAAAAATTTTTTTTTAAGCACAAAAATATCATGGGATGATGGATGAATCTTATAAAACATGGAACTGAAGTTTACTCTTTACATCCAGGGAAAACATGTTCTTTCCATGAAGGCTGTCATGGGCTTTTATAACAGCCAGTTCTTGTAGTATCAGACACTAATGTAAACTGCCAGATTAATTCATATAAAAAGTAAAAATTAACCAATGTTAACACAAGCATTCCTGGAAAAACTTACTCATCTTCTACCGTTGAACCAGGATGCATAAATTTTTCATTAAAACCACTTAGGTAAACACTGGCATAAAGAAAACACGAATTTCTTAAGTTTCCTAATATTAATTTTTATTAGTTCCAAGTTAATTTGCTACTATAACATACATGATGATTTTAAGAATGAGCTGCTTAAAGGAAAACTAACATGTTAAACTAACAAACAAAAAAACTTGTCTCTCTCATGTTTTTCTTTCATGTATGGTGGTTTCTTCTTATTGAGATTTGTAATAATATACCAAAAAAGACACTGAAAAGATCTAAAAGTTACTTTTAGCTTCTGAATATAAAGTTCATTTCATTACCTATCTGACCTTATCATGTCAGAGCCAGCCAACCTACCTCTCCAAAATTGGTCATGTTCTAGTCAGCTTCAACTAAGCATTTCTCCCACTGGTCCATTAAGTTCAAAGAACTCTGGCAGGTGAAGATGAGAATTTTATCTAATTTATGTGCAAGAAAGAAAGTTCAGGCAATAATTAAGAAACTGAGTAATAATGGCATGGAAGAGAAAGAACGCATGAGCAAAGATGACGGAGATATTGTGGCAGGCCACAAAACTGGGGGTGCTCATTTATTCTCTGCTTTGCTCTAAAAACAATAAAATTTCAGGCTTTGTATTAATGAACTTAAAAATCCTGCCAAGGTATATGTGTTAACACACAGAGGGCCTAAGGCTGGCTGCCAGCAAGCCTGTTGTTGTTATAGTTAGGCCCCATTGAGTTTTGACTCATAGCGATCTTAATGTGACAAAGAGCTGCCCCATAGGGTTTCCTAGGCTGTCATCTTTTTGTGAGCAGATTGCCAGGTCTTTCTCCTGTGGAGCTTCTGCCAGACTTTTGGTTAACAGCCGAGAACTTAACCATTGTGTCACCAGGGCTCCTTGCCAGCCCCCCTAGAGTCTGTAATTACACATCAGCAGGTGGAGAATCTTATTGCAACTACTTGGGTTTGTTTTAACTATTAATGGAGAAAAGCATTTGAAAATCTCTTTACCCAGATGTTTTGTCAATAAGTTTCCAATTTCACTTATCAACAACCCCTACTTTTATGCTTGGTTTCCCAATGTAAAAAGCAAGGCCATAGAAATTTTCCTTAGCTAAATTAAAATGGTCCTAAATTAAAAACCAAGAACAAAAAAAAACCATACACACACACACACACACAAAAATTTGGGCCAAAAGAACAAAACAAAACCAGTTGTTTTTTAGCCAATTCTGACTCACGGTGACCCCGTGGGTTTTGCAGGAGAACTGCACATAGGGTTTTCAATGGCTGTGACCTTTGGGAAGTAGATCACCAGGCCTTTCTTCCAAGGCACCTCTGGGTAGATATGAACTGCCAACCTTTTGGTCAGTAGCCAAATGCTTAGCTAAATTTGGGTCACTGGAGGTGTAATAATACTACGGAATAAAAAGAGGGCCTACTTCTAACTTACCACCCTAATCAATAATCCAAAGAACCTTATAATGACATCTGTGACAGGCTGATGACTTCCAAAAATGTCCATATTCTAATTCTTAGAACCTGTAAATAGCCTTACATAGTAAAGGGCACTTTAGATGTGTTTAAATGAAGGATCTTGAGATGGAGAGATTATTCTGGATTATTGGGGCAGGCCCAATGTAATCACAAGTATCCTCATAAGAGGGTGGCAAGAGGATGAGAGTTAGGAGTAGCGAAAATGACAACTGAAGCAAGGGGCTGGAGTGGTGCCAGGAAAGGTCCATGAGCCAATGAATGCAGGCAGTCTCTAGATGCTGAAATAGAGAAGGAACTGGAGTCTCCCCTCAGAGCCTCCAGAGGGAAACCAGCCAGAGCAGCAATGGGACATTAATACAATACTTTATTACACATTTAAGGATTGTGAGGTTGTAATAAGTAGTATTACTATTAATGTAATTGCGGCTACAACAAATAATTACAAAACAGGGTTTGGAATGTAATCACCAGACCTTCCTATGCCACCCAGTTCCCTTGGAACTGCCATCATCTAGAGAGCTTTGGAGAAAATAAAACAGACTTAAGGGCAAAGGAGAACAGGATTTTATGGAAGATAAAGAATTTAATCCTTGTCTACTAGGTCTACTAGGTAACTTAACAAGTTAAGGACTCTAACAGCTTACAAACTGTGTGCACGTCCTTAACAAGAGTGCAGCCATTAGACTAAATTAGATAAATAAGAAGCCAGGTGTCATTCCCAGGATGTAAAAGCAGTGTCTGGAAAGTAAACGGGCTTATCTACACACACGCACAAAAAATAGTCAGAAGTATTGCCAGCCTACCAGGGTATGTAGTTTAACCTATAGTAAGTACAATGTACATCTGAACTCTCAACTCCTACTCTATTAAGGAAGGAAATTTTTAGAACTTTGTTTTACCTCAGCTTCCAGGAGTAATCATATTCTAGCTATACTTCAATTTTCTATATGAGAAGCCCTCCCTTTTTGGGGGGAGGGGCGGACACACAGTACAATGCTGGAAACAGTCAGAAAACAAAATGGCTAATTTTCAGATTTATACAGTTTCTGCATAGACTGCACTTTCTTCTATCAATAGGTGGTGAGCTTGTGTTGGTCAGGCAAAATACTGATAATTTACTAAAACTGAAGCAGGAACAGAGCAAGGCAGTAAAAAGTGCTTTTTAGGCATTGTCAGATAAGCAGGTATGTCAGATTGCCTGTAAGATCTATTCTTACTAAATTACTACAAAATTACAGCATTTAGAATAAGCATGTTTCATGTCAGCAGTGATACAAATTAACCTTCTCAACTGACGCTAAGAGGGTATATGATTTTCAGCAGTTTTCCTTTCTACTTTATTTTATATTTTATTCCTTACTATTTATTTAAAAGGGACAGACCTGACAATCAAAATAACAGAAATTTAAATATCACACTTTTCTTTCTTTCTCCCTAGCCTAGTTCCATCTAATACTACATGAAAAATAACAAAAATATATTTTGAAAGTTTACGAACTATCAGGTCACATCACACACACACACAAAAAAATTCTAAATTTTCCTTATTTTTGTATACTTCTTTCTGAATAGGTTGAAACAGACAATCCTTGCTTTAAAACTTGCTTTAGGAACCCTGAAACAAAAGCTTCTTTTGTCCCTATTTCACATCCTCAGCACGTCTCACCTGCTATTTTGATATTTAGGTTGGCGTCCAGAAGCAAATTTTCTGCTTTTAGATCACGATGAACAATGTTCCGACAATGACAAAAATAGACAGCTGCGACAATCTGTTTGAACTTCCGACGGGCCTCCTTTTCTGCCATTCTGCCATGGGCCACCAGGTGGTCTGCGTGAAAGAGGAGCAGTCAGTCTCATATTCAATAGACTAGGTATAATTTCAAAAAGTAGATTTAAAAAACAACATACAGTCCTGGTTTGTACCTATAAAAATTCATTAATAATTAGTACCTAAACTATGTTAAGTATCCAGTTCCATCAAACACAAGTATGCATAAGAATATACTTGCCCTACCATCACAAAGAAACCCTGGTGGAGTAGTGGTTAAGATAACAAAGAATTCTGAGGGATATTTCAGTAATGCTAAAGGACCAGAAGACTCAACACCTTCCTTTTCATATCCCTGCTGCAAAATATTACATCTACCCAGGCAAACGTACATGTGAAGATAAATATCAGCACTATTTCCTGTGTTAAAGTGTGAGTCAAAAAGCAGAGTCATAGTAATCAACATTTTAGGGAAGAATAGACAGAAATTAGTCAGCACTGGGTTTTGGGTTTAAGGGAAAAAAAAACTGCTTTATATAGGACCGTATTTAGGTTAATCTTTCTTCTGTCTTCTCAAAATTCTACATTTGAAAATAAAAACATACTTGTTTAGTCACTATTCTCTAGAATGTGGTAACAATATGCTTACATCTTTATATCTGTATTTATTGTGTTTACCAAATATTTTTCAAAGTATATTACTAAATTTTATTATGTTGATATCAGATGGATCTTGCCTGAAAGCAGAGAATACCAAAAAGATGTTTACCTGTGTTCTACTGGCTGCACAAAGGCATCTGACTGTGTGGATCATAACAAACTATGGATAACATTGAAAAGAACGGGAATTCCAGAACACTTAATTATGCTCACACAGAACTTGTACACAGATCAGGAAGCAGTTGTTTGAAAAGACTAAAGGGATACTGCATGGTTTAAAATCTGGAAAGGTGTGTGTCAGGGTTGTATCCTTTCACCATACTTATTCAGTCTGTATGCAGAGCAAATAATCAGAGAGGCTGGACAACAAAAAGAAGAAAGAGGCATCAAAATTGAAGGAAGACTCATTAACAACCTGTGCTATGCAGATGACACAACCTTGCTTGCTGAAAGTGAAGAGGACTTGAAGCATTTACTGATTAAGATCAAAGACTACAAACTTCGGTATGGATTACACATCAACATAAAACAAAAATCCTCACAACTAGACCAATAAGCAATATCATGATAAACAGAGAAAACAATGTCGTTGTCAAAGATTTCATTTTACTTGGATCCACAATCAACACCCATGAAAGCAGCAGTCAGGAAATAAAGCAATGTATTGCATTGCGCAAACATGCTGCAAAAGATCTCTTTAAAGTATTAAAAAAGCAAAGACGTCATCTTGAGGACTAAGGTGCACCTGACCTAAGCCATGATATTTTCAATTACCTCATATGCATGTGAAAGCTAGACAATGAATAAGGAAGACTGAAGAAGAAATGATGCATTTGAATTATGGTGTTGGTAAATAATATTGACTATTTTTTATACTATGGGCTGCCAGAAGAATGAACAAATCTGTCTTGGAAGAAGTACAGCCAGAATGCTCCTCAGACGGCAGGATGGTGAGACTTTGTCTCATGTACTTTGATTATGTTATCAGGAGGGACCAGTCCCTGGAGAAAGATATCATGCTTGGTAAAGCAGAGAGTCAGCAATAAAGAGGAAGACCGTCAACAAGATGGATTCACCCAGTGGCTGCAACAATGAGCTCAAGCCTTTGTGAGGATGGTGTGTATGGACTGTTGTCCATACGGTTACTATGAGTTGGAACACTAATTTTTTTTACAGAAAATATCAATAAAAAACCAAGTAGGGCGCCTACTAACTTAATAATTTATTGGCCATGTTGCTAACTAAGGTGTATCAAAAGAATTTACATGTGATAAACTCTTAATACTATAAATAGGCTATCCTTTACATTTAAAAATGTTTTGATTGACCCATAATCAATACAGGAAGTTCCTGAAGTACTTTTCTTCAATAGTGGCAACAGATTTATATGGAACCAATAACATACATACATATGCATACATATGTTATTTATTTATCTAACCAACAGCACTTTAGGTCATGACAGTTGATAGGATTAGAAATGTTAGCTATGATAAAGTTTGCTCTGTTGGAAATTTCTAATAGTCTTACTAGCATTTTAACCAATTGATCTAGCTAAGAAAGGGTCATATTTGCCATCATAAGTATCCTGAGAGGCAGAAAAGTGGAAAATCAGACAATATAGGTAAATGTACTGTTGGTTTGTCAACAGTAGTTTCAGTTTCAGTAACGCAACCTAATTATTTTAGAGACGTCTCACTGACCCCCGGGACTTGTCAGGTACATCTTTTCTCATTACAAAGAAAAAGTCCAGGGTGAAACATATTTACTAGTAATGGCTGCCAAGTCCAAGAACTGAAGACAAGAAATGCTCCGGAAAAGCGAAATGAAGAAGGGGAGCTAGATGACAATCCACCTACATAGCTGATTTTGAAATAATTCACGCTGCATTCTGACCATAAAGAACAAAAATTTGGAATGTAAACACTATAGTAATATTAAGAACAATTTTATACATTTTTATACATAGATAATTTTATACATACAACTTTATACATTTTTACATTTAAGGAAGTCCCCTCAAAGGAATTGTTACAATTTTTCCGATACCACACACAAGCTCTTTGAAACATTTTCCTCAAAAAACTATTATTATTATACCCAAGATCACCAATATAACAGAAAAAAAAAAAGGAGAAAAGAAGAAGTCTTTAGCTTAGAAGTTAAAAGGAGTAGAAGGTAGTTTTCCATGGGAGTTTAGAGGTGGTGATAAATGAGCTCACACTCTAGTGTGTTTAAGCTTCTGGTGAGATCTGTCATATGAACGTTAAACAACACAAAGTCCCTAACTAGGGACAGTGACTTAACGTAAGCTGTTAAAGAACTGGAAATCTATCAGATGTGAACGCTATGTTTTGTTTTAAGACACCATTCTCTAACAGTTCCTGCTCCTTTGGCCCCATATTTCTCTTAACCCAAGGCCTAATTATTCTAATATGTTTTAGTTCCTAAACTTTGTCTAATTAAAGAGCTTTGAAGAGACGACTGTTCCTGAGAAACATAAAAATAAACCCTTATGAAGGTTTACCATCAGAAGCTTATTTGGCTTCTAAGCCACCCATTAATTAAAATGCCCAAGAGACATTCGTCTGGCAGTAAATACTAATTACCAGAATACATCAAAGCACTCTTAAATACAACAGAATGATTAATTTTGTGATTTCCAAAGTAAGTGGTTTTCTTTTATTAAAGAACTCTTTATATTTCTAAGTACCTCATTTTCCTAAAATGATTGGAACATTATCAAAATTGTTACACAGGCCAGGAGCTGGTGGAATGCAGCTTAGTTCTGTCTTAGCTTTACAATGACACATTGGTTGTCCTTGGATAAATCGTATTCGCTGTCCATATTCCCACCTCTGGAGCTGGATTTACTAAGTAAATTCATGCTACAGCAAAGAAAGGATGGCATATTTAGGGATAAATGTGTATCATATGTGACATAACTTTAACTTTCAAAGACATTAAAAAAAAAAAAAAGCCCATTCAATACCACACAGAGAATATTTATGCATTTGCTAATGGGTCACAAGGTTGCCAGGATTCTGTAGGGCTTGAAGGTAATTATATTCTATGTATCAATTGTCATTGTAATATGGTGCTGGTTAAAAGGTATTAGTGACAGCACACTGGATAAAACAGCGTAAACAAATATTTTCTCCAGAGCCACCTACAGTAGCCCTACAGTTATGGATATAAAAAAGATATAGAAATCACTTTTAAAAAATTAAAAAATGTGTTAGCTGAAGACATTAGATACTTTCACCTAGCGATTGTGTTTGAAGTTCAAGTTTTCTCGGCGCTATGCCCCTCTGCACATACAGGATCATCTTAAACGGCTCAATGCCATCCAGATTTTAGCCTCTGCTCCCCACCGGGTTAGTTTGCTTTCAGCGTAGACCTTTGGGGTCTGGTGGGTGTGCCAGGAAGCCAGCAGCCTGCAGTGGTTTTCTGTCCCCTATGAAAATCGCCTTTCAGCTGCCCGCTGACAAATGGCTGCTTTATGCTCCCTTTAGGCCCTATAGGCAGGCAACAAAAAAGTCTTCAAGCTCAGATGTGAAATTTAAGCTTCAGTGAAGAAATCTAAAGCAGTAGCTCAGCCCTGAACTTAACACATAGTCACAGTATTTTAATAAACACTGGGGTGCTTTCAGGAGGTAAATGAAATAAAATGGCTTCTGAATCCATTCAATATTCAAAGTAAAATATATTCTGAACCTTATTAGGATAAAGGCCATTTGCAAGGAGCTCTAAATAGAGTTGTTATGCTTCTTTCAGGGAGTTAGTGTGCTAGCTCTCCTAAGTACTGTGCTAGAAATGCCACAAATATCCTCCGTCCCTACCATCCCATACTGGCTGCCACAATACTAGCTTCCAAGATTTCTGGAACTCCTGTGGAACCCTCTGGGGTCTAGGCAATCCTCAATTAGATACCTGCTGTGTAAACTCCATCAAGTAAATCCCTCTCACCATCAATTAACTACTTATCTAGGTTGCCACTGCAAGTCTGAAGCAATTAAAGTTTTTTTGTTTTTGTTTTCCTACCACAATGTCACCCCAACCATCCCAACCCAGGCAGGGATAAGGTGATTCTCAGTCAAAAGGGGACAATGGTTCTCTTGTTTCAAGCTCTTATCAACAGTAAGGAGTCTACGTTCTCTTTTTCACTTTCCAATCACCATAAAATGCATTGGATTTCTTTTTAATCTTTTTTATCTGTTCTTCCTCACAAAATAAAATCAAGTTAGTGACACTGAGAGATCTGTATACCCCATTAGGATTAACATTATTAGAAATGGAGGGAATGAATTCTTAAGTTTCAAAAGTATTAGAGTACGAGCAAGTAACCCTTGTTTCAGAATTCACTGTTTGTAATTTTGTCTCAATCAATCTGGCTCTGGAAGAAATATCTTGTGGTACATTTAGGTTCTAACCTTTCAAAGAGCAAAAATACACATAAGCCAGTCTTAGCTTCCCTAGACCACCTTTACTGGAGTGTCAGAGGCATGCCACTAATGGGACAGTGGTGTGGAGCCAACATTTCTTAAAATAAGTCACTTTTATACCGTAAGCAGACAATGTCTCTATTTGTCTGCTAAGCCTACAACTTATAGCTCATCGAAAATGCTGGATGAAAATGAACAGACCTTGGCAGCAGGTCAAGCAACAGGGCAGAGCATCATTTCTTATGATGAAGAAACAACCCAGCCTAGAATGGGGAAAAGGTGGCATTTGTGCTAATCTTAGGTGGTTACCTGAAAAAATTTCTGCCAATCCCAAGCTAACCACAGCAAGCAGTTCTTTGCTTTGCCACTGAGTTCTATCATTTCTTCTTCCTACACCCATGGAAACGACTTCCTATTTATCAAACAAATGCTTCTTTCCCAAAGAGCCAGGGTGAGGCCAAGATTACTCAGCTGCCTGTGAGCAGCTTAACAAGAGTACACTCACTTTAATATACTGTCCTCTAACTGACAGGCCCCGGGCTGCTACCGACTAGAGGAAGACGGTTTGTTGTTTGTTTTTCCTTGCCAAGATTTTCAGCTACCTCACACCAGGATTCTTTATTTGTTGCTGCTTCTTCTTCTTATTATCTTTTTTTCTTCCTTCATCCAGTACTCCAGGACAAAAACTGTGGCGTCATCTTTCATTCTTCTCTTTCTCCCATACCCTGCATCCAATCCACCAGCAAAATCTAATGACTCTACCTTCAAAACACAGCCAGAATTCAACGATTTCTTACCCTCACCTCCCTCCTACTCTAGTGCCGCTACTCCAGTCCAACAGCCATTCTTTCTCTCCTGGATATTTCCCAAGCATGATATCCTTCTATAGGGACTGCTCCTTCTGATAACATGTCCGAAGTATATGAGACGAAGTCTCACCATTCTCACTTCTAAGTTGCATTCTGGCTGTCCTTCTTCCAAGGCAGATCTGTTCATTCTTCTGGCAGTCCGTGGTATACTCAACATTCTTCACCAACACCATAATTCAAAGGTATCAATTCTTCTTTAGTCTTCCTTATTCACTGTTCTGTTTTTACACACATATGAGATGACTGAAGATACCACGGCTTGGGTCAGGCACACCTGAGTCCCCAAAGTCACATAGTTGCTTTTTAACACTTTAAAGAGATCTTTTGCAGCAGATCTGCCCAATACAACACGTCATTTCATTTCTTGACTGCTGCTTCCATGGGCGTTGATTGTGGATCCAAGTGAAATGAAATCCTCGACAACTTCAGTGTTTTCATCCCTGAGTAATACTGCATGGTTTACATACACCATAGTTCATCTGCTCACCTATTAGAGGACATTGTAGTTGTGTCCACCTTTCGGCTCTTAGAAATAAAGCTGCTATGAACAATCGTGTACAGGTTTTTGTGTGAACGTAAATTTACACTTCTCTGCAGCCTGGGAAATCCTTTTAAATCATAAATCAGACCACATCATTTCTCTGCTCAAACCCTCAAACTGATGCCCAGCTCGTGACCTCTGACTTCACCTTCTATCTACTCACCACCCTTTGGCTCACTCATTCTGCTACATCTACTTCTGGCCCCTCGCTGTTTCTCGCACACACCAGGCACACTCCCTCAAGGCCTTTGATCCTGCTACTCTTTCTGCCTGAAATGCTCTTCCCCCAAATATCTGCATGATCTTTTACAAAAATATCACCTTTCAATGAAGCCTTCCCTGACCATGCTATCTCTACTGCCAACTCTCCTTGGTATTTCATATCCATTTCCCACTGAAAGAACAATGACTGAGTTAATTTCTACCCTGGCATCTTAAAACTACTTTCTGGAGCTTGGAATTTATTAGCAAAATGAATGCTGAATTAAATACTGTTGCTCACCTCAATGGATTTAAGTCTTTACAAGTAACTCATGCTAATATTTATCAACTATCTTCACTTACAGGTGTCTATACAACTAAAAGCACAATATATTTTTCTTCTGCCTCTCCCAAACAAATTCATGTTTTCCTTAAGGGTTTTGAGAAAACACAATTTCTTTGTGAAACACTTAAGATATCCTTAAGTTTTAAAAATTGTGACCTAGAACTATCCCTATTTCTCTTTACTACATACAAAAGAGTGTTCTGCATTTGATGGGTGCTTAGTAATTACCAATTAACTCAAGGAATATCAATCAGAAAAAAATGATAAACTTCTACGGACCATATTTTTTTCTCTTCATTTTGCCACTAAACAAGTTTTGTAAACTAAACATTTTTTACGTTAGATCCTTTATTAAAAAATCATACTACCCGTTTGATAACGAGTTCATTCACATCAATGCATAAAGGAGGGTTTGTTTTCTGATGGCTTCTTAAAAAAATACTTCTAAACTAAGCGTAAGTTCAAGCCGCTTGTGAACCACGATCCCACACATTTCTAGAAAAAGGCCTTTCGAGAATGTTATTCAGACTTTTCTGATGCAGTGCAAATGTTTCTCATGCTACAACAATATATTAGCAAAAGTTGTGGCTAATTTTGTAATACAGGTTCTTCTCTGATTCCTACTATAATCTACAGGCTCCAAATCAAGACAGCCACCTGTTTATTTGAAGAGAAGAACCGTTTGACTATTTTATTACTCAGTACCTGAAGCACTACACCACTGGTTCATTTTTAACTCCCCGATTACCAAAGTTGCATACTGTTGGGACAGCAGTAGGTTCTGCAAATATCAGCTGTACCATCCAATCCAAGAAAAACCTTCACAGGTATTACACTAGTGTTACTTTAACCAGAAACACATAGCAATTACAGTATTTGGATATTAAAACACTTTAGCTCCACGAATTTGTACAAGGGCTCAAAACTTAACCACAACAGTCTGGATTTTCTGCTCTCAAAAGCAAACATATTTTTCATCTCCAAGTGAAGTGACATTTGGAGGTAATTTGTAGCCTTATATCATTTATCAATTTCTTAAGTGCACTGGTTCTCATTGTGACACAGCAAGTAAGGGGTCAACATAAGCAGATTTAAGTGAAAAGTAGACATGGCATGATTTGAACTTTTCAGGCCTACCTCTGACTACGTATCCCTCCAGAATCTCTACAATTTAGCTGGAGTGGCCTACTCCCCATTCCCAAACTCTACATTTATTGTAACCTTTCTGTTCATTTTTTTTTTTTTCCTGTTCATTAGGCTCCTTTATCCTAGAATGTTCTTCCTCTCTTCTTTGTCTAATGAATTCTTTTACAAAGCCCAACACAAACAATACTTTTTTCTCCCAAACAGAAGAAAATGAATTTCTTCTTTCTCTATGTTCCTACAGCATGTCACTTGTACTTTCCAGGCAATTTTATCTATTCATAAGGTTGTAACTAATGCCATTATATATGGCTGATGGATCCAAAATTAATTATTGCTCATCCCCTTACCTCCTGAGCTCCAAACCCATGTTTTCAAATGCTTGTTGGACAACTTCATCTAGGTGTCACAAAGGTATCTACATTTAACATAGACCAAACTAAACGAATTTCTCTATGTCTTCCTGCTGTAATCTGTTTCTCCTCCTGTAAACCCTATTACTATCAGCCTAGTTACCCAGGAAACAAATTTTGGAATCACCTTCAACTTCTCCTTCTTCCTCACTCCTAACATCCAATCATGTGCAAAATGTAGTAAGTTTTCTTAAATTTCAACAATATGTCTCTTCCTCTCTATCTTTTTTAATACTACCTCTAATCCAGGCCTTGTGATTGCTCACCTGGCCTATTATTTACAGTCTCTCATCTTCCTCTCTCCCCAAACATCTTTTGCAACATCACCAGTCATCTTTCTAAAACATCTCTTTTGATCAGTCATTCCTCTACTTATAATTTTTCAATAAAATCCCATCGTCCCACAAGACTCAGTTTTAACTCTTAAACATGGTTTACTGTATTTACAGTTTTACCAAATGTACACCTTGTTCAGTCTTTTGCTTCTGGCTGGAATGCCTGTTTGCTCTTCTCTCCCTCACCCCCATCCCCACCCTACTCTCACCTGAATGCAAGCCTTCAGAACCCAGCTCAAAGGTCATTTCTCTAAAATTTGCCCTAACTTACTCCCAACCCAGAAAACCCAGTGCTGTCGAGTTGGTTCCAACTCATAGCGACCCTATAGGACGGAGTAGAACTGCCCCACAGAGTTTCCAAGGAGCGCCTGGCAGATTCAAACTGTGGACCCTTTGGTTAGCAGCCGTAGCACTTAACCACTACGCCACCCGGGTTTCCCCCTTAAAAGACCTGTTCCATAATTTGTGTTTAATCATGTTTATTCTATGTACCACTATCACATCAGTGAACATATTATACTGCAGTTATTTCTGAGCATGTATGTATTCCCTTCTACGCCAGGGATTCTTGGCCCATGAATGGGCTTCTATTCATGAATCCCTGCAAGCTGCAGAAGAATAATATGCTTCCATTTGAGGAGGAAGGAAGGGGAAATGCAAATGGGTATGTGTGTGCACACGTGTGCATGTGCTTGTTAATATTTTTCCAAAAGTAATAATGTTAAATGAAAACCTTATAAGAATGGCAAATTACAGAGGGATAGAAAAGGGGTGGAAGCAAGGCCTGGCTGAAAATATCCTGTTTTACAGCTTTAACCTTGGAAACATGTAATGATTTACATATGGAAAATAATTTGGAATTGAATCGAACAGAAGAAAAAGTAACTTCTAAAAATTGAAAACAAACTGGAAAAAAAATTAACCTAACTATACGTAAAGTTGGTGACATAATCAGAAAAGAACTTCTTAAAGTGACAATGAAACATGGTACTTTGCCTACACATCCTTAATGAGATACTTCCTAAAGACAAAAAGATATAGTAGTCTCCTCATTGTTGGTATTACCAGTATTGTTTTGAATCAATAAATCTCTCACTCATATCAAGTAGGTAATTATATCAAAGTCATTTGGAAACAAAATTTTCAGCACAAGAGAAATGACATAACAATACATAAATTCAAGAAGTTAAGTAAAAACTATAAAATCTTAAATTTCAAATGAAATGTCAGTATAACTTCGTGATTTGCTTTTCTCTCTCTAAAAAAAACATGTATTTCCTAACTCTGTCTCCCATAAAGGCCTATAAGCAATGGCAACCCAGTAGTAATAATGAGCATCCTAATGCCCAGATTCTAGTCTCTAAATGCCATTTTCTCAATCGAAGGCAATAGAGCTCCTTGGAGAAATGTCTGACTCCAGATCTGTGACAGAAAATGTTCTAGATAATCTGGGACATCTTGTCTGAAAGCAAGGAAGTGATCAGACTACTGGGTTTAAAAGTACAAAAGAGTCAACTTGAAGAGGCTTCCATTGGCTAAATGAAAATTTTGCATCAAAGGAATAATGACTTCAATGGATTGAATCACTTAGAATATATTAAAATCTATGCATTCACAACAATATTACAAAACAAACAAATAAAATCAACTTCACTGGCCACCAGTGGAGATTGCTAGGGTACCAGTTCATTATTCTGAAAGTTGATACATAAAGGAAAAGAATCAAGCAATTATTTTGCCTTTCCTATAGTTTTTAAACCACCTGTCTTCTGTTAGTTTGTTGAACCGTGGTCGTCATACATTGGTGTCATACTGGAAGCTATGCCACCAGTATTTCAGATAACAGCAGGGTCAACCAGGGCAGATTTCAGCAGAGCTTGCACACTAAGACAGACTAGAAAAAAAGACCAGACTATCTACTTCTGAAAATTAGCCAATGAAAGCCCTATGGATCACACTAGAACACTGTCTGACTCACTTGCTTCAGACATGCCATTAGGAGGGATCAATCAGTGGAAGAGGATGTTGTTTTTGAAGTAGAGGGCCTACAAGGGCAAGGGAGGCCAAGATGAGGCAGACTGGCACAGCAGCCACAATGATGGGCTGGAACACGCCAGCAGTTATGAGGATGACACAAAGTTGCAATGAGTCAGTCAACTTGTTGGCAGCTATTTATCTATCTCTATGTTGCTGTTGTTGCTAGGTGTTACATGCCGTGGAGTCAGTTCCTACTCATAGCAACTTTATGTACGACAGAATGAAATACTGCCCAGTCCTGTACCATCCTCACAATTGTTGCTATGTTTGAGCCCATTGTTGCAGCCACTGTGTCAATCCATTTCATTGAAGGCCCTCCTCTCTTTGGCTGACCCTCTCCTTTACCAAGCATGATGTCCTTCTCCAGGGACTGGTCTCTTCTGATAACATGTCCAAAGTAATTGAGACAAAGTCTCGCCATCCTCCCTTCTAAGGAGTATTCTGGCTGTATTCCTTCCAAGACAAATTTGTTCGTTCTTCTGACAGTCCATGGTATATTCAATAATCTTCACCAACATCATAATTCAAAGGTGTCAATTCTTCTTCGTTCTTCCTTATTCATTGTCCAGCTTTCACATGCATATAAGGTGACTGAAAATACCATGGCTTGGGTCAGGCGCATCTTAGTCTTCAAAGTGACATCTTTGCTTTTTAACACTTTAAAGAGGTCTTTTGCAGCAGATTTGCCAAAGCAATACATGGTTTGATTTTCTGAGTGTTGCTTCCATGGGCATCAGTCGTGAATCTAAGTAAAATGAAATCCTTGACAACTTCAATATTTTCTCCATTTATCATCATGTTGTTTATTGGTTCACTTGTGAGGATTGTTTTCTTTATGCTGAGGTATAATCCATACTGTCTTGGTTATCTAGTGCTGCTATAACAGAAATACACAAGGGGATGGCTTTAACAAACAAATTCTTTCACCGCTTAAAAAAAACCCATTGCTGTCGAGTTGATTCTGACTCATAGCTAGAAGTCTGGATTCAGTGCACCGGCTCCAGGGGAAGGCTTTCTCTCTTGTCAGATCTTGGGGAAGGTCCTTGTCATCAACCCTCCTCTGGTCTAGGAGCTTCTCAGCACAGGGACAAGTCCAAAGGATGTGTTCCACTCCTGGCTCTTCTTGCTTGGTGGTAATGAGGTCTCACTCTCCTCTGCTTGCTTTTATATCTCAAAAGACATTGAAGATACAACCTAATCCTGTAGATTGTGTCCTGCCTCATGAACTTAACTGCCTCTAATCCTGCCTCATTAACATCATCGCAGTTAGGATTCATAACACATAGGATAATTATATTAAATTACAAAATGGGGGACAACCACACAGTACTGGGGATCATGGCCTAGTTGACACACATTTTGAGGGGACATAATTCAATCCATAACACATACTGAAGGCTGTAGTCTTTGATTTTCAGCAGTAAATGCTTGAAGTCCTCTTCACTTTCAGCAAGCAAGGTTATGTCATCTGCATATGGAAGGCTGTTAATGAGTCTTCCTCCAATCCTGATGCCCCATTCTTCTTCATATAATCCAACTTCTCAGATTATCTGCTCAACATACAGGCTGAACAAGCATGGTGAAAGGGTACAGCCCTGATGCACACCTTTCATGATTTTAAACTACACAGTATCCTCTTGTTCTGTTTGAGCAACTACCTCTTGGTCTATGTACAGTTCTGCATAAGCACAATTAAGTGTTCTGAAATTCTCATTCTTCACAATGTTATCCATAACTTATTATGATCCACACAGTTGAATGCCTTTGCAAAGTCAGGAAAACATCTTTCTGGTATTCTTTGCTTTCAGCCAAGGTTTATCTGACATCATCAATGATATCCACGCCCCCTTCTGAATCTGGCTTGAATTTCTGGCAGTTTCCTGTCAATGTGCTGTTGCAACCGTTTTTGAATTATCTTCATCGAAATTTTACTTCTGTGTGATATTAATGACATTGTTTGATAATTTTCACATTCTGTTGGATCACCTCTTGTTGGAATGGACACAAATACGGATCTCTTCCAGTCGGTTGGCCAGGTAGCTGTCTTCCAAATTTCGTGGCATAGACAAGTGAGCACTTCCAGCATTGCATCCATTTGCTGAAACATCTCAATTGGTATTCTGTCAATTTTTGGAGCCTTGTCTTTCACCAATGTCTTCAGTGCAGCCTGGACTTCTTTCAATACCATCAGTTCTTGATCATATGCTACCTCCTGAAGTGGCTGAATGTTGACTAATTCTTTTTGGTACACTGACTGTATGTACTCCTTCCATTTTCTTTTGATGCTTCCTGTATTATTTAATATTTTGCTCATAAAATCATTCAATATTGCAACTCGAGGCTAGAGATCAATGACAGAATTTTGCAAGACCAACAACTTACTCACCACAAATACCTTTTTTAAACAACATAAATGGGAACCACACACATGAACCTTGCCAGATGGAATATGCTAGAATCAAATTGACTACATCTGTTAAAAGAGACGATAGAGAAGCTCAATATCATCAGTCAGAACAAGGCCAGGGGTTGACTACGGGTCAGACCATCAATTGCTCATATGTAAGTTCCAGGTGAAACTGAACAAAATTAAAACAAATCCACGAGAGCCAAAGCACGACTTTGAGTATATCCTATCTAAATTTAAAGACCATTTCGAGAACAAATTTGAAACATTGGACACTCATGGCTGAAGACAAGTTGTGGATGACATCAAGGACATCATACATCAGGAAGGCAAAAGATCATTAAAAAGAAAGAAAAGCCCAAAATGGATGCCAGAAGAAACTGTGAAACTTGCTCTTGAATACAGAATAGCTAAAGCAAATGGAAGAAATGATGAAGTAAAAGAGCTAAAGATTTCAAAGGGCAGCTGAAAAAGACAAAGTAAAGTATCATAATGAAATGTGCAAAGACCTGGAGTTAGAAAACCAAAAGGGAAGAACACGCTCGGCATTTCTTAAGCTGAAAGAACTAAAGAGAAAATTCAAGCCTTGAGTTGCAATACTGAAGGATCTATCTCTACAAGTTTCTATATAGTTTATAAGGCAAAGTGCTTTAGAAAAGAATTACAGCTAGTAATGTAGAAAAAGAGAATTAGAAAATTACCATTTTGTAACTCCTAATGAAACAATGTATCTAGGCAACTAAATAATAAGGGTGGCTAAAACAGTAGGTCAAAGATTGATGAAAAACTTTGTTAAGAGATGGTGAACAATATCCAAACCTACAGGAAAAACAAACATCAAGTGTCTCCTGATGTGATGTTGTCATGTATTAGCAAGACTATGAAGTATTCTCGGAAAAAAAAGTGTCGGAGGGGAGGCAATATTTAGCCAAATACTTACATGTAACTACCAGTTTACATACAGTGAGCTAGAGGAACATATTAAATGACATCACAAGGATACCCCAAAACCAAACCCACTGCTGCAGAGTTGATTTGACACATAGCAACCCATATGGATATGATCTACCAAATCTGCAATGTAGGAAATTTTACAGGACACATAACCCAGTTTCTTCAACAAATAAATGGCATGAAAAAAAACTGTTTGCAGGGTACAAGGTGGAGGGAGAGGGGCTGTTAGAGATTTCAAAATATTTAAGACACATATCAAATTAATGTGTGCGTGGACCTCACTGGCTCGTGATTTGAACAAACTATAAAAAGGTGTTTTGAAACAACTGGGGAAAACTAAACATGCTCTGGCTATTAGATGATAATAAGGAACTGTAATTTTTGTTGGGTATAAGAATGGTATTATGATATTATTACATGTTGGAGTAGCTAGTATTAGATTTATTCTTCTACTTTGAACAACTGTAAAAGTTGGACTGTTTGCAAACATCAGGCAATAAACCAACACAGGACTATGATCCTCCAGAGAAAGTATGCACAAGAAGGAGTTCCACATTTACCCATTAAAACCTGGGGAAACCGAGTCCAAGCAAAGAGAAGTGGTTAGGGTGTAGGAAACAGAGATCAGAGTTAGCGGCTGCTGAGGTAGTTAGAAGTTACGTGGCAGCATGACAGAGGATGCAGAAGTAGAGAAGGGGCATCAAAAATTAGCACAGAAATTCCACCTCAGGTTCTTGGTCAACTTCCAAGCTGCGCATGTGCAAAGTGAAGACTCCGGGAGGCTGTTATAGATTGAATTGTGTCCCCCAAAAATATGTGTTACAAATCCTAACCTCTATGCCTATGGTTATTATAATCCCACTTGGTAATGAGTTTTCTGTTTTGTTAATGAGGCAGGATTATTGTAGTGTGGGTCTTTAGTCAATCATTTACAAGAGAGCAGATTAGGTAAGCAGAGAGAGTAGAAAGATTGATGCCAAGTCACACAGAGTTCTCCAAGGAACCAGGAAACAGAAGCTAAAGAGAAAACGACCTTTCTCCAGAGCAGACAGAAAGAGAAAACCTTCTCCTAGAGCAACTGCCCTGAATTCAGACTTCTAGCCTCCTAAACTGTGAGGAAAAAAAAAAAAAATGTATTTGTTAAAGCCATCCACTTATGGCATTTCTGTTGTAGCAGCACTAGGTAACTGAAACAAAGGCCTAGTGGAAAACAATTGCTGGGAAAATGAAAGCTAAACAAAAATTTTCGGAGGTTACATACACAGTGCTCAGGAAGTGCTGGAGTCCAGGCTCAGCATAAAAGGAGAGACCCTGGGGAAAATTCTGGGCATTTAGTTGAGAGCCAGTACATTACACCCTGGGAGTAAGAGCTACACCATAAGAGGAAGGGCAAAACTGGAACAGAACCATCCTTATCAAGCCTAAAAATCAAGCCTTGGCAGGATCAAGGTGATTCACCTAATATGAACTGCCTGCCAGAACAAACTCAACCCTAAAGAAGATAACAGGATCCAGAATGAGTACAACACATTATCCTTAATATCCAGCATAGAATGAAAAAACTATAGGACATGGAAGAAGCAGAAAAAGTGACCAAAAATCAAGAGATTAAAATCAAAAGAAGCAGGCTCAGAGCTGATTCAATTGTTAGTGTTAGCAGGCAAGGACTTCAAAAGAAAAGACTAATATGTTAAAGAAAATACAGTAAAATATGTACAGAAAAGATAAAAAGATGGAATATTTTAAGAGAATCAGAATCTCTAAAATGTATAAAAGCTATATTCTAAAACAGCAAAATGTCTGAAATTAAGAATTTATTAGATGAATTTAACAGCTAAGCACAGGACTAGTGACCTTGAGAACAGTGTCATGGTTATGTTTTTTAAAATTCTTATATATTAGAGAAAATTGAGTGATGAGTACATCTAGGTTTATTATACTATTGTCTTTCCTTCTGTATAGGTTTGAAAATGATTATAATAAAAAGCCTTAAAAAATGGAATCTCCCAGTCTCTCTCTCTGCCCACATAGTCTCATGTGTCTACTTGAGCCAAGAAGCTCACTCCTTACCAGTATCATTTTCTATCTTACAGTCCAGTCGAATCCCTGTTTGAAGAGTTGGCTTCGGGATTGGTTCCAGTCTTGGGCTAACAGAGGGTCCGGAGACCATGACCTCCGAGGTCCCTCTAGTCTTAGTCAGACCATTAAGCCTGGTCTTTTTACGAGAATTTGAGGTCTGCATCCCACTATTCTCCTGCTCCATCAGGGATTCTCTGTTGTGTTCCCTGTCAGGGCAGTCATCAGTGGTAGCTGGATACCATCTAGGTCTTCTGGTCTCAGGCTGATGTAGTCTCTGGTTTATGTGGCCCTTTCTGTCTCTTGGGCTCATATTTACCTTATATCTTTGGTGTTCTTCATTCTCCTTTGGAAAATAGCTAGTTCTTATAGTCAAAGTGAGTAAATAATTTAGTGAGAAAACAAATATTTTAGTTATAAAGATACACAGAATGTTGTGAGGATTACAGGAGGAAAACATGTAAAAAATAAATAAAACCTAGAATATTACGTGTGTTCAATAAATATGTTAGTGTTCCCAAATATCTAGGAGGGTCACAAGGTGAAATTACATGAAACATTTAACACAATAGCTGGTAGACAAACATTATGCAATTCAGCCTTTCCAATTCCCTGCCATCTTAGTCAGTCTTTTTTTTTTGTGTCCTATAGCATCAATAAATGGCTTTGTGAGAAGTTCCAGGTTCCATACATGTTGGCACCATGAGGAAAGGTTATTGTTAAGATACTGAGAATGTTCATAACAAATCACGCACACTTCAACGGACTCCTGTTAAATTAGCAATTTATTTTAATTGCCCATGAGTTCTACCTAGAATTCAGAAAACTTTTCTGGATAGAGTACTATAGATTTATAATTTTATGATCTCCAATGGGAAGTCTGGGGATGTATATCTAAAAAAATCTTACTGTGAAAGTTTAAAATAGTTTAGTAGTTTACAAAATTAACCAGTTTCTCAGTTTTGTTTATAAAATTAAAACAGGCCCAGTATGCAATAATTATCTCAATAAATTAATTGAATGAGTCATAAATGCTCATTCAATAACCATTTATTGAAGCCTACTTTTTTACTATATCGCTTAGAATTAACAATCTCCATGATCTCTTAGTAGTTACCCATGAAACCAAAAGGTGTTTCTCTCCCATGTCAAAAAATCATTTAACTAAAATATGTTATGGACTAAAGTGAATTCCAAGCTTGACTTGGTTTCATCTCATAGTGACACAGGAAATAAATTTACTGAGTGCCTATGATATGTTAGACAATGCATTATACAAAGAAAACAGATAAGTAAGAGTTTAATGTCACAGTCGAGTGACATTCTTTCACCCATAGAGCCTTTCATTCCACCAATCAATCAATACTTATTGAGCGTGTATTCTCTGCCAGCACTGTTCTAAGAAGTAGAGGTTTAAATAGAGGTTTAGCAGGGATCAAAAAAGACAAATCCTTTACTCTCATGAAGCTTATATTTTAGTGAGGTAAGACAATAATCAAATAAATGCATGTCTGTTGGTGATAAGAATCAGGAAGAAAAATAAAGCCAGGAAGGCAGTAGGAGAGTAGGCCAGTAGAAGGAGTGAGAGTTTATATAGCATGGCTAGCAAAGACCTCTCTGAGGTAACATCTGATAAGTGGCCTGAAAGAAGTGAGGGAGTAAGATGTGTGGATATCTGGGAGAAGAGTATTCCATAAGTAAGAATGGAATATATGAAGGCCATAAAGTAGGAACATACTGGAGGGTATAATGAATAAGGAACAGATGTCAATGTGACAAGGGGAAGAGTGCTAGGAGCTGAAGTCAGAGAGGTAGCTGGAGATAAGATTATATATACCTTATTATGCAAGCCATAATAAGAACTTTAGATTTATTCTGAATAAGACGGGATGCCAACAGAAGTAACTGAATGGTAAGATTCTACTTGTATTTTACAAGAATCACTCTAACTGCAATGGAGAAGTCAGGGAAGATTCAGGGAGACTGGTTAGGAAGCTATTGCAATAATTCTTGTGACAGAATGGCTGTGGCTTAGAACAGGTTGCTAGCGGTGGAAAGAAAAAAAAAAATTTTTTTTTTTTTGGAGGTAGTGATAAATGACCAAATTCAGCATATTTCTGAAGGTACAGTCACCAAGATTTATTGATGGATTTGGCATAAGATGTGAGAGAAAATGAGAAATCAAACATGGTTCTATGAAAGTTTTTTTGTTTGAGCAACTGAATGGAGTTGCTACTACTGAGACAGGGAAAACTGATAAAAAGAGAAAGTTAAGTAGAAATCAAAACTGCAGTTTTGCATATGTTAAGATTGAGGTGTCTAGTAGATATCCAAGTGCAGGTGTCAAGTAAAAAGCTAGATATATAAATTTGTGTTCAGGGGCGAGGCCAGGGCTGGAGGCAACAGCTGAATGGATCATAGAAAATCAAGTAGGGAGTGGACGTGCACAGAAAAGAGGTCCAAGGATTGAGCCTAGGAGTACTCTAACATTTAGAGGTTGGGAAGATGAGGAGGGTTTAGCAAAAGAACCACCAGTTAGAAAAGTTACAGATCAAGGGACTAGAGTCTAAATTATCTAGTCTAGTATTATTACTAAGGGGTCCTTGAGTGGCACAAATGATTGAGTGTTTGACTACTAGCCAAAACGTTGGCAGTTCAAACCTTCCCAGAGGTGCCTGGGAAGACAGGCCTAGTGATCAGCTTCCAAAAGGTCACAGCCTTGAAAACCTTATGGAGCAATTCTACTCTGCACACATGGGTTTGCTGAGTCGGAATGGACTCAACAGCAACTAACAAAAACAGTATTAGTAAATGACAGACATAGAAACACAAAAGTTACTATACATTTGCTATAGTAGAGGTGATGTTCACGGTGAGGAGGAAAAACGCAATTATTTACCTGGCAAAATCAGGACAGAATTCACAGAGATGTGTCATGGAAGTTGAGTAAGAGCCAACGTGGCAAAGGGCAGGGCTTTTACAGCTTGTGTCCTGATGCCCCAATCATTCTTCCACCCATTTCCTCTGAGGCTATCTATGCCTTTACAGGCCTCTTGAAGAAAAAAAGGGCAATACTCCACGAGGGTTTAAGAAGTAATTAAAGCTCTCCTAGGTCCCCACCAGCTTCAGGCTACTATAGTATATTCTTGGACATCTACCTTTTTTGCTTTCACATTTAACAAAAACACAAAAACCTAGTTTACAGTCTACTGTTCCACCCAGATTCTGCCAGTCACCAAGACAATTTCAACATCCATGAGGATAACCTATTTGACAACTCAGTCTCACGGTTCCTTGAATCTCTTTTTCTCCAGTGACTTATAACTCCGACAAAACTCCAGCAACTCTCGCCATGGCCACATCTTGGATTTGTTTTCACTTGAGATTCTTCTACCTCTGAAATCCTAAACTCCAATAGTAAACTGTTCCTCTCCATCATAGCCTTATAGATCAGCATTGTCCAATAAAAATATGTGAGTCATACATGAAATTTAAAAATTTCCAGTAGTAATATTAAAAAGTTAAAAAATCACTGTTTGACATAACACGATACATCAAAAATGTAATCATTTCAACATGTAATCAATATAAGAAACTATCAATGAGATATTTTACCTTCTTTTTTGGTATTATTGTTGTTAGGTACCGTTGAGTCAGTTCGGACTCATAGTGACCCTATGTACAAAAAAACGAAGCACTGCCCAGTCCCGTACCATCCTTACGATCATTGTTATACTTGAGCCCATTGTTGCAGCCACTGTGTCAATCCACCTCGTTGAGGGTCTTCCTCTTTTCCGCTGACTCTGTACTTTACCAAACATGATGCTCTTCTCCAAAGACTGGTCCCTCCTGATAACATGTCCCAAGTACGTCTGAGTCTCACCATTCTCGCTTCTAAGGAGCACACCTACTGTACTTCTTCCAAGACAGATTTGTTCCTTCTTTTGGCAGTTCATGGTATGTATATTCAATATTCTTTGCAAACACCACAATCCAAAGGCGTCAATTCTTCTTCAGTCTTCCTTATTCATTGTCCAGCTTTCACATGCATATGATGCGACTGAAAATGGCTTGGGTCAGGTGCACCTTAGCCTTCAAGGTTACATCTTTGCTCTTCAACACTTTAAAGAGGTCCTTTGCAGCACATTTGTCCAATGCAATGCATCTTTTGATTTTGTGACTGCTGCTTTCATGGGTGTTGATTATGGATCCAAGTAAAATGAAATCCTTGACAACTTCAATCTTTTCTCCGTTTATCATGATGTTGCTTACTGGTCCAGTTGTGAGGATTTTTGTTTTCTTTATGTCGAGGTGTAATCCATACTGAAAGCTGTGGTCTTTGATCTTCATTAGTAAGTGCTTCAAGTCCTTTTCACTTTCAGCAAGCAAGGTTGTGCCAATCCTGATGCCCCGCTCTTCTTATATAGTTCAGCTTCTTGGATTATCTGTTCAGCATACAGATTGAATAGGTATGATGAAAGGATACAACGCTGACACACACCTTTCCTGACTTTAAACAGCTCAGTATCCCCTTGTTCTGTCTGAACAACTGCCTCTTGATCTATGTAAAGGTTCCTCATGAGCATAATTAAGCGTTCTGGAATTTCCGTTCTTCACAATGTTATCCGTAATTTGTTATGATGCACGCAGTTGGATGCCTTTGTGTAGTCAATAAAACACAGGTAAACATCCTTCTGGTATTCTCTACTTTCAGCCAGGATCCGTCTGACATCAGCAATGATACACCCAGTTCCACATCCTCTTCTGACACCAGCCTGAATTTCTGGCACTTCCCTGTCGATATACTGCTGCAGCCGCTTTTGAATGATCTTCAGCAAAATTTTGCTTTAGTGTGAAACTAGTGATATTGTTCTATAATTTCCACATTCGATTGGATCACTTCTCTTGAGAATAGGAATAAATATGGCTCTCTTCCAGTCAGCTGGCCAGGAAGCTGTCTTCCATATTTCTTGGCATAGACAAGTGAGCACTTGCAGCACTGAATCTGTTTGTTAAAACATCACAATGATATTCCGTCAATTCCTGGAGCCTTGTTTTTCGCCAATGCAGTCAGTGCAGCTTGGACTTCTTCCTTCAGTACCATCGGTTCCTGATCATACGCTACCTCTTGAAATGGTTGAACATCGACTAATTCTGTGTATTTCTTCCATCTTCTTTTGATGCTTCCTCAGTCGTTTAATATTTTCCCTGTTGAATCCTTCATTACTGCAACTCGAGGCTTGAATTTTTTCTTCAGTTCTTTCACCTTGAGAAACACCAAGAGTGTTCTTCCCTTTTGGTTTTCTATCTCCAGCTCTTTGCACATATCATTATAATACTTTACTTTGTTATCTAGAGCTGCCCTTTGAAATCTTCTGTTCAGTTCTTTTACTTCATCATTTCTTCCCTTTGCTTTAGCTGCTCAACGTTCAAAAGCAAGTTTCAGAGTCTCTTCTGACATCCATCTTGGCCTTTTCTTTCTTTCCTGTCTTTCCAATGACCTAGTCCTTTCTTCATGTATGACGTCCTTGATGTCATTCCACAGCTCACCTGGTCTTTGGTCATTAGTGTTCGACGTGTCAAATCTATTCTTGGGATGGTCTCTAAATTCAGGTGGGATATACTCAAGGCTGTATTTTGGCTCTCGTGGACTTCCTCTGATTTTCTTCAGCTTAGGCTTGAACTTGCATATGAGCAATTGATGGTCTATTTCTCAGCCGGCCCCTGGCCTTGTCCTGACCGACGATATTGAGCTTTTCCATCATCTCTTTCCACAGATGTAGTCGATTTGATTCCTGTGTGTTCCATCTGGTGAGGTCCATGTGTATAGTCGTCGTTGAGGTGAAAAAAGGTATTTCCAATGAGGAAGTCGCTGGTCTTGCAAAATTCTATCATTCAATCTCCAGCATCGCTTCTATCACCAAGGCCGTATTTTAAAACTACCAATCCTTCTTCTTTGTTTCCAACTTTCGCGTTCCAATCACAAGTAATTATCAATGCATCCTGATTGCATGCTTGATCAATTTCAGACTGCAGAAGCAGAGAAAAATCTTCAGTTTCTTCATCTTTGGCCTTAGTGGTTGGTACATAAATTTGAATAACTAAAATTTAATCAACTCTTATGGATGTCTTCGATCGGCTCCCTCTCTGATTCTTCCCAAGCAATTAAGTCATTTTAACTGGTCTTCCTTTTTTGGTACTAAGTGTTCAAAATCTGGTGCGTATTTGACACTGACAGCACATCGCAATCCAGACGGTAAACAGTTAAAGTGAAATGTTCCTGTTGCCATGGAGTCCATTCCCGTTGCCATGGAGTCCATTTGGACTCATAGCAGACCCTATAGGACAGCACAGAACTGCCCCACAGGGTTTCCAAGGAGCGGCTGGTGGATTTGAACTGCTGACCTTTTGGTTAGCAGTCGAGCTCTTAATCCCTGCGCCACCAGGACTCCAAAGTGAAATGTAGTACTACTAAAATAACGGAGTTGTATTTAATAGAAAAGTAGAATAGACAAAGGTTTTTTTTTTTTTCCATTTAAAATTAAATTAAAAATGCAGTTTCTCAGTTACACTAGCCACATTTCAATTATGCAATAGTCCACATGGTCAGTGGCTATTATGCTGAGTAGTGCAGCTTTAAACTTGTCTCTCTATGACTCTCTTATGCCCAACACATTTGCTTTTTTTAACTTCATTTAGACCTCTAGTATCCTCCTATTTAAAAGCACTCATCCTAGTCCCAGTTGCTCCCCTACCCACACCCCACTTAGCCTAAATCAACCATATTAATTACTTTCTTGCTAGTGGCTTCAATTCCCTTGCCACGTATCTTTTCTTTCTTCTTTGCATGTCCTGTAAGCGCCAAATGCTGTATCAGTCCAGTTCTCTGGTTTCTTCCCATTCTACACACAGGTAGTTGAGCACTGCTGAGGCGAAAAATATCATTGAATCCTCCGTAATGTTTTCCCTACCATTAGGGCCTTTTAAGGAAACTCTGGTGGTGTAGTGGTTAACAGCTATAGCTGCTAACCAAAAGGTCGGCAGTTTGAATCCACCAGGTGCTCCTTGGAAACCCTGTGGGGCAGTTCTACTCTGTCCTATAGGGTCGCTATGAGTCAGAACTGACTCGATGGCATTGGGTTTGAGGCTTTTAATCAACTCTTATGTATGTCTTCGATCAGCTCCCTCTCTGATTCTTCCCAAGCAATTAAGTTCACTTTCTCCACCCTCATTCAGGTTTCTGTCCTCCCACCCCTAACTCTTAGAAATTTCCTCCTAGAAAATTAGATGAAAGGCTTGAAGTACCTTACTTCACACTCTTTTAAACTTTACCATCTACTTTTCTTAGTGTGAAAGGTCAATCCCTTCCAACTGAGCTCATAACTCAGTCTCTTCCCATTCCTTATGAATCTTGCTGTACTGATGACCTTTTTCATATTGATTATTGTCAAACTCATCCTCCTCTCTACTGTGTCCTAAACCTCAACCTAAATCAAGCCTCATATTTAAACAAAACAAAATCATCCCTTGGTCCTTGTCAAGCACCATGAAGGGTCTGAAATTTTACCCTACTTGTAAGCTAACAATTCAGCCTGTCAAAGTGCATGGATGCTGAAAGAAGACATGAGACCTTTCTTTGAGTCAGAGACAAACAGCTTTATTATCCAGAGCACAGCAAGCAGCATGAGCGTATTTGCTTCAGCTCTCCAAGCTCTAATTCCCACAGGGTGATGTGAACAGGGCCAGGTGACACCAGCACACACAGAGGTGTGCACTATAGGAGAGGAACCCTGAACTTAGGGAACCTGAATCATTTGTAATGGACAGTAAATGTGCCTGTCCTTTTGCTCCAGAGAGAGACATTATCTGTTACCTTCCAAGGCTGTTCACTATACAAACATCCTTGAAAAGACAGCCTGGGACAAAAGCAGACTGTCTTGCTCACAGGATGTGAAGAAATGTGAGATGGCCATAGAGAATTATCTTCCTACAACCCTGCTTCCTCTTCTACCTGCTGTCCTTTCCCTTCTTTTCTTCAGAGGTGTGCTTCTCAAAATACTAGTCTTTACTCAAAGGCTCCACTTCTTTGACATATTGTAATCTGGCTTCTGATTTCATCATTCCATTGACACTTCCCTTACCAAACTCACAAATGATTCCCTAGTTGCTAGTGCTACACTTTATTTTATTTTACCTCTTTGCAGCACTTAAAACTTATCCCCTTGAAAAGCTCTCTCCCTTTGACTTGCATAAACATTCTACTTTTGATACTCCTATCACTTTGACTGTTTTTTTTTTTTTCCTTTTTTGTCTCTTTTGCTGGGCCTTATTTCTCTGACTACTTTTAATACTGCTTTTCCCCTCAGCCCTTTCCTTGCTCTTTCTATACTTCCCTTGTAAGCTAACAATTTAGCTTGTGAATGATCTCATTTACTACCTTGATTTTAAATACGATTTATATGTCAGTAACTACACCAACTCTTTATATTAAGCCAAACTTATCCTGAACTCCAAAACTACACACCTAATATTTCTTATATATCTCTAAGTTGTAATCCACAGATACTAAAATGCCAAGTGTAGTTACCTACACCTTCTCTCCCCAAAACTATTATTTTCCCCTCCTTGAGCTAGTGTTCTTCCTTCAATTTTCTATTTCTGTTGGTAGCACTATTACCAATCCAATAATCCAAGCCAGAAAAAATGGGCTTCTTTTTTTCTTTTTTTAACTATTGTACTTTACTTGAAGGTTTACAGAACTAGTTTCTCATTAACAGTACACGTACTGTTTTGTGATACTGATTACCAGCTCCGTGACACGTCAGCACGCTCCCTTCTCAAACTTGGGTTCCCTATCAGCAGCTTTCCTGTCCCCTCCTGCCTTCTAGTCCTTGCCCCTGGACTGTTGCGCCCCTTTAGTCAGATTTTGTTTTATGGGCCTGTCTAATCTTTGGCTGAAGGATGAACCTCAGGAGTGACATCAGTACTGAGCTAAAAGGGTCTCTGGGGGGCACACTCTCGGGGTTTCTCCAGGCTCTGTCAGGCCAGTAAGTCTGGTCTTTTTTGAGTTAGAATTTTGTTCTACATTTTTTCCCAGCTCTGTCTGGGACCCTCTATTACAGTGAGCCTTGCCAGGGCAGTCAGCGCTGGTAGCTGGGCACCATCTAGTTGTACTGGACTCAGGCTGGTGGAGGCTGTGGTAGTTGTGGTTCATTAGTCTTCAGATTGATCTTTCCCTTGTGTCTTTAGCTTTTTTCATTCGCCCTTGCTCCCGAAGGGGTGAGACCAGTGGAGTATCTTAGATGAGTGCAGTATCTTAGATGGTCGCTCACAGGCTTTTAAGACCCCAGACACTACTCACCAAAGTAAAATGTAGAACATTTTCTTTATAAACTATATTATGCCAGTTGAACTAGATGTTCACCGAGACCATCCAAGCCAGAAAATTGGAAATTACACTAGATGAAGCACTGGCAAACTATAGCCCGTGGGCCAAATCTAGCCTGCCATCTGTTTTATTTTGTTTTTAATAACAACTTATATATTTTACATACCAGAAAGTTCACCCTGTTAAAGTGTACAATTCAGTCGTTTTTTTGTATAATCATAGTGTTGCCTGCTTTTATAAATAACGTTTTATTGGAACATTGCCACGCACATTTGTTTATGTATTGTCAAGGGCTGTTTTCACACTACAATGGCAAGGCTGAGTATCTGTGACAGAGACTGTACGGCCTGCAAAGCCTATCCGGGCCCTTACAGAAAAGGTTTGCCAGTCACTATCCCAGATTGCCTGATCTCTCTCAGCTTCAACATTCAACTTATTATCAAATCCTGTAAAGTTATACTTCATAAATAATGGTAGCTACCAATGAGAGCTTACTATATACTAGGCAATATTCTACATATTTTTTTCCATTAAAAAAAATTTTTTTTAACTGAGGTATAATTCACATAAGATTCACCATTTTAAATTGTACACTTCAGTTGTTTTAATATGTTCACAATGTTTTATAGCAATCACCACTATGTAATTCTGGTACATTTCCATCTACCACCACCACCCCCTCGCCCCCAAAAAGAAACCATCAATCAGTGGTTGGTCCCATTTCTCCCCTCCACCATTCCCTAAGAACCACTACTCTGCTTTATTTCTCTATGGATTTGCCTATTCTGGGCATTTCTTACAAATGGAATCTGGTTCTTTCATTTAATACCATGTTTTCAAGGTTCACCCATGTTGTAGCATGTGAACAGTGCTTTATTCCTTTTTTTCACTGAACAATATTTTGTTGTATGGATATATCACGCTTTATTTACCCATTCATCAGTGGACGGACTTTTATTTCCACTTTTTAGTTATTATGAGTAATATTGCTATGAACATTCATGTACAAGTTTCTGAGTGGACTAAACACCTTACATACACTCATAACAACCCTTTGAGATATGCATTATTATTATCTTCATTTTAAAGATGAGGAAACTAAGGTAAAGGGGCTAAATAATTTGCCTAAGCTCACAAAGATAAAAAGTAGTAGAGTTAGAATTTGAACCAAGGCAGTCTGGCTCCATCAACGTTCTTAACCACTAAAGCTGCTGCTAAACTTTTAGAACTGTAGCTATAATACATTTTCTCTGTCCCCGTTGTCACTACTTATCTGACCCTCCTCAGCTCTCATCTGATTCGTTACATTTGTCTCCTAACTGCTCCCCCAACCTCTGGTCTCCTCTCCCTCAAAGCCATCCCTTACTCTACCATCGACTCTGTTCAAGCATTATCTCTCCTAAAAAGTGTTCTTAAACCCACTCCTTACTCCAACAATTCTAAATATTGCTTATATTCCACCTACAGATGTCTCTTTTACAATGTGTTACTCAAAACTAAAAAATCATATTCCAGATATGATGTGACCACTACAGAGGGTAAAACTATTATGACAACTCATTCAGCAGCCCTGAAAATGAGTTTGGAATCAAGAAACCAACCACCATATGAAGCAGTTTGTTTCCTTCTTTTTTTTTTTTTTTTAACTTTTATTGTGCTTTAAATGAAAGTTTACAAATAAAGTCATTCTCTCATACAAAAATTTATACACACCTTGCTATATACTCCTAACTGCTCTCCCCCTAATGAGACAGCACATTCCTTCCCTCCACTCTCGCTTTTCGAGTCCGTTCAGCCAGCTTCTGACCCCCTCCATCCTCCCATCTCCCATCCAGACAGGAGATGCCAACATAGTCTCATTTGTCTACTTGATACAAGAAGATCACTCTTTACCAGTATCGTTTTCTATCCCACTGTCCAGTCCAATCCCTGTCTGAAGAGTTGGCTTTGGCAATGGTTCCTGTCTTGGGCTAACAAAAGGTTGGGGGACTATGACCACTGGGGTGCTTCTATAGTCTCGGTCAGACCATTAAGTCTGGTCTTTTTACAAGAATTTGGGTTCTGCATCCCACTGCTCCCTCAGGGGTTCTCTGTCGTGTTCCCTCTCAGAGCAGTCGTTTGTAGCCGGGCACCATCTAGTTCTTCTGGTCTCAGGATGATGTAGTCTCTGCTTTATGTGGCCCTTTCTGTCTCTTGGGCTCATAATTGCCTTGTGTCTTTGGTGCTCTTCATTCTCCATTGCTCCAGGTAGGCTTAGACCAATTGATGCATCTTAGATGGCCACTTCCTACCGCTTAAGACCCCAGACGTCACTCTCCAAAGCGGAATGCAGAATGTTACTTTAGAAGATTTTGTTATGCCAGATGACTTAGATGTCCCCTGAAACCATGGTCGCCAAACCCCCACCCCTGCTACGCTGGCCTTCGAAGTATTCAGTTTATTCAGGAGACTCCTCTGCTTTTGGTTTAGACTAGTTGTGCTGACCTCTCCTGTATAGTGTGTTCTCTTTCCCTCCACCTAAAATGGCTCTTATCTATTATTTAGTGAAAACGCTTCTCCCTCCCTACCTCCCTGCCCCCTCTCATAACCATCAAAGAATATTTTCTTCTCTGTTCAAACTATTTCTCAAGTTCTTATAACAGTGGTCTTATACAATATTTGTCATTTAGCAACTGACTAATTTCACTCAACATAATGCTTTCCAGATTCCTCCATGTAATGAAATGTTTCAAGGATTCATCATTGTTCTGCATTGATGCGTAGAATTCCATTGTGTGAATATACCATAATTTATATACCCATTCACCCACTGATGGGCACCTTGGTTGCTTCCAAATTTTTGCTATCGTAAACAGTGCTGCAATAAACATGGGTGCGCATATATCTGTTCGTGTAAAAGCTCTTATTTATCTAGGATATATTCCAAGGAGTGGGACAGCTGGATCATACGGTAGTTCTATTTCTAGCTTTTTAAGGAAGCACCAAATCGACTTCTAAAGTGGTTGTACCATTTTACCTTCCCACCAGCAGTGCATAAGTGTTCCAGTCTCTCCACAACCTCTCCAACATTTATTAACTTGTTTTTTGGATTAATTAATGCCACCTTGTTGGAGTGAGATGGAATCTCATTGTAGTTTTGATTTGCATTTCTCTATCAGCAAATGATCGTGAGGATTTCCTCATGTATCTGTTAGCTACCTGAATGTCTTCTTTAATGAAGTGTCTGTTTGTATTCTTTGCCCATTTTTTTAATTGGGTTATTTGTCTTTTTGTAGTTGAGTTTTTCCAGTATCATGCAGATTTTAGACATCAGGCGCTGATCAGATATGTCATAGCTAAACACTTTTTCCCATTCTGTAGGTAATCTTTTTACTCTTTTGGTGAAGTCTTTGGAAGAGCATAGGTATTTGATTTTTAGGAGCCCCCATTTGTCTGGTTTCTCTCCTACATTATTGTTAATGTTTCGTATACTATTTATACCATGTATGAGGGCTCCTATTATTGTCCCTGTTTTTTTCTTCTGTGCTCTTTATTATTTTAGATTTTATATTTAGGCCTTTGATCCATTTGGAGTTAGTTTTTGTGCATGGTGTGAGGTATGGGTCTTGTTTCATTTTTTGCAGATGGATATCCAGTTACGCCAGCACCATTTGTTAAAAAGACTGTCTTTTCCCCATTTAACAGACTTTGGGCCTCTGTCAAATATCAGTTGCTCATATGTGGATGGATTTATGTCTGGATGCTCAATTCTGTTCCATTGGTCTATGTATCTGTTGTTGTACCACACCTGGCTGTTTTGACTACTGTGGCAGTAAAACAGGTTCTAAAATCAGGTAGAGTGAGGCCTCCCACTTTGTTCTTCTTTTTCAGTAATGCTTTACTTATCCGGGGCCTCTTTCCCTCCCATATGAAGTTGATGATTTGTTTCTCCATTCATTAAAAAATGGCACTTGAATCTGGATCAGAATAGCATTGTATGTATAGATGGCTTTTGGTAGAATAGACATTTCTACAATGTTAAGTCTTCCTATCCACGAGCAAGGTATGTTTTTCCACTTACGTAGGTCTCTTTTGGTTTCTCGCACTACTGTCTTGTAGATTTCTTTGTATAGGTCTTTTACATCTCTGATAAGATTTATTCCTAAGTATTTTATCTTCTTGGGGGCTACTGTAAATAGTACTGATTTGGTGATTTCCTCTTCAATGTTCTTTTTTTTTGGTGGACAGAAATCCAACTCACTTTTGTATGTTTATCTTGTGTCCCGATACTCTGCTAACTCTTCTATTAGTTTCAGTAGTTTTCTTGAGGATTCCTTAGGGTTTTCTGTGTATAAGATCATGTCATCTGCTAATAGAGATACTTCTACTTTTTCCTGACCAATCTCGATACTCTTTATTTCTTTATCTACCCTAACTGCTCTGCCTAGGACCACAGGCACAACGTTGAATAAGACTGGTGAAAAGGGCATCCTTGTCTGGTTCCCAATCTCAAGGGGAATGCTTTCAAACTCTCTCCATTTAGGATGATGTTGGCTATTGGCTTTGCATAAATGCCCTTTTCCTTCTATTTCTATTTTGCTGAGTTTTTTTTTATCATGAATGGGTTGTGAACTTTGTCAAATGTCTTTTCTGCATCGATTGATAAAATCATGTGTTTCTTGCTTTTGTTTTATTTATATAATGGATTACATGAATTGTTTTTCTAATGTTGAACCATCCCTGCATACCTGGTATGAATCCCATTTGGTCATGGTGAATTATTTTTTTGATATATTGTTGAATTCTATTGGCTAGAATTTTGTTGAGGATTTTTGCATCTAAGTTCATGAGGGATATCGGTCTGTAAGTTTCTTTTTTTGTGGTGTCTTTACCTGGTTTTGGTATCAGAGATATGCTGGCTTCATAGAATGAGTTTGAGAGTATTCCGTCCTTTTTTTATCCTTTGAAATACCTTTAGTACTAGTGGTATTAACTCTTCTCTGAAAGTTTGATAGAACTCTGCAGTGAAGCCGTCCAGGCCAGGGCTTTTTTTTGTTGGGAGTTTTTTGATTACCTTTTCAATCTCTTCTTTTGTTATGGGTCTATTTAGTTGTTCTACCTCTGTCTGTGTTAGTTTAGGTAGGTAGTGTGTTTCTAGGAATTCATCCCTTTCCTCTAGCTTTTCAAATTTGTTAGACTACAATTTTTCATAGTAATCTGATATGATTTTTTTAATTACAGTTGGGTCTGTTGTAACATTGGCCCTCTTGTTTCTTATTCAGGTTATTTGCTTCCTCTCCTGTTTTTCTTTTGTCAGCTTGGCTAATGGTTTATCGATTTTGTTAATTTTTTCAATGAACCAGCTTTTGGTGTTGTTAATTCTTTCAACTGTTTTTCTGTTTTCTATTTCATTTAATTCTGCTCTAATTTGTATTATTTCCTTTCTTCTGGTGCCTGAGGGTTTCTTTTGTTGTTCTTTCTTTTTGCTCAAGTTGTAGGGACAATTCTTTGATCTTGACCTTTCTTCTTTTTGGATGTGTGCATGTATTGATATAAATTGACCTCTGACCACTGCTTTTGCTGTGTCCCAAAGGTTCTGATAGGAAGTGTTTTCATTCTCATTGGATTCTATGAATTTCTTTATTCCATCCTTATTCTTCTATAACTCAGTCTTTTTTGAACAGGGTATTGTTTGGTTTCCAAGTGTCTGATTTCTCTTCCCTGCTTTTTCTTTTATTGATTTATACTTTTATGGTCTTATGGTCAGAGATGATGCTTTGTAATATTTCAGTGTTTTGGATTCTGCTAAGGCTTGCTTTATGACCTAATATGTGGTCTCTTCTAGAGAATGTTCCACGTGCACTAAAAAAGTAAGTATACTTGGCTGGTACTGGGTGGAGTGTTCTGTGTATGTCTATGAGGTCAAGTTGGTTGATTGTGGGATTTAGATCTTCCGTGTCTTTATTGATCTTCTTTCTGGATATCCTGTCCTTCACTGAAAGGTGTGTTGAACTCTACAATAATTGTGGAGCTATCTATCTCATTTTTCAGTGCTGTTACAGTTTGTTTCACTTATCTTGCAGCTCTGTCATACGATGCATAAATATTTAATATGGTTATATCCTCCTGGTATACTGTCCCTTTAATCATTATATAGTGTTCTCTGTTATCCTTGGTGGTGGATTTAACATTAAGGTCTATTTGGTCAGAAATTAATATTGCCACTCCTGCTCTTTTTTGATTGTTCTTTGCTTGATATATTTTTTTCCATCCTTTGAGTTTTAGTTTGTTTGTGTCTCTAAGTCTAAGGTATGTCTCTTGTAGGCAGCATATAGACAGATCGTGTTTTTTTTATCCATTCTGCCACTCTCTATCTCTTTATAGGTGCATTTAATCCATTTACATTCAGAGTAATTATGGATAGGTACAAGGTTAGTGCTGTCATTTTGATTATTTTTTGTGTGTTGTTGATAGTTTGTTTTTCCCCCTTCATTTTTCATGCAGAGTAGTTTATCTGTATATATTGTCTTTACCTCTCATTTGTTGTTGTTGATTTTATTTCTGCTGAGTCTCTATTTTTTTCTTGTGTTTTATTTTGATGAGTAGGATGGTTGGTCTCCTTTGTGGTTACCTTAATATTTATCCCTATTTTTCTAAGTTTAAACCTAACTTTTATTTCTTTCTATCGCCTTGTCTTCCTCTACATTTGAAAGATCTGCAACTACATTTCTTAGTCCCTCTTTCTTGTTTTAAAGTTGTCTCCTTTTACATAATACTATCGCTGTTTCCCTGTTTTGGGCATTTTTTTAATCTGGATTTATTTTTGTGATTTCCCTGTCTGGGTTGACCTCTGATTGCTCTGTCCAGTGTTCCAGTCTTGGGTTGATACCTGATATTATTGATTTTCTAACCAAAGAATTTCTTTTAGTATTTCTTGTAGCTTTGGTTTGGTTTTTACCAATTCTATAAACTTCTGTTTATTTGGAAATGTCCTAATTTCACCATCATACTTGAGAGACAGTCTTGCTGGATATAAGATTCTTGGCTGGCAATTTTTTTCCTTCATTTTTTTATATAAGTCATCCCATTGCCTTCCTGCCCGCGTGATTTCTGCCGAGCAGTCCGAGCTTATTGTTATGGACTCTCCTTCATAGGTGACTTTTTGTTTATCCCTAGCCGGTCTTAAAATTCTTTATCTTGGTTTTGGCAAGTTTGCTTATAATATGTCCTGGTGACTTTCTTTTTTTAAATCTACCTTATGTGGAGATCGATGATCATCTTGGATAGATATCTTCTCATCTTTCCCAATATCAGGGAAGTTTTCTGCCAACAAATCTTCAACAATTCTCTCTGTATTTTCTGTTATTCCTTCCTGTTCTAGTACTCCAATCGCTTGTAGGTTATTTCTCTTGATAGAGTCCCACATGATTCTTAAGCTTTCTTCATTTTTTAAAAATTCTTTTATCTGATTTTTCTTCAAATATATTGGTGCCAAGTGCTTTATCTTCAAGCTCCCCAGTTCTACCTTCCACTTTCTCAATTCTGCATCTCTGACCTTCTATTGAGCTGTCTAATTCTGCAATTTTATTATTAATCTTCTGAATTTCTGATTGCCATCTCTATGGATTCTTGCTGCTTATTAAATTTTTCATTATGTTCTTGGATAAGCTTTTTATTTTCTTCAACCATTTTATCTGTGTGTTCCTTGGCTTGTTCTGCATATTGCCTGATCTCCTTCCTGATGTCTTGAGGGGTTCTGTATATTAATCTTTTGTGTTCTGCATCTGGTAATTCCAGGTAGGCACTTTCATCTAGAAGATCCCTTGATTCTTTGTTTTGAGAGCTTGTTGATGTGATCATGGTCTGTTTATGTGATTTGATATTGACGGTTGTCTCTGAGCCATTTATACGTTATTGCATTAGTTTATTTTATGTTTGTTTACTGTATCGTAGCTTCTTGCTTTGTTTTGTTTTAATATGCCCAAATGGGTTGCTTGAGTTAGCTAGCTTGATTATTTTCACCTTTGAAGCTAGATGGCTAGAGCTGTAATCAGGTATATCAGTCTAGGAATCCATTCACTTTTCTTGTATGGATTCAGCTCAGGTGTCCAGGTAGCTGGTCAACAAGTGTGTGGTACAGGCTCTGTCCTACAGTCTTAAAAGGACAGGGGTGATTGGTATAGGTACCGGTACCTGATTGTAGCAGGTGGTCATGCTCTCAACAAGGCAGGGGGCTGAGAATCATCCGCCAGGTGACTCTGAGGAAAGCACATCCCTCTTCCCGAGAGTGTATAGTTTTGGTGGGTTCTGCAGATGGACCATGGGCACCCAATGCTTTTGGTTGTAAGGACTGGGGATACGAGTTATCCTTGGACCCCTGTCGTGGGTGGCTGGGTGACCTGAATGGAGCTATCAGTCCTTAGGCCCCTGACATGGGTAGATGAAGACCCTGTTTAATAGGCTGTGCAGCTAGCTGCATCTCCCTTAGGAAAATGCGGCTGAACGCTACTACCAGCCTGCCGCAGCCACTCCAAGGAATGGTGCCTGAGGGATCCTGGCGATTCGGGTCTAGCAACTCCTCTCTGCGTCTGATCCATCTCTCCCTCCCCCTGCCGCTCAGTCCATTCTCTAAGTTTGCCTTTGATGTTCAGGGCTCCTAGCTTGTCATAAATATAATTGTTTCACTTGTTTTTTCAGGTCTTTGTTATACGAGGGATTGCCGGAAGCATCTGGCTATTCCACCATCTTGGTGCTGCCTCTCCTCCAATTTCAGCAGTTTGTTTCTTAATCTGCCAACAACACTAGGATAGCGTTCCCCGCTAATCCCCCCTCCACCTGGAGCAGAAACTTCCAGGGGCCATGATTCATCCACTCCTCACCCCATTATAGTCTGGTTTCTACTTCTATTACGCTAGTGAAATAGCTCTAATAAGGGCACTACAAATATCCTTGTGATAAATTCAGAGGCTACCTTTCGGTCCTTAACACACATGACCTTTCCAAAACATTTAATGCTGATCCTTTTGAAAATCCCATTTCCCACAGCTTTTATAAGACTATTGTCTTGATTTGTTTCTTATTTCATAAACAGCTTCTTTTTTATTTTCTTCATGGCCTCACTTCCTCCAGCAACAACTTAAACACTTATTTGTTTGTATTAGATTGTATTCCATTACCATCATTATTTATCTTGAGGTACAAACTGTCCTAGAATTGGCCCGTGGAAGCCTCTTCAAGGTGACTCCTGTGTCCTTCTGACATGTCCTACCATTCTTTGAATACTTCCAAGCTCATTTTGTGCTTTCACTGCCCTGGCCTTAGAATCAGTCATTTCTCCTTTCAGTGGAGGATGGTATTTAAAAAACACAATCTGGTTACTTGGCACTCACTGCTCCTTGCGTGTCACTGCTTCTAGGTTCTTCCATCAGAAAGACACAGGAATATATGTATACGTACACATGCACACTACGTGTATTTATAACTACATCTTACTTATAAAAACAATGAGTTCACACCAATAAGCCCAATTCTAATTCAATATCATGAGACTCTTCCTATCCTTCATCCTTTTCATGTTTACAAATACTTTCTTCAACAATAAGAAACTTGGGTCTCATCAGTCTCAATATATAACCTGCTCAATATATTTAACTGCTCATCAATTTATTTATTTCCTCAATGTAAACAATTTCCCAACCACGCTTGCCATCTCCTCGATCTGCAAATTCCATGCCCTGTGAATCATGTCCTTCAGTACTAACTTATGTGCCTCCACCTCCCCCGTTCAGTGCCTGGCTACATCTTGCCTCCCCCTTCTATACCCCTAGCAACCCTCACCCTGTATCCTTGGGCCTGATGCTTCTCCCCGTAGCTCCCTATACTCCTCCTCATTGTCCTCAGGACCCCCTATGCTGATTCCTCCAACCAGGAAGAAAGAGGAAGGGAAAGAAAAGAAGGGGATGCAAGTAAGGGGGAAAATAGGGGAAAAGAGGAGGGAAAGCAAGTACGTTCTCTATTACTACTTGCTAGCAAAGGACCTCTTCAAAGTGTTGAAGAGCAAAGATGTCACCCTAAAGACTAAGGTGCCCCTCGCCCAAGCCGTGGTATTTTCAATCACAGCATATGCATGTGAAAGCTGGACAATGAATAAGGAAGACCGAAGAAGAGTTGATGCCTTTGAACTGTGGTGCTGGCGAACAATATTGAATATACCATGGACTGCCAAAAGAAGGAACAAATCTGTCTTGGAAGAAGTGCAGCCAGAATGCTCCTTAGAGGCAAGGATGGCGAGACTGCATCTTACATACTTTGGACATGTTGTCAGGAGGGATCAGTCCCTGGAGAAGGACATCGTGGTTGGCAGAGTACAGCGTCAGTGGAAAAGAGGAAGACCCTCAATGAGGTGGATTGATGCAGTGGCTTCAACAATGAACTCAAGCATAACAATGATTGTAAGGATGGCACAGGACTGGGCAGTGTTTCGTTCTGTTGTGCATAGGGTCGCTATGAGTCGGAACCGACTTGACGGCACCTAACAACAACAACAAAGCTATCTTGGGTTTTTAATTATATATTAATCATGCTTTATCTACTCTTTCTAGTCTGAAGATTGTATTCCAAAATGTAGATGGGTCTTTTCCCTTACCATAATCTGTTGGTTTTTCACCATTCAATTCAAGCAGAAAGCCCACTCTTTTCCAGTGGTTCTTGGTTTTTCCTAGGATTTTTTTTAATAAGCCTTGATTCATTCCTACTCTTTGCATTGTTGATATTATTCACAGAAGCTCATTCATTCTTTTTTTTAAACAGCTTTATTGAGATATAATTCATGTAACGTACAACTCACCTATTTAAAGTACACATTTCACTAGTTTTTAGTACAGTCACAGATATGTACAACCATCACCACAGTGAATGTTAAAACATTTTCATCACTTCAAACAGAAACCCAGTACTATCATCCCACTCTCCTCCCTTCCCCTTCCTCCCTGCCCTAAGCAATCACTAATGTACTGTCTCTATAGATGCCCTGTGCTAGCCATTTCATATGAATGGAATCACATAATAAATGGTCTTTTGTAACTGGCTTCTTTTACTTAGCATAATATTTTTATGGTTCATGCATGTTGTAGATGTATCACTACTTCTTTCCTTTTTATGGCTGAATAATCTTCATTGTATGGATATACCACGTATTGTTTACTCATTCATCAGCTGACAGACACTTGAGTGGTTTCTACCTTTTGGCTATTATGAATGCTGCTGCTATAAACATTCCTGTACAAGTTTTTGTGTGGAAATTTGTTTTCATTTTTCTTGGGTATATACCTAGGAGGGAAATTGCTGGGTAATGTGGTAAGTCTATGTTTAATTTTTTAAGGAACTACAAGACTTCTGTCTAAAACAGCTCTATCATTTTATATTCCCACCAGCAGTATATGAAGGTTGTAATTTCTCCATATCCGTGCCTACAACTGTTATCTTACTTTTTGACTCTAGCCGTTGTAGTTGGTATGAAGTAGTATCTCCCTGTCTTTTTTATTTGCATTTCCCTGATGACTAATGATGTCAAGTGTCTTTTCATGTGCTTATTGTCCATTTGTATATCTTCTTTGGGGAAATGTCTTTCAGACTCCTTATCCATTTTTTAATTGGGTAATTTGTCCTTTTATTATTGAGTTGTAAGAGATCTGTAGGTATTCTAGATACAAGTCCCTTATCAGATACATGATTTGCAAATATTTTCTTCCATTCTCTGGGTTGTCTTTTCACTTTCTTGATGTTGACCTTTGACACACACAAGTTTCTAATTTTTATGAAGTCCGTTGACCTTTGACACACACAAGTTTCTAATTTTTATGAAGTCCGTTTACCTATTTCTTTTGTTGTTTGTGCTTCTGGTGTCACAGCTAAGAATCCTTAGCCAAATCCAAAGTCGTGAAGATTTACCCCTATGTTTTCTTCTAAGAGTTCTATAGTTTTAGCTCTTACATTTAGGTCTTTGGTCCATTTTGAGTTAATTTTTATATATGGTATGAGGTAACAGTTCAACTTCATTCTTCTGCATGTTATCTAGTTGTACCAGCACCATTTATTGAAAAGACTATTCTATCCCCATTGGATGGGTCCTAGAATCCTTGTGAAAATCAGTTGACCAGAGATGTGTGGGTTTATTTCTAGATTCTCAATTCTATTCCATTAATCTATATGTCTATACTTATGCTAGTACCACACTGTCTTGATTACCATTACTTTGTAGTAAGTTTTGAATTGGGAAGTATGAGTCCCTCTACTTTGCATTTTTTCAAGATTGATTTGGCTATTTTGGGTCCCTTAAAATTCCATATAAATTTTGGGATAAGCTTGTCAATTTCTACAAAGAAACTGGCTGGGATTCTGATGGCGATTACACTAAATCTGTAGATCAGTTTGGGGAATGCTGTCTTCTTAACAATGTTAAGCATTCCAATTCACAAACATGGGATGTTTTGCTGATTATTTAGATTTAAATCCACTTTATCTTTTGTTTTTTATGTCTCATATACTTTTGTTGCTTCAGTTTTCCTTTACTGCTATTTTTTTTTTTTGCATTAAATGAATATTTTCTAGTGTAGCATTTAAATTTATTTAATGATTTTTCACTATTAAAAAAATTTGTAATGGTTGCTCTGGGGTTCATGGCATACGTCTTAATGAGATCAGGTTCTGACTTATACTAGCTTAATTTTGTGATATATAGAAATATTACTCCTATATAGCTCTATTCCCCTTTCTTCCTTTTTGTGGACTGTTGTTACATATATGACCCCTATTAATATTACAAACCTAGCAATACACTGTTATATTACTTTACCATCTGTGGTCATTTCCGTAGCCCAGTACAGCTTTGCTCCTACCTGCTTTCTTTGTGCTATTACTGGCAAATATATTATACATGTATTTCTATATGTTATAGGCTCAACAATGCATTGTATATGTATTATTTTATAGTTATTTTTTAAATCAGTTTAAGAGAAGAAAAAAATGTATTTTAACTGTCTTTATAATTACATAATTACCTTTACTGATGATGCTCTTTGCTTTTTAATGTGACTAGAATTAGTTCAGCCTGAAGAACCTTCTTTAGTATTTCTTGTAAGGTGGGTCTCCTAGCAACGCATCCTCTCAGTTTTTGCTTATCTGGAAAAGTCTTTACTTCACCTTTATTTATGAAAGATAGCTTTGCTGGATATGGAGTTTTTGTTTGATGGGTCTTTTTCTTTGAAAACTTTGAAAATGTTATCCCACCACCTTCTAGACTCCATTGTTTCTGCTGATAAGTGAGCTGTTAATTTTACTGGGGTTCCCTGGTAAGTAAGAATCTTTTTCTCTTGCTGCTTTCAAGATTTTACTCGTCTTTGACTTTCAGTATTTTTACTATGATGTGTTTGTCAATCTCTGGGTACTTATCATACTCGGATTTGGCTGAGCTTCCTCAATGTATACGCCATTGTTTTTTAAATAAATTTGGGAAGTTTTTAGCTAGTATTGCTTTGAATATCTCCATCTTTTCTCTGCTGAAAGAAAAATCTGACTAATGAGTCAATTAGTGTTAAAAGTTTATTGAATGAGAAAGCTGTTCACAAACAGAGACCTCTCCAAAGACAGGAGCTCCTCACACTACAATTCTGATCAGTTTATATATAGTACAGTTAGGGGATTTCCCAAAGGGGAAAATTAAAATGATTGGTTGACATTCACTTAATTAGCAGAAGTTAGGCTATCTAATAGCAGTACTTTAGTTTGAATTGGTTTATTAAGCTTGTATCTACATTCTATAGGCTAGTTGTGGCTTATCTAATTCTTTACAATTCTTTCTAACTTTGCTATTTTAAAATTTTTAGCATAACTTGGAAACCCTGGAGGCACAGAGGTTAAGAGCTATGACTGCTAACCAAAAGATAAGCAGTTCAAATCCACCAGACGCTCCTTGGAAACCATATGGGGCAGCTCTACTCTGTCCTATAGGGTTGCTATGAGTCGGAATTGACTCTATGGCAATGGGTTTGGTTTTCTGGTTTGAGTTTTAGCATAACTTTACCCAGCACTGCCTTTATTATGAATTTTTAGTTTCTAGGAAAGGTGAAATTTTTATCAGTTTCTGGGAAGGGTTAAGGCTTTATCACAAGTTTCTGAGAAGTGTTAAGCCTGGAGTCAAACAGATACCTTTACTAGAAGTTCTCAGTTTCTCTCTAACACCTTCCATTACTCCCATTACATGTATGTTGGTATGCTAATGATGTCCCACATTTTTCTGAAGCACTCTTCGTTTTTCTTCCCTCTTTTAACTCTGTTCTTTGGCTTGCATATTCTCTATCAATTTACCTTCATGTTCACTTATTGTTTCTTTTGTCAGTTCAAATCTACTGTCGAGCCCCTCTAGTAAATTTTTTATTTCAGTTATTGTACTTTTCAACTCCATAATTTCCATTTGGTTATTTTTCATAATTTCTCTCTTTATTGATATTCTCTATTTGATAAAACACTGTCGTCATACCTTTCTTTATTTCTTTATTCATGGTTTCCTTTAGTTCTGTGAACATGTTTATTATAATGGCTACTTTAAAGTCCTTTTTCTGATAAATTCAACACCTGATCTCTCTCATAGGCAGTTTCTGTTGCCTACTTTTTTCCAAGTGTATGGGCATGTTTTCCTGTTTCTCTGCCTACTCTGTGATTTTTTTTTGTTTGAAATTTGACATTTTAGATAATATATTGTAGCAACTCTGGATAATGGTGCCCCTCTTGTTTGTTTAGTGACTAGCTGGATTATCTTAGTGAAATCTTCTCCTCCTTTTTCCCACCCCCAACAGTGTTCAGCCTCTGATCTTCTTCCTCAGGGGGGCTCAGCTGTGGGTATGCCCACAGTCACTCTGGAATGACAGGGATTTGGGTAGGACACTCTTCCTTTCCCTGAAAGTATCCAGCTGTTAAACTCCACTAATTGCCAGCTGATTGCGCTACTGTTTTCAACAAAGCCCTGGTGCATAAATTGTTCCACAAACTAATCCAATCAATTTCTGGCTCCTTTGAAGGAACAGTTTATAAGGTCATCCTTTGGTTTTTGTTCTGAGGTGAGGAGGGCTCTTCCTAGCTGTCTTACTGTCTTCTTCTCTCCTGCAAACTGAAGAGCCTACAGTTTAGCCTGCACTTTGAATATTCTCTCAATTGCCTTTCACTACAATCTCCACTGTTCTTGACAGTGGCCTTGGGCTTGAAACCTGCATTCCCCTTTGCAAATTAAGTGAGTTTCTTTGAGAAGGAATTGGGTGTATCTGCGCTTTTTTTTTTCTTTTTGAAAAAAATTTTTTTTATTGTGCTTTAAGTGAAAGTTTACATTTCAAGTTAGTTTCTCATATAAAAATTTAGGCGCAGATTGTTATGTGACCCTATTTGCTCTCCCTATAATGTGACAGCACACTCCTTTCCACCCCGATTTCCCATGTCCATTCAACCAGCTCCTGTTCCTTCAACCAGCTCCTGTCCCTTTTTGCCTTCTTATCCTGCCTCCGGACAGGAGCTGCCCATTTAGTCTCCTGTATCTACTTGAGCTAAGAAGCACTCTCTTCACTAGTATCATTTCATGTCTTATAGTCTAGTTTAATCTTTGTCTGAAGAGTTGGCTTCGGGAACGGTTTACGTTCTGGGCTAACAGAGAGTCCAGGGGCTGTGTCTTCTGAGGTCCCTCAAGTTTCAGTCAGACCATTAAGGCTGGTCTTTTTACTAGAATTTGAGTTCTGCACCCCACTTTTCTCCTGCTCTGTCAGGGATTCTCTGTTGTGTTCCCTGTCAGGGCGGTCATTGCTGGTAACTGGGGTGCTATTTTATGGCCTGCTTCTCCTCAGGCAAAATCTCTGAGCCAGAGCTCTGGAGTTGAGGTGGGGACAATGGCAGGCTTATCCATGTGTGACAACCCCACTCTAGGAGCTGGGCACTGGGGGAGAAGGAACAACTTGGATCCTCTTAGCCTGTTTCTCCTGGGATAGAATCACTGCCTCAAGAGCTGTGGCAAGAGTATCAGGGCTCCGGTATTATCAATGTGCCAAGCCCAAGGTAGAATCTCTTCCAATAGTGGGGGATGGGGGCAGGATGAGAAACACTGACGTCCTGCTCCTTGAGAAGAAAGCCCTCTGTCTGCGTCCTTGACTTCAGGAGTCTGAAGTAGAGTCTCCCGTTAACTAAGCTGGAAAGGAGGAGGGACGGAGCTGTCTTGGTTCACATACTATGGACTCTTGCCTTTCTTACCCGTTTTTATAGATATTCTTGAATACATGTTTTTTCATTTGCTATTTACCCACTGGGCCATTTTCTGAGGCTTTAAATGGTTGGGTTTTTGTTTTCTTTCTTACAGTTTTCACCAGTGTCACTGCGCAGTGAGTCAACAGACCTACTCTCACTGTTATGCTGGAAGTCAGCCTCCCATTCATCTTTTATATGAAGGTGAATGGAAGCACTGTGCTACCCATTGCCATAGAGTTGATTCCGACTCATAGCAACCCTATACCCAGTGCCCGCAACCCTATAGGACAAGGTAAAACTGCCCCATACAGTTTCCAAGGAGTGCCCTGTGGATTCAAATTGCTGATCTGTTGGTCTAGTGGTCCACACATGCTGTCTCATTTAATCTTCACAACTGCGAGGGAGATATTACAGATCTTACTTTTTACAGAGCACGAAGCTGAGGCCCAGAATCATTTCATAACTTCTTCCAAGTTAAGTCAGCAAATAGATGGCAAATATCTGATTTAAACCCAAGTTTAACTGCCTCTAAAGCCCATGTTCTTGATTAAGACCTTCCTTTCATCTTTTATACAGATGCTCCTGAAAATCAGTGTTTATGAGATACTTACTGCCCTGTGCAATCAGGATGATTTCTTTAGTAATACATGATACTCATCCTCATCTAGATCTTTTATAATAATATTACCAAAAGTACTATTCTATACACTTCCTCATCCCTTGGGCTACATTTTCACAGAGTGCATGATCAGGGGTTGTTATCTTTTCTGTAGTTTTAAGATCGTCTTTCCTGAAGAGGAGGAGAGATCTGATCTGCCCCATATCAGTTTCTTTGATTATTATAAACACTAAGAAGACACGGTCACTTTGCTCCCAATCAATGTCCTTATAAGAGATAAAATAGGCAACAGGTTGCTCAAGGATTTGGGAAATGTTTTGCTTTTTTATAGAACAAAACTTATCAAAAGGTGTCTAGATAATGAAAGTTGTACATTTGCTTTTGTGTGAATTTGTGATCTGAATTAAGGCAGTTCCACCATACCATCTGCCTGGCATGTCAGGCTACAGCGTACTCCCCAATGATATGATTGCTATTTTTCTCTCTCCAAATATTCTCTACCATGCTTATATTTTCTGGTTCATAGATTTCCATATAACCACACCCTCCAAGAAGACTTCCTTGATCTCCTCCAAAAGTTAAGCACTGATCTCACCTATACATAGTTTTACAATTTCCTTTTACATGCTCAGATGTGACACAAAAGTTAAGCACTCAACTACTAACCAAAAGGTTGGAGGTTCCAACCCACCCCAGAGGCACCTTGTTAGAAAGACCTGATGATCAGATACTCAAAGGTCACAGCCTTGAAAACCCAACGGAGTACAATTCTCTTTTTCAACTGTACTTTAGGTGAAGCTTTACAGAGCAAATTAGTTTCTCAGTAAAAAATCAATACACATTGTTTTGTGACACTGGTTGCCAACCCCACAACATGTCAACACTCTCCCCTTCTCAACCTTGGGTTCCTCATTACCAGCTTTCCTGTCCCCTCCTACCTTCTCACCCTTGCCCCTCATTTTGTTTTATGGGCCTGTCTAATCTTTGGGTGAAGGGTGAACCTCAGGAGTGATTTCAGTAGTGAGTTAAAAGGGTATCCGGGGGCCATACTCTTTGGGTTTCCTCAGTCTTATGGAGTACAATTCTGCACCATATGGAGTCACCATGAGTCGGAAGCAACTCAATGGCAACTGGTTTGTTTAGGTTTTGGTGGGGAGTTTGTTTTTGTTTTGCTCAAAGCAATATGTTTATTTATATGAGTGCCTCTTCCACTAAAACAAGAGCTCATAGATGGGAAAACGGTGTCTTAATAGAGCCAGCGTCATTAGGGTATGCAATTAGCATATCATACATACTGAAAGCTTACTATATCTTCTTGAAAATGATGCTAGTCTCCAAACCTTTTAATGGTTTCGTTTCTTTAAAATAGTATCCTCTTCAACACTACATTCTGATTATAAATTTCATGCCATCACCATTAGCTTAGACACAAAAAATATAAGATTGCTGGAGAAAGTTTAACACACCAAAAAATCCATGCAGTCACAAGTGACCGATCATTTACAAGAAGATTTTGCTTTAAAAGTTATATAAAGTACTCAGTTTTATATAATAACAAATTTTTAAATTCTTATCATCCAGATGTAAACCAAAACAACCCCCCCCCACACAAAAAAAAGAAACTAGATAAATCTAAGTAATATAAGAAAATTTTCTCTGGTTAGTTGCCCCCTTTCAAAAAAATTTTTTTTTGGCCAGTTTTTACTGCCTTAGAAAATTAGATTTCCTGGTAACAAATTCTCCTGCTTATTTCTGACATTGTGTTAAGGCTAAGTGTGAGAGAAAAGAATAGCTACTGAAGGCACAACCACCAAAATTACAAGAATCATCAAGGGGAAGTGTGAACACATAGTCTGGAATATAGCTCCATGTTATATTTAAACAAGGTTTAAAGAAGGAATCAAGGTGAGGTTTTTTGCTCCAGTAGCTCTTTCTCATACAACAGAAGTCTACACATTTGTGCCAGTGCTGTTACACTCGGCAACCTCAATTAAAAGCTGGCAATAGGAAGGGCCCTCAGTAGTATGTTCATAAGGGATGTTCGTTTGTGGAGGTCTTTAATCCCAACTTTCAACACCTGATAGAAATAAACAAAACACCTTAACTAAGGAAACATAAAGATGGTGAAGAGATTTTCTTAGAGAAACAAACAAAAAAAATTAAAATTACTTTGTTGAGAAAAATAACAGCCTTGAAAGACAGTATCATGTGACAGCTGCTCCAGCGATGAAGGCAATGAACAGCTATTTTCATCTTAACTTTACCATGGTGTGTGCAATGGCTGCTTAAAGGAGGCAATAAAGGTACTTACCAAATATTTCCCCTCCACTAGCATATTCCGTCACTAGATAAATCATCCGTTCTGTCTCCATAACCTGGTGCAAAGGCAGAAAAGTGACAGACAGTGACATAAATGGAGGGCTGATACTGTATGAAGACACCAATTTACTCCTCCTTTGTCACTTCCAATACAAACTGCTTCAAGTCGTTGCTTTCAAGTCCATCCTGACTCAAAGTGACCCTATAGGACAGAGAACTGCCCCATGGGGTTTCCAGGACTGTGAATCTTTACGAAAGCAGACTGCCACATCTTGCTCTCGAGCAGCCGGTGGGTTCAAAATGCCGGTATTTTGGTTAGCGGCCAAGAGCTTAATCACTGCATCTCCAGGGCTCCTTAAAGGGTCCTTAAAGGAGATTTTAAACATTTTTGAGGGGAATAGATATAAATGTTATTAAGAAGAAAGGGGCAATAGGTATTCCGCCAAATTTTTAAAAGTAGGAAGTAGTCGCTGTTTGAATGAGAAAGCGTCCTTTTGTTGTTCCATGAAGTCTCTTAAGCTCCATAATACTGAGACGCAAAGAAGTAGCCAAGAACCAAAACTTTAAACGTTCACATTCAGCATCAATTACCTGCAGCTAAAAAAAAAAACCCAAAGAAAACAAAAAATCCTTAAGGAAAATAATAGAAATCACTTAAGAAACGAACAGAAATCACATAAGGCATTTTTTTTTAATGCAAATGACAATTTTCCCACCCACTGCTCATTTATTCAAAACTGAGAATAATTTCAAATATCCAAAATATAAATTCCTCATTTTTATTTTGGTTTGGTCCCTATTTTATTCTTTTTTAAATTATAGTATGGTCCCTATGTTACTTTTTGGGGGTAGTATGTTGTCAGTCCCTCTATTTTCGCTTTTTCCTTAAACATTTTTTTAAAATACATGCTCATTATAAACATTTTTACATATTTTTTTATCGTGCTTTAAGTGAAAGTTTACAGTTCAAGTTAGTTTCTCATAAAAAAAATTACCACACATTGTTATGTGACCCTAGTTGCTCTCCCTATAACGTGACGGCAAACTCCTTTCCCCCTGTATTTCCCATGTCCATCCAACCAGCTCCTGTCCCTCTGCCTTCTCATCTTGCCTCTGGACAGGAGCTGCCCATTTAGTCTCCTGCATTTTTTTTTTTTTTTAATCTACGTGAGATAAGAAGCACACTCTTCACAAGTCATTATAAACATTTTAAATACCTGAGGGCAGGTAAGTAAAGAAAAGGACAGAGGTTTCCTTCTTTCTAACACCTTCCATCTGACTCCCCTGAGGAAACATTGCTAATAGCTTACTGTATATCTTTCTGGAGCAGTGTTGTTCAATAGAAACGTAATGTGAACTGATTATGTAATTTTAAATTTTCTGGTAGCCACGTTAAAAAAAGGAAAAGTGAAATCAGTTCTAATAATCTATTTAATTTACTTCACTATATCCAAAATATCAATTTACCGATTTTAAAAAAGTACACTGCTTCATTTTTTTTAATTAAAATTCAATTCTTCAGTTACTCTAGCCACATTTCAGGTACAATCAATGGCCACATGTGGCTAGTGGTTACCATACTGCATTCCTAGATATTCACTATACTTTACAGTTACATTTATTTGTATCACAGTTACTCTTAGATATCTTTACACACAAATACTATATGATAGTATTAGGTATCACAATAGACCTATCTCTTCTTTTTAATGGTTTCATAGTACTCCATTGTACAAGTGCACATTAATTTTCTAATCCAATGATTTTTTTTTTTTAAGCTCTCTGCATGCTGGTGATATTAGCCCTTTGTTATATGTATTTCTTCTGAGCTCTATGTTGATCCATACCACAAAAAGTAAGTACTCTAAACACATGTGAGTGTTTACGGAAAATTAAATTAAAAAATAAATGTCATACTGTATATCTCTTTGTACCTCCAGGCCTTTTATTGACGACAAACGTTCTTTCATTATTAAACTTTTCAAGAGTACAGAAACTGTTTTTTTTTTTTTCCCCTATATGGTTACCTATACTTGTTCACTCTATAAACCTGCGTTCAGCAAATGACTTGAAAATTACCGCAATATTATATGAAGACAATCTAACAGCCCTTCACCTTGGCAGTTCAGAATCTCCCGTTAACAATACCAACTTCCAGAAAGCAAAATTTAAGCTTAAAAGAGAGCACTGTTCAAAGCCAGCACTGGAAGTATGGAAATTCTTATAGGCCAACGAAATCTCGGGTGAGATAGGTGAACTGCTGAATTCAGTTGTAAGGTTTATACCTACAAGTTAACCTCTTGAGAAAGGTCAGCCTAAGCCCTACAATTTTGTAAAGATGACTTTTCTTTTTTTTTTTTAAAGGTGAGGTCAAGTAGTTTACTCAGTTGATCAGGATGGGAAGGAAGCCAATGCTAGACATCTGTGAGTTTGCAGCTACAGGTCTTCAGGCAACAGCAGGGAGCTTTCACAGGTTTGCTTCTAGGGCAGAATGGAGGTATGGCTCAACACAATTTAATCTGATGAATTTCAGCAGGTCTGTTTCCACTGACCTAATTCGTTTCATTTATGTGAGCATCCGATTGTAGAGAAGGGCTCTCAAGCTGTAACTACCTTAGACCAACCATACTAGCATCACAACATGCTTTCTTTCCATAAAATGAAGACTGTGAGAACTTGCCCACTGTACCTTGGGTGTGCTTTCTCTACTCTTACACACGATGCCATGCCTGGGCCAGTAGCCATTTACTGCAGATGCAGCGTATGACCGAGTGGGTGGCTACTTCCTTCAGATCTAGGTGAGGGCTGCTCTAGCAGAAAGCAGTCAGCAAGGCTGACCAGAGGCAGAGCCCGTGGATGCCAACACTGCAATTTGAGAAGCACCCCAAAGCTCTACCTCTCCCAAAATATCTCCTGCTCCAGCCTGCTAGGGCCAGGTCCTCCGCTCCCATTCGGGTTGGAACACCAGCCACCAGATTTGCTGCTTTTGCATTAAAGCTAGAGGATCACTGTGACAATGGCATGAAATACGGGTATTTCCTGGGAAGGTAAGAAAACTAGAACAGAAATCTTTCTCATTACATGTAATCAACCCCTTGACTATCAAAATAATCAAATGCTACCTTGGAAAACTGGAGCCCTGGTAGCAGAGTGGTTAAGAGCTCAGGCTGCTAACCAAAACATCAGCAGTTCAAATCCTCCAGCTGCTCCTTGGAAATCCTATGAGGCAGTTCTACTCTATCCTGCAGTGTTGCTATGAGTCAGAATCAACTCAACAGCAATGGGCTTGGACCTTGGAAAACTAAGTCCAGGACCAGAATTAGAAAAGGGGTAGGCTTTGATTGATGAAAAAAGCCATACTTAACATATGTTTTGTCTTCACAGTTCATAGCACAATCACAGAAATTAGTATTTAAATAATGTCATATTCATCTCTAGCTTTCACCTCTCAAAATTATCTGATCCTTTTGGGTTTCCCATCCTGTTTTAGGATTCTGATCTAAATAAAGTTCTCATCATCTTCTGAATAATTTCTTGGTGTAATTCTCACTAAGAACGAAGTCCAAGTTTTAAAGGACAAATTAACAAAGGCCTATCTGGGTAAGGCAGATCTTACTAATACGAAACCAGGGAAAGCATGAGAATATGAAGCACTGAGTGGGGGAACAGATGGGTGGGAAAAACAGTAGGCTGAACATACAAACAAATAAAAGTCATAGCTATTTACGCACCCACCCTTCTTCTGAGTTCTTTGCTGTGATCATACCTGGTAGAGCCTGATGATATGGGGATGGCAAAGCATCTTCATAATTTGAACTTCCCGGAAAATCTTCTTTAGATTTTCTTCATCTAGCTGGGTCTTGTCTATGATCTTGATAGCAACCTAATAACAGAGGAAGAAAATTTACTCTGATGCATTATTCATAGCAGTTTACTAAGGAAATTAAATCCGTTTTAAAACATTATATTCCACAAAATACACACTGCCAGTATTTTGTTCACAGAACGTCAGTGAGGAATGTGACTTTACTCTTACAGGAAATGGATTCTGAGCAAGTTGGTCTCAAAGGAACAGACTCCAAATGCTTATGGGTCTTCTGTCATTTCTTAAATTGCTCATATAGTAAAACCCCATGACAAAACAGTTTATTACTCCATAGATGTGGTTGCAGTTTGGGTCAAATCATGCTTCAGTGTAGGAGTGCTATACAGGGCCTCTCATTAAGACAAGAAGCTTATATCGTAAGTGCAGAATGTTTTAGTAAGGCTCTACCAGAATGTCACGGGGCTTTCCACATTTCACCAGGTGCATACATAATAACAGTAGTAATGGTGGTGGTGGTGGCAGTTACCATATACTGTATGGTTACTGTGTACCAGGCACAGTTCTTAGTGTTTTGCAAGTACTGATTCATTTAAACTTCACAACGATCCCATATTACTACTAAACACTGTTACGAATAAGGAAACTGAAGCACAGAGAGATTGAGTAATTTACTCAAGATTCAGTAATTTACAGCTAGTATGTGGCAGATTCAGGACTGAAACCCAGGTAACCTGGTTCTTAAAGCCAATTTCTTAACAATAGTGCTATAAAAATCTGAAGAACTTTCTGTACTATACATACCCTGCTTCAACATAAAACATTTTTCTGTTTTGCCCAAACCAGTACTATCAGATATTCAACAGCACAGATATTTAAAAACAGAATCAAAGACAAAGGACTTATTATTTAATCTACCAAGTCTAAATTTACTCATTTTTCTCAGTGAAATACAGAAAACATTTGTGCTACTCCAAAATACCTCTTTATCTCAGTTTCAATTACTCAATCAGTATGCAATCAACATTAGTTGGATGAAGAAGTGCTATTGAAGGGTCTGAACCAGGCAAACTCTAAATCAAACCAAACCAAACCCGTTACCGTCGAGTCGATTCCGACTCATAGTGACCCTTTAAGACACAGCAGAACTGCCCCACAGAGCTTCCAAGGCTGTAAATCTTTACAGAAGCGGACTGCCACATCTTTCTCCCACAGAGCGGCTGGTGAGTTCAAACCGCCAACTTTTCGGTTAGCAGCTGAGCACTTAACCACTGCGCCACCAGTGCTCCTCCCAGGCAAACTCTAATCCCTTCCAATTCTTAAAATTCTGTGATTCTATACACTGGAGAAGACAGGAAAACTTATACTTACTGAGAAAAGAAACAGGGAAGCAAAATGCCAACACTAAAATGTTTAGCCCAGAGAAATAAAGACTATATGGAACTATACATGACAGGCTATTTAAGTGTAGAAAAGGCTAGCATAGAAGTAACTCTGGAGTTGTTTTAGAGGTTAGAGGGAGGACTAATGGGAGAAAAGCAAAGGGAGACAAATTTCAGCTTGTTTCAAAAACGTTGGTTAAGTGCTCAGCTGCTAACCAAAAGGTCTGCAGTTTGAACCCACCAGCCACTCCACAGAAGAAAGATGTGGGAGTCTGCTCCAGTAAGCAGACTTGGAAACCCTATGTGGCAGTCCTACTCTGTCCTATAGGGTCGCTATGAGTCAGAATCGACTCAACGGCAATGGGCTGGTTTTTTTAAATGATGAAATGAGCTGAATGTAGTAGCTCGAGCTACAACAATTAATCAAACGTGGCCTTATCCTTAAGGAGTTTACAGTCCAGTAGGTGAAGGAGATGCATGAAACAGATAACATAATACAGAGTCAGAAGTACAATCAATAGAGCTATGTATAAGGTATGTGGGGCCCTAGTGGCACAGTGGTATGTATATATAAAGTATAAGTGGGCATTGGTCATTCAGTGATAAAACTCTTGCCTTCCATGTGGGAGATCCAGCCAATGCCCCTTCACGTGCAGCCACCAGCCACCTGTGAGTGGAGGCCTGTGTGTTGCTATGATGCTGAACAGGTTTCGTGGGAGTTTCTGGACTAAGAGTTTCTGGACTAAGACTCCTAAGGAAAAAGGCCTGGGGCAATTTACTTCCAAAAAACCAGCCAATGAAAACTCTACGGATTACAATGGCCCAATCTCCAACCTATCATGGGGATGGCACAGGACCAAGAAGCATTTAGTCCCGTTACGCATGGAGTCGCCATGAGCCAGGTGTTAACTCACAGCAGCTAACAACAACAACACAAGGTATAATAGTAGAACAAAGGATGGAGCAGGACGTTCACCTGGTGAGAAGAGGCAGATGTAGGGAAAGACTTCACAAGAGGCAAAACTTGAGAACGGAAAGACTGGGATAGGCAATAAGGAAGGCAGAGAATTTTCTGAGGAGAAACAGTACAATCATTAACAAATCTCACCCGCAGCTTGCTCTCCTCTAAGCAGTCTTGAATCACATGACCCTTGACCACTACCATTTCTACTTCTCATTACTGTGCCAGATTACATACAGGACTTAACTCTGGCCAAGGGTCTGGCATCAGCTCCTGATTCTCTCAGAATGGCTTCCAAAACAAATCATGATTCACAATGTCCCTTTATAGAACAAATACCTGGGTCTCAATAATAATTATCGATAAAATCTGACACATGAATGGTACATTGTAGTTTATGGACTGCTTTCAAGTAAATAACAAGCTTAGAAACTTGCAGGCATGTGCCCATTGGAGAGCTTCCCAACTGGTGTGCTGGAAATGGGCTTCAGGTGTGCCCAGAACTGTGTAGGTGGCACTGGATCACCTCCAGACTCAAGCAGCCTCGTTTGTTTACCCCAGGGACAATATTATCATTTTTTTTCTGTGTGCCATGATGTGTAAAAGGTTGGGAAGCGTCACTAGGATTTATTGTCTTAACAATGGGGGCATCAACTGTCCAAAGATTTGAGCCTGAAATCCCCTTCCTCTGCCCATGCCCTATAAATTGATGACATGTACAGAGTAATTTAAGGGGATGGGGGTGAGCGGGGTAAAGATTTTCAAGGAAACTGGCCACTGTTTTGTACTTTTTCTTACTCCCAAGAGAGTACTAGGTCACTCTATAATTGGGGGAGTCATACAATGGGGCCTCCTGGATTCACAGCCGACTTGCCCTGAGTTTTATTTGCATACTGAGGATCTTTGTAAAGAGAAAACTAAACCTAATGAGAACAAAATTGGCTATTAAGATCTTATACTAAAGACAACCTGCAAATTGGGAGAAAATTTTCAGGAATCGTATGTCTGATAATGGCCTAATATCCAAAATTTCTAAGAAAGTTCTACAACTTAACAATAAAAATACAAACCGCCTGATCAAAAAGAGGCAAAGGACTTGGACAGACATTTCACTCAAGAGGATATTCAAATGGCTATAACCATATGAAAACATGCTCAACATTATTAGCCATCAGAAAACTACAATAAGATACCACCTCACCCCTATTAAAATCGCAATGATAAAAACAACCAAAAAACAGATGTTGTGAGGTTGTGGAGAAATTGGAACCTTCATCTACTGCTGGTGGAAATGTACCAGGGTACAGCCACTGTGGAAAACAGTTTGGTGTCTTCTCAAGAAGCTCAACATAGAACTACCGTGTGACTCGGCAATCCCAATCCTAGGTATATGTTCATTGCGGCACTTTTCACAACAGCCAAAGGTGGAAACAACCAAAATGTCCATTAATAGATGAGTGGATAAACAGAATGTGCTATATACACACAATGTAATGCTACTCAGCTATAAAAAGGAATGAAGTCCTATGTTCCTGCATGCCACAATATGGGTGACCCTTGAAAACATCATGCTGAGCAAAGTAAGTCCATCACAAAAGGACAAATATTGTATGATACCACTTACGCAGAATAAGCAAACACAAAGAAACCAAAGATTATTAGTGGTTACCAGGAGTGGGAGGAAGGGGAAAGGGAAAGTTTCTGCTTGGGGAGCACTGAGTTTATGTTAATATCGGTGGAACTATCTGGAAAAGGACAGCAAGAATGGTTGCACAACTTCAGGAATGTAATGAATGTCCCACTGAACTGTATAAGCAGCCTTTGTTGAATTGGCCAGTGTTTTGTTATGTATATTTTCACCACAATAATTTCTTTAAAGATCTAAATATTGGTTAATGTAATGTAATAAAGTAGAGTACGAATGTAGTTTTACATGTTATAATAAGTATATCTGACTTCACATGAAGGGAATATGGTCGAAGATCCACCCCTATATACTGAAACATATTTTTATCTTTTCAGGGGAAATTGTATTACCTGCTCTTAGTAGGTGGATACAGAAAGGTTTTAAAAGATTAAAACATCAACTTCCTATCTACTCCTCAGTGAGATTTAAGATTTCACCACACTGAAGACAAAGTTTTGCCTAGGGCCTGAACATAGCAGACCCCGCCCCCCCCTAAAAGGAAGGACTCTGGAGTCAAGCTGCCAGGGTCGACAGGCCCCTTAATCTGTAACCTTGAGCAAGTTATTTAATTCTTCTGTGCCTCCTTATCTATAAAATGATGGCGACAACAGACATTTATTAAAGAGTTGTTGGGGATTAACTAATGCACGCAATCTGCTTAGTATAATGCCTGGCACATGGTAAACACACAATATACATTAACAACAGGTACAGCTGTTGTTATTATTTTTGTGTTGTTTTTTTAATCAAGTCTTAAAATTTAGGCATTCTTTGGCAAGGATTAGATTTGTTTCACTACGGAACATAATTCTGAATCTGAAACACATTAACTCCTTACTCAAGGGGTGAGTTAAAGGGCCACAAAGCAAAACAGCTAACAATTTGTGGGCAGCATTCAGAAGCAACTATCTGCTGCCAGCCGATGTGGGGAGAACATGGAGGAAATGAGCTGGAAAAATGCGTTCCATTCAGGAGAGTCACACTGAACCACAGGATGGAACCACAGCAAGACCTGACCCTGAGGACTGGGCCAGAGAGCCAGTGGTCAGCTCCTTCACAGCAGGTCAGGTTCCCCTGCCATCTCTACTAAGTAGCTACCACCAGAGAGGAGGACACTTAACAATACAGCAAATGGCACAACTGACTGGTAAGGCTACTTAAAGGGAAAAGCAACTTCCTAAACTCAGACGGCTTCCTTAGCTGCTAACTGCAAAGTAGAGGTTTTCTAAAAAGCAGAAAAAAAATTAGTAAAACAGGAATTACCAAGTTTGAGAGTAGGTGGTTGGCAAGCAGCTATGATTGTTTTGAGAATACCTGACCAGATAAACCCAGAACTCGACCAGATAAACGAATCTGAAATTTCACAACGCGTTACTGTAGGCTACAAAATACAGGTTTTAGCTTAAAGCACACATCAGCTACTTGAAAAATTAAACACGTCCACATTGTTGTTGTTAGGTACCACTGAGTCAGCTCCGACTCACGGCAACCCAATGTGACAGGGTAGAACTACCCCATACGGTTTCCAAGGCTGAAATCTTTATGGTAGCAGATCATCGGGTCTTTCTTCTGCAGAGCCCCTGGGTGGGTTCGAACCAACAAACTTTCAGTTTGTAGCTCAGCATTTAACCGTAGAGCCACTGGGGCTCCTAAATATGTTCATGGCAAAAAGGTAAACAACCCGCTGCCGTCGAGTCAATTCCCACTCATAGCGACCCTGTAGGACAGAGTAGAGCTGCCCCTTACGGTTTCCAAGGAGCGCCTGGTGGATTTAATACTGCTGACCTTTTGGTCAGCAGCCGTAGCTCTTAACCATTACGCCACCAGGGTTTCCAAAAAGGTAAATAGGTAGGTACATAAAGGACAAACTCTATAAAAGAACAGGTTTTTAGATTGGTGATGAAAATCAATGAATCATATGCTTGCACTTACATATGAAAATTTATTCATTCTTCAACAAATGAATACAGAAGCTCCCCATACCTTACCGAGAGACCACATATTTTCTAAGTTTGCCTGCTCTGCAGAGAATTCTTTTATCCTGCAGACAGCATGAGCATGTTAATTGGCAATCCCACATTGATGAAACATGACATTGAAACTGTATCATATGCTGCTAAGTAGACACAGATCGTGGAAGTCCTCAAGAATTTCCCCACTCAAGATATTTCCATTCAATAAACTCTTCTTTTTTCACTGGCATGCGTTAAGAAAAAAATTAAATTTAGATCATGTCCAAAATTAAAGTCATAGTTCTTTATTATTCACTCTAAAAGTGGAAAACAACCATTTTCCTCTTTTAATTCTCACTTCTAAAAACTATAGTTCCTTTAACTCTTACCTCATTGTGGTAAGCACAGTACTGTTTATAGGGAATAAAGCTGAAAAAAAAAGAAAATAGTGGTTTCTTCAACAATTGGCAATAATTCACTTTCATATCCTGACACCCCATTCACAGGCAAGATGAGGTAACAGAATAAAAGCCAATGAACCAAGGGAATGGTTCAGCATTTAGATGAAAACTTACCACCCTTCTTCCTTATCCTTTTCCTTAGAAATAAATCTGTAAAGTAGGTCTCTTTATTTAGGGATATGCTACGACAAATGGGTACAGTTAATGGAAAATGCAGACTGGAAGTGCTAAAATTCCTCCAAAAAAGAGAAAGAGCCCTCCCTTAAACCGGTATGCAGATGTATATACAATATTGTTGTAAGGTGTCGTCAAGTCAGTTCCAACTCACAGCAACCCTATGTACAACAGAACAAAACACTGCCCAGTCCTACTCCATCCTCAAAATTGTTGCTATGTTTGAGCCCATTGTTGCAGCCACTGTGTCAATCCATCTCGTTGAGGGTCTTCCTCTTTTTTGCTGACCCTCTAGTTCACTAAGCATGATGTCTTTCTCCAGGGACAGGTCCCTCCTGATAACATGCCCGAAGTATGTAAAACCAGGTCACACCATCCTTGCTTCTAAGGAGCATTCTGACCGTACTTATGCCAAGACAGATCTGTTCGTTCTGTTTGCAGTCCATGGTATACTGAATATTCTTCACCAGCACCATAATTCGAATGCATCAGTTCTTCCTTGGTCTTCCTTACTCACCATCCAGCTTTTGCATGCATATGAGGCAAATGAACATACTATGCCTTGGGTCACGCACACCTTAGTCCCAAAGTAACACCTCTGCTTTTCAACACTGGAAAGAGGTCTTTTTGCAGCAGATTTGCTCAATGTAATACATCCTTTGATTTCTTGGCTGCTGCTTCCACAGATGTTGATTGTGGATCCAAGTAAAGCGAAATCTTTGACAACTATCATGATGTTGCTTATTGATGAAACTGTGAGGATTTTTGCTTTCTTTATGTTTTTATGTTTGTTTGTTTTTTTTGTTTCGGTGTAATCCATACTGAAAGCTGTAGTCTTTGATCTTCATCAGTAAGTGCTTCAAGTCCTCTTCACTTTTAGCATGCAAGGTTGTGTCGTCTACGTATCTCAGGTTGTTAACAAGTCTTCTTTCACTCCTGATGCTGCGTTCTTCTTCATATATCCCAGCTTCCTGGGTTATGTGCTAAGCATACAGATTGAATAAGTACAGTGAAAGGATACAATTCTGACACACATCTTTCCTGACTTTAAACCACAGTATCTCCTTGTTCTGTTCGAATGACTGCCTGTTGGTTTGTGTCCGAGTTCCGCATGAGCACAATTAAGTGTTCTGGAATTCCCATTCTCTGCAATGTTATCCATAACTTGTTACGATCCACACAGTTGAATGCCTTTGTGTCGTCAATAAAACACAGGTAAACATCTTTCTGGTATTCTCTGCTTTCAGCCAAGATTCATCTGACATCGGCAATGATATTCCTCGTTCCATTTCCTCTTCTGAATACAGCTTGAATTTCTGGCAGTTCCCTGCTGCAACTGTTTTTGAATTATCTTCAGCAAAATTTTACTTGTATGTGATATTAAATGTATAATTTCTCTTATAAGGATCAGCACAAAGCAGGTTCTTATGAGACGGAGGTTAAAGATGTCCCAAATGTCCAACTTTTCCAAATTGCTGTACCACTCCATTTCTGATACCAACTACTCCACATTCCCTCATCACTCTCCCTCCTGTCTTTGGGTTCCATAATTTGCTGCAGTGTCTCAAAGAACTCATGAACCAGCTCAAAGAAACAGCACTGCATCATTTGTTGAAACTTTTCAACTGGTATTCCATCAATTCCTGCAGCCTTGTTTTCTGCCACTGCCTTCAGTGCAGCTTATACCACTACCTTCAGGACCGCTGGTTCCTAATCATATGCTACCTCCTGAAATGGTTGGACATCACCCGATTCTTTTTGGTACAGTGACTCTATGTATTCTTCCATCTTCTTTTGATGCATCATTCAGCATTTTGCGCATAGAATCCTTCAGATATTGCAACTCAAGTCTTGAGTTTTTTCTTCAGTTCCTTCAGCTTGAGAAATGCCAAGCATGTTCTTTCCTTTTGGTTTTCCAACTCCAGGTCTTTGTACATGTCACTATAATACTTTGCTTTGTCTTCTCGAGCCACCCTTTGGAATCTTCTGTTTGGTTCTTCTACGTCATCATTTCTTCCAATTTAGCCACTCTTTATTCAAGACCAAGTTTCAGAGCTTCTTCCGACATTCATTTTAGTCTTTCCTTTCTCTCCTGTCTCTTTAATGATCTTTTGCTTTCTTCATGTACAATACCCTTGATGTCATTTCACAACTCATGGTCTTCAGATATTAGTGTTCAATGCATCAAATCTATTCTTAAATGGTTTCTAAATTCAGGAGGGATATATTAAAGGTTGTACTTTGGCTCTCATGGACTTATTCTAATTTTCTTCAGCTTCAACTTGAACTTGCATATGAGCAATTGACAGTCTGTTCCGCAGCTCTGACCAATGATATTAAGCTTCTCCATTGTCTCTTTCCACAGATGTAGTCGATTTGATTCCTGTGTATTCCACCTGGTGAGGTCCACGTGTACGGTCACCATTTATGTTGTTGAAAAAAGGTATTTCCAATGAATAGGTTGTTGGTCTTGCAGAATTCTATCACATAATCTTGGCATTGTTTCTGTCACCAGGGCCATATTTTCCCACTACTGATCCTTCTTCTTTGTTTCCAACTTTCACATTCCAATCACCAGTAATTACCAATGCATCCTGACTGCATGTTCAATCAATTTCAGACTGCAAAAGTTGGTAAAAATCTTCAATTTCTTCATCTTTGGCATTAGTGGCTGGTGCGTAAATTTGAATAATAGTTGTATTAAGTGGTCTTCCTTGTAAGTGTAGGGATATTATCCTATCACTGACAATGTTGTACTTCAGGATAGATCTTGTGATGTTCTTTTGGATAATGAATGCAGCGCCATTCCTCTTCAATTTGTCATTCCCAGCATAGTCGATCATATGATAAGCTGACTCAAAATGGCCAATACCAGTCCATCTCAGCTCACTAATGCCTAGGATATCACGATCTTAAAGAGTTGCATTTCATTTTTGACAACTTCCAATTTTCCTAGATTCATATTTCTTACATTCTATGATCCGATTACTAATGGATGCTTGCAGCTGTTTCTTCTCATTGTGAGTCACACTGTCCACCATGCGTGACCCTGCTGGTATTTGAAATACTGGCAACATAGCTTCCAGCATCACAGCAACACAGCAACACACAAGTCAACACGGTACAACAAACTGACAGGCAAGTAGTGGCATGTACAATAATTTCACAGAATACAGTAAACAGGCTGCATGCTTTTAAGAAGGAAAGAGAAAACATTATGATAGTTTGGAGGAAAGTTTATTTTTTCAACATGCTTTTAAGGAAGGAAGCTCTACTTTTGAGATGTCTTAAAATTTAGGCAGATATCAAACTTTTTGCTAGTCTGAATTCTATGCAATAGAGTTCTGTTTTTCTATTAACTTCTATAGGCAAATTTTTTTATGACAATGCTCATATACTCTAGATTGTTCTCAGCTCAGATCTAGAATTATTTTATGATCTAGATCTGTGTTGTCCAATACTGTAGGCACGAACCACATGTGACCACTGAGCACTTGAAATGTGGCTAGTCCAAGCTGAAATGTGCTGTAAATGTAAAATATACTCCAGATTTAAAGACTTAGTACTAATAAATCTTGTTGATATATTTTTATATCAATTACATTAAATAATGTTTTGAATATACTAGGTTAAATAGAAAACCCATAACCACCCATTGCCGTCGAGTCGATTCCGACTCATAGCGATACTATTAAAACTAATCTCACCTGTTACTTTCTTAAATATAGCTACTAGAAGATTTTAAATTACATATGTGGCCCTCATTCTGTTGGACAACACTGGTCTAGATGATGCCAAAAAGCTACATAACTAACCTCCCAGTTAAAGCAGCTATTCTATGAAATGACTTCTGAAATAGCTGATTTGATATTCAGAATTACCAGTTACCTATCTCACAGACACTTTGGCCAATGCTCAGACATTGCCTTAGCATAGAATCTCAAATAAGGTCTCAAAAGATATATTCTAAGAACTGAATTTAATTCCAGTAAAACGTGTTTACTGAGCAACTGATTGGTTTAAGGCACCGCCCTTTTGCAACTCACTAGCAGTTCTTCTCAACAGGGGCTCTGTGAGAGAATTAAATCTTAAACCCCTAAGACTTTAGAATTTCAAACATTCTGGTTTCAGGACTCCTTCTCTTGAAAAGTATTGAGGACTCCCAAATAAGTTTTATTTATGTCGGTTATACCTATCAACTTTTGCTCAGAAATTAAATTAAAACAGAAAATTTAAAAACACAAGAATATACAAGCACACGTCCCATCAGCCATCACAGCAAATACATCATGAAGTCTCTGGAAATCTCTACCGTACAACTATGAGAGAATGAGGGTGAAAAATCAAATAATATTTTAGTATTTTTACATGAAAACCGTTTGGACCTCAGGGACCCAGTGGAAAGTGTCGAGACTCTGGGTCATTGGACCAAACTTTGAGAACAACCACCCTAAGGCATCATTGTAGGTCATGAATTAACTTCTCCCCTTTGCATCTAGAATAGTACCACCCTTGAGAAAATTCAAAACGTAGTCACACAAATCTTTTTCTGTAAGGCTTAAACCCTTCGCAGAACCCAGTTGAGAGTGGCTGGCTAAAATTTAAATGCCTTTATAATTAGCCTTGATGAAAAAACTGTTTTTCTTTTAAACTTACTAGAAAACAGAAGTAATTGTTATCAGAAAACAACACAAGCTAGACTCTTGGGCTAAACCAGCCAGCCACTAAACGACCATGATTAATGACCTGTTCCACGGCCACAGTCAGGATGTAGGGTGATCACATTCCTGGGAAGTTCCTGACCTCTGCACAGCAACCAATTAACAAAGAGTCCATATTTTAATTTCTAGCAAATAGTCAAATCAAGTACTAAGGAGCAAAGCAAAAACACATATTTGGAAAGAACTTTTTACTCTATTTATTTTGCACCAATCACAACTGTTCCTGGGAAAATATGCAGCTGAGAAGCCTAAGGAATGACTGGGGTACCAGGGTGCTAGCCAACTCCAGACAGGAGGACTCAACACGGCCACCAAAGATAAGGGCAGTCAACTCTCAAGGCATGCCAAAGGAAGTACGTAACAACCATACGTGTATACATATATAGCATACAACTATAACAACAAAAAATTTCCAGCATTTTTTAGGTGAGCTGTTGGACTTTTATTTTTCTATGCTTTTCTCTTTGGGCTGTGTTAAATGGTGAATATAAAACAGTTCAAGCATTTACAGTGTCTGGGGAATAGAGAATTGAGAGCTTACTGAAAGTGGGAAAATACACCATGAAACGTATTATTCTTACAGGCATTTTTAAGGTAGAACATGGTATACTGTGCATAATAAAAGGTATCTGAAGCAAGGTAAATTTTCTGATGATTACTAGAAATTCAGGCATAGGCAGAGAAATTTTAAAAGACAAACAGAAAGTGATTTCTCGGTTCCAATAATTCCTATTTGGTTAATTTACACTCCCAGAAAAACAGAAGCCCCAGGCTGTCTCTAACATTACAGACATCTCTCTCAGCCAAAATGACACTATTACTGTTGCTGTTGTCATTATTTTAACATTTACAAAGTATCAACAGAGCTTTGTATTTTTTATAAAACATTAAATCAGCTCCTGGCCTATTAGTTTACCACTTCAATGAACTGGACAAAAAGACATTGGGGGAGAAAAAAAAGGAGTGGGCAGATACATTGACAATAACAATGAAGATAAGGTAAGAATTATTTACAAAATATCAGTACCCAATTTTTCATTTTCAGGTGTTTATTTTAGATTGACCAAATCTCATAAGTTTAAGAGGAAGATTTAGAATGGGGTTGATGATTTAATTCTAAGGCTTAAAAAAAAAATTGTCATCAAGTCAATTTCAACACATGGCAAACTTACGTGTGTCAGAGTAGAACTACGCTCCATAGGGTTTTCAATGGCTGATTTTTTCAAAGGAGATCACCAGGTATTTCTTTCCAAGTGCCTCTGGGTGGCCTCCAACCTTCCAGTTTGCATTGGAGTGCGTCAAACATTCACATCACTCAGGGACTACAATTCTAAGGTTATTGTTAGTTGCTCTTGAGTTGATTCTGACTTAGGACAACCCCATGTGTGCACAGTACAACTGCTCCATAGGGTTTTCAGTGCTGTGACCTTTCAGAAGCAGACCACCAGCCCTGTCTTCCGAGGCACCTCTGGGTGGGTTCAGACAGTCAGCCATTCAGCTAATAGTCCATTTGTGTTAGGGAACTGTTTACAAAGAATGCCCTCCATGGAGGCCTGAAGAAAGGGCAGGAGAGCGAAGAGCTTCAAAGAGGGAGGGAGTGAAGGAGAAGGAGAAGAATACAGGGCAGATAGGAGATGCTGTGAATAGAGAGGAGGGTTTGGGCAAAAAATGATTAACCAATGTCATGGAACAATGTGCGTGCCAACTGTTTGATGAGAAGCTAGTTTTTCTGTAAACCTTCATCTAAAGTACAATTTAAAAAAAAAATTAGAGAGATGGGAAAGAAAAGGGGTAAGAGCTAATCGTTTAACAAAGCAGTTGCAATAGTTTAAAGTGGCTACCAAAGAACAATATCTAAGAAAGTGGTATATGATAATAATTCTTATCAAAATGTTTGAAGTAAAAGAGAAAAATTTAAAGTTATGGTGAGAAATTAAGCTACAAAATATAAAATTTTAGTGCCAGAGAAGAAAAATTACATGTGGGACAAGAACTTGGCAATGGCCTGAATGTGAGGTTAGAAGGAGACAAAAAGCTGAAAGAATTTCAAGATGAATTTTCTTAATGAAGTACATGCTACTCTTTCTTGGAGTGCCAGCTCATAGGTAAAAATAACACAAAGCTCACACAAGGATTGTGCTCTTCCTGAGAACAGCACTTGTCAAAGAGCCTGTGTACTACCGCTCAGCACATTTAGATGTAGCACCTAGAACACGCAAAAACTTTTTAAAGCACCAGCCCAAAAAGGGAGCTAAACTCAACTGGCATAGTATAACTTTCTTAAACCTTCCCTATGGAGATTTATTACACCGAGTGTCTTGCTAACACGGCATTATTATGGTAGTGTCGCTCCTGATGAACAGCATCAACAACAGTTCATATTTTAAATTATATGAATATACCCCAAGGCCTAATAACATTGCCTGCAGGAGCAGGAGGTTGAGCAAACCAAGGGAACACAGTAACAGTTGAAATCCATCATCTGTTTACATCTCCCAATTATGTGATACTGAAGACTAAAGGAAAACAGGAAGTAATCTCCATTACTGGACATCACCTTGCCCTCCCTATTTCTGACATTTACTTGTCATGCATCCTTAGATGCCAGTACTATGACTAACAGTTTATCCACAGGGGGCTCTTCATCAAACCATGCATTTCTAGTCTCAATGTTTATGATACTGGATTGCCTTACCTATGGCGGTATGGAGGTGAAGGGCTAGCTTTTGCTATGCCTATCAGAACACTACACCAACTACCTTCTGATTGGCTTTCCTAATGTCAGTTGCACGCCACCAGTGTGGGCAGATAAGGCCCCTTCTGGAGTTCCATCAAAATGGAAGCTTTTTCTGTGGTCGCTTTTAGCATTTACTCAGGCTTCAATAATAAAAAAAAAAAAGTTCCTTATATTTAGTAACCATCAAATTTTCAAATCAAGCAGATTTTATTTCCATAATGAATGTTTATGTGTTTCATTGCTGAATAATGAAGTTTAAGTAATTTAAACCACTCCCCTGAAAAGTCTAATAGTAAATCTTAATTAATTCTCAAATTTGTGATATTTATTTTAAAGGCTGGGTGAGAGGGGCCTGTTGATAACACTGCAACAGAAAAAAAAGAAAAACCACTAAAATATAATTCATTACCACATAGACTAAATGAAACCACATTAAGTGGCGAAATACAATTGCATTAAAAAGGGGGGGGGGCCCAAGATGGCAGAGTAGCCAGATGCTTCCAGTGATCCCCTTTACAACAAAGACCCCAAAAAACAAGTTAAACAATTATATTTATGACAACCTAGGAGCCCTGAATATCAAAGGCAAAGTTGGAAAGCGGACTGAGCGGCAGGGAGAGAGAGAGATGATTCAGAAGCAGAAAGGAGTTGCCGGACCTGAACTGCCAGGATCCCTCAGGCACCATTCCCAGGAGCAACTGCAGCGGGTTGGTAGTAGCTTTCGGCCGCAGTTTCCTCAGGCAGAAACAGTCAGCCGCACAGCCTACTCACACCTCTAGAACCAGAGAAGGACAGCGCTCTTGGCAAATGCTAAGTACTTGCGTATATCTTACCACACCCCCCACCCCCAAGCCCGCTTCAGTGGCTGTTGGTTTCCCTGGGCCTGAGATAGGTCCTGCTGCAAGTCCTGAGCCATTCTCCCAGCCTTGGAGAAGGAATAAATTCACAATTAGGGGAAAGATAATTTGTCAGCTCCACTACCCTGAGGAGCTCCAGACAGAAGCAGCTCCTGTCCAGGCATAAACGGTCCACGGACTTTGAATATCGTTTCCTACTGCATGGACCTGTGTGGGCCTATTTCAGGAGAAGAGGCCCTTGTTGGCAGACTCCAGCGGTTTCAGCAGTGCAGTGGAGAGGTGGGTGTTTGATATTTAACACTGCTTTGCCTATATTAAACAGGGTCCTCACCTACCCGTATCAGGGGCCTAAGGACTGGTGGCTCCACTCAGGCCACCCAGCCACCCAGAACAGGAGTCCAAGGATAACTGGTACCTCCCAGTCCTTCCAACCAAAAGCACTGGGTGCCCATGGTCCATCTGCAGAGCCCACCTGCCTGTGCATTCTAGGGAACAGGAACACGCCTTCCTCACAGACACTTGGGGGCCGGTTGTCGGCCCCCTGCCTTGTTCAGAGCATGACCCCCTGCTGCAACCAGATTACAGTACCTACACCAATCACCCCTGCCCCTCTAAGACTGTAGGACAGAGCCTGTACCACACACTTATGACCAACTACCTGGACTCCTGAGCTGAATCCATATGACAAGTGAAGGGACTCCTAGGCTCATATACCTGGTAACAGCTCTAGCCATCTGGTGACAGGACGTCAGAGCTTCAAAGGTGAAAATAATCAAGCTAGCTCACTCAAGGAACCTGTTTGGATGTATCAAAACAAAACATAGCAAGAAGCTAGGATACAGTAAGCAAACATGAAATAAACTAATACAATAACTTACAGATGGCTCGGAGACAACAGTCAATATCAAATCACATAAAGAAGCAGACCATGATCACTTCAACAAGCTCTCAAAACAAAGAATCAGGGGATCTTCTAAATGAAGGTGACTTCCTGGAATTACTGGAAGCAGAATTCAAAAGATTAATATACAGAACTCTTTAAGACATCAGGAAGGAGATCTGGCAATATGCAGAACAAGCCACAGATAAAGCAGTTGGAGAAATTAAAAAGTTTATTCAAGAACATAATGAAAAATTTAATATGCTGCAAGAATCCACAGGGAGACAGTAATCAGAAATTCAGAAGATTAACAATAAAATTACAGAATTAGACAACTCAACAGAAAGTCAGAGGAGCAGAACTGAGCAAGGGGAAGGCAGAATTGGTAAGACTGAAGATAAAGCACTTGGCACCAATATTTTTTAAGAAAAATCAGGTAAAAGAATTTTAAAAAATGAAGAAACTCTTAAGAATTATGTGGGACTCTATCAAGAGAAATAACCTATGAGTGATTGGAGTACCAGAACAAGGAGGGATAACAGAAAACACAAGAGAGAATTCTTAAAGATTTGTTGGCAGGAAACTTCCCTGATACTGTGAAAGATGAGAAGATAACTATCCAAGATACTCACCGAACTCCGCATAAGGTAGCTCTTAAAAGAAGGTCATCAAGACACATTATAATCACACTTACCAAAACCAAAGATAGAGAATTTTAAGACCGGCTAGGGATAAATGAAAAGTCACCTACAAAGGAGAGTCAATAACAATAAGCTCGGACTACTCAGCAGAAACCATGCAGGCAAGAAGGCAATGGGATGACTTATATATATAAACCCATTGCCATTGAGTCAATTCTGACTCATAGAAACCCTGCAGGGCAGAAGAGAACTGCCCCATAGGGTTAACAAGGAGCAGGGTAGTGGGTTCAAACAGCCGTCCTTTTGGTTAGCAGCCGTAGCTTGCCATAGCTCTTAACCACTGTACCACCAGGGCTCCAAAAGCCTACACCTGGTATTCCCAGGTAGTCTCCAATCCAAGTACTAACCAGGCCTGATCCTGCTTAGCTTTTGAGATCAGACAAGATTGAGTGCTTTCAGGGCGGCAGTTCTACTGTGTCCAATAGGGTTGCTGTGAGTTGGAATCGACTCCATTGCACACCATAACAACAGTGGTAGTTTTAAACCAAAATAGAGTAAAGGTCTAGAATTTTAAGAAGCTACTAAAGTAGCACCAAGGATTTTACTTTAAAGTAAGTTATCAAAATTGCATACTAATTGACTAAGAGATTGAGTATGGTGATAACAGTGAGGATTTTTTTTTTTTAATCCTTCAAAGCATCCACAATTTAAGCAAAAACCAACTTATTGAACTATCTATTAGGCCCTCTTTTTTGGTGACAAGGGTGTCAACCTCTGATGACAGTATTGTTTTTAACCAAATTGACATGACCCTTAATTCATTGCCAAAGAGACTCAAATGAATCTCCAGACATCAGAAATCATTCTACTTAAGATAGACATAGCTGGATAAATAGCTTAAAAAAAAAAAAAAATAGACCTTGAAAAACAGAGAAAGTCAACAGCAAGATTTATGAGATGAGAAAATTAAGGGAGAATGTAGAGAGATGGAAGAAAATAAAATGTTAACTGATAATAACTTCATACTAAAATTAATGATCCCTCCATATTTAAAAGTCCTTGTGAATTGTCCTGAAGTGTCCGGGTCACAGGTTTCTTTAGAGATCGTATTGGCATTCTTTGAAACAAAGTCAAAGAAAATACCTCCAATAAATCAAACACACTTTTCTGAGTAGGTGGCCCAGATTAAGGAGCTCAGTGTGGCAAGGACACAAAAAATACCTAAAGCAGAAAAACCTTTTTCCTCTGAACAAAATCTCATACGCACCCTAATACATAGAACAGAAGAATGAATGCCTACATTAGTTAAACTTGGGTAGAAGTTTCAGGGACTGACAAAACTTCCTTAGAACCCTAGGGTTCTAGAGAATGGTTTGGAAAACACTAAAAAAGCAAAAACAAAAACAAAACCTGCTGCCATCGAGTCGATTCCGACTCATAGCAATCCTATCGGGCAGAGTAGAACTACCCCACAGAGTTTCCAAGGAGCGCCTGGTGGATTCAAACTGCCAACCTTTTGGTTAGCAGCTGTAACACTTAACCACTATGGCACCAGGGTTTCTAGGGCAGCAAAAAAAAAACAGGAAATCCAGACTCCAGTGTTCATTTCCCAGCTCTGTCTCAAAAAAAAATTTATAACCTTGGGCAAGTTGTTTACCTCTCTGTCCTCAACCTCCTCATCTACTAAACAAAGATGCGCCTCTAATGAGACCCAAAGCAGTTATCAAGACAAGGCTCTTACTGTGCCAGTTGCTAATTAGAACCCTGGGATATTTGGGGTTTGTTTGTTTTTAATAATTTTTAGTTATAAGGTTCATTCACATAAAGTAAATCAGAATCATTGATCAGATAATTCTTAATCTTGGCTAATTAAAGTATCCAAGCCCCTAGTTTCACAGTGCTATGTAATATAGGGCCAAATGATAATAAGCAGAAAGATGCGTTTATCACGTTTGAGATAAGCTTGGTGAATAAGCTCTTAAGCATGCTTTCTTATTTAAATTAAACATCAAATTAATACACATAACACCACTCTTTTCCTAGGAAAGTCTTTGCATTTTCTACTAATATTTCCATTATTGGTAAAGTCAAAGTCTCCTACTATTAATAAAGCCAAACCAAACCTGCTACCGTAGAATCAATTCCAACTCACAGTGACTCTATGTGACAGAGTAGAGCTGCCCTGTACAGTTTCTCTGGAGCAGCTGGTAGATTCGAGCTGCTGACCTGGTCAGCAACCTGAGTTATTAACCACTGTGCCACCAGGGCTCCTACTGTTATTACTACTAACACTAAATAATTAGGAAACCCTGGTGGCGTGGTAGTTAAGTGCTACGGCTGCCAACCAAAGGGTCAGCAATTCAAATCCGCCAGGCGCTCCTTGGAAACTCTATGGGGCAGTTCTACTCTGTCCTATAGGGTCGCTATGAGTTGGAATGGACTCGACGGCACTGGGTTTGGTTTTTGGGTTTACTGATACTAATTCCCATCCCACTTACAGAAAAAAGAACGGTAGACTAAACTAAATGGAATGTGATTCAGGCTGCAATTAAGTCCAACTAATTAAGTCATAAATTAGAACTTAACTAGGGAGAAGCCAACACAGAACCAAATATCCACGTCTAATAATGTTGCCTATGTTATTCACATTTCATGAGTTTCCATTTCTAAGAAAAATCTTAGAAATGTCAAAATGTCAACTTTAAGGCTTTTTAAAAAATTTCTTCAAGTGTTAGATCAGTTAATTCCAATATATTAAACATAAACATAATAAGGATAAAATATATTGAGCATTTAATACGTGCTAATTTTGTTTTTTTTTTTTATTTTGTTAATTTGTTTCTACTCTTCATTATAAAAAATTTTCAGATACACAGAAAAGTCAACCAAGCAATACAATTAAACCACCAATCAGCTTCAACAATTTTTTCAACAATCGGCTTCATGGCCAATTTTGTTTCATCTATATTAACCACTTGACATCGACTCACTATCTCCACCAACTTCTTCCAAAATTCCAATCACTGTATCATTTCATCTGTAACTATTTTAATATGTATCTCTAACATACTAAAAAGAGTCGCTCTCTTTTGGGGGGGGGGATGGAAGAATATGACTATGGTACCATTATCACGCCTACAAAAAATGAACAATTACCGGCATTACCTCTTAATCCTCACAATGACCATATGAAGTAGGACCATATGAAGTAGGTCCTATTATTATTCTCATTTTACAAATCTTCCTGAGACACATACCAATTAAGTAATCTGCCCAGGCTATACAGTACTATGTAGAAGAGGCAAGATTTGAACTCAGGCAGTTGAGATCTAGAATCTGAGCCCTTAATGATACTATGCTTGGGTGTCTCTCAAAGCTAGCTATTATGGTAATGAGTCTTTAGTAAAAACATAGAAAACTGACTGATTAAAAAAAAAAAAACGAATGGCAGAAAGCATCAGACTTCAGCAAAATAATAAACTAGGAGAAATGTATCACACTATCTCGCCTACCCTCCACTTTCTTTCTTCAGCCTCTGCTGGTACACTCCAAGAAAATCTCTACCTTCCTTCATTTAACCTAATGCCAATTATTACCAAGGTTTCTTCTTTTCACTACAACCAGCTCTGTCAAGTCAAACTGATATTTGGTGTGTACTCTGTGACCAACTTTCATCAAGACAGATTCACTGGATGAAATCCTCAAAATTAAATACTCTCTGTAGAAGTCTTATTGTGTGTGTAGGGGAGACCTGTGAAGATTTCCACACCTGCATAATAACACACATATTCATACCTTTGTGTAATCTTCCCCTCCTGAATAGAGGCCTGTGACTTGCTTCTAACCAAGAGAATATGGCAAAAGTCACAGAATGTCACTCCTGTGATTATATTACATTATATAAAACTATCTTAAAAAGACAAGCTATTGACTGGGAGAATATTTCCAGAAACCCTACATCTGATAAAAATCTAATAACCAAAATATATATAAAACTTTGACAACTTAACAGCAAAAAGACAACCCAATCATAAAAAGGGCTTAGAACTTGAACAGACACTTCATCAAAGAGGACATTCAAACAGCCACCAAACACATGACAAGATGCTCAACATCATCAGCCATCAGAGATACACAAATCAAAACCAAAATGAGTTACCATTTCACTCCCATTAGAATGGCTAAGATTAAAAAATAAATAAATAAATAAATAAAAATAACAAACATTAGCAAGGTTATGGGGAAAATAGAACCCTTATCCATTGCTGATGGGAATGCAAAATGGTACAGCCATTATGGAAAACAGGGTAGCGGTTCCTAAAACAACTAGAAATAGAATTACCATATGACCCAGCAATTCCACTCCTAGATATATACCCAAAGACTTGAAAACAGAGACTCGAACAGATACTTATACACCAATGTTCACTGCAGCACTACCCACAATAGCCAAAAGGTGGAAACAACCTAAATGTCCATCGACAGATGAATGGAAAAACAAAATGTGGTACATACATAAAATGGAATACTACTCAGTCAGGAAGGGAAATGAAGTCTTGATACATGCTACAACGTGGATGGAGCTTGAAGATATTACGCTGAGTGAAAAAAGTCGATCACAAAAGGGCAAATATTATATGACCACACTTACATAAAAGATGAGAAAAGACAAATGTATAGATACCAAAGTTTATTAATGGTTACCAGGGACAAGAGAGAGGGGGAAAGGGAAGGCTATTGTTTATGGTATACAGGGAGTTCCCAACTTAACAACGTATTCGAGTTACAATGAGACACAACTGTCTTTTTTTAAACATCTTGTCATTAGTCATATATACTACATACGATGTTGTAGCACGTAATTTGCTGATGTTATCATCCCAGCCCCCAAAGACAAAGATTGGGTTTATAAAGATTGTGATACTAAAAGGCAATAACAACGAAAACTAAAGAATAAATGAGTACATCAGAACTGACTGAGAGAGAAGCCCTGCTGTACGTTTGGGACTACCTGTACTGAGTTTGGGTTTATGGTAACGGAAACATCACATTGATTAAGGGTAGGGATGCACAGCCAATTAATGTTAATTGCTGTCAATAAGCTGTACATTTGTAGACAGGTGAAATGGCAGAAGTTGTATGATAGATATAGTTTAATGACCAAAAAAAAGAGTAGCTGCTGAGGCTGCAAGTGCTTATGCACAACCAAACCCCTCATGGAATCTGGGTCCTTGGTTTGGAAGTTTAGGGTCATGGTTTCAATGGAACATCACAAAATTGTTCTTATCAAGAGCAAAAATGATAAAATGCTTTAAAAATTAAAAAAGAAATGTCACATCACAAAGGTCAGTCAGATGTGAAGCTTCACATGCTGAGTCAAAAGTGATTCAGCAGAGTTGAGTTCAACACACAAATAAGTTCAACAACGCTTTAGCCAATTGATTTCACTTTTATTTTTTATGTATGCACATGAGTGGTATATGATAGAAACCTATGTCTCAATAGGTTGTTCCAAAGTAAATAAAAACTTTAAGATGGTATTGATAAATAAATAAATAAACAGGAAGGGGGAAGGGGAAAAAAAAAAAAAAAAAGCACTATCTTATCCCACTGGAGCTACAGACTTCCCATGACAGCTTGATGAAGTAAGTGGCCATGTCAGAGAAGCGCACAGGAAAAGGAACTGCAGGTGGCCTCAAAAACCTGACAGAGGCCTCCACCTAACAGTCAGCAGAAGGCTGGGGTTCTCAGTCACATAGCCACAAGAAAATTAACTCCCCCAGAACCTGAATCATCTTGGAAGCATTCCCCAGTTGCACTCCAGATGAGAACACAGCACACCAAATACCCTGAATGCCACTTTGTGAGACCCTGCGGGGAAAACCCAGCTAAGCAGTGCCAGGGCTCCTCACCCACGGAAATTGTGAGATAATAAATACGTGTTGTGTTAAGCTGTTAAATTTGTGGTAATTTGTTACACAGCAATGGAAAATTAATACACTATGATTCTTTATGATGTAAGTAACTCATCTCTAAGAAATTCTAAGCCAAAGAAATCTTTCCATAAGCATGTGAATGGAACAAAAGCTCTTTCTTGACAAAAGCCTTGGCCCTACATATAGGTATTCCAGCAACCCCTTTCTGTGTAAACACAGGTCCACTGCCCGTAAGAAAAAGTAAACACGTTCAGCTCTTTATAGTTTTCAGAACAAAATTACTTTCGTCAACTGCATATCTGGTATCAAAAGCGTATGCATCTAATGACTTCCTGATGACAACGGCACTTCTTCTGCAGCCTTCCACACAAAACTCATACCCCTGGTATAATCACAAAAAAGACACCATACTGAGGGGTACTGATCAGTGCTCCTCAGAACTGTCAATGTCATCAAACACAAGGGATGTCTGAGAAACTATCACAGCCAAAAGGAGCCTAAGGAGACATGATGACTAAATGTAATGTTGTGTCCTCGATTGGATCCTGATACAGAAAAACGACATTAGGTAAAAACTAAGGAAATCTGAATAAAGTATGAACTTCACTTGATAATAATGTATCGATACTGGTTCACTAATTGTGAAACAACATACCATACTACTATGTTACTAATAGGGGAAACTGAGTTTGGGGTATAGTGGAACTCTGTATTATCTTTACAACTCTTCTGCAAATCTAAAACTGTGTGAAAATAAAAGGTCATTAACTTTTTTTAAGTATGTGTCTCTCATTCCAAACATCATAATATAGTATTCTGTTCCTCTGGTACTACATTCAAGTTTAGTCTCAAATTGTGTTGCTGGATAACTTCCATTACATGCCAGAGACACCAGACTTCTACCTTTTCTTCAATTCGGATAACCAGAAATTTAACGTACCTAGGATCTATTCCTTTGGTTTCCCTCAAAAATGCTTCCAGCAAAAGCTAAACTTAATATTTTACCCTAGACATATATTCGGGGTCTAAATGGATTTCCATATGAAAAACATTTTAGAATCTCTTAAAAATTTTACTATTGAAGAATCTTTTTTTTTTTAAACATAGTTTTGTGAACCTGATAGCAAGCAACAGGCAATTAACTTTTGCCTTACACTATACTGCTGTGTAGAGCTGGGGAACAGGCTTTCTCTCCTAACGAACTGAATTGCTTCCTTTTATTTAATAATGTAAGTTAACAACCTCATCATGGTTTTTTGTTTGCCTTTACCATCAGAAAAGCAGAAGCTAAGTCAACTGTGGTAGGTATAAAAAAAAAAAATAGTTAGCGTTAAGTTTTCACACAAAATTATACCCATCTCGCTTCTCCCCTACTATTTGGCTCTTATTCTTTTAAAGTTTTAGTCCATGGGTTTTTACTAAAAATACCTGAAATTGTTTCTGAAAGTATACATGATTTTTTTTTAATTCACAAATATTTAGACAGTAAATTCATCAATAAGACAAATAATCACATTAGCATGTCCCCTTAGCAAGTTTTTCTGCTTTTCTTCTAATTCTTTTTCTTAAAACAGCTTTATTAAGATATTATTCATATACTCTACACATCACCCATCCAAAGTGTACAATTTAATGTTTTTTAGTACATTCACAGAGTAATGCAACCATCACAACAAACTATAATTTTGAGCATTTTTGTCCCCGTAAAAGAAACTTGCTGCAAAAGACTTCTTTAAAGTGCTAAAAAGCAAAGATGCTACTCTGAGGACTTAGGTGCGTCTGACCTAAGCCATGGTATTTTCAATTGCCTCATATGCATGTGAAAGCCGGACAGTAAGGAAGAGTGAAGAAGAACTGATGCCTCTGAATTATGGTATTGGTGAGGAATAATGAATATGCCAGGAACCGCCAGAAGAACAAACAAGTCTGTCTTGAAAGAAGTACAACCAGAATAGTCTTTGGAAGCAAGGATGGTGAGACTTGTCTCACATGCTTTGGACATGTTATCAGGAGAGACCAGTCCCTGGAGAAAGACATCATGCTTGGTAAAGTAGAGGGTCTGTGAAAAAGAGGAGGACCCTCAACGAGATGGACTGACACAGTGGTCTCAAACACAGCAATGACTGTAGGGATGGCGCAGGACCCGGCAGTGTTCCATTCTGTTGTACGTAGGGTCGCTATGGGTTGGAACCAACTCAATGGCACCTAACAACAGCAATAAAAGAAATCCTACTCTGTACCCATTAGCTGTCACTCCACATCTGCTTTGGATTGAATTATGTACTCCCAAAATATGTGTTATAAATCCTAACCTCTGTGTCTGTCGTTATGATCCCACTTGGTAATGGGTTGTCTTTGTTGTGTTAATGAGGCAGGATTAGCGTACACTGTGTCTTGAGTCAATCTCTTTTGAGCTATAAAAGAGATTAAACAAGCAAGGAGAGCAGAGACAGGGTAAGACAGATGCCAAGACACATGGAGATCTCCAAGAAACCAGGGAGCAGAAACTGAAGAGACAAGGACCTTCTTCCAGAGCTGAGACAGCCAGCCTTCCCCTAGAGCTGGCACCCTGAATTTACACTTCAAGCTTCCTAAACTGTGAGAAAATAAATTTTTGTTTGTTAAAGACATCCACTTGCGGTATTTCTGTTATAGCAGCACTAGATAACTGTGGCAACATCTCCCTCCAAACCCCACCATCTCTAAGCAACTACTTTCTGTCTCCATAAATTTGCCTGTACTACACATTTCATATAAATGGAATCATAAAGTATGCGATCTTTTGCAACTGGCTTCTTTTACACAGCATAATATTTTCAAGGTTCATTCATTGTTGCATGCATCAGTACTTCATTTGTTTTTACTGCCACGTAATATTACACTGCATGGATATACATTTCATTTATATATTTATCAGTTCCTGAACATCTGCGTTGTTTCCACTGTTTGGTTATTATGAATAATGACACTCTGAACATTCAGGTACAAATGTTTGTGTGGACATATGTTTTCATTTCTCTTGGCTGTATACCTAGAAGTGGGATTGCTGGTCATGGAGTTTAACTTTTTGAGGAACTGCCAAATTTTGCCAATGTGACTGCACCATTTTACATTTTGACCAGCACTGTGTGAGGGTTCCCATCTCTCCATATCCTCTCCAGTACTTGTTACAGTCCACCTTTTTCATTGTAGCCATTCCAGTAGGTGTGAAGTGGTAACTCATCATGGTTTGATTTGCATTTCCCTTATGACTAATGATGTTGAGCGTCTTTTTTTGTGTGCTTGCTGGTTATCTGTGTCTCGTCTTTGAAGAAATATATATTCAAATCTTTTACCCAATGTCTTTTAATTATTGAGCTGTAAGAGCTCTAAATATTCTACAAACAACTCCCTTACCAGATACATGATTTACAAATATTTTCTTCCATTTGGTAGATTGTCTTTTCAATTTTTTGATAGTACTGTCTGCAGCATAAAGTTTTTAATTTTGATATAGTAGTCCAACTTGCCTGTTTTTCTTTTGTCCCTTGTACTTTTGGTGTCATTATCCAAGAAACCACTGTCTAATCCCAGGTCATAAAATTTACTCCTATGTTTTCTTCTAAGGGTTTTACAGCTTTAGCTCTTACATTTTTATCTATGATCCATCTGAGTTCATTTTTGTGTATGGTATGAGACAGGGATCCAATTTCATTCTTTTGCATGTGGATATCCCATTGTCCCAATACCATCTGATGAAAATGCTATTCTTTCCCCACAGTGAAAAAGTCAAATGACCATAAACGAAAAGGTTTACTTTTGGGCTCAGTTCTGTTCCATTGAGCTGTATGTCAACCCTTAGGCGAGTACTACACTTTTTTCTCTCCTTTAGTTCTTGATATTACAGTTACTATTATTAACATTCCTCTGTTAATGACAGTGTTTATTATACAAGACAAAGGGTTTAGTAAAGTCTTAAGCAACCCATATAGGGCCCAGAACTCAGAACCCAGCTGTAGAGTTTTAGTAATTATTATTAAACCAAACCAAAAAGATTTCTGCTTTGGTTAAGAGGAAATTTTCTTTATTATTATTTTTAAAAGTCAATGGGTAAAGCAAATATTAAAAATTGGGATGACAATAACCTATCAACTTAGGTAAATAACAACAGAGAATTAGAACTAAGCTAGAAAAATTACAAGGCAGCCATAACAATAACTAAATGGGATGACTAGTCCAAACTATTATTCCAATTTATTAATTCATTATATAATGGTATATGTTAGATCTTATTTCTATAAAAAAAAAATTTTTTTTTTTAATCTGAGGTGTTTACAAAATCAAACATGTAAAATAAGATGAAAACAAAAACAAATCAGTAGGTTCTATCCTTATTTTCTCAAAGTCATAGTGTCCTTGGGAAGTGGCTAGACATTTCCAGATCAGCACAAGCAAAGGCTTTGTTAGCATCGAATCCATCAGTCTACAAGCAACACACACTCTACAAGCAACACACACATGAGCTTCGAATGCATGGGGGAGGAACAAATTGTGCTGGGTTCTTCAAAGAAGAATAGGTGTAGGGAGTCCCTGCCCTCACCTCCCAAAATCTCTGCTTTTACCAAAAAAGGATGGAGAAAGTTAGGGTTTCTTTGTCCTCTGGTTCCTCCAAAGTAGGTCAGGTCTGTGTATAATTATTGGGTTTCATATTCCTTCAGAAAAGGAAGAGATGTCAATGCAGAGAGATTTTTAACGAACAGCAGACTCAGGCTGGGGACAGAGGCAAAAGAGTGCCTCTCTGCTGCTGACCAAAAAATAAACTAAGAAATAGTCTATTGTTTTAAACAATAGGAGGCACATTTTAAGACAGATAGGGTAAGAGGCCTAATTTCTCGTTCTAAAGCTATGAACACAGAACTTAAACTTGTAGATGATTATCCTAGTTTCACCTTCTTCCTGGACATGCTCCCTACTTTACAAGGCTGATATAAAGAAACCCTGAAAAAAATTCAAAATATTTTTACTGGAGGATTTTTGTGCAAGAAAACCTACCAAAGAGATTAATTAAGAACCAGTATTTGCACCTCATTCATTGCTAGTGGGAATGTAAAATGGTATAACCACTGTGGAAAACAGTTTGGCAGTTCCTCAAAAAGTTAAACATGGAACTACCACATGACCCAGCAATCTAATCCTAGGTATACACTCAAAAGAACTGAAAGCAAGAACACAAACACTATTTACAATAGCTAAAAGGTAAAAATTTTTTTTTTAAAAGGTAGAAACAACCTAAGTGTCCATAAACAGATGAATGGAAATATAAAATGTGGTATATACATACAATGGACTATTACTTAGCCAAAAAAAAAAAAAAAACTTGATACATGCCACAACACGAATGAGATGCTGCGTGAAATAAATCAGTCACAAAAGGACAAATACTATATCGTCCCAGTTACATGAAACAGGCAAATGTATACAGACCAAAGTTTATTAGTGGTTACATAGAAGGGAGGGGAAAGGGGAAGTCAATGCATAGGAGGCACTGAGTTTCTGCTAATGGCAAGTGGAGTAATTTGGAAAACGAGAGTGGTAATGGTTGCATAAGCATGATGAACGTCATTAATGTCACTGAATGACAGATGCAAAATCTGTTGAAGTGGCAAATGTTTTGTTATATATTTTTTATCACAATAAAAAGATAAAATAAAAAAGAACTAGTATTTGCATTACCAAGTTCTTTCCCTTAGAAAAAGAGTCATTGCAGGGTTCCTTTCAACACATTTACAAAAAATTTTATTGTGAATTATACCATATACAAACCATTGTTCTTTATGTGCTTTTCCATTCACCCCTCCATGAGATAACCACTATCCTGAAGCTTACGGTCACCATTCCTTTGTTTTCTTTACAATTTTACCATGTATTAAAAAAAAAAAACCTTGCCGTCAAGTTGATTACGACTCATAGCAACCCTATAGGACAGAGTAGAACTGCTTCATAGAGTTTCCAAGGAGCACCTGGTAGATTCGAACTGCCAACCTTTTGGTTAGCAGCCATAGCACTTAACCACTATGCCACCAGGGTTTTCTTACCATGTATTAAAAAAAAAAAACAAGCCAAATACGTGGCCATCAAGTTGATGCTGACTCATAGCGACCTTATAAGACAGAGTAGAACTGCCCCCATAGAGTTTCCAGGGAGCGCCTGGTGGATTCGAACTGCCAACCTTTTGGCTGGCAGCTGTAGCTCTTAGCCACTATGCCACCAGGGTTTCCTACCATGTATAGGTATCCCCCACAAAAAATAACATTTAGATACGCCTGTCTTTAAATCCTATGTATACAGGAATTGACTCAATGGCAGTGGGTGGGTTTGGCCTTTTTAAAAATCTCTATTATATGTATAACATTCCTCCATGAAGATGCAGGTGGCACTTCTTTCACTTTAAGCTAACTAGTCATTCTTTTATGAACATGCGAATTTTATTATTTTATGGTTGCTAGACTTGAAGCATTCTTATTATACAAGCCTCCTGGGCCATGAGTGTAAGCCTTTCACTAGGGTATATACCTAGGAATCATACAATAAAGCTAGATTGTTTTAAAAAAAAAAAAAAAATTTTTTTTTTTCTTTTTAAATATCTTCCAGTTTGATGGTAGGCCAACAGTTTCTCACTGTTTTAATTTGCATTTCCTTGATTACAAAAGAGATTGAGGATCTTTTCATATGTTCATGAACCTTTTTTTTTTTTCTGCTTCTGTGAAATAGACTTATTTATAACTTTCGTACTTCCATTTTTTTCTACTGGGTTTATTTTGGATTTCTTATTTATATTCTGCATACCAAATCTTTGTTAGTGCCTCTTCTCTCAAATTGTGGCTTACCTTTTCACTCTCTTTATAGTACCATATTTTTCAAGTCATGTTTTTTTAACTGAATTATAACAAATATACAGAAATGTGACTAGATTATAACTATACAGCTTGATAAATTTTTCAAAAAGTGGAATGGTTATCTTTTAACACAAAAAACTTGTTAATTTTTTTCTTTTATTCCTGTATACCAATTCATCTCCTTGACTCACTAATAACCCTGACCCAAGCTATCATTCAGAGTCCTCAGTTCATTGTTGTCTTGCTTTTAAAAATATATATATAGTTTTAGTGCATTTACAGGTATTCCTCAAAAAGTATATATATTTTTTCAGTTGTCTTTAACTTTATAAAGAGGGGATTATGCTGTGTGTAATCTTTAGGGGCTTACCTTTTTTAATTTAATAATTCATTACAAAGGCTGATTTCAGGGTGTCACACATCACTGTAGCTCATTTGTTTTCCATGAAAAGCACTTGTGCAATTAAGCTTCAAGCTGAACTGGCTGATTTTTTTTTTTTTTTTAAGGAACATCGTTTTTACTTAAAGATTGACAAACAGTGATTCTATTGATGGGTATATACATATATATATAAAACATAAATAAAGTATTTTAACAACATAAAAGCTATCTGGGGCTTTCAGTAATTACGAGTGTAAATTGGTCCCAAGATCAAAAAGTCTGAGAACTGTTGATCAGACATATGTGGCATCTTCTCACTCTATCCTCTATGTCACTAAGCCTCTCATATGTTCCATCTCTTCTTTCTCTGTACTGAATTCCGGAAATTTTCTTCAGATCTATATTCCAGTTTACTAATTCACTCTTTAACTATCTTCCCACTGTTTTTCAATTTTTTTTTTTTAATTTCTAGAAGTTCTACTGAGTTCTTTTTTCACATCTTTCTCATCAGTTTTGATAGTCTCGTTACCATACTTTTAATCTCCTCTTTTATTTCTTTAAGAAGCCCTGTGGCACAGTGGTTAAAGTGCTCAGCTGCCAACCAAAAGGTCAGCAGTCAAACCCACCAGCCGCTCCACGGGAGAAAGATGCAACAGTCTGCTTCTATCAAGATTTACAGCCTTGGAAACCCTATGGGGGAGTTCTGCCCTGTCCTACAGAGCCACTAAGTTGGAATTTGCTTGACTGCAGTGGGTTTGGTCTATTTCTTTAAACAACTACAGTCTTCATGAGTCTGACTGTTACTCCTGATACTTAGTCTGTCACTACGTAAGAAACTACTCCAAAACTTAGTGGAATGAAACAACATTCATTTATTTTGCTCAAAAGTTTTCAATTTGGTCAGAGCTCAGAGAGGACAGTTTGTTTCTGCTTCATGTACCATCACCTGGAGCAGCTTGACAGAGTGTTGGAGGATCCACTTCCAAGATGGCTTACTTGCAAGACTAGCAACTTAGTACTGGCTGTCAGTTGGGAGTTTAGCTGGTGGTATGGGCCTGAGAACTCAGTTCCTCTTCACATGGGTCTTTGTCTAGGCTGCTTATGCTTATGCTTCTCTTGGTAATGAGTTCCAAGAGTGGGCATCCCAAGAGAATAAGGTAAAAACACATGACATTTTTATGACTTAGCCTCAGAAACCACATGACATCACTTTTGCCATACTCTATTATTGTCGGCAGTGGGTTTTTTTTATTATTGTTTGAAGCAGTCACAAAGGCCTGCCCAGGTTCCATGAAGAGGACAGAGACTCTACTTCTTGATGGTAGAGTAGAAGGTTCTAGAAGAGCGCACAGGTTAGGAAATATTGTTGCAGCCACTTTTAGAAACTATAATCTGCCACAGCTGACTACTCACAGTGGCTTGTTTTCTTGTGCAAAATAAAGTTTGTGTACTTTTTAATCTACAAAAATTCTTTGAGGCCTGTCTATAAAGTGAGTTTCTACAGAGATCTGAATTTGATTCTTCCAGACACTGGGGCTCACAATCAACTGGGAATATTTTCAACTAAGTTTTCTACTTAAAGAATTTTAGATCTCACAGGTAATATGAATTCTAGTTGCATATACATATGAGTGCAGGCTTGTGCGTAGGCAGTTTCATGGGAGATGCCCTCTCCTACACTAATCTAAGACAGAAACAGGCAAGTCTCTTTATGCAGGGTATCTTTTTTCCTACTCATCCACTGAAGAAGTCATCCCTCTGGGGTCTCAGTTTTATGTAGGGTAGTCTCCAATATGACCTCTCAACTGTTCTTGGGCACTACTCTTTGTCTGTTGTCCCTCTTCTTTGCTCTAATCCTATAAGACCTCAACTCAAACATAACTTCAGTGCTTAATCTATCTCATGAAATCATGCTTTCTAGTCCTTCAATTGTTTTTCTTAAACTAGCTCCAGCACTTTACATATATGTTTGTACATGTATGTTTGTGTTTATATTTGTATATTTTCCCTTCTCCCGTTTTATTTTTAGGTTTTCTGAAGAAATATCTCTGTATATCCAATCTACTATATTGCTGAAAAAGAAATTTACTGATTGTTTTAGTCATCTAATGCTGCTATGGAAACCCCGGTGGCATAGTGGTTAAGCGCTACAGCTGCTAACTAAGAGGCTGGCAGTTCAGATCCGCCAGGCGCCCCTTGGAAACTCTATCAGGCAGTTCTACTCTGTCCTATAGGGTCGCTATGAGTCAGAATCAACTCAACAGCAGTGGGGTTTTTTGGTTTTTTTTTGTTTTTGGTAATGCTGCTATGCTGCTCTAACATTACAAATGGATGGCTTTAACAAACAGAAATTTATTCTCTCACAGTTTAGGAGGCTAGAAGTCCAAATTTAGGGCACCAGCTTCAGGGGAAGGCCTTCTCTCTCTGTCAGCACAAGGATTCCGGGTCCAAAGAATGTGCTCTGCTCCTGGCTCTTCTTTCTTGATGGTATGAGGTCCCTCTCCTCTCTGTTCCATTCTCTCTTTTATATCTCAAAAGAGATTGACTCGATATGCAATTTAATCCTGTAGATTGAGTCCTGCCTCATTAACATAACTACCTCTAATTCTGCCTCATTAACATCATAGCAGTTTGGACTTACAACACGTAGGATAATCTCAGCAGACCAAAAAATGGGGGACGACCACACAACACCGGGAATCATGGCCTAGCCAAGCTGACACACATTTTTGAGGGACACAATTCAGTCCATTAACACTCATCACTCATTACATGGTATTTAATTTATTGAAAATTGTTAATATTTAGAAACACAACTATATTTTTTAAAGGGAGCTACATTTTTAAAAGGCAATTACATCACTTACATAGAAATCACTTAGAAAAAGTCCTTAATTAATATGCTTCCCATAAAGCAAATCTGAGGGAACTTAAACCTATCAAAAACACTAACTTCTGCTTCAGATCTTTCACACTTTTAAATCCTATTTAAGTCTGTTCTCCCATACATATTTTAAATGTGGTCTAGAACTGCACTGTAACCCAAAGAAAGGGAACTTTTATTGACGCAAATGAAAAAGCAAAGGAAAAAACCAACAAGCCGTTTCTAGAGCCAATATTTTAATTAAAAAAAAAAATTAAGAAGATGAAGCCCATGTCTTAAACAAAAGAGATAAATGCAAGTTCTCTTTGGCAAAATGAAAATTAGTATGGACAAGCAGGATCTTCTTTAAGTATATTTAATATTTACATGCATTTCTTTGAGACAGATACTCTCACTGCAATTTAAAAAATTAATTCATGGTGGCATTCCAGGCTTAAAAGCAGCAGCAGTAGTTGATGGAAAAAAAAGGATAGAATAGAATCATCCTTAAATGTTAGACCTCCTCGTCATGCTGAAAGCAACGGCTACAAATTACCACATTCCCAAAGAGATGACAGCCAAGCGCTTACATCCCAAGGGAGAAATGGCTATTATGGCTATTAGCTGGCACTGGCAGGAGGCTTAGCAGCAAGTCCCTGAACAGACCATTTATTGTTCTTCATCTTGTGTAATATGACCTTTCCTCCGGCTCAGCCTGCTCAACATCACAGTGGTACAGGGGAGAAAATTCACATGGAAGCAAATTCCAAAGTGCAATTTACCCTATAGGCAGCTTGTATTTCCAGATTCTACAACCCACTATGCTCCACTCCCCTCTGGGTCATAACAGAACTTGGCAGATGTTGGAATTTGCTATGTATAAACTCTGGAGCCCAGATTAGAAAGCTCAGCAAAGTATGCATTTGGTGCTGGCAAAAAATGGTTGCTTTATGCACAGATTTAGATTAGCTAACTTTGGATATCTACAGTTTCATAAATGTGTCTAAGACTGCTGAAATTTAAAAAAATGGAAAAAAGGCACGTGTCACACACATCCCAACACAGGCTTACATGTCTTCTGAGATCATCCTCTTCTCCACACCAACAAAATACCAAGGCCATTATGCAATCTGTGGCTTCTTTTATAATTGAAGAAATTAATAGCTTTGGATACAAAACTTAGATAGCTTTACTCTGAGATAGTCCCCTGGCCTTGGATTTCTGTGTACAGAGTCCAAAAGTACCAGTTACCAGACTCCCAAATGGGGGCCTACAAAAGGTTCCTTTCATTCACTGGCAATCTTTCCTCACAGCAAAACTTCAAAAATGTCTTTTAGAAGAGCTTCCTAAGTATGAAAAGAGTCTGCAACAAATCCCTATTGTGTAATAGTCTGTGCCCCCTGATTTTCCAAGTTGACAGCATTCATCCGCACTGTATTTCACCTCATACCTTATCGACAGCTCTTTTCCTAATATTAAAATCAAAGAATTCGGCATCATAACAAGATACAGAATAGAGTACACGGGATACAGTTAGCCTAACAAGATGTTACCAAGTTCAAAAGGGTTAAACCTAAAAAAGGTTAAGTGCTCAGCCTGAATTTTAAGTGCTCTGACATACGCAGATTTGGGGGTAGAGTTATATTCTACAGTTTTAGGTAATGTAAACCTAACACATAACACAGTAATGAAGTTTCCCGTATGGGTAATAAGTGTATTCAGATAAATTAATTACAGCCCAGAAATGAACTGATCAGGTCACCCTTGTAAATTAATAAAGTGCTTGTTTGTCCATCTGGGCATTAATATGTTAGTCAGTACAGAGGTTCAATATCACTCATTCTGCTTTGACCTGCCTGATATTAAACTTTTTTGATCTCCATTATTCACCTGTATCTTTAGAAAGCACCTTCTCATTTGTCAAATGAAAACAAACAGGAAACTTAAACTTGCATTCATGGTTCTAAGAAAACTAAGTTTTTGTTTTCTGAATTTCACATTTACCTAGGACAATAATGAACACATATTAAGAGATGCTATTGCTTTAAAAAGAAAAAAAATTTAGTTTGTAACAAAATCCACAGCATGGCTTAGGAGTACAACTAATACCTGTTAAATAAGTAGAATAATTACAAATAAAAAGGGCCTCGTTTCCCCTGCACAGGAAATTAAAGAACTTACTAGTATTAACCTCAATCTAGTATTTCAGACATGCTGGCTTTAGGGAGAAAACTTAGTTTATAATATCAGATACCTCTAACTGTTAAGGGCGCGCAACCAGCCTAGGTTTCTACCGGACCGTGGTGGCTCACTTCACTTAGGGAAGCAACCCATCAAGGACAGCAATCATTCGGGTAGGAAGAAAAAGCATCGACATATTTGTTCTATTTGGGACATAATTTTTTTCAATCAACTCTTCCTCCTTTCTCTGAAGAACGATTTTTAAAATTATACTCTAAACTTGCGACTTGCGATGTCAGGTAGACGCTCCCCATGCCGTTCATAGTGCAGAAAGAGCCGGGCTTGGGCCAGGAGAATGAACTTCAGGTTCACGCAGCTTCGTAACCGTGTACCAACTACTGTGACACGCTTGTGGTAAGGGTTAACACACAGAGGGCCTAGAAACGCAGCCGGCACGCAGCAGATAACTAACAGGTATCAGCTGCTTCTTACTGTTATTAACTGTCAGTAATGTTACTAGTACTAATTCTATTACTATTATTATTCTACTTACCCCTGATCAGGCCCCTCCCACACTTCCTGGTAATTCCAAACTTATGTTACTTTCTTCAAGCCCTCTAACCACCCTCAGATAAACTTTTAACAGGTGAACTAGCCTTATGCTTAAGAGAGAAAACAGACATGAAGAGCTCCCTCAACCTCCTTTACGATCTCTATACATCCTTGTACACCCAAACTTGCCTTTTACCTCACCTCATAAGAAGTAGGCCTTTCCTCCATCCCAGTAAGTGTTAGTCCCTAGCAATCATCCTCCTCCTCAAACAAAAGAATCAGCAGTTTTCAACATCTGCACTACACAAGACTGATTGATACTCAAACTTTCAGAGTTGGCAACTACTAAAACTCATGAGATCACAAGAGAGTGGTTACTGGTTTTACGGATTACTCTTGTCTTCATGCTCAAAATCCATTAGCTGACACGAAGAACATCAAGTTCTCAAAAAATAACTAGTAGTACTAGCTGGAGCCCTGGTGGCACAGTGGTTAACAGCTCAGCTGCTAACCAAAGGTCATCAGTCTGAATCTACCAGCTGCTCCTTGCAAATCCTACAGGGCTGTTCTACTCTGTCCTATAGGGTTGCTATGAGTTGGAATCAACTCAACAGCAACAGGGTTTTATTTTTTTTGGGGGGGGGGTGGGTACTAGCTCAGTGCTACCCCAATATCACTCCCATCAACCTTTGCTCTGACTTCAGTTTCTGGAACTCTACTCAAATTAGGATTAGAATTTATTTAGCCATTTCAATTTGTTCAAACAGATTCTTGGCAAACACCTAGGCAGAAATCTGTGTAACCTATGCCTTTATAAGAGAAACAAAAGTCACAAAGATAGCCCATTACTGAGGTACATTTTGGGGCTAGGATTGAATATATTCTTAGGATTAAACAAATACAACATCTGCCTCCAGCAGAAATAAATATAAAAATAATTTTTCAAGAAGAATACTCAAATTCCCAAAGGACTCTTCTGACGTCTGCACCTTGGCTCCTTGGGGCAGAAGTACTGAAGAGCAGGAACACATGCCAGAAAGCCTCCTGAACATACATAACCTGCCCTAACAAAGCTCACCACACGAAATCCATGTTGTGGGAAAAACTGAGATGTAAATATTTATAAAAGCTATGATTTAGATAAAAATCATCTAATTTTTGGGGGGAAAATATACAGTAAGGCTAACACAGTAACAAATTAAAATGCAGGGAGAGGAGATAAGAGTAAACCATTTCAAACAGAATAAGAAACTACACTTTTGAGTGCTATTTTTAAACATTAAATACTCTTTACCTCAAGGTGTTACAGAATCATTGTGCAGAGAATAGAACTGTGTAAAAAACACATGCAAATACATGTGAACAAAGCTAAAATTTGGTTATATTCATAGGACTGATCTGTGGTTTTGGGTTGTACAAACCTACTAACTTCATAAAGTATTTAAGAAGGACTTTATTTCAACACAAAACCATATAATGTAGACCTAGACAGGTTCTTAGAAATAGCTTATTCTGACCCAATCCCTTTATTTCACAAATGATGAAACTGAGACATTGAGGGAAGAGGTGAAACCTATGTACAAAATGGAGCCCTTGTGGCTCAGTGGTTAAGCATTTAGATGCTAACCAAAAGGTCGGCAGTTCAAATTCACCAGCTACTCTTGAAAACCCAGTAGGGCAGTTTTACTCTGTCCTAGAGTTGCTATGAGTCGGAATTGACTAGATGGCAATGAGTTTGGGTTTGTTTGTTTGTTTTTTGTAGGTACAAAACAAAACACAAGAACCTAACATAAAAAAATTCAGTAACTTTCTAATGTGCCAACATTAGTTGATAAGAAGATGTGATAATTTTCAAAAAAACACATTCATAATAGCCACAAACTATCAGAAGACTTGGAAAAAATATTACCAAAATGTGTAAGGCTTTTATGGGGAAAAACACAAGGCTCTGCTGAAGGCCTTGTAAATAAAAAGTTACGCCATGTCCGTGCATAAAAACCAAAACCCAGTGCCGTCGAGTCGATTCCGACTCATAGCAACCCTATAGGACAGAGGAGAACTACCCCATAGAGTTTCCAGGGAGCGCCTGGAGGATTCGAACTGCCGACCCTTTGGTTAGCAGCCGTAGCACTTAACCACTACGCCACCAGGGTTTCCTGTCCATGGATAGAAAGCCCTAATACTGAAAAGATCTCAATTTTACCCCCTTGTTTCTAAATAATACATACTCTAGTCTCTCTTCCAAATATAAGACTATAATAACTAAAGGAATATGCTTTTATGTTATGAGCGTTAACGGCCAAGAGGACATGGAGACAAAATATGAGGTAAACCAGGAAAACATGCCATCTTATCCAAGTAGTTTAAACTTTAAACGCAGGTTTCTAGACTATAATGTCCAGCCAGCAACACATTTCCTTCTACATACTCCCTTACCCTCCATATTAAAATCTCCCTCAGATTGTTAACTGTTTGCATTCAATTCTCTACATTTGCTTCTAAAATCAGTAAAGCCTTATTAAAACGCCAAGTGAATTTTGGAAACAGCGTGCACAGGCCAGAAACTAATTTTATGTTACAACTTTGTAGCTCATCATACACTTGCTAAATTGACGTCTGCACACAATTGCCACTGGCCCCCTGAAAACAAGTAATGTTGCTGGTTTAACACCAACACAAACTATCCTTCTAAAGCCCAGAAACTATCAAGGAGAACAAGGTTAGCCCATTGAGACATCTAGTCCCACTGAGAAAAATGACAAAAGATAAAGTATCAGTAAAACCCTAATAAAAGTCATAAGTTAAAACTAAAGGCAACTAAAAAAAAAAAACTAAAGGCAACCCAAGTTAACTTTCAGTTAGTGTTTTACAGGTAAAGAAGAAATTGAGTAAATTAAAATGAAAAATTAGTACTGACTCCAGAGTTAGGATTTGTTAATACAACTGTGGGCTTCCAAATTAAAATGCCATGTTTATATTTTGACACATGAAGCAGGAAAAGGCAGGATAACTATCAAAGGCAAATCTTTGACCTAAGCAAGATAGTTTCTGAAAGCTTGAAAGGTAACTAAAAACAAACATAGGGCTTAAAGTTTAAAGTCTACTATAAACTATGAAGTAAGCAACTGTAATTTCTATTCTAATACAATAATTTCTGTGTGTCTTAATATTTTATTACATCGGATCCAAAGCTGCTGAAACTTAAATTTCAGTTTGAAGACAGCGGCGAATGACTTCCCCCCGCATCTGAAAAATAGATAAATAAATAAACTGGAAACAGTGGACAGTCTGTGAGGAGGCAGCAAGACATTCTATATTTTAGTGGCTCAGTCATGTATAAGAAAAGGCTATGACTGAACACATTAATACACAAGCTTTTGGCAGCAATACAGCAAGGCACTTACCAGTACCAATCACTGTAGTGGCCCTGCCTAGCCAATTGCCAACAAATCTGCGCTAAGTCTACAATTCAGAGGTGAGAATTTTCCTGAATTAAAATTAATATAAAAGCTGGATGTTTAGACTTGAGGAAGAGGAAACCTGCCAACCTCAGGGAGCTTCCCTGGTGAAAGAATGAACATTTCCCTTTCAGAGGTAACTAGAGAGAATATATGCACAGAGAGGGCCCAAAGGTCAGAAGGCTAACCTAAGCTGGTTGTACCCAATTTGTCTTGCCTGTGAACACTAGCACAAATTATTTTATTGGCAGTACCTCTAAAAAGTACATTTTTAAAAAAGAAAACATTAGTTTTCTTAGTCCCTAGTTTCTTCAAGAATATAGGACAAAAGACTAGTAAACTATTATCCCTCGAGCCAGAAAGAGGCAATCTCTTTCACTGGCTCTCGATTTTTCAGCACTACTGTTCCTTAAGGCTCTCTGCTTAGTCCTTCCTTGTCTTAGTTACCTAGAGCTGCTATAACAGAAATAACACAAGTGGTGGCTTTAAGAAACAGAAATTTATTTTCTCTCAGGCAACTACCCGTTGCCATCGAGTTGAGTCCAACTCATAGCGACCCTACAGGACACCCCATAGGGTCTCCAAGGAGTGCCTGGTAAATTCAAACTGCCGACCTTTTGGTTAGCAGTTGAGCTCTTAACCACTAGGCCACCAAAGTGGAGTCCAAATATACAGTGCTGACTCTAGTGGAAGGCTTTCTGTCTCTGTTGACTCTGGAAGAAGGGCCTTGTCTCTAGCTTCTACTCCTGGGCAATCTTCACGTGGCTTGGCATCTATCTCCCCCCATCTCTGCTTCTTTGGCTTGCTTGTTTAATCTCTTTTATATCTCAAAAGAGACTGACTTAAGATATACCCTATACTGATCCTGTCTCATTCACATAACAAAGAAAATCCATTCCCAAATGGGTTTATAACCACAGGTATAGAGGTTAGGGTTTACAGCACGTATTTTTGAGGGACACAATTCAATCCATAACAGTCCTCTACTCATTCAACCACTGTTATGGATTGAATTGTATACCCCAAAAATATGTGTCAACTTGGCTAGACCATGATTCCCAGTACTGTATAGTTGTCCTCAATTTTGTGATCTGATATAATTATCCCATGTGTTGTAAATTAGGTTGTATCATCAGTCAATCCCTTTTGAAATACAGAAGAGACCAGAGAGGAGAGGGACCTCCTGCCACCAAGAAAGACGTGCCCAGACTCCGGGTCCCTGCAATAAGAAACCCCTAGACCCAGAGGAAGATTGATGACACAGACGTTCCCCCAGGGCCAACAGAGAGAGAAGACTCTCCCTTAGAGCTGGAGCCCTGAATTAGGAATTCTAGTCTCCTAGACTATGAAAGAATAAATATCTGTTTGTTAAAGTCATCCACTCGTGGTATTTCAATTACAGCAGCACAAGATAACTAAGACACCCAGGTATCACCAAGCAGACGGTAATATACACATCTGTATCTTCAGGCTCTCCTCATCTTAGACTTCATATCAATGTGTATTTCCAACAGTCACCTCCTGGACATCACTTAGACGCTTCTTGGGTACCTTAAATTCAGCCCATCCAAAATTACACAGATTACATTTTCCCTTCCCTCACCAAACCTTCTACCCTGAACGCCCCTGGTGCCTAATAGTACTGTTTGGATAAAGCAATAGCTTCCCAATTAATCTACCTACCAAAGGTCTCCCCCAAACCAAAATAAAAAACTAAACCCACTGTCGTCGAGTCAATTCTGACTCATTGCAACCCCACAGGACAGAGCAGAACCGCCCCGTAGAGTTTCCAAGGAGCACCTGGCGGATTTGAACTGCCAACCTTTTGGTTAGCAGCTGTAGCACTTAACCACTATGCCACCAGGGTTTCCCAAGGTCTCCCCATCCACCTCCTAAACCCTTAATCCTTCAAATTGCAACAATTTTTGTCTATGACAAAATCAATATGACAAAATAATAATCGCTACCACTTATTAGATAAATTTACTATCAACCCAATCCTCAAAACAATTCTCTGAATAGGCACTCTTAGTGCCTGTTTGACAGATGAATTAAACCAAAGCTTAAGACTTACCCAAAATCAGAGAGAAGGCCAGTAGATGTGAGAACGTGGGTTCAATATCAGGTACTAACTTTTAACCACTATATAAAACTGCCTCTCAGCAGTTAGAACCCACCAGTGGCTCTGCAGGAGAAAAGACCTGGCAATCCGCTCCTGTAAAGATTACTCCCTAGGAACCCTTACAGAACAGTTCTACTCTGTCCTATAGGGTCGCTAAGGGTCAGAATTGACTCAATAGTATACAACAACATCATCAGAGAGTGCTTTTAAAAAAACAACTGAAGGAGAGTAGAACCAGGGATTGTAGCAATGATTGTGAGGATGGCACAGGGCCAGGCAGTGTTTTGTTCTGCTGTACAAAGGGTTGCTAAGAGTCGGAATCAACCTGATGGTACCTAACAGAGCCAGGTATAAGTCAACCACCCTAATAACTAAGTTATTATTTCTCAGTTTCAGTCATGAAGTATATATAATTTTATATTCTTATACTCTCAAAACACAACTCTGATCTAAAAGACCTAATCAAGGAAATATTTTGGTGGTGCCTATTTATCTTAAATAATAAAGTTAAAACAGTATTTCGCAATCTGCCTCTAACCTACTTTTCAACCACATCTTCCAATACTCCCCAACCCCACAATTGTGGGTAGTAACTATTGTACAAAACTACTGGTTCCTTGAATATAGTAATTCTTGTTCAATCTCCTAAAACCAGCTTTATGGTCAATTTCTTTATGTAGCCTTCCCTGACTTCATCAGACAAAATTAATTCCTCCCTCCTCTTGCTTCTATAAGCAGTGTTTTGTTTCTTCATTCCTAACTTATAGCATATATATCCACACACATATACACCTGTACACATATATTCCCCAAACTTACTACCAACTCAGAAAAAGGGGGGCATATTTTTATATCTTATCTTTTCCTATGTTTACACACACATATGCAAACCTCACACATTGTACACATACATGGGAAAGGCATTTCTGTAACATTTCTTGCTATTTTCTGTTCCTATTGTTTCCTTTCTTATCCAATCCTTATCTACACTCCATATATTCTATAGCATTAAAAAAGAAAAAAAATTATGTTAAGGCCAAATCAAAACATTTCCAAATGTACAAGTAAATAATATGGCAACCAGCACTGTTATTAGGATGAACTGCCTAAACCAATGTACAGTAATTGCAGGGCTCTTCTCTGCACTTCAGGTAGTAGAAAATGGTACTGTCTGCCCAGGCTATTGGCTGGTAGTACAGTGAAGCTGACAGAGTCAAGTACTGGAGGAACCAGAAAGCAGAAGAGTCTTCAAACGTGAGCAATACCTAGATTTCCAGAACTTTACTTATCCTCTCAACCCCACAGCAGAACAAATGCTTTCAAAGACACAATTTTTTAAAAGGCAAATCACAGCATAGCCCTGTGGATGCCAAACTATGTATGCCACTTTCAGGGTTTTTTTCCCTCTACAACATCTCACATTCCTAAAAGAACTCAATTATGGAATGCCTGGCTTATCTAGAAAACATTTTCTTTATTACTGTTTAACTTTAAAAAATGGAGACAACAGAATAAATTTAGCGTTTTATGGCTGAAACGCTGTTATAATTGACCCAAGTACATAGGCTATTCAACTTCTAGAAGTGATTTTTTTTTCTCTATCCTTCTGATACATTCTGAAAAGCACACAGAAACAGAGATTTAAGGAAACCTGCACATTCTTCTAGTGCAATCCTAAAGCAACAATGGAAAAAAAAAAAAACAAGTAACAGGAGAGGAAGAGGGGCTGGAAAGACGTCAGCAGGGTGCCAGGGGAGGCCAGGTTGCCTAAGAAACCAAACAGTGAAGAATAAGAGGAAAAATCATTAGTTGAAAAACCTCTGAAATGCTTTCACAGGACCCAAATCCCTTCTCCTAAAAGAGGTGCAGCAAAGGCACCAATTGTCAAGAATGACAAAGGGAACCCAGAGTGCACCAGCTGCCAAGCAACTGCTTTTTCTAAATTACGCACTACACATACATCAATTAGAATGGCCACAATGAAACTAGAAATTGATGAGGAATCTTTTGACAGCTGAAACCCAAAATACGTGTGTGTGTGTGTGTGTGTGTGTGTTAAGACAGCTTCTGTCACCTTAGCATTTAACAGGTATAAATGGTACCATTATTGTTTATAATAGGACCTATATAAAGAAACTCAACAAACCATAAACATTTATGCAATCAGTTAGCCTCTCTTCCGCAGTCTTTAAAATCTGGTCTAAAGTTGTTTTGATTTGTCACAGTTGAGAAGAAAAAAAATGAAATTAGGGAGTATCATTTTCAAGTAACCCACAGTCACTGGTTTTGAAAAGAGTTTGAAATAGGCAAACCTATTTTAAGTCCCCAGATCTGATCTTTGTTATAAGGCTATGTTGTAAAAAAGCACAGAATAAAATAACATTTAAAAAAACCTACACAGGAAAGGACAGTCTTTTTAACAAATGATGCTGGCATAACTGGATATCCATCTGCAAAAAAATGAAACAAGACCCCTACCTCACTCCGTGCACAAAAACGAGCTCAAAATGGATCAAAGACCTAAATATAAAATCTAAAATGATTAAGATCATGGAAGAAAAAATGGGGACAACGTTAGGAGGCCTAATACGGGGCATAAACAGTATACAAAACATTACTACAAATGTAGAAGAAAAACTAGATACCTGGGAGCTCCTAAAAATCAAACACCTATGCTCATCCAAAGACTTCGCCAAAAGAGTAAAAAGATTACTTACAGACTGGGAGAAAGTTTTTAGCTGTGACATTTCCAATCAGCACCTGATCTCTAAAATCTACATGACACTGCAAAAACTCAGCTACAAAAAGACAAATAGCCCAATTAAAAAATGGACAAAAGATATGAACATGACACTTCACTGAAGAAGACATTCAGGTAGCTAACAGATACATGAGGAAATGCTCATGATCATTAGCCATTAGAGAAATGCAAATCAAAGCTACAATGAGATTTCATCTAACTCCAACAAGGCTGGCGTTAATCCAAAAAACACAAAATAATAAATGTTGGAGAGATTAGAACACTTATACACTGCTGGTGGGAGTGTAAAATGGTACAGCCACTTTGGAAATCAATTTGGTGCTTCCTTAAAAAGCTAGAAATAGAACTACTGTAAGATCCAGCAATCCTGCTCCTTGGAATATATCCTAGAGAAATCGGAGCCTTTACACGAACAGATACATGCACACCCATGTTTATTGCAGCACTGTTTACAATAGCAAAAAGTTGGAAGCAACCAAGGTGCCCATCAACGGATGAATGGATAAATTATGGTATATTCACACAATAGAATACTACACATAGATAAAGAAAAGTGATGAAACTGTGAAACATTTCATAACATGGAGGAATCTGGAAGGCACTATGCTGAGTGAAATTAGTCAGTTGCAAAAGGAAAAATATTGTATAAGACCACTATTTTAAGAACTCGAGAAATAGTTTAAACAGAGAAGAAAATATTCTTTGATGGTTACCAGAGGCGGAAGGGAGGGAGGGTAGGAGAAGGGTATTCACTAATTAGATAGTAGATAAGAACTACTTTAGGTGACAGGAAAGACAACACACAATACAGGCGAGGTCAGCACAAATGGACTAAACCAAAAGCAAGGAAATTTCCTGAGTAAAATGAATGGTTTGAAGGCCAGCATAGCAGGGGCAGAGGTTTGGGGACCATGGTTTCAGGGGACATCTAAATCAATTGGCATAATCTATTAAGAAAACATTCTACATCCCACTTTGGAGAGTGGCATCTGGGGTCTTAAACGCTAACAAGTGGCCATCTAAGATGCATCAATTGGTCTCAACCCACCTGGAGCAAAGGAGAATGAAAAACACCAAGGACACAAGGTAATTATGAGCCCAAGAGACAGAAAGGGCCACATAAACCAGAGACTATATCAGCCTGAGACCAGAAGAGCTAGATGGTACCCTGCTACAACTGACAACTGCCCTGACAGGGAACACAACAGAGAACCCCTGAGGGAGCAGGAGAGCAGTGGGATCCAGGCCCCAAATTCTCGTAAAAAGACCAGACTTAATGGTCTGACTGAGACTAGAAGGACCCCGGTGGTCATGGCCCCCAGGCCTTCTGTTGGCCCAGGACAGGAATCATTCCTGAAGCCAACTGTTCAGACAGGGATTGGACTGGACAATGGGTTGGAGAGGGATGCTGGTGAGGAGTGAGCTTCTTGGATCAGGTGGACACTTGAGACTACATTGGCATCTCCTCCCTGGAGGGGAGATGAGAGGGTAGAGGCGGTTAGACGCTGGTGAAATGGACACGAAACAAGAGAGTGGAGGGAGGGTGCAGGCTGTCTCATTAGGGGGAGAACAACTGGGAGTACATAGTAAGGTGTATGTAAGTTTTTGTGTGAGAGACTGACTTGATTTGTAAACTTTCACTTAAAGTACAATAAAAATTAAAAAAAAATCTACACAATTGATTACCTGATATCTAATCAGTTTCCTGTATTTTGAAATGTATTGAAAAGGGTTCATCTCTTGACTTAAATGGAAAGATAAAGGCAAACAAAGCTCTAGGAAAGCAAAACGAAATATAACATTTTGGAGGACAGTGGTTAAGATTCTAGTTTCTCAAGCCACCTTAACTGCTTTATACTCCTTATAAGCTTTGTGACCTCAAGAAAGTTGCTTACCCTCGCTATGCTTCAGTTTCTCACCTGGTAGTTGGGGATATTAATAATATCTAACTCACAAAGGGTTTGTGAGGTTTAAATGAAATAATGGTAAAAGTGCTTAAGACAAGTGCTTGGTAAGGAGTCAATAAATGTTGACAAAACCCCTCTGAAATGACTGAATCAATCTCCTCATCTTGGCCAACATCATATATATCGCAAACCATCCGCTGTAAAGTCACAGCCAAGCTTCCTGAAACCCTTTTCAAAGTGTGCCAAACACTTGTGTTTACTTTCACCAAACTCACATTCATGGGTCTGGCTTTCAGGATCCTCGAGACTCTGACCCCACATGACTTACCCAATTACTATCCCCAAAACAATCTGTGTTAGCCCTGCCAGGTTTCATTCTCCACAGAAAACACTGTTTCTGCCTCTGCAGCAACCATAGTACCAAAGGCCCTCTTGCCAGGCAACTCTGCCCTTTACTTTCTGCAAATCTTATCCACACTGAGACACGGTTCAGATTCTCTGGGAAGACTCCGACATTTCAGTCCGCTAGTGATCACTCCTAATCCTCGCAACAACTTGGCTCCTGAGGAGAAACTCTCTTTTATTGTTCTCTAATTGTTTTTTTTAGTTCTAACTCTATAAAGTAATAATCTCCTTCAGGGCAAGGACTATATATATCTTCCCTAAAATCACCCACAGTATCTAAAAAAAAGAAGAAGAAAAATACTCTGCACTTTGATAAAGCCTTCCACACACTTGTTTTCAAAAGTAAAAATAAGGAACAAAATTTTATTCAATAAGTACAACAGATAATAAATTTTTCTGTTGCATATTATATATAGTCAATTAACCACTTTTCAAAGTTCTTCATCAGCTCATTATCTTCTAGGTATTCACCATGAATATGTTGAAAAGGGTGGAAATAAAAAAATGTTCTCTTAAATACGGCTGTAATTTTCACGACCAGAAAAAAGATTATTAACATATAAACTTGCCCAAATCCAGTGATATGAGAAAGGGCAAATCCAACAAAATAGAAAATACGGCATTTCTCTACCTCTTCTATGTCCTTTAGTACTTCATGTATCTTTATTCCTTCCTCCCATGTTTTTCACCATCTTTGTAACACTAAGTCTGTTTAATCAATTTCAAAACCCAATTATTTTCATGATTTCCCTAACCTTTGAAGAAATTAAAAGATTTTCCCCTCTTTTTTTCACCATTTCTTAAAAACGCTTAGAGGACATAGTATAGTTTGAGACAGTGGTACCTCGTTAAAGCTCCAGAATATTGCCCCCATGAGGTACTATATATAATAACCAAAAAATAAGCTATATGGATTCAACACAAGAAAGATAAGTAAAGGACTGATAACTGCTCTTAGAAAATATCCTCTTACCCAGAATGAATGTTGGATGCAAATAGAAACATGTTAAAAATCTCCATTCTGCCATATTAACCATGATCTCAGATAAAGAGATAAAACGGCAGGACAAAGGTATGGCTTCCACCATTTCCTTTACAGACTTTAGAACATTGCACCTCAGAAAGCCCCAGCTTTACAGAGGTCTCATGTAATCTAGCATTGCGCTTTTTCTCTAACTCCAAGATCAATGAAATTTTTCAGGAGCCCTGGAGGTGCAGTGGTTAAGAGCTCTGCTGCTAGCCAAAAGGTCAGCAATTAGAATCCACCAGCCATTCCTGCAAACCCTATGGGGCAGTTCTACTCTGTCTTATGGCATCGGTATGTGTGAGAATCAACTCAACAGCAATGGGTTTGGTTTGCTTTTGTTTGTTTGTTGGAGTTAAACAATAGCGTCATGGGATAGTTTTCATTCAAGGTTTAAAGATTATCTCTGGGCATTAGATTCAGGGGTCCCCCGAGTCTCAACAGATCCAGTAAGTCTGGTTTCCACATTTGAAGTTCTGTTCCATGTTTTCCCTCCTTCTGATCAAAATGTTGATCAAAATGTTCAGTAATGGCAGCCAGGCCCCATCCATTTCTTCCGGTCTCATGGGGATGAAGGTAGTAGTTTATGGGGGCAATTAAACCTGAAGTCCATTTCCTTCTCCACTTCCTGAGTTTCCTTCTTCCTCTGCTGTTCCAGGCAAACAGAGACCAATTGTTGTATCTTGGGTGGCTGCTCACAAACTTCTAAGACTCCAGGTGCTACTCACCAAACTAGCAGGTAGAACAGAAACTGAAAACAACCTTAGGCCAACTGACTGACTAGACCCATGAAGCCATGACCCTAAACCAAGGAAATGAATCCCTTGAAGTGCTTAGTTGTGCCTAAGTGGTATCAACAGGTGCAGCCTTTTTAAAATTATTTATTTACTTATTTTTTAGTTTTGATTGCTGTTGTAGTTGTAAAATTACATGAAACACTTTATTTGCCACTTTGCCTTCCCCTCACCCCCACGTACAGCTTAATGGCAGCAGCTACATTAGTCTGGTTATGTAACTATTGCCCTTAGTCCACGCTAATTTTCCTATCACCATGAATAAAAATTCACTACTTCTCAGTAAGTGATTTCCCCTTTCCCTTCTGCCCCTAGTAACCACAAAAAGCTGCTTTCAATCAAATATTAAAAAAGTATAGTTATAGAACTACGTTACAAAGTGATCCATTTTGAATAAGTCAAAGAGAATACGGACTACAGTAAACTACCCTCAAGAACAAAGGTAAATCAAGGCATATCCCAAATCAGATTCCAGATTTACATAACCGATGAAAGCTTTTGCTTCAAAAGATTTATGAAAGGAAATAAATTTCACAAACAGAGGAGAACAAAACTTGCCTAGAGTTTGACCATACAGCTAAAAATGTCATATTAGTTCTAAAATCCAAAGTTTTTAAGTATTTTCTGTTTCTCACTGGTCAGATATCGTTCACTTTAAGGTCTGTCACTTCTTTACACCAAGCTGTACTAGTAAGGCAGATATCTGGAAGTCACTGACATTTCTGTAAGTACAACTCCAGTTCCTCCAGAACACCCTGTAACTCTTTAAATCTGCGATTCCTCTGAATTCAAGGCAGATCAGCAATGAAACACAAACTGCAATCTCCAACTGCCATCTATTCAATCCAGAGGAACACTTGTTTCCCATCAGGCTGAAGTGCAACACAGGTCTCATCAGGTCAGTAAGAGCATAACGGAAACCCTGGTGGCACAGCGGCTAAGGGCTACGGCTGCTGACCACGAGGCCGGCAGTGCGAATCCGCCAGGCGCTCCTTGGGAACTCTATTGGGCAGTTCTACTCTGTCCTATAGGGTCACTATGAGTCGGAATCGACGCGACGGCACAGGGTTTTTTAAGAGCATAATCTTGGGAGACGCAGGAGTCCAACTAGTTGGATCTCTAAAGGGTCCTTTAACTGAAACTTTTTTGATCTGAAGAAGTAATTCAGTAAAATGCTTCAATTGTCCCTGTCTAACAATGTTGCTTTTTTCTTTTTTTTCTTGTGCTTTTAAGTGAAAGTTTACAGTTCACATCACTTTAAAAATATGTAACGCTTCATGAATTTGCATGTCATCCTTGCGCAGGCACCACGCTGATCTCCTCTGTGTTGTTCCAATTTTAGTATATGTGCTGTGGAAGCGACCACTGCAATGTGACTTTATTAATACAAATTCTCTTTCCACACTTTCTTTAATGTCTTCCCAAGAAAAAAACCATTAACAGTTCATGGCTAAGGTACAAAAATTAATGATCATTTTCACTATCGCATCATAAACAATTAGCCTACTTGCTAATTCATAGCACAAACTCTTCTGATAAACCATTCAATGAAAGCTAAGCACCCAGCCACTCTTCTTTTTAAAGGTTTTTTTTTTTTTATTACAAAATACATGTTTACTATAGAAATTTTAGAAAATACAGATTTAAAAAAAAAGTCATTAATCTTACCACTCGTGGAATGTCTTCCAAGACAGATTTGTTCGTTCTTTTGGCAGTTCATGGTATTATATTCAATTCTTCGCCAACGCCACAATTCAAAGGCATCAATCCTTCTTCAGTCTTCCTTATTCGTTGTCCAGCTTTCACATGCATACGATGCGACTGAAAATACCATGGCTTGGGTCAGGAGCACCTTAGTCTTCAAGGCGACATCTTTGCTTTTCAACACTTTAAAGAGGTCTTTTGCAACAGATTCACCCAACGCAACGCGTCTTTTGATTCTTGACTGCTGCTTTCCGTGGGTGTTGATTATGGATCCAAGTAAAATGAAATCCTTCACAACTTCAGTCTTGATCTATGTACAGGTTCCTCATGAGCACAATTAAGTGTTCTGGAATTCCCATTCTTCCCAATATTATCCATAACTTGTTGTGATCCACACGGTCGAATACCTTTGCACAGTCAATAAAACTCAGGTAAACATCTTTCTGATATTCTCTGCTTTCAGCCAGGGTCCATCTGACATCAGCAATGATATTCCTGGTTCCACGTCCTCTTCTGAATTCAGCCTGAATTTCTGGCAGTTCCCTGTCAATATACTGCTGCAGCCACTTTTGAATGATCTTCAGCAAAATTTTACTTGCATGTGATATTAATGATATTGTCCGATAATTTCTGCATTCAATTGGATCACTAAAATCAACATTTCAGTGAGTGATATATCTTTGTTATCTGGCTCAATGTTTTCCACCTCAGCTCCAACATCCTCCCAGCCTCTTCCAGGTCCAGCTGAATTACCTATTCAATGCCTCACCCTAAATGCCCTGAATGTATCTGCAGTCTTTTCTATGTTTATATTTTTGCTTACAAAAATGAAACCACGCTGCACATACATATGTTACTGAATATGGTTTTTGTCATTTATTCCACAACGGGTCTTCCTCTTTTTCACAGACCCTCTACTTTACCAAGCATGATATCTTTCTCCAGAGACGGTCCGGTCCCTCCTGATAACACCTCCAAAGTTTGTAAGACAAAGTCTTGCCATCCTCTCTTTTAAGAAGCATTCTGGCTGTACTTCTTCCAAGACAGATTTGTTTAGCCCTTTATTAGTGCCAAAAAAAACTAGTTTTTTTTTTTTTTTTTTTAGTGCATACCACTAAACCACTTTCCACTAAAGTTGTGCCTACCAATCCCGCACTCCCACAGCAACACTGGGTATTATCTTTTTTAAATAAAATTTTGTCACCTTGGCAAGCAAAAAAGAATGCCATTATAATTGACATTTGATTAGAAGTGATATGTATATAAGGTCTATAACTAATATTAGATCTGTATATTAGATTAATTGTGATTTTTTCTTTCATTGTTGCAAAAAATTTCTATCAGGTCACATTTAGCTCGAAGGTCTCTTGTCCAACCTCTGAATTTCGGCAGGCTTATATAGAAAGGGAATGTACAACATAAAATAACACTATTCTGTTATTCCTGTCTTGGAAACTACTTCCTTGAACCTAACACTGGGCAAGATTTAACATCTCCGTCTTGTATGCTCCCATATACTAGGTATACGCAAGACAGCTGACACAATACCTTGAATAATAACATCTATCTCCAATTAGCTACACATCATTAGAGTTTATAAGTCAGATCAACCTACTTGGGATTTGTTTGTTTTTTAACTACTTTCTTAGATATCCCTTTTAAAATCTTAAGTGAATTTTAATGCATAGTTCTGTCTAGGAGCCAAAAAATAATAAAATGGGGGTGGGGGGCATGAAATCAAATCTCTTTAATGATGTCATATTACTAAAATGTTAATGATACAGCATCATATTACAGTGATGTATCTTACAAAAGTAATATCAGATCCCATTAAATTCCAACTGATTCATCTCTTGTTACCCAAGCCTGAAAGACAGAGTAGCTTTCAGGCTCAAGATTTTCTCTAACTTTTCCAACTCATTCAGTGCGAAGGCCCACTCCAAAGTGATTACCTGGTTTTTAATGAATGCATTTCTTAAAGACTATTAATGTACTTACCGGTGCCAGCATAGCTGGAGGGGAGATAACTAGCTCAATGGGATCATTAGTCATCTACACCAGATTATAGTAACATTAGGAAATGATAACAGGTTGCTTAGCAGCAGTTTTCCAAATGCATTCACATGAAAAGAACAGACAGTAATCTTCACAGAGAATCACAGACTATATCTATTCATAAAACAGTACTCACTGATCTCTCAGCAAAGGAACTCAACTAAAGAAGTTAACCTTCTTGGTGAATATTCCTCATATATATGGGATCACTAATCTCCTCTCCTCCAGGTTAAGTGCTCAGCTAGCCAAAAGATGGTAGTTCACACCCAGCTAGAGGCACCCTGAAAGAAAAACCTAGCAATCTGCTTTCAAAAGGTCACAGCCTTGAAAATCCTATGGAGCTGTTCTACTCTGCACCCATGGGGTTGCCATGAGTCACAACTGACTTGATGGCAACTAACATCAACAATTCTCTCTCTCCAAAGTTCTGCCTACAGGTGGGTGGGTGGCTGGCAGGGAAACCTTCCCCTCATTCTGAGATTCATGTAACTCAGCTATACTCCTACCCACATCAATGTCATACATAACTAATTTCTAGGTCATTTTTCAATGAATAGAGAGTAGTCTGTCATCTGGCTCTGTCTTCTCCATCCTGGCTACAACCATCATTGTAGGCAGCTTCAAATCCATGACTATGTCCTTACCGCTAAACACCTCTACCTCTACTCCACTTTGTTATCCCAATCCCATTCCTGGATTAGTCATAATCCATAACTGCTTCTGTCTTGAAATCCTAAACTGCAATACCCTTTTCTTTTCTCTCTCTCAGAATTAAATCACACAGATTTTTCCAAGTTCCAGCAATGATAATACTTGTTCTACAAAATTATGAGAAACAACTAGCCTTCAAAAATCCTGACAGTTCTCCCACACCGCAGTGTTCCTCTCATACCAACCACATCAGCAGATACTCTTCGAGCTCATTAGAACCTTTACTTGCTTGACCCTCCCCCTTCCCTTTACTCAGAATTTCTCTCCATCTCCTCATTGCTGAGTTTCTACAGAGTTAGTTGTCTGTAACCACTGGTGCTGCATCCTTACCTACCACCACACCTCAATCCACTGGAATTTGCCTTCTACTCCACTGAAACGAATCTCACTATACCAAATCAAGTAAGCACTTCTCAGGCCCTACCTTCCCAGCAGTATTTGATAGAACTGACCACTCCCTTCTTTTAGAAACTCTTCCCTCTTCTTCCCAAAAACCTCTCCTATCGCTCTGGTACCTCCTTTATTATCTACTCTCTTCCCCCTCTTCTCCCAATCCTCCACACAGCAGCTAGACGGACTTTTCCTAAAGCTCTAATTTGATCACAACACTCTCCAGTTTAAAACAGTTCGTTTGCTCTTAAGCAAACTCCTTAACATGGTTTATGGGGTAGCTGTTTAATTCCCCTAACTCATTTCTCTCAATCCACTTCCTTGCTCTCCACAACCCACTCACACCAAACTATTCATAGTTCCCTAAATAAGCAAAGGTTTTTCTCTTCGCTCCCCTGGTCATTTTCAGATGCTATTTTCTCAGCTGAAACACTTGTCTTTCTAACACCCCAACTCCACCTGTACATTCTGCACAACTTCACTTGGCTGACTTCTACCTATGCTTTCCTAAAAAGGCTTTCCTGCCCCTGAGACTGGGCTAAGGGTTCTCTACGTGAACTTACAGCTTCTGTGTAACACTGTTTTCCACTTGAAATGTATCATGTAGGTTTCAGTATCGAAGTTACCAGTATAACACAGTTAAACAAATATATACATTTTGATATTTGAATTTGCATTCTCGGTGTCTTTGGTGTCTTAGGTAGTGGTGCTATGTTCTTTAATAGTCCTTTTCTAATTGTTTCTTTGTTTAAAATATTTAAAACCGTTTCAAAGTCACAGAAATGTTGCAAGATGAATACAAACAATTCCCATATACCCTTCACTCAGAGACTATTTTTTTGCCAGTTGTTCCAGTAACGTCCTCTACAAGAACACAAACAAATGAAAATCCAAAAAAGGATCACATACTGCATCCAGTTATCATTTCTTTCTAGCGTCTTTCACTTTGGAACAATTCCTTCATCCGCCCTAGCCTTTCATGGGGGGCAACGGTTCAACGGTGGGATCCTTGCCTTGTGTGCAGGAGCCCCTGATTCAAGTCCCAGCCGACGCACCTCAAGCACAGCCACGGCTGGTTTGTCAGCAGAGGCTTCTGTGTTGCTGTCACTTCAGTGGAGCTCCCAGACTAAGGCGGACTAAGAAGAAAGGCCTGGCAATCTACTCCCAAAATCAGCCGGTGAAAACCCTATGGACCACAATGGTCCAATTCACAACCAATCACGGGGATGGCACAGGACCGGGCGGCACTTCCCTCCACTGTACAAGGGGCCACCACGGGTCACGGGCTGACTCGAAAGTAGCTAACAACAACAGCTAACAACTATGCTATCATAAAACCCTATTATGTTGCTGCTGTGGCTGACTCGACTCTGATTCACGGCAGCCCCACGGAACAGCACTCACCAACCGTCACTGTCCGCTTCTTGCCCAACCCCCGCGAGGCAGTAACTTCTTCGAAGAGAGTGACTGTATCTTGTTTATTAACCCAGTGGGGAACTCTATGTCTAACACATAACAGGAACTCAGCAAACACTTCTCAGATTAATGAATAATGTGCACCCTTTTCTGCATCCCCAGGACAACATCCCGAATTCAGATTATTTCTTGCTTGAATGATCACAATACCCTCCTAATAAATTTCACTTCCTACCACCACTCCATCCTCCACATTGCCATATGAATTAATAAAAGCAAACTTGATTCTATCATCTTAAAAGATTTTAGAGATCCCTCCATTATCTACAGAAACAAATCTAAACTCCGTAACATAAAATACAAAGTTCCTTCACCGTCTGGTCTCTACTCAACGACCCTTTCTCATCTCCCGCCACTTCCCCACACTGCTACCTGCTTTTGCCTTATTAAGCCACCTGCATTTCCCGGAACTTTCCCATGCTTTTTCAAACCTTTGTATCTACCCTAAATACTCTTCCCTGCTTTTTAAAGCCTGCCTTTTGAATATCATAGTCACATCTAGAAAACTTCTAGCCTCTGAAGTACACTGACCTTACGTTGTAAACACTGCAATAAAGTAGCAGTCTCCCGGGGGGGGGGGTGGAGAACAGCGCCCCTCGGTCCTAGATGTCTCCCCAAGCAGAAGCAATCGCTACACATGTAAACTGCTCAGGCTGGGCTCCACTTGGGCAACAGCTCTTGCTGCCACATAATGTGTCTGCCTTTTAGTCCATCACTGAAAGAAAAAGGCCACATTCTGGACGACGGGGGAAAAAAGAACATTTCACAATATTGGCTTCATAATAAATACACTTTAACCTAAAACAGTACCAAGCAAAATTCTTAACATAATGAAAGCTTGTCAGGAGCTGTTCTTTCACAGAGAACACGTAGGAGGAAGGCTTGTCATCTGACAGCATCCACCAGGTTAGCATTATGCAAGTATCAGAAACAATGAGCAGAAAGTAACAGTTACTGTCACCAAAAAGTATGTATCCCTGAGTGAACTCCACTGTGAAAGGAGGTTGAAGTCATGTGCTTCCTGTTCTAATCCAACATGCTGACATTCCTTACAGGTAGCCAATGCTGATGAAGTACAGATTTGCCAGCATGAAAAGCAATCAGTGTTCTGCTGTAAGTATACATGACTTGTCAAGTAAATGCTGCCTTTGTAGCTGCTAGAGAAATAACCAACAACAAGAATAAAATGAGGCAGGAGGGAGACAGTGGTCCGCCTTACCACAGTTATCATTTCCTTTCCTGTGCTACATTAAGTCTTTTATGATGATGAGAAATTTACATTGACTTTACTAGGTCTATACTGAGAGGATTTCCATAGGATTAACGGAACTGCATGTGCTCAATACTCACTTCTGTTTAAGGTGTCTTTAATGCATAAAAAAGCATAAAAGAAACTCTGAAATCAGGCATATCTGATTTGGAATTCAAGCTCCACTACTTAACCAGTTTTGCACTTTGAGCAATGTGCTTAACCTCTCTAAGCACAATTTTTCCTAATGTTAATGGGGATAACAAAAGTACCTAGCTCATAGAGTTGTCCCCAGAATTAAACAATATATTCAACAGCTGGGGTCTTAAAAGCTTGCGTGCAGCCATCTAAGATACTCCACTGGTCTCACCCCATTGTGAGCAAGAGAGAATGAAGAAAACCAAATCCAAAGCACTAATGGACCACAACTACCATAGCCTCCACCAGACTGAGTCCCACATAACTAGATGGTGCCCGGCTACCACCACTGACTGCTCTGCCAGGGATCACAATAGAAGGTCCTGGACAAAGCTGGAGAAAACTGTAGAACAAAATTCTAGCTCACAAAAGAAGACCAGACTTACTGGCCTGACAGAGACTGGAGAAACCCTGAGAGTATGGCCCCCCCAGATACTCTTTTAGCTCAGTAATGAAGTCACTCCTGAGGTTCACCCTTCAGCCAAAGGTTAAAACCAAAGAGAGGCCAATAAAACAAAATGAGCCTAAAGGGGCACACCAGCCTACAGGCAAGGACAGGAAAGCTGGTAATAGGGAACCCAAGGTCAAGAAGGGAGAGTGCTGACATGTCATGGGGTTGGCAACCAACGTCCCAAAATAGTATGTGTACTAACTGCTTAACGAGAAGCTAGTTTGTTCTGTAAACCTTCATTTAAAGTACAATAATAAAATAGAGAGAGAGAGAGAGCAAAAAAAAAAAAAAAAAAAAAAAAAAAACCCAATACATTCAAAACAATGCCAGGCACACAGTAAAGATTCTGTAAACATAAGCTATATTATTACTGTTATTTCAGTTTTGCGGCTATAGCTAGTCTACTTGCTTTTGGTCAGGTAATATCACAGAGGGTTTATGAATTCCACATAGCTACTCTACGTTCAAGAGCAACTTTCAGAGTCTCTTCTGACATCCATTTTGGTCTTTCTCTCCTGTCTTTTTAATGACCTTTTGCTTTCTTCATGTATGATGTCCTTCTACAACTTGTCTGATCTTCAATCATTAGTGTTCAATGCATCAAATCTATTCTGAAAATGGTCTCTAAATTCAGGTAGGATACACTCAAGGTGGTGCTTTGGCTCTCATGGTCCTGCTTTAATTTTCTTCAGCTCCAACTTGAACTTGCATATGAACAATTGCTGGTCTGTTCCGTGACTGGCCCTGGCCTTGTTCTGCCTGATGATACTGAGCTTATTCCCGCAGATACAGTCGATTTGATTCCTGTGTATTCCATTTCAGCAAGGTCCACGCGTATAGTCGCTGTTCATGTTGTTGAAAAAAAGGCACTTACAATGAATAGATTCTTGGTCTTGCAAAATTCTATATGCGATCTCTGGCATTGTTTCTATCACCAAAGCCATATTTTCCAACTACCGGTCCTTCTTCCTTTCCAGCTTTTGCATTTCAATCGCCAGTTATTATCAGTGCGTCCTGATTGCATGTTTGATCAATTTCAGACTAAAGAATTTGGTAAACACCTTCAATTTCTTCATCTTTAGCTTTAGTGGCTGGTGCATAAATTTCAACAGTAGTCGTATTAACTCGTCTTCCTTGTAGGCATATGGACATTATCCTATCATTGACAGCATTGTGTTTCAGGACAGATCTTGAAATGTTCTTTGTGACAATGAATGTGATGTCATTCCTCTTCAAGATGTTATTCCCAGCATAGTAGACAATATGATTGTCCGATTCAAAATGGCCAATACCAGTCCATTTCAGCTCACTAATGCCTAGGATACCGATCTTCAAACGTTCCATTTTATTTTTGACAACTTCTAATGTTCCTTGATTCATACTTCATACATTCCATGTTCGAATTACTAATGGATGTTTGCAGCTGCTTCTTACCATTTTGAGTCAAGTGACACATCAGCAAATGCAGGTCCCAAAAGCTTGACTCCATCCATGTCCTTAAGGTCAACTCTACTTTGAGGAGGCAGCTCTTCCCCAGTTGTATTCTGAGTGCCTTCCAACCTGAGAGCTTCATCTTCCAGCACTACATCAGGCAATGTTCTGCTGCTATCCATAAGGTTTTCACTGGCCAATTTTTTCAGAACTAGATTGCCAGGTCTTTCTTCTTAGTCTGTCTTAGTCTGGAAGCTCTGCTGAAACCTGTCCACCATGGGTGACTCTGCTGGTATTTGAAATACCGATGGCATAGCTTCCAGCATCACAGCAACATGCAAGCCACCACAGTATGACAAACTGACAGATGGGTGGTGGTAGCATCCCAGAAATAAATTATTACAAATTTAGACCAACTAAAGGTAGTAAGATAAAGATATTGGTTGTATTTTTAATAGACTATGACACATAAAGTCAAGATTTACTACTTAAAATGTAACTTTCATAACTGTAAGTCACAACTGCTTTATAGGCCATCAATCTAAGTATACTCATTAGCATGCTCAAACATCTGTACCAAACCAACATGTCTTACAAATCCTAGAGATTCCCAATTAATAATTCACTTCTTATCATCTCCCTGAAATTTTTTTCCCTGAATATAAATTTTCATCCAACTCAATGTCCCACTATGCCTCAGAAACATTTTCTTCAGCTACTTTGTTTTAATGCTGATATGCTACCATTCTTGCTTACTGCCCAACTTCTAGATGAGTATTTGTCAATCTCAAAAACCTGTACCTACCTCCAAAGCCTATATATTGATGATATATTTGGGAAAAATAGACTTAAATTATGAAAATTTTAAAATAACACTTATGACAACGTCTGTTATTGGTTTATCCCCAATTAAGTTGATTCTGGCTGCCCAGAGAAAAGGCCACACCAACACCAAAGTGACAAGGGAGGGAGGCTTCTGTCACAGAGGTCCAGTTCCCAGTGAGCCTACCCAGGCAGGCTTTTCTTCTTCCTGGCTCACAATGGGCCCCTCCTCACCAGCCCAACTTCCAAACAGGATCCTTCCCTTTTTGTGAAAAGGTGAGAGAGGGAACAAAAAGGATGAGGTGCAAATTAAGGCTGCACTGCACTCAGAATTTACTCTTTGTCCTTCCCCTGATCCACATACCCTCTTGCATTCTACTGAAGGTTTCAGAGACTCCTCTCTGCAAAAAGATGGGTGGGTAGAAAGATCAGCATAACTTTTCCAGTTTCTGGAGTAAAAGCTATGACTGAATACCCTAAGTGGAGAGAGGTGATAAACCAAGGACAAGAGGGCTAGGTTGCTGTGTTGTCATGGGTATGGCGATGAAGAATGCAAGGCCTACTAAGGACTCTCAAATGTGACGTTCCCGCTCTTCTCCACCTAAACCACTCCTTCCCAGTCCCTGAGTATTGTGCTTATTGCACCGCCAGGCCTGTCTCAGCTTACTGTGGGATTCCTCTCCGTTGGCTTAGGTTGTACACCAACCATACTCCCACTCCTTGTCCCCAAGGCCACTGTCCTTTTTAACTTTCCCTTTACATATTTAATTGCTATTTCCTGTGGAGAAAGCCCAGGCTAGATAATCCTACTTCATTAAAAGGATATTAGATGAGTCAACCAAAAAAGGACTACTATGGTTTTTTAAGGGGGGAAGGGGAGGTGGAGAATATATAGTTCAGATTGAGAAACACTGTCATAGATGAAATCTGAAATCCTGTGCTTTTTTTTTAAGAAAAAATATATCGTTTAGATTGAGAAGCACTGTCAAAGATGAAATGTGAAATCCCCACCACCCCCTTCTTTTTTTCAAATCAAACCTGCAAACTTTTTGTACTAAGAATGCTGATGTGTTGCAAATAGGTTTGTCAGGCCAAATCACAATGGGGTGAGGAGTAATAAAAATTTAGGAGGGCAGAGAAAGACTGTCTAAGCATGTATGTTTCTGGCTGTGTTAGGGTTACATTCTTAATTCCAAGAGATGGTTCTAGATGAATCATTGTTTTGTATCATCTAAACAAGAATTTCTGTCCACTGTTACATATAATAGAGTGCAGTATTCACTAGTAGTTATTTTCTGTAGAAATTAAAGAGAACTTTTTTCTAGAACCAGAAAATCTGTTGAGACAGGTGATATTCACAAAGAATTCAACACCATTTATGGGCCATATTTTAGCACTGAGAGAAGCTGCTTGAGATTTACTGAGAATTCATTCATACATAAAATTCAGTAAGGTATAGCTGAATTACCATACAATAAGGTTCCCTGCTTGGTAGTTGGGCTGTCAATACAATCTCAATCTAGTTATGTTTCAAAAACTTTTTTTTTTTTTTTTTTAATGTTTTCAAGGGGCCAGATGGCATCATATTATTAGATTATAGAGGATGTCCTAAAGTCAATAGCCTCTATATAGGCCTATAGAAGAGCTAGAGTCCTTACTAAACAATCATACTTTTAACTATGACTTTTCCAAAGCTGTATTTAATCTTATGCTAAAAGGCCTTTCATACTCTAGCCTCAAACTACTTTTCCATCATCTACTGTCTTAAGAAACCCTCTACTAATGCTAAACTGATTCATTTGCTGTCCCTAAAAACGACTTGAACTTGCCTATTATGGTATCTTTGCTTACACCGCTCTAACTAGAATTCCATCTCCATTTTTCTCCGTGTATAGAAACAGAACCCTTTTCATAGCTCAATTCTAGCTCATCCTGGTAGCTTTCCTTTTCTGACTACCTCAATCAACTCAAGATTCTCTGTCCCTCCTCACAAACTCTGTGTCACTGGGCACTTAGTACAACAAAGCAACAATTACTATCTTTTCATTGGCTCATAGTATTTCTGAATTCAAAAAACCCTTTAAAATCATCAAAATAGTCAGTGTCTAACTTTTCTCATCACCAAGGACACATTTTGTTATTTAACACCTTCCCCCTGCCTCTCTCATTTTTTGGCCTCTACACTTTAGACTGAAGGCCATGCTTTTAAAAACTTTGTTACTAAACTATAATTACCAACAAAAAAAAACCAACAAAGAAACAGCTTAATTTAAAAATACAAAAACTTAAATTGTACACCAAAGCTTCTGCTCAACTCAGTTATCACACAGAAAGGACACACAACTCCAGTTAAAAACAAAGATACTTGATATTTTGGTCAATCTCTGCAGACCAATCATGGCTAAAAATGCATAATTTCTCTCAGTTGTTTTTTTTTTTAAGTGAAAATAGTTCTCACTGCTATCTACTCAGGCTCATCAATTAAAAATTAGAAGCAAAATCAAGAAACACTGCCTAGGTCAATCCCCTTGTTTTATATATAAGTTAAAATTTAGAGCCAGAGAGGGAAAAAGAGTTTGCCAAAAGTCACAAAGGTAGTGTCACAGCCAGGACTCTAGAATGGAATACAAGTCTCTTAACTCTCGGGTCAGTGTTCTTTTTCTTACATAATGCAGATGCTAGGGCCTCACCTGCCCAAACAGAACACACATTATTTTAGGGGAGGAACCATTACTTACATCTCTTTGCATCTTCTACTAGCTCTCCCACATAGGTAAAATGCAATAAATACTTACAATCTCACAAAACTGCATCTACCTCCAAAGCCTATATATTGATGATACATTTGGGAAAAACAGATTTAAATTATGAAAATTTTAAAATAACACTTATGACAACATCCTTTATTGGTTTATCCACAAAGAAGTTGACTCTGGCTGCCCAGAGAAAAGGCTACATCAACACCGAAGGGGCAGGGGAGAGAGGTTTCTGCCACAGAGGCCCAGCTCCCAGTTAGCCTACCCCAGACAGACTTCTCTTCTTCCTTGCTCACAATGGGCCCCTCCTCACCAGCCCAACTTCCATGCAGGGTCCTTTCCTTTTTGTGAAAAGGTGAGAGAGGAAAGGAAAGGAAGAAGTGCAAATTAAGTACACTCGGAATTTACCTTTTTAAAAAATATTTTAAGGGACAGTGTAGCAGGGGCGGGGTTCTGGACACCTTGGTTTCAGGGGACACCTAGGTAAATTGGCATAACAAAGTTTATTAAGAAAATGTTCTGCATCCCACTTTGGTGAGTGGTGTCTGGGGTCTTAAAAGCTAGCAAGAGCAGCAATTGGTCCTAACCCACCTGGAGCAAAGGTTCCCTGATATACTTCCTTTTTAAATAATGAGATACCACTGCTCTCCTAGTATGTTAGCCAAAATTTAATAATAAAAGGTGTTGGAGAGGATGTGGAGCAATGGGAACTCTCATATACTGCTGGTGAGAATATAAACTGCTATAACCACCTTAAAAGAAAGTTGACAGTATCTAGTAAAATTAAATATAAGGAAATCTTATGACCTGTAATAACTCCTGGAAACCGTGGTGGTGTAGTGGTTATGAGCTACGTCTGCTAACCAAGAGGTCGGCAGTTCAGATCCACCAGGCGCTCCCCTTGGAAACTCTATGGGGCCTAAACGGTCGTTGTGAGCTGGAATCAATTTGACAGCAACAGGTCTGTTTTTCTGAATCCTAAGTCCATTGCTGAGTGTAACCCCAGCAGAAGTATGTGCTGCTATGCACCAGAATACACATTTAAGAATGTTCCTAGCAGCATGTCCACAGTAGCCTCAAACTGGAAACCTCAATGTCCTCCAACAATAAAACGTAAAAATTCTGGTCTATTTATGGAACGGAATACTATAGAGCAATGGAAAAAACTATCGCTACACACAACAGTGAAGATGAATCTTAAAATACAAATTTAGGGGAAAGAAGTCAGATATAACAGAATACATGTTCTGTTACGTTCAATTATATAACGCCAAAAACTAGGCAAACTGTATTGTTTAAAGATGCATATTTATAGAGTAAAACTATAAAGAAAAGCAAAGAGGTAAATACCAAAAAGTTAGTAGAGTGGTTCCTGCTAGGACCAGGAATGGGTGTTGATCAGAGGGAGCACACAGAAGCTGGCCTCTGGGTGTGCTAGGAAATGTTCTATTTCTTGATCTGTGTGCTGGATACATGAGTATTTGTACTGTAACAATTCATTAAACTGCACATTTTTTTATTATGCACTTTTAAGTATGCCCTTTTTTTCCCAATGAGAAGGTTTTTTAAAGTGCTAAACATAGGCCTAGGACAAAGTATTCTTAAAACATTTTAAGATTTTTTTAAAGGCAAGATACTATTGAATAGATGTGACATACCCTGAAAGAATCAAAGTCCCTGTGAGTACGACAAAGTCACATAGGAAACAAAAGTTGACTTCTAACTGAATCTATCAAAATCCTAGTGGAAAATCATCCACGTTACGCTTGTCAAGCAGAGGGTCAGCGAAAAAGAGGAAGACCCTCAATGACATAGACTGACACAGTGGCTCCAACAACAGGCTCAAGCACAACGATGTGAGGATGAGGTAGGACCCGGCAGTGTTTGTTTCTGTTGTACCCAGGGTCGCTACCAGTTGGAACCAACTTGAGGGCACCTAACAACAACAGTGGAAAATGGACTGGTAGTTTGGCCCCTCTCCAGCTAACAGGGGTAGGATCCTTAAACTCTCTCTATAGGAGAAAGCACACTGTCCTTAGAGGCAGGCAATGCAGATTTCAATATATTAGCTACCTGGCCTTGAGCAAATTACTTAACCTCTCCAAATCTGTTTCCTCATCTGTCAAACTGAGATAACACTTAGCTACCTTAATAGCTTATCATGAAGTTCAAATAAAACAATGTCTATAAAAGCACTTTGTGAGTGGTAAAACACTGAATGTATGTTATTATTAATAAACTATTGCATAATATTATTTTAAATATGGGTAAATCTAGTATAGACAGAAAATACTACAAAATATGAAAATACAAATGCTTTATATTCTGATTTTCATTTAGGATGTAGGAAGAGATAGTGTCCCTGAATTGGCATAAAATCTGAAGAGGTAAGAGGAAAAACTATGAAATCTCAGATTATGTGAAAATGAGTAGCACACCTTTGGGGAAAACCTGCAGCTGATACCTAAATAATTATCATTCATTAATTTGGAAACCCTGATGGCGTAATGGTTAAGTGCTACGGCTACTAACCCAAAGGTCAGCAGTTCAAATCCACCAGGCGCTCCTTAGAAACTCTATTGGGCAGTTCTACTCTGCCCTATAGGGTCGCTATGAGTGGAAACTGACTCGATAGCAATGGGTTGGTTGGTTCGGAATTTTTACTAAAGCGATAGTTCCAACAGACAATACCACTCTTCAAATACCATTGGCCTATTTCTAAACTGTATTATCTCTGATGGCAGGAACTAATCTTACTCAGCTTTATAAAAAGCTTTAGGTGGAACACAAATGAAATCACAGGAAGGAAAGATCCCCCTGCCAGTCCAATCAACCCCACAATTTACTGCAAATAGGCAGTGTTGCTGGCAAGGAAGCAAGAAGAGAAATGCTATGGCCATATCACACACAGAAGAGCAATTCTAAATAAGAATGAATTATTGTACCATTTTAAAGGAAATTAACAGAATTTCAGAGATGGAACGTGCACTAGAAATCACAGTGTAAGTCCTCGTTTTACAAATGAAGAACTCTGGAGCGTAATGAGAACTCACCTACTGAAGGTCGCAGTGAGGAAGTGGCGGGTTTGTAAGTAAATAATTGCTAACTGAATTCAAAATGAAATTCCAAAATAAAAAGTTAAGATTTATTCACAATGAACAAAGCCCATTAGAAACTAAAAATCTCCTTCTCCCCTCCTGATACTTAAACTCAGAAGTCAACATTTCTTAACAGATTGCAAAATGCAGATTTCCTTTTTGCCCCTCTTGGGTCAAACTCTTATTCATTCTGATTTTGTTCACTACTACTCAGTAAGGTTGACTTTATGGAAGCCAACGGCAAATCCTGCAGTTACAAAGCTTTCTCTGAATGTCACACTGGAAATAACATTTTCCAAGTAAATAATCTGATGCTTTATATTTATTTTATTCGGAAAATAAAAGGATACTTGCTATTTTGAATCTAAGTGGTAGAGAGCTCTCCAATGCGCACACACCAAACCAATTAAACGGGAACCTCCTATGTCCCACACAATTTCAGGTATCAGCTGCAGTGAACCTGTAGATCAGTGGCCTCACGTAAGGCGTAGTGATGTAAGCTCCCTCTCCCTTGACACAGGACAGGGCTGATGAGGAAGCCCGCAGGAATGCCATATCACATTTCCATTCTTCTGTACTCATTCACTGGTATCACTTTGCTGCGACTTTGCTCTCCACAGACATATGTTAGCAGTACTGGACACACAGTTTCTATTAACCTGAAAATATACTGGTGGTGTAGTGGTTAAGAGCTATGGCTGCTAACTAAAAGCCTGGCAGTTCGAATCCACCAGGTGCTCCCTGGAAACCGCGTGGGGCAGTTCTACTCTGCCCTATACAGCCGCTATGATTCAGAATTGCCTCCATGGCAACAGGTTTGTTGTTTGTTTGTTTGTTTTTAATACCACTAAATAGAACTTTTAGGCTTAACAGATTGGAGAGCTGATTATTGTTTCTTCCTTAATATGGAATAAAAATATTTTTTAAATGTAAATGGATAATATTGATTAAACTCTATGTTCAGTATTAGAAAAGAGATAGCTCAATTAATCATTAACAACTAACACCGGGGCACAAAATAAAATCATTTTCTGCCCCTGTATATTCTTTAACAAAAGAAGAAGAATTTTATTTACAAGTATTTACTGATACCTCTGAGTCATATGGGGCTACACTATTTCTACTTGAAGGGCAATGGACATTTGAAGTGGTACCTTCCTCCGAGGAAAAGCCCCACCTCAGCCACCAAACCAAAAAACCAAACCCAGTACCGTCGAGTCGATTCCAACTCATAGCGACCCCATAGGACAGAGCAGAACTGCCCAATACAGTTTCCAAGGAGCACCTGGCAGATTCGAACTGCCTACCTCTTGGTTAGCAGCCGTAGCACTTAACCACTATGCCACCAGGGTTTCCAACCTCAGCCACATCAATTACTATTAGCTAAAATAAAAACAAACAAAAAGAAACAACACAACCTCCCAAACCAGAGGTTTAACTAAGTGAGCCAGATGAAACTATATATTGATTTGTTCAGAAAAAGTAAATGTAAGAGCCAACTTGGAACAGTTCCCACAAAGCACACGCCCTTGAGAAGAACCTGGGTAACCCACGGTCATTTGGGCAGTTTCTACACAAGAAGAGCAAGCCCACTGCACGTGTAGTGAAAAATAAACATTAAACCTTCAGAACTATTAGCACAAAAGAAAAATGGAATCAGAAGTCAGGCTGGGAAGGAGTGGTACTTATCAAAGGTCAACTACATAGTACAAGTTTGCTCAATCTCCTTGGTAAGAACACATGGACTGAGCCCCAACCCTGTACACAGAATTTTCCAAACATTAACCAACGCCCACAGGGGGCTGTATCCTGGGGATATAAAAAACTGATGCCCTAACCCCTGGGTCAATGTTCTCCCTGCCTTGCACTTGGTATACAGCCTACTCAAAAAAGACTGCTGAATGCCTGTGTCTACCATTTCATTACAGAAACCTGATCCCAATTCCATACATCAGGGGATGTATTTTAAGATGTAATGTCTATATCAAATGCAGCAGGGCTGCTTTGCTTACCACTGTCTCTGTCAACCGTTAACAGAAAGTTTATTAATTCGTTAAGGAACCAACTATTGAGCACGTTCTGCCTACGAAAAAAAATTTAGTTTTAAGTAAATTATATTTTATTATTAAAGAATCTATTATTTATACTACCTACCAGTTGCTATGGAAACAAAAGTCTGGCCATTGTGCAGCTGGGTATATAAGAATCTTTTCTATGTGTTGTACAAGTAAATGTGTCTGAGCACTGACTGGGAAGAAGTATAAGGGAACTATCTAGGTGAAAGAAATTTTCTATACCTTGAAGGCGGTGGTAGTGACAAGGATGCACACACTGATCAAATCTCACTGAATTCTATACTTCAGATCTATGCATTTCACACTATGTAAATTTTACCTAAAAAATACAAGTGTCAAAGACGAATATTTAATAGCGCAACCCTTGAGTTAGGCAGCACCAAAGGTAAACCCCAGATGACACCACAATAGGACAAAAATTCCAATTGATTTTTTTTTCCTGAGAGCCTGTATTTTCAACTTCTGTGCACTAATGAATTGTTAAGGCATTGAATACTTTTGAAGCTTTCACAGCTTCTGCTAAGTAGAAAGGAGATGGTCCCAAAGCAGTGTGGACACGTGCCATCTGCCTGTGAGCATGAAAACCACATTCAACTAGAGCTGCCTCATACATCAGCCAAGTCACACAATCCATCCTTGTGTTAAAGGCATCAGAGAAAAAGTCATCCTGTGACATCTCCTCTGAGGCTGATTAAGAGAAGAGAAAATGCCTTGAAATTTCATCAACAACCACATGGCCTAAATTAGTCTCTCATGGTTGTCAACGAGAGGCTTATCAGATTGTGGAGGGCAGGTGAGGAAACGTAAAATGGCACGAATGTAAATAATACCATAAATGGAAATTGCCACTTTCATCTGCGAATTGCTAAAAGAATATTTTAGCCAACCAGCCAGATCTATGTTGTTCACAAAGAAATAAATACAGAAATACATACATAGGTGGATTTCTGTTTCAAGAGTTAATCAAAATACCTTTATTCTGGAACCGAAAAAAAAACTCTTTCTTGATAGAAGGCTAGGTTTAACCTCTGGCAGAATGTAAGAAACACAAAAGACACCACGATAACAGTGTAGGCTGAAGTATATGTTCACTTTTTAAAATAACTCCAGTGCAACTCCAAAGTCAGTCATTTTTACTAGCAGTCTTTAAAAAAAAATACCAACACTGGCCATATAAACAGAAGCACCCATGCTCATTTCTGACATTTTGCCTCTTTTCCCTAGAGACTACTAAATATGGTCACTTTGTTGTTGTTCTGTGCCACTGAGTCAATTCCGACCATTAATGACCCTATAAGACAGGGTAAAACTGCCCCACAGAGTTTCCTTGGCTGTAATCTTTACGGGAGCAGATCGCCAAGTCTTTTTTCCAGCATACCAACTAGTGGGTTAGAAACTTGACCTTTCAGTCAGCACTTTAGTAAAGAAGAATAAAGACTACATTGCAAGATAAATAGGGCTTCAACAGTGTCCTATAACTCCAAACTAATGTAGGGTTGCAATGTCAATAAATTCACCACGTGTCTGTCTGGTAGCACTACCTAAGGTAAGGCTGCAATGTCTTACAGGCTCCTAAGCAGAAACATAGAGCCCTGGTGGCACAGTGGTTAAGCACTTGGCTGTTAACCAAAAGGCTGGCAGTTCCAATCCACCAGCCACTCCTTGGAAACATACATTAGAAATCATCTAATGCAGTAGTTTTCAAACTTTTTTTTCCAGTAGCTATGGAATCCTCCCCAACCCACCGCTGCCTTCTTTTTTTAAAAACAAAACTTTGTATCAGGTACCTCTCCATCTTCACTTTTCCCCATCACACTAGAGGGATACAAAATCAGCCATCAATAATCACAGATACAGGGAAAAAATCTTCAGGCCATCCGGAAATGTGCAACTGCCACCTCACCCCAGCGTGCCCCTCCGGTGAGCGGTGTAAGCATCTTCCCCCATATTTCAATCCTCCTTCACAAAGAAACCTGGAGGCCACCCCACAGACTACTAGGGCTTGGAGAAACATAGCTTGAAAATCACTGATCTGGTCTAACCTCTCATTTTACAAATCACACCCATAAAAGTAAAATGGGAGGCACTACGGTATAACTGAAAAAGAAACAATGCAAGAGTCAGTCCTGGTCCAACCGCTAACTTGCCAGGTATGTAACCTTGAGGAAATGTCTTAAATCTCTTTGAGTTTTAGTTTTCTCATTACAAAATGGAAATAATCATATCTCTGCCCAGTATACCTTCTGTACAACTGCTTTGTAAACTGCAAAGCATTACATAAATTAAGTGTTATTATTTTTACTGTTCGGTCAGTTAAGTGCACAATGAGAGCTGGAACTCAAGTCTCCTGACTGCTTCTCTAAGGCTTCTTCCCAGGTGTTACAGAGCGGAACTGCTCCATCGGGTGTTCATGGCAGTAATCTTTACAAAAGCAGTTTGCCAGGATTTCTTTCGCAGAGCAGCTGGGTGGGTTTAAACCACCAACTTCAAGTTAGCAGCCAAGCATAAGCTGCTTGCACCACCCGGGCTCCTCTTCACGTAACACTTGTGTTCAATACTAAACCACTGTTAACAACTTCTCAAACTTGGGATTTATAATAACCATTCCTATCAGGAAAAATGAAACAAAAGAAACACATGCACATACAAACCAGTGGTATGCTAAAACAAAATCTTTAAGATTACATGAAATTCATGTAAACATAAAGAATCTATTATAGTCTGTGCAAGCCATACGAGGAAACTGAACATAAAGGATGTACTCGCACTGTACGATATAATACGAGTGTTCATTAGGGCACTGGTGAAACAATTTTGACCACTCTGAGCTGCTGAGATCCCGTTGCTGACGTTCTAAAGAAGAAAAAAGCCAACGATGTGGCTGAGTAATGCCCTGAGGGGAGCACTCACTGATCGGAACTCAATCATGACATTTACCAATTAAAAATGCTCCAAAGCAATGCATGGTTGAACCTCCAGGTCAAATGCAAATTATTTATTAATACAGACTGAATGGGCACATCCCTGCCACAAGTCTTCCGTGAACAATAACGGCTGGGAGCTGGGTGCTGGCACAGCGTCCCCGTGCTCTAGCGTTTCCTTGTCTCTAGCCACTGAGCGCCCCCCTCGCCCCCGTTCATCAATCTGTAAAATGAGTTGTCACCATTTCACCTGTCTAAGGGGGAGAGGAGAAAACAGGGAAATTAAGAAACTCGATGGAAGAAGAGGTTGGAGAAAACAAAGCCAGAGACATCACTAAAATGGAATGTGAGTGAAACACACAAATACAAACACACTATTCAAAGAATTTCTAAGGCTAATGGAAACCCGCTCCTCACACAAAACTTTGAAAATACTACCAATGTAAAAATTTTGTTTCAGGATACAAGGATTTCTTTTTAAAAAGTTGTGTTTATAAGCTCATGCATATTCATTCCTGAGGTGATTCATTTGGTAGGAACATGCAGTCATCCAGGTGCAATGAAAAAGTTACAGCTTTAAATGCGCAATCTACCCCTCTAGACCTAAAGGTTATTAATAGCATTTCTTGAAAACATATTACTCATCACTGCTCTAACTCTACATTTCTATATGGAAAACACGGCAGACAGGTAGTACACAAGTTTGTCACTGACAACAGTTACAAAAGTCAAACCACATAAAAAAATAACAGGGAACTCTGTTAGCATCTGCACACTTCATCCCCCTGGAAATTTCACATCATAGACCAAAAGTATACGGACTACTTTCAGGGAAGGCCGTTTTCAAAAACCGACTTACCTTGACCCACCTTCAGTGTCTGAACATGTAATAAGACAACGCAACAGTAAAGCAGTGAGCCAATAATGCAACCAAATTATAGCAAACCAGATAACCTGACCTTGTACTTGAGGGGTATACCAACCCAAAGTTCTAATTGGGAGGCAGCTATAAAATGCTCCTCTTACTTCAATGAAGAGCAGGCATTACACACATGCAGCCTGCTTTTTGTCACTGACAACAATATTAACTAAAATTTGTATTTTGTTGCTTAAAAACTACTTGTATTATTACCACCACCACCACTTCTATTTTGCAAAGGAAGTGAAGTTCAGAAAAGGGAAATGACTTGTCTAAAATTATATACACACTAAGAAATGATAGTAGGACTCAAACTCAATTCCTGTGACTCTAAATTCTGTGATTTTTCTTAAAGTCAAGTCACTTTTCTTCATTTTTCTATATGAAACCTACTTAAACCTTTCATTCACTCATACTTTCATTCTTACATCTAACCGATTTCTATTAAGCATGTACATTGGACACTATCCCCTAGCTCTGCAGAAACAAAAATGTCACACAGTTCCTGCTTTAGGTGCTAGAGAGAGTATGACAATCTAGTATAGCGGTCAGAGACAGCTTTTTTCTTTTTTTTTAAAGCACAGCAGTTTAGAAAGCGGCATAACAGAAGTGAGTAGGTGGCACATTTGGAACACAGATGAAGAAGACCTTATCTCTTCCAGTGAAGGCCTAGAAAGCTTCCCCTAGAGGATATAGTATTACCTGAATCTTGGAAGATGAAAGGTATCTGGCAAGTGGATAGATAGGAGATGGGGGGAGCATGTCAGGAAGAAAAAAACAACAAGGGCAAAGGCACAAAGACAGGGGGCAGAGGAGGTAGAGATATATATAACATATTGGTGAAACTAGTCAGTATAAACTGGGAACCATATTGGCAGGGCCAGAGATGAAGATGGAAAACAGACAGGGGCCATATCAAGACCAGGCTCATGAATGCCATGCTAAGGAGAGTGGGCTCTGTTTCATAGTACATAGAAGAAGTGAAGGTAACATGCTGTAATTTACACTTTAAAAACATTAATCTGGTTTTAGTGTGGAGGATGGAACTGAGGAATATGAGGCCAAAAACAGGCATACCACTTAAGACTGCTGCAGTAGTACAAAAAAATAGGGCGGCTTAAATCAAGGCAGTGAGAACTGGAATGAAGGGGAGGTAACAAATTAGAGAGCTATTTTGGAAGTGGAATCTTAAAACCTGGGGATTATAAGAAGTGGTGGGTAAGGTTAAAGAAGAAATCTAGGCCAACTCCCAGACTTTTGGTTCATAAAACTGGGTGGGCTGCCTATCAAAACAACCAAAAATACACAAACAAAAGAAGATAAATTAGATAACTGGGACCTCATAAAAATTAAATACTTATGCTCATCAAAAGACTTTACCAAAAGAGTAAAAAGAGAACCTACAGACTGGAAAAAAAATCTTTGGCAATGACACGTTGATAAGGGTCTAATCTCTAAAATATATAGAAAACTTCAGCAACTCAACAACAAAAAGACAATCTAATTAAAAAACGGGCAAAAGACACAAACAGATACGCAACCAAAAGCACATTCAGGCAGCCAACAAATACATGAAAAAATGTTCGCCATCATTAGCCATTAGAGAGACGCAAACCAAAAACATAATGAGGTAACACCTCACCCCTGCAAAAATGACAACGACCAAAAACCCAGAAAACAACAAATGCTGCCGAGGATGCAGGGAGATTGGAACTCTTATACCCTGCTGGTAGGATTGTAAAATGGTACAACCACTATGGAAAACAGTATGGTGCTTCCTCAAAAGGCTAGAAATAAAAACACCTTATGATGTAGCAATCCCACCTTAGATGTATATCCTAGCAATACAAGAGTACTGACACAAACAGACACATGCACACCTATGTTCACTGCGGCACTACTGACAACAAAAACCCAAGTGCCCATCAATGGATGAGAGGATAAAAAATTGTGGTACACATATACAATGGAATACTATGCAACTATAAAGAAGAATGAGGAGTCCACAAAATATAACATGGATGAATCTGCAGGACATTATTCTGAGTGAAGTAAGTCAATCGTGAAAGGACAGATATTGTACGGTTCCACTATTATAAAAAGTCAAGAACAGACACACACACAGAAAGCAACATTCTTTGATGGTTACCAGGGATAGGAAGGGGAATCACTTTCTAGACAGCAGATACTTGTTATTTTTGGTGACAGAAAAGGCAATACCAAATACAGGTGAAGTTGTACAACTTGACCAAGGTAAATGAAGACACCAAGAAGTACACAAGGAAAGGGGACAATTTTGGAAAACACTATAACATACATAATTTTGCAACAACAGTAACGGCAACCAAAAATATATGTGTGGTTACATAGGTAGATATGTATGCACGTATGTTTACAGGAGCCGTGAGCGAGTGAATGCACACGCATTATAGGTGTATCTGTAGGCACATGTACACACGTGTTTGTGTGTGCTGCATATATATCCACATATACAATAAAGCACACAGAGGGCACAGTTACGGAGACTTTCTAGACATGTTCAAACAACTCAGGGGGATTGGTTTACTGGGTTAAGAGCCTTAGGACCATAGTCTCATGAGACAATTTGGTCAGTTGGTGGAACATAGTTCATAAAGATAATGTTCTAGATCCTAGTTTGGTGAGTAGCGTCTGGGGTCTCGTGAACAGCCATCTTAGATACAACCATTGGTCTCTAGTCATCTGGAGCAAAAGAGAATGAAAGAAACCAAAGACTCAAAGAAGAAACTAGTTTACAGACTAATAGTCCACACAAATCATGGCCTCTTTTCACCTGAGACCAGAAGAACTAAATGGTGCCCAGCTTCCACTACATAAACAATATCATCCATAAGTAATGTGCTGCCTTAAACAATCAACTACACGAGACCAAACGGTCAACATTTACCCAAAAACAAAAATGGGAAGGCGAAAGGAAGCTAGATCAATGGAAACAGAACAATGGAAATAATGAGAATGCTGACACATTGTGAAAACTGTAACCAATGTCATGGAACAATTTGTATTAAAAAATGTTAAATGGGTACCTAAACTTGCTGTGTAAACTTTCACCTAAAACACAATAAAATATTAAAAAAAAAAAAAAAAAAAACCTGGGTAGGTAATGGTGCCATCAGTAGAGATTGAGAAGTTGTTTCGGTTAGATAATGAGTTTCATTTTGAAAAATTAAGTTTGTGAACTCTATGTGGTATAAGGTAAAGATGTCCAATATGCAGTTAGAAACTGGGTCATAAAACTCAGAAGAGAAATGGGATTTAGGAGTCATTAGGGTATAAGCCCTGATGGCACAGTGGTTAAGAGCTTGGCTGTTAACCAAAAGGTCGGCAGTTGAAATCCACTAGCCGTTCCTTGGAAGCCCTAGGGGCAGTTCTACCCTGTCCTACAGGCTCCCTAACAGTTGGAATTGACTTGACAGCAAAGGGTTTTGGTTTTAACGTATAAAAAAACCCACTCCCACTGCCATCGAGTCGATTCCGACTCATAGCGACCCTACAGGACAGAGTAGAACTGCCCCATAGAGTTTCCAAGGAGCGCCTGGTGGATTTGAACTGCGACCTCTTGGTTAGCAGCCGTAGCACTTAGCCACTAAGCCACCAGGGTTTCCTTTATACCTTTAAGGTATAAGATGCAGTTAAAGGGCCTGGTTAGGTTAGCTCAGGAATAATATAAATAGAAAGAGGCTAAAAACAGAATTTAGACAACACAAATATCAAAGGGATAAAGAGAAACAGTGAGAAGAGGACTAAGTTGTAGGAGGAAAGCCAAGACTAAAGTGTTTGGAAACACAAGGAAAAGAGAAATTGAAGAAAGAGGGAAGTGTGAAGAGGTGTAAATTGAAGCATTATTTCTATAAAGTATTGTGGCAATGTATAGTTAACAAAAGGCTCTAAAATGCTCATATTTAATGACATGGTAATTCCACAGTTAAGACTCTATCCTAAGGAAGGAATCCTGACAGTGGTTCATATATAAAAATACTCATCACAGGATTATTTATAATAGCAACAAAATAGAACTACTTTAAACATGAGAGAGAAATGGTTAAATTACAGTACACCCATACAATGAAATGAAAAAGGCATTTACAGATTATATTCACAGGTAATTTTAAGTGATATGAAAAAATATTCATGATATTGCATTGAAAATAGCAGGACACAAACCTATATATTTAGTTAACTATGTAAAATTAAAATACATAGAGTAAAAACAAAGGATAAAATGCAACAAAATCTTAATGGAAATTGCATCCAAGTAGAAAGATTACATGTGCTTTTTCTTCTTTAGCCTTCTTTTCTATACTTACCAAGTTTAATAATGTTCATTATATTTTCCTTTTTTTTTTAATTAAACTTTTTATTTTGAGATAATATAGATTCACATGCAGTTGTAAGAAATAATACAGAGATCCTTTATACCCATTATCCAGTCCCCTCCAACGGTAACATCTTGTAAAACAAAACTATAGTGCAACATCACAGCCAGGATGCTGATACCGATATGGTCAAGACAGAGAATATTTATGTTACCACAGGGGTCCCTTCTGTTGCCCTTTTATCACCATACCTACTTTCCTCCCATTCCCAAACCCTCCTTAATCCCTGGCAACCACTAATCTGTTCTCCATTTTTATAATTTTTTTCATTTCATTAATGTTATATATAAATGGAATCATGGTTTTTAACCTTTTGGGGTTAGCTTTTTTTCACTCAGCATAATTCTCTGGAGAGTCATTCAGGTTGTGTGTATCAGCAGTTCATTCTTTTTTACTGCTGAATAGTATTCCATGGTATGGATGTATCTGTTTGTTTAACCACTCACTCATTGAAGGACGTCTGAGTTATTTCCAATATGGTGCCACTACAAATAAGGCTATTATAAACATTCAAATACAGGTTTCTGTGGGAATGTAAGTCTTCATTTCTCTGAGATAAATGTCTAGGACTGTAATTGCTAGGTCATATGGTATTTGCTTATTCTGTTTTTTTAGGAAGCTTCTAAACTCATCTGATAAAATCCAACATCCTTTCTTGATAAAACCACTCAACAAGCTAGGGATACAAGGGAAATTTATCAACATGATTAAAGGCATTTATGAAAAACCAACTGTCAAGATCATACTCAACAGTAGACAATACTGGGGAAGTCAGCACAACTTGACCAGGGCAAAGACACAGAAGCTTCACAGACACAACCAAACTCCCATCAGGATCAAGTTACTGGGCTGAAGGTTGGAGACCACGGTCTCATGGAACATCTAGCTCAACTGGCATAACATAGTTTATAAGGAAACTATTCCACATTCTACTTTGGTGAGTAGCATCTGGGGTCTTAAAAGCTTGTGAGCGGCTATCTAAGATGTATCTACTGGTCCCACCCTGTTCGGAGCAAGGGAGAATGAAGAAAACCAAAGACACAAGGGAAACATTAATCCTAAGGACTAATGGACCACAACTGCCACAGCCTCCACCAGACTGAGTCTAGCACAACTAGATGGTACCTGGCTTCGTCACTGACTACTCTGACATAATAGAGGGAGGGTCCAGGACAAACTAGGAGAAAAACGTAGAACAAAATTCAAACTCACAAAAAAAGACCAGACTTATTGGTCTGACAGAGAGTGGAGAAACCCCAAGATTATGGCCCCTGGACTCCTGGGTTCACCCTTCAGCCAAAGACTAGACAGGCCCATAAAGCAAACAATGATACATGTCGCTCAACCATGTATACAAGACTAAATGGGCACACCAGCCCAGGGGCAAGGACAAGTAGGCAGGTGGGACAGGAAAGCTGGACAAATGGAAATGCAGAATCCAAAGTCCAAAAGGGGAGAGTGTTGACACGTCATGGGGTTGGCAATCAATGTCACAAAACAATATGTGTATTAACCGTTTAATGAGAAACTAATCTGCTCTGTAAGCCTTCACCTACAGCACAATAAAAAAAAAAAAAAGAAAGAAAGAAAGATGTTTCATGTTTATGGTTTGGAAGACTTAATTTTTTTAAGATGTCGATATTACCCAAAACTATCTACATATTCAATACAATCCCAATCAAAATTCCAACAGCCTTCTTTACAGAAATAGAAAAAACAATCCTTCAACTTTATACTGAATGGCAAGAGGCCCCGAATAGTTAAAACATTGTTGAAAAAGAACAAAATAGAAGACTCACACTTCCTGATTTTAAAATGTATTATACAGCTACAGTAATCAAAACAGCCTGGTACTGGTATAACAATAGACACAAAACTTCAACAACGGAACAACAAAAAGACAGACAGATACCATATTTTTACTCAAATAACGCACACCCTTCTACATTTGTTCACCAGCCATGCCCTCCTCCCATGAAGTATTTTTGTAAATGCCACTATGCCACTTTTTTCTTACATGTTGCCAGAAAAAAAAAAAAATAGCATAGTGCACTTCCAAAATACCTTATAAGGGGAGGGCGTGGTTGGCAAACAAACGTAGAAAGTATACATTATTTGCATAAATACACGGTTAACCCAGTGCCATCGTTACCCAACCATAAAACAGGCAAAGGATTTGAATAGAGGTTTCACCAAAGAGGACATTCAAGTGGCCACCAAACACATGAAAAGATGCTCAGCATCATCAGCCATCAGGGAGATGCAAATCAAAACCACAGTGAGATAACATTTCACTTCCACTAGGGTGGCTTTAAAAAAAAGAAAGAAAGTAACAAATGTCACTGGATGTGGGGAAATTGGAACCCTTATCTATTATTCTTGGGAATGCAAAATGGTATAGCCATTGTGGAAAACACTGTGGCAGTTGCTCAAAAAACTAAAAATAGAACTATCGTATGACCCAGCAATTCCACTCCTAAGTATATACCCAAAAGATTTGAAAGCAGAGACTCAAAAAGACACATGTACTCCAACATTCACCGCAGCACTATTCACAATAGCCAAAAGGTAGAAACAACATAAATGCCCACCAAGGGATGACTGGATAAACAAAACGTGGTACATACATACAATGGAATACTACTCAGCCAGTAGGAGAAATGAAGTCTTAATACATGCTACAGTATGAATGGAGCTTGAAGATATTATGCTGAAAGAAATAAGCCAATCACAGAACAGACAAATATTGTATGACCTCATTTATGTAAAAAGATAAGAAAAGGCAAAAATACAGAACAAATTTATTAGTGGTTACCACGGGCGGGAAGGAGGGGGGAAAGGGGGTTAGTGATGATGGAAAAATCGCACTGATTAAGGGTATGGCTGTGAAGCCAATTACTGTAATTGCAATAAGTTGTACACCTATAAAAAGCTAAATTGGCTAAAACTGTGTGATATATTTACAATGATGACCAAAAAAACAGAGTAGCTGCTGAGGCTGCCTATGTACACCCAAGCGCTTCATGGGAATAGGAGGAGGATATGGAATGTGTGGCTAATTGCCTCCATGAACAAGTACTCCCTTTGCCATGAGACCAGAAGAACTGAACGGTGTTCAGCTACCATTACCGAACATTTCAATCAAAAATTCCTTTAGAAGATTCCGAATTAAAAGGGGAAAAATGCAGAATAGAATTTCAAATTCTCATAGACTCTAGACCTTCTGGAGCCACAGAGGGTAGATGAACCCCCGAAACTACTGCCCTGAGATAATCTTTAAATCTTAAACCAAAAATATCCCCTAACTACGTCTTAAAACCAACAATAGTTTAGCTTAACTACCAAAAAAAATCTGCCTAGAGCATTTGCTCTCTTAAGATCTATGCCAGATCAAATTGACAACAGCAACTTGAAAGATTAGATAGGAACCTTAGGGGGTAGTGAGTTTATGTTAATCTGGGCGGAACAACTCAGAAGAGGGGGGCAAGGTAGTTACACAACTTGAAGAACGCAATCAGTATCACTAAATAATACATGTAGAAACTGCTGAATTGGTTTATGTTTTGCTGTGTATATTCTCAATGATAAAATAAAATGTAGGAAAAAAATAAAAATTAGGCATATTTGTTGTAATTATTTCATCACAGTAAACTTGTGTTGACATATCTTTAGTTCCTCCAGAATTGTAACATGTCAACAATTCAGAACCAGTGTAGAAAATACATTAAACGGCTCTTTGGCAAAATAGTTAAAACATCCAATAGGGCAATGACAAACATAAAATAACCCTAAAGAAAGCCGGGGTATTATTTTAGAAAATGCAAATTCCTTTTAAATTTGAAACTCATAATTTATAAAGAAATTAATCTCTTGAAAAGCAAAAAATCAGAGCACTATGTCAAACATTTATTTCTAATGTTACAAAGTAGATGCAGCAAAATTAGAATACGTTTTATACAATATTAACTAGCCAAGCAAGGTCTTCATTTTAAATATTTGCTTGTTTATAATTTGTCCCCATAGTGCTAACTACCGTATGTCATTTGTACCCATCTTTAAAATACTTGATGGTAGGAATTAAGACTAAGTAAAGGAAGGGATACTATTATTTTCTCCCTTTAAAAAAAAAAAAAAAAACTACTCAAGTTTAACAACCAGTCTGGGAAGACTACAGTGCCTGATCACTACCCAGAACCTTGGCTGAGTCTGTGGCAAGGAGGAAAAAAAAAAAGCTGCTTTTATCAAGACCAGAGGCAAACACATCATGGCCTGAAAAGTCTAAAAGATTCTGAGAGTTCTCATGGAATGTTCTAAAGTATCCATTTGCCATTTGAGAGACAGGAGAACTTCCCAAGAAAAATCCAGGGAAAAATCAGGAGTCACAAGATAGGGGATACATCCACTCCTCACTTATCAACATGGTTAGTTCCAAAGACCAGATTGTTATGTAAAAATCAGCATCACGTGAAATGGAGGATGACCACATCAGATCACAAAAAAAGGGAAGATGACTTCATCATTATATAACAGCCATGTTACATCATTACATAACTGCCAAATTCTCCCGTTACCTAACTGCCATACCACCGAGAATCAGGACCCAGCCAAGTTGACACATAACCATCACAGCCAGCATTACTCTTGCCTCACACCTCTGCATTCGTTACTGCCAGATGTATGTCATTAAGGCACAACAGTCAAGTCGTACATTTTTCACTATCATCATAAATGCGAAATATCGGATAACGAGATAGGTAATAAGTGAGGAGTGGTGTATAAAAATAAATTAACAGCAGCCCTTGCCCTCAAGCAGCTTACATTAACTACAAAAGTCAACTATAAGAGATATCACAAAGCAAAACAAGATTAACTGCCACATGGCTCAGACAATTAGGCTATATGAGTTGAAAGGAGGGAATGATCACCGTGAGCCAAAATAAGCTAAGAAAGCTTCCCGAAGGCTGAGAAGTAATCTGAGGGAGGTAGTCAAGGAATGGGTGATAGTACTTAAACAGGAAGACAAAGAGCGCTCCAGGCATCAACATCAGGTCCTACACCTGCACACCTGTTGTTCCCGTCCTGACAGCTGAAGGAGGCTACATGCTAAGGATGTGGGTCGGACACCCTTTATCAGCATTAAGCAACTAATATGAATAAATAAGTACGGAAAAAAAAAAGTATAGCACAACACTGGACTTCTGCCACTCCCAAAAAACCAAGCAAGCAAGCATCAAGACCTAAACTTGGTAAAAGGAACCTCAGTGACTCAGTTTAGGACTAGCTGCAAATGGAAGTTCTGGTTAAACAGAACCACTATCAGCTCTGAATCTGCCCCTAAAAGAGGCATCTTCCACGACAAAAATCGTAAAGGAGATGAAAACGAAGGCAAAAAAAAAAAAAAAAGGCACAAAAAGCAACAGCATTACCCCACAGCCAGTGATTCCTTGCCAAGAAACAAGTTAATTCCTATGCTAAACACCTTTCCTGTTTTCAAACGCTGAATGCATCAAGAAATCAAACTACTTCAAAAGTTCCAAAGAGTTTTATGATTTCTCTTTTTTGCTGTGTGTTCTGGGGTCGAGAACTAGAACCGTTCTGTCTTATTCCTGAGTCAGAGGAAGCAGAAACCTCAGCCAGAGTCACTTACACCAGATACGTGAATTTACGTATCAGGCAATGTTTTGAAAAGGAGAAACCCTGTCTGGGGACTCTCCCTATGGAAGTACTGACCTATCCTGGCCTGAAGACAACCTTCTTCCCTTCCAAGCACAGTCTTCCTGTTTTCTCAACCTCATCTGAACCTGCTCAACCAAAGAGCCGCCCTAAGGAAATTTCACAGAATCCCAAGTTTAAAAATTTATAGCCAAATTAATGCAGCCTCTAGAATAAATTATTACAAGATTCTTTACCTGCAAGGACTCTCCTCTCCTCTTGCCTTGGCTGATAATCTTGTATTTCTTCCATACAGATGAATCAAAGCAAAGATTCTTTGAAATATCCCCGTATTCAAGTAGGATCTCTCTGAATCACCTCAGCTTTATTTTGAGACTATACCACTTCTCAGCAGGGGACGGGAGGAATCTGACTCTTGAGAGTGCAGTTTTGTTGTTGTTATTCTTAAAGCATAATTAATTAGTCATATTTGAAAAATAAAAAGATATCTCTTGGTCTTCATGTTAAAAACACCAAAAAAAATAAGTAAAAATAGAAAGCTCAAGAAGGAGAAAGCAGTCAGAACAAACCCTGCAATTAACCCAGTTCATGACCAGCTTGTCCCATAATATACGACATTTGTAGTGCACGTATGGTGCAATTTACTTTAGAACTCTTACTGCATATCATAAATGGAAATGTTTTCTGTCCTCAGATAATTATATCTTTATTTTAGAAATAAAGAGATTTTCTAGTTATTTTAAAGTATTACAAAAGGCAGTGAGGCCTGAGATTTAGATGGTGAGATCACTGAAAATCACTGATCTTATTAATGACTACAGTGACAAGCTGAATAACACATCCAACACTACCCACAAAAAGTGGACCCGATTACATTAAAAAAAATACTGGAATCTGGTTCTTTGGGCTCTTAATCTAGTTGTCATGGAATTAATTGTGTCCTCCCAGAAATATGTGTCAACTTGGTTGGGCCACGATTCCCAGTATTCTGTGGCTGTCCTCCATTTTGTGATTGTAATTTTTATGTTAAAGAAGATTAGGCTGGGATTGTAACACCACCCTTACCCAGGTCTCATCCCTGATCCAATGTAAAGTGAGTTTCCCTGGGGTGTGGCCTCCACCATCTTTTATCTCTCAAGAGATGAAAGGGAAGCCAGCAGAGAGTTGAGGACCTCACACCATCAAGAAAGCAGTGCTGGGAACAGAGCATGTCCTTTAGATCTGGGGTCCCTGCGCTGGGAAGCTCCTAGTCCAGGGGAAGGTTAATGAGAAGGCCAACAGAGAGAGAAAACCTTCCTCTGGAGCCGACACCCTGAATTTGGATATTTCGCTTACTTTACTGTGAGAAGATAAACTCTTTGTCAAAGCCATCCACTTGCGGTATTTCTGTTATAGCAGCACCAGATGACTAAGACACTAATGCTCACTTATTTGTCATGAAACAGAGAAGAAATAACTGAATTTTAAACTACTCTCTTCCACGAATTAGAAGTACTGTGAAGTAGAGGGGAAGAAAATAAGAAAATCGTTTTTAAAAAAAAAAAAATCCATTTAATGCTTCAGCTAGCAAAACCTGAAGTTCAAGGGCATTATTTTTTTAGAGATATGTAGTTAATTTTGCATTAAGTAAAATTTTATATTAAGTAAAATCTGTTTTACTGTATATGATATTTGTTGAGTATTTAATATATACTACTTTTTTTAGGCACCACGAGGCACTGTGTGCCAAGCGCTACGGCTGCTAACCAAAAGGTCGGCAGTTTGAATCCACCAGGCGTTCCTTGGAAACTCTACGGGGCAGTTCTATAGGGTCACTATGAGTCGGAATCGACTCGACAGCAGTGGGTTTTTGGTTTTTAGGCACTCACTATGAGGAGCCCTGGTGGCATAGTAGTTAAGAGACTGGCTGCTAACCAAAAGGTCAGCAGTTTGCATCCAACAGCCACTCCCTGGAAACCCTGTGGGGCAGTTCTACTCTGTCTTATAGGGTCGCTATGAGTTGAATCAACTCAACGGCAGTGAGTTGTTTGTTTCTTTATGGCACTATGCTATACTTTATATGATTATCTGATTTCATCCTCACAAGGTCATGAATAAAGTAGCTACTAGTATTTTACAGGGGAGAAAACTGAGGTTTAGAACAGTTAAGAAACTTGAACAAGATCAAAGCTAATAAATGAAGAAGGTGAAATCCCCACCCAGGTCTTCCTAACTCCAAAGCATGAACTCACCACTATTCCCAACAAGGAAGGCAGCAGTTTCAAGCCTATCAATGAATCTTCATGACTCAACATCTTGCATCTCCCACACACTCATCTCTTATCACTCCTACAACCACCTGAACTCTTGCTAATTGTTCTTAAGTCATTTAGAACTGATTACATTGCTGGATCAACATGAACTGTGAAAAGGAAAGTGCTTTATCCTCACAACCTGGAGCCACTGCTGATAGATAGACCTCTCCTCCAAAGTACTGTTTACTCATCCATTCATTCACGAACTCACTGAGCACCTACTACAGGAGGCAGTACACTGTAGTACTTAAGAGCCATAGCCTAGAATCAGATTGTTTAAGTTCAAACACTGGCTCCGTCACTAACTTAATATGTGACTTTGAGTAAGTTACTCTGCCTTAGCTTTCTCATCTATAAAATGGGAGATAACTTCTAGGACTGTAGTAAACTGTAATCACATAAAGCATTTTTAAACAATAAACGTTAACCCAGGAATCCAGTGCCGTCCAGTCGAAAGCGACTCATAGCAGCCCTATAGGACAGAATAGAACTGCCCCATAGAAGCTTCCAAGGAGTGCCTGGCGAACTCGAACTGCTGACCCTTTGGTTAGTAGCCATAGCACTTAACCACTATGCCACCAGGGTTTCTGATTAGCTAGTATTATTATGGCAACTGGATTTTTCTCAGTATTATTATTATTATTCTATGTAAGGCAATATGTACTTAAGCTAGGAGCTGTGGTATTTCCTCTCTTTCGAGGCTTGCCATCTAAGTACTAGTTGCCTTTGAATCAATTCCGACTCTTGGTGGCTCCATAGGGTTTTCAATTGTTACGCTCTTTCAGAAGTAGATTGCCAGGCCTTTCTTCCAAAGATCCTCTGGGTAAATTCAAACCACCAATCTCAGTTAAGAGCTGAGCACTTACGGTATTTTATACAAATAAAGCACATCTTCTGGATTTGTTTGCCAGTCACGCTCTCCCCCCCAACCTGCAAAAGATATTTCCATAAACACCACTAAACCAATTTTTTTGTTGCTGTAAAAAAAAAAAATTGGCGTGGCATGCTTATGTAAATACCTCACGGGGGAGAACACTGTTGGCAAGCATAGAAGGTGCGCGTTATTTCCGTAAAAATATAGTAACCATTTGCACCACTCAGGGACCCCAATAACCATCAACCCAAAACCCACTGCCGTCGAGTCGATTCCAACTCATAGTGACCCTACAGACCATAAACCAATCTGTACATATACTATGTTGCTGTGGTTGTTGTTTTGTTGTGTGCCATCAAGTCTATTCTGACCCATAGCGACCCTGTATGACAGAAAAGAACTGCCCCATAGGGTTTCCTAGGCTATAATCCTTATGCAGCAGATCATCAGGTCTTTTCTCTTGCAGAGTCACTAGTGGGTTTGAACCACTGACCTTTTGGTTAGCAGCCAATCGCATTCCCACTGCCATCGAGTCAATTCTGACTCACAGTGACCCTGTGGGACAGAGTGCAACTATAATCTTTACAGAAGCAGATTACTACATTTTTCTCCTGCGGAGCCACTGGTAGGTTAGCAACCAAGCACTTTAACCACTGTGCAGGGCTCCTTCAGCAGTCGATTAAAAAAAAACAAACTCATCGCTGTTGGGTTTGAACTGCCAACCTTCTGGTTAGCAGTTGAGCACTTTAACCACTGAGCCACCAGGGCTCTAAAAGGTGTTAGTACATAAAAGCTATAGATGCGGTAAGGAAGAAGAGAGAAATTCTAGCTAAAGAGATCAGACCAGGTCTTATGGACCTGAGCTAGACCTTACAAGTACGTGGGGTTATGGTAACGGAGATAAGCGTAGAGGAGACATTCCAAGTACAGAATATAATCACCAAAATTATATCATAAAATGTAAACTATTATTAGTATTTCTCCAAGTGGAAAACATATATGGATATGAGAGGGCAAAGAACACCCAATGATAAATATGTAAAGTAAGAGAAAAGAATACAGCAAAGCAAGTCAATGGGATTGTAGAAAGCCAGGCTTTACTGGTAATGCAATTATATACATATACCGGCTTTTCTCAAACAGTAACAGTGGTCAAATAAATTTGAGAAAGGCTACATGTCCCATCCATCAGCTATCCTTTCAGAGATTCACAAGGCACACTGGCATTTTAGGAGCTCTGAGAAGTCTTACAATAAAGAAACTAATTTTGTTTACCCTATCTATTCCCAAACTTACTAAATAAATGAATCCTTTTATCCTACAGTATCTACTTACATCACAAGAGACATTCATGTTTTACAGAACTCAGTATGGCAAACTCTGGTACCAAATACTTGAAAAAAAAATGGGACAAACGTGATCCCACACGAGGATAGGAAATGTCTAATAGCCCTATAATCATTTTTCAGAAAGACTTTCCCAAAATCACAGACTACTCACCAAGTTTCCTTTATTTTGTTTTATCCTAAGTAGCATATAAACCAACTAAGAGAGTATCATGAGTGAGTACCATGCTTTCTACCTTAAGAATGACAGAAATTTTAACAATACTCTGACAACAATATAACTTGAATTAACTTCTAATTTTCTTGCCAAAAGAGGTTCAAGAATTTCATAGGCAGATGTATTTTCCTTTACTAAACAGAAAAGGAGACCAACAGAGTCTATGTATCCTTACTCCTTTTTTTCCTGTTTTTTTAGACGCTTTCTTTCCAATTTTATAGCATTCTCCGTTCTCTATTCTTCCATTCATTTGTGATTGTCCCCTTTGCTGGCCCAGTTTTTTCCTGTGTCTTTATGTCCTCTTCATTTCTCTCAACTCCCTGTTTGAATTATTATCTTTAATCTGTGGATTGCCAGTATAACCAGGGAACATGTTCAATTGCTAATAAATGACAGTGGGATGGCAAATATAAGGCTATAAAACACATATGCTGCTGTTCTCCTATTCTGAGCCCATAGTAGACACTGCAACCCACCAAAGCGTCTTTCCCACTAAACCCACAGTGCTCTCAACGGTACTTCCTGGAATCAAAACTCCTTTGTATGTTCCCATTTGTATTCTTTAAATTCTACTGGCTGAAATATGAAATGCACCAACAAACACAACTTACAGTATAGAAAGGAAACACAGATGGTCTTGAAAGCCAGAGTGGCGTCTTGCCGCACATCTACATGTGTCTAGTTTGTGAAAGTCGGAACCTACATCACAAGTGCTTGGGACACAACATAGGCCTTTGCCAAAGTATCAGTATTGTAACCAGGACCTTTGTACAGTTAACAAACTTAAGGATGAATGAAAACAGTGAAGACAAACTTTAAAATAACCTTGAAATATTTCACCTTCTAGGAGGCTTTCCTCCACACTGACTATGTGAATGCTCTGAATAAGTATTTCATTGTGATTTCTTCCCAAGTCGGAGTTCATTTAAATATGAGTAAGCATCCTAATTAAGGTAAGTCAACTGGCTAAATTACTATAGGATGAAGCCCTCTCTTAAAATAATTATATCTTTCTCAGTTCAACTAAGAATGTAGAGGGCAGCAGCACAAAGGAAAATATAGGGCTCATTCAATGATAGCACATAACTAAGCCAATTAATATAAGTAAAAAAAAATTGTTTACTTAGTAGCCACCAAATTCTATAAGGAAAATAACTGTTGGCGCAATTATGCACTTCTTCCATGTCCACATTGAAATTCAGACTTATCATGTAAACAAAAACCCACTACCAGGTAAAAATAGAGTATTTAGTCCTCAGGACACCAGCCTCGGTATTCAGATTATCTCCCTACTCAAACCAAAACCAAACCCATTGCCACAGAGTGGATTCCGACTCATAGTGGCTCTACAGGACAAAGTAGAATGGCCCTGTAGGATTTCCAAGGAGTGGCTGGTGGATTAGAACTGCTGACCTTTTGGTTAGCAGCTGAGCTCTTAACCATTGTACCACCAGGGCTCCTCTCCCCACTCAATGAGGTTTAAATAAAATTTTTAAAAAACGATACTGAAATCCATCTGATCTTCAACTCATATAACTAAACGGCAAAGCGCCATCACCTACAAAACCAATTCCAGAGGACATTTTTGTGGGAGTTTCCAAGACATGCCCGAGTTCTTTTGTAATACTGGTGAATAAATATATTAATCTATTTATTACTTATATATTTGATATATTAATATTAATAAATATATTGATTATATTAATATATATTTTTATTACTTATACTGATTACAGTATAAGTAATGCTACTCACCTACGTATCCCCAAATTTTAGTGTTGATGCCTGGCACAAAAATTCTTATATGTGTATTTACTTGAAGGCTATTGTCCTAGTGTAGTTTTAGATCAGTAAAATATTTTATGTCAAATGACTACAGCAGATATCAGCAATATTTTAAGATGGATCAGGAGCTACAAACCCTAAACCAATATTCCTAATCCTAGTTTTTATTTTTAGGCAACACAGATTTCACTGAACTTCTTGGTACAGAGAAATGACACGATCAGAGGAAATCCAAAAGACCTGGGTTATAATCCCAACTCTCCATTTACCACCTGTGTAACCCAGAACAAGTTAATTACTCTGAGCCTCCGTATGTTTATCAGATAGTTTTTATCAACGAGCAAAGGAATGCGAAAACCTGTTTTTAAAACTGATCTATTTTTCACCTCTTCAAAAAACAAAAACAAAGTAATTATTTCATCTTTGTATAATAAATATAAAAACTCAAGTAGATGAAAGGCATTTCCAGATTACAACTCCAATACCATTTTTTTTTAATCACTTTTTTGTTTATTTTTACTTTCTAGGCTTTTTTTTGTAGATGATAAACCTTTTTAAATTCTTCTGAAGAAGTTTAGCATTTATAAGAATCCATCTTAGTATAATCACAGCAGACCTGTACCATTTTGATTCTATACATGGCAAGGCATAGTATCTCTATAATTCCTGTTTAGACAAGATTATGAGTCTAAGTGACTATATTTTAAATATGACTCATTCAGACAAGCCAAGACACACTACTAGACAGAAAGTAAACTGCTGACTTAGAGATGTGATGATACAAAAACACAATAAAGCCTGCCAGGAAACAGTGTTTCCCTCTTCAACATCGAAAGGCACCAAGCCTGGCCACTTTGAAGATACACCTCTTTACCCCATATTTTGTGCCCTCCTCAAAAAACTAAAAACTTTACTGTCAAATCTAAGTGTCTACCTAAACAAATCAAATCAGCCAAACTAGCCAATACCTTGCCTAATAAATATATACCAGTGACAACTGCAAATCAGCCCTAAAGGTTTATTTCCTTCTTGGCCCCAAAACTGGACAGAATACTCAAGAGCAAATACAGGAAACGAAGACTAGTGACAGGAGTTAAATAGTTAATAGCTGTAGATAATACTTGTAGATGTTAAAACACCACAAGACAATTTTGCGTATTTCAATACTCTTAGCCTCCAAAGGCACAAAACGGAAGCAGAGTCTATATTCTAAAAATTGTTTAAAGAGAATTTGTCAATAAAGAACTAAATATCTGTTTACTGACGGGAAAAATCTCTGTTCACTAGCCAAGGCACTTGCAAGAATGAGAGCTGCACACGGCATCTCCTCTCCTGGGCTGCCTAATTCCACATCGGTTTGGAGTTATTCTTGTACTAGCAACGTATCAGTTTCAGAATGTAAGCCTCATAAGCCCCCAGGAAAGCCACTTCAGTGGAACTGTTCCAGAGAGTTTCATTTTAGCTCCATAAAGAACTTAAGAGGCCCAGGCCATGACAAGAGTGAACCATCAGTGTTCTACCGGTTTCTGCCCCTGACCCATAAAGACCAAAGCTTGGAACTGTCTGTAATCCATAATCCATCTTAATATTCTGCTAAACGTTGCAATAATGTGCCTTCGCTAGAGGCACTGGCATGAAGCTAAAATTGGGATTCTCAGGTACTAATCCAATGTAGAATTTGTCCTAATTCTTTAAAAGCAGGGGTAATCCTTTTTTTTTTTTTTTTTAATTAAAAAGGGCAATGTTGAGACCCACAACACAGGAAATAGGCTGTATAATGGATTGTATTAATCACACATCAGATACATAATAAGTAGTGAACTGTTCTTCTCTACAACATTGCATGAAGCAAGCAGTCTGCTCCATTATTTTGGCATCTATTCCTTAAAGATTCCTACACTACCCCTTCTAAAATTAATGAACTGTAAATGTTAACTCAATTGATGGATACCAATTTTTGGACCCAGAAGATCATCTAGTTTAAAACTTTTTTTATATGAACAAACTAGAGTCCCAATGTGTTAAGTGATTTGGTCAATGGCATACAGACTATGGTAGAATCAGGACAAGACCTAGGGTCTCCTGACTCCCAGTTACATGCTCTTGATGATCACAAGAAACAGACCAAGACAGAAAGCCCAATTACTCATCAGTGGTAAGTGCAGTGGGCACTTTTCCTATCCATCTGTCTTTTCAAATATACAATCCCTCTCTGTTCTGCACAATAGCCTATGTGGAAACAGAGCACATATGAGCTGTCACTATTCAAGAGTCATTTTAACAAGCATGACACAACACTGAGGCATAATGCTCATGTTAAGAAAGCAATAAAATATCGTGACACCAAAAAGCCTTTATTAGGGGGCACTCAGTTTCTGTTAACGGTAGTGGAACAATTTTGAAAAAGTGTAATGGTCATGGTTACACAACATAATGGACATAATGTCACAGAAGTATACATGTAAAAATTGTTGAATTGGCAAATGTTTTATTATACATATTTGTGTCACAACAAAAAAGGGGGAGCTTTATTTAAGTCAAAGCATGTGTGTATGTCCCCACTTACCCATTCAACTGGGAAGCTTCTTGAGGGCAGAAATTGTTTCTTCTTGATTTTTACGTCCTATTTTTTTTTTTTTTTTTATAGAACACTGAGCCCTGGTGGAGTAGTGGTTAAATCGCTCAGTTGCTAACCAAAAGCTTGGCAGTTTGAATCCACAAGCTGCTCCCCAGGAAAAAGATGTGGCAGTCTGCTTCCGTAAAGATTTACAGCCTTGGAAATTTTATGGGGCAGGTCTACTCTGTCCCATATGGTCACTACAAGTCAGAATTGACTAGACGGCAATGGATTTGGTTTAGGGTAGAGCACTATTCTTCAAAAAGCTTTGCTCATACACCTCATAAAAATTGGGGGGGGGAGTATCGCCTTGAATATTTTTAAGTTGACATCTAAATTATTGTAAAGGCTACATACTTTCCTTTTGTAAACTGATATAGACCAATTTTAAAACTGACATCTAAAAACATAAAGCTAGTTTATCACTAATTTAAACGCATTCAATGAACTCCAAACGCTTTAGCAAATGATACCCACCATCTCCATTCTAAAATTGTAACAGAATCTCCATTTCCTATATGAAATATTACATCATTTCTTTTTCTCCCTGAAATTATATTTCCACTTCCACAGTATTTTAATACAACCCAAACCCAGTGCCATCGAGTCGATTCCGATATAGCCTCTTTTAACATACTTTCCGGTTAAAAAAAAAAAACACACACACACAGATTAGTCTTTATTTAAAGTTATTTCTTTTAGATTGAGTTATTGTTACAATTATTTTACACATTGATGAAAACAGAGTAAATATATTACAAATTTTAATAACTAAACATAAAAATTAATTTTTTTGGAAATGCATCATCTTAAAAGGAAGTTTCACACTTGACACAAGTGCTTCAGCTGTCCCTTCGCTGGGACCCTAACAGGCTTTACACCTCAGGTAAATGGGCCATGGTGAGATTCCAGGTGGGTAACAAGTCTGGCTTTCTTTTCTGAACCGTCAGAAGAGCCAGGGTTAAAGGCAGGATAGGAAAGGAGAACCAGCATTATGCCAGTGCTGTCTTCAGGTAAATGAATTTTAGGAAAGAGTAAAAACGAATGCTGAGAACCTGGAAATGAGTCCCCTAAAATTATCCAAGTCTAGCTATCCTTGGACATGTACTACAGTTTGAAGACCCCTGTTCCTAAACACCCAACTTTGTTCACAATTGGAACTCAATACTGTTTGCTGCACTAAATTAGCTTGTTACATTAAGGTTGTTCCTTAAAATAGTTTAAGGAAAATTGTTATCCACTGAGAAAATTTATATTGCACTGTTTTTTTTTCCTAAATAATTGTTTGTTTTAAGAATTAAGTGATGTAACGAACATAAACTCTGACAACAGTGCATGGTAGATAGTAAAACTTATTAATATTAGTATTATTAGGCAAATATTGTTATTTTCCCCCATCTCTCATACATTTATTTAAAATAGACTAAAGTCTTATCCAGACATGGCAGTAAGATTTATTTTTAAAACATACATATAGTTCCGTCTGCCAAAGAATAATGGTTCAGAATGGCTACCTATTTCATCTTGATATTATTTCTACACAAATTATAACTTTGAGAAAAAACAGAAGACTTTTTACATAAACGTGGAACAAATAAATATAATCATTTGTGGAAATCACATTTTGGCACATAGAGGAAAACCTAGATTGATTTACCTTTTAGAAGTTAATACAAATACATTTAATTCTATAGATAAAAAGCCTATTAAAACTGTCCTTGTAACAATTCATTATGAGACAGTCTTCTTCCTCACGATACCCACTAATAAAGATCTGTGAGGTACATATACAAGACAGAATGCCAAGGAATTTGGTCTATCAGATTTAATAGTGTCAGATTTGCTTCAAGTATAAACGCTTCATGATTTCCCTATGTAAACAATTTTACCTGGAACCTAAGAGATTTTTAGTAACATGTTGCTGTTCGCTGCTGTCGAGTGCGTTCCGACTCATAGCGAGCCTATGTACAACAGAACGAAACACTGCCCAGTCCCGTGCCATCCTCAAAATCGTTGCTGTGTTTCAGCCCATTGTTGCAGCCACTGTGTCAATCCATCTTGCTGAGGGTCTTCCTCCTTTTCACTCACTCTCTGTTTTACTAAGCATGATGTCCTTCTCCAGGGACTGATCCCTCCTGATAACATGTCTAAAGCATGTAAGATGAAGTCTCACCATCCTGCTTCTAAGGAGTGTTCTGGCTGTACTTCTTCCAAGACAGATTTGTTCATTCTCTAACAGTCCACGGTATAGTCAATATTCTTTGCCAATACCATAATTCAAATGCCTCAATTCGATAATACAGGTATTCATGAAAATATAGTTAATTCCAGCCACCGCATAAATGCCTTATTTTAGAGGATAAATTAAGAGCTGTTTACACAATCATCCCATGCACAAGGCTGAGGACGTACATATGCTAATTCCATCTTTATCTGATCTGCTTCTACTGCTACTCTGCCCACTGAGGTTGCAGGGCGCTGAGCAGTTACCATGGTTAAGTCTGACAAAGTTACTCCCTTCTCCCACTAATCTTTTGCCTCACTTGAGCTCAAAACGTAAGCAACCTTTTACACATGTTCCATCACACCCAGGCAAACAGGTACTCTTCCTCTAAACCACATCATAGTTTAGTACGGACAACTGGAGAACAAAAATTATTTTAAAAATAACTCAAAGACCACAAAATTCTCCCTTTTAAAGCGTACAATTCAGTGGTTATTAGTATATCCACAGAAAGGGCTGTGCAACCATAAACAAAAACAAACCCGTTGCCATCGAGTCGATTCTGACTCATAACAACCCTAAAGGACAGAGCAGAACTGCCCCGTAGGGTTTCCAAGGAGCACCTGGTAGATGTGCAACCAAAACTGCTGCCTAATTCCAGATTTCATCATTGCAAAAGGAACCCTCGTATTCATTAGCAGCCACTCCCCATTACCCCTCCCCCAGCCCCTGGCAGCCACTAATCTATTTTCTATCTCTTACCTATTCTGGACATTTCATGTAAATGGAATCATATGATATGTGGCCTTTTGTGGCCCGACTTCACAGTAGCTCATTGGAAACTCTATGGGGCAGTTCTACTCTGTCCTATACGGTTGCTATGAGTCAGAATCAACTCAACAGCAATGAGTTTTTTCTTTCACTTTACACAGTGTCACAGTGTTTTCAAGGTTCATCCGTGTTGCAGTATGTATCAGTACTTCACTCCTTTTTACTGCTGAATAATATCCCATTTTATGGACATACTACATCTTGCCTATCTCTTCTTCAGTTGGTGGACATCTGTATTGTTTCCACTTTTGGCCTATTAGGAATAATGTTGCTATGAACATTTGTGTACATGTTGTTGTGTGACCATATTTTTTCCACTTTCTAGGGTATATAACTAAAAGTGGAATTGCTGGAACTCTATGTTTAACATTTTAAAGAACTGCCAAATTGTTTTCCAAATTGGCTGCATTATTTTACATTCCCACCAGCAAGATATATGGATTACAATTTGGTTATAAATTTTATTTTCCAAAATCTTTTCCTTTATACAACCCAAGTGTCCATCAACAGATGAACAGATAAACAAAATGTGGTGTATCCATACAATGGGATAGTATTCAGCCATAGAGAGAAATGAAGTTCTGATACTTGATAGGACATGGATGAACCTTGTCAACACACTGAGTGAGATAAGTCAGACATAAAAAAACAAATACTGTATGACCCCGCTTATATGAAATACTCAGAATAGGCAAATGCATAGACACCAAAGTTTATTAGTGGTTACTGGGGGCTGGAGGGGGAGGAAATGGGGAGTTATTGCTAAAGGAGTACTGAGTTTCTGTTTAGAGGGATAAAAAACACTTGGAAATGAATAGTGGTGATGGATTCAAAATATGACAAACGTAATTAACGACACTGATTTGTACACTTAAAATTGGTTAAAATGGCAAGTTTTGTTACATATGTACTGCCATAATTTAAATTAAAAAAAAAAAAACTCTTTCTTTATAAGACTTCTATTTTTCTTTAATAAATGAGCATGGGGAAAATAAACTTTTTTCCAAAACCAGTGTGTTTTAATAACTATTTTATGAAAACACATTCCTTAAGAAGAACATATGCATTAAGAGAGAATATAAATGGTGTGGGAATAAAATACTGAGATTGTCTTAAAAAAATTCCCTTCCAGGACAGTTCGTGAAGGCAGAGAAAATCAGCCTTATGGTATCGTACAGCCATACCCTTTATAAAATACTGAGATTGTCTTAACAAAATTCCCTTCGAGGACAGTTCGTGAAGGCAGAGAAAATCAGCCTTATGGTATCGTACAGCCACACCCTTTTCCTTTTAAGGTCCGGACACCATGCTACCCAGCTAGGTCACCCACCTAATTTGTTCTACAGACATGAGTACAAATGATACCTGGCTAATTCCACAAAGCTAATGCTGCCTCAAAAAAATGAAGATTTTTTTTTAAACACTGAGAATACTCTTCAAAATGGAGTTCTAAAATGGATTTTATACTACAGTTACATAAGGTGTCACCATCAGGAGAAACTGGAGGAAAGGAACACAGGACTGACTCTATGTACTATTTTTGCAACTTCCTACAGTTATTTCAAAATTAAAAGCTAAAAAAAAAACTGGTCATTTGGAACTCTTATGCACTGCTGGCGGGAATGCAAAATGGTACAACCATTTTGGAAAATGATTTGACATTTCCTTAGAAAGCTAGAAATAGAAATACCATATGATCCAGCAATCTCACTCCTAGGAATATATCCTAGAGAAATAAGAGCCATCACACGAACTGACATATGTACACCCATGTTCACTGCAGCATTGTTCACAATAGCAAAAAGGTGGAAACAACCTAGATGCCCATCAACAGATGAATGGATAAACTATGGTACATACTATGGTACATATGATACATATGGAGTACTATAAATGATAAAGAACAATGATGAATCTGCGAAGCAGCTCACTACACGGATGAATCTGGAGGGCATTATTATGCTAGTGAAATAAGTCCATCACAAAAGGACAAATACTATATGAGACCACTACTATAAAAACTCGTGAACAGGTGTACACACAAAAAGAAACAATCTTTGATGGTTACGGGGGGGGGTGCAGAGGGATCATCTAGGTCAACTGGCGTAACACCGTTTATAAAGAAAATGTTCTACATTCTACTTTGGTGAGTAGTGTCTGGGATCTTAAAAGCCTGTGAGTGGCCATCTAAGATACTCCACTGGTCTACCCCTTTAGGGGCAACGGAGAATGAAGAATACCAAAGACATTAGGGAAAGATTAGTCCAAGGACTAATGGACCACAACTACCATAGCCTCCGCCAGACTGAGTCCAGTACAACTAGATGGTGCCTGGCTATCACCACTGACTGCCCTGACAGGGATCACAAAACAGAGTCCCGGACAGAAGGAGAAAAATGTAGAACAAAATTTTAACTCACATAAAAGGATCAGACTTACTGGCCTGACAGAGACTGGAGAAACCTCAAGAGTACAGCCCCAGGACACCCTTTTGGCTTAGTAATGAAGTCATTCCTGAGGTTCAGCCTCCAGCCAAAGATTAAACAGGCCCATAAAACAAAACAAGAGTAAAGCGGCACACCAGCCCAGGGCCAAGGACTAGAAGGCAAGAGGGGACAAGAAAGCTGGTAACAGGGAACCCAAGGCCAAGAAGGGAGAATGTTGACATGTCATGGAGTTGTTAACAATATGTGTACTAACTGTTTAATGAGGAGCTAGTTTATTCTGTAAACCTTCATCTAAATTAAAAAAAAAAAAAAAACTGGCCATAAAGGAGAGGCAGAATTTCAAAAGAAAAACAGGACGAGAAAGGAAAATACAAGAATTAAAACCAGCCCTGATAAACTAAAAAGTTCATTCTAGGGTAGAGTGAGAGATAAGGTATAAACGGAAATCAAAATCAGACTGTAGAGAGTCCTGAATGTCAAGCTAAAGAGTTTGGATTATACCCTACATACCATGGGGAACACACTGGAAGATTTTTTTATAATGCATGAGAAAAATCAAAGCAGGCTTTACAAAGATTAATATGGCAGCAGTACACAGGACGGGCTGGAAAGAGGAAAAGCCTAAAGGTAGAAAGACCAGTTACTATGGCAATAGCCCAGGCATGGCTGGGTGTTAAAGGCTGGCAGTAGAATTAGACCATAAGGGGCAAGTAATGACCTCATACTCTAGAACCCTCTATAAAGAGCCCGTATCTGGCATTCATCCTGAGCTCTACATCATGTTTATAAAAAAGAAAATTCTTCTCTGAATCACTAAAAGGGAAAAGTTTTAACATTTCAATCTTCAGCAGGCTTATATGAATAAAGCAGAAAAGGCAGAAACAGCTACACCTATAGCCAACAAAACAAGAGGAAAAAGGTCCGCTGGTAGACTTTCTAGCCTTGGACTGTGTCCATTTAGGCAGAAATCATTAGCTGCTCTCTTCAATCCTGCAAGAAACTTCCTCCCAAGGACTGCATGTTATCAGCTACCTTCTGCCTATACAGACAGGACACTTCACTGTAACAAGAAATTTATGGCTGAGAAGCCCACTGAGATCCTGAACAAGCAGTTGTGTGTCCTCTGATTTCAATGTTATACTTCCAGAAAATAATCGCTTCTAGGAGATGTAAGATGCTGACTGTTGATGTGCAGGAGTACCTAGTGGTTTATTATAAACTAAGGAAACAGCACCCCTGACTGAATGTGTATTTTGAGTCCACTACGAACTGATGCTACAAAGCTGGCTAAAACAGTCCAGCCTTCAAAGAAGACACAGTCTATTGAGGAAAATACACAAAAAAGTAACTATAAGTGGTAAGTGCTATTACAGAGGTATGTAAGAAATTCTTTGAGAATAATAATATCTAATATTTATGGAGTACTTGGTATGTGCAGGCCCTGTTCAATGCATTTTTTCCTGTGTTAATTCATTTAAGCCTCACACCAAACCTATGAGGCAAACACTAATATTCTACTTTTTATAGATGACAAAAGTGAAGCACAGAGAGGTTAAATAGTTTTACCAAAGTTATATAGCTAGTTATTAAGCAAGGCATTCTGGCTCTAGACTCAGAGATTTTAACTACCCACTAACTACACTGCCTACTAAGGAGGGACCAAATGATTTTGCCTAGGGGGACAATTCAGACTAAAGAGAAGGGAGAGGATAACGTATCTGAGACCCACCAACGAAGGATGACTAGGAATTCACTAGACACACAAGGTATTTGAGGTTAAGGGGTGGGTTTTATTTGTGGGGAATGGCTGAGCGGACAGTACTCTAAGCAAAAAAAGAATGAAGGGGCAAGACTAAGAATAGCAGGACAAGGCAAGGAGATTTTAGTGTATGGTGCAGTCACAGAATAGTCAGTAGTCTAATCTCCTTATAGTGTAGAACTCATAGGTCCCAGGAACAAGAGATGAGGCTGTAAAAAAAGAAGGCTGTGGAGCAAGGGCAGGGGTTTGGGGACAATGGCTTAAGGGGACTTCTAAGTCAATTGGCAAAATAATTCTACCATGAAAACATTCTGCATCCCACTTTGAAATGTGGCGTCTGGGGTCTTAAATGCTAACAAGCGGCCATCTAAGAAGCATCAATTGGTCTTAACCCACCCGGATCAAAGGAGAATGAAGAACACCAAGGTCACACGATAACTATGAGCCCAAGAGACAGAAAGGGCCGCATGAACCAGAGACTTACATCATCCTGAGACAAGAAGAACTAGATGGTGCCTGGCCACAACTGATGACTACCCTGGCAGAGAGCACAACAGAGAACCCCTGAGGGAGCAGGAGATCAGGGGGATGCAGACCCCAAATTCTCATTAAAAGACCAGACTTAATGGTCTGACTGAGACTAGAGGAATCCCAGCGGTCATGGTCCCCAAACCTTCTGCTGGCCCAGGACAGGAACCATTCCCGAAGACAACTCATCAGACATGGAAGGGACTGGACAATGGGTTGGAGAGAGATGCTGACGAAGAGTGAGCTACTTGTATCAGGTGGACACTTGAGACTATGTTGGCATCTCCTGTCTGGAGGGGAGATGGGAGGGTAGAGAGGGTTAGAAACTGGCAATATCGTCACGAAAGGAGAGACTGGAAGGAGGGAGTGGGCTGACTCAGGGGGAGAGTAAGCGGGAGTATGGAGTAAGGTGTATATAAGCTTATATGTGACAGACTGACTTGATTTGTAAACGTTCACTTAAAGCTCAATAAAAATTATTAAAAAAAAAAGAAGGCTGTGCTGTAACAGGCCTTGCAGTCTTTATATTTCAGGCAAGAGGGAACTATCTGGAGCCTTTACTACAGAGTGATAGGAGCAGGTCTGCTTTCAATAAAGATAAACCTGGATGAATGTGTGGAAGGTGGCCCAGAAACCAGGAAACCAATTAGGAGGTTACCACAATAATCCTGTCAAGAAATGATAATAGATGGATGTAAGCAGATGCTCCTCAGGTAGAACCAACAGCACTCGGTAACTAACTGCATGCAGAGGACACAGAAGAGAAGGTGGGCAGGCAAAGCTATTTCTGAGGCTCTGGTTTTGGGAAGAAGAGGGTGAAACAAGGATCAAATTTTGAGAAGACAAATAACAACAACAATAATAGCAGCAGCTAATATGTATTGTATATGTATATATACTGTTGTTGTTAGGTGCTTTTGAGTGGATTTTCAACTTACAGTGACGCCATGTGACAGAGCAGAACTGCCCTATAGGATTTTCTAGGCTGTAATCTCTCTACATGGGGGCAGATCTCTCTGAGACGCTGGTTGGGTTCAAACCGCAAATCCCCCAGTAGCAGCCGAGCACTTAACCACTGTGCTACCAAGGCTCCTTACTGGAGGGGGCAGGCATACAAAAACAGGCCACAGGCTGGACTGGGGCAGCTAGCCATAGTTTGCTGACCCCTGCTTAGAGCATGGTGTTTAATAGCACAGACTCTGGAGCCAGACTGACTGGGCTAATATCAAGCTACTCGCTACCTGGGTGACCTCGGGCAAGTCATTTAACTTCTCTGTACCTCAGTCTCCTTATCTGTAAAATGGGGATAATAAAAGGAACTACCTAATAGACTTGCTATAAGGAAAAGTTCATTTACATAATGCACTTAGCTACTAAAGAAAAGTCTTATCAGTATGGAAGATTTGTTATTAGAGGATGGGCAGACATGAGAGAACCAACAGAGGAAATATATTAAATGGTAAAGGATTAATAAAACAATTGCCAAAGAAGAAGCAGAAGAATGGGATCAGGATACTGCAGATGAATGTAGAGGGAAAAGGCTCTACCCTGACTGTTGGCGGGAGCATAAACTGATTTAGAGAACACCCTGACAACTTCTACTACAATTTCAAATGTGCCCATCTTTTGATCCCTTCTCCTCTTCTAAAACTTTGCTGTACGTATATACCAAACAAGTATACAGCTATGAACGGCAGCATATTTCCCCTTCAGCAGTGTTGGTAAACCAATCCCACCACCATCGAGTCAATTACAGGTCATAGCAACTCTACAGGAGAGAGAAGAGCTGCCCCAGAGGTTTCCAAGGCTGTAATTTTTACAGAAGCAGACTGCTACATCTTTCTTCTGTGGAGCAGTTGGTGGGTTCAAACTGTGAACCTTTTGGTTGGCAGCCAAGCACTTTAACTATGGCACCACCAGGGCTCCTAGCAGTGTTGGTAAAAACGAAAAAATGGAAATAACCTAAAAGTTCATCAATAGAGGAAATGTAAAATAAAGTAATGCACGTCCGTATGATCGAATCTTATACAGCTGTTTAAAAGAAAGAGATAAAGATACTGAAATGAAAAGATTTCTACAATTTAGTTTTTTAATTAAACTTTCTATTTGGAGATGACTGTAGACTTACATACAGTTGTAAGAAATAACACAGAGATCCCGAGTACCCTTTACCCAGTTCCCCAATGGTAACATCTTGTAAGACTACAGTATATCATCATCATTTAATTTTAAATTCTGAAAAAGCAATCTTAGAATATTATGCATATTACAATCCCATTTGTGTTTTTTAAGCAGCTATACAGTTTTTTTATACAGTTTGTATATACACAGAAAAAGATACACATTTAACTGTTAGTAGTTGACAACCTCTGGAAAGTGTGAAAGGTTAACGGGCAAAGAGAATGGAGGACACTGACTTTTACTTTCTGTACATTTATACTAGTTTTTCTTACTTACTTACTTACTTGTGCTTATATTACTTTTAGGATATATGAGGAAGCTGGTAGAAAGGTTAAATTTTGAAATAAATATGGGCAACTATTCTTTTGACCAAGGGGTTTAATGTTTGGAAGCACAAGAGAGGTAAACTGGGGAAGGTTATGCCTGAGAGCCTCTACTCAACTAAGAAGAAGGGCAGGCTGTAATTTATTCAGTTAACAACTACCGTATCACACCCTATTTACTCAGTGCCAGCCCCACCCTAGGCACTGAAGAATCAAAAATTAACCAGCAGCACACGAAAAGAGAGAGCAGAGGGAGAGAGCAGGCTGTCTCATTAGGGGCAGAGTAATTGGCGGTGTGTAGCAAGGTATATATGGGTTTTTGTGTGAGAGACTGACTTGATTTGTAAACTTTCACTTAATGCACAATAAAAATTATTTTTAAATAAATAAATAAATAATCAGCAGGTACAATCCATGACCTCAAGGACCTTAGAGCCTAGCAAGAAACATGAACAGTTAACAAAAAAAATTACATGACTGATTATAATTACAGTTGCAGTACAGCACAGTAGTGCAGTGCACGGCCTCTGGGTCCTGAGCGACTGCATTCAAATCCCAGCTCTGCCACAACTGTGTGACTCCAGACAAGTGACTTTAACACCCTTTGCTTCAGTTTCCTCATCTATAAAATTGGGCTAATGATAGTACCTATTTACCCACCTATCTAGCTCATAGTGTTGTTGGGAAGACCAAAACAGTTCATGTATGTAAAATGCTTAGGACAGTGCCTAAACCAAGAAAAAAAAAAGACCAAACCCATTGCCATCGAGTCGATTCCGACTCATAGCAACCCTATAGGACACAGTAGAACTGCCCCATAGTTTCCAAGTTTCAAATTCACCTGGTGAATCTGAACTGCCAACCTTTTGGTTAGCAGTTGTAGCTCTTAATCATTACGTCACCAGGGTTTCCGTGGATAGTACCTAGCATACAATAAACACTCAGACGTAAGCTCTTGTTAATTACTGTTACTCTTGTTGTTGTTAGGTGCCATCAAGTCGATTTCAACCCTGAGTGACTCCATATGACAAAGCAGAGTTGCCCCATAGAGTTTTCTAGGATGTGATCTTTGTGGGGGTAAATCACCAAGTCTCTGTTACTATTTACTATTTCAGGGGACTCTAATCTACCTTCAGTCAAATGCGAAGTCAGGAAAAGCTTCCTTGAGGAGGTGACATATAAGCTAAGTCCTAAAGGTGAATACAAATTTAATACACAAAGAGAAAAATCGCTTTAACAGGGGAACAGCATGTACAAAGGCCCTAACCTAAGAATGAGCTTCGCACATTGAAGATCTGAAGAAGGGCCAGTGAAGCTGGAGCCATGGAGAAAAGAAGAAATGATATAAAGTGAGTCTGGAGATCATAAAGGTATTATGAAGGAACTAACATAAAAGATGTGTTGGTTTGGGTGGTTTTTTTGTTTGTTTGTTTTTTTAAAGCTCACATTGCTGAAGCATGGAGTCTGCTGTAACAGCGGGAGGCAAACCTGAGCCTTACAAAAATGCTAAAGATTTAGAAAGGACAGTCACTGTGGTGAAAAAGAAAAGAAATCAACTAGAGATAAATGAGCGGATTAAAAAGAACAGCAAGCATAGATGAGGCTGGAGCTCACCAGTTTGTAATGAACAAATTAACATGATTAAACCATTTCTTCAGGCCCAAGACAGAACACAGAAAATGGACAGTACTGTTAGTTCACAGCTGGAGATCTGCACTACATGTGGCAGAGAAGAACAAAGGTGCAGGAGACCTGAAGATACTTACGACTCACTGTAAGTGACCAACTATGGTGTCCACGTGGGATAGTGATACCAGGAAGAATGCCACGAACTGGGAGACAGGGAAGATTTAAGGGGCTGGAGGTCTCGGTAAGATCAAAGAATAGGTTCACCAGATGGCAGAACCGAAAAGACAGGAAACTGTGTTCAGAAAGCAAAATTTCCACATTTATGATTAGAGAGGTAGAAGTTTAACTGGCTATAGGAACAGATTGCTGAAAGACAAGTGAGAGGCAGATGCCTGAGACAGGGAAGATTCAAGCCAGAATGAGATGCAGATACTGGACAAGTAATTAACATGGACACTAAAGGTACCTGAGATCATGGAAGGAATAAGAGGAATTTCATTTCAACTACACTGTTAAATGTAACACCATAAGGGCTGTTTTTAAGGACCTCACTGACAGAAGTTCTTACACAGAACTAAATGTAGCCAAAAGTACAATACATATAAGGAGAAAATTATATATTATTATACAAGGAAATAAAAAATTATCTGAATTTATGAGGAAAAGTACAGTGTTCCTAGATAGAAAGATTCAATGCTGAAAAGATGTCAGTTCTCCCCATATAATCTATAAATTTTGTATAGTTTCAATAAAAATCCCCCATGGAATCTCAGATTGAGAGGGGGACTGACCAAAGTTTAACCTGGAAAACTAAATGTGTAATAGTTAATAAAATTTTGAAACATACTCTAAAGTTACATTAATTAAAATAACTCACACGGATACACAAATAATATGTTAACAAGACCATTTCAAATAAGTTTGTCATTTCAAATGACAAACTAGTAGGACAACTGGTTATACATATTTAAAAAAAAAAAAAGGCAGAGCCTTATCTCACATCACACTGAAAGTATCTTCCAAGTGGATTAAAAAACTTAAATACTAAAAATAAATTTACAAAAGAAAAGAAGAAAGTATGTTATTGTTGTTAGGTATTGCCTAGTCGATTTTCAACTCATAGCAACTCCATGTCACTGGGGAAAAAAATATGCACCACACTTAATAAAGGACTGATTAAGCATAATATGATCTTTAAAAAAAAAAAAAAGTATATATGATTAAGGAGCCCTGGTGATGCAGAGGTTAAGCACTTGGCTGCTAACAAAAGGTCAGCAGTCTGAACATAACAGCTGCTCCATGGGAGAAAGATGTGGCAGTCGGCTTCCGTAAAGATTAAGGCCTTAAAAACCCTATGCGGCAGTTTTACCCTGTCACTCGCCGGCACTGGGGTTTGTTTTTAATAGGGTCGCTATGAGTTGGAATCAACTCAACGGCACACAACAACATTGTACATGAATAAGAAAACAAAAAATAGTTTTTTAAAAAGCTAACCGAAAAATAGGGGTGGGTGAATAAAGTAGATTTTATGTATTCACATGCAAAGAGACAAAAGTTACAAAAGCTGCAATAGAAAAAAATAAGCTCTCAAAATCTACCTACATGTGCACGGGAAAAATTATGGAAGAACACAGACCAAACTGTTACCTCTAGAGAATAAAGCTGGGAATAGGGGATGAACTTCCAGTTTTTTCTTTATAAACTTTATTTCTATAAAATCTGAACTTTTTACATTTTTTTAACTTGCCTTTGTTTAATTACAGAAGAAAAAGAGAGTTGTAATATTAGTTTAAAAGGCTAATATTTTCAGTAGAAATCACAGGCTTTCTGGTTTTCCCTTGACAGTTACTTAAACACAAAACACAGTGAAACCTGTAAGAGCCAGAACCTGCCAGGACTGCCTTGTTTTTCTGGGTCTCACTACTTGTCTGCATTTGACAGGCTGAAGTCTTACCACTTTTCTATTGCTCGTTTTTGTGGAAAATATTTGAGTTTTCCTTCCCTGATAGGTTTCCGCCTCACACAGATCCTGGTTTTGGCAGGTTTTACTGAACTATGACATCTGGAAAATACAGTTTCATTATCGAAAATTTCCTAATAATTCTTAAAGTAAAACTATGCCACCTTTTTGTCCTCCCCACGTGGGCCATTATATTCAATTTCCTATGACCCACTGATAAAAAACCAGCTCCAGCCTAATTTCAAAATGAACTATGTAATCCAGATGAGAAATTTAACAATGCAAAACAAAATATTGGCCCAAAAAGGGGCCCACGTGTCCAAAATATGTCTAATAGTAACAGGCAGCAATTGTTTAAGAGTAATTGCAAGAAATATAATAACTACAAATTCGCCTCTGTTTCAATTCCGAAATTCCAAATCTTCTCAGTCATTAAAATGAAAAAAAAAAAAGTTTGCCATCTGTCACCTCTGACTAAATGCAAACTTCAGCCCCCTAATTGTTGAGTGTGGAAAAAGTACATGACCTCAAGAAGACTGCCAACTGAAGGGTTTTTCTGGAAAAGGTGGGTCACATACACAGCAGGAAAATCTTGTATAGCTAACTCAGCTGCCACTTTAATTCCCTCAACCAATTTGGAAACTACTGGAAGTGAATGACTAAGAACTGAGACATATGAAACAGGATTAAGAAAAAAAAAAAAAAAAAAAGCACATAAAATGGTACAAATTTGTTTTGTTTTATTTTGTTTGTTTTTTTAAGTTGCCTTTTGCTGAAGTTAGAATATTAAATTCTTTTGCTCTAGATGAATCAGAAATTAGCTTTACAACTGGTTTCCTATAACATTTACTTAGATACCTTCAGCTGTTATAATGAATTACACGGCTAGTTTTTTTTTTTTTTTTACTACTTAGATTTAATGAAATGTATTACATCTAGAATTGCCTGATACCACCAATTCTTTATATCATTAGATTCAAATTTATTAAGGTGTTAAATAAAAACTACCAGTTGCTGGAACTAAATACTCCCTTTTCCTAAAACTGCCAGCTCAAATGAGTTTAAGCTAAAACAATCAGATACCCATGTCTCAGAAAATATGACCATAACTACACTGAAGCCATAAATTAGTAAGATTGGAATTCCCCCCCCTCAAAGGCGAAACAGATTCATTAACTTTCGCCAGACATGTGAAACCAACATCTTGGTTTCTAGAGCATCTCAACTCAGAATCACTAAGCACCACAGCATCTTCTGTTCACTCTGAAGTCAGCCGCGAGGATATTTACAACAAAATGAGCTGCAGGACCTACTTTCTTTCCCAATAGGTAAACAACCCTTCTGGCCTGATTTACCAATAAAGATGTGAGTACGGAAATTACCAGGAGGAAAGCATACCCAGGTTTTAAGTTCAAAGACAAACCGTGTCCATAATGTTACAACAACAAAAAAAACATTGCTGTCAAGTCGATTCCAACTCATAGCGACCCCACAGGACAGAGCAGAACTGCCCTATAGAGTTTCCAAGGAGCACCTAGTGGATTCGAACTGCCGACCTTTTGGTTAGCAGCTATAGCTCATGACCACTATGCCATCAGGGTTTCCAGTGTTATAATACTGACTGCAAATTACATACTTCCTATCTCATATTCAGTCAGGAAAACTCAGCTCTTCAGAGACACTTGATAACTTTATCATATGTCAATAACTATAGTATCAGAAAGATCTAAGAAAAGTGTGCCTGTAAGAGTACAATATTAAGAATTCATAGAGATTCACCAAGAAAATAATTTTTTTTTTGAAAAAGGCCAAAAAAAGAAAAGAAAGAAGAATTCATAGAGAGGCTGATCAGGAGAAAAGAGGCTCAAAGCCACGGTCAAGATCCTTCAAAATTCAACTTTAAACAGTTCAGCTAAATTCGTAAAGAATGTTCTCCTTGAGCATTGTGCTCTATTAAAGAATTACCTATATGAGACTTAAAGCACAGATGAGAAGTTTAAAAAAAAAAAACAAAAAACAAACCCATTGCCATGGAGGCAATTCCAACTCATAGAGACCTTACAAGACAGAGTAGAACTGCCCCATAGGGTTTCCAAGGCTATAAATTCTTGCGGAAGCAGACTGCCACATCTTTCTTGCTCGGAACTGCAGACGGGTTTGAACCACTGACCTTTAGGTTGGCAGTCCAGTGCTTTAACCACTGCACCAGCAGGACACCTTATGAGAAGTTTTTAGTTGTTAGGTGCCATTGAGTCGGTTCTGGCTCACAGCAACCCTGTGGTAGTAAATCTAAGTCAATGGTGGAAAAACAGTATGGGAAGAGATAGCACCAAGGGTGACACAATGTGAAGAATGTAACCGATGTCACTGAATTGTACATGTAGAAACTGCTGAATGGGTTTATGTTCTGCTGTGTATGTTTTTCATCAATAATAAAATAAATAAATTCTTTAAATATCCTTCAGAACCCTGAGAGTATGGCCCCCAGATACCCTTTCAACTCAGTACTGAAGTCACTCCTGAGGTTCACCCTTCAGCCAAAGATCAGACAGGCCCATGATGAGACTAAATGGGCACAGCAGCCCACCGGCAAGGAGAAGGCAGTAGGGGAAGGAAAACCGGTGGTGGTGAACCCAAGGTCAAGAAAGGGAGAGTGTTGACACGTCATGGGGTTGGCAACCAATGTCACAAAACAATACGTCTATTATTTGTTTAGTGAGAAATTAATTTGCTCTGTAAACCTTCATCTAAAGTACAATAAATAAAAAAAAAGTTTCTTCAGTATTTTTATTGTTGGGATCACTACTATGCTAAGACAAACTTACTCTCAAGCAGAATTTGTCAGTAACTGCCAAGAAGTTTAAAAAATAATAATAAATTAGAGGGCTTGTTTTATCCAATTTATAATACACTTCATTATCATTAGACTGGCACCAAAAATTATATAATCCTATACCTTTCTAATTATCTCTTCGAAATATTTTAAAGGAAAGCAGCATACTATTTATTGCCTCCCATTCTTAACGCCTTTTTCTTTATTCTTGGAGATTGCTGACTCTTTAAAATGGTTAATAAAGACTGATTCAGTATTCCTCCAATTCATCTACAAGACATTTTACCTTCAGTGGTTCCGTGTTTAAGATCACATTTCTTTTCTACTGATATCCATTACCACAAATTAGAATTAACAATACAATTTAGCATGTTATCTTACCAGACTTTACACTTTATAGTTACTTGTCAACTCATACCTACAGCAGCCCTTTTTAAAAAAGGCACCTTAAAACAGAATTTCAACTTAATTTAGCTTCTTTCTACAGACAAGGCAGGGTAATTATTAACTAACTGGCTTACAAATTGAGTTCTCTTAAAACACTCAAAATATTACTTGGAGTTAAGTAATACATCTGAACTACGCTTGACTTTTAACTGCTGAAAATTTTTGTACTGGGAAGAAAATCAGGAATTGATCCCAAAGAAAATAATTTTGTCTCTAGTGATTCTTACCCAACAAAAATGGAAAGTGGCTTGACTTCTTGCTCTGCTCTAATAAATCCCAAACTACTTTATTACTTTAAAAAATGAAAGGAGGGGTGAAGACTGAATTTTCAATTTTTACTAAGAGCTATTTAAAACAGTAAAATAAAAAGTCTAGAATAATCACACTAAATAATACATCTCATTAATGACGGAAATAGGTTTTTCATTTTTTTTACAGCAAATCAGACAATCCACTAGCTTCTGAAAATAATCCATGAAACCAAATTTTAAATCTTCCACTGTACTTCATTTGAGAGCATAAAAACTTAAGTGTGCCATAAGACAAAATATTCTATACGAAGTTCAACAAAATTGATGTGGATGTCATAACTATAAATATTTTCAGATAAATCTAACACCTTTCTTCATTATTTTCTAATTTAAAAAATAATCTTCATAAATTGATTTCAATTAAATTCATTTCCTGAGTTAAGATTTTTTTTTTTTTCCCACTTCTATGAAGCTGAGATTCCACGGAGTCCGGCCTTCTTCACTAGAATACATGATTTTTATATCAAACCATCTTAGACATGGGTGTAACCCCACATAACTTATTTTTCTTCCAAACATTATTAAAACCTGATGATTACTAAACAAGACATCGCAGTTGCTCCAGGTGCTTGAAGAAGTAGCTAAAGGCAGTTTTTATTTGTGTGAGTTATGGATAAAGGGCAAAGACTTCTTATACGTGATACCAAAACCACAATCCATAAAAGAACAAATGGATAAAGTGGAATTCATCAAAATAAAAACTCTAGCTCTTCAAAATACACTTGAGAGGATGAAAAGCCACAGAGTAGAAGAAATCTTTGCATTTATCTAATAAAGAACTTGTATCCAGAATACATAAAGAACTCTCAAAACTGAACAATAAGAAAACAAATAACTCGGTTTTAATGGGGGTGGGGGGAGTCTGAATGAACTCTTCACCAAAGAAGATATGCAGCTGGCAAATAAGCACATGAAAAGATGTTCAATATCATTAGTCATTAGGGAAATATCAATTAAAACTTTGTTTAGAAGTGGTCCCAAAGTCTACCAGCCCAATAGAAGCTTCTTAGCTCATACTGAATCCAAAATGTTCTTTCCTTTCTCTTAATTTCTAGTACTTAGAGCTATAAAATGGAAACTCTGGTGGCGTAGTAGTTAAGTACTACGGCTGCTAACCAAGAGGTCGGCAGTTCAAATCCACCAGGCGCTCCTTGGAAACTCTATGGGACAGTTCTACTCTGTCCTATAGGGTCGCTATGAGTCGGAATCAGCTTGATGGCAGTGGGTTTGGTTTTTTTTGGGTTTAGAGCTATAAAATAGGGCATTTAATTTTAAATGCCATTTTCCTGTTCTCTAATTATGTTTTGCTTTTAGAATCTTATTTCTTCATGTATAAGAAGGAAGGTAGGGTGGGTAGTATGATTTCTACTCTGTCGCAACTTACCACACTGATAGGAAAACAGCAGGGCTCTCAGTGATACTGTATTACAGACAGATCCCAATCTGGAGGGGATGGAAATCTGTACTGCATTTCAATTTGGCAACATCACCAAGAATCTATGGCTTTATTTGCCCTATCTGGAGTTGGAAACCCTGGTGGCGTAGTGGTTAAGTGCTACAGCTGCTAACCAAAGGGTCAGCAGTTCGAATCCACCAGGTGCTCCTTGGAAACTCTATGGGGCAGCTCTACTCTGTCCTATAGGGTCACTATGAGTCGGAATCGACTCGACGGCACTGGGTTTGGTTTTTTGGTTTTTTGGGGAGTTAGGCTGGAAGTAGGCAGAGATTTGACAGTTCTGTTATCTAAGTTGCTGGACTTCTGTTTTTTGTGTGGCATAGTTGTTTTGTTTTGTCAAACATATGCATAAGTAGAAATAAATAGTACAATGAACCTCCTGTACGCATCAACTGGCTTTGACAGTTATAAACACGTGACCATATGTGTTTTATCTATACCCCTAACTACTTTCTCCTCTCCCAGCAGATCCCAGACATTCATATTTCCACAGATACTTCAGTACATATTTCAAAAGGTATTTTTTCTTTCCAACATGACCACAATATCATTACCCCACCTACAAAGATAATAATAATTCCTTAACATCAACTATCTAGTCAATGTTCATATTTTCTGATCGTCACATAATTTTTTAGCAATTGGTTTCTTCAGATCAGGATCTAGGGTTATTTCAGGGTGTGGGGAGGGAATGGTTTTCTTTTTTCTTGCTCCATGGTCTCTTACCCCTTCAATTTCATATACTTACCATCTTAATTTTTAGTTTTAGGCAGAATGGTAGTCCCTTACCTCAGTATCCTCTACTCTTCGACTTGATTTAAAAAATCCTTTCCTACTCACAGCAACTGTAATTGATTGACTTGTGTCCCCAAAAAATATGTGTCAACTTGGTTAAGCCATGATTCCCAGTGTTGTGTGGCTGTCCTCCATTTTGTGATTTTCCTATGTGTTATAAAACGTAATGTCTGCCTGTGGTTAAAGAGGATTAGGGTGGGATGTAACACACTTGCTCAGGTCACATTCCTGATGGAATGTAAAGGGAGTTTCCCTGGGGTGTGGCCTGAACCACCTTTTATCTCACAAGAGATAAAAGTAAAGGGAAACAGAGAGTTGGAGACCTCATATCACCAAGAAAGCAGTGAGGGGAGCATGTCCTTTGGACCTGAGGTTTCCGTACGGAGAAGCTCCTAGGCCAGGGGAAGACTGATGACACAGACCTTCCTCCAGAGCCGACAGAGAAGGCCTTCCCCTGTAGCTGACACCCTGAATTTAGACTTGTAGCCTTCTACAATGTGAGAGAATAAATTTCTCTTTGTTAAAACCATCCACTTGAGGTATTTGTTATAGCAGCACTAGCTGACTAAGACAGGACCCTATAGAACAGAGTAGAACTGCCCCATAGGGTTTCCTAGACTGTAACCTTCATCTCACTTACTTATGACATGTAATCAGGAGGGACCAGTCCCTGGAGAAAGACATCATGCTTGGCAGAGTGCCAGCGAAAACGAGGAAGACCCTCAACTAGACGGATTGACACAGTGACTGCAACAATGGGCTCAAATACAGCAACAACTGCGAGGATGGCGTGGGACCGGGTAGTGCTTCGTTCTATTGTACACAGGGTTGCTACGAATCAGAGCCAACTCGACAGCACTTAATAACAACAATTTTTCCAGGGGTAGATCACCAGGTCTTTTCTCCCAGGGGATTTCTTGGTGGTTTGTGGTACCACGGTTCCCTGAACTAAGGTACAGTGGTGGGATTTAAGTCCAAATGACTAAAAACAGCACTAAGACACCAACACCTTGACCATGAAACGCATCCCTCGTTAGTCACAAGGGGAACTAGATGAGAGGCTATGAAAATATCAGTTGAAATACAACCCCTTAACTAGAAAATAATGTAAATGTAGTCAATAAATTAAGTAGGATCATTTCATCCATTTCCAACACAGATTAACAGAAGTAGATAGCAAATGTTAGGCAAACAACTAGGAAGAATTAAAAAAAAAAAATCTCATAACTATTTCTAAACCCCAAGAAACTACCACAGAGCTAATTAACTTTAGACATTCAGTAGGGCTGGCAGAATCAAAACCCTTTTATTATCCACTTGCTTGCATTCAGCACTGTGGAGGGCAAAAAATAACAAGATAGTCTCTGCTCTTAAGGAACTTATATTCTAGCTGATGAGACTAACAAACATAATTAAGCAATTAGCCCACTGTTTGAGACACTGTATCAATAAGTGCTAAACTGTGTGAACCAGATTTAACGTAGTGCAGCTCAGAGAAGAGATGGGTCAGCAAGAGCTAAAGAAGTCAAAAAGAACTATGTGAAGATCTGACTTGAGCTGAACCTTGAAGGCTGGGCAGGATAGGAAGGAATCCCACTAGGACCGGTTGTAAGTAAGCTTATGAGGGCAGAGACCATGCCTCCTCTTATTCACCACTGGGTCCCAATGCCTGGCACAGTGACTGGAACATAGAAGTCACTCAAATGTGTGTGGATAGGTGGAAGTAAGGAAAGGAGAGAAGGGGAAGAGGGAAATAGACGTTCCAAATAACAGATTTTTTGTAATGAAAAATTAAACATGGTAATTTCATGAGGCAGTGAGGAAATACAGAATAGTGAGAAATTAGGTAAAACAGGTAGAATAAACCTAAACCATCTACGGTTTTTAAATTAGCCAAAGGAAATATAAAACTTATCCCATATTAAGTACTGAAAAGAGTATGCCCAGAAAGCATATTCTGTTATGTTTCCAGTTTTTAAGGACACTAACTAAAAGATTTTTTTTTTTTTAACTAAAAGAGTGAATGGTCATTTATCCTAAGCCTGTAATACTACTGAACATAACATGTAAAGTGTGTTAATATTTCTCCAGAGAAAAAACTATACTACAGCTAATACATATGAGTGATTTCTTTACAGAATATTTTTACTATCTGGAAATGTGATTGGTTTATCACTAAGTCAGTTGCCTGAGACTCACTACAATTAAAGCATGAGATAGGAGAATGTAACTTAGCAGAAAAGCCAGTTACTAATGCTGAATCACAGGTTTTAAGTAATTATTTCACCAAAATGTCAACCTCCCATATTAATACTCCCCTGCAATGGTCACTGGAGACATAGCAGAGGTATTATCCAAAAAAGTACATACCGATATTTTGCAGAATAATGCTAAAGGCAATAAAGTCTAATTGGGTCTAAAGTTTATAAGCCAAAATTTGTTAAATCAAAGAGATTCTTACCGCTCCAAACTTCACAGTAGAAGAATTCTTGATTATGGTGGCCTCTGTATATGTGGAACCCCCAGACAACCCTCCAAAAAAAGTTCCAAGTCCTGGTTACCACCAGCTAAGGTTCTCTTTAGTGGCAGTTCTACATTCTCTATATAGACGGGGATTAGGACCTGCAATCTAATGGGGAAAAGGGCACTGAGAATTTATTTTAAAGCTACAAATGCATAGCAAGTGCATTACTTTAAGTTATGTACTTATTCAGGGTGAGTCTCAAGAGCTCTTAGCACATCCATTGGTCATTTTCCTTAATATTCCTTCTACTCTTTAGCCCAAAGAGTTTTACAGTAACACTTATTAAAAAAAAAAAAAAAACAGTGATGATATTCTGTTACAGCTGTAATTAGAATTCCACTGTTCAATGGTGGTGCCTGCACAGCCTGGCACAGTGGAAGAGTCTTGGAGTCACACAGATCTACTTAAAAACCTTATAAACCTCAGCTCTACCATTTAAAAGGTATGTGACCCTGGTAACTGAACTTGTTTCCTCAGTGGAAACCAGGAATAGCAATACTTACTTCGCAATGTTGTTGAGAGGTTAGCAGAAGCGTATAGAAAGTTGTATGCATGTTGTTATTGTTGCTAGCTGCTGGCAAGTCGCCCTGGACTCGCTACGACCGCCACGCACAACAGAACGAAACGCTGGCCAGTCCTGCACCATCCCCATGATCAGTTGGGGATCAGACCATTGTGATCCTTAGTGTTTTTACTGGCTGATTTTCAGAAGTAGATCACCAGGCTTTTCTTCCTACATGTGCATTTAGCACATGGTGACTGTGGGTTTTTTTTTTTTTTAAACTATGATGAGAAGGCTGACAACTAGCCTATACTCAGGTTTCCAAACATATTAACTACGTAATAAAAACACGAATCAGCCTTATGTGTCTTTGCACCCAGTTGTGAGAGGACTTACCTACTCTTCTATGGTTTCATCTGCTCTCTAGAGGAATAAAGCTCTATTCCAATCCTCAGCCTTGAGACTAAAGCTAACATTACAACCATCTCTTTGCCATTAGCATGCTATCATCCCTCCCCCAACTCTTGGGCCTCTAGAAAATCCTCTGTTTTCATTGTTGTCTATGTTCCTGTTTCATACCCTAGGCCAAATGCATTCCCTTAATAAATCCTGAATATTGTTTCGCTACCAATCTAGGGAGTCCTGACGGTCGCCCATTTCTCAAGAACAGTCATGTTTTGACTTTTCATACTACTGTACTTCAAGATGGCAGTCCACCTATGATGCTTGGCCAGTGTCTTTAAATGCCTTTAGGTTCTTGTCACAGGCTGATGTCCAGCTCTTCTCATCCCTGGCAAATGGGATCCTAATTTCTAGAATGATCCTGCTCTCTCTCATGCCTGCCTAATCCCAAGTTTATTTTCTCTTATTCTCCCACTCCCATTTCCCTACATCCCCACAACAGTATCGGCATTTTAGATAGATACTGAAATAGGGAGTCAGAAAACCTTGGTTCTTACCTCTAGGTCTGCCACTCAAACTATTTTGAAGGGATATTTACTTCCTTCTGTGTAAAATGCTGTGCTTAGTTTGTAGGAAAGCTCAAATAATACATTTGTGAACATATACAAATTTAAGATACTAGAATTATTACAAGTTTCTGTTATGACTTAACTTTTTTAATGTAAAACAACAGATACAAAAACTTTCCAGCACTGTTTATATTACACAAAGACTGGAAACAACTCAAATGGCCGTTAATAAGGATGCTGACTAAAACATTATTGTATGTTCTTTCGAGGGAATACTATACAGCATTTTTCTTAATAAGGAAGCTCCTTATATAGTTACATGTAATAATCCTCAGGATTTAATAGTGAAAAAAATAAGATGTAAGATGTAGACTACTGTATATAATATACTACAATTTGTTTTAAAGGGAGAGGGGAGAGTAATACATATACAAATTTACTTGCATATACATAAACTACCGTACAATTGCCTCTAGGAAGGGGATCTGGATGGCTATGAAGTATGTGTGCACAGAAAACTTTTCACCGCTTTCTATTTTACCTTTTTGTAAATTTTAAATTTTTGAACCTCTAATCCCTCATGGCGCAGTGGTTAAGAGCTTGGCTGCTAACCAAAAGGTCGGCATTTTGAATCCACCAGCTGCTCCCTGGGAACCCTATGGAGTAGTTCTACTCTGTCCTGTAGGGTCACTATGAGTTGGAATCGACTCAACAGCAGTGGGTCTGGTTTGGTTTTTAATCCCCAAAACAGAAGCCCTGCTGGACCAGTGGTTAAGCGCTGGCTACTAACCAAAAAGTTGGCGGTTTGAACCCATCAGTAGCTCCACTGGAGAAAGATGTGGCGGTCTGCTTCCATAAACATTTACGGCCTCGGAAACCCTATGGGGCAGTTCTACTCTGTCCTATAGGGTCACTACGAGCCAGAATTGACTCAGTGGCAACAGGTGTGGTTTTTTTAATCCCCTAAATAGGGTATAAAAATCATCTCTTCAGACAACTATAAACCTGAGAAATAATATGAACCATTAATGGGGATGACAGCATATCTGACAACTCACTTCCTGGGCCAGCCTCAACATTACAATTACCACCACCTAAAACAAACTACGTTCCCTTCCATGATCTCACTCTATCAAGAGACTGCAGTTAATTCATTCCTTCTAGTGAGACTTCTCATGACTTGCTCATTACGTGTCTATCTGTTATACATGTCCACAATGTTATTTATACCTCTGAAAACTTGCTGTCTCTAGGGTTCTATTGCAAGCCTTGGAAAGCCCTCTGCGCCATAATATTTTGTACCTTGAGGGCATGTCAGGAATCCATTCCAAAGCTTCTCTGAACCAAAGACTGAGTCTTGCCTCTTAATCACTCAAGATTTATCACAGGAACCATGCAAATCACTAATCTGAGTCTCAGCTACTTGATGGCCATAAAGCAGACCATCACCCTACTTGTTGTGATTGTTGCTGTATACCATCGAATCAATTCCGACTTATAACAACCCTACAGGACAGAGTAGAACTGCCCCATAGAGTTTCCTAGTCTGTAGTCTTCACAAGAGCAGATTGCCAGGTCTTTTCTCCCATGGAGCAGCTGGTGGTTTGAAACTGCTGCCCTTTTTGTCAGCAGTCCAGCACTTAACCACTGCACCTCCAAGGCTCCTTTCCCCCTACTTATAGAAGAGTAAATTATATTGATTTTCTCCAATCTAGCAGGAGGTTATTCCTTCCCATTCTTGTAGAATAGCTCTTGGGGGCAGGGGGTAGAACTTACTGTGTCAATCATCTCCCAAACCTACATTTTAAAAATATTACCATAAACACGACTTTAATCATATTGGAATGGCAGGTCAAAACAGCACCAAATGCTACCTCCATCCATTCTTGCTCTCCTAGGGCAAGCAGGTTATTTTTGGACCTAGACTATGAAGCAGCACTTTGTTGACTATGAGCTTCATCCTCTGAATATTCCTTTCACATCCAACCTTGCTTCTCACTTTCTGGCACAGAACTCCAAAACCTCAACGGAATACATAATGAAATGCTGGGTTACTTTAGGGCAAGAAGGTCAAGTCTACAAAAGCTTTCTAACTGGGAAATCTCTTCAATGAAAGCATATAGAAATTTGCTGACTCTCTCTTTTTTGCTTTTCTCTTTTTCCAGTAGCTATTTGCTTTCTTTGGAGCAAATCTTCAGTCAAACACAAAAGCCAACCACCTAGCAAAGCTCACAGACCGGTGTTTTGCAAGCACAGTAAATCTCAAGAGTAACAAATCAACATGAGATAGAATCTACTAACAAACTGCTTACTGTTGTGCTGAGCCAGTTAACTGCCTAAAAAGCTCTCACTTAAGACTAGCACTGAGAAGAATAAAAAATAGAACTAAATAAAAGTGAGCCCATTTTCCACCAACAGAAAATTTGCAAAACGAAGAATCTATGTAAGTCAACCAATTCTGCCACATAAAACCCTTGTATTCTAGGGTTATTTTCGGAAGTACTTAATTCCAGGGTGGAGACTAAGAGGGTCCCAAACAAACCTATTTGAGTGTTTTTCTACTTTAACGATTCTGAAACCCATAGTTAGGCTTATCAAAGAAACGTCTGAGAACGCTTGACAAAACCTTTGTTATCTTTTCAAAAAGGAAATGGGTACTCATCTGAAAATAATGCTTGTAAATTAGCAGTTATTTAGAATTAACAGATTCATTGAAACATTTCAGAACAAGGTTCCAATCAAAAAGAAAACAAGGATTTTATCACAATAGGCACGCCCTGTTCCATTAGCGCTGCTCCCCAGACATTAAACTTTTCCACGTTAAGCTTCTCTAATCCTCACAAGACTCTAAAGCCAGTTCCTGCATGAGGACAAAGATGCTACCAAAAAGGCCAAGAGAATGCTCTATTTCTAGGGTTTAAGAATTTCTAATATTCTACAGGAAAAAAGGAGAATACACTAAAGGAAGAGAAAGTGATTATTGAAGAATGTTATCTAAATTTCACCCAAGTCATATCCACATACCACAAGAAGGAAACTCGTCATGCAAAAGGCAGGAAATCAAGGTCACTTTTAAGTAACATCTTTCCCCCTATCGGCTCTGAAGTCAGCTGAATGCCAACACAATTTTTTTTTTTTTAATTTGCGCTTTAGATGAAGGTTTACACACCAAACTAGTTTCTTATTTAACAAGACACATATTGTCTTGTGACACTGGTTACCAACCCCATGATATGTCAACACTTTCCCCTTCTCAATCTTGGGTTCCCCATTACCAGCTTTCCTGTCCCCTCCTGCCTTCTCATCCTTGCCCCTGGGCTGGTGTGCCCATGTAGTCCCATTTTGTTTTATGGGCCTGTCTAATCTTCGGCTGAAGGGTGAACCTCAGGATTGACTTCATGACTGAGCTATAAGAGTGTCCGGGAGACATACTCTGGGGACTTCTCCAGTCTCTATCAGACCAGTAAGTCTGGTCTTATGTGTGTATATCCATGTGTGTCAGAACTTTGTTCTACTTTTTTTTCCAGCTCTGTCCGGAACCCTCTATTGTGATCCCTATCAGAACAGTTGGTGGTGGTAGCCAGGCACCATATAGTTGTGCTGGAGTCAGTCTGGTGGAGGCTGTGGTAGTTGTGGTCCATTAGTTCTTTGGACTAATCTTTCCTTTGTGTCTTTGGTTTTCTTCATTCTCCCTTGCTCCAGATGGGGTGAGACCAGCAAAGTATCTTAAATGGCTGCCGACAAGCTTTTAAGACCCCACACACTACTCACTGAAGTAGCATGTAGAACATTTTCTTTATAAACTATGTTATGCTAATTGAGCTAGATGTTCCCCAAGACCATAGTCCCCACAGCCCCTCAGCCCAGTAATTCAGTCCCACGGGGAGTCTGGATGTGTCTGTGGAGCTTCCATGACCTGCCTTGGACAAGTTGTGCTGGCTTCCGCAGTATTGTGTACTGTCTTACCCTTCACCAAAGTTACCACTTATCTATTGTCTATTTTCCCTTCCCATCCCTCCCCTCCCTCGTAACCATCAATTTTTTTACACTGTTTTGCCACCTACCCACTCCCTCTATATTCAGCATTAAAAGATTGAAAGGGGAAATGATATGTTTTTCTAGAGATCCCAAAATTACTAACAGAATTTTTAAAAATTTAAGAGGTCAAGCCAGAACTAGGTATATTATATCCTAGAAAATCTCTTGAGCAATTAACACCCCTAAATCATTTCAACTTTGCCAGCTGGCTCTCAGAATGTTTAGTTAGTAAATTAAAGGAGTGTTTCCCATGTTACAGCAAGTTTTACTAAAGGAGATTACAGTACTTCAAATTGTGGTATAATACATTTAAGAGTGTTTGAGGCTGGCCATCTGTTGTGGGTTGAATTGTGTTTCCCCACAAAAAAAGATATGTGCAAGCCCTAACCCCCACCCCACCTGTAAGAATGATCTTAGTTGGCAACTGAGTCTTTGAAGATGTAATCAAGTGAAGATGAGGTCAGACTGATTAGAGTAGACCCTAATCCAAAGGCTGGTGTTGTAAGAAGAGGAAAATCTAGACATGAAGACACACACACACATACAGATGAAGAACACCATATGAGGACAGAGGCTGAGATAGCAGCCAAGGAACACCAAAGACTGCCAGCAACCACCAGAAGTTAGGAGAGAGGCATGGAACAGATCTTCCCTATGAGGACTCAGAAGGAACAAACCCTGCAGACACCTTGACTTGGGGTTTTCTGGACTCCAGAGCTGTGAAAGAATAAATTTCTGTTGTTTTAAGCTACCCAGTTTATGGTACTTTGTTACGGTAGCCCTAGGAAAGAAATAACACCTTCCAAATATACTTTAAGTAGTATAACATTATAACAGTTAAAGCTGTACTGTATCAAAGCAAGTAAAGACAGTTCCATCAAAGAATTAGAAGAGGGTTCAAAAACGTACCCAAGTATCTACAGAATTTTGTAAAATATAAGGCAGCTTTTTAAATCAAGGGGGGAAAGATGTATTATTCAATACATTGTGCTGGGACAACAGGTTAGACATCTGGAGAAAAATAAAGCTAGATTCACCCATTCAACAAATGGAGGGCCTACCATGAGGCTAGCAAGCACTGCACTAGACACTGAAAATAAAAACAAGGCAAAAAAAAAAAAAAAAAGATACAATCCACTGCCCTCATGGAGCTTACAGTCAAGTGGGGTAAGAAAGTCATTAATAAGTAATCACAAAAATAAATGCGTGATTGCAACTCTAATAAATCCTACAACTGATCCCTACCTCATTCTGTAAACCAAGATACATTCTATATGAATCAGTTTTTTAAATCAAATTTTTAAATTTAAAAATAAAACCATAAAAGTACTTAAATAAAACATGGGTAAATAGTTTTCTAAGATTAGAATGGAGAAGGAAACTGAGAAGCTACAACGGAAAAAACAGGAAAAATATGACTACATATAAACGTTTACAATTTACAAAGAAAAAAATATATAAAGTCAGAAGCTAAACTGAGAAAAATTCCTATATTATATATGAAAAGGTAACGAATTTTCCAAATATTCAAAAAGTGCTTACACATTAATGAAAAAAAAAAGTCTAAGAGAAAGGCAGACAAAGGACACAAGTCAATTCCAAAATACAAATACCCAATAAACGAATTACATGGTATTCAAATTCCTAACAAGTAACTACAAACTAAAACGTTGGGCTTGTTTTAATCACTTGTCATACTGACTCCCTAAAAAGATGGCTAATTGCCAGTGTTAAAGGGAACAGAAAAAGCACTGTCGTAGACTCTCGAGTTGAGTGAATTTGCACGGCCTTTCATGGAGGGCAATTTGGCAACAGCGACAAAATTTTAAGCACTCGTACTCTTTGACCCAGACTTTCCATTTCTAGTAAATTATTCTATAAAATTAATGAGAAAATGAAGACTCTAGTTTCAAAAGAAGATCCTAACACATGATAGAAAATAATTCAAAACTTTTGGAAGTTTACTCTAGGATGGACATAATAAAACTCTTGTATTTTTAAATATTAAATTAAGTCTGAGACTTAACAGCCTTTTGAGTCAGAAATAGTGCAATAGCAAATAAATGTAATAGAAAGGAAACACTGACACAAGTGTGCATAGATAAAGGATGAAAAGGTTAACCAGCATACATTTGTAATAAGGAAAATAAAAACTGGAAACAGATCTAAAATCTATCAATTGGGTGCTACTTAAATAAGTCAGAGTATATCCATAAAATTAAATACTCTGCAGCTATCAAAAAGATTGAGACTAGGGCAAAATGTACTGACATGGAAGAATGTCGGAGATACACTGTAAATGAAAAAACAAGTAGCAAACTAGATATGTAGTATGATCCCTCTTTAATAAAAAACATAAAATGTTAACATGTGAACAGGAAAAAAAAAAAAAACCTGGTTGTAAAATTTTAACAATGTTTTCTTTGCAGAGGGAACTTTCACTTTCTGTTCTATATACTTTGTAAAGCTTGATTATTTTATAAGATAGATAGTTTTTAAAGAGTCTTTGACAGGCCCATAAAACAAAATGAGACTAAAGGGGCACACCAGCCCAGGGGCAGGGACTAGGAGACAGGAGGGGACAGGAAAGCTGGTAACAGGGAACCCAAGGTTGAAAATGGAGTGTTGACATGTCGTGGGGTTGTTAACCAATGTCACAGAACAACGTGTATACTGACTGTTTAATGAGAAACTAGTTTGTTCTGTAAACCTTCATCTAACGTACAATAAAAAATTTAATTAAAAAAAAAAGTCTTTGAGACTAGAAAGCGTCCTCGGAAAGGAAGAACTATATGAAAATGGAAAGAGGACACAGAATATATTCACAACAGAACATAATTTCAAAGTTAGAATAACTTCACAAATTAGGAAACTAGAGCTTCAAAATTAAAAATTTTTGTGTTGCAAATGACACCATCAAGAAAGTGAAAAGACAACCCACCAAACCAAAAAATACCCAAACCTGTTGCTGTCGAGTCGATTCTGACTCATAGTGACCTTATAGCCCACAGAGTGGGAGAATATATTGCAAATCATGTATCTGTTAAGGGACTTGTTTTTAGAATACATAAAGAACTCTTGTACAACTCAACAATAAAAAGACAAATAACCCAATCAAAAAGTGGACAAAGAATCTGGGTAGACATCTCTCCAAAACCAAACTAGTTGCCATCGAGTCAATTCTGACTCACGGTGACCCCCGGTGTGTCAGAGTAGAACTGTGCTCATAGAGTTTTCAGTGGCTGATTGTTTGGAAGTAGGTCACTAGGCCTTTCTTTTGAGGTACCTCTGGGTAGACTCAAACACCTAAACTTTCAGTTAGCAGCCAAGCACATTAACTAACCATTTGCACTGCCCGGGGACTCCACCACTAGTACTATACCACACTGGTTGCCACTGAGTCAATTTCAACTCATAGCGACCCTATAGGACAGAGGAGAACTGTCCCATAGGGTTTCCAAGGAGCAGCTGGTGAATTCAAACTGTCAACCTTATGGTTAGCAGCCAAGCTCTTAACCACTGCACCACCAAGGACTCCACTAGGGTGGTTAAAATTAAAAGGACAGACAATAACAAGTGTCGACGAGGATGTGGAGAAACTGGAACCTTCATATCCTGCTGGTGGGAATGTAAAATGGTGCAGCTGCTTTGGAAAATAGTTTGACAGTTCCTCAGAAGGTTAAACATGGAGTTAGCACAGGACCCAGCACTTCTATCCCTAGGTATATAAAAAAAAAAAGAGAAATGAAAACATGTACCCAACACAAAAACTCGTACACAAATGCTCATAGCACTATTCACTGGCATTATTCAAAATAGCCAGTAAGTGCAAACCACCCAAATGTCCATCAACTCATGAATAAATAAATGTAAATCCGTACAATAGTATATTACTGAGCCACAACAAAGAACAAGGCACTGATTCACGCTACAACATGGATGAACGTTGAAAACATGATGTTAAAAAAAAAGAAGCCAGACATAAAAGGCCACATATTGTATGATTCCATTTATAGGAAACATCCAGAATAGGCAGATCTACAGATATTGATCAGTGGTTGCTTAGGGCTAGGGGAGGGAAGCTGGGGCAAATGGGGAGTGACTGCTTTTAAGGGGAAAGAAAATGTTCTAAAATTGATTGTGGTGTTAATTGCACAACTCTGTAAATATATTTAAAAACACTGAATTGGGTGAATATTACAGTATGTAAATGGTATCTCAATAAAGCCGTTATATAAAAAGAAATAGGAAGCTCCACCATGTTAAGTAATTTGCTCAAAGTTAAACTACTAGCAGTTAGAACTGAAACTAGAAACACATCATACCCGTGCTCAGGTAATTTTGATAGCTCAAAAAGGTTCCCTAAAGAGTTGGAAAGACAGAAAACACTGGTACTAAAAAAAAGCACATGAAAAAGAAGAGAAATTCAGGGATTGCAACTGAAATGTGGTTTTCAAAGTGTAATGTGACTCCAAAATGAATTCTTGGACTAAAACTCTAACAGCCATTGATATGCTACAAGAGGTTGTGACTCAGTGTAACAACACTCCTTTTACTAAGAGCTCCGTTAAAGCAGGGCACTGGATGCAGCTGCTGACTCAAAAGGAAGGAGGAAAATGAGACCAGAAGAGGCAGCAGGCTGAAATCACGGGCCACTTTTCTGCGTATGACAGAGGCCAGTAATGAGTAACACGCTTTAAACAAGTTATTTTATTTCTAAGAAGTATAAACTTCTTTAAAGAGATACTAAAATACCATCCCAAATGTAATTACCTCCCAGAATTACTGCACACGTATAAGATATTTATGTATAATATATGAAAGAGATGTTTCCGCAGCTGACTTGGACACAAAGATCGTTGCCGGAATACAACTACCGCATTTGACTAGAATAACAATGCCACTGTTGATGTAGAAATGGAAAAAATGCCAAGAACATACAATCACTAAAAACATTATTTTGAGGGTTTAAAAAAATGGACTGCTAAAAAACTCATCTATTGTCAGAACATTGCTTATTCAACATCACAAAATTTTGACAGAAGGAAAGGACAACAGGAGGCAGGAAGCAGAAAGAGAGAAGTAAGAAATCCTGCAGGTGCTCAACTAATCCTAATAAGAAACACACAGCTCTATTCCTGCCTTCCACAATAAAAACAATTCTGTTTCTCATGGCACATGAACCAAGATTTCCTCTGCCAGAAACAGAAAACAACTTACTACGTGAAAATGTCAACTTGTTCCATGGAACACTACATTGGCAGTGAACAGATATAAACCTTCTAAACTAGAGCATTTGAGCTATTTCCTCACCAAGTTTTTAAGATCACTGGCCCATTATCAAGTTCAGTTCAACTCATGCAAACTCTAACAAAATGGACAAAACACCACCTTGAAGTATACATAATAAAAGGTTCTATAAAATGTCAACTTTGGCTTGTTTATAATTTTAAATTAATGCAGGAGCTCACATAATATCCCGCCTCCAGGCAACCAACCTGACAAATTAATCAATGTTCCTCTTTCTCTTTTAAAAAAACCACCCAACGCCCCAGCATATAAACTGGCCCTAACTCACAGCTACTCTCTCACTCCCAAATTGTCTGTCTTCATTCCTTGAGTTGTATACTTCCCAAGAATTGTTTTTTCCAAGCCTATTTATATCAGTTGCTCCTGTTGTTATAGTTGTGTGATTTAATTAAATATCATGTAAACTGATGAAAAATTAGGGAGAAAAGAAAGATGTTTCTATGAAAACTAAACTGAATGCTTGGAAAGACTTGATAAAGTCAAATTAGGTGTGGATGAGACAAGTGTAACAGATTGGGAGGAAGCATAAAAATCAAGAGGAATTCTGTACTCACACTGCTTTACAAGCACCAATTCTCGCTCAGCTTTAAAAAAGCAAAACAAACTGGAAATCGTATGGTGAGGAATTATGGGTGTGTTTAATGCAAACAAGATGAAGGAACTCCAATCGGGGCATATAAATATGAAGAAAAGGCCTTGGCCCTATGTCAAAAGAGCTTCTTAAACAAATTGCAAGGAAAAAGAGAGAGAGGGGAAATCTACAGAGTAAAACAAATAATAAAACAAACAAAAAACCTTGAGAGACATATTAATCAATTATATTGTAAGGACATTATTTAGACCCTGATTCAAACAAATAAGCAGTTAGAAAAAGAAATATATATATAGCATCTATATATGTCCACCAGGGAAATTTTAACACTGATTTGATATTTAATGATATTAAGGAATTATTAACTTTTTTGGTAAGATAATGGTATTGTGGTTATGTTTTCTGAAAACGAATCCTCGTCTATTTAGAGATCCAGGCCAAAATATTTACAGATGAAATGATATGGTTCTGGTATTTGCTTCAAAATAAACCAGGGAGGAAGGCAAAGTGAGATTGGCCATGAGGTGGTAACTGTTTAAACTAAGTGATGGGTCCATGGGGATTCATTATACTATCCTACTTTTGTATGTGTTTTAAATTTTCCATAATAAGCACTTAAAAATATTAGTGAATAAGTACATATTTTGTATTAAAATGAAACAAAGTATCTGTGTATCATGATTTCTGATTCCCCCACTTTATCCCAATTAATTAAGCAAGTTGTAACCCAAACTTATTGTACAGGAGGGCTTCTATTGGAAATAAAAGAGTGTATCGTCAGACACCCAAAATAGAGATAACTCCAAAAAATGGTGGTAACCCCAAAACACTCTAAGAACAATATAACACATGGCCCAATTACCCCTGAAAATCTCTTAACCCATGAAGTCCAGTGCATAACACAAATCCAAATATGATAGGACTGCTATATTATTCAATTTATTCACATATTTATTTCCCTTACAATCTCCTTCACCATCTTTTTACTATTAAAAACCAGGAAGAGCAATTTACAACTTTCATTAATTTCTGGAATTCTCCGTCACGTTTACCAAAGAAGTTATTTAAAAAACAAAGGTTCGCACTAGGTATAGACAAGGGTTAACTTTGGTGAAGGAAAGGCAACACACATTACAGGGGAAGTCAGCCCAACTGGACCATGGCAAAGTCCTGGACACATCCCAACACCTTGAGGGATCGAGTTACTAGGGCTGATGGCTGGGGACCATGGCCTCAGGGGACATCTAGGTCAACTGGCATAACATAGTTCATAAAACGTTCTACATCCTACATCCTACTTTGATGAGTAGTGTCTGGGGTTGTAAAAGCCTGGGAGTGGCCACTAAGATACATCTACTGGTCCCATCCTGTACAGAGTAAGGGTGAATGAATAAAACGAAAGACACAAGGAAAATATTAATCCAAAGGACTAATTGGGCCACGTGAACCACAGTCTCCACCAGCCTGAGCCCAGAAACAGATGGTGCCCGGCTACCATCACCTGCGATTCTAACAGGGATCACAATAGAGGGTACTGGGCAGAGCAGGAGAAAAATGTAGAACGAATTCAAATTCACAAAAAAACGACCAGACTTACTGCTCTGACAGAGACTAGGGGAACCCCCAAGACTACAGTCCCTAGACACCCTACTAACTCAAAACTGATGCCACTCCAAAGTCCACTTTTCAGCCAAAGATTAGACAGGTCTATAAAATAAACAGTAACACACGTGAGGAATGTGTTTCTTAGTTCAATCAAGTATATGAGACCAAATGGGCAACACCTGCCCAAAAGCAAGAACGAGATGGCAGGAAGGTACAGGAAATCTGGACGAATGGACACAGGGAACCCGGGGTGGAAGAGGGAGAGCGTTCACATATTGCAGGGATGGCAACCAATGTCACAAAACAATTTGTATATAAATTTTAGAATAAGAAACTAATTTTGCACTGTAACTTTCACCTAAAGCACAATAAAATTTAAAAACCTACATTTTAACAAGAAAAAAAAAAATCAAAGGTTCAGGTAATTAGAGTTTATTTCTTATAACCTTTCTTCTTTCCTTCAGCAATTTCTCCAGTTTCGGTTTACATTCTTTTGTGGGAGATCAGGAGAGAGCAATGACTTACAAAAAAACAACTGAAAGGTTGCATTCACACTTATTCTTTTCTTCCCTCTCCCAGACTTGGTTCAGAAAAAGAAGGATCAGGAAGCTGTTATAATCCTATTTTAATTTGTCCTTATCTATTCACCATAGGTTTGGAGGTGCAGCAGGTGCTTAAAAGCCCTACACTCCCATGTCAAGAAAGCAGAAGGAGAGACAGATAAGAGCCAGAGTGGCTGAGACATACTGTCTCATATACTGTTCGGAGGCTAATCCTGGCACAACCTTTCTGGAAAGCACTGTGGCAATATATGTTTCCAATGTCTTAAAGACGTGTGTACCCTCTGACCAAGGAATTCCACTTTCAACAATCTATTCTGAGCAGAAATTCAGAACTGCATCAAATTTAATGCACAAAAATGGTCATTGCAGCAAATTTATAACAGTTAAAGACATGAGACAATCTTAAAATATGAAAATGGTTCAAAAATAACAATAGGCATGTAATGAAAAGCAACCATCCATTAAAAATGATGCTTACAAACAGGTTCTAATGATGAGGACATGCCTGTAATGATTTTAAAAAAGAAAGAAAATAGTATATATTAGTATGATCTCAACTATGTAATAACATGTAGGTAAAAGTAAAAGTATGCTACAAGCTTAATAACTGTTGCCTCTGAGTGGCAGATTTATGGGTTTTTTTTTTTTTTTCTCTATAATTTTCTGAATTTCCCAAAATTTCTACCATGAGCATAAATTACTTTTATAATCAGAAAAAAAATAGGGCAAGGTGGTAGAGACAGCCAGCAATAAATAGGCAACTGGATTGAGGTAAAAAGAATTTATGCTTGATACTTCTCTTCCATCTCTCTATACCAAATTCAAGCTCCAAGCATCCACCTGCCCCTTTAACTTTACCCTTTGTCTGCTCTGGAAAAAGTAAAATTTATCTTCTTGTCTGCTAATAATAGTACTTGCTACTTTTTGCATACAGATTAACACTAACAAATAATAGTTGAATTAATCCATTAATGTTGAGTAACGACAAGTGACAGGAAATTTTTTTCAAAAGCAGGACGTTCAGTATAAAGAAAAGAACAAGAGGTAACTCAACAAATAGTTTGAAGTTATTTCAGGAATCACTAGCAGCCAGAGCAGCTTGATGGGTCTCCAAAGGAAGAGAGAGGCTGGAGGCAGAAGAGGGAAAACTGGAGGCACTCACTGACTCCGCTGACTGTACACTGTGCCCCCTTCTAAAAGGCAGTAACGCACCGGGAGCCTGGACATGAAAGAACCTTCATTAAATTGCAGGATTTTACTTTTGGTTTACTGAGTTCACTGCTAAAGAAGGTTTGAGAGAGGCCAAAAGTAAATGACTTGCCCAGGAAGGTTGTAAAATCTCCTTAGCAGAGATCTGTGAGAAAACTGCCTTTCTTTAACATCCTAACTGGAGATAGGAAATTTCAATAGCAAAATTCTAAGATGTAGTAAAAGTTTAAAAACAAACTCAGCTCTTACTTTTTAAAATCTTATAGTCATTCATTCAGGGAATATTTACAGACATTGCACTAAAAAAAAAAATATAGCCACAGGCAACAGACTGAATTCCTGCCCTCGTGGAGCTTACATTATCACATGGAGACATCCTAATGATCAATAAAAGCTAGATTTTTTTTTTTTTTTTTTAAGTAAAATGATTTTTAGGAACTCCTAGCACGTCAAAGCACTGTAAAAAAGCAAACAGCATCTAGTACTTGGACTGATCCAGAGAAGCTCTTATCAAATGTTTATAAAACAAGACTAAAAAATTGCACGGCTTAGGTGCTGAGACGGCAGAGAGACTTAATTTCACTGTATAACCCTTTGTACCTTTTGGATTTTGTGCCATAACCATCCATTCATATTTTTAAATAAATAATTTTTCAAAAGTTTATTGGATGGATTGATGGATGGATGGAGTGAATGAATTTTGAAGTTTCTTCTCCAAAAAGTTTAGTTTCAAGGAATCTGAGTAGCTAAATTTTCACATTCACTTCTTTTGGGGGGCAGGTATAAAAAGTAAAGCATATTTCTGGTATGCAAGCACTGAAACTAGACAACAATATGATAATTTCTCAGAACTTCCTAATCAAAAACCTAAATTTAGTTTAAGACAACTGGCCAAAAGTATCCACCAGAGTGAGCCCAACCTACACGAACAAGCTTGCACAGGAGATGACTCTGCTTCTCTGTTCATCTTCTGGGAAATGTGCTATATATTCAGAGTCTGATTCCTACCTCCTTAAAAAGTCTAATTTCTGTCATGAAATGCTTATCAGTGGCCAGGGATCCCGCACCTACAGTGGATCACACCTGCTAAACAGAAATATGTCCTTAACATAACTTCATGATGGCTCATCCAACAGTTTTATACTACCCAGTACCCACTAGCTGATGGAGTTTTAGCAAAAGAAGCAATTTTAAGCTAATTCATCCAAGGTTGTTGAGGCTTCTCAAAGACACTGCCTAAGCCATTTATTCAGCAATTTATTACATTAGGACAAAAACCCACAAGAATGTGTGTAATTTTCATCCTCTGAATGTCATCAGTCATCCACAGGAAAGGATGACTACACTGTTAAGCCAGAAAGGGACCGAACTACGCCCTATCAAGGAGGGGGTGGGAACTCAACTGATGGGTGAGGTCGTTCTCCTGGGGGGAGGAGGAGTAGCTCTCAGACCAGAAACTAGAACCCTATAACACAGCCCTAGATAAGTGGGTCTCTCGGCCCTTACCTTGTGTTATTAAGGTATATCTCTTGATGACTAGTTTTCTTAATGGGCTGTAAGATGCCACCATCCCCTAGAAACTGGTACAGAGCTGGTAAGTGAGGTGTCCACCTAAGGTAGACCAGCCCAACAGAGCAAAAGTACCTTGGGAGAGGCTAGATACAGTGGTGAAAGAAAACTACATAAGGCACACTATCTTCACGGTCATTACATTTTATGTTTGTTTCTTACTTTTACTTCTTTCAATTTTGAATTTTTTTTTTTTTTTTTGGACACCTTAGTCATGCCAAGGGGGCACCAAAAGCATGGGGAACAGGAGTATTTGAGTAGGAGCTTTAAAGGCAAAGCAGCGAACCCCTAGAGGACTGCTTCTAAGTGGCATGGGTGACAGAGTGAAGGAATGCCAAAGACACAACTGAAATACAGTTTTTAGTGTATTTACTCCTCCTCTCTCCTTAGAAATTTTTCCTCTCATTAAGACATCTTACTTTTAGAGTTTGTTTTAATGGAGAGGATAAATATCTCAGACTTCAATTGGTAGGACTATGTTGTTTTCTCCAATAAGAAAGCAAGTGCCCAGGGAGCAAGGGCAAATTTTCTATGATTAGAGGAGTCAAAGTAGAGTTAACTGAGGGTAGGGAATGTCTGGATTCCAATTCTAGCTTCCCCACTAACTAGCTATTGGACTCTGGGCACAGCAAAGGGTGCAGGGGCTGGCGGGGAGGAAGCCATGAATCTAATGGATAACTGGCCTAGATGACTTTAATAGTGCCTGTAAAACCTAAGATTCTAAATTCTGTTAAGTCCATCTTTCCAGCCACTAGAAAAGAAAGATTTGGAGCATCTCTAGGTCTTTTTTATCCCCAATAAATCAATAAATATTTGTTGGCTAATCATGTTTAATATATGCCATTATCTTATTGTGTGAAAGATAAAAGTTGTTAAAATTGAACACCTCCCCTATCTCAAGAAATGCATCAGAAAAGGCTTTTTTGCCCTTAACTATAAAATAACTCACTTGAGTTTTTAAAAAATATAAACCAGATCATGTCAGTATTCTGTTTTGACACCCTCTGATATCAATCTGGAGCCCTGGTGGCAAAGTGGTTAAGAGCTCGGCTGCTAACCAAAAGGCCAGCAGTTTGAACCCACCAGCTGCTCCTTGGAAATCCTATGGAGGCAGTTCTACTCTGTCCTGTAGGTCACTATGAGTTGGCATCAACTTGGCAGCAACGGGTTTGGTTTTTTGGTTTGGATGTCAATCCACTGTTTCATACCCAATTCCCTAAAACAGCCTATGAGACCAATACAATCAGGCCCCATCTTCCTTTCTGACCTTATTCCTTACTATCCTCCCCCTTTCATTAAGCGCTAATCACAATGACCTTTGATCTCATCTTTGAACAGAAACCAAGCTCATTCGCACCCTCAAGGCCTTTGTACTTGCCTTCCTTCTACATGGAATGTTCTGTCTTTCAAATCTTCCCAGGCTGGCTCTTCAAGTCTCAGCTCAAATCGCACCTCCTTGGAAAGGCCTTCCCCACCCCCCTACCTGAAGCAGCACCGCTCCCCCAGATCTTCTCTAGCTCATTACCCAGTTTTTGTTTTTTGTTTTTCTTCATAGTATTTATCACTCTTTGAAGCTATTTGTTTACATGTTTCTTGTCTGCCTGTCCCAGCAGAAAGTAAGCTCCAGGAAGGCAGGAGCTTTTTGTCCCTTGTTCATGGGGACACTGCAGAGCCTACAAAAGGTGACCAAAAAATGTGCATTCAGTACGTATGTGTTGAATGAATGAATGGATAAGGAAAAGGTACATAGACGTCTCGGGTGTTTTGTTCAATTATAGAGGCTCTGGTGAGTATAGAGCATTTCTTTTTCTTTTCAAAGCATCCATTTTGTTCTCTTTCATGCCATGAACTAGAAACATTAGCCAGACTGATGCCTGGAAAATGAAAACAGCACTTTTGGCACAGAAGTAACTAGTCTGGGCACCTCTGGCTTCAGCCAGATCTATGACTTTCTAGGGAGCTGGCACCAAAGTCAGAAAGTTAAAATAAACAGCTTTGATGTTGGAAAGTGGAATACCCGTGTTTTGATTCTGGAGAGGCTAGTCTCAGTCAGTCTTAGCTCTTCACAGCGTGTCAGGACCACATCAAAATGAAGTTACTCATCTTTCAGTAGTTCCTTCTAATTCTCTAGGGGATGGAACTATCTTCCTCAAATGTATTTAACGTAAATCTTGTTTTCCATTTTTTTGATATAATTCTATTTATCAGTGAGTTTTGTTTTCAGCTTTCTGATGAGAACAAGCATTACCTCATCTGCTTCATTAAACTCTTCCTTAGAGGTGAAGATGATGCTATTAACCCACTTTGAGTTGTTCTTGTGATGAGTTTGCACTGAGACACAGAGCACACAGTTGTCTCCTGGCTGGTCAAGATTTACAGTGGGGGTCATGGCATAAATCACTTCTCTATGTAACAGTTAAGAATCTTGACCTTGGCCTTCTCAGTAGCACACTCTCCACCCAAGTGCAAGCGTGTTCTTCAGCCTGTAGGAATGTTATTTCATATTCTTCACCAAACAGAAGTGAATCCTACAGAAATGACTGCACTCCAACTCCATTCCATCACCAATGTGACAAAGATTACTCACATAAAACACACTGAGAACTCGGAACAGCCTAGGTAAAAACCAGTGTCGGTCACAGTTTTCATTAGACAAGTCTCATTACTATTTAAAAAAAAAAAGAAGTTTAACTAATGGGAAATCTTTTTAATGCCAATTTCATGAACTTAGTCCATGGGAATTAAACCCAACTATCTCAAAGCGGCACCTGAAACAGTAGCAGCAGACTGGTTTTTACTCTGAAAGCATCGCATCAGGATGACATCTCTCTTTACAAAACTGATGGCGGATGCATTCGTGAGTTGTTCCCAAGGGGTGAAAAACAAAACAAGGGGAACTGCATCTTATTCATCTTAGTTACTACAGCCCCTGATGATGATGATGATGATGATGATGATGATGATGATGATGATGATGATAACAGATAACAGTGCCAGGCACTGTTCTAAGAGCTTTACATATATTAATTTATTTAATCTTCATAACGCCCAAACTTGTGAGGCAAGTACTACTGTCACGCCATTTTACAAGTGAGGAAAACAAGCACAGAGAGGTTAAATAATTTGCCCAACACCATCCAGCTATCAAGTAGCGGAGGATTCAAGCACACACAGTATTACCAAATCTCAAGCGCTCTTACCACAAACCAGTATCAGGCAAGTGATATTTGTTGGAGCCCTGGTGGCACAGTGGCTAAGAGATTAGCTGCTAACCAAAAGGTCAGCAGTTTGAATTCACCAGCTGCTCCTTGGAAACGCTGTGGGTCAGTTCTACTCTGTCCTGTGGGGTCACTATGAGTTGGAATCGACTCCACGGCAACGGGTTTTCGTTTTTTTTTTTAAGTCCCTGGGGGCCCTGGTGGTGCAGTGGTTATGAGCTTGGCTGCTAAGCAAAAGGCTGGCAGTTCAAATCCACAGCCGCTCCTTCAAAACCCTATGGGGCAGTTCTCCTCTGTCCGATAGGGTCGCTATGAGTCAGAGTTGGCTCCACAGCAATGAGTTTGGTTTAGTTTTTGACATATATTTGTTGAAATATAATTTGAAAGTATTTGGTCGATGGCTTTTATAGTCATGCTTATTTTAAAAGGGGGAGAAAAAGCACACAAAATATATCTCTCTTGTTCATGGGTATACCCCAGAGCCTACAGAAGAGCCCTGGTGGTGCAGTGGTTAAGAGCTCTGGCTGCTAACCAAAAGGTTGGCGGTTTGAATCCCCCAGCTGCTCCTTGGAAACCCGAGTGGGCAGTTCTACTCTGTTGTATAGAGTTGGTAGGAGTCGGAACTGACTTGACAGTAACAAGGTTCTTCACTTCCTGGATTTGTCCCCATTCATCAACTGTTGTTGTTGTTAGCTGCCATCAAGTCGATTCCAACTCATGGGGACCCACTGTGCAGGGCAGATCTGCTCCAGAGGGTTTTCAAGGCTGTGCCCTTTTGCAATCAGATCACCAAGCCTGGGTTCGAAACACCGATCTTTTGGCTAGCAGTTGAGCACTTAAGCATTTGTGCCACCCAGGGGCTCCATTCATCCAACTAGTGAAGGTATAATTAGACACAAGCAACACAGAATAAACAACTGAAAGACAGAGGACCTTTTTATCTCTTTAATAGGTATCATATCCTGCCATAAGAAAAGAGTCAGAGAATCTCAGACTAAGGCTTCTCCAAAACAATGAAATCAAAAAAGGTAAGACAAAGACAGCCAGGGCGAGCTGCTGACCGACGTATGCCACAGATGAATGTTCTCTCCGGTTAACAGTCCTGCAGTGACACTCCAAGCACTGCAGTGCCGCCAATATTACGTCTGAGCTCATAGGTGCCGTGCTGCACAAGTCATCCCAGAGGCCACTCCAGGAGGTTTGTGAGTTAACAGAATTTGGGAAAGGGCCAGCTTCACCACTTATCGTTGGATGGAGTACAGTAGCTCAGTCAATAAATGAAGTTTACTTTAGCCTCTTAGTCCTTGGAATGGGTAGTGTGTGTAAGAAAAGGTGATCATAAATTTACCTCTGATGTTCAGAAAATACCTATTACCCAACCTCATTTAGTCAAAACAAGTATCATCTGAATTTCCAGAGTATGACTGTTACATACGGTTATAAGATAAATCTACACCATTTAGTGACCTACAGGGAAAAAAAGAAGAAGAAAAAAAAAATCCCTCTAAAACACAGACAAAACCAAAGAAATGGAATTATGCAAACAGACCGAAAAAAAAAATAGCTTTCTTTGGTTCCAAGTAACCTGACTGCAGAAGTAAAATAAATGCTGCAGTGCATGGGTAGAAAAACCTACCCACCTGACTGAGCGACAGAAACAGCAGCTTCGGCAACTTCTAGCACCTATGCACCTTCCCCACCATTATATAACCAAATCATGGCCTTAATAGGTTATCACACTCTATGTCAACAGCTGTTAGGCACATCTAAGCTGGCAGCATTTGAGAACCCCTTCCCAAGTGGATTCAGATAAGCATGGAGCAGGCTAAAACATGCTCATCGTTCACCCGGAGCACATGACAACTCCTTGTGAATTAAGCCTCACTCATGTCGTCAGAGTAATTTAAGCCGGGAAAGATAGGGCACTTGTTAACTGTAACTAGGAAATTGCACACAGCTACAGAAACAGAAATGAACGCTGGTGTGGCCCCATAGCACATGCAACTCATTGTCCAAGTCGTTTCAGTCTCATTCAAGACTGAACATTTCCATACGTAGGAATTGCGTAACTAACTGCACACCACAAATGATCAAAGATAAAAACCAACATAAACAGTGACACCCGTTTATAAACAAGCCAACGTTGAAAATCCTGCAGTCCTACAGGATACCAAAGCCTCAGAGAAACGCTATGAGGGGGGAAAAAAAGCTGGAAAATTAGAAAGCGGGCAGACGAGCCATAATTAGCCACTGGTTTTGCTGACTACTGAAGATAGAAATGTCGCTTTCATATAGAAAGCCAAGAATCAACTGTTAGCAATTACATTTACAAAAATATTCAACCATGTCTGTCACAAGCTTCTATCAATATTTTGGTGTATCCAAGGGCTGGAAGACACAAAATTCTTTAAATTACAGATACCATAAACCAAGCAACCAATTAAGTTCATGGAGTCCATCCCCCAGAGGTCGGAGCAAAATAATCACAGGAGCAACGTGATTATTTAGAAGGGGGGCGGCTGGGGGGGGGGGGACACCAAAACAAGAAACAAGGCATGGACAACTAGATTTGTTTGTGAATGTTAAGCTTAGCCTGGTTAACAGTAAACAGGACTGGAAACTCAAGGGGGTGGGGGTGGGGGCACTGGGCGGGTGTGCACCAGAGTTTACCCCCTTCAGGGTTTGAGGGTAATGTCAAGAACCTTGGACTTTGGTATCTCTTTCAGTTCTGACCTGCAGGCTTCAGGCCCTCTGATAAAAACTGACAAAAAGGCTGAAGGGGGCCCTCCAGAGGAAGTGAAACTGACCAATCAATTCTCCACAGCCACCCACCCTGCCACCCTGGTAAGAGGGGCCCTTTGTAGTCTTTGACAGAAAGGGGGAGAAAAAGGAACTTCAGGTTGCAAGTGAGAAGGAGAGAAGACTTAGATAAGTCACTGGCTTCTGAAAACAAGCGATTTAACTGTTGTCAAAAAAGCGAAAACAAGGTAGGTGATAATAACCAGAGGCTAGGCTGAAGAGGTGAGGGGAATTGATGTGGCTTTGATAGGAAGCAGCAGCAGCTATGAAGCTTCTTCATTAGTGAGGCAGAGGGAAAAACGCAAACTGCAGTTTTAAATATAATGAATGACTACGTTAAATGTATTCAGTCAAGTGAGACATGGACCAAAGAAAGAAATTTAGAGTAAAAATGGGCTTTATGGTGCCTACAAGTCCAAAAATACTATCCATATTTCCTCAAAAAAGAAATAAACGTATATGTGTGTATACATAAGGCTTCCTGACTGACCTTGAGCAATTTCACTGCTACAGCTCCTCAAAACCCTTGGGAACCAACGGGTCCAACTAGCGTTATCCTCCTGACACTCTGGCCTGTGGGTTCCTCACATGCCTCCTCGGTTTCAATGCTTTCCCCTCACCACCGAAGGCCCACCTTGGGTGTATGAAGCCCAGAATTGAGACCTTCCAACAACTAAAAATAACCAGCAATCTAGCCCACCCCAAATTATTTAACTCCTGATTACCCAGTGCTACCATAGACCTAAGGCCCCCCCTGGGCCTCTATTCCAGAAAGCCCAGGTATTGCCAGGATCCAGTCCTCTTCCTGAAGAGAAGAAAAGTAATTTTTCCCCCTACTTGCCATTTTCCTCATTGCCTCTACCAATAATATGGTCTCCCTTCAAACTCCCATTCCCATCCCCTATCAGTCTTAGATGACCAAATGCTGATTTGTGTCCCTATCATGAGGTACCTTGTTCCTCATATCTTCCAGTACCCTGCACCCACCGTGCTCCCCCTGCACATGTCCCAGCCGTCCTTGCTTCCCTCGTAACCCCAGGTCTGCCAGTTTACCCTTCTCTTTCCCCCGTCTTCCTGGTCCACATTTCACATACCCAAGCCCTCCTTCTGTTCTGATTTCCTAATTACTGGTTCCAGAGTCTTCTAGCTTACTGTCTCCTGACTCCCTGAAAGTTCCAAAGCCCTTCTTCCCAACCCCGCCTTCTGCTAGCGTCCACGCAGCCCTGAGAGCCCCCTCCCCTCCCGGTTCCTCAGTTCCCAGGTCCCGGGCCAGGGCCCCCTTTGCCCCTCCGCCGGACAGCCGCCCTGTCTCGGGCCGCCGGTTCTGCCCACCGTCTGCCACCCCTGTCCCCACTCGCCGCCGACAGCCCCCTACCCGTGCCCCGGTCCCGACGCGCTCCGATGCCCCAAGCCCACCCGCTGCCCCAAGCCCGACGCGACCCCCTCAGCCTCCGCGCCGGGGATCCCTCTGCCCGCACCACCCTCCGACGTCCCCGGTCCCGTCGCGCCACTACCTTGGCCTTGGTGACGAGGTGCGTGGCCCGCTTGACCACCGCGAAGTTGCCCTTGCCGATGGTGCGGTCGATCTCGTAGTAACCGATGCGCACGGGCATCGGCCCGCGAGAGGCCGGGGCTGCGGGGCGCGGCGCGCCAGCCGCCGGGGGCACAGCAGCGGGAGCGGCCGGGGCCCCCGGGGCAGGCGGAGGCAGCAGGCGGCCCGCCGGCCCGGCTCCCCCCGCTCCGGCCCCGGCAGCCCCGCCAGCCCCGCTCGCCGCCGCCGCCGCCATCTTGTTGTGCAGTGAAACCTCCGGGGCCGCGGGGAGCCGGCTGGGGGGAGGGGGCGGGGGGGCGGGAAAGGCAAGGGGGGGGCCCGACGGACGTCACTCCGGGAGGCGGAGCGCCCGCGCCGCCGGGCGCCCGGCGCCATGGCAACCACTCGTCACGTGCCGACGCGCGTCACTGCCAAGAACCATGGCAACCGTGACCTCACCGGCGAGCTCGACCTTCCCGCGTGGGCCCTAGTTCCTCAGGCCCTGGCTCCCGGGTGCCCCCTCTGGGGATGAGGCGGGTGGGAACCCGCAGTGTGCCAGCAAGTCCGAGACCTCTGCAGCGCTTCCCGAGTCCGGGGCTGCATTATGCCTGACCCAAAGCCCACCCCCCAGCCAGTCGCCCCTGGAATCGCTAATCTGACCCCTGCTGTGACCTCTGTCCCAGTTCAGCAATCACCCAGCCTCCCTTAAAACAAAAGTATTTCCTCATCACCAAAAATACCAGCCTTGTCCCACTTTAGCCCTTGAGGCCACAAAGGCAGGAATAGCTATGGTATTTAAGTAACTGTAACCAACCAAGTTGGTAGCAAAGCAGGGGAATTCTTCAGTAAAATTCCTTCCTCTTACAAAACCCAGCTCACCCTATGTAATCATTCTAGCTGTCACCAAATAAACGGGAATGGGGAAATTAGGACTTGCGTGTTCAAGCACTAAGAAACCAACCCAAACACGCATTCCAGTCATTTGGTAGGCGAGGGCCAAAGAATGTACGTCATTTTCCTTCCTACCTCCTCCGTCCCTCAACAATTATATAGCGAAATGTCTACCAAAGTGCCTGTATACTGTTTCTGCTGCTTGTATTACCCTGATGAAACACCGGTGCAAGTTGTCCAGTGAGCCACGTCATATTTAAATAACAGCCCATTAGGCAAAAAATAAGATTAAAATTCCATCCTTACTAGTGACTTTCCAAGGACATTAAAGGTGATCAAATTCATAATCCTGACTATAAATCTCATATTCCTTTTTCTCTCCTCCCCTGTTAGGCATCCCACAGCTTTCAGAGGCTTTCACTAGCTCCCAGGCTTCCCCCTCCCTTTATTAAGCAGATTAATGTAATTGCTTTAGATGGGGGTAGGAAATTGAGCTGGCAATAAGAAGATTGTCTGGCAGGTTGGGAGAGAAAGGAAATCGTGAACACTCCAAAGTTAACAAAGTGTATTCCCTCACTCTAGCCTTGATCCATTCACATCTGTCTCTTAATAGACTGAGTTCCTCAGTGGCAGAGCTGTGTTGCCAGGTCACCATATGTACAATGTCAAAAACTGACCACCAGGGCACTGTAAATGGACCAGAAGGAGAGTGCATGTTTACTCTCTTTGACCAAGGGACGTTTTCTAGCCCTATGGTTCTCCATCTGACTGAGTAATGGCTGAGGCCAGGATGGGACAGAGGAGTCATCCCATGATCGTCTTGAGCCAATTCTCTGCTAGCTGTTCCAAATTGCCAACACAATTAACACTAATTGGCTCCTTTACTAGCAAAGCAGGACAAGGATGAATTGGTTCTCAGCTTCTTGCATTGGTTAAGCCCTCTCTTTCCGCAGCTGAGGTCGTTCAATCTTAGATCAATGATGTGACATAGCCAACTCCTCTTACCACTTCATGGCCCCACTCATCTGCCTCTAGCGGAGACCAACCATGGCGCTGGACCCCAGTTTTACCATTTCATGGGAGGAACCTCCAGAGAAAGAAACCCCACCTGACTGGAAAGGCAAGGAAAGACTCTTTCACTCCGGAGGCTGCAGAAGCAGCATGGAAACCATTCTCACTAGTGACTGTCCAGCCTCCTCTCCACTCACAGAGACAGTTTGAACATCAAGCATCACAGCTTTTGCCACTCTTTGGAGGGTGTCAAAAACAAAGAGGACTGGGAAATGGAGCATTGGTCTACTTTCCAAAGAGAAGAGGCAGATCACTGTTGTCTCTTAATAATGACCAGAATGTGTTATGTTGTGCTCTGCCATTGGTGCTCCCTGCGTATATGGATTGAGGCTAATAGATGATATGTAGGATTGAGATTTGGGTGAAGACTTGCTGAAGAGTCCTCTTTTATGAAAAGAATATAGAGAAGTGGGGAGGGGATTGATCAAAGAAGACCAAACCCAAACCAACCAAACCCATTGCTGTCCAGTCGATTTCGACTCATAGTGACCCTATAGGACAGAGTAGAACTGCCCCATAGGGTTTCCAAAGACTGCCACATCTTTCTTCCGTAGAGTGGCTGGTAGGTTCCAGCCTCCAACCTTTCAGTTAGCAGCCAAGTGCTTTAGCCACTGCGCTACCAGGACTCCTTCAAAAAAACCATCAGGGAAAAAAAAGAAAATTGTTTGTATGTATGCGCTCAATTAGAATGTATTGAGTACCAAGGATTGAGTTAGGTTTGGGGAGGAAATGTAGAAAGGGAATCCAAAAATGAATAAGACACAACAGCTGCCCTGGAGTAACTCACAATCAATAATAACAACATTTTTCCAGGCACTGTGCTAAACAGTATACGTAAATTAACTCACCAAAAACTCACAGCAACCCTGTGAAATGAGATTATATTATCCCCTTTTAAGGAAAATGAGGCACAGAGGGATTGAGAGAATAGGCCAAGGTCATAGAGCTATTCAAACCCAGGAAGTGGAGCCTGAGATCTTTCCCAGTGTATTAATTACAATCCCTGTCAAGCTAGGAGCTAGTAGGAAAAGGGTTTCTCCAGAAGCCCAGGGTAACTGAGCTCAGCTTAGACCCACGGAACAAGAGGACATTGAGAGCTCTTAAGAGCCGGACGGAAGCAAGCAGCTGAAGTGTACTGATGAGGAACAACTGACTACAAAAGTGAATTAAGTACCTGTGATGGCCTTGGTTGTAAATACCACCAAAAAGAGGCCCACTGTTTATTGTATAGGAGTACTGGTGTCCTTATGAAAAGAAGCTGGAAGATGTGTTCCTGCCTTGCTGCAGACTTAGAGGAGTGGCTGAAGGGCTGAATTCTCAGGGCCTCTGTAGCCCAGGGTGAAGGAACAGAGCTAGCCACTGCACAGCTCGGTCAGCCACCATAACCAATGTACCCTCTTCTGAAAAAACAAAAGCTAGACTCAAAGATGAAAATGAGACCTTTTCCTTTGTAATGTCATTGTGTCTTATTTCCAGACTTTGAAAAGAGCAAACCTAGGCATTCCTGATGATAACCCAAAAAGCAAACCTGTTGCTGTTGAGTCAATTCCAACTCATTGCGGCCCTATAAAACAGGGTAGAACTGCCCTATAGGGTTTCCAAGGAGTGGCTGGTGGATTTGAACTGACTTTTTGGTTAGCACCCATAGCTTGCCGTAGCTCTTAACCACTGCGCCCCCGGGGCTCCAAATAGGCCCTTAGAAACTTATAGAAGTGATATAAAATCTCTGAGGAGCTAAGGTCCTACCTGAGAGTGATATAGGGAGTTAATACATTAACTCTTTAATGCGTTTTAACGCTTGCTTAGCCTGTCTGCATGGCAGTTTACCAGTAACCCAGCAGAAAACTGCAGCCTCACAACATTGCTCCATAGACTCTTGGAGCCATCAAGATTTTGCAGATAGTCCAACCCCTCACTTAACAATGACCCAACTCATGGCCCCCAACACCATTTAACTCAGTACAGAAGTCACTCCTGAGGTTCACCCTTCAGCCAAAGATTAGAAAGGCTCATAAAACAAAACAAGGCTAAATGGGCACACCAGTCCAGGGGCAAGGACCAGAAGGCAGGAAAGGACAAGAAAGCTGAAACTGGGAAACCCAAGGCCAAGAAAGCGTGAGTGTTGACATGTTGTGGGGTTGGCAACCAGTGTCACAAAACAATATGGATATTGTTTAATGAGAAACTAATTGCTCTGTAAACCTTCATCTAAAAATAATAATAATAAATTTCAAAAAATAAGTAAATAAAACGACAACTCATTACTGCTCTGAAAAGAAGCTGGCATTATACCAATATTATACCAGTATAATAGCAAGCATTTTTCAGAAATTCTATATACAGAAAGGCAGCAAGGTAGAATGTTTATGTGCCACATATTCCCAAAGAAGGAAAGTATTGGCCAGTTACAGATTCTGCCATCTCGCAGAAACCAGGGCACTGTTGGAGACACATTGTCTGAACACTCCAAGTGCCCTGCTTTTCCTGGTGAGCTGAATGTGCGCCTTCTCTTTGTTAGAGCTGCCTTCCTCAATGCCACCTCAGCTATGTGGCTTTTGCCTTCCTTCCTCCTTCTATCCCAGACCAACCTAGTCACGTCCAAATGCTTTCCCTGAATACCTAGCAGGTCTGAGCAGCCAAAGGTAACTAACTACATAGTCTCTTGCTATAAAATGTCTTGGGGAGGTGGCTTAAAAAGGCTTAAGAGAAGCTAAATAAGCTTTCGGTCAAGAATTTCCTGTTCAGTTTGGCCACATTTTTCTTTTCCCTGAAACCATTCAGTCATTTCTGTTATGTAACGCAAAACATAAAAATCACCGTTACTGGGTGATGGTATAATTCGGGAGCAGATAAGGGTGATGGCAGAACAATAATGATGAAAATAATGTCACTGAACTGTACATGAACGTGAAGATTGCTGAAATGGCAAATGTTCTGTGACATATATATTTACTTCATATTTACCACAATTTTAAAAAGAAAAAAAATCACCCTTACTACTTTGTGTATGCTTTAGAATATTGTTTAAGCATTTTTAGGTTAGCATAAAAATACCCTTTAAATCATCCAAAACATCCTTAAGTATGACTGTTAAAGGTTTCTTTGTATTCTTACATGTGACTTTATGATTGTTTGAAATTTATATCTTCCTCAGATAGGTACACCCTTGGTTTTAAAAGGAAAATCAATGGGAAAATGCATTTAATACAGAAAAAAAAATTCATCCAAGGCAACAGTTTTCATTAAAGTATAGGCTCCCTAAGGTGAGGTACACCTACTTACCTTGCGATCCATTCCCTAATAGCCATACTAATAAAATTTTATCTATTTTCTTATAATTTGCCTCTTTCTCCTAAAGGAAAAGTATGGTAACCTACACATATTAAGATTTTGGCGTATTTGAATCCTTTTCTTTCCTTTGAATATAGAAACCAAAGCCAAACCAAACCCACTGCTGTCAAGTCAATTCCGACTCACAGTGACCCTGTAGGACAGAGTAGAACTGCCCCATAGAGCTTCCAAGGAGCGCCTGGTGGATTTGAACTGCTGACTTCTTGGTCAACAGCTGTAGCACTGAACCACTATGCCACCAGGGTTTCAAATATAGAAAAAAAAAAAAACTAAAATTCTAGGAAGTCACAACATTTCACAGAAAATAAAGGCAGGAATTTTTCTTCATTTTCCTGGCTTTACATCTGCAGAACTGCACCTCTCATCTTTCCCTCCCTTTTCTCATCTCTCCTGGATAAAGAACCATCTCCTCCAGTGTGGCCCCCGCCTTGGGAGTCACCTCTCAGTTTTGAGTGCTCTCCTTCAAACAGCCGTGCATGTTCTGGGAGACAGTAAGGGTGATGTGTTTTTACAGCAGCTTCCTTGCAGTAAGGCTGGGTTTTGCTTAGGTTTTCTACCAGTTTCTCCAGCTGTTGGCTAAGGAAAATTTATACTATTGGGACTGGTTTTTGTAGATGGCTGACCTGCCTTTGTTTGTTTCATTTCCACCACAATTTTCCCGTTAAACTAGAAAATCCATCTTCCACTTCTGAGGCCAAAAGGAATCCTCTCCCTATTCTGCAGAGACATCTGCTGGTCAAAGTCCTGAATACATGACTCCTAGCTGTACTCATTTTTTGGTTCTACTAAGGCCTTCCAGTTCCTTCTATTTGAACTGCAGGCAGTTGAAAACCACAAACCCACATCAGGTGTCAGAAAGCCGAAATCCCTCACGTGGAAGCGGACTCTAGGAAGCCGGATTACTTTATGGCCAAATACAAAGTGGAGGGGGCTAAGGTTACAGTGATGCCTTAGGGTCAGGTAACAATACACAACTCTGGTTTTGAGCCACCAAGGATATTTTCACTATCCCCAGAGGCCTCATGGCAATTAAAAAAAAAAAAATCTTAAGCACAAAATTAATATTCATTTATTTTTATTTTTAAAATAATCGCATTCATTTGGCATGTTTAAGGGGAAGCCTGGCATAGTATATAAAGGGAGCAAGGATTGTACAGTTAGACCTGGGCTTTTTGTGGACTTTTCCACTCACAAGTTCATCTTTGAGCCTCAGTTTCCTGTTCTGGAAAATCACACCTACCTCATGGGGTTGTTATGAGGATTAACTGTCTTGCCTAGATAAAGAGGCCTAGATTGGAATCAAGTACATTGTATGCGATTGACAAGTATTAACCTCCTCCCTCTGAATGCCAGTAGAAATAAACAGCAACATGCTGCCTTCCAAATCGTTTTCAAAAGATTTGGAATGATTGAAAATAGAAATAACCAAAAAAAAAAAAAAAAAAACCATTGCCGTTGAGCCAATTTTGACTTATGGCGACCCTATAGGACAGGGTAGAACTGCCCCAGAGGGTTTTCAAGGAGCAGCTGGTGAATTCAAATTCACTACCAGGGCTCGGAGACTAGAACTAGGGCTGTGGAAAGAGATTAACTTCAAGTTAAAGGGAGAAAGTGACAGGTTTAAATTATTCTTCTGTTTTGTTTTACTAAACAAAACAAACTAGTTCAGTCTTTAGAGGTTAGCCTTGTTTGTGTTTATGATACAACTCTACATGTTCAATGAAAACAGTCTTACTCTCACAACTTCATGAAGTAGTTATTACCCTCATTTTATAGATGGTGATGCAGTCGTTAACAGCTTGGCTGCCAACCGAAAGGTCAGGAATTCAAATCCAACAACTGCTCCTTGGAAATCCTATGGAGCAGTTCTACTCTGTCCTGTAGGGTTGTTGTGAGTTGGAATCGACTAGATGGCAACAAGTTAGGCTTTTTATTCCTTTTTATTCTTAATTAAGAGAGATTATGACATTGAATTAATTTTTAAGTTAAAAATACAGGCAAGATACGATAAGATAAAGTAATGGAGTTCGAACCATCTAGTCATGGCATCCCAGAGCACTGAAAGGCCCTACTCCAACTCTAAACTCCAAGAGTTGAGCCACATTCCAACAAAGGCTGAGTGTGGAAACCAAAGTAGGTATTGAAAGCTCTGCCCTTACATTTTATCCCACTCTTGAACACAGCTCTGATTTCTTCAAGGATTTTCGTGCAATGATTTCTGAGCACCAAGCCTTTATGGATTCATTGCTTGGGAAAGTCCAAACTCGCAACAGAATGCCCAAACTCCTTTGCAATCTGGCCTCAACTTCCCTTTTCAACTTCACATCTTTTATTTATTCCCCCCCCCCAACCCTCTCCCACCCAGGACTACCCCAGGAGCCTTTACTATCCAAGTACATTATACACTTTTACTTACTTTTGCTCATGCTTTTCCTTGTGTTTAGAATACTCTTGAAATTCACCCATTTATTATTTGAAATTCCACTACTCCTTTAAGAAACAGCTCAGATCAGGATTTTTTTTTTTAACTGTGCTTTAAGGGACAGTTTACAAATCAAGTCAGTCTCTCATACAAAAACTCACGCGCATCTTGCTATGTACTCCTAGTTGCTCTCCCCCTAATGAGACAGCACACTCCTTCTCTCCACCCTCTATTTCCGTATCTATTCAACCAGCTCCTGTCCCCCTCTGCCTTCTCATCTTCCCTCCAGAAAGGAGCTGCCCACATAGTCTCATGTGTCCACTTGAGCCAAGAGGCACACTCCTCACCAGTATCAGATTGGGATTTTCACAATCCCTATAAAAATTAGTTTTTTGTTTTTCTTTTTCTCTAGGTCTCCCAAGCGTTTTGTCAGAGAATGGGCTCCAGTACCAGATTAATTGGGTTTGAATACTGGCTTCACCACTCATTAGCTGTGTGATCTTGAAAAAGTTAGTTCAGCTCTCTGGGTCTCAGTTCTTCAACTATAAAATAGATATAATAATACAACCTGTTTCATAGGAGCATTGGAAGGATTAAACAAATTACTATATGTACAGTAATTACAATGGTGCCTGGCATATATTGTAGCATTTTTAACAGTCTAATTTATGCTACAGTTGCATGGTGCTCTGTCTAACTAGACTGCAATCCCCAAATAGGCAGGCCAGATTTGTTTAGCTCACTATTCTATATTCAGCATCTAATCCTCTGCCTGGCACACGGTAAGCACTCAGTAAATATTTCTTAAATAAATTAATGTCTCCCTCATGAAGTTGTGATTTTCTTGAGGCCAGGTACTATGTTATACTTCACATCTATATGCCCAGAGCCTAACACAATGCTGGCACATTGTAGCAGTCAGTATACATTGGCAAAAATATATAAAATAAAGAGGAAGGTAGGGAAGTTTTGTCCTAAAGTGTGTATTTTCCCTTATGAAGGTTCACGTAGGCAAGGCTGGAGCTCTGGGACAGCCATCCAAAATCTAGCTACGGTCTTAACATTTTACTTTGCAGAAAAGATGTATGTTGAGGGGGGAGGGCAGAAAGGCCTGGCAATCTACTTCCAAAAAATCATCCATGTAACACACTATGGAGCACAGTTCTACTCTGATGCACATGGGATTGCCATTAGTTGGAATCAATTACACGGCAACTGGTAATAGACACTCACTATCCCTTAAGCAACAACTTCCATTTGTCTCATCCCACCCACTTCTGCCTACCACTAATCAGCTTTCGTCTCTATGTGTTTTTTTATTCCAGATATTCCATATTAGTGAGCTCATACAACATGTGTCCATTTGTGTCTAACTTACTTCACTCACCATAATGTTTTCAAGGTTCATCCATGTGGTAGCATGTACCAGAACTTCATCTATCTTCATGGTTTTTTACCCACTAGTCTGTTGATGGGCATTTGTGTTGTTTCTACCTTTTGGTTGTTGTCAATAGTGCTGCAATGAATATTGGTGTCCAACTATTAAAGCATGTGCTTTTAAGTGAAAAAAAAAAAAAAGACACAAGGCGTCTTACTTATCTAGTGCTTCTATAACAGAAATACCACAAGTGAATGGCTTCAATAAACAGAAGATTATTCTCTTACAGTCTAGGAGGTCAGAAGTCCAAATTCAGGGCATCAGCTCCAGGGGAAAGCTTTCTCTGCCGGCTCCAGAGGAAGGTCCTGGTCATCAATCCTCCCCTGCACTAGGAGTTTCTCTGTACAGGAACCCTGGGTCCAAAGGACATGCTCTGCTCCTGATGCTGCTTTCTTGGTCCCCCATGTCTCTCTACTTGTTTCTTTCTTTTATATCTCAAAAGAGTTTGGCTTAAGACATAATCTAATCTTGTAGATCTCATCAACATAACTACCAGCTAATCCATCTCATTAACATCATAGTGATAGGATTTCCAACAGACAGGAAAATCATATGAGATGACAAAATGGTGGACAATCACACAATACTGAGAATCATGGTCTTGACAATATTTTGGGGACATGATTCAATCCATAACGCATGGGGATCCCAAGATACTTCTAAGGAAGCCAAGGGAAAAGTGAAGAAAACATATGGGTGAAGCTTCAGGACCTTCTTTTAGGTAAAAGCACGAGTGATAAGAGAAACACTGGAATAACTAGGCTTCATTAAAATAAAAAACTTCTGTGCATCAAGGGGCATCATCCAAGAACGTGAAAAACAGCCTACAGAATAAAAGAAAATATTTGGAAACTATGTATCAGATAAGGGTTTAATATCCAGAACATATTTTTTACAAAAAACTTAAAACTCAACACCAAAAAGACTAATAACCCAGTTAAGAAACGAGCAAAGGACTTGAACAGACATCTGTCCAAAGAAGATATGTAAATAGTTAAAAAGCACATGAAAAGATGCTCAATATCATTATAAAAACTAGAGAAAAGCAAATCAAAATCACAATGAGATATCACTTCACACCCACTAATATGGCTATTATTAAAAAAGAAAAAAACAGACAATAACAAATGTTGGCGAGGATGTGGAGAAATTGGAACACTCGTACGTCACTGATGGGAAAGCATAATGGTGCAGGCACTATGGTTAATGGTTCGGCAATATCTGAAAAATTAAATGTAACATTGTCACATGACCTAGCAATTCCACCCCTAGGAGTATACCCAAAAGAATTGAAAAACAGTGTCTCAAACAGACACATGTATACCAGTGCTCATTGAAGTATTATTCCCAGGAGCCAAAAGGTGGAAAAAACCCAAGTGCCTATCAACAAATGAATAAAAAAATGAATAGATAAATAAAATGTAGTGTATGCGTAGAATGGAGTATTATTCAGCTGTAAAGAAAAATGAAGTTCTGATACTTGCCACCATACGGATAAATCTTGAAAACTTTCAATTGATCAGTCAATAACTACTATTAAGTTGACTCCGACTCATGGTGACTCCATGTGTAACCGAATAAAATGTTGCCCAGGCCTGCGTCATCCTCACAAATGCTGGCATGTTCGAGTCCATCATTGTGTCTGTTGTGCCAATTTATCTCACCGAGGGTCTCCCACACCCTCCTTGGCTCTCTACTTCACCAAACACAATGTCCTCCTCCAGCAATTGATCCCTCCTGATAACATGTCCAAAGCAAGAGAGTCAGACAATATTCTGTTGTGATCCATAAGGCTTTCATTGGCTAATTTTCAGAAGTATCACCAGATCTTTCTTCCTAGTCTTAGTCTGGAAGTTCTGCTAAAACCTGTCCACCATGGGTGACCCTGCTGATATTTGAAATACCAGCGGCATAGCTTCCAGCATCACAGCAACATGCAAGCCACCATAATACAGTAAACTGACAGATGGGCGGTGGTTGAAAACATTATGCTAAGTGAAATTAAGCCAGGCACAGAAGGTCAAGTATGATATGATTCCACTTTTGTGAAATAATAGACAAATCCATAGAGAGAAAAGAAGATTAATGGTTACCAGGGGCTGAGAGGAGTGAAAAAAAGAGAGAAAAAAAGAATTTCTCCCCATTCCCACCTAGTAATTTTATTGAACAAGAGCTCTCAAAGGTACAAACCTCATTCCATATCCAATGAGTTAAATGGGTCACACACCTGATCCCACTTATTCTTGGGAAAACTAGCAATCTTGGCCTGGAGCCTCTGAGGAATCGTCATGGTTATAAAAAGCTCAGCTGGTTCAGTGGCAGTGGCAATGTCTGCTTATTTCTTCTCTGTCCCTTGTTGATAGACCTCAAGGGTTGTCAACTGCAGTCTCATTTTGGAGGTGGTCTCATGGGCTGAATTATTTTCAGCTGTTGTGTGTTTACTTAGTGCCTTGTTGATTTGAGGTGGGGGTTGGGGATTGAACACTTATAGACTAGAGTCGCTGTTTCACATCTGCAGAGATGCAGCTACAAGACCAGCTGTTCAGTGTTATCTGACAGACCTAAGAGGAAATGATGACTCCAGGATAGGGTTTAAAGTATGGATTGGGGGAAGTACTCAAATGACATTCTCTTGCTTACCTTCCCACCGTTGATGGAGCCAAGCTAGAAGAGCAATGGAAATCATTTACTAGGGTTTCTAGAGAAGACAGTTGCAGGGCAGCTGTGCATAGTGCACCAAAAGGAAAAGACTTAAAGCACAATAAAACATTAAAAACCACATGACTTCAAGTTATATAAACCAGAAAGCCATAAACACTTCCCTACATTGTGCAGTTGAGGCAGATTCACTGAAATAAACTCCTCATCTCTGAGAAGCTAACTGGTCTTTTAAAAAAATTGCCAAGACAATACTGTGCTGTAGTTGGTTCTGTAGCAAAAATTCTCTTTCCTAGGGAAATAGCCCAGTTGTATTTTGGGGTGCCTAACCTTATCTGATAATATGAAACATATGATCAGGACTTAGGAAGAGGGGCAGACTGAATGTCTGAATCGTTGGCTGGTAACAGGGATGTTAAGATAGCCAAGGGACTGAAAGCAACAAAGAATTGAAGATGTCAAATAAAAACAATAAAATCAGAATATTTTACATCCGAAAGAGTCCTCAATACTGTTTTTCAACCCCCTTATGTTGCAGATGAAACAACTGAGCCTCAAAATGATGAAGTTACCTGAGAACCAGAGATTTTAAAGGACTTGCCTGAGCTCACACAGGTATCAGCAAAGTTAGAAACTGAAATTACATCTTCTGACTGTCTTTTTAGGAAGCTACCACTTTTGCCTTTATGCTATTCCCACCCAGGACAGCCTAGAAACAAAAAGACTAAAAGAGTACCAAGAAATTCTCTGCTTTGCATGGCTATGACAGGCCAGAGATCCGGGGGCCAAAGTCAGAGAAAGAAGGGGCAATGATATCTCAGAGGTCCAAGGAAAAAAGAGCTCAAATATAGAAAGGCAAGCTGAAAAAAGGAAAGAATAAGGATGGAGTGAAAATAGTTTGTCCTCTGGGCTCTTTGATATTTTCTGCTAAGATTTGGGGGTTGAGGCGGAACCTACATAGAGGGAACATTGCAGCTAGATTGAGAGTAAAAGCATTGTAGCTTGTCCCTGATGATGACAGCAGAGGAGCAGTGGAAAGAAACTTGAACGTGGAGTCGGTTAACAATGGTTCAAGGCTCAGTTTCAACGCTGAGCATCATGGTGACCTTGAGCAGTTGGGGTTATCTCAGCTGCAAAATGGGGATAATAATAACCTTAATAATGAGACTAAGTGAAATAATGTTTGCAAAAGTATTCTGTAAACTATAATAGATTAAAACCAAAAACCAAACCCATTGCTGTCAAATCGATTCTGACTCATAGCAACCCTACAGGACAGAGTAGAACTGCCCCATTGGGTTTCCAAGGAGCTCCTGATGGATTTGAACTGCTTACCTTTTGGTTAGCAGCCATAGCTCTTAATCACTACACCACCAAGGTTTATATAGGTTTATTTTGCTATATAATGCCAGGATAGCTCTGGGGCTATATTGGTGTTGCAGATAAAAGAGAAGTAGAGAAACATGGCCTCTGATCTCAAGTATCTAGTGATCCTATAGGATAAATAAGGCTTGTTGTTTCTGTTGTTAAGCCTGACTCATGGCAATCTTACACACAATGGAACGAAATACTGCCCAGTCTTGTGCCATCCCCATGGTCAATTGTGGATCAGATCATCGTGATCTGAAGGGTTTTCACTGGCTGATTTTCAAAAACAGATCACCAGGCCTTTCTTCCTAGTCTATCTTAGCCTGGAAGCACCACTGAAACCTGTTCATCACAGCAATACACAGTCTACCACTGACAGATGGCTGGTGGCTATGCATGGGGTGCATTGGCTGGGAATCAGACCCAGGTCTCCCGCATAGAAGGCGAGAATTCTACCACTGAACCTCCACGTGTCAAACAAGGTTTACAAAAAGAAAAACTTTTAGAATAATATATCACTGCACGTGGTTGGATCAAAGATCTTATCTATTGCAAATGACTCAGGTAGGGGCGGGTATGTCTAGCCAGCTGGTGTGGTAGCTTTAAGGAAGTCCATTTGCAGGAAGGCTGCCGTATCCCATTTGAGAGCCCTCTTAGGAGAAAAAGGAACTAGGTCAGGTAGGCTTCACCAAGGGTCAGTGCCTTGGTCATCAAAAGGGAGTGTGGTAGTGGTTACTTGACTACAACACTGCCCAAATCCCTTAGCTGAAGGCCCAGGCCCCGTAGAAAAAAGAAATCTTATGTAGACGTTGAAAGAGCTATTTCCCTAACTATAACACACTGGGACTCAACAACATGTTTTGGGACCCCTCTCCGAGAGTAGGGGCTTTGGTGGCACAGTGGTTAAAAAGTTCAACTGCTAACCAAAAGGTCCCTATGGGTTGAAATTGACTCGATGACAATGGGATTTTTGTGTTATACTCTCAGAGAAAAACCAAAAAACCCATTGCTGTGGAGTCGAGCTGTTGAGTGACTCTACAGGACAGAGTAGAACTACCCCATAGGTTTCCAGGGAAAGGCGGGTGGATTTGAACTGCCGACCTTCTGGTTAGCAGCTGAGCTCTTAACCACTGTACCACGAGGGCTCTGTAACACAAAAGAGAGAGAGAAATTATTCCCTGCTTTTCTATTCCTTACATGTGCTCCTCTGATAGCCAGAAGACTCCTGGTAGAGCAATGGGAAAGACCAGAGCCCCCAGGAGAAAGAGCAGAGTCATGGCAATGCCTGCCTGTGGAAGTGTCAATATCCAGCAAGGACCACTGCATGTTAACTGGAAGCAGCAATGTGCACTGTTCCCATCAGAGGAGTGACAGTCCCTAGCAGGTACTGCCATGCCAGCTATCACAGTGGGAAGCATGGTGTTAATGCATCAGCTCAGAGCAGCAGCTTTTGATAAAGCAGTGTGGATATTTGGGGAATGAAGGCTGTTAGATAGCCTACAGAGCTGCCAGGGAAATTGAGGGAAAGAGATTTGCAGAGGGCTGGAACTCCTATTTTAACAGGTGGGCCCTAAAAAGCCAGCAAAAGTCCTTGAAATACAGAGTCACTTCAGATAACAAAAAAGGTCAGTAGACTGAAATCACAGACATCACAGAGCAGTTGACAACTGGACCTTGAGGCTGAGCTCTTGTTACTCTATAACACCAATATAGTCCCAGAGCGCATTTAATTGTCGAAAGGTGCTGTGATGGTTAATTTTATCAGCCAAGTGTTAACTTGGCTAGGCTATAATGCCCAATTATTTAATTAAACACTGATCTAGGCATACAATCAGTTGGCTGCTAGTGAAAAAGGTTACCCTGGATAATGTAGGTGGGTCTCATCCAATCAGTTGAAGGCCTTAAGAGCAAAAACTGGGGTTTCCTGGAGAAGAAGAAATTCTGCCTCAAGATTGCAACACCAACCCCTGCCTGAGTTTCCAGCCTGCCAGCCTACCCTATGAGTTTTGGACTTGCTAGCCCCCTCGCAGTCACATGAGCTAATTCCTTAAAATAAATCACATATATTTTGTATGTATGTATACATTATGTATGTATGTGTATATATGCATGTATGTCTATATACGTATATATACACACACGTATATATATCCAATTGGTTCTGTTTTTTTGAGAGAACCTGAACGAATACAGATGTCTCTTACTCTCAGGTCATAGACAGAGCAAAAATGTTCAACTGATAATTTTCCAACACCTAAAAAGTGCCAGCAGAGCTTGAAGACAGCCCTTTTTAACACAAGAGTGCCAGGGTCAGAGCTGGCAGCAAATCTCCAGGGCAGACAATTCTTGCCTTTTGCCTATACCCAGAGCAGCAGCTATCTTTAATTTTTCTAAAGAAAGCTTTCTCAATGTTCTGCCTTGCCCCAGGGACCCAAAGGAGACAAAGAAGTTTTAACTCTTCCCTGATGATTGATTAGGTTGTTCAGAGTCCCTTTGTGCCGCCCAAGAAAAGGTGGTAGCTGGGGAAGCAATAAGTTTAGTTTATCCATAACCCTTGCCTACTGAAGATTTCCTGCAAAGATTGTTGCCAGGGCTGCTCAGAGAACCTGTAGCAATAAACCCCAAGTGGTCTGGTGGTTGCCATGAGCAACACTCTATCGTCTCTGAAAACAAGAGACAGGTGCTTTCATTTCATCTTTAATACATTGGGGAAGAAGGTTTGAGGGCTGGGAGAAAAATTGATTATGTCTAATCCTAAATTCTCCTTGAAAATGACTACTGAACGAACTGGAAATGTAATCTCCTTCAGGATTTCCTAAGATGGAAAGGATTTCAGCCTCCTGTTTTTCAGGAAAGACAATAATGAGCAGTGTGATAGGGAAGTGAAATGAAACTTAATGAGGATAAAAGTTTTCAGGTCTATAAGCCTCCAACATGAATGGAACCAAAGAGAAGAGGTGTAAATCAATGGTTACACCTTAATCTTTAAGGAGTCCTTGTGGTACAACGGTTAAGTGCTTGGCTGCTAACCGAAAGGTTGGCAGTTTGAACCCACCAGCAGTTCAGCAGGAGAAAAGACCTCGCAATCTTCTCTGGTAAAGGTTTCTGGCTAGGGAACCCTATGCGGCAGTTCTGCTCTGCTCTATATTTAGCTATGAGTTGGAACTGTCTCTGATGGCTCACAGCAACAACACCTTAATCTTTAGTGTCCATAACAATCACCTAGGAAATTTGCCCCAGTAACCCCTATGCATCTGTCAGTTTGTCATACTGTGGGGGCTTGCGTGTTGCTGTGATGCTAGAAGCTATGTCACCACTATTTAAATACCATCAGGGTCACTCATGACAGACAGGGTCCAGCTGAGCTTCCAGACTAAGACAGACTAGGAAGACAGGCCTGACAGCCTACTTCTGAAAAGAGTCAGGGAGTGAAAACCTTATAAATAGCAGTGGGACATTGTCTGATATAGTGCCGGAAGATGAGCCCTCTAGGTTGGAAGGCACTCAAAAGATGACAGGGCAAGAGCTGCCTCCTCAAAGTAGAGTTGACCTTAATGATATGGATGGAGTCAAGCTCTCTGGACCTTCATTTGCTGATGTGCTGTGACTCAAAATGACAGCAGCTGCAAACATCCACTAATAATTGGAATGTGGAATGTACAAAGTATGACTGTGAAAATTGGAAATCGTAAAAAATGAAATGGAACGCATAAGCTTTGGTATCCTAGGCATTAGTGAGCTGAAATATACTGGTATTGTCCATTTCGAATTGGGCAATCATATGGTATACTATGCCGGGAATGACAACTTGAAGAGGAAGAGTGTTGCATTCATCGTCAAAAAAAACATTTCAAGATCTATCCTGAAGTACAACTCTGTCAGTGAAAGGATAATATCTGTATGCCTACAAGGAATACCAGTTAATATGACTATTATTCAAATTTATGCACTAACCGCTAAGGCCAAAGATGAAGAAATTGAAGATTTCTACCAATGTCTGCAGTCTCCAATAGACTGAACATGCAATCAGGATGCACTGATAATTACTGGTGATTTGAACGGGAAAGTTGGAAACAAAGAAGAAGGATCGGTAGTTGGAAAATATGCCCTAGGTGATAGAAACCTTGCCAGAGATCACAAGATAGAATTTTGTAAGACCAATGACTTCTTCATTCCAAATGCTTTTTTCAACAACATAAACAGTGACCATACACATGGGTCTCACCTGATGGAATACACAGGAATCAAATCGACTATGTCTGTGGAAATAGACAGTGGAAAAGCTCAATATCATCAGTCAGAACAAGGCCAGGAGCCCACTGTGGAACAGACCATCAATTGCTCATACACAAGTTCAAGTTGAAGATGAACAAAATTAAAACAAGTCCATGACAGCCAAAGTATGACCTTGAGTATATCCCATCTGAATTTAGAGACTATCTCTAGACTAGATTTGACATGTTGAACACTAACGATCGAAGACCAGATGAGTTATGCAATGACATCAAGGACATCATACACCCAGAAAGCAAGAGGTCATTAAAAAGACAGGAAAGAAAAAAAAGACCCAGATGGATACCAGAAGAGACTCTGAAACTTGCTCTTGAACATCAAGTAGCTAAAGCAAACAGAAGAAATGATGAAGTAAAAGTGCCAAACAGAAGATTTCAAAGGGCAGCTCAAGAAGACAAAGCAAAGTATTATAACGACATGTGCAAAGACCTAAAGTTAGAAAACCAAAAGGGAAGAACACACTTGGCATTTCTCAAGCTGAAAGAACTGAAGAAAAAATCCAAACCTTGAATTGCAATAGTGAAGGATTCTACAGGGAAAATGTTAAACGACCCAGGAAGCAGCGAAAGAAGATGGAAGGAATACACAGAGTCACTATACCAAAAAGAATTGGTCAACGTTCAACCGTTTCAGGAAGTAGCATATGATAAGGAACCAATGGTGCCGAAGGAAAAGGTCCCAGCTGCACTGAAGGCATTTTCAAAAAACGAGGCTCCAGGAATTGATGGAACACCAATTGAGATGTTTCAACTAACAGACGCAGCACTGGAAGTGCTCACTCACCTATGCCAAGGACTTTGGAAGAAAGCTACCTGGCCAATTGACTAGAAGAGATCCATATTTATGCCTATTCCAAAGAAAGGTGATCCAACAGAATGCAGAGATTATCGAACAATATAATTAATATCACACACGAGTAAAATTTTGCTGACGATCATTCAAAATATTTGCAGTACACTGACAGGAACACCTGGAAATCCAAGCCAGATTCAGAAGAGGACATGGAACCAGGGATATCATCGCTGATGTCAGATGGATGTTGGCTGAAAGCAGAAAATACCAGAAAGATGTTTACCTGTGTTTCATTGACTACGCAAAAGCATTTGACTATGTGGATCATAACAAATTATGGATAACATTGTAAAGAATGAGATTTTCAGAGCCCTTAATTATGCTCATAAGAAACCTGTACATAGATCAAGATGCAGTTGTTTGAACAGAACAAGGGTATACTGTGTGGTTTAATGTCAGGAAAGGTATGGGTCAGGGTTGTATCCTTTCATCATACTTATTCAATTTATATGCTGAGTAAATAATCTGAGAAGCGGGACTATAAGAAGAATGCGGCCTCAGGATTGGAGGAAAATTTATTAACAACCTACAATATGCAGATGACATGACCTTGCTTGCTGAAAATGAGGAGGACTTGAAGCACTTACCTATGAAGAGTTACACTTCGACACAAAGAAAAGAAAAATCCTCACAACTGGACTGATAAACAACATCATGATAAATAGAGGAAATATTGATGTTGTCAAGGATTTCACTTTACTTGAATCCGTTGACAACACCTATGGAAGCAGTAGTCAAGAAATCGAACAACGCCTTGCATTGGGCAAATCTGCCGCAAAAGACCTCTTTAAAATGTTAAAAAGCAAAGATGTCACCTTGAAGACTAAGGTGTGCTTGACCCAAGCCATGATATTTTCAATCCTTATATGCATTCAAAAGTTGGACAATGAATAGGAAGACTGAAGAAGAACTGATGCCTTTAAATTGTGGTGTTGGTGAAGTTTATCAAATATACGTTGGACTGCAAAAAGAATGAACAAATCGTCTTGGAAGAAGTAAAGCTAGAATGCTTCTTAGAAGCAAGGATGGCAAAACTTGGTCTCACATACTTTGGACATGTTATCAGGAAGGACCAGTTCCTGGAGAAGGACATCATGCTTGGTAAAGTAGAGGGTCAGCAAAAAAGAGGAAGACCCTCAATGAGGTGGATTGACACAGTGGCTCAACAATGGGCTCAAACATAACAACCTTTGTGAAGATGGTGAGGACTGGGCAGTGTTTCCTTCTGTTGTTCGCAGGGTTGCTATGAGTCGGAACCGACTCAATACCACCTAACAACAACAACTGTAATTCATGAGTCTGAGTTGAGGCATAGAAAACACCAGCCTTATTTAGTCTTTCCACCACTGTGGGAAAAGTCTGCAAATAACTTTTTCAGCTTAAACTTTGGAGCCTACATCAGATTCGTTGAAATGATTGGCAGAAACCTAAGAAACTCATAAAAAGAAGGAGCCTGAAGATTGCCTGCCCTCTTAGATGTTAGTTCTTTCACTAGGAAGCTCTTTCTCTGCTCCCAAGATACCGTCCCCATCTACCACTGCTGAGACTGGGGCAACTTTTGAATTTATCTGAAGCAAGGCTGATGAAACAGCTATTTGTGGGATTTACCAGTATATTCTTAGGGCCATTGACATATAGATTCAGCTTTTGTCCTCCTCCTTTCTTTTTCCCATCCCTGCTGCTTAGCCGTTATCCCAGATTCTGTGGGCTTTTTTAAAAATTGAGATATAATTCACATATCACAGAAGTCACCTTTTAAAGTGTACAATTCAGTAGTTTTTAGTATATTCACTGAGTTATGCAAATATCACCACTATCTAATTCCGGAACATTTTCTTTACCGCAAAAAGTAACCCCATACCCATTAGCAGCCACTCCACGTTCCTCCCTTCTCCAAGCCCTTGGGAACCACTAATCTACTTTCTGTCTCTATGGATTTGTGTGGATTTTTTTTTAGCATTTCATGATTTCAATTATGGAAAAAAAAAAAAATCCCTACACCCTCAGCAGCACTGGCCCTAAGGTATGTGGGGTCCTGTCTATATAAAGAATTTGAGTTACTGAAAATCAGCATGTAAGCACCATTCTGGCTGCCCAGTTTCATGGAATGTAGTGAAAGAAACATTCTGCCAGCCAGTGTAAATCACCTTCTCACCAGGCTACCCTCCTGGAATGGAGGCCTAGCCACCAGCCCCGAGACTGCCCCGCAGGGGTAATCCCAGAACATGTGGATGTTGGGTAGAAAGCCACCTCCCCACCCCACACTATCCCCACTCCCACCTCCTGCAGATCCAGTTCTGGCTGACCCTTCCTGGTCCCAGGCACCAGAGGGGAACCTAGGAGAAAAATAATTAAAAAAAATTTTTTTTATTGTGTTTTGGGTGAAAGCGTACAGCGCAAATGAGCTTTTCATTCAAAAATTTATATACAAATTGTTTTGTGACATTGATTATAACTCCTGCAATGTGTCAGCACTCTCCCCCCTTTCATTTTCCACCCTGGGTTTTCCATGTCTATTTGTCCACTTTTCCTGTCCCTTCCTGTCTTCTCCTCTTCGCTTTTGGGCAGGTATTGCCTATTTGGGTTTGTCTACTTGATTGAACTAAGAAGGCTGTTCCTCACCTCTGCTATTGTTAGAACTTAGAAAACTTTGAGAAAGTTGTCCAAAGCATAGGGGCAAGTTGCTATGGCATAACTATACTTAGGCTAGAGCCTCCTTAGAACTGGTGATTGGGGAAAATCAGAGTCCCACCTTGACTTCAGGCACCCATCTTCCTCTAAACCTATAAAGATGAATACCAGGCTTCTGGTAGCTGTAGACACTACTTGGATGCTGTATTAGTCATCTAGTGCTGCCATAACAAATACCACAAGTGGATGGCTTTAACAAAAAGAAATTTATTTTTTCACAGTCTAGTAGGTTACAAGTCCAAATTCAGGTCATCGGCTTTCTCTGTCAGCTCTGGAGGAAGGACCTTGTCCTCAGTCTTCCCCGGGTGGAGGAGCTTCTCAGGCGCAGGGACCCTGTGTCCAAAGGGTGCGCTCTGCTCCTGGTGCTGCTTTCTTGGTGGTATGAGGTCCCGAACCCTCTGCTTGCTTTCCTTTCCTTTTATCTCTTGAGGTGCAGGCCACACCAAAAGGGAAACTCCCTTTACATTGGATCAAAGAGGTGGCCTGAGTAAGGGTGGTGCTACAGTCCCACCCTAATCCTCTTGACATAAAATTACAATCACAAAATAGAGGACAACCACACGATACTGGGAATCATGGCCTAACTAAGTTGATACCTATTTTGGGGGGGACACAATTCAATCCATGACAGACGTCCTTCAAATTACAAAGTCTTTGATCCAGTTTTAAGGTCAGTTCTGACCGCAACCTTCACTTAGTTCTCCCGACTGGTTGATTGCTTTAATCATTCATGGAAAAAACTCAGTGAGCCCACTCTGCCCAGGACACTCTTTCCCTTTTTTCTTCCTTTTTTAAACTTTTTATTATGGAAATTTTCAAGCACAGAAATGTAAAGAGAATTGTACAATGATTCCCTATTCACCTACCACCCAACTTCAACAATTACCAACTTTCTGCCTTTTTTGTGTATTGTTTTTTTCCATTGATCCTTCCCTCCAACATTTTTTATTTTCATTTCTTTCCTCACTGACTAATTCCTACTCATCACTCTTAAACGTTAATTGGCTCTCCAACTCAGTTACCATTACCATAGGAAACAACTTCCCTTTTTACAATACTCAACATGTTTGAGTCTCCCCAGTAGGAGACAGTTTCCATGGGGGCAAAAACTGTATCTGTCTTGTCTTCCCAAAACCAAACCCATTGCTGTCAAGTCGATTCCAACCCTATAGGACAGAGTAGAACTGCCCCATAGGGTTTCCAAGGAGTGCCTGGTAGGTTTGAACTGCCGACTGACTTTTTGGTTAGCAGCCAAGCTCTTAACCAATATAACACCGGGTTTTCCTTTGTATCCCCAGCACCTTGCAAAATACCTGGCTCATGGGCAATTAATTGTTAATCAATCCACTATAAGGATGACACTGCTAGATGATCAGGGGATACCAAGATAAATTAGACCCAGCTCCTGCCCCCAGGGCATTTATAATCTAGAGGAAAACTAATGTAGCCTGCCTTACAGTGGGCAAGAAACGCCTACAATAGCTAGAGGGCATGTTGGCTGCTGTTCCAAAGAAAGTATCTAGATGTCTATTTACTGGGGAAAAATCGGAGAAGAACTATAATCGAGAAGTTCCACCACCTGTCTGTCAGTTCACTGCCTGTTGCTATGATGCTTTTGTTATTATATTAGATAGTCCATTGTTAAAAGCTAGGCCCCACAGCATTTCCCCTATATTTTCTTCTAGGAATTTCATGGTTTTAATTTTCACATTTTGATCCTTAATCCATTTTGAATTTGTTTTTGTCTATGGTGTGAAGCATGGATCCTGTTTCATTTTTCTGCATGTGAAAATCTAATTTTCCAAACACCTTTTATCTAAAAAACCTTTTCTTCACTACCTAATGTACTTAGCACCCTTGTCAAAAATTAGTTGATCATAGATGCGTGGGTTTATTTCTAGACTCTAAATTTTATTCCATTGGTCTATGTGTCTACTGTTATATGAGTACCAGGCTGTTTTGATTATTGTGCCTGTATAATATGTTTTAAAATCCAGGAGTGTGAGCTGTCCTACTTTGTTCTTCTCTTTCAACATAGCTGTAGCTATTAAAGGCTGCAATGGTTAAGATTGTTTGTCAACTTGGCTAAGCCATGATTCTTACTTGTTTGGCAGTTACATAGTGATGTGGTCATCCTCTATGATGTGATCTGATGTGACCAGCCAATCAGTTGTAAGGGGAGTTTCCTTAGGGGTATGATCTGCATCCAATGTATATATCGACATTCTAGCAAAGCTCACTTGCTTGCTCTGCATCCTACATCTGACACATCATCATCTGACCTCTGGTTCCTGGCACTTGAGCCAGTGGCCTGGCATCTTACCTATTGATCTTGAAATTCACACGCCTCCACAGCCCATGAGCCAGCAGGCTGCCATCTGACCTGCCCGTCTTGGGTTTGTCAGCCCCTGCAGCTACAAGAGTCAGGAGAAGCCCCCAGCCTGACACCTGACCCATGAATTAGGGACTTGCCAGCCTCTACAACTGCATGAGCCATTTCCATGAGATAAATCTCTCTCTCTCTCTCTATATATATGCTTCACTAGTTTTGCTTCTCTAGAGAACCCAGCCTAACACATTTGGTATCAAGAGTGGTTCTAGAGAAACAAAATGGTAAGAATCAGTTTTGTAAATTGGTTCTCAAGTCTGACTAGTCTTTAAGGTGCTGATGACTCTGCCTCTAGTAGTAAAGGGAAAACTGCTAGTCCATGGCATGAGATGGCAATACTAATACACAAAATATCACCACCAATAGATCCAGCATTGGTGAGAAGTGAGGCTCTGGGTAATTGCATGTTTGATACTTTCCTACAATTTTGTCAGAGTGAGAAGTATAGGGAAGCTGGTTAGTTGGTCCTACCTTCAATAGACAAAGTGGTCAAAGAGATGGACTCAGGGCTTCAGAGTCACAACTCAAGCACTGCATAAAAGACCTCAAATTTGCCACCTGTGCTCTGAAAGAAAGCCTTATTTCTTTTAGCAACAGAGTTGATATTGCTGAAAACCAAAGCCAAAGTCTTCCCTAAGAGTAGCTGAATTCTGACACCAACTGCATTCCCAACTTTAAATGGTATCTGCAGTTAAAGCGAGGACATTGATTTGGGATCCTGAAACTTGGGATGGGGACTTATGGGCAGATAACCAGGAAGCTGGGGACATTGAGCCCCTAAATTCCATTTAATAACTCTTGCCAACACAGCCAGACCTCTCAATCCCATCTGAAGAGATTACTCCATCTTTGTCTGCTAAACCACCCTCCCTAGTAAAACTGTTATCCCCTCCATCCCACCTGATGAATTAACCCAGCTGTGTCTGAAAAGCCTTTGTCTGAGATATCACCTGTGGTGGCATCTGAGTCATTTCCTAGGGCATCACCTGGGATAGATGCCTTACAAGACATTGCTGAAGGTTCTCAGAACTCAGCCCCCATCACCCATTTTTGCTCTTAGACCTATAACTAGACTTAAGTTCCATAAGCACCAAATGGTGAAGTATAAAGTGTGACCCAGGAGGAGGTACATTATACTTCAAAAGAACTGCTTGACTTTTCTAATGTGTACAAACAGAAACCTGGGGAATATGTGTGGGAATGGTTATTAAGGATGTGGGATAATGGTGCAAGGAATGTAAAGTTGAATCATTCTGAGTTTATTGATATGGGCCCACTAAGCAGATTCTTCATCTAATGTTTCAGCTCAAGAGGTTAGGAAAGAATGTAATAGTTTCTTTGGTTGATTCACTGAAACATGGACTACATGGTGGCTTACACTAAATCAAGTTGAAGTACCAGACCTGCCTTGGTATACTGTAGAAGAAGGTATCTAAAGGCTTAGGAAAATTGGCATGTTAAAGTGGATTACCAGGTTAGACCCAGAGACCCATACATAGAGTGCCCAGAGGACTCACCTTTTACCACAAAGGTGAGGAACAAATTTGTGAAGGGAGCTCCAGCATCCTTGAAGACTTCTGTAATTGCTATTTTATATAAGTTAGAATTGACAGTGGGAGCTGCCCTAACTGAAATAAGATACCAAACTGCAGTGGAGTTGACTGAACTCGGGGTGAGGGGGGTAGGGGGCAGGTGGCAATGTTCATCCAACAAAGACAAGATGGACATGGTTACCATGATGGACAGCAGAATCAAAGCATTAATCAGACTAGTCTGATTCATATTGACTTATGGCATTGGATACTTAGTCATGGTATCCCTAAGAGTGAAACAGATGGGAAATCTACTAAATATTTACTTGATCTCTACAAGCTAAAGAATTCTAGGTCAAGTGAACAGGAGTTTAAGGTGAATCACCAGAATAGAGAATCACAGACCCTCAATCAATTCCCAGACTTGAGCCAGTTTACACACACAGAGCCCCTTGAATGAAGGAGAGCCAAAGTCCCCTTGAGGAAGGACCCCACTACACTGTCAAAAACTGATACTGTTAATCTTTTTCCCAGCATTTCCCAAAGGGATCTACAGCCTTTTACAAGATTGACTGTTTATCAGGGAAAAGGAAATAATCAGATTTTTCAGGGATTACTGGCTCTAAACTGACACTAACTTCGGGAGACCCAAAACATTACTGTGGCCCAGCATTCAGAGTGGAGGCATATGGATGTCAGGTTATTAACAGAGTCTTAGCTAAGTTTTGTAGCACAGTGAGCCCAGTGGTCCTGAGCTCATCCTGTAGTGATTTCTCCAGTTCAAAATGCGTAACTGGAATAGATATACTCAGCAACTGGCAGAATCCCCACACTCGATCCCTGACAAATGGAGTAAGCGCCATTATGGTAGGAAAAGCCGAGTGGAAGTCATTAGAACTTCCCCTACATAGGAAAATACTAAATCAAAAGCAATACTACATTCCTGGAGGGATTGCAGAGATTACTGCTACCATCAAGAACTTAAAGGATGAAGGGGTGGTGATTCCCACCACATCCCCATTCAACTCGCCTATTTGGCCTGTGCAAAGAACAGATAGATCTTGGAGAATGATAGTGGATTATCAGAAACTTAACCAGGCAGTGGCTCCAATTGCAGCTGCTGTTTCAGGTGTGGTTTCATTTCTTGAGCAAATTAATACATTTTGGGGTGCCTGGTATGCAGCTGTTGAGCTGGCCAATGCCTTTTTCTCAATTCCTATTTGGAAGGAAAACCGGAAGCAATTTGCCTTCAGCTGGCAACACCAGAAATACACCTTTGCTGTCCTACCTCAGATGTATATAAGCTCTATAGACCTATCTTACAACTTAGACCACAAGGACTTGATCATTCTTCCATGCCACAAGATGTCATAATGGTCCACTACACCGATGACATTATACTGATTGGACCTAGTAAAGAAGAAGTATCAATGACTCTGGACTTATTGGTAAAACATTTTTGTGCTAAGCCACTGCCGTCAAGTCGATTCTGACTCACAGTGACCCTATTTTCATGCTAGAGTGTGGGAAATTAATCCCATAAAAATTCAGGTGCCTTCCACCTCAGTGAAATTTCTAGGAGTCCAGTGATGTGGGGCATGTCAAGGTATTCCTTCTAAAGTAAAAGATAAGGGGGCAGGACCAAGATAGCAGAGTAGTCAGACACTTCTGGTGATACCTCTTACAACAAAGACCTGAAAAAACAAGTGAAACAATTATATATATGACAAGCTAGGAGGCCTGAACATCAAACGGAAAGTTAGAAATAGGACTGAGAGGGAAGAGGAGGCAAAGATGGTTCAGAAGTGGCAAGGAGTTGCCAGACCTCACTCAGCAGCAACCCTCAGGCACCATCCCCTGGAGTGGCCGAGGTGGGACCGGTGGTAGTGTTCCAGGCACAGTTTCCTCAGGGAGAGACAGCGTGCCACACAGCCTACTCATACCTCTGGAACCAGAGAAGAACAGTGCTCTTGACAAAAGCCAAGAACTTGCATTTATTTTACCATGCCCCCACTGCTCAAGCAGGCTTCAGTGGCTATTGATTTTCCTGGGCCTGAGATAGGTTCTGGTGCATGCTCTGAGCCATTCTCCCAGCCTTGGAAGAAATAAACTAACAAATGGGGGAAAAGATAATCTGTCAGCTCTACTAAGCTGGGGAACTCAGGATCGAAGTGGCTACTGTCCAGGCACAAATGGTCTGTGGACTTTGAATGCCTTTCACCTCTGCATGGACCTGTGTGGGCCCATTTCAGGAGAATAAGCCTTTATTGGAAGAATGCAACTGTTTCAGCTGTCCAGTGGAGAGGTGAGTTTTTGACGTTTGACACTGCTTTGCCTATTAAACAGGGTCCTCACCTACATACATAAGGGGCCTAAGGATCGGTGGCACCACCCACATCACCTAGCCACCTGAAACACGGGTCCAAAGATAAATGGTACCTCTCAGTCCTTACAACCAAAAGCATTGGGTGCCCATGGTCTGGCTGCAGAACCCACCCACCTGTGCTCTCTAGGAAACAGGGACACACTTTCCTCACAGACACTTGAGGGACGGTGTCAGCCCCCTGTGTTGTTCAGAGCGTGACCCCCTGCTGCAACCAGAGACCTGTGCCTACACCAATCACCCCTGCCCCTCTAAGAATATAGGATAGAGCCTGTACCACATACTTGATGACCAACTACCCTGGACACGTGAGCTGAATCCATACAAGGAAAGTGAATGGACTCCTAGGCTCATATACCTGGCAATAGCTCTAGCCATCTGGAGACAGGACTTTAGAGCTTCAAAGCTGAAAATAATCAAGCTAGATCTCTCAAGCACCGTATTTGGGAATATCAAAATAAAACAAAGGAAGAAGCAAGGATACGGTAAGCCAACATAAAATAAATTAATACAATAACTTATAGATGGCTAGAAGACAACAGTCAATATCAAATAACATAAAGAAGCAGACCATGACCACTTCAACAAGCTCTCAAAACAAAGAATCAAGGAATCTTCCGGATAAAGGCGTATTCCTGGAACTACCAGATGTAGAATACAAAAGATTAATATACAGAACTCTTCAAGACATCAGGAACAAGATCAGGCAAAACACAGCAAAAGCCAAGGAACACACAGATAAAGCAGTTGAAGACATTAAGAAGGTTATTCAAGGACATAATGAAAAATTTAATAAGCTGCAAGAATCCATAGAGAGACAGCAATCAGAAATTCAGAGACCAGAGAGACCAAGAAATTCAGAAGACTAACAATAAAATTACAGAATTAGACAACTCAATAGAAAGTCAGAGGAGCAGAATTGAGGAAGTGGAAGGCAGAATTAGTGAGATTGAAGATAAAGCACTTGGCACCAATATATTCAAAGAAAAATCAGATAAAAGAATTTAATGAAATGAAGAAACCCTGGGAATCATGTGAGGCTCTGTCAAGAGAAATAACCTACAAGTGATGGGAGTACCAGATGGGTAGAGATCACAGAAAATACAGACAGAATTGTTGAAAATCTGTTGGCAGAAAACTTCCCTGATATCGTGAAAGATGAGAAGATATCTATCCGAGATGCTCTTCGAACTCCACATAAGGTAGATCTCAAAAGAGAGTCACCAAGACATATTAAAATCAAACTCCCCAAAACCAAACCTAAAGAGAGAATTTTAAGAGCAGCTAGGGATAAACGAAAAGTCACCTACGAAGGAGAGTCAATAAGAATAAGCTTGGACTACTTGGCAGAAACCGTGTAGACAAGAAGGCAATGGGATGACTTATATAGAGCATTGAAGGATAAAAATTGCCAACCAAGAATCATATATCCAGCAAAAATACCTCTCAAATATGAAGGTGAAATTAGGACATTTCCAGATAAAGAGAAGTTTAGGGAATTTGTAAAAACAAAACCAAAACAACCAGAAATACTAAAGGGAGTTCTCCAGTTAGAAAATCAATAATATCAAATTTAAACCCAAGACTAGAACACAGAACAGAGCAACCAGATGTCAACCCAAGTAAGGAAATCACAAAAATAAATCAAGATAAAAAAATGCTCAAACAGGGAAACAGTGATATCATTATGTAAAAGATAACAACATTAAAACAATAAAGAGGGACTAAGAAATATAGTCATAGGTTTTTCATATGTAGAGGAAGTCAAGGTGATGCAAAGAAATAAAAGTTAGGTTTAAACTCAGAAGAATAGGGGCAATTATTACGGTAACCACAAAGGAGACTAACTATCCTAATCATCAAAGTAAAATGTAAGAAGAAACAAATAAAGACTCAGCAAAAACAAAATCAACAGTGACAAATAAGAAGAAAAGACAATATAAAAAGTTAAACTAGTCAGCACAAAAAATTAAGTGGGAAAAAGAAACTGTCAACAACACACCAAAAAAAGACATCAAAATGACAGCACTGAACTCATGCCTACCCATAATTATGCTGAATGCAAATGGACTAAATGCACCAATAAAAAGACAGAGAGTGGCAGAATGGATTTAAAAAACACAATCTGTATGTATGCTGCCTACAACAGACATACCTTAAAGACACGAGGAAACTAAAACTCAAAGGATGGAAAAAAATATATCAAGGAAACAACAATCAAAAAAAAAAAGCAAGAGTGGCAATATTAATTTACGACAAAATAGACTTTAAAGTTAAATCCACCACAAAGCATGAGGAAGGACACTATATAATGATTAAAGGGATGATATACCAGAAGATAAAACCATTTTAAATACTTACGCACTCAATGACAGGGCTTTAAGATACATAAAACAAACTCTAACAGCACTCAAAAGTGAAATATACAGCTCCACAATGATGGTAGGAGACTTCAACACACCACTTTTGGTAAAGGACAGAACACCCAGAAAGAAATTGAATAAAGACATGGAAGATCTAAATGTCACAACCAGCCAACTTGACCTCATAGACATACACAGAACATTCCACCCAACAGCAGCGAAGTATAATTATTGTTTTTTCAGTGCGCATGGAACATTCTGTAGAATAGACCACATATTAGTTCATAACGCAAGCCTTAACAGAATCCAAAACATCGAAGTGATCATAAGTACATAAAAGTAGAAATCAGTAATAGAAAAAGCAGGGGAAAAAAACCCAAACACTTGGAAACTGAGTAATACCCTGCTCAAAAAAGACTGGGTTATAGAAGAAACTATGGATGGAATAAAGAAATTCATAGAATCCAATGAGAATGAAAATACTTCCTATCAGAACATTTGGTATACAGCAAAAGCTGTGCTCAGAGGTCAATTTATATCAATAAATACACACATACAAAAAGAAGAAGCGGCCAAAATCAAGGAATTATCCCTACAACTTGAACAAATAGAAAGAGAGCAACAAAAGAAGCTCTCAGGCACCACAAGAATGCAAATAATAAAAATTAGAGCAGAATTGAATGAAATACAGAACAGAAAAATAATTGAAAGAGTTAACAAGACCAAAAGCTGGTTCTTTGAAAAAATTAACAAATTCATAAACCACTGGCCAAACTGACAAAAGAAAAACAGGAGAGGAAGCAAATAACCCAAATAGGAAATGAGGTGGGCAATATCACAATAGACCAACTGAAATTAAAAGAATCATACAGATTACTACAAAAAACTGTACTCTAACCAATTTGAAAACCTAGAAGAAATGGATGAATTTCTGGAAACACACTACCTACCTAAACTAACACAAACAGAGGTAGAACAACTAAATAAACCCATAACAAATGAAGAGATTGAAAAGGTAATGAAAAAACTCACAACAACAACAAAAAAGCCCTGGCTCGAACAGCTTCACTGCAGAGTTCTACCAAACTTTCAGAAAGAGTTAACATAGTTACTACTAAAGATATTTCAGAGCAGAGAAAATGATGAAATACTCCTAAAGTCATTTTATGAGGCCAGCACATCCCTGATACCAAGTAAAGAAACCACAAAAAAAGAAAATTACAGACCTATATCCTTCATGAACTTAGATGCAAAGATCCTCAACAAAATTCTAGCCAATAGAATTCAACAACATATCAAAAAAATAATTCACCATGACCAAGTGGGATTCATACCAAGTGGGATTCATGCAGGGATGGTTCAACATTAGAAAAACAATGCATGTAAACCATCATATAAATAAAACAAAAGACAAGAATCACATGATTTTTATCAATTGATGCAGAAAAGGCATTTGACAAAGTCCAGCACCCATTCATAATAATAACTCTTAGCAAAATAGGGATAGAAGGAAAATTCCTCAACATAATAAAGGGCATTTATACAAAGCCAACAGCCAACATCTTCCTAAATGGAAAGAGACTGAAATCATTGCCCTTGAGAACAGAAACCAAACAAGGATGCCCTTTATCACCACTCTTGTTCAACATTGTGCCGGAGTTCCTAACCAGGGTAATTAGGGTAGATAAAGAAATAAGGAGCATCCAGTGTTTAGAAGGGTGTAGAAAAACATTCTCCCAAATTTCTTGCTTCAGAGATGAGTTGGTAACAGCATCCTCATTCTCTCTTCAGCAGAATATACATTAGATAAAAACAAACACCTCCTCGAAAATTTAATAGAATTCACCTACAAAAGGTCTAGGCATTTCTCAAGCTGAAAGAACTGTTTCTTGGGTGGGCAGAAGCCAGAGGTGAGGGAAGATTTTAAACAACTGCTTAAATTACTTTTACTAGTTTTTAGAAAAACTTAGCCTTTATATTTTCTCTTAAGTCAGCTTTGGGAAGCGCTGTTTTTCAAGGAATTTGTTCATTTTATTTAAAATCTTAAATGTATTGGCAGAATATGTATAATATTCCTCTTACATTTAAATCTCTACAGAATCTGCAGATAGGCCCCCTTTCCCAGTTCTAATTTTACTTATTTTTTGTTGATTGCTTTTAATTAGAGATTAGTCTATTGGGTTAGGCTTTTCAAAGAAGAAACTTTTGCCTTTGTTGAACCTCTTTATTGTTTATTCATTTTCTTAATTTCTGATCTCAACTTTATTATCTCTTCTACTATCACTTTCTTTAGGTTTATTTGTTTCTTATTCATCAAAGTTCTTAAGCTGGATATTGAGCCCATTAATTTTTAGCAATTTCTCTTGAAACAATGTTTTTGTTTTGCTATGTCATGTTCCCATTACTGTTTAGTTCTAAGTATGTTTAAAGGTTCATTTCTATTTCTTTTTGATATGAATTATTTAGATATAATTTTAAAATTTTCATAAATGGAAATCTTAAATTTGTCTTTTTGTAATTAACTTTGAAATTCATTAGTGTTTTAAAAATTAGCTTTATTGAGGTAGGATTTACATACAATAAAATCTGTCAATTTTAAAGGTACAATTCAATGAGTTTTTCCAAGTGCATACAGTTATATAACCACCCCCAAGTCATGATATGGAATATTTCCATCACCCCAAAGAATTCCCTCATGCCCTTCATAGTCAATTGCCACCCACATACCTCCAGGTCCTGGCAATGATTTAGCTTCTTTCTGTTTTGCCCTTTCTAGAATTTCATATAAACAAAATTATATGTAGTCTTTTGGGTCTGGCTGCTTTCATTTACCATAATGCTTTTGAAATTCATCTATGTTGTGGGTATATCAACAGTTTATCTTTATTGCTTAGTATTCTATCATGAATATACCACAATATTTTTGTCCTTACTTATGTTATCATTTGAAAATTTTCAAAGGTTTTTTCATGTTTGTGATCTCATTTTATTCTTTCAGCTCTGTGAGGTAGCAGTATTATTACCATTTTTGCCATGTTACAAATTAATTAATGCTCTGACAGTTGAAATGATCTACCCAAGTTCACACAAATAGTCACTACTATCTATCTTGACGTTCAAGTCAATAATTTAAAAGTCATTCTCGATTCTTCTTTTTCTCTACTATCTTATGTTTGATCCATGAGAATATTCTTGCAGTTTCACCTCCAAAATATTCTTATAACCATTTTCTCCTCTCCATCCTTACTACTATTTCCCTTATCTACCATCATCCTACACCATTGTCATCTCTACATCATCATTTGTCATCCAAGCTACTGCAATAGCCTCCTGAATCTTCTCCCTGCTTCTACTTTCACCCCATAACCCATCATAATGTAACCAGGCGACCTTTAAAAACCAGACATGTCAGGGTAGGCCTTACCTAATCACATGAGCCCCTTAAAAGCAGAGAGTCATCTGTGGTTGGTAGCTGGTTGCAGAAAAGGAAGTTAGAGAACACTCTCCAGCTGACTTGGAAGAAAGAAAACAGCCACGTTGTGAACTGCCTATGGGGGTCATGTGGCAGAAAATCATCATGGCTTCTAGCAACGTCTGGCCGAGAGCTAGAAGGAAAATGAGGACTTCAGTCTTATAGGAAACGACTTCTGACAACATTCAGTGAGCTTGGAAGGGGGCCCTGAGCCCCAGATGAGAACTGCAACCCCAGCTGACATGTTGATTTCAGCCCTGTGAGACTCTGAGCAGAAAATCCACTCCATGCCCAGACTTTTGGTCTACAGAAACTGTGAGTAATAAATTTATGTTGTTTTAATTAAAAAAAATCAGAAGTTGGGCCTTCTCACTCCCCTCCTTAAAATCTCTTAACGATTTTCCTTTGCACTTGCCACGCACTGCAAGAGCGCGCGTGTCCTAGTCATCTAGTCCTGGTGTAACAGAAATACCACAAGTGGAAGGCTTTAACGAAGAGAAATTTATTTCTTCACAGTAAAGCAGGCCAGAAGTCCAAATTCAGGTGTCAGCTCCAGGGGAAGGCTTTCTCCGTGGGCCTTCTCATCAGTCTTCCCCTGGTCAAGGAGCTTCTCCAGCACAGGAACCCCGAGTCCAAAGGATGCATGTGCTCTGCTCCTGGTGCTGCTTTCTTGGTGGTATGAGGTCGCCCTGTCTTTCTGCTTTCCTCTCTCTCTTACGTCTCAAGAGATTGCCTGAAGACAGAATCCAAACTTGTGGGTTGAGTCCTGCCTCGCTAACACAACTGCCACCCACCCTCTCTCATTAACATCACAGAGGCAGGATTTACAACATACAGGAAGATCATGCAATGCCAGGAATCATGGCCCAGTCCAAATGATACACACATTTTGGATGGACATAATTCATCCATGACACCATATTACCCGGCTGATGCTTACTTTTTCAACCTCATTTTGTGAATGAGTGAAGAAAAGAATCAGAGCTGAGACTCAAATCCAGGCCCCCTGGCTCCAAATTATATGTTCTGTCTACTGTAATTACCTGCCTCCTACATTCATAAGTTTAACTTTATCAGCAAGTAACGTTTAGATAAAATACTTTGGCAAATTGCTTTCCAAGCTGATACCTTGCGGAGGGCCAATCTTTACCTAGATAATATGACTCTTTAATGAAGAAAGGGATCCTGAGCAGGTAACACTGCCAGGGAGGTGGACAGGGGGAGTGTAGTCAGTTCTGATTAGTTCAAAGTGGAGAAGCACAGAAAGCTTCACAGAGGAAAAACTATGAGAACTGAGCAAAGCTTTAAGGATAAGTTCAATTCCCACTGGTAAAGGATGGAAAAAAGGACATTCAAGGCAGAGGAAAAACTGAGCAAAGGCATGGGAAAATGAGCGTGTGGAGCGTGCCTGAGGAATGTCAAGTAGAAGGAGTGGTTGGAGCAGAGGCAACATGGACTGGTAGAAGGGGAGATGAAGCCAGAGAGGTGCCTTGGACCTAAAAGGGAAGGGAGAATTAAAAGCCACAGTAAGAAAACAGGACTTTAAGAGAAAAAGAGACAGTCATAAAGTGAAATGAAGTTCTGATATGTGCTATGCCATGGGTGAACCTTGAAAACATTATGCTGAGTAAAATAATTCAGACACAAAAATATAAGTACTGTATGATCCCACTTAGATGAAAAATCTAGAATTGGCAAATGTATAGAGACCAAAGTTCGTTAGTGATTACCAGGCAAGGAAAAAAGGGGAATTGCTGCTCAGGGGGCACTGAGTTTCTGTGGAGGGTGATGGAAAAATTTGAAAGCTGATGGGTGGTGATGGTTACATAGCATGGTGAACACAACCAATGTCACTAAAATATAAGTGTCAAAAATATTGAAATAGCAAATATTCTATTGCATGTATTTTTACCACAATAAGAAAGAGAGGGAAAGCCACTGCACTGTAGACATGGAGCTAAGTAACCACAGGCGTCTGTGGTAGAGAGAAAGGGCACAGTGATCATGGGCTGAGTGCCTGGCATCTGAACTTTCAGAGCTGTCTTAGTCATCTAGTGCTACTATAACAGAAATACCAGAAGCAGACGGCTTTATCGAAGAGAAAGTTGTTTTCTTACAGTCTAGTAGGCTAAAAGTCCAAATTCAGGGCATCAGCTCCAGGGGAAGGCTTTCTCTCTCTGTCAGCTTTGGAGGAAGGTCTTTGTCCACAATCGTCACCTGGTCAAGGAGCTTCTCAGGCACAGGGACCCCCGGTCCAAAGGATGCACTCTGCTCCTCTCCCAGTGCTGCTTTCTTGGTGCTTTGAGGTTCCCAGCTTCCCTTTCTTTTTATCCTCTTGAGAGATAAAAGGTGGTACAGGCCCCACCCTAGGGAAACTCCCTTTGCACTGGATCAGGGAGGTGACCTGAGTAAAAGTGGTGTTACAATCCCATTCTGATCCTCTTAACATAAAATCGTAATCACAAAATGGAGGACAACCACACAATACTGGGAATCAAGGCCTAACCATGTTGACACATATTTTGGGGGGGACACAATTCAATCCATGACAGGAGCTTAGGGAGGGGATGAGAGAAGGAAGAGAGGGGAAAAAGGAGAAAGTTCCCTTCCTGGCCTGTGCTCAGTTGGGGAAAGAAGAGGACAGGACCAGAGATAGATTTTAAACAAGTATGATATTGTTCAGTCAGCTGTAAAGAGAATAGTTTGAATGTGAAATCGAGAGACCTTAATAATAAAAAAAAAAAAGAAGGGGGTCTATAGGCCTTTGAAAAAGGCAAAGTTAAGAGAACAAGGGTGAGTATTAGGGAGACCTACATCCAAGAATAAAAACTAAACACAAAAGACTCTGAGGTTTCTAAGACCAACATAGAGGTAGTCAGAAACTATAGACCAGACACTGCTACTATGAAATGAACTTTTTGGTAACTTGCTTATCTATGTTAGTTTTATCTCTTGTCAGTTTTCATTTGGTGATGTTGTAGTAAAACCTGTAAAGTGGAAGGGACTGTGGGCTTGTCTTGGGAAGCAACTGGGCTGACTATGTTCACCTCCAGAGCCAGGGGTAAAGAAAGTCACAAACTGAAAGGAAATAGTGGGTGGTGGTGTTAAAAGTTCCACAAGAAAACAAAATGAAAAACACTTTTTAGAAAGCATTTGACTTGGATTGATGCAGCAAAACAGAAACCACTCCAAATTGCTACCAGCCTGGTTTGAGCAGCCTTCATCCCTTGCATTAACCTGCTAACTGGTCTATCTGCTCCCACCCTTGCCCTATAGTCAATACTCAGAGCAGAAGCCTGAGGAATGCTTTTAAAATTAAAGTCAGGACAGGCTTCTGCTCAAAACCTTATGGTGGTTCCCCAGTTGCCTCAGAATAACCGCCAAAGTCTTTCCCATGGTCTACAAGGTGCTCATCTTCTGTCCCCATCGCTTCTTTGGGTTCCCATTTCTTACCACTCCTCCCAATGCTCACTGTGCTCCGGCCACCCGGGTCCCCTTCCTGTTCCTCAAATATGCCAGGCCTGCTTCCTCCTCAAGGCCTTTCTAGTTGCTAGTGCCTCTGCCTGGAATGCTCTTTGGCCAGATACCCTCACTTCCTTCAAGTCTTTTCTCAAATGCTACCTTCTCAAGTGAGGCCAACCCTGAGCGCCCTATTTAAAATGTAACTCATAACTCCCCCTTCACCCCAGCACTCCAGCCCACCCTACCGCTTTACATCTATCTTTTTTTCTGTATTGTTTCTACGTGTACCACATACTATGTGTCGTTGTTGTTAGCTGCCATCGAGTGGACTCCGATCATGGTAACCTTATATACAACGAGTCCCCATGAAACACCAGTCAGTCTTACGTCATCCTCACAATTGCCAGCATGTTCGAGTCCGTCGCTGTGGCTGTTGTGTCAATCCATCTCACCAAGGGTCTCCGACACCCTCGTCGGTCCTCTACTTCACCAAATGCGATATCCTCCTCCAGAGGTTGATCCCTCCTGATGACGTGTCTAAAGCAAGTGAGTCAGACAATGTTCAGTTGTGATTCATAAGGTTTTCATTGGCTAATTTTTGGAAGTAGGTCACCAGGCCTTTCTTCCTAGTCTGTCTTAGTTTGGAAGTTCCACTGAAACCTGTCCGCCATGGGCGACCCCGCTGGTATTTAAAATGCCTGTAGCATAGTTTCCAGCAACATAGCAACACACAAGCCACTACATTTAACTTATTTATTATGGTTATATTTCATGTTTATTAACTCGCCTACTAGAATGCAAACTCCGAAAGTAGTATATTAGTTTCGTAGGTGTGCTATAACAAAGTATCACAAATGGAGTGGTTTATAAGAACAGAAATTTATTGTCTCACTGTTTTGGAGCCTAAGAGTCCGTATTCAGAGCATTGGCAGGGTCGTGCTCTCCCTGTCCACCCTAGGGGAAAATACTTCCTTGTCTTCCAGCTTCTGGTAGCGCCAGACATTCCTTGGTTTGTGACAGCGTAACTCCAATCTCTGCCTCCATCTTCATATGGCCGTCTTTCATCTCTCTGTCTCTCTGTGTCTCTTCGCTTTCAAAGACACCAGTCGTATTGGATCAGGGCCTGCCCACCCTACGCCGGTATGACATTTTGTTAACTAATTACATCTGCAAAGACCCTATTTCCAAATAAGGCCACATTCATAGGTACTGAGGGTTATAACTTTAACATATTTTGGGGGGGCACAATTCAACCCGTAACAGGCAGGGGTCTTTGTATCCCAATCACTCAGAGCAGTGGCTGGCATATGGAAGCATTCAGAAAGTATTTGTGAATGCATGAATGGATGAAAAGGCATTGACTTATGGCTTTGTGTTAACCTAGAAAAAGATCTCCAGGATTGGGTTGCAAAGCTCAGACCTTGGGCTTATTTTGTCTTGAGTTGTTTTGTTCTCTTGGCTGAAGAGCTATAAAGCATGCTTACCAAACAACTATCAATAACTAGGACTGGCCGGTAACAGAAGTAAGCTCCCTCTCAAGTGATTATTCAAAGCAGAACTTGATTAAATCGCTACAGGTAGTGCTATCAACAACAGGTTCCTACATGACTTCTAGCCTGAGATCCTTCGCAGCTTTTGAGTCTGTGAGTCCGTAATTATATTACTGCTTCTGCTTAAGAACCCACAATGGCTCCGTATTGCCTACCTAAGCAGCTCCCTTTCCTCTTTGTGACTTGCAAGGCCCTGCATAATTTGGTCCCACTCTATTTTATTTTTCAGTACAGGTAGTCCCTGATTTACAATGAGGCTCGTTCTGATGACTCATCATAAGTCAGTTCTGACGTAAGTTGAATACCTCTTTTTTTTTTAGTTTTCATATTGTCTTTTATTATCAGTATCTTTATAAATCCAATCTTTATTTGTCTTTGGGAGTTGACATGAGAATGATAACATCAGCAAATTACACACCGCAACATCGTATGTAGTACATACTGCTAATGATAAGATGTAGAAAAAAAATAAATAACAGACTGACTTAACTCAAATATGTCATAAGTCAGGGACTACTGGTACTTCTGAAAAACTTCTTTACACATGTCATTCTAGTATCTCATTGTGGTGAAATGAGTTTCTTTATGTGGCCTTTTGCCTTGGTTCTATGAAAAAGAGAGAAAAAGAAAAGCACTTGGGAGATTCTCCCCCTGGGCTCTGAGGAGTTGTTACAGTTGCCCTTTTATAGTAACCCAGGGAGCCACTTGAGAGGGGATTGGTCAGTTACTATGCAAATAAGGTGTGTAAAATCCATCCAATTGAATTCTGCCACTTGCCTATATAAGCAGCCATCCCACAGAAATTGGGGGAGAGGGAATTTCACTACAACTAAGAAGAAGAACCTGGAGCAGAGTATGTCCTTTGGACCCGGAGTCCCTGTGCTGAGAACCCCCTAGACCCAGGAGAGAGAGAGTTGTAACACTCGAGTGGTGGCAGCAGAACTAGGAGACCAGTGCAAGATGGCATGGTGGGCTTCCTGGCCCCTGGAGTAAGGTAGCTACAGTGGGCTTGCTGACCCACGGAGCAAGAGACCTGAGGGCCTTTGGAAAGTAGGCTTGCTGGTGGAGTGGGATGACTTTGAGCACTTGTTGGTGGAGCTAAAAACTGTAATATTTGCCTGAGCAGGGCAGAGGTCAGGCCTGAGAGTGCAGGGCCCAGGCCAAGAACAAGGGTCCAAGGGCAGTAGGTGGGGAGAAGCTGTCCTGATCAAAGAATTGTATTCTAAGTTATTCATGTTACTTCCAAGTTAGTCCTGACTCCATGTCACTTCCCTAATAAACCATATATCTGTGAGTATGGTCTGTGAGTTCTGTGTGGCCATTGCAACAAATTGTGGAATATAGCAGAAAAGTAGAGTGCCGCGGGGAGGATGGCTGGTGTCAGAATTGGTCAAAAGGCTTAAGAATGGAGGTATGTCTGACCTCCACCTCATAGGAATCAGCTTTGTGCTAATGCTGATGCTGATTCTCACTCTCTCTGCCTGCGGTTAGACGAGGTCCCACACTACCACTACTGCATCACACTTATCCTACACAGAAGCCATGCTTATTCCACATCGGTGGCTTGACCTTTAAATAACCTTAAGTTTTGAAAGCAGACAGAACTGGCTCTGAATTACAGCTCCATCACTTGCTGTTTGACTTTTGGCAAATTATCTGACTTCTGTCAGCTTTGGTTTTATCTGTAAAATGAAGACGGTGTGTGTGCGTGTGTGCGCGTGCACAAGGATTCATGAATATCATATGGAAGTTCTCTGGACAGCATCTGGTACTAGTTCTGTAACTCACCTTTTATATACATCATTTTTCCTACCGTCAGAACCATACTATTTAGTGTCTAATTACTTTTAGTTATTTAATGTGTTCTCATTTTGTCTTTACTACTAGGTTGTTATAGAATCATGCAATCTGCAGACAAGGGGCAAAATATTTGAGAGTTGGTGTGATGGTTAAGATTGTGTGTCAGCTTGGCTGGGCCATGATTCTCAGTGTTTTGGCAGTTGTATAATTTGATATGTTGTATAATTTGATATGTGATCACCCCCATAATGGAATCTGCTGAGTGGTACCAGTGGGGGTGGGGCCTGTGGCGGCTCACCGCCCCCTTAGCCTTCATCTCTCTGGCTTCTGCCACCTACTTCCTTCTTGCTTGCCTTACAAAGGTTGTTGGCTTGTTCTAGATCCAGCACCTGTCTCTTGTCTGGCCTCTGGTTCTTGGGACTTCAGCTAGCAACTTATCTATCCATCTTGGGATTCACTGATCTTCACGGCCTGTGAGCAAGACTCCTGCTCCCCAGCCTGCCTATCTTGGGTTCGCCAGCCCCTGCAGCTACATGACTCAGGAGAAACCTTGCAGTCTTCCCTGCCAACCTTGGGAATTCCTCAACTGTCACAGCCTGTGAGCTGGAGCCCTGCTCTCCAACCTACTCATCTTGGGTTCACCAGCTTCTGTGCCTCCATGAATTGGGAAAGGCCTCCATTCCGATCCAAGGACTTGGGACATTCCAACTCCTACAATCGTGTAAGCTGTTTCCTTAATATAAATCTATCTATATATTAATATGCTTTACTGGTTTCTTTTCTCTAGAGAACCCAGCCTAAGACAGGTAGACTAAATAATCATTTTAGCTACAAACAGATTACTTTGATATGCCTTTTGTATCCCTGAAATATATTGGTGATTAATAACTTTTAATCGAGTGACTAAAATCTCTTCAAAATTATTTCTCTTTTTCTATTCACAGTAAACATGAACAATATAAGGGAGCCCTGGTGGTTTGGTGATTAACCACTCAGATGCTAACCAATATGTTGTTAGTTAGAACCCAACAGCCACTCTGCTGGGAAAAAAAGACCTGGCCATCTGCTCCTGTAAAGATTACAGCCCAGGCTCAGTCATTTAAAACAAAATGAGTTCCCAAAACATCTTGGAACATGGATGAGTCTAGAGGACATTACGTTGAGCAAAATAAGTCAATTACAAAAAAACAAATGTTGTATGTCATCACTTTCATGAAATGACATGAACAAGTAAATATACAGAAATTAATGTCCGTTAGTAGTTAAAATTTTTTTTTTTTTTTTTTAGTAGTTACCAGGGATGGGGAGTGGAGAAGGGTGAATAGCACACAGCTTGACGAAGCTAAAAGATGTCACTAAAAAAATACACAAGAAAAAAGGACCTGTTAGTAATTGCTGTAATTTTGAAACAATAACAAAACAACCAAAAATACATGTGTGGGTTTACATGTATGTATGTAGGCATATATGTGTATATGTGTCTATACACATGCAAGTAAAATTTTGCTGAAGAAAATTAAAAAATAGTTGTATCAGTTCATCAGCAGGGAACTGCAAGAAATTCAAGTCAGATTCAAAAGAACACATAGAATGAGGGATATCATTGCTGATGTCAGATGGATCCCGGCTGAAAGCAGAGAATACCAGAAGGTTGTTTACCTGTGTTTTATTGACTATGCAAAGGCATTCGACTGTGGGACCATAACAAATTGTGGATCATGTTACGGAGAATGGAGATTTCAGAACACTTAATTGTGTTCGTGAGGAATCTGTACATAGACCAAGAGTCAGTTGTTTGAACAGAACAAGGGGATACTGCATGGTTTAAAACCAGGAAAGGCATGTGTCAGGGTTGTATCCTTTCACCATACTTATTTAATCTGTATGCTGAGCAAATAATCCGAGAAGCTGGACTCTGTGAAGAAGAATACAGCATCAGAATTGGATCAAGACTCATTAACAACCTGTGATATGCAGATGACACAATTTTGCTTGCTGAAAGCAAAGAGGACTTGAAGCACTTACTGATTAAGATCAAAGACAGCCTTCACTATGGATTGCACAACAACATAAAGAAAACAAAAATCCTCACAGCTGGAGCAATAAACAACATCATGATAAAAAGAGAAAATATTGAGTTTGTCAAGGATTTCATTTTACTTGGATCCAAAATCAACACTCATGGAAACAGCTGTCAAGAAATCAAATGACATACTGCATTGAGCAAATCTGCTGCAAAAGACCTCTTTAAAACGTTAAAAAGCAAAGATGTCACTTTGAGGACTAAGGTGCGCCTGACTCAAGCCATGGTATTTTCAGTCACCTCATATGCTTTCAAAAGCTGGACAATGAATAAGGAAGACCAAAGAAGAAGTCATGTATTTCAGTTATGGTGTTGGCAAAGAATATTGAATATACCCATGGACTGCCAGAAGAATGAACAAGTCTGCCTTGGAAGAAGTATAACCAGAATGCTCCTTAGACGTGAGGATGGCAAGACTTCGTCTCATGTACTTTGGACATGTTATCAGAAAGGACCGCTCCCTGGGGAATGACACCATGCTTGGTAAAGTAGAGGGTCAGCTAGAAAAAAGACGATCCTCAAGGAAATGGATTGACATAGTGGGTGCAACAATGGCCTCAAACATAACAGAAGGATTGTGAGGCTGGCCCAGGACTAAGCAGTGTTTCGTTCTGTTGTATATACGATTACAACCGACTTGAGAACAATAGCATATAGGTGCCTAACAACAACAACATATAGGTGTGTGTATATATACATATATATATGCATTTATGTAACCGTATGCACATATATTTGTATATATAATAAACCCTATAGGGGGCACAATTACTGATACTTTTTAAACATAACCAAACACCTCATGGGATTGGATTTCTGGGTTTGAAAGAATAGGACCATAGTCTCGTGGGACATCTTGGTCAATTGGCATAATATAGTTCATAAAGCTATGCTCCATATCCTAGTTTGTAGTAGTGTCCGGGGTCTTAAAAGCTTGCGAGCTGCCATTTAAGATACAACTATTGGTCTCTATTGGTCTGGAGCAAAAGAGAAAGGACACCAAAGACTCAGCGAAGAAACTGGTTTACAGGACTAATAGTCTACACAAATCATGGCCTCATACACCCTGAGACCAGAAGAACTAGATGGTACCTGGCTACCACTACTGATCATTCTAATCAGGGCCACAATAGATGGACCCTGATAAAATGGGAGGAAAATGTGAAATCAAACCTCAAATTCCTAAAAACAAACAAACAAAACCAAAAAAAAACCAGGCTTACAGGACCGGTTGAGCCTAGGGGATTCCCCAAGGCTACTGCCCTGAGATACTCCTCAAATTTTGAACCAAAACTAATCCTTGAGGTCACTTTGTAGCTAAATAACAAATTTCCTCAAAAAATAATGAATATCACCTGTAAGTGCTGTGAGCCTTTAAAAAATCATCTGTATGAGACAATTGCTTTAAAACAGAGACGAGAAAGCAAGGGGACAGGGAAAGTAGCTTAACTGAAAGGGAACAACCAGAATGGAAATAATGAGAATGTTCATGCATTGTGAAAGATGTACCCAATGTCAGTGTACAGCTTGTGCAGAAATTGTTCAGTGGGAACCTAAACTTTGTGTAAACCTTCACCAAAAAAACAATAAAATATAAATATATTTTTTAAAAAAACATACAGCCTCGGAAATCCTATGGCACAATTCTACTCTGTGATATAGCGCCACTGTGAGTCCGGATTGACTTGAGGGCACACAGCAACGACAACAACATAAACAATATAATAGTATTTTATGAGGATCAACTAGGATAATGTACATGAAGGTAATTTAAAATTAAAATTGGTAATTTAAAATTTCCAAATTGTAAGTGTACTTGTGTGTACAGAAGTACATACATATATAAATTACATACATACGCTTTGTTGTGGCAATAATAGTACCATTGGTAGGAATAGTATGGTACTAGGACCATCCATGATTTGAAGCAATTTTAATTTATCCACTAGTGTAAGGAAAGGCTAGGCTCATAAGATCCCAGGTCTACTTTATACTTGGCCAAGATGATTCCGATAGCAGGTCATCTCAGATCATTGGGATGTTATCTTTTATTATTTTTACAGTACTTATTGCATACACAATTGATGTTCCATGTTAGCCAATATAAAAGATATAAAGATAATTTGATCCCTATACGACAAGGGACCCACAGTGGTTAAGAGCTACAGCTGCCAACCAAAAGGTCAGCAGTTCGAATCCACCAGCTGCTCTGTGGAAACACTGTGGGGCACTTCTACCTTGTCCTATAGGGTCATGATGAATCAGAATCAACCTGAAGGCAACGGGTTTGGTTTTGGTGTTAACAAGGGAAACAAAGCTAATGTGAAGTCATTACTACTTTAGTCCTGAGAGGTCTTAAGGGAGAGTTTGCTCCTGCTGCCTTTTCTGCTTCAAGCCTTTGATCATGCTATGTTCCCCCTCCTTACTCCTATCTTTTTCCTCTACCTTCCCTACCCTATACCTGGCAACTCCTACTCGTAGTTGAAGATTCAGTTCAGGCATCAGTTTCCCTAAGAAGCCTTGCCTGACCATTCCACCTCCACGCTGGGTTAAATACTCCTCCTCTCATTTTTCAGAGTATTCAATACTGTTTTCTATCATTGCATATTGTAGTAGAATCATTAGTTTTTATGTCTGTATCTATCACTAGACTGTGAACTCCTTGAGGGAAGGAACGTTATCTTACTCTTCTTTTCTTCCATGGCCCAGCAGAGTACCTGGCACATAGTAAGTACTAAATAAATATCTACTTAAAAGAAATTTAAGGGACCTAAGATCATTTTGTCAATTACTTGGACGTTGCCTTTAAAAATATCCAGCTTTTTAAAGCATAACAGAGGATGCAAGAAACTGTCTGCCAGAATTAAGTTGGACTATGCCAGATTGTTCCCTGAGTTCAAATTTCCCACTATATTGCCAGCCTGTTAGGATTCCTGTTGCTGATTCCTATTCTTAACTTTGATTCTGGCATCTGCTCCACTTAGCTTTCATGGTCTTCTTTCCCGACATCCAAAAATTGACATTGACTTTGTTTATCCATCAAACATTTACCAAAAAATATTTATCCTACCAGGCATTTCCTGGTACTGGGGTTACAAGGAGGAATGAGACAAGGTTCCTGCTCTAGAAGGATTCATATTCAGTCATGGAAAGAGACAAGTAAGCAAATGGTTAAAAAAGAATGAGATGCATTCAACACTAGAAACACAGCAGACTCTTGGCATTCAGGATTCAGAATTCAGGGTTTTATCTTGAGGGAAAGCTTGAAAATCCATGATATAAAAATTTGTCATTTTAATGAAATGTAAATTTGAATGAGACCATCTTCAGGGTTGGTGGGCAACAAAAGCAAAGCACTTAGCCTAGCTAGGGTGTGCATCTTGGCCTGGCATTGGGATTCTATACACCTTCTCATGCACACTGTTACACTCATTACAGATCTGAAGTAATCACTTAAAATTTTCAGGTATATTTCATTGCATTTTAAGGAAAAATTACATGCAGTAGTCAGGTTCTCAAAAATATGGGGTTCTCAAAGACTTCAAGAGAATATTCTCATGAATGTCAAGGATATATTATATATATTTAAAGATAAATTTATCAAATATGTAGACCTGTACACTGAACGCTATAAAATATTGCTGAAAGAAATTAAAGAAGATCTAAAATAGTGGTGTAATTGTTCATGAATCAGAAGACTCAGCGTTGTTAAGATGTCAGTTGTCCTCTTAACTAATGTATCGATTCAATGCAATCCTAAACAAAATTTCAAAAGGCCTTTTTGCAGGAATTGACAAACTGATGCTAAAATTTATATGAAAATGCAAAGGAGCTAGAATAGCCAGAAATTTTTTGAAAAAGGAAAAAAAGAACACTTGGAGGACTTACCTGATTTCAAAATTTTCTATATAGTTACAATACTCAAGACAGTTTGGTATTGGCATAAAGACAGACATGCAAATCAATGGAAAAGAATATAGAGTCCAGAAACAGACCCATACATATATAGTCAATTGCTTTTTAACAAAAGGGTGAGATAATTCAATGGAGAAAAGACAGTCTTTTTGACAAATAGTGCTAGAACAGGGGGACATCTCTATGCAAAAAAAAAAAATGAACTTCATCTTTTACTTCACACCATACACAAAATTATCTTAAAATGGATCATAAACCAATCTGTAGAAACTAAAATTATAAAACTTCTAGAAGAAAAAATTAGAGAACCTAAAGTAGGCGGATATTTCTTAGAACACAAAAAACACGAGCCATAAATGGGGGAGAAGGGGAATGATAAATTAAACTTTACCAAAGTTAAAAACTTCTGCTTCTCAAATGATACTGTTAACAAAATGAAAAGACAGTCCACAGAAAGGGAGAAAAATGCTTGAAATACATATTTTTGACAAAGGAATTGTATCCAAAATACATAGAGAACTTTTACAACTCAAAAATAAATGGGCAAAAGAGTTGAACAGGCATTTCACAAAAGAAGATATGCAAATGGCCAAAAAGTACATGAAAAGATACTTAATATTATTAGTTATCAGGGCAGTGCAAATTAAAACCATAATTAGGTATCACTGCATATCCGACAGAATGGCTAAATTTTTTGTAATTGACAATACCAAGTGTTGTCAAGGATGCAGAGCAACTGGAACTCTCAAGCTGCCAGTGAAGTATAAAATAGTAAACCACTTTTGAAAACAGTTGGGCAGTTTTTTGCAAACCTAAACATACATTTGCCATATAACTCAGCAATTCCATTCTTACGTATTTACCCCAAAGAAATAAAAACACATGTTCACACAAAGGCATGTACCTGAACCTTCATTTCAGCTTTGTTCTTGCTAGCCAAGACTAGAAACAAGCTTAAATGTCTTAATTTGTAGGACATGTAAGTGCAATTGTTTTCCACATTCATCAACTGGTGAATGGAGAAATTATGGAATAACCATAAAAGGAATACTATTCAGAAAAAAAAAAAAAAAGGAATGTAATATGTGCTGATACACACAACAACACGGATGAATCTCAAAAATAACATACTGAGCAAAAGAAGCCAGAAACTAAAGCATACCTACCACGGGATTCCATTTACAGGAAATTGCAGAAAGGTAAAACTCAAGTGGCAGAAACAAATCGATGGTTGGTGCTGTTGAAATGACTCAGGAGCCAACTTTAACTGACCAAAGGATGGGACAATCTGATTATCAATAAACTTCATAATTACCAAATACATATGTTTAAATTCATGAGTTCTTGATGAGACTACAGCATACATACTTTTTTTTTTTTGCTTGTTTGTTTTAAAATAAGAATATGACAAATTAACTATTGTCAGTCTGGAAACAAAAATGTTGGTATAGTATGTTCTTTACTATATTTCTAAAAATATCTCAGCCTGACTCCAAGGATCTTAAAATTGAGGCAAACAAAAATGACTGTTAGTTTGTAAGGAATGTAAGTGAAATCGTTTTTTTTGTTGAACATTGGTTAATGTTGTCTTAACAGTTAAAAAAAAAAACTCGGAAAGTGTTTTTTTTGTAAACGACCTGACCTGCGTTCTACCACAGAAATTCACTGAATTCTCACCTCTTCCATTCTCAGTTCCTATAGATTTTTCCCTTCCCTTTTTTTCTATTTGAAGTGCCAGGCCCTCTGAAATCTTCTAGTTTCATTACAATGCCAAGTGTTGTTGTTAGCTGTTGTCCATGCACAACGAAACAAAGCACTTCCCAGTTCTACATTATCAGTTGTGGATCAGGCAGTTGTGATCCAGAAGGGTCTCATTGGTTGATTTTGGAAAGTAGATTGCCAGGCCTTTCTTTCTAGTCTGGAAGCTCCAGTGAAACCTGTTTAGCATCATAAAAAAAAAAAAATTTTTTTTTTTTTTAGCATCATAGCACACACAAGTCTCCACTGACGGATGAATGATGTCTGTACTTGAGTTACACTGGTTGGGATTTGAACCTGGTCTCTCACACGGAAGGTGAGAATTCTACCACTGAACCCAGTGCCAAGTAGTTTCCTGTATTCCAGGTCACTTGGGTGGTATTTTAACAGTTCTCACTCATCCCTCATGCACAGCCCTTGTAGCATAAGTATTTTCTAAGTCCCAGGTTTATATCTGATCAAGTTTACTCCAGCCTATTTGAGGACTCCAATCAGTTCACAGACATTTTATCATGGTTTTTATATTTTCTCCCTTTACGTTAGTATTTAGTCCCAAAGAAAACCAGGCTAAAGAATGTGGATGGATTCATAAAACCCATTGTCACTAATGGAAAAACAACTTAAAGGGCAAGCTCTCTAGATAGTTTTCAGCCAATTGACCTCGTAGTCGGAAAACAGTTATTTGTATGTATCACCAACTAGGACTGGATAGAAAACAGAGACTCTGAATGGGAGAGGAAGGGCTTTTTGTGTGGGAAGTTAGAGGATATATGGTATATGAAGGCTGTGCATGCCACCAGAGTTATGCTCATACGTGCAACTGTGGGGAAGGGTGGAATTTAGAGATAGAAAGGACCTTAGCAATCATTTAGTCCAATCTTTTTATCTTACAAAGAAACAAAGGCTTGAGGTAGTTAAATGAACAATAGAGTAGCCCTTATACAAAAACCCAGGCACCCTAAAGCCTAGTCTAGAACCCTTTCTACTATACATCCTTAAGTTTTTTTTTTTTTAATGAATTATATAGAAAGTTAACACAGGCAAACTCAACAGACAAGCTGTTAATAAATTTCTGGGTTCAGTGATGTGGGGATTTTACCAAAACACTAAAAACTACGTTGAGTTATAAATGTATGTAAATACTTGCAAAGGCTAGTTTAACTAAAGAGCCCTGGTGGTGCAGCACGTAAGAACTCAGCTGCTGACCAAAAGGTCGGTGGTTCAAACCCACCATGGCTTCCTGGCAGAAAGATTTGGCAGTCTGCTTCTGTAAAGATTAAAGCCTTGGAAGCCCTATGGGGCAGTTCCACTGTGCCCTATCATGTCACTATGAGTCAGCATCAACTCAATAGTGGGTTTGTTGTTATTATTGTTTTTTGTAGTTTCATTAGGCCTAAGAGTCCCCAGTGGCACTGAGGTTTGGCTGCTAACCAAAAGGTCAGCAGTTCAAATCCACCAACTGCTCCTTGGAATCCCCATGGAGCAGTTCTACTCTGTCCTATAGGGTCGCTATGAGTTGGAATCAACTCCCAGCAACTTTTTTTTTTTTTTAGTTCCTAGGGGCCCTGGCAGTAAGAGCCCTGAGGGGTGCAAATGATTAGCATGCTCAGCTGCTAAGTTCAGGCCACCCAGGTGAAACGGGCTCCTTTAAAGAAAAAGGAAAAACCCAAACCCACTGCTGTAGAGTCATTCCGATTCATAGTGACCCCACAGTGCTTCCAAGGCTTCTACAGGCTGCCTCTTCTTTCTCTCCTGGAGCCGCTGGCGGTTTCAAACCACCAACCCTTCAGTTATCAATCACTTTAACCACCGCACCACCAGTGCTCCTTCCATTGAAGAAAGGCTTGGTTATTTACTTCCAAAAAAAAAAAAAAAAATCAGCCTTTTACCCTGTGGACCACCAAGCTACTCTTACACATTTGAATTGTTGAGTCCAAATTGAATGACAACTGATTTTTTTCAAGTGTTTTCTAGAGGCACACCTCCTTATTTATGTTTCTTAATTTAAAAGTTAGAAACAAGAAAACAGAGAGAGGCCATGGGTTCCACACAAGCACAAATTCAACCTTTGAAACATTCAGTCATCCCAACAGTATTTAATTAGCCTCTGCTATGGGTTTTTTGGGTTTATAGATCACGCCAGGTGTTGGAAATCCACAGAATAAAGTCCCTGCTCTCTCAGATCTCTCAGTATATGGCAGGTAAGACATTGTATTAAACAAGTAATTACATTAAAGGGTAGAGTTAAGTGCCAACATTGGGAAAGTGCAGAATTCTGTATATTTATCCCTGGTGAATAATTCAAGCTGTTTCTCTTCTGTTGTCAATATATTTCTTGGCTGCCTCTTTATACTATCATTTGAGTTCCCCAAACACAAATTCTTTTCAATAAAACACTTAAAACGACAAACATTGACTGAGCACCTACTGGTGTACCATAGTGTGAATATCTACAAGAGAATTCCAAGGTAAATTAGCAATGTAAAAATTATTTTATATGAAGATAAAATTATTTTGGGTTATATATACCGGAGATAATACACGGAGATAATACACATTTAGTATCACTTGATAACACAGGTGGTCTGAAAAATAATGGCATATCTTAAAATCTTACTAAACTGAACCCACTGCCTCAGGCAATACCAAATCATAGCGGCCCTGTAAGACAGAGCAGAGCTGCCCCTTTGGGTGTCCAAGGCTGTAAATCTGTACCAAGCAGATTGCCACATCTTCTCCGTGGAGCAGCTGGTGTGTTCAAACCGCCGGCCTTTCGGTTAGCAACCGAGCACTTTAACCACTGTGCCACCAGGGCTCCTTTCTTAAAACCTTAGGCTCCCAGGATTATACTGTAGTATTGCCAAGTTTTGTCAGCAAAACAAAATGCCCTGTTCCAGTTTTAAAGCTTTGGAAGGTTCTACCTATTCCCCTTCGTAATATGAATGAATCCGACCCATTCTTAAAGGGCCAGTTCTGGGTCCTGCTCCACTAAACCGTTCTATACTGTAAGCCTGCATCTTTCGCTCCTCCTCTCTACTCTTTTATAGGGTCCCAATCTGCTCGATTCAGTGGGTTTTGTTCTTTACTCTTACAGCTCCCGCACGTATCTACAATTTAGCAAATACAATCTTTTCGATATTGCCTTTATATATGCATGTTTTCCCTTAAGCTGGATGGATCTTTAAGGAAAAGACTGTGACTCGCTTTCTCCCCGTGATATCACCTTAAGAGGCGGTCACCCAAAACCCGTACGTTCATCATAGATACAGAAATCCCACTCATTAATAGAAAGACTGTCTTGTTAACCTTGGGGGCCTATTTCCCTCTCTCTTTCGCAATCTGGTTTATTCCATGGGGTGGAGAAGGAAGCCAGGTTGGCTGGGTGGAAAGGGAATGGCGTCAGTGTGAGGTCACGCTACATTGTCCCGAATGCCACCTCCACACTGAGGTGGCATTAACGCAAGATTGAGGGATGCAGCTGGAGGAAAGATAAAAGCCCATCCAAGTTGTGCAGACTACATGCAAAAAGAGGGCAGGATAGAGAACAAAGCAGGGCACACGGCGGGGCGTGGCAGGACACCTGAGCGTAAGCAGCCAGCTCCCGCAGAGAGTGAAAGTGGGGAGCGCGGAGCCGGGCGCAGGCCGGGCAGGATGAGGGCGGGACTTCCGGAGGCCATTTGCCTGAGTGGCAGGGGAACCGGAAGTGGAGGCGCTGCCGCTGGTGCTGGGGCCGGAGGAGGGACGCGCCGGGGCAGGGCCGCCGGGACCGAGCGAGCGACAGACGCGCCACCCGCCGACGCTGCAGCCGCTTGGGGCCCGCACGGACCCTCTACCGCAGTGAGTGCATCCAGAGCCCCGGGGAGCCCGCGACTCGGAGGCGGGGGCTGCATCGGCTGCGAGTTGTTATTGTGAGAAGCCCGCGACCTCCCCTCCCCCACCGGCCGGCCCCTCCCCCGCCGCCACTTCCCCCGGCCCTTCGGGGGCCTCGCGCGCCCTCCGGCTGGCCCGGCGCTGGTCCCCTAGGCGCCCGTGCCACTCCCGGACCACTAGGCCGCTCGCCGCCCTCGAGAGCCTTTTTCCTGGGCGCGCCCCCCGCAGACCTGGCGCCTCTTCCCCGCCGCTGGCCTGTCCTTCTGCCCCGCCTTTGGCGGTGGAGGAACCCCGCGGCGGCGCGGACCCGCCTTCCCCTGCACGCCCCCCGGGGCGGCCTTCCCGCACCCGCGGCTGCGCCGGCCGCCTGTTTGCGCCGTTTGTAGCAGCCCTTCTCACCTCCATCCCTGAGGTTGAACCTCTGACCCTTCTCTCCCTTTTCCTCTTGTCGAGAGGCCGTTAACGTGGGCCAAAACCAGTTACTCTGCTCTTTTTGACCGGGCACGTCTTCCTCCTCCTGTTGAAAATTTTCAACTCTTTAGAAAGTTGTGCGTTTCCTTCTCTGATGTATTGAAAAGACCCATAGGCTCTCACGACTCAGAAGCGATTGTTTTTCAGAGAGCTATCCAATCCAGCACCTGTTTATAGAGATGAGGCTCAGAGAGGTGGGTGACTTGCCCAAGGTCATCCCCTAGTTTACCTGCCAGTGGATAGGTTTTTTGAGGTGGTTTTCCGCCTGGTCGACGGCAGGACCTTCTGTTCTACAGGTTTGTGATTGACCAGTTGCATGATGATTTCCTGCTCTTTACCTCTGCTTTCCATAGCTGTCAGGCCACCTTGGCTTTCAGAATTTATATACAAAACTAAAGAAAACTAACACTCGCAGCTTCGGCCTCTTTTTAGAGCTTGCTTACCCATGGAGAAAAGGGATGATCACCAGGACCCACCCTGGTACCTCACTGTGAACAGCTTTAAATGTGGCGAGGTTGGGTGATAGGTAAAGTGTGGGGAAAAAATGAAGGAAAAAACAATTTTTTCCCTGAGCATTGACTATGCCTTTGCCTAAGATATTAAAAACAAAACAAACAAACAAAAAAACCCTTGCATCGAGTTGGTTCTGACTCCTAGCGATCCTATAGGACAGAGGACAACTGCCCCATAGGGTTTCCTAGGATATACCTTGTATATTTAGGTTCTTCTAGATGTGTAAAGATTACTTCTCCTTGCAGGGGAGGGGCAGGAATTAATTGTGCTTTAATTTCTTGGCTCGGACATTTGATGATAAATTATGAACATGCTGGAACCCAGGGACCCACCCACCAGCCCACTGAGGCAGGGTATTCAGGATGAGGCCTGCCTTTCCCTTCAGAAGCAAAGTGAGTCTTAGGTCGGAATGGAAGCATTCTAAATCTTTTGAATTCTTAGTGCAACTTCTTCCCTGCAACTGTTTCCTGGTTCAAACTAAACAAACATCCAGCTCAGTTTGGGAATTTATAATTCTTTGTTGTTGAAACTGGCTTCTGATGAGGCACTCTACACCAGGCTGGTATTAGCATCTAGGAATTCTAGTATTACATGGTTATAACCCAGTAGAGAAGATAGAAAATGTAGGGAAATTGGGAATTAAGAGTCTGAAGCAGTCCTGTCAGGTGCCATCTCTACTAAATAATGTGCAAGTGGCTTACGCCTCATCTTCCCAGAGAACTCATTTTAATGAACAGTTAAAGCTTCCCTGGAATGTAGGTAGATGAACAAAACTTTTGTTCTTTGGATCTTTTATCTCCATTCTGCTGGATATTTCATACTGAGCCTCCTGTTTGTGATGTGTGTCAGAAGGTAATGACTTGCTGCACTGTGAAATGATTATGAATCAGTAAAATGAGAAATGAGATGGGAGTCAAATTCCTCTCTGTTGGTACCTTTTTTTTTTTAGTTGCTGTTACAGCTCCTCCCATCAGAAGACCGTTATGTTAGAAATATTTCCTTCTACCTGAGGCAGGAAACCCTAAAGTCACTGAGACTGCACCCTGGATAGCTCCTGATTCATTCTTCGTTTTTATTTTTAGAGAATATGATAGTTTATCTAACTCCCAAGTTATTGAATTCTCTAAATTCATTTTCTCTGGGTTATGCATTTCCAACCTAGTTTTTAAAGAAAGATCCCATGGGATGGTGGCTCAATTTTTCTTTCCCTCCTGTTTGAAAATGTTACCAAACCATGGACATCAGTCAAACTGTGAAAGCTACTTTGTATTGTAAGATTTTCATTTGGCAAAATAATACAAAATCCAACTGTCTGAAGGCACAAAGAAACAAGCTTTCACTCAGATGCTTTGCCCTTGTAGAGGAGGAAGAAGGAAGACCTTGTATTCATAGTTAAGGGGGAAGAAAGAAAGGACTAGCTAATTGGAAATATTTTGCCATCTCCCAGTTCTGCCAACCTCGTATCTTCAGATGAGTGATATTTTGCCTGTCACTCTCTCTGTGCAAATAGCTTTTGTTATTTTGCCCAGGAAGAAATTTAGGACCGAGATGGAAGTATTTTGCTCTGAGTATCAGAATGCTGCTAAATTTCAGTGATAGTAATAGAAAACAGAAGCTAATCAACTTCATAAGTTAGAATATATCACTTTCATACAGCCTTTTCTATGTAAAACCTAACATCCTTTGCTGAAGAGTAAATACTGAATATTGAATGGAAGATGTAGAATTAACATGGGAGGGTAGAAAGTAAATAGGCTTTGGAAGTGTATAACACTTGAGCTCAATCCTAGCTCTCCTACTTACCAGCTCTGCTATCATGGAGCAGTTCCCTCACATCTCTCTGAGCTTCGGTTTTATTTCATAACAAATGAAGCTCCTGACACAGTGTCTTGTAAATAGTTCTTAATAAATACCAATTGCAGTTATTATTTTAGATCAGTTTACCTGTTATTTGAATTCTGAAAATCTGTAAATTGAATGATAAACAGATCTTAAAGTTCATCTAAACCATTGGTCTTGAAAGTGGAGCGTACACACCCAGGGGGTGCATAAGCTGATGCAATGGAATACCAGGAAAAATTGAGAACTTCTTTTTACATCTATTTTTTAATCTGAAAAAAGGTAAATGTAAAACTTACTAATATTAATGTACAAATTAACTGCAATTCATGTATCTGTAAATAAGTGTATATCTATTGGGAATACATACTCAGAGTCTACTGATGGAAAGCACAACCGAAAATGTTTGGAGCCCACTGATCTGGACCAACTTGTATTCATATGCTTTAGTTCGTTTTATGCTTTCCTGTGACATGTTCACCTAGCCTCTTCTTGAATCTCCATTGAGGAATCTACCTTCTGGGACAGGCCATTTCATTTTGTACTCACATTTGTTAGAAATTTATCTCACTGTGCATTCTATCCACTGGCCCTTTGTACCTGGGGACGTGCAGAATAAACCTAATATTCCTTTAATCTTCAAATACCTTAAGACACTATTTATGTCCTGTGCCTTCCTCTTCCACAACCAGTTTTTCTACAAATTATAAACATACCCATTTTCTTTCAGCTGTTTTCCAATATGACAAATTTAGAAATTCCGCACCATCATAGTTGCTTTCCTCTAGACACCCTCTAGTTTCACAAAATTGTTGTAAGCTTTTCACCAGAATGTAAACATGGTATTCCAAGTGCTGAAATGGAATTGACATTGAAGTCCCTGCATTTTGTCTTTTAGTGGTGAGGGAAGTAGTTGAGTATATATTATTATAGAAAACAAACCAAAGTGGGGTTGTTAACCGATGTCGTAAAACAGTATGTGTACTGTTTAATGAGAAACTCTAGTTTGTTCTGTAAACCTTCATCTAAAGTACAATTAAAAAAAAAAATCATTGCTGTCAAGTTGATTCCAACTCATGGCGACCCTATAGGACAGGTCACTGTAGAACTGCCTTATAGGGTTTCCAAGGCTGTAAATCTTTCTGGAAGTAGACTGCCACATCTTTATCCCCACATATTATTATAAAGGCAGCTCATATTTGCGGTGATCTAACCTCTGTCTTTCTTAGTTTGTCCACTCCTGTTCATATATGTATTTATACAGGTATATATACACATGTATACTGTATATATGTGTATATATAATATATGTATGGAAACCCTGGTGCAGTAGTGGTTAAGTGCTATGGCTGCTAATCAAAGGGTCGGCAGTTCAAATCTGCCAGGCGCTTCTTGGAAACCCTATGGGGCGTTCTACTCTGTCCTATAGGGTCGCTATGAGTCGCAATCGACTCAATGGCACTGGGTTGGGATATAATATATGTATATATAAAAAATATATATATAAATATATATGGAGCCCTGGTGGAGCAGTGGTTAAGAGCTGGGCTGCTAAGCTAAAGGTCGGCAGTTGGAATCCACCAGCTGCTCCTTGGAAACCCTGTGGCACAGTTCTACTCTGTCCTGTAGGGTCCTTATGAGTCGGAATTGACGACATCAGTGGGTTTGATTTTTTAGTTTTTTATTTATATATACACACACACACACATACACATAGACTTAACCACTGCACCAGCAGGGCTCCTGAGATGTGTGTGTGTATGTGTGTGTAAAACAAAAACAAACCCGATGCTGTCGAGTCAGTTCTGACTCAGCGACCCTGTAGGACTAGAACTGTCCCGTAGGGTTTCCAAGGAGTAGGTGGTGGATTTGAACTGCCAGACTTTTGGTTAGCAGCTGAGCTCCTAACCACTGTGCCGTCAGAGCTCCGTGTGTGTATATATTTATTTATTTCTCAGGAGCCCTGCTGGTGCAGTGGTTAAGCTCTCAGCTGCTAACTGAAAGGTCAGGAGTTCAAACCCACCAGCCTCTCCATGGGAGAAAGATGTCGCATTCAGCTTCCATGAAGATCATAGCCTTGGAGACCCTGTCGGGCAGTTCTACTTTCCCGTAGGGTCACTATGAGTCAGAATCCACTAGTAGTAACAGGTTTGGTTTTAGTTTGGGTGGCACAATTGGTTACTTGCTCAACTACTAGCCAAAAGGTTTGTGGTTTGAACCCACCTGGAGGTGCCTTGGAAAACAGCCTTGCCAGTCTGCTTCCAAAGATCATAGTCTTGAAAACCCAATGGAGCAGTTCTGCTTTGCACGCATGGGGTCGCCGTGAGTTGGAATCAACTCAACAGCAACTAAGAGCAACGGCATTTTTTGAAAAACCTACTCGCTGACCAAAATGTCGGCAGTTCAAACCCACCAGGCACTCCTTGGAAACTATGGGGCAGTTCTGCTCTGTCCTGTAGCGTCTCTGGGAGTTGGAATCGACTTGACAACAACGAGTTTGGTGCCGAGCTCCTTTGTTTGTGCCTGTAATTTGCTTTTTCGTGAATGAAGTCATGCTTTCATGTTTAGGGCTTGATATTTTCTGATTCTTTGAAACTACCAGGTTGGCAATCCAGTGTGTTTTTGCATACTCAGTAAATAGATATTGAATGAGTATAACTCATTTCTTTTTCAGAGAAAGCTTAGCAGTATCTGAAGTTGGCAAGGGAAGGAAAAATAGATTGCTCACAAAGATTATGGCGTCCTTTACTATAAGCCACTATGAGAATAATAACAAATCAGCATAAATCCAAATCTCCACTTTTTCATTTCTCTGACACCACCTGCAACAGGCACTTTTCTCTCTGGCCGTAACCACCTGGAGCTAGGTCAGACCTCACAAGTTAAAAGGACATTGTCCTTCAGGCTGCCAAATAGGTAGATGCCAGACGCAAGTTCAGGGGCTCCCAGGAGCTCCCCTCAATTCTGACCTACTGCCTATAACTTTGGGAGTTTCTGCTACCCTCCTCGGATACCAACCACAAGCTCAGTGGTCCCCAGCCCCCTTATTTCAGACATGCTAGCTCCCACTACTTAAATTCACTGAACGGTTCACAGAACTCACAGAATGTGCTGTCCTTCAATTACAGCTTTATTATAAAGGATACAAATCAGAGTGAATATAAACTAGAGACACACAGAGCGAGGCCTAGGACAGTTCCTGACACAGAGCTTCCACATCCCTAAGGAATCTTAGCATCCTCTGGAGAACAGATGTTTTCGATAACTAGGAAGCCCATGGAGCTTCAAGGTCTAGAGCTTATATTTAGGGTCTCATTACATAACGCAAACTCCAGCCCCTCTTCCCTCTGGTGGGCTGACATCACAAGGTGGTATGTGATGGGTCTTTCTGGCCTGCCGAACCCCCACCTGAGTCACCTCATAATCTCACCTAACGTATTAGGTACTCTCTGGAGTCCTTATTAAAGACACTTAAATTCCAAGGTTTTTTTTTTAGAGATCATCTCTTAGGAACTGAGGGTAAAAACCAAATTTTTTTTTTTTTGGGTAAAATTAATGTAAGCCCCACAGCCGCAAAAGCCAGATTTTTCACTTTTCATCATCTTTTGCATTTGTTAAGTGACTTCTCACGTCTCTAGCACCTGTTCTTCAGAATTGACCAAATACTCTGGTTTCTTCTTTGTTTTCTAGAAGATCAGCATTTTTAATTTTCTTGAATTTCAATTATTCCTTCTTCCCCACTATCAGATTTTTTTTTTTAATTTTTATTGTTAATAAAATTTTCTTAGTGAAGATCTGTCAAAAAACACCTATTAAACATTTGTCAAAAATCAGTGCCAAAGTCTATGGGTAGTTTTATCATAATCAGTAGTATAGTTATATTGTGATCTTCAGTGACTAGTGGTTTCTAATCGATGCTATACTAGCTCTTAAGTGTGTAACTCTTGTACTCTAAGCAGCTGTAATATAGATTTCATTGAACTATAAGTGTCGTTTGGTGCTTACCATTTTTATAGTCATGAAAAATTGATATAGGTGCAAAACATGCTTGGAGCAGTTTTTTTTTTTTTTAACGTAGAGCATTGTTCCTAAATGATATTTAAACCTATCTGGAAGTTTAATGATGCTAGATATTTGTGAGACTTAAGCAATCCTGTTCTGGAACTCTTGACTGCTGAAAATAAATCTTAGTGCTTAATTTCTTAGGAAAGCCACAGTGAAACTTAAATTATTATTTAAAACCTGACATGTAGTATTTAAGTGGTAACAAATAAGTACCCTGTTAATAATTCAAACATGACATAAACATTTTTTCCCCAGGTGTAGAATGAGCCAAGGAGACTCAAACCCAGCAGCTATTCCACATGCAGCCGAAGACATTCAAGGAGATGACAGATGGATGTCTCAGGTAAAAAGCCGTGAATATGTATTATTCATATCAGATGGGACTCTTCGGTTTTGGAGGGCCTTCTGACCAAAGTTGCAAAGAGGCCTTTTTAGTAGTCAATAGGAATTTATTACTGTAAATAAAAGTCAAACATTAGAAACTGGGGTCACAAAACAATGTGTGTAAGTTTTTGTATGAGAAACTGACTTGATTTGTAAACTTTCACTTAAAGCACGATAGAAAAAAAAATCTAGCATTAGAAATGAACTGCCTACTCATCAGTCTAATGTTGGGACCAAGGAATGTTTTGAAAGTACAATAATTGCCCTCTGTTAATCTTAAAAGGTTAACAGTTTTTCTTCCACATTCTTTTGTAAAGCTTTTTCATTTTGGGGTAATTTCAAATTTAGACAAAGATAACAAAAAATTTTCAAAGAACTCTCCTGTATCCTTCGCCTAGACTCAGTAATTGCTAGCGTTTTGCCACATTTGCCTAATTATCCTGTCTGTATATACTTGCATATGTATATACCAGCATGGGCATTTCTGATTAACACGCTCAGCTGCTAACCGAAGTCCACACAGACACAACTCAGAAGAAAGGACTGGCAGTCTACTTCTGAAAAATCAGCCATTGAAAACCCTGTGGAGCCAATACAGGAGAGGTCAACACAACTGGATTAAACCAAAAGCAAAGAAGTTTCCTGAATAAAGTGAACGCTTTGAACTCCAGTGTAGCAGGGGTGGGGGTTTGGGGACCATGGTTTCAGGGGATATCTAAGTCAATTGGCATAATAAAATCTATTAAGAAAACATTCTGCATCCTACTTTGGAGAGTAGTGTCTGAGGTCTTAAATACTAGCAAGTGGCCATCTAAGATGCATAAATTGGTCTCAACTCACCTGGATCAAAGGAGAATGAAGAACACCAAGGACACAAGGCGATTACGAGCCCAAGAGACAGAAGGGGCCACGTGAAACAGAGACCACATCATCCTGAGACCAGAAGAACTAGATGGTGCCCAGCCACAACTGATGACTGCCCTTACAGGGAACGCAACAGAGAACCCCTGAGGGAGCAGGAGAGCAGTGGGATGCAGACCCCAAATTCTCATAGAAAGACCAGACTTAATGGTCAGACTGAGAGTAGAAGGACCCCGGAGGTCATGGTCCCCAGACCTTCTGTTAGCCCAAGACAGGAATCATTCTCAGAGCCAACTCTTCAGACAGGGTTTGGACTGGACTATGGGATGGGAAATGATACAGGTGAAGAATGAGCTTCTTGGATCAAGTGGACACGTGAGACTGTGTTGACATCTCCTGTCTGGAGGGGAGATGAGAGGGCAGAGGGGGCCAGAAGCTGGCCAAATGGACATGAAAATAGAGAGTAGAGGGAAGGAGTGTGCTATAAATTCATAAGGGGAGAGCAATTAGGAGCATATAGCACTGTGTATATAAATTTTTGTATGAGAGACTGACTTGATTTGTAAACTTTTACTTAAAGCACAATAAAAATTAATTAAAAACAAAAACCCTGTGGAGCACAGATCTACTCTGATGCACAGGGGTCATGAGTCGAAATTGACTCGATGGGAACTGGTATATACGAACATAGTGCTTTTATTTTTTCTGAACCATTTGAGAGTAAGTTACAGCCATTATGCCCCTTTACCTTTAAATATTTCAGTGTGTTTTTAAAAACAAGAATGTTTTCTTCATAACTACAGTGTAGTTACTAAAATCAGGAAATTTAACAATAATGTACTGTTACCTAATCTCCAAACCAAATTCACATTTCTCCACCTGTCCCAATAATGCTTTTATAGCACTTCTGTTCGCAGTCCAAGATCACACATTGTATTCAGTTGTTATGTGTCTTTATTCTCCTTTAATTTGAAACACTTTTTAGCTCTTTTCATGACATTGGTAGTTTTGAATAGTATAGGCCATTTATATTGTAGAATGTCCAACACTTTGGGTTTGTCTTTTTCCTCATAATCAAGATTCAGATTATGCATTTTTGGCTGGAATATTGCTGAGGTTATATGTCCTCATTGCATCACATACAAGGCATAGGATGTTGATTTGTCTCGTTGATAGTATTAACTTGGATCATTTGGTTAAAGTGGTGTTGGCCTTAACCAATTGTTATATTTTGGACTCATGTCAGAAGAACTTCCTTTAGTAAATGTAGAAGGAAAAGAAAAATGTTTAGAACACAGAAAAATTACTTCAGGCAAGATCCATCGATGGATGATAAAATTAGTAGACAGAACCTTAAGGAGAAGCAGTATTTGTCTAGCATCAAAATATCCACCTAAATTATTGTAGTGGTTTTAACATAGTGAGTGTTGAGCAAGTAATACTTGTTAGCACCTCCAGGAGAGAAGTCCAGTCACATGAAGGATAAACCCCCTTGCTATCAAATCAGTTCTGACTCACGGAGACCCTGTAGGACAGAGTGGAACTGTAGAAGCTGAAGAAAATTAAAATGAGTCTACAAGAGCCAAAATACAACTTTGAGTATATCCCATGTGAATTTAGAGACCATCTCAAGAATAGATTTGACGCATTGAACACAACCGACTGAAGACCAGATGAGTTGTGAGATGACATCCAGGATATCATACATGAAGAGAGGAGGAGGTCATTAAAAAAACAGAAAGAAAAGACCAAAGTAGATGTCAGAAACTCTGAAATTTACTCTTGAACGTAGAGTGGCTAAAGCAAATAGAAGAAATGATGAAGTAAAAGAGCTGAACAGAAGATTTCAAAGGGCAGCCCAAGAAGACAAAGTATTACAGTGAAATGTACGAAGACCTTGGAGTTAGAAAACCAAAGGGGAAGAATGCACTGAGCGTTTCTCAAGCTGAAGGAACTGAAGAAAAAATTCAAGCCCCAAGTTGCAGTGTTGAAGGATTCTATGGGCAAAATATTAAATGACACAGGAAACATCAAAAGAAGATGGAAGGAATACACAGAGTCACTGCATCAAAAACAATTGGTTGAGGAGGCGGGGCCGAGATGGCTGACTAGGTAGAAGCTACCTCGGATCCCTCTTGCAACAAAGACTCGGAAAAACAAGTGAATCGATCACATACATGACAATCTACGAACCCTGACCATCAAACACAGACCTAAAGAGTTGACCTGAGTGACACAGACTGAGAACGAGCAACCACAGGGAAGCGACGACTGTTTTCAGAGCCTGGAGCCAGTGTCCCAGTCAGAAAACCTTGGCGCTGGGCCTTGGACTGGGCGCAGGGGAGCTGAGCTCGGCATCCTGAGACGGCAGCGCAAACACAGGACGCAGCCCTAGCCCCCAGAAGGGACCTTGGGGGAAGCCCAGCCAGTGCACGCAGGCAGCGCAGCAATGCGGCTGACAGGAGGAGAAGTCACTGGGAGGCAGCGACTGGTTCTGGAGCCTGGAGTGTGGCGTCCCAGCCGGGGAACCTTGGCGCTGGGCTTTGGACTGGGAGCGGAGGAACTGACCACGGCTTCTGAGACAGCACAAGCACAGCACGCGGGCCTGACCCTCGGGGGCGATCTCGACCCAGCCAACTTTGCACACAGGCTACACACCCATTGGGAATCTCAGATAAAACAGTCCTCACCAAGCAAGATAAGTAACTTTGTCTATGTTCCGGGGTGCTACTCTCTCCTATCTATCTGATCCCTCTCCGCCCCTTCCCAGGCGGCTTCATTAACATTGGAATTTCCTGAGCCAGAGAGTGAAGTGCTCTGCGGTTTTTGTGTGTGTGTGGTGTTTTTTTTTTTTTGGTCTTTTCCTGACCCATTCTCCTGGCCTGAGAGAAGCAGCTGCAAAAAAACCCAGGGACCAAACATCCTTCCCTGACTTCCCGAAATTGGACTAAAAATACAGAACCAGCTCCAGGCAAGCATATGAGATTCACAGTCTTGGGCTTTCACCCCTACAGGGAACAAGGTGGCTATTATTATGCAAAGGTAATTCTGATAGGGATCTGACTGTAATTGTTTTAGCAGATAACTGGAAAGACAAGTTTCCCAGGTCTGATATCTCTGTGTATTAAACAGAGCCCTCACTGACCCACAACAGGGAACTGAGGGCTGGAGATCCCCCCAGACCACCTAGCCTCCTACCTTAGGGGTCTGAGGATGGTGACACCTACCAATCTGTAGAGGTACAGGCATTGGGTGCCTAAGGTACAGCTGCAGAGCCCACCCACCAAAGTGCTTTAGGAATAGAGACACATCTACCTCACTGGCGCTTGGGGGAAGCCTGTCAGCATCCTGCCCCCTCCTGGGGTGTGGCCCCCCTGCTGCTACTAAAATCTGGTGCACACAACTAGCACCACTACTCCTCTAGGTGGATAGGTGACAGTCTGCACCACACACTTGGTGACCCAAAATCAGACTGTACTCAAGAATAGTGAATGGACTCTAAGGCTTATATATCTGGTAACAGCCCAAACCAGCTGTTAATAGGACATAAGTGATTCAAGGGCTACAACAATCAAGACAGCACACTCTAGTAGCCCATCTACGTACGTTGAAAGAAAACAAAACAAGATAAGACTCAGTGAGGCAATATAAAATAAATCACTACAATATCTTATAGGTGGCTCGGAGACAAGTCGATATCAAACCACATAAAGAAGCAGACCGTGATTGCTTCTGCAACTCCCCAAACTAAAGAATCAAAATCTTTCCCAAATGAAGATACAATCCTGGAATTGCCAGATGCAGAATATAAAAAACTAATTTACAGAATGCTTCAAGACATCAGGGATGACCTTATAAATGAAATAAGGCAATCTGCAGAAAAAGCCAAGGAACACACTGATAAAGCAGTTGAAGAAATCAAAAAGATTATTCAAGAACATAGTGGAAAAATGAATAAGCTGCAAGAATCCATAGAGAGACAGCATTCAGAAATTCAAAAGATTAACAGTAAAATTACAGAATTAGACAACTCAATAGGAAGTCAGAGGAGCAGAATCGAGCAATTGGAATGCAGAGTGGGGGATCTGGAGGATAAGGGAATTGACACCAATATAGCTGAAAAAAAATCAGATACAAGAATTTAAAAAAATGAAGAAATACTAAGAATCATGTGGGACTCTATCAAGAAAAATAACTTGTGTGTGACTGGAGTTCCAGAACAGGGAGGGAAAACAGAAAATACAGAGAGAATAGTTGAAGATCTGTTGGCAGAAAACTTCCCTGACATCGTGAAAGAGGAAAGGATATCTATCCAAGATGCTCATTGAACCACATATAAGATTGATCCGAAAAGAAAATCACCAAGACGTATTATCATCAAACTTGCCAAAACCAAAGATAAAGAGAAAATTTTAAAAGCAGCCAGGGATAAAAGGAAGGTCTCCTACAAAGGAGAATCAATAAGAATAAGTTCAGACTACTCAGCAGAAACCATGCAGGCAAGAAGGCGATGGGATGACATATATGGAGGACTGAAGGAGAAAAACTGCCAGCCAAGGATCGTATATCCAGCAAAACTCTCTCTCAAATATGAAGGTGAAATTAAAACATTTACAGTTAAACACAAGCTTAGAGAATATGCAAAAACCAAACCAAAGCTACAAGAAATACTAAAGGAAATTGTTTGGTCAGAAAATCAATAATATCAGATACCAGCACAACACGAGGTCACAGAACAGAACATCCTGATATCAACTCAAATAGGGAAATCACAAAAACAAACTAAGATTAATTTTTAAAAAGAAAAAAATGCTCAAAACAGGGAATCATTGAAGTCAATATGTAAAAGATCACAATAATCAAAAAGAGGGACTAAATACAGGTGGCATAGAACTGCCATATGGTGAGGAAAACAAGGCGATATAGGACAATACAAGTTAGGTTTTTACTTAGAAAAATAGGGGTAAATATTAAGGTAGCCACAAAGAGGTATAACAATTCCATAACTCAAAATAAAAACCAAGAAAAACATAATGACTCAGCAAACATAAATTCAACTACTTTGAAAATGAGGAACACACAATTTACAAAGAAAAACATCTCAGCACAAAAAAGTAAGTGGAAAAATGAAATTGTCAACAACACACACAAAAAGGCATCAAAATGACAGCACTAAACACATACTTATCTATAATTACGCTGAATATAAATGGACTAAATGCATCAATAAAGAGAGTCTCAGACTGGATAAAGAAACATGATCCTTCTATATGTTGCCTATAAGAGACACACCTTAGACTTAGAGACACAAACAAACTAAAACTCAAAGGATGGAAAAATATATATCAAGCAAACAACAAGCAAAAAAGAGCAGGAGTAGCAATATTAATTTCTGACAAAATAGACTTTAAAGTTAAATCCACCACAAAGGATAAAGAAGGACACTACGTAATGATAAAAGGGACAATTGACCAGGAAGATATAACCATATTAAATATTTATGCACCCAGTTACAGGGCTGCAGGATACATAAAACAAACTTTAACAGAACTGAAAAGTGAGATAGACACCTCCACAATTACAGTAGGAGACTTCAACACACCACTTTTGGAGAAGTACGTGACTTCCAGTAAGAAGCTCAGTAGAGACATGGAAGATCTAATTGCTACAGTCAACCAACTTGACCTCATAGACTTATACGGAACACTCCACCCAACAGCTGCAAAGTATACTTTTTTTCCTAGCGCACATGGAACATTCTCTAGAATAGACCACATGTTAGGTCATAAAACAAACCTTTGCAGAATCCAAAACATTGAAATATTGCAAAGCATCTTCTCAGACCATAAGGCCATAAAAGTGGAGATCAATAACAGAAAAATCAGGGAAAGGAAATCAAATACCTGGAAACTGAACAATAAAATATCCTCCTCAAAAAAGACTGGGTTATAGAAGGCATAAATGAGGGAATAAAGAAATTCATAGAATGCAACAAGAATGAAAACACTTCCTATCAAAACCTCTGGGACACAGGAAAAGCAGTGCTGAGAGGTCAGTTTATATTGATAAATGCACACATACAAAGAGAAGAAAGAGCTAAAATCAGAGAACTGTCCCTACAACTTGAACAAATAGAAAGCAAGCAACAAAAGAATCCATCAGGCACCAGAAGAAAACAATAAAAATTAGAGCTGAACTAAATGAATTAGAGAGTAGAAAATCAATTGAAAGAATTAACAAAACCAAAAGCTGGTTCTTTGAAAAAATTAACAAAATTGAGAAACCATTGGCCAGACTGACTAAAGAAATACAGGAAAGGAAACAACCCGAATAAGAAACAAGATGGGATATATCACAACACACCCAAATGAAATTAAAAGAATCATATCAGATTATTATGAAAAATTGTACTCTAACAAATTTGCAAACCTAGAAGGAATGGATGAATTCCTAGAAAAACACTACCTACCTAAACTAACACAATCAGAAGTAGAACAACTAAATAGACCCATAACAAAAAAAGAGATTGAAAAGGTAATCAAAAAACTCCCAACAAAAAAAAGCCCTGGCCTGGACGGCTTCACTGCAGAGTTCTATCAAACTTCCAGAGAAGAGTTAACACCACTACTACGAAAGGTATTTCAAAGCATAGAAAATGATGGAATACTACCTAACTCCACCATATCCCTAAGCCACCATATCCCTGATACCAAAACCAGGTAAAGACACCACAAAAAAAGAAAATTACAGACCTATATCCCTCATGAACATAGATGCAAAAATCCTCAACAAAATTCTAGCCAATAGAATTCAACAACATATCAAAAAAAATAATTCACCACGACCAAGTGGGATTTATACGAGGTATGCAAGGCTGGTTTAATATTAGATAAACCATTAATGTAATCCACCATATAAATAAAACAAAAGACAAAAACCATCAATTGATGCAGAAAAGGCATTTGACAGAGTCCAACACCCATTCATGATAAAAACTCTCAGCAAAATAGGCATTGAAGGAAAATTCCTCAATATAATAAAGAGCATCTATACAAAGCCAACAGCCAACATCACTCTAAATGGAGAGAGCCTGAAAGCATTTCCCTTGAGAACGGGAACCAGACAAGGATGCCCTTTATCACCACTCTTGTTCAACATTGTGCTAGAGGTCCTAGCCAGAGCAATTAGGCTAGACAAAGAAATAAAGGGCATCCGGATTGGCAAAGAGGAAGTAAAATTATCCCTATTTCTAGATGACATAATCTTATACACAGAAAACCCTAAGGAATCCTGCAGAAAACTACTGAAACTAAGAAGAGTTTGGCAGAGTCTCAGGTTATAAGATAAACATACAAAAATCACTTGGATTCCTCTACATCAACAAAAAGAACGTCGAAGAGGAAATAACCAAATCAATACCATTCACAGTAGCCCCCAAGAAGATAAAATACTTAGGAATAAATCTTACCAAGGATGTATAAGACCTATACAAAGAAAACTACAAAGTACTAGTGCAAGAAACTAAAAGGGACCTACATAAGTGGAAAAACATACCTTGCTCACAGATAGGAAGACTTAACATAGTAAAAATGTCTTTTCTACCAAAAGCCATCTATACATACAATGCACTTCCGATCCAAATTCCAATGACATTTTTTAATGTGATGGAGAAACAAATCACCAACTTCATATGGAAGGGAAAGAAGCCCCGGATAAGTAAAGCGTTACTGAAAAAGAAAAATAAAGTGGGAGGCCTCACTCTACCTGATTTTAGAACATATTCTACAGCCACAGTAGTCAAAACAGCCTGGTACTGGTACAACAACAGGCACATAGACCAATGGAACAGAATTGAGAACCCAGATATAAATCCATCCACATATTAGCAGCTGATGTTTGAGAAAGGCCCAGTGTGAGTTAATTGAGGAAAAGATAGTCTTTTTAACAAATAGTGCTGGCATAGCTGGATATCCATTTGCAAAAAAATGAAACAGGACCCATACCTCACACCATGCACAAAAACTAACTCCAAGTGGATCAAAGACCTAAACATAAAGACTAAAACAATAAAGATCATGGAAGAAAAAATAGGGACAATGTTAGGAGCCCTAATACAAGGCATAAACAGAATACCAAACATTACCAAAAATGACAAGGAGAAACCAGATAACTGGGAGCTCCTAAAAATCAAACATCTATGCTCATCTAAAGACTTCACCAAAAGAGTAAAAAGACCACCTACAGATTGGGAAAAAATTTTCAGCTATGACATCTCTGACCTGCGACTGATCTCTAAAATCAATATGATTCTGTTAAAACTCAACCACAAAAAGAGAAACAACCCAATCAAGAAGTGGGCAAAGGATATGAACACGCACTTCACTAAAGAAGATAATCAGGCAGCCAGCAGATACATGAGAAAATGCTCTTGAGCATTAGCCATTAGAGAAATGCAAATTAAAACTACAATGAGATTCCATCTCACTCCAGCAAGGCTGGCATTAATCCTAAAAAACACAAAATAATAAATGTTGGAGAGGCTGTGGAGAGATTGGAACTCTTACACACTGCTGGTTGGAACGTAAAATGGTACAACCACTTTGGAAATCTATCTGGTGTTTTCTTAAAATGTTAGAAGTAGAACTACCATACAATCCAGAAATCCTACTCCTCGAAAAATACCCTGGAGAAATAGGAGCCTTTACACGAACAGATGTATGCGCACCCATGCTTATTGCAGCTCTGTTTACAATAGCAAAAAGCTGGAAGCAACCAAGGTGTCCATCAACGGATGAATGGTTAAATAAATTATGGTATATTCATACAATGGAATACTATGCACTGATAAAGAACAGTGACAAAGTTGTGAAACATTTCATAACATGGAGGAAACTGGAAGGCATTATGCTGAGTGAAATTAGTCAGATGCAAAAGGACAAATATTGTATAAGACCGCTGTTATAAGATCTTGAGAAATAGTGTAAATTGAGAAGAACACATACTTTTGTAGTTACGAGGCGGGGAGGGAGGGAGGGTGGGAGAGGGTTATTTACTGATTAGTTAGTAGATAAGAACTACTTCAGGTGAAGGGAAGGCCAATACTCAATACAGGGAAGGTCAGCTCAACTGGACTGGACCAAAAGCAAAGAAGTTTCTGGGATAAACTGAATGCTTCGACGGTCAGGAGAGCAAGGGCAGGGGTTTGGGGACTATGGCTTAAGGGGACTTCTAAGTCAATTGGCAAAATAATTCTATTATGAAAACATTCTGCATCCCACTTTGAAGTGTGGCGTCTGGGGTCTTAAATGCTAACAAGCGGCGATCTAAGATGCATCAATTGGCCTCAACCCACCTGGATCAAAGGAGAATGAAGATCACCAAGGTCACACGATAACTAGGAGCCCAAGAAACAGAAAGGGCCACATGAACCAGAGACTTACATCATCCTGAGACCAGAAGAACTAGATGGTGCCGAGCCACAACCAATGACTGCCCTGACAGGGAGCACAACAGAGAACCCCTGAGGGAGCAGGAAAATAGTGGGATGCAGACCCCAAATTCTCATAAAAAGACCAGACTTAATGGTCTGACTGAGACTAGAAGAATCCCGGCAGTCATGGTCCCCAAACCTTTTGTTGGCCCAGGACAGGAGCCATTCCCGAGGACAACTCATCAGACATGGAAGGGACTGGACAATGGGTTGGAGAGAGATGCTGATGAAGAGTGAGCTACTTATATTAGGTGGACACTTGAGACTGTGTTGGCATTTCCTGTCTGGAAGGGAGATGGGAGGGTAGAGAGGGTTAGAAACTGACAAAACCGTCACGAAAGGAGAGACTGGAAGGAGGGAGCGGGCTGACTCATTAGGGGGAGAGTAAGTGTTGGGTATGGAGTAAGGTGTATATAAGCTTATATGTGACAGACTGATTTGATTTGTGAACTTTCACTTAAAGCACAATAAAAATTATTAAAAAAAAAATCAAAGGAAGAATTGCACTGTGCAAATCTACTGCAGAAGATCTCTTTAAAGTGTTAAAAAGCAAAGATGATGTCACTTTAAGGAATAAGGTGTACCTGACCCAAGCCATGGTGTTCTCAATTGCCTCATATGCATGTGAAAGCTGGACAGTGTATAAGAAAGAACAAAGAATTAATGCATTTGGATTATGGTTTTGGCAAAAACTATGAACTCTTTGAAGAAAGAGCAAATCTGTCTTGGAATAAGTACAAGAATGCTCCTTACAAGCATGGATGGCGAGACTTCATCTCAAATACTTTGGACATGTTATCATGAGGGACCAGTCCCTGGAGAAGGACATCATGCTTGGTAAAGTAGAAGGTCACTAAAAAAAAGGAAGACCCTCAGCAAGATGGATAGATACAGTGGCAGTAACAATGTGCTCAAACATAACAATGATTGTGAGGATGGCGTGGGACAAGGCAGTGTTCGGTATTGTTGTACATAGGGTCACTATGAGTCAGAACTAACTCGATGACACCTGACAACAAGAACAACAACAAATTAATCACAAAACTACCATATGACCAAGCAATTCCACTCCTAGATATATATGCAAGGGACTTGAAAGCAGCAACGCAAAAAGACACAGGTACACCAGTGCTCATTGCAGTACTATTCACAATAGCTGAAAGCTTGAAACAACTGAAATGTCTATAAATGAATGAATGGACAAACAAAATGTGGTACATGCATACGATGGAATACTACTCAGCTGTAAAGAGAAATGAAGCCCTGATACAAGCTACAACATGAATGAACCTAGAGGATATTATGCTGAGTGAAATAAATCAATAACAAAAAGACAAATACTGTAAGATCTCGCTTATGTTAAATTACAACAATAGGCAGATGTATATAGACCAAAGTTTGTTAGTGGTTACCAGTGGCAGGAGGGAGGGGGAGAAGGGGAGCCATTGTTGGAGAAACAGTGAGTTTCTTCTTATAGTGATGGGAAATTTCGTATTGATTAAGGGTAATGGTTGTGCAGCATGATTGATGTAATTGATTTCACTAAGGTGTACACCTGAAAAATATTGAATTGACAAATGCTGTGTTATATGTATGTATATATATATAAAGCATATATAGACATATTTACAACAATAAAAAATAATTTAAAAAGAAAAAAAATTCAAATATTTCAGACAAAAAAAAAAAAGAATTGGTTGACATTCAGCCATTTCAGAAGGTAGTGGAACTGATAGTACCGAAGGAAGGTGTCCAAGCTGCACTGGAGGCATTGGCAAAAAACAAGGCTCCGGGAATTGACAGAACACCAGTCAAGATATTTCAACAAATGGGCGGAACACTGGGAGCACTCACTTGTCTATGCCAAGAAATTTGGAAGACAGCTGCCTGGCCAGCTGACTGGAAGAGATATGTATTTGTGTCTATGTAAAAGAAAGGTGATCCAACAGGATGTGGAAATTTTTGAACAATATCATTAATATCACACACAAAATTTTCCTGAAGATCATTCAAAAGTGGGTGTGGAACGAGGAATATCACTGCTGGTGTCAGATGGATCTTGGCTGAAAGCAGAGAATACCTTAAAGATGTTTACCTGTGTTTTATTGACTACACAAAGGCATTCTGTGTGGATCATAACAAATTATAGATAACATTGTGTGAAGAATGGGAATTCCGTATAACACTTAATCCTGGTCACGCAGAACCTGTACATAGACCAAGAGGCAGTCGTTCAAACAGAACAGGGTGCTGTGTGGTTTAAAATCAGAAAAGGTGTGCATCAGGATTATATCCTTTCACCATATTTATTCAATCTGTATGCTGAGCAAATAATCTGAGAAGCTGGACTGTATGAAGAACAGGGCATCAGGATTGGAGCAAGACTCATTAACAACCTGTGATATGCAAATGACACAACCTTGCTTACCGAAAGCAGGGAGGACTTGAAGCACTTACTGTTGAAGATGAAAGACTGCAGCCTTCAGTATAGATTACACCTCAACATAAAGAAAACAAAAGTCCTCACAACTGGATCAGTAAGCAACATCATGATAAATGTAAAAAGTGTTGAAGTTTTCAAGGATTTCACTTTACTTCAATCTACAATCAATGCCCATGGAAGCAGCAGTCATGAAATCAAATGATATATTTCATTGGGCATATCTGCTGCAAAAGATCTCTTTAAAGTGTTGAAAAGCAATATTGTCACTTTGAGAACTAAGGTGTGCCTGACCCAAGGAATGATATTTTCAGTTGCCTCATATGCATGCGAAAGCTGGACAGTTAATAAGAAAGACTGAATAAGAATTGCCTTTGAATTATTGTGTTGGTGAAGAATTTTGAATACCATGAACTGCCAGAAGAACGAACAAGTCTGTCTTGGAAGAAGTACAGCCAGAATGCTCCTTAGAAGCAAGAATGGCGAGACCTTATCTTACGTACTGTGGACATGTTATCAAGAGGGACCAGTCCCTGGAGAAGGACATCATGCTTCGTAAAGTAGAGGGTCAGTGAAAAAGAGGAAGACCCCCAAAAAGATGGATTGACACAGTGGCTGGAACAATAGGCTTAAATGTAGCAACGATTGTGAGGATGGCACAGGACTGGGCAGGGTTTCTTTCTGTTGTACATGAGGTGGTTTTGAGTGGGAACTGACTTGACAGCACCTAACAACAGAATGGCCCCATAAGGTTTCCAAGGCTGTCGTCGTCTTTGTTGTTGTTGTTGAGAATATGCGTAGCGAAACATTGACTAGTTCACCAGTTCTTCATCTACCATTTAGTGACACGGATTATATTCTTCGAGTCGTGCTACCATTCTTACCCTCTTTTTCTGAATTTTTCCTTCTCCGTTAACATAAATTCACCACCCTCTAAGGTTTCTATGTAATCTTTCGAGTTGCTGTTGTCAGTTTGATCCCATATAGATCTTAAAAGAGCATACTGCTCCAGGCAGACATTTTTTACTAGTTAACCAAAGCTGTAATCTTTATAGAGGCCAACTTCCACATCTTTCTTCTCGGAGCAGCTGGTAGGTTCAGACCACTGACTTTTCATTTAGCTGCTAAAAGTGTAACCCCTGCTCCACCAGGGCTTGTTACATGGAGGATAATAACAACCAAATGCAACCTGGTGTCTTAGATTGGCTCTGGGAACAGAAAAGGACATTAGTGTAGTTAATAGTATTTACTGATGTTAATTTCTTAGTTTTGGTAAATGTAACATGTAAGATGATAACCTATTGGAGGAAGCTGGGTGAAGGTTATATGAGAATACATGGTACTGTCTTTGCCATTTTTTGTAGATCTAAAATTGTTTCTAAATAAAAAGTGGGGGGAGGGAGTATACATTATAAAACAGCCATGATTAAAACCATTATTGTGGCAATTCTCAGTACTACCTATGAAATATTGCCAAAAGACCAGACTAAAATATCTAGACTTAACAAGTTTTCAGGAAACAATAACGGTCAGATAAACATGTTCACCACCACCTGAGGAGTTCATTCAGTGAAATCCAGAAGGTGGGAGATTCTGTAAGTCAAACAATCATTCTTTTGAAAAAAATAATAAATTTGGAAAGAGTGGGAGAGGGAACCCTAGTTATTAAAAGGGATTTAAGTAACAAATTGTTTGGACCTTGATTTAAAAAAAAAAATTATTTTTTGAGATAATGGAATTTTAACACTGGTTCTTTGTTGCTGTTAAAGAATTACTGGGTTTTTTTCTTGTGTGTGTGTGTGAAATTGGTATGTGGTTATATATATTTTTTAATATTTTAAGATTTACATACTGAAATATTTATGGATGAAATGACGTGTCTTCGGTTTGCTTCAGAATAACCTGGCAGTGGTGTGGGGCAAGCACCTGGGGTATGACTCAAACAATGATGTCCGTAAGTTAAAGGATTGCTGTAGCTGGTGTTGGATACATGGAGGTTCATTGTGTTATTCTCTCTACTTTTGTGTGTATATGATATATTCCGTAGAAAGTTTTTTTTTAATAAAAAAGGTGATGTAGACAAATTTAATACAAGTTAGAACAAAACGTATTAGCCAGAAGATGAAGGTTCAGCCACATACTAAAGGAAAATATTTTCAATACATTTAACAGATAACAATGTTGATTTTTGGTTATATATAATTGGTAGCCAAATGTCTCCAATGGACAGTTTCAAAACAATATACAACAAATAAAGAAACAGGACTGGAGATGTTTAACTTTTTGTTTCCAAAAAGTACAAATTAAAACAATGGGAAGAGAAAGGAGGGAGGGAGAGAAATGTTGTTACCCAGCGCAGGTACAAGTTCAGTGAAACTTGTTCGAGTACATTGGTGGAGTCAGTGGTCTGTAACTTACGTGTTAAGAATTCGGAGATATGTCCAAGATCCATGAAAGTGTTAATTACTTTGACCTAAGAATTCCCAGCATATGAAAAATGAAATATGGATAAATCTCTTGATCACCATATTATTTTAGGAACAAAAACAAGCAGGAGGCTCCTGGCAAGTCCACCAATAGGAAGAAGAGCTTTTAAAAAAAAGTATCAGTGGATGCATTCAGTAGAATATTATGTGGCCTTTAAGTTTTATGGTTATGTAATTTGTGTAAGTACAAGGAAAAATGCTTCCCGTATAATGTTACCTGTTGCTGTTTTTTTTTTTTTTTTTTTCTTTGTTGCTTTTGAGTCGATTCTAACTCATGACAACCCCATAGATGACGGAGTAGAACTACTCCATAGGGTGTTTGTGGCGTTAAGCTTTACAGAAGCAGATTGCCAGGCCTTTCTCCTGTGGTGCTTCTGGGTGAATTCCAGCTGCCAATCTTTTGATTAGTAGTCGAGCACAAGCTGTTAGCGCCACCCAGGGACCTCAGTTAGATGCAGACATAATGACTGCCATTACATACCTGCTGTGTGCCAGGCAGTCGCTAAACCCTTTTCATAGAACTCTAATCTCCACAACAACTCCAAAACAGAGTTGCTAACAGATGAGAAAACCAAGGCTCCGATTATGTATTTCCCAAGACTTAGATTTTATACCTTCTTAAGGTCACTGGACTAGTAAGGAGACAAATTAGAATTTGAACGTAGCTTTTTCTGTCCTGGCGGGGGGGGGGGGAGGCGGTTTGTGGCAGGGGGAAGAAAATATGCAAAAATCATGATAGTTACTGGGTTAAGGTGGTTATAGGTGTTTTGTTTTTGTCTTTTCTGTTTTTCCATACTTACTGCAATGTGATTGTATTACTTTTATACTTTAAAAGAAAATGTAAAGTATTAGACTCTTCAGAATAGCAGCGCTTAAACCTCTGTGACATCAGATAAACGTGAGCTCTTTTATCCGTGCTGAGAAACAGTTGATACTACAGTATACCCTGGAGAGTTGACATGACATGGAAAAGCACCTGTTCACTAGCTAAAGTTTTATTCTTGTTCATCTTACCCCTTTGTTTTAAAAATACTTACTGAAACAATAGTAATTAAAAAAATAATTTACACAAAGCATGGAAGCAAGAAAAAAGAAAAAGGTATCCCTAATCTTCCCACATTAAGAGAGGAACAGTGGTGATAAACTGGCAGATCATTTCCGAACATACCTTTGTCACTTTATACTTTCACCTGTTACCGTTTACCATTGAGTCAATTCTGTATTCTGTAGGGTTTTCTTTTTTTATAATGTATTTTTGTTGTTGAGAATGTACACACAGAACATAACACCAAATTCAACAATTTATGTATGTACAATTCAGTGACAAATTGTGCAAACATCCTCACCCTTCTCTTCCGGGTTGTTCCTCCCCCATTAAGAAAGCCACTGCTCCCTAAGTTTCCTATCTGATCTTTTGAGTTGTTTTTGTCAGTTTGATCCCATATAGGCCTTAAAAGAGCACAACGATCAAGGCAGACTTTTTCCTTTTTAATTGTGCTTTAGGTGGAAGTTCACAGCTCAAGTTAGTTTCTCATGCAAAAATTTATACACCTGTTGTTTTGTGACCATAGTTGCTATCCCTGTAATGTGACCACACCTTCCTCCTTTCCACCCCACATTTCTCATGTCCATTCAGCCAGCCCCTGTCCCTTTGTGCCTTCTCATCCCGCCTCCGGAGAGGAGCTTCCCATTTAGTCTCGTGTATCTACTTAAACCAAGAAGCATACTCTTCGTGAGTATCATTTTATGTCTTATAGTCCGGTCTATTCTTTGTCTGAAGATTTGGCTTCAGGAATGGTTTTAGTTCTGGGTTAACAAAGAGTCTGGGGGCCATGTCTTCTGGGGCTCCTCCAGCCTCAATCAGACCATTAAGTCTGGTCTTTTTACTAGAATTTGAGTTCTGCACCCGACTTCTCTCCTGCTCCATCAGGGACTCTCCATTGTGTTCCCTGTCAGAGCAGTCGGTGGTGGTAACTGGTCAAGGCAGACATTCTTTACTAGTTAAGCTGAACGACTGTTTAGTTTTAAGAAAACTTCAGGGGATATTTTGGCTTTAAGGTTGAAAGATTATCCTGGGGCAGTAGTTCGGGGCTTCATCCAGCCTCCATAGCTCCAGAAAGTCTGGATTCTATGAGAATTAGAAATTCTGTCCTACATTTTTCCCCCTTTGATCAAAATTCTTCTATAGAATCTTGGATTAAAATGTTCAGTAATGCTAGCCAGGCACCATCCAGTTCTCCTGGTCTCTTGGCAGAGGGGGCAGTTGTTCATGGAGGCAGTTAGCCACACATTCCATTTCCTCCTATTCCTGCTTCTCCTCCTTCTCTGTTGCTCCGTGTGAATAGAGAGACCAATTGTACCTTGGATGGCCACTTGCAAACTTTTAAGACCCCAGGCACTACACGGTGAACTAGGAGGTAGAACAGTAGCACTAAACACAGTATTAGGCCATTTAAGTGGGATGTCCCATGAAACCATGATCCTAAACCTCCAAACCAAGAAACCAAATTCCATGAGATATTTGGTTATACATAAGCAGCCTCAGTCGCAGCTCTTTTTTTCATGGTTGTTGTTGTAATTGTATCTATGATACAACTTTTCCCATTTCAGCGTTTTACGCTGTACAGCTAATTGACAGCAATTACATTAATCGGCTGTGCAACCCTACCCTTAATATGATTTTCATCACCGTAAACTGAAACTCAATATTCCATAAGCAATAACTCCCCTTTCCTGCTCGCTCTTGCCCTTGGTAACCAGTAATAAACTTTGGTCTGTATATATTAGCCTGTTCTTGTCTGCTTATGTGAGGTCATATAATGGTTGACCTTTTGTGATTGACTTTCTTCACTCAGCGTACTGTTTTCAGGTTCCATCCGTATTGTAGTATGTATTTCTCTTAACTGGCTGAGTAGTATTCCATTGTATGTATATACCATATTTTGTTTATCCATTCGTCTGTGGGTGGGCTTTTAGGTTGTTTGCATCTTTTCAGCTGTTGTGAATAGTGCTGCAGTGAACATTGGTGTACAAATATCTGTTTGAGTCTCTGCTTTCAAGTCTTTTGGGTACACAGCTGGCAGTGGAATTGCTGGCTCATATGGTAGTTCTATTTTTAGTTTTTTGAGGAACTGCCACACTGTTTTCCACAATGGATGTACCATTTTGCATTGCCACCAGCAATGGATAAGGGCTCCGATTTCCTCACATCCTCACCAATGTTTGTTATTTTCTGTTTTTGTTTTCTTTGTCTTAGCCATCCTAGTGAGTGAAATGGTATCTCATTGTGGTTTTGATTTACTTCTCTGATAGCTAACTGGCAAACTATGTTGAGCATCTTTTCATGTGTTTGGTGACCATTTGAATGTCCTCTTTGGTGTAATGTCTGTTCAAGGTTTTTGCCCATTTCACGATTGAGTTATTTGTCCTCTTGTTGTCGAATTTTTATATGTGTTAGACTCTTATTGGTTATGTTGTTTTCAAAGATATTCTCCCAGTTGGTAGCTTGTCTTTTTACTTTCTTGGTACAGTCTTGATGAACACAAGTTTTTGATTTTTATTAGGTCCCATTTACTTCTTTTGTCTTTCGCTGTTCGTGCTTTTGTTTTTATATTACATAATCCATTGTTAAAAGCTAGGCCTTTCAGTGTTGCCACTACATTTTCTTCTAAGAATTTAATGGTTTTAGTTTTCACATTTAGGTCTTTAATCCATTTTGACAAGTTTTTGTGTATGATGTGAAACATGGATCCTGCTTCATTTTTCTGCATGTGGAAATCCAATTTTTCCAGCAGCATTTATTGAAGAGACTCTTCCTTCCTCATTGAAAGGACTTAGCACCCTTGACAAAAATCAGTTGATCATAGATGTGTGGGTTTATTTCTAGACTCTCAGTTCTATTCCGTTGATATGTGTCTGTTGTTATACCAGTACCAGGCTGTTTTGATTACTGTGGATGTATAATGTGTTTTAAAATTAAGAAATGTGATTCCTACTTTGTTCTTCTCTTTCAACATGGCTTAAGCTATTCAGGGCCTCTTGCCATTGCATATAACATTGAGGATTGGTTTTTCCATTTTGGTAAAGAAAGCTGTTGGAATTTTGATCAGGATTGCGTTGAATCTGTACATAGCTTTGGGTAGTATTACATCTCAACAGTATTAAGTGTTCCAGTCCATGAACATGGAACATCTTTTCATTTATTTAAGCCTTCTTTAATCTCTATAGGGCTGCTACAGGGTCTCTGTAGGGTCACTGTGAGTTGGAATTGGCTCAACCACAAAGGGTTTGGTTTGATTTTTTTTTTTAAATAATTTTTATTGTGCTTTAAGTGCAAGTTTATAAATCAAGTCAGTCTCTCACACAAAAACACATATGCACCTTCCTACACACTTCCAATTACTCTTCCCCTAATGAGACAGCCTGCCGTCTCCCTCCACTCTCTCTTTTCATGTCCTTTTTGCCAGGTTCTAACCCCCTTCACCCTTTCATCTCCCCTCCAGGCAGGAGATGCCAACATAGTCTCACGTGTCCACCTGATCCAAGAAGCTCACTCCTCACCAGCATCCCTCTCCAACCCATTGTCCAGTCCAATCCATGTCTGAAGAGTTGGCTTTGGGAATGGTTCCTGTCCTGGGCCAACAGAAGGTCTGGGGGCCATGACCACCGGGGTCCTTCCAGTCTCAGTCAGACCATTAAGTCTGGTCTTCTGAGAATTTGGGGCCTGGATCCCACTGCTCTCCTGCTCCCTCAGGGGTTCTCTGTTGTGTTCCCTGTCAGGGCAGTCATCGGTTGTGGCAGGGCACCATCTGGTTCTTCTGGTCTCAGGATGATGTAGTCACTGGTTCATGTGGCCCTTTCTGTCTCTTGGGCTCGTAATCACCTTGTGTCCTTGGTGTTCTTCATTCTCCTTTGATCCAGGTGGGTTGAGACTCGATGATGCATCTTAGATGGCTGCTTGCTAGCGTTTAAGACGGTTTGGTTTGATTTTTAATTTCTTCCAGCAGTGTTTTATAATTTTCGTTGTGTAAATCTTTCACATTCCTGTTTAGATTTATTCCTAGGCATTTTATTCTCTTAGGTACTATTTTAAATGGAATCATTTCCTTAATTGCGCTTTCAGATTTTTCATTGCTGCTACATAGAAGATCGTCTGATTTTTGCTTGTTGACCTTGTCATACGATTCTCAGTGGCTGATTATTTAAAAGTAGATCAATTCTTCTGAATTGTCTGTGGTTGGGCTTGAACCTCCAATTATTCATTTAGCAGCCAGGCGTACTAACTGCTTGCACCACCCAGGGACACTACTTCCACCTATACTAAACCACTTGCCATCGAGTATTTCCAATGAATGGCAGCCGTATGTGCTGCAGAATAGAACTGCTCTCCTTCAGACTTTCATAGGTGTGATCTTATCAGAAGCAGATCACCAGGACTTTCTTCCAAGGCACCTATATCAAAATACCAAACCCATTGCTGTGGAGTCAATTCCAAGTCATAATAACCCTATAGGACAGAGTAGAACTGCCCCACAGAGTTTCCAAGGAGCAGCTGGTGAATTCAAATGCCACTCTTTTGGTTAGCAGCTGACCGCTTAACCACTGTACCAGTAGGGCTCCAAGCACTTATAGATGGGTTTTAACTACCACGTTTTGGTTAGTCGCTACTCACTTCACTGTTTGTGCCACCCAGCAACTCATCCTTCCTATAAACAAACAAAAAAACCCCTCTGACATCAAATCAGTTCTGACTCATTGGCAGTCCCACGTGTGATAGAGCAGAACTGCTCCATAGGATTTTCTTGGCTGTAATCTTTACAGAAGCAGATCTCCAGGCCTTTCTTCTCTAGGTTAGTAGTTGAGTGCAAACCATTCGCGCCACCCAGGGCCTGCCTTACACCTAGGTGTCGCGTGCAGCAAAGTCTGCTCCGACTCCTGGCAGCCCTGTGTGACAGTAGAACTGCTTCATCAGTTTTCTCGACTGTAACCTCTGTGGAAGCAGATCATCAGGCCGTTCTTCTGCGACGCTGCCTGGTGGGTTTGAACTATCAACCTTTACGTTAGTGACCCACTGCCGTCAAGTCGACTCCAACTCGTAGCGAGCCTGTAGGGTTCCCAAGGCTGTAAATCTCTAAGGGAGCAGACTGCCACATCCTCCTCTCACGCAGCGGCTGCCGGCTTCCAACCTCCGACCTTTCGATTACCATCTGAGCGCTTTGACCACGCACCACGAGGACCTCTGGGTTAGTGGTGGAGTGCAAACAGTTTGCGCCACGCAGGGCCTGTGTTCCCCTGTAGTGGGTGAGTATCCCGGTCTCACCACAGTGTCACCGGCATGGGCATTATCAGCAAGAATCTGTAAATAGCAACTCTGCCCTGATTCCTGGGGGAGCCTAGTTCAGGGTAGCGTTTGAGAAAGGAATCTGCATTCAGACGTTTCCCTGGACCAGATCAGAAACCTGGTGCCTGCAGCATCCTCTATATTCGTTACAAGGACAAAAATTTCTGTCCTCGAGTGCTGACGGGTAAAATCCATAAAAATTGTATCTGTAAAGGATAGAAGAACTGCCTTGTACCTTTTGAGCAGAGCAAGGTATAACAGGACTTAGGTCTCCACTGCTTATGCTCTTGGGTTAGTCTGAGAAAGGTTGAGTCTTTGTTTGCCGTTGTCTCAACATCTGGAGGTTAATAGACATTTTCAAAGCCCATATGAAAAAGGTCCCAATAAAATACATGAATCTTGATTGGCTCTTAGTTAAAAAATAGCTGTAGTTCTTTGTTCATCTCTTGGGACAATTGGAAAAAATTGAATCTGGACTGAATATTAGTTGTTAATAGGATTGTTTAGGTACAGTAATCGTTTTGTGGTTTTATAAAATGGCCGTACTCTTAGCAGATGCGTGCTTAAATATTTAGGGATGAAGAATCGATGTCTGCAACTTACTTCAGATGGTTCAGTAAACACAGACACATGTACAAACACACACAGAGAGAAAACAAATATGGAAAAATGTTATTACTTGTTGAATATAGTGGTGAGTTTACGGGTGTTCATGGTATTATTCTTTCAACTTATTGAAAGTTTGATAATGAAAGTTTGGGGAAAAGCTAAACTTTAAAAAAAATGTTAAACGTTTATTTTTCTATTCTGATTTCAGTAGAATTCTGGCTTTCTTGAGTATATTAGAATGATCAGTAGGGGAAGGGTGCGAAGAAGGTACCAGCAATTAATTGCAGATCCAAAGGAATGAGCTTTAGGGGCAGAACAACAACATAACAACAAAAATGTTTTTTAAAAGATTGACAACAGAGTAACTCGTTGGACAACTGTTCTTTCTAGGCCAGGAAATCTCACAGGGGAAGAAATGCCAGTTTCTAATTTGCCTTTCTTCTTCCCCAAACCAGCATAACAGATTTGTCCTGGACTGTAAAGACAAGGAGCCTGACGTGCTGTTTGTAGGAGACTCCATGGTGCAGTTGATGCAGCAATACGAGGTAAAGGTAGACGGGGTGCTGGGGGCCCTTGGCGAGCAAGTAGCAGATGATCATGCTGAGCTGAACCTGTAGACTTCTTCGTGACTCTTAGAAAGCTCTACTTGAGAGTAGAGAGAAGCCAGACCTACCTAATGGGATTCTTTTTGCCACTAAGCATGATGAGGGAAAAAAATTAGCCTTGTTTACAACTGAACTCTCTTATTTGCGTGATATTTATATTTGTCCTAATCATGATTTTTAATTCTTATTATTTGCATTTTACCATTTTCTTATGTATTTTTGTGATAAGCTCTTCCAATTTTGGTTTGGCATTCTTGCAAGGGAAATTTAAAAGAAAAGGTACCTTTACTCCTTTTTGGCTCTAGCACTCTAAATACCTGCGTCTCATGTTTCTAGTTCATCCTGTTTCTTTAAATGGTTGAATAAAGCCAAACCAAAACCAAACCCATTGCCGTAGAGTCAGTTCCGACTCATAGCGACCCTACAGAACAGGGTAGAACTGCCGCATAGAGTTTCCAAGGAGTGCCTGGTGGATTAGAACTGCCGACTTTTTGGTTAGCAGCCACAGCACTTAACCACTATGCCACCAGGGTTTCCGGTTGAATAAAGAGAAAGGAGAATTTATTGAGGTGCCAGCTTAAATATAAATGTGGGTACCTCTTTAGGAGCATCAGGTTGAGTTGTGACTCAGAGTCCTCATGCTTCCTTAAGAACTCAGTTATATGATGCCATCTTCAAAGCCCCTTAAGCAGTGAATGGCACAGCACTCAAAGTGTTAGGTTTGAATATAGAAAATGGAAGTTTATTTCAGATGCCACACAACACATTGCAATGGAAGGATTTTATTTCCCACTAATTTTGGCTTAAATAAATCATGTTCTCTTTTTAGATATGGCGAGAACTTTTTTCCCCTCTTCATGCACTGAATTTTGGAATTGGAGGAGATACAACAAGACATGTTTTGTGGAGACTAAAAAATGGAGAACTGGAGAACATTAAACCTAAGGTAAAATGAAATTTATTTTTATAAGAAATAATTATCACTAATATTGAGGCTTCTTCAAGTATTTAAGTTGTCTGAAATTGGCAGTAAAAAACATTGCTTCCTTAAAGCACTCTTTCACTATTCTTGTTTGCTTCATGTCTGTTTAAGGGAAATGATATTGTTGTTTAAGAGCATGGCAAAATACATATTCATTTAAGAAATCAGCGTATCGTTTGCCTAGCTTGTATTTGTAGTTGTTGTAATTATCTTTTTCAGTTATAGACAGAGATTTGATGCTAATGAGGGGAATGCGTGGGCCAGGGGACAGTATGGGGGGAAACTGCTCAGAGATGGGCCATGGGAGCAGGGCCATTATTAACTTCAGTAAGTGATTTTGAATCTGTTTAACCATATAAGCAAATTGGTAATCAAGGCCTCCAAGTTTTTCTGAAGAAGATTTGAAGCAGATGTGAACAAATATTCACCCATGACACCCACCCAGTACCTTATCACGTTGTAAATGTCTGGAGTTGGGACACAGCATATAATTTTTTTTCAACCTCAGCCAAAGATAAAACAAAGCTGAGCAACTAATAAAAGTTGTGTTAGCTGAAAGCATTTTGTTTGCCCTTCTAATAGAAAAATGCATCCATGTGCCTCTCTTTTGGGAGAGAGTAAAGATTTACTTTGTTGAGTCACCTTATGAGATACATGTCTCTAAGTGACAGCCACCTTTTAAAATGATTTTTTTTTTTTTTTAAAGAGAAAAGCTCTTTAAAACCGTATCCACCCTCCACCCCAATAACTCTTTTCCTTTAGTGCAGCTGTGTATTTACACCCATTCTACTCCTTCGGGTATTTTTCTTTCTTTTTCTAGAAGATACTTCTAGTCAGGGAGACTAAGTCTTTCTGTGATGTGAGTTGCAAATAGTTTTCCCCAGGTTGCTTAGATTTCACTTCGCTATCATTTTTTTTAATATGCAGATTATATTTTTATACAGTTGCACTTATTAGTCTTTTCTGTATAGCTATTGGATTTTGAGAAGTTTAGTTCCAACTCCACAATGATAAATAATTCTTTGTTTCCTTCTGGTACGATTTTGCCACTTGAATGTTCAGTCCATTTGGAATTTGTCCTGATATATGATGTGAAATATAGATCAATGTTTTAAGATGGCTATCCAGTTGGAGTTCTCCAAAGCCATTTAAGAAGTTCATCTATCCTCCTTTTATATTTGATTTTGAGATTTTCATCTAAATATTGGACATTCTGTTATTCCTTAGTATTGATCCTTTTTCCCCTTCTTTTCTTCTCTCAACTACAGGTCATTGTTGTCTGGGTAGGAACAAACAACCATGAAAATACGGCAGAAGAGGTAGCAGGTGGGATCGAGGCCATCGTACAGCTTATCAACACAAGACAGCCACAGGCCAAGATCATTGTATTGGTATGCGGTCTTTGGGTGTTTGGAGACCTTAATATCTTTGGGTTAGCTGAGGAATGATCTTAGAAATGTGATCACTCAAGAATAGAGAGAATCTGTAGGTGGAAGCAGTTTATGGCACTTTTTTTTAGCACTTTCTGTGCTGTCTTTTCTCTGATGCACCCTGTTGTCTTACCAGTTTCATCATCATTTCCTAGACAATCTGTGGGGTTATCTTTTATTCACTTGTCCTTTCTTAGAAGGCTGGAAATCCTCCTTTTTAACTCAGATGCCTTTTTTTTTTTAGATTGCCATCTACTGATAATTTAAAATATTAACAAAGTTGCATATGAGACTTGTCTGAATCCTGAATCTCTTGTGGTTAGGCCTGGGTTTGGATTAATTTAGATACATTGTTGTGTTCCACTGTTAATATGTTAAAGGTGGTATATTTATTAGAATCTCTGGATTCCCTAAAACATCAGAAATTCCATCAGCAAAAACTGAGTACATGATAGTTTTACTCCAAACAGAAAGTTCTACCCTTTGTAGAGTTACAAGCATTGTCTTTTTTTTTTTTTTTAAATAAGCATCAAGTCTTTATGGTCTCAGAGGTAGAACAGCTGTCTGTTTCACTGTACAAGTTAGCTGTAGATATTCTTCGCTCAACTTGAAACATACATTTAAGCAAAATCTGATGGTAATTCAGTTCTTTAATGTGTTCAGTTCTTAAGTAGTGTTAAGGTAGTCATTCATTCAACAGATGTCAAGTATTGCTAAGTATAAGGCACTGTCCTAGGTCCTGAGGATACAAAGATGAACAAGACATAGTCCCTGTCAAGGAGCTCACAGTTTTGTGGATGGGAACAACAGTGTAAAGAGAGAATTATACCATATGCTAAGGGCGGGGGGGCGGGGACATGGAAGTTGAGGCATAACAGTTGGTATCTGAGTTTAGTTTTAAAGAATTCATTGGTCTTTAGACAGATGGGAAACCCTGGTTACATAGTGGTTAAGAGCTATGGCTGTTAACCAAAAGGTCGGCAGTTCGAGTCGGCCAGGCACTCCTTGGAAACCCTATGGGGCAGTTCTACTCTGTCCTATAGGGTCTCTGTGAGTCGGAATCAACTCAACGGCAATGGGTTTGGTTTGGTTTTTTGGTGTTAGATAAGAAAAGCAAAAAGAGAAGGCATTACAGAGGGGAAAAAATGATCAAAGGCTTGTGTATCTGTGTGTTTGCTGAGTGAGTAGAAGAGGATGCTGGAAGAAGTTGAGATTTGTCGTTGTGTGAAGTTTGAGGTTGAGATGAACTAGGAGAAAAAGGCCATAGACAGGTCATGTAGGAATTTGTATGCCAGCGTACATAGGAATTTATTTGGATTTTATAGGTGCTGGGGAGTCAGGTCTTTTTTCTTATTATATAGTATTTGATTTAATTTACTTGTTTGTGTGCTTATTTATATCCTGCTAACCCTGGTGGCGTAGTGGTTAAGAGCTATGGCTCCTAACTGAAAGGTCGGCAGTTCAGATTCACCAGGTGCTCCTTGGAAACCCTGTGGGGCAGTTCTGCTCTGTCCTGTATGGCTGCTGTGAGTTGGAATCAGCTTGATGGCTGTGGGTTTGGTTTTTGGTTTTATTCCAGAAAGGATTATGTTGTGGTTAAGAGTCCATCTTTAAAGCTCGTTGGCCAGTCAGTACATAGTAGTTGCTTAGGAAACTGCCGTTAGGCAATTTGTTGTATGAATGTTGCTGACTAAACTCTCCATTAATAGTCTTTATTTCAACCAGACTTTTAAGTTTGATATACAGTGGTGTTAATTTTGTTATCTTCAATACAGAAATATGGAAAGTAAACTAAATAGTCAACTGCTCAGGGAATGAAAGGCTGGTGGTTCAGACGCCCCCAGTGGCTCTGCGGGGGAAGGGCCTGGCAGTCTGCGCCCCTACAGATCAGAGTCTAGAGCGCCCATGGGGCAGTTCTGCCCTGTCACATGGGATCACTGTGAGTCGAAGTTGACTCCATGGCACCTAACAACAACGTGACAATTACTAGGACAATGCGGACAGAATTTATGGCATATTTAAATGAAAAAATGGAATACCAAACAGTATGTATATTATATTTAGAATTTCTTAACAGTATGTATTTCATCTGGAAAAGGACTAGAAGGAAACAATTATATTATAGGTTGAAGATATTAGGAGTGTAACTTTTTCTTTCTTGTTTCCTTTAATATCCTAATATTTTAGAAATTACTAAAAATCAAAGGGAAAACCACATGGCACACCCTTGACATTAACGTATTAAGGAGATGCCGCGCAAGTCCATCCCTCGCCTTCGCCCTGTTCTTCGTGACTGTGACTGCTGCCGTGTTCTTTGCAAGTCAGAACAGACCGCGTGCTGACCGTTCACTGGCTGTCCCTTTGGGCTGTGCGTTGTATCTCAGCCAGATTTGATATGTCGGCACTGAGGGCAGCTCTTCTGCATTAAGTATTGGATACAGAGCCTTAGACTTTGACAGTCATACAAACTAGAGCGTAAGATTGACCTGGTCACAGGACGTTTTTGAAGAGCTTAACTGAAGATAGGAGGAGACGGACCAGGGCAGCAGAGTCATCATTCTCTATGGTTCTCCTTTTGAACTACACAACTACACATTAAGTTCCTAATCAAGGCCCCCAAATTTTATGAAATATTTTAAAGCAGATATGAACAAATACTTTCTAAAACATCTTTTTTTTACTAAGATATCCTCAGAAAATCTCTTTGTGAAATAAGACTTCTTACCATACCCTGTAGGAGAAACAGGTGGCAAAATTTTTGCTAAATAACAATAACTTGGCTGTAGCATCATTAACTATAAACCAACTAAAAGGTCAGGATCTCTGGCAATAATCCATAGTGGAATCAGTTGCCTATAGGAGGCTACTTCTAGTTCAAAATGATAAAACCTTGTTGCCAAATAAGAGCAGTTTTTTTAAATATATATATATAATTTTTATTGTGCTTTAAGTGCAAGTTTACAAATCAAGTCAGCCTCTCACACAAAAACTTATATACACCTTGCTACACACTCCCAGTTACTCTCCCCCTGATGAGACAGCCCGCTCTCTCCCTCCACTCTCTCTTTTTGTGTCCATTTCGCTAGCTTCTAACCCCCTCCACCCTCTCATCTCCCCTCCAGGCAGGAGATGCCAACATAGTCTCAAGTGTCCACCTGATCTAAGAAGCTCACTCCTCACTAGAGCAGGCTTTTATTTTCTATATTAGGATGACAGATAATCTGGTTTATCTGACAATTTATATGATTAACACAAAAGTTTAAAATGAATGTAGAACGCGTCTGCTTCATTGTGCTAGATATCATGTGTCTCTGATTCATGAAGACAGCATCTGCTCCAACTCTTTGTTTCTCACGGTGTATTTTAGTGTGGGTTCCATGTGGCATTAATAGGTAGGAATGTATTTGAGCGAGGTTTTTCTGATGGAGAATGGATTGAAGGGAAGGACAATACTGGAGGTAAGAAGACTAGTCAGGAGATTTTACATTAATTGAGATGAGTAGTCATAAGTTCCCAAGCAATATTAGTGTGTATAATAGAACCAGAAACACCAGTTGCTGTCAGTTCTGACTCATGGTGAGCCCATGTGTTGCAGAGTAGAACTGCGCTCCATAGGCCTTTCAAGCTGTGACCTTTCAGAAACAGATTGGTAGGCCTTTCTTCCAAGTGCCTCTGGGTGGGCTGGAGCCACCAACCTTCTGGTTAGTAGTCAAGTGCTTAACTGTTTGTACCACCCAGGGACTCCATGTATATAATAGGCATGGAGAAAAGAGAATGGATTGAAGAAATACTTAGAAAACAAAAACTGGGTAGATTGATTAGTAGTAAGGTAGTTAGGTCAAGTATCTTAGCTTGGTAACTGGGGGATGTTGGAATGACCAGTTGATACAGAGGATGTAGAAGGAGCGTAGTTTAGAGGGGAGAGATGATGATTTGCTTTTGGACATGTTAAGCTGGAGGTGCCCCAGGAGCATTCAGGTTTGGTTCTCTGACTGGCAGTTCAATATGCAATTCAGAAGCTCTAGGAAGAGATCTGGAGCCCTGGTGGCACAGTGGGTAAAGCATTCGGCTGCTAACCAAAAGGTTGGTGGTTCGAAACCCCCAGCAGCTCCACAGGAGAAAGATGTGGCAGCCTGCTTTGGTAGAGATGTATAGCCCTGGAAATCTTATGCGGTTGCTATGAGTTGGAATCAACTTGATGGCAGTAGATTTGGTTTTCTGATTAGGAAGAGATCAGGCTAAAGTGTTAGACTGGGAAGAGTAGTGCACCAGGGACAAGACCCTGGAGAATTCCAACAATTAAGGGGCGGGAGGAGGACAAGGAACTCATGAAGTAACTGAGAAGGAATGATCAGGGAGCTTTTATTAAAACCAGTCTAGTCCAGTGTTTCAGAAATCAAAGGACTAGAAGGTGCCAAATGGAGCAGTGGTTCCAAGAATAGCCAGAATCACAGATATATTGGTAGAGAGAAATGAGTGAATCTTTTCATTTTATGTTCTTTTCTGCTCTGCCCCAGGGTTTGTTACCTCGAGGTGAGAAGCCCAACCCTTTGAGGCAAAAGAATGCCAAGGTGAACCAGCTTCTCAAGGTTTCCCTGCCGAAGCTTGCCAATGTTCAGCTCCTGGATACAGATGGGGGCTTTGTGCACTCGGACGGTGCCATCTCCTGCCACGACATGTTTGATTTTCTGCATCTCACAGGAGGGGGCTATGCAAAGATCTGCAAACCTCTCCATGAACTGATCATGCAGTTGTTGGAGGAAACACCTGAGGAGAAACAAACCACCATTGCCTGACTGGCTCCCGTCAGTGTTGATAGCATCACAGCTTCCTCAGATCAGTTAGATCACTGGCACTACAGAACCCTTCTCTTTCTTAAGGCACTTTGCATTGTAGAATGTTCCTGGATGTTCTTTCTAGTGTTTGAAGGGGAGGGGGGATTTAAACTGATCCTGTACATAGAAGGTTTGTTTTACACAGGAGAAAAATTAGCCAAGGAAGATTGTTGTTTAAATTCAGTTGAAACCAGAAGGGGACCTTGAGTTGTTTGTATGACACGTTCATTGAATTATCACTTTTTCCTAGGACAGCATCTGCCTGAGTACTGAACAATACGAAGACTCTTTTCTTGGCCTTGCTTTCTATGGATTATGTCATGTATAATAATTATCAGAATCACATTTACTTGGCTTTAAAATGGATGGTTTTTTTTTTTTTTTTCCAGTTAAGGTTTATATTTTAGGTTTTCGTCTTTATTTTGCTTTACTCATGTATTCTCAAGGTTTTCTTAACATTATATATCAGATTGAACGTGATTGTCATTCAAATACGGAAGATGCTAGAAAAGTTGTTCCACCCTTAATCTTTCTTCTGCTTAGCAGTGAAAAACAAGTTTTGCCCCATTTAGGGACCCTTTGAAGGGTTTTATTTTTATGCTGCTGAATATCATGTCTATAATAGACCCATGCATGCAGCCTTTCCTACCCTCTTTTTTTGGTCCTTGTTGACATCACAAGCTTTTAACACATTTTTGACCGAGGAGCTCTGTTATTGGAAATTTAAGTCCCTACCCGGTTGCTCTCATGACAATATTACTGATATGTAACTCATTCTTGTATGGTGTTCTGTGCTATAGAGTCTGTGTAGTGCTGTCCATACTCAGAGTTCTGGTTTGGTTGGTTGGTTGGTTTTTTTCCCTTAAATTTCTGTTACAGTTTCCTTTTGTGGGGAGGGGGAATCAGAACTCTGTTTCTAAGTCCTTGAGACCTGTATTATTTCAAGTTTTATAGTATCTTAAGGTATATATTTTATTTCTTTATTGGCTTAGTTTTTAAAGTATATCAGTCCAAAAAAATTGGCCTTTCCCATGGGGAAACAAATGAAACTGTTCTTTAGAACAGATATTCTACTTTTGTCTTACCATTTTAGTTAAAAAGAACTAGAGTTGTTTAACTTTTAGGGTTTCTCATTAATGTGTCCCCACCATCTAAGAATTTCCCTACAAGAAACCTCTTTATAATCTTAATGGTTTGCTTGAGCTACAAAAACTGCCATTTAAAAAATAATGAGACTGTATATGGTTTATTGTTAAATAATACCTATGGAATATGCACAAACTGGATCTACAAACAGTACTTTAAACTGGACCAGGTGGGTATTGACTTAACCCATCAAAATATGCTCTGCAGCGATTCTGCTTAATGTTCAAGTTCAATAACTAAGGCACATGTTTTATGTTCTGCTTGCGAGGCAAGTAAGTGGTAGTGCTTTTCCATGTTGGGGGGTGGGGTAGGCTGATTTGTGCTAAGACTCACTTCTGATTGAGAGGGATAGGACTTGGGCTAATTTTTTTCTTGTTGGAGAATCTTTCTAGGGTTTTTTGTTTTTTGTCCTTTTAAAAAACAAATACATATTGTTCTGAATGTATCATGTCTTCATTAACAACACCAAGTACATATGGTGTGTACTAAAATTGTTTACTGTGTTGAAATGTCCTTTTTATTTTTAGTAGCCCAGGTTCTTGAGTTTTGTTCAAGACAGGTTTTTTTCTTAGCTGAGGCATAGTTCTAGGGAGGAGAACTAAGCAAGCCAGAATTTTGTGTGTGAAAAGACACGTTCCTATCCAGATCTTCTTCTGGTTGTGAGGTGGTGGAAGTACGGTCCAAATAAGCCCATCAGGTTACTCCTGCAGCATGTGCTTCTAGCTTCTCTATTGACTGAGCATCAAATATCCCTTTGTGAGTTGGCCTTCAGCTCCTTTTGCTTATGTGTATAAACCTCAGATGTTACTACACTTTATATCTACCAGCCTATTCAAGCAGTAGTATTTGAACCACTAGTCTTTTAAATAAAATTCTGCCCCATTGCTACCGTGCAGATACTGAGTCCACTTTCATTTCTTGCCAAATTTCTTTGCACTGCTTTAGGCATCCCAGTTTGCCACAGCAACAGAACTTAATGCTTAGTCTTTGGATTTCTCTCTATACTTTTTACCTTTTATTAAAAAAAAAATGCACTGTCCAAGTGAAATGTCCTAGTTGTCATTGTGATAGAGGGCCAGCATTCCAGGCAGCTAGCAAAGGTATTATTCTGTTCCTCTCCCAGCAAATTTTAATTCATTTGCCCACCCATTCTTACTACATTGGATGGCAACCAGTGATGGAACCCTGCAGGTGCCTGTGGGTCACATCTCAAATGTGGCAAGTTGAAGATGGTGGTCTAGAACAGGTTGTTTGCTGCCCACACCGTCTACACTGCCATAGGCAGTTCTTTGGCTGTCACCTTGGGACTCTTTGGACTGTTGAGGGCATATGTCTAAACCCGAATCTGTCAAAAACCTTAACCCAACAAAACAAATGTTGAGTAGCTTGTGCCCTGCTCTTAAGAATTCTCTTACTGTTTTAAAAAAAAAAAAAAGCAACTTCTCTTTCCTTTTTATTTTTTAACCTAGTCACTGTTTACAGTTGTATGCTAAAGCCTGAAATGTCTGTGCTGTGGTGTATGAGCATTGCCAATTTTATATTTATTGCAGTGAAGAAGAAGCTAAAAATATATGAAAATGAGGAGCATGTCCTGGCTCCTAAATCTGTGTGGGTGCATGTGGGAGAAGTGAATTGGGACCTCTTGAAGTGAGGCTTTTTGGAGAGGGGTCCCCTGGACTTCTCCTTGGTGTTCTTGCTTGGGGATCACTGCTGCTAGCTGACTGTACCTCCTCAACAGAAGTTTGTGATTCTGCTTGGCAAAGTTTCATTGACTAGTAGAACTCATTCTGTTTTAGTGCATATTTCAATATAAATGTAAACATTTCACTCAAACTTCCTGATGTCTTCTCTGTCTACTGTATTATAGTTTGGAATCAAATGGAGGAAAAAAAGGGATGGTTTTTCTCCTACCTTATCATGAGCACATTGTTTACTTAGATCTTCCTGCTGCTTTTGTGTGGGACTGAATGTAGCAAACTGACTCTCATCATTTAATCTTTAGGGTGTAGGAGAGTGGGGTGGGTGAGTAGGTCCAAGGAGTCCTGAGTAGATAAATAGGAAAATTGTCAAATGAAATGCTTCAGATTGGTCAAGAGTATCTGGCAGTTAAAAACAATGAACTCGAACTCTAAAACCATTATATTAACCTTTTGATTTTTTTCCTGATTTCACTCTTTAAGAATTTATTTATTCACATAGAATGTCCCAATTACCATTGCTTCCCTGTTCCTCACACCAGAAATTGCCAGTGTTTTCTTTTTTACATTTTGGAATATCTCTTTCCACTATTACCCCAGCTTGAACTCAGGCACTTCAGATGAATTGGACTGTTCTGAGTTCCTCTGCCATCTAGGTAGAGGAGCATCAGGATAATAATTTCCATCTATGGTGCTTTATGTAGGTGCATAATCATTTACTGTTGGCTGAGAGGCCCAGGGAAACCCTGGTGGTGTAGTGGTTAAGTGCTACGGCTGCTAACTGAAGGGTCAGCAGTTCAGATCCGCCAGGCGCTCCTTGGAAACTCTATGGGGCAGTTCTACTCTGCCCTATAGGGTCGCTATGAGTTGGAATCGACTCAATGGCACTGGGTTTGGTTTTTTGGTTTTGAGAGGCCTGGGGAGATTTTATAACTTGTCCAAGATCAATCATAATTTAAGTGGCTGAGCTGGGATTTGACCCCAGCTTTACCTGACTACAAAGGCCTTGCCCTTGCCACAGCTCATTCAACTTAGGGTGTCTTCGTAGCTATAGATTCTGATTCACCAAGTTCATGACAGGTAGCTCGTTTCAGTTGAAGGTCATGGGAGTGAAGGGATGGTCTTTCCACAGCCAACACAGACCTTTTCAATTCCATTCTATTTGTGAGCACAAGAATTTATTTAAATTTATCTGGCCACCTTTTCTCAAAATTCACAGAACTAAAATGCACAGTATTTATGGAGCAAGAATTTTGGGCGGTATACTTGAAGGAATTAAAAGACTGGCTGTTGATAATAGATTCAGATTGACAGCAAGCCGCTACCTGGGTAAATTAATATTTATATCTAAAGGAAACAGGAAGGTAATACATGACAGATCTGGGGTTTTAAAAGTTTGTGAGCGGCCATCTAAGATACTCCACTGGTCCCACCTCATCTGGAGGAGCAAGGGAGAATAAAACCAAAGACACAAGGGAAAGATAAGTCCAAAGGACTAATGGACCACAACTACCACAGCCTCCACCAGGCTGAGTCCAGCACAACTGCTCTGACAGGGATCACCAATACAGGGCCCTGGACAGAGCTAGAGATAAATGTAGAACAAAATTCTAACACACACAAAAAAAGACTGGTCTGACAGACTGGAGAAACCCCGAGAGTATGGCCCCTGGACACCCTTTTAACTCAGTACTGAAGTCACTCCTGAGGTTCACCCTTCAGCCAAAGATTACACAGCCCCATGAAACGAAACGAGACTAGAGGGGCATACCAGCCCAGGGGCGAGGACAAGAAGGCAGGAGAGGACAGCAAGGCTGATAATGGGGAACTCAAGGTTGAGGAGAGGAGAGTGCTGACACATCGTGGAGTTGGCAACCAGTGTCATGAAACAATATGTGCATTGTTTGATGAGAAACGAATTTCTCCTGTAAACTTCCATCTAGAGCACAGTAAGAAGAAATTTAACATGACAGAGCTTTAAAATAGGAATTGCCAACTATTCTCTGAGGATGGGGCAGGACACCCCTAAATTACAGATAACATCTGGATGAATGAGGGTCCATACCAGACTTTCAAAGTGTATTGCCTCCCTTGAAGCCCACTCTTAAACATAAGGCTGGGATATTCTGCAGACAGGTTAGTCTGGATGTCTGCTGCGGACCACCTCATCTGGGTTGGTGAATGTCATCAGTCTCGGTGTAATACAACGTGACTACAGAAGGCTTGAGTCACAAACAGTTATCATCATCCTCACCTCCCTAGCCTAAAACAGACTGCTTTAAGTACTTTCCTCTTTAGAGCTATGGAACTAGAACAAGGGTCAGATACTCAGCTGGCCCATCAGGACCTATCTTGAGGACTAACAGCACCGACCACACCAGCAATAATTGCAGCAAATCGTTATTCTAGTATGATGTTCTTCAGCAACTGAAAGTTACTGTGGTTTTTGTATCTTTCACTTGCCACTTCCCAGAGATGCTACTGGATTAAAATGCTTTACTCCTCTAAGAAACCAAAAAAAAAAAAAAAAAAAACCAAACTCATTGCCATAAAGTCGATTCCAACTTACAGCAACACTATAGGACAGAGTAGAACTGCCCCATAGGGTTTCCAAGGAGCACCTGGTGGATTCAAACTGCCCACCCTTTGGTTAGCAGCCGTAGTTCTTAACCACTACGCCACCAGGGCTCTGAAATTTGGAGATACCAAATGGAGGTATTTTTGTTTTTCTAGTTGTATCCCTTCCCCCCACCCTTTTTAATCACTTCCTCCCCCCACACACCCCTGGAGGCCTTGACTCTGTCAGCAGCTAGTAGGTGCCCTTTTGATCACACCACAGTCCTGAAAGCAGCGTGGATCCTGCAACTGTGCTTGACTATCAAAACGCCATGTGAGCCTCTTCAGTGGCCCAGGACAAATGGAAGGGACATTGGTGTGGTAGAAGCATCTGTACTTGGGAAAAACTGGACAAAACCAGCAAGAGAGCAGTATACATCCCGTTTTCTCCAGCCACGGCTGGGGGAAATCTCAGCCTGACTACATGTCTTTACATAGTCATGAGGCGGAGATCTTATAATGTTCTGCTAAACACAGTCTTTCTTTGATTCTGGCCTTATTGTATGCTATGCCTTTTGCTTACAGTAAGTTCAACTGGCTCAATTTAGCTTAATTCATCCCCCTACAAAAAGTGTGTGTGTGTGTACATTGTTATTAGCTGCCACGGAGTCGGCCCCAGACTCATGGCAACCCCGCGCGCAGAACGCTGCCCCGTCCTGGCCGTCCCCAGGATCAGTTGCGGAGCTAACAGTTGCGATGTGTAGAGTTCTCGTTGGCCAATTTTATAAGGTAGATTGCTAGACCTTTCTTCACTACTTCGTACATGTGTATGTATCCAAAATTAAATTTTACACACTATCAAGCTTTCGGAGCCCTGGTGGCACAGTGGTTAGGAGCTACGGCTGATAACCAAAAGGTCAGCAGTTCAAATCCACCAGCCGCCCCTTGGAAACCCTGTGGGGCAGTTCTACTCTGTCCTGTAGGGTCACTATGAGTCAGAATCAACTTGATGGCAACGGATTTGATTTGGTTTTTTATCTTGAACTTCAGTTTTCTTTAGTCTATGCCTTTGCCTTTGTGTCATCTGCATAATGCAGGTTGTTAACGAGTCTTCCTCCAACCCTGATGCCCCGTATTCTTCATATAGTCCAGCTTCTCGGATCATTTGTTCAGCATACAGATTGAATAGGTACAGTGAAAGGATACAACCCTGACACACACCTTTCCTAACTTTAAACCAATCAGTATCCCCATGTTCTGTCCAAACAAATGCCTTTTGATCTATGTAAAGTTTCTTCATGAACACAATCAAGTGTTCTGGAATTCCCATTCTTCGCAGTGTTATCCATAATTTGTTATGATCCACACAGTTGAATGCCTTTGCATAGTCAATAAAACACAGGTAAACATCCTTCTGGTATTCTCTGCTTTCAGCCAGGCTCCATCTGACATCAGCAATGATATCCCTGGTTCCATGTCCTCTTCTGAAACCGGCCTGAATTTCTGGCAGTTCCCTGTCGATATACTGCTGCAGCCATTTTTGAATGATCTTCAGCAAAATTTTGCTTGCGTGTGATATTAATGATATTGATTGACAATTTACGCATTCACTTGGATCACCTTTCTTGGGAAATAGGCATAAAAATGGATCTCTTCCAGTCAGTTGGCCAGGAAACTGTCTTCCATATTTCTTGGCATAGAAGAGTGAGCACCTCCAGGGCTGCATCTGTTTGTTGAAACATCTCAATTGATATTCCATCAGTTTGTGGAGCCTTGTTTTTCGCCAATGCCTTCAGAGCAGCTTGGGCTTCTTCCTTCAGTACCATCGGTTCCTGATCACATGCTACCTCTTGAAATGGTTGAACATCAACTAATTCTTTTTGGTATAATGACTCTGTGTATTCCTTTGAAGATCAGGGACCACAGCCTTCAGTATGGATTGCACCTCAACATAAAGAAAACAAAAATCCTCACAACTGGACCAATGAGCAACATCATGATAAACGGAGAAGAGACTGAACTTGTCAAAGATTTCATTTTATTTGGATCCACAATCAACAGCCATGGAAACAGCAGTCAAGAAATAAAACGATGAATTGCATTGGGTAAATCTGCTGCAAAGGACCTCTTTAAAGTGTTGAAAAGCAAAGATGTCACCTTGAAGACTAAGGTGTGCCTGACCCAAAGCCATGGTATTTTCAATCAAATCATATGCATGTGAAAGCTGGACAATGAATAAGGAAGACCAAAGAAGAATTGACGCCTTTGAATTGTGTTGGCAAAGAATACTGAATACACCGTGGACTGCCAAAAGAACGAACAAATCTGTCTTGGAAGAAGTTCAACCAGAATGCTCCTTAGAAGCAAGGATGGCGAGACTGTGTCTTACATACCTTGGACATGTCGTCAGGAGAGATCAGCCCCTGGAGAAGGACATCATACTTGGCGAAGTACAGGATCAGCAGAAAAGAGGAAGACCCTCAACGAGGTGGATTGATATAGTGGCTGCAACAATGAGCTCAAGCGTAACAACGATTGTGAGGATGGTGCAGGACCCAGCAGTGTTTCGTTCTGTTGTGCATAGGGTTGCTATGAGTCAGAACCGACTCGACAGTACCTAACAACAACAAATGCCTTTGCCTGAGTTGGGGCCCCTGTTTGTAATATGCTTCTGGCCCTTTGCTGGGCTAGCTCCTATTCAGACTTTTAAGTACCCCTTGGGGACACCTCCCAGAGTGTTTTCCATTTCCCCTATTTCCAGCTCTGAGTAAATCTTTTATGATTGAACTTATCACTCTGTATTATATGTTTTCCTGTTTGTCTCCTTTACTAGATTATGAATTCCTTAAGGGCAGGGAATGTGTTTTAAGTATCTTTGTGTTCCCAAGCACCTAGTTTAGTTACTAGTACAAACTAGGTACTGAGTAAATTAATGAGTAAATGAAGAAATGAATGGAGAATTCAATGACTTGTTCTGCTAGTAATTGTCAGAATTGAAACTGGAACACATATCCTGACTTTAATTCCTAGCTCTTTCCGTGATACCATGCTGCTGCATAAGAGAAACAATAGACATTACTGCTAGTGACATATACAATACACTTCACAACAAAAACAGAAACATGCAGCTCAAATCTAATACGAAAACTTCTGAGACACTTTAAAAAATTTTTTTTTTTTTTTTTGCTGGTGCAGTGGTTATGATCTATGGCTGCTAACCAAAGGGTCAGCAGTTTGAATCCACCACCCACTCCTTGGAAACCCCATGGAGTAGTTCTGTCGAAACTGACTTGATGGCAATGAGTTTGGTATTTCTGTTCTTTTTTTAATGGAATTAATCAAGATAATTTTTATAGGCAAAGTGAAGGTAAAAAAAGGCTAGACTGTTTCAGAGGAACTAAGGTATTGTGAATGAAAAAAAAATTTCCTTTGTGAAGGCTCCGAGGACAAATGAAGTAACACAAGAAGGTATGGGATATGGCCTGTATCTGAGCAAGATAGGGGAATTTTTCTATTATTGATAATAACTTGGAACAAGGACCGGATAGCTACACATGATCTTTAGATACAGCCAGAAATGAATAAAAGGTTCTTTACTTGGATCTTCTGATTTTTCAGCTGGAGACCCAAGCCTTCTTGAAATAGGAGAGTGGCTGGCTCACTTTTATCAGTGATCTTTGGAGGCACGGATTTGAGTGGATCAATTATTTATCTGCTTGTTTTCAGCAACCTGATGACCAGCCTCATTTCCTGGAAAGCTCTGATGTTGGTTCCGTCCCGTGATCAGAGGGAACCAGATGCAGGGTCTGAATGTATTGCCCAAGTTTCCCAGCCTGAACAGAGAAAGCCCAGCTTTAGGAAATGGAAAGTGGCTGATCTATCTCTGGCAGAAAGTACTACCTACCCACTTGGTCAGAACCAGTCTTCCTTGTCTTCCTTTCCAGCTCTTTAGATAATAGCTTAGGATACTGAATGCAGCCAAACCCAACTCTACAATGTGGTATTTAGAAAAAAAAATATTTAGGACAATGGAAATGAGCCGTCTCCTGAAGGCTCAGAAAGTAACTTGCCTAAGGCACACATGCAGGGATTTAAATACAGACCTTTTGACATCAAAACAGGTTGCCATCAAGTAGATTCAAACTCTTAGGACAGAGTAGAATTGTCCCATAGGGCTTCCAAGGAGCAGCTGGTGGATTTGAACTGCTGACATTTTGGTTAGCAGCTGAGCTCTTAAACCACTGTACTACCAGGGCTCCTCTGACATCAAAGTTCTTGCTTTTTCCGTAACTCCATGAAGCCATGTGACAGATTTGAGACCTTATCCCCAGAATGGCAGAGTAAATATTGTAATTGATTACCAAACTGATGCGCATCCAGTTTTCAAAGCCTTCCAAAGAAAGAGAACCAGACACAAGGGAAAGAGCAGAACTTGCATGATGGGAAGAAATGCACCCTCACTGCCCTTGACCAGGACATGGGACCTGGGTTGCCTATGTCCAGGACAATATTTTTGAGTTCCGTATGGACACAATGAGCCCTTTTTATGGTCAGAATGAAAACAGGGAACTTCAAGCCAACTTCATTCGGAGGGGTTGCTTTCGCAACCTTTTATTCAGGGCTGAAGTTGTACTATTACCTAAATCTAAAGTCTGATTTGATTCTGCCACCTACCCACCTGCACCGCCACTCCCTACACTCCATTTTCCTAAATTACTTGATTGGATTCAGCTAATCCATTACTGTGCTGCTTACAGTATCCTGCTGTTGGTGAAGTCTTAAAAAAACAAACCCCGGTGCCGTCGAGTCGATTCCGACTCATAACAACCCTATAGGACAGAGTAGAACTGCCCCATAAAGTTTCCAAGGAGCGCCTGGAGGATTTGAACTGCTGACCTTTGGTTAGCAGCCGTGGCACTTAACCACTATGCCACCAGGGTCTTAAGGCCATGTTAACAACACTCTTGAGCCAGCCAAAGCTTCTTCCCTGTCCCCTCCAAACCCCACCTGTTCCCTGTGACTTCAAATGGAGTTGGATCCATGGAAGGCTGGGGACCCCTGTCAGCTGCCTGGCAAATGCTTGGGAAGGATGCCCCACAGGGAAATGGAAGGAAGTCATCTAAGCCTTGTGACCCTACCTTGTCCGCTTCTGGGCTAGGGTTGGGGCTAGGTTTTTTGTATACATGGCTCAAATATTGCAGTATCCGAACTAGAGACTGTAGTATCTGAACTCCGTGCAGAAAGCCAGAGGGCTGCCCTGAAGGCCTTAACATCTCCCCTTTACACTCACAAGGCTAGCTTTGGTCCCCGGCATTGCTCTCCTTTTAGCTGACTGCTATAGCCAATAAAAAGGTCTTCTCTACTTTCAGAGCTGCCAGATCTCAGAAAAGGCCTGTTCATAACTGGGTTGTGCTGCTCCCCCTCTGGGTGGTGGGGCAGAGGGGCTGAGGGGGGGTTCTGCAGACCTGGGAATAGCAAGCAATTCTGGTGCCACCACCCTCCTACCCGATCTGAACTCCCAGAGTGCCGAGGATTCAAAGGCCCATGAAACCTTGAAAAAGGAAGGAGTCCCTCTAGATTGGCTTGAACAGATTTCTCCCAAGACATTGCCAGGAGAAAGGGAGCAAACAGGTAGAAATCTTGATAGTTGCCTGGAGTGCTTATTAAAATGCAGGTTCCTGGGCTCTGTCTCCAGACAGTGATTCAGTAAGTATGAATTAATATGTGCATTTTAAACAGGCCTGTTGTCACATTTTGCTCCAAAGCCTAAAAGCCAGACTTGAAAAGATTTTCCCCTATTGAGTTTAGAGTCCCAATGTGGGCTCCTTCAGTACAGCTACAGCACTGACCAGCCTGTCTAACCAGCTCTTTAAGCAGACTCAGCTTGTGATTCTTAACAGCACTCAGCAAAGTTGCTGGCACAGGATAGACCTTCATTTAAATTACGTCGTTGTTAGGTGCAGTTGAGTCGTTTCTGACTAATGGAGACCCTACGTACAATGGAATGAAACACTGCCTGGTCCTGTGCCATCGTCACAGTCGTGCTATGTTTGAGTCTATTGTTGCTGCCACTGTGTCAGTCCATCTCGTTGAGGGTATTCCTTTTTTTTTCTTGACCTTCTACTTTAGCAAGCATGATATCATTCTCCAGGAACTGGTTCCTCCTGATAACATTGTCCAAAGTATGCCATCCTTGCTTCTAAGGAACATTCCTCTTGTACTTCTTCCAAGACAGATTTGTTTATTCTTCTGTTAGTCCGTGGTATTTTCAGTATTCTTCGACAGCACTATAATTCGAAGGCATCAATTGTTCGGTCTTCCTTATCTATTGTCCAGCTTTCACATGCAGGAAGCGATTGAAAATACCATGGGTTGGGTCCTTAAAGTGACATCTTTGCTTTTGAACACTTAAAAAAGTCTCTTGCAGCCAATTTGCCCAGTGCAATACATTGTTTGATTTCTTGACTGCTGCTTCCATGAGTGTTGATTGTGGATCCAAGTAAAATGAAATCCTTGACTTCAATCTTTTCTCCATTTATCATGATATTGCTTATTGGTCCAGTTCTGAGGATTTTTGTTTTATGTTGAGGTGTAATCCACAGTGAAGGCTGTGGTCTTTGATCATCAGTAAGTGCTTCAAGTCCTCTTTGCTCTCAGCAAGAAGGTTGTATCATCTGCATATCGAAGGTTGTTAATGAGTGTTCCTCCAATCCTGATGCTGTTGTGTTCTTCTTCATAGAGTCCAGCTTCTCAGATTATGTGCTTAGCATACAGATTAAGTATGGTGAAAGGATACAACCCTGATACACACCTTTTCTCATTTTAAACCACCATGCCGTATTCCTTTGTTATGTTCAAACAACTGCTTCTTGGTCTATGCACAGGGTCTGTGTGGGCAACCATTAAGTGCTCTGGAATTCCCATTCTTCACAATGTTATCCATAATTTGTTATGATCCACACAGTAGAATGCCTTTGAATAGTTAATCAAACACAGGTAAACATCTTTCTGGTATGCTCTGCTTTCAGCCAAGATCCATCTAACATCAGCAATGATATCCCTCCTTCCACACCTTCTGAATCCAGCTTGAATTTCTAGTAGTTCCCTGTCGATATACTGCTGCAACTGTTTTTGAATGATCTTCAGCAAAATTTTACTTGCGTGTGATATGATATTGTTTGATAATTTTCTGCATTCTGTTGGATCACCTTTCTTTGGAATGGACATAAATATGGATCTCTTGCAGTTGGTTGGTCAGGTAGGTGTCTTCCAAATTTCTTGGCATAGACAAGTGAGTGCTTCCAGCACTGCATCCATTTGTTGACACGTCTCAATTGGTGTTCCCTTAATTCCTACGGCCCTGTTTTTCACCAAAGCCTTCAGTGCTGCTTGGGCTTCTTCCCTCAGTACCATCGGTTCTTGATCATACACTACCTCCTGAAATGGTTGAACGTTAACCAATTCTTTTTGGTACAGTGACTGTGTATCCCTTCCATCTTCTTTTGATGCTTCCTGTGACGTTTGGTATTTTGCCCACAGAATCTTTCAATATTGCAACTTGAAGCTTGAATTTTTTCTTCAGTTCTTTCAGCTTGAGAAATGCTGGGCATGTTCTTTCTTTTTGGTTTTCTAACTCTAGGTCTTTGCACATTTCATTTTTAAATTATATAAGGTTATAGGCGTGAAGCTCAAGCTCAGTATGGGAGTGTTTCTTAGAGTTCTAGATTATTTACTGGCATGATGAGCAGGGTTAAGATGAGAGAGAAAGTCCAGTTGGAATATGAAAATCCTATACGGATTCTCCAAGCTGGGCTGATAACTGCTTCGAGGGCTTATTATGAAGATACTTAATGTTATCCTATGGATCTAGCTGATCCAGGATTGTCTAGCTCTACTGGATCAAGGCACACGATATATGAATCTAGTGAGTTACTAATTAGCTGGCATTTTTTGGACCTCACTGTACTCATTTTTTTTTTTTTTGTACTCATTAGTAAAATTAGGGGTTGGCCCAGGGAACTCCTTTCTGACTTAGTAGGGTTCTGCAGCCTCTGCAGGTTGCTTCAGGTCTTCATCCTCAAGTGTGCTCTACTTGGGCAGGGGCCGGGTCTAATTCTCCCACTCACCATTTGACCAGTGTGACTAAAACAGTGCTTAGCACATAGTAAAACAGTGCTTAGCACATATGTGCTTAGCACATAGTAGGCTCTCCTAAATATTTATTGCAGGAATGAATAAATACTTATTACTAGTCATAAAGTAAAACACTCTTCACTGGAACAATGCCCCAGGTAGTAAGATGGGGGGGGGCTGAGAACGCTACAATCTCGCCAGCAACAAGAGAGCCTTGAGAAGGCACTGTTCTGTGTGGCTTCGTTAGGGGGTCTTTTCCTTTAAACATATTCCAGTAGTAAATTCATTTTATAAAAGGAATACCTGTACATTATAGAAAATTTATAACTTTTTAAAAATATAAAAACTAAAATTTTGAAACCACCCACAATTCAGTGATCTTTTGCTTCTTGTGTGTGTGTATGTACTTTTCTGTACTTTTGGAATTAAAGTAAAATGATAAGATACATGCTATTTTTTTTTTTAATCCCCTGTCAGAGATAATCCTTGTTGAATTTTTTTGTGCAATTTCTTTGAAGTTTCTGTCTGTCTATGTATTTGGGAAACATACAGTTTGGGTCCTATCTTGAATTCAGCATTTACACGTCCCTTAAAGTCTTTTTTTTTTTTTTTAAAGTCTTAATAAGGAGTCCTGGTGAGGCAGTGCTTAAGAACTCGCTGCTAACCAAAAGGTCGACCGCTCAAATCCACCTGGCGCTCCTGGAAACTGCCTGGCAGTTCTACTCTGTCCTGTAGGGTCGCTGAGTCCGACTGGAAAGTTGGCTTTTTTTTTTTTAAGTCTTAAGCATCATTTCAATGCCTTCATAATAATAATAGTGCATTTAACTACTCCCTCATTGTGGACACTTGTTTCCCGTATGCGTTATATCACAGTGATAAACCCACAAAACTTTACCTGAATTTCTTACTGCCTTAGGAAACCTTGGTGCACAGCGGTTAAAGAGTTCAGTTGCAAATCAAAAAGGTTGGCAGTTTGAATCCACCAGGCGCTCCCTGGAAACCCTATGGGGCAGTTCTACTCTGTCCTATAGGGTCACCAGGAGCGGGATCTACCCCAGGGCAACAGATTTGGTTTTGGTTTACTGCCTTGGGATAGAGTCCCAGAAGTGGAATTACCGGGTCAACGAGTATGAAGTTGCTTGAGTTTTTTGAAACAGGGTGCCAAAATATTTGGCAAAAAAGTTTTCACCAGTTTACACTCAAAGTGGCTATATTTCAATGAGCTTTGTAGATACCTCTGCAGAGAAGAGGATAAACAGCTCCGCAAGCTTGGAAGACGTCTGAAGTTACGTGGCTGCAGCAGAGGAATGTGAGAGCGCACGCGGGTTCCTTCTGCCCCCATCTCTTCATCAGGAGGCTGTCGTGTGTCCTTCTTTGAGTTCGTTTCTTAAGAGCTCAAAAGGAAAAACAAAAACAAAAAAAATGGACCAGGCATGGTGGATGTTAGCGGAACCCGCCGTTATTACCGTTAAGATCCACCATCCACGGTCCATAACCGGTTCGGTGGTAGCCCTGTTTGCGCAAGGAGACGAATTTGTCAACAAGAACCAAACACTTGGAGACCCTTCATAGAAACATCCGCTTATTCCAATCTGGGCTTCCGGGAACAAGCAAAACAACGAAAGAGGGGACAATAGCGGAGTAGGAGTTGGAGAAAGCGTCCCCAATTTTCCCCCTCCAGCTAGACGGCTGCGGCCCCTTTAAGGCCAAATCCGGGACCTGGCCCTTTAAATCTGTGTCTGTTTCCCCTGACGTCAGCGGGCGGGCCGTCCACCTGGCTGTTTACTGCTCCGCGGCGCAGCTCGCTTTCTGGAGTTGGGAGCGCGGGGCCGCCGCGTCCGCCAGCCCTTAAAGGGCCAGCGCCCCGGAACACTCGCAGCCCCACGAGGCGTGCGGTCGCTCTCTGCTATCACGCCCCTGGCCCTCAGGCTCTCCGTCCCTCCCCGGCCGCCTTCCCCGCCGGCTTCCCCTCCTTCCCTCCCTCCTCTTTCCCGGCGTCTCCCGGATCCCGGCAACCAGCCGCCCCTCGCTCTCACGGCCCTGGGCGGGGGCCAGGGGTCTCGGAGACCGGCTCAGCCCCTCGCGAGCCGCGGCCCCTTCCCGTGGTCCGTACCCCGCCCCCGCCCCGCCCCGCCCCCACCCCCACCCCCACCCCCACCCCCAGCCCGCCCTCCCCGCACCCCCACCCTCCAGGGCCCCTGGGAGCGTGTCGGCGGCTCCGGGCCGGGACCTTCCCGAGTCTCAGGCCGCGGTTAAAGTTCTGCTCCTGGTGAGATGCTGGGAGCTGCGGCCGGAGGCGCCGCCCGTCCCGGAGGTGCCCCGCCGCGCATCGCCGCTGCCGTCACCACCGCTGCCGCCGCCACCGCCGCCCTGCCGGGGCCATGTTCGCCCTGGGCTTGCCCTTTCTGGTGCTCTTGGTGGCCTCGGTCGACAGCTGTCTGGGGGCTCTGGGGCCCAAGAACGTCTCGCAGAAGGACGCCGAGTTTGAGCGCACCTACGTGGACGAGGTCAACGGCGAGCTGGTCAACATCTACACCTTCAACCACACTGTGACCCGCAACCGGGTGAGGGCTGGGGCTGGGGCTGGGGCTGGGCGGGGAGGCAGGTGGGGAGCGGACGAGCAGGCAAGGCTTGGGCGAGGATTCTGCTGCCTTCCCTGGGCAGGCCCCAGGAGCTAGCTGCCCCGCTGGGCTCCCGTCTCTCAGAATCACGCTGCATCCCCTTGACCAGTCCGTAGTCTTCATTTGCCAACGCTCTCTCTGAAGCTCCGACTGGACAGTTGCTGAAGTTGTTCTATTTCCATCTTCTCTTCGAACCCCCTGAACCCCACCCCCGGTCCCGCTCCACCAGCTGCGGTCTGAGCGGGACTCATCTGCCCCCCCACTGACACCCAAAATCTGACAGAGCTCTGGGTGAAGGGGAAGTATGCTTGTGACTGGGTTTGGCCCCAAAAATCCCAAACAGACCCAGAACTGGAAGTTCACAGCCCTCTCTGTACCCTGGTGGCCTAGTGGTTAAGTGCTATGCTGCTAACCAAAAGGTCAGCAGTTCAAATCCAGCAGGTGCTCCTTGGAAACTCCATGGGGGCAGTTCTACTCTGACCTGGAGGTCGCTATGAGTCGGAACCAACTCGACAGCAACACATTTGCTTTTTGGTTTCTGCCCAGGCGAGTTACAGCCCAGACTCCCCATGGAGATTGCAACAGAACTTCCCAGGCTCCTGTAAGTGCTGGGACCTTCTCAGCTCTGTTTCTGCCACAGAAAGCCAGCTGGCCTTGTAAGTGAGGGTGGCAGAGGTAAAGCCAACTGCAGTCTGGGTAGGAAGAGAAAGGGAGTTTGTCCACAGTGGAAAATCCTCTTCAACTTGACTTTTCTTTCATTTCCGCCCCCATCTATGAGCCCCTGAGTTGAACATGGACACAGCTAGGTGGGAAGCCTAGACCCAGGCAGAGCTGAGATTTGGGGGGATTCTTGCAGCCTGGTTGCATGGTCCCCTACCCAGGGAGCGAGCAGTCTCGTTCATTTTCTCTTGCTTTCTCTTTCTCATTTTCTCTCTCTCCATTGCTGGGTTTTACTGGGAAGTAGTAGAGTTGAGAATGGATATCTGCATTTTTTTTTTTTTTCCAAGGATGGAGAGGGATTTGGCTTCTATGTCAGGTTTGGGTCTGCCTTCAGTGTCTGGTTCCCTGAAGTTTAATCTCCTCCTGCTGCTTTTCAGCTGCTTGCTTGGAGTCCTTTTTTCCTGTATCTGGAGGTACCCTGAGAGCTGTGATCCCTAGAGCTTCGCTTCTAGTAGTCCATTAACAAGCATTCCAAGAATGAGTCTGAGGTCCAGTTCTTCTATGTGGATGTGTCCACCTTGTCACCAGTCAACACTACATACCAGTCCATTAGCAAGCATTCCAAGGATTTCTATAGTTTTATTTTTTTTTTTTCGTTAAGTCCCTTCTGTGCTATACGCTTTCTCCGTTATCTCCACCATATCTCCAATGACGAGAGTGTCTCCAGGGGGAAAATGAGGCTCAGAAATGTGAAGTGACTGCTCTACAGCCTTATCCATTGGCCAGAGCTGTGGATACAGCTTGGCTTGCTTGGCTTTCACCGCTGCTGAGCTCTGGCCCCCAGAATAGTTGTTGACAAAGAGCTTTCTACTGATTTCCTAGCTCACAGGGAAGACAGTTGAGGAGCACTTCTTGCTTTCATGTGCCCGTACATGTATACAGTGTATGTGTGTGCAGCTATGTGCATCCCGATACACACAGGTAGCAGCGGGGCATCCCTGAGACTCCCAAAGTCTCCAGTGGTTTCCTGTCAGGAAGACAGGCCCTGCAGTTCCTTGGATCCTGCTGCCCTGCACAAGCCTGCTACCCAGGAGCGGCCTCTACTCTTAATCCTCCTGGAGACTGGTGATTGCTCTGGCAGAAGAAAGGGCCTAGAGCATTTCTCAGCCTGACCAGGATGGGGCAAGAACACAGAGGTTGGCGTGAGGGAAGGCAGAGCCTAAGGTCTCTGGAGCCATGTGTCTAGGTGGCAGAGGTATACATAGTCACCACAGTTTGATTGAGGATTACTTCTATGTCATTCTGCAGACGGAGGGTGTACGTGTATCTGTGAACGTCCTGAACAAGCAGAAGGGGGCTCCTTTGCTGTTCGTGGTCCGCCAGAAGGAGGCTGTGGTGTCCTTCCAGGTTCCCCTAATCCTGCGAGGACTGTGAGTAGGACCCAGGGATCAAGGAGGGGGCATGGCCTAGGCCCAGCCTTGCCCAGAGTCTCACTCAGGGCCTCAGACCACCCAGGAACTCTTTTTATTTCTCCTCCCCATTCCCTGAATCAAGAGGCTGGCCAGCTGCATGAGGGCAAAGTCAGCCAGCATGGAGTAGGAATAACGGGATAGTGGAGACCAGATTGAAGGAATTGGGGCCCTGCTCCCTGAAGCGGCTGAGTGGTTGGGACAGTAGTCAGGTCCTGACTCTCTGCTTTGGGCCATAGATTTCAGCGCAAGTACCTCTACCAAAAGGTGGAAAGAACGCTGTGTCAGCCCCCCACCAAGAATGAGTCTGAGGTCCAGTTCTTCTATGTGGATGTGTCCACCTTGTCACCAGTCAACACTACATACCAGCTCCGGGTCAGCCGCATGGATGACTTTGTGCTCAGGTCTGCAGGGGAAAGCAAGGGGACCACAGGGCCTGGCCTCCTTCCCAAGCTCCAGGAGTGACCGTGGGGGGCTCTTCTCTGCCCTACAGGACTGGGGAACAGTTTAGCTTCAATACCACAGCAGCTCAGCCCCAGGTAAAATTTCCCTGTCACGTGCCCCGTAAGAGGAGAAATGGGAAGCTTGGATATGAAAGTGGGAGGGGTCAGTGGTCTTTGCTAGGACTTTGGAGTTGCCTGAGCTTTCCATGGATGGGCTCTCTGGAAACAGGAGCTCTGGCCCTAGGCTGCCGAGGGACAGACAGCATGGGACTGTGCAGAGACAGGGGGCCTGCCTCTCAGGCACTGTCCTGAATGCCTAGCAGAGGTTGAGGGAAGCAGTGTACAGAAAATGGGGCTACTTATAATCAAGACCCTTCTTCCCAGAGAGCCACCACTGTCCAACCCTGAGAGGATTCTGGGTCTTTGCTTAATGGGAGACTGCTCCCATTTATAGGAACAAAGAACATCCTCATGAATGGGGCTCTCCCCCTACTCCCTTCCTTTGCCCTTAGTACTTCAAGTATGAGTTCCCTGAGGGAGTAGACTCGGTTATTGTCAAGGTAACCTCCAACAAGGCCTTCCCCTGCTCTGTCATCTCCATCCAGGATGTCCTGGTAAGTTGTCTGGCCCTTTTACTCCTTGCTGCAAGTGGGTAACAGGGCTGCTAAAGAGAGGGGACAGGGCCCAGCCCCTGTCCATCTGCCTTTTCCCTCCTCCCTGTAGTGCCCCGTCTATGACCTGGACAACAACGTGGCCTTCATCGGCATGTACCAGACAATGACCAAGAAAGCAGCCATCACTGTGCAGGTAGGAAATACGTGGTCTTTGGGAGACGTAACTGGGTGATGAGCTTTCCAAAGCCTTGCTCCTTTTCCTCTGCCCTGTTCCTGACTGAGTCTTGGCCTTCCAGTCCCTGCGAGTTGGGGTCTCCTGAAATCTGTGAGAATTGAACCATAATCGCTCTTGGTGACAGGAAAGAGAAGAGTGCTCTTTCTGACTGTCGAATTTACTTCATTCATTGCAATGATAGCACGGAGAGGAAAGGCTTTGCTGGATGCCGGGTGCTACACATTGTGAATGCTGAAACCTGTCCTGGGGGCAGGGAGGGGGAAGCCATGTGTTCACAACATCTAGCCGTGCAACCAACAGAGGTAATGTGGCACCTCTGCCTTTGCTTCCCAGCCTGTAACAAGACAGCCATGAATTTCACAGTCCGTGTGTCTCCAGGTGAGACACGTTCACTTACCTGGCTGTAGAGTTCAAGGTTTGGGCTCTGCAAGCAGATGGACAGGTTTGATCCTGGCCCTACCACTTATTAGCAGCATGGCCCTAAGCTAACTTCTCTGAACCTGTCTAAAAGAGATAGTAATAGTATTTATATTCAGGATTATTCTCAGGAATAAATAATATACGTAAAGGGATTAGCATATTGTCTGGACTAAAATAAGCGTTTTTGAAAAGGTTGGTGATCACGATGTCGACGATGTTGCTAACCATCAGTGTCATCATTACCCTGCAGCGCAAAGACTTCCCCAGCAACAGCTTTTACGTGGTGGTGGTGGTGAAGACCGAAGACCAAGCCTGTGGGGGTGCCTTGCCTTTCTACCCCTTTATAGAAGGTACATTTTGTGTCCTGGGCCTCGCTAGGGATGTGGGGCCGGGGGGTGGGGGGGTGGGGGGGCGGGGGGGGCGGGCTTGGTCGCTTCCTGGGAGGTAGAAGAGCCAGCGTGCCTGGTTGGTTGGCCTGATGGGATAAACTTCTTGGCCCCAGACTCTCCCAGGCCTGGTCCCACCAGCCCTAGCCAAGCTCCGGGTGACTACTTCTTTACCAATTTGACATTTCGCTTCCAGACGAACCGGTTGATCAAGGGCATCGCCAGAAAACCCTGTCAGTACTGGTATCTCAAGCAGTCACGTGTGAGTGTGGGTGGCTGAGTGGGGTTAAATAGGCCTCTGGCTTTTCTTCAGGCCTAGGGTATGGGATGTTCTCTGAATGGGGAGGGTGAACCCACTCCAGCAGGCTGAGGCAGTAGGGAGGGGGTGTATGTTCATCAGGCTATTAGATGGGGAGGGCCAGGAGGTGCATTCTAGTGTGATTGATGCAAAGATTCCATCACTAAAGATTAGAGTCCTGAGTTCTGCTTCTCTCTCTGCCACTTAGTAGTAGGGCAGTCTCACTGAGCCTCAGTTTCCTTGTCTATTCTGTATAATGGGGATAATAAAATCTTTCCTGTTAGTCTCGCCAAGTCGTGAGGTTTAGCGCAGAATTAGTAAGAACAAGGCCTCAAGCCAGTGCTCAGTAAACATTTACTGAATGATCGAATGGGGCCCTTTGTGCATTGGAAAGTATAAAATAAAAATATGGGGTTGTGATAGGAGGGGAAGGAAGTTTCTTCTGTATGGGTTATTTATTCAGCAAATATTTATCGAGCAGCTCTGTGTGCCAGGTGCTTTGCAGACCTTAGGGAGCTCACAGTCTAGAGGGCGGGACGGATCCGGAGGAAAGCTGTAGCTACACAGAGTGCTGGGAGCAGGGATGCACGAAGAGCAGGGCACTGTGGGGACTGCTGAGGGGCCGAGGAGGCTTCCTAGAGGACACAGTCCGTGAGCTGTGTTTTGAAGGCTAAGTCAAGATGGAGTTAACGAGAAGCAGAAGAGGAAGCTCTAAGATTTGGAAACGGATAGCAGTGACGGTTGTACAACATGGGGACCAAGATTAATGTCGCTGAATTGGACACGTAGAAATGGTTGGAATGGCACACGTTTAATTATATGTATTCCACCACAATAAAAAAATAAAAAATAGAACATTTTAGCAGAGGGAGCAACCTGAGCGAAGACAGGAATCATGTTAAAGTTTGGTGTTATTTGGGAACTTGCAAGTTGTTCCGATGGGCTGGGTCATTACATTTGAGGGGAGAAATTGTGAGAGATTAGGCTGAGGAGAGAATCCAGATCACAAAGGGCCTTGTATGTGTACCACAGGCAGTCTTGGAAGGTGTTGATGTGTTCCACTTCCTCCTTCCCTTCCCGCAGCTGAGGCCTATGTCGATGGTATGCTCTTTTGTCTGGGCATATTTCTCTCCTTCTACCTGCTGACCATCATCCTAGCCTGTTGGGAGAATTGGAGGTAAAGTGTAGCTAGCTGGGCCCGCCCCTATTTTGGGTGCATTGGGCAGGGGATGTGGTGGAGATGGATGTTGGTGCGAGGTCTGAGCTGGCCCAGGGTAATCTTCCACACCATCCACAGGGCATTGTGGAGCTGGGGGCACAGCAAGGCAGGTCTCTGTTAGGGTCTGTGGCCCATGCTCCCCTCCTCTGGGAACTATGTCTTCTCCTCAACGTTCTTCCCCAGCAGGGAATCCCCCACATTGCTCCCCAGCCTGGAAGGAACTTTGGGATCACGGATGAACAACAGACAGGGTTACAGGGATCAGGATGGGGTGGGATGGATGGAAGGAAGGCTAGCCCAGCATAGGAGGGACCCTTGTCCTGTCGCACCTAAGTAGCCTCCGGCTTCTGTCCCTGCAGGCAGAAGAAGGCCTTGCTGGTGGCCATGGACCGTGCCTGCCCAGAAAGTGGTACCTCTCAGGGGCCTGGGTGGGAGGGCAGGGTTTGCATTGTGTTGTGGAGGTGATACTAGTGGATGTTTTCCTCAAGGACTGGGGGAGAAAGAACTGGGGGCTTCTGGGATATTCAGCTGGGAGTAAAACGGAAATAGAGCTGGGATATTGTGCCCGTCTCCCTCTCCCCCCGCCCCCGACATGCACACCTTAAAGGCCACCCCTGATTGCTTCTCTGTGTCTAGCTCACTGTCTGTCTGCCTTAGGTGGTGCAGTTCACAGTGTCTGGAGTTACTAATCTTGCCTTCTCTCTTTTTTCCACCCCTCCTCCTTTTTCTATCCTCTCTCCTGCTTGCGATCTTCTCTCTCAGCTTCTCTGCTTGGTAAGCCCCAGGTGCTGTTGGACAGAGGAGCCAGAGTCCAGAGTGGGAGAGGGTGTTGAAGTGGAAATGGGTGCCTCGGGGGGACCTGGGCAGGCTGGGTGTTGTCTGTCCTTGCTGCTGACAACTTAGATGTATCAGTTCCTTGACCTTCCTCTCTCTTTAGGAAGGCCATAGGGTAGCGAGTATTCCCCTTGGGGAAGCACGTGGGAAGTTGGGCAGGTGGTGTGGAAACAAGTTTTGTTTGCCTGGATAGGTGCTTATTCACTGCTGCAGGCATGGCCCCTCTGCCTGTCTGCTCTGGATTCTTTGTTTTTCTTTTCTGTGGCTCTAGGTCTCTCTCTACTTCCAGGGCTAAGAGAACCTTGGCTTCTCATTACAGGTCACCCACGGATCTTGGCTGATGCCTTCCCTGGTAGCTCCCCGTATGAGGGTTACAACTATGGCTCCTTTGGTACGTAGCAAAGCCAGAGGTTGTGCTTGTCTGCTCACAACCTGGTCTCCTTGGGCGGCCACCTCTGAGGTGACAAAGTAGCCCATGCACCGTGCCAGCTGCTCAGAGCCCGTTAAGAATGGGCCCAGCATCCGCTTCCCTGTTGACCGCTTTACCATTCCCTGCAGAGAATGGTTCCGGATCCACTGATGGTTTGGTTGACAGCACGGGCACTGGGGACCTGTCGTACAGTTACCAGGGTAAGTGGTCCAGCCAGGGTAGGGGCTGTGCCAGTGCAGGGCTGGTGTTGGTGGTGAAAAATGATGGTGGGCAGTTGCCTTTTCTGCCAGATGCTGGAACCAGGGAAGGGCCTGCTGTTCTCCTTGCCCCTCTCCTCCCTCATCCTTTCCTCCTTGGCCCAAGATCCCTGGTAACTTTCCCTTTCCTTTGAATGGCACAACCAGTTCAAGCGGTGCCTCTTCTCTGGCCAGATGCGGCAGCTGTGCATTGCCATGAGTAGATGTGGGGAGGGGTGGAGCTGCTCTGCCAATCAGCTCCTGCCAGGGCAGCCGACTGGAGCCAGAAAGATGCTTTGTGCATGGCTTCTTCCCCATCTAATTCCAATAATTGCCGGCTCTGTTTCTTCTGAGAGAGGCAGGCACTGGCCCCTGGGGCTGGAGGGCTGGTGTCCTACCCCTGCTGCCAGCTACTGCCAGGGCCAGCTACTCTCAGGCTAGGTGTTCTCAGATGCTGTTGACAGTGCTGCCTTGTTTCCTAACACCCTCACTGCTTGGCCTGCTGGGCTGGCGCTCTTGGGCAGGCGTGTCCTGGCCTTGCCTCCTGGGGGCATGGCCAGGTGAGGTCCCAGGAAGATGCTTCTGAAGATAATAGAAGAGAAGAAGATAAAGGAGAGGTTCCCTTCCTAGAGGCAGCTTCTCACCCTTGCCTGCACTCCAGGGCCCACTGGGTCTTGAACCCGTGGTGACCAAGGCGGTGTCTTCTCAGAACTCACAGGGCTGGGCACCTTCTAATCAGCATGACTTCTGTGGAATTCAATCCTGTTGCTTATGTCTGGGGTCTGCTCAGTGTCCTGGCCTGGGAAGCCCCAGCTCAATGAGGGGAACAAGGACTGGAGCAAAGCTAGAGAGGTCCTTGTTTGGTGGCCTCTTTTCAGAGCCCACTCTTGTTCTCCTCAAGTACTTAGGAGCACCTGATCACCCTTTAAGGGCTGAGCCCACATCTACCCCTGCTCTGAGCCCTGGCCTACAATTTGCCTCTTCCCCACTGCCTGGTAATTTTGACAGTTGTCTCAGATTGGGGGACAGACCTAGGGTCACTATACCCACCAGCACAACCTCCCTTCCTGCCCTTCCCAGACCCAGTGGGCACACGGCCACGGCTAGACTCCATGAGCTCTGTGGAAGAGGATGACTACGACACACTGACCGACATTGATTCCGACAAGAATGTCATTCGCACCAAGGTCCGACACCCTGCGGGCCTGGCCATGGCCAGGGGTTACCCATGAAAGGGAGATTCTGCATTTGGGCCCCAGCAGAGGGTGGTATATCAGGGAAGCAGCTGGGCCAGGATAGATTCTAGGAGAAACTGGCTCAGCTCCCGGACCCTCTGGTTTGACTGGCCAGCCCTCAGCCTAACCGGCTGCAGCAGGGGGATGGCCTAGAGCCCTGCCCCCGAATTATGACCTGTGTGAGGGAGGACCCTTTTGTCCACCCCTGACTTGGGTGAGCATGGCTTCCCTTGGAGGGTAGGTAAGTGTAGCTCACTCCAGCTTCTCCTCAGCAATACCTCTATGTGGCTGACCTGGCACGGAAGGACAAACGTGTTCTGCGGAAAAAGTACCAGATCTACTTCTGGTGAGCGAGCCGAGCAGCCTGGGCTTCCTGTTATTCGTGGGTGTGTGGCAACTTCTTGGGTCCTGATTGCCTCACACTGCCTTCCCACCCCTCAGGAACATCGCCACCATTGCTGTCTTCTATGCCCTTCCTGTGGTGCAGCTGGTGATCACCTACCAGACGGTGAGAGGGCAGGGGCTGGCCCCCCAGGCCCTAGGCTGAGCCCCCTGCACAGGATTATCTTTGCCCCAGTCTGGGGCATCACTACCAAGAGCAGACCCTCCCAGCCTGGGGCTCCAGAAAGAGCACAGGTCTTAGAGTCACAAGACCTTGGTTCAAATCCCAGCTCTGCTTTACCAGCTTGGTGACCTGGGACAAATCACTTAACCTCCCTGAGTATCAGTTTCTTCATCTGCAAAATGGGGAAGGTACAATGGCAATGATATCACCTCCCTGGGTTGTTGAGGGGATGTATGAAACAAGTCTGGGTCTTCATAAGTGTTGGTTTCCCTTCCCCTTTCTCTGTAATGTGGGCCAAGAACCCCAGCCACACCCAGTGAGGGGGGAGAGTGACTGTGCCCTGGTGTCACTATTTGCAGAGGGAGCGTGCACACAGCAGCAGGCCACGGTGGCATTTCCTATCCTTTGCCTGCTGGCTGGAGCGGCTAGGGCCTGGCTCCGGCTTTGCCCAGGCTTTGGGGTGGATCGGTGCTTTAACACCCTCGTCCCCTGCTCCCTCTCCCTGCTGTAGGTGGTGAATGTCACAGGGAATCAGGACATCTGCTACTACAATTTTCTCTGTGCTCACCCGCTGGGCAACCTCAGGTGGGCACAGGGTTGGAAGGCCCCTTCCCCAGGGCAAAGGGTGAATCAGGGCAGGGGGTAAGAGCCCTGTGGAACGTTGGCCCAGGCTGGGGAAGAGGCCAGGGATATGAGACCCAGGCAACGTGCCTTGTATTGTCCCTTCTAGCGCCTTCAACAACATTCTCAGCAACCTGGGCTACATCCTGCTGGGGCTGCTCTTCCTGCTTATCATCCTGCAGCGGGAGATCAATCACAACAGGGCCCTGCTGCGCAATGACCTCTACGCCCTGGTAAGGGAACAGCCCTGTCTGCCTGCCCACCTGCTCACCAGCCCACCAAGGCCTCGGCCCCAGAAAGGTCTGGCCACACACCCACTCTGCCCACATCGCACCCCTTTCCCTTCTCCACTACCCTTTTGAGGAGTCCCTCTTTTGGATCCCTTCCTGCCTCCCTCCCTCCCCACCTTGCCACCTCTCTCCCTTCCTTTCTCTTCCACCACAGGAATGTGGGATCCCAAAACACTTTGGTCTGTTCTATGCCATGGGCACAGCCTTGATGATGGAGGGGCTGCTCAGTGCCTGCTATCACGTCTGCCCCAACTACACCAATTTCCAGTTTGGTGAGTGAGGCCTCCCCCTTCTCTTGCCAACTCAGGCACCTGCCCCAGTCTTTCACCACCACCCCCATGCTCCAGCACATTCCCCACAGGGAGCTCTAAGACTCAGCCCAGTTGGGGAGTCCAGGCCCGGGGTGCCTGTATGTGCACGCCTCCTAGTGTACAGAAAAGAGGCATCTCAATGTTCTGTTGTTCATCCACTAAGTGCTTCCTATGTACCAGGCATATACAAGTGCTGAGAAGACAGACAAGTCTATCTCGGGGTGCTCACAGCCTCTGACACACTGGGTTTGCCCACTTGTCCTGGCCTTCAGTGGGGAAGTCAGACTCTGTGACAGCAGTGAGGTGGCAGCGTGGCCTGGCAGGGATAGCGCTAGTTTGGAGGTAGGGGACTGGAGTTCATGCTCCAGCCCGCTGCCAACTTGCTCTGAGACTGTGGCAAGGTGTTGGGGCTCCCCCGTCCAGCACTGGTTGTCTGGGCTGGGGTTTCCCTGCAGAGGTCTAGTGGGTATTTCCCAGCTCACATCCACGTTCTGCCCCCAGACACATCATTCATGTACATGATCGCTGGACTCTGCATGCTGAAGCTCTACCAGAAGCGGCACCCAGACATCAACGCCAGTGCCTACAGCGCCTATGCTTGCTTGGCCATCGTCATCTTCTTCTCTGTGCTAGGCGTGGTGAGGGCCCGGCCCGCTCTGCCTTGAGCCTGCTCTGATCCCTCTGCTCACCCCATAGGCAAGGCTCACATGTGGTCACATACTGCGTGTGCACATAGATGCCTCTCCACCTCCCTGGGCCCCCTTGAGATCCCCAGCCAGGCTGAGCAGCCACTTGGCTCTCTGGCATGAAGAGCCAGGCCACAGAAGCTGCACCTCCTCAGGGTCTCTTCAGCCCTGCCCTTGGCAACCTCCTGACAGGTCTTTGGCAAAGGGAACATGGCGTTTTGGATTGTCTTCTCAGTCATTCACATCATTGCCACCCTGCTGCTCAGCACACAGCTCTATTACATGGGCCGCTGGAAGCTGGGTAAGGGCATACCCAGGGCAGGACAGGAGGGAGGGAGGGAGGCCTGGGGACCCCATGGAATGAGGGTTTGGTGGCCTAAGGGACCTGGACACAGGGGACTTCCAGGTTCCAGGGGTCCCCAGAGGCATCACTGGGTGAAGAACGCTCCTGAAGGCTGGCGTAGGGCAGGGGTCCCTGGAGGAAGGGCAGCCTGTGCTTTCAGCACCATTCCGTTCTCCCTGCAGACTCGGGCATCTTTCGCCGCATCCTGCATGTGCTCTACACGGACTGCATCCGGCAGTGCAGCGGGCCCCTCTACGTGGTACCTGCTTAGCTCCCCAGCCCCTTCCTCTTCCATCTGCTCTCCTCCCTCCAGTGGGGCAGGGAGGAGGGTAGCCAAGTGCCCAGGGTAGGGGTGGAGACCAGCTGACTTGGGCCTTCTCCCATTTCTCTCCCTCTCTCTTCCCCTCCCTGCAGCCTTCCCCTCTCTCAGTCCCCGTGTCTCTGCTTCCCTCCAGGACCGCATGGTGCTGCTGGTTATGGGCAACATTATCAACTGGTCACTGTGAGTCTGGCCGTTGTCTGTGGTAGCCTGGCTGGGCAGACAGCTGGGATCTTGGCCAGCCGCTGGCTGCCTTGGGGGCCATGGACAGTTTCTAAGTTTGGGGCCTGAGAGGGAAATGGGGGCTGAAGAGAGAGGTGGGGGGCACCTGAAGTTCTGTAATCTTCTGTGGGTTTCTAAACCCAGCCCCACATCATAATAAAACATGGTAAGGGTCAAGGAGAGGGAGAGCCCTTTCCTTGCTTCTGGCCATCTCCTCCTTCACCAGCCCATCTTCCCTCTTGCCAGGGCTGCCTATGGGCTCATCATGCGCCCCAATGACTTTGCCTCCTACTTGTTGGCCATTGGCATCTGCAACCTGCTTCTTTACTTTGCCTTCTACATCATCATGAAGGTGAGTGGGGAGTGGCTGAGCCTCCTCTGCCCACTGCCCTGCCTTTTATGGGTATAGCCTGCTCGGGGCAGTGCTGAGGAAGGGCATTTTTCTGCGTATCTGTCTTCTGCTCATCTGTCGATCCCAGTGGGATTTGAGGAGGAGAGAGGATAAAGCCCTTTGCACATACCCCCTGGGCAACTTTAGGGAGCCAACTACATTTTAAGACCCATTTGCTGAATTCCTTCCACGTTCTTAGAATGACCCATGAAACTGGTGGCATTTCAGGCAGCAGGTTGGTAAGGCACCCATGAAGTCCAGGAGCTGAGAGGAGGTCGAGCTCAATGAATTTGTAGTGGGGTTGGGCCTCTGAGAACCAGGTGAAGTGGGAACAATGGCTCACAAGGGGCCCTCATGCCATGCGGTGTGAGAGGGGCCCCTGGAGAAGAAAAGCCCCCTGGCCAGTGGCCTCTGCCATCACTGGGCTCTGAGTACATGGAGGTCCAGCCTAGGTGGACATCAGGGGTGAGGACACCAGGTGGCTTGCATGGGGGCAGGTTGAGCTGTGTGGCTGCGTGAGGTGATGATACGAATTCAACAAGACTTACTGAAGGATGCTCCTGATAGCTGGGGAGGACGCCAGGAAAGGCCGGGCAATGGCGTAGGCAGGGCTTGGCCCTCATGCTGCGCTTCCCTGCCTCGCCCCCCAGCTCCGGAGTGGGGAGCGGATCAAGCCCATCCCCCTGCTCTGTATCATCTGCACCTCCGTGGTCTGGGGCTTTGCCCTCTTCTTCTTCTTCCAGGGACTCAGCACTTGGCAGGTAAGGAATCATCCTGCCGAGAGGGTTGCGGGGAGTCGACCACAAACTCATCCTGAACCAGCAAATGGCGGATTCTCTTTTTCATGATCACTGTGAACGTGCCCTGTGAGCCAGCACTTCCTGGTTGCCTTCTCCTTTAATCTTAACATTCCCTCACGGAAGCATCTGCATTTTACTTGAAGGCAACTGAGGCTCTCTGGGAGGCCAGGTGACTTGCCCGAGGTCGTACAGTCTATAAGAAGCACAGCTGCTTTTGAAGTCAGAGATGTCAGGCTTCCTCCTCGTCCTGGTAGGGCACCTACCACTGTCAACAGGCGTTAGTTCTTAGATCAGAACTAAGTCCGACATGATTTGTGTCTTTGAGGTGCTTATGATCCAATTCGAGAGAGAGAGACTGTTCATGTCTTGTTATTTACAGTATAATACATGAAATGAAGAGTACAGGCAAGGTGGGGGAGGGAGAATATAAGGTCCCTGACTTACGAGGTCCAAGAATGCTTCCTGGAGGAGGTGGCATGCTCTCGGCTATAACGTGGTGGGTGATGGGGTCAGGCCCTTTGGCCAAGAGATATTGTGACTTGAATAATGATGCAGAGGTGGAAATAAACGAGGCAGCTTTGATGGTGAGAGAATGCACTGATTTGAGAGCCATGTGAAGATGGTGGGCTCCTTGAGGGAAGGCGGGCCGTCGTCATCTCTAGCTCAGCATAGCCCAGACAGCCCGCAGACACAGGGTAGGTGGTCACTGATGTTGGAGAGAGGTTACAGGCAGAGCAGGGGGGACCTTGTGGGCCACAGGCCGCAGCGCACAGGTCATGACCACCATCATCCTTGAGCAGGGCCATGGCCTGACTATCATGCTCTGGAGGAAAAAAATGAACCTGGAGGAGCTGTGGGGGACAGGGTAGAGCAGGGACAGAGTCCGAGGCAGGGAAATAAACCAGGAGGTTGTGGTGGCCTTCGAGCAGCTCCAAGGTCGGAGGCTTCTAAAGGCAGTCACAGCCTTGTGCTCTTAGATGAAGGGAGTAAGAATCTGAAGGGACTGCCCTGGCAGGGATCATAATAGAGGATGTCGCACAGAGCAGGAGAAAAATGTAGAACAAAGTTCAAATTCACACACACACACAAAAAAGCAGCAGGCTTGCTGGTCCGACAGAGAGTGGGGAAACCCCAAGATTATGGTCCGTGGTACTGAAGTCACTCCTGAGGTTCACCCTTCAGCCAAGGATTAGACAGGTCTATAGGGCCAACGGTAACCCATGTGAGGAACGTGCTTCGTAGTTCAATCATGTGTACGAGACTAATGGGCACACCAGCCCCAAAGCAAAGATGAGAAGGCAGGAAGGGACAGAAAAACTGGGCGAATGGAAACAGGAAACCAAGGCTGGAGAAGGGAAGAGTGTTGACACATTGCGGGGCTGGCAACCAGTGTCACCAAATAATTCGTATATTAATTTTTTAATGAGAAACTAATTTGCTCTGTAAATTTTCACCTAAAACACAATAAAAAATGAAAAGAATCTGAAGGGAAGAGAATAAGAGTGAAAGAAAAAGAGCAGAAACCAGCATTCTCAGGGAGTAATTTGTAACAAAAGGTCATTTCTGGGATGTGGGAGACAAGTGAAACAGACGAGTCAGGAGAGGGTGAGAGGGTGCTTTCCCACCTGGGGCTGGAACGAAGAGTGCCTTGGAGTGCAGTGGGAGGTGAGGCTGGGTGCTGCTTTGCCAGAGCTTGTCAGCAGGCAGCTCTCCCTGTTTCTCCCCAGAAAACCCCCGCAGAGTCACGGGAGCACAATCGGGACTGCATCCTCCTTGACTTCTTCGATGACCACGACATCTGGCACTTCCTCTCTTCCATCGCCATGTTTGGATCTTTCCTGGTACGTGAGACAATTCTGGCCCAAGCGGGGAGGGTGGAGCGAAAGGTGAAACTTACCCCTTCCGTGTGCCTGAGCCCGTGTCCCCCCACCCTGCCCACACCAGGTGTTGCTGACGCTGGACGATGACCTGGATACTGTGCAGCGGGACAAGATCTACGTCTTCTAGCGCAAGCTGGGTCCCTTGCGTCACCTCCTGGGGCCCTGAGCTCCTCTGCCTCACCTGCCTCTGTAGAGCTGGGGGTGTGAGTCCCAGCCTTGCTTCTCAGGGCTGGGTGGGAGCGGGACAGTCATGGGGGTGGCCTTGAGCCTTGCCCTCTGTTGGGGAGGAGGCCTGCTCCCTTGAAACCCCAAACAATGGCCAAATTGCTGCTTTCTTCTCAGTGTTGGGGCTGTCCACAGATCCCGGTCCGTTGGCTCTCCATTTGTCCCTCTGCAGGAGGAAGGAGGGAAGGCGTTGCCCTCCCCATTTCATGCCTTGCATTCTCCCCATCCTTCCCCTCTCCCTCAGCCTGGGACCCTCAACCCTTTCTTCCTCCCAGGCTCCTGCTCTAGAGCCGCAGTCTGGGGCCTAGTTCTGTGTCCTGCACCAGGACCCCAGTTGGTGGAGCTGGACCTGGCTGCCATCACTGCCCATTCCAGTCAGCCAGGGTGGATGATGATGTGGGACGTGGGGAGGCTGGCCAGCTGGTACCAGGTGCTTTTGGTGCTAAGGCCTGTGAGAGGCCCAAGGCAGTGCTGCCTCCTCTCTGATCTGCACATAGGGGCTGGCTCTTGAGCAGTGAGGGTCAGCCTGCATTTCAGAGGTCACCTCCCCATCCCATTGGGCCCCCAGACTGATGCTGGCACCAAGATTGAAGGAAAAAGCAACTCACCCTTCCTTTCCTTTCCTTCTAGTCCCTGAGTCCTGCCAGGCCCCATCTGGGGGCCTTTCAGTGCCACTGACACTGCCCAAGAATGTCCAGGGGAAAAGGAGGGAGGGTACCAAGAGCTCCTCAGGCGAGTGAGCCCCAGTGTTGATCTGAGAAAAGGGGCAAAGGAAGGGATATGCTTATAACCAACCGTCTGTGTCCCCGGTCCCAGCCTCAGTCTGGGACCTGGGGCTGGCTACTGGGTTTCCGTCCAGTCTTCAGCCAAGTTCTGTGTTAGTTGCAGCACACGTACATCCCCATGAAACCTTGGAGTTTACACTGAGCTTCCCCCAGCTCTGGGCCCGTGGCTGCTCTTGTCCTTGGTTCCTGTTTACCCCACTGGTCCATTCCAGATGCCAAGGTTGGGGGAGGTGCAGGTCGAGCCTGTATATTGGGGTGTGTTTTATTCGCCCAAACTTGTCTCCTGGAGCTGAGAGAGGGGGCGGGTCTGGATCTTGTTTTCAGAACTCCGTTTAATGTCTGTCTCTATGCTACGGTTGTATTTCTGTGAATGAGTCTGCATTCAATTAAAGAAACAACCAGACACAGTCTTGGGCCCGTGTTTGCCCCCGCTTCGCGGGTGCGGGGAGAGATGTTAAGAGCAGCGAGGGGTGAGGCCAGGGGGTCCTTCATTTCCCATTCCTTCTGGTCTGACTTTCTCTTTTCCAAACCAGGATGACACTGGGAACAGCAGGTCTTTGATTCCCGCTCTTTCCTCTCCTTTGAGCCCTGGCATTAATTCAGTAAAGAACGACCAGGGGTGTGCTCTGGGCCGGGCGCTGTGCTGGGCAGAGGTTAGTGGCGAAGAAGCCTTTCACCTCTGAAATGGCCTCTCCACATCCCTCTGCCCTCCTTGGTCCTCGAGCTCTCTCTCCTTCTCTCAGGCTGGCCTCACTTCTGACCTGAACCCCTCCCAGCCAGGCAGGCCACAGGCCGTGCTCCTGATGCGGCTGAATAGACAATGAGCCTACCAGCCCGTGGCTGAGGGTAACAGAGAAGGGAGTGCTCGGGGAATGCAAGATGGGTGGATGGATGGCAGGCAGGTAGGCTCCGAGACAAGGGAATTTTGAGATGACCCTGGAAGGTTGATTTTAGATTTCAGCAGGCTAAAAAGGGCAAGATTTGGAAGCCAAGGAATCTGGTGAATTCAGTACACGGCCAGAGGTCTGTGGGGTCCAGGAATGGAATTGGTGATGGAGGGTGTTCCTTGTCCTCCCTGTTCTTCCCTTCAGGTGCCACTGGGAGGCAGTATAGCTCTGGAGTAAGCTAGAGGCTGCCTGTGGTTGGCAGGGCTCTGGAGGCTGGCCACGCCCCTTGACTTTCCCTCTTCCCCAGGCCAAGTCTGGCTTGGGTGGGTGTGTGTGTGTGTGTGTGTGTGTGTGTGTTTTATTCCTTCCTACCAGGCCACCCCAGGATGGGGTGCCAGAGCAGGAAGCCCACAGACCTTAACCTTCTGCTGTCTGAGATCCCTGAATCTAGATACAGGCAATATTTGAGTCAGGGCCTCTTTACTGGCAATGATGGGGTTTTCCAGGATAAGTAAGGACTTTCTGTCCTAGAGATAGGGAGGGAGAGACAATACAGCCCCTTCCCTGAGCATCCTACCCCAATGATAGTGCCTCAGGCCCTGCCAGGCCTTAGAGACTCTCTGTGTCACTGCCTCTGGATAGGAGCCCGGATTGACCCGAAGGAGGGTGACTCAGCTGGTGCTGAACCCAATACCCACCCCCAACTAAAGAATAAAACTCAAGACCCACCCCAATGAAGCACTGCACAACCTGAGCAGGGTGATGTGGCCGAAACAGTGGTCCTGACAGCCTCTCAGCTTCCACACAGGGATCAGGTGGGGTGCCCAGGCCCTGCTTCTCATGACTCACTGTGTGGCCTTGGGTACCACAGACGTCGAGCTTCAGTGTTCCTTATCTGTAAAATGGGGATAGTAATTACACCCTCACAATGCAGCTGTATTAACTATTAAAGTACCTGGTGTATGGTAAGCCCTCAGTAAAGGTTAGTTTCTATCTCCCACCAGAACTAAGAGCCGAGGAAGGAGAAGGTAGCTTGTTTGCCCCCCACAGATCTCAGGATCCACCATCCGCTAGCCCCTTTCCTCCTCTCTGGCCAGGCCCTCTTGAATTTCCCCCTCCCCTCAAAGTCAGGGGCCAGGAACAGTGAAGAAAGAGCAGCCCTAACTTCAGACAGCAGGGAAAGCCTTGGTAGTCCTGTCCATAAAAGGCTTTTCCCGGCCGGCTCCCCATGGGCAGCGCAGCCCCGCCCCCGCCCGCTCCATCTCCAAAGCACGCAGAGAATGTCTCGGCAGCCCCCCGGCAGACTGCTCCAACTTGGTGTCTTTCCCCAAATATGGAGCCTGTGCGAGTCACTGGGGGGGCTGGGGGTGGGGAAGGGAGCTGGTTTCCTCCAGCAGGGAGGGGGCCAAGGGGTGAGGCAGCGGGGGAGGCTGACATCACCACAGCACCAGCCCTTTAAACCCCTCACCCAGCCAGCGCCCTGTCCTGTCTGTCCAAGCCCCAGACACCGAAACCAGACTCCTTCCTGTGAGCCTGAGGAACCCCTGTAAGTGCATTGGTCCGGGGTCCGAGTAAAATTGGGCTGGGGTTTGACAGTAGCATGGGTACATTGCAGGCAGGGCTCTGGGAGTCCCCTGTGGGGGAGACCACCCCTCCTCAGCATGCATGGTGTTGTCTGATTCCTAATATTCAGGAGGCGGGAAGTGGTCTTACCTTGCTGCGGGATGGATGGGATAGGATAGGTCCCGCATCTCTCTCAGACAGGACTGCCCTGGGTTTATTGAAATGCTTAGGATTTGGCTGGTGAGGAATTGATGATGGAAACCTGGGAGCTGGGGTGAGAGGAAGGCTCCTCATTGTCAGCCACAGCCACACCCATAGGGCCAGTTGTCTGTTGTCCATCTAGGAGGGTGCCCAAGGAGGCTAGGGTGTGAGTACACAAATGCAGCAGAGCAATGTCCCCAGGGGAGCCCCAGAGCCTGAGCAGCGTGGGCAAGCCCTGGGGGAGCCGCTGAGGCAATGTGAAGGACCACAGGAATCTTGAATTCTGAAACAGGCTGCTGTGGCAGGACGCTGGGACAGGTGGGAGCTGCTCTTCAGGCTCGCAGATTGTTCTGTAGTCTGAGAAGTCACCACCACTACAGGCAGAGGGGTCGCGGGTGGGCACTGCCAAGGAGGAGCTGCTCAGACAGGGCTGGCTGGCCTGGGCAACCCTTTCTAAAGAGCCTTGGAGGTTCACTTCAGTGGTTACTCCTAGTCAGATGGTAGCAGTGAGGATGGGCACTCATTTGTGTGGTAGGGCTACTCTTCGTCCCTGGAACTCAGATCCAGAGGCGCTCCTATATGCTGTGTTTGAAGACAGGGCACAGCAGATGTGGGGAGGCCCTGGTTATGCTAGTTTTTCTGGGTTCCTGCTGGCAGGAGGTGGTACCTGCTCGTTTGCAACTGGACTGTTTTTTCTCCACTGCCCAGCCTCGTTCCACACTGAGTGCTCAGGGAAGGGGAGGCTGGCTGACAGGAGCCACAGGACAGGAGGGGCAAAACAGAGCCTTAGGCAGCCCTGACCTTCCTGTCCCGAGAGCCTTGTCTAGAAACGCCCCAGATGTGCTGCCCTGAAGCCATCTCCCTCTTCCTAACAGCTCAAAGGTGGGCCTGAGGTCCTCAGAGGACCTTCAGGGATTTCTTTCAGACCCTTCACCAGGAGGGAGAAGGGAAAGAATGGTGATGGCTGGTTGTGTGTTTGTCCTCTTCCCTTGCCCTGCCCCAAATCCCAATATTGCCTCTCGATCTCGAGGTTGCCACTTTGTGTGCTTGTCACCGTAAGCCTTGGCACCTTGAATTGTACTGTTTGTTCTGAATCTCCTGAGACTGAAAGCAGGGGGTGGGGAGACATACTCTACTTCCAGCCTGTTTTTCACATGCCCACATGTGGTCTGGGGAGGAGAAGGCAAACGTGAAGGTACGTGGGTGGGGAACACGGCAAGGCAGGAGATAGGAGGTGATGGCCGCCTCCACCACAAGGAGGCGGCTGCTTAGGATGGGGCTAAGGCTCAGGTGGGAGCCAGGATGAAGGACTGGCTGAAATCACTGGGTCCCAACTGACTTCTGGGTTTTGACCACAGTTCTTTGCCCAGGAGTTCTTGGTGGATGGGAAGTGGGGGTGGGATATAAAGTGGGAGTGAGGTGGGGTGTGTGGGGGTGGAGATGAAGGGACTTGGTGGTTAACAGGCGCTCGGAGAGGTGAACACGAGAACAGAGCACTCTGCCTTTTTGGTTCTCTGGCATCACCGGATAGGAGTGGGGAGGCAGGGCTGGTAAGCCCACCTCAGCCTCCATGCTCAGAGAACCATGTCCTCAGAGGTGATCCATTTTACAAATAAGAAAACAGACTCAGGGAGAAATGACTTGCCCAGTGGCTCTTCTGAATCCCCATCCAGTGTTCTTTCTCCCAAATGTTGTCTAGCCCTCAGGGAATGATTCTGAAAAGGTGATGGAGGCTGGATTGGGAAGAGCACTTAGCATTTTCAGCCCTTGGTCAAGGGCTGGCCCCCTCCCAGTTCACGGTCAGGACCCTGGCTCTGCGGGGGGCAAAGGACTGATTCTTTTTAGGGGCCAGGCATTATGTTAGTCATGATGTTAGACACTTCACAGACATTATCTCATTTTTTTAAAACACATTAATTTATTACTGCAACCATGGGTTCAAATATAGCAATGACTGTGAGGATAGTGCAGGACTGGGCAATGTTCGTTCAGTTGTACATAGGGTTTCCATGAGTTGGAATCGATTCCACGGCACCTAACAACAACAACAATTTATTACTTTATTCGTTTTTCATGCAGTACTTTCCATCTGTCTACTGTGACCTCCATTATGGCTGGATTCTTACAGTTCACTAATTTATTCTTTAATGGATCTATTTTGCCATTTGGTTTATCTATTGGACTTTTTATTTTTTTAATATAATTTTGTTTATTTTGTTGTTGAGAATATACACAGTGGGACATACACCAATTCAACAATTTCTACATGTACCGTTTAGTAACATTGATTAGATTCTACCAGTTACGTAACCATTCTCGCCCTCCTTTTCTGAGTTGTTCCTCCCCCATTAACATAAATTCACTGCCCCCTAAGGTTCCTATGACATTATCTCATTTAATCCTCACAGTTCTCTGAGGTAGATAGTTATCCCACTTCACAGATGGGAAGCTTGAGCTCAGAAAGTTGACTGCCATAGGGAAGAGGAAGGGCAGGGCAAACGGAGTATGGCAGCTGCCCTGGGATGAGTGTGATGTAATGACGACCACCCTACTTCTCACAGTGATGGGGATGCAGAGAGGGTCTCGGCTCTGACAAGAAAGGAAGGTAGGGACCGTACTGACTGCCTCCATCCTCAGCCAGTTCTCTCCATTCTTGACATTCCCTCCAACCCCCAACATCTCACCTCTCTGAACCCAAGAGATGGGTTTGGTTTCACTTGGTACCTCCTTCGGAGGTCTCTTCAGACAAATGCCAGGCAAAAGGAACACCACTTCAGGGGAATCCCTGTGGCCAGATACCTCTTGCCCAGCCATGCCCATGTATGCGCAGTGGCCCGCCTGCCTGTCCTTGCAGCTCTCCATTTGCAGGGCTTTCCTGAGCAGTGCCAGCCCCAGGCTCTCAGGGTGGCAGCTGCTGTTGGTCTGGAAGGGGCTCCCCAGCTGTAGCTGACAGATTCTTGACTGTGGAATATCCCTGGAGGGCTCTGGCTTCTTAGTTACTCAAGCTACTAGAGTGGTGAGAGCCCAAGAGCATGAGGGAAAGTCGGCAGGCATACCAGCTCACTCTCTTATTCTGGTTTCTCTTAGGAAATACAGCTTCTTTGCCAAGAGCTCTTGGGCTTTGGTGGCTTTCTAGAACTTGCCCGGGGTGGATAAGTTTGAGCCTCTTCAGCTGTAGTCCAGAGGCTGAGCTGATTTGGCAAATAGGTGGCATTGTGGTGTTTCAAGTTCTGGGCTAGGGGATAAAGTTGGGACAGAAATAAGAGTTGGAGGTAACTTTGTTCCTTGAGGCAGAGGCAGTAGATCACCTCACACCTAGCTGGACAACGACATCTGCTGGCTTTATTTTGGGAGACAATGTGGCTGCTCAGGAAGGCCTCTTATATGCCTCTGTGTCCAATCTTAGTTAAAAAAAGAATGCTCTAGACCAGGGGTTGGCAAACTATGGCCCCTGGGCCAAATCCAGCCCGTCACCTATTTTTGTAAATGAAGTTTTATTAGAACTAGTTCTAATAAAACTAAGCCACCTTCATTTGCCTATGTACTATCTATGGCTGCGTTCACGCGGCAACAGCAGAGACCTTGTGGCCTGTAAATCCTGAACTATTTACTGTCTGTTCTCTATAGAAAGTGTTTACTGATCCCTGCTGTAGACCTCCAGAGATCTGGTATCCTGTTTCTCAAGTTCAGAGAGGCCCCCTGGACTAAGGGAATGAGCATGACCCACAAGGCAGTGCTATGAAAACAAAATTAGGAAGGGAGGGCAGGTAGATAGATGCTGAGGATGTTTGGGCACTCGACACAGAGCTGGAGGGCTGCCTGGTACCACAAGTGAAAGACAGCTGTTCCCTGATCCTCTGACCTCTATCTTCTCTGCCCCATCCTGCTTTAGCTTTCCCCAGCATGGCCAACAAAGGTCCTTCCTATGGCATGAGCCGTGAAGTGCAATCCAAAATTGAGAAGAAGTACGATGAGGAGCTGGAGGAGAGGCTAGTGGAGTGGATCATAATGCAGTGTGGCCCTGATGTGGGTCGCCCAGACCGTGGGCGCCTGGGCTTCCAGGTCTGGCTGAAGAATGGTGTGGTAAGTGGCACCCTGGGAAGGAGGGCTTATCTGTGCCATCCTACTAGAGTCCTGGGGGCAGGCACACTGCCCTGAGTGCCAAGCTGTGTCTGATGTCTGGCAGATTCTGAGCAAGCTGGTGAACAGCCTCTATCCAGATGGCTCCAAGCCAGTTAAGGTGCCTGAGAACCCACCCTCCATGGTCTTCAAGCAGATGGAGCAGGTGGCTCAGTTCCTGAAAGCAGCTGAGGACTATGGGGTCATCAAGACTGACATGTTCCAGACTGTTGACCTCTTTGAAGGTACAAGAAGGAAGAGGGGTTGAGGGGAGAGGGAGGCAGGCAGAGAAGAGGCTGAAGCAGGGAGAGTGCATGATCAAAACATGCCACAATGGGGCTGTCTCATTAGGGGGAGAGCAATTGGGAGTGTGTAGCAAGGTGTATGTACGTTTTTGTGTAAGAGACTGACTTGATTTTTAAGCTTTCACTTAAAGCACAATAAAAATTAAAAAAAAAAAAATGCCACAATGAGGAGGCTATTCGTTTGTGCATAGCAGGAATGCTGCATGCCAAGAGAACACCACAGCACACTCACAAGGCCATACTATGTAGGCCATACTATATATACTACTGAAGCCTGCTTCGAATCTGGCTTTTTGCCCCTGGTTTGGCCATTTTCAATGAGAGATGGGGGCAGGCCCTGGCTGGGAGTCTTGTTTACAGAGTCCTGAAGCTCATCCTGCCATACCTCTTTCTTCTCACAGGTAAGGACATGGCAGCAGTGCAGAGGACCCTCATGGCTTTGGGCAGCTTGGCAGTGACCAAGAATGATGGACACTACCGTGGAGACCCCAACTGGTTTATGAAGTATGTGAGGCCCCAGGGATTCCCTGCACACCAAGCTTGGATCTCTGCATTGGGGTGGAAGGCAGCTTGGGCTAACCAGTTTGTGGGAATGATTTGGGGAAGCAGATAATCAGGAAACTAAGCAAGGAGCTAGGATGGGGGGAGGGAAAGGAGTTGGTCCCTAATACTTCTTGTTTCCTTCTTTTCTACCTTCCTGTGCTTAACCAGTCTGCCTGGCCTATGGGCAGGCTAGACTGAGAAGAGAAGTGATACAGGGAGGGAATCAGAAAGCAGCTGGAAAACAGGAGGTCCTGGCAAGTCTTTATCCTGGTTCTTCCTCTTCTAGGAAAGCCCAGGAACATAAGAGGGAATTCACAGAGAGCCAACTGCAGGAGGGCAAGCATGTCATTGGTCTACAGATGGGCAGCAACAGAGGGGCCTCCCAGGCTGGCATGACAGGCTACGGACGACCTCGGCAGATCATCAGTTAGAGGGTGGAGGGCCAGCCCTGACTCCTGCCCTTCCCCAGCTCATTGGCAGCCGCCATCCCGCCTAGCCTGCCTCACCCACACCTGTGTAGCTCCTGCAGCCTTGGCCAAGCTTTGAGGCTCTGTCACTGAGCAAAGGTGACTACACATGGGCAGCTCTCCCCCACCCCTCAGCCTCAGCCCAACTCCTTACCCCATAGCACCACTGCCCTGGCCAGCCCCTCTCCCAGCTCCCCCCCCCCACCACCACCTCCCACCACCTCTGCCATCTCTTCCCATCCTGGGCTAAGCAGGGGGGACATGGGCTGGGGGTAGCCTGGGTGTGGGCCAAGTCCACTGTCCTCCTTGGCAACAAATGCCCATTAAAGGAGACCCAGCCCAACCTCCCTCTCCCCATTTTTTTGCTGGAATATTTTTGGGGTTGAAATTCAAAAAGGGAAAAAAATATACATCAATCTTTTCTCAGGCCTGGCTGGCAGAGTTTGATTTGCTCCACTCACTTCCATTAGTGTTCCAGGAAACCAGGGCAGGGAACGTGCAGGCACCTCGGGTTTCCGCACACTCCTGGCTGCCATCGTCTGAAGGACCCTTAGCGTTCCAGGAGCCCAGAAGGTCCGAATCTTTCAGAGGGGCTGACCAGTGGGACAGGAGAGTGAGTCTTGGGGATGGAAGGCAAGGAGGAGCAACTTGGCAACTTGTATCAGATTTGAGGCGGAGGAAAGGAGAGATGGGGAGCAGACAGATTGATTTGGAAGGTTTTTATTTTGGAAAAGCTGTGCAGAAAAAAATTCAACAAAATGTTGCTGTGAAAAGAGACAACCGAATCCAAAGCATTAAAAATATTCAAATCAACCAACTAGCTCAGAAGAGGGGAGAAGGCCAAGAATGGGAGGAAGAGTCACAGTCTGTCATGTAGACAGCTGGCCTCCAAGGGGGAAGGCCATTTCCCTGAGCACTTTGCAGAGGAAGACAGGGTAGTCACAGGGCTGGAGTGGCAGTGGCTCCCAAGGTTGTACTCTAAAACACACACATCTGGCACAGGCTCTGCGATGCTGCCATGGACTTTCCTGATGATACAGACCAGGCCCGGGGAGCCCTGTTCATCCCCAGCTTTGTCCGGAGCATCGTACCAACCCTTCAGAAGGAGAGTGGGGGAGGGATCATGGAGGCAGCTGCTTTCAGGGCAAGTATGCTGGGCTGAGGGCTAACTGCCATACCAGCATGTCCAAGGTCCAAGTCTTAGGCAGGAAAATGAGGGAGAGATAGGACTAGTCAGTTGTTTCTGGGCCTTAAGTCATTAAAAGGACAGGAATGTCCAGGGGCTCTTCCCAGCCTCTACCAAAGCCCTCTTCCCAGGTGACTCCAGTGCCGTCTCTGTTGAGACGCTCTTCTGATCACGGCAGGCACTTGCTCACCCAGGCATGAGTGGAGGTCCCGTGACCCACACCACTGGCCTGCCTCCCAGAAATGAGGATGGAGGCCTGCCCAACTGGGGCCAATCCCTTGTCCAAGACCTTCACACCAAAAGCTTCTGTTCAGCTGGAGGAAGATCCTGTGGCTTTTGCTTGACTGTTCTCTGGCACTGTTCCTCTGCCATGTGTACCTGGAGAAGGCCTTCACCCTCCCTGAGCAGAATTAGAAGATGCTCTTTAGGCCTCAGGATTCCAGATGGGAGCATCAGGACTGCTTTATCCCCAGAGTTCCCAGTTAGGTCTGGGAGCTGGGAGCACTTTCCAAGCTTCCCCAGTTTGGGGAAGGAAGAGCCTATCCCACGTTGAATCTGTCAGGCCCCGGGGTCAGCACATCTGCTCCTCCTCCTTGCCCTGCAACAGGTCTGGGGATAGATGCTGATGAGGAGAGTCCAGGGCGCTCTTGACGTTCTGGGACAGATTCCAGTTCACTTGATCCAGCAGGTCTGGGGCAAAGGGACCAGAGGTAGTAGGAGGGCCCCCACTCTCAGTCTCCACCTCGTCTGGATCCTTGTTGGCACAAAGTGGCACTGATTCAAGCTCTGTCCCCTCCTCCCTGGCTTTTTGGCTCTGACGGGGCCAGTGGCAGCGTCCACTCCTACAAACTGGGTCAGAGGCCGCATTCCTGTGGCTCAAGTACACCTCCAGCATGTAGTACACGGTCCAGAAGATGGTGAAACAGCCTACCAGCACCAGTGTCTGTGGGGAATTCAAGCACTTATTTTAGGGACTCTTTCCCAAAGCCCCAAGCCTTTCTTAGCACAGAACGATGAACTCAGAAAGTATTTCTCCTTCAGGGGGTACCTTATCCCCGCCCCCAAGGATGCCCGCAGTGTGAGTGAGTAGAGCAGAAACAATGCCACAGAAGCACTGTTGGGACCCATATCATCCCAACCCCTCATTCCCCAAGTCACCTTGAGTAACACACCAAGGGCTAACCTCCCCAGGCCATTCCCACCTGCACATAGCTTGAGTCTTGACCCTAGTACCTTGAGAGTGTTAGGGGTGATGGTATAACCATCCTCCTCAGGAATTTTCAGCCCAGGTGGGCAGGGCAGAGAGAAGCCATCGTGAAGGTATTTTCCACTCATGGCACTTTGTAATAGCCTACGGGGAAGAAAAGGGGATGAAGGCACCCTACTGAACATGGTTCCTGTACTGTCTGTCCTCACCAGTCTCCCACCTGACAGTTGATGAGAGGGAAGCCCTTCAGAAGGACAGGCAGGAGCATGCTCTGGGTTCCCTCTGGGTTCTACCTACTGGCTTGAGCCTGGAGCTGGGAAGCACAGCTAGGATTCAGAAGGAATGGGGTATCCCGGGGGCCTCCTTCTTCCTACCACCCCCCATGAGTTGCTTTCCCTCTGACACATGCAGTTATACCTACCTCTGTCTCTCCCTGATGTCTACCGCGCTCCACACAGAGCCATATAGGGTCAGCTGCCACCGCCAGAGGATGCCGGTCTGGAGTGGCTCATCTCCTAGGGTAGCAAAGGGGGCCGTCCCCGAGCCATGCCCCTCTGTTGACCATGCCAAACAGCAGAGGCCCTGCCCTGCCTACCATTCATACAAAGGGACTTAGACCACATGGTCTGCTGAAGTAGCTGTCTGTGTCCCACCAACCCCAGAGAGCTGCAGAGGTACCTCAGGGGTGCTCTTGGGGATGGAAAGGGGGAGGTTGAAAGGTGGTGCTCCTAGTCTCCAAAGAGAGAAGTTTTGCTTTTATATCGTCCATATTTTTTAGTTTTAGCTTGGAAAAAAAAAGTCCTACTAAATCAAAGAAAAGTTTGAAAACTATTCAAATTGACCGGAAATTAGGACGCTGAGGTTCAATTTTTAGTCTCTTCACTGATCTACCGTGTGACCTTACACAAGTCACTTCAAACCTCCAGCCTCAATTTTTCCAAAAAATGGTGGAAAATGATGCCTTATCTGCCTATCAGGGCTGGTTGTATGTGAAGGATGTTTGAAATGTGGTTTCAACAAGGAATTTTTGTTGCTAGCCAGAGGAAAAATGGATCAGTTGCTTCACCACAGAATATGAGAGGCGGTATAAATGAGCAGCTTTAGATATCAATGCCCATTTCTTGAATAGGGCATACTTCTTGGCATCTACCCCATGTATTCTACATAGGAACTGGGGCCATTTCTCTGGGAACTCTGAGATCCAGAGGGAAAGACGGCAGTCATGAACGGCAGGGCCCCGGTGGAGGCTCACCTATATCCCTGATAACGAGTCTGTAAGTCCCTTTTGCCCTTTCCCCCCAGCATCTCACAGTGGAGAAGGTCCAATCGTTGAAGCCATTGGGATCCCTGGGGAAAGAACAAAGTAGAAAAGTTGGTAGGCATGACGCAGGCAAATGTCCTTTCTCCAGGAAACATTATTTTCTTACTGTAATAGCCACGGAAGTGTAGCAGTTGTTGTCTGAGCTACAGCTCTTTGGGAATGTGTCATGATGGGGCCTCAAGTGTTGTTCCCTTGCCCCTTGGATCTCATGGCACGAGAGACTTGCGTCAATGTGGTGTAGTGGAAAAGCAAAAGTGGAGGGAGCACAAGCTGTGGAGTCAGAGAGATCTAGGTTTGTAGTTACTTCTCAGACATCTACTAGCTCTGTGACTTACCTCCTCAGTTTCCTCATTTGTAAAAGGAGGTTATAAAGTCTACCCTTCAGGGCTCTTATAAGGGTCAGAGAAAACATGCAAAGTACAGTGCCTAACACAGAAGCAGCACTGTGCTCTCCACAAATGGCTTCCAGCTGCCAAGAACACCCAGTGCCACAACAGATTACTTGTCAGTATCCAATTTTCTCTTATCTTTTCCTTGGAAAGGTCCCTGTTGCAGGTGTACTTACGAGTCCATGCTGCGGGGGGCACCAATGAGGGACATCATGCCACTGGGGCAAAACAGTTTCAGTTCCAAGCTCCCACGTCGTGGGTGAGTGATGAAGACTGTCACTGCCACGTGCTCCAGGGTCTTCAGCCCCGACATCTCCAGGTCCGACCTGCTGACTGTGGGAAGTCAGGCTAGGCAGCTGGGACACCAGCCACATAAACACTCATGCCCTCACTTCATCCCAACATACACAAAGGCACACACTCAAAGACACCATCGTTGGAGCCACATACAGGTATCTGTGTCTTAGAGGCACACACTCAAAGGCACCATCATTGGAGCCACACACAACCCTAGGTATTCAACGTGGAAACCAGGACCTTTTATCAGTAAATGGAATGCAGTTGCTCTCAAGGAGTTTGCAATCTAGTGGGGAAGACAACACATAGCCAAGACACAATGTAAGAACCAAACAGAGCAACTTTAATCATTCCTTCATCCAAAAAACAATTTACTGAGTACCTCCTACATTTCAGGCACTGCACTAGGAATAGAAAGATAAGTTGGACATGGTCCCTGCCTTCTACCTGCAAGTGGAAAATGATATGGTATGAGGCATACATAATTGATAAGGAAACAAAGATAAGTCAGAACGGTTTAGGCATATAGCAGCAAGTCACGCTCTGAAGAAGGAAATGAATACAGACTGGCAGGAAGGATTGGGAGAGGGTATTCTAGAAGGGGAAAATGGCAATGTACAAAGGCAAAGGCAGAAATGAACAAGTCTCATATCGAAGACGATACAACATTTTCTTTAAAAACTACTGGAGTGGATATCTCAAGGAAATTATGCTAAGTGAAAAAAGCCAAACCCAAAAAGATACATACTACACTATTCCATTTATGTAGCATTCATGAAATAACTGTAGAGATGGAGAACAGATTGGTGGTTGCCAGGGGTTAGGAGTCGGGGAAAGGGATGTGTGTGGCCATAAACGGGTAACATGAGGGAGTCTTGCGATGATGGGACAGCTCTGTATCTTGACTGTGGTGGTGGTGGTTATACAAGGCTACATGTGTGATAACACTGCACGGAGCTACACAGGCACACACACACAAATAAGTACATGTATAATGTGAAACCTAAATAAGCTCTATGGATTACACCAATGTCAATTTGTCAGTTTTGACACTGTACTATGTTGTGGAAGACACTAATACTGGGAGAAGCTCGGGGACGGGTGCATGTGACTTCCCTGTACATTTCTTTGCAAACTTCTGTGAATGTATAATTATTTCAAAATAAAAAGTTAAAAAAACAACAACCCTACTGAAGTGGAAGATTCATTTGGGGAATATTAAGAGATTATGTTCTAATGCTAAGAAATTCTTCCTAAAGTAACTTTCCCTCCATTATCTCATTACAACAGTCAAGAGAGAGAGCAACACCTTTTATTTTACCTAGGAAGAAGCTCACAGAGGTACAGGAGGTGAGGAGCAGGGCACCTAGGATGGGAAGGGGTTTAAAATATTTATTTTAAATAAGCAACTGAGAGCTCTTACAGATTACTGAGCAAGGATGGAGTTAAAAGAAAAAAAAAATGTGCCGAAGGAAGGTGACTATGGGTGGGTTAAATCAAAGTGAGGAAGAAACTAGTGACAGGAAGACCAGCTGAATGCTACTGCCTTATTCCAGGGGTGAGGAAATGTTGGCATGGATAACTAGGACTGAAGGACAAAGAGGAAAGGAAAGGCTTTCTATTACACCACTTTCAGCTCCTCCTAGTCCCTGTCCCTACTGACCTCCTGCTCAGTCCCTCTCTCACTGCGTTCACTCTGTCCCTTCCCATTATCCACGACACCCGTGTTCATGAGGACTACATATCTGATATCACAGCTTCACGTGTCTTTACCTTCTCTACTCCAAAGCCCTTTCTCTACCTAGCCCCTGGCAGCCTCTCACATCCATGGCCACACCCTAGACCCTCTTATCACCTGGACTGATGTACCTCTCTGAATGGTTTAATAACATTCACTGTGGTTTTTCTTACTACATAAATAATACAAACTAATTGAAGACAAATAAGAAAAGTAGATGAGCAAAATGGAAACCAAAAAAGTACCCATGATTCCTGATTGCATTTTGGCAAATACGCTCCCATCCTTCTCTCTGGGTATCTACATGTGCACGTAAGCATTTTCTGTAATTCCATCAATGGCCCCCTTCTCTGGTAACAACCTCCTGTCCTTCCTTTCTCCCCACTCTTCTTGACCCCTTCATTTCCTTGCAACCATCAAGCTCCTCTTTTCTAACTGGCTTAGACCCCACAGCTCATCCCTCTAACCACTCTCCCGTTTACACCCTCAAGCTTCCTTGCTTTCTTGCCCTTTCCCAGCAATTATCTGGCAAAACTCCAACACTGGATCAGCCCAATTACCCATTTTCTTGGCTGGATCTTCTTGCTTACATCTTTCCTATTACAGAAGAAAAACAAAAATAAACCTACCCTTCCTCAACTGTCCACTTCCTTCCACCTGCCAGTGGAGCCCCTCAGCCTGGTTCAAATCCCAGCTCTGCCATCTACTAGCTGTGAGAATTTGGCTAAATCACTCAAACTCTCAATGCCTTAGTTTCCTTATCTGGAAAATGGGGATAGTAATAGTACCTATCAGGTTGATGGGAGGATTAGTTAATATACATAAAGTCCTTAGAATGGTACCTAAGAAATATTAGGGCTACATAAGCATTAGATATTCTTTTCCTTTACTGTTAGATTTCTATAAAAAAGCTGTATACAATCACTGTCACTACTTCTTACCCTCCCATTCATCCTTAACAGTTTTTTTTTTTTTTTTTCTGTTAGAGTAATACAGATAGTTGCAAAAGCAAGTTTGTTCTGGAGCACTTACAACGGACAAGAGCAATTCCCTAACCCACTCCTCACCACCACTGAGACCCACTGCCCAGAAGCAAACACTTTCTATTGTTTTTAGCTGTTTTCTTCTGGTATCTCCTTCCGTGTTTCTTAAGAATCAGCTATTTTGTGGTTTATCAATTTCAGACGTTAGTTACCGGCTTTCGGCTACGGCAGATGAGGATTCGTCACATCTACCACTCCTTCTCCCCAACTTGCCCACTCTGCTATCTTCTCAAACTAAACGTGCAGCTCTGCTTAGGTCAATGCTTTGGGGCTTACCTTATGTTGGCGTTATAAATATTATACGGAATTTAGCCCTATATTGTGCAGTGCTTGTATTTCCTGTCTTGTACCATGTGTTGTTTTCTCCCCTGGAGCTAATAATTGCCTTGCTTTGGTTTACTTAATTTTCACATCCCTATCACTAATTCTTCCCAAATTATACCAAAGAACCACACAACCTTCTTTAACACTATTTTTCAAATGAACAAACAACTCAACGCCATTTTCCCCTTGGGGATTCAAGCTCTGGAATCTTCTGTTGATTGCTATACGGGCTGCATCGCTGCTGAGCTGGGACCTTCTTTCACTGCTCACCAGGGCATGTGCACACACACTCTCTCTCTCTTCCTTTCTTTCTTCCTTCCTTCCCTTCCCTCATCTTTTCCTTTCCTTTTCTTGGTTTACCCTTCATTGCAGAGGAGCAACTAGTAGTTTCCAGATAAAGGGCATATGAGAAATACCCTGCATTTCTAAAAACATCCTTATTCTACCTTCACATTTGATTGTTTGGCTGGGTATGGTTTTATAAATTGAAAAGAATTTTCCTCAGACTTTTGGAGGATTTTTTTCAAAACGGCTGTTGAGCCCTAGTATTATCAAAAGGCAGCTGGAAGCTCTAACTGTGGGTTGAAGTAGAGATTTCAACTGGTGGCCTTCCCTACAGTTAACCCTAGAGCAATGGGCCTGGCTCCACTAATCAGTACCTCTACGTCTTTTGATGAGGAGTCATTCCATTTTTCCAGAGAGAATCTTCTAATCTCCTGCCTTGGGAAATAAGCCTGGCTGCTAGTGCCCCGGGTCTGGGTGGCAGGCTTAGTGGGGAGGTCTACTTTCCTCAGTAGAGTGCCTGCCTCCCACATTCTGCTGGCTGGGGTCCCTGACTCTGGAGAAAAAGCTTTCCATCTCCTGACAGGATAAGGAAGTGGGAATCACCTGGCTGCTGAGGATGGGAGAAGGTTCCTCCAAGTCTCACTTTCAACTGACCCTTATTTTTAGTCTCATATCTCCCCTCTGCCTTCCGCGGTACATAGGGCCTCCAAGTCCTGAGCCTTTTGGTATTCTGTGGCATGAATGGGTTTGTTTCTTAGAATCCCCCTTTCAGGTATTTGGTATTCAATCGTCTCAGCCCTTTTCACTTCTTCGTTCATTTTCCATCTTCCAAAAATTTGGTCGAATTTACTGTGGTCTTCTCTCATTCTCTTTATGCTTATACCTTTTTTTAATTTCTTTATTCTTATTCTGGCAAGGTTTTGGGAAAGAGCAAAAAAGCGTGTGTTCAATTTGTCATGTTTAACCAGAAATCTTCGTCTGTCCCCCGTTATTCAACCAACTGCAATCTAGCTTTTCCCCTACATTGAAATACATTGAAACTACTCTTCTTGAGGTCACTGATGGCCCCTTTGTAAAACCCAGTGATGCTCTTCATCCTTGTCTTACTTGCCTCCTCTCTATGAAACTGTCCTTAATTCCCGTGGTACCATTCTCCTGATTTTTCTCCCAACTCTCAGGCCATCTCTTCTCTGTTTTCTTTAGTGGCTCCTTTCCTCTGTTGGCTCCTTTAATGTCAGGCTTCATCCTAGGCTCTCTGTTTTCCTCTGTCTATCCAGTATTCCTGGTGCTCTCATTCTCTCTCAGACCTTTTTCTTCCAACTTTACGCTGATGACTCCCGAATCACTATCCCTAGTTTAGACCTTGAAACTTATTTAGTCAACTGCCTTCTAGATATACGTCAGGTGTTGCACAGAAAGATCAAACACAGAATAGCCCAAACTGAATCCAGTATCTTTCTCAATTCTTTTCACCCATAGCCCTTGCCCAAACGGATTCTTCCTCCTGGGTTTCATTGGTATCATCACCTAATCAATTGCCCAATCCCAAAACTTGGAAATCTTTACACACACACACACGCACACACACACGTGCACACACACTTTTATTTATTATGGAAAATTTCAAACAAATATAAAAGTAGAAAAAACAGATATTCTCAATATCTAACTTCAATAATTATATGGTCAATCTTGTTTCATTGATGGTCCCCAAGTCTTCCCCTTCCAGAGTCTTTTGACAGAGTTCCCAGGCATCATATCATTTTATCAGTAAAGATTTCAGTAGGTATCTCTAAAAGATAAGGAGTCTCTTTGACTCCTTTCCCTCTCTCTCGCTGTTAACATGAATGAGTCACAATTTATTCTGAAGGCTCCCCAAGCCTTCAAGATCAAAACCAAATTCCTTAACATGGCATACATGGTTCTCTCTGGCCCCTGTCACCTCCAGTTCAGGTCTTCCTCTGCCTCCTCATACCCCTGCTCCAGCCACACTGAATGGCTTGCAGCTCCCTGAAGATACCACCAACTCACAAAAGGTGACCTTGCACATCTTGTTCCTGCTGCTTGGATGTCCCTTTCTCCATCTTTTGTCCTGGCTGCCTTCTAAGTTAAAACTCAAGTCAGTAACCAGTTTCTCTGAGAAATCTTTGCCGTCTTCTTCTGGTGACAGAAGGCATCTCTCCTCTGTGTTCCCGCAGCACCACGCATCATCTCTACGGCAGGGCTTCTAACACTGCACTACACCTGCACCCTTGACTGTCTGCCCTGCTGGACTGTGAGCTCCAGATTGTGAGGGCAGGACTAACGTTTTACCTCTGAATCCCCAGAACTTAGTACAGTGCCTGGGATGAGGTAGGTTACTATTATGTGTAGAATGAATGAGTGAATCAATCAAGAGACATTTCAGAGAAATAAACGAAAAGGCGAAATTGCAGGTAAAAAGGTTAGGGAAAAGCCGGGGGAGAGGCAAGGGTTTAAGAATTGAAAACACTGGGGTTTTAAGTTTGGGGGGCCATGGAATGGTAATGGCACTAACAGAAATGGGAGAAGCTTGGAAAGCAAGCTGGCTTTTGGGAGGTGATAATGAACTCCAAAATTTTTTGTACATTTTAAATGTAATATACTGGTGGAATATCCAAGTAGGCACAGTGATTTGGGGATCAAAAGATAAAGGACAACATTCATGGCATAACTGAAAGGGCTTACAAGTGAGTGAATGCCATGTTATGGAACATTATGGAACAGGAGAGAATCCAAGAAGGGGCCTGTGAGTGCTTGTCTGTGCTAGCAGCGTACACCGTAGCATGCTATGTATATATTTCTTACGGAGACTTGGATGGCAACGCATGCAAGTGTACTAGAATTAAATGAGCTAATACATTAAAAGAGTTAACACTTATACAAGGCCTGGCAAATAAGCACTCAGGTCTTGGCGTATAATTCTCCTCATCATCTGGACTTTTGTAAGTTGGGGTCACGCTCATCCTCTGTCCCAGAAGATCCTGGAGCTGTATTTGCCCATCATCTTGTGGAAAGTATGAAAGTCTGTATCCCTCTTACTGGTAGGGGATCAGAGTAAGAGATTTGGACCTTGGGCTTGAGAATGAGGTGGGCGCTGAAGCTGTAAACACAGAGGCACTGTCTGAGGAAGAGAATGTAGAGGGAGCATAAAGTCATAGAATGAGTCATAGAAGACACTCATGGTTTGGGCGTAATAAGAAGAAACAAATACCTTGAGCTGAGAAGCCAGCAGGTTAAGAAGGATGAATTCTGAAGTGGTCCCTGGATTTAATCAGGAAAGGGGAACTGTGAGTAATATGTCCTCAGCAGCAGCAGGTGTGTGCAATAAAAGTGAGCAATTGCTTTAGTTAACTCATTTGGCAAGGCTCCAGGTTGAAGGGTGGCAGGGACTTTGTCTCCAAGTAGGTAAACTGAGGATGTGTGAAGGCAGAAGGCAAAAGGAAGAATAAGTGGAGAGGGAAAGACTGGGTTTAAGCAGGCAGATGTGGAGGCGGGGAAGGAACAGCATTCCTTCCTGCATTTCCAGAAAGGTCAGCCAGTATACTCAGAGAGAGCAAAAAAGGATAAAGGAGAGGTGTAAGTTGGTGTTCAAGGATCTCCTCACACACAGACTCTCTGGTGTGTTAGCCATTCCTCCCCAAACCCCACTCGCCCTCCTATTCTCTGGTAGAGAGTTCAGACCCAGAGTCAGATATAAAGAAACCAGGGGCCCCAATCCCTTTACCCCCATATCCTCCTGTCAGCAGGAAGAAATAAAAACCTGTCTTGCTCTACAGCTGTACTGCCCAATATGGTAGCCACCAGCCATGTGTGGATATTTAAATTTAATTAAAATCCAATAAAAAATTCCATTCCTCAGTCACACTGGCCACATTTTGAGTGTTCAACAGCCTCGTATGGCTAGAGGCTACTGAACTGAGCAGCAGATTAGGGACATTTCCATCAGGGCAGAAAGTTCCACTAGACAGTGCTACTCTGGAGTCCTACAGGTATTTCACCTCTTATTCTATCTTAAGGATGTTCAGCTCTCTCCACCTTACAAAAAGTTCACTCTCAGCTTCCAGGCACTGAATCCCCAGAACCTGGTGGAAAGACTATGACTTGGCTGTAGGGGAAGAGGTTTCCTGACTGAGACTGAGTTGCTCAACTCTACATGAACTGGACTTACTTCCTTCAACTTCCAAGTAGGCTCACAAGTTGTACCTTCTGTTCTTTCTGCTCAGGGGTAAATGTAGTCACGTCAGAGGGGAAGACATCTTTGCTGACATCAGAAATTAGCAGCGCTCCTGCTTGCTGCCTTGCAAACAGATGAAGGTCTCCACGGCAAACACCCCTGAGTCTTCACCTCTCTTTTCTTCATCCTTCTCTTCCCATTATACCACCTCCCACCCTGCCTCACCTAGAACAATTTGTCCTTTATTTCTCTTGCTTCCTGGTGACAAACACAAGCAGTTGCCCAGGAAGCCTCAATACCTAGGGAAGTTTGTCAGACATTCTCAGCCAACATCCACTGGTTAGTGGGAAGCAGAGAATGGCAAAGCTGGAAAGGGCCCTAAAACTCTTCTAATTCAACTCGCTCACTTGACAGATGTGCCTGTGGGTTACTTTGTTACTTAAATGATGGGAAGCAGTCCTAGATGGCTGATAAAAGTTAAAAGGCATTCTACCTCCAAGACATGCTTGCGCAAAGCCAGGTGGTTCCGACTGGGCTGCATTCTTGGGAATGTTCCTGTACTTCTCTGCCTTGGCTGATGGGTACGCCCTTTCCAAGACAGCATGCCTTTTACGGAAAATGCAATCAATGGGGCCCATGGATTTCCTTCCACGTAGAGGGGAGCTGGGCAAGGCCTGGACATGATTAAGGAGAGAGACAACTGAACTCTTCTTGGTAAAACCTCCACCCAAGGGGAGCTGCCCGACTTGCCCTTCTGAGCTCCTTTCTTTGGCTGTTCCATCTCCTACTGCTGTTCTGGGTTGGTCACTTCTTAGGAGGATGGGAAAAGTGAGGACAGAGTTCTGGTTTCAGCACTGAGCATGACACGCTCCAACCATCACCAAAAAAGCAGTGAATAACTCTGCTTGTCAAAATTCCTCCAGGAGCTGGGTGTAGGAGGACACTCTGAGGTGGGAACTCTAGGAGATGTGTAGACAGATGACCCTCCAGCACAGTGTTCTAATCCAGCTCTCTCTTCTCTGGGAAAAGGTTCAACCTCTGTGCTCACCACAAAAACCACGCCACTGACCTAGAAGATGTATACCCCTCGCCCTTTCAGGGCAATGCCAGTGACTGACCCTGGGCTCAACAGAGGCAGGGGCAGAAGCAGGCAGCCGAAGTCTGGGGAGGCCTCTGCTCCACCCCACCCCAACAGACAGATCTGACTCTGTGTATTAGGTAAGCATGAGAATCAAAGGAAGAAATTCTCAATGTCTCTACTTTGTCCAAAGGCCACTGGGCTGAACAGAGTTGTCTGGCAAGTTCTTAGCACAGAAGTCAAATGATCTTCTTTCTACTCTTGCCTAGTCTCCCCAAGTCCCAAACCCACTCCTCCCACCAGCCCTTCTAATCAGTTAATCTGCAGCTCCTTTTCACAAGTAGTAACTCAGGAGAAAGGTCTTGTTTTGAGCAGCCAGGGGGCCAGCCAGCTCAGAAGCAGCAACATGTCCTAAAATGGTCAAAGAAAACTCCACAGGTTTGGCTGGAGTTCAGCTCATAAAGAAAGGGGGGTAGAATCCGGCAGGGAGGATGAGTTTAACTTCCCCATCTCCCTGCCCAAAACCTCAGGCCCAAGATTAACCCCTTTTTGCTGACTACTTACCATTCCACAGGACCTCCAGGGAACGGGGGGACAGTGGAATAGCCTTGTTCTCTTTTAACACAGGGCTGACATATGAAGCTAAATAAGGGACAGATGTCCAGATCTATTAAAGGAAAGGGAGGAATGGGGGATGAACAAGCAAGATCATTACATGCGCACCCACACACACTCATCAATACGATGTTTAAGGTCTAGCTTTCTTTACTTTTATCTCCTTATTACCTTATGTTGCTCCAAGACCTCGTGACACCTAAGGTCTTGCTGACACTCTGGAACGTTCCCTATGGCACCAAACCAATGAGGGTGTGGCTGTGTCAAAGGGGGAGATGAGAACCAGCACCCTGAGAGCCCCGAGCTATACTCAGGTCCCACTTACTCTCTACTACTAGTTTGGAAGCTTTAATTAGTGTTGACTCTACCTTTTCATTTGTATAATGGGTATCGGCTGGGATGAGGGTATAAGCGGACAAATAAACAAAATGGGTGAGTATTTCTTAAGCACCAATGATGTGCCAGGCAATGTTTCAGGCAGTTAGCCCCCTCCCTGAGATACTCCACACGGGGTGCCCTGCCCTGCTACCACCTGTTCACCTTGGCTGCGTTGACGAGTCTCCACGCGTTGAGTAGGCCGAAGCCATGCTGGTGGCTATGGCTGAAGCCTGCCTCGTTGGTGACCCAATCTGCACGGCGATCCTCATACTAAAAGGACAGAGGTCCTGGTTACTCTCCTGCATTTCCAGTGTCATCTTAACATCCTAACTCTGGTTTCCCTGCCTGTCTGGCTTACCGATCCCATCTAGACTCTCTCACTAAGGCTACTAGGAATGGATCCCCAAGGAAAACTGGGATAAAAGGTCAAAGCCCCATGATGTCACCATCCCAATCGCTTGCTTCTAAAGACGGGAGCTAGAAGGCACAGGCTCCGGAGTAAGGGAGCCCAGCCAGAGCTCTCCTCTGCAGGTAAAATGGCATCAGGCAAACCCGTTGCCATCCATTCCCACTCATAGTGACCCTACAAGACAGAGCAGAACTGCCCCATAGGGTTTTCAAGGAACGGCTGGTGGATTTGAACTGCTGACCTTTTGGTTAGCAGCTGTAGCTCTTAACCATTGTGCCACCACAAGCACAAATGAGGTCAGGTCTGTGGTCTTGACAGGGACTTGGCACCTAGCATTTGGGACATTTTGAATCTGAGGCCTCCTGGTACCTGGAAATCCTTAGAAGCAGAACTCTGGGGTAGGTCGGGCTGGGCTGTGTGTCCACCTGCTGGAATCTCACCTGGGTGGCTGTGAAGACAATGATGTGCTGGACATCACGCCATGTGAGGCAGGGCCGCACCTGCAGCATCAGGGCTATCATGCCGGCTGCCAGAGGAGCTGCGGCTGAGGTCCCTGTGTGGCTCTCGGTGCAGCCTGTGCCCCTCTGAAGGTCCCAGTCGGTGGTCACCTGGGAAGTGAAATGGGGAGGGGAGTGGATTAGAGACTGAGTTGAAAGGTATTGTGAACAGAGGGGACAGGACCGGTCCTCAGACTGGGACTCTCAGGCGGGTCCTGCTTTTGTTGGAGCTGAGTCTCTGACCAGAGGGAAGCCCTCTAGCAGGTCAGGAAAATGGAGATCCTCAGTCCTTCTAGGCTCACAAGAGAACCTCTGGAGAACCGAAGAAAGGGTAGTAAAAATGAGTTACTTATAAGGGTCGGGTTGTATGGGGAAAGACAACGGAGATGTGGGAGAGGCCCGAAGCACAGAGAAGGGTTTTCCGACTCTCGTACCTCTAATAGTCCATTTCCCAGATTCTCCACCCCAATCCTCTAACCTCCACAGCCATGCCAGTCAGAGGAAGTGGCCTGGGAGCTCCTGGGCCCCAGCTGGAGCTGGGACAACAGTGACGGCACCGTTCAAGGAAATTCAACTTGGCAGCTCTGCGATAGGGGCTGGGGTGACATCAGTGCAAACAAAGGGTGTTTGTTCTCAGGGAGAGAGACCTGTCTCCTTGCCACCCTGTAGGCACGATGTGGGCTTAGTATCTACACTACTGGCCTGCCCTGGCAACCTACAGGACAAGCTGCCTCGCTGCTCAGGGCAAGGGTGCCTCAGTTTGGTTTCTGTGCCTCCCTTCTCTACTTGGTTCTGAGATGGGAGGCGAGCGTGGGAGTGGGGGCGAGGAGAGTTGCTCGTACTGGGGAGGGCATCATAAGTTCTCTTCATGCTGTAACCAACCTGGAGCCACAAAGGGTTTCCCTGAGGAGGGCCCTCCTGAAATCTGCCCTCCGCCACCAGAACTCTGGATCCTTAGCCCATGGTGCCAGTGTTAAGACCAGAGAATTTCCTTCTTTCAAACTTCTCTTCTGGTCAGATACCAGGGTGCTGACTTCTGCCAAGAGCTGCCCCTTCTCCATTGTACTCACTGCTTCCCTCCCAGCTGCCACAGCAGCTGCCAAGAGATGTAATTTTTCACTCAGACACCGTGCACTCCCAAGAAGAAAACGGAAAACAATTCTCCAAGTTGCAGTCTCAATGAGAGTGGGGCGCCTTGTCTATGCCAGGGAGCAGATTGATTTCTTCCTGTTAAGGAAACGGCCTCATGATGACAGTCTAGTATACGGCTGTGAAGTCTGTGAGCTGCCTCTGGTGGCAGGCACCTCTGGCAGTTGCAGGAAAGTCCAGAAAGCTGCCACAGACAGCCAAATGGTGGGAAGCACATGCCTCCATGGCCTGCCCTCGGAGACAGCTCCACCTAGCTCCCTGGCCATTACACAGAAACCGGCAACAGGGGGTTCCAAGAAAAGGACATTCCAAACATGGGAATTTGGCTAAGCAAACTCTCCTTTCCTTTCTAGACAAATCATAGCTTGGATGGAAGGTGGGGGTGGGAGAAAAACTTGAGTTGAATCAGGAAGAGAAAAGCCAGGCACTGCCAAGCAAGGGTAATAAGTTATCCTAGGAAGCCTTCTTCAGCCCCTGGCTGGGGTAGGGGTGGGCTGGGTCCCCTAGGCTTTTACCAGGAGGTGACAGGCATAGTATGCTCTCATTCTCCCTCCAAACGTAGCCTGGCCTGGGTGGGTGCCCTCTGTGCACAGACCCCAGCCTGCTGAGCAAAGCCTCTCTTGCCCTTTTGCTTTAGTCTGCTCCCTCTTCCCTTCTCCCAGGGCTCTGGGTCGGGGTGTGGGGGTCAACTGGCACAGAGCCTTGGAATACTGTTTTGACCAGAAGTCATTTATTGGCAAGGCAAAACTCCAGTTTTGGAAAATGAATTTGACCCAGCGGGAAGACAAAGCAGCCTAATTCTCGCTACCCCTCCCCCTCTCCCAGGCCTCCCACCCCAGGCCACTGGAGAAATCTGAAACCACGTGGTTCCAGCCCAGCTCTTGGAGCCTCCAGTCCCATATCAGTCCATTCTGGGCCACAGGACATGCAGATAGTTCTAGGATGGCAGTCCAGGGACCTGGCTGTAACCTGCTGCGGGGAGCTAAGCCCAGCTGGGTGTAGCAACAGATCCTGAATTCCTGACAAGAGTTCCACTGGCTAGAGAAGCCCCACTCCCTTGCTCCGATCCCTTATTTGCTGTGTCTCTGATCAGAGCTCTGAGGAGAGACATTTCCCTGCCTCCTTTCCCACCCACCCCATAAAGACAAGCTCTAAGGAGAGACATCTCCCCGCCCCCTTCCCACCCACCGCAGAAAGACAAGCTCTGAGGAGAGACATCTCCCCGCCCCCTTCCCACCCACCGCAGAAAGACAAGCTCTGAGGAGCGTCATCTCCCCGCCCCCTTCCCACCCACCCCAGAAAGACAAGCTCTGAGGAGAGACATCTCCCCGCCCCCTTCCCACCCACCCCAGAAAGACAAGCTCTGAGGAGAGACATCTCCCCGCCCCCTTCCCACCCACCCCAGAAAGACAAGCTCTGAGGAGAGACATCTCCCCGCCCCCTTCCCACCCACCGCAGAAAGACAAGCTCTGAGGAGAGACATCTCCCCGCCCCCTTCCCACCCACCCCAGAAAGACAAGCTCTGAGGAGAGACATCTCCCCGCCCCCTTCCCACCCACCCCAGAAAGACAAGCTCTGAGGAGAGACATCTCCCCGCCCCCTTCCCACCCACCCCAGAAAGACAAGCTCTGAGGAGAGACATCTCCCCGCCCCCTTCCCACCCACCCCAGAAAGACAAGCTCTGAGGAGCGACATCTCCCCGCCCCCTTCCCACCCACCCCAGAAAGACAAGCTCTGAGGAGAGACATCTCCCCGCCCCCTTCCCACCCACCCCAGAAAGACAAGCTCTGAGGAGCGTCATCTCCCCGCCCCCTTCCCACCCACCCCAGAAAGACAAGCTCTGAGGAGAGACATCTCCCCGCCCCCTTCCCACCCACCCCAGAAAGACAAGCTCTGAGGAGAGACATCTCCCCGCCCCCTTCCCACCCACCCCAGAAAGACAAGCTCTGAGGAGAGACATCTCCCCGCCCCCTTCCCACCCACCCCAGAAAGACAAGCTCTGAGGAGCGACATCTCCCCGCCCCCTTCCCACCCACCCCAGAAAGACAAGCTCTGAGGAGAGACATCTCCCCGCCCCCTTCCCACCCACCCCAGAAAGACAAGCTCTGAGGAGCGTCATCTCCCCGCCCCCTTCCCACCCACCCCAGAAAGACAAGCTCTGAGGAGAGACATCTCCCCGCCCCCTTCCCACCCACCCCAGAAAGACAAGCTCTGAGGAGAGACATCTCCCCGCCCCCTTCCCACCCACCCCAGAAAGACAAGCTCTGAGGAGAGACATCTCCCCGCCCCCTTCCCACCCACCGCAGAAAGACAAGCTCTGAGGAGAGACATCTCCCCGCCCCCTTCCCACCCACCCCAGAAAGACAAGCTCTGAGGAGAGACATCTCCCCGCCCCCTTCCCACCCACCCCAGAAAGACAAGCTCTGAGGAGAGACATCTCCCCGCCCCCTTCCCACCCACCCCAGAAAGACAAGCTCTGAGGAGAGACATCTCCCCGCCCCCTTCCCACCCACCCCAGAAAGACAAGCTCTGAGGAGCGACATCTCCCCGCCCCCTTCCCACCCACCCCAGAAAGACAAGCTCTGAGGAGCGTCATCTCCCCGCCCCCTTCCCACCCACCCCAGAAAGACAAGCTCTGAGGAGAGACATCTCCCCGCCCCCTTCCCACCCACCCCAGAAAGACAAGCTCCACGTTTACTGCCGAGAATGAACATGACTAGAACTCACAGTAGTTACATAAGGTCTGAATAGCAACGGAATGATGAGGCTCAGTTTTTAAACCCGCAACAATTAGCCAAAGGCCAAATTCTACCAAATGGAGACATTCCAAAGTTGTTTAATCAACATGATGCTTAGTAGTGCCCATGTGATATCTACGTTTTAAGTTAAAAATTTTAAGATAAGTCTCAGATACAAAAGCAAAGAAGAGAAGGAAGGAAGGGACAGGAAAGCTGGACAAAGGAAAACAGGGAACCCTGGGTGGAGAAGGAGAGATGGTTGACACATCGCGGGGTTGGCAACCAACGTCACAAAACAATCTGTGTATTAACTGTTTAATGAGAAACTAATTTGCTCTGTAAATTTTCACCTAAATCACAATTAAAAAAAATTTTTTTTTTAAAGATATGAACCACTTATGCAGATTTATTCAGAGTCCTCAGCTCTGTTCTTCTAAGGGTAGCAAACCTGAAGAGGCATAGATCTGCCAGGGAAAAGGAACCTGAGGGGCAGGACAGGGGAGCAGGAACAAAAAAAGTAAGGCTGAGATGCCTGAGAGAAGGCTCGCCAGGGGCAGGGGAGGAGGGCCGGGGAGGCACTCACGATGCTCCGGAGCAGCTTGTCCCCACCACTGAAGGTGACTGCTAGCATGGAGGCACACTCCTCTGCGTAGAAAGGCATCCGCCCCTCCTCATCCACAGCACCTGGGACAGAGGGGGACCAATGGGAGCTGGGATAACGAGTAAGTCCTCTAGCAAACCCCCTCCCTACAAAAAAAAAAAACCATGTTGCCAGTAAGTCAATTCTAACTCAGGGCAGCCCCACGAGTGTCACCGCAGAACCTCGCTTCAACCCCACGGGTGTCACCGCAGAACCTCGCTTCAACCCCACGGGTGTCACCGCAGAACCTCGCTTCAACCCCACGGGTGTCACCGCAGAACCTCGCTTCAACCCCACGGGTGTCACCGCAGAACCTCGCTTCAACCCCACGGGTGTCACCGCAGAACCTCGCTTCAACCCCACGGGTGTCACCGCAGAACCTCGCTTCAACCCCACGGGTGTCACCGCAGAACCTCGCTTCAACCCCACGGGTGTCACCGCAGAACCTCGCTTCAACCCCACGGGTGTCACCGCAGAACCTCGCTTCAACCCCACGGGTGTCACCGCAGAACCTCGCTTCAACCCCACGGGTGTCACCGCAGAACCTCGCTTCAACCCCACGGGTGTCACCGCAGAACTTCGCTTCAACCCCAGGAGTGTCACCGCAGAACTTCGCTTCAACCCCAGGAGTGTCATCGCAGAACCTCGCTTCACAGGGTTTTCTTGTCTGCAACCTTTACGGAAGCAGTTTGCCAGATCTTTCTTCCGTGGAGCCACTGGGTGGGTTCAAACCACCACCTTTAGGTTAGCGGCCAATCCCAAAGCACCTGTACTACCTAGGCTCCTGTGCAGGGGCCTGATAATACCAGAATTACCTTTCGGTTTTCCTCTGGAGGCCGTCCTGAGTTAAAAAAATGATCTCAGTGGCCCAGGTCCCCCAGCGTGCCCAAGCTCCTCACCCAAGTAGGCAGCCTCGAGTGGCGGAGTCCCCTTCTGCCCTGATACCGCGCTTTCAGTAGGCTCCAGGGTAAAACAGGAGGCACTGCACCTCCATACCCACTCACTCATTCATCCATTTGTTTTCTCACAAACATTTATTAAGTATCTACTTTGAATCACACAATACGCTCGACACGTGGTCTGTGGAAAAGGCCATCATCCCGACTCAAGGAGTGTAGGGTCTAGCAGGAAGTTGAGGAAGTCAATAAACACAATTTGGGAGTGGCAAATGCTATGATACGGAGCACAGGTAAAGGCACTCAAGTTAGGGCAACGGAAAGCCAGGGAAGGCTTCCAGCAGGAGGCAGATGGCCCATGAAAAGAGATGCCAGAGTAGAGGCTAACCAGCTGTGGTGGAGGTGGGCTGAAAGTGTTCCCAGGGTATGGTGACATCCCAGGACGTTCTGAGAGCCTTCGAGAGCAGGTCCAGTCCCTCCTAACTATCTGAGCCTGCAGGTAAGATCATGCTAACAGAAAGACACACTGAAGCAGAGCCACACCAAAATACACCCTGGGTGACATGCGCGCGCACACACACACAAAGGCAGAACCACTCGGTCACTACCTATGGTGACGGTGTAGATGGAGTTGGCGTAGCCATCGTAGTTGCAGTTGTCGTTGTGCTGGCCCCCGTTGCCACTGGCTACCACAAAGATGCTCCCGAATCCCTGGCGCCCAGCGATTACCCCATGTTGCAAGGCAGCCTAAGAAAAAAAACATTAGGGTATCAGTGGAGAAGCTCTGAAGACCTCTATCCACCATACCAGTCACCCTTTCTTCCCCTTCTAGAAGCAAGGGGAAAAAAGCTCAAAGGGCACTGGGCATAGGGAAGAGATTCAAAGATGAACATAAGATGGGGAGGAAGCTGTTAGCCAAGAGCTGTCTGAACGGATGATACAGGGTTGGGAATGGGGGGCTGACAGCAAAATCAGAGAGTCAATCTCAAAGCATTCTGCCATTTATCTTGGAGAGCTAGTGCTCCCTTATGCCCCCGTACTCTCCCTGAAAGGTAGTAGGGCTAGGTGGCATAGGTCTGGCACTGCAAATGGGGGTGGGCTGGGGAGAGGGACTGAACGAAGAGGGTGGTCTAGGTCTCCCAACAGCCTCATGCATTTACCTTTCCAAGCTGATGGGGTCCATCCACTGTCTTTCCGTCATCATCTGGTCCCCAGCTGTTAAGGAATACCCAGGGTGAAGAGCCAGGGCCAGGCTGTGGCTACCCACCCCAGGCCTCCCCGTCTCAGCTGACTGCCCCTCTGCCTGGGGATTTTATTTACCTCCCAAGGGTTGTTCCTGTTCAGAGTCCCTATGATTAACAGGCGTGGGGTTTAAAGACGTTCCCAGGCCTTCCCTCACTCCAAAGTGGAAAACAGAAGTATGTGCTAAGGGTCTTTTTTTCCTTGTAAGCTTGCCAGGTTTAGGACTAATTTAATGTGCTCCTAAAAATCCTTTTTCAGGTCCCAGAGAGCAGTAGACAGTGCACAGTGGTAGACAGGGATTGTGGGTCACTCCTCTCCTGATCTAGGAATCTAATACTAGGCTTGATGGTAGGACACCCACAAAGGAAATGTTCAGTCTATGTGAGTTCCTGGTTCTTAGGCTGAGGAGTTCTTTATTCTTTCTCTAAGAGGGTGTATACCTTCTGGATGATGTCACAGATTTACGGGAGGTACTGGCTAGGGGGAAGGGTAGGTGCCATCCACGCCATGGGGGCAGCCCAATCCCAGCGCCTCCTCATCCACCCCCACCCTAGCCATAACCGGAAGCTGGATGTGCATTCACATGTGTGGGGTGGCAGGGGTCGGTGCAGGCCTTAAGCTTACCCACGGTAGGCGAGGAAAACTCACTTTCTCCCAGAGGTCTGATGAGTTTAGAGAACAAATAAATGGGATGGTGGGGTAGTCTAGAGGACTCCTCACGTGGTAAGTTGATTATTGGGGGAATACTTGATTCTAAACATGGGCCTGAAGATAGGGAAGCCAGTGGCTGGGGATTGGGAGAAAGCCCAATTGAGGGCAATGTATGCAGAGCCTCCCCTTAAGATGAACCCCGTAAGGAGAGTCCTGCAAGATTCAGTCTAGTGTGCTGTACTTAGAGGATTAGTTCCAGGTGCTCAAGCCTCTGGCCTTCTCACCTGCTTCCTTGCAATGCCTCACCTGCAGCTGTAGATGTCATTGATCTGATAGTGCTTGTTGAACGCCACAGCCTCCATGCTGTCTGTGAGGGGTCCATCCAGTACCCGGATACCTAGGCATTGAAGGGCACATCAGCTCAACAATGCCGGTCCCACAAGAAACTAGTAATAGTTCTGGTCCCCTAGATGTGGAACTGGGTGTTGGGGAGCCATAGGTGAGAGACTTATATTTCCCTGTTTGCTCTTTTGTACCTTTGGAGTTTTTGCACCATGTATATGTATTGTTGTTGTTCTATACCGTTACGTAGATTTTGACTCATGGTGACCCTACAGGACAGAGTAGAATTGCCTCACAGGGTTTCCTAGGCTGTAATCTTTATGGGAGCAGATCGCCAAGTCTTTTCTTCCACGGAGTGGCTGGTAGGTTCAAACTGCTGACCTTTTGGTTAGCAGCTGAGCACTTAACCATTATGCCACCAGGGCTCTTTGTATACATATTAAAAAAAAAAAAAAAAAAATTTTTTTTTTGATTTATATATACATATTACTTATCCAAAAATATTTTTTAATGTAATGTTGGGTCTTAGGCTTTAAGGATCACGGGGTTTGATGGGAAGAGTGACAGGCCAGAATATAGGCCACCAAGGTTCCCTTCTTATCTTCACCATCAATCACGTAAAACCTCCAGCACAGTGCTCGACACACAGGTATTCAGTAAATGGTACTCATTACTATTACAACTCCTATGAAGCCCGGGTGGATGCCTAGTTTCACCCTCTAAAATGGGGTGGGCCACATCCTGATAACCGCATAGGAACAAATTGGGCTTTGAAAGAAGGGCCTTGGACCTCGAGGGTTTCTGCCGCCCTCTGTAGGCTCGTTTACAGGAGACTGCTGCCCTCTGGTGGAGTATAAGGGGACTACAGCCAATCTATTGAGAGGTGAAGAAACCTCCAGTGGGTGATGGGGCTGCTGAGCTTCTTAAAAGGATGGAGAGTAGACAGTGATCGTCAATAGGTCTGAAAACTGGAGAGGTGGGAGATGAAAGAGAAGCTTTCACAGACAGTGGGGTCATGGATGAAGATCAAATGAGAAAGCACTTTGTAAATTATGAAAATACAAGTATGCAAGTATAAGGTAGTCGAGTATTACAATGACCTGGGTCATATCTATTGCTGTCGAGTCAATTCTGACTCATAGTGACCCTATAGGACAGAGTAGAACTGCCCTATAGGGTTTCCGACGAATGCCTGGTGGATTCGAACTGCCTACTTCTTGGTTAGCAGCTGTAGCTGTTAACCACTACGCCACCAGGGTTTCCAGGTGACCTGGGTCATAGATAGGGGATAATCAGGAACCGAAAAAGAGGGGAGGTGACTGAGCAGGTGAGGCTTGGGACCTCCATTCCCCACACTGAGAGCACTTCCACTCTTTGTTTCATGTAGTGGGATTTTGCTGCTGAAAAACAAGTTTGGAAAACTACCCCACTGAGGAATGAGGAGGTGATTTGTCCCACAGAAACAAAGTTTCCCCTTTGCTGAGCGACGTGTTGAGGGCGGGATGGGGGAGGGGCAGGGAATGAAGACTCAGGGCAGTGGAAGCCTCCCAAGGCCAGCCTGGAAGACTGAGTTACCTGCTATGCGGCTGCCATATGCCACTCCTACTGCACAGAAGCTGTTGTTGGGCACCGCAGCAATCTCTCCCGCACATCTGGTGCCGTGGTGATTGCCATTCTCCACATCTGGGTGAGGCATGGGGTCTGGGTCATTAGAGTTGAGGTCATAGCTGCCCTCAGGGCTCTGAAATACGGGGTGAGGGGGTGTATGTAGTCATTCAGTGGTTAGGAGAGGTCAGCTCAGGGAGAGCGGGAACTGGGAGTTTGGGGCTCCAAGCCAGGGCATCAGACCCATCCCTCTCTGCAAACCGCATGGGCTACAAGTTTCTGAGCATAGGACACAACAGGGTAAAACTGAGAAGTGCCACACTCTCAGGACAAACTTATCTCTTGTCTATTATAGTAATGCGCCCAGGAGACTGCTTCATGGCTGGGGAAACTTGGGATAAAAAGAGATTTAAAATTTAAAAAACCAAACCTGTTGCTGTCGAGTTGATTCTGACTCATACCAATCCTATAGGACAGAGTAGAACTGCCCCACAGGGTTTCCAAGGAGGGGCTGGTGCATTTGAATTGCCGACCTTTTGGTTGGCAGCTGTAGCTCTTAACCACTGAGCTACCAGGGCTCCAAAGGAGATTTAGGGCTACTTAAAGGCCAGGCTTTAGAGAGGAAGGTACTCAAAACTTCTGTGGAGAGGGAAACAGCCTATAAAGGTCATAGTTGCCAGGGCAAGGAATGGCAACAGGAAGCAGGATATACCTACCATCTGGGACTGCTCTCCCTTGCTGGGGTTAGAACTACCGCTGCACCTTAATTACTAGTGTGGAATGCTGGCTGGGGAGAAGGAGAAAAGGAAGAACACCCCACCTACCAGGTCCTTTTGTTTGGCCCAAAGACCTCTAGGAATGGAGACAAGCCTGAAGCAATATCAAGAAGGAGGTAAGACATGGGAGCGGGAGGGTCATTCCCGGGCCACTCACATAGTTGGGTGCAATGTCCTGGATGGTGTGCTCAACTCCGTCATCCACTACCACCACGGTCACCCCTCGCCCGGTTACATTGCGTTCCCATACACCTGTCACATTGATGTCCCTGCCGGGGCTCCGCCGGTTATTCTGAAGGAGAGACAGGGTCAGGAACTACTCCTAAAGCCTTGGAGATCCAGTGACACATAACATAACTCATAGAGAAACAAAGTTACAGCTAGAAGCCCTTTTCACCCTTGGCCAACCATCAGAGGTTGTGGGTCAGTAAATCTAGGTGAAGACAGAACCAAGGAGGGGGCGCAAGTGAGAGCTTTGCCATAGCCTTGGTCTCCAGGAAAGTTTGGCATCACTCACAGGTGATATGAGATGAAAAGAGTTATGGGTTGGATAATATAATTATTGTGCCAATGTTAGTAGTTAACATCTGAATAGTGTTTACCATGTGTCAGACACTGTTTTAAGCGCTTCACATACACTGATTCATTTACCCTGACCATAACTCTATTAGGTAGGTCCTATTATAATTGCCATTTTACAGTGGGGCAGCTGAGGCACAGAGGTTAAGCAGCTTGTCCCAAAGCACATGCTAGTAAATGACAGAGCTGGAATTTGAGCCCAGACAGCCCGACCCTGGCATCCATGCAGTAACCACTGCACAGGTTCTGTAGTACAGAGCACTGGGGAGGCAGAGCCCGAGGACTAAACACACCACTTGAAACCCACAGGTAATGGATGGGGCAACTGAAGACTGACAGGGTCAAAATCCCACAGAAGAGGCAGGGGAGGGGGACTTACTCTCTAGATAGTACCAAAAACCAAACCCACTGCTGTTGAGTCGATTCTCACTCATTGCAACCCTACAGAATAGAGGAGAACTGCCCCATAGGGTTTCCGAGGAGCTGCTAATGGATTCGAACTATGGACCTTTTAGTTAGCAACTATAGCTCTTAACCACCGCACCAAATGAAGGTGAAGTGTACACAGCTTGATGAAGGTAAACAATGTCACTAAAAAGTACACAAGAAAAAAAGGAACTGTTGGTAATTGCTGTGGCATATATAATTTTGAAACAACAGCAAAAACAACCAAAAAAATATATGTACGGGTATACATGTACGTATGCGGGCGTGTATTTGTATAAAACCAAAACCAAACCCGCTGCCATCGTGTCAACTCTGACTCAGAGCGACCCTATAGGACAGAATAGAACCGCCTCATGGGGTTTCCAAGGAGTGGCTAGTGGATTCGAACTGCTGACCTTTTGGTCGGCAGCTGAGCTCTTAACCGCTGTGCCACCAGGGCTCCGTGTATGTGTACAGGTATGCGTATATAGGTGTAGGCATATGTACAGGTATATGCACATATGTAACTGCATACACATATATTCGTAAACATGATAAAGCACATAGGTGGGCACAGTTACACGTACTTCTTAGACATAACCAAACACCTTCCGGGATTGGTTTTCTGGGTTTGAAGGGTTAGGATCATAGTCTTGTGGGACATCTAAGTCAACTGGCATAATATAGTTCATAAAGTATGTTCTACATCCTAGTTCGGAGAGTAGCATCTGAAGCATTAAAAGCTTGCAAGTGGCTATCTAAGATACAACTAGTGGTCTCTACTCCAGAACCAAAGAGAAAGAAGGAAACCAATGATTCAAAGAAGAAATTCGTCTACAGGACAGTCTACCCTGATACCAGAAGAACTAGATGATGCCCACCTACCACTTCTGACCATTCTAACCCGGGCCACGCCAGATGGACCCTGATAGAATGGGAGAAAAATGTGGAACAGAACCTTAAATTCCTTAGCTTAACTGGTAAAAAATCCCTGCCTTGAACATTATGCTCTTTTAAGAGCTATCTAGGGTAGCTATGAGTTGAAATCCACTCTAGGGCAACTGGTTTTGTTTTAAATGGGGTTAAATTGACAACAGCAACTCAAAAGATTAGATAGGACCCTTAGGGCACAATGAGGCAACGTTAATGCGGGAGGAACAATTCCAAGAAGGGTGAGAATGGTTGTACAACTTGGAGAATGTCAACAATGTCACTGAGCTCTACAGGTAGAAACTTGAATTGGTGTATGTTTTGCTGTGTATATTCTCAACAACAAAATAAATTTCAAAAAAAAGAAAAAAAAAATCACCTATATGATACCAAATAGGTGAACAATTACTTTAGAACAAAGATGAGAATGTAAGGGGGCAGGGAAACTAGATGAATGGAAATGGAACAAAATGTTCACACATTGTGAAGAACATAACCAATGTCACCGAACAACTTGTGTAGAAATTATTGAATGGGAACCTAAACTGCTACGTAAACCTTCACCAAAAACTCAATAAAATCTCATTTTAAAATATCCCACTGAAGAACTGGACACCCAGAACATAACCTTCCGAAGCTGAAAACTGCAAGGCTGGACTCACCAGGTGCCACTGCTGTGGGAACTTGGGGTCATTGAAGTGGACGCTGCGTTTGGTTCGCTTTAACAGCCTCTGCTCCGAGTGCCAGCGCACTGCCTCGTGCTTGGCCAGCACGGCCTCTGCCTGCTGCCGGATGGCCTCTACCTGGTGGTCCTGCCTGTGCCCAGGCGGCTGGACAAAGAGGTAGTGCCCCTGGAGCTCCCCAATTCGTCCAGCGTTCAACAGCCCAGCGGCCTGGGCCAAGGCATCCGCCTGCAGCTCCAGGGTCTCCTTCTTCCCCTCACCTTCCAAGCTATTCAGATGCACAGCCCAGCTGAGCCCCCCTGGACCCTGGGCCTCAGGCCCTCCTGTCCCTGGCAGGCCCATGACCCAGGGGACCAGTAATAAGAGCCCAGCTAACTCCAGCCAGAGGCAGGAGGGCAGGCCCAGGGGGGCATCCAAGTGTGGCACTTTCAGCCTCCCCTTCAGCATCAGAGCAGTAGGCTGCAGACAAAGAAAAAAGATATCAGAGAGAGGAGAGTTACACTTGCAGGAATGTGAGAGAAAGACTTTGAGCTATCAATGTGTTACACCTGGAAACCCCTGATTCATCCCTTTTTAATTATTTGATTCCCTCTTCTTATTCACGTTTATCCCTTACCAGCAGATCTAAGCCCCCAGGTGGAGCGTGGGCCAGCCCTAGCCCCAGTCGATGACCTCCCATGGCACGATGGCTCAGTGCCCATTACACCAGATTATCAAGCTGACTGCCAGTTGCTAGCAGTCCCATGCTGCTCCTTCCCATTCTCGCCACTAACAGGGCTCAAAGTACATGCCATTCTACAAATTACTAGCAGAATCATGTCTGTTCTTTAAGAGGACAACTCCCCAACTCTTTTTTGGAGGGGTATCAATCTTTTCCCAGCTGACTTCTCAGTCCACTTGTCTTCAGGGCCCCATTCCCACCTGGACTTGGTGTGAGGCTGAGCTCCTGGTCTGGCTAACCACCTCACGCTCATTTTGTGCAAATGGAGAAAACGCATCACTTTCACTGTCAGTAGGGAAGTGTTTGATCTCTGAGCACAGACTGCAGACCTGTGGGCCCCAAGAACAGAAGAAAAAATGTTCTATCTAACCCAGAAAAACAAGCAGAGGCTAGTCACAAACTCTAGGGTCTGTGACCAAAGAATCTGGCCAATAATCAATTATCATTTTCAGGGATCTAAAATAGGTGACAGGCTGGGGCAGAATTGGTACGGTGAGGCCAAGTCAGCCTAAAACCCAAAAATCCTACTTCTTGGCCTAACCACCATGCCCATCCTCCTTTTTTTCCCCCTAGCAACCCAGAAGAGGATTTGTATTGTGATCAAAAACCCCTCCTGAAAACTTAGGTAGTATGGCTTCCAAGAAGTCCCGGTGGAAAGTAACTTCCTGATTTGTGTATTTCTGTAAGGACACCAGGGGAACCAACAGTAGGCAAGAGGCAGGGGGAAACAGGAGAAAAGTCACAAATGGCAAGTGAAACTGAATGCATAAAGTCCAGGGCAAGCTAGCCTTCAGGAGAGAAAAAATGATTGGAGCGCAACATTAAAGAGCTATCCCTAGTAGCCAGATCAGCAGGCTGGCTGGGAAGTGAGAGCAGGCCCCAACCTGGGACTGCCAGCCATGGTCTGATAGAAGCAGGGTATCAGGTCTTAGGAGCTCTCAAAGAAAAGGGTCAAATTAGAACTGGGGGGCAACCCTGGGGACAGGAACAGGCAAATGGGGTGGCAGAGTATGTGTGTACCTATTGGCGGCTGGGTTCCTCTAGAAGTCTCTGCACTCTAAGCATTACAGGAAAAGGAGTATTTTATTGAAAACTTCTTGAGAAGGGAGAGGAGAATTTACACCAAAAACCTCCATTCCACATCTCATTCTCTCTTAGAGCCCCAAGCATATTCCATCTCAAATTTCCCTCTGCCTCCCAGCAACCTCAATTGTCCCAAGATATTCAGGTTTCTTCCCCAGTGTGCATACCCTACTTAATAAAACAAAATCTCATTCCGTAGTGAGATACTAGTGACTCATCTAGACAGCTCTTTAAGTCTCAGTAGGTCCCACTTCCGATTTCTGGAAGAGAAGAGAAACCTGACTTCTTCCTTGTTTAGCTTTGGCAGAGCACCATTCTACTCCTCAGGCTTCTGGGAAAGGAACCTTCAATACCCTGTGAAGGCAGATCTCAACCTTGCCCAACTGCTAGACCTATCTTTACAGATACCAGCTGCCAAGGGGGAAGAGTAATATAGGCGGCCCCGAGTCCAAGATCTTGCTCCCAAACGACTGTTCTTTTTGCAGGCTCCACGCCCTGTGTTCCTAGAAACCAGGTTATGTACGGGAGTCAGATTCGCTGATTCTCCCTCCTCAGCACTGATCGTTCCGTGCAATGTGCCGCTTTTCTCAGAGGAACTCATGCTATCCTGGAATCTAAGACGCTGGTGCCCCATTTCCCTGGGTTCCCCCACCCCAGGACTGAAGCCGCCCCCTGTGCAGCTCCCTTATCCTCAGACACTGGCTCCCCTCAGTGCTAGGCTCCTCGGACTTCCAGCCCCCACCTAGTATCCAACTTACCCGCCCGGCTGCAGCTGCTGCGGCCGCCTCCCTGCGGAAACTCGCGGCTTCCCGGCAGCCGGAGGAGCCAGTGACAGGAGCATCACTTCCGCCCGGGTACGCAGCCAATGAGCGATGGGTCCTGCTGGCCCGTGACAGGAGCGTCACTTCCGCCCGGGTACGCAGCCAATGAACGATGGGTCCTGCTGGCCAGTGACAGGACCGTCACTTCCGCCCGGGTACGCAGCCAATGAGCGACGGGTCCTGCTGGCCAGGCCCGACCGACCCCGAGCAGCCGGCGACAGAGGAGTGGGATACCTCAGCCATGTTCTGCTTGTAGAGGAGCGTACCCACTTGCTGGGCTTTCCTCGCGGGCCCCACTGCCCGGAGTTCTCGGGGCATCTTCAACAGGGTCCCTCTCCAAAGGGTTGTTCTCCTTCATGGCGTCCTCTGAAAAGGTCATCTCGATTCCGACCTTTAAAAACAACTCATCCATCTTCTCCCTCTGACCGCCACGGACCCAATTCTCTCTGTAACCTTCCTAAAGAGGATCTTCCCTCTGCCAAGACTCCTTTCTTCTTGCAGTCGGATCTCCCTTCTACCCTGCGCCCCCGGAGAGTCCATTTTTATCTTCGGGGTCTTCTGCAGGATCCCTGTCCTGTAGCAGGTCCCTTCTCTCGCCGCCAGAGGGCGCCATCGGGGGCGGCGCGGCGCCACCGCGGCCTCTCCTCTCCCGGCCAGAGCCTCGCCCCCTTTCGCTCGTGCCGCCGGAAGTGGGCGGTGTCGCGTGCGGGCCGGCGCTGGACCCCTCCCCCCGTGGCTCGGCCGCCCCCTCCCCCGCTCCGCCCGCTCAGGTGCGTCCTGTCCCTGCCCCCTTCGCTCCCGGGGCGCGCGGCGCCGGAGGTGTGTGCGGGGCGGGCGCGCGGGGAGGGGGCCGCGATGCGAGGGCCGGAGGCGGGGGCCCGGGGAGGGGGCGGCCCGGGCGGGGGGCGTGGAGGGTGCTGGAAGGACGGGGCCCGAGGCCCTGGCCTGGGAGGGACGTGGGCTGGTGATGCGGTGGTGGCTCTGGCCGGAGAGAGCAGCCGGTTTAGCAATCCCCTGCTGAGGGCGGCGGTGGCCAGCCGGCGCTGGTTCCCCCAGTGTGCCCTTCCCGTTCGTCTCCCGTTCTCCCCCGAGGACCCACCGATCCTGGCGTCGTCGCCTGGCTCGTGGTCGCCTCTGGGTTGTGATGCGGGGATTCATTTTGACGTACCGATTCTGTACCCCACGCCGCAGCCCCCAGCCAGAGGTACCCGTGCCCCTACTGCTTTGGGCTGTCTGCCCACGGATTCGGATATGACCTGTGCCCTGGATTTCCCTTATGGGGCATCGAGGACGTCCCGACCCTGGGCACTGTTGGATGCAGAATGTTTGCACCTGAGGGAGCAGTAATGGCGATGTAGGGTCTGTTTACTCCCAGGAGCTTTGTAAAATGAGGGAGACTGAGGCACAGAGGTTTCTGGATGGTGACTGAAGTGTCGACACAGCCCAGTCGCCATACCTGTCCTATGCGCTCCTCAAGGTTCCTGAGGGGCACGCCTGTGATGCGGTGAAAATAAAAACGGAAAGTAACGCCCCTTTCTGCAGGGATATTCTTTTTTGCCTTTCTCCTCACCACAGGGCCGTGGGTATGTTCGGCAGCACAGAGGGTGACCTTTTGATCTAAGAACGGCCTTTATCCAGGCTCCCTTATTTGTGTTACCGTGTTTTTCAGCTTCTTATTTCCATGCTTAGAGTAACCAAGATTCCCATACATTTTTGCGCCATTGTAGTAATTCTGAGGAGTCTCTACTTTCCTTCGTGGTTATGAAGGGCTTTTCCTCTTCCCACATGTGGGGAACACCTTGACAGGATAATACTTAGGTTCCCCGGTATAGTATTGCTTGTTCTCTCACACACAAACACCTGCCAAAAAACTTCACTGAAATTAATGGGAAGTGTTTTTAATGTAACAGGCATAAAGCGATTTTAAAACATGAGCTGTTATTGATACTAGGCCAAGAAATGCGTCTTTTCGTTTTATAAACGATACTAGATAAAGTAGATACGTGGACCATTTGAAAGCTTCTCACAGACTGTGGTCTTTATTTTAAATGCCCATATTTCTGCCAAAAGTGAAAATAAAAGCTTTGCTGCAGAGTTCTATATAAATACTGTGACTCCTCAGGATCGATGTCCGTTGGGACCTATTGCCATGGCTTCTTTCATGCCTACTACAGAATACTCAAGTTGTCTCTCTGGGAGCCTAAGAGGTTTTTTTTTTTTTTGGTGTTTCTTTCCTGTGACAACTCTGTTGTATGAAGTTCTGAGGGGAAAAGATACATTTATCTTAATATTTTGAAACTTGTAGTCTGTGATTTATTTCTGGACATACAGAGCGTGATGGCGGCATCTGAGGTAGCTGGTGGTGGGGCCCATGCCCCCAGTCCTCCGGAATCCTCTTCTAGTTTGTGTGCTTCCAAATCAGACGAAGGTCTCCCAGATGGTCTAAGGTAATGTGTGGCTTCTTGACAGGGAAAATTCACTTGGGTAAAGGACTTTCAAGATGGGTTTCTTATGGAAGCTGTATGTAGCTAATCTTTCTTCTTGGCTCTAGTGACACTGCCCTAGATTAAGCTTTTTAAAGGTAGGAACTTGTGTCTGATCCGTCTTTGTATTTCTGATTCCAGCACTAAACACACTTGCTAAAATATTTGTTGAATAAATGGACTAAAATACAGGGAGTCTAACTTATATAAAAATGGAGCTATTTTCTCACCCTATTTCACGTCGAGTGTGTGTTCGTTTAACTATAGCTTGTATATCAGACCTGTATGCATATAAGGTGTTTTATATTATGTATTTTTTATGTATATCTTTATCTTTGGTGATATGGCTAACTACTTCATGTACATATTTTGCCTCCCATCTAAACACTTGAGGGCAGGAATTGTGATTTACTCACTCTTATATCAGCCAACGCATTGTCTTGTACAATGTTGAATTAAATTGATTATATATTCTATCTCACCTCTTTTCTAGTGTATGTGGGACCTAATGCTATGTGTAGTACGTTATTAACAGCTTTATATTTATTAACACATTTCGTCCTTACAACAGCCCCAGGAGGTAGGTGCTAATATTATCCTCATTTTACAGATGAGGAAATTGAGACACAGAGAGGTTAGTAACTTGACCAAGGTTACCCACCTATGTTGGGGTCAGGATTTGAGCCCAAACTTATCTGACTCCAGAGTACTTAATAAACTTGTTTCAATGAGAGTGGTGTTTGTTAGTGAATGGATAATGGGAGAAATGTTAAGTAAGCCGAACCATAAACTTGGATCTTCATGCTTTATTCATTTGGTAAATAAAATCAACCACATATTACTACTAATAATAACAGTTATGGTTTATTGAGTGTTTACTGTATACTAGGCATTAATATTAAGCACTTTATGTGCATTATCTCATGTAATCCTCACAACAATTCTACTGGACACATTATATTGTTTCTATTTTATAAACGAAGTTTAAATACTTGCCCAAACAACTAGTAAATGATAGAGTTGGGATTCAGACTTAGGTACTATATATGCCCAAATGTATAAATCTCCCTCCCTCCAGAATTAACTCCCAGAGAAGGAATCAGCTTAGAGTATTTATAAAGATTTTCATATTACAAGTTGTTCTCACAATTGTTGTTCTTCTGTTTTTGATAGCCCCAAAGACCCTGCACAGAAGCCCAAGAACTTGTCTCTTTCGAGTGTAAGTAGCCAAGCAGCACCCAAGGAGAATAACAGAAATGCCCATTTGGAACCAGAGCAGAATCCTGGATCATCAGCAGGTGACACTTCAGCAGTGCACCGGGTGATTTTAGGAGGAAACGTGGTAGTCACAGCCCTTTGTCTTCCTGGCAGTGGGTCTCAGTCTGATTTGAAGGACTTGTCCAGCACAGCAGAAGAGGAGGGAGACACGTGCCTCCAGGAGAGCCTCCCTCCAGCCACTCAGTCTCTTAAGGCAGGGTGCCATACAAAGGAGCTTGCCTCCACGAGTTCTTCTGAAGAGAAATCCCCACAAGCCTCCAGCCTAAAGGAAGGGATCAGGGACACAGGCTTGGATTTCCAACCTGTAGTGCCTCCATCAAATGGGGTTGAAGGAGTCAGAGAGGACCTGGATGATGACCAGGATAGCTCTTCCCTGAAGCTTTCTCAGAACATTGCTGTGCAGGTCAAGTATCAAGTTTCTACTATTCAAATAGAGTTGGGGGGTTTTTTGAGGGTAGGAGACATTTCTTCATGTTTGATGGAGAACTACGTTGTCCCATTGTTTTTATTGGTAACCATCATACTGTTGTATAGTGCCATGAATTGACTTCACTTTGGTGTTCAGTAAATAATAAAGCCAGTAGCCAGGGTCTGATCTTAAGGCGACTAGGAACTTTAGACCTGCAAATCATTTCTTTCTCTGAGTAAGTGACAAGTGCAGGTTGTTAGCATTTAAATTTCCTGTCTTTGTCCTTGCAGGAGGAATCCTTGTTAATTCTCTGACCTGCGTCTTATGAAGTACAGTGAATCCTGTTTGCTAGTGACTGATGTGCTTTGTCATAGGAGGAAGTATGGGCACAATAGGTTGCAGGAGGCAAAATTCTTGTCTCAGACTTAAGACTTCCCGTCAGTTAGTTGTTGAATCTCTGGGTTGTTTTCTGGAATAAACGATGAATGCATTGTTGTCAGTGTTCATTTGCCAGAACTACATTGCTTCCTTTGTTATGGAGCTCACAGGGGAAAAGAGTGCAAGAAGTTAGCTTAGTTACTTGGGGCAGATTTCTAGGTGGCAGCACCAGATTAATTCTGCCTCTTAAAGTGTCTGAACAGTTCTGAATTTAATTATTTCTTTCTTTGTAGACTGACTTTAAGACAGATGAGTTAGAGATAAACACAGATCATGATATTGAAAAGAATCTGGTAAGTATTTAAATTGTCATTGTTGATATATTAAAGCAGAAGATCTGGAGTCATACTGTAGGCTAGGTGGAAACCAGAGTAGAGAGAAACTCTAAGGAAATGGAGAGCAAATCTCCTTTTATTGAGCACTTACTCTGAGCACTTTACGTAGAGTATTTATTTTGTCCTCACAGTTGTAAGCTCGAGTCTGGATAGCTATAGAACAATTGAAGGAGCCAGCTAAGATGGCCTAAATAAGCTTTAGCATCATTCTAGGGAAGGGATGGAAACCTGGAAAGTCATTTACCAAAAGGGGCCCAGGGTTGTGTTTTTTTTGGCTGTATTCTTTTGGGTGGTGGTGAAACCCACATACTTTTAAAATGGCAGTGAAAGAAATGCAGATCAAAACTAATGAGATTTCATCTCACTCCAGCAAGGCTGGCATTAATCCAAAAAACAAAATAATGAATGTTGAAGAGGCTGTGGAGAGATTGGAACACTTCTACACTGCTGGTGGGAATGTCATATGGTACAACCGCTTTGGAAATCGATTTGGTGCTTCCTTAAAAAGTTTTTTTTAAAAAGTTAGAAATAGAACTACCATACGATCCAGCAATCCCACTCCTCGGAATATATCCTAGAGAAATAAGGGCCTTTACATGAACAGATATATGCACACCCATGTTTATTGCAGCACTGTTTACAATAGCAAAAACATGGAAGCATGAGGAATCTGAAACATTTCATAACGTGGAGGAACCTGGAAGGCATTATGCTGAGTGAAATTAGTCAGTTGCAAAAAGACAAATGTTGTATAAGACCACTATTATAAGAACTTGAGAAATAGTTTAAACTGAGAAGAAAACATTCTTTTGTGGTTATGAGAGGGAGGAGGGAGGGTGGGAGAGGGGTATTCACTAATTAGATAGTAGATAAGAACTACTTTAGGTGAGGGGAAAGACAGCACACAGTACAGGGGACGTCAGCACAATTGGACTAAACCAAAAGCAAAGAAGTTCCTGAATAAACTGAATGCTTCCAAGGCCAGCGTAGCAGGAGCAGGGGTCTGGGGACCATGGTTTCAGGGGACATCTAAGCCAACTGGCATAATAAAATCTGTTAAGAAAACGTTCTGCATCCCACTTTGAAGAGTGGCGTCTGGGGTCTTAAGCGCTATCAGGCAGCCATCTAAGATGCATCAATTGGTCTCAACCCACCCGGATCAAAGGAGAATGAAGAACACCAAGGACACAAGGTGATTACAAGCCCAAGAGACAGAAAGGGCCACATGAACCAGCAACTACATCATCCTGAGACCAGAACTAGATGGTGCCTGGCTACAACTGATGGCTGCCCTGACAGGGAACACAACAGAGAACCCCTGAGGGAGCAGGAGAGTAGCGGGATGCAGACCCCAAATTCTCATAAGACCAGACTTAATGGTCGGACTGAGACTGGAAGGACCCTGGTGGTCATGGCCCCCAGACATTCTGTTGGCCCAGGACAGGAACCATTCCCGAAGCCAACTCTTCAGACATGGAATGGACTGGGCAGTGGGTTGGAGAGGGATGCTGGTGAGGAGTGAGCTTCTTGGATCAGGTGGACACTTGAGACTATGTTGGCCCCTCCTGCCTGGAGTGGAAATGAGAGGGTGGAGGGGGTTAGAAACTGGCGAAAAGGACATGAAAAGAGAGTGGAGGGAGAGAGCAGGCTGTCTTATTAGGGGGAGAGTAATTGGGAGTGTGTAGCAAGGTTTTTGTTTTGTTTTGGTTTTTTAGCAAGGTGTTTATGGGTTTTTGTGTGAGAGACTGACTTGATTTGTAAACTTTTACCTAAAGCACAATAAAAATTATTAAAAAAAAAAATGTAAGTGAAACCAGGCAGGTGTTAAACTTGATGGCAATGCAAGAAACTTGGCTCTTATTTTATTTTATACCCTTTTCATGCATTTATTCTTATTACCCACTACCTGCATTTGAAATTGTGACTCCTGGTCCTAAGGTACCAACTGATGAGACAAAGTAATGGTGTTGAGTTGTTTACTGTATGCCTTTAATTTATCTATATATTTGTACTAAAAGATGTACCTTGAGACTTGTTTCAGTGATAGGAACCTTTTTTCTCATCCTATGTTATTCTGAAGATGTACCATGGACAGAGAAGGCACCATATGGAAGTAAAAGGAAAGAGCTGTAGTTAAAGAAAAAAAAGGCAAAAGAACTCTCTAATATACTGATTTCATCCATTGGTTCTTGACCTTTGGCTAACTTTTCTTCGGTTAAGAGCCTCTTTCTGAGTCTTCTGAAAACTTTAAATTCTTATCTCAGAAAAACATACAAACGTGCGCGGGTGCGCACACACACACATTTTCACAGAGTTCAAAGATGGCCTGAGGCCCATCCATAGAACCCAGGGTCAGAATCCCCATAAAGATGTGATGCTGTGGGATCATCTGTTGGAGGAGCCCTGGCCACCTTTCAGTACGTGGACTAAGGACTAGCTTATCCCAAAGCTAAGGTCCCGTTTTGAGAGCCTGTTTTTTGTATCATGATGTGATACATTTTTACCCATTTACGTCTAAAACCTTTCTTTTCTTTGAAAACAGTTATTTTTTTTAATTAGAGCCACTATTTATATTTTTATCTCATTTTAGTATTTTATGTCATATTATATACTCTAGTATTCCAAGAAAACCAAACCAGTTGCCATTGAGTTGATTCTGAAAACAGTTATTCTTTAATGAAACTGGCTTTAATGCTTTTAAGTTTAAATTTTACGTGAGCTACTGTCTTAGTTATCTGGTGCTGCTTTAACAAAGAGAAATTTATTCACTCATAGTTGAGGAGTCTAGAAGTCCAAATTCAGGGTGCCAGCTCCAGGGGAAGCCTTTCTCTCTCTTTTGGCTCTAGGGAAAGGTCCTTGTCATCAATCTTCCCCTGGTCTAGGAGCTTCCCAGTGCATGGACCCCAGGTCCAAAGGATGTGCTGTGCTCCCTAGTGCGTCTTTCTTGGTATGAGGTCCCTCTGCTCTCTGCTGGATTCTCTCTTTTGTATTTCAAAAGAGATTGCCTCAAAATATAATGTAATCCTGTAGATTGAGTCTTGCCTCATTAACATAACTGCCTCTAATCCTGCTTCATTGACATCATAGAGGTTAGGATTTATAGCACATAGGATAATCACATCAGATCACAAAACGGTAGACAACCACGCAGTACTGGGAATCATGGCCTAGCCAAGCTGACACACATTTTTGAAAGACACAGTTCAATGCGTAACAGCTACCTTATACCAAATATGTTTTAAACTGACCCTCTCTAAGTTTTAGTGACCCTTTGATAGGTGACTGTCGCTTCTCTTGATTTACTGACATGGAGGAGGCAGAGCTCAGCTGTGATCCTCAGAAGCCTTATTTCTCATACCTGCTTTATACAAGAAGTTGCTGAGTTGCTTAATCTGAATAGCAGGGTCCATAGACCTCTTTAGGTGGACCTGCCAGTTACAGTGCTAACGACTGGTAAAGAGTCCTATTCCTGGATTTTTTTTTTTGAATAGGTGATCTGATTTTGTTTTGTCCATTCTTTCTTTCTCTATCTTAATGGATGGTAAAATGCCCTCTTTGCATATCCCCTAGAGCAGGGGTGGCAAACTTCCAGTGAAATATCAGATGGTAAATATTTTAGGCTTTGCAGGGTCTGTGGGTTCTGCTGCAGTAGTGTGAAAGTAACACATAAACTAATGAATATGACCGTGTTCCAGTAAAACTTTATTTATAAAAATAGGCTATGGGCTAGATTTGGCTCATAAGCCGTAGGTGGACAACCCCTGCCTTAGAACAGTATTGTATAATAAAACTTTCTGTGATGGTGGATATATTCTCTATCTGTGCTTTCCGGCACGGTAGTCACTTGTCACATATGGCTGTTGACCCCTGGAAATGTGACTAGTGGGACTGAGGAGCTGGATTTTTAATTTAACTTAATGTGAATTACTTTAAATTTACGTGGCCACATGTGGCTAGTGGCTACAGTATTGGACAGTGTAGCCCTAGAGCTCTATATAATGCCTTCTACAGGCACTTGGTGAATGTTTCTTACAATTAGATTGGGAAATAAACTTTCTTCGGTGGTTCTCTGTAGGATAAGATGATGTCAGAGAGGACCCTGTTGAAGGAGCGTTACCAGGAGGTCCTAGACAAGCAGAGGCAGGTGGAGAATCAGCTGCAGGTGCAGTTAAAGCAGCTTCAGCAAAGGAGAGAAGAAGAGATGAAGAATCACCAGGTAGGCTGCTTCTGTTGGAATTGTCAGCAAGTAAAGCGGCAGTCCCTGATCAAACTTGAATTTTGGTTCTGAATTAATAGAAAATAAATAATTTATTTTTTAGTGGCTATCATGGAATTTTAAGGATAAAAAGAACCTTCGAGGGCATCTTTTCTAAACTCTTGCTCCTATTTTAGTTCAGAGAGAAAAGGATTATTTGATATGTTTTGTTGATACAAACTACCTGAAAAACATTTTATTAGACCCCTGTTGTTTTTATTGTTATTCTTAGGTGCCCGTGAGTCAGTTTTGACTCACGGCAACTCCACATGACAGGGTAGAACTTCCTCACGGTTTCCTTGGCTGTAATCTTTATGGAAGCAGATCAGCAAGTTTTTCTCCCGCAGAGCTGCTGGGTGGGTTTGAACTGACGACCTTTTGGTTAGCAGCCAAGTGAGTGCTTGACCATTGTACCATCAGGGCTCTTAGTTAGATTAAAAATTTACATAGAGAAACTAGAATTATTATAAAAATTAGGAGAATATTTATACACTCTCAGGTGTTGAGGTCACTTTAAGCATGGCAGAAAAACCAGGAACCATTAAAAAAAAAGTTTATGTAGTCAGTTTAATTAGCATGTAACTAAAAATGGTATAGCAAGTGATATATAAACAGTCATAAGATTACTGTTAGACTGAGGGAAAATATTTGTAGGAAATCTGACAAAGGGTTTGATACCCATGACATTCTGAGATTCCTACTAATTGATGGGAAAAGGCAAACAATCTAGAGAAAGACCAGGAAAGGTTATTGTATCTGGTTTCTATTGCTGCTGTAACAGATTACCACGACTGCAGTGGCTTAAAGCAGCACCCATTTGTTACCTTACAGTTCTGTAGTCTGACATGGGTGTCACTGGGCTAAAATCAAGGTGTCAACAGGGCTGCCTTCCTTCTGGAGGCTTTAGGGGGAGAATCCACTTCCTTGCCTTTTCCAGCTTTTAGAGGCTCCCCATATTCCTTGACTTGTGGCCCCTCCCTCCATCTTCAAAGCCAGCAACATTGCATTTCTGACTATTCTTTCCTAGTCCTGTCTTCTCATCACAGCTAGGAAAGGCTCTCTGCTTTTCAGGAGCCATTTGATTAGATTGTGCCCACCTAGATAATTCTGAATAATCTCTCCATCTCAAGGTCCTTACCTTAATCACATCTATAAAGTCCCTTTTGCCATGGAATGCAACATTTTCACAGGTTCTAGGGATAAGGGCGTGGCTATATTTAGAGAGCTATTATTTTTCCTACCGCAATTATAAATATTAATTCACAGAAGAGGAATAACTAATGGATAGTAAATACATGGAAAGAATCCCAGCCTAACTGGTAATTCATTCATTCATCCAGCAAATATTTTTTAAGTTCACGATGTGCTCTAGGCTCTGGAAATTTAGTGGTTAATGAAACATAATCTCTGCTTTCTTTGAATACTTATTCTAGTTGGAGATACAGACAGTAAAAGCAGTAAAGAGTAGGAGTTAGGGAAATGCACATTAAAATTGTTACATAGTATTTCTCCCCCCACCAGCAAGAGATTGGCAAAAATGAAATACTTGTCAAGGTTGAGAACAGATGAACCGTTTCAGACATTATTGATATGAGTCTGAATGAATTGTTGCGATCTTTTTGAAAAAGTTATTAGGAATTGTACTTTGGCTTAGAAATCTCATTAGGAATCTATTCTACAGAAATAAACATTTTTTATATCAAAGTATAGACATACAAGGATGTTTATGGCAGTACTGCTTGTAGTTACAAAAAAAAAAAGGGAGGGGACCAACCTGATGGACTTTGTAACAGAGAATGGTTAAATAAATTGAATATATCCACGTTATGTACTATTATGCAGCTACTTTTGAGTTAGAGCTATACCTATTGACATGAAGTATTTACATGTCAAGTGGAAAAAAAAAACAGGATGCAGAATAATGTATGTAAAATTACCTCATTTAAAAAAATGTAAAAAGCAAAGAAGTGTGTAAGTATGCACATGTTTTTGTGAGAATAGAGAAAGATCTAAAGGCATAACAACGGTACATTGATTACCTTACAGGTGGAATTTGTATAAATTTAGATGTAGCAGTTCACTTTATCACCTTTTTATTGTCTGACTTGTTATTACAAGTATATACTGAAAGTGTGTGTATATTTTAGTTAAATATTAAAAAAAACAAAACAACAAGCCACACACAATAAAGTAGAACAGTTTCAAAACAAGATCATATTTGTTGGAGGTAACAAACTCCCACCCAGTGCAGGAATGCCTTCTTCAGCATTACTGACAGGTGTTTATTCAGCCTTTATTTGAACACCATCAAGGGAGAGCTTATTGCTTCATAAGGCAGTATATTCCATTTTTGAACAGTTGTGGTTGTTAGAAATTCTTTCTTCTATTTAGTTGAAATATGCTTTACTATAACTTTCTCCCTTAGGTCTGAATACTGCCTTTTGAAGATACTCATGAACTAAATTTCTTCAGTTAATTTGAATTCCCTGAATTAATATGTGAATTTGTGATAGTTGAAAATAACCTTCAGATGAAAAGAACTAATTCTTTTTATTTGTGTGTGACTGTAACTGTGTGGGAACCAGGAGATATTAAAGGCTATCCAGGATGTGACAATAAAGCGGGAGGAAACAAAGATGAAGATGGAGAAGGAAAAGAAGGAATTTTTGCAGAAGGAGCAGGATCTGAAAGCTGAAATTGAGAAGCTTTGTGAGAAGGGCAGAAGGTAAATGATGCTGTTAGGAATGAAAGCCCTTCCTGTGTGTGTGTGTTTGTGTGTGTGTGTGTGTGTGTGTGTTCATAAGGGGTCAGTCTCATTTGTGTTTCTAGTGGCAGGTCTTTTCTTTCAGTCTAATTTTTATTTGAAAAACAAGTGTATAAATAAAAATCTTCCAATTAAGTATAACCTAGGGTGCTTTTGTAGCACCCTAGGTTATATTTAATAAACAAAAGTTTCAGATACTCATTAATATCTTGAAATAGTAGCAGCTAATTGCTGGGTCCCAGGTATGATCAAGATTTTGATATGAATCTAATACCTATTTCACTTGCTTTGTAACCTGATTTTTAAAAGCCTGTTGTACATGGTTAATTTTTTTGTGCAGTGTGAGGTAAGGGTCTATTTTCATTCTTTACAAGTGGAAATCTCGTTGTCTCGGCACCATTTATTGAAGAGAGTGTTCTTTCAGCATTGCATGGACTTAGCACCCTTGTTAAAAATCCTTTAACCATAGATGCATGGGTTTATTTCTGAACTCTCAGTTCTATTCCATTGGTCTATATGTCTATTGTTATAACAGTACCAGACCTTTTTTCTTTTTTAATAATTTATTTTTGTTGTTGAAAATATACACAGCAGAACATACACCAATTCAAGAATTTCTGCACGTGCAATTCAGTGACATAGTACTAGACCGTTTTGATTACTGTAGCTTTATAGCATGTTTTGTTCTTTTTCAAGATTGCTTTGGCTGTTTGGGGCCTCCTGCAATTGCATGTATTTGATATTTGGTTTTCCATTTCTTCAAAGAAGGCTGTTGGAATTCTGAGTGGGATTGCATGAAATATAGAGAAAGAGCAAGGAGAGACATATATGTGTATGTGTGTGTGTGTATATATATATTGATATTCCTTTGTATTCTCCCACAACAAGTGAGCTCAGTGTTATATATCTGGTAATTATTTCATAACTGTTGAATCACTGGAGTGGAAATTAAGACAATTTCTCTCTTACCTTAAACAGGTCCTTTAGTCTCTTGGTGTCCTAAATAGGGACAGTAACAATGCTGCCCTTTTTTGGTTTCACAGTGATATTATATGAAGATGAAGTTACTTAATAGAAATCAGAATGCTTTGTATTTCTTGGAGGTAGTTACTGTGTATTTCAATGTAATTATAATTTTTAAAGAAGACACCCCGAATTGACCATAAAAAAAGATCAAATATCCATTTTGGTCATCTATTTTGTTTTTTTTCCTCTGGATACCTGGCTTCTTTGTCATGGAATTGCCTTGCTTTTGTGGGGACATCTTCTTTCTAGTTCCCAGTTTGAACCCTTCAAGGTTATTGCCGGGATTAGGAAGGTGAGGCCTCCGTGGTAGTGCTTTACCAGGGCAAAAACTTTTTAAACTCCCTGACTTTATCAGGGAGCCCTCACGGAGCAGTGTCGAAGAGCTTGGCTGTTGACCAAGAGGTTGGCGGCCTTTAACAGCGACTCATTGATAATGGTGGCAAGCAGGTCTTTTCCTGAATAAAAGATGGTGAACTTGTGCTTTGAAGGACATCATCAATTGATCTATATTGTCATTGAAGTAGCTTGGGACAGTGGCAAAAAAGCTGCATTATCAAGTAAGATTTTTTTTTAACGCTCTGAGTTTGTCTCATGAACTCGTAGGATAGAGTGACGGTAAGTAGCATATCAAGGGATGCGTTGTTGGGAACATTACTTTGGATGTGATATAAAAGTCTATGCTAAATTGAAATCACCAGGGTGCATGCGTAAAGACTCATGTTGGACATTTCTCACCAGATGCTGTTACATGCCTTGAAGTCCTAATAGCTTGCCTAGCAATCAACAAATCTATGACTGTTTCTTAGGTACAAAGCAGTGAGCCAGGCTGTTGCAACATCCCATATTCCGACCACCGCCTTCAATCCTTCCAACTTTCTGTCTCATTCCCAGTTAATCTGCAGTTTGACCACATCAAGTCTTTTTTCTTGTTCAGTGACCTCACTTCATTTTCTGCCAGTCTGTCAACTCCCTGGAAACATGCCTTTCCTTAGCCAGCCTAGGCTCATGGTCCATTATTTGACCTTCTCTCTTATAATTACCATCAGTACTCTTTTTTCACTGGGTTTGTCTGGGTACTCTTTTTTTTTAATTTTTGTCGTGCTTTAAGTGAAAGTTTACAAGTCAGTCTCTCATACAAAAATTTAAATACACCTTGCTATATACTTTTAGTTGCTCTCCCCCTAATGAGACAGCACACTCCTTCCCTCCACTCTCTGTTTTCATGTCCCTTTGGCCAAGTGCTGACCTCCTCTGCCCTCTCATCTCCCCTCCAGACAGGAGCTGCCCACATAGTCTCATCTGTCTACTTGATCCAAGAAGCTCACTCTTCACCAGTATCATTAGCTATGCCATAGTCCGGTCCAATCCCTGTTTGAAGAGTTGGCTTTCGGAATGGTTCCTCTCTTGGGCTAACAGAAGGTCTGGGACGATGACCTCCAGGGTCCTTCTAGTCTCAGGCAGACCATTATGTCTGGTCTCTTTACGAGAATTTGAGGTCTGCATCCCTCTGCTCTCCTGCTGCCTCAGGGGTTCTCTGTTGTGTTCCCTGTCTCAGGCTAGTGTATTCTTTGGTTTATATGGCCCTTTCTGTCTCTTGGGCTCATAATTACCTTGTGTCTTTGGTGTTCTTCAATCTCCTTTGCTCCAGGTGGGTTGAGACCAATTGGCTTAGATGGCCATTTGTTAGTGTTTAAGACCCCAGATGCCACTCTCCAAAGTGGAATGCAGAATGTTTTCTTCATAGATTTTATTGTGCCAATTGACCTACATGTCCTCTGAAACCATGGTCACCAAACCCCCACCCCTGCTACTCTGGCCTTCGAAGCGTTCGGTTTATTTAGGAAACTTCTTTGCTTTTGGTTTAGTCCAGTTGTGCTGACTTCTCCTGTATTGTGTGTTGTCTTTCCCTTCACCTAAAATAGCTCTTCTCTACTATCTAATTAGTGAATACCCCTCTCCCTCACTCCCTCCCCACTCTAGTAACCATCAAAGAATATTGTCTTCTCTGTTTAAACTATTTCTTGAGTTCTTATGATAGTGGTATTATACAATATTTGTCATTTTGCAACTGACTAATTTCACTCAGCATAATGCCTTCCAGATTCCTCCATGACATGAAATGTTTCACGGATTCATCATTGTTCTTTATCAATGCATAATATTCCATTGTGTGAATATACCATAATTTATTTATCCATTCATCCATTGATGGACACCTTGGTTGCCTCCATCATTTTGCTGTTGTAAACAGTGCTGCAGTGAACATGGGTGTGCATATATCTGTTCATGTAAAGGCTCTTATTTCTCTAGGATATGTTCCAAGGAGTGGGATTGCTGGATTCTATGGTATAGGGTTGCTATGAGTCGGAATCGACTTGACGGCACTGGATTATGGTAGTTCTATTTCTAGTTTTTTAAGGAAGCTTCAAATCAGTTTCCAAAGTGGTTGTACCATTTTACATTCCCACCAGCAGTGTATAAGTTTTCCAGTCTCTCCACAACCTCTCCAACGTTTATTATTTTGTTTTTTTGGATTAATTAATGCCAGCCTTGTTGGAGTGAGATGGAATGTCATTGTAGCTTTGATTTGCATTTCTCTGTCGGCTAATGATCAAGAGGATTTCCTCACGTATCTGTTAGCTACCCGAATGTCTTCTTTGGTAAAGTGTCTGTTCATATTCTTTGCCCATTTTTTAATTGGGTTGTCTTTTTGTAGTTGAGTTTTTACAGTATCATGTAGATTTTAGAGATCAGGCGCTGATCATAAATGTCAAAGCTAAACACTTTTTCCCATTCTGTAGGTAATCTTTTTACTCTTTTGGTGAAGTCTTTGGATGAGCATACATGTTTGATTTTTAGGAGCTCCCAGTTGTCTGGTTTCTCTCCTACGTTGTTAGTAATGTTTTGTATACTATTTATGCCATGTATTAGGGCTCCTATCGTCCCTATTTTTTCTCCCGTGATGTTTATTGTTTTAGATTTTATATTTAGGCCTTCGATCCATTTTGAGTTAGTTTTTGTGCATGGTGTGAGGTATGGGTCTTGTTTCATTTTTTTGGAGATGGATATCCACTTATGCCAGCACCATTTGTTAAAAAGAGTCTTTTCCCCATTTAACTGACTTTGGGCCTTTGTCAAATATCAGTTGCTCATATGTGGATGGATTTATGTCTGGATTCTCAATTCTGTTCCATTGGTCTATGTATCTGTTGTTGTACCAGTACCAGGCTGTTTTGACTACTGCGGCGGTATAATAGGTTCTAAAATCAGGTAGAGTTAGGCTGCCACTTTGTTGTTCTTTTTCAGTAATGCCTTACTTATCCGGGGCCTCTTTCCCCTCCGTGTGAAGTTGGTAATTTGTTTCTCCCTCTCATTAAAAAATGTCATTGGAATTTGGATTGGAATTACATTATCTCTATAGAAGGCTTTTGGTAGAATAGACATTATTACAATGTTAAGTCTTCCTATGCATGAGCAAGGTATGTTTTTCCACTTAATGTAGATCTCTTTTGGTTTCTTGCAGAAGTGTTTTGTGGTTTTCTTTGTATAGGTCTTTTACATCTCTGGTAAGATTTATTCCTAAGTATTTTATCTTCTTGGGGGCTACTGTAAAGGGTATTAATTTGGTGATTTCCTCTTTGATGTTCTTTTTGTGGGTGTAGAGGAATCCAACTGATTTTTGTATGTTTATCTTGTACCTGATACTCTGCTGAACTCTTTTATTAGTTTCAGTAGTTTTCTTGAGGATTCCTTAGGGTTTTCTGTGTATACGATCATGTCATCTGCAAATAGAGGTACTTTTACTTCTTCCTTGCCAATCTGAATGCCCTTTATTTCTTTATCTAGCTTAATTGCTCTGGCTAGAACCGCCAGTGCAATGTTGAATAAGAGCGGTGGTAAATGGCATCCTTGTCTGGTTCCTGTTCTCAAGCAGAATGCTTTCAGACTCTCTTCATTTAGGATGATGTTGGCTATTGGCTTTGTATAAATGCCTTTATTATGTTGAGGAATTTTCCTTCTGTTCCTATTTTGCTGAGAGTTTTTATCATGAGTGTTGAACTTTGTCAAATGCCTTTTCTGCATCAGTTGATAAAATCATGTGATTCTTGTCTTTTGTTTTATTTATATGATGGATTATATTCATTGTTTTTCTAATGTTGAACCATCCCTGCATACCTGGTATGAATCCCACTTGGTCATGGTGAATTATTTTTTTGATATGTTGTTGAATTCTGTTGGCTAGAATTTTGTTGAGGATTTTTACATCTAAGTTCATGAAGGATATAGGTCTGTAGTTTTCTTTTTTTGTGATATCTTTACCTGGTTTTGGTATCAGGGATATGCTGGGTTCATAGAATGAGTTTGGGAGTATTCTGTCCTTTTCTGTGCCCTGAAATACCTTTAGTAGTAGTGGTGTTAACTCTTCTCTGAAAGTTCGATAGAGCTCTGCAGTGAAGCCTTCCAGGCCAGGGCTTTTTTTTTGTTGGGAGTTTTTTGATTACCTTTTCAGCCTCTTCTTTTCTTATGGGTCTGTTTAGTTGTTCTAACTCTGTTTGTGTTAATTTAGGTTGGTAGTGTGTTTCTAGGAATTCATCCATTTTTTCTAGGTTTTCAAATTTATTATTAGAGTACATTTTTTCTTAGTAATCTGATATGATTCTTTTAATTTCAGTTTGGTCTGTTGTAATATTGCCCCTCTCATTTCTTATTTGGGTTATTTGCTTCCTCTCCTGCTTTTCTTTTGTCAGTGTGGCCAATGGTTTGTCGATTTTGTTGATTTTTTTCAGAGAACCAGCTTTTGGTCTTGTTAATTCTTTCAGTTGTTTTTCTGTTCTCTGTTTCATTTAATTCTGCCCTAATTTTTATTATTTGCTTTCTTCTGGTGCCTGAGGGTTTCTCTCGTTGCTCTCTATTTGTTCAAGTGGCAGGGATAATTCTTTGATTTTGGCCCTTCCTTTTTGTATGTGTACATTTATTGACCTCTGAGCACTGCTTTCGCTATGTCCCAAAGGTTCTAATAGGAAGTATTTTCATCTCATTGGATCCTGTGAATTTCTTTATTCCATCCTTAATGTCTTCTGCAACCCAGTCTTTTTAGAGCAGAGTGTTGTTCAGTTTCCAAGTGTTTGATTTCTTTTCCTGTTATTGATTTCTACTTTTATGGCCTTATGGTTAGAGAAGATGCTTTCTAATATTTCCATGTTTTGGATTCTGCTAAGGCTTGCTTTGTGACCTAATACGTGATCTGTTCTAGAGAATGTTCCATGTGCATTGGAACAGAAGGTATGCTTGGCTGCTGTTGGGTAGAATGTTCTGTATATGTCTATGGGGTCAAGTTGGTTTATTGTGGCATTTAGATCTTCCATGCCTTTATTGAGCTTCTTTCTGGATGTTCTGTCCTTGATCAAAAGTGGTGTGTTGGAGTCTTCTGCTGTAATTATGGAGCTATCTCACTTAATGCTATTAGAGTTTGTTTTATGTACCTTAGAGTTTGTTTTATGTACCTTGCAGCCCTGTCATTGGGTGCGTAAATATTTAATATGGTTATATCTTCTTGGTATATTGTCCCTTTAATGATTATGTAGTGTCTTTCCTTATCTTTTGTGGTCGATTTAACTTTAAAGTCTATTGTGTCAAAAATTTGTATTGCTACTCCTGCTCTTTTTGATTGTTGTTTGCTTGATATATTTTTTTCCATCCTTTGAGCTTTAGTTTGTTTGTCTTTAAGTCTGAGGTGTGTCTCTTTTAGGCAGCATGTAGGCGGATCATGTTGTTTAATCCATTCTGCCACTCTCTGTCTCTTTATTGGTGCGTTTAGTCCATTTACATTCAGGGTAATGATGGATAGGCGTGAGGTTAGTGCTGTCATTTTGATGTCTTTTATTGTGTGTTGTTGACAGCTTCTTTTTCCCACTGAATTTTTTGTGCTGAGTAGTTTATCTTTACGTATGGTCTTTTCCTTTTATTCGTTGTTGATTTTGTTTCTGTGAGTCTCTATTTTTTTCTTGTATTTTATTTTGATGAGTAGAATTGTTAACCTCCTTTGTGGTTATCTTAATATCCCTATTTTTCTAAGATTAAACCTAATTTTTATTTCTTTATATCACCTCATCTTCCTCTCCATAGGAAAGATCTATGACTATGTTTCTTAGTCCTTCTTTATTGTTTTAATATTGTCTTCTTTTGTATAATATCGCTGTTTCCCTGCTTTGAGCATTTTTTTTACCTTGATTTATTTTTGTGATTTCCATATCTGGGTTGACATCTGATTGCTTTGTCCAGTGTTCTAGTCTTGGGTTGATACCTGATATTATTGATTTTCCAACCAAAGAACTCCCTTTGGTATTTCTTGTATCTTAGGTTTGGTTTTCATGAATTCCCTGAACTTCTGTTTATCCTGGAAATGTCCTAATTTCACCTGACTGGCAATTTTTTTCCTTCAATGCTTTGTATGAGTCATCCTTTTGCCTTCTTTTCTGCATGGTTTCTGATGAGTAGTCTGAGCTTACTCTTTTTTTTTTTTTTTTTTATAGTGATTTAAGTGAAAGTTTACAAATCAAGTCAGTCTCTCATATAAAAATTTATGTACAGCTTGCTATATACTCGTAATTGCTCTCCCCCAAATGAGACAGCATACTTCTTCCTTCCACTTTCTATTTTCCTGTCTCTTTGGCCAGCTTCTGACCCCGTTTGCTCTCTCATCTCCACTCCAGACAGGAGATGCCAGCATAGTCTCATGTGTCCACTTGATCCAAGAAGCTCATTCTTCACCAGAATCATTTTCTATCCCATAGTCCAGTCCAATCCCTGTCTGAAGAGTTGGCTTTGGGAATGGCTCCTGTTTTGGGCTAACAGAAGGTCTGGGGACCATGACCACCAGGGTCCTTCTAGTCTCAGACCATTAAGTCTGGTCTCTTTACGAGAATTTGGGGTCTGTATCCCACAGCTCACCTGCTCCCTCAGGGACTCTCCATTGGGCTCCCTGTCAGGGCAATCATCGGTTGAAGCTGGGCACCATCTAGTTCTTCTGGTCTCAGGCTGATGTAGTCTGTGGTTTATGTGGTCCTTTCTGTCCCTTGGGCTCATAATTACCTTGTGTCTTTGGTGTTCTTCATTCTCCTTTGCTCCAGGTGGATAGAGACCCACTGATGTGTCTTAGATGGCCACTTGCTAGCGTTTAAGACCCCAAAAGCCACTCTCCAAAGTGGGATGCAGAATGTTTTCTTAATAGATTTTATTATGCCAATTGACTTAGATGTCCCCTGAAGCCATGGTCTCCAAACCCCCACCCCTGCTACGCTGGCCTTGGAAGCATTCAGTTTATTCAGGAAACTTCTTCGCTTTTAGTTTAGTCCAGTTGTGTTGACCTCTCCTGTATTGTGTGTTGTCTTTCCCTTCACCTAAAATAATTCTTACCTACTATCTAATTAGTGAAAAGCCCTCTCCCTCCCTCCCTCCCTCCCTCCCCTCTCCTGTAACCATCAAAGAATATTTTCTTCTTTGTTTAAACTGTTTCTCCAGTTATTATGATAGTGGTCTTATACAGTATTTATTACCTTTTGCAACTGACTAATTTCATTCAGCATAGTGCCTTCCAGATTCCTCCATGACATGAAATGTTTCACGGATTCATCATTGTTCTTTATCAATGCGTAGTATTCCATTGTGTGAATATAGCATAATTTATTTATCCGTTCATCCGTTGATGGGCACCTTGGTTGCTTACATCTTTTTGCTATTGTAAATAGTGCTGCAGTGAACATGGGTGTACGTATATCAGTTCATGTAAAGGCTCTTATTTCTCTAGGATATATTCCAAGGAGTGGGATTGCTGGATCGTATGATAAGTCTGTTTCTAGTTTTTTAAGGAAGTGCCAAATCGATTTCCAAAGTGCTTATACCATTTTACATTCCCACCAGCAGTGTATTAAGTTTTCCAGTCTCCCCGCAACCTCTCCGATATTTATTATTTTGTGTGTTTTGGATTAATGCCAGCCTTGTTGGAGTGAGATAGGATCCCACTGTAGTTTTGTTTTGCATTTCCGAACTTATTCTTATTGACTCTCCTTTGTAGGTGACTTTTTGTTTATCCCTAGCTGCTCTTAAAATTCTCTTTATCTTTGGTTTTGGCAAGTTTGATTATAATATGTCTTGCTGAATTTCTTTTAAGATCTATCTTATGTGGAGTTTGATGAGCATCTTGGATAGATACTTTTCATCTTTCATGATATCAGGGAAGTTTTCTGCCAACAAATCTTCAACAATTTCCTTTGTATTTTCTGTTATCCTTCCCTGTTCTGGTACTCCAGTCACTCGTAGGTTATTTCTCTTGATAGAGTCCCACGTGATTCTTAGGTTTTCTTCATTTTTTAAACATTTTTTTGTCTGGTTTTTCTTCAAATATTTTGGTGCCAAGTGCTTTATCTTCAGTCTCACCAATTCTGCCTTCTAGTTGCTCAATACTGCTCCTCTGACTTTCTATTGGAAGCCATGGTGGCGTAGTGGTTAAGTGCTACAGCTGCTAACCCGAGGGTTGGCAGTTCAAATCCACCGGGCGCTCCTTGGAAACTCTACAGAGCAGTTCTACTCTGTCCTACAGGGTCGCTATGAGTCGGAATCGACTTGACGGCACTGGGTTTGGTTTTTTTTTTTTGGTTTGGACTTTCTATTGAGTTGTCTAATTCTGTAATTTTATTATTAATCTTCTGAATTCTGATTGCTGTCTATGGCTTCTTGCAGCTTATTATATTTTTCATTATGTTCTTGAATAACCTTTTTAATTTCTTCAACTGCTTTACCTGTGTGTTCCTTGGCTTGTTCTGAGTATTGCCTGATCTGCTTCCTAATCTCGTTCCTGATGCCTTGAAGAGTTCTGTATATTAATCTTTTGTATTCTGCATCCAGTAATTCCAGGAAAGCACCTTCATCCAGAAGATCCCCTGATTGTTTGTTTCGAGAGCTTGTTGAAGCGATCATCGTCTGCTTCTTTATGTGATTTGATGTTGACTCTTGTCTCCGAGCCATCTATAAGTTATTTTATGTTTGCTTACTGAATCCTAGCTTCTTGCTTTGTTTTGTTTTCGTATGCTCATATGGGTTGCTTGAGTGAGCTAGCTTGATTATTTTCACCTTTGAAGCTCTGACATCCTGTCACCAGATGGCTAGAGCTGTTATCAGGCATATCAGCCTAGGAGTCCACTCATTTTCTTTTATGGATTCAGCTCAGGTGTCTATGTAGCCGCTCATGAAGTGTGTGGTACAGGCTCTGTCCTGAAGTCTTCGAAGTGAAGGGGTGATTGGTGTAGGTACCGGAATCTGGTTGCAGCAGGGGGTCACATTCTGAACAAGGCAGGGGGCTGACAACCACCCCCGAGTGTCTGTGAGGAAAGCGCGTCCCCATTCCCTAGAGTGTATAGGTGGGTGAGTTCTGCAGATGGACCATAGGCACCCAGTGCTTTTGGTTGTAAGGACTGGGACGTACCAGTTCTCGTTGGACCCCTGTCGTGGGTGGCTGGGCGATGTGAGTGAAGCGACCAGTCCTTAGGCCCCTGATGTGGGTAGGTGAGGACCCTGTTTAATAGGCAAAGTGGTGTCAAACATCAAACACCCACCTCTCCACCGCACAGCTGAAACAGTTGTAGTCTGCCAACAAGGGCCTATTCTCCTGAAATAGGCCCACACAGGTCCATGCAGCGGGGAAAGGTATTCAAAGTCCACGAACCCTTTATGCCGGTACAGGAGCTGCTTCTGTCCTGAGCTCCCCAGGTTAGCGCAGCTGGCAAATTATCTTTTTCCCAATTGTGAATTTATCCCTTTTCCAAGGCCAGGAGAATGGCTCAGGGTGCCCAGTAGGGCCTATCTCAGGCCTGGGGAAATCAACAGCCACTAAAGCTGGCTTGGGGATGGGAGGGCGCGGTAAAATATACGCAAGTAATTAGCTTTTGCCGAGAGCGCTGTTCTTCTCTGGTTCCGGAGGTGTGAGTAAGCTGTGTGGCTGGCTGTTTCTCCCTGAGGAAACTGCACCCAAACACTACTACCAACCCACCGCAGTCACTCCCAGGAATGGTGCCTGAGGGATCCCGGCGATTCAGGTCCAGTAACTCCTCTCTGCTTCTGAACCATCTCTCTCTTCCCCTCCTGCTCAGTCTGTTTTCTGACTTTGCCTTTGATGTTCAGGGCTCCTAGCTAGTCATAAATATAATCGTTTCACTTGTGTTTTTTGGGGTCTTTGTTGTAAGAGAGATCGCCGTAAGTGTCTGGCTATTCCACCGTCTTGGCCCCGCTTCACCACCAATAGTCTTGATGACTTTTTCCTTTCATTTCATTTCTTGCAGTGCTCCAGTCCTGGGTCAGTTCAGCCATGTGACCTTTCCAGTCTTAAAGCTAGCTGCTGAGTGCTGCTGGAGAAAGTCATACAACTGTGAATTTATGACTTCCAGTATCACCTGAAGCCTCGGGGCTCCCATTTCCTCTGAGCGGTGTCCCAGACTTTTATTTCTCTTTCTAAACTCCTGTCTCTTCCATTTTCCTTCTCAGTCTTAGCAGATGATCTTGCTTTTTATTTCACTGTATGAATAGGGGCTATCAAGGGAAACTTCCTGCCGTTCCCTAACTACCAGTAGATGTATCCTTTCTTCTTGGTCCCTATGCCTGGGTCTGAACTTTGTATCTGTGACTCTTCATCCCCTATTTCTTCTATCATCTTCCACAAGTGGCACCACTGTCTACTTCAGTGCCTACACCAGATAACTGGGAGTCATCATACACCCTTCTCTCTTAGACCTCCCCACTATTTTTACCAAGTCCTGTAGATTCTTAATATTTCATCACCCCTTCTGCTCTGTTTACTCTGCCACTGTCTTGGTTCAGGTTTTCATCAAATTACTGAGGTAGGTTACTGAACTTTCTTTGCCTCCAGTCTGTCTCTCTGTTAATTTGTCTAGTATATTGCTACCATAGAAATCTAAGATACAAATCTGATATCATGTCCTTGCTTAGAGTATTTTATAGCTCTGCATAGTTTTTAGGGTAAATTTTAAACTCTTTAGCTTAATATAAAGGAGCCCGGTTGCACAGTGGTTAAGAGCTACAGCTGCTAACCAAAAGGTCGGCAGTTCGAATCCACCAGCCACTACTTGGAAACCCTATGGGGCAGTTCCACTCTGTCCTGTAAGGTTGCTGTGAGTCAGAATTGACTCAACAGCAATGGGTTATATATTTGCTTATTTCATATAAGTTAGATCATGCAGTATCTGTCCCCTTGCAACAGACTCTTTCACTCAGTGTAACATTCTCAGGGTTCATCCGTGTTGTGGCGTGTCTCAGGGCTTCATTTCTCTTTATGATTGAGTAATAGTCCATTGTACGTATGTATCACATTTCGTTTATCCATTCATCTCTTTCTATCTTTTGGCAATTGTGAATAGTGCTTCAGTGAACATTGGTGTACATCAGTCTGTTTATGTTGCTTCTTTCAAGTCTCCTGAGTGTATACCTAGGAGTGGAATAGCTGGGTCATATGGTAGTTCTATGTTCAACTTTTTGAGGACTCTCCAAACTGCCTTTCGCAGTGGCTACACCAGTTTACATTCCCACAAGCAATAGATGAGGGTTCCTGTTTCTCCACAACCTGGACAACACCTATTGTTTTCTAGTTTTGTTTTTTTTTTTTTAATCATTGTCATTCTAATGGGGGTGAGATGGTATGTCATTGTGGTTTTTATTTGCATCTCCCTAATGGCTAATGGGAGCCGTGGTAGCACAGTGGTTAAGAGCTTAGCTGCTAACCAGAAGGTCACCAGTTCAAATCTACCAGCTGCTCCTTAGAAACCCTGTGTGGTAGTACTCTGTCCTGTAGAGTTGCTGCAAGTTGGAATCGACTCAACAGCAACAGGTGAAATGGCTAATGGTGAGGAGCCCTTGTGGCACAGCAGTTAAGCTCTCAGCTGCTAACCGAAAGGTCAGCAGTGGGCTTTGTTTGGTGGAATGGCTGATGACTATGAGCATCTTTTCATGTGCTTGTTGGCCATTTTAATATCCTCTTTGGTGAAATGTCTGTTCAGCTCCATTGCCCTTTTTTTTTTTTTATTGGGTTGTTTGTCTTTTTGTTATTAAGCTATGGAAGTATTTTAAATTTTTTTTGATATTAGAGGCTTACCGGATATATGGTTCCTCAAAATTTTCTCCAAATCTGTAGGTTGTCTTTACTTTTTTTTTTTTTTTTTTTTAACCTCTTAAAGTTTTATTTTATTTATGTATTTTTTTTTTTTTTAATGCTGCATTTTTATTGTATGTTAGTCTTGAACCTGTTTTTTTTTTTTTTTTTTTTTTTATTAAGCTTCAAGTGAACATTTACCATTCCAATCAGTCTGTCACATGTAGGTTTACATACATCTTACTCCCTTCTCCCACTTGCTCTCCCCCTATTGAGTCAGCCCTTACAGTCTCTCGTTTCGTGCCAATTTTACCTTCTTCCATCTCTCTCTATCTTCCCATCCCCCCTCCAGTCAAGAGTTGCCAACACACTCTCCCGTGTCCACCTGATTTAATTAGCTCGCTCTTCATCAGTATCTCTCTCCCCCCCACTGACCAGTCCTTTTCATGCCTGATGATTTGTCTTCGGGGTTGGTTCCTGTCCTGTGCCATCAGAAGTTCTGGGGAGCATTGTCTCTGGGATTCCTCTAGTCGCAATCATACCATTAGGTGTGGTCTTTTAATGAGAATTTGGGGTCTGTATCCCATTGGTCTCCTGCTCCCTCAGGAGTTGTCTCTTGTGCTCCCTGACAGGGCAGACATCGATTGTGGCCGGGCACCAACTTGTTCTTCTGGTCTCAGGATATTGTAGGTCTCTGGTTCAAGTGGCCCTTTCTGTCTCTTGGGTTCTTAGTTGTCGTGTGACCTTGGTGTTCTTCCTTTGCCTTTGCTCCCGGTGGGTTGAGACCAATTAATGTATTTTAGATGGCTGCTTGTTGGCATTTAGGACCCCAGGTGCCACAATTCAAAGTGGGATGCAGAGTGTTTTCATAATAGAATTGTTTTGCCCATTGATTTAGAAGTCCTCTCAAACCAAGTTCCCCAGACCCCAGCCCCTGCTTCGCTATCCTTTGAAGCTTTCATTTTATCTCGGAAACCTCTTTACTTTTAATCCTGTCCAATTAGGCTGACCTTCCTTGTTTTGAGTGTTGTCTTTCCCTTCACCCAAAGCAGTTCCCATCTACAGATTGATCAATAAAAAGCCCTCTCCCTCCCTCCCTCCCTCCCTCCCTCCCCCCTTTGTAACCACAAAAGTATGTGTTCTTTTCCGTTTTTTCTATTCCTCAAGATCTTATAATAGTGGTCTTATACAATATTTGTCCTTTTGCAACTGACTCATTTCGCTCAGCATAATGCCTTCCAGATTCCTCCATGTTATGAAATGTTTCAGAGATTCGTCACTGTTCTTTATCGATGCGTAGTATTCCATTGTGTGAATATACCACAATTTATTTACCCATTCGTCCGTTGATGGACATCTTGGTTGCTTCCAGCTTTTTGCTATTGTAAACAGAGCTGCAATAAACATGGGTGTGCATATATCTGTTTGTGTGAAGGGTCTTGTATTTTTAGGGTATATTCCGAGGAGTGGGATTTCTGGTTTGTATGGTAGTTCTATTTCTAACTGTTTAAGATAACGCCAGATGGATTGTCTTTACTTTTTTGATGAAGTCCCTTGACGGACAAAAAAAACCCCAAAACCAAACCTGTTGCTGTCGAGTCAATTCCGACCCATAGTGACCCTAAAGGACAGAGTAGAACTGTCCATAGGGTTTCCAAGGAGCGCCTGGTGGATTTGCACTGCCAGCCTTTTGGTTAGCATCCGTAACACTTAACCACTACGCCACCAGGGTGTCCAGAATAGTACTAGAGAGTTTCAAAAAGGAAAGCATGGCTAACAATGTCAGGAACTGCAGGTAAATAAATGAAAATAAATCTATTGGTAAATACTAATAAAGGCAAGGGAATTAAATTATCAAATTAACCCCCCCGAACTTTATTATGAGAAGTTGAAAACATTATTATACATTAATATTCACTGCTTAGCTTCTACAGTTAACATTAGCTTAGTTTGTTTTAGGAGTCCCTGAGTGGTGCAAACCGTTAAGCACTCAATTATTAGCCTCAGGTTGGTGGTTCAAAGCCACACAGAGGCACCTTGGAAGATAGGCCTAGCAATCTGCATCCGAAAGGTGACAGCCTTGAAAACCTCATGGAGCAGTTCTGTTCTGCACGCAGGGAGTCGGAGTTGATTCTAGGCAACTAACAATAACCACAACAAGAAGTTTGTTTTATCACTGTCTTTCCATCTATCTATTCATCAATCCATCTTTTTCTTTTCGTATCAATAAGCTGCAGTCATCAGTAATTTTACCCCTAAACACTTCAGCAAGCTTATCATTAATTTGAGATCAATATTATTTGGTTTTTTTTTTTTTTGAGATAATAAAATTTATATGCAATTCCCTCGTATCCCTTCCCAGTCAGTACCTGGCCCCACTATCCCAAAAGCAACCACTGTTCTGATTTTTTCACCATAGGTTAGTTTTGTATGATATAAAACTTCACATAAATGGAATCATACGGCATGTATCTGTACGTTGTGTAAGACTTCTTTTCATTCAGTGTGTTTTTGAAATTCATTCATGTCATCCCCCAGTTTGTTTTTTTTTGCAAAGAGTGCATGATTTATTAAAGATAATTTATCAACTGCATTGATTCAAGTAACAAAACAGATTAAAAACCAAAAGCAAACTAACATTCCAACCTCCGGAGTGAGTCTTGCAGAATTCCTACAGCCCTGTCTGTAAATTGTCTGGAGTCCTGGGGGCAGCTTCTCAGGCTGGAAGCCTTGGGCATTCTGGCTCTTTGAAAGCTCCCTGGAGAATGTGGGAGGGACAGTCACCAAGGCTAGATACTTTCCTCAGGCAGTGTGTTGTCTCTTTTTTATTGTTGCGTAGTGGTCTATTTATTAACATACTACAGTTTATCCATTCTCCTATTCATGGGAACATAAGCTGTTTGCAGATTTTGAATATTATGAATTATGCTGATATGAACATTCAAGTATAAATCTTTGTGTGAACGTATACTTTTCTTTTTAAATTTTTATTGTGCTTTAAGTGAAATTTTACAAATCAGTCAATCCCTCATACAAAATTTTATAAACACCTTGCTGTATACGCCTAGTTGCTCTCCCCCTAATGAGGGAGCACAGTCCTTCTCTCCACCCTGTATTAAGCATGTCCATTCAGCCAGCTTCTGTCCCACTCTGCCTTCTCATCTCCTGTCCAGACAGGAGCTGCCCACATAGTCTCATGTGTCTACTTGATCCAAGAAGCTCACTCCTCACCAGTATCATTTTCTATCCCACAGTCCAGTCCAATCCCTGTCTGAAGACTTGGCTTTGGGAATGGTTCCTGTCTTGCGCTGACAGAAGGTCTGGGGACCATGATCACTGGAGTCCTTCTAGTCTCAGACTGGTCTTTTTATGAGAATTTGAGGTCTGCATCCCACTGTCCTCCTACTCTCTCAGGGGTTCTCTGTTGTGTTCCCTGTCCGGGCTTTCATCGGTTGTAGCCAGGCACCATCTAGTTCTTCTGGTCTCAGGCTGATACAGTCTCAGATTTATGTGGCCCTTTCTGTCTCTTGGGCTCATAATTACCTTGTATCTTTGGTTGAACATACACTTTTCTCTTGAGTGTGTTCCTTGGAGTGGAATTACTAGGTTGTACGGTATGTTTATATGTTTGTTTTTATTAGAAACTGCCAGACATATTTCCAAAGTAGATATACTATTATACACTCCTTGCACAGTGTATGAGGGTGCTGGTTGCTTCGTATTCTTGCCATTAAAGTGATTGTGCAGTGGTATTTCATTGTGGTTTTAATTCACATTTCCCTAATGACTGATGTTGTTGATCACTTTTCCCGTGTACTTACTGGCCTTTTGTGTATTTGTTTTTATGAAGTGGCCGATCATAATTTTGGCCACCACTCCTCCCCATCTCCCGCCCCTTTTTTGGTTAAGTTTTTGGCTTTTTATTATTGTGTAACAGAAGCTTTTTATATTTGTTGGGTATAAATCCTTTGTCAGTTATATATTTTGTGAATATTTTCTCCCAGACTTGGCTATTCATGTTTTCATTGTGTCTTTTGATGAACAGAAATTTTCATTTCAATGTTGTCTAATTTATCAATTTTTCTTTTATAGCTATTGCTTTCTGTGTTCTATCTAAGAAATCTTTGCCTATCTTGAAGTAACAAAAGTGTTCTTCTGTATTTTCTTACAGAAACTTTATTGTTGTAGCTTTTATATTTATGCTTATGATCTATCTCAAACTAGTTTTTGTGTAAGATTAATTTTTGAGGTTCATTTTTTTCCATGTGGCTAGTCACTTATCCAGCACCATTTGTTGAAAAACTTTGTTTCCTCATTTAGTTTCTTGACATCTTTGGCAAAAACCAAATGACGATAAGTGACATTTGTATAAACAGTGAATTTATTTTTAGTACTATTCTATTGCATTTATATATTTGTCTACCTTTATGCCAAACCACACTGTCTGGTTTTTATAGCTTTATAGTAAGTCATGAAGTCAGATAATTTTCCATATTGGTTTGGATATTCTAAGTCTTTTGTATTTCCATATACATTTTAGAATCAGTTTTCAGTTCTCACCAAAAACAAAACAAACAAAAAACTGTTGTGAACACAGTTGCCCTGAAATTTATAGATCAACTTGGAGAAAATTGACTTTTTAACAATAGCAAGTCTATTAATCCATAAATATGATCTGTTTCTCCATTTATTTAGGTTTTCTTTAATTTCTCTCAGTATTGTTTCATAGTTTTCAGTGTATAGGTCTTGTACATCTTTTGTTAATTCCTAGGTATTTTATGGTTTTTGACATTATTGTAAAGGGAATTTAAAAAATATATGTATTTTCCAGTTCGCTAGTATGTAAAAATACAATTTTTAAAAAATTAATCTTGTACTTGTAACTTTGGTAAATTCCCTTATTAGTGTATTAGTCGTTTTGTAGATTGCTTAAAATTTTCTACATAAGCAACCAAGGTGTCTGTATTAGACAATTGTATTTTTTTCCTGTCAGATCTTTAAGCCTCCTATTTCTTAGACAGTCACGTGCCACATAATGTCTGTTTGGGCAGTGTTCCACTGTGCATAAACTGGTGGTCTCATAAGATTTTTTTTTTTTTAAGGGAAAGCAGCTCTCCTTTTGCTTATTATTTCCCCGTAGTGGTTTTAAAGACCCCAAGCCGCCAGAATGAACAAGCAGTGGGGCTCCAGGGCCTGTTCCAATCCCTGTATGCCTCCTCCTTTGCTTCCTCTTCCTCCTTCCCCAGCACAGAGTGGGCTCCTTCGCTCCTGCTGTGGGCACTGGTCGGGGCACCGGCTGGCCCTGTGCTCTCACAGGTTAGCTGCATTGGCTGCACATGGTCAATAAGTGGCCACCACTGCCAGTGAGCGCTCTGGCACACTTGCCCCCTACCCAGCTCCTGCAGCCACCTCTCTGTGCCCTCTACATGCGCTGCCACTGCCCGCCCCCCCCCCCAGCCCCGTGCAAAGTCTCGATCCAGCTGCTGGCACAGCCCCCACCTAGCCTCCTTTTTCCAATGGATGCAGCTCTTGGGGTTTGTCCTGCAGGCTCCCATGAGATTTTAATATAATAGGGTTTATGGGAGTTGTTTCACAACTACAGATTGTGTGGGAACTGCAGAATGTCCAATTGCACAACATCCCACTTCACAGAAAGCATTGTGGACGTTAAGCGATGCATGACTGTGCATATTATTGCACTGGTTAGGTCCTTCAGTGTGTTCAGTAGAAGTGGTGAGAGTAGACATCCTTGCCTTTTCCTGATCTTAAGGGAATGTGTTTAATATTTTACTCTTAAGTTTGATAAGAGCTGTAGATTTTTTTTATAGATGGTTTTTATCAAATTGAAGAAGTTCCCTTCTATTTCTGATTTTCTGAGGGTCCTTAAGAATGGGTGTTGACTTTTGTCAGTTCGTTTTTCTGTATCTATTAAAATTATCAAATGGTTCTTCTCCATTATTTTGTTAATATGATGAATTACATTGATTTATTTTCAAATGTTAAACCAATGTTCCATTCTTGAGATAAGCTCAACTTGGTCAGAATATTTATCATTATTATATATTCCTGGATTTGATTTGTCAAAATTTTGTTAAGGATTTTTTGTGTCTGTTTATTGGGGAATACTGATCTGCATTTTTTATTTTTTAAAATTTGGTTTTATTAGTCACTGAGAAAAGAAAGTGATATTAAGATTTCTATGATTATAGGTTTTTTTCTTTAAGTCTTTCATTTTTCTTATATTTTGAAGCAGTGTTGCTAGATACATATATTTATTTATGATTGTCATGTCTTCCTGATGAATTGACTGTTTTGTTTTGAAATGACTCTATCTCTGGTCATATGCTTTGTGGTAAAGTTTACTTTGCTATTAATGTAGACACTGCTGTCTTTTTATGCTTACTGTTTATATGGTATATATTTTTTCTGTCCTTTTACTTTCAGCCTATCTATGTTTTTATAAAGTGAGTCTCTTATAGATAGCATATAGTTGAGTCTTTCTTTTTGATGTGTTCTGACAGGCTGCTTTTTAATTAGTGTTTTTAGACCATTTACCTTTAGTGTAATATTGATATGGCTGTATTTAGGTCTGCTGTTTTACTGTGTGAGCTGAATATTAATTAATCAGATATTCTTTAGAATTTATTATCTTCCACCTTTTCCCTCCATAATACGTATCCATTCCTGTAATTCCTAGCAACATGCATCATAAAAGGAAAAACTACATGCCAGCTGATGATGCTTCATCAAAAAAACCTTGTAATTTTCTTGGATGAAGTACTTGGGAAGTTTTCATAGTCTTAATTGTAGAAACTTAGAATTATCCCTTAAACTTTTTTAAAAAATCAACTTTACTGAGTTAATGTCATAACAATAAAACACAATTATTTTTAAGTGTACATTTTAATGAGTTTTGACACATTAGTCACTCATGTAAACACCAACATAATCAAGGTATAGAACATACCCATTACATTAAAATATTACCTGTGTTCCTTCTTAGTCACTTCCTTTTCCTTCCCCAAGTCCCTTGTCTGTTTTCTGTCACTGTAGATTACATTTATTTTTCGTAGATATTTGTGTCTAGCTTGTTTTGCTCAGCACGTGTTTGAGATTAATCCATGATGTTTGTGTATCAGTAATTTATACCCCCTTTTTTAAAAATTGCATATATATAACATAAAATTTGCCATTCTAACTATTTCAACAGTACACCCAATCCGTTGGCATTAATCACACTTGCAACATTGTACAACCAAAACTATTTGTTTCGAAAGCTTTTTCATCACCCCAAACAGAAACTCTACAGTTCATTACTTTTAAATGCTGAGTAGTATTCCATTGTGTGACTATACCACAATTTTTATCCAGTTTAAAGACGTTGCTCTGATATAAACTGGCTCCCATTTTTTTTTTACTCCCGTTTTTTTTTGATGAGAAGTCAGTGACAATCCTTATTGTTGTTTTCCTCTATGTATTGTGTCATTTTTTCTTTGATTTCTTTTGAGATTTTCTCTGTATCTTTCCTTTTTTAATCATTTGAGCATGGTTTGCTTAGGTATGGTTTTCTTTGTATTTTTTCCTGCTTGGGGTTCTTTGAGCTTCTTAGTCTGTAAAGCTGTCTTTCACCAAATTTGTGAAAATTTCAGACATAATTTTAAAGTATTTTTTCTGTCCCATTTTCTGATTCCTTCTGGGACTCCACTTTCATTATGTTAGACCTTTTAATGTGATCCTGTAGATCACCGAGGCTCTGTTCACCTGTTTCCAATTTTTTTTTTTTTTAAACTCTGTTCATCAGATTGGTTCATTTGTATTGATAAATCTTCAAGTTCACTTACTTTCTTATATCTTTTCCATTCTGCTGTTATGCCCATGCAGTGGATTTTATATTCCCAATGTTGTATTTTTCGGGAAACCCAGTTTTAGAATTTCAATTTGGTTCTTTTTTATAGTTTCCGTTTCTCTGCTGAGAGTTCTTATTTGTTCATTCCTTGTGATTGTGTTTTCTTTTATGCCTTTTTGGAGAGTTAAAATAGATACTTTAAAATTTTGCTTGCTAAAGGATCTTAGAGTCCTTTCTCATTGTTTGCAAGGAGTTGGGAAACAAAAGCATTATCTAAGCAAGAAACCAGACACAAGAGATCCTATAGTGTATGATTCTATTTACATGATATTCTAGAAAACGCAAAACTATAGTAAGAGAAAGCAGATCAGTGGTTGCCAGTGACTCGGGGTGGAGGGAGGGGATTGATTGTCATATAGTAAATATTTTAGGCTTTGCAAGCCATATAATCTGTCACAATTATTCAGTTCTGCTGTTGTAATGTGAAAACTGCCATAAATAGTATATAAGTGAATGAGCATGGTTGTGCTCTAATAATTTTTTTGTCTTGTTTTCTGGCTTTAACAAAAAGAAATTTTTTTCTCTCACAGTTTAGGAGGCTAGAAGTCCAAATTCAGAGTACTAGCCCCAGGGGAAGGCTTTCTCTCTCTGTCGCTTCTCAGGAAACATCCTTGTCATTAATCTTCCCCTGGTCCAGGAGCTTCTTAGCATGGAGACCCCAGGTCCAAAGGATGCACTTTACTCCTGGTACTACCTTCTTGGTGGTATGAGGTCCTCCTGTCTCTCTGTTTGCTTCTCTCTTTTATATCTCAAAAGAGATTGACTCAAGATACAATCTAATCTTGTAGACTAAGTCCTACATCATTAACATAACTGTGTCTAATCCTGACTCATTAACATCATAGAGGTAGGATTTACAACACATAGGAAAATCACATCAGATGACAAAATGGTAGACACTTAATACTGGGAATCTTGTCCTAGCCAAGTTGACACACATTTTTGGGGGACACAGTTCAATCCATAACATTCTACCCTCTGGCTCCCCAAAATTCATGCCCTTGCCACATGTAAAATACATTCACCCTGTCATGTCATAGCAGAAGTCTTAAGTCCAAAATCTGAAAATGCCTCATCATCTGGGAAATCTGGAATACAAGTTACCTGCTTCTGAAGTGTAATGGTGGAACAGGCACAATAGACATTTCCATTACACATGGGAGAAATTGGAGGGAAAGAAGGGATAACAGGCACCAAGCAAGTCAGTAGAGCACATTACCTTAGCTGTCAAGGCTTGAAAATAATCCTCTGTTCACTGAGGCCATTTAGGTAATGGCCCTGTCTTCTAGACTCTGGGTATTGACCACACTGTCCAGATTCTGGGGGGAGTACCCTCAGCTTCAGTTCTGCCTTTCAGGCCCACTGGAATGGCAACTCTCCTCCCTTGCATTTGGGTGGTCCCATTCTCCTAGTCCATCTGAGTGGTGACTCCACCCCCACAGCCCCTGCAGGCCCAGTTCTTCTGCTTCTTAGGTATGGCAGCCATGCCCACTCAGCTCTGGACAGGGGATCTGGCCCCACCCTGCTGACACTCACAGCCCCACACTCCAGGATCTGAATTGAGTTGGTGAAGACCTGACTCTTTGAAACCTAGGAGGCTGTGGCCCCACCCTCAGAAACTCCAGAGGCCATGGCACTACCCTTTGTGACTTCAGAGGTCTTGGCCCTACCTTTTGAGACTGTGGCAGCTCTGCTTCTCTTGTTCCTTGTCTCTTCAGCTTCTGCTCTTTGGTTTCTTGGCCTCTTGGCCCCTCTGGCCTCACCACTCATGTCTGCCCCTATGGGGCATGTATTCCAAAGCTCTTTAGCCCCACTGATAAGGTGCCTGGAATCGCCCCACTCTGCCAGTATACTTTGGCCAGAAGGCACTCAGCTCTCTTGCTCTGTGGGTCAGCAAGCACAGCACCACCGACAAGTGCTGAGAGGCACCCAACTCCACTAGGAAGCGTCCCGGGCAAAAGACATTCACCTCTCCTCTTCCGTTGTTGGGTCCAGTGCTGTTTTTCACTGGTCTCCTGGTTCTGCTGTGCTTCTTGCTGGCTGTGCCATCTTCAGTGTAACAGCTCTCACTTCTGAGTCCTCACCAAAACTGTCTGATGGCCATAATTGTACCAACAGTCTATTCAGGGCAATCTAGGCTTTTACTGTTAGGCACCTTAAAACTCTTCCAGCATCTATCCATTCATAGTTTCAAAACAGCTTCCATATTTTAGGTATCTGTCAGAGCAGCACCCCAGTTCTGTTATAGTTATCTAGTGCTGGTATAACAGAAATACCATAAGAGGATGGCTTTAATGAAGAGAAATTTATTGTCTCACAGTTCAGGAGGGTAGAAGTCCAAATTCAGGATGCCAGCTCTAGGGGAAGGTTTTCTCTTTCTGTTGCTTCTGGGGGAACATCATTGTCATCAATCTTCTCCTGGTCTAGGAGCTTCTCAGAGCAGGGACCCCAGGTCCAAAGGACGCGCTCTGCTCCTGGCACTACTGTCTTGGTGGTATGAGGTCCTCTCCAGTAAAATTTAATTTACAAAAACAGTAGGTGTATTTTGCCAACCCCTGCTCTTGACTATGGATCATGTTCCTGTTTCTTTGTACGTTGGTAATTTTGGATTGCACTCTGAACATTGCGAATAATGACATTGTAGAGGCCCTGGATTCTGTTACATTCCTCCAGGGAGTCTTTGAGTTTAATTTTATTTTTTAATTTGTTTTATCAGGCTCTTACCTTGGCTAGACTCAAACATTATATTCTAGCTCTCATTTGGTAAGCAGCAGCTATAATCTCACTTCAGTTCATTTAGACTTATCTGGGTTCCCTAGAATCTCACTTGTGCATGAGTGGTTCAGGTATCAGCCAGAGATTTGGGCAGATTTGTACACAGAATTTGGGGTTCCCAACCTATGGCTCTGGTTTTTCACCTGGTAAGTCCGAAGTGTCTGAGTTTTAGTCATCAGTATTCGGTTTGCCTTTAAGGGAATAATCGTAAAAAAACAGGAAACAACAGTGATACTCGCTTCTGCCAGTTGTCAGATACTCTCCAGTTTGTGCCTGGTTCTTGTTTGCTCTAGAGATAAGTTAGAACTGGTTTTGGTGGTTAAATTGGAAATGTGGTTAGAAAGAAGGTTGGCGTTGGAGAAGGGCAGCATGAAGTTTGAGGTTTTGAATATGGACTGTCTGTGTGTAACCAGATGCTTAAAATCATCAGGATGGGAGGAGATAAGAAGGGATTAGAGGTTGTGAAATATTTTGGTCTCAGGACCCCTTTACACTCTTAAAAATGATCAGGACCTCAAATAACTTTTGATTATATGCGTTTTAGCTATCAATATTTACTGAATTAGAAATTAAAACTGAGAAAAATTTAAGTATTTATGCATTAATTTGTTTTAAAATAACAATAATAAACTTTGTGTGTTACACAGCATTTTTTATGAAAAAAATAATTATTTTCCAAAGCAAAAATAGTTAAAAGAATGACATTGTTTACATTTTTGTAAATCTCATAAGTGGGAGAGGCTTAGTTTATCTACTTCTGCATTTAGTCTATTGCAGTATGCAGTTTTGTTTTAAATACAGGAAGAAAAATCTAGCGATACGCAGATAGGTAATTGGAAAAGCAAGCAGTGTTTTAATAGCCTTTTAAAATAATTGTGGATATTCTTCTTCGATATTGTCGTTGAGTTGATTCTGACTCATAGCAACCCTGAAAACTGCTCTATAAGGTTTCCAAGGCTGTAAATCTTTTTTTTTTAGTTGTACTTTAGATGAAGGTTTACAGAGCAAGTGAGTTTGTCATTAAATAATTATTACACAAATTATTTTGTGACATTGGTTGCCAAACCCCATGATATGTTAACGCTTTCCCCTTCTCGACCTTGGGTTCCCTATTACCAACTTTCGTGCCCCCTGTTGCATTCTCATGCTTGCCTCTGGGCTGGTGTGCCCTTTTAGTCTCATTTTGCTTTATGGGCCTGTGTGATCTGTGGCTGAAGGGTGAACGCAGGAGTGACTACAGTACTGAGCTAAAAGGGTGTCCGGGGCCATACTCTTCGGGTTTCTCCAGTCTCTGTCAGACCAGTAAGTCTCGTCTTTTTGTGTTTTAGAATTTTGTTCTCATTTTTCTCCAGCTCTGTCTGGAACCTGCTTTTGTGATCTCTGTAGAGCAGTCATTGGTGGTAGCCGGGCGCCTTCTAGTTGTGCTGGACTCAGTCTTGTGGAGGCCATGGTAATTGTGGTCCATTAGTCCTTTGGACTAATTTTTCCCTGTGTCTTTTTTTTTTTTTTTTTTAATAATTTTTATTGTGCTTTAAGTGAAAGTTTACAAATCAAGTCAGTCTCTCACACAAAAAACTCTTGTCTTTTTTGAAAATTTTTTTTATTGTACTTTAGATGAAGGTTTTGTAGACAAACTAGTTTCTTATTAAATAGTACATATTCCTTTATGACATTGGATAACAACCTCACGACATGTCAACACTCTCCCCTCTCAAGCCTGGGTTCCCTATTACCAGCTTTCCTGTCCCCTCCTGCCTTCTAGTCCTTGCCCCTGGGCCGGTGTGCCTGTTTAGTCTCATTTTGTTTTATGGGCCTGTCTAATCTTTTGGCTGAAGGGTGAACCTTGGGAGTGACTTCATTACTGAGCTGAAAGGGTGTCCAGGGGCCATACTCTCAGGTTTTCTCCAATCTCTGTCAGGCCATTAATGTGGTCTTTTTTTGTGAGTTAGAATTTTGTTCTGTGTTTTTCCCTAGCTCTGTCCGGGACCCTCTATTGTGATCCCTGTCAGAACAATCAGTGGTGTTAGCCAGGCACCATCTAGTTGTACTGTACTCAGTGTTGTGTGACAACCCAGCAGCCCCTGGACCCAAGGTCGGCCGCATCTCCAAAAGCCACCCCCCAGGTGCAGCGCCCCACCCAGTCATAGGGCGGGTGCGGCCACTCATGTGAGCCACATGTTCAAAGCCACCCCTTGGGCAACGGGTATGCCCCTGCCCACAGGCTTTGCTTTTGTTTCCCTAACCAACTATTGGCAACTACTAGCAGGGTTCTAGCACACTGTTGTTGGGGGTCTAACCCATCACTCTGAGGTGACGAGAGGTAATGGTCCCATTCCAACACTCCCAGCAAAGGAGAATTTGGCCCTTTATAAGGACTTGGTTCCACTTACAGTAGGGCATTATATACTTCGCATGACTGTTTCTCCAGCAAGCTATACCTTCCTTCCACTCCTTGCCACTTCTGGGACCAAAATCCCAGTGGCACTCTTTTGTTACTTTGCTGTTGCCACAGGCCCCACCTGTACCCCTCGGGGTAGGTAACAGGCTACATCCAGTTGGCATGACTGACCTTGCATCAACACTCCCAAAGCCTGTGTTTGCTTCACAGCCACCTGCTGGAAGCCCTCATCTTCCTTTGTCTCTCAGTCCCACACTGCTCCTTTCTTCACACTCTGTGTCTGTGTCTCTCCTTTCCTATGGACTCTGTCTTCTGCTCACAACTTCGCTTTCTAGAACTCTCCCCAGTCTCACCTTTTGTCTCTGCCTCTCCAGTCTTTGTTTCTCCCAGTCTTTCTCTCGCTCATTCTCTTCCCCTCTAACCCCCTGTATCACTTTCTGACCCAGTCTTTTTGTTTCTCCCTCAGTCTCACTTCCTTTTTTCACTAACCTATATGGGGGCCCTAAGGTTTGGGCTAAATGGGGTGTGAAGGAGAGCCAGTACCCTAGGAACCCGACAAATGCCTGTAGCTACTTCACAGTTTCTGGGCGGAGGTAGGCTTGGACCTTATCTATCACCAGTTCAGGCACTACTCGTGTCTTACCTGACCAGATAACCCAAATACTTGACCAACAAGCCAGGCCCCTGCTCCCCCTCCACCCGCCACTGCATTCACTGCCCATCCCCCCAACTGGAAGTGCATGACAACCTCACCAGCTGCAGTCTGCAAAGAAGCAAACGAGTCAGAGATCAGCATGACATCATCAATATAGGGATAGGGCCACCTCGGCGGGGGGAGTCCACCGCTTGAGGTCGGCAGCAACCATGGCATGGCATATGGTAGAGCTATGCAGGTATCCTTGTGGGAGCATGGTGAAGGTCCACTGTCTTTCCTCCCAACTGAAGGCAAACTAGTCCTGGCTGTTCGGGTGTAGAGCGATGCTAAAGAAAGCATTAGCCGAGTTGAGCACAAAATAAGTGCCCAGTGCCTCACCTCTTTGTTCCATCATGTATGCAGTGTTGGGTACAGCTGTAAACAAGGGGGAGGGGGGTGGTCACCTTATTTAATTGCCAGTAGTCTACTGTCATTCTCCAGGAGCCATCTGGCTTGTCCTGGCCAGACAGGACTATTGAAGGGGCTCTTAGCCAGTCTCAGAATCCCCACTCAGAGCTGCACTGCCTCAGTGATTTCTTGGTGCCCACAAGAAAGGTGGTACTGCTTAAGGGCTACGACTTGAGTCGGGGAGGGCAACCACACAGGGGACCATTTAACATTACCTCGTACCTACTACAGCTTTTACGGCTCTTACTTGCAGGTGGAACTTGTCCTTGAAGGTCTGCAGCTCCACTTGGACAAGATGTCTGTGCCCAGAATGTATTCTGGTATCAGGACTATGTATACCTGGTAGCTTTCCAACCTGCAGCACTAGTTTGATTTGGCGCACCTGATGGCCCGCCCCCGTATCCATCAGTAGCTGTTAGTGGCCCTTTAAACCTATGCGGGTTACTGTAAATAAGGGTGCGTTCTGCTCCGGTGTCCACCAAAGGCAAAAGATGTTCCTTGTTAGTGGGGCTCCAGTGTTTGATCGTTTCAGTGTGTAGCCTCTGGTCCCCCGTTAACCTGCGGGGCATCTTTGCCACAGCCGTAGTTGAGGGGCAAGAGAGGCTCCCACCCCTCGACAGAGAAGGCTGTAGGCTGGGCCTCCTCTCGTCCTCTCTGGTCAGTGCCTTTGTGGAACCCAGACCTTTTGTCAGGAACAATTGTATACCAAAGAAACACATTTTATAGAATAGACAATTTGATCAAACATACAGCACAAAAAAGAAATGCCCTTGCAGGGAACTGCTCCATTGAGACCCCAGACAGCTTGTCTGAGATGCATGGTCCAGGCTGGGGTTGTCTTATCCCCTCCCATCAGCCATTTAAACCTGTACATTGAAGTGCTCAATTGCCCCTGTGGCTTGGGGTGATAAAGAATGTGAAGAGATCATTCAAGATCCAGTGAAAGTCTCTGTGTAGGATACAAGGCCCCGATATGATTTACCTGCTGAGAATGCCCTGGCCTTTTGGCTCGGGAATCTGTCCCTGTGCAGGTTTTAGCCTTGGCCAGGGTCATGTACGCAGGTCAGCTTTCCTGTGCTGTCCGGCATTTTCTGATGACAGTGGCGGTCTGTGCTTGCAGACCCAGTCTATAGTGGTTTGTCAATCTCTATGTACTGTCTTCCCTTAAATCCAGGAGGTAGCTGGTTGCACATCTCTTTGCTCTGGAGCAGACAATGCTTCAGCCTCTGCTGTCAGCTGGCAAGACGTCTGCTTCCTGGTTGTTTTCCACTCTCAGCATAGGGGCTTTTCTGATGACTGTTCACACAAGGTCTTCCTTGTAGCCGTATGGATGTTATGCTGTCACTGACAGAGTTGTACTTCAGGACAGATGTTGAAACGTTCTTTTTGACGATGAATGCAGCACCATTCCTCTTCAAGTTGTCATTCCCTGCATAGTAGACTATATGATTGTCCGATTCAGAATGGCCAATACCAGTCCGTTTCAGCTCACTAATGCCTAGGATATCGATGTTTGTGCGTTCCATTTCATTTTTGATGATTTCCAATTTTCCTAGATTCATACTTCATACATTCCAGGTTCCGATTATTAATGGATGTTTGCAGCTGTTTCTTCTCATTTTGACTATTCAAATTTACGCACCAACCACTAGGGCCAAAGATGAAGAAATAGAAGATTTTTATCAGCGGCTGCAGTCTGAAATTGATCGAACATGCAATCAAGATGCATTCGTAATTACTGGCGATTGGAACGCGAAAGTTGGAAACAGAAGAAGGATCAGTAGTTGGAAAATATGGCCTTGGTGATAGAAACAATGCCGGAGATCGAATGATAGAATTTTGCAAGACCAATGACTTCTTCGTTGCAAATTCCTTCTTTCACTAACGTAAAAAAAAATGGTGACTATACACATGGACCTCGCCAGATGGAACATGCAGAAATCAAATTGACTACATCTGTGGAAAGAGATGATGGAAAAGCTCAATATCATCAGTCAGAACAAGACCAGGGGCCGACTGTGGAACAGACCATCAATTGCTCATATGCAAGTTCAAGCTGAAACTGAAGAAAATCAGAGCAAGTCCACAAGAGCCAAAATATGACCTTGAGTATATCCCATCTGAATTTAGAGTCCATCTGAAGAACAGATTTGATGCATTGAACACTAGTGACCGAAGACCAGACGAGTTGTGGAATGACATCAAGGACATCATCCATGAAGAAAGCAAGAGGTCACTGAAAAGACAGGAAAGAAAGAAAAGACCAAGATGGATGTCAGAGGAGACTCTGAAACTTGCTCTTGAGCGTCGAGCAGCTAAAGCAAAAGGAAGAATTGGTGAAGTAAAAGAACTGAACAGAAGATTTCAAAGGGCCTCTTGAGAAGACAAAGTAAAGTATTATAATGACATGGGCAAAGAGCTGGAGATGGAAAACCGAAAGGGAAGAACACGCTCGGTGTTTCTCAAGCTGAAAGAACTGAAGAAAAAATTCAAGCCTTCTGTTGCAATAGTGAAGGATTCCATGGGGAAAATATTAAACGACGCAGGAAGCATCAAAAGAAGATGGAAGGAATACACAGAGTCATTATACCAAAAAGAACCAGTCAGTGTTCAACCATTTCAAGAGGTGGCGTATGGTCAAGAACCGATGGTACTGAAGGAGGAAGTCCAAGCTGCTCTGAAGGCACTGGCGAAAAACAAGGCTCCAGGAATTGATGGAATATCAATTGAGATGTTTCAACAAACAGATGCAGCACTGGAGGTGCTTACTTGTCTATGCCAAGAAATATGGAAGACAGCTTCCTGGCCAACTGACTGGAAGAGATCCGTATTTATGCCTATTCCCAAGAAAGGTGATCCAACCGAATGTGGAAATTATATAACAATATTATTAATATCACAGGCAAGCAAAATTTTGCTGAAGATCATTCAAAAACAGCTGCAGCAGTATATCAACAGGGAGCTTCCAGAAATTCAGGCTGGTTTCAGAAGAGGATGTGGAACCAGGGATATCATTGCTGATGTCAGGTGGATCCTGGCTGAAAGCAGAGAATACCAGAAGGATGTTTACCATTGTTTTGTTGGATATGCAAAGGCATTAGACTGTGTGAATCGTAATAAACTATGGATAACATTTCGAAGAATGGGAATTCTGGAACACTTAATTGTGCTCATGAGGAACCTTTACATAGATCAAGAGACAGCTGTTCGGGCAGAACAAGGGGATACTGATTGGTTTAAAGTCAGGAAAGACGTGTGTCAGGGTTGTGTTCTTTCACCATACCTTTTTAATCTGTATGCTGAACAAATAATCTGAGAAGCTGGACTATATGAAGAAGAACAGGGCATCAGGATTGGAGGAAGACTCATTAACAACCTGTGTTATGCAGATGACACAACCTTGCTTGCTGAAAGTGAAGAAGACTTGAAGCACTTACTGATGAAGATCAAAGACCACAGTCTTCAGTATGGACTGCACCTCAACATAAAGAAAACAAAAATCCTCACAACTGAACCAATGAGCAACATCATGATAAATGGAGAAAAGATTGAAGTTGTGGAGGATTTCATTTTCCTTGGACCCACAATCAACAGCCGTGGAAGCAGCAATCAAGAAATCAAAAGACACATTGCATTGGGTAAATCTGCAAAGGACCTCTTCAAAGTGTTGAAGAGCAAAGATGTCACCCTGAAGACTAAGGTGCACCTGACCCAAGCCCATGGTATTTTCAATCGCATCATATGCATGTGAAAGCTGGACAATGAATAAGGAAGACCAAAGAAGAGTTGACGCCTTTGAATTGTGGTGTTGGCAAAGAAGAATATACCATGGACTGCCAAAAGAAGGAACAAATCTGTCTTCGAAGAAGTGCGACCAGAATGCTCCTTAGAGGCAAGGATGGCGAGACCGCGTCTTACATACTTTGGACATGTTGTCAGGAGGGATCAGTCCCTGGAGAAGGACATCATGCTTGGCAGAGGACAAGATCAGCAGAAAAGAGGAAGACCCTCAACAAGGTGGATTGACACAGTGGCTGCAACAATGAGCTCAAGCATAACAACGATTGTAAGGATGGTCCAGGACCAGGCAGTATTTCGTTCTGTTGTGCATAGGGTCAGTATGAGTCGGAACCCACTCGATGACACCTAACAACAACAACATCCACACAAGTAACAGAAGCTTATCAGGAACAGAACTGATTTTTTTTTTTTTTTTTTTTTTGTCCAGATGTCTCATCTCCATAGGGGCTTGCTTTATGTGTCAGTCTGAGCGTTGTCAGTGCCCAGATTGAATGGCCAGGCTATGAGCTATAGCCCACATCACGGTTTCTATGTGCCCCTCTAAAAATGGCCCTAAGTACAGCAATTCCCATCAGGACTTGGAGGCAAAAGTCTACAAAGGTGTGCGTTAATGGATCAACTTCATCGGTACATACAACAAGAATTTGTAGGGACCCCAAAGGGGCTTATCCATAGTCAGGCTTGGGCAAGTGCCTCAATGATAATGACCTCGGACCCAAATGTTTACCTCATTGAACTTTAATTGCAACACAAGGCCTTTGGTCCTCCCTGGTAACAGAGGAACCTGGGCTTAATCTTCAGCCGTAACTATTTCTGAAAAAAGATCTGGGAAAAGTTGGCAGAGCCCTCAGACATTTGTGAAGCTATGCCTCTACCATACCAAATGCAAGCCCGGGTCCAGCCCAGTTGCCTGGTAACATAGAGGCGGACCCTCCTATTTGAGTTTTCCCCTTACTATTGCAGCTGCAGCTATGTTGCTCCTTGGTTATCTTGGCAGGGGCAGCTAGCAGAGAATTCCAGAGAGGGCCTCTAAGGTCTCTTCAGGGTCACTCGACACAAGCTATCTTGAAGGGCTTTCTACTCCTTTTTTTTTTTTTTTTGCCCCTACTGTTTTAACTCTTGCTTTGTACTGGGTGTTCTCAGTGCCAGGGACTAGCTTAGCCCTTCCAACCATCTCCAGTCCCATGCTCTACTGACTGAGCTAGCCAGACTTTGCTGGCCAACCTAGGATTTCCCCACAGAAAAGCATATGGGCCAGACCTCCCCATATGGAGGTCACTGGCCAACCTGGGATTTCCCCCGCAGATGCCTTTTGCTCCTGCAAACGGAACACTGATGTTTCAGTGGAAGAGGAATGTGCTGCACGCATATCTTCTCCAGTTGCAGCTCTGCTTCCAGCTGTCTAATTTGGGCCCTAGCAGCTAACTCTGTGTCCGACGCCCCTCTCGAGGCTGCCAGTAGAAGCCACCCCACACTAGGTGCCCGCAGCACAGCAATCTGGCTTTTGCTTTGGGGCCTCCAGCTGACGCAGCACATCCTCAATGCCCTTGGGCATTTTCGGGGCTTCCCTGTATTCATGCGGTGGGCTGCAGCTATCCAAGATAGCTGCAAGCACCCCCCCCACGCGAAAGACGGGGCCATCCCAGGATTCCTCCTGTCAGGATCCCTCTCCCCGCCATATGTCTGGTGCTCATGAAGGTTTCCTCGGTCTCCTGGCTGGCTCGCCAATTGTTGTGTAACAACCCAGCAGTATGTGGACCCAAGGTCGGCTGCATCTCCAGGAGACCGAAGGACTCCGGAACCAATGATGGTGACATATGGTTTATTTGGGGAGCCTACTTACAGGACAGTCAGCCCAGGGTGGTGGCTGGACCAGTTTAGTGCTCTGCAACCACCTAGCAGGGGACACAAGCTTATATTATATACCGTTTCAGTTGGGGCTAAGGCTCATTTGTTTTTCTCCAAGTCTTTGGGCAGCCAGTGTTCCCAGGGACTTCACATTCAGGCCCAGATGTTTTTCTTCTTGTTGCAAAGGAATTTTTCGGCCTTGGCCGCCAGCCATTCATGCCACTCCCGGCATTGTACCTTGGCCTGAGTCCATCCCAAGTTCATCCCCAGCATGCTTCAGGGAAGAGCAAAGCTGACTCCATTAGGAGGGGATGCATCTAGCTGAAAAGCATCACCCTACACTCAGTGTGGTGGAGGCTGTGGTAGTTGTGGTCTGTTAGTCCTTTGGACTGATCTTTGCCTTGTATCTTTGGTTTCCTTCGTTCTCCCTTGCTCCAGACAGGGTGAGACCAGTGGAATATCTTAGGTGGCCGCTCACAAGCTTTTAAGACCCCGGACATTGCTCACTGGAGTAGAATTTAGAACATTTTCTTTATAAACTGTGTTATGCCATTTGAGCTAGATGTTCCCCGAGACCAAAGACTGTAAACCTTGATAGAAGCAGACTGCCTCGTCTTTCTCCCGTGGAGCAGCTAGTGTGTTGGAACTGCTGGCCTCTTGGTTAACAGCCACGCATTTAACCACTGCATCTCCAGGATTAGATCCAGTATGTATTCTGAAACTGCATCAGTGAACTGTACTGTTAAATTAACTGTACTGTTAAATTAAAATTTTTTGGCTTACCTTGCACTTTAAATGGATCTGTTAGCCATTGTGTAAAAATGGCATGGCAGGGCGTCTGACCCCTATAACATCATGAGGGGGGAGAGAGAATCACCATCAGCATCAGCCAAAGCTGATTGCTGTGAGATGGAGGTCAGACATACCTCCTTTCTCCAACCTTTTTACCCATTCTGACACCAGCTGTCCTCCCCACAGCACTCTGCTACTATGCTGGGTTGATAATTGGTTACAGTGGCCACATAAAACTCACAAACCATACTCACAGTTATGGGATTTATTACAGCTTACAATTCAGGATCAGGAACGACTCAGGATACAGCTCTTTGGTCAGGACAGTTTCTTGGCCATGCCCACAGGTAGGCCTCTCCCTGGCCCTTGGGCCCTGCGGACTCTTTGGTCTCTTGGGCTGACCCAGCCTCTGCCCTGCTTGGGCAAGTGTTACCAAGCTCCTTAGCTCTGTCAAAAAGTACCCACAGGCACCCCACTCTGCCAGGGAGCCTCCTGCCTGAAGGCATCAGCTCTCTCACCCTGTGGGTCAGCACACTCATTGTAACTGCCTTGTTCCATGGGCCGGAAAGCCCACTGCACTGCCTTGTGCCAATCTCCTAGCTCTGCTGCTCCCATTTCTTGGCCCCTGCTTCTTGCCATCTTGTGCTGTCTCTGATGATACAGCTCTCTCTCTCTCTCTGTGTCTGTCTTCTGGGTCTAGGAAACTCTCAGCGCAGGGACCCTGGGTCCAAAGGACATGCTCTGCTCCTGTCTCTTCTTCTTGATGGTAGTGAGGTCCCCCCTTTCCATCTCTGGGATGTCTCATTTTAAGCTTAGCAGTATGGCAAAACCGACCAATCCCCTTGGTAAGGTACCATACAGCTTATTTGCATGATCCCATCCCCACAAGGGTGCCATGCACCTTATTTGCATTATTGGCAAACTGTCTCATCTCCTTGGTGGGCCACAAACACCATACTTCCGTAGCCTCACTCATTTAGTGGGAGTTACAAGACCATGCACTGCACATTGGTTCAGAGTTATGCAGATCTTCCAACTGTTGACACATTTCATTATGCAATTTTTTAAAAAATCACATTTGTTTACATCATTACCGATGTCATCAGAATACCTTTTAAGTAGTGTGAAGCACTCAGGCTCACAGTGGCAGAAACAGGTTTTCCAAAATGCTAATTTTTGCTTGAAAGGTTGAATTTTATTGTTGGTAATGAATACTGTCATTTGTTTTTTTCTTTTTTGAAATAACAGGATTACTTTGTTCATTTTAAAAAATGTATTGATTGCCACATACCCAAGTTTGAATAACCATAGTTTGTTATTTGTTTTTTCAGTAAAAATGGTGCTGAATAAAGAGGCTAATTCCTCTCACAACTCAATCTCACAAGTGATTTTCCTTGAGAAAACCATTCTTCTTTGGTGTATATTTCATCACCTAGAATATAAAAAACAATGCGTATTTAAGGCCCAAGATTTAATAAAATAGTTATTTTTACAGCTTCATCAAGGGTATCCTTACGTAAAATTGCCCCTCCCCATCAGAAAAGAATACAATGACTAGTGGTATGATTTGGTGTCACTGCCCTGAAGGTGCCAACGTTTCTATCCACTGTAGTTTCTGTACCGTAAATGTACTATTAATGTCAGCACAGTGGTTCTAGAATAAACCAGGAGATTCAACACAGTTATTTAACTTTGATTATGTGAACACCACTTGTGTTTCTTGTCAAGCATTCACGTAAAAGGTCACCGTTGATGATTAGTTGGTGCCAAGTACTGAACCAATACTAACAAAATAGCAAGTTAACCATGTAGTTTCATTCATTTGTAAAGCAGAATTGCAATTCTACAGATGAGATTTTTAACGAAGTCTTCAGATTTGCAACAAAATCTTTAATTCAGTGAGTTACTGTAACATTGAAAAGTACAGTGCCCTGATTTATCTTACTAACTTTTCATCCAGCATTGTTCGTGTAACGATGTCAGCTGTACAGGGTTGCCTTCTCCAGCTCATTCAGTATGGAGCTTGCCTTGCAAGATGGATCAGCGATTTTTTCATTTCTTGTTTGAAAGGCTGTAACAGGTTTAGGCTTTTGAAGAATTCATCACATCTACCTTTAAAATATTCACTTTCTTTTTCTTTAAAATTCTGAGTGATTCATCTTAAAATGTCACCAGAACTTAATTGACAATACAATTCAAAACTGTTCTGTTGCTTAAGATATAATAAGGTAAATTATAAGCATCTATAAAGTCAAGGGAGAGATAGCATTTGTCATTTTTTGGTCTTTCATTTACAGTTTTGGCCATTTTCTTTGGAGTAAATGCTTTTTTTCCGTGAGGCAGATTACTAGGCCGGCTTCATCTTTTTTAGTATCTGTAGATGTATACCACAGCTGTGGGTTGAGAAAGTGAGTATTCTAATGTTGCCTTTTTGAGCCAATGATTCATTTTTAAATATAAGAAAAATATTATAAATAAATTTACACTTAGGAAAAATATTAAATTCTAAAATAATACATTTTAGTTAAAATTTTAAAATTGAAAAAAATTGTCAAAAATTTTTTTTAGCGTTATTGCAAAGTAAAATAACAAAGTACTTGTTCCCACTTAGGTACGTAGAGAACTATGGAATTTTACAGCAGTGACTTGTTGGATAACAATGAGATTACAGAGATTATAGTAAGTATAACTGAAGATAGCTAGTAAAAGCACAGAAGTACCGAGAAAGACAAAAACTGAGTTAATCTCTGAAAACTCAAATTATACCCAAAACCTACTACCCTAGAAAATACTAGAAAACATGAGAATACAGAAACATATATTCCATTAGCTGTAAGAGTGATGATACATGTTATATACTATCTGGAAAACTCCACTGTAGACTCATGAAAGAATGAGAATGAAAAAGGCAAATAGTGCTATAGTGTTACTGTGAAATTTTGACTTCATGACCAGGCCATCAAAGGGTTTGGGGACCCCCAGGGGTTCGTGGGCCATGTTTTGAAAACTGCTGTTCTAGATTATTTTTTTTCATACCTAGGAATTCTACTACCTGTATGCTAAAACCAAACCTACTGCCATCGAGTTGATTCTGACTCATAGTGACCCTATAGGACAGAGTAGAACTGCCCCCATAGAGTTTCCAAGGCTATAAATCTTTATAGAAGCAGGCTACCCTGTCTTTGTTCTGTGGAAGCAGCTGGTGGGTTCGAACCACCAACGTTCTGGTTAGCAGCTGAGCTCTTAACCACTGTACCACCAGGGCTCCTATCTATATGTTAGTGACTCTCTAATCTGTATCTCCAGCATGCATTACACTACTGAGCTTTACACCTGTATATTCACTGTCTGCTGACTTCCCGAATCCCTTCCTTAGTTATGTGCTTTCTTGCGGTTAGACCTTTGCATATGCTGTTTGTTCTGCCAAGCATTTCCTTGTACCCTTTGTTTACCTGGCAAATGACTAGATTGTGAGCTTCTTGGGGATAGAAATTGGGACATCTTTATATCCCTGGGTTTTAGCAGAATGCCTAGCACAGTGTATGTAGGCTGCTGATGATACGTTGTTGAATTAAATTATCAGCAATAAATTTGCAGTTCATCTCAGGGTAAATTTTTCTCCTTATGTCTAATCTCATTCTTTCTATGTTGGTTTATATTAGTTTCAGTTTCATAGACTAGGATTTTGCAACCTAATCCTCAAATTCAGGGAATATATGCTTTGGATGTTACAGCCAGTTCCCTGTGTATTAATTTGCCCTACAGTTTTTGCTTTGTTTCTTTTTGCGTTGCATAGAGTATAATGTATTTTGAAAGGAAGGTCTTTGGGCTGAGGTCTCAACAGATCTTAACTCTTGGTTCTGTCTCTGGTTGTTGAGGGTATTTCACAGGACAATTAGCATCTGCTTTTCTCCGCTAAAGTCACTGATTTCCATCACCTCTCACGGAGGAGAGAATGGATACATGCATTTTAGTTTCTCTGAAGGAAGGTGTCCCAGCACCCAAATGATAACCAGCATTTATTGTGTTCTTACTAAATGCCAGAGACATTGCTAAGTGTGTTACATGTGTTAACACGTTTAATCTTCATAGCTCTCTGAGGTAGGTTCTTTCCTAATCCACATTTTATACTATAGAAAACTAAGGCACAGAAAGGGTAAATAACTTGCCAAAGGTTGCTCAGATAGTAATAGGGCCAGGGTTTGAACTCAGAGTAGTTTGGCTCCAGAGGCTGTGCTCTTGACTACTCTAAGTAGCTTCCTCTCAAGTCTATTACTTTTATCATTAACCTATGTTAGTACCACATGCACAGATAGATGCCCATTTCAACGTTATTTATAATTGTGAAATTGAAAATAACTTAAGGGAATACCTAAATAAATACAGGTAGTTCCTGACTTATGATGTATTCAAGTTACAATGAACCACACTTATGGCCATCCCTTTTTTTTATTTTTTGGTACCTCTTATTGTTAGTAATATGTGCTACATACAGTGTTACAGCATGTAATTTGCTGATGTTATTATTCTCAGATGTGATGTTTCCAACCCAAAGACAAAGATTAGATTTATAAAGATACTGATAATAAAAGGCAATAATAATGAAAACTAAAAAAAAAATGAGGTATTGGACTTACATCAGAACTGCCTTATGCCAGAAGAGCCATTGGAATGGAACCCCGTCATGAGTTGGGGACTGCTGTAATGGTATATCTGTACCAAATCTGTTGTCGTCGAGTCGATTTTGGCTTGTAGCAACCCTATAGGACAGAGTAGAACTGCTCCATAGAGTTTCTGAGGAGCACCTGGTGGATTTGAACTGCCGACCTTTCGGTTAGCAGCCATAGCTCTTAACCACTACACCACCAGGTTTTCCAGGTATCTGTGCAGCCATTTTAAAAAACACATTTTTGAAGAATATTTAATGATAAGGAAAACTATATTAAGTTTAAAAACTAAAATAAAAATTTTAATTTTCATTTGAAAAGCTTATGTACGTGTGTATATGTTATATAAACCAAAAAAAAAAAACAGAACCTGTTCCTGTCGAGTCAGTTCAACTCATAGCGATCCTATAGGATAGAGTAGAACTGTCCCAAAGGGTTTCCAAAGAGCAGCTGGTAGATTTGAATTGCTGACCTGTTGGTTAGCAGCGAAGCTCTGAACCACTGTATCACTAGGGCTCCATACATTATACATACGTACATCAATATATATAAACAAATATTTATTTCCGAAAAGACTGGAAAGAAATATATTAATGATTCTTTCTGAGTAGTGTGATTATGAGAAATAGAGTTTTTAAAAAATGCTTAGAATAATATTTGTTAGATACTCCTTATGTGCCAGGCACCATATAAATTCTTTACATACTTTTCCCATTTAATTCTCCTATCAGTCCCATGACATAGGTACTGTTCATTTTCAGATGAAGAAACTGAGGCCTAGAAAGATTAAGTAACTTGACTAGATCATACAACCAGTAAGTAGAAGAGTTGAGACCTCTGTATTAGGTTCTTTCATGTTTTGTGTTTTCTAAACTTTCTATAATTTGTGTATATTGTTTACATGATCAGAAACAATTAATTTTAATGATTATGCAAATCTATTGGGACCTACAACAAGCTAAATTTGTACAGTCTGGTAGGATTTATTCATTTGAATTGTTGATACCCTAAACTAGCTATGCGCAGTATCAGAAGTATGGGACTTGAATGAAATTAGACCAAGAATTAAAAAAATTAAAATATACTCAGTGGTTTCTATTCTGACAAGGATTTTTTTTTAAACATGGAGATTAAGGAAGAAAATGTCCACCTCTTCATTTCTATTAGATGAGTAGACCATGTCAGTAGAGGATCAGACTAATGTTAGTGAATGAATGATGTATGTGTGTGTCTCTCTCTCACACACACAGAAACACACACCTATGTCTATGCGATAGGGAGCAAGGATGTGTGGAGAACTGGGTCAAAAGCAGGAATATACAAAAGAAGAAGGGCCCTCAGAAACTTCTGTTGAGTGAATTGCTCCCATTCATATATGTAGGTTAGTAGAAGAACAGAAGAAGAATTAAATTGTTTTTCTAATCCCTGAAGAAAAGTGGAAACATTGCTCTCAAGATATAATTCTTCTTAACCCTTTCTTCGTATTTTCACTTTTTTAAAACCCAGTGAAAATATTTTAGACATTTCTGTACTGTTTTATCCACTAATCTAGGTAGTATTGTTGCTTTCGGCCATAAAACTTACTGCAATCAAGTGTAATATGAAGAAATTCTTTTTCTGGCTCCGTTCCTTAACAGCATCTTCAGTCCTGAGTAGGGTGCCCAACTGTCCCAGTTTTAGCACGGAAAGTCTCGCATCCTGGGAGATCGCGCAGTCCTGGGCAAACCAGAACAGTTGGTCACCCTAATACTGAGTGTGAATATTACAGTCTAGGGGTGGGGATGGTGGCATGTAAGAAGAGAGGAAACCAATAGAAATGAGATGTACTGAGGTATGAAGAGCACTTTTTTTCCTTTTGAAGAATGTTTGCTATAGCTAAGAAAATGTGAAAATCAGTAAGACAGTGTCTGTGTGCTCGGTGGAGAATTAGTGATTGCTGCATTAGAGATGAGTGTTAAATGGACACCTGCATTGGGCCTGCATTCTTCAGCACCCATACTAAAAGACAAGTTGGGATAGAGAAATGCCGTAATGATTCTGGTCTCTCTTGAATATCGAAGTACATTCTGCTTTCAGTGGAGGCTTTTGCTTTTGAGGTAAACTCTGCTTGCGCTGGGCAACCTTATTTTTGCAAGCTGAGATGTGAATATTTTTACTTTCAAATATAAGGCATTTATGCAGTTGCAAACCACTTTAAGTGTTATTTGTTGATACCTTTAGTTAATACTTAGAGTAAGACTTTCTGCGAGGTGCCTGTTAGATCAGTTTTGGTTTTACTTTTGCCTTCATGTTCCTCAGCAAGCTTACCTCTCTTCTCTTGTTCTTGGTTTCTTACCCTACAGGGAGGTGTGGGAGATGGAACTGGATAGACTCAAGAATCAGGATGGTGAAATAAATCGGAACATTATGGAAGAGACAGAACGGGCCTGGAAGGCAGAGGTGAGAACAAGAGCTGATATCTTGAAAACCTTGGTTTTGGACTTTCAGGTGGATATAAGTTTGATATAGTGTTACAAGAGCCACTAAACATTTAACTAGGTAAGGGTAGCTTCGTGTATATGAAAGTTAGTAAAGTGTGTATGGTATGTGTTTATTTATTGTTTCCTTAGATCTTGTCACTAGAGAGCCGGAAAGAGTTGCTGGTATTGAAACTAGAAGAAGCAGAAAAAGAGGCAGAACTTCACCTTACTTACCTCAAGTAAGTATACTCCCATTCTAGGGTTTTAATGATCCCACAGGTTTTCTTTTGGGGTTTTTGTAACACTAGGCCAGCAAGCCTGGCGTTTACTGTGTCTTCACTAGGGCCATCTCTGTGCGGTAGTAACTGCCCAGTGATTTCTCTTCCCATATTCTGAACCTCCGTACTCCCTAACTCTTCCCTTCTACAGTTTTATAGTTTTTACTGCATTATTTCTGTTTGGATAAATAGTATCTGTTATCTTGTCAAAGCATAACAAAGGTCTTTGGAGATTTGTGTCTTATATACAGGTAGTCCCTGACTTACCATATGTTCTTATTACAGCAGACTGTGTACACCTTATTGTTAGTAAAATGTACCGCATACAATGTGGCAGCACACAATTTGCTGATGTTGTCATTCCCATACCAGCCCCCAAAGACAAATAAAGATTGAGTGTATGAAGATACTGATAATAAAAGGCAATAATAAGAGCTAAAAAAAAAAAAAAAAAAAGTGTTTCGCTTATGTCAGAACAGACTCATGACAGAGTTATTGGAATGGAGCCTCATCATAAGTTGGGGACTACCTGTAGTCATTTCTTGCCTTGGAATTTGGAGGACCCTTGTGGCATTTGTAGGCAGACAGGCCCTCTCTTTGTGGGTCCTCTTTCTTGAGTACTTGGCTCAAAAGGGGATGGAATTAAAGTGAAACAAAGGACTTAGAATCTTGGGCTTCCACTGCATCCGCTCTTACTGCTTCCCTTAAGGCCCATTAGCCTGCTACTGTTTTGCTATCTCAAAGAATTAGGGATTGAGCTTTCTTTAATTATTTAAGTTTCCGGTTTTTTGAAAGGTCAACTCCCCCAACACTGGAGACTATTCGTTCCAAACAGGAGTGGGAGACAAGGCTGAATGGCGTTCGGATAATGAAAAAGAACGTTCGGGTAAGTGTAATAATGGGTGATCGTCCAGTCAGTGTTATTCTGTGCTTAAACACTTCTGGTGATTGGGAGGTGACTTTTTGCTTTGGGACCTTCTTACCATTCCCATTGTTTTCTTGATAATGGATGGTGCTCTTTTTCTGGAGAGGCTGTTTCAGCTCAGCAGTAAAGAAAAATCCTTCCTTTTCTATCTTTTCTAGGACCAATTTAATAGTCATATTCATTTGGTGAGGAACGGAGCCAAGCTGAGCAGCCTTCCTCAAATCCCTACTCCCACCTTGCCTCCACCCCCTTCTGAGGTAAGAGCTGGCTTTGGGGAGTCTACTTTTCCACGCTGGTGGCAGAGCCAGAGTCCTTAACCTGCTGTTTTAATGAAGATATTGGGGTCATCCTTATTTAGTGTGAGAGCTGCTCATTGATGTCGGCTCCAGTTTCCTAAACGTTCTTTTTCTTCCTTTCTCTCTTGTTTTCTACCTCTTCCCCTCTGCAGACAGACTTCATGCTTCAGATGTTTCCACCCAATCCCTCTCTGCCCCCTCGGGTGCCCTTCTCCATTGGGCAGGTCACAATGCCCATGGTTATGCCCAGTGCAGATCCCCGTTCTTTGTCTTTCCCAGTCCTGAGCCCTGCCCTTTCCCAGCCCAACCAACCTTCCCCACCCCTTCCTGGCTCCCATGGGAGAAATAGCCCTGGCGTAGGTTCCCTTGTTGGTCCCCATGGTCCACACATGCCTCCTGCCGCCTCCATCCCACCTCCCCCAGGCTTGGGCGGTGTTAAGGCTTCTACTGAATCTCCCCGGCCCCAGCCAGTAGACAAACTGGAGAAGATCCTGGACAAGCTGCTGGCTCGGTTCCCACAGTGCAATAAGCAAGTATCTTTAAGGATTAATTTTTAAAATACTGTCAGAGATGTATTTATGGGTTAAAATAGGGGAAGTGTCATGGGTATACCCCCTGTTACAGCATAGACACACTCTCTCCCTCAATATTTATCTTCCTTAGGGCCCAGATGACCAACATTCTTCAGCAAATCAAGACAGCACGTACCACCATGGCAGGCCTGACCATGGAGGAGCTGATCCAGCTGGTAGCTGCACGCCTGGCAGAACATGAGCGGGTGGCAGCAAGTACTCAGGTAAGAATGACTACCTGGAGGAGAACTCAGCCCTGCTAGGATATTGGGAGTGAGGCAGATTTCAGAAAAATTTGGGGTGGGAAGAAGCTTTGTAGCCAAGCATATCTAGTCTGCTTTCTTCCTTTGCTGAACTGGGAAACAAAAGATTTCTTTTTGTCGTATGCTCAGTTACTGAGACTTCCTTCCCTTACTCTGACGACGTTTCTGCCCACAGCCACTTGGTCGGATCCGAGCCTTGTTCCCTGCTCCACTGGCCCAAATCAGTACCCCAGTGTTTTTGCCTTCTGCCCAAGTTTCATACCCTGGAAGGTCTTCACATGTAAGACTCTCTTTCTTTGAAAACTGGGATATGGAGAAGGGGGGAGTGGGATTGCAGGTGAAGTGCAGAAAGTAGCCATCACCTCATCAGCTGAGCTATTTTCAGTCCCACCTGGGAAAATGCAAGTAATTTAGACAATTTTCTACAGATGAACTTTTCTTTCTTTTGGTGTCAGGGATTTTTTTTTTTTTTTTTTTTTTTAACTGTGCTTAGCTCTTTTAATCGTTTTTAAGTGTACAAATTCAGTGACATGAATCACATCCACCGTGTTGTGCTGCCATCACTACTATCCATTTCCAAAACATCTACATCCACCTGAACAGAAACTCAGTAGCCCTTCAGCAATAACTCCCATTTCCCCTCCCCACAACCCCTGGAACTTTTGTCCTTAGGCCTTTGCCTTTTCTAGGTATTTCATATAAATGGGCTCATGTAATATTTGTCCTTCGGTGTCTTGGCATATTTTACTCAGCAGAATGTTTTCAAGGTTCATCCATGTTATAGCATGTATCAGAAATTCATTTCTATTATAGCTGAATAATATTCCATTGTATGTGTATACCACATTTTCTTTATCCATTCATCTCTTGATGTACATTTGGCTTGTTAAAACCTTTTGGCTATTGTGAGTAGTGCTGCAGTGAACGTTGGTGTACACAAATGTTTTTGAGTCCCTGTGTTCAGGTCTCTTGGGTATATGCCTAGGAGTGGTAATCCTAGATCATATGGTAATTCTATGTTTAACTCTTTGAGGAACCACCAAATTGCTTTCCACAGTGGTTGTACCATTTTTCATTTCCACCAGCAATGCACAAGGGCTCTGAGTTCTTCACATCCTCGCCAACACTTGTTAGTTTCTGTTTTTCTCATAATAGCCATTGTAATGAGTGTGAGGTGATATTTCATTGTGATTTTGATGGTATAAAGTCTTTTTGCTGAAGGAAAATAGTAGATGGAATTATGGGTGTAATAAGAGACAAGGAGACCGAGAGGTTACTTACCCTTTTGACCAAGGCTTCTCTGTCCTGCAGGCTCCAGCCACCTGTAAGCTGTGTCTAATGTGCCAGAAACTTGTCCAGCCCAGTGAGCTGCACCCAATGGCGTGTGCCCATGTGTTGCACAAGGAGGTGGGTGCTGCACTACCTTCCTCATTTTCTGCTCTTTGTGTTAGCTGAGAATTTTTCTTGAACATCTATTGTGTTTATGCTCATCATTAATATCTAAACATATGGTTTATAGTAAACTGTGACTAAACATCAGTAGATTCCAGAATACTGGCAACTAGGATCTCCCAGCTTCCTTTTACCACATTCCCTTCAGGGGTCTGAGTAAGCAGTTCATACCAGAGCACGGATAGGTCTCTTTCTTGAAAAATTGACAATAAGAGATAATCCCATTTATCTAACCTTTGTTTCAAATTTAGCACTGTCATGAGACTTTGCTTAGATGAGAGGAATGGAATATGAGAACCTGAATGTCAGATTAGTAATTCCGTTAACAGAATAGCTTGAAAGCCTGCCTACTGAAGATGATCTTCACAACCTGACCAGTTATTCCTACCTCTTATGGTATTACCAGGCAGAATTAAGTCTCTTAGCAGCAGGGATGATTCCTTCTTTACTATGTTATTTCATTTTGTTTTTCCAAGAGGTACAAACTGAATTTAAATCTTAATTCTTGGTAAGAGAAAATCCTGAATAAGGTTTGAGGGGTATTAGGAGTATCAGGTGCTGGAAGCTCTCTTCAGTCTGAGTGAGAGCAAGCCACAGCAGATAATCAACAAAAAGCAGCTTCACACTCTTACTAGCAGATTGTTGCTGTTCCCTGTAAAAAAAAAACAGGTTTGTCTGTTTGAAGATTCTTTGGTGGGTAATGAAATAGCCCCTTTATTCCCCCATGGTAAGAGCTTTTCCAACTTAGTATACATTCCTTAGACCTTGTTGAACCTTAATTGCACTCTCTCCCCTTCCTTCCCTCCATTTTTCCAGACAAACCTGAAGCGTGTCTTTCTTTCTTTCCAGTGTATCAAATTCTGGGCCCAGACCAACACAAATGACACTTGTCCCTTTTGTCCAACCCTTAAATGATGGACCTGACTGGGGAGGAAGAAGAGGAGAAACTGATGTGAACAGGAACGAGCGGGTTCAAGATTCCTAAAACTCTATATTTATACAGTGACATATACTCATGCCATGTACATTTTTATTATATAGGTAATGTGTGTATAGAAAGTCTGTATTCAGATGTTCGTAAATGAAAGTATGTATATAATGCAGAAACTGTCTGTTCCCCCTCATCTTGCAGTTCCTTTTGGGGAATTATAGGGAAGATAATGTTTAGTTTTAGCCTTGAAATTATGATATTCTTGCTAGGGGTGTTTTCAGATACAATATAGTAACCATCTAGGAAGCTGCTGTTGCTCTAAGGCCGCCCTGCTTTGATTTGGCTCAGCTTCTAGTCCATTTTCTTAAGGCTCTTGTACACAGGTTTGAACCCTGGTGCTCACCCGCTGTCCAGCCAGATGCTTTGCTTAGCAAAAGCCTCAGGAAGCCTCAGTCTTGTTCTAGCCACTCTACTCCAAAAGGATAAAATCAGACTGATTGAGGGGAAAAAAAATGTAGCCCTAGTGGTTTGACTTTTCATTGAATATTTTACTGTGTTACTGCTCATTATTTGTACATAGTCATTAGGTTTACAGAATATTTTGTTTTACATCAGCAAAATTCACAGTCCAAGAATAACAACATAATCAGGTTCTGTTTCCCCCATACCCCCCACAATCTTCTGTTCACCCTACTTCCTGGATACAGTCTCTGTTTAGAAACTGGCACAGTCCACAGCTTTTTCCTGGGCCAAGGCATCCCTTGCTGCCACTGACTTGGTTTCTACTCAAGCTCTGACAGACCAACCTTGTGAAGTCCTCATCTCTTCCCTTTCACTTCTGGTCTCCTAGTCTAGCTAGCCCCCCACCCCCCTGAAGGTTAAGGCAGTTGGTTCACAACCAAGTTGTTTGGTAACCTTGGGTGAGCTCCACACAGGCACTGGGGTGAGGAGATGTCTGTGCAAAATTACTTGCAGAATGATCTTGAAATGCTGGGTTTTAATTTTTAGAAACAAGAATGTTATAGGGGACATGTTTCCTGTCCTGGGAAAAATGGAGACCAGAGTGATATGAAGAAGGAAGGCTGGATTTCAAGTTTATGAATCGTTTACTCCATGGATAGCTATCTGCAACTACATTATTTATCCACTGACGTTTATGGAGCCCTTCTGGTTTTTAGGTTTCGTACCTGGGAAAGCTGTGAGTCTATTAGAACATTGAATGTTTTCCTATCCTTTTTATCTTTACTCCTACCAGAAATGGCTTCAGCTCCTTTCTGTTTTGAAATTATCAAGTGAAAACTAAGTGTTAATCCAAAAAAAAAAAAAAAAAAAGGTTCCAGGGGAAGGTCATCGTCATATGACTAACAGTTGAATTTCCCTTTCTGGGACCTGGAAATGCTTGTCACACTTGTGATACTTATCAGGGTGGCAAAGACTTTTCCTTTCAGGTCCAGCTAAATTCTCTCCTTTGTGTCTTTCATCCTTGCCTGTCATTTCATGGATGTATTCTTTCTTTTATCTTGCCTTACTTGCCCAGGTTTATTGACCAACATCAGTTTAAGGAGCTGAATTTTCCGGGTCCTCCTTGGCATCTTGCAGAGTAATTAAAATGTTGTAGAGGTCAGAAGACCCACTTTTCTCTGATTAATGAAATATTAATGTCTCCACTTTGGTATCCGTTATGAACAGGAAATGTGGCAAAATGGAAGACCGGCTCCTTTGTTCTTACCATTTGGGGGATTCATTTTTTGTCTTGTGATCTAGTATTCTCTCTCCCCTCAACTTTGCAGCAGGCTTTGGGCCACCTGCAGTATTTTTCAGTATCCTCTGAAAATTTAGAAATTAGAGATGAGTAGAAAGAATATTCTGTTTCTTTTCCAAAAATCTTTGAAGCCATAGGAGTAGATAGAAAAAAAGGAGGAGGTACATAGGGGGTATTAACTGCTTCCTAGTAAAAGTCCCTGGAAAACCAGCTATAGCAGGAGGACAAGTGTTTTGGACATGGGGGCTGGGGCCTCGCTGTTGCTCTTTTTACTTTCTTATTCAGGAACAATTAGAAAGCCACACTTAAGTTTTGGCTACCCTTCTTCTCCATTTTCCCTCTTTCCACTGGCCTGCAATGGTAAAAAGCCATGCAGATCAACAGGAAAGGCCCCAAATGAGGTAAGGGGAGATGGGACAGTCATTTTTCAGGAGTAGAATTTAAAAATAGAGATACGTAATACATATTTTTACAAGCAAGAAGCCATTGTCAAGATTTTTTTTTTATATATATACCTAGAGTTCATAGTTTCAGGGCAGAAAGGAGATAACTGTAAAAAGAAAAATAAATACAAGGAGTTTTCTCTTAAAAAAAAAAAAAAAAGAGGACAATAGGACTTACTAATAAAGAGTTTGAGTTTTATGCCCTGGTAAGAGCTGAGGAAAAGCCAGTTTTCCCCAACATGGGTAAAAATTATAAAGCAGAACATGGCATTTTCATTTCATGGTAGCAATTCTGGAAGTTATTTACACAGTAAATTCTGAGCTGGAAGTGGACAGTCTCATCTTCCTGTTAGTCTTTGTGGCTATGGGGTGTTCCCAGTCAACCAAAGCAGCACCAAGTGCAGAAGGAGTGAAGAGAACCCAGATAAAAAACTGTGACTCAGTATTCTTGTTTTATTGGTTTATGGCTTGTGGGCAGCCGGCTGAGGCCAGGAACTCTAGAGGCCCTCCTTGTATTTCCCTCTCCCTCATCAGGTAATCCCATACTAGGCAGGTCCCATACCTGGAAGCAGTGTGTCGACCAGATAGGATGCAGTGGGTGTAACAGAAAAATTCAGCTCTTCCCACTAACACTGGTATCAGTCTACTGTGTTAGAACTGATAGAGAGGAAATGAACTTGATCCCTACTATCTAGCCCAAGAACCAGCCTGGGTACCCAAATACTACCTGGAGTGGGGAGTAGACAGCAGGATAGGGGAAAAAGATGCGGGGCTCTTATGGTGAAGGAGATAAGGAAGTGCTGTGGCTGCCTTCCTCTTCTAGGCAGCTTTGATACTGAAGGTGATGTTGCTAGAGCCAGAAAATGCTGTGTTTCTGGCACTCTTGGCATAATACTAGTGCCGCTGTGGGATGCCTTTAACAAATAAATGGAGGGGACGTTAGACAGGGTGAAAAGGTAGTGAAACAGATCTATATTATGTAAAGATCTTACCACTTACAGCTGAATAGGAAGAAATCTAGACACAGGTATAGAGCATCAATCCTATACCTGTTGAACGAATCTTCAGGATTCTACTTTCAAGGATTAGGTAGGAGAGGTCTCCTATCTATTCCTCTTAGCACCTTGGCTGCAAAGCTCCAGAGGAATAGGGATTTGGGGGAGGGAACAAACCAACCCTGCTATATTCCACTGGCTCTCCCATAGGGCACCTGGGGCTTACAGGGTTGGGATATTTCAGTGCTACCTATTGTATGTAGGATAAAGGGTTTAGGTAAAGACAAGTGGAATTAGTAAGGTAGAAATTCAGTTGTTATATGGAACTTCTTAGTGGGCACTTTTCATTTAAGAGCTAAAAAGTGCTCTTTGGCTATATCAGCCCTCTTCCTATCTCACTTTTGGTCAGGCTGCAACCACAGAAAACACTGGGCTGCAACACTCCTAAGACTTTTATCTAGGAGATGAGGTCTAAAGTGGACCTGGCAAGTGGTCGTTTCTGCCTTTGATCCTAACTATCCCCACTATTCCCTGCCTTTGTAATCCCTCACCTTCTCTTCCTGACCTCCCCAATTTGTACAAATATTCAATCTAATTATGTTCTGTGTAATTCAAGAGGCAGCCTTTGCACCAATGTTAGGCTTGTTTATACAGACTCTAAAGCAAACAGCAAACTGTGCACCCTCTCCTACTGACTTTGGCCAGCAGGGAGACAGGATTGGCCCTTTCTCTGCCAGGATACCACAGAGACACGCTGGGGTGACCTGGATGTGATGCCAGTACCTGGAACTAAGAAAAGAATACTTTGGGTTGGAGACGCTACAGGAATCATGGGCAAAGATTCAGGGATGAAATTTTAAGCAGCAGAATTTCCCAACTCAAGTTTATGGTGATCAAGAGTATTCCTACCACCAGAGCACGTCTTTCTTCCCTCTCCTGTCTCAGAGGGAGCAATTCCCGTAACCCACCTTGCCAACCTTTCTTTTCTGTCAAGGCAGAGGCATTTGGTGGGTGGATGCGGGTGCCATCAGTGTCTCCTACTTGTGACCAAAGTGAACCACCCAGATGTGGTCCAGGGGAATGTCCATCTTCTGCCCGTGGACCCCCTCACTTCAGCAGGGAGATGTCGTCAGCAAAGTCATCGTGCTGATGGCGCAGGCAGCGGAGACAGCGCCACTGACACACCATGAGGCAGAGGGGCAGCATGAAGAGAGCGCAGATGGCAGCCATGACATAGGCTATGGTCATGAGGGTTGATTCATCTGTCTGTGGAATGTTGTAGCCACAGTCTTCCATGTCTGGCGTGACAAAAGGGCCTTCTACTGCTGCTGTCCTGAACTCGTCGTGCACTGGGAAAAGGGCAAATGTGAATGGCAGCTCTCATTGTCATATATCAGTTTGGGTTTTACAATAAAAAGAACTTCTGAATAGTGAGACCTTAAAATTAGCACCCGAGGAGGCTGTGCAGTCTGCTTCCTTGGAGATATTCAGGAGCAGGACAGAAAGCCTGTGCCAGATGGAGGCATCTCCCCTCCCAGGTCACTGGGAACAACAACCCTGTCCTGTATATCTATCTAGTAGGAATAATACCTAAAAGTAAGTAGTCCTCAGTGACCACCCCTAGTAAATTCACCTGCCACTGCTGAAAACGAACCTCAAGATGCTGCCATCTGCCCAAATTCTGAGCATTGAACTTCGTCATACAGCAACTGATAGAGTTACCAGAGGCTCAGCCTACTGCCTTTGAGTCTAGAGTTCCCCAGGGTGCCTAGGCAGCTCTTTTCTGGGTTTCCAGCAGAGGTTACCAATCCAGGCAGAGGTCACCATGCCAGGCAGTACAGGAAGAAGACAAGTACTGACACTAGCTTTTGCACAATATGCTAACTTTGGCTGCAGGCAACTGTTACTACCTCCCAAACTGGCAGGGTCCCAGGTATCCTAACTGCCAGACAGGGAGAACACGTATCTGGCCCCACACCCACAGCCCCGGCTCTCACCGTGGCAAGCGCTGACAGCAAAGCCAATTCGTTTTCGGGACCGATCAAAGACAACATAGAAGCCCTCCATGATAACAGCTCCCATAACAGTGCCTGTGGATGACTGGGAGATGGCGAACTTATAACAGTCGTCTTGCGATGTGGCCACGTCTTCCACTGGCCGCAGGTATTGCTAGGGGTAAGCAATCACAGGTGAGAGTATGTCTTCCTCACTCCATCCTATATCCCATCTCTACCTTTTAGGTATTTCTGCCCTTAGGTAGCTCTTCCTCTTGCCATCCCTGAGTTCTGTGGGGTTGGGTTTTCCAAGGGCCCTTTATCTTTGGACATTCATCTGTTTTGTCTCCTAGTTCTGGGAAGCCATATCTGCTCGCTAGCCCCCAATATGTACTTTTTTCTCTTCCTGGGATCTCACTGTTTGGAGGTGGGGACATACCTGTGGGAGGATAGTGATCCGGAAGGACTGATTGGTGACCTCACCCATTAGGTAGAGTGAGATGACGGGGAAAATATTCCAAGGGGTGGTGCCTGCTTGCCAGCACACCAGCTGCTCCCCTAGCCAGAAACCATCTGGGAACTTCTCCGTCTGTGTTAGCAAGAAGGGGAAAACAATGAGGAAAGAACCTCTGTCACTGTTTCTCATTTTTAGATAACTGACTGGGCCCTATGTCTCCTCTTCCAGTGGAATAACCGAACTCGAGAAAGATAGACTGCAACCCAAGGATTAGAGTAAGAGATGGGGAGACCGGGGTAAAAGGTCTGTGTCAGGTAGATTGTGTGATGAGCAGACTGAGGCTCGTGAAGAAGGGACGCGAATGTTCTTGGGACGTCTCAGTGGGAGGCTCTGAGGGCAGATACCATGGCTCTCACTGAGGGGTGGGCTGTCGCTGCCTTCCTCTGCCATTTGCTTTCTGTGTCATCTCCTGCACCCCCATCCTTAGTCCCACTGACCGAGGAGGCTGCCTTGATGGATTTGACCGCAGCTTCAAACACTTTCTTGGGCAAACGAAGGTTGGTGGTGCCACTGTCCACGATGCTCTTGTCATAGTTGTACTAGGAGAAAGAAGAGAGGGTTAGAATAGGCAAAAGCCTTCTTCGTTGCCAGGCTCTGGCTGAGCTGGAGGGGTGAGGACTATTTGGGGGGCTTGCCTGGTTTGGAATCCTGCCTCTGCTGCTTCTTAGGTGTGTATCTTTGGGCAAGTTACTTAACTTCTATGCCTCAGTTTCCTCATCTTTAAAATGGAGATAATAATAGTACCTACCTCAGAAGGTTGTTACAAGAATTAAATGAATGAATACATTTAAAGCACTTAAAATAGCAGCTGGCACATAGGAAGCACTCAGTAAATGTTAGCTCTTATCCTGGGTGGGCGACAGTCTCTAAATCTTAAAAATACCTTGTATAGTGTTTTTAACTCTTCATAGTACTTTTTTTTTTAGCAATGGGTTTGGTTTTTGGTTTTACCTAATTAGAAGAACCTAATTAGGTAAAACCAAAAACCAAACCCATTGCTGTCTAGTCGATTTAGACTCACAGTGACCCTATAGGACAGAGTAGAAGTGCCCTGTAGGGTTTCCAAGGAGTAGCTGTTGGATTCGAACTGCTGGCTTTTGGGTAAGCAGTCAAGCTCTTAACCACTGCGCCACCAGGGCTCCTAATGAGGTATATGTGTGTATATATATATATATATATACCTACTCCATTGCCATTGAGTTGATTCTGACTCATAGCGAATCTATAGGACATAGTAGAACTGCCCCATAGAGTTTCCAAGGAGCACCTGGTGGATTCGAACTGCCAACTTTTTGGTTAGCAGCCAAGCTTTTAACCACTGCGCCACCAGGGTTTCCTAATTAGGTAAAACCCATTGTCATCGAGTCAATTCCCACTCATAGCAACCCTAAAGGACAGAGTAGAACTGCCCCAGTGGGTTTCCAAGGAGCACCTGGTGGATTCAGACTGCTGACCTTTTGGTTAAGGAAGACCGGAATTGTTTTGCTACCATTTATTGGGTACCTGCTATGTGCCAGGCACTGGGATAAACACTTTAAACATTATCTCTGATCTTTACCACCATCTTTGGGAAAGCAGTTTTTACCCGAGTTTTGCAGACGAGGAAACTGAAACACGGATTAGTAACTTGCCTAAGGGTACATAGTAAATGGCAGAGCCAGATTTAACCCAGGTCTTTCTAACTCCAAAGCCCCTCTCCTACCATTTCATATCACACAACCTCAAAAACGACTTGCCCAAGGCTATAAAGCAAGGCAGTGACTGGAATCGAGACATTGTAACTAGTTCCATGTATTTCATTACTAGACCATAAGCCACTTGGCTCTAGTGTGAGTGCTCTGCCAGTCCCTAGCCCCCAGCCTCAGGCCGTGCTGTGAGACCATTAAGCTCCTGACTGTCCTAGGCTCAGCCCTGAACCGTTTTCGTTCCCGCAGGTCCTGCTCCTCTGCTTCATCCTCCCAACCTCATAACCTGGGGTCGTCTTAGCCTCTTGATGTGTTGCCTGCCCCCTCACCTCTCCCTGGCTGCCCCCTGGTTTTGTTACCTCCTTGCAGTCCATTTTCAGATCTTGTCCATTGATCTCTACCCGTACAATGATCACCTCATAATACCACTCCCTCCGGATGGGCGTGTACCAGAGACTGCCCGTGTACAGTGAGTGGTCGATACCCCCAATGATCTAGGGAGAAAAAGAGGCAGGTGCCCATGTCACTGCACAGAGGGAAGCAAGCACTAGGATCGCAATTTCTCGGAGTGGAAAGGCTCTCTACAAATGACCTTTTTCATCTTCCTGCTTCCAATCAAATCACGTCCCAAAGCAATTTATAGTTTCTTAAATGTTCAATGGAAAAGGCTTTCCCGAATTTTCAGTTGTTTCAGAATCACACAACCCTTGATATAAAATTATTTAAACCTAAACTGGCACAATAAATGTTGAATGAATGATGATTTGTTTCTATCATAAGTTTTATTTTCTCTGCTTGTTGGAGATGGAGAACCATTCACCATTGTCCTAATTAATAAATAGACTTAACCTCTCTAGATCTCTGCCTTCTGATCAACAGACTGAATAGTCTTAATTTGGTGAGTCTTATTTTCATTTCCTTTCAATCATCTCTGACTCTCTCCAGATTTACCATAAGTTTCTCAGATCTTTCCTGAAGTAATACAAAGAAGAAAAGGATGGAAAAAGAAAAGTGGGGGTGGGGAAGATAATGGGTATCTCTGGATTCTAAATAGTGAAACCCAAACTGCTGCAGCCGCAGAGGGAGGGGAGGAGATGGCACCCATCTCTGCCCAGTGCCATTACCTCTCCTCTGAGGGCCTACTCACCATGCTCCCTCCAACAGAGGCCAGCACCTCCGACTGGTTGAGAGGGAAGCCAGCACCACAGAGCTGCAGGGAGAAGAGGTTGGGAATGTGGGTCTGCTTTACCAGAGAGTCAAAGAAGGGCTCCAGGGAGTCGTCGGGCTGTGGCAGAAAGAGACAAAGTGAGTCCTCGCACCGGACTTTAGTGGAAAGAGGATAGCTTCCTGCCTAAACTGGAAGGCAAAAACAAAAACTTGAGGGATAATCCTCAGGAAAGACCATCTCGAAGTACCGAGATTTGGTAGAGAGGGGGTTACTAAGAGACACTGACAGTGCAGGCAGGAAGTACTGATGGGGCTATAGCTCTGTAGGATCTTTGATTCTCCAGATACCTAACCTGTTATAAATTTATGGGGCCTCTCGTATTCTTAAAGATCTTAGAATAAATAGGAACCACAGTCTATTCCTGCACCTGTCACAACTTCTCTCTAGGGATGAAATTTAAATCTTCCTTTAAACTGATTTGTTTCTCTCCCTTAGTTCCTTCCCCTTCTGTCTCCCAACTCCTTTCCTGTATCATGCACTGTGCAATGTGCGGAGGGCATGTGTAGGGCTAGATTTTGTCCCTCTTACCCTGGCAATCTCTGCATAGGCCAGCCCCAGGATGCCCTCCCAGTTGGAGCCATTGATGAAGAACTTGTCTGATTCAGTGATGGCAGCGATGTTGGCGCGCACGGTGACGTTGGGGCCATGGGGGATGCTCACCAGGTCGGTGCCCAGCTCCCCCTCCCACTTGCCCTGGGTATAGGGCACATACACACCCTTCCGGAGGTCCCGATATGTGCTGGAGCTGTGGAAAGGAAGCAGAGATCCGTGGATGCGTAGCCACAACAACTGGTGTAGGGATCCAGCATCACATCTACTCCCAAATGCCTACCTCATCTCCGCGGCACCCCTGACTAGTCTCCCTTTTGGCTGCTCCACAGAACATCCCTAGACTGATCACCTAGAGCAGAATAGTGAAGTGACCTTACACACAGATGAGGGGAGCTATTGCTGGGGTTCTCTGTCCTGCTTCCATAGCTCATATTCCCCAGTCTGGAGCGCAGGCCCTGTGAGGAACAAGCCTAGGCTTTGTGTATTGTGCCTGTTGCTGCTGAAGGGACAGCTAGCAAGCATCTCCTTCCCTGCCCCCCATGCCCCTAGCGCCATCAAGCTCCCAGAGAAAAGGAGCCATTGACTCTCTTGCTGCCTTGGGACCTGGTGGTACCATCTGAATAGTAGAGAAAGTACCAGTCAGGGGAATGTGGAACCTCTACAGCAAGTTCTTCCAGAGTAGAGATTTGCACAAGCATCTCAGCAGGGCAGATAGGTACTGCACACCACTTGTGTGGAACATGCTTCACCGCCACCTATGTGTAATCACGCCACTAGCCAGGCTTACGTGTGTGTGTGGTGGGAGGCGGTGGGAGGATACACAGGAACTGGAATGAATTCCCTTTCATTGGTCGTGACCATGCCCCACTCCCTGACTGCTTTTTTTAGATCAGGAAATAAAGGGAAGGGGCCAAAAAAGACAGGAAATGGTAAAAGTGGATTTTGCACCTGCCTGGAAGTCCAAGAATGGGATTTAAGCCTCTACTCACATGTTTTGACACACAGAAATGTCTCAGTCATTAGATGTCTTCTGGCCACTTCTCCCAGCTTTTGTGCCGAAGGGGCTCCCAGATCATCGTTCACTGCCTCTCTGACCTTCAAAACCCACTTCAGCCCTCCCCTCCACCAGTAAGCTGATTCCAGCTGCTGGAACTCTGGGAGGTGCAAAGAGGAGACATTTTAGCTTTTGGTCCCTCATGTTGGTCCAGGTGGTGGGGTTTATGGAAGGCTTTTTACTTCCTTGAACTGTGCAAAGCCACCTAGAGTGGCCCCTGGGCCCTAGGGGTGAGAACAGCAAAGGGAGCTATCATTGCAGCCAGTTCAGCCTAGACTTGGTTGGTATTGCCGTGAAAAATGAGTTATCGAGGCGATGTGGGAGGAAGTCCCCCTCGACTCCCATTCAGGCAAAGGGAATGAAGATTGGGAAAGACCCATGAGGTTGCTCTGTGAACTGTGGGGCTGCTCACCCTTCCTCTTCACCTCCCACAGGAAGCTGCCCTATGTCAGTACTAAAGCACTCCCTAGCTGCCTCTCAGCTACCCTTTCCTGTAATATACCTCCTGAAGCTCACCCTTCTCTCCTGGTCACTCTCCCCTTCTCTCTTGCCCTTACCTAATAGGAAGAAAGCATCTGAGGATCTAGTCTTTGTCCTTGCACCCCTCCCTAGACCCTTCTCAGCCCTGGATCCTTGGGAAGGGTTCTCCCCCTCAGCTCTCCCCAGAACTCACAGCTGTCTCTGGTAGTAACGATGCAGGAACGGGTGGGGGGCAGCCCCCACTGCAAAGTTACTGCTGCCTGTGTCCACCAGGATGTTGAGCTGTCAGAGAAATGAGAAGAAAAAAATGTTATGGACAGGAGGCTGGACTCACCACTTCTGTCATCACCCCACCAGCAGCCACACAATCTCCCTTTGGAATGTCCAGGGTGAAGCTTCCATGATGCAGGACTGGACAAGCTGCACCTGCTAGTACCACGACCACAGTCAGAACCAAGAGACAGATGGTGTCCTCAACACGGCCTCAGAAACATTTGTCTGCTCCTCTCTGTAGAATCAGCATTTTCTATGCCATCTGAGCCACATTGTGTGTGTGTGTGTTTTGTCTTCGTTCCTGTTCCTCTCTACCACCAGGTTGCCCCTTGCTCCCTTTGTGTACCTGACTGATATTCTGTTGCAGAGTTTGCCCCTTCCTCTCCTTTTCTGTTCTCCCAGGAAGCATATCACTCAGCAAGCAGCCTGGCTCATGTCTCTCCGAGAAGAGCTATTCTGGGAGCTGGCATGGGCAAGAGGAGCTATGGGGACCAGGATGGCACGTCGGTGCCCACATGTGTTTCTGACCCTGCTTGCCAGAATGTGGCTCCCTGTGGAGGGCTCCCTTCTGTCTCAGAGGTGACATAGACTGATGACTCCTACCGTCAGACCTAGTAGGGCGCCAGGAGCCCAGTATGACGTCCTGGTGAAAACCCATCTAGTCAGGGCTCTCATGTTTGGCTGAGTAAACGTGGATAGAGGTCTTCTTGGTGTTTCTCACTGTGCAGCTCCTTCTCCTAGCATCTTCCCTATCTTGTCCTTCCTCCTAACCTCTCTCCCAGTCAGCCCGGAGTATATTTTGAATGCCTACTGTATCTTCATGGGCAAAAACAGTAAAGGCCCCTGTCCTAAGAAAAATGGTCACTTGTAAATTGGATGCCCTCTCTGGCCATGTCCATCCCCTCAGCTTCTCCCTGACCTCAGGATCTTTCATTTTTGGCTCTTATTCAGTGCAGTGGAAACCCTGGTGGTGTAGTGGTTAATTGCTACAGCTGCTAACCAAAAGGTCGGCAGTTCAAATCTGCCAGGCACTCCTTGGAAACTCTATGGGGCAGTTTTACTCTGCCCTACAGGGTTGCTATGAGTCGGAATCAACTTGATGGCAGTGGGTTTGGTTTTTTTTATTTTTTACTCAGTGCAGTAGGAGTTGACCGTGATTCTGGTGCAGGCTCTGTCACTGTCACCTTGAGCAGGTCAGTATGTGTCTCTGGGCTTCAGTTTCCTCGTCTTTGCCAGATCCTCCCTGTGGCTTCCTTGGGCTTTCAGTGCTACCTCTCTGGCTATGATGGCCATACTCTCCCTAGCTCCCCCTTAGTCTTCTTGGCCTCCCTCAGGCCCTCAAAGGCTCCTCTCTACTATCTCCCCAGCTTTTTGACCCTGCCTCCTCCCTCCTTCCCAGCCCCCTACTCCTGGCCTGCTTCCCATTTCCCTCCCTGCCCCTCTTACCTTACTTCTACCCTCTGTCCCTCTCCCTGGTCTCTGAGCAGCCACCAGCTCCAGACGCTGTGCTTTCAGAGAAAATCAATAGAGCTGAGAGGCTCAGCAGTTCAGATTTCAGTCAACCAGGTTAATGATTAAAAAGGTTTCTTCACCCACCTATGCCCCAGGATCCCCCTCCCCTGCCTTTCTAGGACTCAGCTCCCAGCTCTGGGGTTTGGCCTCATTTACAGGGATCCCTGTTGGTACTGGACCCCAAAGAAAGAGGGTCTCCCCCATAGCACTGATACCTCTGGGGACCCCAAAGAAAGAGGGTCTCCCCCGTAGCACTGATACCTGTGGCCCGTGCAATGGAGGGACTACCTGGAATGTATGTGCCTGGCTGGCTCTAGGAAAACATGAGCTTTTACCAGGGCCCCTGCTGTCCCCGCTGTTCCAGGCACCTGCCTCCCCCATCCTTTCCCGCGGGGGTGGGCGGGCCACTCTCTCCCTTGCCAGGAGGCCCTGGCTACTCTTGTCCTTCCAGTCCCAACCTTTCTCCTTTCTCCTTCATCTGAAGGAGGTCTCCCTGCTCCACCCCAAAGGGGGCCTAGCCCAAGGAGGAATGACCCCTCTGCTCCCATCCCCCTTGCCCACCCCCATACCAGGATTCTGGCCACCACTGCTCTCTGCCTCCCACTCATCACCCTCCACAAAAAAATGGGAAACCAAAATAAATAGTTGAGATTCCTTCCTGACCAAATATCCGACTATCTGCCCTTTGCAATGTGATTCTGCTTCTAAGAGAAGTAATTTCCAGTCCTGTCCTCCCACAATTCTAATCCAAACCCCAAGCTGTGTGGGGTGTCCTGACCAGGCAGCTTCCTGGCCGCCTCTCTCCCTTTCTTGCTGCTATTACAGGGCAGGGACCTTATGCAAAATGAACTGAGTCACTGCGCTCATTTTGAAATAGGGCAGGCAGTTAGGGGCGGCCTGAAAGAGAATAATGTGGTGAAAGGGTTGAATGCTGCCCAAAACCTCAACAGAGAGTCGGAGACCATGAGATGGGACCGCCCTCGTCTCCCACAACCAATCATCCCAACGCCTGTGGCTACACCAGCCAATCCTTTTTCTCAGCTGCCCCTCCTGGAGAAGGTAGGAGCTTCCACCTGGGCTTTAAAGTCCATGCTCTCCCGCCTTCTCAGGTACCTAGCCCTATTAATTATCCCTTTTTCTGCAGGTAGATTTCACCACCACCACCACCACCACTCCCCACCCGGATTTTTCCTCTTGGCATTAACAAATGCTTGGGAGTCTCTTCATTAAAAGAAAAAAAATGACCTTCCTCAGTCTCACATCTGCCTCCAGCTACCCGCCTCCTCCTCTCTCCTCCCTCTTCACAACCAAAGTTCTCAGCCAAGCTGTCTTCATTTCTTCACCTCCCACTCATTCCCCAACCCATTCTAAAACTGGGTTCCACCTCTATCCCTTACTACAGTTACCAGTGATTTCATGTCACCAAATACAAAAGACAGCTTTCAAGTCAGCTCTCCTCTTGCTTGACTTCTCAGGAGCATCAACACTTGGTGGCCTCACCTGCCTTGAAACGCTCTTCCCTGTCACTGTATCTTGTGCTTTTCCTCCGACCTCTCTGATCATATCTTCTCTGTTGGCTTTGCAGACTCACTTCTCAAGGACTGGTCTTTGGCCTTCTTCCTCTCCTGCTATACCCTCTCCTTAAGCAAGCTCACCAGTGCCCACAGCTGCAGTGATCACATACGTCCTAATGACTCCTAAGCTTATGTTTTTGCTTTTGTTGGTTTCCACTGAGTTGCCTCCGACTCATGGCGACCTCATGTACAACAGAATGAAGCATTGCCCAGTCCTGCACCATTTTCACAATCGTTGATATGCTTGAGTCCCTTGTTGTAACCACTGTGTATTTTGAGTGCCTTCCAACTGAGGGAGGCTCATCTTCCAGCACAGTGGTGGACAATATTCTGTTTTGATCCATAGGGTTTTCACTGGCTAATTTTTGGAAATAGATCGCCAGGCGTTTGTTCCTAGTCCACTCAGTCTGGAAGCTGTGTTGAAGCCTGTCCACCATGAGTGATCCTGCTGGTATTTGAAATACTGGTAACATAGCTTCCAGCATCATGATAGCACACAAGCCACCGCAGTATAATAAAGGGAGAGATATGGGTGGTGACCTAAGCTTATAGCTCTAGCCCATTCCTCCCCTTTGAGCTCTAGATACACATAGTGAAAAACCTCAAAGATACCTCAACTTCAAGGGCCTTACAGGGCCCTTCACGGTCCAGCCTTGCCTATAGATCCAGCCTAAGCTTATCTTAGACTCCCACAAGCCACTCTGCCCACCAGCCGTACTGGCCTCCTTCCAACTCCTCAAACCAACCGTGGTCCCTCCCTCCAGAGGCTACTGTAGCGTCTGTCGTTCATTCTACTTACACCACCCTTTCTACTTAATCTGCTACTCACTCTGTGAACTCTGAGAGAAGCCTTATCTTTTTTTTTTTTTAATCCCCACAGTAGGTATCACAGTGCCTGGCAATAAGTATTTCTTGAGTGAATGAACAGTTAAAGAAAAGGGAGAAAGGCCTAATTTACTGTTTTGGGGGGTGGTGGGTGAGGGAAGAGATTCCACATTGTGAGTGTTTCTGGCTATAGCAGTGGCTATAGCTCAGATCTGCCTCCTGTACACCATTCCTCTCATCTGGCCCCCTGGCTTGACACAGGGTCCTGTGATGCATGTCGTCATGCTAGCTGTGATATTGGAGCCATCTTACTTCTTCACCTGTCCCTTTGTGGCCAGGCAGACCCAGGAGTCTACTCAGCCTTTAGATGCCCAGGGGGCTGCAGACTGGGGTCAGGGCTAGGTCAGTGCCAATCACTTAACAAACAAATGTGCCCCTAGGGGCCTCGGAGGGAAGGCAGCTTCTTGGGAAGTACTAACAAGCCCCACAGGGAAAGGCACACCTGTCCACGGTTCTTACACAGCAAGGCACCCCTAGAGGACTTCTCAGCAGTTGCTCTTGGGTGATGAGATAGTTATGGAGCTGGTGAGGTTAGGGTGAGCTCTTTGTTCCTCAAACCCTACTTGTCTTGGCTTCAGCTCTCAGATTCTTATGGATGAAAGGAGCCTTCAGGAGTCATCTGTCCATTCACGCCTCAAGAGATGGGGACTCTTTCCTATTCTGACAGGTCTCTAGTTATTAAGACCCTGCCACCTTTCTTGGTAGCTTATCCCAATGTTTTACTACTTTTACAAGCCTCTGGAGGTATCTAAGTCCCTGAGTGGTGCAAACAAACTTCCACTTGAGTACTAATCGAGAGGTTGGTGGTTCAAATTTTGCAGCGCGCAGAAGAAAAGACAGACCTGGCAATGTACTTATGCAAGATTAAAAAAAAAAAAAAAATGAAACCCATTGCTGTGAATTTGATTCTGATTCATAGCGACCCTTTAGGATAGAGTAGAACTGCCCCATAGAGTTTCCAAGGAGTGGTTGGTGGATTTGAATTGCCAACCTTTTGGTTAGCAGCCCTACCTCTTAACCACTGCACCGCTAAAATTACGACCATTAAAAACCACTGCACCACTAAGATTACTACCATTAAAAACCCTATGGAGTGCAGTTCCGCTCTGAAACTCATAGAATCGCTATGAGTCAGAATTGACTAGATGGCAACAGGTTTTGGTTTGGGGAGGCATCTTAACTTCAACTCTTCCTACTAAAGGGAAGTCTACTTCCTTCGTGTGGGCCTCACAGTTAACAGGGGAAGATCTAGTCACTCTTTTATAGTAACCTTTTTAGACAAAGCTGAGACATAGGGATATTTCTTCCGTTTTACAGAGGAAGAAACTGAGACCTGGAGTGAGTAATCAGCTTGACCCATCTTACACAATAAGCCACAAAGCTAGGACAAGAATCCATTGGTTCTGAGCAGCCCCCAAGTCTGGTCTTCCCTCTCCTTGGCCTTTATGTCTCTCTCCTGTGGAGAAGTATGTGGTAGATTGTTGCAGTAATGAATCATACCTCCCTGTATCCATGCCCTTGTGTGATCCCTCCTGGCACTGACCCTGGGTTTAGCCATGTGACTTGCTTTGACCAATGGGACATCAGCAAACTTGATGGAAGCAGAGGTTTGATAAAAACTTGTGCACTGGGGACTGCCCTCTTGGAATGCTGTCCCGAGACTGTATATGAAGAAGCTCAGTCTTGCCTCCTTGAGGATGGAAGATTTCCAAGATAGGCCCAGCAGGCTCAGCGTGGTCCAGCCTGAGCGCAGGTGAGACCTGCTGAAGAACTATATGGCAGCCTACAGATGCCTGAGAAATAAAATGGTTCTTGGTTTAAAACTTGAGGTTTTGGACTAGTTGGTTACATAGCAACAGATAACTAGTACAAAATATCTGAATTACACCCTGGGATCCTTGACCTTGCAGGCACCTGGACAGAGGCCTAACATAGGTCAACCCCAGTGAACACCTCTTGTCATTTTCCCCTTCCTCTACATCCTCCTGAGTAGGAAGATGATCTCTCACCTCTGGACCTTTGCAAATGCCATTTCCTTTGTCTGGAATGTTTTCTCCCTGTTTTGTCCAATTTCTATTCAACTTTCAAGTCACACTTTAAGCATCTTTCCTCCCAAAGACCCTACCCTGGTGGCCTAAGCCAAGATTAGGTTCCTGTTCTTGCAGATCCCCAATAGCACCTGTGCTTCTTTCTGTAACACTCATCATTTACTTATGTCTGTCCACAGGCTATGAGCTCCACAAGGGTAGGGACCACGTTTCTGTAACACTCATCATTTACTTAACGTCTGTCTGTCCGCAGGCTGTGAGCTCCACAAGGGTAGAGACCATGTTTCTGTAACACTCATCATTTACTTATGTCTGTCCACAGGCTATGAGCTCCACAAGGGTAGGGACCATGTTTCTGTAACGCTCATCATTTACTTGTGTCTGTCTGTCCACAGGCTATGAGCTCCACAAGGGTAGGGACCACGTTTCTGTAACACTCATCATTTACTTAACGTCTGTCTGTCCGCAGGCTGTGAGCTCCACAAGGGCAGGGACCACGTTTCTGTAACACTCATCATTTACTTAACGTCTGTCTGTCCGCAGGCTATGAGCTTCACGACGGTAGGGTCATTTGTATCATTAGCCACTAACGTATTAACTAGCCCTGAGTTGTTGGTTGCCGGTGAGTTGATTCTGACTCATGGTGACCCCATATGTGCAGAGTAGAACTGTCTTGAGTGGGTACTCCACAATGATTTTTTTTTAACTGACAGTAATTGCCTTATTTTCCACAGTTCCATGTGCCCCTATATAGCCCATAGCCACTGAGTCGATCCCAACTCATAGCAACCCTATAGGACAGAGTAGAGCTACCTCATAGGGTTTCCAAGGCTGTAATCTTTACAGAAGCAGACTGCCACATCTTCTTCCTGCAGAGCAGCTGGTGGGTTCAAACTGCTGACTTTCAGTTAGCAGCCAAGTGCTTAAAGTTGTGCCACCAGGGCTCCTTGTGCCCCTATACCCATTATATACCCATTGCTGTCAAGTTGATACCGACCCATAGCGACCCTATAGGACAGAGAAAAACTGCTCCATAGAGTTTCCAGGGAGCGCCTAGCAGATTGGAACTGCCGACTCTTTGGTTAGCAGCCATAGCACTTAACCACTACGCCACCAGGGTTTCCCTACAGACCCCTGCTATTAACTTTTAGCCCCCAGGACCCTGCAGAGGTGACTTTAATCTGGTACTGTGTATGGGCACTGACCAATCACAAATGATGCCCGTCATACCCTGAGCATTGACTGAATGTCTGTCTACCCAAGGTCCTTTGGTTCTTAGACAATTGTAGGAACTCCAGCACTCCTTGGTCCCAGAAACTTCTGAGTAAGCTTCATCTGCTTTTCGAAGTGGATATTCCCAGGCCTGAGCTTGCTCAAGTTTGAAAGAAGGGCAAGGAAGGGCAGAGGGACTCAATTGTCAGCAGCTGGGACTGGCTGAGGGCCAAAAGAGCACATGGCTCCTGCCTCAAACCTGAGTCCAGCAATTGGGTCCTGTCCAGGCTCCTCCCACCTTGAACAAGTCAGCTGTCCCTACACAAATGGACTCCTTTCGCCAGACATATCCTTTGCCTTCTAATTCACTCTTGGTCCCTAGGAGCAAGCAGGCTTCCTGGTGCCACTTACCTGCCTCTGGTTTTTAAGGAATCCCAAGGAGGCTGGATCACCCCAAACCCATCTAGTGCATCCTTCTTCCTTTAGACAGGATGCTTCATTTCTCCCTAGCCGACTCAACTAACATCAGCTTCCTATTCAAATGAAGACGATAGATGTAAATGGTCAATAAACTTAGGAATCTATTCTTAAAGAACAGATCTAACACAATAGTTTTCAACCTTTACTTTTTTTTTAAGCAACAGGACCCTTTTCCAATCTTATACGGGGTGCAAGTATACAAAAAGGAAAAAGCAGAGATGTTCTGCTTGAAGGAGGGGTTTTATTTCCTCTGCCTCCTTCCTCTCCCCGTGGTGGCTCTTGAAGTCTACTCTATAACTTAGGTATCACAGCAGCTATTAGCTACCTGCTTTTCATTATCAGATTTTAATCTCCTCTCTGTCTGTCCTCAGTTGAAGATGAAGCTGATCTCTGGCATAAGCCCATCTGTTCTTGGCACCTTGGTCATGCCCAGCACACTGGCTTGTTTGTTTAAGCCACTGGGAGATGCCAGGGTTTACTCATGCTACTTGGTGGGATTCACTGACCCGGAGAACCAGTCAAGGATCCAGCCCGGACACAGTGGGGCTCCAGTGGGCAGCAGAGGGGGTAGCCACAGGGTAATAACAGGTCAGGAGATCTGTTGAAAGAGGATAGGCTGGGTAGGAGAAACAGGGAGCTCCACCAGTTTACTCTGTAGCTTTGTCAAAGTCTGTAAGAACAGAAGCTGGGAGTCCTGGATCCCACCTGTCAGCTGATCCATCATTTTCCTCAAAGGGCCCCACTTCACCCTCTCAGGAACCACCTGGCTACAGTGCCTGAGGACATGGTAGGCAAGCTCCATCAATGAGTGCTTCCCATCCCTCTGGGAATATCCTGTCAGGGGAATCTCAGGGAACTCAGGAAAATTGCCTGACTCCTTACCAGAACCCTCCATTTCCCAGGCCCCCAAGAGAGATGGCTCCCAGCAGAGAGAGAAGTTAGTTGCCAGGTATAGGGGCTTCCCTGGGAGATACTTCTCTTCCTGGATTTGCAACCAGATTTTTCTGCTTAGCTCCTTATTGGATGTTGCCTAAGAAGAGTTTCTGTCTTACCGAAAGGGAAGAGTCTTTCTCAATGCTTCCTCCTCTCAGCTAAACTTGTTCTTTTTTGCCATGGGGAGGCAGAGGGAGGAGAAGTATGAAATGACAACCTTAGGGTCTAAAAAGGCCTAGGGCAACTTGAGGCCCCATCCAGTAGAGCCAATTTTGGTCTCAGGGACTGGGGAGGAAACTCACGGAACTGGGATCTTGCCAGTTCTAATTCAAGGGTGGTTCTTTGAGTTCAACAGTTTTCCACCTTTTCAGTACCACCAGAACTCTTAAAATATGTGTGTGTGTGTGTGTGTGTGTGTGTGTACCAGAAGTCCACTATACGAAAACAATAAAAGGGCTATTCTGAGGGGGTGGGGTGGGGGGTTTTGGGATAGGTTTGGAGGGCTTGGAGAGAGGAAGGGTGAATGGTCTAGAGGCTTGCCTGCTTACCCTTCTCCTAACCTTCTCCCTCATCACGGGATGGCTTTACCAAAAAAAAAAAAAAAGAACCAAACCCGTTGCCATGGAGCCAATTCTGACTAGAACTGCCCCCCAGGGTTTCAAGGAACTGTTGGCGGATTCAAACTGCAGACCTATTGGTTAATATACGAGTTCTTAACCCTATGCCACCAGGGCTCCAGGTCACCTTACAGAACCTTGCAAAACACAGTTTGAAAATGACTCGGTGGCAGGGGGCAGGGAATAGGAGGGGAGTGGAAACCAATTGGCTCTTGGTTTTCTATGTCTCTGATTATTTTTTCTTGATCTATTGATCCCTACTCTACACCCAATATTCCTCCCTCAATTGTCTTTCTCTTCTCTCTCCATTCTCTCAAAAAGTAAGTACACTTGCTAACTTGACTTCAACAGCCCCCTCTCTGTGGGTAAGTCCCAAGTCTACATGCCCATTCCTGACTTCTCTCCTGGTTTCCAGATGCCCGTTCTCAGCCGGTTGCTGGATACATGCACAAGGCATTTCAGAGTCAACCAATATACTCAGGAATACAGGATCCGGGAAAGAACCCAGTATTTGGACTTGGAATCCAAGGATCTGAGAATTGAACTCCAGCTCTGTTCTTCCTAGCTGAATAACTTGGAGAAAGCTACTTAATTTCTCTGAGCCTCAGTTTCCTCATCCCCAAAATGGGTATGCTAAAGCAGAATAATAAATGTGGAACTTGGGTAAATTATATTGTTCTATAAAAGCTGGCCCCTGCTGCTGTGTTCCTGTTGCAAACAAAGGCAGAGAGACTAGGAGGCAAATCATCTTCTCCTGTTCCCTCACCCCCACCCCTACATCTTATCAGGGACAAAGAACAACTGGGTAAACCAGCATGTGACTACTGACTCTCCAAAGACCTCTCCTTTCTATCCTCACTACCACCACCCTCTTTTAATCCATTGTATGTCAACCGATAGCCTCATCTCAGGCTCTAGCCTATCCAGATCATTTCACACACTGAAGCTGTTTTCCTAGAACCAAGACCACCCTTCTTCTCATAAGGCTACGATGACTCCCAGCTGCCTCCAGAGTAAAATCCCAACTCCACTAAGCCTCATGTCAGCCCTACCATAACTTCCAGCTTCTTACCATAACTCATGCTTCTGTTCATGAAGTGTTTCTCCCCACCACTCTCCACTCAGCAAAGCTTTCTTATCTTTCAAGGCTATATTCAAATAGCACCTTTTCCAGGTAGGCTTTCCTAATGCTCTGTTAGAATTAACCTCTTCTTTCTCTTTTTTTTTTCTCTGTGCTTCCAGGATCCACTGATTTTCTATTTGCACCAAATGCATTTAGTCTTGTAAGGTATTTAGGTGTTTACATGTCTGTGTCTCACACTAAATTGTGAGCTCTCCAAAGGCACTCATGGTTCAGTGGTAGAATTCTGTGCTTCCATCCCAATTCCATGCCAGTTCTCGGCCGATGCACCTCATATGTGGCTACCACCTGTCTGTCAGTGGGGGCTTGCATGTTGCTATGATGCTGAACAGGTTTCAGCAGAGCTTTCAGACTGAGATGAACTAGGAAGAAAAGCCTGGTGATCTACTTCTGAAAATCAGCCAGTGAAAACCCTACGGATCACAAAGGTCTGGCCTGGGGGCTGATCATGATCATTGGGATGACGCAGGACCGGGCAGTGTTTCATTCCATTGTGCATGGGACTGCCATGACTAGTTTTCAGCTAACAACAACAACAAGGGCTAAGACATTATTTTTCACTTCTGCACAAAGTAAGTGCTCAATAAATACTTGACAAACTGAATCGACTGTCAGCAGATTTCAATCTTAAGAGTTAAATTATCCTGTTTTGTCAGTGATGCTCATACTATCGTATTTCCTCCCAGAGCTCCTGTCCTGCACTCACAGCTGTCCATCGGTGTTCCGTTCAGGTGCCTTACAGTCTATTCATTCGCTCCACACTTTGAGGTGCGTGCTCTGAGTCTGGCACTGTGGTAGACATTAGAATGCAAAGAGAAATAAGACACTGCAGTAAATAAATAATAGTTCTCAAGAGCTCGAAGTTTTATGAGGGAATAAATAAACACAAAAACAGACATTTACGATACAGTAAGTGTAGTAAGAGACAGATGAGTAGGTGTTATGGGAGAATGGAAGAAGGATATAATGACAAAATACTCCTTTCCCCCCCCAACAAACATAGTAGGAAGAACAAGGTTGAGATGGGGCTCAGCTTACTGGCCTACCACCTGGCTGCTTGTTTAACTTTTCATATATAAATATATGTATATACGTATACATATAGACATATATAGGCATATGTATGTATATATAGATCAGAAATTGCTGTAAAAACAAAATAATATATGTAGAAAGTATGGAAAGTCTTTATAAACTGGAATAATAAATAGAAATATGTATTTGTATGCCAGTACATACTGTCCCCACCTGTCGACTTTTCTGTTCCCACCAACGATCTTGTCATCTCCCCATTCACCCCAGATCAGAATCTCAAAATCGTCATTTGACGCCTTCTCCCTCACCCTTCACACCAATGTCATCAAGTCCTGCCCCTCTGCCTTGCAATATCCTTTGCATCCTCATCTTCCCTCCCATGTGATCACAGCCTCATGCCATCCTTGTCATAGCACCTCATACCTAGACCACTGAAGGTGACAGATTGTGGCTCCTGGTATCTCTCAGCTCCATTCTTTCTAAAATTCAGATGTCTCTTTCTAGAAGATTATGTTCTTTATGTCATTCCCCTGCACAAACAAATTCAATTTTTCCCTATCTCTGCAGACAAAAGTTCAAGCCTTCTAGCTGGACATTTAAGGCTTTTGGCAATTTGGCTCCCTCTTCTTTACCCAAACTTTTCCGGCCTCAGCAAAAACCTGCTGCATTAACTGAACCGGTTTTCTCGCTGCCCCCTATACAGACGTCCATAAGCCCAAACACACATAACTCATTCTCTCACTCACTGTGGTCTCTCCCAGTTTAAGGGGGATAGGGTGGGAAGGAGTGGACAGACAAGTTGAGACAATGACAGTACGGTGGGATAGGTGTATCCCCCCACTGGGAATAGCCTTCCCATTCCTGTCCATCCGTTAAGACCATGCTCAGCTCTCATGCCCTCTGTGAGACCTTCCTGCTTTTTCCAACCTTCTAAGCACCTAGATCACTCACTCTGGGTACTACTATAGAGCCCCAAACTCATCATTAAGTGGATTCTGACTCATAGCGACCTTATAGAACAGAGTAGAACTGCCCAATAGGGTTTCCGGGGAATGGCTGGTGGATTCGAACTGCTGACCTTTTGGTTACCAGCTGTAGCTCTTAACCACTGCGCCACCAGGGCTCCATTAAAGGGGACTAGACAGTGTTTGGAGCTCTGGTGGTGCAGTGGTTAAGCATTTGGTAGAAAATATGTCTTCTGTCCAATACACCAGCACAAAGGAAAAAACCGCTCGTTGTAGAGTCAGCTCCTGGTGACCCTGTGGGTGTCGGAGTAGCCATGCGCTCCACAGGGGTTCAATGCCTGGGTTTTCCGAAGTAGATCACCAGGTCTTTCTTCCAACGTGGCTTTGCTTGACTTGAACCATCAACCTTTCAGTTAGCCCCTAAGTGTGTTAACCATTTACATCACCCAGGGACTCCAGCACATAGAAAATGCTCCCCAAATTTCTCTTTTACTTGTTCAGAGCACTCTGCCATTATGTTCTCCGTTGATGCTTACAACAGCCTCACTAGGTGGGGAGAAAGGGCATCCTTCTCCCAGACTGTTGGGGAGACAATCAAAGTTAGCACAGAACAGATTTTGGCCGACGTTGACCTAGGTTAGGACTGTGGGGCAGTCCACAGAGTTGTTCTAACTCTGGTCTCCCTGACGCTCGCTCTTTGGGTTGGTGTTGAAGTTTAAGCCCACTTTTCTCTCCTCCTTAGAAGGAGAAGGAAGGATATGGCATATATTGAGCAATTAGTCTCTGCCAAGTCCTGGGTTGGGCGGTATACACATGATCTCAGGGGACCAGGAAAGTACAGCGATCAGTGCCGGAACACCCAAGGTATTATGCTTCATCGCATAGCACAGAAGAGGCAGAAGTGGCCAGACACGTTCAGGGAAAAGTGACTTCATATACTGGCGGTCAATCATGTGTCCAGGTGTACTGTTCTAGATACTTTCCTCTACATACCCATTGCTGTCAAGTCAATTCTATCTCATAGCTACCCTATAGGACAGAGTAGAACGGTCCCATAGGGTTTCCAAGGCTGTAAGCTCTACAGGAGCAGACTGCCACATCTTCCTCCTGCAGAGCGGCTGGTGGGTTCAAACCACCAACCTTTTGGTTAGCAGCTGAGCACTTAATCACTGTGCCACCAGGGCTCCTTTTCACCTACATAGTCTCATTGAATCCTCACTGTAACCTTGCCAAGAAGATCTCATTTCACCCATTTTAAAGATAAGGAAATGGCCTCAGAGAGGTCATATAATTTCCCAAGGCCACGCAGCTGGGAAAAGGAAAAGCTGTGGGTGGCAGAGCTGGGACTCCTGGTCTGTCTGACTCCAAAGCCCTTTTTGGTTCCACAGCCGTATTCTGCATCCATGTCACAGGGTTGGTGAGTGGTTTGCACAGCGCATCAGTAGCAGAATTGGGAGTTGATCTCAGGGCTCTACATCCCCTGCTCCCAGATAATACCTAGTGTTCTGCTGGCCAGGCTGCCGGGGGCCTAGATTCAGGCTCTGTCCTGGCCCCACACACCCATTAGAGACTATTCCTGGGGGAGTCAGGGTGCACAGTAAAAAGGAAGGTAAGTGGGGGAAACCAGGGCTTGGATCAGCAAGGAGGTGGGCCTGGGTGGCGTGGATCTAGCAAGGGCTCTCTTCTGGTCAGGTTATTGGGAGGTGATTTCTGTTTCTCCCAGATCCAGAGTAAGAGCTGTCTGAGAAGTTCAGGGAAGTGTGGCTCTCCCGCCAACACATAAAAACACTTCCCACACCTTCACAGACCCTCCCAAGGATAGGCTTCCCAAACACAGATTCAGGAGAGGGGGTGGTCACAGAGATGTGCAGGCTCAGACTCAAGGTGACACACACCGGCATACACGGAACCATACTGCCACCCTGCCCAGACTCGCCCACAGAGGAGGCAAATGCACGCAGAGGTCTGTCACAGGCCCCCTCGGAGGGCTGCTTCTCATACCCTCCCTCCCACAGCCACCCACAGAGGCGCAGTGGGTGCAGTCTCCCCCAGCCACCTCGGAGGTACTTTGGGGGCTTGCCAGGAAGGATGGGAAGAGCTGGCAGTGCTTGCTCCACCCTCTCACCCCTCCTCCCGAACACACAGCACCTATCAGCTCCGGAAGGAGTATAGTTCTGAGCAGGGGGCTTGGCTCCTTTCTTATAAGTAGTCCTTTCCCCAGGCTTGGTTCCTGGAATGGGGGAGGCGCTGAGTGCAGCGTGTGAAGGGGAGGGAGAGGGGAAGAGGGGGGAGAGACTAGGGGGAGGCAAGAGTGTGTCCAGGGTTTCTGAGTCCAGTGGAGCTCAGGGGATCTCTGCAACTTGATTTGCTGTCCCTGTGGCAGCTCAGACTGGGAGAAAGGGGCTGGTCCAACATGCGCCGAGGATTCCTCGGCCCTTAAGGTGCTGGGAACAATGGTCAAAACCCCACATTGACCGGAAGACCAGAGGAAAGGAGAGGGTTGGGTGAGCAAGATGCCCAGAGGGGAGCTTTGGGAGATTGAGAGTTGGCCACATTAGAGAGGGACTGACACCTGTTCATAGTGCCCTTTGGCCTGGACCCTCCCCCCAGGGCAAGTTCCCACCACTGGGGTATTTCTCTTTCCCCAAATCCTTACAGAGGTGTATGTGTGTAAGACCAGGGGCGGAGGGAGGGCAACTGGACAAGGGGGATTGGGACGCCAGTGAGGGGTAGGGAAATGGGAAAGAAGAGCTTTGGGGATGACTTCTGCCAATCTGACCCCAGGAATGGTTTGGGTGGGGGTGTGGGTCCCCCTCCTGGCTAAAGTTACTGCTTGCACCTTTTGGCCCATATTAGCAGGGGACCAGCAAGCTACTTTCCTGCCCTGTCTCCCTCTGCTCATGCTGGAAGTAGGGGGAGGTAGTGTGGAGGGCCGGGCTGGCAACCTTACCGTCTGTGGGGGGCTGCCCACCGTCATCTCCACGTAGTAGCCCTGGCCTGACTTGCCCCTTAGGTTGTCCACCATCTCCACAAAGCTGCCTCTCCGGCTGGGATCCTCCAGTTCCTCATCGGTGTCCCGGGGCAGCCGGAGCCCCAGGGGGGCCCCACCTAGGCCACTCCGCAGAGGCAGACGAATGCCGTGTGGAGTGCAGTGGGCAGGCAGCACTCCGGAGCCCACCCACAGCAGGAGCCAGGACAGGGCTACTAGAGCCATGGTGGCCCGGCCTGCAGGCCCACTGGGCTCTCCGTGGTCCACGTAGGTCCCTGCTGCCTCCCCCCAACTCTGGGTGCTGGTGGCGGGGGCTTCTCAAAAAAGTGAGCTTTAGGGCATCAGGACTCCAGAGCCTGCAGGTCCCTCAGCCAGCCCCCGGGTCCAGGCTGTGGCTAGCGGGCAGGAGAAATCCGCAGAGACAGAAAGAAGAGAGAGACAGATCTCCGGACTCCGCTACATCTAGACGGTGGAGTCCAGCCTCAGCAGCTATCCAGGAGAGGGTGGCTCAGGCCCCTCGGGGGGCTGGGAGGGGTGTGCATGGCAGGTCGACAGCGGCAGCTTTCCTTGTCCTCCTGGAGGGCTGTGCGGGATGGGAAGGGGCCGTGGGCTCTGGGCTCCTGCGGCTGCGTTTGCTGCTCAGGCCACCATAATCCAGCTCCCAGCTCCCATACAGGCTGGGGAGGCGGAAAGACTTGTGGCGGCGGCTGTCAAAGCCAAAGGCTTTTCGCTTTTTCCTGGGATCGCTGGGAAGTGTAGTCTTCCCATCGTAGGCAGCCCAGCTTCCGGGGCTGGTGAGGGGCCTTGGATGCCCTCTGCCGAGATGGAGTCTACCCTGCAGGACCCTGGCTGGAAAGGTGTCCTCAGTCCCGACACAGGGGGAGAGGCCATCAGGATAAAGAGTGGCAGTGGACTCTTCATTCTGTCAGGGCTTATTTAGCATCATTGAGCACCCACTGTATGGCAGGCACTCCGCCAATCACTTGGGCCAGAGAGAGAAAGAAAATGTACCTGCACCAAAAGCGATTACACACAGTGGAATTAGGTGATTCCTGCTACAGTGGGGTTCATACAAAATTAAATGGCATGAGGAGTTGGAATTTGGGGGATGGTGGATCTGGGGGATCTGGGAAGACTCCAGAGGAGGTAGCATTTAATTTGAGCCTTAAAGAATGGGTAAGGCTTCCATGAGCAGAGACTGGTGGAACAAGGACAAGGGTGTTCTAGGCAGCACGTAGCATAAGCAAAGGTCAGAAAGTGCAGGAGTAGCCTGTTAGGCTGAGCCTGCAATCTGTGCCAGTTAAGAGCCTAGTCTGAATCTTTTTGTACCTTTGACGCTGTTTTCGCCTCCAGCCCAGATGCTGTGAATCCTCAGGACCCTCTTGATTTCTGTGCCTCCAGTCAGACTAAGGATAAATGGCTGTTGACAGGTTTAAGGTGTTATCTCTCCAAAAAAGTATCTGTATATTAGTTCACAAGAGCTTAAAATGAAACCTTTAAAAACTCTAATAGCTTAAAGGAGAAAGACCACATTGTTATGTCAACATATTCACCAGTTGTGGAAAGCTGTCGATAAAATTCAGTAGGCATTATGATGAAAATGAAGAGGAACTTTCTTAAACAAGATAACAGAAAATCATTGAAAACATAATAGTAACAGGCTAAAGTTATACCCGTTACTGTCAGGCTTAGGAATGTGAATGTCATTGTTACCACTCAGATCCCACATAATTTAACTTGGTCTAGCTAACTCAAACCACTACTTGTCTGGCAGTTTGCATACTGTGGTGGCTTGCCTGTTGCTGTGATGCTGGAGGCTATGCTACCGGTATTTCAATTACCAACAGGGTCACCCATTGTGAACAGGTTTCAGTGGAGCTCCCAGACTAAGACAGACTAGGAAGAAGGACTGGGCAGTCTACTTCCAAGAAAGATTGGCCTGTGAAAACCTTATGAATAGCAGCAGAACACTGATTTAGAGTCAGAAGATGAGCCCCTGAGGTTGGAAGGCACACAAAATAAGACTGGGGGAGAGCTGCCTCCCCAAAATAGAGTCGACCTAAGTTATGTGGGTGGAGTAAAGCTTTCCAGATCCTGATTTGCTGACGTGCGTGACTCAAAACAAGAAGAAACAGCTGCAAACATCCATTAATAATTGGAACGTGGAATGTACCAAGTATGAATCTAGGAAAATTGAAAGTCATAAAAAATGAAATAGAACATATAAACATTGATATCCTAGGCATTAGTGAGCTGAAATGGACTGGTATTGGTCATTTTGAATTGGACAATCATATGGTCTACTTTGTCGGGAATGAAAATTTGAAGAGGAATGACATGACATTCATTGTCAAAAAGAACATTTCAATCAAGATCTATTCTGAAGTACAATGCTGTCAGTGATAGGATAACATCCATATTCCTACAAGGAAATCCAGCTAATAAGACTATTATTCAAATATACGCACCAACCACTAATGCTAAAGATAAAGAAATTGAAGATTTTTACCAACTTCTGCAGTCTGAAATTGATCAAACACACAATTAAGATGCATTGATAATTGTTGGTGACTGGAATGTGAAAGCTGGAAATAAAGGAAAAGGCTAAATAGTTGGAAAATATGACCATGGTGATAGAAATGATGCCAGAGATCAAATGATAGAATTTTGCAAGACCAATGACTTCTTCATTGCTAATACAATTTTTTTCAATAATGTAAATGGCAACCATACACATGGACCTCACTGAATTAATACACAGGAATCAAATTGCCCAAATCTGTAGAAAGAGATGATGGAGAAGCTCAGTATCATCAGTCAGAACAAGGCCAGAGGTGAACTGTGGAACAGGCCATCAATTGCTCATCTGTAAGTTCAAGTTGAAGTTGAAGAAAATTAAAACAAATCCACTAGAGCCAAAGTATGACCTCGAGTGTATCTCACCGGAGTTTAGAGACCATTGCAAGAACAGATTTGAAGCTTTGAACACTAATGACCAAAGACCAGACAAGCTGTGGGGTGGCACGAAGGACATTATACATGATGAGAGCAAAAGATCATGAAAAAGACAGGAAAGAAAGAAAAGGCCAAAATAGATGTCAGAAAAGGCTCTGGAACATAGCGTAGCTAAAGCGAATGGAAGAAATGATGGAGTAAAAGAGCTGAACAGAAGATTTCAAAGGGTGGCTCAAGAAGACAAAGAAAAATATTATCATGAAATGTGCAAAGACCTGGAGTTAGAAAAACCAAAGGGGAAGAACACTCTCGGCATTTCTCAAGCTGAAAGAACTGGAGAAAAAACTCAAGCCTCAAGTTGCAATATTGAAGGATTCTATGGGCAAACTATTGAGCGTTGCAGGAAACATCAAAGGTTGATGTTCAACCATTTCATGTGGCCGAATATGTCAAGAACCAATGGTATAGAAGGAAGAAGTCCAAGCTGCACTGACGGCATTGGTGAAAAATGAGGCTCCAGGAAGTGATGTAATACCAATTGAGACGTTTCAACAAACGGATGCAGCCCTAGAGGTGCTCACTCATCTATGCCAAGAAATTTGGAAGATTTCTACTTGGCCAACTGACTGGAAGAGACCCATATTTGTGCTCATTCCAAAGAAAGGTGATTCTGCAGAATGCGTAAATTATCGAACAATATCATTAATATCACATGCAAGTAAAATTTTGCTGAAGATCATTCAAAAGAGGTTGCAGCAGTACATCGACAGGGACTGCCAGGAACTCAAGCTGGATTTAGAAGAGGATGTGGAACGAAGGATATCATTGCTAATGTCAAATGGATTGTAGCTGAAAGCAGAGAATATCAGAAAGATGTTTACTTGTGTTTTATTGACTATGTGAAGGGATTCGACTGTGTAGATCATAACAAATTATGGATAACATTGTGAAGAATGGAAATTCCAGAACACTTAGCTGTACTCATGTGGAACCTGTACATAGACCAAAAGGTAGTCATTTGAACAGAACAAGGGGCTACTTTGTGGTTCAAAGTCAGAAGAGGTGTGAATAGTTATTCAATCTGTATGCTGAGCAAATAATCCGAGAAGCTGGACTATATGAAGAATAATGCAGCATCATGATTAGAGGAAGACTCATTAACAACCTTCAATATGCAGATGACACAACCTTGCTTGCTGAAAGCAAAGTGGACTTGAAGCACTAACTGATGAAGATCAAAGACTACAGCCTTCAGTAGGGATTACATCTCAACATAAGGAAAACAAAAATTCTCAAAACTGGACCAGTAAGTAACATCATGATGAACAGAGAAAATGTTGGATACACAAACAATGCCCATGGAAGCAGCAATCAAGAAATCAAAGGATGTAGTACCCTGGAGAAATCTGCTGCAAAAGATGTCTTTAAAGCGTTAAAAAGCACTTTGAGGACTAAGGTGCACCTACCCAAGCCATGGTATTTTCAGTAGCCTCGTATACATGCAAAATCTAGACAATGAATAAGGAAGTCTGAAGAAGAATTGATCCTTTGAGTAGCGGTGTTGGCAAAGAATATAGAATATACCATGGACTGTCAGAGAATGAACAGATCTGCCTTGGAAGAAATGCAGCCAAAATGCTCCTTGGGGGCAAGAATGGAGAAGCTATGTCTCACATACTTTGGACATGTTATCAGGAGAAACCTATTCCTGAAGAAGGACATCATGCTTGGGGGTCAGCAAAAAAGAGCAAGGCCTACAATGAGATGGATTGACACAGTGGCTGCAACAATGGCTCAAACATAGCAATGATTGAGAGGATGGCGCAGGATCAGGCAGTGTTTTGTTCTGTTGTTCATAGCGTCACTATGAATTGAAACTGACTCAGTGGCACCTAACAACAACAATAACAACACTAATGACAACAGCTAACTCAATAAGACAAGAAAATGGAACAAGTGCTCTTATATCGGAAAGTAAAAGAATCATTATTTGCTGATTATGTAATGTAGATAGAAGATCCTAACCAACAAGGCCATTAGACACGAGTTAAAAATATAAAATCAGTACACCCATGTATGTATGGGAATTTTGTATGTGATTAAGGTGGCATTCACGTAAGAGGGAAATGGACACATTATTAACTGTTTTGGGACAATTGGTTATTCATTTGGAAGGAAATAAAACAAAATCCCTACCTCATCAAAAAATGAACTTGATGGAGGTTAAAGAGTTTCACATAAAAAATAAAACTACAGAAAAATGGAATATTTTAAAAATCTTAAAGTGAAGATGTTGTGGTGGTCTTTGAGTTGAGTCTGACTCATAGCGACCCCACCTGACAGAGTAAAACTGCCCCATAAGGTTTCCTAGGCTGTAATCTTTATGGGAGCAGATTTCCAGGTCTTTTCTCCTACTGAGCTGCTGGGTGGATTCGAATCACCAACCTTTCTGTTAGCAGTTGATCCCTTAACCATTGTGCCATGAGGAAGACCTCCCTAAAAAAACCTCAAAAGATATTTTTTAAAGTGGACAATTTTGACTACTTAAATACTTAAAACTTTCTTGGAATCAGACTGCCAGTATTCCAATTTTGGTTCTGCCGTTTAGTAATTTGGAGACCCCAGGCTAGTTAATGTGTCTGTCAGTTTGTCATACTGTGGGGGCTTGTGTGTTGCTGTGATGCTGGGAGCTATGCCACCGGTATTCAAATACCAGCAGGGTCACCCATGGAGGACAGGTTTCAGCTGAGCTTCCAGACTAAGACAGGCTAGGAAGAAGGACCTGGCAGTCTACTTTTGAAAAGAATTAGCCAGTGAAAACCTTATGAATGGCAGCAGAACAGTGTCTGATATAGTGCCGGAAGATGAGCCTTTCAGGGTGGAAGGCACTCAAAAGATACCTGGGGAAGAGCTGCCTCTTCAAAGTAGAGTCAGTCTTAATGATGTGGATGGAGTAAAGCTTCGGGACCTTCATTTGCTGATGTGGCATGACTGAAAATGAGAAGAAACAGCTGCAAATATACATTAGTGACTGGAACATGGAATGTACAAAGTATGCATCTAGGAAAATTGGAAGTCTTCAAAAATGAAATGGAATGCGTAAATATCCATATCCTAGGCATTAGTGAGCTGAAATGGACTGGTATTGGTCATTTTGAATTGGACAATCACGTGGTCTACTATGCCAAGGACAATAACTTAAAGAGGAATGGCGTGACATTCATCACCAAAAAGAACATTTTGTCCTGAAGCACAATGCTGTCAGTGATAGGATAATATCCACGCACCTACAGGGAAGACCAGTCAATACGACTATTATTCAATTTTACCCACCAACCACTAAGACCAAAGATGAAGAAATCGAAGATTTTAGCCAACTTCTGCAGTCTGAAATTGATCAGACATGCAATCAGGATGCACTGATAATTACTGGTAACTGGAATGCAAAAGTTTGAAACAAAGAAGAAGGATTGGTAGTTGGAAAATATGGCCTTGGTGATAGATGCTGGAGATCACATGACAGAATTTTGCAAGACCAATGACTTCTTCACAGCAAATAGCTTTTTTCACCAACATAAACAGTGACTATACGTATGGACTTTGTGAGAGGGAATACACAGGAATCAAATCAACTACATCTGTGGAAAGAGATGATGGAGAAGCTCAATATCATCAATCAGAACAAGGCCAGGAGCTGACTGTGCATCAGACCATCAATTATTCATATGTAAGTCAAGCTGAAACTGAAGAAAATTAGAACAAGCTGATGAGAGCCAAAGTACAACCTTGAGCATATCCCACCTGAATTTAGAGACCATCTCAAGAATAGATTTGACTCATCGAACACTAATGATGAAGACCAGACAAGTTGTGGAATGACATCAAGAACATCGTACATGAAGAAAGCAAGAGGTCATTAAAAAGACAGGAAAGAAAGAAAAGACCCAAATGGATGTCAGAAAAGACTCTGAAACTTGGTCTTGAATGATGAGTAGCTAAAGCAAAAGGAAAAAATGATGAAGTAAGAGAGCTGACCAGAAGATTACAAAGGGCGGCTTGAGAAGACAAAGTATTATGATGACATGTACAAAGACGAGGAAATAGAAAACCAAAAGGGGAGAACACACTCAGCGTTTCTCAAGCTGAAAGAACTGAAGGAAAAATTCAAGCCTCGAGCTGCAGTACTGAAGGATTCTACGGGGAAAATATTAAATGATGCAAAAAGTGTCAAAAGAAGATGGAAGAAACACACAGAGTCACTATACTAAAAAGAATTGGTTGACATTCAACCATTTCAGGAAGTAACATATGATCAATAACCTACGGCACTGAAGGAAGAAGTCCAAGCTACACTGAAGGTGTTGGTGAAAAACAAGGCTCCAGGGATGGAAAGAATAACAATTGAGATGTTTCAACAAATGGATGCGGTGCTGGAACTGCTCGCTCATCTATGCCAAGAAATTTGGAAGACAGCTACCTGGCCAACCAATTAGAAGAGATTCATATTTATACCCATTTCCAAGAAAGGTGATCCACCTGAATGTGGGAATTGTCAAACAATATCCTTAATATCACATGTAAGCAAAATTTTGCTGAAGATCATTCAAAAGCCACTAACCATGTATATTGACAGGGAACTGCCAGAAATTCAGGCAGGATTTAGAAGAGGACGTGGAACCAGGGATATCGTTGCTGATGTCAGATGGATCCTGGCTGAAAGCAGAGAATACCAGAAGGATGTTTACCTGTGTTTTATTGACTGTGCTATGGCATTTATTTGACTGTGTGGGTCGTAACAAATTATGGATAAGTTGCAGAGAATTGGAACTCCGGAACACTTCATTGTGCTCATGAGGAATCTGTACATACATCAAGAGGCAGTCATTCAGACAGAACAAGGGAATACTGCATGGTTTAAAGTCAGGAAAGATGTGTGTCAGGGTTGTGTTCTTTCACCATACCTTTTCAATCTCTATGCTAAGCAAATAATCTGAGAAGCTGGAGTGTATGAAGAAGAACAGGGCATCAGGATTGGAGGAAGACTTATTAACAACCTGTGTTATACAGAGGACACAACCTTGCTTGCTGAAAGTGAAGAGGACTTGAAGCACTTACTAATGAAGGTCAAAGACCACAGCCTTCAGCATGGATTACATCTCAACATAAAGAAAACAAAAATCCTCACAACTGGACCAATAAGCAACATCATGACAAATGGAGAAAAGATTGAGGTTGTCGAAGATTTCATTTTTCTTGGATCCACAGTCAACATCCACGGAAGCAGCAGTCAAGAAATCAAAAGACGCATTGCATTGGGCAAATCAGCTGCAAGAGATCTCTTTAAAGTGTTAAAAAGCAAAGATGTCACCTTGAGGACTAAGGTATGCCTAACCCAAGCGATGTTATTTTCATTTGCCTCATATGCATACAAAAGCTGGACAATGAATAAGGAAAATGGAAGAAAAATTGACTCCTTTAAGTTATGGTGTTGGCAAAGCATATTGAACACACTGTGGCCTGCCAAAAGAACGAACAAATCTGTCTTAGAAGAAGTGCAACCAGAGTACTCTTTAGAAGCAAGGATGGCAATACTACATCTTACACACTTTGGACATGTTATCAGGAAAGATCAGTCCCTGGGGAAGGACATCATGCTTGGTAGAGGGTCAGTGGAAAAGAGGAAGACCCTCAGCAAGATGGATTGACACAGTGGCTGCAACAACGGGCTCAAGCGTAGCAACAATTGTGAGGATGGGGCAGGACTGGACACTGTTTCGTTCTGTTGTGCACAGGGTCGCTATGAATCAGAACCAGCTCAACAGCACCTAACAACAACAGGCTAGTTAACCTTTGTGTGTCTCAGTTTGTAAAATGAGGGTAAGGGTACTACATACCTCATAATGCAAGAATTAAATGAGGTAAGCCATGTAAAGCACTTAGAATGGTGCCTGGCATGTTGCAAATGTGAAATGAAGGTTAGCTGTTAGTGTTAATACTACAACAACTACTGAGAAAAATGCCATTTACCAAGTTAAAAGATAAGCCACATACTAGGGTTAATGTCTATTATATACAAACAACTTCTACAAATCAATAAAAGCCTCAAACAACTTGATAGATAAATGAACAAAGAATATGAACAATTACTTCAGAGAAGAAATTCAAATTGCCAGTAAACATAAAAAAGTTCAACTTCATTAATATTGAGAGAATGAAAAGTAAAACAATATTTAGAGATCATTTTTGCTTTTTGCCTCTCAGATTGGTAAAAATGAAAAAGATTGGTAATGTCTGGTGTTGGTGAAGGTATTGGTTGGACTGTAAATTGTTCCACTTTTGTGGAGTAATTTGGTAATGTCTATTAAAATGTAAAAAGAGCAAACTCTTTGAGCGACATTATTCCTAGACTCTATCCAACAAAAACAACAGTATTTCAGCATTATGTATAATATCAAAACTTTGGAAACAGAATGAATGTCCATTAGTAGAGGAATGTGACATTCATTCAGCGGAACCCTATGTAACCGTTAAAAAGAATGGAGTAGCTTCTTACGAACTGAACTTGGAAAATGTTTATGGTATGTTAAGTAAAAAAATATTGCAGTATAATATGTACATTATGATCTCATTTTTATAAAAATTAAAAACTATGCACATGTGCATGTATGTGTATGTGTGTACATCTAGATAGGCATTAAAAGATACGTAAATAGGGACCAAAACGTCAATAGTCATTGAAAGCCTACTAGTATGACTAAGCACTGTTTTAAACACTGGGGATACAGCAATAACTAAAGTGGACAAAAATATATTTTTTTTAAATTGTGGTTTACGTGAAGATTTGCAGAGCAAATTACTTTCTCATTAAACAATTAATACACATATTGTTTTGTGACGTTGATTGCCAATCTTGTGACATGTCAACACTCTCCCTTTCTTCACGTTGGGTTTCACATTCTATTCGTCCAGGTTCCTGTCACCTCCTGCCTTCTGGTCCTTGCCCTTGGGATGGTGTGCCCATTTAGTCTCATATACATTATTGAGCTGTGTGTATTGTTGCTTGTTTTATGGGCCTGTCTAATCTTTGGCTGAAGGGTGAACCTCAGGAGTGACTTCAGTATTGAGTTAAAAGGATGTTCAGAGGCCCTACTCTTGGGGTTTCTCTAGTCTCTGTCAGACCAGTAACTCTAGTCTGTTTTTGTGAGTTTGAATTTTGTTCTACATTTTTTTCCAGTCCTGCCTGGGACCCTCTATTATGATCCCTGTCAGAGCAGTAGGTGGTGGTAGCCGGGCACCACCTAGTTGTGCAGGACTCAGTCTGGTGGAGGCTGTGGTAGTTGTGTTCCATTAGTCCTTTGGACTAATCTTTCCCTTGCTTGTGTCTTTGGTTTTCTTCATTCTCCCTTGCTCCAGATGGGGTGGAACCAGTAGGGTATCTTAGATGGCCACTTGCAAGCTTCTAAGACCCCAGAGGCTATTCACCAAAGTAGGGCGTAGAACACTTTTTTTGTGTGTGTGAAACATGTTATGCCAGTTTAGCTAGATGTCCCCCCAGACCATGGTCCCCAGCCCTCAGCCCGGTAATTTGGTCCCTCAGGGAATTTGAATGTGTTTATGAAGCTTCTATGACTTTGCCTTGGTTAAGTTGTGCTGACTTTCCCAATATTGTATACTGTCTTACCCTTTACCAAAGTTACCAAGTATCTACCCTCTACTTAGCGTTTTTCTCTCCCCAACCCTCCCCACCCTTGTAATCATCAAAGATTGTGTGTAAACCTTTTCATGAGTTTTTTAAAAATAATTTTTATTGTGCTTTAAGTGAAAGTTTACAAATCAAGTCAGTCTGTCACACATAAGCCTATATACACCTTACTACATACTCCTATTTACTCTCCCCCTAATGACTCAGCCCGCTCCCTCCCTCCAGTCTCTCCTTTCATGACTGTTTTGCCAGTTTCTAACCCTCTCTACCCTCCCATCTCCCCTCCAGACAGAAGATGCCAACACAGTCTCAAGTGTCCACCAGATACAAGTAGCTCACTCTTCATCAGCATCTCTCTCCAACCCATTGTCCAGTCCCTTCCATGTCTGATGAGTTGTCTTTGGGAATGGTTCCTGTCCTGGGCCAACAGAAGGTTTGGGGACCATAACTGGGGGGATTCTTCTAGTCTCAGTCAGACCATTAAGTCTGGTCTTTTTATGAGAATTTGGGGTCCGCATCCCACTGTTCTCCTGCTCCCTCAGGGGTTCTCTGTTGTGCTCCCTGTCAGGGCAGTCATCGGTTGTGGCCGGGCACCATCTAGTTCTTCTGGTTTCGGGATGATGTAACTCTCTAGTTCATGTGGCCATTTCTATCTCTTGGGCTCACAGTTATCATGTGACCTTGGGTTCTTCATTCTCCTTTGCTCCAGGCGGGTTGAGACCAATTGATGCATCTTAGATGGCCGCTTGTTAGCATTTAAGACCCCAGATGCCACACTTCAAAGTGGGATGCAGAATGTTTTCATAATAGAATTTATTTTGCCAATTGACTTAGAAGTCCCCTTAAGCCATAGTCCCCAAACCCCTGCCCTTGCTCTGCTGACCTTCGAAGCATTCAGTTTATCCCGGAAACTTCTTTGCTTTTGGTCCAGTCCATTTGAGCTGACCTTCCCTGTATTGAGTATTGTCCTTCCCTTCACCTAAAGTAGTTCTTATCTACTAACTAATCAGTAAATAACCCTCTCCCACCCCCCTCCCTTCCCCGCCTCGTAACCACAAAAGTATGTGTTCTTCTCAGTTTATACTATTTCTCAAGATCTTATAATAGTGGTCTTATACAGTATTCGTCCTTTTGCATCTGACTAATTTCACTCAGCATAATGCCTTCCAGGTTCCTCCATGTTATGAAATGCTTTACAGATTCGTCACTGTTCTTTATCGATGCGTAGTATTCCATTGTGTGAATATACCATAATTTATTTAACCATTCATCAGTTGATGGACACCTTGGTTGCTTCCAGCTTTTTGCTATTGTAAACAGAGCTGCAATAAACACGGGTGTGCATATATCTGTTCGTGTAAAGGCTCTTATTTCTCTAGGGTATATTCCAATGAGTGGGATTTCTGGGTTGTATGGTAGTTCTATTTCTACCTTTTTAAGAAAATGCCAGATAGATTTCCAAAGTGGTTGTACCATTTGACATTCCCACCAGCAGTGTATAAGAGTTCCAATCTCTCCTCAGCCTCTCCAACATTCATTATTTTGTGTTTTTTGGATTAATGCCAGCCTTGTTGGAGTGAGATGGAATCTCATCGTAGTTTTAATTTGCATTTCTCTAATGGCTAAGGATCGAGAGCATTTTCTCATGTATCTGTTAGCTGCCTGAATAATTTCTTTAATGAAGTGCGTGTTCATATCCTTTGCCCACTTTTTGATTGGGTTGTTTGTCTTTTTGTGGTTGAGTTTTAACAGAATCATATAGATTTTAGAGATCAAGCGCTGGTCGGAGATGTCATAGCTGAAAATTTTTTCCCAATCTGTAGGTAGTCTTTTTACTCTTTTGGGGAAGTCTTTAGATGAGCATAGGTATTTGATTTTTAGGAGCTCCCAGTTATCTGGTTTCTCTTCATCATTTTTAGTAATGTTTTGTATTCTGTTTATGCCTTGTATTAGGGCTCCTAAGGTTGTCCCTATTTTTTCTTCCATGATCTTTATCGTTTTAGTCTTTATGTTTAGGTCTTAGATCCACTTGGAGTTAGTTTTTGTGCATGGTGTGAGGTATGGGTCCTGTTTCATTTTTTTTTGCAAATGGATATCCAGTTATGCCAGCACCATTTGTTAAAAAGACTATCTTTTCCCCAGTTAACTGACACTGGGCCTTTGTCAAATATCAGCTGCTCATATATGGATGGATTTATATCTAGGTTCCCAATTCTATTCCTTCATGAGTTTTTATAATAGTTTCACACAGTATATGTCCTTTTGTGATTGACTTATTTCACTCAGCATAATGCCCTCCAGAATCATCCATGTTGTGAGATGTTTCAAAGATTCATCATTGTTCTTTATTTTTGTATAGTATTTCATTGTGTATAGGTACCATAGTTTGTTTATCCATTCACCTGTTGATGGGCACTTACGTTGTTTCTATCTTTTTGCTCTTGTAAATAATGTTGCAATGAACATGTGCATATGTCTATTCCTGTGAGCTCTTATTTCTCTAGGATATATTCCTAGGAGTAGGATTGCTGGTTCGTATGGTATTTCTATTTCTAGCTTTTTAAGGAAGCACCATATCGTTTTCCAAAATTGTTGTACTATTTTGCATTCCCACTAGCAATGCATAAGAGTTCCAGTCTTCCCACAGCCTCTCCAGCATTTGTTATTTTCTGTTTTTTTGATTCATGCCAGTAATGTGGGAGTGAGATGGTATCTCACTGCAGTTTTGATTTCCATTTTTCTAATGGCTAGTGATTACGAGCATTTCCTCATGTGTCTGGTAGCCCGCTGAATGTCTTCTTTGGTGAAATGTCCTTATTTTTTGCCCATTTTTTTTAATTGCACTTTTTAGATGAAGGTTTACAGAACAAACTAGCTTCTCATTAAACAATTAGCACACATATTATTTTGTAACATTGGTTATCTAACCCCACGACAAGTCAACACTCTCCCTTCTCGACCTAGGTTCCCAATCACCAGCTTTCCTCTCCCCTCCTGCCTTCTATTCCTTGCCCCTGTCCTTTGACCATTTTTTAATTGGATTATTTGTCTTTTTGTTGTAGAGTTGTTGGATTTTCCTACAGATTTTGGAGATTAGACCTTTGTCAGATATGTCATTGCCAAATTTTTTCCCATAGTCTGTAGGTTCTCTTTTTACTGTTTTGGTGAAGACTTAAAAATTTTTTTATCGTGCTTTAAGTGAAAGTTTACAAATCAAGTCAATCTCTTATACAAAAATTTATATGTACCTTGCTATATACTCCTAGTTGCTCTCCCCCCAATGAGACAGCACACTCCTTTTCTCTACCCTGTATTAAGCATGTCCATTCAGCCAGCTTCTGTGCCCCTCTACCTTCTCATCTCCCCTCCAGACTGGAGCTGCCCACCTAGTCTCATGTGTCTACTTAAGCCAAGAAGCTCACTCCTCACCAGTATCATTTTCTATCTTATAGTCCAGTCCAATCCCTCTCTGAAGAGTTGGCTTTGGGAATGGTTCCATTCTTGGGCTAACAGAAAGCCTGGGGACCATGACCTCTGGTGTCCTTCTAGTCTCAGTCAGACCGTAAAGTCTGGTCTTTTTATGAGAATTTGAGGTCTGTATCCCACTGCTCTCCTGCTCCACCAGGGGTTCTCTGTTGTGTTCCTTGTCAGGGCAGTCATTGGTTGTAGTCGGGAACCATCTAGTTCTTCTGGTCTCAGAATGATGTAGTCTCTGATATTATGTGGCCCTTTCTGTCTCTCTTGGGCTCATAATTACCTTGTGTCTTTGCTCCAGGTGGGTTAAGACCAACTGATGCATCTTAGATGGTTGCTTGCTAGCGTTTAAAACCCCAGATGCCACTCAACAAAGTGGGATGCAGAATGTTTTCTTAATAGATTTTATTATGCCAATTGACCTAGATTTCCCCTGAAACTGTGGTCCCCAAAGCTCCTCTGTTCTTATGGAACTTACATTTTAGTGCAGGAAGATGGATAACAAGGAAATAAATAATATATAGTATTTCAGATGGTGATACAAGTTATGGGGAAAAATAAAGCAGAGAAGGGAGACAGAAGGCAAATTTGCATTTTTAAATAAGGTGGATTGAAAGTATAGAGGAACATTTCACATTTTTATATACGCTTTTTTTTTTTAATGGTAGGATTAGTGATGTTTTCCTTGCTTTTTATGTGGGTAGATTTCTGTACACTCCAAGTAAACAGTATAAAAAGAGAAGAGAAAGTTGTAAAGTGGAATATCTGACCTGGGGATAAGGAAAAATATTTGGGATCAACAGAAAAAACAAAAACAAAACAAAACCCAAACCCATTGCTGTCAAGTTGATTCTGAGTCACAGCTACCCTGTAGGACAGGGTAGAACTGACCCATAGGGTTTCCAAGGAGCAGCTGGTGGATTCGAACTGCTGACCTTTTGGTTGGCGGCCAAATGCTTCACCACTGCACTGCCAGGTGTGGGTTTTATTTCCCTATCTTCAAAAAATCGCCCCTAAATGTTCAGACTTGACTGCAGAATACAACCTACGATGTGCAAAATCTCACTGTCTTACTCATAGGGCATATTGCTGTTAAAACAATTGGTGTGTTGTTTTGTTATTTTCCCCCAAACACTTACGTTTTCGTTATGTTTGTCTAAGGGCATTTTTTGGAAACCCTGGTGGCATAGTGGTTAAGAGATACGCCTGCTAACCAAAAGGTCGGCAGTTCGAATCCACAAGCCGCTACTTGGAAACCCTATGTGGCAGTTCTACTCTGTCCTATAGGGTCACTATAAGCTGCCATTGACTTGACAGCAATGGGGTTTTTTTTTTTTTTTTTGAAGGGCATTTTATAAATTGGTTTTCATTTCTTAGTACAAGCTATGTGGAAACCTCCTAAAATGCAAATTGATTATCTGCTTGGGGTCAAAAAAAAAAAAAAAGTTGCTGTCAAGTCGATTCCAACTCATAGTGATCCTACAGGGTAAGGTAGGGTTTCCAAGGTTGACATCTTTAGGAAACAGACTGTCACATCTTTCTCCTGAGGAGTGGCTGATGTATTCAAACCACCGACCTTTCTGTTAGCAGCCAAGTGCTTAACCACGGTGCCGCCAGGGCTCCTTCCTGCTTGAGGGCGATATAATACCATAATATCCCCTAATCCTGTAGTATCTCTTATTTTATTAGCTCTCCCCTTGACGGAACAAGGGACCCAGGCTAAGGGACCGAAGCTCAGGATTTTGATGGCAATTAAACTCAACCAGATCAATTCAAAGTTCTTGGACATAGAGACTAAGCCTACAAATGATTTTTGAATCTCTGTTTTGCGCAAGGTCCGTGGCTGATGCTGGTAAGTCCCTTCCCAGTCTGGTTCCTTAGGCCCCTCAGAAAGACTTTTCAGGGGTGTGGAGAGGAAGGGAGACCAATGATTTTATGGGTTTAGGCAAAATAAAGGAAATACGGGACAGAATTGCCTCTGAAAGATTTGAAATTAAGCTTTAGGAATAAATTCATGAATATCTAGCTTGGGATCTACAGGAACAGCAATCTGAGTTCCCGTTCTGGGATCAGCCCCAAGTGGTGCTGGGACTGGTCTCCTGGGAGTTAGTGTGACTCAGGTCTATCTCCACAACTGGGTCTACCAGGTCGTTGGGCATACAGGCTGATCCAGGTGCTGAACCTCACCGTTCACCTCGTGTACTAGCAGCATCTCTTGGCTCTTCTGTACTCCGTGACTTTTCCATACTTCAGTTTTCCCAGCTATGTAATGCCTAGAGTTGTCTTTGCCTCTCTGAACTTCTCTAGGAGGATAGACAAGACAAAGGAAGATTTACCATCTTTGTAAACAAAACTAAAGCGCTTAGGAATTATATAAATAGCAACCCCTCTGCTAGACATGGTGTGTGTGTGGGGGGGTGGGATTTACACACTGTGTCAGTTTTTTTGTCTTCCTTAAACTGACTTAAATAACTACGACAGACATTATGCCCATTTGAGTTTTAAGTTCTGGTGAGAAGATGGACAATAGAAACTACGTCTCTTAACTCCCAGCCAGTTGTGTATTGATTTAATCGTGGTACAAACGAGTCAGTGTTTTGAGGGTGAGTTTCCATTACCTTACATTCACATTTATTTTGTTTATTAAAGGCTCAATGGATTGATTATTGATGATCCGTGTATTATCACTTAATATTAGCCACATGACTGACAAATGATGATCAATCAATTGTCACAGTTAATTCACATTGCTATAAACACTTTGGAAACCCTGGTGGCGTAGTAGTTAAGAGCCACAACTGCGAACCAAAGGGTCGGCCAGTTTGAATCCGCCAGGCACTCCTTGGAAACTCTATGGGGCAGTTCTACTCTGTCCTGTAGGGTCGCTATGAGTCAGAATCGACTCGACGACATTGGGTTTTTTTTTTTTTTTTGTATAAACACTTCGAATGGTCAGTCACTGCTCGGGAAGAAATATCCCTCGTATCTAAATTCAGGGCTCTCAACTTAACCCCATGAGGACCCCCATTAGCTACCTTGAACTACAACTCCCATCGTGCAACGGGAAACGTGCCGCTCTACTGCATGATCCGACGGGACCGTTAACCAATCCAATACCAGAGCTCTCATCCAGCTACCTATTGGCTTCGGGTGAGGGCGGGACTGTCAGTTGCTAGGTTGGTACTTTTTCCGGAAGTGGTTGTTGGCCGCTGCAGAGCAACACCCCGGCGTCCCTGGAAGCGGGGAGCCGGGGTGCTGCTGGGGAAGCTGCGCAGAGGCCGGAGCCATCGTCCCGGGCCTCCTGGGGTGGGGGACAGGTGAGGAACTCCTCGAGGGAGGGGTTCAGTGGCGGGAAAGGAGGGAAGCGGGAGAGTTAAGGGCACACTTGGGTGCCCGCGAGCGGGATGTGCACGAGTGTGGGCGGGCACCGAGGGAAGAGGTGAAAAAGGAGCGGCCGGACGAGGGTGCCCCGTTCAGCCTCTCTCCTTGTCCTGCTCTTGGGTGGGCAGAAGGGGCCCCTGGGCTGGAAACGCTGGCGGCCGACTGAACGGCGAGCCCGTGGGCAGGCGACAGAAGGCGGTGGGCGACGTTGTGAGCTGGCCGAGGGCGCTCGTTTATTTACCCTGCTCCCAGTCGGTGTGTAAGGCCTGCCCTTCGGAGCCCTGCTTGAATACTTCACTGCGGGAAAGCTGCCTTTCCGAATCCAGAGCTAACTCAACCTTATGTCTTCTTTTGACCAGCTAGGGAAGTTAAAAGTTTTATCTTTTCTTGCGTTAATTAAAAAATTTACCTTCTCTATCTAGAAACACTTTCCTCACTTGGCTTCCGCGACCCCTGCTCTCATGGTTCTCCCAACTCGCCCCTTCTCAGCAGCCTTTGCAGGCCTCTCATTTCCACTCACCACACTTCATCTCTGAGTGATTTTCACCCAGCGTTTCCATTACCATCTATTTAGTGGTGACTCCCTGACTGCAGCCAGACCTTCTTCCTAAGCCCAGACCCGCTTCCCGATCATTTTTAACTGGATGCCTCCCCAACTTTCTCTGGCCCTAAAATGTGCTTCTCCTCCTGTATTTCCTATCTCAGTGAAGGACTTCACCATTCACTTGGTCCACCAAGTCTACACCTGGAATTCATTCATCTGATATAACATTTGTTGGGCATGTCCTGTATTCTAGGCTGTAGGTGGGGCTACCAGTTGGGCAAGGCTTAGAAGTGAACAGATAATCACAATATACTGTCTAAGTGCTCTGATTTCCCTCCTTTCTCTCCCTTACTTGCTACATAAATCAAGTCCCACTATTCTGCCTCCTAATACCTCTAAAATCTGACTCTTCCTTTTTGTTCTCACAGCCACGACTTAGTTCATAATTTCTTGCCTGTATTTTCCCGACAGCTTCCTACGTGGCCTCTCTACCTGTGTTCTTACCTTCCTCTGGTTAGTTCTTAAGCGGCTGTCAGAATCATTTTTTCTAAAACACAGACGTCATCATGCTAGTTTCCTTTATGATACGCTGTGATGGCTCCTCATCGTGCACAGGATGCAGGCTCATCCTTCCAAGCCCTTAACAATATGCTCCTTGCCTTCCGTTCTAGACCTCTCTCCCACCGCTTCCCCCACTGTCCTTTGCGCTCTGATCATGTCAGAGTGCTTAGGAGCTCAGGCTTCAGAGTGTGATAGAGATGAGTGCGTGCATGTTCTGCTGTGCCATTTACTAGCTGTGAAACTGGGGAACTTTTTTGTTAAATCTTGCTAAACCTCAGTCTCCTTATTTGAAAAATGGGGATAATGTGTTACCTCATAGTGTGGTTGAGAGGATGAGGTGAGATGATACATGTAAAGCACTTAGTACAGTTGCCAGAAAATTCAAGTGTTCAGTGAAGATGCGCTTTGTTGTCATCATTAATTCCCTGAGCCCACCTTACTCTTCCATGCCTCCTTGGCTTTGTGTGTGCTGTTCCTTCTGTTTTCAGTTCCCTTACTCATATTATCCTGCTGAGCTCCTGCTAATCCTTCAAGAAGCATTTCAGTGGCCCTCTACTCTGTGGTCCTTTCCCTGATCTTCCAAAGTAAATTTAGTTGCTGTTACCTTTGGGTCCCATTGTAATTTCTTCCCTTAATGAGCTTAACCCATTATGTACTCATGTACTTACATGTTTGGCTTCCCAAGTGGGCTGAGTTCGACTTTAGGACCACACGTAACAGGTCTGTAGCTCTCATGCATAGCACAGTGCCTGACCCACGTAGGTGTTCAATAAGTGGTTTTTGAATGTCTGAATGACCTTAACTTAAAGCGTTCCCTGGTACTGGATCTGTTCTCTGGAGCAGTGCAGAATAAGCCCTTTAAATACAAGAATGGTAACTACAACAACTAACATTTATTGAGATCTTGCCGTGTTTTAAACACTTTACGCGTATCGAATCATTTAATGCTCACAGTCCTTTGACACAGTCATTGTTGTTATCTCCATTTGATGGATGAGGACACTGAGGCAAAGAGAGGTTAAGTAACTTGCCCAAGATTATGCAGCTAGCAAGTGGCAGGGCTGGGATTTAAAGCTACGGGTGTTCCAAAACCTATAGCCACTACCACGATGCCATGAATGCTCATGTCTTTTGCATTTTCCCCAGTGCCTCCTCCAGAAAATCTTTCTTTTCTCTAGTGAGCATTTCTTAAAATTGTTGGAGCAGGGTGGAAGAAAGAAATTTTCTGGAACCCTAATTATGCATATGGGTATGCTCTGTCAGTGTGCATACCTTTTGGCTGTGCTGATAGGGAGACAGTGTTTGAGAGGATAACCTGTGAGGGACTGGGAAACAATGGTGGGTAACGAATAGAAAAGATCTAGGAATATTTAGCTTGGAGTAGAGGAGCTTTAGCTTGGTGTTTGTAGAGCCAGAGGGCAGAACTGGACAAAGGGAAGGAGGTTTGTTAGAAATGAATTTTTAACAGTTATGAATGATCTAACTATGGAATTGGCAATACTATCAGTAATAATTTAAAATAATGTTAAATTTATCTAACATTTGTAACCAGGCACTGTGCTAGGTACTTTACAAGTATTGTATTTGCAAACAGCCTTTTTTATTGAGGTAAAAATGTATATAAGAAAACATTGACCATTTCAACATTTTTTACTTGTACAATTCAGTGACATTAATTATGTTCCCCATGCTGCGTGACCATCACCACTATTTGTTTCTAAATTTTTTCATCACCCTTAACATAAATCCCCAGTGTCCCTTAAGCAATGACTTGCCCTTTCCCCCTCCCAGCTACCCCTGGTAACCACTAAGAAACTTTATTTTCTATCATTTGCCTACTGTAGATATTTCATGTCAGTGGGATCATAGACTATTTGTCCTTGTATGTCTGATCAAACAGCCTTTTTAAAAATTTTTTTTATTTTTATTTTTGAAAACTTTTATTGTGCTTTAAGTGAAAGATGACAAATCAAGTCAGTCTCTCATACAAAAATTTATATACACCTTTCTATATACTCCTAGTTGCTCTTCCTCTCATGAGACAGCATACTCCTTCCCTCCACTCTCTATTTTCGTGTCCATTTGGCCAGCTTCTGACCCTCTCATCTCCCCTCCAGACAGGAGCTGCCCACATAGTCTCATTTGTCTACTTGATCCAAGAAGCTCTCTCTTCACCAGTATCATTTTCTATCCCATACTCCAGTCCAGTCCCTGTCTGAAGAGTTGGCTTTGGGAATGGTTCCTGTCTCGAGCTAACAGAAGGTCTGGGGACCATAACTTTGGGGGTCGTTCTAGTCTTAGTCAGACCATTAAGTCTGATCTTTTTACAAGAATTTGAGGTCTGTATCCCACCGCTCTCCTGCTTCCTCAGGAGTTCTCTGTTGTGTTCCCTGTCAGGGCAGTCATTGGTTGTGGTTGGGCACCATCTAGTTCTTCTGGTCTCAGGATGATGTAGCCTCTGGTTTATGTGGCCCTTTCTGTCTCTTGGGCTCATAATTACCTGGTGTCTTTGGTGTTCTTCATTCTCCTTTGATCCAGGTGGGTCGAGACCAATTGATGCATCTTAGATGGCTGCTTGCTAGCATTTAAGACCCCAGACCACTCTCCAAAGTGGAATGCAGGATGTATTCTTAATAGATTTTATTATGCCAGTTGACTTATATGTCTCCTGAAACCATGGTTCCCAAACCTCCGCTCCTGCTACACTGGCCTTCACAGCATTCAGTTTATTCAGGAAACTTCTTTGCTTTTGGTTTAGTCCAGTTGTGCTGACCTCTCCTATATTGTGTGTTGTCTTTCCCTTCACCTAAAATAGTTCTTATCTACTATCTAATTAGTGAAAACCCCTCTCTCTCCCTCCCTTCCCACTCTCGTAACCATCAAAGAATATTTTTTTTCTCTATTTAAACTATTTTTCGAGTTCTTATGTTGGTGGTCTCATACAATATTTGTCCTTTTGCAACTAATTTCAACAAAATGCCTTCCAGATTCCTCCATGTTATGAAATGTTTCACGGATTCATCATTGTTCTTTATTGATGCGTAGTATTCCATTGTGTGAATATACCATAATTTATTTATCCATTCATCCGTTGATGGGCATCTTGGTCGCTTCCGTCTTTCTGCTATTGTAAACAGAGCTGAAATGAACATGGGTGTGCATGTGTCTGTTCGTGTAAAGGCTCTTACTTCTCTAGAATCTATTCCAAGGAGTGGGATTGCTGGATCGTATGGTAGTTCTTTTTCTAGTTTAAAAAAATTTTATTTTTTAATTTGCAATTAAAAAAAAATTATTGTGCTTGAAGTGAATGTTTACAGTGAAAATTAGTTTCTCATTCATATATTTCTATACAAATTGTTTTGTGACATTGGTTGCAATCCCCGCAATGTGTCAGTACTCTCCCCCTTTCCTTTCCCACCCGAGGTTCCCCGTGTCCATTTGTCCAGTCTTCCTGTCCCTTCTTGCCTTCTCGTCTGTGCTTTTGGGCGGGTGTTGCCCATTTGGTCTCATATACTTGATTGAACTAAGAAGCACTTTCCTCATGTGTGTTATTGTTTGTTTTGTGGGCTTGTCTAATCTTTGGCCAAAAGGTGGGCTTTAGGAGTGGCTTCAGTTCTGAGTTAGCAGAGTGTCCAGGGGCCATAGTCTTGGGGTTTCCTCTAGTCTCTGTTAGGCCAGTAAGCCTGGTCTTTTTTGTAAATTTGAGTTTTGTTCTACATTTTTCTCCTGCTCTCGTCAGAACCCTCTCTTGCGATCCCTGTCAAAGTGGTCAGTGGTGGTAGCTGGGCATCATCTAATTGTTCTGGGCTCCGGCTGGTGGAGGCTATGGTTCATGTGGTCCACTGATGCATTCAAATGGCCTTTTGATGTAGATAATCATGATTGCTTAAACTGTATGCACGAGTTTATTGAAGCTTAGAGAGAGAACATACCTTGCCAAAGGTCATACAGCTGGTAAGTGAGAGAGCTGGGGTTTGAATCCAGGCTTTCTGGTCTCAAAGCTTGTGCTTTGACCACTATACTGTCTGTCATTTGAAGCTTGGAGAGCGAAAATTTAGCGTGGGAAGGGAACTTGGAGCAAAGCTACTTTGGACTTTTCCACTCTGGAGATTCCTTGGTTTTGTGCTAGTGGTTTATAGCAGTGACCAAGTTCCTACGGTTTCCATAGGTCTAGGTGGAAAGTGCAGAGAAAGGAGGAGGCATAGGCTTCAGAAGTTTCTGGTCTAACAGGTCCACGTACAGCCCCATGAAAAAAGTAATGTTCAGAGAAATGTGGCCATAAATACATGAAAACTGTGTCCTCAGTGCTGAGGTAGTTATGGGTTCACAGGAGAGGATGAGGTTAGCTAGGGAAGGCTTCCTGGAGGAGGTGTATGAGCTACTCCTTTTTTGCTAGATTCTGGCGTTGGCAGAAGATAGATGGGGGCAGTTGGATGACCACCCCTCCCGGTACAACTCTATGACTTGTAGTGGTCTCAGGCCAGGTGACAAGTAGGTTTCATTGGATCCGTTGGTAACCGGTGCATGGATTACCATATTGAAGGTTCTGAGACCATACCTAGGATGTGAATGATTAGTGATGTTCTTCATGGTCGCAGGCTTGGAGGAGAATGTTGGGATGTATTTTCCATACCAGATCTAAGATCTTCTTAGGCTTTTCTCCTCTTCTGTTAACACCCTAGTCCAAGGTACCATCATCTCTCACCTAGACGATCTCATGGTTTTCTACCTGCTTTCCCTGCATCCACTCTGATTTTATTCCTTCCAATCTGGCCTGCATGCCAGTCTGGTCTGTATTCCCAACAGATGCCAGAGTGATCTTCACAAAATGTTTACCTGGAAAAACCCTTTCCTAGCTTCCCCCTTACGCTAAAGGCCAAGTTCTCGCGTGATCTAACTTCCGCCCACTCCTCAGCATCATCTCGAACTATGCTGCTTCTTGCTTGGTGGTGGTTCCTGTTGAAGGGCCTTTGCACATTCTACTTCCTCTGTTAGAACGCTTTTTTCTTCTCTCTTTGTCTAGTGAATGCCTATTTGTCCTTCAGTTCTCAGAATAAAAAAAAAAAAAAATCGCTGTTGAGTCAATTCCATGTGTGTCAGAGTAAAACTGTGCTCCACAGGGTTTTCAATGTTGATTTTTTTAGAAGTAGATCACCAGGCCTTTTTCCTGAGGTGCCTCTGGGTGGACTCGAACTGCCAAACTTTTGGTTAGCAGCTGAGCATGTTAACTGTACCACCCAGGGACTCCGTTTTCGGCATAGGCATCATCTAAATCAAGCTCTTGCCTTCAGAGATCATTTGTAATTATACATTTATTTGTGGTTGTTGATTTATTTGTCTCTCTCCCGCGCTATACTAGCTCCAGGAGAGTAGCAGCTAAATGAGTTTTTAATCGCTGTTATATCTCCAGTGCCTAGCAAGGGGCTTTGAATTTAGTAGATATGCAATAAATATTTCTTAGATGAGTAAATGATTTCTGGTAGCCATCAGAGCCCTAGTGGTACAGAGTTCAGGCTGCTAACCAAACCATAAGCAGTTTGAATCCATCAGCCGCTCCTTGGAAACCCTATGGGGCAGTTCTACTCTGTCCTGTAGGGCCACTAGGAGTTGGAATCAGCTCCATGGCAATGGGTTAATGAATTAGTAGCCATTAAATAAATATGATTTCCCTTTCCACCTCCCGTTTCGTACAACTCCTGGCCCTTCTTGGCCCTGTCCTGGACACACTTCTTTACTGAAGCCAAGTAAGGGAAGCAAAGAAGCTAGAATACAGCCTACCTATATTTTAATTTTTTTTCTGGCAGAAAATTTACTTGGAATTTGGATGATCTGTGAATTCGGATTTCCAGGTTCTTCCTGACCTTTAAATGGTTAAACATACTTTTTTGTTTTTTGCCACGAGAACAGAGCGTTTTACCTGTTTCACGCTTTCCGAAGATGGGATAAGTCTAGAGATAGATGACACTCTCAATGCAGAATTTCTCAAATTCTCCGCCATGGTTGCTGTAGTGCCTTGTATAGAGAGCTTGTGCTAGATAAATGCTTGTGGAATTAAATAATGCCCATGAGACCGCTGTTCAGGCTACTACTGATTCCTCCCTCCCCACATGTGGCTCCCTTCTCTAAGAGGATTAAAGAATCAGGTGAGTCCTTGAGCCTTCAGGCTGTGGACCGCATCTAAAGCCTTGGGTCCTGAAACTTTTCTGCTTTGCTTTTTCTGAGTCATTGGCAGGTACGCTCTACTCATCCCTGATCGTGGGCATAGAGACTTGAGCATTATGTCAGCAGGCTATCTGGGTTCTTCATAAGGCAGGGTGCAGATTCCCGCTTCAGCTTGTTTATTGCAGAGAAGAATCCTTTTTCCTTTGGTCCTTTCTTCCTGAGGTGAGAAGTTAATGCTTGGAGATGTCATGATGGGAACAAGACAGGGCAGAGTCTGGCTACATTGGAGCCCAGTGGACTAATACAGGAAACGATGTCTGTGAGCCTAAGGCAGGATACCTCCCTTGCCCATCTCTCAGCTGTCATGGTGCAGAAGGGGTCACAGTCACAGTCCTTGATAGACCCTTTGTCATTTGTCAAGGGTCCCTTTCTAGGTATCTTGGAACAGGTTCAGGTTACCAGATCCAGCCACTTCCTGAGCACTCAGTACAGGCCAGCTTCCTACCTTCTTTTTGATGACAGTCTTTCTGTGCACTTCTCCCTGAAGAGAGCTTTTCACGCTCACTGCTCCAGGTGGCAGAGCGACAGCTTCTGAAGAAGTGGGTACCCAGGAGAGGCCAGGACCTACTGCTGCTGACCCTGTTGGTCACACCTGGTGTGCTGACTCCTCCTTGGTTGGGGGAGGCACTCTGAGCAGGGCTAATCACAGCAGCCATTTTACAGGGTGACTTGCCTCTATTTCCTTGGGCTTCAGTGGAGGGCTGCCACAGGGGAGAGCTGGTATAACCGGGGAGTCCTGAGGCAGTTTGCAGGAGTGGAGGTGGAGAGGGAGGTGCACCATTCTTCACTGTCAGTTGAAGAATTTGACACCGCCCCATCCCTGGACCTAGAAACCTTGGATTCAAGTTGAACTCCCTTCTACTCCTTGCTGTCTTACATACTGTCTGTCTAACATACAGTGTCCCTCACATCTGTCCCTTCTCCACTCCCACAGCTTCTGCCCTAGCTTAAGCCCTCATCATCTTTCACCTGGGTTACAGCCTCCTCAGTGGTTGTCCTGACACTAGTCTCTCATTTCCACAATTCAGCCATACCACCTTGCCAGAGTGCTTGTCCCAAAGAAAGGCCAGCCCGTGTCACTTTCCTTCACCAAAGCCCTCAGTGGCTCCCCTTTGCAGCAGGGCACAGTTGAGGTCTTTAGCATGGTCTTCAAGGCTCTCTATGACCAGACCCTGACCTGGCTTTCCACCCCAGCCCCTGCCATGTGTCCTGTTATCTGACAAACCAGAACACTGGCTCTGCACGTGATGCTCCCTCTGTCTAGAATGCCTTTCTCCACTTTTCAGAATTCTTGTCAGCCTTCAGTCCCCAGCTCCTTGACAACCCTTCCTTCATCCCTTTAGTGGGAATTTGTCACTCCTGTTGCAGGAAACCCTGGTGGCGTAGTGGTTAAGTGCTACGGTTGCTAAGCAAAAGGTCGGCAGTTTGAATTCGCCAGGCACTCCTTGGAAACTCTATGGGGCAGTTCTACCTTGTCTTATAGGATCACTATGAGTCAGAATCGACTCGATGGCAGTGGGTTTGGTTTTTGATCCTGTTGCAGGAGCCCTGGTGGCACAGTGGTTAAGCACTTGGCTGCTAATCGAAAGGTTGGAGGTTTGAACCCCCTAGCTGTTCTGTGGGAGAATGATGTGGCAGTCTGCTTCTATAAAGATTACAGCCTTGGAAACCCTGTGGGGCAGTCCTCCCCCCCGCCCCCCGCATGTAAAATATTCTTTCTTTTTTTATTGTACTTTTTTTTATAATTTTTATTATGCTTTAAGTGAAAGTTTACAAATCAAGTCAGTCTCTCACACAAAAACTTATGTACACCTTGCTACACACTCCCAATTACTCTCCCCCTGATGAGACTGCCCGCTCCCTCCCTCCAGTCTCTGTTTTTATGTCCATTTCGCCAGCTTCTAACCCCCTCCACCCTCTCATCTCCCCTCCAGGCAGGAGATGCCAACATAGTCTCAAGTGTCCACCTGATCCAAGAAGCTCACTCCTCACCAGCATCTCTCTCCAACCCGTTGTCCAGTCCAATCCATGTCTGAAGAGTTGGCTTCAGGAATGGTTCCTGTCCTGGGCCAACAGAAGGTCTGGGGGCCATGACCACTGGGGTCCTTCTAGTCTCAGTCAGACCATTAAGTCTGGTCTTTTTATGAGAATTTGGGGTCTGCATCCCACTGCTCTCCTGCTCCCTCAAGGGTTCTCTGTTGTGTTCCCTGTCAGGGCAGTCATTGGTTCTAGCCAGGCACCATCTAGTTCTTCTGGTCTCAGGATGATGTAAGTCTCTGGTTCATGTGGCCCTTTCTGTCTCTTGGGCTCATAATTACCTTGTGTCCTTGGTGTTCTTCATTCTCCTTTGATCCAGGTGGGTTGAGACTCGATGATGCATCTTAGATGGCTGCTTGCTAGTGTTTAAGACCCCAGACACCACTCTTTAAAGTGGGATGTAGAATGTTTTCTTAGTAGATTTTATCATGCCAATTGACTTAGATGTCCCCTGAAACCATGGTCCCCAAACCCCTGCCCCTGCTACGCTGGCCTTCGAAGCATTCAGTTTATTCAGGAAACTTCTTTGCTTTTGGTTTAGTCCAATTGTGCTGACCTCCCCTGTATCGTGTGTTATCTTTCCCTTCACCTAAAGTAGTTCTTATCTACTATCTAATTAGTGTTAATTGTACTTTAGATGAAGGTTTATAGAGCAAACTAACAACAACAAAAAAACTCACTGCCATCAAGTTGATTCTGACTTATAGTGACCCTATAGGACAGAGGAGAACTGCCGCATAGGGTTTCTAGGGAGGACCTGGTGCATTCGAACTGCCGACCTCTTGGTTAGCAGCTGTAGCACTTAACCACTACACCACCAGGGTTTCCAAACTAGTTTCTCATTAAACAATGCACATATTGTTTTGTGACATTGGTTGCCAACCCCACGACATGTCAACGCTCTCCCCTTCTTGACCTTGGGTTCCCCATTACCAGCTTTCCTGTCCCCTCCTGCCTTCTCTATCTTGCCCTGTGGGGCAGTTCTACTCTGTGAATTGAAATTAAGTGCTGGGTTTGGTTTGGGTTTTATCTTAGTAGCCCAGAGCAAGAGGCTTTTTTTCCTTTCTGCTGCTGTTGAAGTTGTATATACTGCTTCCACTAGGTTTTAAGCTCCCTGAGGGCGTTATTGAATGTAAGTAGGGACATGTAATTAGGGGTACAAGTTGAGACACAGTAAGGAGCCCTGGTGGTGCATTGGTTATGGTTCCGTAAAGACTACAGCCTTGGAAACCCTATGGGGCAGCTCTCCTCTGTCCTGTAGGGTTGCTATGAGTTGAAATTGGTTCTGCGGCAATGGGTTTGGTTGAGACAGTGTGACTGGGTTATGTTGGTGTGGGGGGGTGTCTGTGCCTACTGCTTATTTTGGTGTCAGCCCTGGTGGTATAGTGGTTAAGAGCTCAGCTGCTCACCAAAAGGTCGACAGTTCAAATCCACGAGCGGTTCCATGGAAACCCCATGGGGCAGTTCTGCTCTGTCCTGTAGGGTCGCTGTGAGTAAGAACCGACTCGATGGCACCTAAAAACAACACAGCTTTGTAGCTGGGAGTCCTACACTATTAATTCTTTCTCCTTTTCGGGGATAAGAAGTCAAATCTTGAGAAAGACAGGCTTTCAGATTTTTTCTGGTTTGCTGAGTGTTCAGCAGTCCTGTGGGAGGTGCCCCTTCGAGCACTTTCCTGGACCCAGAGCTTGAAAGGCCTGCTTTCTGAGCTGCTGGTCCCATCCTCCAACATCCCTGGCTCCTGGGGAGTCTCGGGCTAACCTGGTTTTCAGAGTCTGATCTGACTCAAGTGTACTATGAGCCAGGTCCAACTTTTCCCTTTTTAAGCTGGGTCACTGATTCTCCTTTTGGGTGTGGGTCTCTGGGATCCAGGTGTTGGAGCCCAGACCAAACATGGCTGGACGGCCTATCCGCATAGGAGACCAGCTGGTTCTGGAGGAAGACTATGATGAGACGTACATTCCCAGTGAGCAAGGTAAGAGACCTGTGGTGCGTTGTAATAGTTCTTTGAGGGCAGGGAGAATGTGTGATTTATTTTTGTGCTTTCCCGTACCAAGCATGGTACATGCACATGGCTGCTCAGTATATTTGGATTAGGTCAGGGGTTGACAAACTATAGCCCATGGGCCTAATCTAACCTGTTGCTGCCTGCTTTTGTAAATGAAGTTTTATTGGAACGTAGCCATGCTTATTGGTTTGTGAATTATCTATGGCTGCTTCTGTGCTACAGTGGTCGCACTGAGTAGTTGTAACAGTGACCCTATGACCCACAAAACCTAAAATATTTACTACCTGCTCTTTATAGAAGAAGTTTGCTCAGCCCTGGATTAGATCAATGATTTGTTTTTGAGTGAAAATAAAGTAAGGAATATCATGAAATAGAATGTGTCCTAAGGCTAATTGGAAGCTCATTTTCTTAAGAACAAACTAAAGCGTATTTTTAAAATAATAATAACATTATTATAACAACAAAGATAACACAATTTATTGAGTACTGCTGTGTGCCAGGCACTGTTCCAGGAACTTTACATGTATTAACCTTTTCAACCCTGGTAGCAACTCCATTAGTTAGGTACTGTTATTATCTGCATCTTACAGATGAGGAAGCCAAGGCACAGGAAGGTTAAGTAACTTTCCTACACTTACACAGGTTTACCAAGCAGTGGAGGTAGGACCCAAGCCCAGGTATTCTAACTCCAGAGCCTACACTTTTAATTAATCACTATGATATTTTGGGGGGCAAAGATTCCTTTGACATTCTGATGCTCAAGCCACCGTTTTCTCTTTCTGGACTATCTCAGTAGCTTCCTAATTAGCCTCCCTGCTTACACTCTTACCCTCCTCCAGTCTGTGCTCCACAGGTAGCCAGAGTCATTGTCTTACAGTGTAAGTCACATCATATCAGGGCTCTACTTTTAATGACTTTACATTATACTAAGTATCACCCCTTTACTGTGGTGTGCAGGGCTCTTCATGACTTGTCCCCACCCACCTGGCCAGGTTCAGCTGGTGCTACTTCTTCCCTTGCTCACTCGGCTAGTTGCGTTGGTGTACCTTAACAGTCCTCAGGTGGACCAAGCTGTTTCTTGCCACAGGCCCTTTGCATATGCTCTTTCTTCTGCCTGAATGCTCTGTCCTCAGTGCTCTGCATGGTTGGCTCTTTGCCTCCTTGAGTTTTCAGCTAAATGTCACCATTTCAGAGAGGCTTTCCTTGACCACCCTTTCTAAAGGAGTGCCCCCTCCACCTTAATGTTCCCTACTTCATATGTTGTTTTCTTAGTTATCTAGTGCTGCTACAACAGAAATAACACAAATGAGTGGCTTTAACAAACAAAAATTTATCTTCCCACAGTTTAGGAGGCTGGAAGTTTGAATTCAGGGTGCTGGCTCTGGGGAAAGGCTTTCTATCTCCCTTAGCTCTGGAGGAGGGTCCTTGTCTCTTTGAACTTCTGCCTCTGGGTGGTCTTCATGTGGCTTGGCATCTCTGTTCCTCAGTCTCTGATTGCTCACTTGCTTGTTTAATCTCTTTTATATCTCAAGAGAGATTGATTTAAGACATACCCTACACTAATACTGTCTTATTAACTTAACAAAGAAAACTCATTCTCAAATGGAATTGTGAGGTTAGGATTTATAACCCCAGACTTTTGGGGGCCACAATTCAATTCATGACACTCGTTTACTTTCATTACATTTATTACAAGCTTTAATTCTTGTATATTTATTCGTTTACTTCTTTACTGGCTGTCTCTTCTATTACAGTGTAATCTCCATAGAGGCAGCGACCATCTCTCTCTCTTATTCATGCCTATCTGAAGTGCCTGGCACATGGGAGGCACTCAAAAAATATTTGTGAAATCAAGGAATCAATCCCTGGCCAGCCATAGTCCCTTGAAAAAAATGCTTTTTTTTTTTTGCCTAGTCCCCAGGTGTGTCAACCTTCAAATTCTCCACTGAGATGACCCAGCTTGATGGTACCTCCCTGGCCTGGGCTGTTATCAGTTCAAGCTTTGCTGCCCCTTGAGTATTTATTCCATTATTCCTGGGGCCTCCAGTGACATGTTCAATGGTGATGTGATCTGTCTTTTTCTGTCTTGGTGATATAGCTCTTAACCCAGTACATGTATCTCTGCTGTTCTTCCAGATGGTTGGCAAAACAAGCTTTTCTAAATGCTTGGATTCTAAAAGTATTAGAGTCCATAATGTACAGCAGAATTGAAAAAGCAACTCCCTTCATGGGAGAGAGTGTTCAGTGTGTGGGGGAAGAAAGCTGTCTGCGTATCATCCCACTTCCTCACTTCAGATACCCCTCAGCTTCTCGGCAGAATAAACCACTGCCTTCTCTCTGCTCCCATAGCTCATAGTACTCATCTCTCTTATAGCACGGATCACCTGGTTTGTGCTCTCTTTGTGTGTTTGTGAGGCTCTCAAGGGGGTTAGTCATGTGTAGTTGTTTAAGACATGCTTGTTGAATGAGTGATTAGTGTTTTTGCACCAAGCTTTAGCAAATCTTGGAAGAGCTTATGTCTTTCTGGTAAGGCTGTCCTTATCCTAGATGGTTGTGGCTGTGGCTGTTGGAGTTTTTCCTGAGGTCCCTGCCACACTGAAATCTTGGTCTTATATTTTTGTCTTTGTTGTACTAGGCTTCAGATGGTATTCTTGGAGTATGGAGATATCATGCCTTGATTCAGGTATATCATTTATAAACTGTGATTCAAGAAAAGATCATATGTTTATTGTTTATATTGAGAGAAATAATACCTGCTCGCTGAAGAAAATTTAGAAAGTAAAGGCAAAGTAGGAAAAAAGTTTATTGTAATTTTTGCTTTTCTAACCACCCCACCACTCCATCTCTCTTACCTTCCCCACCCTCCTGCCTCTCCTGCAGAAATTCTTGAATTTGCCAGAGAGATTGGTATCGATCCCATCAAGGAACCAGAATTGATGTGGTTGGCACGGGAGGGCATTGTGGCCCCACTGCCCATGGAGTGGAAACCATGGTAAGTCAGCACCAGGTGTGGCTGGCCCACTGACTTGGCTGGTCAGAGGCCATGGGAGCCTGACACTGGACATAAGCTTTAACAGGCCACCTTCTCCAAGCCTGTGCTGTATAGAGAGTCAGGGACAGCAATGTGCTATTTCCCTGCTAGGCCATCTGATGTTTTGGGCCTGAGCACAGGCTGATTTGATCATCCCTTTGGAGTCCCTGGATGGTGAAAATGGTTGGAGGTTCAAATCTACCCAGAGGTGCCTTGGAAGAAAGGCCTGGTGATTTACTTCCAAAAAATCAGCCATGAAAACCCCATGGAGCAGAGTTTTACTCTCACACACATGGGTCACCATGAGTCGGCATTGACTCGATTGCAGCTGGCTTTGTTTTTGGTTATAATGGGGTTTAGTACTTATATCTGGAGTCAAAGAAGCTGCTGCCGTGGGTCAGGTCCTCTCACACCACTGCCTGTTTTGGGCATGCTAAGGAGGTGTCGTTATTCCTTGCAAATTGATATTGAGAATGACAGCTCTACCTCTTTAGTATGTCCAAACTGGATGCTGGTGCTTTAGGGTTTTGTAGCGAGCCTTTACAGACTGGCAAAAAGTTTCTTTCTCCCTTGGTTATGCACTCTGGCTCTGCCATCCCTGAATTTGTGTAACCTATTTGTCTTAGCTAGCTAGTGCTGCTGTAACACAAATACCACAAGTGGGTGGCTTTAAAGAACAGAAACTCATTTTCTCACAGTTGTGAAGGCTGAAAGTCCAAATCAAGGTTTCAGCCGTGTCAGTTCCTTCCTTGTCGGTAGCCTGGGTATTCTTTGGCTGCTTGGCTTGTAGACCATCCTCACGTGGCATCTGCCTTCCCAGTGTGTGCTTGCTTCTGGGTCTGATCTGCTCTTTGTAAAGTTCAGAAGTGATTAGGTTTAGGACACACCCTGCAATGATGTGGCCCCATTAATATAACAAAGAAAATCCTATTCCCAAACAAGATCACATCCACAGGTATGCCCTTAGGATTCCAACGTATATTTTGGGAGGGACACAATTCAACCCGTAACAGATAGGTTCATATTTGTGAATTTGTTCATATTTTCAATTTTAGTTAGAACTTTTTGGATTGTAAGGAGCAGAGACTCACTCAGGTTATCTCAGGGAAAGAGAGGTTTATGGTGAGGAAACTCAGGATGGCCAAGGTGGGAAAGCTAAAAAGGAGCCGTGGTTGCCGCTCTGGTCCCCCTCCTGAGGTCTGCCTTGTGTCCCAGTCATGGTGATGCTGTTGACTCTCTTCTTCATGGCTGTCTGCCCTCCTCTAACTTCCTGCTTCCTTTTCGTGTGTGCAGAGGTCTCTCCAAGTTGTCCTCCTGAAGTGAGTGCTGTAGACTTCCTACCTGAAAATGGAATTTCCCAGTGTTGCTCCTGGACTTGTCTCTGGGTGTCTTAGGGGGTCCCCTCTTATGCCGGTGTTCTGCAATTTGTATTCAAGGCATGATTACCATGTTCTTATCCATACCATTTATTACTTTGGCCATACTTCAAAATGACTGTAGTTGTAGCCTTACCCTTCTCGACTGAAGAATCCTAATCCTTTTAGCTTTTCCTCACATGGCAGTCTCCTGTTCTGTTGATCTTTTTAGCTGCCTTTCCTTGGACCTTCTCCAGTTTCCTGACATCTTTCTTGTAGTAACTTTGTCAGTGCTGCACACAGCATTCCAGATTCTGAGGACTCGTGGTTGTGTTTGTAGGATGGTGGTTTCTGCTTTGTTTCCAATCCCCGTCCTGATGGAAGGAAGGAACTATCATTGGTTATGGGCCACCTGTGTGCCAGCTGCCTTCTTGTACCTGCTGGTGGTGGTTAACACTCTCTCGTCCTATAAGGAGAGCATGGAACTATTTTTCACTTTTTGAAATAACATAAGTCATTAAAACTTAGGTATACTGCCATCTTTTACCCTTGCTCCCTTTCCCAAGCATAATTACTGTTAATTGATGAATTTCTTCAATTTTCGGAAGAGTTTGTATAGAATTGGTATTATTTCTTCCTCAAATGTTTGGCAGAATTCAACCATCTGGGTCTGAAGTTTTCTTTATGGGAAAATTTTTAACTACATCCCCAATTTCTTTAATAGATATAGGATTATTGAGGCTTTTCTTTCTTTTTTATTGTACTTTAGATGAAGGTTTACAGAATAAACTAGCTTCTCATTAGTTAGTATACATATTATTTTATGACATTGGTTAACATCCCCACAACATGTCAACACATTCCCTTCTCGACCTTGGGTTCCCTGTTACCAGCTTTCCTGTCCCTTCCTGCCTTCTTGTTCTTGCCCCTGTGCTGGTGTGCCCCTTTAGTCTCGTTTTGTGTTTATGGGCCTGTCTAATCTTTGGCTGAAGGGTGAACCTCAGGAGTGACTGAAAGGTTGTCCGGGGGGCCATACTCTCAGGGTTTCTCCAGTCTCTGTCAGGCCAGTAAGTCTGGTCTTTTTTTGTGAGTTAGAATTTTCTACATTTTCCTCCAGCTCTGTCTGGGACCCTGTATTATAATCCCTGTCAGGGCAGTCAGTGATGGTAGCTGGCACCATCTAGTTGTACTAGACTCAGTCTGGTGGAGGCTGTGGTAGTTGTGGTCCTTTGGACTAATCTTTTCCTTATATCTTTAGTTTTCTTCTTTCTCCCTTGCTCCCGAAGGGGTGAGAATGGTGGAGTATCTTAGATGGCCACTCACAGGGTATTGAGACCCCAGATGCTACTCACCAAAGTAGAAGGTAGAACATTTTCTTTATTAACTATGATTTGCCAGTTGAGCTAGATATTCCCTGAGACCGTGGTCCCCACAGCCTATTGAGGCTTTTCTTAAATGAGCTTTGATAGCTTGTATCTTCCAAGGAATTTTATCTAAGTTGTTGAATTAGCTGGCAGTTGCTGTGAGTTGGAATCGACTCGATGGTAACAGGTTTGTTTTTTTTTGTATAATAAGAGTTAATATTGGTAGGACAAATGCTTCCTATGTATTCCTTAAATTTGTCTTGGCACTTTTCTCTTCCATTGAGGAGGCAGTTTGAACCCAACAGCTGCTTCTTGGGACAAAGATGTAGCTGTCTGCTTCTGTAAAGATTTATAGCCTTGGAAACCCTATGGGGGCAGTTCTGCTCTGTCCTATAGGGTCACTAGGAGTTGGAATCAGCTCGATGGCAGTGAGCTTAGGCTTGGTTATTTTTCCAAATGAAATTTAGTTTCTTAAAGTCTGCCGAAAACACTTCGAATTTGGACTGGGATTGCACATGTATTTTATAGATTAATCTGGAAAGAACTGGTATATTGGTAATACTGAGCCTTTTGATCCATGACCTTTTTTAGGCCCGAACAGTGTCCCTCAAAAAAAAATTCACAATATTCTCTTTAAAACATAGCATATCCTTTGTTTGATTTATTCTAGAGTACCGTGTTTTTTTGTTGCCATTGCGAGGTGGGGTCTTTTAAAAAGTATTATGACATTTCTAATTGATTGTTGCTGGGAAATAGGAGCACTATTGCTTTTTATAATTGATCTAATACAACCAGCTGCCATGTTGAATAAACCATTATTTTAATGGTTTGTAAATCTCTTAGATTTTCTATGCAGAAAAATCGTGTAATCTGCAAGTAGTCTATTTTTTGATTCAGTTTTGGTAACCTGTTTTTCTAGAAAATTGTCCATTTGGCCTGAGTTTTCTAGTTTATCATCATCAATTCATAGTTTTCTTTTATGGTTTTAGAATCTCTACTGTATCTGTAGTTACGCTCCCTTTGTTTATAACTTCTTGTCTTACTTGACCAATCTTTCAGAAGTTTGCTTATTTTATTAATTTTCTCAAAAAAACACGGATTGCTTTGGTTGAACCTTGTCATGGATTGAATTGTCCCCTAAAAATACTTGTCAGCTTGGTTAGGTAATGACTCCTGGTGTCATGGGATTGGCCACCGTTTTGCCTTCTGATGTGATTGTCCTGTGTGTTGTAAACCTACCTCTGTGTTGTTAACAAGGCAGGACTCATCTACAAGATTCGGTTGTGTCTCAAACCAGTCTCTTGAGATGTAAACGAGAAGCAAGCAGAGAGACGTGGGGACCTCAAACCACTAAGAAACAAGAGCCAAGAGAATAGTGTGTCCTTTGGACCCGGGGTCCCTGCACTGCGAAGTTCCTTGACCAGGGAAGAGTGATGACAAGGACCTTCCCCAGGAGCCAGTAGAAAGAGAAAGTCTTCCTCTGGAGGTGGCACCCTGAATTTGGACTTGTAGCCTCCTAGACTGTGAGAGAATAAATTTCTTTTTGTTAAAGCTATCCACTCGTGATATTTCTGTTATACCACCACTAGATAACTAAGACAAACCTATAATATTATTTCTTTGTTTTCTCTTTCTTAAATTGCTGCTTATTATTTCTTTCCTTCTACTTTCTTTGGGTTTCTTCTTTTCCCACTAAATACTTGATTTGAAAGTATAACTCATTTTTTAATTTCTCTTATTTTCTAATACAGGCTATAATTTTTTTTCTAAGCACCACGTTATAGATATAGTCCACAAGTTTGATATATTGTATCTTTAGTTTCAGTCTTTTATAAAAATGTTTTGTAATTTCTGTTTCTATTTTTTCTTGCCTTATGAATTTTTTATGAATTAGAGTTGTGTTTTTAAATTTCCAAATATGTTTCCAAAGTAATAGTTTGAAGGGGATGAGGTATATAAAGTTTGCATATCTTTTCATTACTGATTTTCAATTTTATTTATTCACTTTGTTCCTTGTCGAGACTTCTTTTGCAGCTAAGTGATTCTGTTTATGTTAATATTCTGTGTGTGCTGGATAAGAATGTGTAGTCTCATTTTTGGATACAGGGTTCTGTATATGCCCCTTAAATCAAGCATGCTAAATGTGTTTTTATCTTGTTTCCTTAATGATTTTTGTCTAAGTCTCACTCTTGAATGACAGTTTAGTTGACTATAGAACTGTTTGTTGAACAGCCCTTTGCTAATATTTTATCATTATCTTCTGACTTACAATTTTGGAGATAAAACATGTTTTCTTGGTCTTATTACTCCTTTGTAGGTAATCGATTTTTATTTCTTCTGGTTGCTTTTTGTATTTTGTTTTATGTATGGTGTTCTGTAATTTCATTATGTCTAAGTATCAATTTATAGTAAATGTATTTACCATATTTAGGATTTGGGGTGCTTTCTTAATCTGAAGACTCCAGTTTTAGAAAATTCTCAACCATTATCACTTTTCTCTTTTGGAACTCTTATTAGAAATATATTGGGCTTTCTTATTTCATCCTGCATGTCTCCGAACTTCTGTTTCTTGATTTTAAAATCACTTTATCTTGCATGTTGCATTCTTTTTAATTTCTTTAGGTATATTTTCCAGTTCACTATTCGTTCCTTCTTCTGTATCAAGTCTGCTGTTTAACCTGCCCTTTTTTTTTAAATTTAATGTTCTTTTCAATATCTTTTTTTTTGTTTGTTGCTTCACTATGGGTTATACTTCTTTGATCCCCATAATAATTTTAAATGTAATTAATTTATTTCTCTTTGGATCTATTCTGTGTCAAGTTTTTGGTATGCTAATTCTTTTCATTGTGTTCTGCTGATTTTCCCTCATGGTGAACTGTTTACTCACACGATTTGTAATCTTTTGTTGTGAATTTTGCAAGTTTTTCTTCAGTAGTGGTTATTTTCTGTGAGTGTCTCCCTCCTAGGTTGTTGTGTGGCTTTATAATTACCTCTGCCAAAGGCTTTTCAGTGGTTCAGGACTAAATTTTTACATAACTTCCTGAGTTGGGATTTCTTTACCACATTTTGGACTGTACATCTACATGTGTCTTGAGATCAGTTTTTATGAGATTTTATTTTGCCCACATAGATCCTGGAGTGGATAACATGCTTACTAGCAGTTTCCATGGCCTGCTAAGCCCTTTTTTTCATGAGCAAGCAGCCTTAAGGGCCCCAGGTTTATACAGGGATCTCGACTTCAGCTTCCAAATTCACGAAGGCAATTTTTTGTCAGTAAATTGGCATTAAAACCCGACCCCCAGGCCTGTATCCAGATCCTTATCTTGGCCTCTCAGTTCATGCACTTATTACTCAGGCCTCAAGTTTTCTTTCTGATTCTGGCGTCTGAGAATCTCTCGATGTTAAAGAAAAAAGGTTTTTCTTTTTGTTTTGTTGTTACATATTAATCCAGTATTTATCTGTGTTTGCAGGGATGAGGAAAGGTAGGACGTTTTCTTCGGTTCATTTAAGCATGTTGCCTGAAGCTTTGAATGTGTTTCTTTAGAATGAATTTCTAGAATTTGAATATCTTGTGTTAAAGGATGTGCAGAATTGAAGTATTGTTTGTTAATGCCAAATTACTTCCCATTAAAATTTAGCAGTTCTACCAGCATTATATATGATCATTCGTTTAAAAATATTATCAATTGAAGAATAGTCAATCCAAAAAAAAAAAAAAATTGTCAATTCCAGGGCAATAGATTGTATCTGATTTTTTAAAATTTGCATATTCTAAATTGTAGAACTGAGTTGGCCATCTTTTGGCCATTGGTTTATCTTCTGCGGTTTGCTTGTTTATATCCCTTGCCTTTTTGTCCATTGGATTTCTTTTTATTTTTGTTAAGGTGGTGGAACTCTTTGGTTGTTCTGGGTATTAATTTTACTAGTATTGTTTCTACTATTTTCTACCAGTTACTTGTATTTTAATTTTTTTATGGTTTCTTTCTTCATATCAAAATTAAAAATTTTTAACTCGTCATATCTTTCAGGATTTTTTCTTTGTGGCTTTTTCTCCCCTCTTGTTTAGGGATGCCTGTGGAGCACTGGTGGCACAGTGGTTAAGAACTTGGCTGCTAACCAAGAGGTTGGCAGTTCGAATCCACCAGCTGCTCCTTGGAAACCCTATGGGGCAGTTCTACTCTGTCCTATAGGGTTGCTGTGAGTCATAATCAACTCAGTGGCAACAGGTTTGGGTTTTTTGGTTTATTTTACTTTTAGGAGCCCTGGTGGCACAGTGCTTAAGTGCTCAGCTGTGCACCGAAAGGTCAGTGGTTCAAACCCACCAGCTGTTCCGTGGGAGAAAGATGTGGCAGTCTTCTAGAAAAATTTACAGCCTCGGAAACACTATGGGGCAGTTCTACTCTGTCCTATAGGGTCACTGTGAGCCGGAATCAACTTGATGGCAACCAGTTTGGTTTGGGTACTTTATTTTATTAAAATATTACCCTGTATTTATTTTTTAATGTTAAGCTCAAATACATCTGGAATTGATTTTGGTGAATGCTGTTGTATAGGAATATAAACGAGTAGCCATTTATCTCAATGTCATTTATTGAATCAATAGTTCATCTTTCTTTACTGATATGAAATGTTACCTTTCTTATAAACCAAATTCTCATATATGAATGGGTTTGTTTCTAGGCCCTGTGTTGTGTTTTATCAATCAATTTGTCTATTTCTGTGTTGGTACCGCACTGTTTATAGTATTTTAAAGGTTTACTTTAATATCCTTGCTCTTTTTTAAAAATTTATTTTATTTTTGTTTTTGTTGAGAATATACACAGCAGCATATACACTAGTTCAACAGTTTCTACATGTGCAGTTCAATGACCTTGATTACTGTGTTTTTACACAAATAATGCGTCGTGCTACTTTTTTGCCAGTTGCACCTGACCCTTGCCTTGTGGGATTTTTTCATAAGTGCACTGTGCTAATTTTTTTTACAGCAACATGTAAAAAAAAGTGGCATAGCACTCTTACAAAAATACCTTGTAGGGGGCTTGGGAGGGCACGGTTGGCAAAAAAAAATGTAGAACACATGTGTTATTCGCATAAAAATATGGTATATTCTAGTTTGCAACCGTTCTCTCTCCTTTTCTGAGTTGCTCCTCCCCATTAACATAAACTCACCACCTCCTAAGACTCCTATCTAATCTTTAGAGTTGCTGTTGTCAGTTTGCTCCCACATAGATACATCTTAAAAGAGCACAGTGCTCAAGACATTCTTTACTAGTCAAGCTAAACTTTTGTTTGGTTTTAAGAAGACTTCAGGGGATATTTTTGGCTTAAGTTTTAAGGTTTAAAGATTATCTCAAGGCAGTAATTTCAGGGGTTCATCCAGCCTCTGTGGCTCCAGAAAATCTGGGTTCCATGAGAATTTGAGATTCTGTTCTGCATTTTCCCCATTTTGATCAGGATCCTTCTATCGAATCTTTGATGAAAATGTTCAGAATGGTAGCTGGGCACCATCCAGTTCTTCTGGTCTTATGGCAATTAGCCATACATTCTGTTTCCTCCTCCTATTCCTGACTGTACTTACTCTCTTGCTCTAGGCAAATAGAGACCAGGTACAATTCTTAACCCCTCCCCCCTGCCTTTTTGCCCTCTTTCCTCCCCTTCCTTCTTCACCTCCTTCTCTTTTTTCTATTTTTTTTCCTAAGTACTGTGGACCTGAGCGGGGACTAACTCCTGACTTCTGTTTATCCCCAGCCAGGACATCACAGGTGATATTTACTATTTCAACTTTGCCAATGGGCAGTCCATGTGGGACCATCCCTGTGATGAGCACTATCGGAACCTGGTCATCCAAGAGCGAGGGAAGCTATCAACTGGAGCCATTAAGAAGAAAGATAAGAGAAAGAAAAAGGAAAAGAGAGACAAGAAGGGCAAAGAGACCGCCAAAAGTTCCCTGGTGAGTCAGTGAATGCCAGCTCCTAGAGGGGCCAAGTTTGAGACCTGAGGGGATGTTGGGACCTCTAGGTGTTTATTCAGAAGAATGGCCTGGTGGTGTACTTCCACAATACCAGGCATCGAAACGCTATGGAGCACTGTTCTATTCTGACACACACGGGTTGCCAACTGTTTTTTTTTTCTCTTTTTGTATTTGTGTGTTTACAGCTGGGTTGAAAGATGGAGATTAATAATGTAATAAATTTTTTATGGTACATCACCTGAATTGTGCCTGTCTTCTGGTAAATTTTCCTTTGAGCTTCTAGAAGTTGTTAGTATCTCTAAGCAATTCCTTTTGTTTTCTTTGGTCCTTGGGAAGCACATGTTGTGTAATAGGGTTAGAGAGAAGGCCACAGTTCTGCCGAGGGTGGAATTTTGCAGTCATCTAAGAAGTGATGCCATCTGCGCCTCTGAGAGTGGGTGCAGTCGGGCTGAGGCCAGTGGGCCTGGATGCGTAGGGTGTCATTCGTCTTCTTTCAGAGTCAGGTTTTCCTAGTGTGGATTCATTATTTGTCTTCAAGCGGTATGAATTCCTAGATATCAGTTACAGCCGTAGTTCAGTTGTCAGAACACCAAGTGCCTTCAAGATCCAAAAAGAAAAGCATTGGGCTTTATCTGCTCCTGTGAATTGTCTTTGTTGCCAGTGTCTTAGTTAGTGTTGGAAAATTAAAATTTGATTGCAACATGACTACCTTGGTTCAAGTAGCCCTTTTTTTTTTTTTTTTTTTTTTAGTGCCTTCAGAAGATAGAATTTTATTTCTCTGTCACATAACAGTGTGCCACCTCAGGCAGGTGGCACAGGTAGTGTCAACAGCCCCACTTCATGGGGTCAATCAGAGACCAGCTGCTTTCTCTCCCATTGCACCTCACCCTCTAGAGTGTGGTCCTCATCTGCATGGTCAAAACTAGCCCAGTGTCATCAAGTTGCTTTTTGACTCAGAGTTCAAAATCCCATTTCCCTTTATTGCTTACTTGCCCCTCCAGTAAGTTTGAACTTAGAAGGCAGCGCGCTCTGATCCTTATTTGTAGGTAGAGAAGCTAAGGTTGGGAGCCATGCTGAAATGAAGCCCACGCTGCTCTGGAACACTGTAGCAGTGTAGGGAAATTCAGGCCTTTCTCCTTTCCCCCAGGTATGGGCAGGCTGGCCACTGTGTGGAGAGAGACTGTAGCAACACAGTTCAGCTGGGGAGGAGCACTGGGAATATCTTTTCTACTCTCACAGTGGTCCAGTTGTTTTGCTCTTTTGTTTATAGTCTTATTTCCTACCAGAGCCTGGTGATTACCTCTCAGTGAAGATATTCTCTATCTTCCTTTCCAGGGGGTGAGTTCTGGCTTTGAATGGTTACCAATGAATTTATCCTTTTTATTGTTTCCAGGCTCTACAGGTACTCCTCACTCCTCCCCCACCCCCTATGTATTACTCGTGATTCTGAGAACAAGATAACAAGCCCATTCCTCTAGATGGAGAAAGGAGGGCACATAATTTCTAAATAGGTTGAATTATCTGCTAGTTTTTTTTATAACATATTTGAGAGGCAAAAGATGGATGATGGGCTTTTCACTAGCCCAGGATTACCTTAAATGATACCCAGGTATTTGGACAGGTTGACTAAAGAAGAGCAGAGGGAATGAGGTGAGGATTCTAGGGTGGAGGGGTGGGTGACAGACTGAATTCTCGGTGCGTGACTGTGCTCATGGAGCTCTCTGTTCCAAACAGTTCCTTCTGTGGTTTCAGGAGCTTAGGACAATTGGACAACCCTGAGCTGCCAGTCTGGTTCTTAGGGCTGAGAGCAGACACCTCAGACCAGATTTTGGCCCATTGGGTGGCCTGGGCTCTCTGGAGGTGTGTACTCAAGAGGATGGGTGATATTTAGTGTGAATGTTTGCAGAGGGTGGTCGATTTTTGTAGGGTTTCTTCTAGCTGAGAGATTCTGTGACTGCGTGGACCTATCTCAAGCAGGACCAGCTCATACCTTTGGTAGAAGACTCTAGACTGCGTTTCTCAGGTTCAGGACACTGGTTATTCTTCCCTTCTTCTCTCCCTTCTCTGGACATCTCGGGCAGTCCTTGATAAGGTTGATGGGCTTTGTAAAATTGACCAGTCGCAGAACCCGAGAGCTAGATGGTACCTTAAGGTTAATGTAGTTGGCGATTTTATCTTAGGGATAATCTGATTGGTAATTTCAGGCTTTTCTTAGTAGTAAAGTCCTGTCTTCAGATCACTTCCTCCATAGACGTCCAATAAATTAAAAAAGAAGTGGAGGCACTCTGGCTGAAGTTAGGGGTGTGAGTCTTGGCATCCCCCCCCAACACACGCACACAGTAGTGGCCCCTGAGGTACCTTGTGGAACGACCTTCTCTCTCGGGTTCTGAGAAGTGAAGATTTGCAAGCCATTGGTCTAGTCCAGGGTCCTCTTTATAAATAAGAAAACTAGGATCCAGAAAACAACATAATTTCAGCCCAAGGGAATTTTTCTTCCCTCTTTGGTTCATGCTTTACTTTAAATGGAGGGTGGGTTTCTGCCAAGGGCTTGTCAAGGGCTGAGGTAGCAAGTATAAATCAGAACTATTTTGTCTTAGTTTTCTCTGCATGTTTATATACCCATCTAGGAAACACAGCCTGAGCAGGGACTTCTGCCTTCTCCTTCCTTTCTCTACGGCCCGTCCCCTCTCCCAGCACCTGGGCTTGCTGGCTTGGACCTAGAGCAAGAGATGCAGGCTAGAAGTGAGGGCTCCTTTAAGAAAGGGAAGAGCTCATGCATGCTGGGCGACACCCCCTGGCCTCTCGTGGGCACTCTGCCCAGCAAGCTGCAGCCACTGTCCACAGGCCAAGCTTCGCGAACCCACCGGATCTTTGCCGACGTGGAGAAAATCTTAGGCAGGGCCCCAGCCCAATGCAGGACAGAATTAGGTGACCAACAGGGTCTGGAGAAACCCCAGAAGCCAACAGAGAAAGTCTACCTGGGGTTTTCAGACCCTGAAATAGAAGAGCTGGAAATGAGGAACAGACAGCAGAAACCCAGTGCTCTGGGCCCTGAGAACGTCAGACCTCTCCACCGTGGGCAGGATGTGGTGGAGAGCAGGAGCCAGGCCTCGGTCCACTCAAAGCTTTCAGAAACTATCAGGGGTCCGCAGCTGAAAGGGGAGCGGCACAGCCACAACATAGCCAAACTGAGCTCCACAGGCCCCAGAGGGGACGAGGGCCAGAGCCCCATCTCTTTGCCATCCCATGGGGAGGAGCCCTCCCTGTCCCCTTGTTCTTCTGACCATATACTGCCTACCAGGAAAAACAAGCTGCTCTTGTTAGCTAGCAGCCCAGTTGAAGACCTGAGTTGGCAGGGAGTTCCTGGGGAAGGGGGGAACATGGGCAAGGGGAGGAAGAGGAGAGAGCCCCCAGGATTGTGGATGGGACAGGTCTCTGAGCTTGTCAACAAGGACACCCCAGGGAGCAACAAGGGAACAGAGCCTAGTGACCCTGAGGTTCCAGGGGCCTCAGCTGAAGATGTACCTCAGGGCCTCTTTCTGATACCACCTGATACCCTGGCATCAGAAGCAGCTCAGAATGCCCCTTCAGGGAGTACCCCTGGGGTCTCGCCTGGCAGTGAGAATAGACAACCCCCAGCGTCTCCAGAGCTCCCTGATGAAGGTAGGAAGCTTAGTGTGTCTGGGCCTGACTTGGAGAGCAAAAGCAGCAGCAGCCTGGCCTCACACGTTGGCTCTCAGGTTCTGGGTGAGGTGAACAACTTCCCTTGGGACTTGCAGAGCTCACAGGGATCTGAACCGGGAGTGGATCAGTCAGGTCCTGGACCCGGAACTCAACATGCCAACCCCTTCCTAGCACCCCAGTTGCCCCACATCCAGAGCTCTGCAGATGAGCAGTCAGAGAGTGAAGACTACTCGGAGGATCAGAGGCTCTACCAGCACATCCTGCAGATGGTCAAGATCTCCAGCCGGCTGGAGGGCCTGGGACTGCCTGAGAGCATGCAGGAAATGCCATGCAAAGACATTGCCAGCATGGTCTGTTGCATGGCAGCTGAGTCTTCCAGGATGTCTAGTGAGGGTGAGCATGAGGTCATCAGAGCCCTGGAGAGGGACTCGAGGTTTTCGGCTTGGGGCCCAGAGCTGCGGCAGCATCCTCAGGAGGTGGCTCTTGCCCCTGCTGGGCAGGAGGCCTCTCAGCCAGCCAGTTTCCATCCAAGCAGCAGCCCGCTCAGGCAGGGGCTAATTGAGCTGAGCTCCAGCAGAGGCCTGGTTGCAGAGCCAGGCAAGATACAGCTTCTCAACCAGGTATGCTTCATACAGAGCATGGCCTAAAGGCCTCAGTGAACTTAGTAAGAGGGAGCCGACTGAGTTTGTGTTTTAACACAGCCACCAGGTCTGCATTCCTGTTGTTCCCCCTCCTTTAGTAAATACAGATCCCTTAACTACCCAGTATGGCCATATTGTGGGATGATGTGTATTTCATGTTTCTTCTACCCCATTGCCTATAAGATGGGAGCTGAGAGTGTCTATGACTTCCCTTCCCTGCATCTAGCTGTAACTCCTGGGTAGTTAGTTCACTTATGCTCTGAAGATGATCAGTTCTAAGGGTGAGCAAGGTCGTGCCATCCTGGTACTCCTGCAAGATTTAGGTGCTTTCCCAGGATTTGGGAAGCCAAATCCTGGTGATAGAGAGAGGCTCCAAACTCAGTCCCTTGTTTGAGTCACACGGAAAAGGAAAGTTAATGCTAGCATGAGGGCCAGAAGCTGAGACCCTCTCTCTTTCTCCAGTGAGCTGCTTCTGCTCCTTGCTTCCCAGGGTCCCCAGGAAGCCCTGTGAACAACCTGTTTCCTGCTTGGGCAGACCCTATTTGGGACTTCACTTCCTCCCCCAACTGGGACTTACCGAAGTGCTGAGTTTGCCCTATCATTCTGACCCCTTGTCCCTTTGAAGAGCCACACCATATTCTTCATTCAGAAGAAATCAGGTTGGATTAGAAACCAGGAGGAAGGATCAGTCTGAATTTCCCAGCCATACTTTTGCTGTTGCCCAGCTGTGGCTTTACCCAGTTGTCACCTCTGGTTTCTAATTGCAGCCGTGCACTGGCTCTCTGCTAGCTCTAATAACTACTGGAGCACTATAAATATCAGATAAGCTACAGATTACCCTGAAAGTTTTAATTAGCCCAATGGCAGCAAGTTTATCCGCTCTGAAGGACAATATCATGCACAGCCCTATACTCATAGTGAAGGGCCATCTACAGAAGATGATCAACCAGGAGCCAGGAATGTATAATTTCCCTGCTAACCACTGATTTGGTAAAGGCCTGGGAGAACAGTGCCCTCAGCATGCCTGTCTCCCTCCCTCAAGCCCCCAGTGCGTTAGCAAATTAGCCATGTCAGGAGTCTGTAATTTTCCATAAATACAGTGTGGGAAGAATTTTGCTTGCTGATACATCAGGGCTAGTTGGAAGGGCTGAAGCTAGGAGGAGCAGGTCCGGTTTGCTCACAGTTCACCTCAGACAAACTTTCCTGGGTCTTTTGTTCCACAACCAGGAGGCAGTATAAATACAGGCTTAGAAGTAGAACTGGTTTCCAATCCCATCTCTGCCCCTTGCTGGCCCTGTGGCTTTGGGCAAACTACTTAACCTCACCCATCTCTGTTTCCTCATACGGGGACTGTGGGTAGAAGTCAGCCTGCCTCAGGTTGTTGTGAGAGTCAAATGAGACAGTGCATGTGAGGTGCTTAGCCCCGTGCCTGGTCCATGGGTAATATTGGCTCATTCTATTGCTATCAGCTTTTCTCCCTACCATAGATACTCTACACCAGGCCAGATGATTGAGAGTGGTTCTCATCTCACCTCTCAGGTTAGCGTCTGATACCCTCCCCATGCAGAAATGGGTCCTGACGGTCTGGCCCATAGGCTGAGGCTGTGGGCAACCAGATGGGCCAACTGCACTTCTTCAGCCTGACCTCCTCTAGTTCCTTCTTCTCTCCAGTCCCTGAGGGATTAGAGAGGAATGGAATTTTCATGTTTTTAAGTTTGAGGAAAGAATTTTAAAGGGCTCTTTCTAAATTGTACCTAGAATGCTGTCCCTGCCTCTGCTTCTGATAAGCCCAAGTTATTGTAATGTGGATCCCTGTGATAACGAGAATCCTGTAACACTGGTGTAGCCCTGGGCCACTCAAAAACCCCCCTTACATTCATTATCTCATTTGAGCTTCTCAGCGAACCTTCAAGGTGCATGTCATTACTGTCTTGCAGATGAGTAAACCGAGGAATCCCAGAGTCTGGGAGCTGCCCAAGGTCTCGCAAATCCGGACTCCCAGCCTGATTTCTTTCCCCAGCCCTCACTGGCATGAAGCCTTCATTTGGCCCTCCTGCCAACAGGGAAAGGAAGGGCCTGGCTAGCCCCATTTCAACCACCTCCTTCCTCCTCAGCAGTGTCTGGGGCAAAGAACGTTCTTTGGTGGCTTATTCACATTTTTTCATAATTAATGATGACTTGTTTCAGAGTAATACATACCCATCATTTAAAAAGTCAAATAGTACCAAGGGGCATATAACATACTACAGCAGCTCTCTGGTGTGCCTACCCTTCCCCAGAGGCAACCACTTTCTTGTGGTGTTTACTTCCATAGTTCTAGACAGTCTGCTTATATTACTTTTTCTTGATTCATTAATTCTGACCTTGAGCTACGAAGACTTTTCATGATGGCAGATGAGGATTTTGTCTCTGCTTCCCCTCCTCCACACTTCCTGTATGGCTTCTGAGAGGAGAGCAGAGCCCTGTATCGCATCTGCCAGATGTAAAAGAACTGTTTACTGTGAGGGAACAGCAGAGTTATGAGAAGCAGGAAACCAGCCTGTGATTTCTCACACAGTTGACACAATGGTAATTTCTGGGTGTTGTGCTTCATTAGCAGCCTCTGAACGGAGGTGGTTTAAATTTGAGCGGGCAAGATTTAGATATTTTATTTTTATATCCGTCTCCAACACTCCTAGAGCCTGCGGTTTCTTGGGTTTGTAATGAGAGGTTTTTCTTGCCCAGGCCCCGGGTTCCTCATTAGCCCCAGTCCACGTTCCTCTTGGGGGCCTGGCTCCATTACGAGGCCCTTTGGAGGCCTCACCCTCTGCTCTTCGTGGATCTCAAAATGTGAGCCTGGGAAGCTCGGTGGAATCTGGTCAGCTTGGAGAATTCACGTTGGTAAATATTTTCTCTTGTGTCCATTGTGTTTAGGAGCCGGGGCCCATAGATGAGAAGCAACACAGGCAGAGTGTTAACAAATCATCATCTTGTTGGGGAGATTAGTCACACTGTGTGGGTGCTGAATGTGGCCTCTGGGCAGTTGAGAATAGACCCATGCCGTAGAGACTCCGTGCTACTTTCCTAGTCTGTGCAGCCAGGGCAGTAGGACTTGGAGAAGAGAGGGATCAATATGAGCTGGAGTGGCCGATGAGTGCCCTGACGTTCCCCTCTGTTTTGGAGCCTTCACAGGGTCTCAAGACTTCTGCTTTTACAAAGGGTCTCTTGGAATCCATTCATGAGGATAAGAACGCTCTCAACCTCTTGGCTTTAGGGGAGGAGACCAATGAGGAGGAGGATGAGGAGAGTGACAACCAGGTAATGATGAAGTCCTCTTCCCCCCCGGCCTTGAAACCCTCTCTGCCATTTTGAAAATAAGTAAAAATGATTTATTTGCCAGGGAGCACTTCTTTTCTTGACCAGTCTTTACGCTTTCTAGGTCTGGCCCAGAAAGCATAACTAACAAGGGACCTCTTGGCTGTTTTCTTGGAGCAAAGTGTTGTTCACACTGGGTAAAGGGCTGTGTTTGTGGAGGTCCTGCCTGAGAGTCCCTTGGCTCAGCATTACCCCACTTCTCCTCGGCATGGCCATCACCTGGGCTGACCAGTGTCCTTAGATTGACCCCTTGTAATTATTTTTTTCAGAGTCTCCGCAGCTCAAGTGAGCTTCGTAAGAACCTGTACCTGGACATCGGGGCATTGGGGGGTGACTTTGAGTATGAGGTAAGAGCTCCAAGCCCCTGCAATCAAATGCTCCAGCCTGGAGTGTCCCTCCTTCTTTATTAAGCCTTTCTACTTTGTGAGGTTCATGTCTGGAAAGAGAACTATTTCATCCCCGTCCGATCTGGATGGAATTTCTGGAACTTGGGGAAGAACAAGAGGAGAAAGTCATTTATTCATTTATCAAATAACCACCGTTCATTGAATGCTTCCACATGAGGCACTCTACTAGGTGCTGTTGGTCAATCAGACGTAAATGAGATATGGTTTGCTGCCCTCTAAGATCTTACAGTCTCATAGGAGAGAGAAGTAAATGACTATAACCGAGGGTAGAATGTGATGAGGCCGTAAGGAAGATTAGACAGAGTGCTGTGGGAAGGGAGAGCTTGGGGGCTGCTGTCCATTTGGGGTGACCATGGAAGGCTCTGTTGAGAAGCTGACATCTGAGGTGAGCCAGGAGGGATGATGGGCAGGAGGACTAGAGGTGAGTGGTGAGAGAGGGGCAGGTGGTACAGGGTGAGTTGTGAGGAAGACGGGGGCGTCTCCTCCTGGAGCACATGTGGAAGAGGAATGAGAGAGGACTGGAGGCAGCCTTGGGCTAGGTCATGGCCGGCCTCAGGTGCCAGGCTGGGAAGTTTGGGAGCCATCAGAGGATTTGAACAGAGGTATAACGTCATTCAGGTTTGTAACATTTGTTGAATGCTGGCTCTGTACCCAGGCACTGTGCCAAGCCCTGTGGGAGGTACAACTATCAGTCAAATGTGGGTCTGCGTGGTCTGTCCTCGAGGGGTTTATAGTTGAGCAGAGAGGAAGCACACAGGGTACTTGGTGCTTAGTACGTGCTCAGTAGACATTGAATGAATGAATGTTTAGGAAACTATATAAAGCAGAGCAGCGTGGAAAAGATGACATTTGACTTGGGTCTTGAACAATAGGTGAGTTTTAGACATGGGGGACGTTAAGGGAATATTTCAGGCAAGTGAACAGCTTGAACAAAAGCTCAAGGGCTGGGGAATGAAGAATATGGATGAGAATGGCTTCCAGAAGAGCCTCATAAGTAGTCCTGTTGCTTCTAATCTCTCTACCCAGTCTGACATCCACTGCTACCAGAATGCTCTTCATAAAAAACAAACAAAAACAAAAAACCCTCAACACTCACCATGTCATCATACCTAGAAACTCCCCGTGGGTTTTTGTACTGGAAACGAACATGCCCTGCTCTATGTACTTTGCCTAGTGCCCAATTTATTAATTTTTAAACAGTTAACACTTCTCTAAATATTCCCCAAGGATTCACACAGTGAATCATAAAGTCAACAAGTTAGATTTTCTCACCCATTTAAATATTGATCATAAACTTAAACTTTTCACAAGTTTAATATATCATATACTTTAAACATCTGAAAATCAAACAGATCACTCACACTTTATAAGAATGTTCACAAAACTGATCAGTAAAACAAAAGTATCCATATCATGGATTTAAATTAGCTTTCTTGTTATCCCTTATTCTTATGGTCTTATCCCTTATCATGTTCGTACTATCTCTGACCCTTATTGCTTCATCATCACCTCATCTTGAGAGCAGGGTTAATGTCTCAGGCCAGCAGAGGTTGCAGATGCTGGCTGATGGGCCATGTTTTGGGCCTTGAGATCGGAGATGTAGGCGGGCCTTCCAGTGTGATCCAGCTCTAGTCACTGGGCAAGCCCCCTTTCATAATTAGACTTTGTCTGTTACCTCAGAAATGTCCCGAATTTTTGGCTCTGACCAATCAGATATATTTTGATTTTTTGTAATGTTAACATTGTTAGTTGCCGTTGAGTCAGCTCCGACTTATGGCAACTCCGTGTGTAATAGAGTGAAACATTGCCTGGTCCTGCGCCATCTTCGTGATCATTGGTATGTCTGAGTCCTTTGTTGTGGCTAGTACAGTGCCTTCCAACCTGGGGGGCTCACCTTCTAGCACTCTATCGGACAGTATCCTGTTGTGATCCATAGGATTTTCATTGGCTCATTTTCGTAAGTAGATTGCCAGGCCTTTCTTCCTAGTCAGTATCTTAGTCTGAAAGCTCTGCTGAAGCGTGTCCAGCATGGGTGACTCTGCTGGTATTTGAAATACCACAGCACAGCATCTGGTATCACAGCAGGGTGCAAGCTATCATGGTTTGACAAACATAGCAGGTGGGTGGTGGTGTAATTTAATACTTACTGCCAAATGTGGCACTTTTTTTTTTTTTCTGAGTGTCTGGTCTTTATCATTAACCTGATACATACCTGTTTTGAAACTATTTCTTCTGAGTGGGGCCTGGTCTGGTTGGGTTAAATCCAAAGCCTTCAGTCTGTTTGGTTCCCTAAAATTACAACTTTTCTTCCTTCTTATCTGCCATCAAGACCTGTAATACTGATGGAATCAAAGGAGGGCCTCAGATTTTGAGCCTAGAAGGATGACTATGAGTAGGAACAGGAGTGTCAGGGGCACTTTTTTGTTTTTGAAGAGCGAGGACAGCCTCCATGAGGCTGAACAAGTTGGCAGTGGAGATTCTGCCATATGCTTGTCTGTATGTCCAGCCCCTAGCCCAGTGCCTGGAACATAGGAAGCACTTAGGTAAGTTTTGCTGTGCAGTTGAAAGAATGAATAGTGAATGAATGAATGGGCCATGCTGGGACAGGGAAGATATCCAGGCAGGTTGCAGTGCACTGTTTTCTTCCTTTGGCTCTCCCAGGTTCCGGGTAGTAAATACTTGGTCACTGCTGACAGCTAGTGACTGAAGATCCCGGTGTGAATTGATCATGATTGCACTTTATTTTGGGCTAGTAAATTTTTACTACATAATGGATCATAAGTGTCAACAAACAAAGGGATTTTTCTTCTTTGACATGTCCTGGGTTTCCAAAAGCTTTCCTTCCAATGAGTCTGTGCTGCTTTGTGAGAGTGGGAGCTTTCTTTTTTGTGCTTTAAGTGAAAGTTTACAGTTAAAGTTAGTTTCTCGTTCAAAAATTTATACACACGTTATTATATGACCCTCGTTGCTCTCTCTATAATGTGACAGCACACTCCTCCTTTCCACCGCAGATTTCCTGTGTCCACTCAACTGGCTCCTGTCCCCCTCTGCCTTCTCATCTCACTTCCAGACAGGAGCTCCCCATTTGTTCTCATGTATCTGCTTGAGCTAAGAAGCACACCCTTCACGAGTATCATTTTATGTCTTACAGTCCAGTCTAACCTTTATCTGCAGAGGTGGCTTTGGGAATGGGTTTAGGTTTGGGCTAACAGTCCAGGAACCATGTCCTCCGGGGTCCCTCCAGTCTCAATCAGACCATTAAGTCTGGTTTTTTTTAACTAGAATTTGAGTTCTGCACCCCACTTTTCTCCTGTTCTGCCAGGGATTCTTCTGTTGTGTTCCCTGTCATGGCGGTCATTGGTGGCAGCTGGGCACCACCCAGCTCTTCTGTCTCAGGCTGTTGGAGTCTCTGGCTGATGTGGCCCTTTCTGTCTCTTGGGCTAATGTTTTCCTTGTGTCTTTGGTGTTCTTCATTCTCCTTTGCTTCAGGTGGGTTTGGATCAATTGATGCATCTTGGATGGCTGAGGAGTGGGAGCTTTTTAACATATTTTTATAACCTCTTTAATATAAATAGGCAACCCAGTATGACTGGGGGAAATGTCTGGAGCGAGACGTGTTAAATACACCCCCCACCCTTGTCTCCAGCATCCCAGCAGATTTAGCTCTTTTTGCCACATGGAGTGTTGGGTTCCTGTGTTCTAACCTCAGGCAGCAGCTAGAGCTGTTCCTATTGGGGAAGATTAGTGGTGGGAATGAATGGGATTTCAGGACAGAGAAAACTGCCTCCACCTGGGCCCTGTCCTTTGAAAGTGACTTTTGTTCCAGTTGACAGCCCTTGGATCCCCTGAGCTGACCACCTCTGCCGTCTCCTGGGCATCCGGGGAGCCCTGGATGATCTCCTTCCTGCTTAGTTCTTCCCTGTTCTGCTGTCGAGAGTCACTTTGCTCATGATTCCATGAGAGGGCAGTAGGATGGTAAGAATGCTTCTCTCGCCCCATGCCCTTCTCCCTCCCTCTCCTGCCTTCCAGCTTACACTCATTTTTAGTCTATTACAGAATCAGAAAGTGAAGGTTCACGGAACAGCCGCTGAGAATGGGTGTGAGTGAAAGTGGGGAGGCTGAAGGGCAGGCAAGCAGGCAGTGTGTGTGTGGCTCTGGTGAAAAGCCCATCAGCGGATTAAAGGAGAGGGAGGGAGCCTGGGCTTAGAAATAACAGACAATGATGTCAGTGTTTGGAAGGCGCTAGCAACACCAGGGAGTAGCACGGGCATGGAGACTGAGTGGGAAAGAGCTGGGGGAGATCAGCTGGACTGAGAGAGGGCTTGGTGGGGCCCTCCCCAGGCCAGAAGCACAGGATCAGCGCCCGGACCTTGTGGCTCAGCTCCCCCACCCTTCTACGCCCTCCTGTGCTGTGTGGGTTATAGGAGCCCCTGCTTTTGTGTTGCCAGGAGGAGGGGGCCTGCAGCACTGCTTTGGGCAGGGGTGTGTTAAATATTCATGAAGTGGTTCTTTCAGGCAGTCTCCTGCACCCTCTCATGCAGATGGCAGGGCCTTTTTTTAAAAAGCAACGGGAATTTGCCTTGATATACTCAAGGACCTGGGCTGTGACAGGAAGAGACAGAAGGAGAGAGGACTGTGAGCTGGGAGCAAAGCTGTGTGAAAGCACCGTTGCCTGTCCTTGCCTGTACACCCTGCTGAGCCCTGGGGTAGGAGACTGTGTCACAGGTGCCTAGAGGTGCATTCAGGCCATGGGCCCTGGTGACTCGATGAGGGACAGATGGGGGTGGGAGGGAAAGTCAGATGAGTTTTTAAGACATTCAGCTTTCATTTATCTGCTTGTGGGTTATCCGTAGCATGTTTATTCTCCTTCGGCCTTCCTGCCTCCTGCGCTTCTGGCTGCGGTTAGTTGACAGGGGTGCAGAGACTGCGAATCCATTGGGTATTAGCCACGTTTTACTGTTTGAGTGTTTCGGTAAGCACACTAGGGTAAGCCCTTACCTTGTGAAAATCTCAACAAGTTAAGCTTGCAAATTAGATAGACAGGGCCTAAGATTTTTGTAGTCTGGCCATTTCTCTCATGTAGAAAAATAGGTTGCCCTCTCCCTGTATCTAGTGTCCTCTGATTTCTGAGAGGCTACTTGTTTTCTATCATTTTGAATATTAATACAGGTAGTCTCCGACTTAACGACGGGGCCGGGGCTCCGTTCTGACGTAAATCGAATACCTCATTTTTTTTTTTTAGTTTCCATTATTATTGCCTTTTATTATTAGTATCTTTGTAAGTTATGAGATTGAACATCCGTGAGGGATAACATCGGCAGACTGCGTGCTGCAACATTGTGCGTGATACGTATCAGTAACGGTGAGGTGTAAAAAAAAGACAGTTTTAAGTGCGGTTTGTAGTAACTCAAATACGTCATAAGTCAGGGACTACCTGTAGATAACATTTATCTAGCCACTTACAATTTAACGAGCACTTTCACAGATACATTTTAATCCCTATAAAACCTTATGGAATAAATATTACATCTTCATTTTGCATAGTAGGAAGGAGAGTCTCAATTCCTCACAACTGCATGGTACCTTAATTGACTTTTAAAAAATTCAGTCAACAAGCATTTATTGAGCTCCTACTATGTGCTGGGAACTAGGCACTGGGGATAATAAGGAGCTAGTCTGGTGAGGGAAACAGAAAGGAGGTCAGCAGTTGTAGTACAGCAGCTGTCATGTTAGAGGATGGGGAAGGCCAGCTGCCCTAGGGGTCAAGGAATGCTTCCTGGAAGGAGTGATGCTGAGGACCAGGGGGAGTTTGTCAGGGTGGGGAATGGGGTTTGGAAGCACCTGTGTGGCAGAGTAGCAACACCACATGATGGCTGTCCCCAGGGCAGCAGCAGAGCATGTGCAGGGTGTGGCTGGAGATGAACACTGAGGAGCAGACAGGGGCTGGGTCCAGAAGGGCTGTGTGAGCCAAGCGAGTAGGAGATGTGAACTTTATCGTGAAGGCCATGGGACCCTGTTCATGGCCTGATGCCTTCTCTGGCCCCTAAAAAAGTTCTGTTTCCAGGCAGCCCTTTTGGAGCCAGGCTTCACTCCTACTTCAGGCAGGAGAGCCTTTGTTTACTCTTCGGACGAGCCTGGCCAGGTGGATTGGCCCCACGTGCTGAGTGAGGGGATGTGGCTGTCCAGATACCCCTCTCCCACCTCTTTGCAAGAGTCCCTGGAGCCCCACAGACCACCTATTGAGCTCTTGCCGGGTGCTGGCTACTGTTGGGGACACAGAGAGGAGAAGGTATCCTCCCACTTCGCCGCGAAGCTTCTTGCCTTGATGGGAGGAGATCACCTCGCCACTTCTCTCACCCCAGTGATCATGGCAGATGTAGTCCATGCTAGAGGTCAGGGGTGTTGGCAGGACGGGTGGCACCAGACGGATCCTGCCTTTGTACTGCCAAGGGTGGGAGGGGGGCCCAGCCCTTCTCTACTTCACCCTCCGCTTTTCTTTTTGGGACAGGCTAGGGCTGACAGCATCGCCACTGTGTCCGGTGCCTCCTTCCTTTGGGCAGTAAAGACTCGTAACCACGGCTATGTGGGACATTTCACTTTTTTCCACACTCAGCGGACTTCCTTAAAGACAGGATCTATGTCTTGTTCTTATTTGGGTACCCCAAGGCAGTGTTTTTCACGTAGAAGGTGCTCAGTGAATGAACGCGTGGGTCTCCGCATATAATATTGTCGTTGTTAAGTGCAGTCAGGTCATTTTCCACTCATAGTGACCCCATGTGATAGTAGAACTTCCCCATAGGGCTTTTTTGGCTGTAATCTTTGTGGAAGCAGTTAACTTTTATGGAACACTTGCATATGCCAGGCACAGTTCTAAGTTCTTTAGCTCTTTTAAACCCTGTTACCATTGCGTCGATTCCAACTCATGGCTACCCCGTGTGATACAGAGTAGAGCTGCTCCATGGGGTTTTCTTGGCTGAGGCGGCTGGGTGATGCAAATGATTAAGCACTTGACTACTAGCTGAAAGGTTGGTGGTTCAGACCCACCCAGAGGTGCCTCAGAAGATGGGCCTGGTGATTTGCTCCAAAGGATCACCACCTTGAAAAGTATGGAGCAGTTCTACTCTGCACACATGGGTTGCCATAATTCAGAACCAACTCAGTGGCAGCTAACAACAATCTTTATGGAAGTATATTGCCAGGCCCTTTCCCACAGTGTTACTGGGTGGGTTCAAACCACCAAATTGAGGTTTGTAGTTGAGCGCAAACTGCGCCACCTAGGGACCTCTTTAACTCATTAAATGAGTTTTAAAAAAGTTAACTCATTCAGTGAGTATTAACTCAGTTATTTTTCCCATCAACCCTCTGAAGTAGGTACTACTGTTTCCTGAATTTTAGATAAAGAAACTGAGATACAGAGAAATAATTTTCCAAAAGTCACACAGCTTTAAGTGTGGAGCCAAGATTTGAACTGAGGAAGCCTGGCTCTTAGCTAAGCTTTGAACTGCTCTGCTTTCCTGTGGTTTTCATCCATCCTTGGAAAGCTTGGGTTAGCTTGTCAATATGCTGCCAGATCTGCAGGTGGATGGTCCTGTCTTTGGGCTCAACAGGTACTTCAACAGACAACATCAGTAAGTGCCAGGTTTAGGGCTTCTCCGTGGACCCTTGGACTCTCCAGTGGTAATGCTCCTTGTTTGAACCTTCAGGATAGAAAATCAGGAAGTCTTAAAAATCCCTTACCAGAAGTTATTCAGACTGGTAGCCCAAGTGTTGGCATAGATGTTTTTTGGGAGGAAGGCTTCTCAGCCAGAGCCCTGGAGAGATCTCTGGCCACATTTCCAAGTGATGGTTTTCTTTCCCTATTTTGGTAGACTCAGAAGAATTTAAGCAGAAGCAGCCTTAGATTTTTCGTAATCTCTGAAGTGAAGTTTGTGTGAGAGATGGGTTGTGGCAGCTTTCAAGGTATGCTGCTCAGATCTTTTTCCATGAGGCCCTGCTGAGGGGAACTCAGTAGATCGACAGCCTCCAGCTGCTGCACCTTCAGAGCTGCCTTGGTGTTCATGCCAAGGCCATGCTCCTTCACAGTGACAGAGCAGGGCCATTTCTCTCTGACATGGGACACCTCTCATGTGGGACTTTATGCCTGCCTGGCCAAGAGTTTCTCAAAACTGTGCTGTGGCCCAAGGTTCTTCCTTCCCTCTCTCCTGTCACAGGTGTCAGACCAGCATCACGTTCTGAAGACTGTTCCCGCCTTCTGTACACCCAGCCTTCTTCACCCTTCCCAAGCATTTTCCCCAATAAGCCTCTTGCACTTCTGACCCCATCGTGGCATTTGCGTCTCAGGGGGCCAGAGCCGACTGACAGGGATTGAGTAGAGGACCCTGTTTCCAGGGTTGCTCATGATCACCTGGCACAGGGGAGGCTTAGGGAGAGCGTCATTGAAGAAGGCACCTTTCTGATATTTTTTTCCCTGCTGCCTTTAAAAAATGAAATACAGAAACTGTAGACTTTGGTACATGTGATCATCCATGATCATCTTGAATAAATATTGCCTTATGAGTCTGCAACTGTATACTTTGGCTAATGGGGCTAGAATGAAGCTACACCGCTGGAGACAGATTTATTACCTGAGGCTGATGGGTGGTGAAGGGGGCGGATAGTCCAATGTACAGGTTTCCAGGCCCTCTGTGGACTGGGGGCAGGTTGGGTGTATCAGAATCACCATCAAAATTCTGATTCAGTAGACCTGGGGTGGAGCCAGGAATCTGTGTTTTAAAAAGCTGTTTGGGTGTTTGGTAACGATTGGTCACAGAACTAGGTAAAGGAATAGCTGTCTCTGTCTTACAGCAAGTACCTAAACTCTTTTTATAAATTCCTGTTGTCTTCCTTCTGACATGGTCTGTGCTCCCTAGGAGTCTCCCAGAATAAGCCAGCCAGAGGAGAAGAAGGATGCTTCTCTGGATTCCGATGCTGTCGGTCCCCCTACTCCCGGCAAGCTCTTCAGCCAAGAAACAGACAGCAGCCTGAGCAGTGCCGATGGCCAAGGGCAACAGGGAAGAGGGGTGGGCGCTTGGCTCTCAGGAAAAGAACAGAATGAGAAGAGTGATCCTGGGGTCTCCAGGAGTCAGGTGACCCCCAGGGTGGACCCAGGGGGTGATCAGCGTGGCAAACCCTCTGAAAAGGAGGCACCAACGGACCCGGTGGATGCAGGAAAGGAGAACTTCAGGAAGGAAGAGGCAGCAGAGGAGTCAAAAAGGGAGGCTTCTGCCCCAAAAGAGAGCGGATCAGATGCCAGTGAAGTAAGTCACTTTGTTCCATGGGCAGTTGCTGGCTGCAACCCTGTGCTTCTGTCTTAGGCCTTGTGCAGATTCCTAGCCCCGTGTCTTTATTACTGAGTCAGGGGCTTCATCTGCAGGCCCTGCAATGGGCTGACAGCATCAGCCAGAACCCTTAATTGTGACGAATGTGCCCAAATCCAGCAGGACAGTAAAACCCTGAATGAAGCGCCAAAGCTGCTGGCACTAGAAATTCAAAGCAGTAATTTGCTCTTCGACTGGCATCCTCCTGGGATATTAATGTTCTTCTTTTCTCCTACTTTCTTCCTCTTCTCCTTTCCTGTGTCCCTCTTCAACTCCTTGACATCAGTATGGGGTCAGTCATGGTTGTAGCAGTATGAGTTCCTATAGAGAGAGAACTTTCTGAGAGAGGTTAGCACAGTTGGAAGTGTCGTGTTCCCCCCGCCCCACCCCAGGTAGGTTGGGCTACAATAAGACTCATTGATTTCTGTGGCTCTTCCGGAACCAACCCAAGACACGGGAGTAGTTGCTTTGGCAAGATCAGACTAATGACGTAAATGGACAGAAGTATGTCAGATCCTTTGGCATGTTGGATTTTCCAAGGTAGATGATGAGGTAACTTATTTAAAGAGTTTTTATTTACTTTCTAGAAAAGATACCCTCATTCCTTTTTTTTTTTTTTTGAGGACAGGATCAAGCTTCAAACTCCCAACTTTCTAACCCTTCTACTACACTCAGCTCTCTTTCTATGTGTACCTTCTTGTTGAACTGACTCAGAGTGGGGCTGCCCAGTCCAGGGGCATGGGGGCTGGTGCATGTGTCCAGAGAGAATGGGAGGGCCCACAGGCCTCCCTCAGGTTTTTAAGAAGGGGTGGATTTCTGTTTGGGCTGAGCCCTTTGTTGGTGCCATAGCCTGAATGAAATTCCCTGGACAATGTCTTCCTCTGCTTCAATGATCCCGTCTCTCTCTGCTGTTCTCTGTATAGCTGGGTGATATCTCTGTGTGTCTACTTTCCAGGAGTTGGAGATCAGTGAACACGTGAAGGAGCTGCAGCTCTCAGACTCTGCTGCTTCCAACCCCAAGTCCTTCCTTGACCTGGTGAGTTTGAGATGAGGTAGCAGAGTGGTGGTGAAAAACAGGAGAGAATTTTGAAGAGCAGGATTCAGACTTGGGTTATGTCTAACTCCAGTTTCTCAGTCATTAAATAAGGATCATACTACCTACTTGATAGGTTTGTTGTGAGAAGAAAGTGAGGGAAAGAACGTGAAACATTAGCATATAAGCCTTAGATAAATGTTAGCTCTTATTACTATTATTATTGTGTGAATTTGCCTGTGAGGCCATGTGAGTTGCTTCTGGGCTTTAGCTGAACATTACGTGGGCCTAGCAGGGTAGATGGAGCCCTGGTGGTGCAGTGGTTAAGAGCTCAGGCTGCTAACCGAAAGGTCGGCCGTTCGAATCTACCTGCTGCTCTTTGGAAACCTTTTGGGGCAGCTCTACTCAGTTCTATAGGGTCACTATAGTCGGAATTGACTCAGTGGCAACAGATTTTTACAGGAGGGTAGAGACTGGTGTGTGTGACCACTGAGCTATTGTGAGGACCAGTCCCCAGGCTCTGGCCGGGAGGGATGTTGTGGTTTTATTTCTGAAGTCAAGTCTTTTCTTTGTCCTGGAATGCGAGCATCCATGGTTTCTTTGTCCCAGACCTTCCACCCAGCCTGCTGTATCCTGGTTTCATTTGCCAGGTTTGTATCTAAGGGGAGTAGTTTGGGGTGTTTTTGGCAGAGCATTACTTGTAGAAACTCTCCTCCATCTGTTTGGAGGCAACACATCAAAGGCAGGGGATTAGTGGGAGAGGGTCAGGGATGAACAGTAATGGTATGAGAGGGTGCGGTGGAATCAGAAGGCTGTGTGCTCCAGCCCCTCACTGAGCCATGGGCTTAGGAGGCAGATGGCAGCTGCATTATGTGGAAAAGAACTCAAAGTGAAGGGAAAATGTCACCCAAAAAGAGGAAAAACCCACACACTAGGAAAGGAAGGCAAAAAGTCATTATCGTTGGCAAAAACCATCCATGAAGAATAGGCTTGTCGGAGAATGCTCTGAAGCAAGGGGTCTGGCCCTTCTGAGGGAGTCACCCATGTGGAGAAATGTGCCCATCAGCATTTTTCTTCTCTTTGGGAGGGGATGGAGGAAGCCATGGACAGCAGGACCAGACCTTGGCTGGGCAGCCCGCCATTAATCAGGGCTGATGACAGAACTGTCCCTGTTAACACACTGTCAGGCAGCAATCCTTCACTTAGCCCAGCAAGGATCTTGGGCTCCGAGGGGGTGGGATCGTAGTCCTACGGCAGTCAAAGGGCAGGAAGGAGCTGGCACTGGCGTGGGCCCCTGCTGCCTGTGAAGGAGCAGCCAGAAATGAATCCCCATTGACTAGAGGGGCACATGCATGGGGAGCGGAAGGAAGGCGCTGGGGATAAGCCCACCAAGCCTCATTTCTGGGCTGCCCACAGGTTTCCTGGGGTCCTTGGCCTCCCTGTTGGTGCCCTGGTTGGACACTGGATGGAGAGAGACAGCTGGAGAGTGACATGCCTTGCAGCCTGGTGTCTTAGAAAGAGCTTGGTCTTGGGAATCAGCCCAGTGGCATATCTGACCCCGAACCCTCCTGCTTATCTGCTGGGTGACCTTGGGCAAATCACTTGTGCTCTCAAACCTGCTTCCTCTTCTGTTAGATGATGCTGAAAGTATCAGTCTTACAGTGTTTTTTGTTTTTTTTTTTTGTACGTCAGATGAAGGTTTACAGAACAAACTAGGTTTTCATCAAACAGTTAGTTCACACATTGTTCTATGACGTTGGCTAACAAGCCCACGACATACCAACACTCTGCCTTCTCAACCCTGAGTTTCCCATTATCAGCTTTCCTGTTCCCTTCTGCCTTCCAGTCCCTGCCCCAGGGCTGGTACGCCTCTTCAGTCTTGTTTTGTTCCATGGGCCTGTTCAATTTTTGGCTGAAGTACAGTGTTATTTTTTACCTCATCATTTTATTATGAAAAGTTTCAAACATACAGAAAAGTTAAAAGAATTTTATGGTGAACACCCATATACTCACCACTTAGAGTCTACAATTCACATTTTACCATACTTGCTTTATCAAATGTCTGTCCATCTAGTCACAGGTTATTTGGAAGATTACATTTATTACACCCAAACCAAACCTGTTGCCAGCGAGTGGATTCCAACTCCTAGCAACTCTTTAGGACTGGGTAGAACTGGAAACCCTCATAGGGTTTACAAGGCTGTAAATCTTTATAGAAGCAGGCTGCCACATCTTTCTCCTGTGGAGCAGCTGCTGGGTTCGAACTGCTGACCTTTCAGTTAGCAGCCAACCACTTAACAATTGTGGCACCAGCATATCAAAATGTCTAGCTCAGTGCCTGGCACATAGCAGGTGTCTTTCTGGGAGGTTAGAGTAGGGGTGAAGGAGAAGCCCTGGTGGACCTCCCATCTCCACTGTCTCCAGGACTTTGGTTTTCGCAGCCGGATTACAGAGCACCTGTTGGATGTTGATATGCTTTCCCCGGTCCTGAAGGGAGCCCACTGGGAGGTGAGTCTCTCTGGGTGGGTGGGCTGGGCTGGGGTGTCACTCTTCCTGGCAGCCACCTTTTGGGATAACCCAGAGCTGAGCCCTACCTATCGCCAGGTGCATTTCTGGGAGTTCTGTGTCTTTGATGGGGTTTCTGACCATTCTTGTTCAGTTACTGCTATGAATTAAAGCATTTCCTCCTGTTTATTTACTCGTTTATCCATTAATTCAGCAACTGAGAGCTGACTGCCAGTTCATGTGCCATGTAGATTGTAGGGCTGGAATTACAAGGCTGTTCACAATCCAGTCTCATCCTTAATGCATCTACCATGTGCCAGCCGCGTGTAACCACCCAGCGTTCCTGGAGCACGCCTTCCACTTCCTTACTGCTCTGAGCTGTGTTTCTTCCCCTTTTGTCCCGGGCCAGTTCTTTCTCAGACTTGGAGCTCCACCACAGACATCACCTCCTCTAAGCAGGATAAAGCATTCCCTCCCTTTGCTCGCCTTCGTACTCCTTGTTCTGTTTTATGGTTGTTTGTCTCTGCTTCCAGATGTAAGCTCTGTGTAGGCATGGATGTCATCTGACCCAGCGTAGGGTGTAACGATGACTCAAACACAGATCCTATCTTAAGGAGCTTAAAGCAATGAAGATCATTTTTTCCTCCTCTGCGGGTTTGTTAAGAGGAGAGATTCAGGCATGTTCTCTCTGTAAGTTTAAGAGAATGTTTGGTTTGGGTGAAATGGAAATTTGTTGGGTACAACAAACAAGATGTTTAATGTGAGCCAAGACTGGATGTCCTTTGTGAAATGAGGGCTGGAGACAGGGTAGAATTTTCAGGCTGATGGCATTTACTTGAGTACTACATGTCCCTCTCATCTCTGGGCCACTGCCTAGCCACCAGGCTCCTGTTGGACCTTGGTCACTTCTGTTGGCAGTGCCAGAGGGATGTCAAATCACAATCAAGGTAGTAGGATTAATCAGGAATGGTTTGGAGCAGGTGACTTATGAGTCTCCTTTGACACTGAGCAAGTGGGAAGGCTATAGAGTTGGCAGGGGGTTCATTTCTTTTCCATTGCTCTGGCTCCAGAAACCTGGCCAATATCAGAATTACTTGGGAGCTTTACAAAAGACAGATTTCTAGGTCCTGCCTAAGACTTAATGAGGCCAGCCAGCTTCTTTTTGGGTCATGCCACTTGGTGTAAAGCAGTAGCAGGGCCTGGCTTGGATTTGGTTCTCACTAGGCACCCCCTGAGGCAGCCAATCCTGCCAGAGAAAGCCCTAAGCTTTACCTCATGACCAGCAGTCAGGGGATGGGCAGTGCTGGGTGCTCAGCTTGACCAAATAGAGCTTGTTGGGAGGCGCAGCCTCTACCTCTCTCCTGTCCTCAGGGCACGGAGGCGTCGAGCAGGGAGGTGGAGCTGGAGGCATGAGCAGCTGTCCCTTTGTGGGACACACAGTCCCCTTTGTCCTTCCCATAGGCTCATTCTCTTTTTTTTAAAATTTTATTTTGGTGAAAATGTACATAACAAAACATATGCCATCTGAACAATTTCTACACGTGCAATTTAGCGACATTGATCACGTTCTTCAAGTTGGGTAACCGTATTCACTGTCCTTTTCCAAATCATTCCACCAGCGTTACATCAGCTCAGCACCCCCTAAGCAGACCCTTGTCCATTTCGCTATGTCTTCTGGGTCTCTCCCAAGTCCAGGGCCTGTGCAAAGGCTTAGAGCTGAGCTAAACTAGTTTTAAAAAATAGTATAAATGACATACAGTTAAACTTGACATATTAAAATTGTACCATTTGATAAGTTTTGACATAGGTGTAGACCCTTGAAACTATCACCACAGTCAAGATAATGATCATAATAAATTATACCCATAATGCCTTTTATAATATATTAGAAAAGTAATGATGCAATGATTTCAATACAGAAGGCCAAAGTCCTCCACTTCCTGCAGCCTCAGTCACTTCCAGAGGTGAGAACTAGTAATCATTTCCATTCACATTTCTTGTGTACCTTTCCAGAAAATTTTCTCTGTACATATAAGCATAACCTATTTTCTATTTTTTTTCCCCACAGAAATTGGGATGATGCTACAAAAACTGCTTGGTGATGTGCTTTACCTTATTCTCTTTAATGGGTGCATGGCATCCTGCTATGTAGATATACCATGACTTATTTAACCGGGGACTGGACTTTAAACAGAAACAAAGGCCTGGAGCGGAGTTAAGGATGGGGAACTGGTATCTCGAACAGTCTTAGGCCAGAGGCTTAGAATATGCTTGTTGCTGTATTCCCTTTCTGACTGATTTCCTCCTCTGGTTCCTTTGGTCCCTTTTGGGGGTAAAAAGGTCCAGGGATACAGTAAAACGACAAAAAGGACCGCCTGTCTGGTATTTTCCCAAGGTTTCCCCTTTTCTATGGTGGTAGTTTTGTTAGTTTCTCGAAAAAGTATGGAAAAGGAAACCAGCAGAGAGCAGACAGAAGGCCTTTGTCTGCAGCCAGGCCTGTTTTCTGCCTGCCTTTCTCCTCATGATACGTGGTTTACGGCCCTCCCCTGCCTCAGGCATCAGTCCCCCAATTTTTATTACAGTCGCCCTACTTTACTACCCATCCTTATATTTTAGTTTGTAAAATGGAGCTGGCCTGTGTGATTTTTTTTCCTTGAAAAGTGAGAGAGGTGTATTCAGTGAGCTTGGTGTGATTTCTAGGGGAAAGAAAGTCATGAGTTGAACACGGGAAGTGTAATGAGGTGGGTGGGCGTGAGGACGGCGGGCCCTGCCACCGTCTGTGGGCTCCGCTCAGGCTGATGCCATCAGGAGTGGCAGTGCTGGCAGGGAGCCCTTCTGCTGCAGGCACCAGGAGGTTCGGGTAACGTGTCTATTTTTAATGGAATCTAGGGGGAGCAGGCTTTAGTTCAGGTCCTGCCCGCCCTCCATTACCCGTCCAGATGGCAGAGTCAGCCACAGCTGTTGGGGTCAGGCTCCAGTTGAGAGGTGGGAGTGCTGTGGGCTGGGGCTGGGGACACAGCGGTGTGCTTGCCTAGCCAGGGACCCTGGTGGGGAAGACGGAGTGAACTGTCTCTTACGCTACCTCTCCTGCTAACTGTGGTGTCCCAGAACAGATGAGACTCTGTCAGTGTGACAGAAGGAGTGCAGGGCCTGGAATGGGGACTGGCAAAGCCTTTTTTTCCCCCTTTGGCTGGGGGTAGGGAGAAGAGTGTGGAAAGAGGAGCTCACATTGGTGACATGCCTTCTTCGGTGGGAAGTTGTGTTTTGTGTGCAAGATGTCATTTAATCCTCACAAGGAGCCCTGTGCGCTGTGGTTGTATTACCCCATTTTACAGTGGAGGGGACAGACTCCCCAAGCAGGAAGTGCCAGACCTAAGGGCTGAGTCCAGGCCAGCTACACTGCGACCCCACCGTATAGAAAATATTTGAGATTATCAGGAATACTCCTCTTTCTTCCACCAGCTTGCTAAATTTGCCCAGACTCCCAGGCTTTATGTATCTTTTTATATCTCTGCCTGGGAAGGTGCCTTATTGTCTACCGATGGGACCTGGGTGCTTGGGATGGAGCTAAGGAGCCCTTCGTCTTCCTTCCTCTGAGTGCCTGGATGGTCCGTTTTTAATCTGGCAGTAGCTTTCTCTTGTTCCACGAAGACTCTATCTCTCCAGGATTCTTTTGCCCCCAATTCTTCCTACTTAATTTCCTTGGCACTGGGAAGTCTGGGGCTTCCATGGGTTTGAGATATGCACAGATGTCTCTGCTTTCTGTTTGCAGCAGACAGCGAAGGCTTCCAGACAGCAGCAGGCAGGATTTTCCTTCTTGTGTGTTCTCACTCAGCCCCTGGCTTACAGCTCCACATGCTGTGGCTGTGGTTGTCTGACTCATCCTCAGGCCAGCAAGGCAGGCCTTGAGCAGCTGTGGGGCTGGGGACTTAGCCAGAGCCCCGGGGAGCTTCACTGTGCAGTGGACAGGCCTTTTGTTTCGTGTCCGATGTGGCCCCCACCCACTCGACAGCCGCCTCTCAGTGTGCTCTAGTATACATGGGAGTCAATAGGACGGTCGAGGGACCCAAATGCAAACTCCTCCAGTATACGCCTTCCACTGCTTCTCGCCTACAGGCCCAGGGATTGGGAAGAGAGGTCAAGGTTGGCAGCCAGTTTAGCCGAGATGAGCTGCAGAGCGTGCATTCCAAAGGCTCCGAGAGGTATAGTACATGGGTGGCTACCCCCAGGGCCTGAGAGGCAGCATGCGCCTTTGGGCAGGGTCTGTGTGTATGTATGCATGTGTGTGTCTTTGTTTGCATGTACACGAGTGTGCATGCATGAGCACCCCATATTTCTGATTCTGCACCAGCACAGGAATGTGAAGTGCTGCTGCGTGCCTGTGGTAGGGACTTCGTGGGCTTGGCACTGGATTGGACTGAGTAAGCCACGTGTATGCCTGGGCATGGATCAGGGCCCAAGCAGCCTGCTGATCTGGGGGAGCCATGCAAGAGGGTCAGTCCTGCAGCTCAGAGCTCTGAGCCGGGGCCCTGCCATATCAGAAATGGCTGCAGCTAACAGTATGTGTGTGTGTGTGTGTCTAACAGGCCTGTGTCCATGATAAAAAAAGGGCTGCCACCCTGGAAGTGGAAGCATGGTGGTCATTCCACTCTTTGGACCTTGAAAAGCTGTTAGTATTCTTACTTCCTTAGCTTCATGCGTTTTCTGTTGTCTGACTACTTGAGTCTGGCTTCTCCCCGTTTCCCCCTCAGTTCTTTCGTCCCTCCCCTGACCCCAGTGATAGGATAACTCTGGGAATGGATACACCTGTGAGTGTGTCCAGCTGTCGCTCCTAGGTGGGCAAATGCAGTGCAGGGCCTGGGAGGCCTGACTCTCACCCAGGCAAAAGGAGAGCTCACCCTGGCTGTGGGCAGGGTGAGGTCTAGCCTGGAAGGGTGACTTGCCTTACTACACATCCTGCCCTGCAAGTTTCTCTTGCTGCTGTCCAAATGGTGGGCCCTGACTCTGCCGCTCTGGCTGCCCTCACCAGGTCATCTCCTTCACTTCTGCACGGGAAACAGCTCCAGAGTCCCTTTCCCAGCCAGACCACTAGAGGAGGGCCTCCACGGGCCCCTGAGGGGCAGCCTGAGCAGGAGGAGGCAGGGGAGCCTGGGGAGCACTCTGGAGCCAGCCCCGCCTTGCTGGTTTCCCTCCAGAGGTAAGAATGAGGTGAAGCCTCCCAGGGTGGTGGTGGCCTCTCCCTGGGGTAGTTGGTATATGTGTTGGTGCTGGGTGAGGGGAGGGATGGAGTGGGCTTGGAGAAGGAGGGCAGAGAGCAGGAGTGAGCTCGCACCCTAAGCAGCAGCAACAGAGGTTTCCGGTTAGTGTCCCACAGCAGCTGGGAATGAGGAGATCTGCTTCTTCCTAGCCCTTAGTCTAGAACAAAAATTGGGGTGCACAATCTGATTAGGGGAGCTTAGAAACTCTTGGATGAGGAAATGTCTCTTCTGTCCCAACTGTGTTCCTGCCAGGGGCTGGAGCAGAGACTCAGCTGCTGCCCTGGATGCCCTGTTCCTGGGGAGCCCTTTCTCCCAATGACCTTCCTGCCAGCACTGCTTCTCCCAGGGTGTCGTTGTCCAGTCATTCATTAACCCATATGGAACCCTGTTGTATACTAGGCCCCAGGGGTATAGGGATACAGAGCCCCTTACCTGAGGCTAGCTGAGAGAACCTTTGTGTCCAGCCTGGTCCAGAGCCTAGTATGCATTTGCTAGTCATTCCCCTGGCAAGAGAACGATGCTGGTCTTAGGATCCCTCTGGTTGGAATGAGTCCCTGGGGTGAGGTGAGCGGCAGTGATGTCCAGTCAGCAGCATCTGTTGGGTAGCAGCTGTGTATAGAGCTTCTCCTTGGGTGCCATAACCATTCTGCTTCCCAGGTGGGATGTGAGTCTCTGGTCTTCAGTGTTAACAGCTGGGGAAGAGGCAGGGAGGGGAGAGTGAGGCTTGAGACTGAGGTGGGGAAACTTTGTTGGGGCTGTCTCTCTTGTCCCCATCACAGTTCATTTGATCCCGAATGGGGTGACCCTTGGGCTGCTCCTCTTTCCAATGGCTTTAACACAGTTGCTTCCTTATTGCTATCAAGAGAGCAGGTCCCAAGCCTACCTGCCACCCACGAGAGGGGCATGGAGCAGCGCTCCCAGGCCGAGGAGCTGGGTCCTGGGGAGGAAGAGGCTGAGGAGCCCGAGGAGCAGGTGGCGGTCAGCCCCACCCCGCCAGTCTCTGCAGAGGTGTAAGGGCCCATTTTGATGTGTCCGCCCCTGTCCTCTGTGTGTTTGGATGGTCTAAGTGCTTGTGTACTCTTGGGTGGCAGGGAGGGTTGCTCTGGTTCTGGCCCAGCGGGTGGAGTGTAGAGGGACATTGGTGTGCCCTCAGTGCTCTGGACGCAGCCTTGAGAGCCCCAGCCGCCATCACTGAGCCTCATATGGGTTAGCGTAGGTCCTCTGGCTCCTTGTCAGGGCCTGGGTGTGAGGGTGGAGGTGAGGGGCAACCTCCTGGCTCATTGGCAGAAATGTGGTCAATCATCTTCCCCCTCTACTAGGCATAATATTTTTTGTTAAAAACTTTTTTTTTATAATTTATATATGCTAAAGTACATAAATCTGAATTGCACGAGTCAGTGAGTTTTAATATGTTGCACACAATGTAACAAACACCCAGATTAGATATAGAACATTTCCATCCCTTTAGAAAGTTTCTTCATGCCCCTTCTCTCTCAGTACATCCCCACCCCAGATCACCACTATTCTGTCTTCTATCCCATAGCTTTTCGAGCTCTTGAACTTCCTGTAAATGGAATTATACAGTATAGAAATCTTTTGTACGTGGGTTCTCTTGCTTAATAGGTTTTTCAGACTCATCTATGTTGTTTCTAAAATTTAGAAATGACTTAGTTTTTCTCCTCCTCTCCTCCTATTCTCACCCTCCCCCTCTCACCCCTTTTACAGATGAGGAAACTGAGGCTCAGAGAGGTGAAGAGGTTTGTCCAAGGTCACATGGTCAGTCAGTTGCAGAATTAGGACTAGACTCTACTCAGTAGAGCCCTGGACTTCCGGCTTTTAGTCTGCAGCTGTTGTTCCTTTTCTTTATATGGAGAACGGGTGTCATGGTTTGAACTGAGCAGGTACAAAGGGATTAAGAGCCCTCAGGATTTGGGGCTGACCCTTGAGCAGATACAGTAAGTGTTACCTAGAACTGGCAGGCCATATGAGCTCATGATCTCATGCCTTCCTTATAACACGGCAGGAGTTAGTGTAGGGAAGGGCTAGCGTCATTTTTCAGATGGTGATATCCTATAATGAAAGCTGTGACCCCGAGGAATTACATGGCTTTCCTTTCCTGGTGCCTATGGACAGCCATATCAGGGTGCTTTCTATAAGGACAAGAGGCGAGTGCGGGTCAAGAGAGGAAGACCTGGCCGGAGGTCAAAGAGGCATCTTCCTGGGACCTCTGGGGGATGGTGGGGGGCTGGGCAGTGAGGCTCAGACTGGGAACCAGGCTCCTTCAGCTCCTCCCTGGCTGCCTTGGCAAGTTAATCCCCTTAAAAAAAAAAAAAAATCCCCTTACTTTGTGTTTATTATCCAATCCCAGTTTTTTTTTTTTTTAGTGAGGCTGCCCCTGCTGGGGTCTCAGAGACACTTCACTTGGCCATGAAGTTTAAATTTACACACAGCCCTCAGGAGATGCCTTCTGCTCCTTTCCTGAGCTTTTTCAGGCCCCATAACTTTCGTGTTATTAATCTTCATAGCTACACAAGGAATTGATTGGTTTTCTGAGTTTTGTGGAGAGTAGCTCTGTGTCTGTCAGCCTCCAAAGCTGTAGTCAAGCTGAATCCAAAAGGGTTAGGAGCTGTGAGCAAGCCAGAGAGTAGCCACCACTGCCACAGTGCTGTGTAGCCAGAATGCCTAGGGCTGGGAAACAGGAGTCTCCTCCCCTTTGTCATCCCAGCGTCTTCCCTGAGGTGTTTATGGAAGGGAAATGAATTAAAACAACTGGGCTGAATATGAGAGGAGATAAGTTCTCTTTGATTCTAACCGAGATTTTCATGGATTCTTTCTGTGGTAGTATACTCATTTCAACATTTTCCTGGGGTACTGTTTCCCCCTCCCTCAGCCTTCCTTTCCTCCTTCCCTACCCTCCACCCCTCTTTGCCTTCCTTTACAAGCCTGGCAGCTGCTTTGTGGCCAACCTGAAATGGAACCTCCGTTTTGCCATTAACTGTTGGAAACTGGGTCTTGTTGATGCTGATACCTGAGGAGTTGGCCTAGAAATTAGACCTGTCTCTTTCTCTCGTGTCTTTGACTTCCCAATTGTCTCATAGATCTTTCAGGGACGCTGTTTACTGCTTTGAATCTAAGCTGGGAGTTGGAGATACTAGATCTTTAAATCTGGGGGTGGGAGAAGAGGCTCACTGAAAGCAGCCCCACGTGCCTGCGTGCCAGGTGTGCAAGCACACTCGCTGGTGCATGTAGCCTGGGTGCACACTGCCATGGAGCTGATGCCCATCTCTGCAGCATCTGTCCCTGGGGCTCCACATAGCTACACAGCCCACAGAGAAGAAAGACATTAAAAGGTACCATCTCAGGGAAAAAAGATGTTTTCAGCCAAGGCTGGAAATGAGTTGGAGGGTTGATGAGGCGGAGAGCTGCGGGGGGAGGCCGTCTCTGAGGGCAGGATTCTCAGATGAGGTGGCAGCAGCATCTCTTATATCTGCATCAGTTGGACTGTGTCGGGAGGCTGAGAGGAAGACGTTTGAAACGAGGGAGGAGGTGGGAGCAGTAAAGAATTGAATGCAAAGCTTAATTAAGATCATCTCAGGTCTAAGCCATGATTTCAGGTAAGAGGGAAGGGAAGGTCTTAATGGCCTTTCGGAGAAGCCAGCTGCCATATTTGTCTTCCTTCTCTCTCTGGCTTCGGGCTGACATGAAATTCCTTAGCGTTCGCTTTCTTCTCTTGTTCTGCTCTGATCCTGCTCGCTGCCTGCCATCTGCTGTGGATCTGGAGCTGGAAGGAGAATGGATTGAGTCCTCAGCAGGGAGGACTGGCCACTCCTGTGTGACTCTTGCCCCCCTCCTCTGATTTGGGCCACGCCCACCCATTCCTGCTGAGGTCACCTGAGCCACTGTGTGAGAAGGGCGAGGATTGTGTGCTGAGACCGTCTTCTCACAGGATTTAGGGACTTGGAAGTACAAACATGGACTGGCCTTTAGGAAAGTAATTTTGGGACGTTACTTGATCCTGCTCATGCTTTCATTACTCAGAATGTTCTCCGCGTTTTTCTTTGGGTAGTTCTTTACCAGAATAGAAGTAATATAACGGCCTTCGTTACTTCATAGACATATCTTTAACCAAAACCATTGTTCCTTATCTTACCTCCCACCCTATTGAACCCAGGTTAGGTCTGAGTTTCTCTAACTCATTTCCAAATATTGAATCTGCTGTAGAGGATGAGAATGCGCTGTGATTGGGAGATCTGGAACCATGGCCCTCCTGCTCAGCTCTTGCTGCTCCCTTTGCCTTAGGGAAGGGTGTCCTGCCTGGCTGCCTTGGCAGTGTGCGAGAAGAGCTTCCTATGCCTGGACCACAGGCAGGAAAGTGCAGGGACTGCATGGAGTATTGTTGGTCTCCGTGCTGGGAGACAAGCTGCTGCTTCTCTCACTGGCTCATGTGAATTGCCTCTGTTCAGTTTGGGAGGGCGAGAGCAGCCTTCGGGTACTATTCCCAAATTGCTAGCATGAGGCTCAAGAATCAGGCAGAGCCCTAGTGAGGAGATGGAAACAGGGCCGTGAGCTGTTTGGGGGAAGAATCCACTAGGGACAGAACTTGATTTTCCCCTTGCTGCTGTCAGATCTTGAGCCACAGCTTCCAGGATTTGACCTCAGGCCACAACCTACCAGGTCTTCTCAGAGCCTAGGATGGGCCACCCTTCTCCCTAGCCTCTGGAGGCCTTAGGCAACTACAGTGGGACTTGTCCTTAGGAACATATAAGAGGAGCGGACTTCCTGCCCGCCCTTGGTGAGCTGACTTGCATATGTGCCCCCTGACTGTAGAGCCCCCATTAGCATTCCACACTCGATGTTCTCTATCTATACAAACACCTGGTGCTGAAAGGTGGGTGGGTATTAAAACTGCAGTGCTACACTGTTTTCTACCCTTGGAAGGTGGTCCACAGAGCCTGCGGCTCCCACAAAGGAGCTCTCAGAGGCTGCTTTAAAGACCATGGAAGAGGCAGTGGCACAAGAGCTCAAGCAAGACCAGAAGCGGTTACTGGAATTGAGGCAAGAGAAGATCCAGCAGCTGCAGGAGAAGCTGCGGCAGGAGGAGGAAGAGGAGATCCTCCAGCTTCACCAGCAGAAGGAGAAGTCTCTCAGGTCCTGCTCCTCCCCTTAAGCAAGCTCCCCCGGGGTCTCAGTCACATGAGAGAGTGAGGGACACCCTCCTCCTGCCCTGGAGACCGCTGTGTGGCCCATGACCCCACCGAGTGCCGGAATGAGATATCTGGCAAGAGTGCGTGCACGTCTGTGTTTCGGGAGGGACTTGGGAGGCATAATAGTAATGGGAGTTGTTAGGTGCCATCAAGTTGGTTCCGACTCATAGTGACCCTGTGTACAACAGAACGGAACACTACCCAGTCCTACACCATCCTCACAATCACTGCTGTATTCGAGCCCATGGTTGCAGCCACTGCGTCAGGCCCTTGTTGCGGGTCTTCCTCTTTTTCACTGATCCTCTACTTTACCAAGCATGATGTCCTTTTCCAGGGACTGGTCCCTCCTGATAACATGTACAAAGTATGTGAGACTTCTAAGGAGCATTCTGACTGTACTTCTTCCAAGACAGATTTGTTCATTCTCTGGCAGACCATGGTATATTCATTATTCTTTGCCGACACGTGATTCAGAGACGTGGATTCTTCTTTGGTCTTCCCTTCTCATTGTCCAGCTTTCGCGTGCATAGGAGGTGATTGAAGATACCATGGCTTAAGTCAGGCATGCCTTAGTCCTCAAAGTGACATCTTTACTTTTTAACACTTTAAAGGAGCCCTGGGAGTGCAGTGGTAAAGTGCTCGGCTGCTAACCAAAAGGTTGGCAGCTTGAACCCACCAGTTGCTTCGAGGGAGGGAGGTGTCCTAGAGGGTCACTATGAGTCATAATCGACTTGACGGCAATAGGTTTGGAGTAATGGGAATAAATAACATTTTTTTGAGAGATTACACTGATCCATGGGCTTTATATATATTAATTTGTTTAGTCCTCAGAACAACTCTTTGGGGTATTATTATTAGCCCCATTTTATAGAATCTATAGACGGAAACCCTGGTGGTGTAGTGATAAGTGCTATGGCTGCTAACCAAAAGGTCGGCAGTTTGAATCTGCCAGGTGCTCCTTGGAAACTCGACGGGGCAGTTCTACTCTGTCCTGTAGGGTCGCTATGAGTCGAAATCAACTTGACGGCAGTGGGTTTGGTTTTTTTTTTTGGTACGATATAGACAAAGAAACTAAGCACAGGAAGGTTAAGTAACTTGTCTAAGGTGTCGTAGCTAATAAGAAATAGCCAGCATTAACCCAGGCGGTTTGTCTCTGGAGCCCATTTTCTTTTTTAAATAATATTTTCTTGTGTTTTCAGTGAAGGTTTACACAGCAGTTTAGGTTCTTATTCAACCATTTCTATACAAATTGTTCAGTGACGTTGGTTACATTCTTTACAACGCGTGAACGTTCTCAATATTTCCGTTCTGGTTGTTACTCTAGTTTCCCTGTCCCCTTACATTCTTGTCTTTGTTTTAAAGCTGTTGTTGACCGTTTGGTCTCATATAGATGATTTTTTAAAAGAGCTCAGTCCTCACGGGTGTTATTCTTTATTTTGTAAGCTCATCTGTTATTTAGCTAAAAGGTGACCACACAGGCTAGTTTTGGTTCAAGGCTTTAAAGAGTATCACAGGGCAGTAGTCTCAGAGAGTCTTCCAATCTCAACTAGTCCAGTGAGTCTTTTTTTTTTTTTTTGAGGAATTTGAGGTTCTCTTCCATATTTTTCTCTCATTCTATCAGGGTCCATCTATTGTGGCATTGGTCAGAATGGTCAATAGTAGTAGTTGGGCACTATCTAGTTCTTCAGGTCTCAGGGTAGATAAGGCTGTGGTTCATATAGACTGTTAATCCCGTAGACTAGTTTCATCTTTCAGTCTTTGGTTTTCTTCTTTTGCTCTGGACAAGCTGAGACCAGTAGCTGAATCTTAGATGACTGTGAAGCCTGTTTTATTAACCATTTCATTATCCTCTAAGGAAGGAGCTCTGCTGGGAGTCACTGTCCTGTTAGAATCCTGTAGATTGCAGGGACCACATTATACAGTGTGAGGTGCTCTTGACTAGGAGCTAGAACCTTCTACTTGAGCTCCAACTCTTTGCGTAGTTGGCCTTAGACAAGCCACTTAAACCTGGGCTAGGCCTGAGTGATATGATTGTATGTATGTATGTATGTATGTGTAAAAAAAGTTAGAAGTTTATTTCTGTTAAAGAAAAAGGCAGTCTGGGGCTGGTATAGTGGCTACACAGAGTCATCAGGGACCCGTTCTCCTTTAATCTTTCTGCTCTGCCATCTTTAATGCTGGCTTTCACTCTCAGGTTTTCTTTATGGTCCAGTATAGCTGCTGGAACCCCAGCCATTGTGTCTATCTCCAGGCAGGAAGAATAGGGGTAGAGTACAAAAGAGAGGTACCCTCCAGCTCAGTCAGTCTCTCATAAAGGAGTTTTCCTGGAAATATTACCCAGTAACTTCTGCTCATATCTCACTGATAACCTCTAATTGCAAAGGAGACTTGGAAATGTAGTCTCTTAGCTGGGCCTATTTATCCAACAGAATAAAACCAGGGTTCTTTTATTAAGGAGAAAAGGGAGACTGGATATTGAGAAGGTAATAGGCAATCTCTGTCACAGCCCAAGGATGGGAAAAGTGCTACAAAAGGGTGTTAACGTACTTCATTTACTTAGCGGTTTAACTCAAGACTAAATCTTGTTCTCTTGGACAGAACTTCTAAGAGCAGTAGAGAATTATTTTTATATCATACTTTTCAAAGAAATTGCCCTCCTAATCATATTTGTGTTAGGCATGAGTTCCTTGAGGGGGCAGTGCACACCTCTTGGTGGTGTGGGGCTGTGTAAGGAGTTAGCTGAAAAGAACAATGGTTTGTGTAAGCAGTGGGTTGTTGTGGGGCGAGATGGTCACTTTTGCTGGTGGTGCAACGGTTAAGTGCTTGGCTGCTAACTGAAAGGTTGGCGGTTTGAACCCACCCAGCAGCTCCCACAGGAGAAAGATCTGGCAGTCTGCACCCATAAAAATTATAGCCTAGAAAACCCCATGGGATTGCTGAGTCAAAATTGACTTGATGGTACCTAACAGCAACAACATAGATAAGAAACCACTTATGTAGAATCAAGGCTGCTTATAGTTTAGGGCTGGGTGATACCATTCAAATTCAACAAACATTTATTGAGCACTTACTTGATGTCAGTTAGTTTGCTTAGCACCTGGGAAATGGCATGTTATAAGACAAGATTCTCTCTCTGGAGAAGCTCTCAGACTTGCAAGGACAACAGACATAAACAAAATTAACTATGATGCAGTGTATTGTTTGGTACAGAGCAGTATGAGACAAGCCACATGTAAGTGTGATGGGAAAGGAAAGGCTAATTGACTAACCTGGAGGGATTGGAGAGACTTCTAGAGAGGAGGTGGCATTTGAGTTGGGTGTTGAATAATGAATGCGTATTTCATCAGGTAGAAGAGGGATTCTAGCAGAGGGACCAACATGAACAGAGGTCAAGAGGCATGGAAGAGTGTGGGATTTGGAGACAGAAGCTCATCTGATGTGGCTTGAGCGAAGTCTGTTGGGTGGGGAGTGGAAACATACAGAACCAGAGTCAGGCTGGGGTCAGATAGTGTCAGTCCTTGAATGGTTGCCATGCTTAGGTGAACCTGTAGGCAGAGGGGAGCCTTTGGAAGAAATGCTTTTCTGGGGTCAAGCAGCCTGCAATTTGCTTCCTGTGGCAAAAGGTACAGGTGGAGTTCATGACCCCTTCTTTACCATCGGGGGTTATGACAGAGAGGCAGCATGGACCCAGAGGCTGAGGTGAGGCCCATCTTTACGATTGAAGAAGCTTCATAGACAGGCTATAGGGCTGAGAGGGTGAGAACCAGGGACTGTGACTAGGAGAGGAAGATGCCTCTCCTTTACTTCTCAGTTCCCTGAAGAAGCAGCTGCAGAAAGCCACTGAGGAGGAGGAGGCTTGGTTGAGAGAAGAGGAAAGCCAGAAGCTATCCCGGCTCCGAGCCCAGGTCCAGTCCAGTGCAAAAGCAGATGGAGATCAAATGAGGTAAGGGTGCCCTGTGAGCTGCCCAGGCCTGGGGGGTTGACCCCCGAGTGCACAGGCCCACCCCTCCCATTCTGTCTTCCCAGGGCCGAGCAAGAGGCTTCCCTGCAGAGGCTGAGAGAAGAGTTGGAGTCTCTACAGAAGGCGGAGAGGGCCAGCTTAGAACAGAAGAACAGGGAAATGCTAGAACAACTCAAGGAGGAGATGGAGGCTTTGGAGACAAGACAGCGGGCTGCCCTGATTGCTGAGAAAGAGAGGGCTCTGCAGCAGCTGAGGGAGCAACTGGAAGAGGAGAAGAAAGAAGTAAGCAAGTTGAGTGGGACCTCACACTCTGCCATGTCTCTGGGCTGCCTGGGCAGGGACTGTGTGCCATGGAAGAGGCTGGGTCAGCCTTGGGTGTGTGGGTTGAGAGCCAGGCAGGGAATGGGTGTCATGCACAGACAGGCACAGGAGACAGTGAGCTGACTGTCTGGGCCCGTTACTCCACATGGACCTGACTTGTCTCAGGGAGTTGCCAGCCCTGGTCCCCACGGCAGAGCGGAGGACGCCGCAGGGGGCAGAGAGTCCCTTCCAAGGCTGGTCTGGGGTGGCAGCAGTCACTGGTGTGGCCTGTGGCAGTGAAGTCATTAGAGGTTTGAGGAGAGGTGTCCTGTGGATTTGGGAAGATTTCACAACTGAGAGAACTTAAACCAGATTAGAGGTCTCGAGACATAGGTGCTCTATCCTGCCCTGTCCCTGAGGGGCAGCTGAGATGACCTTTCATCTCCTCCCTTCTCTTTTCCGTCTTAGAGTGAGAGGTTAGCCCACTTAGAAGAGTTTTTTCTACTTTGCCCTTACCCGCTCTCCCTCTAATCAGATGGCTGTCGCCAGGTCAGATGCCGAAATAAATCAGGGCACATAGAACTTCCTCATTTTTGGTGAGGGGTGGAGGTTTTCTTCGATGCTGCAGGTATCAGACAGGGAACAACACAGCAAATCACAGAGAAAACCTGAGTGCACCGCAAGTGCTTGAAGAAATTGAGCTGAAACCTCCAGCCCCCCCTACCTTGGGTCTTGTTGTAGTCATGGGTATCTTCCATGTATCTGTAGCCTAGCCCAGAGGCAGGGGGATGGAAGCAGTGACCTGAGGCTTGCTGGCCTCCCCTGCCCCTCTGGCCTTCATGTTCTTGTTTACCTGCCAGTAGCAGACTTGAGGGTCTGAATTCTTTCAGAGGAACACCCTTGGTCCCTTAGCTTGAGGTGGATTGGGGATGGTCTTCCTGGCTCCTCCTTCCCCCTCGCTTAGTACCTGGCCAGCCTTCCCTGCCCTGCTCCCTTCACAGTCCCTTTCTTGCTCCCCAGGCCATGACTGGGCTGGAGAGGGAGCACAGTGCTGAGCTGGAGCAGCTCCGTTCCTCGTTGGAGGCCAAGCACAGGGAGGTGAGATACAGTCGGCCCTGATCTCACAAGGCAGAGCCCCAAGACCCTCTCCAGGGCTGGTCAGTAGGAGAACTCACCCCATCCCTGGCCCCTAGGGAGGGAGCCTCCCTTTCCCTCCAGAGGTTGGAGGCCAGGGCGGAGGGTGCCTGGGAAGCGAGTCCCCCCATGGCAGCTCTCCAGTGCTCTCTGGGGATCATACTCCCCTGTACGGGGCACTCCTCAGGTGGTTTCTGGCCTCCAGAAGAAGATAGAGGAAGCTCAACGGGAAGAGGTAGCCCAGCTGCAGGACAGCCTTGGGTGGGTGGAGCAGAGAACTCATCAGAAAGTTCACCAAATGATTGAGTACGAGCAAGAGGTGAATGCTGCTCTGTTTCTTCGGCGTTGGTGTGTACCCATGTGGGCTCTGTTACGACCTGTCGAACCATCTGGCCTGTGTCCTCCAGTTTGCTCTGGATGGCCCAGTGGGGATTAGAACCTCTGGTTCACTGGAGGCCTGGTACTTCTCCACTTCCATGACCCTGTGCGTATGGGGGTGTTGGGGCTGTATGTTCTGGTGTCATCTATGTGTGATGTGTGTATGGTGGTATGTCTGGGGGAGGGGTGTTTGGAGGTGTATGCATGTTACATGTGTATGTGAGATCTTCAAGTGCATCGGGCCCCCACGTGCTGGTCCGCCCTCAGCCCCACATGCTGCAGCCCTGCCATTTGCCCTGCAGCTCGGTGGCCTCCTGAGAGAGAAGCGTCAGGAGGTGGAAAGGGAGCACGAGAGGAGAATGGACAAGATGAAGGAGGAGCACCAGCAAGTGCTGGCAACGACCAGGGAGCAGTATGAAGCTGAGGTGACTTGGCCACATGTCCACCACACACCCCCAGGGCCCCACCCAAGCTGGCCAGGAAGGCAGGGAGGAGGGGACGGGCTATGGTCAGGGATTGTGGGAGGCCTCTCTGGCACTGTGCAGGGGTGAAGTCGTTTCTTGCCTTTTCTTTAAAACATTAGAATAGAACAGCCTCCCTCTTATAAGGGGTGGTTCCTCTCCATCATGCAGGGTACACTTTGATTCTTTTAATAACAGTCATAGCTGACGTACTGAGCTCTTACTGTGTGTCCGACATGCTTTTCTAAGCTCCTCATATGAACTCATCAGTCTGCACAACAGACTTGGGTGGCAGGTGAGGAAACTGAGACTTGGGGAGTTTAAGTAACTTTCCCAAGGCCACACCCAACTAAAAAGTAGAGGAGCTAGGAGCCAAGCCCAGGCTGTGTGGCTCCAGAACCTGGAATTTTAACCATTCTAGTACCACGCCACCAATGTTAATAGAAATTTCAGGACACCAAGAAATAGACAGGCAAGAGCCATACAACCCTTAGATATTACTGCACTATCTTCAACCCTTGAAGCTTTAGTTACCTGAGTGGACTCCAGATGGCTTTGCTTGCTCACATTGGGGGTGACCAGTGGGTGGGTAGAGGGGCTGACTTGAGCCCACAGCTGAGTCTGTGATGGGAATCTAGGCTACTACTCCAGTAACTGAGACGGGGAGCCCAGACTCTTCCTACGATCTTTCCTAGGGCAGAAATAACTGGCCTGTGATGAAATTCAGTCAAATTCCTACCCAAACCAATTATGGCCTTGCTGAAGAATAGTGATCATCATTTATTAATGACCTCTCTTCCCCTAAGGAGGAAAAATTGGAACAATAGAGTCGGGCTCCCAGAGGGGGTCTTCCTCATGACATCTGACCAGCATCTGCTTCAACTGCAGAGATGAGGGGTGCCGGTTTTCTGGGGGATAGGACTGTGCTATTCTTGACGCCCTCTTCCCCTTCAAGTGCTGGCCCCAGGGAGATGGTGGTCTCCCTGATCTCATTGACCCAAGGTTGCAGGAAGTGGAACTGTGATTTTAGGGGCATGAGGGGGCCGCTGTGTTTCTCACTGGCAGCGCCACTGTCTTGGCAGGAACGGAAGCAGCGTGCCGAGCTCCTGGGGCACTTGACTGGAGAGCTAGAGCGCCTGCGAAGGGCCCACGAGCGCGAGCTGGAGACCACAAGGCAGGAGCAGGACAAGCAGCTTGAGGACTTGCGGCGTCGGCACCGGGAGCAGGTGAGGGGCCCTGGGCAGACACTGGGGCCGGGGATGGGGGGTCTGCTCATTTCTATCCAACGGGATGGAGTTGGACAGCTTCAGGATTGGGGTCTCTCATTGGCCCTTGCCAGGCTGGGCCTCTTTGCTCCTGTATTTTCTGGGTCAGGGACCATCCCCAGTGTTAGAAGAGGAGGCCGGCACCTAGTAAGGTCTTGGGCTTGGGGTCTTTGCTTCTCCCTTCACCCACTGATGAGAAACAGGGTGCAGTGCATTCCTAGGAGGTCTGGGGGAAATTGGGAAGAAGCCTGAGGCTAGACTGGAGGTGGTGGTGTGGTATAGTATGGTGCGTTCAAGAACCCTTCGCTGCCCCGTCAGCGCATACCCTTTGTACTCTTGTGCCTTTCTCTCCACCTGTGCGTCTCTGCAGGAAAGGAAACTCCAAGATTTAGAGGTGGAACTTGAAACCAGAACTAAAGATATCAAAGCCAGATTGGCTCAGCTGGACGTCCAGGTGAGGGAGTGGGGTGAAGAATAGGATCTACAGGTGTCCTTGACATTGGAGTCATAGCTCCCCCAGGAGAGGGCAGCCTTCTTGCCCCTCAGACCTCAGGCCTGGAGACAGCCACAGCGTCCTGCTCCTTCCTTCCCACCACAGGAGGAGACTGCCCACAAGGAGAAGCAGCAGCTCCTGGCTGTGCAGAGGCAGGTTGCTCGGGAGAGCGAGGTTTGTCTGCCACCCTTGGCCTCCCTCCTTTGCCTTCTTCTCGTCCCCTTTCCTTCCCTTTCTTTCTCCCTCCTCCTCTCCCTGATCCAACCCCCACACCACCACCTTTTGTTCACCTCATCTGTCCAGGGCCCTGGGATTCCAAACTCTGTTGGCCAATATTCCACAAATAGGGCTCCCATGTGGCACCCACCTTGGGGGTGGGGCCGTGGGGGGAGGACAGCAGCCTGCAGACCTCCACTTGCAGAAACAGTGACCGCAGTGTGTCTGAGTCCCGCCCTCTCTCCCTTTCACTTGAGCTTCCCTGTCCCCTAGTGACGCCTCCTCCCTGCCTGTGCTTCACTGTGTCTCCAGGTGCTTCTCTCTTTCCCTCTGTTCCCAGGAAGCCGCAGCCACCCATCAGCGCCTGGAGGAGGCAAAGAAGGAGCACGCCCACCTGTTGGAGTCAAACCGGCAGCTCCGAAGAGTCCTCGATGAGCTTCAGGCCCAAAAGTTGGAGTTAGAGTCCCAAGTGGAACTACTGCAGACCCAGAGTCAGAGATTGCAGAAACGGCTCAGGTGTGTGGCAGCTCTGCCCTCAGCTCACCGACCCAGGCTGGCTCTCGCTGCCCTCTGGTTACTGTCACACAGGCCCATCTAATCTTGGCCCAATCAACAGGTCCAGGTGGTGGCCCTGACTTGGGAGCCAGGCGGAGGGGCTTATGCCTGCTGCATATGGTAGGGGCTTGGGGGGTGTTAAGGAGCCCTGGTTGCACAGTGGTTAAGAGGTATGGTGTGGTACAGTTGCTAATCAAAAGGTCAGCAGTTCAAATCCACCAGTCGTCCCTTGGAAACCCTATGGAGTGTTCTACTCTGTCCTGTAGGATCGCTATTAGATCTGCTTGACAGCGGTGAGCTTTGTATGTATGTATTTGGTGGGTGTTAAAAGGAGCCCTGGTGGCACAGTGGTTAAGCACTCAGCTGGTAACTGAAAGTTTGATGGTTTGAACCCACCAGCCACTCTGTCGGAGAAAGATAAACCCAATGTGACAGTTCTACTCTGTCCTACAGGGTTGCTATGCGTTGGAATCGACTTGACAGCAGTGGATCTGGGGACTGTTAAGAGGCTGTGAAAAACCGGGGAGTCCCTGGTTCTACCATCATGCCTAGCCCCATTTCAGGGACTTTGACAGGAGCAAAGGGTTGGAGCTGTTCCTGCTCTCGTCCTGAGAGCAGGGCTTGAAGCCAACCCCAGCAGTCCCAGCAGTGTGCTGTCTGGCCGTGTGCTGTCTGGCCTGCTGCCCAGCAGTGTGCTTTCTGGCCTGCTGCATCATGTGACCCTGTCCCCCTGTCCGCACCCCACTCCCCCCACAGCGGCCTAGAGGCTGAAGCTCAGAGGAAGCAGGACACAGTGAACGAGTCAGCAGTCGAGAGTAATGCTTCCCCATGCTTCGAGCCAGACCTTCACGTTGAAGACCTGAGGAAATCTCTTGGGACAGTGAGCTTCTCAGGGCAGCTGGGCTTGGGGCTGGGACAGGGCATTAGGAGGGGGTGGCAAGGCTGGTTCTGTCTCTGTAGGACTTTGGCCTCCCTGTTCTTACCATTCCCAGCCCCCCCGCTCCACCAGTCAAACAATGTTCCTAAAAGAACAGTACCCAGCAGCCAGCAGGGCTGTTTCAACGTTTAGACCACTGGAAGGGGCTTTTGCTTCTGAATAGTTTTGCTGCATTTAGTGGGTCTTTTCTCCTGTATGTCCTTAGAACCAGACCAAAGAGGTATCCTCCTCTCTCTCCCAGAGCAAGGAGACCGACTTGTCCCTGGACAGGTGAGTTCCAACAGCTGGTTTGGGGTTGAGGATGCCCTGAAGGGGTGAGGGAATGCTGCATCCCAGAGTTGGGGGAGCTGACACGCGGTGACAGCAGTCACAGTGGGGCTTGGTTCAGGGAACGGGGTTTGGGGAGCTGAGGGATCTTCTCAGGTCAGCAACAAAGCTGCCCGTTGGGGTTCCTGGTTGGCATGCTACTGTCTGCTGACCTCTGGTTGAGGGTCAGACTGTTGGGCACGTCTGGCCCTCTGTCTGGAGGCCTCAGGTGTGATCCCTTCAGGATCAGGGCGGAGGACTGTTAGTGCAGCTCTCCGCACACTGCAGGTGAACAGTGGCCTCCGGATATGCTGCCCAGCCCAGCCGCTCCTGTTCCTGCACAGGGCGGACATCTGCTGGGAAAGTGGCTCCTAGAGTCGTCTATGTTCTCTCTCTAATCCCTCTGCCTTGGCCTGCCCTCCCACAGCATCCGGCACTACCTCTCCGCCGAGGGGCTAGCACTTCGCAGTGCCAAGGAGTTCCTGGTGCGGCAGACACGCTCCATGCGTAGGCGGCAGACGGCTCTGAAGGCCGCCCAGCAGCACTGGCGCCATGAGCTAGCCAGCGCTCCGGAGGCAGCCAAAGACCCGCCGGGCACCAGCGTTCTGGAAGATGTGCGCAAGAGCCTGGAGGAGGTCAGGAGCTTCCAGGGGAGCCTGCAGCCTTGCACAGGGTGGGGATAGGCCAGGGACCCCTGCCTTTGGGCTTTCCCTCAATTGATCATTCTGGGGACTTCATGACAGTGGTCACATGGGCCCTGGATCACTGGATGAGAGTTGTCTTGGGAGATTGGATGGGTGATGTAGGATATCTCCATGAGGATGAAATTTTCTTATGAATGTTTCCATGGCAATGCACAGTACACAAAGCACTTTCTATAATCCTAAATCATTTATCCTCACAACAACTGTATAGGATGCACAAGGTAGTAGTATTCTTCTCATCTGCTCGGTGAAGAGTACTACTAAGGTTTTTAAAGCTTCGGGTCCAGTGCTTTGCTTTACCATTCCATCATACTAAAGAATCTGTTCATCCGTAAAAAGCTTTTGAACACACCCAGCATAAGACTGAGCTACTTCTCTGCTTTAATCGGCCCCGAGCAGCCTCCTTTGCGATGAAAGGCAGAGACATCATGATTACTGCTCGGTGGGATTGCAGATCTTCGAGACGCGTGAGGGTCCGGCTGGGTAGGCTCTCTCGGGTCAGGCCCAGTCCCTTAGAATTCTGATGGTATGCAAAGCTGCTGGGGCACTGGCCACTGTGGCTGGCTTGGGGGCAGCAGAGGACAAGAGGCAGTTACAAACAGTGGGACAGACTCCCCAAGAGTATATAAATGCCACCACTTTTCCTCCCCCAGGCCCTGCTTCCTCCCATATGGTGAGGATGATGAAGATAGTAATGGTATGGAGAACAGGAATAATAACAACAAGCATCTGGTTAACAGTTCCCACTGTAAAATTTGTTAGGTGTGGGCACGCTGCGGAACTAATAACGCACCTTATCTCATTTCATTCTTACAACCCTCTGACAAGTAGTATTTCTCTTTTACCGACGAGCAACCAGACTGAGAGGTTAAGTAATTTGGTTCAGATCACACGGACAGCCAGCGGCTGAGCTGGGACTCCAGAGCCTGTGTGGTGAGTTGCCACGTTTCTCCTGCCTTCTTCCCTGGCTGCAGGAGACCAAGCACCTGGATGAGATGAAGTCTGCCATGCGGAAAAGTCAGGACCTGCTAAAGAAGAAAGAAGAGAAGCTGAGCCAGCTGGAGTCCTCTCTTCAGGAAGAGGTGCAGCTCTGGGGACACATAGCCCAGGGTGCCCATGTTCTCCCTCTTCTGTTCCTGGGATTTGGTTGGGTTCTCTGGTTCTGTGGAAGGGGGATCTGGGTCTCTAGGACTGGAGTCTGGGCTGGTGAAAATGGCAGTGACTTCAGCTCTGAGTTGGCCGAATACTCTGTGGGTTTGGCTATCTGCACTGAACGGTCCTGAGTACACCCAGAGCCTCCTGCTGAAGGTTTTTGAGAAAGGAGGACTGGTTCCCACCCCTACCCCGTCATGGTACCCAAGGAGAGGTGTGACCAGGGTGCTGGGAATAGCCATGCATAGCGGGTTTCTCCACCCTTTGTGCGCTTTCCTCTGAGGCTTAGATGTGACAGGGGGAAGCTCAGGTGGCGAGACACTGCAGGAAGAGTTTATTGGGAGGGGAGGATGGGGTCTGTCTGGGCCAGGTGACCAGTTGCCTGTATCTCAGGTAGCTGATTTCTCCTAACCTCTTCTCCCTCCACCTGCTGCAGAGAAGCCTGCATGAAATGCCTCTCTCAGGGTGCTTTGTGAAACTTCAGGCCCCAGAAGGACCTCCTCACCAAGTCCTCATTCCCCACACATTCATAAGGGCAATGGGGCAGAAGGCACACAGGAAGTGTCAGTAATAACTGCTTCCTCCTACCCATCAGGCCTCAGATGAAGATACTCTGAGAGGAGCCTCTGCCAAGAAGGTAGTGACCTTTGACCTCAGCGACATGGAAGACATGAGCAGTGAAAGTTCTGAATCTTCCCCCGTGCCTCAAAGTGAGTGGTGGTAGCAGCGGGGAAGTGAGGCAGGGGTGAGGACCACCATACACACAGAGGTGTAGGGATGTGGGGAACAGAGCTACACTGCCCTTCCCCCAGCCCAGCAGAGGTCTGCCCACAGCCTGACACAGAGTTTGTGCTCAGTAAGTGCTTGGGAAGGAGTAAATCCACCTGGGTTTGTCTGACACAGGACTGGGGGGCTCAGGGAAAACCTCTCGACACTGGAGCACTTTACAATGAGAACTGTCACTGTTAGCCTTTTCTCCTCCAGTGCCACCTTCTGGGAGGCTGTGCTCCTGCTGCTGCCCTGGCCTGCAACTGGGCAGAAAGGCCCCTCTCCCCTTCCTTCTCTCTAGGGTTCTGGGTCGCCTCCCCAGGACCTCACCCTGGAGAGTCTCTTTCCTGTGGCCAGCTTCCAGTCTGCACTGCCTGGAGCACAGGAGCCCTGCCATGCCTCCCCCTCCCCATCAAGGCCACGGGGCTTTGGCTGGGGGAGCCAGGAAGGGCAGGGCAGGAGTGAGTAGGGCGCTGCAGTGCCTGCTGGGTCTGGGATCCTTCCCTACCGTCTGCCTCTTTCCTTTTAGTCAAGCTGACCCCAAGTCCCACCTTCCCCAACAAGATCCACTACTTGAGCAGTTCTCTGCAGCGGATCAGCAGCGAGCTGAATGGCGTCCTCAGCATGCTGGGCAGCCTCAACACACAGCCTCTGCCCCCGCTCTTCAATTCAGTGCCAGCGAAGCTCTCTCCCTTGGCCTCCAAGGGCACCCCCGTTCCCACCTACCCGTCCCTGCCCAGGGTCTCAGCCCCGGCCCCAGTTACACCCATGTCTACCCGGTGGGCCTGGGACCCGGGGCTGGGCCCTAGGCTCTCCTCCTCTGTGGCTCAGACAGTGGACGACTTCCTGGTGGAGAAGTGGCGCAAGTATTTTCCAGGTAAGCCTCCCTGCGGGCTGTGCATAGCTCTGACTAAACTTTCCCACCTTTCTCCTCTTCTTCCTTCCTTCCTTTCTTCCCTTTCCTACTGTTCCTTTTTTCCTTCCTCGCTCACCTATCTCCCACCCTGCCAACTGTGGCATGGTCCCTCGGTCCATGGTCTATGTACTCTGTCTCTGGGTCCCTGGTGAAGAAGAGCCTACTGGTTATCCTGTAGCCAGAGGCTCTGTGGGGTCAGGATGATTTTCCTGGAGCCTGAGCTGACTGAGGCCTGGACTATGGATTCCTGAGTTTGGCAGAACCTAAAAGGTTGTTGTTGTGGTCATCCTAATAGCTACCATCTTGTGCAGTGTGTTATGGGCCAGGCATTTTACATACATTTTTTTATTTAGTCCTTATAATAACCCACTGAAGTAGTAATCATTTACACCCACTTTACAGATGAGGAAACTGAGACTCAGAGAGGTTAAGTAATATGCCCCAGGATACCCAGTGAGTGAGTAATGAACTCGGGTTTGACCCAGGTCTCTGACTTGGGATTCCATTCGTGACCCCTTGGCTGTATGGCTTCCTTTTGTTCCTGTGCCAGGCGGCCTCCCCTGATCTCACAGCCCTGCTGAGGCATGTGAAAAGCCATAAAAAAGCAGTCATTTGAGGGAAAAAGTTTTATCTCTTCTCCCCTTCCACCCAAACTGAAAAGTAGATTAGGTTTGGAAAATAAATAGGACAATTCCTGCCTTTTACCTCCAATCCCCGAAACTTTTCCTGTATTGGATTGTTTGTTTGTTTTGTGGGGACGGCACTGACTTATCAGTGTCAGGTGAGCAGGGAGGCCACCTGGCTGAACGCCTGCCCATTTCTGAATGATTTTCTCTTACTCTGCCAGCTGGAGTTCCAGTTCTCAGTAGTGGTCCTGCCCCCCTGGAGAATAGACTGGGTTATGTGTCGGCTAGGTAAGCCTCCCACTGGGCTTCGGATGGAACCACACAGGCTGCTTGCTCCCTGTGCCTCTCTGGGTGGGTGGGACCTCTGAGGGGAACAGGCCTCCTGGGCCTGTTGCCCAGAGAGGTCAGGCCTCCAGTCTGAAAGGATGCCCCCGCCTTGGCTGGGACTAAGGTGCCCCTCAAAAACCAAAGAAGAGTCGAGTCCGCACCACCGAGGTCCCAGCTGAGATGGGCTAGGGCTTACCTGGCCCAGCTCCCTGAGGAAGCTGCCCTGTGTACCTGTGGGAGAAACCAGCACCTGGTGGAAGCCTGCACACAGCCCCTTCCTGCTGGCCCCTCCAGCACCTGGTGGAAGCCTGCACACAGCCCCTTCCTGCTGGCCCCTCCAGCCCCTGGTGGAAGCCTGCACATAGCCCCTTCCTGCTGGCCCCTCCAGCCCTGCAGTCTGGCCTTTTTCTTTGCCATCGAGCTCTTTGTCTGCTTCATATGTCTCCATTCTTCCCCAAGTCCTGCTGAGCAACATCTGGAGTGAGAGGGCAGCCCTGTGGGGGAGACAGACAGGCAGTTATTTAAACGTGTTATTAATTTCCCATTCATCTTACTCCTTGCCAAGTGCATCCCCTTCTCCTTTCCCCCAGACCCCTAACCATGAGCCCCCCCACCCCCTTGACCAGCTTGAGAGCTGATGCTGGGCAAGTATTTGGGTCAACGGGGTGGGGGGCCTCTTTTGCTTATGAGATTGGCTGGGAGTATGCAGGTGTGGGAGCCTAGAGCCTTGATGTCAGTAGTATTCACCCAGGAAAGGGGCAGAGGGCGTCTGCCATCTACCCTTTTGGGAACTGATGCTCATCATTCTAGAGGGGCACTCCAGAGTTGATCTGGGAAGAGGTCAGATCTTGCCAGTAGAGGAAGCTTTGAACTGCTAAAGAGACCCTGAGAAAGGCTGCAGCGGGCATGCTGAGAGGAGGTGGAGGTGGTGGGATCTGCTGGCCTCTGGCCTGCTGTCTTCACGCCCCCCTCCCCCACCATGCCCTGTCCTCTCACCTTGTCCCCATGCTGTCCTTCTTCCCAGCGAGCAGCTCCGTCTCCTGCAGCATCCCCATTCCCAGCTCCCTGAGGTGGGAAGTAGCAACTTTCAAGGCATGATCGAAGCTAACCGAAAGTGGCTAGACCATTTCAAGAATGACCCCAAGTCGTATCCTTTTAGCTGGTACCCAAACTCTAGTCCCTTCTTGCAGTAGAGAATGGGCTGGCTGACCTGGGGCCCTGCTGCATGTGCCCTGGGGGTCCGAGGAGGACCCATTCCCCGGAAGTGCTCAGCCGACTGCAGAGTTTTCCTTCACCTTGTGGCCAGACGTCTCTTCTCAGTGCCCAAGCCGACAGCCACCTCGGGCCTGCTGCAGCTGGGCCTGGATGAGAACAACAGACTGAAGGTGTATCACTATTAAGGCCCTGAGCGGTGGGTGCGGGCTGCCGGGCCTGTCCTCTGCCCAGACCAAGTGCCTGAGGCGCTGCCTGCGCTTTATTCCCTCTGTAAATCATTCTCTTGTCCCCTCTCTAATGCTCGGTCCACTCAGGACTTGAAGGAACCCCTGGGGACTGGGGGCTGAAAAGGAAGACATGGCTAGAAGCAGCAGGCTATACCCTCTGTGACCACGTAGCATATCTCAGGCTGGACTGTCTTGGACTTCTGCCAGCCAGCAGCTTCTGCATCAACACAACAACACTGATGATGTGGGCGGCTAAGGGGCAGGTCGGTGTGGGGCACCCAGGGCGTAGACACCTTTAGGAAGAAGAGTGGCATTCAAGGAGTTGCCTTTGAAGGCCAAGGGCATCGCTTTTGAGCCAGGTTAGTCCCTTGGACCTGCAGGGCACTGCTCAGGGCTCCTGTGAAGATGATGTGTTAGGTCGTTAATTTACCAGGATGCAGCCACCCAGCATTCTACTCTCTGGGGCCAGGCTCTTCTGCGTCCATACCTGTCTCTCCAATACCTCAGTTTCATAGAGATCAGGCCCTTTCCTTTTTTTTTAATACCCCCTTTCTTGAGCACTCGGTTTTGCTTGTTGATTCTCAGAATTGGGCTCCTCTGCCCTGCTCCCTGCCTGACGTTGCTGGAGGCTGGGCCCGGGAAGCTTTGCCTCCTATCTTCCCTCTGCTGGCAGTGCGCTTTCTTCAGGGCTTTCCTCAGCCCCACCTCCACAGAGCCGTCCCAGGTCTCAAGCACACAACTTCTCCAGGAAGCCAAAGAGCCGTGGGAAAAGCCTGGGATGCCTTCTAATCCCTGAGTTTTTCTCTTCCCAGGGCACTGGGAGTATATTCGTGGGTCCTTGTTTTCATTCATCTTTTCCACCTGGCTCCTGGCACCCGGGTTGCATAAATATAGTTCCGTCTCACTTTCTACCTGGGCTACCCTGTGCCCCCCACCCAATGCCACTACAGCCTCTTCTCAGAGCTTGGCGACTAGGAGAAGAGGCTCAGGGCTGGGCCAGCCGTGGCCTTGGCAGTGAGGGATCTTGTACCAGTTGGCATTGCTGCCATTTTGGCACAGCTCCCTGCAGCCCCACTTCCCATCAGTGGGCTCCTTGGGGTTTGCAGGAGATGGTCTCTGACATCTGTCTCATTGTTTAAATAAAACACGCCATTTTTCTTGTCTATAAAGCTGTGGGGTTGCCCTGGCCTCTCCAACACATAGTAGCCAAATCTTTCCCTCCCACCTCTCATTTCCTTGCCGTGGAATAAGAAACTAACACCTATATCGGCCCTTTTTTTTTTTTTTTTTTGCCCCCTCAGATACATTTTAGGCTTCAGCCTACCACACAGAAAAGGTCCATTTTGTTACTTGGTTCGTCCTGTGTGCTTTGGGAATGGCTCACGTGTTACAACCAACTCTGGTGACAATCCTGTGTTTTCTACATCAATTAAATCACTGCAGGCCCATTTTCTAAAGGCAGGCGTGTGACTGTGTCTCCTTCTGTTTGGAGGCCTCTGCCTCGTTTCCTCCTGAGAAGGGAGGAAGGAAAAAATTAATATTCATGGCACACTTCCTAGGTGTCTGGTTTAACCATCATAAGAAACCTGTGAGGTAGGTATTTCCAGCTCTGTTTTTATGGAGGAAGAAACCAAGGCTTAGAGACCTTGAAGTGCTTGGGGTTGCAGAGAAAGTTCAGAGCCTTTATCCCTGCAGCCCTGCACCCCCAGAGCTCCCCCTCCCCAGCTGCCAGCTCCTGGGAAGTGCTGACTCTCCATCTCTCTCTCAGAGCCAGCCCCCCTACTTCCTCATCTGCCAGCTGGAGACCCACAGTACCATTTCCCAAAGGCCAGATGGCATTTCCTGCTCTGCAGACAAGTGGAAGATGAGCCCCCGAAGCCCTGAGCTGGCTAAGTTAGGTGGGCTGTTTCTGCTCCAGTGATGTCAGCAGCCTGCATACAGTCTCGGCTTTGTAATAACAAAATCGCTAGGAGAACTAACTGAGTGGCCATGTTTCATGGGTTTGGATAAGAAAACCAACTTAAACACAAAACATCCAATAACCCAGCCACCTCTGTGTCCCAGTGTCCTGGCAGCTCTGATAAAACAGGAAGAAAGAAACCTGGCATTTATTGAATGCCTTCTGTGTGCCAGGGGCTATTTGTGCAGTTTCATGTAATCCTCTTACCCTTAGGAAGTTGGTATTCTTATTTCATAGGTGAGAAAATTCAGGCTCAGAGATGTTGAGGGACTGTAGTCCAAGGTCACAGAACTAATAACCTAGGATTTGAACCCAGATCCGTATGTCTCTGAAAGTCGAGTCTCCTGATCAGGTACCCCTGTGTCAGCATCTCCTGTCCTCCTGGCTCACAGAACAGTCCTGGCCAGCTTGATCTGAAATCTTCATCTTAGGAAGGAATGGCTTCCAGCCAGGGGACAAAACCTTCCTGGGCCAAAGCTTGCAAAGGGACTTTTCAAAAGACTCCCAAATGTCCCATTGTTCCCCTCGTGGATTTTATTTAGAATTTAGCTGGTGAGACTAGAAGCGTAGGCCTTCGGAGTTGAAAGAGGCCTCGGGGATCACGCATTCAGCCGACTCCTCTCTTAGAGTGGAGGAAACGACCTAGAGAGGCTACAGGCTTTGGCCAGAGGTCCACAGTGTGTGGCCGAGGTGGCACCAGCCTGACCCCCAGCCTGGGGCTTCAGGAAAGAGTATTTTTCTAAAAACAGGTATTTTGAATCGGTTCACGTGTTGACATGGTTCGGTATTCAGATGGTAGAGAAGTTTCTCACTCTGCCCAGGAACCATCTAGTGATCCTCCTCGAAGGTAACCAATAGTACCAGATTCTTCTGGAGATTTTATGCAAATACAAGAAGAGGCATCATTTTGACCCTCTTCCCCATCATTCTTAACATAGGGTCAGATGGATTCCCAAAATGCTTCTGTGAGATGTTCATTGACTTTTCTTTAAGGGAGCAATGTTGGAAGTGATGGTAAAGAACCTCCCCCCCCCGCCCCCGCTGCTATACCACACAGATGCACACAAACCTCCACACAAAATGGCAGTCTGGGGAGTGGGAAGCTGGCCCTGACCTTACGACACCCTGGTTTACTTTTGACTCAACACTTATGAGCTCTGTGATCTGAGCGAGTTCTTTCTTGGCCCCAGTCTCCTCCCTGCTCCAAAGCTGTAAGCCTGAATCCAGACTCCAGGGATGTAGCAGGGGTGCGATGGCTGCCTCGGCTTCAGCAACTCTGAGGGGTCATTTTGGGTGAGGAGTTGGCTTCATCCACAGGGGTGCTGGGAAGCCTCCAGTGGCCTAAGATGGGGCTGTGGGTGGGGAGGGGCTCTGAGGGGAATTGATGGTAACAAAAAACGGAGAGCCTGCCGTCACCAGTATCCTGACTTAGCTAGTGCCCTTGTTCCCCTTTCCCTCTCTCCTCTCTCCCTCCCTCCGCTACTTCCCCCACTGAGTGTGCCCTCTCCAGCAGTGTGTTCTACAGGGTGCCAGCTGAAGGTCGGTTTGACACTTTGTCAGATGAATAACCTCAGCAACAAAAAGGAAAACACAAGCTTACCCCTTCTTTTCCAGTTTTTAGTTTGGAAACACAAGATATCACTCTTTTTTTTCCCCCCATGGGTGTGTCCACAGGCCAGCACACGAATTAGCAGTAACCTTGTTTCTACCAGACATGTCCATTGAAGCGGGAGCCTCGACTTATTGGACACCTATCACTGTGGTTCAGAAAGAAGAGAAGAAAGGTGCTGGTGCCCCACTGCCATAACCCGCACCCCTCACATCAGTGTAGGGCTGGGAGGCTGCAGGCATCTGTAAATATGACTTGTGGTAATTTAGAATTAGCCAACTTTTTTATCAGATGGGAGGGGAGTAAGTGGTCAGGGATTCTATTTCAAATAGTACCTTCCTGGACAGCATGTACGCACATACACACACACACACACCCACAGACACACATGCACACGGACACGCAGCGGAGTTCTGAACTCCGTTATGGGTTAGAAACTGTCTTCTATGCTGAGTTGAACCCCAAGGTCTTGTCTTTGGGATCATCTTACACTGTCCACCATCAGGCTTATCACCCTCATGGTGGCTGTTCATGTCAGTGCTTTTAGAAGGTCTAGTGGTATCTCTTGTGAGAGAGTGTGGGAGGCCCCATTCTGGCCCAACTGGGAACTGTCGTCAGCACTGAAACTCCCCCCCAGTGGAGCTCCATACGTCCTCCTTCGGAAGACCCATTACTGAAGGGCCCAGTAGCTCCCACATTTCCTTTCCAGGGCTCTGAGGTTTGTGGGACTGTTGAGAGGTTCCCAGAAATGTTATCTCTGATCCTATAGGCTCAGGTTGGGATCTCAGAGCCCCTTGAGGTGGAGTACATGGGGGTGGGGTGCAGAGCTTCTGTGGAGATGTTGGCACCCCACACCTCCAGGACTAATGACTGCAGTTTGCTCGGAGGCAAGGCTTGGGACAAGATGGCACAGGAGGAGGCTCCTTGATCACACTTGATGCCTCTTCTTGGTTGGGTCAGACCAGCTGGTTAGTTTCCTCTCTCCTTTATTTATTTGAATGAACCGGATCACCTTCATCCCATTCATTTGTCAATTGCTTACCCCAGGCCCTTGGCCCTCTAATCAGACAGGGGGCTGGATCTAGATCACTGGGATGATTGATCCTGAGTTGAGAGAGAGCACTACTGGCTTCCTTAAGTCAGCACTAGCCTGCCCTCCCAGGAGCCGCCAGTGTCCCTCCAGCAGCCTCCTAACTGCAGGAATAGCTGCTCTGTGATGAAGTGATCTGTGGGTAGGCACCATGGCGTGGAAGGGGCCACCCCATCTCCGGGAAGCACAGACCTTCCCCCAGCTCAGGCTGGACGTGGGGCAGGTCCTCTCCTACCTATAAAAATTCCTCTAGGATGGGAGCAGTCAGCTTTTGCTTTCCAGAGCAGAGTGGAGGGGGTTGGAGGCCTGTCTGGATGCTTCTTTTGAGAAGAGGGCCTTCTTAGAGGAAGAGGGACACCTGCTCTTAGGAGGTAGGAAGCAGAGGGATGGTTTGGTGAGTCCCATTCTCAAGGTCAAAAGCAGTGAGGGTGTTAATCAAACAATGGTTTCTAGGCACCATTCTTCGACTTTCCCATCTATGTGCCTCAACTTTCACACTGTAAAACGGAGTTAATAGTAGTACCTGTCCCATAAATTGGCTTATGAGGATTAAAAAAGTTAATCCACGTAAAGTCCTCAGAATAGAGCTCAGCGCATGGTAATGACTCAATTGTTGTTAGTCAAGTCGATTCTGACTCATGGTGACCCCGTGTGTACAGAGTAGAGCTGCTCCATAGGGTTTTCAAGGCTCTGACCTCTCAGAAGCAGATCGCCAGGCCTGTCTTTTGAGGCACCTCTTAGTGGGTTCAAAGTGCCAACCTTTCGTCTGGTAGTTGAGTGCTTTACTGTTTGTGCCACCTCAGGACTCCTAAGGACTCAATAAATGTTAGCTATTGTTACTATCATTATTCCTGCAAGGAAGTCAAACCATTACTGAGATCCTGGAACTTGTGTGACTTCCCCATGACAAAAAAGACAAAAACGGACAGCAAGGAAGGAATTTGCTGGGGAAGCGTTCTCCTTCCTAGCCAGTCATGTGTGAAGGAGAACCCCAAGGAATCACGAGAGTGGAACCTCGGAAGCACAGGCCTTGGGGCTGGAAGGCGGGCAGGAAGGAGGCAGAGGAAAGGAGAGAGTGCCCGCCTGGAGAAAGCACCTGGCATGGAATGGAAGGCCTGCTCCCAGAGTGCCCCACAAGGCGAGAGCGCCTACCAACTGCATGGACTCTGGAAGTTGTAGGGCCGCAGACTCAGTCACTATCCCTCTTAGTGACCAGTCCACCTGTAGGACCTCAGCCTAGGACTGGAAAGGGGCAAAAGTAGGGGGAGATAGGCTTTTTTGAGGACCTATTATGTTCAGTTGAGTTTAAGACGAAAGTATGGCTCCAAGGGTCAATATTATGCTGCCTTTAAAAGGCCTGGGCTCAAATTCAGTCTTCCATTTACTAGTGGGCCATGTTTTGGAAACAGTTCATCTCTCTAGGCCTTAATTTCCCCATTTGTATAATGGGGCTGAAAATACCTCACACTACTTAGAATTAATGAAGTAATCTATGTTAGGCACCCTGGGTGAAGTGCCCTGAATTGCTGTAAACTGCAGAGTACTATGGAAATGTAAGTTATTTTCCAGTCTCTGAGTACTTCCAAGGACAAGATGCTTATCACCCACAAGGTAGCCCATCCTGCTGTTGAATGGCTCTGAGCTCTGGCTAGTAGGGAGGTTTCTCCCTCTATTTTAAATATTGTGTTTTAGGTGAAAGTTTATATAGCAGATTAGGCTCCCATTTAACAATTTTTACACAGCTTGTTCCATGGCATTGGTTACATTTTTTACAATGTGTCAACATTCTCATTATTTCCATTCTGTTTGTTCTGTTTGCATTAATCTAGCACCCCTGCCCCTCCTTAGCTTCTCATTTTGCTTTAGGGTAAATGTTGACAGTTTGGTCTCATACAGTTGATTGTTTAAGGGAGAACACTACTTATGGGTGATGTCATTTATGTGATAAGCCAATCTATTATTTTGATGAATGTGGCCACTGGGAGTAATTTCAGTTCCAAGTTCAAAGGGTATCCATCTTAAGGCAATAGTCTCAGGGGTTCCTCTAGTCTTTATTGGTCCAGTAAGTCAGGACTTTTTTCAGGAATTTGAGTTTTCTACATTTTTCTCCCTTTCTATCCGGGACCTACTATTGTGTCCCTGGTCAGAATGATCGGTAGTGGTAGCTGGGCACCATCTACTTCTTCTGGTCTCAGGCTAGATGAGGCTGTGGTTCATGTGGGCTTTTAGTCCTGTGGACTAGTTTCTTGTTTCGGTCTTTGGTTTCCTTCATTGTTTTGTTCCAGATGAGTAGAGACCAATGGCTGTATCTTAGATGGCCGCTGGGAGCCTTCTCTTAGCTTTGCTCTCGGGAGCCACACAGAAAAAATGCACTGTCCTGTGAAACAGAGTGATCACTGACACCCTATCCTTCCCCTCCACCCCACTCAAAAGCATGCATGGGAGTTAAAGCGTAGTGCACATATTATTCTCACAGGGCCTCTTAATAATTACAGACTGTATTTACGTATCATGAAGGAGCCCTGGTGGCACAGTGGTTAAGTGCTCAGCTGCTAACCGAAAGGTTAGTGGTTTGGACTCACCAGTGGCTGTACGAGAGAAAGATGTGGCAGTCAGTCTGCTTCCATAAAGATTCCAGCCTTGGAAACCCTGTGGTGCAGTTCTGCCCTGTCCTATAGGGTCTCTTTAAGTTGGAATCGACTCAATGGCAGTGAGGTTTTTTGGTTTTATTTATATATCATGAGCCAGTGCTACGGTACCTACATTGAATCTTCACAGCAATCCTCTGAGGTAGGCAGTACTAACTTCATTTTATCAGATTGGAAAAAACAAGGCTTGGAAAGGTTAAGCTAGTAGGTGTCAGAATCCAAACCCGGATCAGAATAAGTCATGCTTTCAGAAATGGTTGTGCATGTGGGCACTTGTGGGTGCAAATGCCTACACCCTGATGACTATGTACCTGCCCTCCTGGCACTAGGAATGGTGGGCAATTGGGGGCGAGGAGGGCTAGGGCAGGAGATTCGGAACAACTTTTCCTGTGAAGAGAGGAAAGCCTTCTGGTCTACCCTTTCTCCTGTCTTTCCTACTGCTCCTGTTGCCTGCAGAGGCCAGTAGAGCCTCTGAATGAAGGAAGGCCAGAGTTTGTGCCTTAAAATGAGTAACATATCTCCTTCCTCAGCCCATTTCCTCTTGGAGGTTGCCAGGCTCCAGGGCCACAACAGCATCCACTCAGCTGCAGCCACGAGAGGTTGGGGGCCATGTGCCTCAGCATTCCTCCACAGCCTCAGGTCCCCTGATTTCCTGGAGATGTGCCTCTTCCCACCCCTTGGGAGTTTCCTCCTGGGAATTTAAGGCCCCAGTCGAGGGATGCAGCTGAGGGCTGAGGGCAGGGTCACACCGACCCACCCTCAAGCCCTGAATCTGCTACTTACCACCTCTGTGCCCTGGACAAGTGACTGTCACCCTGTGCCCCTAGCGCCTGGAAGATTTTCCTCCTCTGTCAGACCCCCATCTAATTCCCTCTTTCCCTCTCCTGCTGTCCAGGCACCCCAGGGCCCCTGCAGCCTCCAAAGCCCCCCTGCCTCCTACAACAAAGCCCTGCTCAGCTCATAGGCTGCTCCTTTGCTTGGCTTGAGGGTAATCCAGCAGTCTTGTGGGGATAGGGACAGCGAAGCAGTGATGATTCCCACCCTGAGGTGTGTGGGGGGTGGGGCAAGAGTGCGGAAGTGCTGATGCTCCGCTACAAGGGGAGGCCAAGCTCTCATCTAGTCTCTCCTTCTTGGAGGGGTCCAGCGCTTGGATCCCGGGATGGCAGCATAGAGTCAAAGGCTTTAGAAACATTTGAGTGGAGGGAGGCCTCCATACCCTTGTCAGGATGGCTGGGGCCCAGTACTAAAAGCCCGCCTACATGTGTGCCCTCCGGGGAATCCATGTGGGATGCTCTACCGGACCCATGGTGGCTGCTGGTGTCTGTTCTGAGTGCTCATGTAGAGCACTCGCTGTCGCCATGTGTCAAGGAGGCACTGGTGGCTGCAGAGGGCCCAGACTGCTTCCTGGTCTGGGCCCCAGCACACAGGGCCATGACCTGCCTGGGGAGGTGTTCGAACTCAAGAGAAAAATAATGACACCAACAGCAGCAGGAGGGCTTTAGAGAGGAGCTTGTCACGTGGGTGAGGCCTCCTCTGGGGGGAGTTAGGGCATTGGCCCAGGGTGGGGAGGTGGGAGGTTAAACCCATGTAGGCACCTCTGCTTGGGTGACTCCAGTTTAGGGGCAGGTGGCCAAGTGCTAGCTCTTGGTTGCCACTGGTGATTGTGGTTTTGAGGTTATGTCAAAGTCTTCTGGGCCTTCAGAGCTTCATTCCGTGGAGAAAGATACTGTAAGGGTTTGCTTTGTTGTTGTTAGGTGCCATTGACTCAGTTCTAACTCATAGCGGTTCATGTACAACAGAACAAAACACTGCCCAGTCCTGTGCCATTCTCTTGATCGTTGTGATACTTGAGCCCATCGTTGCAGCCACTGTGTCAATCCATCTCGTTGAGAGTCTTCCTCTTTTCTGCTGACCCTCTAATTTGCCATCCATGATGACCTTCTCCAGGACTGGTCCCTCCTGATACATGTCCAAAGTATGTGAGACGAAGTTTTGCCATACTCACTTCTAAGGAGCATTCTGGCTGCACTTCTTCCCAGACAGATCTGTGTGTTCTTCTGGCAGTCCATGGTATATTCATATTCTTCGCCAACACCGTAATACATCAATTCTTCTTCAGTCTTCCTTACTCATTGCCCAGCTTTCACATGCATATGAGGCGATAGAAAACAGCAAGACTTGGGCCAGACACACCTTAGTCTTTAAAGTGACATCTTTGCTTTGCTGGAGACTTTCATTTCCCACCTGCTCCCCTGGACATAAGCACCAGGTCAAATTCTGGCTTCTCTGAGACCTGGCCCTCAGGATGGTCTTTATCCTGCCTTGTTCTTGCTTCACAGTTAAAAGCACTTTTACCCACCTTATGGCCTTTCAATCTCATCAGCCTGGAAGTGCAGAGATTATTTGCCCATTTAACAGAAGAGAAAATCGAGGCCCATGGAGATGAAGCTGCTTTCCCAGGGTCATGCTGATGATAAATGAGCATTGGGATTTGAGTCCACATTCCCTTCTTTTTCCATCACGGAGCTTAGCATGGTGCCTGCCACGTGGTAGGTTCTCAGCAAATGCTGCCTTTCAGGTGTCCCCTGGGTTCCTGTAAAGGGTCCCAGAAAGCTTGATGAGCCCTGGCTTTGGAGTTCAAACCCTGGCTGTACCTCTCACCGAGCCAGTGACCTTGTGCAAGTCACCTGACCTCTTTGCCTTCTGTCTGAACCTATAAAATGGAGCTAATAATACCTCTTTAGGGCAAAAGTCATGAGCTCCTTACCACAAATCACTGCCTGTTTCTCCCCACCTCCCCAGCTTCCCCCAACCCAACCATCACTGTTTTGTAATACAAAATCAGGAGAAAGGAGAGGGCTAGGGGACATTTTCCAGGAGGCGAAGAGGATAGAGCTGAGAAGGAAAGGGAGGAGTTTTGGGAGATGCTGGAGGCAGAGGCCCTGGTAGAGCTGCACGGTGTGAAGACTTGACAGGAGCCAAAACCAAACCAAACCCACTGCCTTTGAGTCAATTCCAACTAATAGCAACCGTATAGGACTGAGTAGAAGTGCCCCATAGAGTTTCCAAGGAGTGCCTGGCGGATTCGAACTGCCGACCTTTTGGTTAGCAGCTGTAGCATTTAACCACTATACCACTGGGGTTTCCTTGGACAGGAGAGGAGGGTGTAAATGGATGTACTTTCAACTGTTTATCGAGAACCCCTTCAAGGTCACAAAAACCAAAGCTCATAATGAGTTATTTCAAAGTTTTCTTTTAGTTTCTGGACTGAGGTTCTTTGACCGGCACCAGCGCTCTGACACAGAACCACATAGGATTTTGTGTCCATGGGAGTTGCACTTTCTTACAAGGCAGTTGTAAAGATAGGAGAGTATCCATGTTAAGTGGTTAGAGTGCGTACCACATAGTAGACTCAAAATAAATGGCAGCGGTTGCTATTCTACCGTTTTATTTATTCTTGGGCCACTATGCTGAGAGAATCAATATTTCACGAAAGTTCGGACACTGATCTTCCTTCACCCCCTGCCCACCTCCCACTATTTATACTCCATCCATCTATCTAACATTTCTCATGCTCCTTTGAAGGCAGGCGCAGTCCTGGGTGTAACAGGAAATGAATAAAACAGTTCCCTGCCCTTGGGGAGCTTATCAGCTAAGACCAGTGTTCAAATGCCATGGTTAGAAGGCTCCCTGCCATGTTGGGGAGGAAAGAGACCTACTTGTTCTATGTGGCCCCCAGGAGGGGTACTAAGCCTTTTGGGTGAAAGTCAGAGGAGGCAGAGCAGGCTAAGCGTGAGGGAGACTGTCCAAAGGTGAAATGGACTGGCTTGGGAAGTGATGAGCTCTTCATAAGGAGGTATTCATGTGAAGGCAAGATGATCCTTGATGACTGCAGAAGGGATTCGAGATTTGGATGGAAGCCTGGATTAGGAGGCCTTTAAGGCCTCTTTCAGTTGCAAGATCCTCTGACTTCTAAAAAAAAAAGACTTCTAGAGATGCTAAAACCAAACCTGGATCCCCTCCAGGGTAACACACAACTGGAAGCTATTCCCTTTTCTGGCTGAAAGCATTGTTGCCACTTCCCAGAAGAAGGTGTGGACTTTGGGAGGAAGGAGAGAGCCTGGTCCTCCCATCCTCTCCTACAGGCCCACAGATGCCCACCTCGGAGCTCATCAGATGCTGTTCCCCACACTTTGGGTTCCAGCGTAGGAACCCAAGATGTGGTAGGAGGGGAGGTGGCATGGGGGAAGAAGCCATGATCTGGGTTATGAGGAGAGGATTTCCATGGGGAGCCACATCCCCCCTCATCTCCTGCGTAAGTTAAGATGATGCTAGCTGTTGTAAAAATAAACTCCAAAACCATAGTGGCTTAGTGCATTAAAAGCTTATTCCTTGCTTTCACAAAATCTAGTCGGCATTGGTGGGGCCAGAGGGGCCTCTGTTCTGCATAGACGTATGGGAACCTAGGCGGACAGAGGTCCTCATCTTTAATAAGTGGCTTTCAAGCTCACCTTGGGCATTGCTAGCTAGCTGGAGAGAGGAGTGTGACGAGGGAGGTTTGATGAAGCAGCCTGCATCGCTTCTGCCACATTCCACTGGTTAGAACTCAGTCGCTTGGCCCCATCTAGAAGTAGGGGATCTGGGAACTGTGGCCACTGGCTGGGCTGCCATTTCCCAGCAACGGCTCTACTCTGTGGAGCGGGACCATGAGGCTTTCACATCCCCTCTCCCAGGCTTCCCTCCTTAGGCCTCTGCAAGTTTGCCCACACGTCAGACAGCCCCATGAAGTGGCAGGTCACTCACGGGACATGCTAAGGAGCATCTGGCGAATGAACAGGTACTTGGGTATCATCTTGCTTGTTAGAAATACAGATGCCTGGGCTGCACGCCCGCAGATTCTGATAGTCGGGCTTGGTGAGATCTGGGCTTTTGTATTCTTTAACAAGCTCCTCAGGTGACCGTGATGTGCAGTCAAGTTTAAGAACTAGTTGAACTCTGGCTGTTGGCAGAAGAGGGAGAGCAGGGGTGGTCCTCCGAAGGCCGTTGGAAGAAGGGATTCTCAGACTTGAACACGCACGCCAACCTCCTGAGGCTCTTGCTAGAATACAGATTCTGATTCGGTAGTTCTGGGTCAGGCCTGAGATTTTGCATTTCTCACAGGCTCCTGGGAGATGCTAATGCTGCTGGTCTGTGGACCACACTCTGAGTATGAAAGCTGTAGAGGAAAACGTGGAGATCTGGAGAGGGGCAAGAAAATGTTTAGGAGGACTTCTGCAGATACGTACACTAGTCAGGGTTGAGTGAGAAGGGGCAGGAATTTAGCTGATTTGTGAATTAGCTTCTGATTATAGTTCAAACAGGCAAGTTTGTGCTTTAGCCAAAGAAGACATCAAGGTTAGGAATTATTACCAAATAGTGTATTTTGCATAAATCTGTTTGAATTTCTCAGATCTTGTGTTTTATAGTAAGGGGCCCTGTTCAGTTTAACACAAGTTAAACGGGCTAATACTTAGTTTTCCTATTGCCTCTCACCCAACCCAGCCCACCCTAGGTCCCAGGCCTTCTGTGATAGCACTGCAGGGTTGAAGCTCTCCCCTCTTCCAACCGCACCTCATCAGAAGAAAGTACATTCCCACCCTGTTGCCGTCGAGTCAGACTCTTAGCGACCCTATAGGACAGAGTAGAACTGCCCCATAGGGTTTCCAGGGAGCACCTGGTGGATTTGAACTGCTGATCTTTTGTTTGGCAGCCAAGCTCTTAACCACTGCGCCACCAGGACTCCGGAAAGTACATTAGGACTCCCCGTTGCGCCAGCCCAGCACTTCCTGGATCATCAGCCTGAATTTTTTTTTTTTACTAACAATTCCACGTTGGTGTCCTGCTGGTAAATCCAACTTGCTCGCCTGGTCCTGGCCACATCCTTGGGGCAGAACTAAACTCAGCCTCTGAACAATGACACATTGGGCAGTATGGTCCAGCGGGTAAGGAATCGGGCACCTTTGAGTTTGAATCTCATCTCTGCCTCTTCCTGCTCCTTTAATCTTGGATAACTTACTCAACTCCTCAGAGCCCCAGCTTTCTCACCTGTCAAATGGGCATCATGATACCTACCTACCTACCTCCCAAAGCTGCAATGAGGGCCACACAGCCAGTGCAAGGGGAGCATTTAGCCCAGTGCCTGACACATCGTATAAAGCAGTTATCACTGAGTCAGCTCTGACTCTTGGCGACCCTGTGTGTCAGAGTAGAACTGTGCTCCATAGGGTTTTCAATGGCTGATTTTTTGGGAAGAAGATCTCCAGGCCTTTCTTCCCAGGTGCCTTTGGGTGGACTCAAACCTCCAACTGTTCAGTTAGCAGCGCAATGCATTAATTGTTTGCACCACCCAGGGACTCTGACATATGGTATTGGGCTCTGTAATGTAGTTCCCTTTGCAGCCTCTTAGGTAGGCGCCTCCACCTTTGCCCACTCTGGCCTCTGGGGAATTGTTCATTCCCCTGGGCTGGTTGGGATGCCCTCACTAGCAGGGGTTGTGTCTGATTTGTGTTTGTTTTCCCAGTGCCCAGCATGCTGGGGGTGGGTGTGGCGCTCTCAATCAAGTTCTAGGAAGAAATCCCAGGTTTCATCATTGTGCTTGCAGTTTGGGAGGGGACCTGCAGATGGCGTGCAGAGCCCTGGGAGGCGTCCCTTCCTCCCAGGGATGGAGTGAAACTGGACTGTCACCAGAGGTGTGGAAATAAGGGCCTTCCTTCTCACTGATGCCATTAGCTGGCTCTTGGGGCTGGGTCATGGGGGTGAGTGGGGATTTTCCCAAGGGCCTAGGAATCACCAAGGTATATGTAATTTTTTCCCGCTCCCCTCTTGTGGCATCAGCTCTCTTACCTTGCAGTGCAGTTTCCCTGAGAGGAAGTGCTTCTGTGTCCCGTACACACTAGGTACTCAGGGAATGTTTGTGGAATAAGCTAGTTCCTGGAAGGTGCTTCAGTTAAGGGCCATGTATTCCAGGTAGGGCCTGACTGAGGCCCAGACTGACAGGTGCAATATACCTGCATCCGGCACAAACCCCTCACTTCTTCCCCAGCCCTTCCGTCACCATCCTAGCTCCTCCTCTCAACTTCAGGGTGACAGGAGATCCCAGACTTACCTTCCTTCTAGATTCCCAATCCACAGCTCAGCCTCAACTTGGGGTGCTGAGCTTAGAAGTCCCCTTTGCATTTCTTGGGGGTACTTCCTTTCCACCAAGGGGCCCTGGCCATGGTAGAGGGAGTGGCCTCTCCCCCTCCTCCAGACCACGCACTCCATGCCCCTAGTCTCCTGGCCTGGGCCTTCTCCTCTCCTCTGCCTGTCCACACCCTTCACGGCCTTGGAGATCCAACCCCCATGCTGCCTCCCTCTTGATGCTCCAGTCAGAAGCGGCTCTTCTGCACACCTAGAGCACCTTGCCTGCACCACCCTGGAGACCTGTCTTTTCCTGCCTGGCAATACTGTTGCCCACTCCTCAGAAACCGGGTGAGGTACCGACTATGCCTGCTGGCCTGATTCTCTTTGGCTGAGCTCCATCCCTCACCTCCATCAGCCCTTTTCACCTCTCTGACTTCTGAGGACCCCTCTCCCTCTGACCTCACCTTGCCTCAAAAATCAGCTCAGGACTTCAGGCTGTGTTCCAGTCCCTGAGGTATACATAATCTCTTCTTCTCCCCCCAGTTTATGAAACTAAAACCAAACCCATTGCCACCCAGTTGTTTCTGACTCATAGCGACCCCATAGGACAGAGCAGAACTGCCCCATAGGGTTTCCAAGGAGTGCCTGGTGGATTCGAACTGCCGACCTTTTGGTTAGCAGCCGTAGCTCTTAACCACTGCGCCACCAGTTTCTCCCCAACTTATAGGCACCTCTTGTATAACTTAGGAGTCCCTGGGTGGCGCAAACGATGAAGCACTCAGCCGCTAACTGAAAGGCTGGCAGTTTGAACCTACCCAGAGGCCCCTCAGAAGAAAGCCCTGGCAATATGCTTCTGAAAAGCCAGCCACTGAGAAGCCTGTGGGGCGCAGTTCTGCTCTGATACACACGGGGCTGCCAAAAATTGAAATGGATTTGATGGCAACTTTTTTTTTTTTTTTTTTAATAGCTTCACTGCTCCCTAGCAGTTTCATGTAACTTTTCCCCCCTGGCTACACGGTCATTTCCCGGAGGATAGGAGCCGAGAGACACCCCCTCCCCCACACCAGGCTCCCCAGAGCTCTCACAAGGTGGCCTTGTTTCATCCTCTACAAGCTCCCCTCAATGTATAGATAAGGAAACTGTGGCTCTGAAGGGTTTAGTACCTTGCTCAAAGCCACAGAGCTGGTCTTCCCTCAGGGCCCAGCACTGATCTGAGAACTGAACAGTTGCTCAGTGGATGCACCCTGACTAACTAAAAGTCTTTCTAGAAGTTTCTAGACAGATTGGGAGAAAAACCTAGAACAAAACTCGAATTTATAAAAAAAGACCATACTTACTGGTCTGATAGAGACTGGTGGAACCCCTGAGACTATGGCCCTTAGACGCCCTTCAAACCTGGAACTGAACCCACTCCCGGAGACCACCTTTCAGCCAAACAATAGACAGGCCTGTAAAGTGAACAATACCACCCGTAAGGAACGTGCTCCTCAGAACAATCAACCATCCAAGACCAAAAGGGCAGCAGTTGGCCAAAAACAAAGTTCAGCAGACAGGAACGGGCAGGAAAAGATGGCGAATGGAAACAGGGACCCAGGGAGGAAAGGGTTATAGTGCTGTCCATTGACGGGACGGCACCTAATAATACCACAACACAAAGTGTGTATGAATTGTTGAATGGGAAAGTAATTTGCTCTGTAAACTTTCACCCAAACCACAGTAAAATGTTAAAACAAAAAAAAAAAACAAAGTGCTGAGTCAAAAGCCTCTTCCCAAAGCCTCTCCATGAGAAACAGACCACCTGGTTGAGGGGTGTCTCCTCCCTCCCCACTGGCCTCTTGCCAGATGGGAAAAAAGCCACCACATAGAAACATAACCTTTATTGCACACGGCGCTGGGTCTTTTCTCATAGAAAAAGGTATTAACACATAAGCGTCTGCAGGTTGAAGCAACTCCTGGTTTTCTTGGAACAGTAAAATCGCATGCAGTGTCTCTGAGTTGGGATTTTGGTCTTTGTCAAAACCGCCTAGATTGGAAGGTGAGAGGGGAGCAGGAGGGAAAAACTGCGGAGTCCTTGTGCCTCTTTCTCCAAAGAAGGTAGAGAAATATATAGATATATAGCTTGTTGGTGTGTTCCTACTACGCTATATAGGTATATATGTCTCTACACTTATTTTGTGGGGTGGAGGTTTGACTTGTACTGTCAAATTCTTTGTGCCCTGGCTTCATGGAGAAGAAGAAAATAGTTTCATTTGTACAAAAGAGTTCTATGTACAAGCGTTCATGACTTGGTGGGGGGGTCTCTTTTTGTTGTTGGTTTGTTTTTGTCAGTTTGATATAAATAAAGCAGGAAAACAGCCAAGTTGGTGTGTGAGGGCTAGAGGTTCGGACAGGTCCAAGCGTTGGGGTGCTCCTCCGTTTGCACCCCTACACCAGGGTGTAGGATTTGGAGTAGGCCCCGGCCCCCTGCTTCTGAGATCTTCCTACCCCCGACGAGCTCATCTCGAGAAGTGAGTCTCTGGAACCCCCCATTTTGGTGTGTGGGCCCCCGGCCCGAGGAGGCTCGGTGCTGGGGGCTGGAGGGGCAGCGCTGGGGGCAGTGGGGGGCTCGGCGGGGGTAGGGCCGGGTGCTGGGGGCGCCGTGCCGGCTGGTGGAGCTGGCATGGCCAGAGTCCTCTGAGGTAAGGTGGCTGTGGAGGTGGCAGCAGGGGCCCCTGGGTGCGGAAGGCCCAAGGGCTTGCTGGCAGGGTCCAGGGTCAGGTGGCGAGCCTGGGGGTGGTAGGTTCGAGCCAGGTTCCGGATGGAGGCCTCTCGGGGCGGGACCACTGGGCAGGGCTCACGCCCTTCTGACTTTCGGAAGAAGGCCTCTGACTTGGCATACAGGGGCAGGTTGCAGTAGTCACCTGGAATCAGAAGCAGAGAATGTTAGCGGCAGAGGCCTCTGGAAACCAGCTTGTTCAGCCGCTCCCCACCCCTCAATCCTCTCCCTGATCTGGCACAGGGGCCTCTCCACAGGATGGGCAATAGAGAGGAGAGATCAGCTATGTGAACTCTCTAAGCTTTAGTTTCTAAACTTTCTGTGAAATAACGTTCTTGCTGTTAAACCCATCGACGTTGAGTTGATTCCGACTCATAGCAACCCTATGGGACAAGAAGCACCTGGTGAATTTGAACTGCCAACCTTTTGGTTGGGAGCCATAGCTCTTAACAACCATGCCACCAGGGCTTCCTTGTTGCTGTTAGCTGCCGTCGAGTTGGTCCTGACTCAGGATAACCCCATGTACAGTGGGATGAAGTGCTGTGTGGCCCTGCACCATTCCCGTGATCGGCTGCAGATTGAACCCATGTGATCTGTAAGGTTTTCACTGGCAGGTTTTCAGAGGTAGATCACCAGGCCCTTCTTCCTAGTCTGTCCTTGTCTGGAAGCTCCGCTGACACCTGTTCAGCATCACAGCAGAACACAAGCCTCCACTGGCAGATGGGCGGTGGCTGTGCACGTGGTGCGCTGGTGGAGAATCGAACCCGAGTCTCCTGCATGCAAGGTGAGCATTCTGCCACTGAACCACCATGGCTGCCCGTCCGTGAAATGGGGACAATCATGTTCCCCTCAGGGTTATCTTGAGGAGTGAGCGAGGTAAACGATGTAAAATGCCTTCCTACAGTGGTTGGCACGTGTCGTAGTGGCTCAATATATTGATACTTATTATTAAATGATCACCATAGGCTACTTGGAAACCCTGGTGGCCTAGTGGCTAAGTGCTATGGCTGCTAACCAAAAGGTCAGCAGTTCAAATCCACCAGGCACTCCTTGGAAACTCTATGGGGCAGTTCTACTCTGTCCTGTAGGGTCACTATGAGTCGGAATCAACTCAACAGCAACAAGTTTGATTTTTCTTTTTTTTAGTAGGCTACTCGGCTGGCCTCTGTTTAAATACTTGAGGTGGCGGAGAGCTCACTCACTACTTCTAAGACAAGGCCTTGCTGAAAGGCCTGGCTTTTCCTGTGGAGGAAAGGAATATGACTTCCTGTCACTCTCGCCCCCCACTGGACCTGATTCTGTCCTCTGAGGACTCACACGGAGAGGGTTCCCTCTTTCTCATGGCAGCCTTCCAGATGTCTGAAGTCAGTGACACATCCGCATCCCTTCCTTTGCCCCCTCTGCCCCAGTGGGAAATATACAAATTAGATGCAAAATGGGTGCAGCCCCTGGGTAAGTTTTACTGCCCTCTCTTTAGCTCTAGTGTTGGGGTTTAGCAGCCACGGTAGAGAGAGTTTCTTAGACGGCCTCCATAGGACATTTCTCTGAGGCCTCCTCCTCTGGTCCCTCTGCTCTGGGAGCACGCCCACCTGCAGACATGTTTCCCTCACCTGTGAACTGTGCCAGGCACTTTACTTGGGTTATTTCATTTAATCCCCACAACATTTACTCCCTGAGTAGGGTAATATCTGCCTGCATTTTGCAAATGAGAAAATCGAGTCTCAGAAAAATGAAGTCATTCCCCTAAATGCACACATCTAAAGGGGGGTGGTATTGTCCAAGGCCGCTAGTACCTGAAGCCCATGTACTTTCCATCAGCCTGGTCATCTCTAGATGACCCAGGCCCACCCCTGCCAGGGGGTGGTTAGCCGGGTACTTGGCAAGCCAGTGCCAAGCAGAGCAGATGCTACACTGTTTGACATCTGGGCCTTGCGTGCTGCTGGCGGCCTCCTCCTCCCCGTTGTTGTCCTGGAGTCACCTCAAGAATCCTGTTTCAGATAAGCCCCTCAAAAACCTCTAAAGGCATAAGCTCTGACCAGGCCCTCGGAGTCAGGCAGTTCCCAGTCAGGCCAGATCACGCCCACCATGAGGTTTGGCCACTGTGGGCTGAGCTGCCAGGGTTGCTCCTTTGGGCCCGGATTAAGTTCAAACAGCACTGAGACCAGAGGCCATCGTCCTGTGCCCGTAAGTGTCTCTGTCCATCCTGGCGCACCCTCAGATGAAAGAAATGATCACTACTTAATAAGCACCTACTATGTGCCAGGCACATACACCATCTCTAATACCCGTTACAACAATGCAAAGTATACACTATCACTTGCATTTTACAAGTGAGAAAATTAAGGCTAGAGAGGTTAAATGACTTGCCCCAGGTTACAGAGATAGAAGAGGTTGAACCAGGATGTGGACCTGATCTGCTGGCTCCCAAGACCTTGCTCTTTGCGCTACCAAGAAGCCAGACTGGGCTGGCAGTGTCCGGGTGCTGTTAGGTATAGGTCTAGCAGGGGCTACATGGGGAGGGGGGAAGGGAGGTGGACTGGGAACTCACTCTTGTTGGCCCGATGAGGGATGGGCACAGCCACATTCTTGCCCCGGTCAGCATCCTGGGGCTTGGGTGGGGAGGCGGTGAAGCGGCAGATGCCGGGCTCTGAGGGTGTGCTCATGGATGTCATGCTGTCGGCATTCTCATTGGTGCCCGTGGTCATCTGGTCAGAGGAGCTGTCGGAGATGAAGCACTCAGTGATCTCAAACTTGGCGTGCTGCAGCTGCTCCTCCAGCTTGGCATGTTCATAGGCCCGAGCCAGCTCCTCATAGGTCGAAGAGGCACTCTCAGTGGACACCATGCTGTTCCTTCCTTTGTCTGGGGAGATGGAGGGCACAGAGGTAAGAGGAAGAGAGTGGGTTATGCGGAGCCATGGTACATGTGAGACCAAACTGAGCAGTACCCCAGCCCCTAACCCAGCAGTCATCTGAAAGCCTAGCCTTGGAGGAGATGGGGGCTATGGAGGGCACCAGGCTCAGAAGATCCTGTACTTCACCTGTGAAGGTGGCAGTGGTGACAGAAGTGGGATCTTTGGATACTGAAGGGCAGAACACCTTTTGTTCTTGAAAATAAGCAACCATCCCCTGGGACAATCAACCCTGTCTCCAACAAACTTCATATGCACCAGTTTTTGCTGACATTTTTGGGGAAAGCAAAATGAGATCCTTGTCTAAGCAAAGTTGGAAAACCAAAGCTTAGGGAGGTCAAGTGTTTTTCTCAAAGCCACACAGTGAAGGAGTGGCCAGCTGGAAATGAAACCGACTTGTGCTTGGACCCCATGAGCTGGTAGGTAGGAACTGGAAAGCATAGAAGGGGCAGATGGATGATGGGGGAACTGGAGGAGGGTGGGCAGGATGCAGGCAGGGCCCTGGGCTCACCTGTGTCTTGGGAGAGGCTGGCGCTATAACTGTCACTCTCAGTGACAGTGACACCATGCTGGGAGCCCACGGTGCGCCAGTCAGAGGTAAGGGTGCGGGCGGGTGTGGAGGCCTGGCACTTGGTCAGGGTCCACTGGCTTGAGTACCGGTTCCGGGTGCTATGTGCTGACTTCACGTTCTTTCTGGACACTGGGTCTGCACAGAAGGAGGCAATAGATAGCACCTTCCAACTGAAGGCCCTGAGGCTTGAGCAGCTGGCACTTACCAGAAAGGGCAGCAGGGAGGAAGGGAGGAGGCAGAAGCAGCCACAGAAGCCCCACTGGCACTGCTGAGCGTGCTGCCTTTCCTGACCACATAGCTGGCCCCGGAGGAGGAGGGCAAGAGAGTCAAGATGTGGAGGCAGTGGGTGGTATCCCTGTCCTTCCCACCCATCTCATCTTTTCCTTCAGCCTGGGGAAGAATGTGGCCTCCTCTCCTGCTGCCTTCTTACTGTCCACTCATTCCCCACAGTCCTTGCTGAATTCTATTCCTAGGTCCAGACTCACAGTGTTAGAGAAAGATGTCCTTGGACAACAAGAACACCCAACACTCTCAAAATTTATAGGTAAGGAAATGGAGGCCCAGAGAAAGAAGGTTAGTGATATGCCCAAAGTCACAGTTAATAAGTCATCAAACTAGGTCTGCAATCAAGTTTCCAGACTCTAATTTCAGTGCTCTTTCTATTCTTCCATGGTGCCTTTCCTCTTTTCCTATCACCTCTCCCCCATGCTGTGCCCAAGATTCCCTGCGTGGGAGGAGGGTTGTCCCCCTGGTGAGAAGGCATACTGGTGCCTGGCCGGATGTCAGACATGTCGATGAGGGGTCCCGTGCTCTGGATGAGGGCCGGGTGGTGCAGGGAGACACCAGTGCAGAAGCTCTGTGGATTGACAGCTTGGCTGAACTCAGCATCCGTCACAGGGATGGTGGCCTTGTCATCTCCTGGGGGAAGAAGGACAATCACTAGGAGCCCTTCCTTTTAGAAACTATCCTTGCTCCCCAAATTTCTCTGTCTTTACCCGACACTGAGACCAAGCAAGGCCAGAATAATTGTCCTCATTGGACAGAGGAGAAAACTTAGCCCTTAGAGAAGCTGCAATGAGTGCTGATGTTGTTGAATTGTTGATAGGGCTGCTGCTAGAACCCTGGGCACTGCTGTGAGGCTTGGTGGTGGCCCTCCCTGGGTTATGGCCAAGGGAAGCACACCGAGGGTGGGACAGGCAGCTTTTGCTGCCTTCACTCACCCAGCTGCTTGATGCCCTCCTTGTCTTCGATGAGTAACTGGACCCTGGGGATGTCAATGTGTAGCCGCGGGCCCTGGGGTGGCCCCTTCACAGGGGTGTCAAAGCTTCGGTTGTTCTTGCTGTGAGAAGAAGGGCTGAAAGTGGGTGGCTCAGCAGCCATAAGGGATTGGGTGGGAAGAATTTGCAGGATGGTGGAAATTTAAAAGACTGCCCCATAATCTGGGAATACAGAAGGAGGCTCCTGTGTCCCTTGCAGTGGGAAGGAGAAGGGGAGAGGTGAGGAGAGGAAGCAACTATGTGACACGCACCTTATCAACATCTCTGCCAAACTCTTTGCATCTGCAAAACAGTAGAGAGAGAGGCTGGGTAAGATAGAAGTCTGGGAGGATGAGGATTGGAAGAGGTGTGGGCAACAAGGTGGGAGAATTCCCTAAAATGGGGCCAGGGCTGGTCTGCTGGGAAGCAGAGAGTGAGATGTGAGGACCCGGAAACATGATGGATCTCACTGCTCCCAATTCAGGATTTGTGTCAGACCTGTTTTCCTTTCCTCAGGTTTTTATCTAATAGGGAAGTCTTTCCCAAAGGAGAAGGGGCATAGTACATGCTCCATCTGCTTCCTGAATTGACTCTAATTGAACAAGACACTATAGCAGGGGCTGGGACAGGCATCAGTGAACGTCTGTCCTCAGTTATCTGTTGGGGAGAGGAGAGAGTGGAGGATGAGGCAGAGATCGTCAGTGGACAGCCCCAGATGGCCAAATTCCCAGGAGGCTTCACTTCCTCTCCTGGGCATCTATCCTCAGTAAGTCCAGGAATGGATTCGGGGTCCCCTGCTTTGTCTGTGAGAGGCCTTGAATAGGATCAGGCTTTTAGGTTAGGAATTGAGAAGAGAGGACAAGCAAAGACTTGGCTAATCCATTCAAACCCTGGTAACTGAGAATGATCTGTCAGAGTGAAGTTTGATAGCTGCATAGAACCATGTAAACATCCACCTACCCATTCATGCAACTATCCACCCATTTGCCTACCCACCCATCCAACCGTCCATCCACCCACCCATCCATCCATCCATCCACCCATCCATCCATCCACCCATCCATCCAATCATCTACCTACCCATCCATCCATCAATCTAACCATTCATGTACCCATTCAATGATTTATTCATCCATCCATCCGATTAATTATCTATCCAACTATCCACTCATTTATCCAATCATCCATTATCCATCCATTCGATGATACATCTATCCATTCATCCAACCATTTATCCAATCATTTTTTTCAACCATCCATTCATCCTCATCTAACTCCTGAGCACCCTTAGCAGTGTTAATCATTCCCTCTTCTGTGCTCATGTTGTGCTTTGGCTTCTAACATTAGACTGTGAACTCTATAAGGGCAGGGGCTGTCCCTTCTTCCTTCATCTCTTTATTTCTAATGTCTGTCAGTATCTAGGACGCAGCAGATACTCAATGATATTTTCCAAATGAGTGAATAAACATTTGTTAAGCAGCTAGTAGGTGCCATACACTGTATCAGTCCCTAGGGAAATTGAGGTGAATCAGATTCATTCACACCAGACTGTGGCGTCAGGTGTTGGGGCAGGGATGATACTCAAAATATTTAACCCCTTGTATGGCATAGACACAGCCTATGAGCAGGGCTAGCGACCACTTGTGAGTCTACTCTTTAGTGGCTGGATCCCAGGAAAGCCATAGGGATCCTGGGTGAGAGAATGGAGCATCCAGGGTGGAAGGGAACATCTATTCACCAACCAACATGGAAATGTTTAAGCATTTTAGCCACCAATATGCTTCTACTCGGCCATGTGTCTGTCACTTTGTCATACTGTGGGGGCTTCGTGTTGCTGTGATGCTGGAAGCTATGCCACCAGTATTCAGATACCAGCAGGGTCACCCACGGCGGACAGATTTCAGCTGAGCTTCCGGACTAAGACAGACTAGGAAGAAGGACCCAGCAGTCTACTTCTGAAAAGCATTAGCCAGTGAAAACCTTATGAATGGCAGCGGAACATTGTCTGATATAGTGCTGGTAGACGAGCCCCCCAAGTTGGAAGGCACTTAAAAGACAACTAGGGAATAGCTGCCTCAAAGTACAGTCGACCTTAATGACGTGAATGGAGTCGAGCTTTCAGGACTTTCATTTGCTGATGTGGCATGACTCAAAATAAGAAGAAACAGCTGCAAACATCCATTAATAATCAGAACGTGGAATGCACGAAGTATGAATCTAGGAAAATTGGAAATGGTAAAAAATGAAGTGGAACACATAAACATTGATACCCTAGGCATTAGTGAGCTGAAATGAACTGGTACTGGCCATTTTGAATCAGACAATCATACGGTCTCCTATGCCGGCAATGACAACTTGAAGAGGAATGGCATTGCATTCATCGTTGAAAAGAACGTTTCAAGACCTATCCTGAAGTATAATGCTGTCAGTGATAGGATAATATCCATATGCCTATAAGGAAGACCCGTAAATACGATTATTATTCAAATTTACACACCAACCACTAAGGCCACAGATGAAGAAACTGAAGATTTTTACCAGCATCTGCAGTCTGAAATTGATTGAACATGCAATGAGGATGCATTGATAATTACTGGGCATTGGAATGTGAAAGCTGGAAACAAAGAAGGATCGGTAGTTGGAAAATATGGCCTTGGTGACAGAAACGATGCCAGAGATCGCATGATAGAATTTTGCAAAACCAACGACTTCATTGCAAATGCCTTTTTTCACGCACATAAATGGGGACTATACACATGGACCTCACCAGATGGAATACACAAGAATCAAATCGACTACATCTGTAGAAAGAGACGATGGAAACGCTCAATATTATTAGTCAGAACAAGGGCAGGGGCCGACTGCGGAACAGACCCTCAGTTGCTCATATGCAAGTTCATGCTGAAGCTGAAGAAAATTAGAACAAGGGCACGAGAGCCAAAGTACAACCTTGAGTATATTCCACCTGAATTTAGAGACCATCTCAAGAACAGATTTGATGCACTGAACACTAATGACTGAAGTCCAGGACCTGACATCCAGGACATCATCCATGAAGACAGCAAGAAGTCATTAAAAAGACAGGAAAAAAAGAAAAGAGCAAAATGGATGTCAGAGGAGACTCTGAAACTTGCTCTTGAATGTCGAGCAGCTAAAGCAAAAGGAAGAGATGATGAAAGCAAAAGAAGCGAACAGAAGATTTCAAAGGGCGGCCTGAGAAGACAGAGTAAAGTGTTGCAATGACGTGTGTAAAGAGCTGGAGATGGAAAACCAAAAGGGAAGAACAAGCTCAGCGTTTCTCAAGCTGAAAGAAATGAAGAAAAAATTCAAGCCTCGAGTTGCGATAGTGAAGGACTCTACGGGGAAAATATTAAATGATGCAGGAAGCATCAAAAGAAGATGGAAGGAATACACAGAGTCATTGTACCAAAAAGAATTGCTTGATGTTCAATCATTTCAAGAGGTGGCATGTGATCAGGAACTGATGGTACTGAAGGAAGAAGTCCAAGCTGCCCTGAAGGCGTTGGCAAAAAACAAGGCTCCACAAACTGATGGAATATCAATTGTGATGTTTCAACAAACGGATGCAGCGCTGGAGGTGCTCACTCATCTATCCCAAGAAATTTGGAAGACGGCTGCCTGGCCAACCTACTGGAAGAGATCCATATTTATGCCTATTCCCAAAAAAGGTGATCCAATCCAATGTGGAAATTATCGGACAATATCATTAATATCACATGCAAGTAAAATTTTGCTGAAGAGCATTCAAAACGACTGCAGCAGTAAATCGACAGGGAACTACCAGAAATTCAGGCCGGATTCAGAAGAGGACGTGGAACCAGGGATATCATTGCTGACGTCAGATGGATCCTGACTGAAAGCAGAAAATACCAGAAAGACGTTTACTTGTGTTTTATTGACTATGCAAAGGCGTTCGACTGTGTGGATCATAATAAATTATGGATAACATGGCAAAGAGTGGGAATTCCAGAACACTTAATTGTGCTCATGAGGAACCTGTACATAGATCAAGAGGCAGCTGTTTGGGCAGGACAAGGAGACACAGAGTGGTTTAAAGTCAGAAAAGGTGTGCATCGGGATTGTATCCTTTCACCATACCTATTCAATCTGTATGCTGAGCAAATAATCCAAGAAGCTGGACTATATGAAGAAGAATGGAGCATCCTGATTGGAAGAAGCCTCATTAACAACCTTTGTTATGCAGATGACACAACCTTGCTTGTTGAAAGTGAAGAGGACTTGAAGCACTTACTGATGAAGATCAAAGACAACGGTCTTCTTTATGGATTACACTTTAACATAAAGAAAATAAAAATCCTCACAACTGGACCAATAAGCAACATCATGGTAAATGGAGAAAAGATTGAAGTTGCCAAGGATTTCATTTTACTTGGATCCACAATCAACACCCCTGGAAACAGCAGCCAGGAAATCAAAAGACGCATTGCATTGCACAAATCTGCTGCAAAAGACCTCTTTAAAGTGTTGAAAAGCAAAGATGTCACCTTGAAGACTAGGGTGCGCCTGACCCAAGCCATGGTATTTTCAATTGCATCATATGCATGTGAAAGCTGGACAATGAATAAGGAAGACCAAAGAAGAATTGATGCCTTTGAATTGTGGTGTTGGTGAAGAATAGGATGCCAAAAGAAGGAACAAATCTGTCTCGGAAGAAGTACAACCAGAATGCTCCTTAGAAGCAAAGATGGCGAGACTTTGACTTACATACTTTGGACATGTTATCAGGAGGGATCAGTCGCTGGAGAAGGATATCATGCTTGGTAAAGTACAGGGTCAGCAAAAGAGAGGAAGACCCTCAACGAGGTGGATTGACACAGTGGCTACAACAATGGGCTCAAGCGTCACAATGATTGTGCCCATGGTGAGGGACAAGGCAGTGTTTTATTCTGTGGTACATAGGGTTTCTATGAGTTGGAACCGACTCGACAGCACCTAGCAATGACAACATCAACATGGTTCTAGTGGTGTGTGCCTGTGAAAGTCGGCCCCGGTTGGGGCAGTCACAGAGTGCGTGGGGCATGGAGCAGGAAGCAGTAGACAACTAAGGAGGTTTTGGAAGGCTAGAGCAGCAGCTCTTCCTGCATGAAAACACAGGCTCTCTCTCATCCAGAAAGCAGGGTGAGCTGATTAAAGATGGTCAGTGTGGCTGGGTGTCAGCACCCCATCCCAGGAGCCCATGGCAAATGCCCCCACCTCGGAGCCGCTTCAGTCGCTTTTCCTTCCTTTTCTTGCGTACAATGAAGAGCAGTGCCACCCCCAGCGTGGCCAGGATGACCGGGCAGCCAATGGTGAACAGTTTCTTCACATCATCCCCCTCACCCTGAGCAGACTTGATGGGTGGGATAGTGCCTGAAAAGGGGTGAGAGAAGAAGTCACATGTCCCTGTGAGCCATGCTCTGCGCACTTACTGCCTACCCACCAATTTGCCGCTCCTTTTGCTTGCCTTTGCCTGCTTACCTGTCTGTCAGCCTCTTTCCCTGACTGCCTTCCTGTTTATCTGTTTATGTCTATCTGTGGAGCCCTGATGGTGCAGTGGTTAAGAGCCTCGTTGCTAACCAAAAGGTCAGCAGCTCAAATCCACCAGCCACTCCTTGGGAACCCTATGGGACCCTTCTACTCTGTCCTATGGGGTTGCTCTGAGTCGGAATCGACTCGACAGCAATGGGTTTAGGGATCGCACTGATCTGATCGGTAGCCAATGATGGGGATGGCGCAGGGCTGGGCAGCGTTTAGTCCCATCGTGCCTGGAGTGCCCATGAGTTGGGGGGTGACTGTATGGCAGCTAGCAACAGCAACAACATCTATTTCTGTGTCTACCACTCTGCCAGCTTTCCTGTGTCTACCTTGCTCCAGCCTCCGGGGAGGGGGCAGCCTCCCACCCTTTAGGACTCACTGCCATCGTAGTCCAGGGTGGCGAACTGGGCTGTCTCGTTTCCACAGCCAGCGCTGTTGCAAGCCCTCATGCGCAGCTCGTACCACGTGGCCTCCCGCAGTTCTGTTAGAAACACCTCCACAGAGCTGTTGGCCCGGAGGCCCTGCCAGGCCCAGGTCCCCTTGGGCCGGTACTCCAGCACAATGGCGGTGATAGGGCAGCCCCCATTGTTCCAGCCCTGCAGGTTAAGCCGGGCATGCGTGGAGTTGATGTGGGTGAAGAGGTGTTGGTCTTTGCTGAAGGAGGGCTCTGGGGGTCAGAAGGAGAGAGAGAGAGAGGTTAGAGAGCCTGACAGGGGAGCCTGTCAGGGTGGAAAGGATTTCCCTGGGGATCAGGGTCTGCACAGGTGGGAGTGGATGCCTCAGGGAACAGAGGAGGAAAGGGAGGACAGAGAGGAGAGGCAAGAACCTGGAAGAAGCCTCAGCAAAGGTGGAAGGGAGTTGGGGGAAGAAGGAAGAAGAGGGCCACTTTTGCCACCCCGGGCAGAGAGCAGGGACCAGTTTTTCCTAATGGGATTCATCCAGACGTGACAGTGATGGGAGCACGGCTGTCTTCACCCTTCAGTCTCCCTGATTCCCTGGTCCCCTCCATCCCTGCCCCAGCCATCTCCCACCCCGTATCCTGGGCTCCTCCATCCCCGCCCATCTCCTCCCCAGGCCTGCCTTCCCCTCCCACCCTGTCACGCAGGCCTCACCCCGCCCGTGGGTCTTGGCCTCGATGATCTCACTGATGCGCCCGGAGCCCACGCTATTCTTGGCTGCCAGCTTCACCTTGTACCACGTGCCACACTTGAGGCTGTCCAGCTTGAAGGAGCGCTCGCTCGAGCTGATGAACACGTCCTTCCACTCCTCACTGTTGTCCACCGAGTACTGCAACACGAAGCCTGGCAGGGAAGTTGGGCCTGGGTCAGGTGGTGGCAGGGCAGGGTGGGGGCAGCCCGGCCTGGGACACTCCAACAGGCATCATGGGGGCTGGGCTCCCAGCAGGGGACAGAGTGGGGCCTCCGGTCATTCTGGGGCATATGAAAATTAGATGCAAAACGGGTCCAGTCCCTGGGTAAGTTTTACTGTCCTCTCTTTAGCTCTAGTGTTGGGGTTTAGCAGCCAAGGTGGGGAGAGGAACAGAAAGCCAGAGTTGTGGAGCTCAAAAGAGATCCCATTTAGATCCCTAATACTGCAAGTGGGCTCCCCTGACTGGCAGCATCAGCTTGTTAGAAAAGCCAATTTTGGGTCCCCACCCCAGACCTACTGAATCATATCTCCTGGGGATTCACGTGCATATTCAAGTTTATGAACCATGGATATAATATACTTGTCTGTTTTTTACAGATTTGAAGACTGAGGCCCAGAGATGAAAACAGACTTATTCAAGTTTACACAGCAAAGTAGGGGCCAGAGGTGGGTAGTGGGACTAAAGCCCAGCCTCCTATGCCAGGGTGCTTTCCATGGCCCTTGAGAAGCTTCCTTGTGGTCTGAATCTTTCCCCAGATCATTTCCTGGGTGCTGCAGGGGCAGGTGGTGGGAGTGGGTGAAGCATTTCCCCTTCCCCTGGACCCAGAGTTCCTTCCCGTCTTCCCCTCCGCCTCCAGACCCCTCCTCACCTCGGATGGAGCTGCCCCCATTGTCACCTGGGATCCAGGTCAGGGTGATGGACGAAGCTGAGGTTTTGGAGACAGTGAGGCGGGGCTGGTCTGGGGGAACTGTGAGGGGAAAGCCGTCAGCCCTCATCACAAAGGGTGATGGTGGGAGGGTGGGGGTGGGGGTGCCCCAACCTGCCCACATCCTCCCATGCTCGATTGTCCAAAGATTGCAGGTGTGTAAAGCTTCGGGATGGGAATCTAGGGCCAGGCACCAGCTTTTCCATCCTCTTTCTGACTCTCCCTCTGCCCTACCTGCCTCCCCTTCCATTTGGCACTCTTGATTCTACTAAGTTGTCTCCCCTTTGGTTTGTCTCATTCTTCCATTCAATAATCCTCTCTCTCACATGATGGAATTCCTGCCCCTTCTCTGGCCCTGTCCTCACAGAGCCCCACCTGCCTCCCAGGGTCTCACCTTGCACCAGAAGGTTGATGATGATGGTGTCGAAGCCGCCGGTATTGGTGGCCGTGCACGTGTAGTAGCCTGAGTCCTCAGCCTTCACGGCGCGAAGCAGCAGCGTGCCATTGGTGTGGATGAGCCGGTGCCCGTCCATGGACACAGGGATGGCTGAGTCCTCACTGCTGGGAGGGGACGGGTTATGACAAGCACCCCCTCGCCCTGGGACCCTCCCCCAGGTCACTGGGAACAGAGGAGGCTTGCTAAGGGATCCTGGATTCTTTTTGCTCAGTACTTCCTAGGTGTCTTCAGTAACCTTGGCTTCTTTAATAACCCAGGTAAGGAAGATCCTTGGACCCCCAACAGAGGAGAGCTAGAGAGCTATAGCTCTGTACCCTGCAAGGCCCCCATAGGGCCTGGGAGTGCATGAGGCAGCTGGAAGGGAGGGACACCCCAGACTCTTCTTCATGGCTCCCTGGGTATCACCCCATCCCTCCCAGGGTATAGGTGGGTGTCCCACTGCACACCTGTCCTTGGTCCACTTTACAGCAGGGGCTGGATCTCCCACCGAATTACAGGGCAGCCGTACATCTTTCATCCAAGGTGTTGTCACAGTGCCCCCAAATGAGATGATCTTTGCTGGTGCTGCAAGGAAGAGAGGATGAGGGCCACCCCACTCTACTCCTCCACGCTGCCCACAGCACCCTCTCTCAGGGCTCCCTGGATTTACACTTCAGCTCTTCCCTCCCTTACCTGACCTCCACCTTGGGCTTGGAGTGGGAGGCAGCATCAGGGAATTTCAGCTGGGGGTCATTGATTCAACAAACATTTATTGAATATCTATTATGGACCAGGTATGACCTGAGACTTTAAGAATTCAAAGATGAGTACAATATGTTCCTGTCTCTAAGTTGTTCACTGTCCAAAAGGGAGATAGATGCTTAAAAAAAATCATTGCAGAGTGAAAAATTCTTTAGTAGGGGTAGGTACATGTAACCATGGGAGCACAAAGGAGGGAGCAATAAACTCTGCTTGGAAAGTGGGTGGTAGAGTTGATGGCCAGGGAAAGCTTCTGGAACTGGAAGCTTTGATTTGACTCTTGAAGGCTAAGGAAGAATTCACTAAACAGAGAAGTGAAGGCCTGTCAGCAAGGGGGAAACACTTGTCATGGAGGCCTGAACATGACAAGTGTGAGGGTCTGCAGGTACTTGGGGGTAACCAGAGTGCAGGGTGAGTGAGGGGAAGAGCAGGAGAAGGGATTGGAGAGGCGAGAAGGAGTAGAATCATGGAGGGTTCTGTTTGGCATAACAAGGAGATCAGACTTCCTCTTGAAGTCATGAGGAGCCACTGGAGGCTTTGAAATAAGTAGATGTGATCTAAGGACATTATTAGATAAATCACTGGCTGCCTGCAAAGGACGGTTTGATGGAGGTGATCCTGGAGGACGTATACCAGAGACAAGATGGTGGCCACAGTGCAGGCTAGAGGTGATGGCTGGCAATGGGGAGGAAACTGTGGGCTCAGAGGGAGAAATGAAAGGACCTGGGGTCTGACTGGCTTTGGCAATATGGAGGGGGGAGTTGAAGATAATCCCATGATTCTGGCTGGGTCAACAAGATGAGTGATGGTGTCCTTACAGAGATGAGGCAGACCAGAGGAAAAGCAGGACTGACAGGAAAGAGACTTTGCTTCATGCTGAGCCCAAGATACCTGTAGGACACTCACATGGGGTAGCTAGAAAGCCGTGGGATAGAAATGTTCTGGAGCATAAGAAAGATGTCTGGACCAGAGGCACTGATTTGGGGGTCATCAAAAGAGGTGACTGAGGTCACCAGGTTGGGGAACGTAGATTGACAGAGAAGTAACAAAACCCTGGGGTCAACAACATACAAGCATGAGAAGAGAAAGAAAATGTCCCTGAGGGAGACAGGAGCTCATTGAGAGGCAGGAGGAAAATCAGGCAAGAATCAGGAGAATCAGCACCACAGAAAACGAGAGGTCAAATGTCACAGCAAGTGAGCAATGGTGTCAGCCAGAATCATGGGAGTCATCTTCAACTCCCCTCTCCCTCCTCCCAGAGCCAAATCCTATCACTTCTCCCCTGAGCCCATAATCTCCTCCCCATTGTCATCCATTACCTCCAGCCTGTACTATGGCCACCATCTCGTCATTAGTTTAGAAATGGTAAATGAAACAAGGGACCAAGTACCTCAGAGAGCCAGAGCAGGTACCACTGAGCCAAGGGTCCCATCTCGGGGGTGGGGGGTAGAAAATATAAGGGAAGTAAGGAAGCAATATTTACAGGTTTGGGTGCAGGAAATGCAGGTTGATCCCTTGTGAGGGCTGTGCCGGGGGTGATGGAGCTTACAGAGAGTAGGGAAAGTCCTGAAGAGCTGCTGAGGAGAAGAAAAAGGGCTGGTAGGAGCAGTGGGGGATTGCCTGCAGAGAGGGGCCCGAGCAGAGGGGCCTATGTTAAAATCATCTCCATCATGGGCAGAGAGAAGCCTCGGGGCCTCAGGGAGGCTCGAGAGACATGGTTCTAGATCTGGTTCTGCTGAGTGGTTGGGGTTGATGCTCTGAAGCGTTCTGTGTCTGTGTGTGTGTGTGAATAGCAGTGCCTGTCTGTCCCACCTCATAGGGTTGCTTGCTGAGAGGTCAGAAGGGGAAGGCATGTAAATTTGTTCTAGGAAGTACAAAGCCCTCTAGGAACGTGCTACATTTAATACACACAGGGGAAGGGTCACCCTTCTGCCAAGATGCCCAGGAGGACTGTAGGCTCTTAGGCCCCTTCCCTCCTATACAGAGGAGCATCATGAGAAGGGGTTGGTAGAGCCCCTGTGTGGAAGGATGAAGGAGGTAAGGAACACTGAGGTAGTGTGGAAACAGCCCTGACTTGAAGTCTGAAGACCCAGGCACCTTCTCTGCTGTCTTTGCAGGCCATGTCATTCCTGCCTCTGACTGCTCAACTATAAAATGGGATAATAAACCCTACTGGGTGGCAGGGGGAGGCCTCTGCTCACTGAAGACCTTCAACTGAACACTAGCTAACTAAGCCTGTGGCAGGGCAAGGGCTGAAGCCCACTGTCTTCAAACCAAGGGAAGATCCAGTCACCCTAGGGAGGGCACAGGGACCCGGGGCTGGAGAGACAGCTGGGTAAACAGTGGCTGTGGGAGGAGATAGGGTAAAGAGAAAGGGCCCAGGGAGGCCCAAAGTCAAAGTACTTGTCATAGGCTTGTTGTGGCTAGTTCCATATGGCCAGGGTAGGGACAGAAGGGCAGCTTAGCAGCACCATCATCTTGATCTAGGGTGAGGCCTCAGAACTGCTGTTCATCTGAAAAGTGGAGGTATACATGCCCCGAATGGCACACTTACGCTGGTTAGGGATTTGGTGGGGCACGCCCTAAGTACAAAACCCATCCAAGTCACTCTGTGCCTGGCTCAGAGCCTCTTGTCTGGCAGGCACTTGGTGAATGTCTGTGGACTGGATAGCAGAACCATCTCTTCCCTGAGATGTCCCGGCTTTGAAACCTGGGGCTTTCTTCTAACTCTCAGGTGCTCTGTGAAGTGGGATACCCCAACCCGGCCCCCTCTGAAGGGGCTGAGCAATGGGACAGAGGCTCGGCTTTGGGCTGGGGCTGGGATGACTCCCCTTCTTTCAGCCGGGAGTAGAGTCTGGAGTAGGGGGACTGAGGGGTACCATGCCCACCCCCCTCTGGGAACTGGGGTGGCTGGAGCCTGTTGTGATGCTCTCCTGGAGTCAGAGGGCAGCAGAGGCTCAGTCTTGGCAGATGCAGGAGGAGGCGAATGGCCAGCTCCTCACAGCCAGGCTCAGATAGGGTGCAGAGGAGAGTGGGCCTCTCTGTGGAGAGAACCAGACTTCTGGAAGGGAGCCTGCAAGCTCCTGGCAGCACAGCCTCTGCCCTCTGCCCAGCCCCGGGCTCCTCACCCTTTCCCACAGGCTCGATGGTGACCTTCTCACTGCTGTTGCCTCGGCCTGCAGAGGTGACGGCGGCTACCCACAGCATGTACTGCTGCCCCCGGTTTAGGTGGGCGATCCGGTAGAAAAGCTGCTCTGGGCTTGTCTCATACTCACTGGGAGCCTGTGGGCAGAGGTGAAGAAGTGCTTAGAAGCAGAATCCAGGCCCTCTAACCTCCAGCTCCCAACTCTTCCCCAGTGCCCTGGGCTCAGGGGATGCTGGGATGGTCATGGCTGGGGTCAGGGTGGGAGCCAGGGTCCTGTCTGGTTTGCCCGTTGCCAGCTGTGGAGCAGCAGTGAACATTCTGTACCGGGTTTGGCCCCGGGAGGAGAAGGGCCTGCTCCAGGGTATTGCTGAGTCAGCCTCAGTTTACCTGCCGACTGATCCCGGCTCCAGGCAGCTGTGGCTTCAGGGCAGGGAATGAGTGTGTTGGGTGAGGGTTGAATGCGGGAGTTAGGGGAAGGGAGAAGAGAGGAGGGAGGGTCCCAGGAAAACCCTAAGAGTCTCTGGGAAGAAGCTAAATTACTGCCTTTGCCTTATTAGAGTTGCAGACAGACTCCCCTAGCCCTTGCCCACCCAGTCACCTCCCAGCCCTGGTCTAATTACCACCCTTCTTCTGCAGGACCAGACCCTTTGGGGAGGAAGGGGTGGGAGAGGGAACTCTGAAGGCTGTGCTGGGCAGCCCTTTGTTAATGATGATTAGTGGTCTAGATCACCATAGATATTTGTAGGCTATATAAATCTATAAATTTTTTTTAACCAAATGACAGTTTTGACAAGTTGCCAACAAAACAATATCAGATCCCAGTGGTTTTACCAGTTGCTTTGATGAAAAGATTATGTTGCCTTGGAAACCAGAGGCTCAGATATTGAAATGAATTTGAGAAGGAGCTTTTGATAAGCGCTAGTTTGCAGACCTCCCATCAGCCTCTTCCCTGGCACAGGCGGGATGGGGTTCACTTTCATTTTATTTTACTTTTTGGTCAGCTGCGGGGAAGGCAAAGAAGGACTGTACCAGGCCCTCTTTGAAATCAGGGAAGAAGTCTGGGGAGGAGGTGCAGCCCTTGGAACAGATGAGGCCCCCCAAGGCCAGAGGGAGCTAATAATTAGTTATCTCTGCAGTCTTGAGATCTTGCACACACTCGCTCGCATGCATGGGCACATGCACACGCTCACACATACACGGATGCATAGACATATGCATGCAAGTCACCTAGGGACCCCTCTCCCTGCCCCACAGTAGGGCTGAGGGGCACGAATGACTTAGGACAGGAAAAAATGCCCTTTTTGGCTCTAGGCTGTCTATAGGGACATGTTGGGAGGAGGCACAGGCATCCCCACAATACACACGGGGCTCCTGCCCATTCTTCCTCCTGCCTCCCTCGTCAGCGTCTGGATTTGAGCCCAGGAGGTCCCCGGTGAGCCAGGTGCAGAACCACCCTGAGCCCTGGTAGCTGAGGAGACCTTTCAGACTACTGCAGTCTGGGGACTGGTGTGCCTACCTGCAGGTTGTACCTGTGCCTAAGGTAGTATGGTTCAGTGGCTTCAACACCTGCCTCCCCTTCTTACTAGGTGTTATGGATTGAACCGTGTCCCCCCAAATATGTGTTATAATTTGTAACCTCTATGCCTGTGATTATAATCCCATTTTGGAATGGGTTATCTTTGTAATGTTAATGAGACAGGATTAGTGTGGGGTGTGTCTTGAGTCAATCTCTTTTGAGATATAAAAGAGATTAAACAAGCAAGCGAGCTAGCAGAGATGGGGGAAGAGAGATGCCAAGCCACATGAAGATCGCTCAGGAGCAGAAGCTTAGAAGAGACAAGGACCTTCCTCCAGAGCTGACAGAGTAGGAAAGCCTAGAGCTGGCACTCTGAATTCAGATTTCTAGCCTCCTAAACTGTGAGAGGAAACCCTGGTGGTGTAGTGGTTAAGTGCTACAGCTGCTAACCAAGAGGTCAGCAGCTCAAATCCGCCAGGTGCTCCTTGGAAACTCTATGGGGCAGTTCTACTCTGTCCTAGAGGATCGCTATGAGTCAGAATCAACTCAACAGCAGTGGGTTTGGTAAACTGAGAGAAAATAAATTTCTGTTCGCTAAAGCCAAGCACTGGTGGTATTTCTGTTAGAGCAGCACTGGATAACGAAGACACTAGGTATATGACCTTAGTGTCTCCCATGGTTCCTGGGGCCTCAGTTTTTCCCCTACACACTAGGAAAGCAAAACAGCTCTGCCTGCCCTGTGAGACCCAAGTGAGGCAATGGATGTGTGAGTGCTCTGTAATGTGGACATGTTCTTCTCTGGACTTACTTTCTGTGAAGGTAGAGGTGTGTACGTGTATGTGTATTTCTGTGGCTGGGGAGAAAAGTTGTGTGTACTTGCCTGTGTATTTCAGTGATATCTGAGTGTACGTTTGTATACAGGGCAGAGAGGTTTGGCTTTCCCCTGAAAGTATTAAAATCTTACCCAGAACCTGGATGTCTTCCTTTTAACCTGGACTCTGCATGGATCTCTTGAAATCTCTTTCAAAAGTATACAGCCATACCCCACCCACTAATAGAGCTCCATTGGAATGAAAGGATGAAAAGAAAGATAAAATCATAAGACAAGAAACTATAGGTAAATATTTGTTTTTCTAATCATAAAAATAAAGGCAAAAATCATAAAAGGTAATTTGAATTATATAAAAAGAAGAACTATTGTATATCAAAAACAGAATCAAAAGTTCAGAGATGAACTGGCAAGAAACACTTGTAATTTATATGGTAGAAAGATGGCTGTTTTCCTTAATATATAAAGAAAACTTACAAATGAATAAGAAAATTGAAATTCAAATAGGGAGACCATTTTTTTAATCAAAGAGGCAAAACTGAAAAAAAACAAAAACAGCCCCCCCCCCGAACCTGGGATTAGCATAGGTGCAGGGAACTGATAGGGAATTATAAACCTGGTGAAAGCATAAATTGGTCCCAACTTTCTGCAGGGTGGTTTGTACGTGTGTATACAGAACCTGAAGAATATTCACCGTCTTTGTGGCCCAGGAATTCCTCTAGAAATTTATTCTAAGGAAATAGTAGACTATGCACATACTTTTGTGACATATGCTTGCTGACGCATCATTTATAACGGCAAAAATTAGAAACATACATTAAGTATAGGATGGGGGCTGGTTAGACAGCTTATGTGTATGTATGTGTTAAAAGGATATTTGCTGGTATGGGAAAGTGCCTACATATAAAACCATGCGGAAAAAAGGAGATTACATAATATTATGTAAAGTTTACTTTTAATTTTGTTTCTAAAAAACCATCATAAAATACATGTGTGTGTATATATGTATAGAGGGAGAAAGAGAGTAGCCTGGACAGCTACGTGGCAAAATGTTACCAGTGCATTTACCTTTAGGGAGGGAGGGTACACGTAATTTTTGCTTTCCTCTTTATTATATATTTTATGAAATTTTCTACAATGAAACTGCGTTCCTTTTATACTCAGAAAAAGGCAATAAACTTTGTAAAATATTTGATAAATTTTCTAACAGGCCTCGTTGTAGCTCTGGCTTCCCCAGAGAGTAACCTCCCACAAGCTAATGTCATACTCACGTCCATGTGTCTGTTCTGAGGAGTCCATGTGTGCAAGTCCATACGCTCCCACCAGCGTGTGCGAGCACACTCAGACTCACAGACATCTGCCTCTAACCCCACATGTATACCCAACTTTTTGCATTATCACATATACGCATACGTGCCTTCACCCTTAGCGTATACACACACACGCGCACACACACGCACACACACACACCCATTCTGGAGCTGTCTTTCATAAATGAGTTTGTACGTGGAATGTGGAATATATTTGTGCAAAGTGATGATGTCACACGTGGTGGGTATGTCCCGGGTCCCTCACTAAGCTAGCCACCTCCACTCCTCCACCACGTGCTCTTCACACTAGCAGACCTGCCCAGTGTGACACCGTCTGCTGGGAAATCTCCCCGGGAGAGAGGAGGTTCCTAAATGCCCAGATGGAAGAGGATATTGAGGGGGTCCAGTGTCTCTGGCAGCAGAAGGAGGGGATGGGGGACCAGGAGCTCTGTTCTGAGGCCTGAGAAAGAATTCTAATCAGTCTGCTGGAGGCTCCTGAAGCCTTTAATGAGAAGGCTGAACTCCTGGACACCAACCCCTTTGAAAGATTTCATTATCGAAAGAGGAAATGACTGCAAAAACCCAAGCTAGAGAATGATTATCATTTCCCACCCACTTATGAAGGGAGACTTGCCCATGTATATAAGGCTTTACAAATGCCTGGCTGCTAGTCATTTATTCATCGAACATGCATTTAGCAACCATGATGTTTCAGGCACAGTGTTTGGCACTGGGGATCCAAAGATGAAAAGATGCTGTCCCCGTCTTCACAGGGCCTCACAGATTAGTGCAGAAGACAGATATGTAAACAACTGGTTGCCATCCAACTCATTCAGCGTGCGATGGAGGAACAAAGAGTATGCCAGGGTAGGGACTGTCGGGGCAAAGGTATGCAGATGGGAGAAGGCACAGTGAGTGTCCAGAGTGGTGGAAAGCTTAGTGTAACAAAAGCCTGGTATGTGTGGATTTGTGTGAGTGTGTGTGCATGTGTGCATGCATGACGGGCAGACGGAGAGAAGGGGCGGCAGACGGCATGGCTGAAACACAGACTGGAAAATACTAAGTGTTCACAGATATGGTAAGTGGAACTCGTTCACTGTGAGTGGGGTATGATTGGTACAACTATGAGGCAGTGGTGAGATGTTCTCAAGCTAACATTTGCAGACCCTATGGCCTAGCTATTCCCCTTCTAGGTACACACCTGGCAGAAATGTGTGTACACGAGCACCAACAGACATGTACAAGGATGTTCACAGCAGCACTCTTTGTGATCGCCCCAAACCGAAAACTACTCAAATGCTTGTCAATGGATAGCATAAAGACCAAATAAATTCTAGTATATGCACACAATGGAAAACTGTACAGAAATGAGAGTGAGCTATAACTACACACAACAGTATGGATGAAACTCACCAGCACAATGTTGACTAAAAGAAGCAGACATAAGATATGACTCTGTTTACATAAAGGACAAGAAGAGGCAACACTGATCTATGGTGTTGAGGTTGGGATGGTGGTTACCCTTGCTGGGGAGGGTAGTGACTAGAAGGGGCATGAGGGGGCCTCTGGGGTGTTGTGGTGTTCTGTTCCCTGCTCTGGATGCTGGTTGCTTGGGTGTTTTGTGAAAATTCGTGGAGCTGTCCAGTTATGACACGTGGACTTTTCTGCAAGTGAGGCCATGGCCGTGAGGATCGAGAAAACAGGGACCAGTTGTTTCTGGGCATCTCCTACGGTAATAGAACTCTGGCCTCACTCTCTAGGAGCTGGGCCACCTACCACTTGGATGGAAATTCGGAAACAACACAGGAGCCCAAAGGGAATAGGAAGAGATGATGACACAATTACTGAGCAATTCCAGGACAGCTCTCTAGCTGCGAAAGCTCATCTGCAGATGCTCTGGCTGACCACAGTCGTTGACGGAGGGAGACGCCAGCCCCTTCCTCCTCCTCTGCGCTCGCCCAGCCCTGAGCACATCTCTGCGACAGCACTCACAGCCCTTAGTACTTCCCTCTGTCCCCTCCACTAGACTGGGAGAGCTGAGGCAAGGTCAATCTGGGAGAGCCCCCTGGAGGAGGAGCTAGAGTAACTAGAACGGGTCTGCTCTGGGCAGGGCCTCAGTGGAACTGTGTAGTTGAATGGCTGGAGATACTGAAAGAGGCAGAGGAAAGACGCATATTATGGTTATGGGTTTCCCACTGCACCCACCCCCTGTACTCCTACCCTCCGTGGGCCCTGTGACCCCTTGGGTCTGAGCACTCAGCGGAAGGGCAGGGGCTATCCTCCTGCTGTGCTCCAGCATGCCCCACTCCCAGGGTGTGGACAAACATTGCAGTGTCTCCCCCACTATGCTGGGCCCAGGCACTGGCCCAGAGCGAAGTGCCCTTGCCTTCTCTCAGCTGTCACCCGTCTTTCCTCCTCCCTCACTGAAGAGGCCACTCAGGCCAGAGCTCCAGCAGCACCTTCAAGCGCAAACCTGCGGTGCTGAGATGCACTCCCAGAGGCCACGGCCCAGCCAGTCTCCAGCCAACAGCCCTGGGGCTTGCTAGCCCAGAAGAGGGGAGACCCAGGCTTCCCTTTTACCCTGCCTACTTGGCCACGACTCACTTGTCTCAAAGGAGCCTCTGGGGTCTTGTGACATTCTGGCAGCCTCGGGAACAGAGGACTGAGCCAAACGGACATTGGGTAAGGGTTTGATTCCTCTTGGGTGACAGCACCCATTCTTACGCTTGGATCCAGGTAGAGATGCAGATACAACCAGCTGAGGTCTGGGCTGGAACCCAGCTGACCTGCGGGCACCTTGCCCTTTCTCCAGCCCTTCATCATTCTGGCCTGAGTTCCACTTACCGGCTGGCCAGATCCAGGGCTGGAGCAGAAGATGGTGTACTTTCGGATGACCCCATTGGGCTTGGTGGGAGGGAGCCAAGACACAACCACACTGCTGGCTGATGAAGGGACTGCCTTGATGCCAGCGGGGGGGCCTGGAACTGAGCAGGGAGAAGACTGGGTCAGTACAGGGAAAGGAGGAGCATAGCCTTTGGGAAAGAATGAAAGAGTGTGTGGGGGGGGGCGGGAGTGAGGCAGATCCATCTGGGTGGGCTTCCTGGAGGAGGTATCCTCGAGATATGGTTGAAAGGGGAAGGTTCCAGCATGGCAAACAGGTTGGAGTAGAAAGGTGGTCATGTGGGGCCTGTGACAGTCTTCAAGAGGGAGACATTGGGAGCAGTCACCTTGAAAATTGTTTGGCTAGAACACCAAGGACTTAGGATAAATAAGAGAGAAACAGAACACCCTGGGAATTTACCCTGACCCTTAAGGCTCTGACACACCCTCTTTTCCTTCCCCCCAATGCTCTTGATAACTAAAAGCCCGTATTTAGGTTGAGCACACTGGTCACTTTGCTCTTCTTTTGGTGTTTGAGCCCTTGAGGCTGGGACCACAATCCCAGAGACTCACAGAGCAGGCCTCTGTCTGAGGATCAAGGGCCAGTGGTCAACTATTGAGTGACTGTGTGCCCTGACACCTGCCCAGGGCACTGACCTATGGGTGTTGCCTGGGCCCTGTTTTCAGGAAGGAAAGTCTACATTAGAAGTGGCTGGGAAAGCTATCCTAAGTGGATCCCAACTAATACTGCCTCTGAGCTCCCCACACCCTCTTTTGAAGGGCATGCCTGGTCTCACCGTGATCTCCAGGACTTGTCTTGGAAATTGGGAGCTTCCTGTCTCAGCCCACACTCCCCATCTTAATCTCTCCTGTGTATTGGTGATATACTTGTCTTCCTCCCTGGGAGATATTAGGCTCCTTGAGGGATAGTGATGGTATTCTATTCAATTAATTTTACCCCCTGAGCCTCGATTTCCCCATCTATACAGTGGAGATCATAATAGCTACATGAAAGGACTGTTGTGAAAATTAGTGCTGATTAAAATAAAGCACTTTGCACAGTGCAAGACTCTCACTAGATCGTAACGATTACTACTTATGCACTCCCTTTCCCAACTCTCAGCTTCTAGCACCTACCTCAATGTTTTGTATCCAGTAAGTGCTCAAAAATTCTGGATTAAGTAAAATAAATAGATAATATGGTCATCACCCATCTAGGGGCCCAAGCCTAGAAGCTGGATATCATCCTTGATTCTGTCCTCCATCACTGCCACAGTGCTGTCATTCCATCTTTGCCATGTGTCTCTGCAGTTGTGGGCTGCAGGGTTCTATGGGTGTCCACTGGGGCTAGAGTGCTAATTGTAGTGTTCAAATTTCTCTGTCCTTGCAGGCTTGTTTTTTTCTATCATTTACTGAGAGAGGTGTGTTAAAATCTCCCACTATGACTGTGAATTTGTCTATGTCTTCTCGTAGTTTGGTTGGTTTTTGTTTTTATATATTTTGAGGTTATGTTATTAAGTGCGTACTAATTTAGAATTGTTTTATCTGCCTTGCAAATTGAGCCTTTTATCATTACGAAGTGTCCTTCCTTATCTCTAACAATGCTTTTTGTCTTAAATTAATATTTCAGTTTCTGCTTGGACAGTTTTGCAAAGTATGTCTTTTATGATTTTCCAGCCTTTCACACTGAACTTTTCTATGCCCTTATGTTTTTTTAGATGGCTCCTGTAAACAGGATTTTGTTTTTTCACCAACTGGTCTGACAAGCTTCATCTTTAAGTTGGAGAATTCAGTCAATTTTTTTTTTTAATTTAATTTTGTTTCTGGTGAAAATACACACAGTAAAACCAGCTTGCGTTCCAGTTTCTAGACATAACGATCAGTGACGTTAGTTACATGGTTGCATTCTTCACATTGTGTCAACATGCTTGTTATTTCTATTCTAGTTGTTTCACTTCCATTTACTTAATCTCCCTGACCCTCAACCTTCTCATCTATGCTATAAAATAGCTTTTGCCCCTTTGGTGGTCATATATATATATATATATATATATATATATATATATATATAGTTGTTTAGTTGTTGTTGTTATTAGATGCTGTCGAGTCGGCTCTGACTCACAGCGGCCCCACGCACAACAGAACGGAACACTGCCCGGTCCTGCGCCATCCTTACGATGGTTGTTATGCTTGAGCTCATTGTTGCAGCCACTGTGTCAATCCGCCTCGTTGAGGGTCTTTCTCTTTTCTGCTGACCCTGTACTCTGACGAGCATGATGTCCTTCTCCAGGGACTGATCCCTCCTGATAACATGTCCAAAGTATGTAAGATGCAGTCTCACCATCTTGCCTCTAAAGAGCATTCTGGCCGCACTTCTTCCAAGACAGATTTGTTCGTTCTTTTGGCAGTCCATGGTATAGTCAATATTCTTCGCCAACACCACAGTTCAAAGGCGTCAACTCTTCTTCGGTCTTCCTTATTCATTGTCCAGCTTTCACATGCATATGCTGTGATTGAAAATACCACGGCTTGGGCGAGGGGCACCTTAGTCTTCAGGGTGACATCTTTGCTCTTCAACACTTTAAAGAGGTCCTTTGCAGCAGATTTGCCCAATGCAATGTGTCTTTTGATTTCTTGACTGCTGCTTCCATGGCTATTGATTGTGGATCCAAGTAAAATGAAATCCTTGACAACTTCGATCTCTTCTCCATTTATCATGATGTTGCTTATTGGTCCAATTGTGAGGATTTTTGTTTTCTTTATGTTGAGGTGTAATCCATACTGCAGGCTGTGGTCTTTGATCTTCATTAGTAAGTGCTTCAAGTCCTCTTCACTTTCAGCAAGCAAGGTTGTGTCATCTGTACAACACAGGTTGTTAATGAGTCTTCCTCCAATCCTGATGCCCCATTCTTCTTCATATAGTCCAGCTTCTCGGGTTATTTGTTCAGCATACAGATTAAATAGGTATGGTGAAAGAATACAACCCTGACGCACACCTTTCCTGACTTTAAACCAGTCAGTATCCCCTTGTTCTGTCCGAACTGCCTCTTGATCTATGTAAAGGTTCCTCATGAGCACAATTAAGTGTTCTGGAATTCCCATTTTTCACAGTGTTATCCATAGTTTGTTACGATCCACACAGTCGAATGCCTTTGCATAGTCAATAAAACACAGGTAAACATCCTTCTGGTATTCTCTGCTTTCAGCCAGGATCCATCTGACATCAGCAATGATATCCCTGGTTCCATGTCCTCTTCTGAAACCAGCCTGAATTTCTGGCAGTTCCCTGTTGATATACTGCTGCAGCCGATTTTGAATGATCTTCAGCAGACTTTTGCTTGCGTGTGATATTAATGATATCGTTCTATAATTTCCACATTTGGTTGGATCACATTTCTTGGGAACAGGCATAAATATGGATCTCCTCCAATCAGTTGGCCAGGAAACTGTCTTCCATATTTCTTGGCATAGACGAGTGAGCACCTCCAGCGCTGCGTCTGTTTCTTGAAACATCTCAACTGATATTCTGTCAATTCCTGGAGCCTTGTTTTTCACCAATGCCTTCAGAGCAGCTTGGGCTTCTCCCTTCGGTGCCATCGGTTCCTGATCATATGCCACCTCTTGAAATGGTTGAACATCGACTAATTCTTATTGGTTTAAAGACTCTGTATATTCCTTCCATCTTCTTTTGATCCTTCTTGTGTCGTTTAATATTTTCCCCACGGAATCCTTCACTATTGCAACTCGAGGCTTGAATTTTTTCTTCAGTTCTTTCAGCTTGAGAAATGCTGAGCGTGTTCTTCCCTTTTGGTTTTCCATCTCCAGCTGTTATATATATATGTGTGTGTGTATATATGTATATATGTACATGTATGTATATATGTATATATCCCTGGTGGTGCAATGGTTAAATACTCAGCTGCTAACCAAAAAGTTGGTGGTTCGAACCCACCAGCCGCTCTGTGGGAGAAAGACGTGGCAGTCTGCTTCTACAAAGATTTACAGCCTTGGAAACTCTATGGGGCAGTTCTACTCTGTGCTATAGGGTTGCTATGAGTCGGAATCAACTCATACACATGCATACACACACATATAAATGCAATACTCAAGGGTGACAATCTTTACTCTTTGGGCCAAAATATTATTTAGTCTAAAGGTGACTTCAGGGGATAGTTTCAATTCCAGGATTGAAGAGCAACTCACGGCCGTAGTGTTGGAGACTCTTCTGGCCTCAATAGGTCCAGTAAGTCCAGATTTTTTAAGAATTTGAAGTTCTGTTTCATATTTTCTCCCTTTTATCACGATTCATCTACTGTGTTGCTGAGCAGAACGTTTGGTAGTGGTAGCTGGGCACCATCTAGTTCTTCTGGTCTTAAGCTGGAGGCAGTGGTCATGCAGACAATTAGTCTGGTAGTCCAATTTCTTCTCTGATTCTTGGTTTTCCTTCTTTCTCTTTTGTTCCAGGCAAATAAAGACCAATAGCCATATCTTAGAGGGCTGCTTGTAAGCTTTTAAGACCCCAGATGTTACTTACCATAATGGGAGGTAGAATTTAAACTTTCCAAGTTATATTATGCCAATTAACTGGATTGTCCCATGAGACCACAGCCCTAAGTTACCAAACCAAGGGAACTAATGCCATGAGGTGATTGGTTATGGCTAATTAGTATCAGCATCTGTAGCCCCCCTCCCATTTTTGGTTGTTGTTATTGCTGTAAAACCATACACAACCTAGCGTTTGCCCATTCATCCCTTTTCCCTCTGTACAACTTACTGACATTAGTTATATCAGTCATGCTGTGCAAATTTCACCCATATATTGTGCCACCTTTCCCATTTCTATTAACAATACATGACTACTACCTATGGAGTGGGGCCCTGGTGGCATAGCGGTTAAGAACTTGGCTGCTAACAAAAAGGTTAGCAGTTGAAATCCACCAGCTGCTCCTTGGAAACCCTATGGGGCAGTTCTACTCTGTCCTGTAGGGTCACTATGAGTCCGAACCGACTTGACAGCACCTAACGACATCTATGAAGTACTTCTCCCACCCCCACTCTCCACAACCACTAATAATGAACATTAGTTTCTGTATATTTACCTATTCATGTCATTTCATAAAAGTGACAACATAATATTTGTCTTTTTGTGATTGACTTATTTTGTTCAACACAATTTCCTCCAGGTTCATCCACATTGTAAGATGTTTGGAAACTCATTTTTCTTTATTATTGAGTAGTATTCCACTGTATGTATTTTCCTCATTTTACTTATCCATTCATCTGTTGATGGGCACTTGGGTTGTTTCCATCTTTTTGCTATTGTGAATAGTGCTGCAATGAACATAGGTGTGCATATGTCTATTCTTGTCACTTATATTAGATCCCAAGGGTATATACCTAGGACTGGAATTGCTCAGTCACATGGCAGCTTTACCTCTAGCTTTTTTGAGGACCCGCCAAACTATTTTCCATAATGGCTGTACCATTTTGCATTCCCACCAGCAGAGAGGAAGGGTTCAATTTCTCCACATCCCCTCCAACATTTGTTATTTATTTATTTAATTGTGCTTTCAGGGAAAGTTTACAGCTCCAGTTAGTTTCTCATTCAAAAATGTGTACACTCCTTGTTTTGTGACACTGGTTGCAATCCCCACAATGTGACAGCACTCTCCCCCTTTCTACCCCAGGTTCCCCATGTCCATTTGTCCAGTTTTCCTGTCCCTTTCTGCCTTCGCATCTTGCTTTAGGGGAGGAGTTCCCCATTTGTTTTTTTTTTTTTTTTTCAGTTTTTATAATTTTTATTGCGCTTTAAGTGAAAGTTTACAAATCAAGTCAGTCTCACACAAAAACCCATATACGCCTTGCTACAAACCCCCAATTACACTCCCCCTAATAAGACAGCCCGCTCTCTCCCTCCACTCTCCCTTTTCGTGTCCATTTCACCAGCTTCTAACCCCCTCCACCCTCTCATCCCCCCTGCAGGCAGGAGATGCCAACATAGTCTCAAGTGTCCACCTGATCCAAGAAGCTCACTCCTCACCAGCATCCCTCTCCAACCCATTGTCCAGTCCATGTCTGAAGAGTTGGCTTCGGGAATGGTTCCTATCCTGTGGCAACAGAAGGTCTGGGGGCCATGACCACCGGGGTCCTTCTAGTCTCAGTCAGACCGTTAAGTCTGGTCTTATGAGAATTTGGAGTCTGCATCCCGCTGCTCTCCTGCTCCCTCAGGGGTTCTCTGTTGTGTTCCCTGTCAGGGCAGTCATTGGTTCTAGCCAGGCACCATCTAGTTCTTCTGGTCTCAGGCTGATGTAGTCTCTGGTTCCTGTGGCTCTTTCTGTCTCTTGGGCTCGTAATCGCCTTGTGTCCTTGGTGTTCTTCATTCTCCTTTGCTCCAGGTGGGTTGAGACCAATTGATGCATCTTAGATGGCTGCTTGCTAGCGTTTAAGACCCCAGACGCCACTCTTCAAAGTGGGATGCAGAATGTTTTCTTAATAGATTTTATTTTGCCAATTGACTTAGATGTCCCCTGAAACCATGGTCCCCAGACCCCTGCCCCTGCTACGCTGGCCTTCAAAGCATTCAGTTTATTCAGAAAACTTCTTTGCTTTTGGTTTAGTCCAATTGTGCTGACCTCCCCTGTATCGTGTGCTGTCTTTCCCTTCACCCAAAGTAGTTCTTATCTACTATCTAATTAGTGAATGCCCCCTCCTACCCTCCCCCCCGCCCCCTCTCGTAACCACAAAAGAATGTTTTCTTCTCAGTTTAAACTATTTCTCAAGATCTTATAATAGTGGCCTCATACAATATTTGTCCTTTTGCAACTGACTAATTTCACTCAGCATAATGCCTTCCAGGTTCCTCCATGTTATGAAATGTTTCCCAGATTCCTCACTGTTCTTTATTGATGCATAGTATTCCATTGTGTGAATATACCATAATTTATTTAACCATACATCCATCGATGGACACCTTGGTCGCTTCCATGTTTTTGCTATTGTAAACAGTGCTGCAATAAACATGGGTGTGCATATATCTGTTCGTGTAAAGGCTCTTATTTCTCTAGGGTATATTCCAAGGAGTGGGATTGTTGGATCGTATGGTAGTTCTATTTCTAGCTTTTTAAGTAAGCCCCAAATCGATTTCCAAAGTGGTTGTACCATTTTACATTCCCACCAGCAGTGTAGAAGTGTTCCAATCTCTCCACAGCCTCTCCAACATTTATTATTTTGTGTTTTTTGGATTAATGCCAGCCTTGTTGGAGTGAGATGAAATCTCATTTTTGGAGTGAGATGAAATCTCATTGTAGTTTTGATCTGCATTTCTCTAATGGCTAATGATCGTGAACATTTCCTCATGTATCTGTTAGCTACCTGAGTGTTTTCTTTAGTGAAGTGTCTATTCATATCTTTCGCCCATTTTTTAATTGACTTATTTGTCTTTTTGCAGATGAGTATTTGCAGTATCAGGCGCTGATCAGAAATGTCATAGCTAAAAACTTTTTCCCAGTCTGTAGGTAGTCTTTTTACTCTTTTGATGAAGTCTTTGGATGAGCATAGGTGTTTGATTTTTAGGAGCTCCCAGTTATCTAGTTTTTCTTTGAAATTCTTTATAATGTTTTGTGTACTGTTTATGTGATGTGTTAGGGCTCCTAATGTTGTCCCTATTTTTTCTTCCATGATCTTTATCATTTTAGATTTTATATTTAGGTCTTTGATCCATTTTGAGTTAGTTTTTGTGCACAGAGTGAGGTATGGGTCTTGTTTCATTTTTTTTGCAGATGGATATCCAGTTATGTCAGCAATGTTTGTTAAAAAGACTGTCTTTTCCCCACTTAACTGTTTTGGGGCCTTTGTCAAATATCAACTGCTCATATGTGGATGAATTTATGTCTGGATTATCAATTCTGTTCCATTGGTCCATGTATCTGTTGTTGTACCAGTACCAGGCTGTTTTGACTACTGTGGTGGTATAATCCAAAAAACAGGTTCTAAAATCAGGTAAAGTAAGGCCTCCCACCTTGTTCTTCTTTTTCAGTAATGCCTTATTTATCCAGGGCTTCTTTCCCTTCCATATGAAGTTAGTGATTTGTTTCTCCATCTCATTAAAGAATGTCGCTGGGATTTGGATCAGAATTGCATTAAATGTATAGATCGCTTTTGGTAGAATAGACATTTTTATAATGTTAAGTCTTCCTATGCATGAGCAAGGTATGTTCTTCCACTTATGTAAGTCTCTTTTGGTTTCTTGCAGAAGTGTACTGTAGTTTTCTTTGTATAAGTCGTTTACATCTCTGGTAAGATTTATTCCTAAGTATTTTATCTTCTTGGGGGCTACTGTAAATGGCATTGATTTGATGATTTCCTTTTTGATGTTCTTTTTGTTGGTGTAGCAGAATCCAGCTGATTTTTGTTTGGTTATCTTGTATCCTGATACTCTGCTGAACTATTAGTTTCAGTAGTTTTCTGGAGGATTCCTTAGGGTTTTCTGTGTATAAGATCATGTCATCTGCAAATAGAGATACTTTTACTTCTTCCTTGCCAGTCTGGATGCCCCTTATTTCTTTATCTAGCCTAATTGCTCTGGCTAGGACTTCCAGCACAATGTTGAATTAGAGTGGTGATAAAGGGCATCCTTGTCTGATTCCCGATCTCAATGGGAATGTCTTCAGGCTTTCTCCATTTAGGGCGATGTTGGCTGTTGGCTTTGTATAAATGCCCTTTATTATGTTAAGGAATTTTCCTTCTATTCCTATTTTGCTGAGAGTTTTTGTCATGAATGAGTGTTGAACTTTGTCAGATGCCTTTTCTGCATCAATTGATAAAATCAAGTGATTCTTGTCTTTTGTTTTATTCATGTGGTGGATTACATTAATTGTTTTTCTAATGTTGAACCATCCCTGCACACCTAGTATGAATCCCACTTGGTCATGGTGAATTATTTTTTTGGTATGTTGTTGAATTGTATTGGCTAGAATTTTGTTGAGGATTTTTGCATCTACATTCATGAGGGATATAGGTCTATAATTTTCTTTTCTTGTGGTGTCTTTACCTGGTTTTGGTATCAGGGATATGGTGGCTTCATAGAATGAGTTTGGGCGTATTCCATCCTTTTCTATGCTCTGAAATACCTTTAGTAGTAGTGGTGTTAACTCTTCTCTGAAAGTTTGGTAGAACTCTGCCGTGAAGCCATCTGGACCAGGGCTTTTTTTTTTGTTGGGAGTTTTTTGATTACCGTTTCAATCTCTTCTTTTGTTATGGGTCTATTTAGTAGTTCTACCTCTGTTTGTGTTAGTTTAGGTAGGTAGTGTGTTTCTAGGAATTCATCCATTTCTTCTAGGTTTTCAAATTTGTTTGAGTATAGTTTTTCATAGTAATCTGATATGATTCTTTTAATTTCAGTTGGGTCTGTTGTAATATCGCCCATCTCGTTTCTTATTGTGGTTATTTGCTTCCGCTCCTGTTTTTCTTTTGTCAGTTTGGCCAGTGGTTTATCAATTTTATTGAGTTTTTCAAAAAACCAGCTTTTGGTCTTGTTAATTCTTACAATTGTTTTTCTGTTTTCTATTTCATTTAGTTCAGCTCTAATTTTTATTATTTGTTTTCTTCTGGTGACTGTGGGTTTCTTTTTTTGCTCTCTTTTTGTTCAAGTTGTAGGGATAATTCTTTGATTTTGGCCCTTTCTTCTTTTTGGATGTGTGCATTTATTGATATAAATTGGCCTCTGAGCACTGCTTTTGCTGTGTCCCAAAGGTTCTGATAGGAAGTGTTTTCACTCTCACTGGATTCTCTGAATTTCTTTATTCCATCTTTAGTGTCTTCTATAATCCAGTCTTTTTGCAGCAGGGTATTGTTCAGTTTCCAAGTGTTCAATTTCTTTTCCCGTTATTGATTTCCACTTTTATGGCCTTATGGTCAGAGACGATGCTTTGTAATATTTCAATGTTTTGAATTCTGCTAAGGCTTGTTTTGTGACCTAATATGTGGTCTGGAGAATGTTCCATGTGCACTAGAAAAGAAAGTATACTTGACTGTTGTTGGGTGGAGTGTTCTGTATATGTCTACGAGGTCAACTTGGTTGATTGTGGCATTTAGATCTTCCGTGTCTGTATGGAACTTTCTGGATGTCCTGTCCTTCACCGAAAATGGTGTGTTGAAGTCTCCTACTATTATCGTGGTGCTGTCTATCTCACTTTTCAGTGCTGATAGAGTTTGTTTTATGTATCTTGCAGCCCTGTCACTGGGTGCATAAATATTTAATACGGTTATATTTTCTCGGTGTATTGTCCCTTTAATCATTATATAGCATCCTTCCTTATCCTTTCTGATGGATTTAACTTTAAAGTCTATTTTGTCAGAAATTAATATTCCCACTCCTGGTCTTTTTTGATTGTTGTTTGCTTGATATATTTTTTTTTTCATCTTTTGAGTTTTAGTTTGTTTGTGTCTCTAAGTCTAAGGTGTGTCTCTTGTAGGCAGCATATAGACAGATCTTATTTTTTAATCCATGCTGCCACTGTCTGTCTCTTTATTGGTGCATTTAGTCCATTTACATTCAGGGTAATTATGGATAGGTATGAATTTAGTGCTATCATTTTGTTGTCTTTTTTTGTGTGTTGACAGTTTCTTTTTCCCACTTGATTTTATGTGCTGAGTAGATTTTCTTTATATATTGTCCTTTCCTCATATTTGTTGTTGTTGATTTTGTTTCTGCTGAGTCTCTATTTTTTTCTTGTACTTTATTTTGATGTGTAGGATAGTTTGTCTCCTTTGTGGTTACCTTATTATTTACCCCTATTTTTCTAAATTTAAAACTAACCTTTATTTCTTTGAATAGCCGTATCTTCCTCTCCATATGGAAGGTGTATGATTACATTTCTTAGTCCATCTTTATTATTTTAATGTTGTCTTCTTTTATATAATAACATCGCTGTTACCCTGTTTTGGCCTTTTTTTTTTTTCTTTTTTAATAATCTTGCTTTGTTTTTTTGGATTTCCCTGTCTGGGTTGACTTCTGGTTGCTCTGCCCAGTGCTCTAGTCTTGGGTTGATACCTGATATTATTGATTTTCTAACCAAAGAACTCCCTTTAGTATTTCTTTTGGTTTTGGTTTGATTTTTACGAATTCCCTCAACTTGTGTTTATCTGGAAATGTCTTAATTTCACCTTTATATTTAAGAGACGGTTTTGTTGGATATATGATTCTTGGCAGGGAATTTTTTTCCTTCAATTTTTTAAATATGTCATCCCATTGCCTTCTTGCCTGCATGGTTTCTGCGGAGTAGTCTGAGCTTATTCTTATTGGCTTTCCTTTGTAGGTGACTTTTCATTTATCCCTCGCTGCTCTTATAATTCTCTCTTTATCTTTGGTTTTGGCAAGCTTGATTATAATAAGTCTTGGTGACTTTCTTTTAAGATCTACCTTATGTGGAGTTTGATGAGCATCTTGGATAGCTATCTTCTCATCTTTCACAATATCAGGGAAGTTTTCTGCCAACAAATCTTCAACAATTTTCTCTGTATTTTCTGTTATCCCTCCCTGTTCTGGTACTCCAATCACTCGTAGGTCATTTCTCTTGATAGAGTCCCACATGACTCTTAAGGTTTCTTCATTTTTTAAAATTCTTTTATCTGATTTTTCTTCAAATATATTAGTGCCAAGTGATTTATCTTCGAGTTCAGAAATTCTAGCTTCTACTTGCTCAGTTCTGCTCCTCTGACTTTCTACTGAGTTATCTAATTCTGTAATTTTATTGTTAATCTTCTGAATTTCTGATTGCTGTCTGTCTATGGATTTTTCCAGCTTATTAAACTTTTCATTATGTTCCTGAATAATCTTTCTAATTTCTTCAGTTACTTTATCCATGTGTTCCTTGGCTTGTTCTGTGTATTGCCTCATTTCCTTCCTGATGTTTTGAAGAGTTCTATATATTAAACTTTTGTATTCTGCATCAGGTAATTCCAGGAATGCACTTTCATCTAGAAGATCCCTGGATTCTTTGTTTTGAGATCCTGTTGAGGTGATCATGGTCTGTTTCTTTATGTGACTTGATATCGACTGTTGTCTCCAAGCCATCTATAAGTTATTGTGTTTAGTTTATGCTTGCTTACTGTGTTGTAGCTGCTTGCTTTGTTTTGTTTTGGTATACCCCTATGGGTTGCTTGAGTGAGCTAGCTTGATTCTTTTCACCTTTGGAGCTCTGGTGTCCTGTCCCCAGCTGGCTAGAGCTGTTATCAGGTACGTCAGTCTAGGAGCCCATTCAGTTTTCTTGTATGAATTCAGCTCAGGTTTCCAGGTAGCTGATATCAAATGTGTGGTACAGGCTCTGTTGTACAGTCTTAGAGGGGCAGGGGTGATTGGTGTATATACCAGTATCTGATTGCAGCAGGGGGTCACGCTCTGAACAAGGCAGGGGGCTGAGAACAGACCCCCAAGTGTCTCTGAGGAAAACGTGTCTCTGTTCCCTAGAGCATGCTGGTGGGTGGGTTCTGCAGAGGGACCGTGGGCACCCAATGTTTTTGGTTGTAAGGACTGGAAGGTACCAGTTATCTTTGGACCCCTGTCGTGGGTAGGTGAGGACCTTGCTTAATAGGCAAAGCAATGTCAGACGTCAAACACCCACCTCTCCACCGCACAGCTGAAATGGTTGGAGTCTGCCAACAAGGGCCTATTCTCTGAAAATAGGCCCACACAGGTCCATGCAGAAGGGAAAGGTGCTCAAAGGTCCACAGACGGTTTATGCCTGGGCAGGAGCCACTTCTGTTCTGAGCTCCCCTGGTTAATGGAGCTAGCAAATTATCTTTTTCCCCCATTTGCAAATTTTTTCCTTCTCCAAGGCGGGGAGGATGGCTCTAGGTGCTCACCAGGGTCTATCTCAGGCCCAGGGATTCAGCTGCTGAAGCCAACTTGGGGGTGGAGGGAACGTGGTAAAATATACGGAAGTACTTAGCTTTTGCCGAGAGCGCCGTTCTCCTTAGGTTCCGGATGTGTGAGTGGGTTGCGTGGCTGCTGCTTGTCCCTGAGAAAACTGTGGCTGAATGCTAGGACCAGCCTGCCACTGCGGCCACCGCCCTTCCGGGGATGGTGCCTGAGGTCTCCCTGTGATTCAGGTCCGGCAACTCCTCTCCGCTTCTGAACGGTCTCTTCCTTCCCCTGCCCCTCAGTTTGTTGTCTAAGCTTGCCTTTGATGCTCAGGGCTCCCAGCTTGTCACAAATACACTTGTTTCACCTGTTTTTTGGGGTCTTTGTTGTACAGAGGGCTGGACGGTAGCGTCTGTCTAGTCCGCCATCTTGGCTCCGCCCTCCCCCATTTGGTTTTGTATATTTGATTGAATTAAGAAACACGTTCTTCACATGTTTATTGTTTTATAGGCCTGTCTAATCTGGAGAAGGACATCATGCCAGGTAAAGTAGAGGGACAGAGAAAAAGAGGAAGACCCACAACAAGATGAATTGACACAGTGGCTGCAACAATGGGCTCAAGCATAACACCGATTGTGAGGATGGTGCAGGACCAGGCAGCGTTTTGTTCTATTGTGCATAGTGTCACTATGAGTCAGAACCAACTCAATGGCACCTAACGACAACAAATTTTTGTCTGATAAGTTGTGTGTTATGGATTGAATCGTGTCCACCAAAAATGTGTGCCAATTTCGCTAGGCCATGATTCCCAGCATTGTGTGATTGATTGTCCACCATTTTGTCATTTGATGTGATTTTCCTATGTGTTGTAAATCCTACCTCTATGATGCTAATGAGGAGTTATGTTAATAAGGCAAGACTCAATCTACCAAATAAGGTTGTATTTTGAGTTAATCTCTTTTGAAATATAAAAGCGAGAGAATTGATCAGAGAGAATGGGGACCTCCTACCACCAATAATGAAGAACCAAGAGAGGAGTATGTCCTTTGGACCTGCGGTGTCTGTGCTGAGAAGCTCTTAGACCAGGGGAAGATTGATGACAAGGACCTTCCCTCAGAGCAAACAGAGAGAAAGCCTTCCTCTGGAGGTGGCACCCTAAATTTGGACTTCTAGCCTCCCAAACTGTGAGAGAATAAATTTCTCTTTGTTAAAGCCATCCACGTGTGGTTTTTCTGTTGTAGCAGCACTAGTAACTAAGACAGTGGGCTTCAGGAGTGGTTTCAGTTCTGAGTTAGCTGTGTCTTGCGCGTTTTTCTTTTTTTAATATTAGCCATCCTAGTGGGAGTGAAATGGTGTCTCATTGTGGTTTTGATTTGCATTTCTCTGATGGCTAATGACGTTGAGCATCTTTTCATGTGTCTGCTGGCCATTTGAATATCCTCTTCGGTGAAGTGTCTGTTCATGTCCTTTGCCCAGTTTTTGCTGGGTTATTTGTCTTTTTTGTAAAGCTGCAGAATTTTTCTATATATTTTAGATATTAGACCCTTATCAGTTATATCATTCCTGAGGATTCATTCCCAGCCTGTAGGCTGTCTCTTTACTCTTTCAATGAACATGAGTATTTAACTTTTATGAGGTCTCAGTTTTCTATTTTGCCTTCTGTTGCTTGTTCACTCATTGTTGTGTTTGATAATCTATCACTGAAAAAAATCAGATCCCAAAGCTTTGCTCCTATATTTTCTACCAAGAACTTTGTGGTTTTAGATTTAATATTTAGGTCCTTGATCCATTTTTAATTAGTTTTTGTGTATGATGTGAGTTATGGATCTTGTTTCATTTTTCTGCATATGGAAATAATCTGTTTTGCCAGCACCACTATTGAACACACTGTTCCTTCTCCATTGAATGGATTTGGCTCTCTTGTTGAAAATCAATTGACCACAGATGTTTGGGTATATTTCTGACTTTTCAATTCTGTTCCATTGGTCTAGGTGTCTGTCTTTAAACCAGTATCAGGCTGTTTTGATTACTGTAGGTATGTAATATGTTTTGAAGTCAGGGTGTATGAGGCCTCCTACTTTGTTCTTCAAAATTGCTTTGGCTATTATCGGTCTCTTGCCCTTCTATAAAATATTGAGGATTCGTTTTTCTGTTTCTGCAAAGAATGCTGTTTGGATTTTCATCAGGACTGAATTGTATCTGTAGATTGCTTTAGGTAGTATTGAGTTAACTTATCTTTAGTGCATTACTTATATATTTGGATTTAAATATACCATCTTTCTATTCTTTATTTTTCCCACCTATTCTATTTTCCTTTCTCTTTCCTTTTGTACCTTCATTTGGATTGAGTATTTTTTAAAAAATATTTTATATACTCCCTTTATTAGTTTGGCTATTATGCAGTCCTTCACTACTTTTAGTAGTTACAGATTACAACATGAATATTTAACTTGTGAAAATTTAATATCAGTAATTGGCACTTTTCTTCTCAGACAGTTCAAGGAACTTTTAGAACTTCCACTTGTCTCCCTCCCCCATTTATATGCCATTGTTGCTGTGTATCTTAATTTGACATATATTTTAAACCCATGAGAAGACACCATTATCATCATCATCACTTTATGTAATAAAATATATTATGTAGTCAATATTAATTTAGATTTACCCATACATTCACCATTTAATTGCTCTTTTTTACTTCCTGCATCACTGAGGTTCCACCTGGGATCATTTTCCTTCTAGCTAAAAAATGCCCTTTAATATTTTTCTAGGGCAGGTGTTCTCTCAGTTTCTGTTCATATTACAATGTCTTTATTTCATCTTAATCTTAAAGGATATTTTTGCTGCATATAAAATCATTAGATTGATCACTATTTTATTTATGCATCTTAAATATATTATGCATTTTTTTCTGGCTTCCAGTGTTTCTGGTAAGAAGTTAGCTGACAGTCTAATTGTTGCTCTTTTGAAGGTAGTGTGTCTCTTTTCCTCTGGTTGCTTTCAAAAATTTTCCCTTTGTGCTTGGCTTTCAGCAGCTTCATTATGATGTGCCTCAGTGTGGATTTCTTTTAGTTATTGTTTTTGGAGTTTGTAGAACTTATTGAATTTGTGGCTTGATGTCTTTCATCAGTTTCAAAAAGTTTTCAGACATTTTCTCTTTGACCCCATTCTCTTTCATCTCTTCTTTAGGATTTCTTCTCACTGTATCCTCTATGTCCTTGATACTCAGAATGTAGTCCATGGATCAGCAGCTGCAGCAGCAGCATTACCTGGGATCATGTCAGATGCAAAATCTCAGGTTCCACCCTACCCACCCAGTACCCTAGACCTACTGAATCAGGATATGAATTTTAACATGATCCCTGAGTGATTTGTATGCATCTTAAAGTTTGAGAATCACTGTTCTATGTATCTTACTTGCTTTTTTAATTTTTTCATCCATTTGATTTCTGTGCTTCATTTTGGATATTTTCTTCTGACTTATCTTCCGGTTTACTAATTATTTCTTCAGCTGTGTCTGATTTGTTATTAAACCCATCTACTGAATTCTTAATTTTAGGTGTTTGTATTTTTTTGGTTCTCGAATTTCCATTTGACAGTTTCTAATTCTCTGTTGAAATTTCAATCTTTTTTTTTTTTTCTTGGCCATTTGAAGCATAATTATTTTAAAGTCTATATTTGATAAAACCCATATTTAGAACCCTTGTGGGTCTTTCTTTTTTCCTGATGGTTTTTGCTCACATTATCCCCATTATTTTTTATTGTATTCCAGACACAGTATTTACAAAATTATTCGTAGCAATAATTTGAGGCCTCAGATGATGTTATCTTCCTAAAGAGAGGATTCATGTTTGCTTCTGACAGGCACCTGGGGATACTAGTAATCTGGGGTCATCTCAATCTAATTTCCAGGTCTGAGATGACTTAAAGCTGAGCTGACTACTTTTAGTTCACAACTCCTAAAGTACTGTTCTTCAGAGTCTCAACTCAAAGTGAGGGGCCTTCACCAGAGAGACCTACACACCCTGGCAGACTCTGTCCTCCACTCCCTGTCTTTCTAGTGATGCTCAGCCTCTCAGAAACTGCCCACAGGTTCAGCAAATGTCCCCAGGGGAAAGTGAATCCAAATGCCAGGCTCACCTCCTGGGCTTTTATTCTCTCTTGGGTACTGGTGCAGTAATTCTTCACTCTTGTCAGCTCTCTGATGCCTTCAAGCAGGTATTTAAAAATTTTATCCAGAATTTCCTAGCTGTCCTCAGCAAAAAGAAGAACGGGTTTGAGTTACCTAGATTGCTCTTACTGGAAATGGAAATCCTCTGACGAGTTTCTCTAAACCTGCCCAACTCCTCTACCTTGTATCTTCACTGCTGTTGCTCTAGTACAGATCTTCCTCACCTCTGCCTATATGCCCACAGGTTCTAAAGGTTTCTCTGTTAGTATTTATCCTGCTTTCTCCCTGCGATTAGTCCTCCACACATCTGCAAGGGTTATCTTCCTAAGGCCTAGTCATGCCTCTTCCTCAGTTAAAGGTCTATAAAGTAGACTGAAATCCAACTCAACTTTGTGCTCTGAGGCCATGTTACTTGGCTTGGTACTCACAGGGAGGTGAGGAATAGGCAAGACACTTTTGTTGCTCATGAATTGAGTCCAGCCAAGTCAGCTTGAAACCAAACTCAGACCGAAAATCTGGACTTAGTAAATGATCTTGAATGTACATGTTTGCATTTTGTTTTTTTATTTCTTTAGCTTTTCTCTAATTTCCTGATCATTTTTTTCCCCCCTTTGGAAAAATGCAAAATTCTGAGGGGGTTAGGTGGGGAGTCACAGTGTCTTCAGATTAGGATATTTGCCCAGGGTAACACAGCAGAGCTGGAACTGGAGCACAGGACTGTCTGCTCCCCAAGCCAGCTGAGTAATAACTGGAATAACTGCCACCTACAAACTGGAGAAACCTGGTGGAGGTGGGGCAGCCATGGTGTAGCAGGCACAGTTGCCTGTCTACCCAACAGCCATTCCTTCCTATTCCTGGAAAACAGGGCCTCAGTTTGGCTTGAGGATCCATGCTCCTCCAAACCTCAGGGAAAGCTCTCCCCATTACCTATATATATATCATGTTTAGGCTAAGTTTGTCGTGATGGTTCCATTTCTCTTTCAGTGATTGGCTTAGGAAGAGGCATGTGACCCCAGTCTGGCCAATGGGAAATGAGAATAATCTGTTGAGGGGGTTTCTGGGAAATGCTTCTTCCACTCCCAAGACAGGCCTACCTATAGGAAGAGACCTCCTCTTCCCACTTTCAACTCTGCCTTGCCTGGCTGTGGTGCCTGGAGCTGTAGCCATCTTGAAATCTTGAGACGAGCAGCTAACACATTCAGGATGCAGAGCAGAAAGCTAAGAACTACTGAGTTAACTGACCTTGCAGCTGCCCTAACTCAGTGCTTCTTGTTATGTGTGATAATAAATGTCCTTATTGCTTAAAATGTTTTTAATTGGCTTTGTTATTACTCATAACCAAAAGCTTCCTAACTGATAGACATGACATGACAGAAAGTTTAGAGAATACAGAGACAAGAAAGCCTGAGTTTACCACCTATTAGCTGAGTAACCTTCAGCAGCTTACTTTCACTTTCTAGGCTTCAGTTTTTTACCTACAAAATGGAAATAATCCCTACTTCACAGGGTTATTGGGAAGGTCAAATCATCCTCCTGAAAGCACATTACATACATGGCAAGCTATGACTGCTGTTTTGGATGAAGTCTCATACGACAGTAGAGCCTTTCCTGCATTTCCTGCTTCCTCTTGGGGTCACAGATTCCCTCAGGGGCACCTGAGTTCACTGGAGCAGTCAGTTCTCTGCCAGCATCTTGACAGGCATAAAGCAACATTTGCTAGTACCTGACATTTTAGAAAGGATTCTACAGTTATCTTGCTTCTTGTAACAACTTGATGAGGCACCACTCTCCCCATTTCGTCAAGAGGGACTGAGGTTCAGAGAGGTTAAGTGACTTGCCCAAGGTCATCTAGACAACATATGACAGGGATGAGGCTTGTATGTACTTCTCCTGTATTTTCCTGTGCCCTTTCCCCTCTGCGAAGCTGCCTGTTCGAGATGAGGATCACTGCTTCCTTGGGACAATGGATCCTGCCTGTTATTCCTTCCTACATGTGGCTCCATTAGCTTTGAAGGGTGAAGGGCTAGAAGCTCCTTGCAGGGAGGGATGGAGCCTCTAGATCTCTGAGTTCCCTCATGGAGCCTCACCTATGTCAGTGAAAGCATGTGGATGTGCTATGGCTCAGTAGTGCATCAGAGTAGCAGGCAAGAAATCTGGGGCCAAGCAGTTCATCTTTAGAGGCCAGGAAGGGCCTGTGTGTGTGTGCTTTGAGGCCTTATATGCAGCCAGGCTCAGAGTGCCATCCAGCTCAGTCTCCATATAAGCGCAGTGACTCTGCCCAGAGCTGTCCCAGGAAGCCTTGATTTAATGCCAAGAAAAGTAGGGCAGGCAGCTTGGTAAATATTTAATTGCTCAGAGCTTGAGGAGGGGGCTGATGGAAAGAGAGGGGTTCGGGGGAATGGGGAGCATTAAGCTAAGCTGGGAGCTCGTCTGGCCGCTGAGCACTGGGCTGCACTGGGACACTCTCTACCATCACCCCCAGCTTGAGTAGCTTCTTTTCAATTCTTCAAACCCATCCAGAACCTTCTGGCAAATTGTGTGGACTGAACCTAGACAACAGGTCTCCAATTTCATTGAAACGACTGAGGCTGAGTGGGAGGAAACCACGTGCCATGACGGCTACCATGATGGTTATTATGTGTCCACTGTATGACAGACACTCTTCACATAAACCAACTCTTCCTCTACTTAGAGCACCCGGTTCAGAACACTGAAGACCTACTACGTGATGCAGTTGGGGTGGGAAGAAGAAGGGCTGGAAGCAGGACCCCAGAGTTGCACAAAGAGCACCAGGAAGCATGATTCGCACATAGCCCTCCTGGACAAAGTGTTCTATATGGATGGTGGCCCCTGGAGCTGTGCACCTCCCTTCTCCCTTTCTGTTCTCTCTCAGGTGATCCTGCTTCTGGTCTCCTCATTTCCTTTACCCTTGAAGTTTGGCTCTCTATCTCTGGTTTTCCTGCGGTCCTGTCCCATGGGGAAGGGCTTTGAGATCATAGCTCCAAATGGGGGCACACCCCATTCTGCTTGCTGACAGCCCTCCCAGCACACTGGAGTCCAGGGCCTGGCCTATGCTGGGGCCTCCATGGAGTGATCGCCAAGTCTCTCACCCAGGATCTGTTCCTGCCCTGTCGCCCATCTGCTCTTTCGCACAACCCAACACCTATATCCAGAGGAAACTGGCCTGAACCTTGCAGGGGGGCAGATACCAAAAATAGGATGATCTTGGAGTGAGGGTGGAAGAAGAGGGTTTGTCTGGCCTCTGACCTAGTGCTGCAGAGGGCTGGTGACAGCCGCTTATGTGTTTATGCATAAGTCCCAGGGCATCGTAAGCTATGTCCTCCCCAAGACGGAGCACAGCTACCCACAGGCTCAAGGGACAGGAAAAGGGATGGTGCTCTGCCCTCGCTCTTACTCCTGGGGTGGGAGGTGGCTCAGACACAGGCCCCTGGGAAACCCTGCCCCTGGGGGTGAGGACAGGATGAGCCCTGGGGTGAGGACTCACCGTCCTCCTTGGTCTGGATATAGAGCACACTGCTGCGCACACCGTCCCCAGCCTGGGTGTAGGCCAGCACCTGGACGCTGTAGTTGGTGAACTTCTCCATGCCGTGCAGCTCCACCCGCTCCCGCGTGGTGGTGATGTTCTGCATCTCTCCCCACTCTGCCGGAGATAGGTAGTGGCTGAGTGCAGCCCAGCCCGGCCTCCATGGCCCTCCTGCTGCTGCCCCTCTGCCCAGCCAGCCACGCCACTGGGCTCAGACTTTGATTCCATGGTGGCAGAATGGGGAGACCCTCTGCCTCAAGGTCCATGGAAGCAGATTTGGGCACTGTTCCCAGGCCATATCTCCCTCAAGTAGCTCAAGAAGTGTGAAGGGCAAATGCTGGCCTGGCCTTAGCCCCCCACTGACCTTGCACTAACTTTTACTTGATGTTCACCCTTTAGAATACCTCTCTCCCTCCAAGCAACATTCCCCCCTGGGGACGATTCCTGCCAGGACGAGGCTGCCTCCCTGCATCTGACTGCTCCAGGACATGCACTATTAGTGTAAGAGGACATGTGACCCATCTACCTTCTCCCCATCAGCGAGGATATTGGGCCCTGCCCTGCAGAACCTGCACAGAGAACCTGGTGAGGCTGGTTGGAGTTGACTGCCTCAGCCAGGAAGGGCTGGGCCATTTCCCAAGCTCAGGGTGGGACCACCATCCTGACTCTACAAAGGAGCTTTTTCCAGACTCTAAAGAACAGCTTAGAGAGAGGGTCCCAAGGGAGGGCCAGGGTCTCAGAAAGAGGAAAAGAGACAGGCTCTTGAGCTGACAGCCCTCTGTCCAGTACTACTGGGCCTTCAGAAAGCCAGACCCAGACACTGGCTGAGCACAGGCCTCATCCTAACTGGTAGGCAAAGAGCCCAAGGCAGAGGCCTGGCCAGGGGAGGACAACAATCTTCTGGGCTCCAGGGGCAGAGACCCCCATACACAGCTTGGGGGACTCCAGGTCAGTGCAGGGGGATTTCAGAGGCCTGGCAGCAGTCCTTCCTTTCCCATGAGGTCCAGAGCCAGGTAGACCTGTCCAGGATGGGAGCCCCAGAAAGATCCGGGCCAAGAGCAGCGTGACCAGAAGTCCAGATAGTCTTTGAGATTAGAGGGGCAGATAGCTTCCTCACCTGGGGGGCAGTGCTGAGGGTGCCCCCAGGCTTATAGAAGAGGAAGCCAGGTGTGGAAAAGTGAGGAGCCACCTCCTCCCTGGCCCAGCACAAACGTGAACGTTGCGAGGCCACTTCTGGAGCAGCACGGGCTGGTGGCTCACAGCATCAGAGCTTGCGAGACCTTCACAGACCAAAGCCCTGGGCTGGAAGCCTCCAGGCTTTTTGCAGGAGGCAGTAAAGGGGGTGGAGGGAAAGACACTTCCTAGTGGCAACGTGAATGGGCAGAGCAGAAACCAGGTGTGGAAGGTCATGGCTGCAGCTCTGGAGAGGTGACTGTGAGCTGGATTCCCAGACCCTCCCAGAAAGAAGAGAGGGCCACAGGGCCCTCTCTGGTGGCAGAAGACTCAGGCTCACAGCAGGCAAACTCACTTTAGCCTTTTGTGGTCTGTTGAGATTTTTACATCCCTCAGCAGAACATTTTCATAGTCTGGGATGCCTAAGGCTTACATGGACTAGAGGCTTCCTGGTCACTGCAGGGTCTTTTGTGAATACCAGCTGGCAGCACCTTGGTGTGCTTGTGGGGGACTGTGCAAACCCGTTTGGATCAGTGCATCCCAGGGGAAGAAAGGTACCTAGGAGTTTGAGCCATTGTGTTGCGTATTCTCCATCTGCCATCCCTACCCTCTAGGTCCACCGTCAGCTCTTTTTTGCCCTGCTCTGGGTGGCTGATCTTCACAGACTGCACACCTGGGCTCCCTTGCAGCCTGTGTCTGGTTGGGTTTGGCCAAGTGGAGGCTCTCACCAGGTTCTGGTAACTCTGCTTCCTCCTCTGGCCCCTTCAGGTCTAGGTAGTATTGGCTTTCTGCTGTTGCTAGTCCCAGGGGGCTCCACCCTCCCTCCCAACTACTTCTGAAAGTAATCCCTTCATTAAAGGCTCTTCAATTGCCCCAACTGAGTGTGCCAACTGTTTCCTGCTGGGACCCTGACTGGTACAGCCACCAAAGACGAGTACCACCATAAAACATAAAAAAGCAAATATGTCTTCATCACACCCCAGATAATTCCCAGATATATGGATGTCTTCCCACTCTCTTTGGAGAGGTGACCATGTATAGCATCACCCACCCTTGCTCCTGGCTCTGGCCCAAAGGGTCATGGGTGATTGGATCTGAAGCCACTCCTTCACTATCCCCTGTTCCTTATAGTGTCATTGCTCCACTTGTGGCCTCCACATGTGGAAAAGAGGAGGGCTGCACTTTCACTGGACATCCCATGGGAAGACGCTCAGCTCTGACTAAGCCTGGAAGCTGACCACCAGCCACCCTGTGCTGATCACCCTGAGCCCCAGACCTTACTCTCTGTAGACTCACCTCCATCAACGTAGAGCGACCAGAAGATGACCCGATAGCCTTTGAGAACACCATTGAGCGTGCTGCGTGGGGGCTCCGACCAGGAGATGACGGCCACATCTGAAGTGATGGACAGGGCCCGGACGTTCTCAGGGGGCTGGCTGGGCACTGCATGGGGTGGGGGTGGGTACCAAAGAGTCCAGTCAGGCAGGGAGGTAAGAAACAGCACAAATCTTAAGGGTTTCAGGTGGGGCCCTGCTGCCCAGCCAGAGGAACTCCAGGTAAGACATGGGGAAAATGTCCTGACTCCGTAAGTTCTAAGAATAGGGCCTGGGAGGCCAGGAAAGTGGGCAAAGTCTCCTCTCCTGAAGATCTGATGCTGTTTCTTGCTCTCTGGGCTGCACATTCCTGGTCCTGGCAAGTGTTCTGGGTAGAAGGGGTGAACGCTGGGCATGAGCCCTTGGGAAGTCACCAGTGGGCCACCATGACCCCAGGGACCCACCTCTGTTAAATACAACAGAACCTGGCAGACCATCAGTCTGATCTGGGGTACCTCTAGGTCATTATCTTATTTAAGGGAGCAATGGTGAGTCGGTGGTAGAATTCTTGCCTTCCATGTGAGAGACTGGAGGTCGATTCCCAGTCAATGCATCGCATGTGCCACCACCACCCATCTGTCTGTGGAGGCTTGTATTTTGCTGAACAGTGGTCAGTGGAGCTTCCAGACTAAGCTGGACTAGGAAGAGAGGCCTGGTGGTCTACTTATGAAAATCAGCTAACAAGAGCCCTATGGATCACAACCGTCTGATCTGTAGCCGATAATGGGGATGGCGCAGGACCAGGAAGAGTTTTGTTCCATTGTTCATGAGGTTGCCCCAAGTCCAGGCTGACTCGATGGCAGTTAAAAACAACATTATCTTATTTAAAGGTTGTCAGCCTCTCTGTGTCATGTGACCAGGGGATCTAAGCTGAGGCCTGACTCTTGGAACTCTGTGTCCTTATGTCAAGCTGAAGGCAAGGAAAAAGAGGGACAAGGATCTCAGTCAACCGTGGTGAAGGGGAGAAGAGTTTTCATTGAGGTCTTTAGGACTTCAGGGGCGATTACCCATTCATCCCCTGTCCCTGAGCATGAACACACCAAAAAGCCTGGGCTAATGGGAAAATATTCTCTGGGACTAGTTTAGGGGGTCTACTTTGCCTTTAACCTCCTCCCTCCGGGAATGATTTTTGTGTTTAACCTAAGTTCCACCCTCGTGGGTTGGCCCAGGCACAGGTGCCCTTTCTAAGACGACAGATGGCAGGGACACCAGGCCCCAGCATCCACCTCGGCTAGGGGGAATTTGGTGGCACTTCCTGTTGTCTTCCCGGGAGGCAGTGACAAAGGGGAAGACCATGTCTACTTTGCTCTGAACGGGGAAAAAGAAGGCACAGGCTGGATGGAAGGTAATTAGATCCCGTTGCCCCACAAGAGGCAACTCTAATTTTTATGAGCATTTAAATGATAATACATCATCCTAACGATCCTCTTTGAGAATAATTATTGTTTCGTATTACTTAGGTGTAAAAATATAAGCACCATGTAATTAGGGACCCAGTGTAATAAACTAATACAGATCGCCCGTTCGAACAAAATGAAGGTAATATAATTATGAAAAAGACACTATTGCTAAAGCAGGGCCCTTGAACACTCCAGGAGGAGTGCTAATATTGCCAGGGAATGATCAGGATCTGACAGGCTAACGAGGGCCTTAATTAAGTATGAAAAACTGCTGAGCAAATGCGGCTGGAACTTTCTTCCCCCTCTCCTCCTCGGTTTTGAAAATGACTTCATAACCCATGCTGATCTCTCCCTGTTGGACATTCTAGGGGCCCCCCACCAAGCAAAGGAGATGGTGCCCTGATAGGGACCAGAGATGGGGCCTGGGCTGGCTGTTTCCTGGCACGGCCTGGGGTGGACAGAGCTCAGGGTAGGTGGGGCATGCTGGTGGGCTTAGGACAGCTGTTTCACCTGGACGTGCCTTCTCAGAGCATCCTGTATCCCTGTCACTTCCTTCTGCCCCCAGCCTTGCTCCCAAGCAAAACATAACAACAGGGTGAAGTAGAAAGAGTATGGGATTTGGGGCCAGGCCTGGTCTTGATCCTGGCTCTGTTAGTTACTAGATAGGGGATTCTGGCAGGCTACTTAGCTTCTGGGAGCCTTGGTTTGCCCTTGTGGATAATGAGCTAGCTGTTAGTGCTACCGTTTTCAAAGATGCTCCCTGGACCAGCAGCATCAGCATCAGCTGGGAACTTATTAGAAAAGCAAATTCTTGACCCAAGTGGAAGCTCTGGGGGTGGGGCCCAGTGGTCTGTGGTTAACCCCCTTCCAGGAGATTCTAATGTATCTTCAGGTTGGAGAGCCACCGTGTTAGGGTGTCTCTTGGAATTAGTACTACTATACTAAGAGGGGACAGGCGGAGCTTCCTCAACCCAGCGGCCCTAGTAGGGTAAGTGAGGGTCTTGGGCTAGGGGAAGGGGATAGAGATGGGCTGGCTGCAGGGTAGCTCTGGTGCCTCCCCCTTGGTCTCTTCATACCTCTCTGCTTTATATGCTCTTTCCCCCTTTCTGTGTTCACCCTTTTTCCCAGGTGCCCAGCTCTCTGGGGCCACTGACAGCTGCTCCATCTCAAAGCTCAGACTGTGCCCCCAGGCATTGAAACCTGAATCTCTGGGATGAAGTCTAGGCATCAGTCTTTTTAAAGTTCCCAGACAGTTCCAATTTGTAGCCCAAGTTAAGAGCCACTGGTATGAGCTAAAGGAGCCCTGGTGGTACAGTGATTAAAGTGCTCAACTGGTAGCCTAAACGTTGGCAATTTGAACCCACCAGCCGCTCCATGGGAGAAAGATGTGGCAGCCTGTTTCCATAAAGATTTACATCCTTGGAAACCCTGTGGGGCAGTTCTACCCTGTCCTACAGGTTCGCTATGAGTTGGAATTGACTTGGTGGCAATGGGTTTGGTATGAGCTAATCTTCTGTCAGGTGTTCCTGACCTGGTGTGTCCTCCCTCCTAGGGATGTCAGCCTTTGCAGAGAGGACGGGGTCTCCACTGGAGGACTGGTGGGTATTCTGATGAGCCATGGGCCATCAGTCGGGGTAGCAGTGGGCAGGCTTCAACTCAGTGGCTGGTTTTAATCTCAGACCCTTGTTTTGGACTGAGGCATCAAGAAGGAAGCTTGGTAGATGCTGTGCTACTTCTTAATCCTGCTCTTTGGGGGGCTGTGACCAGCCCAGCCCCATCTCTGCCTGGCGCAGGCTCAGGTGCCAGCTGGCATATTCTCTGTGCTTGGAGAACAGGCATGTCTCTGCTTCATCCTAGCCCTCTTCCCCTGGAAAAACTGGGTCCCTTAATTTACCAATCAGAGCCTGGAGTCCTTGTTAGTTGTCAAAGAGTGACGTTTTAAAAACTGGGCTCTAAATCCTCTACAACATGAGTGTTGGGATTTCTTAACTCGACAGCCTCATCTCAAGTCCCTAAAACACATGGTGGGACGTTCCAGCCCAGAAGTGCAAAGGTAACGTGGCTTCTCCTGTTTTCCCAACCTGGAAGCTATAAGGGGTGGGTGGAAACAGGACCTAAGGCACAGAGGAAAGGGTTGGGGTCAGAGAGTTGAGTTAGGGCACCGGAAAGAGGAAGAAACAGGCTGATGCTGAAGGAGGGCAAACAAAAAGGCAGAGTGAAAAACATGAATGGAGAGATGGATAGTGCTCAGACAGGCCAATAGGCCAACAGATAGTGTGGTGGATAGAGGAACAGTCCAATGGATGGAGAGGCCCAATGTGCTGAGTGGAGCCAGATGGCAAGGGGAGAGGGAGGTGATCCAGGGAGCCTATGTGGATCATGGGGCCAAGATGGGGCCCAGGAGAGGGCAGACCACAGATCTGGGGCCCTCTCTGCTGCCAGTGTCCTTACCATCCTCCAGGGTGGTGGCATTGATCTCACTGGAGGAGGGCCCTGTGCCAGCCCGGTTGAAGGCCTGGACCACCACCCCATACTGGGCGAACTTCTTGAGGTTGTCCAGCGTGTAGACCTCACTGTCCCCAGTGGCCTTCATCTCCACGATGCTGTATTGCCCATTGCTGCCAGGGCTGTTCTCTCGGTAGCCGATCTGGTAGCCCCGGATGACACCATTCTGCAGCTCCTTCTTGGGTGCCTGTGAGGACGGAGGGGACAAAGGCACAATGACACTCCAGGGCTCTGCACTCTGAGATGATGCTCTTAAAACCAAATCAGACCAGGTCACTCCTTGCTCCCACCCTTCAATGGCTCCCATCCACTTGGAGTCAAAGTCAAAGTCCTTACTGTGGCCAGATGCCCCAGATCGTCTGGCCCTCCATTGCCTCTTGGACCCAGCTCCTTTCTCTCCCTTGCTTTCTACGCTCCAGCCACACTGGCCTCTTTGCTGTTCCTTGATCACACCAGGCAGACTCCTGTCTTGGGAGGGGGGGGGCACTCTTTCCCTGGATAGTCACATGGCTTACACTCACCTGTGTCCTGCCCTTCCTGAGATGTCACCTTCTTAAGCTTCTCATGTAAGATTGCTCCTGCTCTCTGTCCTGCATGCCTTTATTTTCTTCCATAGCACCCAACATCGTCTGCCACTTGACATATTTTACTTGAGGGCTTTATTGGTCCCCATTAGGATATAAATGCTGTGAGATGGAGTTTTGTCTGTCTTGCTTGCTATTGTGCTCTGAAGGTATAGAATGGTGTCTGGCATATAGTAGGCCCTCAATACATATTTACTGAATTAATGAATAAGAATACCATCTGGCTTATGTTCAGGGGCCTGGGGGAAATGGAAGCGTAGACAAAAGAGAAAACAGGTAGGGAGGGATGTCGTCAGTTGTTTTGAATAAAAGAAGAGAGTGCTGTGACTTTCCTTGGGGCCCAGCCTCTCTTGGAGCACTATGGCTGAATGGCCCTGGGCATGGTGGCCAGAGGCTGGGCTGCGGTGAGAGCAGGAGGCCTGTAGCCAGCTCTTAGATAGAGGGGCAGAGATGAGCAGGGACATGGAGGTGAAATGGGGCGTTTGGGGCCTCTGGCTGGCCTGTTGGGAAGTGGACAGATCCCAGTCAACCAGGGGCATCAGTCTGGGGGCTGGAAAACATACTTTTACCACCAAGCTCGACTCTGACGTATGTCCAGACACACACAGGCAAGATATCCTAGCAGAGAAAACATCGACCCGTAAACATTCACCTATACACAACATTCTCATACATGATCACACGCCCATACACACAGTTCTGTTATGTCTGCTCATTCCAGAACCACTCATTCACACACACACACACACACACACACACACACACACACACACCCAGGCACATCAAAGCAAACATCCTAATCCATACACCCACCTCAGTCAGACGCATTCCCACCACAAACACAAGCCAGCTCCTTTAATGCCTAGACTTGGCCTTCTCTAAATGGAGAGGGAGCACCCACCCCAGAACACATGAAAACAGCTTGAATCGGGGTTTTAAAAACAATGAAGTTAATTTAAAAGCCCACCTTCTTATTGTGCTAAAAAATAGTGCGATCAAAAACAATTAAGTTAGTAAAACAGCCTTGTTGTTTTTTTTTAATTCAATGAATGTTTTAAATGAGCTTCATTTTTAAGCTCACTGTTAAGTCAATAAAATGAAGTTTTTAATTTAACATAATTGTTTTGAACTCACTAAATAGGTGTGCGTACGTGTGTGTTTCATTGCCTTGAATTTTTGTTAAAGCCTGAATAACATTACTTTCTGCACTTGGGCAGTCCCGCCTGCTGGTTTGTAAGTGAGGTGGGCAAACTTCTGCATGAGTCTTGTCTCTGCACACACACACACACACACACACACACACGCATGCATGCATGCACGCACACACACACACACACACACACAGAGACATCCGTTACAGCCACAGCATATCATCAAGAGCCAGATACCCTCATTTTCACAATGAAACATGCTCCCACATTGCATGCATACATGCGCATACTGACGCACGTTTTAATACACACGTGACACGCATGGCTGCATGCCCAGAGTTAGCCCTCTCCTGATACACTCCTGTATGCACCATCACACCATCTACATACACAGACAGAGGCCTTGGGTAGAAGGCATCTGGGCACCTCCCCCCGACACCAGAAAAACCAACCCAAGCCCACCGCCGTTGGGTCGACTCTGACCCAGGGAAACCCCATGTGTGACAGAGCAGAACTGCCCACCAGACTTCCTTTGGCTGTGGTTTTTACAGAAGCAGATCACCAGGCCCTTCTGCAGCGCTGCTGGCTTGGTTTGACCCGCCAACCTTTAGGTCAGTAGTCCAGTGCAAACTGTTTCTGCCACCCAGGGGTCTGCCCTGACAAGATTTGTACAAATATGTGAATACATATAGCCTGTATTAGGGTGACACATAGAGAATATATCTGTGTCCATATGTGTTACCCTGATACAGACATGTATATATTCACAAATTTATACAAATCTTGACAGGTTCTTCCTCCCTCCCCTCCTTCTCTCCCTCTTTCTTTTTCTCTCCTCCTCTGTCTCCCTCTCTATCCTCCCATCTCCCCCAGATAGGCACTCTCAGGATTTAAATCAATCTTAACAATATTTCTCTGAAGCATTAAGAAATCAATAGGGCTGATTGCAAATTTATGTCATAAAACAGGGGCGATCCATTTGGCGGAAAGAGTCTTAAAATGAAGCGACTTATCTTTCAAGTGAATCTTTATTTTTCATTAATCTGTACCTCGGTGTCAAAAAAAAAAAAAAAAATTCCCTGAGAAGTCAGCCCAACATTTATTGACCGGCTGTTTCATTCTGAAGTTCTAACTTTCTAATCAATTTTATTTTTCATTATGAGACTTTGGAGAAATAAATCCGATTCTAAATTTTATCGACCTTCCAGGTTGGGGTTTGGCGGCCAAATGTCCCAGTGTTTTACATATTTATTCATCCTCCACCCCACCTCCCAGCTCCTCGGAGTAGCCCTCCGGAAGGGGTGGGGATCCAGGACACAGACAGTCTTGGGGACCAGCTCGGGCCTTCACCCACGGTCTGTAAGCTGGAGAGGACGCACAGGTACGTCGGGGCTGACCTCCAGGGAGGGCCAAGTGCTCGGGTATGGCCCCCACTTCCTCCTGGTCATTTCTCTAGACAGGGAGGGGACCAGGCTGTGTGTGGGTGCGTGTGTGTCTGTAGTGCTGTGTGTGTGTGTGCAATGTATGTGGTGTTGTGTGTGTGTGTGTGTGTGCATGGTGTGTGAGGTGTGATGTGTGTGTGAATGTGGTATAGTGTATGTATGTGTGATGTGATGTGTGTGTGAGCATGGCTGTGGTATATGCCATGTCATATGGTGTGTATGTGTGAGTGTGGCGTGAATGTGATGTGGTATATGTGTGGGTATGTGAGCACGGTGTGGTGTATGCAGTGTGATGTGGTGTGTGTGTGTGAGTGTGGTGTGGTGTGATGTGTGTGAGTGTGATGTGTATGTGTGGGTATGTGAGTGTGGTGTGGTATATACAGTATGATGTGGTGTGTGTGTGTGAGTGTGGTATATGTGTGTATGATGTGATGTGCATGTGTGAGTGTGGTGTGGTGTATGCAGTGTGATGTGGTGTGTGTGTGAGTGTGATGTGTGTGTGAGTGTGATGTGTGTGTGTGAGTGTGGTGTGGTGTGATGTGTGTGTGTGAGTGTGGTGTGATGTGCTGTGTGTGTATGTGAGCACGGTGTGGTGTGATGTGCGTGTGTGAGAGAGCATGGTATGGTGTACCTGTGTGTGGTGTGATGTGTGTGAGCATGATATATGTGATGTGACATAGTGTGTGTGTATAAAAATGATGTGTTGTATGTGGTGTGATGTGGTGTATGCGTGTGTGTGTGAGCATGGTACGGTGTATGTGTGTGTTGTGTAATGTGTTGTGGGGTGTGTGTGTGCATGTGTGTGGTATGGTGTATGTGTTTGTGGTATGATGTGAGGTGTGCATGTGTGAGTGTGGTGTGGTGTATGCAGTGTGATGTGGTGTGTGTGTGTGAGTGTGATGTGTGTGTGTATGAGTGTGGTGTGGTGTGATGTATGTGTGTGAGTGTGGTGTGGTGTATGTGTGTGCTGTGTAATGTGTTGTGGGGTGTGTGTGTGCATGTGTGTGGTATGGTGTATGTGTGTGTATGTGCAGTCTTCTGGAAACATCATTAGGCCATTCTGAATCTCTCTGATTCTCAAATCTACCTTCATGAAGAGCCCAGAAGGAGGAATAAAGCAGCTGGGACTTTCCCGTCAGGCGTTAGAGTCAGAAAATGACCTCGGACCTTTGATCCAGATGAAGGTGAGGCAACTCCCAAAGCTCCACTGTTCAGATGGGGAAAGCTTCAAGAAGAATTTGGATGGGCCCTAAGAAAGCTCTCTGCGTGGGCTGTGTGGGGAGACCAGAACTGGACTCTAGACTGTGGGCATTTAAGTCACCACTTGAATGACCATAGACAAGTCACCCCACACATCTGTGCCCATGGCCTCCTCAGGCAGATGGGGATAAAAACACCTCTTCCAGCCCCCTCACAGGATTGGCGAGAGGTCAGTGAGTTGTGTGAGAGGAGGTACTTGGAGGCTGGAAAACACAGCATGACGGGAAGTTATCCATATTGTCAGTCCTTCCGGGCCATGGTGGGGATGTGGCTCTAGGGCCAGAGTTCCCAGGAAAGCAAGTCCTGTTCAAGGCTATCCTGATCTGTTTCCCTGCACAGCTGTGGATCTCGTCTAGGATTTTCCTTAAGCACCCCCCTTGATCTTACACATCTCTGCCCCTTAGAAATGGCTAAAGCATATGGTGATCTGTTTTCTCTACATCATCCCCACCCCTTTGCCCCTGAGAGGTAGACAGAGTAGTTATTTTCCTCCTGACTTTATAGATGAGGGAAGAGGGACCTGAAGAGGCCAAGGCTTCTGCCAAGGCTCACTGTAAGAAGATGGGGTACCACTCCAGTCACATGGCCCTGACTAGGGTGGGACTTCACTGTGGTTCCAGCCCTGTCCTGGCATCTCCACAGGGTCTCTTTGAACTTTGAACAAAATCAAATCTTGTTCCTGACCTATCGCAACATGTGGGATTTGGGGGACAGGCCAGTGTGGTGAAAAAACCATCTTAACTTCCTTGTAGTTGCATAATTCTTTGTCCACCCCAGCCATAGCCCTCTATCAAAGAGCCAGGGTGGGGAGGGGGGCAGGGATTGGTGGGTAGCACTGCCCTTTTAGCCATTTCTCCATCCACCCCTCAAACCTCACTGAGTTTGGCAGAACACAGATGTGACCATTACAGGAAATCAGAGAATGGCAGCCCACTATGGGCCTCACTCCTGGATTGAGGAGGGAGGAGGCAATTTTAGGGCAAATGCCTTCGCCTTCGCTTACCTTCCAGGTCACTTGGATGCTCTGTGAGGTCACTGGCTGCAAGGTGACATCCATGGGGGGCCCATCAGGAGCTGAGAGGAAGAAGCAACATTTATGAGTCAAGTCTTAAAAGAAGAAAGGGCCCTGTGTCCTCCTCCCATCCTCCTGAGCTAAAGGACTGCTGGGGAGAAAGGAAAAGCTCATAAACTGAGAAAAACAGAGAGCCTGAGTTTCAGTTCCTCTGAAATTTAAACCCTCCAGGGTTTAAATTTCCTCTTCACCCTCCAGGGTTTAAATTTCCTCTTCACCCTCCATAATTTGCTGAAAGTGTAGCAAAAGATGGTCATGAGATGCAACTCCAGGCTTAGGTGATGGGCAAATTTTTTAAAAGTTTGACATAATGAAGTGTAGGGAATGGTGTGGAGCAGTGGGAGCTCTCATGCACTAATCAAGGGAGAGCAAACTGGTACAGCACTTTGAGAAATGTTTTGGCATATTTTATTAAAGGTGGAAGTATGCCTATCCGATGGCTCTGCAATTGTACAGCTGGTCATATCCCCAGAGAAACTCACGAGCCTGTACTCTAGCATATAGGCAGAAGGATGCTCACAGAGGTATGTTTGCAATAGCCCCAACCTGTAAGCAACCTCAATGTCCCTCTACAGTGCAATGGACAAAGTGGCCGTGGTATATTCATAAAACAGAACACTCCGCAGCACTGAATATGTACGAACTGCACTGCTGCTTCAACAACATGAATAAAGCTCGCAAAAATAGTATCAACCAAAGCAAGCAACAGTCAAAAGAACATATGAAGAGTAATTTCATGGATCCATTCCATTGGAAAACAGGCAAAATTATATGGTTTAGGTGTACAGATATATGTGATGTTAGTATAAAAAAGAAAAGCAAGAAAGTTAATACCATAATAGTCAGGACAGTGGCTACTTCAGGGGGAGGGAGGGAGTTATGATTGGGAAAGGGCAGGTGGAGGATTTCTGGCATGATGGTAATTGATAGCGGATGTTGGTTACAGTATTTTTCACTTTCTAATTATTGTTAAAGTGGACATATGTGTAATTTTCACAAAAAAAGAAACTAAAGCGAAAGAACTCTTGTTTAAATATTCAGGAGAGAATTTTCATGACAAAGGCCATAGAATACCATCCAGGGGACTACTATCTCATCCTTTTCAGATAATACAACTGTCCTTTCCAGTCAAGCTGGAGTCAGGAGAGTGGGACACAACCATGGACAGCTCCTCAAAGCCCAGTATCTAGACTCCTATCTAGAAAAGGAGGCACAGAGAACACTCTCCAGGGACCCACAGGCAGACATGGGGAAATGCCTTGGGTGCTCTCTCCTCCCATCTTCTTATTACAAGCTACTGCCAAAGGACAGGGTTGGTGTGAGCCCCAGATGTCTCTGATCCCGGAGGCCATGGGTCAGGGAGGCAGGGCGAGGTGCTCACCGGCTTCCTCTGTGCTGATGGTGAGTTCCTTGCTTGGCTCACTGCGGCCAATCTTGTTAAAGGAGTACATGCGGATGCTGTACACAGATGCTGGGTGCAAGTCCACGATGTTGGCCTGGTTGATGGTAGGGGAGATGTTGCGTGTGGATTGCTTGAAGTCCCAGGAATCTGGAGAGAGAAACCCATTTCAAACTAGAGTTGGACAAATTCTGGAACTTCTCCCTAGCTTCAAGCACCAGCACACCCCAATCTCAATTATAATGCCCAGAAACCGTCCAGTCACACAGACTGCAGAGAGACTGAAGTTCATACAATCTGTAACTTTGCAGAGAATGTGAGGGGTCTATTCCATGAAGTTCAAGCTTGCCAGACCAAGGGATGTCTGGTCAAGGTGAGGAGCATATACACTGGACAGATGGAGAATCAGGAATCTGACTCTTCTGCTGCTGGCCAGCTTATGTACTTAAACCTCAGACAGGGGTCAGACGAGTGGTTTCCCAAGGTCCCTTCTAACATCACCCTTTGCTTGCTATCTGTGAGAATCTGATTGGTCAGTGCCCTTCTTCCTGGTCTCTCACACATCAGTGACCTGCTGTAAGTGTGAAATACCCCATTCACCCCAGAGTCCCTACACAAAGGTGGGAGCCAAGCATAGGATTCTGTTTTTCCATTCCCTGGGTACCTGTAAGGTGGTGGTCTTGAGTGTTACGCTTTGGGGGCAGGGGTGGCACAGACCAAGTGCCAGAGTCCCCAGCAAATCCCAACCTCTTTCTTTCACCAGCAGGAGGAAGGTCTCTAAGTCTTTAGGGTCAGAGGCAACAAAGACATTAACATGCTCATGATTTATCCAGGGAGACAGGCAGCCCATTTTAGGGCTAATACTTAGCAAAAACATAGAACATGAAAAATAGCAGATAAATGCCACTCAGGGCACCGTGGCAGTAAACACCTTGCATTTCCAGAGAAATCCAGTCATTTTCAGTGTATTTTTGCTGTGTACCACCAAGGGATTCCAGAGAAAATGTGAAAACTTTGCAGTTACAGTAATGCCTCAGCTCTGTTGTTGTTGTTAGGTGCCATTGAGTCGGTTCCGACTCATAGAGACCCAGTGCCCAACAGAACAAAACACCACCCAGTCCTGCACCATCCTCATAATCATCGCTATGTTTAAGCCCATCACTGCAGCCACTGTGTCAATCCACCTCGTTGAGGGTCTTCCTCTTTCTCCCTGACCCTTCACATTACCAAGCATGATGTCCTTCTCCAGGGACTGGTCCCTCCTGATAACATGTCCAAAGTATGTGAGATGAAGTCTCACCATCCTGGCTTCTAAGGAGCATTCTGGCTGCACTTCTTCCAAGATGCCTCAGCTAGGACCTTGCAAACCCAGAATTCATAACTAGTACCATTTACTGAAACTTCATTTTGGAAAGAGAAAAGGAGATCACAAGCAAACAAGCTGATGGTGGGGTTTAAAAATATTTCCAGGGCATGTCCTGATATTACTATTATTACTACTACTACTACTACTAATTTTCCATGCCTTCTAAACTCACAGCAGAGTATCCTGAAAAATTCTCAGTAGAAAAGATTAAATTATATTCTCTACAGTTTAATGCCTAAACCAGGAAAGGAGGCTGACACATTCTAGACAGTTTTTTTTTTTTTCCCCTAGAATGATTTTGATAAAGATTTTTTAAAGCTAGTACTTGGTTAATCAGGAGAACTGGTTCACCAAGTTCTCCAATTCCTACCCAATTCCTTCAGATTCTGGTTAATTGAGATTTTGATATTTTTTAAAACACTGCTTTGAGCAACTGGTGCCCAGCCTCAGCATCTCTGAAGGGCATCGGCCCAGCTCCCCATCTGCAGCTTTGCATTTAATCCTGTGGTTTCATGAGCCAAAGTAACAAAATGGCAGGCTGCTGGTGCTCAGAAACACATTATTTTCTTCTTGTCTTTTAAAACACCCCGGCCACGCAGAGAGTCATCCTGTGCTGACAGGTTAAGCCGGAATTGCAACTGTGTGGGCTCCTACCTACTGTGGGCGCCGTCCTGGTTTGGGACTGAATGGGCTAGCAATGCGAAGGCAGGTGTTCACCTCTCTCGGTGACACCTGGGAGCTGGTGCCAGCTCAGAAATCACATTTGATCCTCCCATGTTTCTAGGAGCTGGAGAGAGATCACGAGCCAGCGCATTCATTTTTGATGAGTACAGGCTGAGGTAAGAGACCCAGGTGATACTGTGTGACTGAGAACAGCGGAGGCTAAGGAAAAGAAGCCCTGATATTCATCAAGGACCTGCGATGTGCCAGGTGCTGTGCTGGACAGTTTAAATATGACACCAGCACCATTCCTCCATGGTTTGTGTGACCTCCATGTCACTAAATCCCATGGATGCTCATTATGGACTGAATTGTGTCTCTCCCCACACCCCTGCCCCCCACCAAAAAAAACAAAAAACAAAAAACAAACCTAAACCAGTTGCCATTGAGTGATTTTGACTCATGCTGACCCCACGTGTGTCAGAACCGTGTTCCACAGGATTTTCGATGGCAAATTTTTGGGAAGTAGGTCGCCAGGCCTTTCCTCTGAGATACCGCTGGATGGAGTCGAGCTGCCAACCTTTAGTTAGCGGTAAGCACATTAACCACTGCACCACCTGGGGACTCTGTCCCCCGAAAATATGTGTTGAATTCCTAGCCTTTGTACCTGCAAACATGACTGTGTTTGGAAATAGGATTTTCTTTTGTTATGTTAGTGAAGTCATACCAGTGTAAGGTGGATCCTAAACGCAATCACTTCCGAGTTATAAAGCAAGCGGAATAGACACAGAGATACATGAGGGAAGATAAACACCATGTGAAAATCATTTATAAGCCAAGGAACACCAAGAAATCAAGGAATGCCCAGGGCTACTGACAAGGAAACAATCAACTTGGCTGAGACCATGATTTGGACATTCAGCCTCCAGAACTGTGAGAAAATACATTTCTGTTCTTTAAAGCCACCCACTTGTGGTATTCGTGTTACAGCGGCACTAGGTAACTAAGATGTTTATCAGTTCTCATTTCTCACTTGACCTCTCAGTGTCCAAATGTATTCTTGGAATACACCTCCCTTGGCTTCCCTGGTACAACACTCTCTGGCTTTTCTCTTAGCTCTTGGGTCAAAGTCTCCTTTGCAGGTGCGTTTTTCTCTACCCTACCATTGATGGTTAGGGTTCTTCAAGGCCCCACCTTTTCTCGCTCCCACCCATGGCTTCTGGTTCCAGCCATACACAGAAAACTCAAAGATTTGTACCCATCCTGGACTTCTCCTTTGAACTTCAGGTCTTTATAACCTACTGTTTACTTGATATCGCTTCTTGGATGTCTCAAATTCAGCATGTCCAAGACAGAACTCTAGTAAACCCACCTCCTCCCTGGGTTTCCTGTCTTAGGAAATGGCACCACCATCCACCAGGCTGTGCCCAAAACTTAGGTGTTGTTCTTGACTCCACCCTCTCTCTCCTTCCCTATCAAGTCCTATAGATCGTATGAATCTCTTCATCTCTAGTTCTCCCCTGGCCAAGCCAGTGTCACCCTCACTTGGACCAGAGAAATAACCTCCTAACTAGCCTCCCAGCATCCACGATGTGTCCCATCAACCCACCCTCTACACTGCAGCCATCATTCATGCTACAAATATGTTCAAGCCCCTTTTACAGCCCAAGCACTGAGCACTCTTTCCAAAACAAAAATATGACACTGTCACCTCCATGCATAAAATCCTTCAATAGTTGTCTTAGTTTCCTAGCGCTGCTATAACAGAAATACCACAAATGGGTGGCCGTAAAGAACAGAAAATTATTTTCTCACAGTTCAAGAGTCTAGAAGTCTGAATTCAGGGCACCAGCTACAGGGGAAGGCTATCTCTTTCTTGGCTCTGGGGGAAGATCCTTGTCTCTTCTGTTCCTCTGTTCCTTGGTATCTTCATGTACCATCTACCTCCCCCTGTTTGTTCTTGCTCCCATATCTAATCTATACCGTTTATGACTCAGAAGTGACAGGTTTAGGACACATCCTATAGGGATATGACCTCATTAGCATAACAAAGAAAACCTGTTCCCAAATGGGATTAAATCCACAGGTATAAGGGTTAGGATTCCAACACGTTTTGGACAGGAAGGGGCACAATTCAACCCATAACAATAGTTTTTCTTGCTCTTAGAATTAAAGACATGTTTTCTTAACAGGACTCAGGCCTGCAACATCTGGCTCACGCACACCTTTCTGGCCTCCTCTTTCACCATGCTTCTCCTCTGAACTCTCATGGTGGGTAGAGCTGCCCTTCACCACCCAGCATTCCCTTTGGAGAGTGCACTGTTTCAGTGACAACTGCCCAAGGAGACGCTAAGCCTCCTGAAGGCAAGAGCTCTGACTGAATCTTTGGCTGTCTCCCCCACTTGGCATGTGTTGGGCACTTAGAATCCATTCCTGGTTTGAGATCCCAGCCACATTTTTACTTTGGAATCGGAGGGCCTTTGTGTTTTGTGGTTACAATGAATACCCTTCTTTGCCTCACTCAGCTGCCAATCATAGGAAGGTGGGCAGGAGCGACGTCGTGGAGAATGGCTCCTTTTTTCCTGCCTTTTGCCGGTTTGCAGGTAGATTTGACCTTGTGTTCCCAAATCATCTTTGATGTTGGCTCAAAACATCCCTCTCCCCACAACCCTTCCAGGCTAATGCATCAGAGTCAAAACTGGAGTCCTTTAGCCGATTTTCCAAACTTGATCACTGCCATCTCCCCGACCCTGAACAGATGAAATCAGGGGTGCTATTTTCTTCCCCTTCCTTTTCAGCTCTCTCAGAGAATGGGGCTGGCTTTGGTGAATACTGTCTCTTTTAATATTCCCTTTCATATGAGCTTGGCTTACCCAGATTAACATATTTCATTAAAGGCTCTCTCTCCCTTTCTTCATCAAAGGGTTTATGATGCAAATATTCTTCTTAAAAAATAGGGAAGCGGCTGGGGAGATGTCAGTGCCTTCTAGTCTGCGGGCTGCTCGCTGAGAGGGGATCGGGAGTCTGGTTTTTCTAGAGGCACGTTCAGTGCAGAGGGGGAGCACTTGGACAAATGCCACATCTGGAGCATTTAGCTGCCTGCACTGGGAAACAAATCATTCCCCGGCTCGGTTTTCTCTGTACATCACGGCCCTGAGCCCCACATGATGGCCTCTTTGTGCATGGAGAGTAGGTTCTCTGGGTCACAGGGACAGCTCACATCGTCACACCACCAGTCCCTCTCATAGTCACACTTCTGCTTACTCCACAGTGGCTAGCACAGCCCCCACACCAGCTCGCACCATGGCGCTGCCTTTCGGCCTTGGAGGCCATCCTCGAAGAATCCATCCCTGCTCCTTGCTTGGGGAACAGAGGCAAAATTTGGTGTCTGCATTTTTAAATCTGCATAGCGCCATCTGATAGATTTGTGTGGATGGTGCTATTTATCATTCAGCTCTTATGTATTATTACTCTGCTGCCCGGGGCCAGGGAAAGTCAGGGTGAGTGGGATGGTTTAGAGAGGGCAGATTCGGTCATTTCCCTTGGAAAATTAACACCATGAGCAAAAACATGGCAGAAAGTCTGGCAAAGGCACAGTTAGAGCAAAGAATGACATCAGGAGCAGATGGTCCACGTCAGGATGGGTACACTCTGGGGCAAGAGGAAGAGGAGAAGGCAAGCAGAGATCCAGGATGGGAACTGGGAAAGGGTCCAGAGATATGCCAGGCTCTGTGGTGGGTAGCTCCACCTTAGTTATCACACCCATCTCATTTTATGACCACCCTGAGAATTGGGTGTGATGGCGTCCATTTTCTAGATAAAGAGATGCGCAAAGAGGGGATGTAACTTGCTAGGGATCACGCAGCTCGAGAACTTGGTCAAGCCAAGTCTACTGCTTTGAGAATAGTTTTCGGTCCCCTATCCCACAGATGCAGAGAGAGGCCTGCTTAGACACACCACACACAAGCACGCACACTCACACTTGCACGCATGCGCTCACCACTCCTTTCAGTCACCCTTCTGTTCCCTTGGATACCTTTTCCAGTTCTTATGTAATACAGTTAGTGGTGTATTACACTTGATTCGATAGTGCTTTGTAATGCTTCTGAAAGTGTGTGTGTGTGCGTGCGCGCGCGCATGTATGTGTTCTCACTCCAACTGCATTGTAAGCTCCAAGGGCAACATTCTGTCTCCTATTTCTTTTTCTTTCCCTACCACATGGCTGGTGCATGATTCTGCAAAAAAAAAAAAAAAAAAAAAATTGGCAGTACATGTTGCTGACTGACAGACACATAGATTTCAGTCTGCAGGCTGCACAGGACTACGAATTGCCACATGGAGTATCTGAGTCAGAAGCGGGGGAAAGGAACTTCCATTTACTCAGGGTTTACACCAGCCTGTGCTAGCTGCTTTATCCTCCTTCATCCTTAACACCAACCTGTGAGGCTGCCATTGCCATGAGGAAGTGGGGCTCTGCCCATGGCCTTTGCCTGGCTCCAGTGATAACTCCCTGCAGTTCTCACGGAAGCAGCGTTTGGTAAAGCCATTGTGGGCAACAGAGGAGGCTGGGGGACTCCTTTACTAAACCACCCAGCATGCAACAGATGCCTGTCTGGCTGGGCTAGTCTGGAGCGGCCCCACCCAAAGGCAAGGGCAAGCTGGCTTCTTGGTGCTCTTGATTCTTGCTTTTCTAAAGGTGCAAAGACCATGTTGAAGGGAGAGTCTGAGGCTGAACTTTCATCATGCCCCCTCTAGTACCACCCATCTGTCAGTTTGTTGTACTGTGGTGGCTTGTGTGTTGCTATGACCAGAAGCTAAGCTACTGGTATTTCAAATACCAGCCGGGTCACTGTCATGGATTGAATTGTGCCCCTGCAAAGTCTCTCAACATAGCTGGTCCATGATTCTCAGTATTGTGTGACTCTCCAACATTTTATGTGATTGTCCACCACTTTATATGATTTTCCTATATGTTGTAAATCTCATCACTATGATGTAATAAGATGGAGTAGCAGCAGTTATATTGACGAGGCCTACAAGATTAAGTAGTGTCTTAAGCCAATCTCTTTTGAGATATAAAAGAGAGAAGCAAGCAGGGAGATATGGGGACCTCATACCACCAAGAAGGCAGCTCCAGGAGCAGAGCTTGTCTTTTGGACCTGAGCTTCCTGCACTGAGATGCTCCCAGACCACGGAAAGACTTATGACAAGGACCTTCCTCTAGAGCCGACAGAGAGAGAAAGCCTTCCCCTGGAGCTGGCGCCCTGAATTCAGACTTCTAGCCTAGTGGACTGTGAGAGAATAAACTTCTCTTTGTTAAAGCCATCCACCTGTGGTATTTCTGTTATAGCAGCACTAGATGACTAAGACAGTCACCTATGGACAGGTTTCAGGGGAGCTTCCAGACTAAGACAGACTAGAAAGAAAGGCCTAGCGATGTACTCCCAAAAATCAGCCAATGAAAACCCTGTGGATAACAACAGAGTATTATCTGATAGAGTGCTGGAAGCTGACGCAGGACCAGGCATCGTTCTGTTCTGTACTATATGGGTTTGCCCGGAGTCAGTGGAGACTAGACACAACTAAAAACAACAAATCTGCCTACCCCTCCTGGCATTCTAGGTTCTGGGATGGGGTATGATAGTTCCTAATCCTGCCTGGGGATTTGGGGAGGGGGTTACAGGAAGATGTGGACATGCTGTGAAAATAGCGTCTTCCCTGCCTGCCTCTTCTCCGGCTCTGCTCTCCGGATGTGTGATGTTCTCAGCTTTGCCCTGCTGAGCAGTGCCCCTGGAAAGGTTTCCACACATTAGAGTGGTCAGTGAAGGGGGAGTGGGCAGGGAGACAGTTAACCAGGAGCAGGGTGGGAGAGGGTGCCAGGGAGAGCCCAAGCATCCACCACCACCCCCAGATGTGAGCAGAGCCTGTCAAACATATCAGCCCTCAGAGACAGCACAGCCCCACCTGAAGGCGAGGGCAAGGACCAGCTGGCTTCTCAGTGCTCTTGATCCTTGTTTTTCTACAGGTGCAAAGACCTTGTTGAAGAGAGTCTGCGGCTGTGCTTTGAGCTTTCATCATGCCCCTCTAGCACCACCCATCGGCCAGTTTGTTGTGCTGTGCTGGCTGGTGTGTTTTGGGCTGGGGAAGAACAGTTCCTTATCCCGTCTGGGGATCTAGAGAGATGGTGCCTGCACCACCAGGTGGAGATGTTGGCCTACATGCCTGCCCCTTCCTGTTTGACTCCTGGGTGGCTTTTGTCCAGCTCCAGGAAGTCCTAAGATGTGAGATGGACACAGTCCGCTGTCCTTTCCTCTCTGTGCCCTTTTTCTCCTCTAGGGCCCTGCTGCTCATCCCATCTCCCCAGCTGCACAGCCACGGCCACCCTCTTGCTCATCTCTTGGGTACCAACCCCTTCGACTCATGTCCATCCTTCACAGAGGCGCCCAGTGAATCTTTCTAAGGTGCCATTTTGCTCCAGTCACTCTCTGGGAGCTCAAACACAGCTAGGGGTTCTGAATTACGTTCCCCAACACTGTAAAAGCTCATCCTAAAGGCCTCCCCTACAAGCTTGCCCCAAAGCACATTTTAAGCCTTCTTTCCCATGAAGTGTGTTCATGAATCCTATGCTAGACTACTTGCCATTCCCTGGAGGGCACGGTATCCTTACTTGTGCCGAATCCTTCCCCATTCCCTGAGAACTTGGCCCATCGCCTTTTGATTTTCAAGACCCAGCTTAATGCCACATCTCCAAGGGATCAGAGAGATGTCTTTCCTGACTACCCTGTCGGCAGCAGCCCCTTCTCCGCTCAGAGCCCATTTTCCTGCACTCAGGGTGATCTCCTGGATGGCTGGATGGCTCTGATTGCGAACGGACTGTTTTTCCCAAGTGGACTGTAAGCTCTTTTTTTTTTTTTTTAATTTTTTTTATTGTGCTTTAAATGAAAGTTCACAATTCAAGTTAGTTTCTCATACAAAAACTTATACATTGTTATGTGACCCTAGTTGCTCTCCCTACAATGTGACAGTACACTCCTTCTGTCTACTCTGCATTTCCCATGTCCTTCAACCCGCTCCTGTCCCCCTCTGCCTTCTCATCTTGCCTCCAGACAGGAGCTGCCCACATAGTCACATATGTCTACTTGAGCTAAGAAGCACACTCGTTGCCGGTATCATTTTATGTCCTATAGTCCAGTCTAATCTTTGTCTGAAGAGTTGGCTTCCAGAATGGTTTTAGTTTTGGGCTAATGGAGAGTCTGGGGGTCATATCCTCTGGGGTCCCTCCAGTCTCAGTCAGGCCATTCAGTCTGGTCTTTTTACTAGAATTTGAGGTCTGCATCCCGCTGCTCTCCTGCTCCATCAGGGATTCTGTGTTGTATTCCCTGTCAGGGCAGTCATTGGTGGTAGCCGGGCACCACCTAGTTCTTCTGGTCTCAGGCTGATGGAGTCTCTGGTTGATATGGCCCTTTCTGACTCTTGGGCTAATATTTTCCTTGTGTGTTTGGTATTCTTCATTCTCCTTTGCTCCAGGTGGGTTGAGACCAACTGATGCATCTTAGATGGCTGCTTGCTAGCTTTTAAGACCCCAGACTCCACTCACCAAAGTGGGATGCAGAACGTTTTCTTAATATACTTTGTTATGCCGATTTGGACTGTAAGCTCTTGATGTTAGGGTTCTGCTTCGTAGAAACCTGTATCAAAGATGACCAACCCGATGTCTAAGACTGAGTTGCTTCCCAAGATATGCTTTACTGTGTCTCACTTCAATTCACTCAACACATATTTGCTGAGCATCTCCCATGTGGCCAGGCCCTGCGCCAGGCACTGGGAATACAACAGGGAATAGGACATGGAAAGGACAGACAGACAGTCAGACAGTGACCAGGTGCTGTGCTAAGTCGGAAAAGAGAGGTCTGGAAGGCGTCAGGAGAAAACAAAACCTCAGATCTAACTGAGACCTGCAGTATGAATTGGAGCTGGCCAGGGAGGGGAACTGAGGAGGGTTGAAGTCTTCAGGCTTGCTTTGGTGTTGTTCTACTTAATTTTATTTTTATTTATTGTAGTATATATATCAAAAAAGCCCGTTGTCATTGAGTTGATTCTGACTCATAGCAACCCTATAGGACAGAGTAGAACTGCCCCATAGAGTTTTCAAGGTGGATTCAAACTGCTGACCTTTTGGTTAGCAGCTGTAGCCCTTAACCACTACACCACCAGGGTTTTCTGCATGTATATCACAACATTTGCCATTTTTTAAATTAATTTTTATTAAGCTTCAAGTGAACATTTACCATTCCAATCAGTCTGTCACATGTAAGTTTACATACATCCTACTCCCTTCTCCCACTTGCTCTCCCCCTATTGAGTCAGCCCTTTCAGTCTCTCGTTTCGTGCCAATTTTGCCGTCTTCCCTCTTTCTCTATCTTCCCATCCCCCCTCCAGTCAAGAGTTGCCAACACAGCCATTTTTATTTTTATATTATTTTGAAATGCTAATGCAAGCTTATGGTATTGCAACTAAAAGGTACAAAAGAGCCCAGAACTAGAGGTGCATTTTCCCTCACTGCTGCCTTGAAGTTACCCAGGTTCCCTCTCAGAGGCAAACCCTCATTGCCTGTTTCTCAGGGCACCTTCCAGAGACAGTCAACGCACATACAAACGTGAGCACCCGCAGCTCTTTTTTGGCTTGGCTCATTCTCCAGTCCTCTTGTCCCTCCTTGCTATTCCTGCTGCCCAACTGTGGGGCCCTACCACTCGTTCCCCAGAGGCCTAAACACCCACTGACCCCCTGCCTCCTGGTGCTTCACAGTGGCAGGGCAGCCTCATAGGAGCTGTCTGGGAAGGCTTCCGGAAGGAGGAGGAGATAGATCTCAGCCTGTCCAGGGACTCCCAGGCCCTAACAACCTGTTCTTGGGGAGGTCCAGCTTTCTGACCCCCACTCTAAATGTGGAGTGCTCAGATGACCCAGCCAAACTCATGATGTCTCTGGTCCAATAGAGATAGTCCACTACCCCCAGATGCAGGGCCTTTAAACTTTTAAATATCAAAGCACCCTTTCAGACCTTGGCCCAGGAACAATCCTGGAAGCAAAGAGCTGACACCCCCTCACATCAACTAGGAATCTCTCCTGCACACTGGTCAGTGTCTTCCCTGGATGAGCAGCCTGAGGCCCCAGGGGCTGTCTCACCCAGTGGGGCACTGGCAGGGTATGTGGCACCGGGCCTTGCTCAGCAGAACCTGCCCCTCCTGACCCAGCACCTACCTGATTTGTTCTTGTATTCGATGTCGAAGCCTGTGATGATGCTGTTCCCATCAAATCGCTGAGTCCAGCGCAGGTTCATGCTCCGGGCCTTCACCTCCCGGATCTCTAGCTCTGGGGGATCAGGGGGCTCTGGGGTGTGGTAGGGGGAGAGGTAGTAGTGAGGATGCTAGCAGAGAGCTTTCTCCTAGAGAGGATCAGGGCTCTGCTGCACCCCTAGGGGTTGGTGTCACCTGGCCTAGCCAAGGTTTCTGGAGCCCTGGGGTCTGGACAAGGTGGGGGTGAGGGGAGGCCCAGCGATAGGGCTCCAGGAAGAGGAGGGCAGCTTGGTCTCCTGCCTTGTTTCCCTCTCTTCCTAGCTGGGAGAGGGCAGGCCCTTTTCTTAGGGATTCCTCAGAGCTTTTTTCCCCCATTAAGAGTACCCAGATTTTTCCAGCTTGATTTTCCCTTCCCATACCTCCCCAGGAGTCTGAGCCCATGAACCAGTCCTCCCATTTCTAGAACTGGTAATGGACCCTGCTGGGGCCATAGCCTTTGCAAATCTTTGCTGTCTGAAGTATCTTGGAAAGGCCCTTCTCTCCCCACCCTGGGCAGGAGGGACGGTGGAGGGACACTTTTCCCCAGAAGGCCATTTCCTGTCATCTTCCACCATGGTGCAGGCCTTGTCCCTGCTACTGGAGGTGGAGTTAGCTGTGGGCACCTGGGTCTCTGGGGAAGCAGCCTGGGAACCGTGGGGCAGTGGATACCTTGCACAGTGAGCTGGATCAAGCCCCGGTCCTCTCCATAAGAGTTGATGGCATGGCAGCTGAAGAACACAGAGTCCCCACGGTCAGCTGGCTTGAGCTGGGAGAGGGCCAGCAGGAGGACAGGGAGAGAAGAAGGAAACAGGGAGAGTCTTTTAGAGCTAGTGGCTGAAGGGGGCCCACTCAAGGCGGGATCGGCAGGCCACCTTGTTCTGGGAGGGGGGCCCACGGGGGGCTTTGTCAATGGCTCCTGTTCCCAGTGTGTTCTGGGGATGGAAGCCTGGAACCCACCCAGGGAGGGACTAAGGAATTCCAGATGGGAGGGAGAGGATGAGGGGGTCCCAGGAGGGAGGGAGGGGCTGAGGGGTCCCAGGAGGGATGGAGGGGCTGAGGGGTCCCAAGAGAGAGGGAGGGGCTGAGGGGTCCACACAGTTAATGGCTGTGTGTGTGGCTATCAGGGAGGAGATCCAGTGAGACTCTAAGACAGAGAGTCCTGAACGGAGAAGGGAAATAGTGACAGAGGAGGAAAGAGGAGATACTTTTTTGGGTGTGGAAGGGGCTCCCCAGCAGCCCCATTTACCTGGGCACAGATGTAACAGTTCAGGGTGCCCACTCTCTGAGAGTTGGGGTCCACCTGGGGCTGGGGGTGGGCGCTCACCTTCAGCGTGGACACAACCTCATCGCCGTTGTCCTTGGTGGCAATGGCATACCGCATGACACGGTCAGGATCGATGACTGTGTCTCCCTTCTCCCAGCGGATGATGATGGGCCGCTCACCCCGTGCCGTGCAGTTCAGCTCCTTGGCGTGGCCCTTGATGGCGATGGTGGTGTTGGGGTGAGAGGTGATCATGGCTGGAACTGGGGGAGGGGAGGAGGCGCCTGAGGCCGCAGTCAGGGTCAGGAGCAGAAGCCAGCGGTGGGTGGGGGGAGGGTACGTGTCCTGCGCAGAAGCCCCGCCCCAGGCAGCCCCTCTGTCCCCTGACTCCCCCCCACTACAGAGTACCTCAGCCTCCTGGAGAGGGTTTAATGAAGCCTGAGAGCAGACTGTAGGAAACCCTACCTGTCTGTCCCCTTCTTTCTCCTCCCCAGCCATGATTGGGGCAACATCTCTCTACAGCTCCCCCCCGCAAAAAAACAAACAAAAACAAAACCAAACCCATTGCCATCTGGTCAATTCCGACTCATAGCAACCCTACAGAACAGAGTAGAACTGCCGCCATAGGATTTCCAAGGAGCAGCTGGTGGATTTGAACTGTTGACCTTTTGGTTAGCAGCCAGCTCTTAACCACTTTGCCACCAGGGCTCCCTCTCTACGCCAGGGGTTCTTATATTCCATGGACCCTTCTGGTAAAGCCAGTGGACCCTACCTCAGAAAAATATTTTTAAATACACTAAATAAAAAAAAAATACAACTGATTATATTGAAATACAGTTATACAAATATCAAACACATTAAAAAGCAAACTTGTGATACAGTATATCACGAATCAATATATGTTCTTTTCGATCACTGTTTATGAAATCTAGGAGTGATGTCCCTGGATGGGGCAGTTAACGGTTCAACAGTGGAGACCATTCCGTAGCAACTGGTTTAGCGGGTCTTACAGTCACCATCTGATGTTACCATGATTTTGTAACAGTGATGAGCATACATCCTATTTTGAGATCTCTGCAACAACCGTGATATGACATGAAAATATCTGGATTGCTACTGGTGATAGTCATAGGTACTGCTGGTGCTGCTGCGCTTTGTCGTTATGCTCAAAATGGAAGGAAATGCTAAATTTAAGTTAGGTTAGTGAAGTAAAGACGTAACTTTTTCCCTCTCCAAATTCATGGGCCATCCCCCACCCCCAATCTTATCCATGGATCTCCTAGGGATCCCAGGTTGAAAACTCTGTTCTACAGAATTGGGGCCCCTACTTCCTGTCTACATTTAAGACTGTCTCTACAGGGGTCATCTTCTTTAGTCTCCTGGTTCTGGGCAGCAGGTCCCTTCCAAAGAGCTGAGAAACCCCAAACCCTAGGTGGCATCATCACAATTAATTTTTCCCAAGCAGAGCTAACAAGCGATGCCCCCATCCCCACCACGGACTGAGAAAATCACCACGAAACAACCAAGGACCTGGATGGTCATCAGGAGGCCCCTCCCACTGCCGTAAGGAGAAGCATCTCTCTCACTGACCCCTCCCCTGGGCCTGAGCACCCAGGAGAGGGTGGAGCAGGGGTTGTCCCTTCTGTCACTGAAGCCCTGTCCCCTTTTTCTCCATCCAGTTCAACAAACACTCATTGGGCACCTATGCCATTCCCTGGCACCATGCCAGGTTGGGGAATACACATGACAACGAGACACAGTCTTTGCCTCCTGGGTGCCTGTTATTCCAGGAGAAGGGGGCAGGAGGGGGAGGGGAAGACGCGTGCATGGCCGACATGAGTATGAGAAGATCTGATGGGTGTTCCTGGAGGCATTAGGAGAAATTGATTTTGACGGAGGGGTTTCTGGAAAGACACCATCCATTCATTCATCTAGCATTTATTGAGTGCCTAAAAAAAAAGTTTTTTTTTTTACTATGTGCTGTAGTGGTTAAGTGCTATGGCTGCTAACTAAAAAAGGCGGTGGTTCAAATCCACCGAGCGTTCCTTGGAAACTCTATGAGGCAGTTCTGCTCTGTCCTGTAGGGTTGCTATGAGTTGGAATCAACTCTACAGCCCTGGGTTTTACTATGTACCAGGCCTCATGCTAGGTTCTGGAGCTAAACAGTGACAGGGAGAAGCATGACCTGTGACGTCAGGGAGTTTCACTCTAGTGGTGAGAGGAGACAAGAAAACTAGTAATTGCAGTAAAGCCTGGCAAGGACTGTGCTAGGAGAGTACACAGTGTTTGTCATTTTCGCCATTTAGGTGGGTGAACAGAGGAAAGGGTACCCTGGACAGTGGAACCTGCCTGAGCAAAGGCTCAGAGGCAGGAATAAGAGGGGCAGATCCCAGAAAGGTAAGTGGTCTGGTGCAACCGATAGGACTGTCCTCATCTTCCCTTTCCTGGGAAAACCTGCCTCTCAGAGTACAGGGCCCAGTCACTCTCGCCCTGGGAGGGATGCCCTTTAGCCATCCTGGAGTACATAAATGGTGGGGAGGGGTCTGGGCTTGGCAGCAAGAATCAGACAATACTCCCCTCCATTTGGGGGAGGACCCCCTCCTCACATTGAAATTTTCAGAGTAGAGACCCAGCTTCCCATATCCCCATAGCTGGCCTGGTTTGGCAACAGCTCAAAGAGGTGTGCTGTCTTCTCTCTCCTCTCCTCTGCACTCCCTCACCCCTGCCCCTACCCCCTCGCCCCATGTTCTTGCTTCACTTCAGTGGCTGATCCCTTTCCTTCTCTCCCAGTGTCCTCAGGATTTCCTTCTCCTCCTGTTTTAAAGGCTTGCTCAGACGAAGTTCTTCCCAGCCAGCTCTCCAGGGACATTAGACTTTTAAGGACAAATAAGCCTTTGAAGAAAGGAAGGATGCCACAGAGCCGTAACAGTGTGACCTGAGACACCAATCGGGGTGCAAAGGCATTTGGAATAGCTGTGGGGGAATTAAGGGTTTTTTTTGGCTCCCTGAAGTCACACCAAACAGCCAGCTACCTCCACTGCTTCCTTGTCAGGCGGGTTGTAATGCTGAGGACAGCCCTGGCCCTTGCACCAGTCCCTCAGCCTGTTCCCCAGCCTGAGCTCATCAAATAATGAAGCAGATAAATTTTGTAATGCACGGCGTTACACCAGGAAATACAATAAAACACGAAAGACAAATAACTAGGTGCAAGTTATAATGAAGAAAAAGCCTGCAGTCAGAGACATCCGAGTATGAATTATTGACTAAGGTTTTACACTCTCAAGGATGTGCGGAGGAATATTTTTCCATCAAAGATTTGCATAATTCACTCGTATAAACCTGCGTAGAATACAGAGTAAGATTTTACATCAACAAGTCGGGCCTTGCATTGCAGATGCTTCATTTTAACTGGAGAACTGAAATGCAAGGGTTGGGGTGGAGGGAGAGGCACGTGGGCTGTTTCTGCTGGTTCCACAGGGAATGAGTCAGTGGGCTGGGGACTGGAATCCCTGGGCAGCTTGGCCCTGAGGCCTTCCTTGCTCCTGAGAGGCGATGCTGATGCCACAGAGGAGTTGGGGATGTTTGGGCAGAGGGCTGTGTGTGTCAGAGGGTGTAGGGACAGGTCAAGTCTCAGCACAGATCAGAGTCCAGAGGAAGGAGGGACAACGAAGAGTCCTTCTTTAACACGGTTATTTCAAAGCTCTGCACCAGAGTGAGAAGCCAGCAGTGCATCCCTGTCCTGCTTTCCAAGTAGGGCTGCACTAGCCTGTGTGCAAATTATAAGGCAGCAGATTCAGTCTGGTGCATCACTCATCCCCTTGGCTGTGTACCTGTCAGCAGTGTACAACCTGTGCATCCATACATGCTGGTACCACCTCAGGGAGCTTGCCTTCTCAATCAGCTGTGTTCAGAGAGATAGCCACATGGGCAGCCAGAGACAGCGGGGCCTCCAGAGATCCTGGACAGGACTCAGAGTCCACTGGCCCCTCGGCCCTGCATAACAACCATGCCGGGGGCTTGGGGCGGGCTTCCTTCACACTCCCACCAGCTGGCTGCTAATCATGGCAATGAACACCACATGTCACAACCCCTTTACAGTCTCTCTCTTCATGTGCTCTCTTTACAGACCCTCAGCTCAGGGCCAGCTCAGGGGAGGCCACCCATGGGGAAGGGGAGACAGCTCTTGTCCCTCCACCCCACACAACCCACTCGAAGGGCCTGGTGGCCAGGAAGGCTTGGTTTCTATTTCTGTCTCTACCAGCTATGTGGCCTTCAATGCAGTATGCTTCACTTCTCTGAGCCTCAGGTGCATGGCTTGTAACGTGAAGACATCTACATCTACCCTGCAGAGTTGTTACAAGGACAAAATGAGTCTGCATGTGTAAAGGGCTTGCCATGCAACGACTGCTCAAGACCCCTGGGTTCTATTCCCACCCCTGGCGGCAGTAGTGGTTCAGTGTTAGAATTCTCACCTTCCATTCAGGAGACCTGGGTTCGATTCCCAGCCAAGGCACCTCATATACAGCCATCGTGTCAGTGGGGGCTTATGTGTTTCTATGAGGCTAAGTGGATTTCAGTGGAGCTTCCAGAGTAAGATGAACTAGGAAGAAAGGCCTGGCTATCTCCTTTCTAAAATAAGCCAATGAAAACCTATGGGTCACAAGGGTCCGGTCCACAACCAATCATGGGGGCTCAGGACCCGGCAGTGTTTTGTTTCGTTGTGCACGTGGTCACTATGAGCCAGGGGCAGACTCAAGGGCAGCTAACAAAAGCATTTCTGCCCCCCAAGGTTCTCTTGTCTGTCTCTTGTTGCAAGGAAAATCCAAACAAAAACCAAACCCAGTGCCGTCGAGCTGATTCCGACTCATAGCGACCCTATAGGACAGAGTAGAGCTGCCCAGTTGAGTTTCCAAGGAGTGCCTGGCGGATTTGAACTGCCGACCCTTTGGTTAGCAGCCGTAGCACTTAACCACTACACCACCAGGAAAGCCTCTGATAAAACGCGTACCCCCAAGTTATTGGCTGAAGATGCTGCTTGTCAGGTTATTCCACCCAATCACAGAAGCCTAGAGTTGCAAAGCCCGGTTAAAAGTTCAAGGTAGTTGCCACTAGCCACTTGTGGCTATTAAGCATGTGTGGTTAGCCCTAATCGAGATGTAATCATAAAATACACACTGGATTTCAGAAACTTAGCAGGAAAAAAAATGTACACTCTCTCACTAATAATTTTTATATTGATTAAAGTTAATATTTTAGATACATTGGGTTAAATATAGTATTACGTGTTTCCACTTTTTTAAACACATGAGGACTGGAAAATTTTAAAATACACATGCGGCTCACATTATATTTCCATTGGATGGCACTGGTTTAGATCATCTATGAGGATCACTCCCTTTACAAATGAAGAAACTGAGGCCGCCCAAGGTCACCCTGCTAGTAAACAAAGTGCATTTTAAAAAATGATGGATGGTTTGGTGGCTCTCAAAAACTTAAACATAAAATTACCACCCTCCCCCCCAAAAAACCCACTGGCGTTGAGTTGATTCCGACTCACTCATAGAGACCCTATAGGACAGAGTAGAACTGTCCCTTAGAGTTTCCAAGGAGCGCCTGGCGGATTCGAACTGCCGACCTTTTGGTTAGCAGCCATAGCACTTAACCACTAGGCCAGCAGGGTTTCCTTAAAAAAATTACTACATGACCCAGTAATTCCACTCCTAGGTATATACCCAAAAGAACTGAAAGCAGGAACACAAACATATACTTGTACACCATGTCCATAGTAGCACTATTCACTATAGCCAAACGGTGAAAACAGCCCAGATGTTCACCAATGGATGACTGGATACAGAAAAGGTGGTGTATATACATGATGGAACACCGCTTAGCCATAAAGAGGAACAAGATACATGTTGCAATGTCGATGGACCTCCAAAACATTATGGTAAGTGAAAGAAGCCAGACACAAAAGGTCACATATTATATGATTCCATTTCTATGAGACATCCAAACTAACCCAGAACAGATAAATTCATAGAGACAGAACACAGATTGGTAGTTGTCAGGGACTGAGGGGAGCGGCCAATGGAGAGAAGCTGCTTAATGAAGACAGGGTTTTACTTCGCAGTGATGGAAACAGAGGCAGTGGCTGTACAACACCGTGAATATGCTAAACGCCAGAATCGTTCACTTTAAAATGGTTCTGAGACTTTTACCTCAATAAATCAGTTTTTTTTTTTTTAAAGAAGACAGGTGGGAGAAAATAACTCTTAACACGAAAAGCTATGATGGTGAAAGGTGAGGCCCTGGGAGAACTATTTCACTCCTCAAAGCCACCTGCCCAGTTCTTTAGGGCTAGGAATTGCAGGTTCCAGGACACCCCTTAAACATGAAATCATATGCTTGATGAGGACATTGACAAGCTGAAGTATGACCAGGCAGTTGGCAGACTTAAAACTGCACCATTTGAAGAGTAGCTGAAAACTGGGACTGTGTAACCTGGGGGCAGGAGGGGACAGGGCACGAGAGCCCCCTGTCATGGGGGAAGGGCAAACCTCCTTGTTGGCCTAGGATGAACTTTTCTAGTAGTTTTCACTGTTCGGGGAAGGGCTGCAGTGGGAGGCCATAAGCCGCCTGCACCTCAACCCAGGGTACCACACAGCAGATCCAGGTGAGGCCTGGTTCTAGGCCCCTCGTCTATGGGCCCCTGGGGGTGTCTGGGTCTCTTTTGTGGAGAGAGGGAAAGGTAGTCTGGGGAATGGGGCTCCCTGTCTAGGGAGGTGATTCTGTGGGGCCACATATTCTTCACTTGGCATACAGGAGGAGTCTTCAGCCCCTCTGTCCTGTGCAAGAAGCAGGAAGCCCTTTATGCCTCCTCTCCCGGCCCCATATGGTCTTTCTGCCCACAAACGGAGAACTCCAAAACAGTGCCCCACCCCAGGCCCTACCCCAGCCTCCAAGGGCCGTGGCACCTCCTGTGTCCACACACGGGGACCTCAGCCTCTGGGCTGCTGTCTAGCTGCATTTAGGAGGCAGTCGAAAAAAAAAAAATTTTTTTTTTTTCTCCTAATGGAGGGCAGCCCTGGGCAGCAGGTGCCCCGCCCCATCGCTCTCCTCTTTCCTCCGCTCCCACTTGCTTCTTGCTCTGAACCACAAGGTCTCTCCGCTCCACTGAATCGCAGTAATAAACACGATTGAACCCTCACTGCACAGGGACCCTGCTGTGCCCAGCGGGCTTTCTGGGCTGAAGGCGGACCCCAAGAGTTCCCTAGAGAGATGGTCACCTGCAATCACCTGCAGGAGTGCAGGTCTAGACACATGTGCAAGTGTATATACACACACACATACATGCCCTAACAGGCAGTCACCCTCAGCCCACACTGACACGCTAACCGTAAACCTACACATGGTGTCACACACCATAACCTGACGCTACTGTCAACCCACAGACAATTCCCTAATGTGGTTGTCTAATACCCACCTTCTCACACCTTTGTATTACATAAGTGTTCCTTCCCTCTGCACGAGCATGTGCACACACACGTACATACACATACACACACACACTTTTTTATTTATCTTTTATCAAGAGCTTGGAGCCCTGGTGGTGCAGTGGTTAAGAGCTCGGCTGCTAACCAAAAGGTCAGCAGTTCAAATTCTCCAGCTGCTCCTTGGAAACCCTACGAGGAAGCTCTACTTTGTCCTACAGGGTTGCTATGAATCTGAATCGACTCGATATCAACGAATTTTTTTATTTTATTTTTTTATTGAGAGCTTACCATGTCCTGGCAGTATTCTTAGCACTTTACTTGAATTCACTCATCTAATCCTTACCGAACATTATGAAGTGGCACTGTTATTAGGAGTCCCTGGATGGTGCAAACAGTTAATGCCCTTGGCTGTTAACTGAAAGTTTGGAGGTTCAGGTCTACCCAAAGGTGTCCAGGAAGAAAGGCCTGGCGATCTACTTCTGAAAAATCAGCCGTTGGAAACCCTGCATAGCACATGGGGTTGTCATGAGTGGGAATTGACTCCTCAGCAACAGGTTTGGGCTGGATTGGCCTGTTCTCACTCCCTGGCTTCAAAGCCCGTGTCTGGATGTATTTCTGACTAAGCTGTCTGGCCTCCCTGTACCTATGATGGAGTAGGCAGTAAGCTGGATGCTTCTGCCTGTTGGCTCATTGCTCGATGATTCCTCCCAACAACAACCATGAGAAGTATTATTATCCCCATGTTTCAAATGAGGAAACTGAGGCTTCAGAAGGTAGCTCTTCCTCCCCCAAGCCTGTGGTTGCCAGGGGCTGGCTGCGTCTTGCTGTCTGTCTGCCTGCCAAGCACACACACCCTATCTAGGTTTGGTAAATGGATTTTTGCTGTCCGTGGTGGAGCCGCCTCTCTCAGCAGGCCACTCCCAGGGCAGGCGCCAAGGGCTGCAGCTTTTGACAGGGAGGGGAGCGTATGCTTGGGGCTGAGTCCCGCAGGACAAACGCTAAAGACAGCCACAAAGGCAACCCACTGCTCCAATAGGGTACAGGAGACTTCAGTGAGGTACAACTTCCTCTGTTTTCCTGCAATGCAATTCAATTAACAGCCAGGGAAACCTAATATCTTTTTACAAAGAGGGGTGCAGGGGAGACCCTCTGGGGCCCTTGGGGGCAGGGAGGGTCTGGGAAGAGGTGAGTTAAGGAGATGAGTGTGGGTAAGCCACCCCTCAATATATAGCCCCTTCCCATAGGTGGGAAGAGCAGGGTTTTCCTTAGGGGTCCTGTGGGAAGGTCCTGTGTGTGAACCAGGCCCGTCTCTTTCAAAGCTTTCTAGCCCCCACACCGGGCACAGCACCAGGCACTGGGAATGGCCAAATTGGGACAAACTCTGGTAGAGGCCAAAAAAGCTGCCTGGTAACTTCAAGGCCCTTTCCTGACACCCCACATCACAGCAGATGCTCGCCCTATGACATTCGGCATCCCTGGCACCACAGCTTACACTCTGGGATCCTTGTCTCTGGCTGTGAGACTCCCCAGTCTTCCTGCACTTGGCACAGTGTCCAGGGCTCTATCGCAAATGTTTAAAGTGTCAGGCACCCTTCCTGCTCTGCCGGCAGGCCCAGGCTGCCTGCCTCAGTCCACAGCTAGACTCACCTAAGGGAGCAAGGAGCCTCACCTGGGATCTGGGGCTCAGGCTCCCACCTTAGAGCCCTACAGAAATTCTAGGTTTCCTCCTTCTGGTTCGAATAGGGCCTTACTGGCAGGTACCACCCAGAGGAGAAAGAGACCTGGGCTGGAGAGGCGTCACCCCTTCCCTCGCTCCAGGGCCTTCCCTGGGGCAGCAAGCTGAGGGGAGAGGAAATCAATTTCAGGAACAAGACAGTTGTCGGAATCTGATGTGACCAGTCCTGTCTGTGAAATTACTCTGGGTCTGGCTCCTGTCACCCCTGAGGTCCTGCCCAGACCAGCTGCTATTTACATTTTAATTTGATGTGAGAGGCTGAGAGATTTTTAAAATACCCCAAGGCAGCTCTGCTTCCGTGCTCTCCCCCAGCATCCATGGACCTTGCGACCACTCCCCAGCTTTGGAGGAGGAGTTCTGGGCCCCAGACCCAGCCTACCTGGTCCCTCCCTTGCCCCTTCAGCCTCCCCTCTTCTCTGGGATCCCACCTGATAACCTGGAGTGAGCCTGCACCTGCCGAGCGTCCTTTGTGAGGGGCTTCATTCTGGTTAAGGAGGTGGCCTGTCATTATTATCCACTACATGTTGTTGGCTGCCATGGAGTCGGTCCCCAACTCATAGTGACCCCATGCACAACGGAACAAAACTGCTTGGCCTTGCACCATCCCCACAACTGGTTGGGGATTGTACCGTTGTGATCCATAGGGTTTCCAGTGGCTGATTTTCAAAAGTAGATCTCCAGGCCTTTCTTTCTAGTCTGTCTTAGTCTGGAAGCTCCATTGAAACCTGTTCAGTGTCATAGCAACACACAATCCTCCACTGAGAGATGAGTGGTGGCTGCACGAGGCGCATCGGCCGGGAATCTAACCCAGGCCTGCCACACAGAAGGTGAGAAACAAATGGAGGCTCAGAGAGGTTGAGTGATTTACCTAAGGTCACACAGCTAGTGAGTGGCGAGAAGGACACCCAGCCCAAAGACTCCTGGAAATTCACCTGGGGCCCTTTCCTGTGGTTTTAGTCCAGCTTTCTATAGGTGGTGATAGATGTAGTTCCAGGTGTGGGAAGGTGGGTGGAAACGACTTTAGTACAACTAATCCTTGTGGTGAGTAAAGCTGAGCAGGTGGCAGCAGGCTGGGGCTGGGGCTGGGGGGAGGCGAGGGCTATGAGTCAGGCTTTCTCTGTCTCTATCTCCTTCCCTCTCTTCCTCCTGGTGATTGGAGCTCAGCTGGTGTTTCTGACAAGTCCCCAAGTCACCAGGGAGAGACTATTCAGTTATGAATACTCAAAGGAGAGGAGCAATGTGTGGGGGAGGAAGACTGTGGAAGGAAAGGCGGGAATCCCACTGGCTGTTGGGAAAGGCCTAATAAAATGCCAAAGAGGCAGAGAAAGGCACTTTCCGAAGGTAAGCCTGGTGCACATCCTTATCTCCCTCGGGGGCACAAGTGTAGTAACAATCACTGTAGCTCACACCTATTGAGGACCTACTATGTGCAGGCACTCTTCTGACAACTTACTTAGATGTGCTGTAAAATATTTAATCCTCACAACAACCCTATTTTAAGCCCCATTTTACAGATGGGGAAACAGAGACTGAGAGAAGTTAAGTAAACTGCCCAAAGCCACACAGCTAGGCAGTGGCAGAGCCAGAGCCAGAAGTGGCCCCAGGGTATCTGGTTCAGAACCTGTGGCCTTAGCTACAATGTGACACTGGTCAGAGAAGGGCAGGAGACAGGGACCCAGGAATGGGAGTGCAGATTCTGAGCTTCTCTGAAAAGACTGGTTTAGGATTTGGGAGATCAACAGGCAAGGCTTACTCTGCTCTTCACTAGGTGGGTGGCCCCAGGGGGTCACAGGGCTGTGCCTTGCTTTCCCCATTAGGCAACAGACCTGAGTACAAGTTCTCAGCCCTGGGCACACCTGAGAATCTCCTAACGAGCTTTTAAAATATATCGTGGCACAGACCTCACCCCCAGAGGCTGTAATTTAATTGGCCCAGGGTGGGACCCAGGTGTTATAAGACCCCTACGACCTCATACCCAAAGTGGTATTCACTTTGGAGACTAAGGTACTAGCCTTTGCAAGCCATGGTGTTTTCAATTGCCCCATATGTATGTGAAAGCTGCACAATGGATAAGGAAGACCAAAGAAGAAGTGGTGCCCATACAGTGTGGATGAAGAATGTTGAATATACTGTGGACTGCCAGAAGAGCGAACAAGTCTGTCTTGGAAGAAGTACAGCCAGAACATACGGCAAGGATGGCGAGACTTCGTCTCATACTTCGGCATGTTATCAAGAAGGACCAGTCCCTGGAGAATGACATCGTGCCTGGTAAAGCAGAGGTTCAGGGAAAAAGAAGAAGACCCTTAATGAGATGGATTGACACAGCAGCTGCAACAATGGGCTCAAACATGGCGATAATTGTGAGGATGGCACACAACCAGGTGGTGTTTTGTTCTGTTGTACGTAGGGTCGCTGTGAGTCGGAACCGACTCAATGGCACCTAACAACAACAACACCCCATACCTCCCTCTCACACACAGTCTGGGCGAAGAGCCACAAAGCTGGATGATCCTCCTCTTCCACTTCCCATCCCAGTAGACTGTCCCTTAGACTGTTCCAGGATCTCCCTTCCCTCCCCCTCTCTGTGCCTCAGTTTCTCCTTCTAGTGGATGTCTGCTCCTTCCCCCTGCCGTAGGCAGAATGATGTCAAATCCAACAGGATTGGATGAAGGGTAGCGAAGTCATGGTGTTCCTCACTAATCCCAAGGAAGGGACTTGCCTTTTCGGAAAGTTTTTCTGGGAGTCTAACTGAGATCTCTCCAGGAGTCTCATAGACCTTTTCGCCAGAAAGGATCCTCTCGGTATGCTAAAAATGCCTTTCTGGGAGGGGCTTTTCCAAGGGGCAGCAGGTGCACTGAAACCTCTTGGGGAGCACCGCAAACCCACCATTTCAGGGGAGAAAGAGCTGCCTCTGCTCACAGGCTCTGGTCCCCTTTTGTTTCTGAAAGGACTACAGGCACGGGGGAGAGGGAGAGGAGAGGGATAGGAGTCGGCCCCTCCTTCCCCCAACCCAGCCCACTCCCCTCCCTCCCCCCTAAGGCTTGTGTCTCTGCTCCTTGTTAACAAGACCCTGACAAGAACGGAGCCTCGTTTGGCGTGTGAGATAAGCTGCCACAAACGGGCATTGTTGGCACATTGGGGTGGTCGGTGGGGTGTGTGCATGGCGGGGGGGATGAAGGGGTGGGAGAAGCTCTGCGTTCAGCCTCAGCAGCAGCGCCAGGCCTCCCCTGGGAAGGGCTGATGGTGGGGGGGGTTGCCTTCTGGTGCCTGCTTTATTTTTCCCTTCTTAAAGAGCCAGGGCTATAGTGTTGTTAATTTGATTGCACCCACTTCGGCTTCTTGTCTCCCCTGATTAGCCAAGCTCCACCTGAAGCATGAGATTAATTCAAATTGCATGGAAGCAATCAGCCTTGGCTCTGAAAGCTGCTGGGGAGGAGACTGGGGAGCTGGGGGCCCACCCATGAGGTACTAGCTGTCCACTGCTGAGAAAGGGGGAGGGGGCATGGGAAGGAGGGAGTGCGGAGCCAGCAGAAATAATGTGTATGCGAAGGGGGGTCATGATGAATGGCGGGAGCTTTCTGACCTGGACCTATCTCAGACCTGGTTCTGCTGCACAGGGGTCCAGCTAAGACCCTCAAACTCACCAGGCCTTACTTTCTCCAGCTTTAAAATGGGCTCAGTCATTTCCTCTCTTGGCTGCTCGCCAAGGAGTGCAAGCACAGAGAGGAAGTATTCTCAAATAAGGGTGGTGGCCTGGTTCTCCCCCAGCCTCTGGTCCTCTGCTTTCCCCAAAATGTTGGGAAAATGGGAGTAATAATAAAAATAGCCAACATTTATTAAATGCTTATTACGTGTCACATGCCATGGCTAATGTATGTGAATTATCTCATTAAATTCTCCCTTCCACAGCCCTTGTAGGTGTGTAGTATTTTTATGCCCATTTTAGAGATGGAAAAACACCTAACTCTGAAAGGATTCTGAACACCAGAACCCTTTCAGAAACAAAAGGAGTCAGGGGCCTCTTTCTCTGATCACTTGGAAGGTACTTCAGGGTCATCGCTGTGAATACTCCAGAGCCGGGGTCAGCAAACTTTTTCTGTAAAGGGCTGGACAGTAAACATTTAAGGTTTTGTGGGCCATACAGTCTCTGATGTAACTACTCAACTCTGCCCTTGTAGCTTGAAAGCAGCCATTGACAACAGGACATAAATGACTAGATGGGACTGGGTTCCAATCAAACAATGCATTCTGCCCCTACTGTCAGAAAGGAGACCCTGGGTGGTGCAAACAGTCAACACGATTGGCCGATAACCAGAAGGTTGGAGGTTCCTGGCCACCCAGAGGCGCCTTGGAAGAAAGACTACTTGGAAGAAATCTAACTCCGAAATATGAGTCACCCAAAACCCTGTGGAGCACAGTTCTACACTGACACACACGGGGTTGCCATGAGGCAGAGTCAACTCAAAGGCAACTGGTAAGGTCCACCACTCAGAGGGGCTTCGGTTGTAATGGGGGACAGTTGTGGGCTTCTCCTTGAGAGGCAGGGTTGGGAGTCGAGTCTGCTCTGGCTGACAGTTCGGACCTGTTGCTGTCTAGAGTGGACACTGCTTTAGCTCTTTGCTTTCTGCATTTTCTTATTTGTTAAACTGAGCCACCCAGTGATAGCCTGAACTCTCTCTCATCTTGGCATGTTTTACTGGCACCTTTATCCCGGTTGACATGTAGGATGCACATAATTTTGTTGTTCATCCGATCTGCTGGAGCTGAACATGGGGAAGGCCCTGAATGCTACCTTGGAGCCCAGACCCATCTGGAAACTCTTCAGTGCTCATGATTGTGGGGGTTGTAAGGGCGGAGGATGAGGTGCTTTATGTCACCACAGGCTGAAGCCTCTAAGGAGCTAAGGGCCCAGATGAGACCCATGGGGACAGGCACTTGTAAACTGGGAGTGAAGTTTGCATTGGTAGACACATTCCTCCTATAAGGGAATCTGGGTTGTTATGGTGATGAGAGGGAGTGGGGCTGGGAGGGGATCATCCACATACAGACTTCTGTTCTGCCTTGAGACCTTTGCACAAAGATCCCCTCTGGGGCCAGGTCTGAGACACGATGCGGCGTGCTCCCGTGACACTGCTGGCATCATCAGGTCAGTAAAATCTCCCACATTTCTTTGGTTCAGACTTGTCTTAATTTTTTTTATAAAACCTAGAAACACCTAGGGATACAGCTTCTAAAAGGTAGGTCCCAGAATTGGTAACACAATGTCTTGCTGGTTCTCCATTGGCGTGGTAGAATGGGAACCACCGTTAATCTCTGTTAGTGCCTCGGGAGAAAAAGAAATAAGATTAAGACCCCTTTGAACAGAGGAGCAAACTGAGTACCCCAGAGAGGAAAGGACTGCCCCAATTATCAGCCAGTGAAAACCCTATGGAACACAACAGTCCGATCCCATTGTGCATGGGGTTGCCATGAGTCAGGGGTCACGTGACTCAGCAGCAGCTAACGACAACAGCAATAACAGTGGGGAACACCAGGAAGATAAACCAGGGCTCCTGTCTGCCTCCTCAGGGCCTTCCTGCCCCTAAATGATCAGCTCATTCGGGCCTCTGTTATGGAATGAATTCCATCTCTCCAAAATATGAGTTGGAGTCCTAACCTCTACACTTGTGGATGAAATCCTGTTTGGGAATAGGGTATTCGTTGTTCTGTGAAGGAGGCCCTATCAGTGTGGAGTGTGTCCTAAACCTAATCACATCTAATTATAGAAAGAGCAGACACAGAAGGAAGCCACGTGATGATCGCCAAGGAACTGAGGAACGCTGGGGCTACAGGAGCTGAAGAGACAAGGATCTTCCCCCAAAGCAGAGAGAAAGGCTTCCCCTATAGCCGGTGCTCTGAATTTGGACTTCTAGCCTCCTAACTGTGAGAAAGTAAATTCCCGTTCTTTAAAGCCACCCACTTGCGGTGTTTGGCGGTATAGCATACTAGGAAACAGAGGCAGCCTCCCTGGGCTCTGCAGAGGGTAGGAAGGGCCTGGGCTGGCCCACTTCTGACCTTTCAGGAGAGGGATGGTGTGGTGCGTTTGTTGACCTTTGCTCCCTGAGAGGAGAGCTGCAGGGGCAACCTGGGCTGGAGGAAGGACATGTGTGTCCAGCCTTGCTCTCCTTGGTGTGATGAAGCAGGAGACAAAGTGCTCTCCTGACTCTATGAAGTCTGGAAATCAATAAGGCCAAAGAGCCAGCTGGATAAGCATCGCAGTGGAAAGGGCTCCTTCCTGCCTTCTCCTCCTCCCTCCCTCTCCACCAGAGGCTGGGAGGCCAAGTCCCAGGTCTGCAGAGGAGACCCCCTGGCCTGGCACAGGTCAGGGTGAGGACCTCCCAACTGCCTTGAGACTGGGCATCTGAGTCTGATGGCTGCCCACCACCCAGGAGGAGAGAACAAGGACCTTGCCCCAAATTACACAGCTGGCTGCAGCAGGGGCGAGAGGCAAGCCTGGGGCAGTCTGATTTGGAGCCCAGGCCTCAGCCCCACGGTGCTGCCCACCATTGTGCTCACCCCTCCTCTCCTTCCTGTTTGCAGATACCCCGCTCACCCTTATCCCGTCAGGGCTCAGGGGAAAACCGAAGTGGACCTGTGGCACGTGGATGGTCAGCCAGCCTGTCATCGTCAGCAGGGAAGGACTAAGTGGATGGAGGCCTCTGTGCTGAGCTGGGCTCTGTAGCCAGGAATTCCTCCAGAGGGAGGGGAAGACTCAGCTGAGCCCTCAAGGAACTATAGTCTAGTGGGGCTACATGATCCACCACTAGAGAACACACGGGAAAATTGCTGGCAAGTGTTTTTTTCACCTCTCCGCGCCTCAGTTCCATGGTCTGCACTGAGACGGGCCTTATGAACATGTGTGAGGACATCCCAATTCACATGTCCTCGCTCTATCTACATGCCCTGCAAACACACATCCCTTAGGTCTAGGGGCACACTGGTGGCAGGCTCATCCTTGGGAGGAAAGACAGGGGAAGAGGTCTTGCAGGTCCTAGAATTGGCTCAGGGCATTTGGGCAGGGGATTTCTTGGATACTCAGAGCATGGTCTAGAAAGGGGGTTGTGGCGATGAGTGGGCATTTCCTTTGGCCCACAGATTCCTCCCCTGTGGGAGGGGCAGGGGCTGAGGCCTTCTAGATCAGGGGATCAGCGGCAGGAGCAGCAGTCACCCAGGTCTAAGGGAGGTGCTGCTTATGCCTGACAAGGAGGAGTTTCCCTTGGGTAAAACTGAAATGAGGACTGCCTCAGGCCATTGGATATATGGCGGTCTTTTCCCAGGTTTTACATCCTGACCTCTGTATTAATGGTTAATCACTAGCAGGTGATCTAGTCTACCTAGACCCAGGGGCTTCCTATTCCAGGCCCGGCTCCCTGCAGTCCTTTTCTCCCCTCCCCTCGCCCTCTCCCCCAGATCCCAGTGACTCTGCAGCTCGGGGTGTGCTCTCTCAGCGCTCTTGGCTCTCACTTTAATTGGCCTGACATTTTGCTAAACAAACAAATCAAAAACTCAAACCAAAGAGCCTTTATCGGGTTTAATTGGCCATGGGGCTTGGTCCGTAGCCCTACCACGGGAACCTTCACAAAGTGGGGGAAACTGCGGATGTAACAGGACCTGTCTAATAAGGCAACCTGCTGCACGACAGGGCAGACCCCGGTCCCAGGAGGCACTGCCACGCAGGGTGGCACAGAGCCACCCTCCCTCCACCCCAGACTCAGCAGCTTGGCTTCGTACTTGCCTCTCACTGCAGTTCTCTTTGAAGATGCTCTATTTTCCCCATGCGTCTGTCAGCTGGAGGAGGAATTGCCTCTTCCTCCTTTTGGTCATTCTATCTCTTTTTTAATTTTAAAAGGAAGATAAAAGGCCAGCTTTGTGAATGTGGTATTTTTGTCTGTTAATTATGTTTGTTTTCAACCAGGTTCTTGGAGGTGATCTGGTGCCCTGAAAAGACCATGCATACTCCTACAGTCATAGACTGAGCTGGAAGGGACTTGGAGATCAGCTAGCTCCTAGTCCAGGCCTCTCATTGTACAGATGAGGAAACCTCGGCCCAGAGATGGGAATAAAGAGTTCAAGGAGCAAAGCCAGGGAGCCCGGTACTCAAAGTCATTTGACTCTAAGGCTGTGCCCTTTCCACCAAACCACAGATACACAGAAGCAAGCTCCAAGTCTCAGCCGGGAGTATGCTACCCCATGATCTTGATCCAGTTCCTTAACTTTTCTGAGAAGAGGCTGTTGCCTGCCGACCTCACAGACAATGTGTGGGAAGAGACTGATAAGCTGTGAAGTGCTGTGCTTGTGAAAGTGCGAAGGCTATGTTACATGCTCAGCCACTCATGGTTCAGCCCATACCAACACTCTTAGAGTCCAGGAGGAGGGGGGCCGCTTGGGCCTGGCGCTGGTCACCATCAAGGATGTCCAGAGACTTGGAAAGCCACTTGCCTACTCTAACACACCCCTAGCTCCCTAGGGCCCCTTGGAGAGGGGGTGCATGGCAAGTCTCCAGGAACCAGCTCTGGAATCCTGATTCCCACCAGACCCCTAGGCTTCTGGAACTCTGGTTTGGTGTTTCAGGTATCAATAGTGAACTCTACATAGAAAGAAACCATTTAGCTTCCAAAGCCCACAAATACCTCACTTTTCATTCTCCCTGTCCGTCCTCTCCTTCACTTTCCAACAGCCACCCTAGATTCCCACTCATCAGATGCCATTCACGGGCCTTGGAGCCTCCACGCCCTCACGGTTTCCTCATCCCTGGAGTGCAATGACCTTCACCCCTAGTGGTGCTTGTCAAAATTCTTCTCATCTCTCAAGCCCTACTTAAGACTATTGCTTTTGTGATGTCCCCTTATATATCCCCAAGGTTAGAATTGATTACTCCATCCCTGATCCTCCTTGTATCACCCAGTTTGTAGCTTTTGAAGGCACTTATTTTGTGTATTAGGGTCCCTGGGTGGTGCAAATGGTTTACACTTGGCCCTGGTGGCACAGCGGTTAAGAACTATGGCTGCTAACCAAAAGGTCCACAGTTTGAAACTACCAGCTGCTGTTTGGAAACCCCATGGGACTCTTCTACTCTGTGCTATTGGGTTGCTAGGAGTCATAATCGACTCCACGGCTAAAGGTTGGTGATTTGAATCTACCCAGTGACACTGCCGGAGAAAGGCCTGGCAATCTGCTTGCATAAAGATTTACAGCCATGAAAACCCCATGAAGTGCAGTTCTATTCTGACACACATGGGGTTGCCATGGGAAAATGGAATCAATGGCAACAGGTTTGGTTTGGTTTCATTTTGTTTATTATAGTTGTTTTGGGTATATGTCTATCTCCTCTTTAAGATTCTAAAGTTCCAGAGGATAGCAACTCTGTCTTCCTCATTGCTAAATTCCTAAATTTAGCAATGAGTAAGATTCCCAAAACTAATGACCGCTAACAATTATTGAATGTGTATTTTGTGCTTAGTACTGTGGTAACTGGAGTCCCTGGGTGGCACAAATGGTTAACTGCTTGACTACTAGCCAAAAGGCTGGCCTTGGAACACACCCAGAGGTGCCTCGGAAGACAGGCCTGACAATCTACTTCTGATAGGTCACAGCCTTGAAAACCCTGTGGAGCAATTCTACTCTGCACACATGGGATCTCCATGATTGGGAATCGACTCACAGCAACCAGCAACACCACCACTGTGGTGACTGCTAAAAGTGTGTAGTCTCATTTAAATTTTATTAATGAGAAAAAGGTATGTATAATCCCAAACTTACAGAGGAGAAAACTGGGGCTTACAGAGATCATTGTCCAAGATTTCACAATTACTAAGTGGCAGAGCTGAGATTTGAACTCAGGTCTGACTCATTCTAAAGCCTGTGTTCTTAGTGACAGACCTTTATTGCCCATTTTGAAGTGTGCTCCACGAACATCTGTTGAATTACCATTGGGAACAGTGGGGATCAGTGGGGTAGATACCACCCAATGGAGGCCAGCTACAAATGCCCAATTTGACACTTGAATGCTACGATGTATGTTCCCTTTAATGTATTTACTTTCTAAGTTCTGTTTGGCCAAAGTGGGGATTAAGGTCAGTTTGCCTCCTGGGAGTTCACAAAAGTGTGAGCTGCAGCCATACTGGGTCAAAAATTTGCTGAGTGTTTAGATGCAGCTGAAGCAAGCCTTGAAATAGCTTTGCCAATGGTAGGTTCTGCAAGTAGGCTGGAAGGAGTGCTGGTGTTGAGTGGGGGAGTTTGAGATGGACTAAGCGGTGACTAGGGATGGTTTTCTACCAATAATCTCATTGATGATCATGTGCCCAGGTCCTGAAGATCCTCCCCTGCCTGCCTTTAAAATAAAACCAGAGTTGGGGGAGATGGGAGAAAGATAAAGAGGAATGAAGGAGGAAAACGGCAGATCGAGGAAGAAAGAATGTTCAAGGGGAGTACATGAGGCTGGGTTACCCTGGAACAGCATACATGGAAGCTCTCAAAGAAGGTCAGTAACCCTCTCTCAGCTGCTACACCCTCAACATTGTCACAAGAGCATCTTTTGGCAGCCAGATAGCAGGCAGAATTACTAGGCCACTACAAAAAGATAGACTCTCCACTCCAGACAGAGGTCCTGGCCATGCTCGGCCCTCCATAACCCCTTCACTTGAGACTCAAATGCCCTTGGCCCTGCCTCCTCCACTCCTGCTGGTCTGGTCTAGGGGCCTCTGGTGCTGCTGGGTGGGGCCCTGGGGAGAGTGAGGTTGGAATGGAAGGGGGCATCTGTGACAGAGAAAGGGTGTGAGGGAAAGGTCAGTTGAGGGAGCTCACATGTGTGCGGGTGGTGTGAGAGAGTGCGTACGTGTGAGAGAGCAGCTGGAAAACAGCCTGTCAGATGAGGGTTATGTGAGGGTACATGAGAGAATGTGAGGAGAGAAAAATGCCTTTGCTGGAATGTGAGGGAGAGGGTGCAGGAGCGAGGAGCTGGCGGTTTGGAGAGACTTGTGTGTGAGGAAGTGCATGAGAGACACTGTGTTGACTGGCAGAGTGTGTGAGGGGAAGTGTGCTGAGTGGGAAAATATGACCTGGAGGTGTTTGTGAGACTAACAGCTGTAAGAAAGGATTATGTGTGTGCCTTACTGTCAAAAGAGGCAAAGGAAAATGACAAGGCAGCCGAAATTAAGGCAAAGGGGGAAAAAGGAGGGAAACCAGGTCCAGATTCTGTCCACCACTGGTTAGTTGGCTAAGACATTCCCTACCTTTCCCTTGTGTAAAGGGTTGGTACCAGAGGTTAACACCACTGTGTGTATGCGTGTGTGTGTCTGACTTCGTGTAGCATGAGTTCATGAGGCTGCCCTGGATTTACAAAATGTGCCTCCTCTGAAGAGTTCAGAGTTTCGTAGCTGCTGCCTGGTCTGTGAAGTGAGGATGTTATAGAAGAGATGCAGGCCCAGAGAGCTGAAGTGACTTGCCCACAGCCCCCTAGGACATCAGAGATAGCCTGATGTGAGCCTGGGTCTCCACACATGCAGCCTGCCTCCTGGCCGCTGCATCATCTGTCACCATGCCCCCTCATGCCTCATCTCCACAGAGAAACCACAGGCCTCAAAGCTGGAAGCCACACTTGCTCAGCAGAATCCCCTACCTTAGAGAAAAAGAGCAAAAACCAAAAAAAGAAAGAAAGAAAGAAAAAGAATCTGAGGGTTTGGCTCATCTCTCCTGCTGACAGTGGGGAGAAAAGGATCAAACACCAAGGATGGTTCCATGAGGTGCCTACTATTCCTCTCTCCTCACGCAGGCAGAATTAGCGAAGTTCTCCCTGACTGAGGGATGTAGATTGATTGCCTGGTTTTATTAAGGACAAAGTGCTTTTTGATAGTGTGAGGGAAGAGGCTCCCCAGGGCGGGGATTCCGACGCCTGGAGCTCCCTGAGAATCGATTGCCGGGGCTTCCCTGTCTTGTGCTGAGCTGAACACGGGCTCTGCAAGCGATAAAGACGCTACGATTCTTAAAAGAGAGAACTCCGGGGAGATGCTGGGCAGACCGCTCACAGGGCCCTGCTCTCAGCAGCCTTTCCTACGCGTGTCCTGGAGAGACTGCTGTTAAGAATAATCAAGCTGGTGGCTAAATTTTGATGGCCTGTTGGGAGCTGGTTACCATACTGGTTGCTTTACAGATATTATCTGACTTGCCCTTCACACAGGGATTGTGGTGGTTCAGTGGCAGAATTCTCCCCTTCCCTGTGGGAATTCCCAGTCAACGTGCTTCACGAGCAGCCACCACCTATCTGTCAGTGGAGGTTTGTGTATTGCTACAATGCTGAACACATCTCAACAGCGCTTCCAGACTAAGACGGACTAGAGTAAAGACCTGGCGATCTGATTCCAAAAGCCAGCCAATGAAAACCCTATGGATCACAAAGCTCTGATCCCATTTTGCATGGGGTGCCATGAGTCGATGGCAGCTAACAGCTAACAACAACTCTTCACACAAAACATAGTGGGCTAGGTACCATTATGATTCCCATTTTGTAGATGAGGAAACTGAGATACAGGGAGGCCAAGTAAACCAATCAAGGTCACACAGTAATTAAGTCACACTGCCCAGATTCACAGTTGGCTCAGTCACACACTTGAACTCAGGCTCTTACCACTGCCCTCCATGGCCCATGGCCCATGGCCCATTTCCTGACCTAGGGCCAAACACTCTCTTTCTGACAAGATTTCTGAGACCCGTTACACATAATGTAAAGGGATAGGCTCACCTGGTAGAAATGTATGTATGTGACTTAAAAGAATTCAGGGAGAGCAAATAAATGGCGGACTTCCAGGGCCATGGGGCCAGCTCTCTGTCCTTGGGGTTTTCGAAGCCATAGATAAAGCACCAAGTTATCGTGACTTTTATTCCTCCTTGGCTTTTCCAAAACATCTTCCTCTTTCCATTATTAGTTCTTGTGTTATTTACAACAATTTAGTGAGGCAGGTGGGCTGGGCAGGAACCTCTAGCACAGGTGAGGAAATTGGAGCACAGAAGTGAAGTGACTTGCCCGAGGTCACAAAGATCATAAAGGTAGATCAGAAACTGGGACCCAGGCTTTCTGACCACAAGGCCTTTTTTCTACAGTGTGTACATGATATCTTCTTTTCTAAGTGACAACTATGTTAAACACACACACAAAAAAGCAGGTGTATATTAAAATGCAATATTGAGATCGAAATAAATGGAATATGATATCATATGATAACTTTGATACAGCAAATCAGGAGCTTACCATTACTAGGATAGACTGGGTTGAGGCCATTCAGGGTTTGAAGCCTCTTTTTCAGATAAGAGTGCTTTTGAGTCCTTACCTGAGGGTCTCAAGCCCACCTCTGACTAGGAAGCCTTCCAGCCTCTCCTTCACAGATTGAATAATGGAAACCAAGGGAGTAGGTAGAGTGAGAGCAGACAGAGATGGGTCTTAGACTGTGACTGGGGTGGAGGTGGGGGTGGGGGTGCTGGGAGTTCTGCGTGGGGGCAGGACTTACTCTTGACAGTGAGGAACATGGACTTGCTGATGTCAGTGCCCACGCCATTGCTGGCCTGGCAGAGGTAGTAGCCGATGTCCTCCTCCAGGACGTGGCGGATCAGCAGCGAGCTGTTCGGCAGGATCTGGATGCGGCCGGTGAGGGGCACTGGGTGGTACTGCTGGGGGTTTCCACTCCCTGGAAGGAGGCAGCAATTAGCAGGGGCTGTGTCTGTGATAGGGAGTGCACTGAGTGGACTGGAGTGGCCCAAGGAATGGTCCTGATGCCTTTCTCTTGCTGATCTAGGACCATTTTGTAGCAGACCAGTACAATCCCTAAGTGGCTGGGAGCCCATACCACTCCTGCTGAGCAACAGGAGGTCTGATGCTGCTTCAGCTCTAAGGTAATAAGATGGAGTTGGGGGCCTCAGCTCAATGCCTCCCTTGGCACTGAGCTTCTCTCTGAGGTGAATTCCTTCGAGAGGAAGAAATAGTTGTCTTTGGGTCACTTGGTAATTGGCAAAGGAAAAACTTATCCCCCAGGTGGTAGTTGCCTGGTCTTAGCCTAGGAAAGAGGCCAGTCATCCTCCAAGTGGGGGCTTTGTGGCACCCCTTCTCATTCTCACAGTGTCAGCCATGGACACAGTCTAGAGTAAGAAGCTGGTATAGGGTTGAGTCAGATAACGAATGAATCCCTGGAGTGAAGTGGGGCTCCAAGAAGGATCAAGATCCCAGAATGGGTTGACTGGTGAGGAGCAGGGAGCTCTGAGGCACTGGGACTCCAGAATGGGGGTAGGGGAGGAGGGTATGTACACTGAGTTCTAGGGCTGGAGGCAGGAGAGGGAGGTCAAGTCTATAAGAACAAGAGGAAATTTGGTGTCAGCATGACAGCTAATCCTGGTCCACAGACCCTTAGTGGTGGCTGAGGGTGACCTCCATATCAGGGTAGCCTGGGGTCCTCTTAAAGCTCAGAATCCCAGGCTCCCATCCAGAGCTGGGAGTTGTGTGTAGAGTCCAGGGCCAAGTTCCAGCAGAGCATCCTCCCCTCCCCTTCCCTGGCCCTGCTCAGAGATTCTGGCTGAGCCAGGGGCTTACCCTTGGCATGCTTCCACATGACCTTGGGTGGGGGATAGCCATCCACTGAGCAGTTCAGCACCCCAGCTTTGCCGTAGATGCCATCCTGGTTGTTGGGCTGCACCACAAATCGAGGGGGCACTGCAGAAAGAGGGATGGCAGGGAGAGCAGATCTCAGTCTCCAATAAGTCTCCCGGGGCTTCAGGCGTCCTCCAGGCATCTTCAGCCCTGCCTGGATCATTCTAAAGTTGGGGGCCAGCAGCTCCTGAAATGCAAGATTCTGAGGCCTTTTGCTGAGTACTGGGCTGGGAGTTGAGAATTCTGAGTTCCAATCCTGACTTTGCCAATGACTGAGCAATTCCCCTCCCCCGCTTAGGGCCTTGGTTTCCTGTCGTGGAAAATAAGAGGTTTGGACCTCTTGATCTTTAAGGCCCTCGCCAGAGGCAACTTCCCACGAACCTGTGATTCACACTCACAATATAGAGAGACCAGGTCAGCAGCTGGCCAGAGCTCCCCTCCCTCCCCCACAGCTGGCCCGTCCCTGCTCACCACGCACGATGAGCTGGCGCTCGCGGCTCACGGTGGCGGCAGCATTGCTGGCGATGCATGTGTAGTTGCCATTGTGCTTGAGGGATACGCTGGAGATCTGCAGGGAGCTCATGAATTCCTTGCTCTCAATGGTCACGCCTGAGCCTGAGATGATCACCTGTCCGTCCTTCCTCCAGGTGATGCGGATGGGCATGTCCCCGGAGGACACCACACAGGGGATGTAGAGCAGCTGGCCGATGGAGGCAGGGGGGAACTCGAAGGGCTGGATTAGAGGGGGCACTGGGAAGGCAAGAGGAATGCTGCTGTCAGGGCCCCTGCTTGCCCCAGTCTGGCCAGCAGCACTGCCCACCGGCCTCACCTGTGGGCTCCGGGGTGCCTCCCACCACCCCCCCAGAGTGGGCTTTAAAGAGAATCCCCCCAGGGGCACTTGTTCTCCTATGGTGCACACTCTCCTATATTCTCCTGGAAGTGCCTAGCTGCCTTGCCATTGTCCCCTGGCTCCATCTCCATACTCATCCAGACCTGGATTGCCTTCTTGGCCTGGACCCCACCGTCTCTGTTGAGGGGCTTGGCTAGCCTGCCTTTATTCTGACCTCTAAATTTATTCTGGGATTTGATGTATGTGCTTCTAGACCCCTGCTAGGTCCCTGCTGATCCACTGCTCAGCTGCGACCTCATCTTTCCTGCCACTCTTTGACACCCCTGGGCCCACTTTGTCACCCCAGAGATGCATCTCACAGCTCTCTGTGGACCTGGGATGGGTAGAGATGGTGTGTTCCGTATGGCAGGAGAAGAAGGCTGGTGCTGAGATGAGTCCCCACGTGCACTCCGTAGCTGCCCATCTCAAGGCTCAGTGCTGTTCTCTGTTCTCCTGCAGAGGTCCCATCACCCAGCCCACCCTCTCCCTGTGTCAGGTGGTGGACGGACTGGTGGGAGCTTACAGCAGCAGCTGTTTCATCTGGACGCTTTATATGAATTATCTCACTGCATCCTCTCACTATAATGTGAGGTGAGCTTAACTGTCCCCATTTTGCAGATGAGGAAACTGAGGAGAGGAAAAGTAACTTGCCTGAGGTTGCCTGGTCATAAGAGGTATTGGTAGGATTTGAAACCTGATCTGTATAATCTCCAGATCCAAGCTCTTTTCATTATGCTGCCCAGTTGCCTCTCTGAGTTGTGAGCTACCATGGAATTGGCCTCCTGACTCATGGTGACCCCATACGAAATATGGCCAGTCCTGCGCCATAATTGATCATGGATAGGACCATTGTGATCCATAGGGTTTTCTTTGGTGGATTTTTGGAAGTAGCTCACCAGACCTTTCTTCCTAGTCTTAGTTTGGAACCTCTGCTGAAATCTGTTCAACATCATAGCAACACACAAGCCTTCACTAACAGATGGGTGGTGGCTACATTTAAGGTGCACTGGCCAGGAATCGAACCTGGGTCTCCCACACGGAAAGGGAAAATTCTACCACTGAACCACTACTGTTCCCACTTGTCTGAGGAGGCCCCCAAAATGTCTATACCAGAGACCCCCTTTGCCTTATAAGTCAGCTCCTCTTGGATGGTGGCAAAAAGCAGAGAGGGAGATCTATTGTCTTTGAGACCACAGTCAATTGGGCTGGGCAGCTCAGCCAGGCACAGCATCCTCCACACAACTCCTTCCCCTATTGCCCACATCTCAGCCCCTGGGGCCTGTCTGGAGCCTGAGTCCGTGGGAGAGGATCCTCCTTTCTCTGCTCTGGCTAGAGCATCAGCCATTATCTTTATGATAACTCAATTAGACCACAGCGACTTCCCCGGCAAGTGGGGGGAGGAAGACAGTGAAGGAGACAGACAATTAGCTTAACAAGGATGAGCACCCAGTAGATGAGATCTCCTTTCTGCAGTCAAATAATTAAATTACAAGGCTGTCCACAGTCCTCTGGCCTTCTCCCAAGCACCAGCCCCACCCCTCCTTGGAAGCCTGCTACTCTCCACCCAATGTCCATCCAGAGTGGCCACAGCAAGGCATGAGTCCTGAGAGGACAAGGATGGATGGCATTGCATGTGTGCCCAAGGACCCCCGGGTGCTCCAAGGATTTTGGGGGCTCAGCTGAGAGACTCCTCTGGAGGGGGACAGGTATTGAGAGAGAAAATCCTCAGCAGCCCTCTGGATCCCTGGGAGAGTTCTCAACCAAGAGGTCTAGGTTTGGAGGAGGTGACATTTAGGGGGGATGTTGCCTCCATAACCTATGGGATGAAAGCCTACTCTTCAACGGGGCTTTCCAATATCATCTCCCACCCTGCTCTTCACTCCAGCCACAGAAGCCCCATCAGCACCCAATGAACACCCACAGCTCCAAGCCATTGCCCATGCCTGTGTAAGCACGACTGGGGGCCTGTTGATCTGTCCCCCGCCATGTGTCTTCCTGGCCCACTGGCTGGCTTTTGACCTTTTTTATTACAGATCCACCTGGGCCCAAATCCAGTTCCTAAACTACAGCCAGGTTTTCTGGGAGCTCTTGTCATTGTCCCACTCTCCCCATCCCCGTCTCTGGCTGCCTCTTTTCCCTGGGGTGGGACATGGGCTTCCTGGGCCTTGGATATTCCCAGATAGATTTATCTGGAACCCTGACACTAGTTATGGCCCAATGCGATTACTGTGACTTTCCAGAAGATCCTCTTGTTGTGCCTTTGCTGATTCCCTTCTAATTTTTTTTTTTTTTTCCTAGATCAGATCCAGGACTCTCTAAGCCTCCTTGGACTTTTTGAGGGAATTGCTGCAGAGATCTGCCACCCAGTCCTTAGGTCTAGAAGAACCAGTTGTGGTCCAGTCCTCCTTCCACAAATTCCCAAAGCTAGAGCCCAGCAGGCTTCACAGGAAACTCCTCCTCATCCTTTTATACCCTGCTCAAATGCCACCTCCTCTGAGAAGCCTACCCTTCTTCTGCACAGCCCAGCAGCACTTGGTCCACACCTTGACATGGCACTCATCACACGGCAGTAGGGGTAACTGTATTACCACCTTCCCTGGGAGATAGGAGCATCTTCAGGGTAGTGGCGAGGGCATATTTATTTTGCAAATTTTAAATGCCCAATAAATGCTTGTTGAATGAATAAATTAATGAACTGCCTGAATATGATTTCCTAGGTTGGCTTTGGAAGTTCATCTGTGAGGTGGGCAGGAGGTGGGAAGAGCACAGAGCAGTTCACCCAGAACAAGAAGGAGGCTCTAAGCTGCTCCTCAAGATGCCATATTTATGCTGTGGAATTTCGAAACCAGAAGCCTCCCCCTTGGTCCTTCCCAGGGGCCAGGCCCTCGCTATTGTTTAAGAGTGCTACAGACACTTGAACATGAGCAGGTGCAGTCATGGCCAGGGGCAGACTAACCAGTAAATAAGGTACACACAGGCTTAGTTGTGTTTACTTACCAATCTGTAGCGCACAATTTCACATGGGTTTCACTACATCTTTGATGCGGTGAAAAATAAGTGAAATTGTGTACTACCGTAGATTACTAAGTAGGCACAAGTAAGCCCATGCATACCTTGTTTATTAATCTGTCCCTGATCCTGGCAGCCATGTGGAGTAGGACCTGTGAGCAAAGCAAGGAGTGGGAGGTTATGCTGAGAGAGAAGGCTAAGGGGGTGTCAGGCATGGATGGCCAGAGCACCATCCTTCCATTGAGGACAGGGCACGTGGAGAGAGACAGATTGAATTTAGGCAGGAGGATTTGGTTTGGGCAAGGGGAAGACTGTCTCTCCCAGTAAGAAGAGATTCAGATACTGGAACAAGTGACTAAGGCACGTTAATTCATTAATTAACTAATTCATCTAATATTTATGAAATGCCTGCTCTGTGAAGGCATTATGCTCCATGTGAGCTGGACAAAGTACAAACATGCCTAAAATTCAGATGGACCCTCCAGGAGCTTATCATTAGCAGAGAAGGTAAGCTATACCCCCAGCGATTATTAGACAAGCCCTACCCGATTACAGACGCTGGACTCAAAGCAGAGAGGGGTGTCATCTAGTTGGGTGGTTGCAGCTTCCTGGAGGAGGTGGCATTTCTTATTTTTAATTTGTTTATTTAATTGTACTTTAGATGAAGGTTTACAGAACAAACTAGCTTCTCATTAATTTTGTGACATTGTTTACCAACCCCATGACCTTGGGCTCCCTATTACCGGCTTTCCTGTCTTCTCCTGCCTTCTAGTCCTTGCCCCTGGGCTGGTGTGCCCCTTGAGTTTCATTTTGTTTTATGGGCCTGTCTAATCTTTGGCTGAAAGGTGAACCTCAGGAGTGACTTCATTACTGAGCTAAAAGGGTGTCTGGGCGCCATACTCTTGGGGTTTCTCCTGTCTCAGACCAGTAAGTCTAGTCTTTTTTGTGTGTGTGAATTAGAATTTAGTTCTACATTTTTCTCCAGCTCTGTCTGGGACCCTCTACTGTGATCCCTGTCAGAGCAGTCAGTGGTGGTAGCCGGGCACCATCTAGTTGTGCTGGATTCAGTCTGGTGGAGGGTGTAGTACTTGTGGTCCATCAGTCATTAGGACTAATTTTTCTCTCGTGTCTTTGGTTTTCTTCAAGGAGGTAGCATTGAACTGAGAGTTAAAGGACTCACACGCTTTCAAAAAACGAATGGGTAAGATAGAGGGAAGAGACTGAGTCAAGGAGCAGAGGCCAGCTAGGGGCTGTCACTCCTTTCCAGTCTTCCAGGATAACACTGGTGACTCTTTGAGAGGCTATTTAAGGAGAGAGAGGCCAGCATCCATCCCGGGAGGTCAGACATCCACCTGGGCTGGCCCAGTGTCCCTAGAGCACCATTGTCCTGTGGGAGGCAGATGACAGAAAACTCCAGAACTCCTCGCTCCCCTCTACCACAAATGTTGTTGCCAGGCAGCAGCACCCTCCTGCCCCCCCTGCACCTGCCACAGGTTGACTGGGGCACGTAAGATGCTGTGGCTGATAGATGTCCCCTTAGGAACTCTTTTGTGGGAGTGCTAGGGGCCGAAGCTGCTCACAGAATTCCTTGGTTCCAGTCAAGCATTTCAACATCAATGTAAGTCCACACACAGGGATGACCTGGAGGGAGAAAAAAGCCCAGGGATCCTGGGGCCTTTCTGGGACTTGCTAAATACTTGCGGGAGGGCCGTGAGTGGGAGGCTCTGAGAAACCAGGTGTGGGGACTCTGGGATATGTATGTTTGGCTGCTGCCCAGATATGGGCTGTGTTCTGATCTGTGAACCTCACCGATGCTCAGAAGGTGGACCCCGGCCAATTTAATGTGCCTCTTGTTCGTTTTCCCCCTGTAGGGGAACAATCCCCTTTGGAGGTAGAACTCCCTGGCCACCTCCATCACAGTGACCATCAGGGACCCCTTCAGTGTTATTGCAGTCTACAAGGCCCCCCTTCCTGCCCCCAAGTCCCAGCATTTCCCCAGCCACTAGCCTGAATGTGGTGGTGGTGGTGGGGCAGGGATGTCATGTACCCAGGACCTTCTCTCTAGAAGCTCTGCTCTGGCCACGACCATCTTTACTGAGAGGGCAACTTGGCCACCAGCTTGGCCAGCTTTGAGGGACGTGGGACCTGAGCAAGGTGCTGCAATGGCAAAGAGGCCAGAGCACAAAGTAGTTGAGAAGATACACAGGTCGTGGCGGCCCATTGGTGCTGGGCGACCGTAAACCCTTTACAGTTACTTGCTTGAGAGGGTTGTACAAGTGAGGGTGTGCTGGCCACGGGCTCGCCTCATAAACACTTTATGGTGTCTCTCATCATCACTCTGGGAGACTGAGCCTTTTTATTTACTGCACCTGTTAGCAGAGACTGGGCCCTGCGGGAAGTTGGGGCTTTCCTGGCGAGGCAGCATGGAGACCGGTAAGAGCTATGCCTGGAAGCTAGGACACCTGGATTCCAGACTCTGCTATTCACTCAACTGACCTTAGGACAATTGCCTCCTTACTAGCACCTGCCTCTGCCCCGAGCCTCAGTTTCCTCATCTGCAAAATGGAGGGGTTGGATCAAAAAATCTCTAAAGCCCGACACAGATTTTCAACCTCTGACAATAACAATAATAACCTACTTTAGTTTTTATGCAACTGTCTCTTCTCAGGTAAAGCCTTCCCTGATCACCCACTTTAAAATGACAAACCACTCCTCCCTCCACTTGACACTGTCACCCTCACTTCCTGTTTGACATAGGACATAGTTAACATATTATCCATTTCCTCACTAGAATGTAAGCTCCCTGAGGACAGGGGTTTTTGTCTGTTTGGAGCACAACTGTATTGGTGGAATCTAGAGTAGCGCCTGGAACACAGTGGGTGCTCAGTAAATGTCTCTGGATGAATAAATGGATGTGGTGCTTCATCATAATCATCGTCATCGTCATCAAGAGACGTGTCTGTCCAGTAAGGAGGATGCCTGCTGCTACGTTCCTGGCCCCCTCTGCAGAGGGAATGGGGTTGCTGGCAGCACCTTCTGCGGGCCCCCTCCCCCAAGTACAATTAGGCAATCTCCTCCTGTGGACCCTGTGGAGCTCCTTTCTGGTGGATTCCAGCAGGGCTCCTTGCAAACCTCCACCTCTGCCAACAGCAGGCATTTGGCCCCGGGACTGGCTCTCTCTTAAGCCCTGTGATCACAGAAACCCCCTTCCCATTCACCAGGATGGGAAGAGGCCTCCAAAGGCTCCCAAGCATATGGGAGGGACTGGTTTGAGCAATAGCTGCAGCTTAGCATTGAGCAGCTAGGGAAGAAGGAACGTGGGTAGGGATGGTGGGTAGGGATGGTGGGCATCTGGGAGTGAGGGTGTACGTGTGTGTGCACGTGTGTGTACGTGTGTGTGCACGTGTGTGTACATGTGTTCTCTTCTGATTGCTCTCCACAGGGAGTTGGCACTGCCTTCTGGTACCGGCCCTGCTGAGCATAGACAGGGCACCTCATGGCCTTGTGTTGGCTCCAGAGGCCCTAGGAGGCTCAGATGTGGGGATGGAGATGTTCCCTCACACCGAGCCCTGCCAAGCAGCCCCAGTTGCAGCTCTGCCTTCTTAGTTAATTAAACATTCGGCCTGCGTGCCCAGAGAGGCTTTTATACTACATTATTTTTCAGCGACAGAGGGCCCTAAAGACACCAAATCTAGGTTGAATCTGTGAGCCCGCCTCTTAGCATCCTGCCAAGGATCTCACTGGATGCCTGGAGACAGGCACCCACCTTCCTCGAAGCCTGGCTCTCTCCTGCCAGTCAGTGTTACATGTGCCAAAGCCCAGGCAGCCCTGGAATCACCCTCCACCCTCTCTCCCCGCTGCTCCTCCCGCTTGCCTGGGCCGCAGTAGGATCGCCTGGGCAATATTTCATATGGTACCACCTGCAGTCACCTTTGATGGCTCAGGAATGCTGCCTTGCAGGAGCGTACGGATGGAGGAAACATTTGTGAATATGTAACTGCTAGTATGCGTGTATATACGTGTGTGTGCCTGCAAGTGTGAACAGGTTTCTGTGTGTATATTTGTTGCATGTACATACATATAGACATGTAGCAGCTGTCTGCACGTGCACACGTGTGCATGCTTGTGCGGCGTGCTCTGCTCTTCTCAGCTCAGTGTTTGAAAAATTCATTAGAAGACAAGCAGTCCCAGAAGGAATGGAGTCAGCAGTTGTTTTTCCAGCTCACGGAGCAGCATCGGGTTTTTGCCCCGCCCTGCCTAGGACGGCCCCACAAAATGGTGGGGGAGGGGCTACCATTTTTCTCCAGCATCTAGTGCCCCACCCCACCCCACCTCTCCCTTTTCTGCATTCCAGGTCCTCTGGGTGGGATGCACTGTCCAGCCAGGCAGGGGGAGTGGGCTCTGGAGTGCTGTCCCTGGGCCCATTCCTTCCTCCTCTCAGAGTGGGGCCCCCCTTTCCATGCCCAGGGGCTCCTCCTCCACTCCCCTCCTAGGCAACTCTGGAACGGCAAGTCAGCTAATCAAGCAGCGCGATCATAATCAGCTCTGATGGGTTCTTCTGCAAAAGTGCATTCTAATGAGGTTGGGCGAGAGAGCCAGGGAGCCATGGGGACGAGGGACCTGACCTTTAGGAGTGGCAGGGGCAGGGGATCCCAGGGCCCCTCACACAAATGCCACTGCTTGGTCTGGAGAAAACAGGTGGCTACACCTCCTCTGGGGCTGGGCTTCTGAAAAATTTCAGACCCTGGGGCTGGGGTGGGGGCAAGGGGGTTGTGTGCAGGTGTGTATCTACATGCATACACACACACACAAACCCCTGCACACACAAGCACTCCTGCACACACAATCCCTACACACATACACACACATGCAAACCCCTGCACACACGTGCACTCCTGCACACACAATCCTTACACACATGCACACATACATGCAAACCCCTGCACACACGACACTCGCTTTGTGAGTTGTTTATGAGTGCCAGGCATGTGCTGGGACATGGACTCTGCCCTCTAGGATAACACACACACACGCACACACACACACATACACACACACACACCCCTTTTCCTCTTCCTGGGAAGGGAGACCCTGTCGCTCGCTCGGCACAATCATAACAGGCCCAGCGAGTCACTGGGACGGAATGCTTCAGATCCAATTCATTAGGACCGATCGTTCCCTGAATGGGACTGAATAATTGATGAGCAGAAGCAGCTTTCAGAACGTTCCGTGTCCTCCGAGGCTCGCTGGAGCCCTGTTATCTTTTTTTTTTTTTTAAGCCAACAAACCTGGCCAAATGCCTGCTGGTGCGGATGGGCGAAGGGAGTAGAGGAAAGGTTAGATGTTTTAATATGTGATGTTTACACTGTAAATTCTCAGTCCACTGCTTGTAACGGGAAATGGATACAGGCGGTCCGCATTGCCGGGAGGGGAGAGGCAGGCCATCGCTACTAAGCTGATTTGCCCAGGATGCCTCCCGTGTCCTTGGGGTGGGGATGTGGCCTGGGTGTGGTGAGGTTTCTGCTGGCACAGCAGCACACCTGGGCTGGGTGCAAGGATCAGGCTGGGAAGGTGGCCGGCCTGCCCCTCAGCCTGGCTGGGGTGCAGCGGGGGAAGCCAAGTGCTCTTAGAGTCTCCTTTCTCCCTCCTGGGCCTGAGATGGCCATAGATCCGCATAGTTCTCTCGGGGTGCTGGGTTCAAAGTGATGCTTCCCGGAAAGCCATTTCAACCCAGAAAACCTCCTCAGCTTTAGTTCAGGAAACCCTTCCTGTTTGGCACTGTGATAGGTGGTGGGTCCAGGGGATGCATATGACACGGTCCTGCGCTCTGATAAAGGTGAGCCCCAGGTGACAGGGAGCACAAAGGAGAAGCACTGGCCCAGCCTTCTGCTTTCTGAGTGGTGCGAGTGGTTTATGATCAGCTGCTAACCTAAAGGTTGGTGGTTTGAACCCACCCAGAGGCTCTGTGGAAGAAAGGCCTGGCAAACTGCTTCCATAATGATTACAGCTATTGAAAACCCTATGGAGCACATTTCTACTTTGTATCGCACGGGATTGCTGTGTTGGAATAGACTTGATGGCAACAAGCTTGGTTGCTTATTTTGCGGGAGGGATCTGTTTTTCGAGGTGTCCACCAGACATGTCCACCTGAATGCCCATCATCACACCTTGAAAGGGCTCAAACCAAATGCAGCATCTGTCTCCCGCAACTCTCCCTTCTCCCAGACTTCCCTCTTCCTGCCAACAATGCCTTGTTCAATCTTGCTTCCCATCATGGAGCCAAAGAAGAAAGCAGAGGCCTGGGACTCACTGGGGCAGTCTCTCATGTGTCAGGGCTCTTTCTCAGGCCTGGACCCCTCCTCTCTTTTTCTTCCTTCCCGTGGACCCCAAGGCCCAGGCTACTTTCCTCTCCTCGTTAATGCTGCCCCTTCCCTCTCTTCCCTCGGGGCTGCAGAGGGAACTGGGTCTCTGGCTTCCCCTTTCTCACTGCCCTGGCCACAGATGCCCACGGGAAGGAAGCCCCCAGGTGACAAGAGCTGAGGACTCTCACGGACTCTGGTCTCTCTTCCTGATTCCTTTTCAGGTGGTCCCCAAAGCTCTTTATTCCTGAGGGTGGGGCGTGGCATATGCTCTTCCTCCTAGCCTGGGTCATTTTGGGTTGTAGCCTGGGTTTTGAAGTTAGACAGATCTGGGAAAAATTCTGACTCCATATGACAATTTGGAGTCAAATTTCTGTGTCTCAGCTTTTCCCCCTGGAAACTGGGGAGAAAAATGGTACCCGGCCTTAAATGGGTGGGAGGTTATGGGCATTAAATAAAACAAGGCAAATAGAACGTTTAGCTTAGGGATTGGGATGCTTTATATCTGTCATATTATAGTGATTGCTGTCTGATGCTAAAGACCAGGAGGGTGCTGGAGACCCAGACTCTCCTGGACTCTCCCCTATGTGGAGCCTCAGGCTGCGGTTGGTCTTCATGCTTCCGGAGCCTCAGGCTCACAGGGGGCCCTCTGCAGAGGACAGCTCACCGTGTTAGTCTCCCAGTGCTTGAGCCCACCCTGGCTGTTCAGCACGACCGTCACTGAGTCAGTGACATCTCACCTCTGGTCTCACTGGCCTCTCTGAAGTCAGACCCAGCAGGGCCCACCTCCTCACCCTGCCCCAGGTCACCCTTCCCTCACACATTGCCCACACAGCCTCCAGACCCATCAATTCCAAAGAACGTATTTGAGAGCTTCACATACCTGCACAGCCTCAGAACCAAGGGGACATTGGTCATTTATTTGCTCATTTATATTCATTCACTCATTTAATCCACAGACATTTACTGAATGGCCACCACATACCACGCACTGAGCTAAGGGTCCCCGTACGAAGCACAGACCTGCCCAGGTGAGCATGAAGGGCCCAGGAGGCCACATTAGCAGAGGCCACATTCCCAGTCCTGTAGAAGCAGCCTGAGCCCCATCTCTGTGCCCCAGAAGGGAGTCAGGGCACCCAGCATGCTCCCTCCACCCAGGCCCTGCTGCTCCTGCTCTCTGGCTCCTGTCCTGGAGCCTGCTGCTCATTTCTGGTGTACCCTACTTAGTTCTTGGTGGCTCCATCTCTATATCAGGTGACCAGTGTGGCTTCTTGCCCAGAATGTGACATGGCTCCTCTTTGTCTGTAACTGACCTCTCATGCCCCTGGGGACAGTGCTTCCTTGTCCTGCTGCCCACTGAGGGAATTGGGACTTTGAGGTGCTCACCGCCCCTGTGTCCACTCACAGCCTTCCACCTTGTCACTTTCTTCCAGTTGTCTGACTGGGCCTCTCTTCCTTGGCCTTCTACTCACCCAGGACTGCCTTCTGCTGACCTCGGGCTGGCTGGAAAGGGACCCACACATCCCGGTCGACCATGCCCACAGGTGGGTGGGGCCCAGCTGTGGGGGGCGGGCCTACCTTTGACCGCCACGTGGACGCTCTGGCTGATGGAGAGCTGGGGCTGGATGAGGACGCTGCACAGGTACTCCCCCTCATCCATGCCCTTCTGCACGTCGGTCAGCTTGAGGGTCCCGTTCTCAAACACCACCTGGCGGTGGTTGTCAGGCAGCAGGAGGGCGTCCTTGTACCACTTGATGGAGTAATAGGGGTAGCCGATGACCCTGCAGTTGATAAGGGTGTCCCGCCCTGCGACTGCCGTGATGTTCCTCATGGCCCGGATGCTGGGGGGCCCTGGATGGGAGTCGAGGGGAGGGGAGGAGAGGAGGGCAGGTGGTGCTGTCAGCCAGGGACAGTCAGGCACCCCGTGCGCTGTTCTCAGTTGCTTGGCCCCTGAGATTTTCAAGGGGAAAAATGCAGTGGGGGTCGGGGGAGGCCTTTCTTAAAAGGTGAAAAGCTGAGGCTTGAATTAGGAGTACCCGCGGCTATCGGTCGGATTCGACTCCACAGCAAGGGTTTTTTTTTTTCTTGTTGTTATAGTCTGTCCAGGACTCACTGTGGTAGGGAAGCAAGAATCTATTCCCTTCCCAGAGGCAGAGGCATACGCCCAGATTTCAGCCTCACCAAGAAGTGACTGGGATTTGGGTAGGGGAGGCCTCATTTATGGGGAAATTAACGTTTTTAAGTCCAAATGGGAACTCGGAGATTTTACTTTCATTCATTTTGGTCTCGGACCAAAAAGGATGTGAAATATGTTAAATATTTGAAAAACAATAAGATCTTCACTGGGATGAGCTGGTGATTTTCTTTCAACAGGTAAATGTGTATTGTGTGTCCCTGAGAAATGGCTATGAAAGGACGCTCTGGTCCTACAGGCAGGCGGACAGAGAGGGTGTCCTCCTCTGGGTCAGATGGGCGGGGGCAATGTGGAGTTCCCAGGGGGTTCAGAGGCCCCCATGTAACAGTGGTGGAGAGGGTACCAGAAGTTCTCCAGCTTTAGGTTCCTCATTCAGAAGATGAGGGGCAGGGCTAGGGAGTCTCCTGGGGCCCCCTCAGCCCTAAGACTCCTCAAGTCAAGGTGGCTTCCCTTCCCTGCTCCCATGGTAGCAGCCAGTGCCCCCAAGCCAGGGGCCCTCCTCCCTGCTCCTCCTTTGTCCTTTGGTCAGGGGTTGCTGGTGGGGTCAGATGAGGACCTGTCAGGCCCCACAAGGCTACAAGTGCTTCAGGGAAGACTCTGCTCTCATCACAGTGGCTTTGGAGAACTGAGGAATGGGGAGGATCACCTTAAAGACCCTTCCCTCATCTCACTCTTGAGGCTGCCTGCCTTGAGACACCCCCACCCAGCCTCAGACTCCTCCTCTTGATTACGGGTGGGGGAGGGATAGAGGGAGGTGGCTTGGGAGAAGATGCTGCCCCGAATCCTGGCTGCTTACACTTAGGGGGTCAGTAGGAGGATACCAGGAGCATAGTCTTGGTGGGCACCCATATGAAAGGTCAAGTCTGGGCCCCATTACCCTTTCCTTGTCCTTGCAAGGCTCTGGTGGGACTGGCGGATGCTAGTGGGGTACTTGGTGTACCCAGGGCCCAAAGGGGTTTGATAGGGAGGAATGGGGTAGAGAGAGTGGGGGGCGGGTAGGATTGGGAGAGAGCAGAAAGGGCAAGGAAGTGGAGGTGGGAAGGTGAAGAGGAGAGAACTATACCGGAGACATACACACAGAATGGATGCTGAGACTTGTGGAGGGTAGGGAAAGGGGAATAGAGGAGAGAGAACCTCTGCTAAAATCAAAATGATGAATAATAAGTACTAGTCGCACAAGAATAATGGTAACCACAGACATGGCAAAGGAACTCAAAAGCCTATTCTGATATTTAAATGTAGACAGGCACCTCTTACGTTTATTCGCGCCTGATATTCAGCACTGCCCACCGAGTTCCGCGCCGTGCATCGGTACACGCCTCCATCCCGGATCTGGGGGCCTGTGATGTTCATGTGGCTGATGGTGGTGCCATCTGACATGGTGTACTGGTTGGTGCGGTGGCTGCCGTCCCGCAAGATGGGCTCATCGTCCAGGGCCCAGGTGACGGTGGGGGGCGGGGCACCCTTGGCTGCGCACATCAGCGAGAACTGCTCCCCGGGGTTGACCACCTTCTCGCTGAAGGATGAGACAATGCGGGGCGTGCCATCTGCAGGGAGCAAACAGCCCCCTTCTGGGTCACCATGCCATGGACGGACTGTCCCGCTGAGCCACCTGCCCCGCACAGGGGAGGAGGCAAGGCAGCGGCTGTCATAGTAATAAAGAACTTTCACATACATCAGTTCATTTGCTATCCACAAAACCCTATGAAGTGCCAGTTACTACTGCATATGGGCTAAGACTCTTGGGTTTGAATCCTGCCCCAGGCGCTGGTTAGCTCTGTATCTTTGGGCAAGTTACTTACCCTCTCTGAGTCTATCTCCTCATTGGTAAAATGGGGATAATGATTATACCCATCTCACAGATGTTGTGAGGATCACGTGGATTGATGGATTTAAGATGCTTAGTACATCATTTTGTAAGTGCTTAATAAGTGTTGTTGTTGTCAGCTGCCGTCGAGTTGGGCTCTGACTCACGGTGACCCCACGCACAACAGAATGAAATGCTGCCAGGGCCTGCATCATCCCCACGATGGTGTACAGATTGAATCATTGTGATCATTGGCTGATTTTTGGATGTGGATCACCAGGCCTTTCTTCCTAGTCTGTCTTAGTCTGGAAGCTCCACTGGAACCTGTTCTGCACCACAGCAACACTCAAGCCTCCACTGACAGACAGGCGGTGGCTGTGCATGAGGTGTGCTGGCTGGGAAGGGAACCTGATCTCCTGCATGGCAGGTGTAAAGTGTTTGTTCCTCTCAGCGTTTCCTTTGCCTCTTCTCTCTCCTCCTTGGAGGCTTGGGAGGTTAACTAAGTGGGGAACCAGGACCTGACCAGGCCAGACCTGCGAGTATCAGTCCAGTCCTCCTTCCATGTGACCATGCCAGCTGGGGAGGGGCTGGTGCTGTGGCCTGCTAGCCAAAGGCCCTGACTCTGAGGCTGAAACACAAGGTGCCCAGAGGCAGCGTGGGGCCAGATAGCAGAAGTCAGGGGAGTCTGCGGTCGGGCCTTACTTCCTGGCTAACTGCATCACCTTGGACAAGACAATTAACCTCTATGTCCCAACTTCCTCCCATGGAACATGGAGATGTAGTTACTAGCCTGGCCCACCTTTCCTCACAGGATTGTTGTAAAGGATTAAAATAGGCATTTAGTACTAAAAATAAATAAATAATTAAATAAAGCAAGGCAGATGCAAGATGATTTCCTTCACACCCTACTCATGTATCCACATTTCATACCAAAATGCTGATGTGAGTATAAGACCCCGCCAGTCTGCCAACCCCCGCCCCCATTTCTGGGGAGACCCTTATCTACAACGCAGGAGCAGCCTGGCTCTGACAGGGGCTGGGGGTGCTCCATGGGATCTCTTTGCCTTTGGCCCCTCATCTCCTTTCCCTGTCCCCTCCCCTCATGGATGTCCCCCGCCCCCTTCCTCCCTCTGTGTCCCTCCCACCAGCCTCACTTTCCATGTCCCTGTTCTGACCTGGCCATCAGTGGCTATCCTCTAAAAAAAAAAGAGCCCCTGTAATTCCACCAGAGGTGAAGGGGGTGGCCCTTAGGGAGAACCTCTGCTGGGTGGGCGTGGTCTGCCCCCTCCCAGGTGGGGAATTAGGCAGACAGGAGGTCCCCTGAGAGGAATCACACCTGTTTCAAACTCACCTGTGCCTGACTGCTGTGCTTCCTTGTTGGGAAGAGGGCAGGGATTTGGCTGGACAGTAGGAGGGGCTGAGAGTAGGGTGGCTTGCTGAGCATAGCCCTCAGGGTGAAGGATGAGGGCTTAGGTTCGGGAGTGCCTGGCTCCCTCATCCCACCTCCAAGGGCTGAGGACCCATTGGCCATGACAGTGGCACTGTGCAGGGTCCTGATGCCTGTGGGACTTGGTTGGGTGTGGCGTCTGTTACCATAGTGAAAACCCTTGGAAGGAATAGCGTTGTAGGCTTTTTTTTTTTAATGTAGCAACAAAGGAGGAGCCAGGGAACCACTAAACTTGGGGTAAGGCTAGGTAGGACCTCAGCTCCACTACACCTTTGTGCAAATGAGAGAAAGGCACTTCCTCCACGTGCTCACAGCCAGGTGCCAGGGCTCATGGCTTGGCAAATGGAATGCAAGCTGAATTTCAGCCCTCACTCACACTCTTGACTGGACACCTGTGCAGTGAACAACCTGAGCAACCACACACAGAGGTCCTGCATGAGAAACCCTAGGCGGTGGCAGCTTTAAAGGGAGAGAGAAACAGGTTGAAAGCCCAGCCTGTAATAAGAAATACGGCCTGCCATGAAGAGGCCTCAGGCAGGGAGAGGGTGGGAAAGTCAAGAGGTTCTTGACATCACTCTTCCAGGGCCTCTGGGAGACTCGAGGGCTCAAAAGAAGATTCCTCTAATAGTAAAGTTCTAGTAATGTCAGAGGCCAGAGGCAACATAGTATGATGGTTAAGCATCCAGAGTTCAAATCCCAGCTCTGTTCTTCGGGCAAGTGACTGAAGCCTCAGTGTCCTCAACTACAAAATAGGTAACGTAGACGTACCTCCATGCAGGGCCCTGGGGAGGATTACCTAAGGCATCTGCCTGATAGGGAGTGAGCACTAGATAAATGCCTCCTCTCACTGTTACCATCTTGGTGGGAGGGGAGGGAGGGGGTCTGGAGCAGGTCACCTCCTAGTTGGGGCTTGGGGAGTCCAGAGTCCCTGGTTTGGGAGAGCCAGGCTCTGAACCCAGCCCCCTATGCCGTGGCTGCCCCACTCACCCTCGAGCACAATGATGGCGAAGTCCTGGGCGGTCTGGGCCTTGCGGGTGGCGAAGCACTGGTAGGCCCCGGAATGGCTCTTCTGGGCTGAGGTGATAAGCAGGGTCTCGTTGCTGAGCCCACGGATGGAGATGGCCTCGTTGGGCAGCACCAACTCGGTGTTGCGGTACCAGCGGATGGTGAACTCTGGGGAGCCGGTCAGGGCACAAGAGAGGATGACCGTGCTGCCAATGCCGGTCTTCAGCTTCTTTGGTGTCAGGGTCACATGAAGGGGGTCTGGGCCGAGCCAGGAAGGGAAGGGGTGATGGGAAATGGGAGGAGAAAAAGAAGAGAAAAAGGGCTTACTGTGGGTGGAGCGAGGCTGGGATGGGCTTGGTCACAAAAGGGCCTGGGTGTCAGGAGGCCTGGGGTCAAGCCCAGCTGCTTCCCCAGGGCCACTTGTGTGGAATAAAAATAGGTCTAGTGAATTCCCCTTTCTAGGCCTCCTTGTACTCATCTGTCAAATGGCACGGCCAGATCTCTCTGCACCTCCTGTTCTGATGCCTGTGCTTCGTTTATGCTGCCTCTGTGCTCAGAACCAGGGAGGCACGCCTGACCCAGCCATCTGTCTCCGGTACTCATACAGATGATGGCTGCCTTCTGCTGGTTGGACTTCCTTCACATGGATTGATTGGTTGACTCCCTCCTCTTCATCCCTGCTGCCGCCCCAGACTCCTGTCTGGATCTCAAAGTAGCCTCCTCCTGTCTTCCTATCTACCCTCCATGCTACAGCTGACCACTTTCCTGGTCAGAAATTCCATGGCTCTCAGCGTCAGTGTGGCCTTCAAAGTCCTCACGACCCTCAGAAACCTGGCCCTCCTGCTCCTCCCAGCCCTGTCTGTTGCCACCACAGCTATACACTGGGGCAGCGGCCACCTGCACTATTTCTTGCCTCAGAGCCTCTGCCTACGAGCCCTCTTTGCCCCTGTTGCCTAACTCCTACTCATCCTTCAGAGCCTCTGCCTAAGAGCCCTCTTTGCCCCTATTGCCTAACTCCTACTCATCCTTCAGAGCCTCTGGGTGGTGCAAATGGTTAATACGCTTAGCTGCTAACCAAAAAGTGGGAGGTTTGAGTTCACCCAGAAGCACCTTGGAAGAAAGACCTGCCAATCTACTTCAGAGGAATCAGCCATTGAAAACTATGGAGCACAGTTCTACTCTGACATACGTGGGTCGCCATGAGTTGGAAGTGACTCACCAGCAGCTGGACTGGACTCATCCTTCAGAACTAAGCTCGGGTGTCATCTCTTCCAGGAAGCCTTTCTGGTCACCACTCCCCCGTTCTGGCTGGGTTAAGGATCCTTCGGACCCTGTGCACTAAGCACACTGTCTTTTAATCACCTCTTTTGTCTGTTTCTCCCTCTGGGCTGGGAGACACTCATCTTTGTATGACTACTGTGGCCTGAGCTGTGTCTGCTGCTTGGCTGGCTGGTTAGCAGCCCCAAGCCTGCCTCTCTCTCCTGATCTCCATGGGGCTTGGGGTTCTGTATAGGGGAGTCTGGCCTGCAGAAGCTTGGGGCTCCTAATAAGGCAGGCTGCAGGAGAGGGAGAGACTTCAGGCCTGCCTGGGTGGGGAGCAGCCAGAACAGATACAACTGTTCACACTTGGCTCTCCCTGATGGCTCCCCAGAGCCTTTGCCCACTGCCCAGCAAATGTCAGCGCACAACAAGGCAGGTGGCATCCTGCTTGTCCCAGTCACCAGTCAGGGCTTGGTGTGCATGCCTCTGACTCCTCGCTGCCCCTGCAGGGGCTTGGTGGTAGAATGGGGTGGGGGTGAGGAAGGCAGGGATGTAGACTGAAAGCATTACTTTCTTCTCCAGGAACCTGGCAGAGAGGGGCTGTCAGGGAAGATGCAAGACAGGGACAAGTGTTCCAAGCCCACTGTGGGGTGGGATGGGGAGCTGGGGGTCTGAGGGGAATAAGGGCCGCTCGCAGACGTGGGCAGTGTGGGCATGTGCACATCTGTAGGCAGTTACTTATTGTATATCTGTGTGAATGTCCTTGAATATGAGCATGTCACAGTGGAGAAATGTGTGTATCCCATGTGTGTACAGGAGCCATATATGTGTGCACGTGTATGGGGAAGTGGCCATGTAAACATGTGTAAAGTACCCCCTTGCCTGTCTGTATTGGGGCAGGAGCCATGAACACCAAATATGCTCAGAATCAGATCTGCAAAATGCTGCCCTCCTGACACGTTCTATCAGCTTGTGTGTGTGTGTGTGTGTGTGTGCGTGTGCGCGCACACACATGCAACAGGAGGATGAGGAAGAAGGTGAAGGTAATATTAGACCAGACTTTTTTGGACAGTGCTTAGGGAAAGAAGGGGGTGTCAACCCTGTTCCTTCTGTCTGCTCACTCTGCTATCTAGGGCTTGTTTGTCTGACAGGAAGCCCTCAGCCCTTGAAGCAGGGCTTTGGGCTTTTAACCTCAGCATTTGCCTCATGTCCTCCCAGGGCATTTCCTGAGGTTCTTCCTGCTCTTTCAGCTTCACAGTGAATTTGTGTGTGGGGACCTCTCCTCAGCACCCCAGATAAACTCACTCCAACTGTCAAGACCCTCTGCTCTGTGGGAAAGGAGACCAGGCCATGATCTGGGCTGGGGAGTCAGGACATCAAGCAGAAGGCCAGAGGGGTGAGCTCTGCTGTGCTCCCTGGTGACCTGAGGGTCTGCAGGCCTGCAGCTGAGAGCCCATGAGCTGGGCAGGGGTGGGGGGTGAAGTGGGAGGAAGGCTTCCTTGGCCAACCTTGCGCACAGAATGAATCTTTTTGCAGGATTTGGGGTGGGATAGCCTCTGGACTTGCCCCTTCCCACTGCCCAGGTTGAATGACTTCATGATGCTCTCGGGACACAATGTTTAGGGACTCTGGCTATTGCTGCCGCCAAGGTGTTGGTTTCCCCAAGGGTCTCCAGATCCCGTCCCACTGCTGCCGGCACCTCCCCTGCAGACAGAGAGCAAGGAACTCAGAGCCAGACTCTGGATGCAGGGGCTGGAAGGGGCCTCCCATTTTACTGATGGGGAACCTGAGGCCAGGTGCAAAGCAAGGGGCAGGGTGGGGTGGGGGCAAGCATGACCCTTGATCTCATGGATCCTCAACCAGGGTACCTTCCCTGACATAGCCTCTTTGCCTCTGTTTCTCTGCTCATGGTGGGGGTGGGGGGTTCTGCTCAGGCTTCCTGGGTCCCTAGGGCTCTGTGATGGGGGAGGAACAGGAAAGGACCAGAGCTGATGTCCAGCTGGAAGGTCCTGGTGTGGCTAATCAGTTGTTTACACCCAGCATCTGAGCTGATTGATCGGTGTCCCTATCATGGATTGCTTAATATTCTCCATGTCACCCTAGGTTGGGATGCATTATGTCCTCTTTCAGTGACATGAATTCACATTAGCATTGCTTCCCTCAGTGCAGACACTGCTGCCTCCCAACAGGCCAAGAAGCCCTCGTGGAGAGCTTGACACCATCACCCTCATCATCCTATTTGATTCTCGAGACCTCTGGGAGGCAGGAAGGCTGGGATCATCATCCCATTTTACAGATAAGGATGCTGAGGTGACGATCCTGGTTATGTGATTTGGCCAAAGTCAGTTACTATCTGAAAATGCCAGAATCAAAAGGCAGATCTTCTGATTTCAAACCCAGGGTTTTTCCCAGACACCAAACTGCCTTCCCCAACCCACGAGGATGAATCCTTGGGGACAAGCCAGAGGCTCCTGCTGCTGCCTACTGTGCCACTCCCCACCCCAGACCACTGGGGCTTCACCCGCCACTCACCGATGACCGTGAGGACGCCTGTGGCCTCTGCTGAACCGAAGGTGTTGGTGACCTCACAGATGTAGATGCCGCTGTCCTCTGTCCGCAGGTCACTGATAGTAAGCCCCGTGATGCGCTTGGTCCAGCGGCTGTCGGCCGGGAGGGGCCGGCCATCCTTGAGCCAGCGGATGGCAGGGATGGGGTAGCCCGAGGCAGTGCAGGGCAGCTCCACAGTGTGGCCGGCCCACACTTCCTGGGAGTGGAAGCCGTCCAGGATGATGGGAATCGACTCAGCAGGATCTGGAAGGCAGAGAGGGTCAGCAGCCCTGGGGTGCGGGTGGGAGGGCAGGTGGGTAGGAGAGGGAAGGCAAGAGCCGAGTACAGGAGCCTGCTGCCCACAGCATTTGAGGAGTGGTATCTTGTCTCCAGATGAATGCTTCAGGGAGGACTTGCTGTGTTTCCCTGTGTCCCAGACTCTGGCCCTAACTCCTCTCCTCAGGCCAGACTGAGCCCTAGAACTGGGCCAGGGAGCAGGGGCTGGGAGGGGGAGAGGCTGTAACCGGGTCCAGGGCTAGAATGACAGACAGATGGACAGATGGAAGAGAAAGAAACAGAGCAAGAGGAGCAGAGGGAGAGAGCGTGCTTGAGAGCTTCTTTCACACCAACAGTCCCTAGAGTCTGTGGCCCTGTAACAGAAGAACCATGACATCTCAAGTTTGCAATTTTTGGAAAGTCTCATTCTGGGCCTAAAACCTGCCTAGGGTGCCCCCAAGGTTGGGGGAACAATGTGCCTGCCCTTGTCCTGTCTCTTCCCATCTGCAATCTGGACTGACTCAGAGAAGGCCCTGGTGTTTTCACCGGAGTCCAGGAGGATTAGGAATTTAATCCTAACACCCCCTACTGAAAGAGCCCTCCTGGCACAATAGTTAAGCACTCAGCTACTAACCGAAAGGTTGGTGGTTCAAATCCACCAATAGCTCCTCCGGAGAAAAGACCTGGCAATCTGCTCCCGTAAAGATTAAAAAAAAAAAACCCAACCCAAACCTAATGCCATTGAGTCAGTTCTGACTCATAGCGACCCTGTAAGACAGAGTAGAATTGCCCTATAGGGTTTCCCTGGCTGTAAATCTTTATGGAAGCAGACCGTCATATCTTTCTCCCTCAAAGTCACTGGTGGGTTTGAACTTTTCAGTTCACCACTGAGCACTTTAACCACTGCACCACCAGAGCTCCCTCTATAAAGAATACCCATTGCCATTGAGTCGATTCCGACTCATAGCAACCCTGTAGGACAGGGTAGAACTGCCCCATAGGATTTCCAAGGAGCAGTTGGTAGATTCGAACTGCTGACCTTTTTGTTAGCAGCCATAGCTCTTAACGAGAAAGATTACAGTCTAGGAAACCCTATGGGGCAGTTCTACTCTGTCCTATAGGGTCCCTATGAGTCGGAATTGACTCAAGGGCACAAAACAAGAACAAACAACAATCCCTTACCACAACAATTTCCCTCTGTTTTGCAACCCTGAACTCAGTGATTTGTGGAACCTGTGGCCCTAACCTGTGTTGGGCCAAGGGTCCTTGTTGGCAGGGTGCTGTGCATGACTTCCCACGCCGTTTCTCAGTGAGTATTCCGTCTGCTGTCTCTATCTAGTTCTCATCCTCAGTGGCGGCTGGTTTTCTACCCACTGGGGACCTCCCCTTGCTTTGTTCTTGTTGTTAATTGCTGTGGCCTCAGTTCTGACTTATGTTGACCCCATGTGTGCAGAGGAGAACTGTTCTGTAAGGTTTTCAGGGCTGTGAACTTTCAGGAGCAGATCGCCAGGCCTGTCTTCCAAGGCGCCTCTGAATGGGTTCGAATCACCAGCCTTTGGTTAGTAGTGGAGTGTTTCAACATTTGGAGCCACACAGGCAGGGGCGGATTATCCAATAGCAAGGTAAGCTCGGTGCTTCCCTTGCTTACTAGGCCATCTGCCCCTGTCAGGGATTGTAGATTGGAAAAGAGGCTTTAATTCTGTAGGAAGGTGCTGTGGGATTGGGAGAGAGACAGATGCCAGCCACACCTAGAGGCAGAGTCTTTGATGTGGTGAAAAAATGTGAAATTGTTCACTGTAGATGATCCGGTAAGCCAGGTGAGAAGCACCCTGCACCCAGGGACTCCCCTTGCTTTAACACCACCATAAATCAGTTGCTGTCCCATGAACTCTGACTCCTGGCAACCCCGTGTGTGTCAGAGTAGAGCTGTGTTCCACAGCATTTTCAGTGGCTAATTTTTTGGATTGCCAGGCCTTTCTTCCGAGGAGCCTCTGGGTGGACTCAAGCCTCCAACTTTTCAGTTAGTAACGAAGCATGTTAACCATTTGCACCGCCTGGGGACTCCAACACTCCCACAGGCTTTCCTTTAGCTGTGAAGTACATGCCATACTTCTTATCTTGAATTTTAAGACCTTCTGTGATCTAGCCCCGACCAGTCCTCTGGCCTGCTCCACCTTCTCCTCTCAACAGCTCCCACTGTGGCATCGTGCGCCACCTGGACCTCCACCTGGAATGCCCGCCAGGCGGCTCTGCTGGGCCAGCCCCACGCAAACCTGCTTAAACAGCACCTCTTCTGAATGCCTCCCCCACGCTACTCTTGCTGGATTTCCAAAAAGCTTTCCGTTCCTTTCATTTTACTTTCAAAAAACTTTTTTTTTTTTAAAGAAACATCTTAAGTGTTTTTTTTTTTTTTTTTTTTAAATAGGTGGTATATGCACTTGGCAAAACTTCACGACGTACAGAAGAGAATCCAGTGGAAAATGAGTCTCCCCTCACCCCTGGCCCCTAGCCACCCATCTCCCTCCCCAGAGGCGGCCCCTGTGACCAGCCTTTCCCATGGCCCTTTGCAGGAGCAGTTAATAGCAGCTCATGTATCTGTCTTCCCTGGGGGACCGTGACCTCCTGGAGGCAGTACTGCACACATGCTGGGTCCCCTGTACCTGGCACAGAGCAGGGCCGTGTCTGTTGAGCTGTAGTCTGAGGGAGGAATAAATGGAGTGGACCAGTGCTCTGAGTTTTCTGGATACAACTCCAGATTGCAGAACTTCAATGTTGTCGTTAGGGCCAACGGAGTGGATTTTTGACTCATAGCAACCCCATGCGACAGAGTAAAGCTGCCCCCATAGAGCTTTCTTGACTGTAATCTTCATGGAAGCAGATCGCCAGGTGTTTCTTTCATGGAGCCATTGAGTGGGCTTGAAACACTGACCTTTTGGTTAGCAGCCAAGCACTAAATCACTGCGCCACCGGGACTTATGTCAGTGTTGGTTCAGGGACCTTGGAGGGTGTGGACAGATGAAGATCCCGAGAACAGAGAGTGCCAGTGATCTGCCCAGGATCACACCACGGAGCCAAGATCAGGACCCAGGTCCACCTCCCCCCCAAGTAAACGAGGTCCAAGATGGAATAGTTGGCATAATTGAACACTGACTTCTGCTTGATAGTGAGCGGTGAGAGCGACTGCCCTCCTGGGGTCCTCTTTGATCAGTAGGGACTCTCATTTGTCCTCAGCTCATCGCCCTTGGAGAGGGGAGGGCTGGGACTCTTCTCTGGGAGGAAGACTTTCCAGAAGTTGCCCTGCTTCCTTCCTGCCTTCCCTTGTTCTTCAGAAGGTGCCTGGGGGCCGCAGAAAGATCCCAGGGCTTGGGATCAGGAGAAAACAAAACTCGCCAGACCGGTTGCCGTGGAGTCTACTCCGACTCGTGCAGACCCCGTGAGTGCAGGGTAGGCTGCGCTCCGCAGGGTTTCCAAAGCTGCGACCTTCTGGAAGTAGATCACCCGGTCTTTCTTCTGACGAGCCTCCGGGTAGGTCTGGATGGCCAACCTTTGGGTTAGCAGCCAAGCGCTTAACCGTTTGTGCCACGCGGGGACCCAGGTGCAAGTTCTATCTGGGTCACTGGTAAGTTGTGAGACCTTGGGTGAGTCCTGTGATCTCTCAGAACCTGAGCTTCCTCATCTGCAAAGGCGGGGTGATCCCTCCTGAGCACACCCTGGTTGTAGGCGATCAATGGCAGAATGTTTGTCAAAGTGCTTTCCTGATGCTAAATTGCTATGAATAGTTTGTGGGGCAATTACTATTCAGCACCCACCTCCCTGCCTGCCGGGTTCTGCGGCCTCTTCCCCCCACACAACCCAGTGGGAAGATTGGGATAAACAAACCCAATGCCAGAGAAGAATTACTCAATGTGACACTTAATTGATGCAAAATACACAAATTCCGTGGCACACTGCAGAATTTACAAGCGGAGGGGCCGTCAGGGTGGTGGAGGAAAGGGCGGGAGGAGGGAATTAATCACCGAGTCTCAGGCGTGAAATTAAATTCTGAGGGAAAGAAACCTCTTTCATTCCTCTGGAGCAGAAGTAAAATGCTGCGGCGTGTACCCGGCGGCAGCTCGGGGGGATCAGGCGCTGCCAGCGTCAGTGCGGGGCTGGGGGAGACAGATGGCCCGGCCCTGGGAATCACTGGGGGCATGCTGGGGCAGGGCTGGGCCAGGCTGGGGGTGCCGAGGGAGAGGCCCTGGGGCCGGGGCACCCCGGGGAGGCTGCTGGGACCTCTCTCAGCCATCTGGACAGGGATGCACGGAAAGGGAACACAGCTCCTGCACCCCACTCTGTAATTGGTGAGCTGGGGCACCTTAGCTTGTCTCAGCCTCTCTGGTCGCCGCCGGTGTCCTGTCGTGGTTTGTACCTGCAGATGATAATCCTAGTCCACTGAGCTCTTGTGGGGATGCAGTGAGTTAATGCCTGTGAAAGCACTCAGTGAGCCTAAAAAGCGCCTTCACGTATGGAGTAGTTGTTATGAGGTGGTGTTTTTTTTTTTTTGCCGGGGGCGGGGCTCAGATTATTCTTGCAACTGCCTCCTCTAACTTGGAAAATGCAGAATACTGAAAGCTGCCCCTCCCCCACACTTAGGGAATGCCGTGGAATATTCACGCAACAACAATAGGACAAGGACCTCCTCAACGGTATGAGCAGCTACCCTCTGTTGTGTGCCTCCTTTGGCACAGGATGGACACTAAGCTTTTCAACTCCGCTACCCTATTTCATTCTCACTGCAACCCAGTGGAATATATCTTGTCACTCCCGTTTTACAGGTAGAGAAACCGAGACTGTGAGCCATTATTTTATGCCAGGTTCCACAGCTAGTGAATGGTGAGGCTGAGATGGTGAGAGGCTTTGGCCTCGTTCATAAGTCCTTTCTCTGATACACCTCATCACCTCTCTCCTCCCCTCCTCCCTTGCTTTAGCAAACATTCCTGAGACTGATGACACCACAGATATGATTCCTGCCCTCATGAAGCAATCATGGACAATGCCATGCCACCTGTATTACTCTCACACTATGGTTCCTATTGCCTTTTGGCCCTGGGAGGAGGTCTTCTGGGGGAGGGCATTCTTAGTGCAAACACACTATCATCCCTGGGAGTGCTGCCCGGCTCAGACCCTGTCTGCTACCAGGTGCCACGGCAGGGTCCGGGGGTACTTCAGTAGACGTCCAGATGCTGGCTCAGAGCTTTTGCTCAGGGAGAAGCCATGCCCCTCCTGGCTACCAGTCCCAGGAGCTCACTGGCCATGGCCACTAAGATCAAACATTTCATATTTCAGCTGCAACCAAGGCCCAGCCTCTCCCAGGCTGCCCCCATTGCCTCTGGGGCAGTCCATCTGAAGTGGGGAGCGGAAGTGCCAGGGAGGCTGGGGTGGGGGTTTGGCCTCTGACACCCACTCCCCTCTGCACTGCCTGCTGTAGTATCAGTTGCATTTTTGCCGAGACAAGCAGCTTGCAGATAGTCTTGTCACATCACATCACCAGCGCCCATGTCACTCCGTGGGGCGCCTTCCCCTCCCCTCTGCTCGCTCCCCTTCGGGGCCCTCCTTCTGCCTTTAGATCTCGTTCATCCTGTCACTGCTGTCTCCTCTTTCTAGCTTCCTTTGTCTCTCTGTATGTTTCTCCGTTTTGCTTTTTTCCCCTGTCCTGTGTCTTTCTCCCTGGGCCTGCGCATCTCCCTACTTGTCTGTCTGGGTGTCTTTCTAGCTTAACTCCTCTCTTTCTCCTTTGGGCTTTTTCTTTGAGCCTGTCCGTGGTGTCTTTCACTCTCTTCCCACCCTCCCTTCCTCCTCATCTCCTGGTGGTAAATGAAGAGGAGAAGGAGAAGGGCTGACAGATTCTCCAGTTTAAAGAGTGTCTTTTATGAGGATTCCTACCTATTCTCCCCCCAAAAGCTAGAGGTCGACTAGGAGATTAGCAGGGTGAAGGGGTCAGATACAGGCGGAGGAGAAAGGAGCCTGCCTGCGGGAAGGAGGGATTTCTGTGCCTTTCCCACACCATATGAGAAGCATGTAAATGAGATGCAATACACCATGCAGACAAGGCCCTGTAATTTGGAAGTGACAGGCTCTAACACGTTCGGGAATTGGGCTGCAAATTCCAAAGACAAGCCACAAGGATGGTGAAGCACAGTGCAGGGTCTTCTCGCCACACCCTAGGAGAGCACACTTTCCCTTGGCATTGAGTAATTCCACAGACATTTATTTAACACCTACTGTGTGCAGGGCACAGGGCACTGGACCGACAAGGGTGAATGAGAGAGCCTGATCATTGCCCTCCTGGTTCCTGTTCTCCTGGTCATGTCTCCAAATGTCTTAGACAAATGACTGGAGTCCTGGGCAGAGTCGTTGCTAATCAGAGGAGCCCTCGCAAACCACAGAATGTCAGAGGCAGATGGGATCAGGGAAGTCACCCAGTCTACCTCGTTTTCCAGAGGTCCAGAGAGGTTGCATGGTTTGGTAGGTTTAATCCTAGAACACAAAGGAGCCCTGGTGGCACAACAGTTAAGTGCTCAGCTGCTAAATGAAAGATCGGCAGCTCAAACCCATCCAGTGGCCCTGCAGGAGAAAGACCTGGTGATCCGGTCCCATAAAAATCACACCTGGAAAACCCTATAGGGCATTTCTACCCTGTCATATCGGGGTCGCCATGAGTCAAAACCGACTGGAAGGCACCCACCACCAACAATCCCAGAACCCAAGTGGTCTGACTCTCAGTTCATCCTCTCCCCAAAAGCCACCCCAATCCCATCTCCTCCAGAGCAGAGATTTTCAAATTGCAAGTCACAAACCATTAGGAGGTTGCAAATCTATTTAGTAAATTGCAGCCAGCATTTACCAAAAACAGATAGGACAGAAGAGCAGGATAGACAGCACCAGGATGCATCAGCACGCATGTGACAGAAAATACCAGCACGCATTGCACAGGCCGTGGTGAAAACGGGTGTCTGCGATCGCTGCCAGGGAAGTTTGACAAACATGGCTCAAGAAGGCCTTCCTTGAGGGGCATCCCACCATGTGCCCGTCTTAATTCTGTGACTTGGAGCACGTACGTGGTTGTTCAGTTGGCCCTTCTGTGGGGGTCTACTGACAGAAGGACCCTGGGATCTGGGGGCCCAGAGTTTGAATTCTGGGTGTGCCGCCCACTGGTTAAATAGCTAGGGAAAATTGCTTGGCTTTCCTAAGATTTGACTTCTCACCTGTAAAAATAGGGAGAACAATGCCACCTCAAAGTTGTCTTATGGCGCCCAACAGACAACAAACGAGTGAAATCCCAGGCACACAGGGGGATTCAATAAATATTAGCTTCCATCCTAATAAACTGTAAGCACACCAGAATACCAGAGCCCAAATCCGTTGTTGTCAAGTCAATTCTACTCATAGCGACCCTACAGGGCACAGTAGAACTGCCCCCATAGGGTTTTCAAGGCGTAAATCTTCATGGAGGCTGACTGCCACATCTTTCTCCTGCTGAGCATCTGGTAGGTTTGAACCACTGACCTTTTGGTTAGCAGCTGAGTGCTTAACCACTGCACCACCAGGGCTCCTTGCACACTAGAATAAGAACCCTTCATTCTGTTTAGAAATATTTTTGTTTATAAATTATAGTCTGCCTGCTTTTAAATGTTGAGAGGTGGCCTACGATAAAAGATATATATACAGTCATTGATAAAATAGAATCTTAAACACTTAGAGACATGAGGAGATACAAACGTCCCCCCCAATGTGGTCTAGTAGTTACCATGTTTGAGCATCGGATTCTATCTATGAGCTTCCTGGCAGCAAAGGCCAAAAAAAAAAAAAAAAAAAGAAAAAAGGAGAGGATGAGTTCCATAATCCTCATTATTTGGTAGATGAAAACATATCTGTTCTTCAGGAGAGTTAAGCTTCCTTTGAAACAGATTTCTAAAAAGCATTTATTTCTGGAGTCCTTGTGTGAGTGGCACCCCAAACCAAGCTGGACAAGGTCCTTCCAGTGGTTTCTGTACCTGTGTTTGTCGGTCTCCCTCTCTGAGTCCTCCGTACACAGGGGACTTCCAGATCCACGGTGTGGACATGCCGAGTCCCAGGGGTGGGCTGGTGTGCTTCCGGCAATCCCACCCCACCCCATTCTCCACCGGCCCTCTCAGCCTACCTGTCACGGAGAGACGGGCCCCATTGCTCTGCCGGGTCTCCCCGCTATACTTGTGCTTGGTGATGCAGCGGTAGGTGGAGAGGGCATCCTCCTTCTGCACGTCAGAGATGTACAGCCCGCCGTGGTAAGTAATAAAAAACCTGTTTTCTGGAGACACAATCGGGACAAGGCCCATTACTCCTCTGGCTGGACACGCCACCAGAGGCAGCTCAGTCCTGCAGCTGGTCTCCTCCAGGGCCAGGGCTTGGGCCCAGGGAGAGGAGGCAGTGGGGTAACAGGAAGGTGAGGTTGGTACAGCCTCAGAGGTGGGGGAGCATCTCCAAAAGAGGAATACGTTTCCCCACACAAATGAATGACAAATAGAAATTACAATATTTGCTCCTTTAAGTGTGGATGCTTCAGGGTTTAACAGAAAGAGCTTGGGCTTTGGAGTCAGTCTAAGATCTGGGTTCCGATCTGGTTCTTCCACTGATTAGTTGTGTGATCTTGGGAAAGTTACTTAGCCTCTCTAAGCCTTATCTGCACCACGCGACACACATAGTACTTCACAGCATGGATGTCCCCGATTAGGAAAACGCGCCTGGCATGTCTGGCACGCAGTAAGTGCTCTCTGTAAGGACCAATCCACATCATCCCTTCCTCTCTACAGTCTGCGAAGCTCTTTTGCATTCATTGCTTGTTTTCTCTCACAACACCTGTTTGAGCGTTGGCTTCATTTTACAGAGAAGGAAACTGAGGCTCAGGGTGAAGCGACTGGACCCAATCACCCTGCCAGTAAGTGGACCCAATGCAAGTCTTCCCACTTCCAGCTCTTCCTCTGCACTGAGCTAAACAGAAGCCTAAAACTTTTTCTTCCAATTTACATCATTTAGGGTCCCTAGTGGTGCAACAGTTAAACGCTCAGTTGCTAACCAGAATGTTGTGGGTTAGAACCCACCAAACAGCATGGGAGAAAGACCTGGAAATCTACTTCCATAAAGATTACAGCCTAGGAAACCCTTTGGGGCACTTCTACTCTGTCACCTGGGGTGACTAGGAGTGGAAAATCTCGCCTGCGTCTAAAAACATCCACTCAACAAACAATTATTGAGGCTAAGCTATGCTAGGAGTGGGGCCTGGGAGATGAAGATACACAATAATCGTTCAACCGCCAGTTCTTGAATACCTGTTGTGTGCAAGGCAAAAGGGCAGACACCGGCCCGTATGCTGTGCGGCTATCTCCACATCCATTGTCACCTTGAAGACAGGGACTTACAAGGGAAGATGAATGGAAAGATAGGCAGTAACGTCCATTTTGCTGATTACAAGACAAGACTCAGATGTGAAGTGAATTTTCTTGTCTAAGGTCCTAGAGTAAACCCTAAACTTCAGCCAGTCAAGGCTGATTTAAAAAGTGGACCTGGGAGTTGGGGAGGGGCTTGCATTAGGCTTCTAGAATCCCTAAACTCATCAGCGTCCTCGCACCAAGACTGAGCCAGACTCAGGTTGAGAAGCCAACTTTGGGTCCCTCTGCCTCCTCTCTGGGGGCCTTAGGCGCTTCCCTAGGCAGGCACGGAAGACCCAGGCTGCCATTTCCACTGGGAGCGGGGCATGGGAATCAGGACGGCAACAGTGACCTAAAAGAACGCTGCAGGGGAGAGGGCGCTGCATCCACAGGAAAGACCCACTAACACTGGAATGCCAGGCTTTCATAGGAAATCGTTTGGGTAGTGCCATTCCCTTCCTATCTTATTATTTAAGGGGTGACACTCCCTTAACCTATGCCAAGAGTTCTGACTCTGGCTTGCCCTTCTATTGGGAGCATTCTGTGGTGTCCCCAGGCACAAGTCTAAGTACAAGTCCAGGACTTAGCATCTGGAGGCAGGGACTTGACCAAAGAACACATTCCAAGAGTGGGGACTAGAAGATTCCGTAAAACCGTTGCCCTTGATTTGATTCTGACTCATAGCAATCCTATAGGAAAGAGTAGAGCTGACCCATAGGGTTTCCGAGGAGCAGTTGGTGAGTTCGAAGAGCTGACCTTTGGTTAGCAGCCGGGCTCTTACCCACCGCAGGGTTGGAAAGTTGGGTGTGCTTGACTACATCTTTGCCAAGGGGTTCCCCGGGCTGTGAGCGACGCCGGGGCTGGGGAGTTAACTACCTCACCCGGACGCCCAGCGCGAAGTTGAGGGCTCTGACTTTGGGGAGATCCTCCTTGGCCGCAGCTGGTCTCCTTGTAGCTCCCTCCATGAGTCCCCTGGGACCCTCCGTGGCTGTCCCTCCGTAGTTCTAGGCGCTGGAGCTCTACAGGGGCCTTGTTCCTACGTGCTCCCTCAGGATATTGAAGGCAGCTGTCATGTCCTCTGACTTTTCTTCAGTCTAAACAATCTGAGGGTTCTATTTGTTAATAGTTATTTCATATGGTTTCAAATAACTTGATCAGTCTGGTCTCTTGCTTCTGCATAAACACTGATTTATCTACAACTCTCCTCCTAGTTGCTTCCCCTTCTCTTCTCTCTTCTTGGAAACCCCGGTAGTGTAGTGGTTAAGTGCTAGGGCTGCTAACCAGGAGGTCGGCAGTTCGAATCCACCAGGCGCTCCTCAGAAACTCTATAGGGCAGTTCTACTTTGTCCTATAGGGTCGGTATGAGTCGGAATTGACTGGACAGCAGTGGGTTTGGTTTTTTTTTCTCTCTTCTTCCCTCTTTCCCTTCCTTCCTTTCTTCCACATTGACAACCTGACCTACCACACGCCAGGCACTTTGCTTAGTAGTAGGGATCCAATAATACTCATCTGACCAAGGCCAGAGAGAGCAGGACTGGTGCATTCACTTTTTGAGGGAAGTAGCAAGGCCTCATAATAACCTTGCAGTCGACTAAAGGCCCTTGTCTCGCCTCCATGAGTTTCTGCTACGCCACATTTCCCTCTCCATCTTGGACAACTGCTTATATGGACCCAAGTTTGAGGCTTCACACTGGTCCCTGTAGAGCTGAATCTTGTTGGGAATTCTCCTGGAGGACACTAGGTCCTCTGGCAGCCTGCCAGTTCCAACCCTGTAATTCTACAGCCTCTGGAAACATGGGACTTGTGGACTGCATCCTTCCACCCCCACCCTGCTCCGACACACTGGGGTCAAAGACAAAAAGAAACCAAGAGAGTTGAGCCCACTGCCATATTCAGAAGGAATGGAGGAAGCATGGAGAAAGCCTAAAGCCTGCTCCCCCACCGAACTCTGCCTGTGCTGTTTTGTCTCCATGTTGTGACATGCTAAGTGAAATGTAGATACTCTCCCATAATTTATTATGTAACCGGGGCTGGAATGCAGAACTATTGGAGGGTATTACTGCCAATCAGAAGTTCCAGGGTAGGAGGGTGGTGGCGTTGGGGTGATTAGACACCCAAGGAAAAACAGGAAAGAAAGAAACAACAAACAATAAAAAACACCACAACGCTGGCAGCCCACAGGTGCTCCAACCCTGGGCAGTTAGGACCCTGTGGTTCCATAGCTCCCAGCACCCCAGGACCGACCAAACACTTGGCCCTACTGAGATTTAAGTGGGGGGGCTGCGGTGATGGTCGTGGGGAGCTGGGGTTTCTATAGCAACAAGCAGCTGCTGCATCTGATGTTTCGCATCCTTCATTGTCCTCATTTCCCCCCTCCCTTCCCCCTTTCTGTGCATATTTAATTGCAGTAACATTTTCAGACACAGTGTGCTGCTCCTCCTGAAACAAAGGCAGGCCAGCCAGGGGGCTGCACAGCACAGAGAGGGGAAGGAGAAATCAGGGGTATTATGTTAATACCCTCTGGGGGGAACTTGTGCGCCAGCAATTCGGCATGTTTGATGAGAATCAGATGATGGGTCCTGCTGGGGAAGGGAAGGAACAAGAGGCCTGTGGAGTGAGTGTGCAGTGTTGGGAGGGGAAGGGGCAGAGCCAGCTGGTGGGGGATTCTGGGCAGCTGGGGCTGGATAGCATGGCTGGCCTTCAGGCTGGCTCCTGTGGGGAGCCCCAGCAGGCTGGCACCCATACTCTGTACCCAATGGTACCAGCCGGCCTGGAATGAGTAGAGGAGAAGCTACTCTATATCCCTGGCTTCTCCTCCTTGGCCACACTGCATTCAGCTGGAGGAAGGAGGGAGTGACTGTCAATGAAGCCAGTACCTCCAGGTGTGGCCCCACCCTAAGGCCATTCAGAAACGTGTTGGAACAATTTTGGTTGACTTTGTAATTGTGGGTGCTAATGGCATTTGGAATCCCTAGGTGGTGAAAACAGTTATGTTTTGGGTTACTAATAAAGATTGGTGGTTTGAACCCACCCAAAGGTGCTTCGGAAAACAGGCCTGGTGATCTGCTTCCCAAAGGCCTTGAAAGCCCTATGGAGGAATTCTACTCAGCACACATGGGGTTGCCATCAGTCGGAACTGACTTGATGGCAACTGGTAATGGCATTTAGTGGTCAAGGGGCAGGAGTACAGGACATCCGATCATAAAGAACTCTCCCATCCAAAATGCTGATACTGTCCCCTGTGGGTTTACATTGGAAGGTCAAATTGTCTTAGTTATCTAGTGCTGCTATAACAGAAATACCACCAGAAATAACAAATTTCTGGTTTTTGCAAACAAAAATTTATTCTCTCACAGTTTAGGAGGGTAGAAGTCCGAATTCAGGATGCCAACTCTGGGGCAAGGCTTTCTCTGTCAGCTCTGGGGGAAGGTCTTTGTCATCAGTCTTCCCCTGGTCTAGGAGCTTCTCAGCACAGGGACCCTGGGTTCAAAGGATGCACTCTGTTCCTGGCTCTTCTTGTTTGTTGGTACCTCTTCTCTGTTTAGGGTCACTATGAGTTGGAATTGACTGATGGCAACAGGTTCTTCTCTGCTTGGTTCTCTCTTTTGTATCTCAAAAGAGATTGATTCAAGCTACAACCTAACCCTGTAGATTGAGTCCTGTCTCATTAACATAACTGCCTCTAATCCTGCCTCATTAACATCATAGAGGCAGGATTTATAACACAAAGTAGAATCACATCAGATCACAAAATGGTAGATAACCACACAATACTGGGAATCATGGCATAGCCAAGTTGACACACATTTTTTGGGGACACAATTCGATCCATAACAGTCATTTTCCCTTAGGCTCCAAGCCCTGGACATAGAGTCAGAAGAGCTGTGTTTAAACATGGACACAGCCATTGACACTGCTTGATTGTGGTGTCTCAAAGGTTGACCTTAGAATCTGCTCACAACCAGGGTAGTGCTGTTTATGCTGAATGAATCCTTTTCTTCTTTTTATTATTACTACAAATATTCTATCCTGGTTAGCCATCTTCTTTCCTGGTGATCTGGAGCAGGCTTCAACTTTTCTCTAAAGCTAATATTTATTGAGCTCCTATTACATGTTAGGCCAAGGGCTTTACATTCATTACCTCATTTAATCCCTACAATGCTTTGAAAAGGATACTATTATATTACTAATAGTAATATTAGCACAGAGAGGTTAAATAATCCACCCAAGGTCACACAGCTGGTAAGTGGGAGAAACTGGACCGTTAGTGCACTTCTTATACTTTACCAAAGTTCTGTGCTAGGCTAACTTCCTAGAATAACAGGACCTCTCATAGGGACAAATGGTCAGCTAGCCTCTGCTTGGTTGCTTCCGTCGGTAGGGTCCTCACTACGTTTCATTCAGTTCAATTTGGTTCAATTTATCAAGCTTTATGGAGTGTCTCTAGGAACTGGGCTGGGCTCTGTGGAGAGATCTTGGACCTGGTCTCTGCCCTCTGGGATTCCACAGAAGATGACAGTGTCCTTTTACCACGAAGGGTGGGCAGTTGGTGCTGGGGAGTTTGTGAAAGGTGGGGAGGTGGCTCAGTGGAAGCCATGAGGGAGGGGAGGAGAATAAAGAGAAGCCAAGCTGCCTGGTGTGGTGGGGCCAGGACACAATGGGGTTTAGGGGCTGGGCTGGAGCCTGGCTGTGCCACCAAAGCTCGGGTGTCTCAGGGAAGCCCAGTCTCCAGTCAGCCCCTCAGTTTTCCTATGCATAAAAGGAGGGAACTGGTTTAGGTGAATGGCTTCTAACCACGTTTATAAGTTAGAATCATTGTTAGAATCACAAACAAAAAACTACCCAGAGCCGTAGAGTCAATTCCAACTCATTGCTACCCTATAGGACAGTGTAGAACTTCCCCATAGGGCTTCCAAGGCTGTGAATCTTTACAGAAGCAGACTGTCATAACTTTCTCCCTCAGAATGGGCTAGTGGGTCTGAATTGCCAGACTTCTGGTTAACAGCTGAGAGCTTTAACCACTGTGCTACAGTGGTTACTACAGGGCCCCTAAAAATCATCTAAGGAGCTTTTAAAATTAAATTCAGAATCTCTGAATTTTTTTAAAAGCTTCTTAGATGATACAAAAGTGCAGCCAGAGCGAAGAACCACTGCATTCGATAAGCTCCTCAGGACCCTTCCACTCTGACAGTTGATGTCTCTATGCTCAGACTAAACTTGTGGAGTCCCATTTCTCCTTCAGGAAAATGGAGATAATAAACAGTACTTCATCACAGGGTTGCTGGGGGGATTAGATGAAATACTGCCTGTGAAAGTCCCCAGGACAAGTCCTTTGGCCTGAGGGGACCCTGTCCCAGGAAGATGAAAGGCTGGGGGCAGGCTAGGGATGGGGGCTCAGCTCCTCTCTACGGTCACACTTCCCACAAATTCTCTCCCTTCCTCCCCAGGAGCTGGCTTGGGGAGTGGGGAGCTTGGAAATACAGAAGCAGCCCCTCCTTGGCTATTCTGAGGCTCTGAGCTAAGTGAGCTGACAGCGTTTTTTCTGTCTTTTTCTAAAAGGTCAGAGAGCTGGGCCTTGGAGACTCCCCCAAGCTGCAGGAGTCATGGAGAGATAATTGATAGAGATCTTGGGGCTCCTGGCAGCCCCAGAGAGGCTGGGTGGAGGGAGCTGGAGAGAATCTGCCCTCCGCAAAGGTGGAGCCCCTGGCTCTGCTCTCAGGAAGGGGTGAAGCCGAGTTTGGTGGGGACGGGGCGGAAGGCAGAGGTGAGCAGGGAGCTGAGGGCTTGGGAAAGGGCATGAACTGGGCAGATCCCTCTCCAGTCTCTAGAGCAAGTGAAGGGGAGGGAATGAAGCCGAGAACAGCAGCTTCCGAAATGGCCCCCTGCTTCTGCCCCTGCCCTTCTTCTGTCCGTTCTCCACATGCAGGCATAGTGCTGCTTTAAAACCTAAGTCAGGTCATGTGGTTCCTTTGTTCAAAACTCTCCAGTGGTTTCCCATCTCACTTAGTGTGAAGGCAGTGCCTGTCACAAAATAGGGACTCAATAAATATTTCTAGAATGAATGGCTGAATGAACCTTCCTAGACCTCTATGTATGAGGTAGTTCTACAGCCATTTCACTCACTGGGCAACTGCAACTCAGAAAAGTCTGATCCTAGTTCAAAGCTCACCTCCTACAGGAAGCTTTCCTGGATTAACCCAATGTCTTCAATATCTAGCGCTGCTATAACAGAAATACCGCAAGTAAGTGGCTTTAACAAATGGAAATTTATTTTCTCACAGTTTAGAAAGCTAGAAGTCCAAATTTAGGGTGCTGGCTCTAGGGGAAGGCTTTTTCTGTTGGCTCTGGAGGAAGGTCCTTGTCTCTTCAGCTTCTGCTTCCTTGTTTCTTGGAGATCTCCATGTGTCTTGGCATCTATCTTACCTCATCTCTGCTTTGCTTGCTTGTTTAATCTCTTTTATATCTCAAAACGGATTGACTCAAGACATACCCTACACTAATCCTGCCTCATTAACATAACAAAAACAACCCATTCCCAAATGGGATTATAAACATGGGCATAGAGGCCAGGATTTACAACACATATTTTTTGGGGACACAATGCAATCCATAACATCCACCCCCATTCCTGAGTGCCTCTACATTTGGCAAACCTCTTGTCTGTGTTAATTACTACTTCTACTATATCCAGTTACCCGTACCCATTGCCGTGGAGTTGATTCTGACTCATAGCTATAGGACAGGGTAGAGCTGCCACATAGGGTTTCCAAGGAGCAGCTGGTGGATTAGAACTGCCAATCTTTTGGTTAGTAGCCAAGCACTTAACCACTATGCCTCCAGGGCCAATTAGACCTTTAAAAATAATCATTTGCGAGCATTCAAAAGTCAGTATCATCAAAAATTGAAATGAGTGTCTTTGAGAAGTGATGAGTAGCCTGTCACCAGGGGTATTTAAGCAGAAGCTGAGGGAACACTTGGCTGAGATATTGCACAGGGGATTTAAGTATTGAATGGGAGAAATGAATTAGATCATCACTGAGGTTCCTTCCCTCCCAGCAGTTTACGAATTTTCATAGGTTAAAGAATGTCAGACCTGGGAAGCCCCTTGAAAAACATCTACTCGAGTGGTTTAAAAAGCTGTGTGTGTGTGCCCAATTTCTACCCCAGGGCCTTTGCTTATTCCTTCTGCGCCTGAAATGCTCTTCCCTTGATTCACCCCTGGCTTCATTCCAGCCTCTGCTCAAATGCCAGCTTCTTGGAGAGAACCTGCCTGACCACTCTCTCAAAATTAGACTCTGCCTCCCTCCCTGTCCAAGTCCTTACCCTGCTTTGTCTTCACAGCACGTGTTTCCATTTGACAGCAAGGAGCTATTCTAGTTCACCATGGTGTCCCAGCTCCAGAATGCATCTGGCACATAGTAGCTGCTCAGTGAACATGTGTGAATGAATGAATACTCTGAGGCCGGCAGCAGAGGGGAAATGTCCACATGGGGCAAGATAGCTGGACCTCTGGCTTGGACTCCTGTCCCTGAGGTCTCCCTTACGCTAGGATCTTCCTCCTCTGACCACCACTGCCACAATGCAATGGTTTTGGGGCACTGCTTCCCCTTTAAACCACTTTGATCCTTTCCTTGACTCCCTACAGCTTAGCAGAGGCCAGGCTGAGGCATTACAGCAAGGGCGGTGGTTTGGAATTAACAACAGGGAAATGAACACAAGACAATAACATGAGCACAGGCAATCTGGATGGTGAGCTATGGATCACTCATCCTCATAGTGAGTCCCTGCAGGGCCTCCCAGCTGAGCTTCCCAACCCATGGGACCCCGGGAGAGGGAGGACAGTAGACATCCCCTTCAGCACACCTGAGGCTCTCCTTCAATAATCCTTTCCTGAGGACTTACCTCATCCTCGTTGTTGTGTGTTGAGATTTTTGACTCATAGGGACCCCGTGTGACAGAGTAGAACTGCCGCGTAGGGTTTTCAAGGTTGTAATTTTTATGGAAGCAGACTGACAGGTCTTTCTCCCATGGAGTTGCTGGGTGGGTCCGAACCACCAGCCTTTCAGATAGCAGCCACCAGGGCAACCTCTTCCTTAGGTGGCTGGATTGAAAATGCTTACTCTTGCCCAGAGGAGACACCACTAGCAGCAGAGGTCTGCTGGTTCCAGACGTAACCATATTAGAGTCTCAAGAGCCAACATTCAGAGAAGAGATCTGAGGCACAGCAGTGGGGCAGAGGGACTCTCTGCTCTTCTGAGGACAGAGGAGCCCTAGAGTTAATTGCCTTGGGTGGTTCAATCGCTTAGATGTCAGACGTTTGTATAGCTAGGGCTTTAAGGAAGATGACTTGTGTCTGGGACCTGCAGCTGTAAACTCCCTCACTTTAGCCCATTTGGGTACCCTGCGTGGGTACAGTCTTCCTTGGGTTTAGAGAAGGATCCAGACAAGACGCCCCAAGGCACGTGAATCAATGGGCACCCATGTACTGACCATGCGTGCCATGTGTCAGGCACGGTGCCGGCACTTTTCCCCATATTCCCTCTTGTGAAGTACATGCGCTCCTCTTGTTTTACAGATGAGGAAACTGTGGCTTAGGCTAAAAGACTTGTCCAAGTCCACATCTAGTGAGTGCAAGAGCCAGGATTCAAACCTGAATCTCCTGAACACAAATCCAGAGCTATTTTCCTCAAACCCAGCTGTTGCATTTTGGAGGGGGCTTTTTTTTTTTTTTTTTGGCTAACCCCTCCCTGCGAGGTGGACCTCTCCAGCCTTTCTGGGCCTGGCTGGTCCCCTGGCCCCTTGCTTCTTCCGGTGGAGGCTTCTCTCTCACTGGCCAGGGCCATCGTGGGTGGGTGGGCAGAAAGGTGTTACTAGTGAGATGAGATCAGATCCAGAAGGCATTATAGTTAGTTATTGAATGGAGGAATGGATGGATGACCTCCCTGAGGAGGCTGGTGTGGACTGAGGTAAGAGGGCAGGCGTATTATGCAGTCACCCGTCTGGGGAGGACTCAGTTGCTGGCGCTAAGGGAGGAAAGAAATGCTGCCATGACCAGGGGTCATGTGTTAGGGAAAGGTGTGATTGTGGGCAGGTACCCATGTTGGGTGTACTCTCATGGGATTATGGCTCATGGTAGGGTCCAGGGAAGGGACCGGCAGCCTGGGGATAGGCACGCTGCAGTGGGTGCTGTGTGAAACATTGCCTTTGCAGTCAGCTGCTGGGGGTTTGAGACCCGCCGCCTACTTTACCCTTAACCTTTCTGTTCTCTCATCTCCAAAGTGGGGACACTAAGCCCTGTTTTGTTTGGCTCACAGGATCCTTTTGTGGTGTCCAGGTGACAATCTTTAGGAAAGGGTGTTGTGTTTCATATTGTGCTGTACACATGTAAGGAGAGGTTATTACCACGCCACGAATTGTGCAAAAGCACAAGGGTTATGTGTCCATGCTGCACACACCTGAGAGCAGGTATTCATGTAGGCCTTGGCAACTGCTTTTCTGCTCCTACAGTCAGATGCTTTTCTGAAGCGGGAAAACCAGAAGCTGAGGGAGAGGTTACCTGCTCTGCCCACCACCCTCATCCCTACAAGGAAGACCCCAATGGGAATTGTGAGGTATGGGCTTGTGTGTGTGTGTGTGTGTGTTTGTGTGTGTGAGGGGAGAGTGGAGCAACAGGATGGAGCTCTGCACAGACACAGCTCTGACATGGATCAGAAAAATCATTCTGTCTCTTTCGGAAGCAGAACTAGATTACCCAATAAGCAAGGTACAAACGGGCCTATTTGTGCCTTCCCACCAATCGGTAGCACACAATTTCCCCTGCTGTGGTGAAACCCATGTGAAATTGGCTCACCACAGATTAGCAAGTACATACAATTAAGCCCGTGTGTACCTTGCTGAATGCAAGCTGGTGCATACCATGCTTACTGGTTAACCCACCCCTGTGAAGAGAGGAGATACTTAGCCTATTATGCCTAGTCTTTTTCCCAGTGAAGCCTCAGGACGCCAGTGCCTCCAAGTGCCTCTATCGGCCCCCGGGGGCCTCCCAATTCCGAAAGAGAAATTGCAATCAATACAGGTTACCAGTTACTGCCCCATCCAATAAAGATTTATGAAAACAATGCGGTCAGCTCGGAGCCTGTGGATAGTCCGTAAGACTAATGAGATAACTCACCCCCCGCAATCAGAGCTGTTCTTTCCTCCCAAGCTATTTGCGCTGCAGGGCAGGGCAGGTGGGTGATCGATACTTCCTGGCTGGTTGAAGTAGCCCTCGGTCTGGGGGCCCAGCACCAGCACAGTCTGCAGGGAGCTATTTCAGGCTGACTCTGCTGGACACCTTCCTTTTGTTCATATCCCTGTGGAGGGTGGGGGCCCTGAGGGTGCCTGCCAACCTGGGGTTGAAGAGCCCAAGGGAAGCCAAAGCCCTACTGGTCCTCCTCCCCTCCCCCGACACTCTGGACTCCCAGGAGTATAAGCTGTCCACTCATACCCTCGAGAAGAATTTGCAGCATAGTACAAAGCACATGGGATGGGAGCCAGGAGCTTGGATTCCAGTTCTAGCTCTGGCCCTGGCTGGCTCTTAAGTTCTAGCTCCTCCTCACTTACCTCCTCTGTAATGGAGCCTCCAGACGTGGTATCCCCCACCAGGACCCTTCCAGTACTGGAATTTTGGAGTCAGGCCCTGCTCTGTGAAGACTTTAGGGCAGAGGTGGGGAGGAGGGCAGAGAAGAGCTGTCCTGAAGGTCAACATGTCTACCAACCATTGTTGGGCTCAGGGAGTTAGAGTGGGAGGCTAGGGAGAGCCTGAGCCTGGAGCCCTCAGTGTACATCAGGTGCCGGGAGCTAAGTGAGGTGAAGCAGGAGTGAGCTGGAGGCATTGGTCAGGGACGAGGTGGGCAGGGGCCTTTTAACACAGGTAGGAGTTCACGTGCACTCTCCATCAAAGACGCAAATCTGATCCAACACCTCATGTTGCGCACAGGGAAACTGAGGCACAATGGTTCACACAGCTAGTCTGGGTCAGAGGTAGATGTCAAGAGAAGCCTCCTGTCTCATAGCCCATAGCTCTTTCTGAATTGAAATCAGGCTGAGTGAATTGAAATTATATCTGTGTCTTGAGTTTTGGTGGGTGGGGCTGTGGGCCCTTTGGCTTTGTATGCTTATGCCAGGGCCTGCCGAGCCAGACACTGCCTGCTCTGCTGGCTGGAAGAGTGAGGGGAATGCCAAAGCTAGAGGAAGGGCAGGTGACCTGGCAGGTGACAGGTTTATGTACCTGCTTTCTGGCTCAGGGGCTCCCAGAGACTTGGGTAGACACCATGGCCTCATTTTCATCTTCAAAGTATGGAGCCAGGCTGGGCTGGGGCTTGGCGTGCCAGGCTCCTGACGGGCCACACAAAGTATTGCCATATGTTCCCAGGAGGCTTTGGAGAGCAGGTCTGTGCCCTTCCTTCTCCACCTCCACCTGTCTAGGTGAGAGGGCTAATGGTCACAGAAGCCAGTATTATCTTATTCCCTGCAGGCGATGACTCAGACTCAGTTTCTTCCTTGAGACTGACAGAGGGGCTGTCTTGCCCGATGCTAAATCAGGCTTTTGGACCAGGACCAGCTCTAAAGCTCAGCTGACCTTGAACTGAGTGCACTGGGGCAGCCTCCTCACGCCTCATGCCCCCGTTACGCTGTGGACTTCTAAGAATGTTTGAGACTTGGCTTCAAAGAGTGCCATAGCCTAGAAATGTCACCTACGGGAATCTTTCCTCTGGAAACTCTGATGCAGAGGGAGGCAGGGCGGTTGAGGGCACTGGGCTGGGAGACAAGAAGCCTGGTTTCTGATTTTGTGTGTGACATTTGTTGATGAGTTTCATCACCCTTCTGGGTCCTGGTTTCCCTAAATGAATCATTTGACCTTGAAAGTAGCTCCAAAGCTCCACTTTTCTGTGATTCCGTGATCTCCCTTCACTTGGTCGTGCGAGGGTAAAATCCCTATGGGGTGAGGTGGGGACTTCTTCCCCCTTTAGCCCTTTCTCAGTTGGAGATCTGAGAGGGTGCTGAGACTCAACCCCCAACCCAGGCCAGAGTCATCTTCTGCATGAATATGATATAACCCTTCCTCGCATTTTTGGTCTTTTTGACTGTGCTGAGCTGTCCCCATCCCTGAGTCTCCATTCTGTCCTGCACAAGGGATTAGCCAGGTCCCACTATCTGTATCTCTGCCTTTTGGGTTCTATAGAAGTTGGGGTTAATGGAAGGATGAATGAATGAAGGACTCAGGAGGATGTGAGAAGTCAATAGCTTTTTAGAACAGAAAGAGCCAGTTACTGGAGTCAGAAGGGTTTGAATTCCAAATGTGTTCCATTTTCTAGCTGGATGATGCTGGGCAAACTGCTTAACCTCTCCAAACCTATTTCTTGGGAGAATCGAATGAGTTAATGAATGCACCCAACACTGTGCCTGGAACATAGTTGGCAGTCAGGAGGCATTTGTTGAGTGAGTAAATAAATGTACAGCTCACATATGAGGGGCTGAGAACTTGATCTGGGTCTGCCTCCAAGTCTAGGGCTCTTCCAACCATCCCCACCACCTCTAACTGCCCACAGACTGGGCTCTCAAGTTGGAGGAAAGGTGTGGATTTCTAGGAAGGACCAGCGTTGGCTCCCCTGGGGCCCTGGCAGATTGACTGCCATGGGCAGCTGAGATCTAGCTTGACCCAGCACTGTCTCTGGACCCACCCCCAGGGAGTGGTGTCAAAGGGGGCTGTGGTGAACCAAGGGGCTCAAGAGAAGCAGGAGAGCCTTGGCCTGGGCAGAAGTGCCCCGGCTCGTCTCTCTCGCTGCATCTTTTTCTCCAAATACAGCTCTGTCTTTCTTGACCACAGGATTAGCACACCATCTCTCATTCTCCTATTGCAACAAGATTTTATTTCTAATTATGCTCTAATAAAACTGGAGCGCTCCCAGGCTTCCTCTCAAATGACTTGTACACACACTGCCGATTGGCTCCTCCTCAGCCCCATTGTAATAGCGTTTCCCTGACATTCATTAGACATGCATGAGAGGGGCGCTTTAAAAATAGAATTGCATTTAAATGGATTTGCTGAGAGAGGAAGATGAAAAAAAGGGGGGGGGAGATTGAGAGGGAGAGAGGTTTGTTGAACAAACTATGAAAACAAGATGCCATAATAACAGGGTGCTGAAATAAGCCTTTTTATTCCCAGACCTCCTCCCGCTGCACATGGCAGAGCCCAGCCGGGGGCGACAGCCTCCAACCCTCCCCCCCAGACCCCACCCCCACTTTTATGCTCTCTGCCTGGGGGCTTCAGAGCGCCTCGCTCCGTGTGTCAGATGCTGGCGGTATAATAGAAATAACTGTTGTTACAATTCGGGAACACTACCTTGCTTCCAAAGAAACCCAACAGCCAGGCGGCTGGCAGGGAGGAAGACCCATGTGTTCTTGGGCCTGGGGACGAGGACGGTGACCACCTGCCCAGCGCTCACCTCTGGGGCTCTACTCCCTGGCTCCTCCCCTGATTGACTATCCCCACCCCCACCGGCCTCTGAGCAGTTGAGATTTTTCTTTTACCTCAGATGGTAAGAGCGATAGGAGATCCGATTCCGACCCCAGAGCCCGATCCTCCTGGACCCCTAATGCCCTGCTTGACCCTTCGTCTCCAGCTGAGCAGGCCATCCCCACAGTGTCCTGTGTGTACCATAAAGGCCATGCTGCTACCATTTATCAAGGGTCTACTATGTGCTCATGGAGTCCCAGGATGGTGCAAATGGTTAACGAGCTCAGCTGCTAACCAAAAGGTTGGAGGTTTGAGTCCACCCAGAGGTGCCTCAGAAGGAAGGTCTGGTGATCTGCTTCCAAAAAATCAGCCATTAAAAACCCTATGGGGCACAACTCTACTCTGACACACATGGGGTCACCATGATACGGGGTCACCATGATTTGGGGTCAACTCTATGGCAACTGGTTTTTTACCATGTGCTGGTACCTACATGTGTTTGCATCTAATCCGTTCTCCTCACTATAGCCGGATCCTCTTAAAATGGAAATCTGATCATGCTGAAAACCATCCCATTTCTATTTCTCTGAGGATAACGACCAAAGTCCTTAATGGGGTAGCCAAAGTCAGCGATGCATCCCCAGGCCCCACCTGCCCCACCTCTGCCCCTCTCCCCAAACTCCAGCTGCCCAGCCTTCCTCTAGCCCTCCAGAGCACAGAGCTCCGTCCTCCTCATGGCTTCCCACAAGTGTTGCAGTCACTTGGAACACTCTTCCCACCTCCTTCCCAAAGTTCATCCTGACCACTCCTCAGAGCTCAGCTCAAAGCCCTGACTCAAGAAGACCTTCCTCATGAGCCTTTCTGTCTCATGTTCTCCTCCTTCAGCTGTGGCAAAGAGGCAGTGAGTCTTTACAGGCCTGCCCCACTTCTAGAATGGAAGCCTCAGTAACGATGGAATGGGTACCAGGCACTATGCCCATATCTTGTTTGGTCCTTGCTATAGCCTTACTGAGGTAGAGTTTTTTTTTTTTTTCTTCTCTGCTAATAAATGAGGAACCTGAGAATCAGAGAGGTCAAGCAACTTGCCCCAAATCACAACATGACCTCATCTAAAGCCATGTTTTTGCTCTTCTGCTTTCTGGTATACTGCATTGTCATGGACATTCTCACCAGTTCCTTCCCATAGGAAATGCCAACCACCTCCATTCACTCCCTAGAAGCCCTTTCTCAAACCTCCAGGAAGCCCTCTCTGAGAATCCAGCTAACATGGATCCCCTGTCCCTTTCCAGACCAATTCATGGCTCCTACTATTGGGCCCATACCCTGGGACCCAGGAGGGCCTCCGGTCTCACATTTGGGTTGTATTCTAACTGTTCTATGTGGGTCATTCTTGTATTCCCAAATGGAATGCAGGTTCCTTAAGGCCACCATATATCACTCTTCCAAACCCCCCATCCCACCTAGGCCAGGGCTGGGAACCCCTAAGTGCTCCATCCATTTTGGCCGGATTACACTCCAAGTAGAAAGAGCATTGGAGCTGGAGCGAGAAAAACTGCCTCTGAGTAGCTGTCTCACCTGGAGGCAAGTTCCAGAGAGGAAGCCCTCTGAGCCTTGGTTTCCTTGTCTATCAGGTGATAATACCATACCCACCTTATAGGGCTACTGTGAGGTACAATGAGCAACTGCAAAAGTGATGTCCCAAGATGCCCATCTCCTTTCTCTCCTCCTGCTCCTTCCTTTCATCTCCCTGAAGGCCCCCTGCATCAGGTGGTTATAGACAGGGGATGAGAAAGCTGGTCTTAGACAGTGTCCCAGAAGGGGAGGTGGCTGAAAGGGACATGGCACTGTGACCTCATGAAGCCATCTGAATTCTGCCCTGTGCCCCCTGCATGGCTCCACAGGTCACTGGAACCGCAGTGGACACTACCCTTCTGTCCTTTTTATACTTGCTTTCTGATTCACCACCTTCCCACCCCTGAGGACTCCATGCTGCAGAGAAGGAGAGGCTCCCACTGAAGAGAGGAAGAAGCCTCCAAAGGCCGGGAGCAGCTGGCCAGTTTACCCCCCTCTGCCTCCCCAGGCCCCAGCACAGCCTGAGCCTTGGACAAGGTAAAGGCCCCTCATGTTGGTAAACTAGACTATGACTGCCAGGGCTGCCTGCACTGTTCATTGCTCTGGGCTCAGTTTGGGGCACAATGAATAGCATGTGAGGATGCCTGATAAATATTTGTTGAATGAATGAATAAGTGCATGGATCTCAGCCTTTCTGCATCAGTGGTTAAGTCCTTGGGATTTGAGTTCAGGCAGACTTGGGTCCCATTGATGTGACTTTGCACAGGCTCAGCTCTCTGACTCGGTCTCCTGGTCTGTAACATTGTGCTAATAGTAGTACAAAGCACACAGAGCAGTGGCAAGAATCAGAGCATCTGGCCCAGTGCCTGCACAGTAATGGTCCCCTAGCTGATCCATTGCTCTCGTTGTTATGACTACACGGCTTCCCGGGAAGGGAGAATCCAGCTAATGCCTCCTTGAAACCACTCAGGAGCTTGGAGTGACCACACATGTTGGTAGTTCTAGATTGCTCCTGAGTCCCATTCCCCTCTTAGAACCCTTCAAAGTCCTCTGTCACTGCTTGAACAGCAGAGGCAGTGCTGCCATTCGGAGCAACTACCTTTCTGATTTATGGCTGTTCAGCAGACTGTGTGGCATATCAGCAATGCCAGCCAGGCTGCTTATCAGGAAAGGTAGCAATGTGCATGGTCCCATCAACAATGGTGTCTTATCAGCTCCCAAAGTGAGCCTGTCTTATTGAAATGACATGAGACACATGCACCGGGCCCAACTCTACTGGCGCATCCACTCTTTTCAACACCTCTGTACAGTTTCACCACGTCTTAGCTCTAAATTACACCCTACTTCTCCAGGAGCACGCCTGTGCCCAGCTACCCCTCTCCCCTGCCCAGCCCATGGTCATCTCTTCCTTCTCTGACTCATGGCATCTGTACCCTTACCCCGTTAACATCATAAACTTGCCTTTTATTATTGACTTTAAGAAATACATTGATGGCTTGTCTTCCTTGGTGGCAGTGGTTGGGAGGAGAAGGGGAGGATGGTGGAGACATCCCCCTCGTTTGGAGAGGCCCACAGTGTGCCAGGCATAGTGCTAGATGCTTTGCATACATTGCCTCAGTTTAATCCTGAAAGTCCTGAGAGTGAGAGGTGAGCAATACAGTCTCCATTTCATAGACAAGGAAGCTGGGCTCAGGGAGATTCAGAAACTTGTCAAAGGGCACGCAGAAAGAATCATAATTGGGATTTGAACTCTCCACCCCACGGCTCCTCAAGGACAGAGGCCTCAAGTCCTCCATAGTGCCTGGGTAGTGCAAGTTCAGGGTCTACTTACTGCCATTAGCTGGTGATGGTGGCTACCTTTCAGGATGTTACACATATTAAATGAGAAAGGTTGGCAAAAGTTTGGCACTAAGGGATCCCTGGGTGATGCAAATGGTTAATGTGCTCAGGTGCTAACTGAAAGTTGGGGGTTTGAGTCCTCCCAGGGGTGCCTAGGAAGAAAGTCCTGGTAATCTGCTTCCCAAAAACTGGCCATTGAAAACCCTGTAAAGCACTTGATGGCAGCTAGTAAGTCTTGGCATACAGTGAGAGCTTAATTGACAATTCTCGATTCTCGGTACGCTGTGCGTATGTTGTCCTTCCGCATATACATTCTGAGCTCTGGCACCGGCCCCACGAGGCCTCGTCTGCACTCTGCACCCCCTCTCAGCTTAGCTCTGGCCCTGCCTGCTCGCTTGGCAGGATCCTTCCCTCGGCACGCTGTGTCCCCTCCTTGGCATCGCCCAGAGGGGCACCAGCGCCCCAGTCTTTACAGGCACTTGGAATTCTGAACTCATTCTCCAGACAGGTGCAGTTTCCCACCTCTCACTCTCTGACACTTTCTGCACAATCGATCACAAAACTGTTTCCAAATTAACCTAGATTTAGCTCCGGCCTCACCTTCTAACTCTGGCAATTTCCTGTTAACTCCTCCAGACGCCCTCTCCCTGAAAATGCCCTGCCGACCCAGACCCAGGGTTTCTGCCCAGCATGGCCCTCTTGCGCCTGGTCAAGGGCTATTCTGGACTTGGGCTCTTCTTGGGGATGCCTCTTTGCTCTGGCCTCAAACATGTTTTGGGGTCATGAGACAGGCAAGTCCCTTCTGTTCTTGCTGTCTCTTCTTGGAATTCATGCTATATACTGAGCTTTCTTCTAATTAATGCTTTGGGCTGAAAAGGCCATAAAGTTTCCTCCGCATCAGTCCCTAAAAATGCGTATGAGAAGGAGATTTGGGAGGACCAAAGGGCAGAGGGAATCGGTGCAAGGAAAGAGTTTGAGGATATAACTTAGGGTTGAAACAAGCATTTCTTGGTAACTTCCAAGAACTGTATTCCCCACCCCCACTAAGTTCCAGTCTTGAAAGAGCAGAGAAGGAAAATAGCATTGACTGAGCACCTACTGTGTGTCAGGTACTGTGCTCTGTGCTTTACCAGAACCTTGCCAAATGGGTGTTAGCATCCCTCATGTACAGATGAGAAAACCAAGGCTCAGAAAGTTTGGGTAAATTGGGAAGCTGTCTGTCACAGACCTAAGAAGTGAAACCAGGTTGAAAACTCAGCCCTCTCATCCTCTGTGCCAAACTACCTCTCCATGAGCCCTTTCTAGAGTCTTCCAAGGGACATGTGTTGGGCAAAAAGGGAAGAAAAGGACTGGAGGCACTTGTTTATCATTCTTCTGCCACCTAAACTGCAGCTTTAGGCTTGCCTCCTTGGCCTGAGTCAGAGGTGGTTGCTGTCCCCAGAGCCAGAACCCAAGGTGGGGCAGGGGCAGGAGGGGAATTTCCAGCAGCAGAAATTCAGGGAGCAGCTGACTCTGGAGGGAGCGAGCCTGTGAGGGCTGGTGCCATTACCCACAAGGCTTCATTTGCCCAGCAGCTGCAGGGGGCTGCGTGGCATATCAGCAGTCACACGATCAAAGAACAAGTAGGAATTAATATCGCAGAGGTGGTCCCGAGCCTCTGATAGTGGCAGAAAATGACAGGACAGGATGAGGAGCATTACAGAATGAATGGGAGGGGACAAGAGATTTCCGTGGCTAATCCTGTTAGGGAGACAATTTCTTATCGAACTCATTATGCTTTTGGAAAGAGGGAGCAGGGAGGGGGAAGAAGAGGTGGTGGAGAGTAGGGTGGGGTGGCAGCACTGGAGAAAGAAGGAGAGAGGCGGGGAGCTGCGGTAACAGAGCCTGCAGGTTACAGTGGGGTGGACATGTGACTGGTGTCTGAGGAACAGTACCCCTGTCTGCCTGTCTCTGCTCTCCTCAAATGAGGCAGGGCTGGGGTGGGGGGGAGCTCTACCTTGGAGCCAACTCCCAGCCGGGCAGTTGGAAATGCCCAGTGGTGGGCCCCTCCCACCCTGTCAGCTGTCTGGACTCCCAATTGCTTGGGAGAGAAACAGGAACCCTGACACTTCTTCTTTGACCTGATCCCCGCCCTGTCCCATCTCCCACGATCAAAGAGGACCATCCTCAATCTGCACAGATGATAAAGAGCCAAAGAACACCATTGTCTGCAAAGCACTTTCACAAACCCCTGGGAGATGGGCGGGGGTGACTGCGTGGCCTAGGAAGTCAGAGCGCCCTTTCTGGCACTTACCAGCTGAGCGTTCTTGGGCCAATCACTTAACCTCTCTGAGCAATCATTGCCTCATCTCGAAAACAGAGATTAAATAAACCCTTCCCTACATACTTCACACGGTCCTTGTGAGGATTAAGGAGGATAATGTATGCAAGAGGGCTTTGTAATCTGCGGAACATTCACAAAAAGGTAAGTGACTGTTATCACCATTTTAAAGTTGAGCGAACAGGTTGGCCGGGGCTGGTTAAGTGTCTCACTGGAGGTAACGAGGCTAGAAGTGGTGAGCCAGGGCTTGGACCTTTGGTTTCGAATCCAAGGTCATTTCTCTGCCATGAAATCACTCCATTGTCCCGTCTTTGACTAGTGGGTCTCAGGGGATTTCAATCTCATTTGCCTATGGGTTAGGTGGAGCCCTAGTGGCGCAGTGGTTAAAGTGTTCGACTGCTAACTGAAAGGTCGGTGGTTCAATGGCAACAGGTTTTTATGGCCTCAGTACAAGAGCATTGATGGGTCCATGGTAGAATTCGTGCCTTCCATGGAAGACCTGGGTTCAACTCCTGGCCAGTGCATCTCAAGTGTAACAACCAGCCACGTGTCAGTAGAGGCTTTTGTGTTTTTATGATGCTGAATGGGTTTCAGCAGAGCTTCCAGACTAAGATGGATGAGGAAGAAAGGCCTGGTGACCTACTTTTGAAAATCAGCCAGTGAAAAACCCATGGATCACCACGGCACGATCCCATTGTGCATGGGGTTGCCATGAGTCAGGAGCCAACTCAATGGCAGCTAACAAGAATAACCTGAGCTCTGTATTCTCCTCGGGAAATGATTGAGGTCAAGGACAGGCTCACTCTCCTCAAGCTTAGCATCCATTTGGGGGAGGAGGACAAAGCAATGAGCACAGTCCAAGCTAGTATGCCTCCCCGCCTCCACAATTACTTGAACGCATTTGATTAAGGGCCAGGATGTATGGGGCTGGCACCACCGGGGGGAGGGGGTCCATAAAGGAGTCAAGACTTTCAGTGAGTTCTAAAGGATGCATGGGGTTTCTACAGATACAGGGAAGTTAGATTAACATTCAAGAAACATTGATGGATCATTTATTATGTACCTGGTCCTGAGCTAATTCAGCAATAGATACAAAGATGCTTGAAGTCCTTCAGTGGCAGCCTATTGCCTCTTCCAGGGTCAAGTCCAAGCCTCTCAGCATGTGGCCAGGGGAGACACTACCCATTGTCTACCCAGTATCCATTCTCCCTTTATCAAAGTGCCCATCATAGTCATCCCTGATAGACAAGATCTAAGCAGATGTTTGTTGGAGGTGGGGAAGGGCTTCCAGGAAAGTTCTTCTTTTCCTAACAAAATGGACAGACAAAAAAGTGTGGATTCCATCAGCATAAACCTTTGAACCTTTGCCCTCCCCGCTTTTTCCTTCTGGGAAGATGGACACTAGGCTCAGAAGTGCAGTGGCCATCTTGCATCATGAGGATGGCAGAGCAGGAAGGGAGAAGGAGCATGGTTTCCTGAGCCACTGGGTCACCCCTGATCTGCCTATTCCCAGCATCCTTGTTACATGAGAAAAACAACTCTTTACTTTGACTAAGCCATCAAAGATGACTTTTGGTTATACGCAACCAAATGCAATCCTAAGGGATACAGCATCTAGAGCTGTGACTGCTCACACCCCTCCTGCCTCTTTCACCACCATCTTCCTGTGAGGACTTCTGTGACATGATGGAACCCTGCGTCTCCTAAAAACACCATGCTTGGTGCCCTTGTCACATTGGGCCCTCAGTATGGCCACTCTTTCTTCTGAGCGCCTCCCTTTCTTGGACTGACAGCTTCTTACAAGGCCTTCTGCATTCAGGTCAGCCATTAATCTGGGTGGGTTCGTGACCCCACATTCAGGCTCCGTTAGCACCCTGTGCCCGCTTCTCTGATATTATTCATCACTTTTCTCAAAACTGGCTATTTCCAGGCCATCTTCCCCACTAGACAGTGAGCTATTTGAAGGCAGAGTTCTTGTTTGGATATGGACCCCAGTGTCTGTGAGGGTGTCAGGCACATGGCAGTTGCTTAGTAATGACCCCCAGGGGTTCACAAGTTGATACAGATTCAGAAGCCAGTTCTCTGAGAGGGGCAGCCCTGAGGTGCTCAGCAAGCTCAGAAGCTCGAGTGACCACTCTGTATGGGAAAGTCAGAGCTGCTCCAGCTGAGCCAGGCCCTGAAGGACACATATGTGTCTCCTCTCCTGGGTCTGGCAGTGCGGTGGAGGAAACAACAGATGCAAAGGTGCTCTGGTACAACCAGGTAGAGGTGTTTGGGATGCAGCAGGATTGCATGAGGGTACTGGAGCCACAGTGTGAAGATTCCTGTATACTGAGCTGGGAACCCCTAAACCTTGTAGGTAGCTGTCGAGGGCTTTCGGCAGAGGAGAGAGAGGGTGGTGATTGGATGCATGGGCCCTGGAGCCAGACCGTGCTGGGGATGCAGTCAGCTCTCAATACATGTCTGCCTTAACGCCTGTGATCAACTTTGATTCATAAGAAGCTCTCCCTGGTGGAGTGCAGAGGGGGCCTGCATGGGGAGAGATTGGCAGCTCGAAGGCAGTAGGGACCTGTTGCAGGAGTCCTGGTGCACAGAGGAGGAGGAGGGAGAGGAGAAGGAGGATGTAGTATGGAGGAAAGAGAAGAGACTCTGCAGTTGAACTATCTGGGGCCAAGTCCTAACTCTGTCACTTATTGATAGTGTCCCCTAGGGCCAGTTCCCCATTCTGCTGGGCCCCAATTTCCACACTTCTAAAAGGGGGTTAGTCACTGCAGAGGCATACTATGAGAATTAAGTGAGACAAACCACTCTCAGTGATAGCCACAGTTCTGCAGAGAGTGAGTGCTCAGTGACTCTGAAGGAAAATGGGGAGGGGGCAACCCAAGTAAGTGTGTGGTGTGTAGGGGCAGTGGAACCTGTGGCTGGAATGGAGGGGTAAGTTGGGGGCCCTGGCAGGCCCAGGTAGTTCAGAGCAAGGAGTTCTATTTCATCTGATAAACCATGGAGGGTCATTCAAGGTGTACGGACGGCAGTGTGATAAGGTGGGAGGGATGCTTTAGGAAGATGAATTGGGAGGCAGACAGAGAAAACTGGGGATACCTAGTTCATTTGTGAGAAAGCCAGAACCAGGACCCAGACACAGAGAGAGAGGGTGGGGGAGGAGGGAACAGAGAGATATAGACACACAGAGACAAAGAGCAAGAAAGAGAGAGAGAGAGAGAGAGAGAGAGAGAACCAGATCTTTGCCATTCTGGGCTCATGACATCAATCTTAAGTTCTGCCTTGTTTCTCTCACCTTCTAACTTGGCTCTACTTGTGGGCCAAGAAGAAGTAGGCAGAGGGGAAGTGGGGAAAAGCTGGAGACAACATGCCTGACACGACCAGCTCCCCGAGAGGTCCCTCCTTGACTCCAGGGCCCTGGGACCAGAGCTGTCTAATTCTACAGCTACCCTCCCCCTGACCCCGTGTGGATGCAGAGATGGGTGTGGCCACTTCCAGAAGTGAGGGCCAAGGAACCTTGAGAAGTCGGCCTGTCCAGCCCTCTGCCTCCATGTGGGACTTCCTGTGCATTGGAGAAGGGCTGGACATCATTTTTAAGCTGTCTATCTGTAGGGTCTCTATGAGTCAGAATTGACTCAATGGCGAAGGGTTTTTGGTATCTAGAGTTTAACGTTTTCTTAGCTGCAGCGCTAATCCATTCTTGTCAGATTGCTTTGGTCTGGTGGGGGAGAAGGTGCTGGTAGAGAGGTAGTATGTTGGCATTTCCCTGGTAAGAGGGCTCTGGGCCTACAACAATGGCCCCTTGTCTTACTCATCTAGCACTGCTATAACAGAAATACCACAAGTGGATGGCTTTAACGAAGAGAAATTTATTCTTTCACAGTCTAGTAGGCTAGAAGTCCGAATTCGTATGTCAGCTCCAGGGGAACGCTTTCTCTCTCTGTCAGCTCTGGAGGAAGGTCCTAGTCATCAGTCTTCCCCAGGTCAAGGAGCTTCTCAGCACAGGGACCCCAGGTCCAAAGGATGCACTCTGCTCCTGGCACTGCTTTCTTGGTATGAAGCTCCCATGTTTCTTAGCTCAGTTCTCTCTTTTAAATCTCAAAAGAGATTGATTTAATACACAATCTGATCCTAGAGATTGAGTCCCACCTCATCAACACAGCTGTCACTAATCCGATCTCATTAACATCATAGCAACAGGATTTACAACACATAGGAAAATCATATCAGATGACAGAATTATGGACAACCACACAACACTGGGAATCATGGCCTAGCCAAATTGACACATGTATTTTTGGGGGACACAATACAATCTGTGATGCCCCTCCTGGAGATGGACATGAGGAAGAGCCAGTCCCAACAGGACCAGGCAAGAAGGAAGCTGGACTAGAGCTTGGATGAGGGACCTTTAAAATGAACATGATTTCCTCTGAGCTATTAATGATGATGCTGAAAAATGATGCTGAAGGCAGTTAAAAATGTCCCCTGGGTGCTCTAGTGAGAGTCAAAAGTACTGGATGGGAGTCATGTACGTGGGGACTTGGGGAGGCAGGTAGAGAGGGAGAGTTTAGCAGGAGAGGCCTCTGATGGGAGACAGAAGGTGACCTAAGGAGACTAGGCTGGAAGCCGGTCAAGCCAGTCCAGGCTGCTTTACTAGAGCAGACATGAGCCTCAGAGCTTCTAACTTCCAGGGAAGAGGACCCCACCTGCCTTCTATTCCTTTGCCAGCATGGGACATTCCCTAGGCTTCCAGTTCCAGAGGGAAAGAGGCCCCTTCCCAGCTGCAGTCCCAGCTTTCCTCCTCCCTCTTCCTCCTTCTCCCCAGGCCTCCCTCCCTGGAGGTCCCTGACGTCAGCAGAGGGGGCTGATACAGTGTGGTGAAGAGCTATAGCCTCCCAGGAGTCCCGCCTGCCCCACTCTGGCCCCTCTTCCTGCCTTTCATCTGAACAGAAAACAAGGGAGAGGCCTCAGGCTCTAGCAAAGCAAGTCACCATCTGCAATTTGCATTTTGTCTCCATTCTGGCAGCCCTGGCTGAGGCAGCCACAAGGAAGAGGGAGTGGCTCAAGCAGGGAGGGTGCTCAGTCCATTTTGGCTCCAAAGTGCCATGTTTGAGGGTAGTTGCTCCTCTGAGAAGAGGAAAGGGGGAGTGAGAAAGAACAAGATAGAGAGGGGGTAGGGGTGGAGAGAGCAGAGTAGGGAGGCAGGGGCTGTGAGAGGATATCAGTCTAGGGCAATGCTTCTCCACTGGGGCAATTTTGCACCCCCAAGGGACATTTGGCAATGTGGAAACCCTGGTGGCTAGTGGTTAAGAGTTTGGCTGCTAACCAAAAGGTTGGCAGTTCGAATCAATCCACCAGGCGCCCCTTGGAAACCCTATAGGGCAGTTCTACTCTGTCCTATAGGGTCACTGTCAGTTGACAGCGGTGGGTTTGGGAGGCATTTTTGGTTGTTACTACAGGGGCGGGGTGGAAGGAGTGGAGACGAGTTGCTGTTGGCAACCCTATAGGACAGAGTAGAACTGCCCTATAGGGTTTCCAAGGGGTGCCTGGTGGATTCGAACTGCTGACTTTCTGGTTAGCAGCCGTACTCTTAACCACTATGCCACCAAGGTTTCCTGCTATTGGCAGCAGCCTCCAAAACGAGAGATTATCAGGTCTAAAATGTCAACAGCGCTGAGGCTGGGAATCCCTGGTCCAGGGGAATCAGAGGAAAAAAGCAGAGAAGGGGGATGGGCAGTCCAATTAAACCGTGTCTCTCAGATGCTGTGGAGCCGACCAAAGAAGCTGGAAGGGGTGGGGCGGGATGAGGGGGTTTAAGGGGCTGAGTTAGGCCTCTTTATTGGAAGTGAGGAAGGACCACTGTGATCCAGGTGCGTAATGGAAGAATTGAAGGGCTGGAAAGGACTCTGTTTTATTAGTGATGATGATGGAAATCACAATAGTTGTAACAGCAGCTTCCATTGGTTGGGAAACCCTGGTAGTGTAGTGGTTAAGAATTATGGCTGCTAACCAAAAGGTGGGCAGTTCAAATCCACCAGGTGCTCCTTGGAAACCACATGGGGCAGCTCTACTCTGTCCTGTGTGGTCGGTATGAGTCCGAATCGACTAGCAACGGCAATGGGTTTGGTTACCATTTGTTGAGCGCCTACTTTGTGCCAGGTGTGGCACTCCAAAACCTGTTGCTGTCGAATCAATTCTGACTCATAGTGACCCTGTAGGGCAGAATAGAACCACCCCATAGAGTTTGCAAGGAGCAACTGGTGTATTCGAACTGCTGACCTTTTAGTTAGCAGCCACAGCTCTTAACCACTATGCCACCAGGGTCCCAGGCGTGGCACTATCCAGGTTTAATACAGCACCTCAGTTAATCAGCACAGTAACTCCATGAGGTGGGCACACTAAGCCCAGAGGGGTGAAGTGATGCTCCAAGCTGTCCAGAGACAGCCCTGGCTGTCACCATAGTTCCTTTCCCTACTGTGCTGTCATCATCACCTTTCAGACCCACCTTCTCACTGGATCTGCCTGCTGCCCTATGAAGCAGACTGGGTAAGCAGCAATGATCCCATTTTACGTCGAAGAAAACTGAGGATACCCAGCTCATTCATGGGAAGGTCAGAACCAGAACACAGGCCTTCTGACTCTTAGCCAGGGCTCTTTCTAGAACCCTCCGGGACTTGCAAAGGTTCTGGTTCTGGCAACCCTGCCCTGCTCTGCCCCTGTCTCCTCAGGAGGGTGACATTGAGTCCAGCTCCTGTGTGACTGGCCGAGCCATCCCTCCAGCCTTCTGCCCCGGATATGGGAGAGGGCTTCTCTCCTGCTGCCCATCCCCTCTGAGGGTTTTACTCATTATTGTAAAATTAATCTTCATTGTATTAATTAATGAGGCAATAGCAGGAGATGCTTAACAAAACTTAAACTCCCCACGCCTGGCTGGGCCTGGACCAAGAGCTGTCCTGAAGGCTGGGTACCTGGGCTGCTCAGAGGATTCAGGGATAGGGAAGGAGGGTGGGCGCGGGGCCCCTGGGCACCGACTCTGTGGGGCAAGTGAGCAGGAAAGCTCGGCTGCTGGACCTGGCCTCGCCCCAGATAGTCCGGGCTACAGGGCTCACTGGGGGACATGCAGCAGGACTGGATTGCTGCCACCACGTTCCCGGAGCTGGGCCAGGACTGCAGCCACCCAGGGGACTAAGGCACCACTGCTGCCCTTGTCTCACTAGGGGAGTGGGAGGGGGTGTAAGCTTTTCCCTTGTGAAACTTTAGACCCCTCCCGAATGGGAAGTTGGACTGCCTGCCGAGGAGTGAGCACGGGTGTGGGTCAGGAGACCTGAGTTCTACCCAGTTCTGCTGAATGACCCCAGGCCAGTCACCTTCCAAGCTTTGGCTGGTCTGTGCAAGTGAGGAGCTGTGCCGGATGACATTTCTGATCTCGCCCTGCTATAACATCCTGGATTCTGCCACTCCTTCTCTTAAAGCCCTGGTGGCTTGGTGCTGCTGTTAGGACGAAACTGAAGTCCCTTTCTACAGTTCCTGGGGCTTTCCATGACGAGGCTACTTCCTACTTTTCCAGCCACATCTCTACTGGTTGTCTGTCCACCCAGAACCACTTGTAGCTCCCCATGTCCTCGTTCTCAATCCTCCAGGCCTTTGCACATGCTGTTCCCTCTGCCTGTAATGCTCTACGTCTCTGTTTCCTTCTATACCCACTGCCTCAGTTAACTTCTGCTTGTCTTCCGGTTCTAGCTCAGCTTTCCCTTCCACTAAACCCCTCAGGGACCTCTCAGGATTGGGCTGGATGCCCCCACTTGCTGTACTTGCTCTCAGAGCACCTTGGGTCTGTCCGATAACAGAGCATGGAGTTGCCACCTTCTCAGTAAGGCTACTCTGACCACTGTGTTTACACTGCAGCCTGCCTCCTGCCTGTCTCCCTCGACCCCCTTTAACAACCTGTGCACTCAGTGTTTCCCCCCTGAAGAGTGTGCTCTCCGAGGACAGCGGCATGTCTTTTTGGACCCTAGTTGTTTCTCCAGTGCCTTGCATGATGGCCGGCACACAGTGGTTGCTTGGTGAGTGTGGTATGAATAAATGATTGCATGCAGTGGTTCCATTGGCATAGAAGCCTGGGAGGGACACGTTGTGGGGGGTGGTGGGAGAGGACAGGGCAGGAATGTGGAGGTAGTCAGTGTAGCCTCACAGCCTCTGATGGAGGGGGGTGGGATGGAGAGACAGGGCTAAAGGGCATGGGATGTCACAGACCACTGACCACAGGAGCCCTTCGGCCTGCAGCCTTGGTTCAGAGGGCAGGATTTCTGGGGGTCTGGGTCTGACCCGGCACTGAGCGCCAGCTTTCAGGGATATATATCCTGCCATACAGCGCCCAAAGAACCCAAGCTCCTCTTACTGACCCATTACGGGTCAGCATTTCTCATCTGACTTATAAGGGCTCCAGGGAAAGAGCAAGTAGGGAGTGTAGTCCATTGGTGAAGCTGCTCCTGGGGCCAGGGGTCCCAGGGTTACCACCAGGTCCCGCACATGCTCACCACCTGCCCTGTCCTCTCCCACTGCCCCCTACAACATGTTCCTCCCGCTCACCACCTAGGATGCAATCCCCCTGCCCTTGTGCTCTCCACCAGGATGTGCCTGCCACCCCCATGCAAATGCAGCTCTTCTGTCTACCTTCCTAGACACTCTTGGAATCACTTCCTGCTCTGAGCTTCCATAGCACATGGCTTTCGACGTTACCAGGCCCGTGTTTAACCCTCTTTTGTGAATTGCACTAGAATGTTGCCATGTTGGTCTCCTTAGCTGGCGGGTAAGTTCTCCAAGGCCTGGGGTAAAGAAGCACACGGTAGTGGAAAGTGGTGGAGCCCAACAGACTTAGGCTTGCACGTTAGTTCTTGGCCAGTAGCTGACATAGAATTGACATTGTGTGTGAATGGATAAATGCATGAATGAAGGCATTTACCTTTTCTGGACTTCATGTTCTTTCTTTGTGAAATGGAAATAATCATATCTATTCCACAGGGTTGTCATGAGACTTACAAATACTATATGAAAGGGTCTGACAGGGAAAATAAATGGTTATTATTATTATTATTACTCATCGATGCACCCACACCATCTTTCCAACCCAGCCCACTGCTCGCTGAAGTGAAGCAAACATCAAGACCAGTTACTGAAGCCCCACATCCATGTCTTCCTGGTAGTGTGTCACCAACCCCAGAGCTGGGCTTAGAGTGGAGGCTGCTTGTAGCTAACTCTGGGGCAGTGGGCCATTTTATTTTAGGGTGTTTATTTCTTGCATGCAGGGGAAAGTCGGGAGATTCAGGAAAAGGGGGATAAAGGAAAGAGAGAGGAAGGAAAAAACTCAAAGGCAAAACAAGACAGCTGCAGCCCACTCTGCTTAGGTAACACAGTGCAGCCTTCCAGTTACTTAGCTCCAGAGGCCATTAAAATTAGATCCGGTACTGAGATGAAAAAGCCAGAAGGAGCTGGGGAGGAGGATACAGGGGCCAGTTGCATTTTAAAAACTACTGATAGATAAAAGTTCCTCTACTGTGAACTTTCCGCTTCCAAACTTTTACAGATTTGAATGGAGCTATGTACCAGGGGGAAATCAAATCTCATCTTGGCACCGATGTCTTTAATGTCCACGTGTGTCATGTAGGCCTGCCCACCAAGTTGTTTGTCTACCATGTATTTGCTGAGTTTATTAGTTGGGAGATACAGTATTTTGTGACCAACCCTGGTGGCGTAGCAGTTAAGTGCTATGGCTGCTAACCAAGAGGTTGGCAGTTCAAATCCACCATGCACTCCTTGGAAACTCTATGGGGCAGTTCGGTCCTATAGGGTCACTATGAGTCGGAATCAACTTGACGGCAGTGGGGTTTTTTTGGTAATTATATTAATCCCTTCATGTTTGGAAAATGTGGAAGTGGCAAGTGTTGAAAATGCTGGCAAGGAGTACTATTACGATGAACCTCCAAGCGGGGATAATTTAACAAACAGAAAGTGGAGAGAAAATGACAAACAATGCACTGCTTACTCGGTCCATGGATTGTATGGCATGAGGACCACTGTAAGGGCAGAGAGTAAATTATACAACATGGGACCAGGCCTGTGCAATCCTATAAGGAGAAAGGATGCAGGGGATGGAACAAGTGTTCTCTGTGCTGACTGGTATCTATGCTGGATGCCAGCCTAACTAGGAGTTCAAAGGCTGAGCAAGGTGAAGTGGTACTGATGGAGCTCTTGCAATAAGCCAAGGCTCTTTAGGCTCAAGGTCCATCGGAATCTGCCCAACATCAAACCGAGCTGAGGCTGCAAGTGCCGACGGCATGACTGCCTGGCAGCTCCCAGAGGCCCTGGTGGAGACCAGCAAGGTGGAGGGTTAACTGCCTCAGTAGATTTTTGATGTCGACCAAACAGGCCTATTTTAGGAAAAGATGCCTGTTAAATGTTGCCTCTGCAAGGAGGAAAAGAGTAGGCCTGGTTTTGAAGCTTCGAATGACTGACATACATTCCCGTTTCACAGAAATGCACCCGGGGAAGGCAAACGTGAACCTCTGTAGGCACGATGGACTTGGGAGTAAATGGACCTGCTGATGGCCTTCTTGAACAGAACCTGTGTGCGTGTAGAGAAGCTTCTCTACTTTGTGCAGAAATACTTTTTTCAAGTATTATTACTGTTTTTATTCACCTGAGAACATACTTTTCTCTGGTCTGGAACGATCATCTACGATCAGTGGGCTATGTGGGCCCTAGAGGTATGCCCACTGCCGCAGGCTGGCCTCCTTGCTGTCCCTCGGCTATATCAAGCACACTCTGGCCTCAGGCCTTGTCCTTGCTGTTCTTTCTGCCTGGGAAGCTCTTCCCTACATCTACCTGGCTCATGCCTCATCTCCAAGTCTTTGCTTAAATCCCACCTTCTCAGCGAGGCTGCCCTGACCACCCTGTCTAACACTGCAACCTGACTCCCTTCCTTTCCACCTGATTCCCCTTTCCTTACTCGACTTTTTCCTCAGCGTTTATGACCTCCAAATATACTACATATTTTCCTTTTTATCGTGATGATTGCTTATGTCTCTCTCTTCCTATTACAATATATGCCCCACAAGGGCAGGGATCTTTGTTTTATTCACTGATATACCCTAAGAGCCTGGATCAGCATCTGTCACACAGAACCAAACCAAACCAAACATGTTGCCGTTGAGTTGATTTCAACTCATAGCTACCCTATAGGACACAGTAGAGCTGCCCCATAGGGTTTCCAAGGAGTGGGTGGTAGATTCGAACTGCCAACCTTTTGGTCAGCAGCTGAGCTCTTAACCGCTGCAGCACCAGGGCTCTATCATATAGAAGGGGCTCAGTAAATATGCATGTAATGAAACAGCTCCATCTTGCCAAGGGCTGACACGTTAGACTGAGTTTTAGACAGATCGTTCTAGAGCTGGATTTCTTCAAGGGCTTTCCAAGGAATTCCACTCTGAGAGCTGTTCAGAGAAAAAGCAGTCTGCCCTCCCTTAGAGGTTCCCGGTGCACGTTAGCATGCCAACTCCTCTCCCTTTGCTGTTTTACTTTCTTCATAGAACTCATCATTATTTGAAGTTCTCAAATTACTTACAAATTTATTTCTTCCCCCTCCTGCTAGAATATAAGCCCCATGACAGCATCAAACTTGTCTGTCTTACTCACCACATGGTCCCAGCAGTTAGATGAGTACTGGCACGTAGTAGGTTCTCGACGCAGTTTTGATGACTGAGCAATTTAAGGCTCTTAGAAGTCCCACAGCAAAGGACTTAGTTTTCTGTGTATGGAAGACCTAGTCGTATTTCTCTTCCTATCACACTTCGCAAATGCTGCCCAGTGGCAGATGATGTGGGCCTCTGCTGACTGCAATTCTAGGAGTCACTGTAGGCCATGACACTTAGCAGGAGTGGGGATGGAGAGCTTTAGCTAAAACATAAGGAAACCACTGGCCATGGTAGCTGGAACCTGGTGCTGAGGCTGGAGCCCTGTTCCCTGGAGGAGCTCAAAGCAGGATCAGGCCTTCTGCTCCCTGCCAGTCTGGCCCCTTGCCAGCTGCAAGGCCAGCTTTCCACACATGGCAACTCAGGGTAGATGCTAAGCTTTAAGGATTAATACCCTGCCTTTTGCAGAGCCCAGTGCCCACATCAAATATACTTCAGCTGGGCACTGGAAACCCCAGACAAATGAGATAATGAAACTCAACCCTCATTAAGGGGAAGCGGCAGTGCCAGTGATCAGAGCCTGCAGGGGAAGGTGTGGGGAGATGTGAGCTCCAGGGGACCGTGGCTGCACCCAACTGTCTTTGGTTTAGCACAAAGAAATATCCCTGGGCTAGGAGAAAAGACGAGAGGTAGGAGGGTCTTTGGAAATTGGTCTCATCATCGCAGTCATTACTTCCATTTATTGAGCAGTTACTACATGCCAGACGCTGATGGAGTCCTCTCAACAGCCCTGTGAGATAGGTGTTTTATAGAGGAGGAAGACGAAGCTCATAAAGAGTAAGGATTTTCCTAAGATCATGGGGTGAGTGAGTAGCCAAGCTGGGGGGAGAAACTCAGTCTTTGGACTCCTTGCCCAGTGCTCTCTCCTCTACTCTCTGTGGCTTCCTGAGCATGAGCCTCAGTCATTCTGTGCCTTTGTGTCCTGGGCATGCCCTGTTCTCCACTCTCCTGCTTGGACCAGCTAGATGAGAGGAAGGCAAAGAGGAAGAGTGGGCACAGCCATTCCCCAGCCTCCTGCGGGGCTCCCAGTCTGCACCCTTGCCCCATCCTCTCCACCTCCAGGTGCACATGTGGAGGGCAGCTCCCAGGTGAAGCCAGCACACCTATCCTCTGCAGCCTCCTGTGCCCTTCGCCCTAAATTACAAACAATTTCCGCAGGGCAGAGGCATTCTGGAATTTCATAAGGGCTCTCTCAGCTGAAACCTCTTTTGGCTCCCACCCTACTCCTGGATGGAGCACTGGTGGCACAGTGGTTAAAAGCATGGCTGCTAACCAAAAGGTCTGCAGTTCGAATCCACCAGCCCCTCCTTGGAAACCCTATGGGGCAGTTCTACTCTGTCCTATAGTGTCGCTATGAGTAGGAATTGACTCACTGGCAATGGGTCTAGTCCTGGGAGCTGAGGCCACTGAGGTGGAGAAGGGTGACAAGGCAATCACCAGCTGGTGGGAAGCCGGAAGGAGAAGTCAGAGTTCCTGATATCTGGTAGGTATTTGATCGTCATTATTATTAACGTGTACTATCCATTTGGAGGCTTTATCCTCCCTTCCTCCTCTCAGGTCTTCTGCCGGGGCCTTCTTGCCCCTTCCCTTTCCTGCCATGAGGTGTGTGCTTAGGTAATGCCAACTGTGTTTCTCGGGGAGCACCAATGACGGGCATGTAGGAGGTGCTCAATAAGTACCTGCAGGGGAATCATTAGGATACGGGGAGAAGATGCGCCTTGCAGAGGGTGGGTGCTCAGAACTGTGTTGACTGAAGGCAAGGAAGCAATCCTGGTCAAATCCAAGAGAAATGACAACGGCCGATCTGCCACCGTTCCCTGCCCCTTACTGGAGATGGGCGTGTTGATCAGGTACCCTCCCGCTTGCTCCCGTGTAGGTAGGAGCAGGTTCCTCTCCCACCTTCCTGCCCCTGGCCTCAGAGTCCCTGTTCTCTCGGGGTTCTGGGCTCAATTAGATTTTATCCAGAGGCAGAGGAAGGGGAAAAGTAACTTCCATAGAATCATCCCCTCAGCGTTAATGGCCCATAGTAGTGATAATGGTGCTAGCAGCCAACACTTTTCAAAGCAGAGAACTTTTACAGATGTTATCCTAGTTGCTCCCCTTAATGACCCTGTGAGAGAGGTATTGTTTTACCATTCCCTGTTTCCAAATGGGGAAAATGAGGTTAAGGGACCCCCGCTCAAGTTAACACTGCTACCAAGTAGCACTGGCCAGCACTCAAAGCCCATGAGTCCTGTAGCACACTCAGAAGGTAATTTGAACATTCCAAAACCTGAGCTGCTCCTGCTGGCAGATCACACCTCTATGCCTGATGCAAGCTTGTGTCCAGCTTTCTCGGGCATCCAGGCCTGGTGGCGCAGTGCTTAAGAGCTCGACTGCTAACCAAAAGGTCGGCAGTTCAAATCCACCAGCTGCTCCTTGGAAACCCTATGGAGCGGTTCTACTCTGTCCTGTAGGGGCGCTACGAGTCGGAATGGAATCAATGGCAAAGGGTTTTTTTGATACCCAGACACAGGGGCTCCTCAATCAGATACCTGCCTGCAGGAACCTCCCGAGACCCCCAGGCTGGGACCAGCTGGACAGGGTTGCCTCAGTCACTCCTGGCAGCTACAGAGAAGCCTACCTTCCATTCCATTCAGAGCCCTCCCCCTGATTCCTTAGCCTCAAGCCCTAAGACTAAGCTACCTCCTGGGCTTGGCCTACCCTCTGCTCCAGCCCCCATCACTTAGGAGAACTCAGCACTTAGGAGTTAGCACTGCAAGGGGAATCCCTGAGTCACAGTAGCCGCAGGTAGGATGGGACCCTGCAGAAAGGGCAGCTCCCAGATGAAGCCAGCGCACCTCCTGTCCTCTGCAGCCACCTGGGCCCTTCATTCAAGCACCACATCAGTAAATCAGAAACCCTCCCCTTGCAGTGCTAACTCCTAAGTGCTGAGTTCTTCTCACTCTGAAGCCAAAGGGCAATGTCCCAAGGAGATTGTTGGAGGGGATGTACCGCCCCTTTTCTTGGCTAAAGGAGGACCATGCCTTCCTCCCTTCCACCTAACCCTACCACACCCTTCTTGGAACCCCCACCATAGCTGAAGTTATGATAAAGCCCAGTGTCTGTCAGCTACCACCACCTTCGTAGGCTGCTGTGGGTTCCTCACGCTTGGAGGAACAATTAAGGGGTTTAGGTAGTTGGAGACAAACAGCCATATAGGAGGCAGGGCCCAGCCTGTGTCAATAATAGTACAAAACCCCTCTCATTTGTCAAGCGCTTAGTGGAGGCAATCCTTTTAGGAGCAGTTGCACTGTTTGACTCTTATAACCACCCTGTGGGGTGGGAAAGCCAGGTGCTTTATGCCCACATATTCATGAAGAAACTGAGGGCCAAAAGAGAAGAGAGACCCCCCCTGGGGGTCCCCGTCAGGCCTGAGTATCCCGTCTAGACCGTGGCAGACACCGATGGCTACCTAGGAGCATCTGCATTCTCCTCTTCCTGGGCACACAGCTCGACCTCATCTCCCAGACTCCTTTGCAGCTAGGTATGGCAAGTGACTGAGTTCTAGCCAATGGATATGAATAGAAGTGAGTCCTGTTTTGGGGCCAAGGCTTTTCCAAAGCTGTGTATATCCATGCTCTATTCTGCCTGCCATGAGCAGGATGCAGCCAACCATGAGGCTCTAGGGGATGGAGGAGCCATAAAATGGAAGGAGCCTGGGTGCCTAAAGAGTTACCTGCCAACCAGGAACACCCTCATTGGAAATAAACTACTGTGTTTGAGCCCATTATACTTTTTTTGGATCTATGAGGGTCAGCAAAAAAGAAGACCCTCAATGAGATGGATTGACACAGTGGCTGCAACAATGGGCTTAAGTATAACAACGATTGTGAGGATGGCACAGGACTGGGCAGTGTTTCATTCTGTTATACATAGTGTTGCTATGAGTCAGAACCGACTCGATGGGACCTAACAACAACAGCAATGATGTGTTACCACAGCCTAACCTTCTCTATTGCTTTTCTATCTGTCTGTCTATCTAGTCCTTGGGTGGTATAAACAGTTGAGGCAGTTGGCTGCTAACTGGAAGTTTGGAGGTTCAGACCTACCCAGAGGCACCTCAGAAGAAAGGCCTGGAGATCTACTTCTGAAAAATCAGCTATTGAAAACCCTATGAAGCACAGTTCTACTCTGACACACATGAGGTCACACATGGCATCACCATGTGTTGGAATCTACTCAACAGCAACTGGTATATATACATATATGTACATACATATATCCCCACAGCGATGGACTCAAATATCAAACATACCAATGACCGTGAAGGTGGCATCAGACTGGGCAACATTTCCTTCTGACTCGAAGGCAGCTAATAAACTAATAACAACATAAATGTATATATATGTGTGTGTGTGAGTATATAGAATACATGTGTTTAGCCATGTTCAAGGCTTAAAGGGCAAGGATTCCTGGGTCACTCTGGGAGGGGCACTTTCTAACCCTTGGTCTCTGTCTTCTCCCCGGGAGGTGGACACTATCCAGAAGGACAAATGGGCACTAACTATATCCTCGGGGAAACCCGCCCTTTTAGGGCAGGGGAGGGAGCAGCACGGTTCTGAATACTAGTGGTCCACAGAGGCCTGGTGTGTGTATCTGCCCCACTCTCTGGAAGATCCTGTCTCCTTGTGTTAGGTGGAGGTCTCCTGAGTGGTGGGCTCAGAAGGGGGGCTGCCTGCTGTTGTTGTCTGGAAGCTGAGCTATCATGGTCTGGACTGTCCCTCTGCGGCCCGTGCCCTTTCTGCAAATTACCCACTCTCTGTTCTCAGATGGCCTTTGCCAGTCCACTGAGGGCTGGCCTTTCCCTCAGACACATGGTGCTGGCCCTTTAGCCCCTGCAGGGGGACGCAAGCTTGCTGAGCCTGTAACACCTTCCTTGCTGCCTCCCTCTGTCATCTCTCCTCTGAGGGCAGTTCAGGGCGTGTGGGCCTGGGCTCCTCCTCACCTCCCAAGGGCAGAGGTGCAGGCTCTGGACCAAGCGGGGAGTGGATGTCCTCCTGGGCTCTGCCCCTCACCTATGGTGGGCCCAGGACAAAGCACTTACCCTCCTTGGGCACCAGCACCAGCCAGATTCCACATGAAGGAACAGATGCAAAGAGCAGTTCTTGATGAAAAGACTCCTCTGTATGGGCCCAGAGAACATGCCACCTTGTCTGGGGACCTGGCTATGTACTAGAATCCCAGGGGCTCAGGTCCGTGTGGGCAGTCACGGTTATCAGAAAGATTTGGACATAAGCGGAACTACCGTGCCCTGAGAATGAGAGGCACCAGGACCTGGAGGACTGAGTTCTGCTCCAGCTGCTACGTCAGGAGGAGGGTCCGGTCAACTAAGCAAAGCAACCCTGATGAACCTTCAAAAAGTTCAGAAGCCCAGGTCCCACTGGTGAAGATTCTGATTACCTGCTTTGGGGTGAGGTCCTGGCATCTGATTGTACCTAACTTCTGACGATGCTGTGCGGGGCCAGGGTGGAGAACCATTGCACCAGAAGAGCCTCCAACTTGCCCCTCAGATGTTGTTGTGGTTGTGGTTGGGTGTTGTCGAGTCAATTTTGACTGAGCAACTCCATGTGACAGAGAAGAACTGCCCCAAAGGGTTTCCAAGGCTGTGAATCCTTATGGAAGCAGACTGCCATCTTTGTCCCGCAGAGCGGCTGGTAGGTTCATACTGTTAGCCTTTTGGTTAGCAGTTGAGTGCTTTAACCACTGTGCCACCAGGGCTCCCTTTTCTACTCCCAGTCCCCCTCATTCTACCACCAACATCTTTCATCACCTCCCAGCTTTCAGCATCTGCCTTAGTCAATAGATATGAATAAAAGAATTAAGATCTTGTGCTTATCAGGTGAGCTAGTACATATGACGCTGCTAATACAGGGCCTGGCACAAGGTTAGTGCTCAAGAAATGGAAACCTCCCCACCCACTGTGCCTTCCCCTTGGCCTGTTGGAATGCCTCATTCAACCCCAGTAAAGCCTAATTGTTCTCAACGAGTTCTTTCTCTCTAAATGCTTTTCATTTTTGATTCCTGAGCTTGTAGGAGCTGCTGGAGGGAAGTGGTTCGGCTTGTCAGGAAACAATCCTGACTGTTGGGGAACAGTCAGCTGCAGAGGCAACATTCTCATCAGCTAAAGTGGATAATCCAAATGCAGACAGTTGAAAAGTGGCTGGAGTCACAGAAACGGTGGCCTTCAGAGGCTAATTACTACACGTTTGGATATTTTTAGGCATCCGCCACAGAGGCTTCCCACTTTCCACATGGCTGAGCTTGCTTTCAAATTTAAAATCCCTGACTTGGAGTTAAATTTCTTCCACAACTTTTACTTCTGTATGGCAAATCACGTGCCCCAAACCAGAGTGACAATGCGCTGTAATGGACAGAGTACTGAATTAGGAAATAGGAAGTCTGTAAATCTCATTCCAGAGTCCCCTGGTACTGGCGTCACCAAGCTTACTGAACCTCTGTGGTCTCTGGTCCAGGAGCTGGACTAGATTTGTGTTTCTCAGGCCCTGATCCATTGCCAGGCTACACCAGACTCACCTGGAGCATGTTTGAACAAGTTCTGATGTCCTGCCCTACCCTCAGAGTCTCCAACTCAATTAGTCTGAGGTAAGGCCTGAGCATTGATATTTTTTAAAAAAGTACCACAGTGATTTTAATGTACGGGCAGGTTTGGGAACTATGGGATCAGGTGATATTTTCTGAGCCTACTTTCCTTACCAGCATCATTCACCCAGCTGGCCGCCTTCTCCTCATTGAAACACTCCACTTTCTTGGTTCCAGGACACCACATTATCTTGGTCCCCTTCTTCCCTTATGGCCCACCTTCTCAATCTCCTTTCCTGCTTCCTCTGTGTTCCACATCTAAATGTTGGTGCACCCCAGTGTCCTGAACCCACTTCTTCTCTATCTAGACTCTCTCCCTTGGTTTTTGCATCTACTCCCGTGGCTTTAAATCCTATCCATAAGCCGATGGCTTCTCAGGTCTGAATCTGAGCCCTGATCTTTCCGCAGAAATGCCTGCTTTTCTTTACCTAGTTGTCTAATAGCCATCTCAAAGTGAACATGTCCAAAACAGAACACTTGGTCTCACCCTAACCCTTCGATCTGTTTCTCCCTAGTCTTCCCATTCTCCATGCAGGGGATCCAGATGTTTAATCCAAAAATGTAGGCATTACCCTTGATTCCTGCGTTTTCCTTTCTGCATATATCCAGTCATCAGCAAATCTTGCTGGCTCAATCTCCAAATATATCCCCGATCCACCTACTTCTCTCCAAGTACGTTGCCATGACCTGGTCTACACCTCCTTGGTCTCCCACCCGTGCTCTGCAGCTTGACTGCTCTCTCTGCCTCCATTCGTGACCTCCTGTGATCCATTCTTCACTTGGCAGCTAGAGTGTTCTTTTAAAACACCTCCTCCAATGACTCGCCATGACATTTAACAAAAAATCCAAACACTTTACCTTGACCTTGAAGTCATCCACGATCTAGCCCCTGCCTACCTCTTGAACTTTATCTCTGTGCTGCTCTCTTCTTGTTGACTTCACTCTGGCTTTCTGCCTACTCTGAGTGCAACAAAATCCTTCCCACCTTGGCAGTTTTGCAGCTGTCTGTCTGATCACATGGCTGGCTCCTTCCTGGCATTTAGGACTCAACTAAATGTAACCTCCCCAGGCAGCCCTTCCCTGACTACCCAATTTGAAATAGATATCTAGGTACTCTCTCCTCTTTTAAAAATTTTATTGTGGAAAAAATACATAGATAACATAAATATTGCCATTTTAACCATTTTTAAGTGTACAATTCAGTGACATTAATTACACTTATAACATTGTGTTGCCACTACCATTATCTATTTACAAAACTTTTTCATCACCTCAGACAGGAACTTGGTACTCCTTAAGCAAAATTTCCCATTCTCTTCTCCCCCCAGCTCCTGATAACCAAAAATCTGCTTCTGCCTCAGTGCATTTGTTTATTCTATAAATTTCATATAAGTGGGTTCATACAATATTCCTCCTTTTGTGTCTAACTTATAACAGTACAATGTTTTCAAGGTTCAGCTACATCATAGCACGTATCAGAGCGTCATTTCTTTTTATAGCCAAATAAAATTACATTGTACGTGTATACCATGTTTTGTTTATCCATTCATCTGTCGATGGACACTTGGGTTGTTTCTACCATTGGCCACTGTGAATAATGCAATAACGAACATTGGTGTACATGTGTCTGTTTGAGTCCCTGCTTTCAAGTCCCTTGAGTTCATACCTAGGAGTGGCATTGCTGGGTCATATGGTAGTTCTGTTAGGCACTCTCTTCCACATTACTCTGTTTTAATTCTCTGTACAGCTCTTACAACTGTCTGATATTTTACAGTTCCTGATATTTTTCTTGTTTGTTTGCCTATTGACCATCTCTTGCCTCTAGAATATAAAATCCGTAAGGACAACAACTTCATTTGTTTTGTTTACCACTGTGTTCCTAGTGCTTAGAACACCACTTGGCACATTGTAGGCACTCAACAAATATTTACTAAATGAATGAATAAATGCAAGTTCCCTGCCAGTTCTTGAGGTACGTGATATATTTAGCATATTTAATAATTAATTATGTTATTCCATTTAAAAGTTTTGTGGAGCTCAAGAATGTTATTTTGAATGTAGAATAATTGGACAGAGTTTCACTTTTTCTTGTAGTTATTTGTCTGTCTTGCATATTTAGCCGTGAATTCCATAAAGGCAGGGGTCATGCCTTATACATTTTCAAATGTCCCCAGAGCTCAGGTTTGTGCTGAGCTCCATCAGTGTTCACTGAAGGATGAATGGATGGTCTTCTTATGGGCTAAGGGAGGAGATGGAGCTGGAGAGTAGGGAGTAGGGAGCCAATATCAAGGTACCATGATATTGGTCCTCAGGCTCTGTTCTGTTTTCTACTTTCTGGCCTTGCTGCCTCCAAATCTCTTTCATTCCTTCCTCGTATGTGGTGAGGATAAGGCAACATCACCAGCAGCTTCCCCACCTGGTGCGACCTCTGGCTCTAAGGGGCAATCTGGTAGAGGCAGTAAAGTGTGGTGGGTGAGAGGTTAACTCTGGATTGTGTGTTGGCTATGTGACTTTGGGCAAGTACTCAATCTGTCTGTGTCTCAGTTTCTTTATGAGTCAAAAGGAGAGAATCATGTGTAGATGGTCACAGGATTGCCTTGACGATTAAATGAGAAAATGCATGCAAAGTTCTTTGTGTGCTATCTCACACTCAGTAATTGCTCAATAATTGTCGGCCATTTTAAGGATCCCCCATAGTTCTGGCCTTTAGCTGGGATCTGGGGTACCAGGGTTTTCTGGCTAGGATTTCCTTCTCTCTCCCTACCCTTTGCAGCCATAGGCTAGTCACCTGGAGCCTTTCTCTGCCTTGCTTTTTTGCAGCCCAGATAATGATAGCTCCCCTTCCCTCCAGCACTGCTGTGTGGATTAATTAGTGTTAATTAATGGGCTTTGAAAATGAAAAGCACCTAGGTAAGTGCTGATCCTGATTATTAATGGGAGCCACGAGCATAGAGAAGGTGCTGAACAGGGTCCTAAAATTATACAGATTAAAGAACAATGAGAGGAGGTGAGAAAGTGGCTATTAAGCTCTGAGGTTGGGCCCCAGGTCTGCCAGGCTGCCAAGGTGTTCCAAACAGAACAAAAACTCACAGTCGTTCTTATGCAAAAACTACTTGGTGAGCCAAGGAGGTGGGATACCTTCAACAAATGTCACAGCCTGGAAGGGACTCCTGCTGACCACTGAGCCAAAGCTGCCCCCTTGGAGGAGGGCTACAGCCAACCCAGCACGTTTGCCCCTTTAAATAATGAGTCATGCCCATGTCCTCTGAGTCAGGAAAGTGCTCCCCATCATAATGTAATAATAAAAATTACCATCTATTTCCTACTCACTATGAAAGTTTAGTTACCTAGTAAACACCCCAAACCCATTGCCGTCGAGTCAATTCCCACTCCTAGCAACCCCGTAGGACAGAGTAGAACTGCCCCAGAGGGTTTCCAAGGCTGTAATCTTAGGGAAGCAGGCTGCCACATCTTTCTTCCATGGAGCGGCTGGTGGGTTTGAGCTGCTGACCTTTTGGTTTGCAGCTAAGTGCTTTAGCCACTGTGCTACCAGGGGTCCTTAGTAAACACCAGGCATTAAAAATTTTATATGAATGCAATACCTCTGTCTTTGGAGGGGTCAGATTTATTGAGGCATGCTTTACATAGAGTCAAATTCCCCCTTTTTGTTGTACAGTTGTAGAAGTTTTGAGAAACACATACCGTTGTGTAAGCACCACCACAAGCAGGATCTAGAACAGTTCCATCACCCCTCCCCCAATTCCTGCAAGTCCCTTTGTTGTCACCCCTCTCCCCATCCCAGCTCCTGATCTGTCTTCTGTTCCTGTAGTCTTGCCTGCTCTAGAACACACAAATGAAATCATGCAGCAGGCAGCCTTTCGACCCCGGCTCCTTTCACCTGGCATGACGTGCTGGAGCAAAGTGCACTGAGATGAATGCACAGAAAATCCACGCATTAAGAGTTTTATGTGTGTGGATGGTCTCTTTCAACCTTCAAAACAACTCCGACTTAGGTATTATTGTTATCCTCTTTTTACAGACCGAAATTGAGGTGTAGCAATGTTAATTAACCTGATTAAGGTCACACAGCTAGTAAATTGTGGAGCCAGGATTTAAACGAACTCAGAATTTCTGACCTCTAAGCCCGGGGATTTAATCACGGGACTCCATGGACATATCAGGACCTGAGCTTTCTAGAAGCCATCATTAGCAAAGTTAGTTAATTGCCAGCATCGACTGTACCCTCATTTCAAGACACCCTTCTTGTCTCCTGAACTCATTCCTATCTCCTCAAAATTCACTTCCTCTTCTACTTGGTTTACAGACCCATGACTGACACCTAGGTTACAGCTTCCCATAGAAATACCACAGTTCTCACAGGAGGCAGAAGCTCCCAGGATCGTGGGATGTGGGTCTCTGAATCAAGAGGCAGCGTGTTCTAATGAGACAGGAACGAATTCAGGGGACAAGAAGTGGATCTGGACTTGCAGAAATGAAAGGTTAGATTTCATGTGTTATGAGAATCTCAGCCTGGTTTCTTTTAGACTCAGTGCCTAATTTCATTTCAGCTGCTACTTTCTTGGTTTTGAGCATCCATTTACAAGTCCAGTGGGGTCTGGGGGAGCAGTGTGGTTTGAAACCACAAAACCATTTCCATTCCTTTGTAGAAATGCTGAGCTGGGGCTGTGGAAGGCAGTGTTGGATACGGACTCAGCAATTAGTACACCAACAAGGGCATTTTCCTTGAACTGGGTCCCCAGTGACCGTGGCTGGTAGGGAGAGGAATGAACTGGGTTCCTATAGCCCATGTGACCCTCTTCTTCCCCCACCATATCAGTAATTATTAAGATGTGCACAAAAATGCATTGACCTAATTGGAGGTTTCATAAATATAAATAAAGTAAATGTTTATGCCTAAGGATGCCTGGGCAGGAAAGGAGGACGGAGAGAGTTGCTGATGCTTGGAAGGAGAGTGAGGGGGATCCTCAGGGCTGCCAAGAGAAAACCAGGGAGCACTGGATTGCATGGGCAAGGAGGGAACTCCCAGGGCCTGGCCATGGAACCAGGAACACTTCATCTCTGGGGCTGGCTGAGCTGGAGCTTTCCCACTGGGGTGCCCTGGCCAATGGGTTGCATCTGTTTTGGGACACCGATCCTATCAGCCCTCAGGGCTGCTGGGCAGGGCCTGGAGGGACCTAAGGAGTGGGCCCAGAAGCCCATACTAGTGACCTCTGGAAGCAGCAGTTAGTCGGTTTACCCCAGTGTGCTGGGAAAACATATTTCCTCTTTGTGCTTTGAAGTAAATAAGGTTGAAAGCGAAGGTGCCTGGGTATGGGAAACATGGAGCTTTCCAGTATTGATTTCCAAGTGGGAAAGAGGATTTAAAAAAAAAAAATTGTGCATAACCCTTCACTCCCTTCAAAATGCTGACATATGATCTCATTTCATTCTCAAAAACTCTGCATAGGAGGCAGGCACATAGTTTGAACATTATCCTTTCTATTTCACAGATGAGGACATGGAGGCCCAGAAAGATGAAGCTAGTTACTCAAGGTCACCTAGTGACCAGGTGGTTTTCTAATTCAAGAAACCGCGCCATTCCCCTCATCACACACCTTGTGGGGCCTGGCACTCTTGGGATCCTCGCCTTTTCTTCCTTACCTATTTCTGGTGAGCCTCGCATCACTATACCTCTTGCATCTGAGTCTCCTTGCCTCTGGTCTTTTCCTCCTTCCAGTTCCTCCTGCACACCCCTCTGCTGGCCGCATCTTGAATGCTGCTTCCCCCTCATTGCACCTCTCTCTCAGGATTCTTCCATGGCCCCCTTTATTAAGGGATCATATCCAAAATCTAAGCTTAACAGTTCAGCCTCCAAGGTCTGACCTCATCCAAACTTCCTGGTCTCATCTGGCCCCATGTGGACCCTCTGTCCATCCAACTCTGAATGCCTCCATCCTTCAAGCTCTGCTGTGGTCCCACCTCCTCAGGATGACTTCTCTGATCATCCCGGCCCAGGCTGCTCCTTCCCTTCTCCAACACCTGTCACAAGTGCCACCACAGCCTGCCTTGTGTTGCTGGTTACCCTTTTCTTTCCATGTATACATCTGCCCCCCACCCCCACCCCATTAGACCCTGTGCTCTTTGGGTAGGTGTCTGACAACACAAGACCAGTTTAGGACTCGGGACAGCCTGCTCGATCCCCCCTTGTGTTGTGACCGGGATGGTGGTCCTACCCTCTGTGCTTCCTTATTCATAACATGGGAAGGGGTTGAACCCAGAGATTTTGCAACTCCCATGTGGTCCTACATGAAGGACCTCATTGAGACAGTGGTGTCTCAAGAGCTCAACATTTGCTCTTCTCCGTAAATCTGCATTTTAATAGGCACAATGCTTTCAGTCCAAACAAAGAAGCTCTGACATTTTGGGATGCGGAGAGGTTCCTAGTACCCCGAATACCCCTGAAGGGGCCCATCTCCTTGTGGCTGAGGGCCAGGTCTGCTCTGTGCAGATTGTCCTACTTCCCACCCCCCTTGCTTCCCCACCTCCCCATGCAACATCAAAGGGTCCTCAGGGAACTAAGAAAATAGAAACACATTTAAATTCTTTTCCATTTCTGTCCTCTTGCATTCAGGTGACTGACTCATGCTTGCCTCATCTCCTCTGTCTCTAACTTCGGGCTGTAACCCTGAGGGGCAGGGACAACGTCTTTGTCCTAGCTCCATCTTCGTGCAGATAACTCAGATGCTGGGATTCTGAGCCTGACGACCCACCACCAGCAGGTTAGAGTTCTACCAGCTGCTGGGACCAACTCTACCAGAGATGAGGTTGGTGAGGAGGAAGAGCCAACCCAAAAGCAGAACTATAAAGTCAGGGATTTGTCTGAGCTCTGGCAGTGTCGAAGAATTGCATGGGACCAGGTTGGCCCCAATCCAGAGAGCCACACGCATGGATGCCTGGTGGAATAAAGGGAACTTGCTGAGGGTGACACGAAACTGCTGCTGTCCTGGCCTTTCCCAGCAAAGTTCTCAGGCCTGGGTTGCTAGTGACAGTTCTGCTATTTTGTCTGTTCTGTGCTCTGAGTCAGAAAAAATAGGACATTTCATCATCTCCAAGAGTGCAGCCACTTTAGTTGGTTTTGAATAGCTTCAATGTTGCTTAACAGTAGTCCCTAGCTCACAGAGTTGTTGTATCACCCATGAGATAACATGAGTGAGGCGCTTAGAATGGTGCTCGGCACATGGCCAGTGTTCAGTACATGTGAGAAGTTATTACAATATAACCTGGAGCAACAGGAAACACTACTAGTTAGTAATGGGTGGCCTGAATATTTGCTAGTTTTGATGATCTCCGTCCAGATTATTCTTACAAATATTCTATCCCAGGATTATTCAGGGCTTTCTCTCTTCGTAGTCTTTTGATCATTCCCTGTGCTCACCTCATTTTGATGCTCAGCAAAATGGAATTAGGAATTCATATTTTCTACCCCTAAAAGCGTAGTGGTTAAGCTCTATGGCTGCTCACCAAAAGGTCGGCAGTTCGAATCCACCAGGCGCTCCTCGGAATCTCTATGGGGCAGTTCTGCTCTGTCCTACAGGGCTGCTAGGAGTCGGAATTGACTTGATGGCAACGGGTTTTGGTTTTATCCGTAAAAGTGCATTTCAAATCGATTGGCAGTGATTTGGGGGCATTGATGCTGTTTTAAATGAGCAGCTTCATAGTTTTCTACAAATGTCTGTAAACGTAAGCGACCGTACATAAGGCGTGGTATTGAAGTGGTGTCATCCAGACACTGGGTGGGCTACAGAATTCAGTTCTAATAGCAGCCCCTCTGTGGGTCCTCACTAAGCTGTAACATGGGAGAAGAGAGAGCAGGACAAGCCTGGTGGAGAAATAGCACTTTTACCAGGAAGCTCAGAGAGGATGAGCCTCCGGGGCGGGCAGATCCCGCTCATCCCTGGAGGCTCGGTTGAAATGTCACTCCCTCTGTGAAAGCTTCTTGGCCAATTTCCTGTCAGAACTAATCACACCTTTCTACGCTTTCACAGCATTTTTGTCTCTACTACTGGCCTTGCATTGACTGTCCCCCCAAGTGCCCTGAGGGCAGGATTGTCTCTGATTCATCTGTGTATGCCTGCACCCGGGAGGCTCTCGGTAACGCTGGCTGATACAGGCATGGATGCCCTTGATGTGACTGACCAATTCTAGAACCCTGAAATGCCAGAAGGAGGGACTTAAGGACCACCTGGACCAATCTTCCCATTTTATAGATCCAGGAAACTGAGGCCAGGGAGGGAAAGTGACATTCCCACGACTACAGAATTGGTGGCAGAGCTGAGACTAGAATGCAGGTCCCTGTTCTGTACACCTCACATTCACAGCTACCTGCCTTCCATCTGAACCCGCTCCTCCACCTGTTGGCATTAGAGTAGGGTTTGCACTCTATAGTAGGATGGATGGGAGCTGGGGGTCCTACCTCCAAGGACACAGCTGATCCTTCAGAGCCTTCTACTGGGACCCCACAAGGTGGCCATCTTGTTGAGGAAGGTTCCCTTCCTCTTTGAAACTTCCCAGTGGAGAGACAGGCTCTTCTCCTTAACTTCGCATTCCTAGGTTTAGGACCACCTGCCCTTTGACCCCAAGGAGCTATTATAGTTTCCTATGAGGCTGGACCATGCCTTGAGTTAACAGGGCATCTTGCCCCTCCTCCTATTTCCAAGTCAGGCCTAGCAAGCACACCTTCTTTTTTCTCATGTTGTCTTCCCAGAACAGCATCCCCAGTCACCTGGTTGCCCACCTATGCCCAAAATGAACATTCTGCTGGTCTTCTTGGGCAGACCCAGGCCCCCCATGAGACACAAAAGTCCAAATCCATGGGTGTTTGGGGGAGATCAGGGAGTTTGCACAAGAGTTGGGCTTGACCCAGCTTGACCCAGCTCCCTATTTCCCTGCCTAGAGCACATGGTGGTGTGTCAGTGGTGTTGGGTAGGGGTCGACATCACAAGGTGGCCTAAACCCACCCCAGTGTTCTTTCCCCACAGCTCCTCCTGCTTCTCTCCTCTGCTCAGGTGTCCTGGCGGTGACTGAGTGACTCACCAGGTGACACCTGCTTCGTCTGGCTCCTGTTCTCAGGTTCTCACTTCTCCCACTTGCCTGGGGGATATGCTGCAGGGGCTGGGCCCAACGTGCTCCATCAAGAGGGAAGGCCTCACCGAAGCACTCCTTGGGCCTAGGGAGCTTGCCAGGGTTTTCCAAGGGTGCGCCAATTAGCCCACAATCTTCTGTTTCTCCCTCTGCCCAGACCATCACATCTGCCCTGGGAGGCATCCCTCTTCCCCATGTGCATGTTTAGCTTTACTGCCGACAAAGTAATGCATCACCAGATGAGGTATCCACTCCCATTTTACAGACAAACTAACTAAGATTCAGCATAATGTAGTGGAAAGTACATGGACTTGGGAGTCAGACCAGACTGCGGGCCAATCCTGTCTCGACCTCTTTCTAGATCAGTAACCTCGGCCAAGCTCTTCAACCTCTTTGAGCATCAGCTGTTTTATTTATTAGGAACGATGCCTCCCTTACAGGGTTTTGATAACAATGAAGAGATGCATAGTGCCTGGCCCTTAGAAGGTTTTCCAGAAATGGGAACAATTGCTGTAAATTATGCATGTTGGCAAATGGCTAATCTGGGCCTGGAACCTGTCTCCTTCCATGTAGGTCCCTGCAGTTTTCTTCTTTCCACTTTGTCCTTCCCCACTTCCAGCCCCAGTCAGAGTTCTGTTGGTGATCGATGGAGCAGCACCTGCATTCCAAATGCCACACTGAAGTGATGAAATACAGATTGTCCCCTGATTATAGCTCCTCTTCGAGCCTCAGTGGCTCCCTGCTAGCAGTGGCTGCCCTGCCATACATTCTCCACCACTCCTTCTGAAATACGGGCTCCAGACAGTAATTAGGTTCAGGGGAAGGAACTCATCTGACAGAACCGTGGCAATACCTTGAGGACGCCTGACTCCAACGGCAGCAGCAGTACCAAAGAGTGAGAAGATAAAGGAGGCATTTTCCTGGCAAAAAAGGGAAGCCTCAGAGGGCACAAACTCTTTTAAAGGTGGGCTATTGGCGGTTCCACCCCTCATTTGTCAGTTTGTTGTACTGTGGTGGTTTGCATGTTGCTATGATGCTAGAAACTGTGACACAGGTATTTCAAATAGCTGCAGGGTCATCCATGGTGGACAGGTGTCATCAGAGCTTCCAGACTAAGATGGACTAGGATGAAAGGGTTAGTGATCTACTTTGGGAAATTAGCCATTGAAAACCCTATGAGTCACAGCAGAATATTGTCTAATACAGTGCTGGAAGATGAGTACCCTAGGTTGGAAGGCACTAAAAATACACATAGGCCACAGCAATGGAGTTGAGCATAACAACAATCATGAAGGTTACCATGTTACCATGCAGAAGCAGGTAATATTTTGTTCATGGGGTCACCATGAATCATATCTGGCTTGATGGCAATCAATGACAACAACAACCATTGCTGGTTGTGTGGGGCCCTGAGGAATTCCACCTTCTGTGTGGGCATTTCTTCCCAGGGTTTGGAGAATGCTTTATGCTGGGGCTCCACCAAGTAGCTAATGCTGGACTTTGAATAATAGGACATTCTAGCTGAAAGGGATCTTAGCAATATATTAGTCAACTCCCTACCCCAGCTAATTTCAGAGAGGAGGGCCAGTGGCCCTGAGAGGGGGTGCAATCTGACCAAGGCCACACAGCCTATTGGCCACAGACCTGAGCCTTTGGCCCAGTTCTCTCTACCCTCAGCTTCAGATCATTCAATTCCCTTGCGTTCAATGCAGCCAAAGGGATAGAGTGGGCCCAGCAGGGAGGAGTTGGGGGAGTCAAAGGCAGAGGAAAAGGGACTCCCCCAGGTGCAGAGAAATCCACTGTGCTCACATGATGGGTTTCTAAGGGCAGGGAGGAACCTTGGGTCCCAGCCTATGGAAGGGCAATGCAATGATTCCTATGCCTCAGGGATGCTGCCTGAGGCAGATTCCTAAAAAGGGACCCTTTCTCCCATCACCCAGGTTGACATCTCTGAGTTTTTTAGCAATACGCTGTGTTTGGCACCTTAGTGTTTGGGGACAGAGACTGGGTTTCACATGCTCTGCCAGGGCCAGGCAGGCCTTTTTGGAGCATAATGGTGACCACAGGGGCAGGTTCTCCAGGATTCACAGTCCCACCTGCTACTATCCTCTAAGACAGACACTCAGACAAATTGGCAGGCTCTCCAGCAGCCACAGTCCCACCTGATACTACCCTCTAGGATAGACACACAGCCAAATCAGCTCTGCCCTGGACAAGCGTTTGGGGCAGGTGGCCACACGCTGAGGAGTCCACAGTGAGAAGGTTCTCAGCTATTGCTCGGGTCGTTCTTGAGGCTGCTACCCCTGAGGATGCCCCCTAGGTCAGGACTTGTGAATGGTGATCGTCCTCAACTGTCTTGACAACTGAAATAGCTAACATGCCAGGCAATAAATAAAGGAGCCCTGGTGGCACAATTGTTAAGCACTTGGCTGCTAACCAAAAGGTCATTGGTTGGAACTCACTCAGTGGCTCTGTTGGGGAAAGACCTGGCAATCTGCTCCCATGAAGATTACAGCCTAGAAAACCCTATGGGGGCAGTTCTACTCTCTCACATGGGGTTGCTATGAGTCAGAATCCACTCAACCGGCACCTAACCTAACAAAAAGCATTATCTTATTTACCCACTGCTGTCAAGTCAATTCCGACTCATAGCAACCCTATAGGACAGAGTAGAACTACCCCCTAAGGTTTCCAAGGCTGTGCTGCCACATCTTTCTCCCACAGAGTGGCTGGTGGCTTCAAACCGCCGACCTTTTGATTAGCAGCCGAGTGCTTTAACTACTGCACCGCCAGGGCTCCTTACCTTATTTAATCCTCCCCCAAAACCCATGATGTGGATACTGTTATTAGCTCTATTTTACAGTTGAAGAAACTGAGGGCAAGAGGTTAGTCACTTGCCCAAGGTCAAGCAGCTAGAGGGTGGCAGAGCTGGACTCCTGATACCGCAGTCTGGGCTCCTCCCAAGCTCCCCTCATGCTGCCTGCTGTCCCTGCCCCACTGCAGCTCAGCCTTGCCCCCCCAGCAGCTGCTCTCTTCCCGAGCCCCACTGTCTGGGGACGCCAGTGCACTCCCTCATCCTGGTCCAGGTTTCAAGTCTAAGTGACACCTCCCCCCCTTCCTCCCGCTTCCTCTAGGGAGGCTGAGACTCAAGACGAGGAGCTGCCAGTCAGGGCTGAGCCAGGCCCATGTTCTCCATGTCTCCTCAGCCTGAGCTGCCAGCTCCCATCACGTCAGTGTGACTAAAACAGACCCGGGCCCCAGTTCCGCCCTGATGATAAACTAAAGGAGTGGGGGACGATTCAGAAAATAAAAATAAAAAGTCCCTCCTGGTTTTAGAGTAGCTCTCTGCGCCTCCTCTCTGTCCCTCTGCTTCATTCTGAAGGATGCAGGGTGAGCCTGGGTGAGTGTCCTCACCAAGGGGCTCCCTCACCCAGAGGCAGTGAGAGAGCTGTGTTCCGAATCTTCCTATGCCCTTTCAGCCCAGAATGAGAGGATCTGCAGACATAACATCTTAGGATTTGGTGACACCATCATTTGAAACCTCATGCAACCCACGTCCCACTGTGGGAAGCAGTACACCGCATTTATTTAACAAATACTCTATGGCACCGCAACATGCAGACGGCCATTCTAAACTGTTAGTGGTATTCTTTCATTTACTCCTGAGGACAGCCCCCTGGGTTGCAATCCATTATCACCACATTTTATGGCTGGGAAGTGGAGGCACAGAGGTCACACACATCTAGTAGGTGGTGAGGCAAGAGGAGACCCAGGCAGCAGGTCCATGCTGTGAACACCTCAAGGTATGGCCTCCATGGGCTTTGCCAGGGATCCCCTGGGAGGGCGTAATTTTCAAGTGCTGCAGACATTCCTTTCCTTCTGGGACAGAAAGGTCTGCTGCTGATGGCCAAGTGCTACTTCAGGGCCAAGAGGGCAGTGACTTCTGGTTTCCCATCTGGCCTTTGTAGCCCATACAGACTGCAGGGGCAAATTAATCCCAGAAAACACGGGCTGCAGCTCCCAAACAAAGCCGCGCTGACAAAGCCTTCCTCCCGCACCAGACCCCTGAGCGAATGCATCAGGGGCACCAAGCGTTTTGTAGGTTATTATGCAAACACACATGCGCCCAGGAGCCCGTGAGGCAGTCGGAGCCTTCACACCCCACAGCCTCAGCCCTGCTAGAAGTACGTTGTCATCAAGGGACTGTCAAGGGCCAAACACAGGAGATGCTGTATCTAAACAGAAGGGTGCAGTGGGGAGGGCAGGGCAGGTCCAGCCCCCACACTGACACCAGCACCTGTACCAGCTGGAGAGAAAGCTGAGGTGGGCAAGGCAGGCAGGGGGTTTCTGTCCCATCCTCACAGCTACCCCTCCCTTCCTTCCTTCCCTTCTCTCCTCCTCCTCCTCCCATCTCCCTCTGCCTCTGACAAGCTTGGAAGCATCAGTCTGATGCTCCCAGCATCTGAGATCAGGGGACCCTGCTGCTATCTGTAGAGAGGAAAATGAGCCTCATCGACCCAAATAAATAAAATAAACGCACACGGGGGAGCGGCAAAGAACCAAGTGGGATTTGGGGAGGCTCTTCTGGGGAGTGTTGAGGTCAGGGGTGTCAGCACTCCCCACTGTGGCCTATTCTAAGCCTTGGATGAGATTGGGGAAGGGGATGGTGGCCTCTTCCTCTACCATGATCAAATACTAGCCCGAGAGGGGGCCCGTGATACAGAAAAGCAGATGACAGACATCGCTGTGTATTAAAATGCAAGCGACCAGAGCGAGCCTCCTGCCGACTCTGCAATCTGCCTTGGAGAAGACTGCTAGACCAAGTTGGATTAGATGCACCGGGTGGCCCTTCCTCCTGTCACCCAGCTATTTATTTATTCCAAACAAACACACTCAAACTCTTTTTATTCTAGGTGAACAAAGCAAACATATTCTGCAGGCAGAGCCACCCCCCCATCTGCCCCAACTCAATGTGTTTTCATTAATATAAATTGTTTGCAGTAGGCAAATTAATTCTAGAAATGGCTTTTAGACACAGCAAATTGTTCTTGTAAAGCAAAGGCTGTGCAAGAGCCTTTTGTATTTTTGTATGCACTGGGGATCTTAGGTAAATATAATCATGCTGATAATGATAATCAATGCGTATTATAATGGCCAGGCTTCACAACCTGCAGCGTCTGGAGCTGATCAGAGGGGCTGGGTCCAGGGTTTGTGTTGTGTAGAGCTTCTAGAGTGGGCAAGTGACGTGAGGTACAGAAAACTCTGAAACTGAGTTCTTGCATATCTAAAATTTGCCTTTATAGAGGGTCTCTCTGTTTAAAAATACTATCATGTCACTTTGCGGTTGACATCAATGAGGCTGCTTGTGGTCAACAGGGAATAACAGGCAGTGCCCCATTTCACAGGTGAAAAAGTGAGGCCCTGAGAAGTTAAGTGATTTGGTCAAGGTTAAAACCAAACCAAACCAAAGCCACTACCATCAAGTCGATTCTGACTCATAGTGACCCTACAGGACAGAGTAGAACTGCCCCATAGAGTTCCCAAGGAGTGCCTGGTGGATTCGAACTGCAGACCTTTTGGTTAGCAGCCTGAGCTCTTAACCGCTATGCCACCAGGGTTTCCTAGTCAAGGTTACCCAGCTAGTAATTAAGTGAACTTAGATTGAAATTCAAATTAACTTGGTTAAAATCTGCTTCTTCCACCACAGAGCTCCCAAATGTCAGATATTTGGGTTCCACTGAAGATTTTTTTTTCTTAATACCATTGGCATTATTATTTATTTAATATTCTTATGTAAATTGCCTTAAGTCACCAAATCTTTTTGGTTGGCTTCATTGGCAGCAATGATATTTGTAAAACCACGGGCTTGATGTGCTTGCTGCTTCTACTACTACTATTATGATTATCAATGAAGGTTAGAATCAATACATAACTTAAAAAAATGCTCGTCCACACACTCACCTAGAATTACCAGGTATACTACCGTGCAGGCATGCCACAAAGAGCTGCAGCCGGATATAGCTGAGTTCTCATCACTACTGATCACCCCGCCCCAGTACCAGCCAGAACCGCTCGTTGCCCCCCACAAGTCCTTCCAGAGGTCTGCAGTAAATTCCCTTTCAGACCTACGTCCCTGTTGCAAACGAGAGAAGGAGCTGGACTGGGACAGAATACTGCCAGAGCTATGGATGGGGTTGGGGTTGGGGGAAGGGGTGGGGGTTAAGAGCTGCTGCAGAAAGGACTGCTGGTCAAGCCCCTTTAGGACAGTGAAGATGGGTGTGTTGAAAGGCAATGGACAGGAGGGGGTCATGGACTGCAAAGACCCCTCAATGCAGACTGAGTGTTGGCTGATGATGAGGAAGCATCGCTAATGTTGTTTTAGAGGTGAGAGTGACGGTGTAGTCAGCTGGGAAAACAGCGTATTTCTTTTAGAGATTCCTACTGACTTGTGTAGGCGTGAAGTCACATGAGGCCTGGAGTCCACCTGAAAACACGTCAGCACAAAGTCGGGGGGAGAGATGAAGCAAGTGTGGCCCAATGTGGATAACTGGGGACTCTGGGTGATGGGTATATAGGACTCATTATGTGACCTAATTTGAAAGTTTTTGTAAAAAATATTTTTTTAATTAAAAAAAAAAAAAAAAGAGACCCTAGCTCAGCGAATATAGGAGAAAACCAGTTGCCTTCAAGTCGATTCTAACCCATGGTGATCCCTTAGGTGTCAGAGTAGACCTATGCTTCCTAAGGTTTCAATGGCTGACTTTTTGGAAGTAGATTGCCAGGCCTGTCTTCCAAGGTGCTTCTGCATGGACTGGAACCTCCAACCTTTCAGTTAGCGGCAAACAAGTTCACCATTTGTACCACCCAGGGACTCCTAATATAGGAGGGGGGTATTGAAACCTATGAGGAGGTAGCAGGGTAAGGGAGGTTATGTGGGGTCTTTGGGAAGAGGAGGAGGTTCCAGCACCCCCACACCCCAGTGGGCATCCTGGCTCCCTCAAGGTTGCCTTCTGCCTCCTAACCTGGCCAGGTTTCTCCTTAGCTGCCACATCCCGTCATGAGCGCCTGCCTCTGTAATGAGGAGTGATGTATAATTGATGAAAGCACAATGTGATACAGTCACAGAAACCTCGTCTGCTAGGAGACATCTGTTCGGCACACGGAATCCACTCAGCTACTGTCACAATGCATTTACTGGATTGTATCAGAGCTGTTGGAATATGTAAGGGCCAAGCAAGCTACAATCTGTAATGTTATATGTCTTGGGATGTGGAGAGGCAGGAACCCACACATTTGTTTTAGATATTTATATGTCCAGGGCGGTGCTCCCTGGGCCTTCCTTGCTCTGCCTGCATTCCCTCAGAGTCCTCTTCATAAATTATTCCTTCTCTCTGACGGGCTTTTAATGGACTCAGGTGCGGGTGTCTAATTTTGCTTCTGCCACAGACCCTGGGGGAGCCCCCTGCACTGCACATTTTGGAAAAAGGGAGGGACGCTGCCCAGGGAGGCAGCTCCAAGGGATTTTTTCTTTCCCTAGGACTCTGCCTCCTCACACATCCAGACCCTCACCTGAGTCCACCTCCGCACTGAAGGCTCCCACTCAGAGACTACAGGTGGTCAGGTCTTTGTCCTTGGTTCTAAGTGGGTTTCCTGCAGGTTCTGGACAAAGGAGAGGCAGGGCTGAGTAAAGAGGATCATCTCTAAAGGACCTGGAGGAGAGACCCAGCCTGTGGGTCAGGTCACAGACACCTGACTGAGTGGGTCCTCTCACTGGAGAAGCAGGCAGAGGGTCCCAGGACTAGGGTTTCTGATCAGGAAGGGCAAGGGCTCTTGGATGCCTGCCATCATGAGACAGGGTTCTCCTCAGGTCTCCGAAGCTCCTGGTTTTGCCATCTCACTCCTCTCTGCAAAGTCCTCGCCTGTTGTCCCTGCACTCCCTAACTTATGAGGCATCTCCTCCTGGAAGTCTTCTCAGCTAAGCCTACCTGCTTGGAGGGAGCCATGGCAATGTGGCCCTTTAGCACTCACACGCAGTGTTTGCACTGTCTGAAGGTGCTCTGATGTAAGCATCGTTCTGAATGTCTGTGTATGTCTGTGCGTGTGTGCAAGTGTGAGTGCAGGACCTTTCGTTTCCCTGGAAGCTCCCTGAGGGCTGGATTTGTCTTTTCCTTCTTTGGGATCTCCCGTGGGGTCTTGCACAGGGCTAACTGCCAGTTGCCGTTGGGTTGACTGTGACCCATGGAAACACATGTGTCAGAGTAGAACTGACCTCCATAGGATTTTCAATGGCTGATTTTTTGAAAATAGACTGCCAGGTCTTTCTTCTAAGGCACCTCTAGATGGACTCAAACCTCTAATATTTTGGTTAGCAGCAGAGCGCATTAGCCATTTGCACCACACAGGGACTCCAACAGGGTTAGTCATCGTATCAATAGTATTCACTACAGGCCAAGTAATGTTCTACACGCTTTACACCTATTTAATATAATCCCTACAATAGCCCTGGAGTCCCCGGGGTGGTGGAAACAGTTAACATGATTTCTGCTTACCAAGAGGCTGAAGATTAGAGTCCATTTGGAGGAGCCTGGGAAGAAAGGCCTGGTGATCTACTTCCAAAAACTCAGCCGTTGAAAACCCTATTAGAATAGGGGTCTTCTGCAGAGAGATGTTCTGTGGTCAGCAAACTCCAGCCTCCGGGTGGAGGCAAATGGATACTTTCTAACCTTTAACTCACCGTGGGCTTTCTAACCCCTCCAGCCCCTCCCTCCTCCTTCTTACTTCCTGCACACTTTCCCCAAAAAGGCAGGGTCCCTGAGGCAGCGGTCGGTCACCTCTCCTCGGGCCTGTCTGGGGACTCAGGGCCTGGGTCACTCAGGTGGCACCTCAGGGTTGCCGTTTGGCCTCCCTAATTAGATCCAGACAGATGGAACATGAGCATGAAAGCTGGACGGTGCTACCTGCAGGGGTGAAGATCAAGCTGGAAGGGCAGATGACAGGCTGACTGCCACCAGGGCTCCGTTATAGCTTCTTACAATCCCCAGTTCCAGAGGCTGGACCAGCACTACCGCCCAATATCAGAAACAGATGATGTAGCAAAGGGGCTAAGGCTTCAATTTCTGCCCTTCACAGGGACGAGGGGCCCCCATTTTCCTGGAACCACTGCATTGAACCAGCTGCGTTTCTAAGTGCCCCTTTTAAAAGGGAACCAGGTTTCACCTGGCATGATTATCTAGGGAAGCAAGACACCAGCCTTTCTCAGTCCTTCCAAAGGAAAGAACCAGGAACAAGGGCCCTAAAGGGAAACCTCAAGGAACTCCAGAATGAGGTGCACAGATGTTGGGCCCCTATTTGTGGATTCATTTCAGAGAGAGTCAACCCTAGAAGAAATTACCCATTTTTCCTCAATGGGGGCAGTGTTGGTGTTTGGGGCAAGCAGATCCTTTGTGGGCGTATCTCCTCCCTCCAATTTTCTAACACCCACGAGGAGGCATACTGCCCCAGGCGGAGAAGCTCTTCAGACTTGCCAGCCACATGCTTGCAGCAATGTACACACATCTGCTGGAGCCCCTTGTCTTGGGTCCAGGAACAGGCACGTCTTCCTTCTGGGAGTCAGCTTCTTCTGCAAAATAGGAGGCAGTGCTCTGGCTCTCACATTCTGTGCTCTAGGTGTCCCTGGTGGTCCGGGTTAGACGACCTCCCTCGAATATCCTGCAAATTCGCAGGAGCCCTTTCTCTGCCTCCAGTTACTTGGTTCTCTCTCCCTGGCCAGACTCTCCATGCCCTTCACTGGGTTGTGGCATCCTCAGTCCTCTCCCAAGAGGTCTTATCTTTATTTAGTCCTACATGGGTGGACGAGGCAGTGGTGCTTCAGTGCTGGAACTCTCACCTTCCACGTGGGAGGCCCAGGTTTGGTTCCCAGATGGTGCACCTCATGCGCAGCCACCACTCGTCTGTCAGTGGAGGCTTGCATGTTGCTATGATGTTGAACAGGTTTAACTGGAGCTTCCAGGCTCAGACAAACTAGGAAGAAAGGCCTGGGTATCTACTTCCAAAATCAGCCAGTGGAGACCTTATAGATCATTATGGTCCTATCTGCAACCGATAATGGGGATGGCTCAGGACCAGGCAATGTCTCTTTCCACTGTGCATGGGGTCGCCCTAAGTTAAGGGCTGACTTGATGCCAGCTAACAACAACAGCAACAACGCAAACGGCAACGTGGTTGGAGCCTAAGGAAGGAAGAGGAATAGGGAAGGCCAAAGAGTGTGTCCCTTTCCTCTGGGATAAACCAAAAAAACCCAAACCCGTTGCCTTTGAGTCGATTCCGACTCAAAGCGACCCTATAGGACAGAGTAGAACTGCCTCACAGAGTTTCCAAGGAGCACGTGGTGGATTCGAACTGCTGACCTTTTGGTTAGCAACCATAGCACTTAACTACTACGCCACCAGGATTTCCTCCTCTGGGATAGAACCTATTATTCAGTTCCTCTGTCATCCTTGCCCTTTGACAGTCTCTGTGATGGGATTTTAATTCCTCATTGTTAGCTTTGTCAAGATGGGACTCTTCTATAGTTCACCCTTCCCTTTCTCTTCAGCTGTTCTGTTTTGCATTTCTATGGTGGGTTTCCTCCTGCCTGATATAATGATTACTCTGTCTCTCTCTTTCACTCAGGAAGCCACACACACACACACACACACACACACACCCTTTGATATTTCCTTAAGACACTTCTCTGAAGAGATGAAGGTGAGGGAAGGCTATAAGCCAAAACCAAACCTGCTGCCGTCGAGTTGATTCCGACTCATAGCGACCCTATAGGACAGAGTAGAACTGCCCCAGAGAGTTTCCAAGGAGTACCTAGTAGATTTGAACTGCCGACCTTTTGGTTAGCAGCCATAGCACTTAGCCACTAGGCCACCAGGATTTCCAGGGAAGGCTATAGGGGAGCTTTAATGAAGAAGGCTTTCTTCATGGTTGTCGGGGGTGCTGGGGAGTTAGTCATTAGAACGGGGATCGAGGAAGTCAGTGGAGCCACTGTCCGAAGGGCTTTTGAAATATCAACATTTCTTCTGAGCCTAATAGAATTCATATCCATCACAAGAAATCTGGGAAATATAGGAAAGCATAAATGAGAAGATAAAATTACCTGTAATCCCACCAACAAGAGAGAGAAACTTCTTGTTTTGGTGCACTTCCTTTCAGTCTTTTTTTGGCAGGTGGGAAGGGGTGGAGATCAGGCTGCATATATAGTTTTATACGCTGGATTTTTTGTTTTTTCTTTTTTTCACTTTATATTTCAATAAGGGCTTTTATTCTGTACCATTAAATCATCTTCAAAAGCACCTTTTAAGGACTAGAAGATATCCTCTCCATGGTCAGGCTGTGATGAGTTCACATTTATCCAGGTCCCTAAGATTGTAGGCTTGGACCTGCCTAGTAATTCCATAAAAACCTCTTGAGGCAGAGGATCAACCCCTCTGTGTGAAGATGCAATTTCGTGACCTTACTTCCTTCACAGTCAGGAAGAGCTTGTCAACGTCAGTCCCTAGCCCCGTCCCACCCTTGGGTAGGCCACCCTGAGATGGATTTTTTGTCAACCATACGCATGGTAACAAAAGCAACTTTTCACCCTCTCATTCCCAGACAACCAGCCTAAGACCACCTTTCCTCAACAGACCTCCCAAAATGGAGGGATAGAAGGGGACAGGTATGGAAATACACAGATAAAGATGGCTAAGGAACAAAATGCCATGTCTTAAGTGCCAAGAGAAATCACAGGGGAGCAGGAGACTTATTAATAAATTCTTTTTTTGTTCGGCATTGTCCATGATAAATGGCCACACTCAGCACCAATAACTGCAAACATCCCTGGGAAAGAGATATACACATAAGCCCATCATTCCTGGTGAAAGCAGTGGATTGAATTCAATTTCGGGTTGGAAGGCAAATTTCACAGCCCTAAACAAAATTATCTTAGAGAGCTGCCACCACCACACATGTAATAAAAGTAAGACGACTGCAGCTGAAGTAGAGGAATGCTTCCTCAGAATTATAAAAGAGCTCGAGGTGCCGAATGGTGACGAATTGCTACTCTGAAGTCCAGATCTTTTGGACTTACAAGGCTCTGCTATTAGTGGAATTCCTTCACAATCTCCCTGGAACTTTAGAGCATCCGCAGATCAGTCGGAACCCTCCATCCCTCTCAGAAAACAATCCCAGCAGGGCATGCCAGAGGCACAGAGAAGTCTGTAGCTGGTTAGGAAAGAGGTAGCGTTGGAGACAGCTCATTTGTAATTGCGATAATGTATTTCTCTTCTGAGGTGGGAGTCCCTGGGTGGTGCAAATGGTTAGCACAGTTGGCTGTTAACCAAAAGGTTGGCAGTTCCAGTCCATCCAGAGGCACGCTGGAAGAAAGGCCTGGTGATGTACCTCCAAAAAATCAGGCACTGAAAACCCTATGGAGCTAAGTTCTACTCTGAAGCACATGGAGGTCACCATGAGTTGGAATTGACTTGATGGCAACTGGTTTATTCTAAGATGAAATTCAACAAGAGAAGAAATTTTGGAAACAGAGGCAAGATGAATAACTAGTATGTCCCTCAGTTACTACCAGGGAACCTGCATTACTGTGCACACAGAAAGCAAAAGAGCCATGCATTTGGGAAGACTAATGATGAGGCGTGGGAGGTGGGAGACAGGGACACAGGGAGAAAATAGTGAAAGGGAGCAATACAGGTATTCTGTTCAAAGACCTGGTCATTAGGAACCAATATCAGCCAAAGCCGATGCATGCTTATTTAAAGCAGAAAAAAGAAACTCCCAGAAAAGCTCATTGTTTCGAACGCAGAGGCAAAATTGGACACCCAATCTGTTATTATAAAAGGCTCAGGGTAAAAAAAAAAAGAGGAGGAATCCCAGCTTTGGGATCAACTGGTTTGGCACTTACAAGGTTCCCATGTTCATAGATTTGTCACTGCTGTGGGCTTTCTTTTCCCTTGGCACAGAACGGCTACTGTGATGAGCAGTTATATGAAGCACAATATAAATTTTTATTATTATTGGAAGGTGCTGCAGCTGGAACAGCACTGTTCTGCATGGAGGTTTTCAGACATATTATAATTACATTCTGTAGGTTTGCAAATAATGACATAACCCAGTCACCTCACTGTCCGTATGATTTATAACAAATAACAAAATGTTAGTATATGGAAATTAGTTTCCACACAACAGCTGACTGGAGGGAGCGTTCCAGAGCCACTTCAATCACCAAAACAGGAACTGGTGGCATTTCTAGACCCGGGACTGTGCCAGAATGGCCTCAGTCACCTTACTTACTAGAAATACCTCTGCAAGAAGCGAACAAGAGGGAAGGTGTGTTGCAGGGCAATGAGCAGTTAAGACTCAACCTGAGTTCAAGGCCAAGGCCCTTGACAGCCTGGGGAAAGGCGCTGCCATGGATTCTTTTGATTTTTCATTTGGGTGCTGCCTTTTCCTGACCTGTTTTTACAGCTTTGATGCTTCTTCTCTAACTTGGGAAGAAAATTGCCAACCCTAGGACTGTCCATAAATTCACTTCTTTCTTGCATCTTTGGGAATATTTTTATTATTAAAAAAAAAAAGAAGGAAATTCAATAAAGAGCATCTAGTCTGTTTTTAGTCTGTGCCTAGCCCTACCTGTAAACTCAGGTCAGGCCTTCTATGGGGATGCAAAAAAAAAAATGTGCAGGAAAGAAATGAAACATTTATTGGTCATTTAATGATTTAGCATTTCCCACCAAGAGGATGGATGGTCATAGCTTACGAAAGTAAGCAGAACATGACACTTTTCAAATAATCTCTCCAACTCTTCTTCGCCCTTCTCTCCCGCTGTGCCAGCTAAAGAGATCTCCCCATTCTGGTCATTTCCTGAGATTTCCAAGGGAAATCTCTTTGATATTATGCATTTTTACAAGGTAAAGACAAAAATGTTAATAGTTTGCATAGAACCTTAAAGTTTTCCCATATTCTGTGGAGTAGAACTTATTACCCCATTTAACTGAAGAGTAGGCATTGGTTCAGTGACTTGCCCAAAGCTGAAGAGCAGAGCGAGGATTAGATCTCAGATGTTCTAATTCCCAGTCCAGGGCACACCCTTCTATACTGTGGGCAGCTAGGGTGATTTAGGAGAGGCAGCCCTCCAGGGTGCAGCTTTGGAAACCAGGCTGAAACAGGGCTGGGCTCCATTATGCTTTTTCCCCTTACCTGGGGAATCCTTGGAGCCCCGGTGGCACAGTGGTTAAAATGCTTGCCTGCTAACCAAAAGATTGGTGGTTTGAGCCCACCAGCCGCTCTGCGGGAGAAAGACCTGGCAGTCTGCTCCTGTAAAGATTACAGCCTTGGAAGCCCTATGGGGCAGTTGCTATGAGTTGGAATCAACTTGATGGCAACAGGTTTGGTTTTTACTTTGGGAGTTCTTGACTTTATGAAGCAATTCTGGATTTTTCACCTCCGTCTACATTCAGTCCCGTTCAAACTGATTTCATCTCTTATTCTCCCAACATAAATTCTGTTATGGATTGGACTGTGTCTCCCAAAAATACATGTTGAAGTCCTAACCTCTGGTACCTGCGAATGTGACCTTGTTTGGAAATAGGGTCTCTGAAGATGTTATCAGTTAGGTTAACATGAGGTCATACAGGAGTAGGGTGGGTCCTAATCCAATCTGAGTGATGTTCCTGATAAAAGAGAAAAAGAGACGCAGAGGGTCAGAGGAAAGACAGCTATGTGAAGATGCTTCTACAATCCAGCCATTGACTATGGCTACCAGAAGCTTGGAGAGACAAGAAAGGTTCTTTTAGAGACTTTGGCAGGAGAATGGCCTGGCTGACACATTGATTTGGATCTCTAGCCTCCAGAACGGGAAGGCAATAAATTTCTGTTCTCATAAGCCATCCAGTTTGTGGTATTTTGTTACAGCTGCTCTCGGATGCTAATACAAACTCTAAACCTTTCTTCACCCTTGTCTATATCATTTCAGCATTTGGAGTGAATGGGGCAAAGGTGTTGGAGGAGGGGCAAAGGGGAGCAGGGGCACTTTATGTGGAGGTGGGGGGAGCACTGCCAACCTTCATTTCAACATCTGAGGATGCTGTTAGGCAGATCCCAAAGTAAGTTTGTCCTTGTCTGAAAATCGGGTTTAAGGTGCTTTACTTTAAAGTGATTACGAGCTCTGAGAGTTTTGAGAACGCCTCCAGACTCTTCCATTTTGAAGCAGGGTTTTTGCTGTTGTCTTTTTTGACACTGGTGCCCAAAGTTTTGAATGGATAAATGCATTAACAGTTTAAACTCTTGGAAAGCAACCACTCAGCAACATTTAATAACACTAATGTGGCTGAATTACAGAATTATCGCAGTAATACTGATCTCAACACCAGTTTCCTTTTGTTGATTAGAGAATTCCTGATGAAATTAACATGAAACATTCTGCAGTGGCTTGGGGTAAGTTTCTGGGTGGTCATTGCAAAATCAGAAACCTTTACCTAGAACCTCACAGGTGAATCTTGCCCCTTCCAGGATTTTCCTCTTTCTTGCCCCATTTCCTAGGCTGACTCTGAGGAGGTGACATTGGATCAAGCCCCATGTCTTCTCCTCTTCATTAGGCAGCCCCTGGCCACTGAACGTCCATTTTTAGCTCTTGTCTGTACTCTTTCCTATCCCTGGAATATTTGCGTCTTGTAGGGGATTTACAATTTAAAAAATGATCAGTGGCTCCTAATTACCTAGACTCATAGAACAATAGAATGGACTCTTAGAAGCCTTCTAGGGCGGGATAGACTTTTCTTTGGAGTATGGATGCCTTTCTTCAAATGAACACATATGATCCCCAAGGTATAAAATAAATGAAAAAGGGGATGCTCTGTGGGAAAGCCCAGCAGTACCCCCACCCTCACCCCCTCCCACATTGTGTCAACACGTTCACTGAATTCTTCCCCAGCCTTGTCCTCCTCAGTGTAAGACATCTGACACCGCCCTGTGTTTCCTTTGTCAAATGGATTCCACTCCAGGGTTCAACCCAGTAAGGGCTGCAGGATCTGGCTCTGGTTGGGTCAGAGGATTTCTGGAAGATGGGCATACACCACGCTGAGCTGCACACACATCAGACAGACAGAAGTGTGCGTTCACAAATGGACACTAACACCCAGTTTAGCATCTAGGACTCATGGCTGCTGTCCTGACTCCAGGAGGGCACTGGCAAGTGGTTCATTACCATAGGGACGTGGAATAGCTGAGTGCCAGTCTAAGGCATCCTAGATTCTTCTGCATTTGAATCTTTGCTCTGTCAAAGGGTCTAATCTGGAGCAAAACACTTAACCTTTCCTGCTTCATTTTTCTTATCTGTAAATGTGGGGGATAATAATAACAGAAGCTACATTACAGACTAAGGAGCCCTGGTGGTGCAGTGGTTAAGCACTTGGCTACTAACCAAAAGGCCAGCAGTTTGGACTCACCAGCTAGTCCGAGGGAGAAAGATGAGGTAGTGTGTTTCTATAAAGATTACAGCCTTGTAAACCCTATAGGGGCAGTTCTACTCTGTTCTATAGGGTCACTATGGTGGGAATTGACTCGACGGCAATGGGTACATCATAGAGCTATGGTGGGAAGTGAGTGAGTGAATACATGTCATGTAAAAGCACTGGCATGCCTAAAATGCTTGAAATACTGAAATAATATCCTAAAGGAAGGAAGCATCCACTAAACATTGGCATCTTTACTACTGACCCCATTACCTCTTCCTTGCCTGGTCTCTGTGCCAAGTTCTGTCAGCGCCCCCCGGTGCTGAAGTGTGGGCTGGGGCAGGGTTCCATGCAACCCAGAGGGAGGGCACTTTCTGGCTTGTTCTCTGACCCACTCCTCACCCCACCCCTCTTCACAGGGAGGGGTGCTGGCCAAGCAGGAGCATCTTGCAGGCACGTGACAGCCTCTCATGGCTGCACTGCGATGCGTAAGGGGATTTACGGTTATAGAGCCACATTTCAGTCATGATCACGTTGGGGGAGCGAGTCCCCACTCTGCTCACAGCTGTGCACCAGCAGCCTGTGGCCGAGGGGAAACGCCAGCTTCCTCTCCCTAGGGCTCCAGGTCCCACTGGCTATGTCGTGTCCACTCCTCCCCACACCACAGGATCCCCTTTGCTCCCTGCTGCACTTTCTCCCAACAGAGGAGGGAGGGAGGTTGCCTGAGCCACCACATCAGGAGGTGACAATTAAGTCCATTCAGAGATGAGTCCTTTGCATGCAAGTCCTCACCAGGTGGAGAACATTCAACCTGTCATTATCTCTTGGCATGGTGGCTTCCTTTCCCTGGGCACTGCCAGGCAGGGAGATAGGCAAAGGTGGTTGAGGAGGGTCCGGAACCTTCCCTCTTGCCCTTGCTGGACTCCATAAGAGGTCAAGAGTCCGGAGCTGCAGCAGGATGTGGGGTGGGGGTGGGGGGGCGAAGCAATTGGACCTCAGGGACGCACTGTGCTTGAGCAGTGGGGAGGGTCTCTAGAGGGCCCTGCAGCAGGATGGGAGGGGGGATGTATCATCTGAGGGTAGTTCCCAGCTCCTCAGCTGGGATTTATTGAACAAGATTATCCCTTAAAAAGTATTAAAAGCCACCATTTTGCTGTACACCCACAGAGCTGGCTCCGTAGCAGCTGCTCACTCAAAGGCACTCCAGCTGTTCCCTGCCCCCACCCAGCACCCACTACTTCTCCTCTCCATCCTCCCCCACCCCGAGCTCCAAATAAACCACAGTGAGAGCCAAACGCTACCATGGCTTGTTGAGCTGCTCCAGCATCTCTGTCCTCAGAAACAGGAGAGAGACGAAGACAAAGACCCAGAGGCAAAGGAGCTCACGCTGATTCCCCAACTGGGTCAGATACGCTCCACAGGCCTATCGTGAAACCAGGGCTCAAAGGCCTTCTCCCCAGGGCTGGCCACGGGGTGGGGGACAGAAACTCTAGCCAAGAGAGGGCCCAGCTGAGACACCCACATCTGGACTAGCCTACTTTTAGTTAGCGTAACTAGTCACCAGTTGCTGCCGAGTAGACCCTAACTCATAGTGACTCCTTGTGTGTCCAAGTTTAACTGTGGTCCACAGGGTTTTCAGTGGCTGCTTTTCTGGAAGTAGGTCAACAGGCCTTTCTTCCAAGGCACCTCTGGTGGACTTGAATCTCCAACCGAGTGCATTAGCTGTTTTGTACCACCCAGGAAGTCCTTGGCTAGGGTTCTATTAGGAAAGATCTGGAATCATGGAAACACTATTGGTATCTGCTAAGATCTGAAATTCCACTATCCATGTTTTATTCCTTTCACTTAAACCTTCGATTCTAGTTTAAATGCAAATATCCCTGAGAGAGGCAACACTATATAATGTGTTCAGTTGTTTACTCCTTAATAAGAATACATTTTTCCACCCTTTTCTGAGAATAAGCATTGATTATAAAGGAAGCAGGAGACAGAGAAAGAGACATGTGATATGATGCCCTTGAAGTGAGTGGGGGCAGGTTTCACCAGCAGGAGGAAAAATGCAGAGCAAGGAATCCAGGTCTGGAAACCTGACTTGCCTCATATTTTTTTCCAGCGCCAGTTCTGAGTCCTTGGTTCCTGGGATGGAGAGATTTGGGCAAAGTGGGACCCAAGCTAATCAAGCTGAGTGGTATCTATCCTAAGTTTAGGTCTCCAAGGGCAGCAAGGCTCTGTGCTCAATCCCTGAATGGCAGCCACAAGAATTATCTTTTAGTCTAAGTACATCCCCTGTTGCTGTACTAAGGCCATATACCCACAAAACACAGGCTTGTCTCTCTTTTAAGTGCATGTTGTTGTTAGCTGCGTCGAGTTGGCTTAGACTTGTGGTGGCCCCATGTACAATGGAATGAAAGGCAGTCCAGTCCTGCACAATCCCCATGATCAGTTATGGATTGAACTGTTGTGATCCATAGGGTTTTCATTGGCAGATTTTTGGAAGTAGATTACCAGGCTTTTCTTCCTAGTCTGTCTTAGCCTGGAAGCTCTGCTGAAACCTATTCAGCCGCACAGCAAGATGCCAGCCTGCACATCAGGTGCACTGGCTGGAAATTGAGCCTGGCCTTCCACGTGGAAGGTGAGAACTCTACCACCGAACCACCATAGATTTATCAAAAGGACAATTGTGTTTCCTGCCTCTGTTCCACCTCAGAATCAGCAACCCCACCTGGGCAAGGCCCTAGAGGCACCACTTTATAGTGACCTCTATAAAGAGGAACTTCAATTTGTCAGGTAGATATGGAGCATCCACTCTGTGCTTCAAAATATGGGGAGATGTTTGACATGGTGCCAGCCAGGGGTGCTCCTTCTAATGGTCCTGGGCATGGGTGGCTTGGTGTGGCCGGTGGCTCAGAACAGGTGTGTATCTCTGTCCTCCAGCTGACCTGTGACCCCCTGGAGGCAGAGTTCCTATCTTTAGACTCTATAGTACTCAGCACAAGACTAGGCACACAGTACGTGCTCAGTAAGTACTTGTTGATGGTTGCCAGCCTCTGCCCTTGAGGAACACGCAATCTAGTTGAGAAGCATTGCAAAGTCCCACATGAGAAAGACTCAACACATAATCTACAGACCTGGCTATGCAGGGAGTCAGACTCTTCCACCGCCTAGCCCAGAAATTCTCATTGGGTTACAACCCACACCTAGAACTGCTACTAAACTTGGTTCTAATCTTTTGTCCATCTGTGACCCTTTGTGTGGAATCAGTCGCCACTGCACCTGGCTTCTAGCTGAAGAAAGTCCATGTGTAAATAGCCTGGTGGTTAAGAGCTCAGAGGTCAGGAGTATTTGAATCTTTGCTCTGTCCCCTACCGTGTGACTGTGGGCGCATTAAACACTTTAAACCTTGGGTTTCTTTATCTGTACATTGGTGACAGGGAACTACCTATGTCAAACTTTGCTGTCAATGTCAAATGAGATCATGGATATAAGGCACTTAGCACAGTGCCTGTCACATAGTAACCTACTTATTATTATTTATTAAATATTGATTTAATATTATATTAATATACATAAAATACTATTTTTTATTATTATTTACTAAAGTATAAGGCTAATGTTGTAAGGTTCATGCAGTAGAATTCTTTCTGAAGGAAGATTTTTAAGTTTAATGAGGGAAGACCAACCTCTTTCCTCCAAGGCGCAATAGTGGACAGTTCTGGGTAAGCGGGGCTACCGCAAGAGTAACTCTAAGAAATTTCAAACCTCTGGAAAATAGTGGAAAAAGCTAGGCAATTTCCTGAATGATTTTGAAACCCAAGATACTTCATCAGAGGGTAAAAGACCACAACTACCACTAGTTCTAATTTATTTAGTGTCTACTATGTGCCACATGGGAGACCTGGTGGTGCAGTGGTTAAAAGCTCGGCTGGTAACCAAAAGGTGGGCAGTTCAAATCCATCAGCCGCTCCTTGGAAACCCTATGGGACAGTTTTACTCTGTCCTATAGGGTTGCTATGAGTCGGAATCGACTTGATGGCATTGGTGTTTAAAAAATTTTTTATGTGCCACATGTCTTATTTATGGTCCTCAAAGTCACACTTCATTATCCCCATGCAGTCAGTGAGGACACTGAAGCTCGAAAGGGCAAGTGGCTTGGTCAGGCTACTGGCAGAGTTGGCATTCGATTCCAAGCTTGTCTGATTCAAAACCCAGGTCTTTCTCCTAAGTGGACTGCCTCCCATACCCAGAAATTCCTACAATATGAGCTCCTTGTAGGTAACAACCATCTTATTCATCCTCGTGAGCCCTGCCCGCTTACAGTGTCTGACCACAGCTGGCGTTCAGTACATGCTTATTGAATCAACACTTGGTGGCATAAATCTACTTCATGTACCAGGGGGTGGAGAGGTGACTTTTTTGAGAAGTGGTCCAGCGTGGTGGCACCCAGACCATTGTCACTGTGAGAGCAGGATGAGCTGTACCAAAATGGTTCCCGTGAACTTGGCCTCTTACGCTTTGGGCTGCTGCACAGAGGCCTCCCAGCCTTGCTCCCCTCGAGCCTCCCTCCTTCCTCTCCACTAGGACTCCTGTTAAATTGCAACAAACAACACAGGCAACCTTGGTGGGCTCCTGCTCATGCGTCATGAACCTGCACCCGGCTCTGTCTTTTGAAGAATTTCTCTCCTGGCTGGCGAAGCCGTGTGCCAAGGCTTCAGTTCATGATTGCAGTTGTTTATTTATTCATGCTTGAGTGGGGTGGGCCAAGCCTGTTTGCAGACATCTTTCCCTCACTGAATTCTGCTCTCCGTCCCCCTTTCCTTCCAGTCCTACTAAAGCTTCTCTCCAAGGGCTCCTGTGAAAGATGAGATGGGAAGGCAAGTGGCTTGACTGTCCCAGGAGCCCGGAGACATAGGAGCCAGAGACTGGAAATGGAAACAGATCTCTCCCATGCCAGTCTGCAGCCTGTGCTTCCCTGGCAACGAGGCCTGTCTGGGATCCAGGGCTCCCTGCCATGGGGATGGAGACAGGTGCTCTGGGGACTGCCATTGCCTGGTCTATGGCACAGCCGGCTGCTGACTGGAGGTTTGGGGAGGGACCTGATCAGAGGGGGCTGGTGGAACCCACGACACTAAAGTGCGTCCTTCTTCCTCTGACTCTGTCTCCCTCCCTCCCTCAGGTTTTAGATCAGCACAGGCCCTCCCCTTGCCTCCCACATCCTTCCCCTTTTCCTCCCATTACCAGACTCCTCGAGAGAACATGTCTTTGCAGCAAACAGAGTCCCCTCAAAACATACCGAGTCACATGCAAACGCAGCCCAGCCCAGAATGCAGACAAGGCTAAATGGAAAAGCACTTAAATGGAGGCCCTGGGCCAACTTTCGTTTACTCTGCCACCTGGCTTCTCTGAGTCCTGGGCACATGGAGTCTGTCATTGCTGGACTAGATCCCTCTGTTTAGATTGGGCTTCTGTTTAGATCGGGCTAGCTGGTGGTGAGAGGAGGGAGGTATTTGAGGAGGCCATGGTTGGACAAGTGACAGAGAGCTTTGGGTTGGTGGGGAGAGGCGAGGGGTTTGCGGAGGGGCTCTGACTGTGGTTCAAGTTCTCTGGGTGAGCGCCTCCTGTCCCCAGGGAAGGTTGTCACATGCTGTGAAAAGAGCTCTGGAGCCAGCAGACTTGGATTTGAACCTAAGCTTGGGGGCTTTCTAGCTGTGCTGTTTGGGGGCAATCACTTCATTGCCTTGAGCCTCAGTTTCTGCCTTTGTCAACGGAGGCTCACTCCAGCCTCCTTGTGGGCTGTTGTAAGGATTAGAGGCTATGTGTACACAACACTTAGACCAGGGCCTGCTAACTGCTCAAAACAACCACCATTGTAATTATTATCCTTTCCACTCTCTAGTCTCAGTTTTCCTTTCCGTGTATTGGAGAGCAAGGCTTAGTTCTTCTGCTGGGTAGGTGGGAACTTATCCCTGAAGTGGAGGAGGAGACCCCAAGCAGCTGGGATGACTCTTCCATGGGCTCTCAGGTTTGCTGTGGACTGAGAGGTCGGGCCTCTCAGAGCTCTTTCTGCCTTCCTGAAATTTCCCTGTGAGTAAACTCTGAGGACCGGAGAGGACATCATAAGGTTAGGAATATTTTCTCTTCCTTACCTGGCTCCAGTGGCTCCCAAAGGGAGCAGACACGATGCAGGAATTTACCTTCCCTGTCACCTATCCGGAGAAGGTCACTCTGCCTTTGTTTAAACCCTGGCTGTAATGTACCCCTTACACATAGACCATTCCATTTGCAAACAGCTCCAATGATTAAAACATCCTTCAAAACTTAGCTAAGACCCACTTTCTTAGACGTTCACCCACTGATTCTAAGTACATCTTAAAATAAATATGATCTTTTCCATATGATGCCCCTTCAAGTATTTCAAGACAGCTGCAAAACCCTCCTAAATATTCTCTTCTCTCAGCTATAACATATTCACCTTCATTGGACTTGGATTCCATCCATGCTTCCACCAGCCCACCTAGACCCCTGCTCTTGTTCTATGGATAACCGGTAAGTCAGATTCTTCCTTTTTCTACTCGGACAGAAGATTTGTAGGGATCCTATCTAACTCTATTATATCTCATCTCGCAAGAGGTAGCCCAACATACTCAACAATAAAAAGACAAACAGCCCAATTAAAAAATTGGCAAAGGACTTGAAAAGACATTTCACCAAGGCAGATCTGTCACTAGTTATCAGGGAAATGCAAATCAAAACCACCATGAGATACCACTTCACCCTCACTAAAATGGCTGTTATCAGAAAACTAGAAAACAGTGAGTGTTGATGAGGATCTGAAGAAATTGGAACTCGCATTCACCTCAGATGGGAATGTAAAATGATGCGGCTGCTGTAGAAAACAGTACGGCAGTTCCTCGAAGAGATAAACATAGAACTATCATATTGTTGTTGGGTGTCGTTGAGTCAATTCCAACTCATGGTGACACCATGTGACAGAGTACTACTGCCCCATAGGATTTCTTGGCTGTAATCTTTACGGAAGCAGATTGCCAGGTCTTTCTCTCATGGAACTGATGGGTGGGTTCGAACTGCCAACCTTTCAGCTAGCAGCTGAGTGCTTAATCATTGCACCACCAGGACTCCTTCCACTCCTAGATATATATCTAAAAGACTCGAAGGCAGAGACTCAGATACTTGTACACCAGTGTTCATCGTAGCATTATTCACAACAGCCAAAAGATGGAAACCACCTAAGTGTCCATCAAGAGACGGATGGATAAATGAAATGTGACACCTACACACAATGGAATATTATTTAGCCATGAAGAGAAACGAAGTTCTGATACGTGCCACAACAAGGATGAACCACGAAAACATGATGTTGAATGAAATAAGTCAGATACTAACGGACAAATATTTTATGATCTCACTTACATGAAATATCCAGAATAGCCAACTGCATCAAGACCAAAGTTTATCAGTTGTTATCAGGGGCACGTGAAAGGCGAAAACGGGGAGGTATTGCTTAAGGGGCACTGAGTGTCTGTTAAGGGCGATGAAAAAGTTTGGAAATGGGTAATGGTGACATAATTGGTTAAAATGACAAATATTTTGTTACATATATTTCACCACAATTAAAAAAAAAAGCAGCCTGAGAAGGTTAGCTTGGGTTCTGACTTTGAGGTCTGTTGTCTTGAGATGGCACCTTCAGTGGGCCATTGGAGGATGGGTGGAAGACGGAAAGGGAAATTCATTAGGGCAAGAGTGTTGACTCATTTAGTCAGTCTATATTTACAGTGAACTTTCCACATGCCAAGCACAGTGCTATGTACTGAGCACGCAGACAGGACTAAATTACAGTCTGTCCTTAGAAAACTCACCATCTCATGGGACCAGACACTATTCTAGACGCTAGGCTTCAAGAATTAACTGTGCAGAAGAAAAGCCTTTTTCATAAAGAGGCCACCAGAAGGTGGGAGGGGAGCAGGGCAGGGTACTGGTGGTCTTTTACGACATGTGAGTTTGGCCCTCCATGACTCCATTGGTGCTAAGTTCCCTGTGATCTTGTCTCAAGACATCAAGGCAGCCTCTCTGGTGCCCTGTGCCTGTGAGTCTACCCACCTTGGAGACTGAGCCTGAATGTGCTTCAGAAGAAGGGGAAGGAGAGATGCAAACGGGGTGGCAGCCCACAGACCTAGAGTGCTGGTCAGGCTTACCCTCCTCAGGGAAGAGGCGTGTATACGTAGGTGCTGAACCAAAGTGAGACCATCTGCAGCTCTGGTCTGGCTTTCTGCCATTCATAGCCCCTAACCAACGCAGCCTCCTGGAGCCACTAGCCACAGCTGAGATCATCGTGCACTGTTGAATCAGTCAGGGTCCCAACAGGAAACAAAATTCAACTCAGATGATTCAAAAGAAGAGGCTTTAATGAAGGGACTATCTAGAGAGGTGTGGGCAGGGTTACAGGAACGAACAAGAGGTGTTGACGCACCCGGAGACCAGCAGCCAGTCACAGGTGGATCCCAGCACCTCAGTGAAAGCTGAGGTAGGGCCACAGCAGCAGGAGGAGGAGGCCTGGCCCTCAGCAAGAAATCCCCACATCGTATTTCTGAGAAAACAGAATTTGGTCATACCAGACCTTAGCCACACAGGTGGGGAGGGCAAGACTCCACAACAGGAGGACAACAGAGGAACCAGAGGGTCCTGTCCCCTGTACCCACAGGTCATCTTGGAAAGGAAGAATAGAGAGGCCTTATTAGTAGGGGGAGGCCCTGTGTGGCACAAACAGTTAAGCGCTCACCTATTAACGAAAGGTTGGAGGTTCGAATCCACCCAGAGGCACCTTGGAAGAAAAATCTGACGATCTACTTCCAAAGGGCCACTGATAACCCTGTGGAGTGCAGTCTGCTCTGACACACATGGGGTCACCAGGATTTGGAATCGACTGGTCTGGTTTTTATTTGTATGGAAGGAAGAACACTGATAAAACGTGTGAACTTTGCAAGAGTATTTATGCATTAAGTCCCAACAGAATGTTTTAAACTTGAAGACACTGTCTTCTCTTTAAATGGCATGTTTAAGACCTCCTCTGTCCACCTGGGAAACTCTGGTGGCATAGTGGTTAAGTCCTACCACTGCTAAGACCTCCTCTGTCCACCTGGGAAACTCTGGTGGCGTAGTGGTTAAATGCTACCACTGTTAACCAAAAGGTTGGCAGTTCAAATCCACCAGGTGCTCCTTGGAAACCCTATGGGGCAGTTCTAATTTGTCCTACAGGGTTGCTATAGTTGGAATTGACTCGATGGCAATGGGGTTTTTTTTTTTTCTTTTTCCTGTCTACCTGCATCAGAGGGAATAGGGGCTCTTGAGCAATGAGATCTGACACGGAAGCTAAAAGATGTTTCGTCTGGGTTGTAGTATGTAAAATCTGACCCATGACATATGCACCTTGAGGGCTCCTGTGTAAGAGCATTGAGCCAAGCACTGGAAGGTTAATAAGATGGATAACGCCTCATGGGGAAATCCAGGTGGGAGACAGGTATGAATGAACGAAAACTTCAGCAACAGTGTAGTTGTGGAATATAGCAAGTCCACAGTGGAGAGATGCCATCAATGCTTAATGATCTGGTGTGGTTAACAGTCTTACAAATAGATGTAACTTTTATTGAATAATTTTTTTCTGACCATAAAAATAAAGCAGGTTTATTATTTAAAAAAAAAATGGAAACATACTGAAGAGTATAAAAGAAAGAATTGAAACCTACCATCCCACTGCGCTATGGTAACCTCTGTCAACATTCTGGTGTATTTCTTTTATGTCGTTTTCTACACACACATACACATATAGGTCTAGTTGAGGTCATGTTGTTTACAGTTTTATTTCCTGCTTATTCACTCAACATTATACTGAGAATATTTTTACCTTCTTTGAACATTCTTCATCAGCCGGCTTGTGTGATGCTCACAAGGTATTCTACCACACGGATGTATTGTCATGTATTTAAACAATCCCGTTACTGGATATTTAGACCATTTCTGATTTTTCACTATTTTACACTTTTATTTGTATATCTGATTATTTTATTAGGATAAATTCCTAGGAATAGGTCTACAGGAAGTGATACTTTTAAGGCTCCTAACACATGTTGTAATAAATGTTATGTTGCTACATATCACTGTAAATATTGTATCAATTCACACTATCATCAGCAGTGTGCCCATGTGTGTCCTTCTCACCTCTGCTGACACGAAGCATTACAGATTTTAAAATGTGTGTCAAATTGAAAGGGCAAAAATGGCAGGTTCTTCTAATTTGCGTTTTGGATTACTAATGAGGTTGATTGTTTTTTCATACCTTTTCAACTATTTTTATTCCTTCTGCAAACTCTTTGTCATGTTCTTTGCCCACTTTCCTTTTTGGATGGTAGTATTTATTAATCATCTAGAAGACCACTATATTTTAAAGATTTTTTTTTTTTTAACCCAATTGCCATATTTATTTCAAGTAGTTTTTTTCTTGGTTTGTAGTTAGCCTTTTAATTTTATATACAGTATTTGTTTGATGACAAAAAGTGGTAGGTGTAATGTTTAACAGTCTGGGAGGCTGGCTTTCTACTCTGGCCTTCTCCTGTGGCCTAATTGGTGGCATAGTGGTTAAGAGCTATGGCTGCTAACCAAAAAGTCTGCAGTTCGAATCCTCCAGGCTCTCCTTGGAAACTGTATGGGGCAGCTCTACCTTGTCCTATAGGGTCGCTATGAATTGGAATTGACTTGACGGAAATGGGTTTGTTTTTTAATAGAACTGACCTTGTTTCCCTGCCCTCTCCAAAACCTTCACTGATGTTTGAAAAGAACGTCTGAGGATACACCACAGATCAGTCTTTAATTGAAAACCTTTCCTTGCCTCTCCCTCAAAAAAAAAAAAAAAAAACCAGTTGCCATTGAGTTAATTCCAACTCATGGTAACCCCACACGTATCAGAGTAGAACTGTGCTCCAGAGAGTTTTCAATCAATGGCTGTGATCTTTCAGAAGTTGATTGCCAGGTCTTTCCTCAAAGCAGCTTCTGAATTGCCGGCCTTTTGGTTAGCAGGCAAGTGTATTAGCCATTCGCACCATCCAGGGGGTCCTTTCCCCACTTCCTCTCTAAAGAGCAACAAACCCCAAAACAAACACAACAAAGCAACCTGCCTCCGCAGGGTGGCGCTAACACTATCCACATTTAGGCTTTCAAGCTGTTCCCAACCAACAGCTTGGGCAGAGAAATTGTGATCGGTTCCAACTGATTGTTCATGCACGTTCACAATGCCAAGGAGACACTCTTGACTGCTCTTCTCTTTCCCTGCTGAGTCAACAGGGAGTTCCAGAGACCAGTTCCTCCCACCCCCTTTTGTTGCTACAACTATATTTTCCGGCCACATCTTCCAAAACTACCCCCTCTCACCTACACATTCACTTACACCTTCTAGTCATACAAACACAAGCTGCTGGGGGGTTAGAGTTGGGAGGGTGGTGGAGATTCTTATCTGGTCCTCTGACTAAGGGGTTGCTAAGTCAACGTGGACCTTGTCCTCAATAATCTCTTTACAAACCAATTCTAATTCGTTTCTAGGGGCAACCCCCCCGCCCCCATTCTCCCTAAATGTAGCAACTATGCATCAATTAGCAGGCGCCAGGGCTCCAGGAGGAGTGAGGGCAGACTCTGGGGACTAAGGGGTAATGGAGGTGTGGCCTTAGGTCTTTCAGCACGGACCTGCCCTAGGACCAGCCTGTATACTTTTGGCTCTACTTTTCTGCTTCCTCCCCGCCCTTTAAAATATCTTGGAGGTTATTCCTCATTAGTACATACACAGCTACCTCATCCTTTGTAATGGTTTTGCACAGTATTCAATTACATGCTGCTATATTAATTTATTTAACCAGTTCTCTATTTCTGAGCATTTAAGTTGCTTCTAAGGAGCCCTGGTGGTGCAATGGCTAAGCCCTCCACTGCTGCCCAAAAGGTAATTGGTTTGAAACCACCCCAGTGGCTCCTCCGGAGAAAGACCTGGCCATCGGCTTCCATAAAGACGACAGCCTAGAAAACCCTATGGGACGGTTCTACTCTACCACATGGGGTCAATAGAAGTCGAAATTGACTCTACGGCACCTAACAACAAGTTGATTCCAGGCTTCTGCTATTGCAAGTAGAACTGTAAAATATACACTTGTGTATAGGTCTCTTTGCACATGTACAAATAGATACTTCACCTCTGGAAGAGAAATTACTAGAAGCAGAATTCCTGAGTCAAAGGGTATGCACTTGACCAATGTTTATGTCTCCTGCCAGTTACCCTCCCTAGAGGATGTACCTGTTTACACTTCTACCAGTGGCATGGGGTAGTACTTTTTCCCATACAATTGCCAGCACAATTAGAAAAAGACAAAACTCCCAACATGGCCGACAAAGCCCTGTGTGGCCCCAGCCTTCCTCTTCTCGGCCTCTCAGGTGGTCACTCTCCCCTCCCTCCTTCCTGCTGTCCACAGCCTTTGCATATGGCAGTCCTTCGCCGGGAATGTTCTTCTCTACCTTCTCCCCTTACTTATACTTCAGCTATAAGCCAATGCAATGCTTTTTCAGAGGTGTCTTCCCTGAATTCCCCGGCCAGATTTCAGCCTCTTGTCCAGGATCTTAGAGTATGGCGGTCTTCCCCATTGTCATCACAGGAACAGCTTTACAGTGGTGTGTGGGACCACTTGAGAAAGGTCTGTCTAAGCTCCAAGCTCCATGCAGGCAGGAAGCATGTCTGTTTCTGATCACCATGGTATTTCCAAGAGCAGGTCACAGCACCTGGCTTAGAGAGGGCCTTGAAAAATTTATTGAACAACTGAACAAAAGGTTAAAACAAGCTCATCACTTCTCTCCATCACACTTCTTGTCTTTTGTTCATGTTCTTAGTGAAAGATATCAGTGTCTTTCTAGTACCTTGGCAAGAAACCTGACAATTCTCTTTAACTCCTGCTTTGTCTTTTCCCTCCACATCCAGACATTGTCACATCACTGGACACTGCAGTAGAAACCCTTCTTCCACCTCTAGATCTTTGTTTATGTTTCCTTACCTGCAGTGCCTGCTCCCTCCTTACCTTGCCTGATGACGTCCTGTTCATCCTCTAAGACATAAACCATCTTTCCTAAGAAAGTCTCCAGCGCTACCAGTCCAATTTAACTTCTTCCTCTCCCACAGTCCCGTAAGACTTCGTATTTCTGAAGTGCCTTTTCCTTGGTTGAATACTGGAGTTGTCTACGGATTTTTCTGACTCCCCCCGCAACCCACTCCCACACTAGATGTGAAGTGTTGGGGAACAAGGCACTAATCTTGTTCATCTCTGTATCTCCTTCAGCCCCGAGCATGGCACCCTGTACACAATAGTAATTGTTGTTCGCTGCCATTGAGTCGACCCCTAACTCATGGAGATGCCACACACAGCAAAATGAAACGTTGCCTGACCCTGCCCCATCTTCGTGACCATTGCAGACTGAACTGTTGTGATCCACAGAGTTTTCACTGGCTGGTTTGCAGAGGTAGGTCACCAGGTCTTTCTTCCTGGTCTGACTTAGTATGGAACATGCAAGCCTCCACTGACAGATCGGTGGTGGTTATGCGTGAGGTGCAATGGCTGAGAATTGAACCCAGGTCTCCCACATGGAGGGTGAGAATTCTATCGCTGAACGACCACTGTCCTCCTGTACATAGTAGGTGTTTGGTAAACTTTGGATAGACAAAAGCCAAAGGATGCTCAAGCAAAATGGGCCTGTGTCTTAGTTATCTAGTGCTGCTATACCAGAAATACCACAAGTGGCTGGCTTTAACAAACAGAAATTTATTTTCTCACAGTTTAGGAGGCTAGCAGGGTGCCGGCTCTAGGGGAAGGCTTTCTCTCTCTGTGGGCTCTGGAGAAAGGTCCTTGTCTCTTCTGAGCTTCTGCTCCTGGGTGATGTTCATGTGGCTTGACATCTCTCTTCCCCCATCTCCGCTCCTCACATGCTTGTTTAATCTCTTTTATATCTCAAAAGAGATTGACTCAAGACACACCCTATACTAACCCTGCTTCATTAACATGACAAAGACAGCCTATTCTCAAATGGGATCATAACCACAGGCATAGAGGTTAAGATTTACAGCACATGTTTTAGGGGGACACAGTTCAGTCCATAACAGCCTGTCTTGGCTTCTTATACTTTTGGAGAGACTTCTTTAGACAGCTTCCGTGGGGCCAGCAAGACCAAAGCGAACTCTTTCTTTCCTCCCTCCTTCTCGCTGGCACAGACATGCCAAATCCAGTGGTTTGCCAACTTTCAAACTGCATCATCCCTATCCCAGAACCCAGTCAATATCATTAGACAAGTCAGATGTTTCTCATCAGCATGGAGGGTTTCTACTTTCATTTTCCACATCAGTATCATGCTATCAATCTCTTCTCCACCTGCTTCCTAGGCCTGCCTCCCACTCCACCCACAACACACCAGTAGGCCCTGCCGCAGATCAGCTCCTGGGTTCCAGATACAAAGGTGGTTTTGCTTGACAAATGAAGCTGCCCTTCCAGGAGGTAATACAGGGATCAATACTGCTTACACTAGAATGTTCAGGAGCGAGGGGCCAGTGCTGTCCTTGTGTCCTGCTGCCAAGACCACACCACATAGCCTCCCTGTCATTTGCCCCCCTCCCTCTCTCCTTTCACACTTTCTGGGCATCCGGGCACTGCCGAGGCCCTGTGTGCCCAGGACCAGGCTAGCCTGTCTCTCCTTGCTGAGGAGTCATCAGTCACCATCAGGGACAACCATCCTTTGTGTGCAGAGCCCCCTGCCCAGGGTCCAGAGGGTGGGTGAAGAGCCTACAAAGAGGTGTACAGGACCGTGCTGGTGGAAGAGCTTGGGTGGGGTAAGGGACAGATAGCAGGTCTGGGTTCAAGTCCCAGTTCTGCCCACTACTGGCTGTGTGACCTTGGGCAAGTCCCTTTTCATCTCTGATTGGGCCAAAGATTCTGTCCCCATAAACCAAGGAGGTTAGACTAGATAAGGGCTTCAGGGAACCCATGTATCCCTGAAATTGTCTTCAAATTCTGTGTATATATATATATATATATATATATATATATATATATATATATAAATATATATATGCATATTTTTTTTTTCTGAGTAAAGAATCCATGTTCTTTCCCACCCCACCCTAATATATTCTTAAAGAGACCCTTGACTCTAGATGATGAATTCAGCACTAGCATTCTTTGACCCCAAACACGAGGCAGGCATTCTTGCAGTGCTGCTGACACTGCTGGGGACACTCAGCAGACACCCCAGAAAACTCACGGGTGCTTTTGGAGTAATAAAGGGGTGGTTAGAGGCAAGTGGGTAAAACCGGGAAGACTTCCTGGAAGGAGTATATTTTGACAAGAAAGCAATGTTCTCAGGCAAGAGAGGAGCTTAAAGAGGAAAAGTGAAGGGGCATTGAGGAATAATAGGGTGCTCTCTCTTCTCCCCAATGCTAAAAAATGGAGTGCTTTGTTGGGGGGGACCCTCAATTAGCTGAGGTAGCTCACAGTCTTCCACCAAGAACAAGAACTCAAAAGTCGAACCCCAGCTCATTAAATGCTCCGGGCTGGCTAGCTATTAAAAGAATTTCCATTTCAGAACAGGATGCCTACGAGGGAATGCCAGACCTAAATATAAGCCAGCCCCTCCCTGCCAGGAGACTTCACCCCCGTTAGGCAGGCAGGCAGGAGGGCTGTGTGGAGATGTGTCATTACTTTTAACATCCAAATTTAACCCACCCCAGGGGGTCAGGGACTAAAGCTGCTCTTCCCAGCTGCCTCCTGCCAGAGCCAGGGGAGGGTGCATGGGTGGGCAGGAGCAGGCTAGTGCAGAGCTCAGAGGTGCAAGCAGCCCCCAGTCACCCCTCCTCCTCCCCAAACACCAGGGTCTGGAGGGAAGACCGCTGAGGCCTGTTGACTACATTGGATCTGGCTGCTGGGGTGGGGCAGGGGTTTTGGGATGTCTGGGGACTCTCTAGGTGAGAGAGCGGTTGCTTTAGATATTTATGGTGCCCTTTCCCACATGCTTCCCTGAGATGGGGGGAGAACAGAGCCAAAGGGAAGAAAAGGTTCCTGAATTTTACATGTACATATGTATGATTATACTGTTCCGTGGAGCTGCCGGGTGGGTTTGAACTATGAATGTTTTGGTTAGCAGCTGAATGCTTAACCATTGCACCACCAGGGCTCCTATATACAATGGTTAAGCACTCAGCTGCTAACTGAAAGGCTGGTGGTTCAGACCCACCCAGTGGCTCCATGGGAGAAAGACCTGGCAATCTGCTTCCATGGAAATTACAGCCAAGAAAACCTGTGGGGCAGTTCTACCGTGTCCCATGGCGTCGCTAGGAGCTGAAATGGACTCAGTGCACCTAACGACAACAACAATATAGGCAAATAGATGGATGGATGGATAGATGGGTGGATGATAGGTAGATAGATTGATCCAAAAACCCAAACTTGCTATTGAGTCTATTCCGACTCATAGGGACCCTATAGGACAGAGTAGAACTGAGCCATAGAGTTTCCAAGGAGCACCTGGTGAATTTGAACTGCTGACCTTTTGGTTAGCAGCCGTAGCTCTTAACCACTACACCACCAGGGTTTCCAGATAAAGGACAGATAGATAAATAGATAGGTACCTCCCATCCAGAGAACTTCATTCCTTTCCTTCAGAACATGTTCTCCGTTCATCTGATGTCCACCTTCCCCGTAGACCATAAGCACCCCGAGAGCAAGGGCCATGTCTCTGCTCACCGTTCCATCCCCAGCATCTAGCCCAGTGCCCAGCTGTAGCAGCCCTCAGTGAGCGAATTAACAGATGAAATGATGATCATGCCAACACCCCCAAGAATGAATTAAATTCTGTTCCCTAAAAAGACGTGAAGTCCTGATCACCTGTCTCTGTGAATGTGGCCTTGTTTGGAAATAGAGTCTTAGAAGATGTTATCAGTTACATTAACACATGGTCTTTCTGGAGTACGGTGGGTCCTGATCCCATGTGAGTTGTGTCCTTAGGGAAGGGAAGAGACACAGAGACAGAAACGGCGAAGGCGGCCATGTGAAGATGGGAACAGAGATTGGAGTGATACTAGAAGCCAACGAATGCCAAGGATGACTGGCAACCACCAGAAGCTGGAAGAGGCAATGAAGGCCCCTTGCCTAGAGCCCTCAGAGAGAGCATGGCCCTGGTGTAACCTTGACTTTGGACTTTTAGCCTCCAGAACTGTGAGAGAATAAATTTTTGTTGTTTTAAGCCACCCACTCTGTGGTACTTTTTGCTATATAGCCCAGGAAACTAATATACCTTTCATGTCAGCAGGGTACTTTACACAACTGGTTCTCAACTTGGCTGCCCAGTGGAATCACCTGGATGCCTGGACTCTGATTTAATTGGTCTGGGGTGTGGCCCGGGCAGCCAGAGTTTTACAAGCTCCCAGGTGATTCCAATGTGAAGCCACATTATCTAATGAAAACACTTTCGGTTCTCTCAGTTGATCCTGCTTTTTGCTGCCTTCTTCTTCCCTTCCTCTCTTCCCCTTCCTTTAATCCTCTGTTGTTGATTCTTAGGATCACACAGGTGGTGCAGTTTGCGCATGACTACTGAAAAGTTGGTGGTTCATATCCAGCCGGGGATTCTGCGGAAAAAAGGCCTGGCCACCTGCGTCCATAAGATCACAGCCACTGAAAGCCTTATGGAGTGCAGTTCTGTTCTGACACACATCGGGTTGCCATGAGTTGGAATCGACTTGAGGGCAATGAGTTTGTTTTGATTTGGTTTGTTGATTCTTAAAACAACCTCTTGAGGTAGGCAGGGCAAGGATCATTACCACTGTGGGATTTAAAAAATTAAGTCACTTCCCCAGGGTTGGGCAAATAATCTACACTGACCTGGGACAGTGGCCTGGGCCCAATCCAGCCTGATCTCCCTGCCTCCCAGTGGAAACCATGTGGAGGGGTCTTGACATACAGGGAACTTGACCTACGACAGACAGCGACTCATTTCTTGGGGCGGGCAGAAGAGAAGCAAGGTGCTCAAGGAGAAGCCAGGATCACCACTCAAGGTCAGCTCAGCACGGGCGCTGCTTCAGCAGGGAGTCTGGCCCAGGGCTGAGTGAGGCTGGGGGCAAGCCCAGGGCAAGGGAATGGCTGGAAGCCTGGCAGATAAACAGAGGGCACAGAAAAAGTCCGTAGAGAATCTACAGCAAAATCGTCCATCTCAGGTTGCCTTTGGTTCACCTGTGCTCTGAAAACAATAGATTTGGAATGATAGTCTGTTGATTTGGGGAGGGTCACTTAAATCCCTGGTGGTCTGCTTTCTCATCTGGAGAATGAGGATAATAGTGTCCTAATCACTGGGCTGCTGAGATGGTGAAATGAGAGCACAAAGGTGGCAATGATTTTTAAAACAGAAAGCAAATGCTGTAGAGTTTGATTGCTCTCCAACCTGGGAAGAGTGTTGGCCTCTGCTTTCTTCTCTTGCACCCCGAGCCTCCACGTCACACCCTGAGGTCTGACACTTGCCTACCGAGGAGCCAACTTTGGCAGCAAATCCTACTGTGACCCTCACTGCATGAACTTCTGATCAGCATGAGTTTGCTTTCTTAAAGTTGGGTAAGATTTCATGGAAGATGTGACTAAAGGGGTGTAAAAAAAAAAAAAAAAAAAAAACTCGTTGTCGCTGGGTTAATTCTGACTTCTAGTGACCCTATAGGACAGAGTAGAACAGCCCCACAGGATTTCCAAGGCTATAAATCTTTACATAAGGAGACTGCCACATCTTTCTCCCATGGACCGGCTGGTGGGTTTGAACCGCAGGCCTTTTGGTAAACAGCCGAGCTCTTAACCACTGTGCCACTAGGGGAGAATTCCAGTGACCTGGGCCTGCTAGTCCTCAAGGCCAGTGTTAGGGAGGTGGGGGTGGGTCCCTCACGTTTGGGTGTTTGGCTCACCAGGTGTCCTCCACTCTCACTGGGACAATAGGGCTGGCCGGGTGGTACAGAAGAAAAGTTAATCTGTGTACTGGAACTAATGAAGCCCAGAATAGGGGGATAGAAGGGCAGCAACCCCTTCCCAGGAAGAAAAACCTCAGAGATGGAATCTCCCATATCTGACTGGGACAGGTTAACAAGCAGCTGTTGGCTGAAGTGGCCTCATCAATGACATTTGGGTCATTGGTCATTGGTCATTTGCTGAGTGTTACTCTTATGACCAGGGATGGGAGTAGTGTGGCGAGCCCTGGAAAAACTTGCTGGAAAGCTTGTGCTTGCTTGGACACAATCACCATTTTTACCTAATATAAAAAAAACCCAAAAAACCAAACTCGTTGCTGTCGAGTCAATTCCAGCTCATAGAGATATCCCTGAAATTGTCCCACTGCTGGGCTTAATGGCTGGAGCCCATTCAGGATATCAAACATGGCAACCTTGTAATGAACAGAATCACAAAGAAGGAAGGGACATTGAGGTCATCATCAATCCAGCTGGCCATTTGATGTTTGGATCTCATTTGCAAGCGGCCTTTCTAGTATTTATTTACATGCTTCTAGTGATGGAGAGGAAACCCTGGTGGCATAGTGGCTAAGGGCTATGGCTGCTAACCAAAAGGTCAGCAGTTCAAATTCGCCTGGTGCTCCCTGGAAACCCACAGGGGGCAGTTCTACTCTGTCTTATAGGGTCGCTATGAGTCGGAATCAACTCAACGGCAACTGGTTTGTTTTTTTAGTGAAGGGGGTCTCACTAACTCCCAAGGTTTTCATTCAAATGCCCTACTCATTGACTAATCAGGTTGAGGCATGGTTCAGCACTCTCAGCAAGTCTGGAAAGTCACTATACCCACCACATAAGGGAGAGACAGAGCTGGAGTAACTGATCCTGCTGCTGCGGTTGGCCCAGGGGCTCAGGAAGGTGGCCACAGCTGGTGGTCCAAGCATTACGGTGACCTCTAGCTGGTCCCAGCCAGTTTTTCAGAGGCAGAAACATTCCTCACATCCTCATCAGGAAGGCTGCATTGATACGGGCCTACGTAGTTTGCTCCTTTTCATTGCCGTATAGTATTTCACTGCGTGGATGTACCACAGCTCATTTATCCATTGTATTGCTGATGGACATTTGAGTTTGTTCCAGTTTTGAATGCATAAATCTCACACAAATGAACGTCACAAGTATAAGGTTGGCAAAAGAAAGCAGACCCAAAAGAGTACACTTGTAGTATTTGATTTTATACTTTATTCAGGGTCGGGGGATTTATGTGATTGGAAGGGGAACACAGTGGGGGCTTCTAGGATGCTAGCAATGTTCTATTTCTGGATTTAGGTGATGATTATGTAAGTATGTTTGCTTCATGAAAAATCATCAAGCTATAATTCATGTCCTTTGAGACATGTATGTCATACTTCATTAAAACATGTATTTAAAAAGTTATAGTCCTACCATGACTGAGCTTGTACCAATAATACTGTAATGAATAGTGTTACGGGACTTTACAATTTCTTACTAAGGTGCAACAGATAGGAGGAAACTTTAAGGGAAATACTAATATTTCAAGGAATTACTGTGAAGAGTCTAACAATAATAACGATATCATTATTCACCAAAATTCAGTGCCTATCACTATATGTCAGACACTGTTTCAGATGTTTCCATCTATTAATTCACCGAATTCTCACTACACTAGGAAGTCAGTACTATTAGTATTCCCATTTTGCAGAGGAGGAAACTGAGGCCCAGAGAAGTTATGTAGGCACTAAAAGGTCACACAGCTGCTAAGTGGTACAACTGGTGTTCCAGAGTCTGCTGTTGAGGGCCCAAGGTACCTTCTGAGTCCTGGGATCCCTCAACTAAATGTACCCCTGGGCCCCGTCTACAGAAAGCCGGGCTGGGTTGAGAAGCTCTCCAGGCTCGGCCACTGGCTCAAGTGTTCCTGGCCAACTGCTAGGAAACCCACCCCCTGTAGTGTGGATGTTGTCATATTTTTAAAAAGAAGTAAATAACCTTCCTCATTTGCATGATATTTCACGCTGACTCTGCCTCTCAAACTGTTATTTCATCTACACATGGCACTGTGGGATGCCTGCGATATTTTATAAAGTTAATAACTTTCTCTTAATTGGATGAGTTTATAGAATAGTCTGCACAATTAACAATAATTATGCCAAAGATACTTTGATTCCAAGAATGCTCCACAAACATTGGTGTATTAAGCCATTTAGAAAAAACCAACAACCTACAACACACAGCCACAAAGCAACACATAGGCACAGGCACACACAGGCACAGGCACACACAGGCACAGGCACACGCAGGCACAGGCACAGGCACACACAGGCACACACAGGCACAGGCACACACAGGCACAGGCACACGCAGGCACAGGCACAGGCACACACAGGCACACACAGGCACAGGCACACGCAGGCACAGGCACAGGCACACGCAGGCACACACACACAGGCACATGCACGCACAATCGCACACTCGCTGCAGAACTCCCTGCAGGCCTGTGAGCCAGAATGAGTCCCTGTTTCCAGGCCCCAGGATGGTGGCGCTTCTGGAAAGTGCTAGAAAATGGCACACCTCAGTGTACTCCTGCACCCTTCTCCTACCTCGCCAAGCTCAGAGGAGGGGTTGGCAGGGTCTGGTCCTGCTGGCACTTGTTGAAGGACACTCTGTCTGTCTGTGCCCAGGTAACCATGCAGGTCAATGCCCCCTGAGCGGTTGGCAGGGGCTCTTAATAAACTGGGTCTCTAATCGCCTCTCTCTCTCTCTCTCTCGACTCCGCTACCTTTGATCTCCACAATACCTTTTTCAGGATGACTTCTCGTTCATAAAGGACAATTGCCTAGGAACATGGAATTCAGAGTTACTTGAATCAAATTTTTGAGCTATTCAATACAGCTCCTTTCATAAAATTTCATAGACATGCAGGATTGGAAAGGGCCTTGACCTCATTCAGTGCTTGAATGGTTCCTGTGACATGCTGCCCGGTGGTTGTTCAGTCGTTGCTTGAACACTTCCATTGATGGGGAGCTTGCTACCTTCTAAAGGCTTCCACTCTGTTTTAAGATAGCTTTAATTATGAGAAAACTCTTCCATATACTAGTGCTTCAAGTTACGCCCCTGGAACCTCCACCCACTGGTTCTACTCTTTGGAAAAGCAGTCAGCTTCCTCTTTCATGTGACAATATGACAGCTCTTCAGGTTTGCAACATCTGACTGTGAGCCAGGCTCCCCCAACCATCCCCAGTCTTCTCTTTCCTGGGCTGATGAGCCCCAGTTCTAGACACCTTTTCTAATCAGACCATCCTCAGCCAGCTTCAGAAATCCACCAATCTGAATAGCACCGCAAATGAGTTCTAGCCCTGAAATAAGATAAGTTCCTAGTCTAAATAGTCCGTGTGACCGTCATCATCTCTTTCTAGTGGCTTTAAATCTGGTTTGCAAAAAAAGGAAGAAGAAAAAAGAAAATCAGTCTTTGCAGGCAAGTAGATGCTTGTATTTGAGGCTGGGGAAGATGAGAAGCAGGGACCAGAAGGGACATATCAATGGGGCAAAGAGAGAAGGGGATTGAGAAATGGGCCCTCTTGCATCTGAGGTTGTTAGGCAGCCTAAGACCTGGTCTGCAGGCTGGGAGGCCTTGCTAGGAGCTGCTACAGGTCCCTCAGCCTCCCTGGGGATAGTCTAAGTGCCACCAGCACTCACTGTGGGGAGAGGTTCCCCAGGGGAGCAAGGCCTTTCATGCAGAGATGCTGAATAATGCAAGAGCTGTGTTCCTTTGTCCCAACAATCCCAGCATCAAGCTTGCCCCAAAGCACCTCTCCCAGCCCAGCTCAGCGAGCCAGTTCTGGACAGGTCTCCTTTGCCTCTCTCTGTTCCGTCCCCAGCACCACTTTTGCCTTTATAGTTCTAGCTCAGGGTGCCTGTGCCCAGCCCATCTGTTTAGTCCCATATGCTTCCTGCAAGGACTGCCAAGTCGGGGCCTGGTGCTCAGTGACTTTCCCCCAACCCTGGGCGGGCGGCTGGTCTGAGGCTTTCTCTGCCCAATGTCGTCGCTAGGAAACAGCCTGGCTGCTGTGTCAGGGCCAGGCCTCGGACATGGCGGGATGCAGCAGGGGCATGGTTGTTGGCCTGGGGCACCTGAGGGGCACCGAGGCCAGCCTGCCACAGGACTCAGGTGAGCAAGACCCTTGCAGGCAGGAGTGTCCCACTCATTGTGAATCCGTAGACCATGGGGTAGAGATACATTTTAGAAAATCTAAGATTTGCAGGAAAATGGAAAATATGTTTAATCTTTTTTTTTGTGCCCTTTGCAAATCTGTAGTTCCTTGTTAGCTAAAGAACTTAAAAGTGGATTATGGATAACATATTTTGTTTTCAAAACTTTCATGTTGGTGTGCTTAAAAGAGTATAAAGATTTGGAAAAAAAAAAACTAACTACATTTTGGGAAATTCAAGGTTTCCTTTGTACCATCTTACCTTTTTTGTTAGTGGAGAACCAGGTTCAGATACATTTCTACATGCTTGCATGTATCCACAGCAGGTCCAAACCAAAAACTATACCCACTGCCGCCGAGTCGGTTCTGACTCATAGCGACCCTATAAGACAGACTAGAACTGCCCCATAGGATTTCCAAGGCTGGAAATCTTTACAGAAGCAGACCACCACATCTTTCTCCCACCAAGCGGCTGAGGGGTTCAAGCCACCGACCTTTCAGTTAGCAGTGAGTGCTTGACCACTGAGCCAACAGGGCTCCTTCCACAGCAGGTCAGAGGGTACCTAATTCTCTTGCTGCTTTCCTCAGCAAATTCTCTGGCCAGGTGCTAAGATGCCTGACGCACAGGGAAATAATGGGGACTGCAGAGTAAAAAACCTGGCTTCGCATTCTGACCCTTCTGTTTATTAACTTTGTGATTGTGGACAAATGTTCTGAGCCTCAGCTTCCTAATCTGTAAAATGGGAATAATAATGCCACATTCATACATTTGGTGAGAGGATTAGTGAAAACAAACTTGGTAAAATACTTAGCACAGTGTTTGGCATACCGGACACAGTAAGTCACTGCTGGAAAAAGATTAGCCTGGTCAATGACAGCCTTGTGATTCTGAGGTCCCAAATGTGAACAGTCCCAAAGCAGTGTCCTAGCTTCCCCAGAACACAGACAAAGCCCTGGTAAGGCTCTTAATGCAGATGAGGAAGCAGCTCAGACCAGCAGATGTGGGACATAATCCACCTTCTCTGCACAAACCGGAACTAGGTCTGAATTTCATCAGCCACCCACAGTGGAGAGGAACAAATTGCTCTCTTTACCCAACCGGTACCTGTAAACACTGCCAGCTCCCTCTCCTCGACCCACCTCTCCCCTCACAACACACCGCCTTCTAGGATTAGATTGGATTCTGATTTTATAAGGCCATTCTGACACCTGGAGCCAACCAACTGTTAGGCTTAATAGGAAAGACACTGTGATTGAAATTAACCCCAGAGGGGGAGATTTCCAAGCCATTGCTCAAACAGGCTTGCCTACTTGCCACCAGTTTGGACTAGGGCCCCCCACCTGGCCATGCCTCCTCTCTAGGCCCCTCTCTCCTCCCCCACATCATAGAGGAAACACTCTTGCCCTCTTAAACACATCTTAGGCCCGAACAGGCAGGGTGGTGCAGTATCTCTGCACCAGGATGCTGGCTTCACCGTGGAGATGCATACCATCTTTGGCTGAAGACGAGGAAGCCTAGACGCCACCATCTCTAAGATGTGAATTTTTATTTGTCTTCCAGAAGCAGGGACAGGTTGTACAACGTTGTCTTCCCTCATTTCCCCTCGTGATTGATGGTGCACAGTTAGGAGGGAGCTGGCTGGCGACGGTGGTGGCACCTGTAGAGCTAACAGCCCATATGTGGACCAGACACACACAGCCTGGGTCTTGGGGAACACTGTCCTAACTGACTGAGCTGACTGTTCCTGACATTCTCACATGCAGTACTTTTCATATGTGCCATCTGGGGCTCCCACTCTATTGCAAACTCCTGGAGGAAACAGCTCGTGTTTGGTTTCTCCCACTATATCCAATTCTGAATGACCAGAGCCCTAATCCTCTGGGGCAGAGGGAGACCCAGGACCCAGGGCCTTCAGCAAAGCTATGAATCACATCAAGTTCAACTTAACACATTTCGGTTCTCCTGGCTCTCCCACTCCCCACCAAGGCACCCAGCATGCAGGGCATTTCCGGCACTGCACTTCTTCAGGATCCTACAGGCAGCAGATTCAGGAAGGAAATACTATGTACTGAGCCCACACTATGGAGCAGATGCTGTGAGGGCACATACATACGTGAGCTCTTCTCCTGGGCGGAAGAGCACAGCCAATATGAGTGCTCACTGTGAGCAGGTGAATGTGAGTTCAAATTCTGGCTCTACCACTTTCTAATGGTGTGGCCTTAAAAACCCAGTGCCTTAGGCGTGTTATTTAATATCTCTAAGCCCTGCTCCAACCCTCCCCCTGCCACACACACACTCTCATTGGGCATGAAAAACCCAGGTTTTTATCAGTTCACATCAATTAAAAGCCCCTACAATGTGGGGGCATCTGCTTGTTGAAAATGCTGAACTCTTCCAGGTAGAGGGCCCCTTATCATGGCATCTGGGGTCAGTCTTAGCTCCATCACTCACCAACTGTGGAGCCCTGGGAAAATTAAATAACTCGAGAGTCAGTTTGCTCACCTCTAAAATGGGGATAATATGAACACTTACTGCATTGCTATGAAGATTAAGTAAGACAATACATCTAAAACACGTAGTACAGCACCTGACATGTGGAAAATGTTCAATAAATCTTGCCTATGATCTCGGAGAACATCTAGCTCAATTGGCATAACAGAGTTTATAAAGAATATGTCCTACATTCTACTTTGGTGAGTAGCGTCTGGGGTCTTAAAAGCATGTCGGCGGCCATCTAAGATACACCAGTGGTCTCACCGCATCTGAAGCAAAGGAGAATGAAGAAAATTAAAGACACAAGGGAAAGATTAGTCCAAAGGACTGACGGACCACAACTACCAGGGCCTCCACCAGGCTGAGTCCAGCCCAGCTAGATGGTGCCTGGCTACCACCACTGACTGCTCTGACCAGGATCACAATAGAGGGTCCTGGACGGAGCAGGAGAAAAATGTACAACAAAATTCTAGCTCACACACAGAAAAACAAGACCAGATTTCCTGGTCTGACAGAGACTGGAGAAACCCCAAGAGTATGGCCCCCAGACACCCATACAGCTCAGTAATGAAGTCACTGCTGAGGTTCACCCTTCAGCCAAAGATTGGACATGTCCACAAAACAAAACAAGACTAAATGGGCACGCCAGCCCAGGGGCGAGGATAAGAAGAAAGGAGGGGACAGGAAAGCTGGTAATAGGGAACCCAAGGTGGAAAAGCGGAGAGTGTTGATATGTCATGGAGTTGGCAACCAATGTCACAAAATGATATGTGTATTGTTTAATGAGAAACTTGTTTGCTCTGTAAACCCTCATCTAAAGTATATATATAAAAACCCAGGGCCGTATAAAATCTTGCCTATGAGTCCCTGGGTGTGGAATGGTTAATGTGCTTGGCTGCTAACTGAAGGGCAGGAGTCCCCCCAGAGGCACCTTGAGAGAAAGGCCTGGTGATCTGCTTCTGAAAAATCAGCCATTGAAAACCCTGTGAACACAGCTCGATCCTGATACACGTGGGGTCACCATGAGTTGGAGTTAGGTCAACGGCAAATTTTCTTTTTTTTAGTTGTTGCAAACCAAACTTCACGGCGGATGAGGAAGCAGAGGCTCGTGCAGTTAAGTGACCTGCCCAAAATGACACGCCTGGGGTTTGGGCCCAGGCTCTCTGACACCAAGACCACTGGCATTTCCCTTACAGGATCCTGACTAATCTGAATAACGTATGCTAAGACACTGCTGGGAGATAATGACTTGCTGTTCGCCTTTATAAAAACATAGTTAACAATTTTCATGGGAGCTGTCAGGGCTTTCCTCCAAAGAGAATAACGGTGGGCATTCAGGCGCCATACAAGACAGGTGGGAGAGAGAGCTTTCTGTTCAGGAGGAACAGTGAAGGAATAGAACAGCTTACCTTCACTAAATGATTAACTTTCTCTTCACCATTTGTTGGTTTCAAATTAAAATAAGCCTAGCCAACTCGCAAAGCCACCCACCAGCTGCAACTTGATTGAAATGAGCTGACTCGGAGTGACAGCGTCACAGGGCGCTCACACAGGACGGTGAGAAGGCTCAGGAGGAGCAGCTTCTTTCAGCAACAAGAGCCGGGGGAGGCCTGGACACAGGAGGGCCTATTCTTTAGCCCATCAAGAATGACCAGAGACATTCTTGGCCTGTGGCTCTTGACAGAATAATGAGTGAGAAGGCAATATTAACCTGCAAATAGAAGAAGATTTGACTGCTGAAAACCCATCTGTAAATGGGCTCTGAGTTGTCATCCAGTTGACCCCGACCCATGGCAATCCCATGTGTAGAACTTGCTCCACAGGGTTGTTAATGGTGGTACGGTGGTTAAGAATTCAGTTGCTAACCAAAAAGTTGGCAGTTTGAACCCACCAGCTGCTCCTTGGAAACCATATGGGGTAGTTCTACCCTGTCCTATAGGGTCGCTATGGGTCGGGATCGACTCGATGGCAACCATATGGGGTAGCTCTACTCTGTCCTATAGGGTCGCTATGGGTCGGGATCGACTCGATGGCAACAGGTTTGGTTTTTCGGCTAGATCACCGGTGTTTTCTTCTGAGGTTCCTCTGGGTGCACTTGAACCTCTAACCTTTCAGTCAGCAGTTGAGTGCACTATCCTTTTGAACCACCCAGGGACTCCATGTGAGGGAGAGAGCGATGGAAAGTAAGTCCATTATAAGTTAGGAAAGAATGCATCAGGTACACTTGGGCAGTGCTCCTTTTGTTCTGTATTTTGGCCTTTTTATTGATAGCTTGAGTACAGGTGAGATAACCCTTTATTGTGACAGGCATTCTCATATACACTGGTGGCCCCAGGCAAGAGCCTCACAGTCATCACACCAAGCCTTGACTGTGTTCCCTTCCTAGGCCTGGTCCAGGGAGATCTCCAGCCCTCCCTCATGGAGAGACTGTAAGGCCCAGGTTCAAATGGCAACCCCTGGGTAGAATGGCAACATCAGGAGCCCACCTGCTGGGGAGAGAACCACGTAGCAATAGTTCCCTGGCAGGGGCACACATTAACGTGTGGCCTGGCAGAGGAGAGAGAGAACCAGAGTCGGGAGGCAGAGCTGGTTTTTGAGTCCAGGTCCCAACCCAACAGCCCAACCCATTGCTGTCAAGTCAATTCCAATTCATAGCAAACCTATAGGACGGAGCAGAACTGCCTCATAGAGTTGCTAAGGAGCGGCTGGTGGATTCAAACTGCTGACCTTTTGGGTTGCAGCTCTCAACCGTTGCACCACCAGAGCTCTGAGTCTAGGTCAGTGGTTTGCTAACTGGTCTGCACCTTGGAATGACCTGAGGAGCTTCAAAAACCAGTGTTCATTGCAGCATCATTCACAATAACCAAAAGGTGGAAACGACCAAGTGTCCACCAACAGATGAATGGGCACAAAATGCGCATAAACATACAATGGAATATTATTCAACTATAAAGAGAAATGAAGTTCTGATACATTCTACCATGCGGATGAACCTTGAAAACACTGTGCTGAGTGAAATGAATCAAACACAAAAGGGCAACATTGTATGATCCCACTTCCTGAGATATCTAGAATAGGCAAATACATAGAGACAAAGTAGATTTGTGGTTACCAGGGGCTGGGGAGGAGGAAAATGGGGAATTATTATTATTTTTTTTCTAGGGTACAGAGTTTCTGTTTGTGGTGATGAAAAATTTTGCAAATAGACAATGGTGACGGTTGCACAACACTGTGAATATAATTAATGTCACTGAATTGTACACACAAAAATGGTTAAAGTGGCAAGTTTTCTGTCACAGATATTTTACCACAATGAAAAAATCAACATGGATACCTGTTCTCACCCCCACACATTGTGACTGAATCGATCTGGAGTGTGGCATGGGCTTGTTTTAAAAGATCTCCAGGTGTTTCCAAAGTGCTGTCAAGTTTGGGAATCACTGGCCTAAGATCTTTCAAAGAAGGAGTTGCATTTCACACCCGGCCTCCACCTCTCCCACCCCAAAGGCACGCATTCTCCGTGGGCAGAATAGATTGCTGGGGAGTCCGTTCCTCACAGCCGCTTTAAAGTGAAGGCAGTTGCCTGAATAAAGGGATTTTGAAAGCACTGTTTGGCTTTCAAAACATCTCTCCTGCCTACTTCCTAACTCCTGCCACACCTTTCTCTGGGACCAAGCTCTTTATTCCAGAGTGAGAGATCAGCCTTTAAACAGCAATGTCCTTGGGAGGAGAAAGAGAGAGGCTCCAGTTCCTGCTAAGCTATAAATGACCAATGAGGAGGGAGAGCGATAACTTGGCTATGTTGACCGTCTGGCATGGGGAGGAGTGTGACAATGCTAATGCTAGAGGGGATCCCCTCATTTTAGACAGGAGGAAACAGGGTGCCCGAGGCATGACATGACCTGGTCAAGGTCACTGCTCAGTAAGTCAGCAGTAGAGTCTTGGGCAGAGAGGACATGCTTCACATTTGATGCAACTTGGTGCAGGGCTGGCTTTGATCCCAAAGAATGGAGATGCATCTTGGAGGTGTCCATGGAATCTTTTCATCAGGTATGGGACTGCCCCAAGAAGGCCCTTAGAAATTTATCAGGGGATATTTTGATTATCAACAATGCCTTTGCTGAAGCCCTGGTGGTGCAGTGGTGAAGAGCTCAGCTTCTAACCAAAAGGTTGGCAATTTGAATCCACCAGACGCTCCTTGGAAACCCTATGGGGCAATCCTACTCTGTCCTACAGGGTCGCTATGAGTCAAAACCGACTTGACCTTAACACATTTTTTTTTTTAATAATTTTTATTGTGCTTTAAGTGAAAGTTTACGAATCAAGTCAGTCTTTCACACAAAAACCCATATACACCTTGCTACACACTCCCAATTACTCTCCCCCTAATAAGACAGCCCGCTCTCTCCCTCCACTCTCTCTTTTCGTGTCCATTTCACCAGCTTCTAACCCCCTCCACCCTCTCATTTCCCCTCCAGGCAGGAGATGCCAACATAGTCTCAAGTGTCCACCTGATCCAAGAAGCTCACTCCTCACCAGCAACCCTCTCCAACCCATTGTCCAGTCCAATCCATGTCTGAAGAGTTGGCTTCGGGAATGGTTCCTGTCTGGGGGCAATAGAAGGTCTGGGGGCCATGACCACCGGGGTCCTTCTAGTCTCAGTCAGACCATTAAGTCTGGTCTTATGAGAATTTGAGGTCTGCATCCCACTGCTCTCCTGCTCCCTCAGGGGTTCTCTGTTGTGTTCCCTGTCAGGGCACTCATCGGTTGTAGCCAGGCACCTTCTAGTTCTTCTGGTCTCAGGATGGTGTAGTCGCTGGTTCATGTGGCCCTTTCTATCTCTTGGGCTCGTAATCACCTTGTGTCCTTGGTGTCCTTCATTCTCCTTTGCTCCAAGTGGGTTGAGACCAATTGATGCATCTCAGATGGCTGCTTGCTAGCGTTTAAGACCCCAGACGCCACTCTTCAAAGTGGGATGCAGAATGTTTTCTTAATAGATTTTATTATGCCAATTGACTTAGATGTCCCCTGAAACCATGGTCCCCAGATCCTGCCCCTGCTACACTGGCCTTTGAAGCATTCAGTTTATTCAAGAAACTTCTTTGCTTTTGGTTTAGTCCAATCATGCTGATCTCCCCTGTATTGTGTGCTGTCTTTCCCTTCACCTAAAGTAGTTCTTATCTACTATCTAATTAGTGAAGACCCCTCTCCCACCCTCCCTCCCTCCTCTCTCTCGTAACCACAAAAGAATGTTTTCTTCTCAGTTTAAACTATTTTTCGAGTTCTTATAATAGTGGTCTTATACAATATTTGTCCTTTGCAACTGACTAATTTCACTCAGCATAGTGCCTTCCAGGTTCCTCCATGTTATGAAATGTTTCACAGACTCCTCACTATTCTTTATCGATGCGTAGTATTCCATTGTGTGAATATACTTAACACATTTTTATTAGCGTTAAGTGAGCAGAGGCTAAGGGCACAAAACCTTCTGTGTTATGGGTTCATTTGTGTTCCTCAAAAAGAAGTGTTGAAGACCTAATGCCTGGTACTTGTGAGTGTGACCTTGTTTGGAAATAGGGTCTTTGAAGATATTATCAGTCCGGTTCACATGAGGTCATACTGGAGTAGGGTGGGCTTACAAAATGGGAGAAGAGACACAGAGACAGAGAAGCAGAGGAAGGATGCCACGTGATGCTGCAGCTGCGAAGCAAGGAACACCTACCCAAAAGCCAGGGAACACCCAGGGTGACCAAAAGCTAAGAGAGAGGCATCGGACAGATTCTTGCTCAGAGTTTCAGAAGGAATAAATGCAGCTGACACCCCGCTCTTGGCCTCCAGACCATCAGACTGTAAGTTTCTGTTCTTATAAGCCACCGAGGTTGTGGTGTTTGTTAGGGCAGCCCCAGGACACAAAGACATTTTGCAGCGTGTGGACAGTCCTGCTAAAGGAAGAGCTGTCCAACCCCAAGCGTGTTAGCCTCTCCTTCGAGTAAGACTGTTAATCACTGGGTCGCAGTAGCTTATGAGGCACAACACACCCATCTTTCCCCAAGGCCAACGCAGCAGCACTGGTCCCATGCTTGCAGGCTTGGTGATGGAGTGGGCAGAGGAAGCGGCTGCCCCAGGCAGGCCCTACAGGCCAGTTCCTGGGCAGCTGGGTTTCCCTAAGGCCTCTGGGATACTGCCTCATTATGCTCTAAGGAGCCCAGTGTACATGGGAGGCTGAAGACCCTGATACTAGCTTCAGGTCAAAGGGTAAAGTTTCCCCCTGGGTGGCATTTGGCACCGCACCCTCCTGCTGGGACCCCTCCTCTTCTGGTATCCGACCTGGGCAAGGAGTAGCCCAATTGACCATCTGCCCCTGCTTGGCCCAGAGTGGCCTTGGTCCCCTGTGGATGGTACACAAAGGAAAGGGCTTGCCAGGGAGGGCTGCCTTTTCTTGGGTAGAATGAAAAGCTACCCATGTGCCAGGCTCCTGAGGAGTGAATTTGGGCACTCGGGCTGCTGCCTGTTTGCTTTGTGGGGTGCCATCTCCTCTTAATATAAGCATATTTATACTTTGCTGATTTGATAGTGAGGCAAGGATAGATTGAGGCTATTATCACATAGTTAAAGAGCCTGGTGACTTTGTTTACTCGGCCAAGCATTTGCCCTCCCTGAGCCTCAGTTTCCTCATCCATAAAGGGGAGCTAATGCTGTTTGCCTTATCGTGATGTGGCGCAGATGAGCAAAACCCAAAACCCAAAAAACCCAGTGCCATCGAGTTAATTCCGACTCATAGCGACCCTATAGGATGGAGCAGAACTGCCCCATAGAGTTTCCAAGGAGCAGCTGGTGGATTCAGACTGCTGACTTTTTTGGTCAGCAGCCATAGCTCTTAACCACTGAGCCACCAGGGTTTCCAAATGAGGCAAAGTACGTATAAAAGTGCGTGGCAGACTATAGGCCTTACACAAACAAAACCCTCTGCTATACCCCCGCCCCCCCAAAAAACCCATTGCCATCAAGTTGGTTCCAACTAGTAGCGACCCTACACACAGTGGTTGCTTTTTTTTCTCATCCTCCTCTCAGGCACCCAATGCCCCTTTGCCTCTAGGGCCACAACTGCACACCTCAGCCAGGTAGGGCCTGGTTTCCCTGGCCTGCTGCCTCCGAGAACCACCCCTCACATCTTCCTACCTGAGGGGTGACCCAGGGGGCATGGCGAGGGGTAGCAGCTATGCAGGAAGCAGATCTCATGATATATGCCGGGGGGCCTGTTACTCCTACCACCCGCCTGTCAGTATGTCAGGCGTGTTGTCGTGATGCTGGAGGCTATGCCACTGGTACTTCCAATACCAGCAGTCACCCATGATCTCAGCAGCGCTTCCAGGCTGAGACAGACTAGGCAGGAAGAAAGGCCTGGTGATCTGCTTCCAAAAACTAGTTAATGAAAACCCTGTGGACTGCAACAGAATATTGTTCCCCTAGGCTGGAAGGCGCTCAAAATACACAGTGGCCAAAACAACGGGCTGGAGCATGCCAACGATGGTGACGACGGCGCAGGACCAGGCAACACTCAGTTCTGTTGTACACGGAGTGGCCATGGGCTGGAGTTGACGCCACAGTAACTAACAACGATAACGGCCTGTTACTTGCTTGCCCACTCCCAGCACCTTAATTCACTAGGAAGAAAGAGGGAAGGAAAAAAAAAATTACAAAAGAAATCAGCCAGGCCTGCTGGGAGTGGTGACTGGGAGACTTTACGTTCCGGAGGCTGAGCGGACGGTTACGGTGGGAAGTTGTATTTCTGTGGTAAATAACCTCTAATGGGATAGGTCGTTACACTAATTACAGCAGATAATTAATTTTCTAATTATTTTTTAGGTGGCCATACATTATAAGAGAAACATAATTTCTTTCTTTTCTTCTTGGGCAGATATGCTTTGAGCTCATCCCCTGTCAATCAGCCTTCCTAGCACCCAGGACGACAGGGAAAGTTTTCCTCTTCAGTCCCTGGTTCACCAAGATATTCCTGGAGGTTCAAGCAACTCCCCAAGCCTTCCACTCCCTCTCGGACGTTGTTCTCATTCAAAAGCGCTCTCCCTACCACCAACTGAGATGGTTTTCACTAGATCTTCCCAGTTTCCCTTTGGCCTCAGACACCTAGGCTGGTGCCTATTCTCAAGGCTCTGACTGAAAGCCTATCTCATCTCCTTCATGGTGGACCAGGGGCTGATATTCTCAGAGGAAAAAGTAAGCACGGTGCTTAGCTTGTTTACCAGACAAGCTGTAGTGAACAGTTTCACGTGGGTTTCACCACATGATGTGAAATTGTTCACTATAGATTAGTAAGTAAGCACAATTAAGCCCAAGCTTACCTTGCTTACTGGGTCATCTGTCCAAAACTCACTACCGTTGAGTCAATTCAGACTCACAGTGACCCCATACGATTTCCAAGGCTGTTAAGAGTGCCACATCTTTCTCCCACGGAGCCACTGGTGGTTTCAAACTGCCAACCTTTCGGTTAGCAGTCAATTGCTTTAACCACTGTGCTACCAGGACACCTCTGCCCCTGTCAGGGATTGTAAATTTGGAAACAGGCTTTGATTCTGTAGGACGGTGCTATGGGATTGGGAGAGAGACAGATGCCAACCATACCTAGAAGCAGTCTTTGATGTGGTGAAAAAATGTGAAATTGTTCACTACAGATGATCTAGTAAGCAAGGCAAGCACTGTGCTTACCTTGCCTATTGGATAATCCATCCCTGGGTGGAGCCCCTGGTAAAGCTGTCCTATCTCTCACAGACCCATATCACCACCCTGACCCCCACCTCTGGGCCATTGGAGTCATAGTTCCCCACCACCTGGAGGCCCCCTTTCTATTAAAACCCTGTCCGTCATCCACGGCTTGGCTCGGATTTCAGCCCAACCACCATAAGTCTTTGCATGCGCTTTTCTCGACAGCATCTAGTAGAGCTGTCTAGGAGGGAAATTCAGGAACTCCTGTCTGCACCAGGTACTTTGCATATATTATTTGATTTAATATTCGAAGGAGGTTTCATTATCCTCATTTTGGAGCTGAGGAAACAAAGGCTCAAAGAGGTTAAGTGCCTTGTCTTTAACCTCTTGCTTGTCCCGGGATGAGCGTCTAGCCCAAAGCCCATGAGTTTTCTCCTGCCCCCCTTCCATTTCCCACATTCCTCTATTTTTATCAGCCATGAAGCTCTCCAGGAGGTCTCTGGCAGGCATGTACTGTTTGTGCTCGACTACTAACCCACCAGAAAGCCCTGGTGATCTACTTCCATAAAATCACAGCCAAGAAAACCCTATGAAGCAGTACTACTCTGTCACACATGGGGTCTCCATGAGTCAGAATAGATAGATTCCAGGGCAATGGGTTTGGGTTTATTTTGGTTGACTCTTCACATCCTCTCTAAACTTCATAGTGTTCCATTTTCCAAACTTAAAAGGCCAATGAAAAAGAGGGAAGGCCTCTATGAGACGGATTGACACAGTAGCCACAACAATGGACTCAAACCTACCCATGAGCATGGGATGGCCCAGGACTGGGCAACATTTCCGTCTGTTGTGCCTAAGGTTGCCATGAATCAGAGTTGACTCAATGGCAGATAACAACAACGACTTATAAAGAGGGTCAGGGAAGGCCTCTGTTATAAGGTGATGCATGAGCACAGGCCTGCAGGACAGGATGGGGTGAGCCATGTGGATGGCTGGGAGAAAGTGCAAAGGTCCTGGGGCAGGAGGCCAGTGTGGCTTGAGCAGAATAAGGCAGGGTGAGAGAGAGATGGGACCAGATCATGGAGGGCTTGTAGACTGGGTTTGACATTTCATTAGAGTGATGTCCCTGTTGTGTTTCATAAATCAAAAAAAAAAAAAAAAAAACACAAACCCAGTGCCGCCGAGTCAATTCTGACTCATAGCGACCCTATAGCACAGAGTAGAACTGCCCAATAGAGTTTCCAAGGAGCGCCTGGCAGATTTGAACTGCCGACCTTTTTGGTTAGCAGCCGTAGCACTTAACCACTACGCCACCAGGGTTTCCTGTAGTGTTTCACAGAGCCATCGTTTTTCCTGTCAACTGGATTTCAAACCTCGGACCTATCTTTGGTACCATGATCAAAACCTTGGGCTCTGAAGCCAGAATGCCTGGATTCACATGCTGGCCCCATGTCCTAGCAGTACAGCCTTGGGTCAGATACTGACCATCTCAGGCCTCATGTTTCCCCTCTGTAAAATGCCTCCATCCTGTAATAAGTACTCAGTTAAGTTTTTTTTTTAAAGTATTAGTTTTTATTATTCTGGCTTTCTCCTCTTGCTTGCCTTTGGTAACTGATCTGTGCTAAATCATATTAAATCTATGTGGGTGGGACCCAGACAGTTTCTTCCCACGGCCACGTCCACCTCTCTGGCACCTGGGACACACTCCTGATGGACAGCTAACTCCCTGAGCAGTAGACTCCACCTATGCCCTGAAATGACCTCTTCTATCCCCTTCTTTCCTTCCCTTGACCATTGGCTCCTCTTTCTCTGATTCTCCTCTTGAATCTGATACCTGGTACTGCCTCCCAGATGGAACTTGAACTTTGCCTGCCCACTCTGGCATCCTTGACATCCTTGGGCAGCACACAGAGGTCTTGGCCCACCTCCCACCACACACTCTGGCTTCTCTAGGACTCACACCTACCAGGAGTCTCCTCTGTCCACCCCCCTTGCCTTTTCTCCTCCCACCTCCCTAGTTCAGCCCATCTTCTCCATGCCCAGACCACCAGCATGGCCTCCAAACATCCTTCTGCCTCCCCTTACCTTTTGTCTGATATACACCATATGTGGCTGCCCACATCAGTCCTGATTGTGTCTCCACCTGCTGAAGTTACTCTGAGCCTCCATTGGCATCCAGCTCCCTCAACAATATGGGCCCAGCCTGCACTATTGTCCTTATTTGTCCTTCTTTCACTCTCTCCCCATTAAGCTGCCCTAAGTTCTACTCCTGGAATGGGTCTTGCATTTTCTTTTCAGGTGCTGTTAGATGCCTCTGAAATGAGTCAGTGGGCTTAGGTTCTAAACCAGATCTGCCATAGCCTTGTGGCCTTAGGCAGGTCATTATGTCTGTCTAGGTCTCAGTTTTCTTATCTGTCAAATGAGGGAGTTGGACAAGATGATGGCAAAAGTGTTTCTAGCCCAACTTTATTCTGATTTTATGGTTCCTTTCATAAAATTCCAACTCAAGAATAGATTTGACACATTGAACACTAATGACCAAAGACCAGATGAGTTGTGGGATTACATCAAGGACATCATAATGAAGAAAGCAAAAGATCATTAAAAAGACTGGGGGGAAAAAGACCAAAATGGGTGTCAAAAGAGTGTCTGGAAATTACTGCTAAATGTAGGGTAGCTAAACAAAAGGAAGAAATGATGAAGTAAAAGAGCTGAACAGAAGATTTCAAAGGGCAGCTCGAGAAGACAAAGTAAAGTACTATAATGAAATGTGCAAAGACCTGAAATTAGAAAACCAAAGGGGAAGAACATGCTTGGTGTTCAGCCGAAAGAACTGAAGAAAAATTCCAAGCCTTCAGTTGCAATATTGAAGGATTCTATGGGCAAAAAATTGAATGGCACAGGAAGCATGAAAAGAATACACAGAGTCACTGTACCAAAAAGAATTGGTCGATGTTCCACCATTGCAGGAGGTTGTGTATGATAAAGAACCGATGGTATGGGAGGAAGAAGCCCAAGCTGTACTGAAGGCTTGGTGAAAAACAAGGTTCCAGGAATTGACAGAATACCAGTTGAGATGTTTCAACAAATGAATGCAATGCTGGAAGCGCTCACCTGTCTATGCCAAGAAATTTGGAAGACAGCTACCTGGCCAATGGACTGGAAGAGATCCATATTTGTGCCCATTCCAAAGATGATCCAACGGAACGCAGAAATTATCGAACAATATCATTAATACCACATGCACGTAAAATTTTGCTTAAGATCATTCAAAAATGGTTGCAGCAGTACATCATCAGTGGGGAACTGCCAGAAATTCAAGCTAGATTCAGAAGAGGACATAGAATGAGGGATATCATTGCTGATGTCAGATGGATCTTGGCTGAAATCAGAGAATATCAGAAAGATGTTTACTTGGTTTTATTGACTATGCAAAGGCATTCAACTGTGTGGATCATAACAAATTATGGATAACATTGTGAAGAATGGGGAATTCCAGAACACTGTATTATACTCATGCAGAACCTGTATATAGACCAAGAGGCAGTTGTTCAAATAGAATAAGGGGACACTGCATGGTATAAAATCAGGAAAAGAATGCATCAGGGTTGTATCCTTTCACTATCCTTATTCAATCTGTATGCTGAGCAAACAATCCGAGAAGCTGGAATATATGAAGAAAAATGGGGCATCAGGATTGGAGGAAGACTCATTAACAACCTGCAATATGCAGATGACACAACCCTGCTTGCTGAAAGTGAAGAGGACTTGAAATACTTAACTGATGAAAATCAAAGACTACAACCTTTGATATGGATTATACCTTAACATAAAGTAACAAAAGTCCTCAAAACTGGGCCAATGAGCAACATAAATGGGGAAAATATTGAAGTTGTCAAGGATTTCATTTTGTTTGGATCCACAATCAACACCCATGGAAGCAGCAGTCAAGAAATCAAAAGATGTATTGCATTGGGCAAATATGCTGAAAAAGACCTCTTTAAAGTGTTCAAAAGCAAAGATGTCATCTTGAGGACTAAAGTGTTCCTGACCCAAACCATGGTATTATCAGTTGCCTCATATGCATGTGAAAGCTAGACAATGAATAAGGAAGACCGAAGATGAATTGATGCTTTTGAATTATGATGTTGGTGAAGAATATTGAATATACCATGGACTTCCAGAAGAATGAACAAATCTGTCTAGGAAGAAGTACAGCCAGAATGGTCCTTAGAAGCAAGGATGGCGAGACTTCGTCTCACAGACTTCAGACATGTTATCAGGAGGTACCAGTCCCTGGAGAAGGACATCATGCTTGGTAAAGTAGAGGGTCAGTGAAAAAGAGGAAGAGCCTCAACAAGAAAGATTAACACAATGGCTGCAAAGATGGGCTCAAACATAGCGATGGTTGTGAGGATGGTGCAGGACCACGCGGTGTCTTGCTCTGTTGTACACAGGGTCACTATGAGTCGGAACTGACTCAATGGCACCTAACAACAGCTCGTATAATTCCTGTTCATTCTTCAAGACCATCTCAATGCCACCTCTTCCTTCAAGCATTTCCTGTCCTCCCTCTTTTGACTTGCACTCTCTAGCCCATACATAGCACTTGCTGTTTTAAAAAATGGCATTCACCGATCACACTCTGACTTATATTACTGTTAAGGGTATATTTGATGCACAGACCTCCGGGATTGAAAGCTCCTTGAGAAAGGAGCAATTATATGTGGGCTTTTGTCCTCTTTGCACTGAAGTTGGCAGCTGGAGCCCACCCAGTGGTATTGTGGAAGAAAGGCCTGGTGATCTGCTTCCGTAAAAATTATTACCAAGAAAACCCTATGGAGCAGTTCTACTTTGTAACACATGGGACTGCCATAAGTTGGGTCGACTTGACAGTAACAAGTTTTTTTTGTTTGTTTTTTATGTCCTCCCACACTTCTGTCCTGTCTAGAACCATCTATCTAGCGCTGGCAGTCATTTCTCTTGGAAAGCAAATGGTCCAAAGCTCCCATTTGACAGGTGAAGAGAGTGAGGCCCAGAGAGATAAAGGATCTTGTCCAAGGTCTCAGAGCTAAACCTAGACTCCAGGCCCCTGGCTCCCAGTCCAGTGCTCATCCCATTCCAGCCAACTGTTAGCTAGACGACTCTGCCCTTCAACCCCCACCCCGGCCCAGCCTTTCTTGTGGGAAGCCAAGGATGCAGTGGGTGGGATGGTCATTGCAGTAAGCAGGTCCTGAGCATGGCTAAGCTGAGGGGAGCCTGCACTTCCCAAACTTGGGTGGGAATTAGAAATGGCAGATCAATGGGTGTTAATGAGGCTTAAAAAAAAAAAAAAACACACACACAGATCCAGGGATTCAAAAAAAAAAAAAAGATGAAGAATCAGCTCTACCTCAAGCATAAATCTAGTCAACAGGCAGGCGATGTGGTTATTTTCAATAATATAGGTCGCTTTCTGGAGGTGGTGGGGGTGTGTGTGTGCAGGGCACGTGTGGGGTGTGAGGTCTGGCTGCGGGGGCTCGGCTTCACTGACAGGCAAGTGCCTCTGGCAAGGCCGCATCTTTGGTGCTGAGACCCGAGTGGCCCCAGTTACCTCTCGGCCTTCTCTAAAAGGCCTGCCTCCCTGCAGGGCTGACTAGGAAGACAGGAGGGTTCCAGGCTTGCTCCTTCCAGAGCCAGAGCCACGGAAGCTGATGGCTGCCGTGCTGAGCACTGGGCTGGGCATGCAGGGCAGGCGAGTGGTGAGAGGGCCAAACGCAGGCATCATGGGGAGCCCTGGGGACAGAGGACACTGCTGTCCCACCCCAGAGGCAGGAGAGAGGGTCCTGGCCAGGCTGGGCAGGAGATGATGAAGGACTCCTAGTAAGACGGTCAGGCAGAGAGAGCAAGACAGAAACTGCACGTGACAGACACAGACAGTGGGAGAGATGGACAGAGACAAGGAGACGGCCAGAGAGAGACACTGAGACTCAGAGACAGCTTGAAAATGCGGGGGAGGGCAAAGAGAGGGACTTAAAAGAGGCACGCCAGATGAAGCCACACAGGAAACTGAGAGACAGCAAATGGAGGCAGTGTGACAGCAGACCGCAGACAGCCACTTGGAGTTCCTGTGGAGACCGCCCCCCTCACCGCCCCCAGCCCACAGGGCACTGGAAACGCTCCCACTTGAGAGAACTCTTTGCTTTCTTCCCACAGTTCCTAGCCTGTTGGAAGGAGGAGTGTGGGGAGGGGAGGGCAGCCGGATAGGCACAAGTGGGCCCAACCATGTTGCTTAAACGGGTCATTGAGTGCACTTACTGTGCCTGCTTGCTGCTAATTGGCCTAACAAACAAAACACACATCTGCTCATCCCAGTGGCCTTGGAGACATTCAGACTTCCACACCAAAGCCCACAGCGAGCGAGTCCTGCCATTCCAGGGAAAGTTGCTGGTTCCTAGCCCCCAGAACACTCTGGGGTGTGGATTTGGGGAGAGGAAGAGGAGGCAGGCGGGCCCCCACCACGTGGACCCCTTCTGTGGGCACCAGAGAGGGCCTGGTGGCCTGCCTCTCCACCACTACCGACTCCAGCTGAGCGCACACTCGGATGTTGGGACAGGAGCTTTAAGGCCCCACTGCACTGAGGCTCACAGCAGCTCTACCAAGTAAAGCTGGTGTAGCCCCCACTTTACAGGTGTGGAAAGTGAGGCACAGAGTGGTGAAATAAATTGCCCAAGGTTATATAACTGATAGAGGCAGGGTAGGATCTGAAAACAGTGCCCCTGTTTGACCACTTCAGTGTGGTGACTGAGAACACAGTCAGATGAAGAGTGCCTGGGTTCAAATCCCACCTCTGACATTCTCTAAGACACTTGACATGGCACCCATGACCTTGGGCAGGCCACCTAGCCTCTCTGTGCCTTGGCTTCCTCACTTACAAACTGGGATAACAGGATTCATGGCAAGGGGTTGTGAAGATGGAATGAGATAGGGAGCATAAAGCACTCAGAACGGTACCTGGCACATAGTAGGTGCTCAGTAAATACTGGTTATTTCTAGTGAGGAGAGCATCAGTGTCAGAAGTGGAGAAAGGGTGGGTGAAAGGGAAGAAAGGGGCCCTCATGGAGATGAAGGGACCTTCAGAGAAACAACTCCACCCATTCATAGTCCCAGGGCCAGAGGTCCTGCTTGCCTGGACATTGCAATCCCAGAGAGGCCCCAAACCTGAGCTTCCTGGGGATTCCTGCTGCTCCTCGGCCAAGCAATATTATCCCAGCTCAGCAGAGAAAAGAGGCTTTTCTAGCCCACCAGACAGCCTCTCCTGCAGACACCTGCCCTGGGAAAAGGGAGAGAGGGAAGCTCTAGCAGGGGTTTTGGAACCCCAGCCTCACCTGTTTCTACATCCTTTGTTCCCTAAAAAGACCCAGAGGAGACCCATGGGCTACAGGCCCCACACAATGTTCCCCTTTTTAACCAAGGCTCCCAAACAATGTTCTTTGTGTCCTCTTTCCACTGGATTCCAGAATTCTCAGTTGGCCACGTCTTGGAGGCGATCAGAGAAATTAGTTCAGTTCAGCCTACTGGGCAGTCTCTTTAAAGGCATTTGCATTTCGAAAGAAGCCCAGAGGGAGAAAACAATGCTTATTACAAAATGATACATTAGAATATCAGACATTGAGGGAAGGCATCTATTTCAGTGAGCTTGTGTTTGTTTGCCTGTGCACACGTGTGTGCACGCATGTGTGCGCCTGCGAACATGTGTGTGCATTTATGCTAGCATATGCGTGCATGTATGTGTGAATATGTTTACATATATGAGCATGTGTGAGTACATGCATGCGAGTGTGTGCATGTGTGTATGTGTATATAAGCATGTATAACATGCACGCGTGTGTGTGTGTGTGCGTGTGTATGTGTGTCCCATTACTTCTTAAATCAACCATATGCCCATCTAACCTTCCACTAGCCCCCATTTTTGAGCCCTTTCCCTGGGCCAGGCCCTGACATAAGCTCACAGGTGACAGCGGACGGAGACCTGGTCCCTGTCCCTGAGGAGAAGCCATCTAAGTAAAGGAGGAAAAACCTACAGACAGGAGCCCCCCTGGCTGAGTCACAGGCTCCTACCAGGCCAGAGCAGGAAGGGAACTTAAGCAGTGGCAAAGTGTCTGGTTTACAGATGAGAATGTGGCAGCCAGGAGAGAGAATTAGCTAGCTGGTCACCACAGACTGTTAGAATTAGAGAGAATTATGAGTAAACTACAGAAGCCCTGGTGGCGCAGTGGTTAAGAGCTCATCTGTGAACCAAAAATTCAGCAGTTCAAATCCACCAGCTGCTCCTTGGAAACCCTGTGGGGCAGCTCTACTCTGTCCTATAGGGTCGCTATGAGTCAGAATCAACTTGACGGCAACAGGTTTGGTTTTTGGTTATGAGTAAACTACAGGAGCCCTGGTGGCACTGTGATTAAGCGCTTGGTTGCTAACCTAAAGGTTGGTGGTTCAAACCCACCAGCCACTCTGCAGGAGAAAGATGTGGCAGTCTGTTTCCGTAAAGACTTACAACCTTGGCAAAGGTAGACACTGAAAGGTACGCAAGAAAAAAGGGTGACTACGGCAAATACTATAACATACACAATCCTGTAACAGGAATAACAAACAACAGTTTATGAGTGGATACATAGGTAGACATGTAGGTTAAATAGGTGTGGGAGGTCATACGGGAGTACACCCGCGTGCATGTATGTATCGGTTTGGCTGTGGATTTTTCTACATACGTATTTGTGCTGCACGTTCATTCATATATATAACAGGCCACACAGAGGGCACAGTTATGGAAACTTCCCAGACATAACCAAACACCTCGCGGGACTAAGTTACTGGGCTTGAAGGCAAAGGACCATAGTCTCAGGGGACATCCAGGTAAACTGGCACAAGGTAGTTCATAAAGATAACGTTCTACATCCTACTTCGGTGAGTAGTGTCTGGGGTTTTAAAAGCTTTCAAGCGGCCATCTAAGATTCAACTATTGGTATCCTCCCACCTGGAGCAAAGGAGAGTGAAGAAAACCAAAGACTCAAGGAAGCAATTAGTCCAAAGGACTAACAGCCAACATGAGCCACAGCCCCCTCCAGCCTGAGAGCAGAAGAACGAGATGGTGCCCAGCTACCACCACCTACTGCCCTGACTAGGAACACAATAGGAGGTCCTGGTTAGAGTGGGAGAAAAATATAGAACAAAATTCAAACTCATAAAAAAGACTGGCTTACTGGTCTGATAGAGACTAGGGGAACCTCCCTGCACCCCTGCTTCCGAGACTATGATCCTAAGATACCCTCCTAACTTGGAACAGAAGCTGCTCCCAGAGATCAGCTTTCAGCCAAATAGTAGACAGGCCTATAAAATAACGAATAACACCCATGAGGAATGTGCTTCTTAGAACAATCAACTATATAAGACCAAATGGGCAACATTTTTCCAAAAGCAATGATGAGAAGGCAGGAAGGTACAGGGAAACTGGAGGAATGGAAATGGTGAACCCCAGGTGGAAACAGGGAGAGTGCTGACAATGAGGGGATCGCAACCATTGTTTGGGAAAAATTTGTGTGTGAATCGTTGAATGGGAAACTAATTTGTTGGGTAAACTTTCACCTAAAGCATAAAAAAAAAAGATTTACAGTCTTGGAAACCCTATGGGGCATTCCACTCTGTCCCATAGGGTTGCTATGAGTTGGAATCGACTCGATGGCAATGGGTTTGGTTTTTGAGTTTTTGTGAGTAAACTAGTGGAAGCCCCCATCCCATAAAGGAATGCCTTCTACAGCCTCTTCATCTGAGGTCATCCATGTGTTCTGCTAGGTGTTCCCAGGGATGGGAAACTCACCACCTCTCAGAGAGGCCACTGTGTTTCCAGGCAGCTCTAGATGCTGGGTTGTAGTAAATAAGGATCGATTCTCTCCAACTCTCATCCCTTGGCACTAGTTCTGCTTTCTCCTAGGCCTTTAGCACCTGGAGGTGGGGGCTGTGTTTTCTCGAAGTCTTCTCTTCTAAACTTTCCTTATCTGGTGAGCTTCCAGCCCCTCACCAGGCTGTTCCCCACATACTGCGGGGAAGTAGGCCATCAAAGGGATGGGCTCTGGGAGCTGGGATGCCACTATCCAATCTGGTCAAAAACATCAGTGCTTACAAGGAGCTCAAGAGTGTGGCCAAGTCTTGTACTGAATTTTATGGTATGGCTCAATGTTTGGTCAGGTCTAGAGGGGGGTTTTATTGAGGAGAATGAGTGCAGAAATGTCCCCTATTCAGAAAATTTAGGCTTATGTGGGTCACTTTCCCTCAAAGGACTTTAATTTCTCCATATCTAATGGTAGTAACGGAGCCCTGGTGACACAGCAGTTAAGACCTTGGCTGCTAACCAAAAGGTTGCCAGTTTGAATCCACCAGCTGCTGCTTGGAAAACCTATGGGGCAATTCTACTCTGACCTGTAGGGTCACTATGAGTCAGAATCGACTCAATGGCAAAGGTTTTTTTTTCCTCCCAATGGTCGCAATAATCCATTCATTATAATTGTAACTACTATTTGTTAAGCATTTATTATGTGCCAGGCAGAGTCCCTGGGTGGTACAAACAGTAACGCACACAGAAAGGTTGGAAGTTCGAGTCTACCCAGAGGTGCCTTGGAAGAAAGTCCTGGTGATCTACTTTCAAAAACCCAGCCAGTGAAATTCCTGTGGAGCACGGTCTGCTCTGACACACGTGAGGTCACCGTGAGTAAACTCCTGTGGAACACGGTCTCCTCTGACACACGTGAGGTCACCGTGAGTAAACTCCTGTGGAACACGGTCTACTCTGACACACGTGAGGTCGCCGTGAGTAAACTCCTGTGGAACACGGTCTCCTCTGACACACGTGAGGTCACCGTGAGTAAACTCCTGTGGAGCACGGTCTACTCTGACACACGTGAGGTCGCCGTGAGTAAACTCCTGTGGAGCACGGTCTCCTGTGACACACGTGAGGTCACCGTGAGTAAACTCCTGTGGAGCACGGTCTACTCTGACACACGTGAGGTCGCTGTGAGTAAACTCCTGTGGAGCACGGTCTACTCTGACACACGTGAGGTCACCATGCATCAGAGCTGACTCGATGGTAACTTTTTTTTTTTTTTTCTGGTATGAAAAGGGTTCTACCCCTAATATCTCATTTAATTCTCCCAAGAAAGCATGAGGTGGACACTATTCATTAAAGAAAAGAAAACAGCCTTACAGGAGTTAGCTTGCACATTTACACAAAAAGACCGTGGTGACTCTGAAGCTGGAGTCCTACTCTTTAAGCCCACAGCTTCTCAGGATAGGGCTGGGCCAGGTGAGCTCTAAGTGTCCTTCCCACCCTAGGACAATGTCACCTTGTCCTTCAGCCTTCTGATCAGGAAAGATGACACAAAACAAGCTCTCCTTCCCTATGTTCTGGAACGTGGGGTGACAACTCTCCTTCACAAATTAGGGGACAGCTGGGATAGTGTGTATCTATTTTGGCCTGTGGAGGACAGGAGTTGTGCCTTCCTGCCCAGCTATACCTTGGCCAGCCCGGGCTCTTTTTACCTTCAGTGAAGGAGGTTCTTCCCCTCCTACAAAAAACACATGCCCCAGCTGAGAGGGGAGAGGGGCAGGGAGGAGAGATACGTGACTAAATCTGGCCCTTGCTTCCTGCCGGCACAGAAGGAGGGCTCTGAGTGCTTTCAAAACTGGGTTACAAATGGCTTGGCTATACCTATCTCATCTGCTTTACACTGAAAGCCTTCAGCGGTGGCAGGTTTTCACGCAGAATTTTCCTTGCTAATCCCCCTTTGTTAGCTCTGATACTGACATTGCAATACCAACCTCATCTGGGTGATTTGAGAGGGATTACAGGCCCTCAATCCTTCAGCATGTGGGAGAAGAATGTTTTCTCAAATCAAATTTTACACAAACCTGTTTTCAAAAATAATCAAAACGCAAATCCCTCCTTGGGACTGAAGGGTGGGGGGAAGACCTTCGTCTCTTCACAATTCAGTACCGCGCAAGGACTCCTCCTCCAGGAGGCTGAGGCAGAGGGCGGGGCTGCTGCTCATCAACGGCACCCACGCTGCGTGTCCTCCAGACATCTGCGATTGCGGAATGGGGCCCTGTGGTAAGGGGGAGGCTCAGACACTACAGCCGGGGTCGATGTTGACCGTGACCCTGTTCCCTGGAGTGGCACCATGGGTGTGGGCAAGGAGGGGAAGCAATGGGGCAGATTCACACTCAATGTCAACAACAACAACAAAAATAACCAATTGCTGTCGAGTCAGCTCTGACTCACGGCGACCCCATGTGTGTTAGAATAGACCTGCTCCATAGGGGTTTCAATGGCTGTGGTCTTTCAGAAGTAGATTGCCAGGCCTTTTTCCTGAGGCATCTCTGGGTGGACTTGAACCACCAACCAAGCACTTAACTGTCTGCACCACCCAGGCAGCCTCAGTGTCAACAAATGTGTTTTAATAACCTATTATATGCTAGGCACTGCAGGGGGTACAATGGTGAGTAAAACTTTATAGTTTCCTTGAAGAAATCACAGTCTGTTAGGGAAGGCAGCTAGACACCCAGAGAATCCTGATACAAGGCAGATTGGAACACAGGTTATAATGGGGGCAACAATTGCCGGGGAAAATTATTAGCTCTCTTGGGAGGCTTCACAGAGAGGTAGGAGAACATGGATGGGGCCGTGTTTCTTGTGGGTTAGAATCTTGGATGTTCAAAGGTTATTCTGTGCTGAGCAGGAAGAGGGCCAATAGGAATCAGGGAGACCTGGGCTCTGGGCTGGACCCTGTCACTAGCTGTGTGACCTTTGGTCTATCACTACACCCTTCTGAGACTCCGCTCATAGTGTGATGTCAAGCTGCAGCTGTCCCCCTCTTCTGCCTCTTCTGCTTGGTCAAACAGGCCATCTTTAAAGTCCCTTCCAGCTCCTATATGAGGATTTAGAAGGCCAGGAAAAGGCAATAAATGGCAAGATGTTGTGGGCCTGTGGATTTAATTCAAGTTGCTTAGGGCCCTCCTGTAAGCCCGGAGTCAGTGCTGCCTGGAGTTTGCATTAGTGAGTTCTCCTTAATGCTCTGGTGGCAGCAGCTGGTCAGTAGGACCCCAAGGCTACATCACTTGCAAATCCTCGGTGCTTCTGCCATCACCCCCCAACACACCATGAATCTGGGCCCCAAGCTGCAAGGTGGTCCACCTGTCACACTCCAGGCTGCCTTCATGGCGGTGGACACGGATTGGAGCTTGGTTGCTGCTGAGCCTCACCTTGTCACAGACTGGGGCTTCTCCTGGTCCCAGGGGGAGCTAAAGTCTGCTGGCTCTCAAAAGCCAAGGCCTCTGGCAATAAATGGACCTTGAAATCGGATTTCGACCCTGACACTGGGCTGCGGACTAGGCACAGGGATTGAGTGTGGCCAAGCCACAAACCCTCTCCTCCCTCTGTTGGCACCACCATGTCTGCCGCCAGCAGAGTCCCCGTTATGCTGTTCAAGAGTAAGCAAATTGCCCTTTTGGGGCTGACTAAAGATGGATGCACAGCCCCTGAGGTTACAGGAAGCTGAGGCTGCTCTCAAACGCATAACCCCAGTATTTTCTTCTTAAGCCATTCTCTGCTCTTTGATGTTCTGCAGCGGCACACAATCACATTCGGTTTGATGCACAGAATGGGGAGGACGAGGGGAGGAGGAGGAGGTGGGCAGGGGGAGAGAGGGCCCAGCTCTGTACGCCTGTTATTTCCAGGCAAATTCAGTGCTACCATTTCATCCCTGGCTGGTCAGGAATTCAGTAAACTGTGAGCTGTCTTTCCCAGCGCCAGAGTCACGGAGATCCAAGGGACGTGGTGCCAGTGGTTGGGTTTTATGGCTTTAAATGCAGAATTTCCCAATTTTAATTTATTTTTTTTAATTCTGTGACTCCCTTGTCAAATCTCCATTTCCCAGAATGCACCGGGGGCCCAGGGGAAGGAGGGAGATGAGCCTCAGAACCATTTTTGTGGAGAAGGGAGAGATAGGAAGAGAATGAGGAAAGGGAAGGAAAAGGGGTGATCAGAGGGGCAAAAAAGAAGAAATGAGAAGCTGTGCTCTATAGGGTTTTAAATGGCTGATTTTTCAGAAATAGATCGCCAGACCTTTCCTCTGAGGCACCTCTGGGTGGACTCGAACTGCTAGCCTTTCTTTAGCAGGTGAGCACGATGGGGCCATGCTTTCTCTTGTTCCTGGCTGTTGTACGTGCTGTTCCTTGACTAAGAACACAAAGTTCACCCCCACATCCCTACCTACCTACTTTGCCGACTGAGTATGTTAACTGTTTGTACCTCCCGTAGACTGCATAACTTAAATGACTTATCCAGTGGTTAAAAAACAGTTACAGGTACCCCCTGCCCCCAGCCGTTTATTGCTTTCATCCACAGCCTTCCAGACAGTACCCTTCCAGACTGCATTCAGATGCAGGTGTAAAGAGCACCTGACCAGACTGCATTCAGATGCGGGGTCTTGGTCATTTCCCTTTTTTGCACGACCAGATCACAACCAGTCACCCTGACACCCCACCCTGCTCCCTGAAGCCAGGGGCCTTGCCCTCGGGGGTGAAGTGGCATTAGAGACGGAAAGGTTAATGTGGCAATGATGTGAGCACTGTATGTGGGTAATGAAGAGCCGAGCCCTTCACCTGTGTTATGGCTCCGGTGAATAAAATCATATCCGTGTTTCCCCCGGCCTGAACATTCGGGAATAGGTGGGTATTTTCAAGCATCCTTTTTAAGAGTAGAGCCCAAGTTTCATTATCATATTTTAATTAAAAGGAAAAAATCCTATTAAACAATTCCCAATGTATTGGGATTAGCAAAACCAGCACCTGGGACCCTGTAACTCAGCATGTACGAACATACTAACAAGACTTATTTTTCTTAGAAATTGTCCCTACACCTGCCTCCCAATGCAGCTAAGTAGTTGCTTCCTGTGGCTTCATCCTAGGCAGGCCAGCATGGGAGGCCCCTGTGCTGGCAGGTACCACTTCTCCTACTTCCCAAGGGAGGGGGACAGAGGAGGGAGCCACATCTCCCCCAAATGGGTTGGAACTCCCCAAACTCTCTACTCAGAGTGCTGCTGGCAAGAAATCTGGCTCTGGAATCAGGAAGAGCCCTGGTAGCGCAGTGGTTAAGCATTCGGCTGCTAACCAAAAGGTTGGCAGTTCAAATCCACCAGCCGCTCCTTAGAAACCCTGTGGGGCAATTCTACTCTGTCCTATAGGGTCACTATGAGTTAAAATTGACTCCTGACAGTGGGTTTGGTTTGGTATTTTCAGGCCTGGGCTTAATACCCAGTTTCATCACATATTAGCTATGTGGCCCTGGGCAATTCCTTGGTTCCTCTGAGCTTCAACTTCCTAATCTGTAAAAAATAAATTTTATATTTTTGTAGGGTTGTTGTAAGGAAAGAACCTAGCATAGTGAAGTCGATTCCGAATATCAAAAACAAATAAACAAAAAACAACAGCTGCCGTCGAGTCAATTCCAACTCATGGAGCCCCCGTATGTTTCTGAGTAGAACCGTGTTCCATAGGGTTTTCATGGTTGTGACCTTTCATAAGCAGATCACCAGGCCTTTCTCCAGGTGGGTTCAAACTACCAACCCTCTGTTTAGTAGTAGCCGCGTGCTTAACTTTCAGGGACTCCTAGTACCTAAATAACGACAACAAAAACAATCCATTGCTGTTGAGTTGATTCCAACTCATAGCAATCCTACAAAACAGAATAAAACTGCCCCACAGGGTTTCCAAGGAGTGGCTGGTGGATGCGAACTGCCAACCTTTTGTTTAGCAGCCGAACACTTAACTACTGTGCCACTAGGGCTCCAGCAACCTAAATAAAAAATAGTAGACAATAAATGGAAGCTTTTTTTTTAAATTAACTTTTATTGAGCTTCAAGTGAACGTTTACAAATCAAGTCAGACTGTCACATATAAGTTTATATACACCTTACTCCGTACTCCCACTTGCTCTCCCCTAATGAGTCAGCCCTTCCAGTCTCTCCTTTCGTGACAATTTTGCCAGCTTCCATCTCTCTATCCTCCCATCCCCCCTCCAGACAGGAGATGCCAACACAGTCTCAAGTGTCCACCTGATATCATTAGATCACTTTTCATCAGCATCTCTCTCCTACCTACTGTCCAATCCCTTTCATGTCTGATGAGTTGTCTTTGGGAATGGTTCCTGTCCTGTGCCAACAGAAGGTTTGGGGACCATGACCGGCGGGATTCCTCTAGTCTCAGTCAGACCATTAAGTATGGTCTTTTTATGAGAATTTGGGGTCTGCATCCCACTGATCTCCTGCTCCCTCAGGGGTTCTCTATTGAGCTCCCTGTCAGGGCAGTCATCGATTGTGGCCAGGCACCAACTAGTTCTTCTGGTCTCAGGGTGATGTAGGTCTCTGATTCATGTGGCCCTTTCTGTCTCTTGGGCTCTTAGTTATCGTGTGACCTTGGTGTTCTTCATTCTCCTTTGCTCCAGGTGGGTTGAGACCAATTGATGCATCTTAGTTGGCCGCTTGTTAACATTTAAGACCCCAGACGCCACATTTCAAAGTGGGATGCAGAATGTTTTCATAATAGAATGATTTTGCCAATTGACTTAGAAGTCCCCTTGAACCATGGTCCCCAAACCCCCGCCATTGCTCCGCTGACCTTTGAAGCATTCAGTTTATCCCGGAAACTTCTTTGCTTTTGGTCCAGTCCAGTTGAGCTGACCTAAATGGAAGCTTTTTATTGTCACTGACTCATTATTATTATTTTATTTGGAGACAAGATAAACTACTTCCAGAAGCCACATAAAATGCTCCGTGTCCCATGAGCACATTAAAACCCCAAAACCAAACTCGTTGCTGTCAAGTTGATTCTGAGCAGTGACCCTACAGGACAGAGTAGAACTAACCCATAGGGCTTCCAAGGCTGTAAATCTTTACGGATGCAGACTGCCACATCTTTCTTCCACAGAGTGGCTGGTGGCTTTGAACCACCAACCTTTTGGTTAGCAGCTGAGCGCTTTAACCACTGTGCTACCAGGGCTCCTCATGAGCACATTAGTCCATGCTTATTTCTCCAATTAACTGTGTCAGAGCTGGTGGGGCCATGCTTTCTCTTGTTCCTGGCCTTCGTGCATGCTGTTCCCTGACCAGGAACCCGATTTTCACTCCTACGTCCCTGCCTACTTACTTTGCAGGGCCAACTCCTATTCACCCATCAGCTCTCAGCTTGGAAGTCGCTTCCGTGTGCATACCACCATTGCAGCATTTATCTCAGAGCATCAGAACCCCCTGTGTAAGGGGCTGGAACCCTTCCTTGAGACTGGCAGCTCCAAAGAGCAGGGGCCAGGCCTTGTACACAGTGGTATCTCCATGTTACTGCACACAGCAGGTGCTCAACGAGCCAGAGAGAAAATGAGCTACAAGCAGGAAAGTTTTCAAAACCAGTAGGGAAAAGTGGCAATGGAAGTGACAATTCACATGTGAACAGCTGGGGGTCTCACTGGGCCCACAGTTGCGATATGGCCTTCCACAATTAGCCAGTGCAGTGTGGCCGCACTGATGGACAAATACTCTTCAGGTGGGGGCGGGGGGTGTTGCTGGCTCTGCTTCGTCTGCACAGGTGAACCGCAGCAGGAGGACTCCGATCCAGGCCCCTCCTTCACATGCCCTCCAACAAAACAGAGCCCATTCTGTGGGGGCCCCCAGAACGATAACAGGACACGCTCTTCGCACACCGAGGTGTGGGGGAGGGGCAGAGGATGTTTGCTCAGTGGTGATGGAGTAGGCCTCTCCCGATGTCTCCCTTCAGAAGTCTGCTGCGCGGCCCCAGGGAGTGTGTGGGACCAGAAGTGCTCTGGATGTCTCCAGGGGGAGACCCCAAACAAGCTGGTAAACACTACGGGGAGTCAGATTTGGGTTCTACAGAGGGTGACAAACCTCGCCACAGAAGGGATGTCAGCAGGCCAGGAATATTCTCTCATGGAGAAGTGAGCAGACTTATCAGGGTGCTCTGATTTGCGTGGGTGGGGAGTGTGGAATGGCATTTTAGTGCTTGGGGCTGTCCACGGGCTTCAGATGCAGTGGTCACATCGCATTTGCCATCCGGGTCCTCCAACACGCAGCCAGACCACTGCTCAGTCCTCAGTGCCTGGGCTGTGGCTCTGTCTTTCCTGATGTCTTCCTCACCCTGCTTCCCACTCACACATGTAAACCCCCGTTCCAGCTTGCTGTGTATTTATACCTGTTTCCTGGAATCCTAGAATTCTGGGGTGGTAAGAGGCCATCAAGGCCATCTCACCTTACCTTTCGTTCCACACACAAAGCCAGTAAAGACCACGTGGGCTCCTGCATGGGCTTGACTACCATCTGGATGAATTGCCCTTTCCCCCAAGGCAGCCCATTCAGTCGTTGGGCAACCTGCTGCTGTTAATGGTTACCACGATACCAACATGGTGGTAGGGAACCCTGACATACATTATCTTGTTTAATTTAGGAGAATCTTGGGAGGGAGAGGGGTTATTGCTCTTATTTATTTTAAGCTTGTTTGAATGACTTGCTCTAATCATACAGGGGCAAGTGCCATACTCAGAACTCAAAGTCAGCCTCTGGGTTCTAGTCCATTCATATATTCTCCTGTTGCTCAGGCCAAAAACCTGGGCACCATCCTTGACTCCGTGCCCTTTAGCCATCATTCCCCAGTTCCTCCCTTCCCCTAGGCCCTAGGCAACCACCGATCTACTTTCTATCACTACAGATTTGCCTAGATACTTCATATAAATGGAATCTCACAGGTGCACCTAATCTATCAGAAAATCCTGTTGGTTCTACCTTCAAACTATACCTTTAATCTGACCACTTCTCGTCACCTCCTCCACGGCTCAGGCTGCTACCGTCTCTCACGTGGATGACTACAAACACCTCTTTCCTGTGTCTACCCTCCGCCCCTCACTGACCTCCTCACTGCCCCCCACACAAGCTGGGCTTGCTCCTGCTCTTTCCTTGGTGGGGCGTGTGTTTTCCATTTCTTCCCTCCTCAATTTCCCCTAGCACAGTGCGAGACACAGAACTGTGACTCACTGAGATGTGTCAGGGAATAGAAGCAAGATGAGCTTTTTCTTTCCCCGTGTGTGTGTGCACGCACGCTTGCATATGTGCATCCATGAGCACATACATATGCACTCTGGCGTCAACCAAAATGACACAAAAACCAGGCACATGGCCGTAGCTCTTGTCAAATGCTCACCTACTCTACCTCTCCCCCTCTCCTTTTTTTGTTTTTATAGAGGGGAATACACTTATTGCATTTTGTTGCAGACCAGGTTAGAACCACTCCAGTGCATGTCTCCATTAGAGGCAAAAATGCATCTCAATTCCCCTGCTACCCTGCCAAGTACGCCAGGTCTGATTTAATGCCAGGACTGGGGACTAGTTGGCCTAAGGGTTCCAGACAGGGATCCCTTGCAACGCAGATGGCCAGATGCCACCTGCTCCCCTAACCTTGGAATGTGATCACTCTGAAGGCTGCAGGAGCTGATGAGAGTGGGCAATCCTGGTCTTTGCTCTTTATCTTTCAAGTCTGATTTCACCATCCTTGGCGATCACATTAGTGCAAGAATGCCTCTTATGGTCAGTAGTCTGCATCCAAGATGAGGATATAATGACTTCCCCAGTGCCTTGTGCACACACATCCAGCCCCACCGTGCAGGCACATGCTCGCCTCCACACCCAGCTGCCATGTGACTGTAGCAGCCTTCCCATGTGACCAGGATGCTTTTTAATTGCCTAGGAAGGGCATGGAGCTTGTTGGGTCAGCATCATCTCTGGATGATAGAGCAGAACCTCCTTAAACTCCCAGATGAGAGGGGTTGACTCAGAAGAGGGAGGCAGACTCACAGGAGAGAGAAGATGCCAAAGCTGAGGGCCAATAACAGCAGCTTCCTGGTTGCTGATTCCTGCCCTAGGACATGGTGGGAACTGAGACTGAGGGCGTAGCCTTACCCTGCAACCAATCCTATGTCCCCTTTGAGGGCTGACTCAAGGCCCATCTTCCCCACGGAACTGAGGGAGAAAGGAAATCAGCATCTATGGAGCTTACTGTGTTTCATTCACAGCTAGACCCTTCGTGTGCTGTGAAGAGGTTTTACTGAGTTCATTTTTCCCATGTCTTCTGCTACCAGGCTGATGCCCTTTCTGCTATACCATCTGCTTCTCCCCAGCACCTTTCCCCACTCCCCAGTCCCTGGTGACACCCCTCTTCTCTGAACTCCCCACTGCATTCATCTCTACCTCCCACTTAGCCCTTACCATTGCTCTCCCCCATTCCCAACCCCAATGGATTGGAAGCCCCTAAAGGGCAGAAACCAGGATTTAGGTTCCTGTTATATCCCAGAGCCTGTAGCACATTTCTGGACCCCACAGTGCTGTTGACTAAGCAGATTCAAGGTGTTAAAACAGTTATCACACAGGGCCAGGTGGTATGGGTCAGGGCCGGCACAAGCATGTGTAAGTGGGAGGCACCAACTGGCTTTTGCCCTTTCCTTGCCAATCGTTACATACTTACTACTACTTCCCAGGCCATCCCATGGGGTCGCCATGAGTCAGGGGCTGACTCAATGGCAGTTAACAACAACAAAAACAACAGGAGAAGGCTCAGATCTTATAGCCCCAAACAGCAGAAAACAAAACAACTAGTGGTCAACCTCAGTCAAGCACAGGAAGCCCACTTTAGTGGGCCACGTGCTGGAGGCCAGGTGATTCTTTGGGGCTGGACACTCCCAGCTGTCATTCATTAAGCACTTACTCCAGGCTAGCCACTGTGCTAAGTTCTTTGAATGCACCATCTCTTTAATCCCCCTGGCACCCCCATGAGGTCAGTATCTCTGTCCAGTTCTGGGCCACTCCTCTTCCTCACCTTCTCACACCTGCCCTCCTTTTTTGTCTTTCTCAGGCTCTGGTCCTACCTCCAAAAGGCTGTACTCTATACCACCGGCTTGTACAAAAGCCTCGCCCCCACAGGCCACCTTGGCACCATACGGAGAGGGAGAATGGAAACAATCAGGCCTCCTGTCAAGATGCAGGTGGGCCATGAGTTTGGCAAAGCCACACAAGTGGCTGCTGGGAGAGCAGGGGCATGAGGGAGACAGGCGATTGTTTGGAAAAGAGTGACTCTGAGACATAGGAGGGCAGTGGCCCTGTGGATGGGCAGGAGCACCCAGCGGAGCCTTCTGCTCCATGAGCCTGGCTGCAGTGGCTTAGATTGCACTCTGAGATTCCGGCTTCCTTCTTGGGCCAGGGGATTGCCATGATCCCAGCTCTGGCTGCTGCTAAGGGGAAGACGCCAGATTGAAGGGGCTAAGAAATACCCCTTGATGATGTCCATCCTGCTCTTGGATTCCATCATCTCCCTTCCACCTTTGAATCTTTGCCTGAAACACCCTCACTGGCCCTGGTGGCCAAAGTTGACCTGCATTCAAGCAGCTTTGAGAATGTTGCCTCCTCCAGGAAGCCCTCAGGGAATAACAGAAGGAGAAGCTAAGACAATTTTCCTCAACCAGCCTCTCCAGAAATGTGATACTGCTTGGATTTACGTGTACCAAGCTCTCCACTACAGCCCTTAACCCTCACCCTGCAGGGATTTCAGACTTCGCCTCTGGTGTACTTGTTACCTAGTTCTGAGTCTGAATTTATCCACCAGCTCCCTTTATGTCTGCTTGTTTCCACGTAGTTCCCTTTGAAGCTTTTATGGGGCTAGTTTAAGATCAGAAAAGAAGTGCAACTTCACACACACACTTATAAACTTGTGGAACATCTAACCCCAAGACGTGGGACAAGCTAAAAATAGAAATCGCTTCTGAGATGGTTTGGCTCAATTCACGCATGTCAGAACTATACTGAATAATTGAAGAAAACCAAAGTGCCTGTGTATGCATATATAATTGTGTGTGTGTGTGTGTGTGTGTGTGTGTGTGTATGGTGGGGAAGTACATACGCCCTGCCCATATTCTTAAGCCTTTTTTTCCAGGCCCCTGTATTTTTTTTTTTACCCTTTGAGATTGGTGTCCAGAAGGAAAATTCAACCCTTCCCTATAAGACTGGCCCATGGGAGAAATTCTACAAATTTATCTTTTGTTTTATTTTTCCAGAGGGTGGAGAATTCTTCTCCATATACCTTTTGTTCATCCCCCATAGCTCATCCAAGGAGAACTGCCAAATCATTTTCTAAAGACGGATCTCACCCAATTTAGGGCTGTACAGTTGGAGGTGAGTTGGGCAGCCCAGAGTGTCCCTCACGCACTGACCAGACCCTTGTTTTCTGAAGCAGAGGGCTTTGGTGACATCCGCCACAGAAACGATGTCTGGGCAGCCATCAGCCCACTGTCGTCATCCCTGGCAGCACTTACACTGGTCACCCTTGACCAGGTTGACTAAGTGCCCCCATATACCTCATTTCATTGATCCTCACCGTCACCCTGTGGGGTGGATTTGCCTTCCACAGATGAGGAAAGAGGATTGAAGGCCACCGAATCATGAGGTTGGCATGTGGCAGAGCTGAAATGTTACTTATCAGCCTGTCTGAGGTGGGGCATGGAGGGGCTATGCAACTAATGTGGGCTAGAGCCTGACTGAACACCCTGCCTGGGCCTCCAATTCTCTCCCCACTCCGTGGCTCACAGCTCCTTACACAGGGCCCATGGGTAAGCCCTGTGCTCAAGGCCACCCGGGTCTGTCTGACTCCCCAACTCACTCGCTTCTTCTCTTCTGAAAGAACACCATCACAGCCATCCCACCCTCCACCCCAAGTCATGCAGTGTTCGGGATACGTGATTCAAGGGCTCCTTTTAGGAAATAAGGGCGTATTTGAGAATCCCAAAGGAGTCCCTGGGTAGGGCAAATGTTAACGTGCTTGGCTGCTAAAAGAAAGGTTGGACGTTCGATACCATCCAGAGGCATCTTGGAAGAAATCCTGGTGATCTACTGAAAAACCAGCTCCTGAAAACCTTAGTGTCTGCATTTGCTAGTGCTGCTATAACAGAAATACCAAAAATGGGTTGAAGTTAAGGAACAGAAATTTGTTTTCTCACAGTTTAGGAGAGTAGAAGTTCCAATTCAGGGCCCTGGTTCTAGGAGAGGGGTTTCTCTACCTGCTCCGGGGGGGGGGGGAGTCTTTGTCTCTTCCAGCTTCTCTTCCTTGGTTCTTTGGTGACCTCCACGTGGTATCAGTCTTTCTCCGATTGTGTTTCCTTGCTTCTATGCCTAATCTGCTCTTTTTATATCTCAAAAGTCCGTGGTTTAAAACACACCCTGTACCAATATGGCCTCATTAACATAATATTAACATACCAAAGAAAGCTTTATTCCCAGAAGAGATTACATCCACAAGTAAAGGGGTCAGGGTTTACAACACATATAATTTTGGGGGGTACAATTCAATCGTAACACCTATGGAGCACAGCTCTACTCTGACACACGTAGAGCTGCCATGAGTTTGAGTCAATTCTTCAGCAACGGGCTTGGTTTTTTTGGGTTTAGAATCCCCAAATGCTTAGGGGTCATCTCATCCACTCTTATTTTAAAGCAAGAAACCTAAAGGCCTCAGGGAGAAGAGATTCCCCAGGAGGCCTGTCTTCCTGACAGAACTCTTGCCCTGAGGCTGAAATCTGGCCTAGGTCCACACAGGGAAGTATGTCCTAGCTACTCCCAGGCGGGCACTTCCAGCTCAAGCTAGGGTGGCAAAGATGCTTATGGGCCCGTGTGCACGCACACGTGTATGTGCTGGCACCCAAAAAGCTCCCGCCAGACCGCTTTCCCCTCCTAAATTGAGACCAGTTACAAAGTTTTCTTTCCTCTCTCCCACTGAAGACATCCATCACTTTCCTTAACAGAGGCGAGGCGGCCACAACTCCTTCCCGGGGTTTATTAAATACGTTCAAGAACCTATTTGTAGCTGTCACAGAGAAGCTGAGGGGGAGGCTGGGAGTCCTCTCAGCCATGCAGCCTCTGTCTGAACCTCCAGGCCAGGGAACCTCCTTCTACAAATGATTCTCTGTAACAGGCAGAGCTGAAGGGACACCCCCAGCTGTAATGCTAGGGGGAGGAAATGGGCTTACAGTTTACCCATGAGATCAAGGGCTGAGGGACTCAGCCAGGGCAGGCACTCCAAGGACAGAGCTCACCGAGGTGGGCAGGAGGAGAGCTGTGGGGGAGGAGAACTAGTTCACCCTCACACAGACCCGCCTCAATCACCTCACACTCTGTCCCAGATCCCACGGGGCTGCCTCAGAGTCACAGATGGGGCCTGGGTGTGAGGATTACCCTTCCCAGGGAAGGTTTGGGGATAGCCAGGCTGCACCCAACAAGGCCCTCAAAAGACCACCTTCAAAGGTCCTCAGAGGCTGTGGAAAACTCCCTCCCCTGGTTTGATGGATGACTCCCAGAGAGAAAAAAGGGTCATTCCTGGGGTACCCCTAAGTACACCCTCAGCACCCTCTTATTTGAGGATTCAGGGCAACTGCCGGTGGTTTTCTCCCCTACTTGGGATTAACAGGGGTGAGGAGAGGAATTCCAAGGAGGATTGGGGCTGAAATTAGGAAAGCTGAAGCTTCTTGATTTCTTGAGGCATTTCTTTCTTTCTTTTTGTATTATGAAATATTTCCAATGTACAGGAAAGCATAAAGAATTATATAACCAATACTGTGCACCCACTACCCGGTATTAACAAATCCTAATACCTTGAGTGCTTCCTATTTTCAAATATGGTATTAGCTGCTTTACATGGTTAGCTGATTCTTTATACCTCTTTTCACATATAAAATAGTTTCATTCTTTCCAATAAAGGCATTTCATTAAATGTATAACCAGGATTTAATTTTTAAACCTTGGGAGACTTCATTTAAATACATTCAAAATCAGAAAAAAAATCCTCTGTCAGACCACGAGTCTTGATTTTTTGTTGGAAAAATGCAGTCCCCGTGGCTGTGGCCTGATGGGGGGGGGCGGGGAGGGAAGTTGCTATAGACCCCCTAGAAAAGCCTGGAATCCCAGGGAAGTGTTTTCTATCAAGCTGGAGCCCCACCTAGAACGTCTGATGAGGAAAGAGGCGTCTGAGAGGGAGGAGGCACGAGTGGGAAGTCTGAACCTGGGTAGGATTTTCTGGGTTTCCTACCTCCCCGTCCCCACCCTATATGTTCCTGTGTCTCCTTCTTGAGTGCTTAACCATTGTGTCCCCAGCCTCCCTTGCTCCCAGGGAGCTGCTAGCTATTTCTTACTTTATATTTCTTATTTTTTTATGAACCCTGGGGAAAACCTGGTGGAGTAGTGGTTAAGTGCTACGGCTGCTAACCAAAAGGTCAGCAGTTTGAATCCACCAGGCATTCCTTGGAAACTCTACGGGGAAGTTCTACTCTGTCCAATAGGGTCATTATGAGTCTGAATCGACTCGACAGCAATGGGTTTGGTTTATTTTTTATGAACCCCGGTGGCATAGTGGTTAAGAACTACAGCTGCTAGTCAAAAGGCTGGCAGTTCATATCCGCCAGCCTCTCCTTGGAAACCCTATGGGGCAGTTCTGCTCTGTCCTATAGAGTCTCTATGAGTCAGAATCGCCTTGATGGCAATGGGTTATGTGCACCTGCCAAGGTGTTAACAGATTGTGTGTATTGAAACTGACTCGGACCAGCTCATGGAAGCCAATTGTATCTCTTTCCAACTCTGCTTTCAGTGACATTATATTGGTTGCTTGTAGGAGTATGGTGGCACAATGGTTAAGTGCTCAGCTGCTAACCAAAAGACTGGTGGTTTGAAGCAACCCAGCAGCTCCGTGGAGAAAGACCTGGTGATCTGCTTCTGTAAAGATTACAGCCAAGAAAACCCTATGGGGCAGTTCCACTCTGTCACGAGGGGTTGCTATGAGTGGAAACCAACTCGATGGCACCTAACAGGAGAATTTATGGATGGAAATCTCAAATGCTACAAATCAGAGCTCCCCCCTTTCCTGACAGTTGGTTGTTAAACATTTCCACTGGTATTAATCAGGCCCAAGAATATCTGCATTTAAAAGGGTGGTGTAAGCCACTACTAGCCTAAAGGTTGACCAAACACTCCTGTAGGCACCTCAGAAGACAGGCCTGGAGATCTGCCTCTAAAAGGTCACAGCCTTGAAAACCCTGTGGAGCAGTTCTACTCTGCTCACATGGGTTGCCACAAATCAGAATTGACTTGACAGCAACTAACAACAGCAACTATGTGTGCCTTAGTGGTGGGGGGGGATGTATAGGGGTAAGTGTGGGGTTCTCTCTCCTCAAGAACAGTGACCTGGTCACCCATTTCTTTTGAGACAGCACCTTCTGTGCAGGGTGTGCCATGCTATCAGAACCTCAGCAAATATTTGCTACTTCCTGGTAGAGAAAACAAGAACAAGCACAGGAAGAGCTAAGCGGTAACCAGGCAACACATACAGAATTTGGGCCAATGTGATGAGCAGCAGCAGCGTTTATGGTCTGGAGCCAGACTGCCAGGATCTAAACCTCGGATCTGCCACTTCCCAGCTTTGAGCTTCAGTCTCCTCATCTGTACAATGGGCATAGTAATACTACCTACCTTACCAAGCTGTTAGGAGGATTAAACAGTGGTTAAGCACTCAGCTGCTAAGCAGAAGGTCAGCTGTCTGAACCCACCAGCTGCTCTGCAGGAGAAAGATGTGACAGTCTGCTTCTGTAAAGATTATAGCCTTAGAAACCCTATGGGGCAGTTCTACTCATACAGGGTCGCTATGAGTTGGAATCAACTTGATGGCAACAGAGAAATGTGGGAGGAGGGAGAACGGTGTTGGGCTTTGAAGAAGGTTGAGTGAGCAGGAGGGCAAAGGCACAGAGAGGGGAATGAAGAAGCCCTAAGCACTTCCTGTTCCTATGTCCTTACGAAGCTTTCCAGGAAAGGGCTAGGGTCCAGTCGGTGGTTAGCCAACACTTGAATTGACTTGGGTTAATAAACCAGGTAGGTGGGCAGTGTCAGAATGATGGGGAGTGGTCTGGGTTGGGGTCTTCTCCCCAGCCAGCCTTCTGAGGTATGGTGAGCTCACTCAACTCTCAGGTCCCTTGGCAACCCAAGTTCAAGGACAAGGCCAGCAAACTGGTCAGGGGGCCTGCCCTTGTCTTTGCCTGCCTTCCCAGGAGGATGTTTCTCAGGGTCCTAGGGCAGCTTGAGACTCCAGAGATCCAGGGATGAGCCTCGAGGTGGAGGGACATAAAGAGAATAGGTGCAAACTTGTGCCATGGCAGGCTTCTGTGTCATTGGAGCACACGGCCGATGGCTGAGGGAGAGGTCGCTGTTTGCATAAAGGCCAAGGCTGAAGGGCAGAGAGAGCAAGACCAGGGAAGTGGGAGTAGAAGTGTGACCCCATGTCATTGTGGTGGGTACCCTCATGTTCTGCCTGCAAGTTGGGGCCTTCCAGTCCAGTGGGTATACGCACAAATGCAGAGAGGTGCTGGCTCACAGGCACCAGAGCCCAGAAGCAGCCTGGCAAGGCAGTCATGCCATCCAGCTTTGCCTGAGGACTTTTGCTTACCCCACACAAGTGATCAACCACTGTCCCATCCCAAGTCCCCTTGACTCCCTCTCTCCCCCAGCACCATCTGTGCCATCTCCATGCACCGCCCTCTGTCAAAGGGGCTGCAGTGACCTGGAAAGCAGGGGTGCTGATTGTTCTGCCCAGCTGTGTGTCCTTGGGGTGGATTACTTCCACTCTGGAGACTTAGGGGAGGTGTGGGAGTGGGGAATGAGGGTGCTCCTGGGCTTCAGGGGCAGGCCAAGGTTGAGTTGGCAACCACTTCCCGAGCTCCAAAGCCCTACAGGCTCCTTCTGCCTTCTATGGATCGCTCAGGGACCGACTTGGATTCCTCGTATGTAATTTCTACTGGATGCTGGAGACAGAAGAAAAAAAAAAAATGAGAGGGAAGAAAAGCAGAAAGGATTCTTAAGTGAGAAAGTGATGTGTCTGAGTGAAAGGGGTCAGACAGACATGAGTTCGTGACTGGCTCAGCCCCTAACCACAGGGTGAGTGACCCAGGGTGAGTGTCTCGCCTTCTATGCAAAACGCGGGTGGTGGTAACACCTAAGTCTCTCAGTTGTGTGGGGTAAGAAAGAAAGAATACAAGTCCGGGCACTTGGTGCAGACTGTGGCTCATGGTGGTTGCTCAATAAATATTTACTTCCTTCCTCTCCAGTCCCTACTCCTACGCTTCCTGCAACCCAGGTGGCCCAGACCCCAAGGGAGGCCTCCAGGAAGTGGAAACCTGTACAAAGCCAAATGCTTGGTGGTTCCTGGGAAGGTGAGGTCGGCAACAGAGAATCATATCAACAGTGGAGAATGGGAGATTCCTACAAGCTCCAACACAGCCTGTCTTTAGAACAACGACCTCAACAAATACAGCAACCCCACATTCTTGAGCATATCCTCTGTAAGTGCCAGTGCTTTTCCTACATTATCTCTACCTCAGACTCAAAATAACTACCTTTCCTTTAAAATCGGTCTCCCAGCGCCAACACGTTCCCTGTCTCCATCAGTCATACTCTTGTTCTTCCAGGCACAAAGATTCAAAGTCTTAACACCTTTCACCCACCTACCTTCCTCACTCCCATGCCCCCTGGGGCTGTCAGTTCTGCCTTCCACCTCCTGCATCTGTGCTCCCTGTCCTGGCCCCACTGCACCCCCCGCCCCCACCCCCCACGCATGCACACATGCACGCTGGTCAGGCCTGGACTCACGCCTGCTGTGGTCTTGACCACTGACACTGCTCTCCCTGCTTTGGTCTTGGCCTCTTTGAACCAACCTCTCATTATATTGTGAGAATAATTGTCTTAAAGTACCACTGGCTAAAAAAACCTTCAGGCTCCCCACTGCCTACTGAATAATATTTGAATTCCTAGGTCCCAAATTTGCTCCCAACCTTCCTTTTTGGACACCTCTCTCAACTCTCTGCAATACCAACAGCCTGGGCTACCCACTCATTCCCAAAGAGGCCCAGGAAATTCTCATTTCTAGACCTTTGCTCCTTCCCATATTCCCAGCCTGCCGAGTCCTCCCTCCTTCTCTGCCTGTCTGAAACATATCCCTCCCCAAGTCCTGCCTCCTGAGAAGCCTTCCCAGATTATTCTGGTCTTTGTTCAAGCCTGATACCAGGATAACTTCTGGATGGCTGGAGACAGAGCTCCCCAGGAGAGATTTCTATCCCCAATCACTCATCCATAATTTGACCTAAATCAAGCCCTGTCTCAGGTCATCCTCCTCTTCCAGTGCGTCCCTTAGCTTGACTGTAAGTACTCAATAGGAGGCAGCAAGGCAGCATAGGTGAGGGTTTAAGAGACCATCAGTTGTGGTGGGGATGTGAAGAACCTGGAACTCTGCTGGTGAGAATGCAAAATGGGGCAGCCACTTTGGAAAACAGCCTGGTAGTCCCTCAAACAGTTAAGCACAGAGTTACCAGATGACCCAGGAATTTCACTCCTAGGTACATATCCCAGAGAAGTGAACAAATCCATGCACACAAGAACTTGTACGTGAATGTTCATAGCTGCATTATTCATAGTTATCAAAAGGTGGAAACAACACAAATGTCCATTAAATGATGAATGGATAAACAAAATGGATAAACAATGGAATGTTACTTGGCCATAGAAAAGAGTGAAGCACTGGTACACACTACAACCTGGATGAACAGAATACATTACGCTGAGTGAAAGAAGCCAGTCACAGGGAAACACATGATGTATGATTCCACTTCTATGAAATGTCCAGATTAGGGAACTCCATAGAGACAGGAAGTAGATGAGTAGTTCTAGGGCTCCAGGGATGGGGTGGGTGGGCTATAGCTAAAGATTTCGGGGTTTCTTCTCGCAGTGATGGGATGTTCTAAAATGGACTGTGGTGATGGTTGCACGTGTCTGTGAATGTACTAAAAAACCACTGAATTTTATATTTGAGGTAGGTGAACTGTAAAGTATGTGAATTATATCTCATAAAGCTGTTATAAAAAATTAAAAAGCAAGAGAGTACACATCAAACTGGAATCAGGAGACATGGGCTTCTACACTAGATGCACCCCCAGTTCGCTCTGACACTAGAAGCGTCACTTATCCTCTGAGCTCCTGTTGGGCCATCCCTGAGATTCCTGCCTCTGAGGGGCCCCATGAGGGATCCAGGGATGGACAGCACGTTAGCAAGTGGAATAGGAACAGAGGCATTATTTAAATGGGCAAGATTTACCAGTGAGATGTCACCGCTCTAGGAAACAGCAGCTTCCTTGAGTTATGGGCTCAGAGCCCCGCAGGATGTTAAGTTGGAAGGGACCTTAGAGATCAATCAAGAACACAGCTAGGACTGCCCTGTTCTCACCCCGGTACACGCGCCCCCCCAACCCGCCAACAAACGTTTATCTGTGGTGTGCAGAGTGCTGAGCTGATGGAGGAAACAGCAGGTACCAATGGCAGTGCTTCACTTTGGGTTGCCTGGTGGGGCCACCTGGAATGGCCTTTCTGCTCATGTCTATCCCAGGATGTAAAATACGGAATCGGATGCAACAGTCTCCCTGAAACAGAAAACCCCCCTCCCAGGCTCGCCTACCGGTCCCCATGCCAAGTGTCCAGATGTTGCGGCAGCTGCCAGCCCATTCTCTCTCTCCAGACCTGAAGTGCACAGTCCAAGGCTGAGCCATGGCTGCGAGCCTTGCGGCAACCCCTGGGCACAGCTCCAATTCATGCTCAGGCCCGCAGTCCCAGCTGCCACCTTGATGCCCTGATACTGCGGCCTGTCAACAGGGGCGGCCACAGCAGCAGGCGCCAGGCTGGGCCTGTGCACCACAGGGATGTGGGTGTGCCCAGGCTCACAATGGCGATGGGTGCAACGTGCAGGGCTGACCATTTCAGTGCTTTGAATTCTGGGGCAGGAAGATATAATAATGATAATGATCATTTGTTTTTGTCGTTGTTGTTATCAGCTGTCAAGCCAGCCTCGGCTCATGGCAACCCCGTGCACAATGAGACAAAATACTTCCCAGGCCTACAGCAACCCCATGATCAGTTGCAGACTGGATCATTGTAATCCACAGGGTTTTCATTGGCTGATTTTTGAAAGTAGATCGCCAAGCCTTTCTTCTTAGTCTGCCCTGGCCTGGCAGCTCTGCTGAGACCTGTTCAGCATCATAGCGACATGCAAGCCTCCACTGAGAGACGGGTGGTGATAGCGCACGAGGTGCACTGACCAGGAATTGAACCCGGGCCTCCTGCACAGAAGGCGAGAATTCTACCACTGAACCACCACTGCCCGCCTTGAAGTTCTGGGTCAGCAGGATTATAATAATGGTAATGATCACACTACTAATAAGAACAATAATAAATAGCTTCCACTTTGCCATGCTCCAGGCATGGACTTTACAGGTAGCATTACTCAATACTTTGAACAACCCAGTGAGGTACATAGTTTCATCCTCATTTAATAGATGACGAAATTGAGGCTGAAAGAGGTTAAGTATCTTGTCTAAAGTCACACAGTAAATGGTAGAGCTAGAGTTTAGAACTAGGTCAGCCTGGTGTAAAATGAGTGGAAAGTGAGAGCCATGCCCCACCCCCTCAGGCCTTTCACTAGGAGCCAAAAGCCCAGAGGTGCCCGGCGTCCTGAGAGCTGCTTGCTCTGCAGAAGGCAATCTCAGGCAACTCCTCAGGCTCCAGGTGAGTTGGGTCCAGCTCCAAATCACGTTTATGTCAGGTGCCCTAAACCACATTTATGTCAGGCATTATGAGGGGATTCTGTTTAATCTTAGGATGGAGACACCTGGGAGAAGAGGCATATTGGGAAGGCCTTGGGCTGGAAGGCAAACCTGGGCACTGTGGACCTGTCCCTAGGAGGAGTCTGGCCGCAGCATTGTCCTTCATTCCCTTTTCCTCAGCTGCTGAGACCGACTTGCCTTCTACCCACTAGAAGTGACTCCTGGTCAGTGCTGGTGGTGCGGAGCTGGGAGTGTACATGGTGGCTGCCGTACAGGGAAGGGTCTACTCACCATCTCGGAAGGTGGGACAAGGCGAGGTGACTGCTCACACTCTTTGAACTGATGTGCAAGGTAGCATGACATGGGAAGAGAGCACAGGAACTGGAGTAAGGCAGAGCTGGATCCAAATCGGGGCTCCCCCACTTAACCCTAGTGTTGCCTTTGATGAGGAACTTAATTTGTCTGAGACTCAATTTCATCAGCTGTAAAATGGGGAGAATAATACCTACAGCACTGAGATGCTCTGAGTATGATGATGATGATGGTAAAGGCTCATATAACATTTACCTTGTGCCAAGGATGACTGTATTCTATGTCTCTATCATCTATATCTGTATGTATGTCTATCTCATCTATCTAAACCTAAGCTTCTCAGCTACCCAGTATGGTAGGTATTATCATTAGACCCCTTTTAGAAAGCAGAAAATCAAGGCTCAGCGGGCTGAGAAATTTGCCTAGGTCATAAAATCAAGTCAGTGGCAGCGCTGATGCTTGAATCCTAGGTCCTCTGAATCCAGAGACTGTGGTCTGAACTGCCACACTATGCAGCTCCTAAAAGTCTCTAGTAATGACGCTCAGACCCTGCCCAGTGCAGTGCCTGGTGGGTGGGGGGAACATGTACATGGTATTTCCTGCGAGGAGCCAGAAGCTTACTGAACCCACTGCCGTCGAGTCCATTCTGACTTATAGGGACCATATAGGACAGAGTGGAACTACCCCATAAGGTTTCCAAGACTGTGACTCTGTACAGAAGCAGACTGCCACATCTTTTTCCCCTGGAGTGGCTGGTAGGCTCAAACCATTGACTTTTTGGTTAGCAGCTGGGAACTTTAATCACTGTGCTACCAGAGCTTGAAGCTTATTTTAAAAAAGAAAACAAAAACCAAACTCATTGCCACTGAGTTGATTCCAACTCATAGCAACCCTATAGGACAGAGTAGAACTGCCCCATAGGGTTTCCAAGGAGTGCCTTGTGGATTTGAACTGCCAACCTTTTGCCAGCAGGATTTCCAGGAGCTTACTAGGAGGGGCCAATGTTGTGCTATCTGGGTCTAGCCATTGCACCAATTAAATGGAGAACCAGAAACGTACCTATTACTCTAAGGGAGACATTTTTATCAGCTTAAGAGTTGTATGGCGTAAGTGGTCTTCACATCAGTTACTGGAGGCTGCTAAAATGCATAGGCTCTAAGGTGGGTCTGTATCAGCTGTATAGCCCAGGGTCAGAGGCACACATACCCTACCCAGGCCTCCCACTGCTCCCAGGCTTACCAGCAGCCAGTCCTTGAAGGTGATGCTCCTGCCCTGTCTTTTAACATCCACATCCTAAGTCAAATGCTTTCCTGCCAGATTCTCAACAGTCTAGATGGTTCCAAAGGGGATTTGGCTTTTGGATGTCAGGTCAATACCATAATTCAATGGGCTTCTGTTCACAGGATGCAGAAAAAGGACCCAATCAGAGAAAGTCCCAAGAAGTCTTACAGAATCTTGGAACATAAGGGTACCAGAGTAAGAAAAGGAAAACAGAAACATGAAGTTGCAACTTCCAGGGTCACCTTCCCTGGCCAGTAAATGAATGTGACTTGCTTTAAAATTTAGTACCAGGGAAAAGTGTCTCTCCTGCCATGAATCCTATTATCAGACACCTATATAACAATCATATTTCCATTTATGCCTTTGCTGCCAAAAAGCTCAGAGTTGAATTTAATGCTCAATGTCAGTAACCATCTAATCCCAGGTCTCTGGAAAAATGATCTCCTCCTCACCCCATCTTTTCATCTATATGGGGATATACTTTTCTGACTTAATTTGTCACTGTCAATAGGTCTCAATTCTCCTTTTTGGAAGATGGTAGAACACACATTCTACCACCCATCTGTCAGTCTATTGTACTGTGGTGGCTGGTGTGTTGCTATGATAATGGAAGCCATGACATCAGTATTTCAAACACCAGCAGGGTTATCCATGATGGACAGGTTTCAGTGGCGCTTCCAGACTAAGACAGACTAGGAAGAAAGGCCTGGTGATCTACTTTCAAAAAATTAGCCAATGAAAACCCTATGGATCACAACAGAATATTGTCGAATATAGAGCTAGAAGATGAGCCCCTTAGGTGGGAAGGCACTCAAAATACACAGTGGCTGCAACAAGGGACTCGAGCATACCAACGGTCACGAAGGTGGTGCAGGCCTGACAACATTTTATTCTGTTATACATGAGGAGGCCATAAGCTGGAGCCAACTCAATGGCAACAAACAGCAACGGAGCACATAAACGGGCACCAGATTGCAGAGGAAGATTCATTAGGAGGGAGTTGGATTAGATGACCTTTTAAGGATCCTTTTAACCCTGAGATTCTGGTACTGCGCTCAATAAATAAATAGCTGCCAAGTTCATCTTCTGCAAAAAAAAAAACCCAAAACCCAAGCCTCCTCATTGCCTACTGGAAAAAGGTGTTCTGCTCCTGGAATGTCAAGAAGTGATTGACTTGCGTGCGTGCACTGGCACAACACAACGAGCACAGACCACTGCTTCTTGCTGGCGTCACCTCGCAGCACTGGAGCTGGGCTTGGTCACAGGATGCCAGCTGGCACAGAGGCACCATGAGCTGACTACCCCAGAACAATGGTCTTTGCACAATGCAACGGCCTGCTAATCGACAACAAAGCCCTCACAAGTCACGAGGCTGTCTTTACAATGAGCACAGAATGCAAGCCTTAGGACTCGCTTTTTAAAAAGCATAAGAGAAGCCACCATGGCGTCCCTTCTGCAGCCCTGGGATCTTCAGAGCTTCTGCTACATGCTCCTCTCAGGAGCAGTACCAGGTGATCTTAGCTCGAGCAATTTGCCAATGTCATGGCCAAGTTACGTGGTGCCACCTCTATCTCGTCTTCTGATGCCAAGGAGATTTTCTTGATCCATTTGTCAGGGCAAGAAAGTTCAACTCCCTCATTTTACAGGTTGGGAAACTGTAAAAGCCCAGAAAGCAATGACTTGCTCTAAGTCACACTGCCAGTTACTGGCAGAGCAAGAACTAATGCCCATATCTTCAGAGTGAGATCACACATTGGTCTTACAATGAGCGTTGATAGGGTGTGATCTTAACACAGACGGTATCTTTACGAAGAAAGGTGGACCCCATCCAAGGGCCTAAGTCAGCAGCTATGCCCAGAGCCAGGCAAGGGTTAACATCTCAGAAGAGAGTGACATAAGCTGGAGTCAGCTTCCAGACAGTTTATCTAAGAAGAGACGATTATCAGTTCAGGATTAGGATAAACACATTTTCAAGCAGCAGAGTCTCCACTTAGGTAGACTGGGCTGCTTCGTCATGAACTAACTGCAGAAGCAAAAGTGTCAATGAAACAAGCCTTTCCCCAGCATCTCAACATCCAGATACCTTTACTTGTGAAGCGTAAGCAAGAACTAGTTAACCAAATGCTCCCAGGTCATCAGGTGAGGAGCAGGGTCTCTGGCTTCTCTATTCAGCTGTTCTGTCCCAACCTTCAGTCTAGACATAGTTCTGATTTTCAGAGAGTCTGCGCTGCATGCACTGGCCCATAACCACAGGTTGTAGCAATGATTGGAGCCCTGGTGGCACAGTGGTTAAATGTTTGCCTGCTAACCAAAAGGTTGGCAGTTGGAGGTACTTCACCAAAGAAGACATTCAGGTGGCGAACAGATACAGGAGGAAATGCTCAAGATCATTAGCCATTAGAGAAATGCAAATCAAAACTGCAATGATATACCATCTCACCTCAACAAGGCTAGCATTAATCCAAAAAAACACAAAATAATAAATGTTGGAGAGGCTGTGGAGAGATTGGAACATTTATACACTGCTGGTGGGAATGTAAAATGGTACAACCACTTTGGAAATTGATTTGGCGCTTCCTTAAAAAGCTAGAAATAGAACTACCATACGATCCAGCAATCCCACTCCTTGGAATACATCCAAGAGAAATAAGAGCCTTCACACGAATAGATATATGCACACCCATGTTCACTGCAGCACTGTTTACAATAGTAAAAAGACGGAAACAACCAAGGTGCCCATCAACAGATGAATGGATAAACAAAATTATGGTACATTCGCACAATTGAATACTATGCAATGATAAGGAACAACGATGAATCCTGGGAACATGGAAGGATCTGGAAGGCATTATGCTGAGTGAAATTAGTCGCAAAAGGTCAAATATTGTATAAGACCACTATTATAAGAACTCAAGAAAAGGTTTAAACACAGAAGAAAACTTTCTTTGATGGTTACGAGGGTGGAGAAGGAATGAGATATTCACTAACTAGATAGTAGACAAGAATTATTTTCGGTGAAGGGAAGGTGTCTTAGTCATCTAGTGCTGCCATTATAGAAGTACCACAAGTGGATGACTTTAACAAAGAGAAATCTATTCTCTCACAGTCTAGTAGGCTACAAGTCCAGATTCACGGCATCAGCTTCAGGGTAAGGCTTTTTCTCTGTGTTGGCTCTAGAGGAAGGCCCTTGTGATGCATCAGTCTTCCCTTGGTCTGGGAGCATCTCAGCGCAGGAACCTAAGGTCCAAAGGACGTGCTCAGCTCCCGGCACTGCTTTCTTGGTGGTATGAGGTCCCCATCTCTCTACTTGCTTCCCTTTCCTTTCATCTCTTGTAAGATAAAAGGTGGTGCAGGCCACATCCCAGGGAAAATCCTTTTACACTGGATCATGGATGTGACCTGAGCAAGAGTGTTACATCCCACCCAAATCCTTTTTAACCACAGGCAGTGTTGTGAGAGATTATGATTTGTAACACATAGGAAAATCACAAAATGGAGGACAACCACACACGGCTTAACAAAGTTGACACATATTTTGGGGGGATACAATTCAACATACAATATAGGGGAAGTCAGCACAACGGGACTAAACCAAAAGCTAAGAAGTTTCCTGAATACAGCCAAACACTTCAAGGGACAGACTAGCCAGGGTGGGGGTCTGGGGACCATGGTTTCAGGGGATATCTAGGTCAATTGGCATAACAAAGTATATTAAGAAAATGTTCTGCATCCCACTTTGGTGAGTGGCGTCTGGGGTCTTAATAGCTAGCAAGCGACGATCTAAGATGCATCAATTGGTCTCAACCTACCTGGAGCAACGGAGAATAAAGAACACCAAAGACACAAGAAGAATATGAGCCCAAGAGACGGAAAGGGCCACATAAACCAGAGACTCCATCAGCCTGAGACTGGAAGAACTAGATGGTGCACAGCTACCGTTGATGACTGCCCTGACAGGAACACAACAGAGAATCCCTGATGGAGCAGGAGAAAAGTGGGATGCAGAACTCAAATTCTAGTAAAAAGACATGACTTAATGGTCTGACTGAGACTGGAGGGACCTCAGAGAACATGGCCCCCAGACTCTGTTAGCCCAAAACTAAAACCATTCTGGAAGCCAACTCTTCAGACAAAGATTAGACTGGACTATACAATGTAAAATGATACTGGTGGGGAGTGTGCTTCTTAGCTCAAGTAGACACATGAGACTACATGGGCAGATCCTGTCTGGAGGCGAGATGAGAAGGCAGAGGACAGGAGCTGGCTGAATGGAAATGGGAAACACAGGGTGGAGAGGAGGAGTGTGCTGTCACATTATAGGAGAACAACCAGGGTCACATAACAATGTGTGTATAAGTTTTTGTATGAGAAACTGACTTGAATTGTAAACTTTCAGTTAAAGGGCAATTAAAAAAAAAAAAAAAGGGTTGGCAGTTCGAATCCACCAGCCACTACTTGGAAACCCTATGGGGCAGTTCTATTCCGTCCTATAGGGTTGCTATGAGTTGGAATCGACTCTATGGCAATGGGTTTGGGTTTTTTTGTTTGTTTTTTCTCCACTGACCCCCTTTCCTGATTTCTGGGTACCCAGTCCTTACCCAGTCCTGGGTAAGCAATGTTACTATTTCAATGAGTTCCTGGAAGGGTAAGCGGTTGGGGTTTAAGGTGAGCTTGGTTTAATTTTTGAAAGACTGTTTTTCCTTTGTGCAGAGTTCCCCTTGCTCCCAGAGGTAAATATAACAGCACCGGCTCTCCAGCAGCGGTGACCACTCACACCCAACGTTTGGACATTGTTACAGTGCTTTTTAGTTTATGGAGCATTTTCACATGTATCTGATGTAAACCTGACCCCAGCAATATGAAGCCCATAACACTATTCTCATTTAACAATAAGGAACCAAGGCCCAAAGAAGTTAGGTGCCTTAATCAAAACCACACAGTTAATGGTGAAGTCAGGACCAGAAATCAGATTTCCCACCTCTTCAGCGAAATGAGACTGTCTTCCAAAATGCCTCGGCAGATCTAGGCTCTTGTCAAGACAGTTTTGTTGCCTAAGCACAGGCCTTACTGAGGTCCTGAGGAGGTGGAGGAGACCACTGGGCTTGGCTTGGTGGAAGGATTCTGCTCTGGCCTGTGGTCTCACCGTCTGAGGTCTCTGGCTTGCAGGACGCACTGTCCGTCCCCTACTCCACAGCCCTGTCCTAACCTCACCCAGACATCTCTCTTTTCCCATCATCTTTTCCTGCTTTGCCCTCTCCCCCTCGATTTCCCCTCCCGACACTGGCTGTGGGAGAGGCTCCAATTACATAAGTAGGGTCTCTGGTTCAGAGTTTAGATTCCCTCCTTTGTCCCCATAAAGGAGTCCTGGTGGTGTAGTGGTTAAAGCAATCAACTGTTAACTGAAAAGTTAGCTTTGAAACTACCAGCGGCTCCACTGGAGAAAGATATGGCAACCTGCTTCCAAAGAGATTCACAGCCTCGGAAGCCCTACGGTGTCACTAAGAGTTGGAATCCACTTGACGGCAGTGTTACTTTTTCATGTGCCCCCAGAGAATGAGCTCAGAACTCAAAGCTCCGGGAAGGGGAGACTGAAACCACCAACAGCCTGCCCCTCCCCAGGCCCTCTGCTTTGGGGAGCAGCTGGTATCATGATCTAATGGCAAAAGCACCGATACGGGGCCAGACCTGGATTAAATACCCAGTTCTGCCATAGTCCATGTGTCCTTGAGTAAATGGCTTTCCCTGTCCGGGCCTCAGTTTCCTCATCTGAAAAAGGGCAGGTTGGATTCTGTAATCTCCAAGTCCCTTTACCACTCTGATTCTCTGTGAGGATGCATTTGATAAGCAGCAAGAGCAAAGTCCTAGTATAGATCCCACTCTCTGAAATGGCTTTGCCATAAAAGGGGAGGCTGTAGAAGAGGCTAATAGATTCATGGAAACTCTGGAGAGCCCAAAAAAGATTTTAATTAAAATGTAAATGTTATAAACATTCTAGCTCTCTCCACCCTGGGAGCTGGGGCCCAGCTGCTGAGAGGGGTCAGGGCACAACTGGCCATCATTAGCACTAAAAGGTGCCTGGTATATGTTTCCAAAGCAAAATTCCATTAGGGGCTCTCATTCACATTGAACACCCACGCAAGAGGAGGCCGAGCTTAGCTCAGAGACAGAGCGAGCTGTATCTAGAGGTGAAATAAGTGGTCACCTATGTGGCTCGATTGTGAGAAAGACTCCCAAATATCTTCCCACCCATCTATATACACTTTGGTATCTAAAATCCCATCATCAGAGGTTCCTGTGAGTTAGGGATTATGCTCCATTTGGTAGGCAAATAGCGCAGCAGCGGTAATATCTTTCATTATTGGTCACTTCCTAGCTGTGCAGTCTTAGGCACCAGTCCTGTTCTTTCTTAGAAACAGTGACAAATATACCCAGGCCACTTTTCCAGGGATGAGGGGCGCTGCGATGGCTTGGACGCTGGACTCTTTCCTTGGGGTCCGATATCCTAGAGTTTTGCTCAACCTCCTCAGAGGTAATTATCCTGGAGCTTGATTCAAAGAGCCCCAAACAGCAGGAGGAAGCCCAAGGGGTGGGAACCAGAGAGGCACCTCAGAGGACAGCAGACCTGGGCTAAGTAACAACAGAGCAGCCAAGGAGGTAGTCATGGCAATGGAGAGCCTTCCCCTGGGGCTTCTTCAACAAGGGAGGAGGAAAATGAGAATACACAGGTGCACATGAACAGTGACTACACGGGGTAGCACTCCTGGCTGGGTTTTGAATTCCCTCGACTCACTGCAACTTTTGGTGATTGTCTAATTATGGCTCATTACAAACATCAAGTTACATTTGCCTGGTCGTAACTGCAGGGGAAGGGTACAATTATTTTAATGAAGCCTCCCCAGCCCCAGACTCTCTTCCCTCCAATCAGTCCCAAATGCCATCGCTCAAATCATCTTCCTTGCCTGCCACCTGGTCCTCTTAAGTCTCCTCTCCTACATCCCTTCCCAAGGCCAGTGTGACAAAGTATGACCCCGGCGGTAGTGGCATCTCTGGGTGTGTCTCCATCAAGGGGGTACTTCTCTACCTTTTTCTTTCCCCGCTAATGAGCAGCTTTATCTGGGTGTTGACTTGATGGAGAGGAAGATTGAGGCTATCAGATGGTGAATAATAGATTCATGGAGACTGGGCCTATGAAGAGGAATGGTGGGATGTGGTCAAGAGAGTTAACACCTTTTAGCATGGTCTAGGGTTATGGCAGAAACTCTGGAGGCGTAGTGGTTAAGTGCTATGGCTGCTAACCAAAGGGTCGGCAGTTTGAATCTGCCAGGCGCTCCTTGGAAACTCTATGGGGGCAGTTAGTTCTATCCTGTCCTATAGGGTTACTATGAGTCAGACTCAATGGCACTGGGTTTGGTTTTTTTTTTTTTTAGGGTTATGGCCCACCTGCTGGCTGAAGCCTGGTAGACATTTCCTCAAAGGCCAGATACTGTTGCACAGACTCTGGGTAACTAAGCCCTCAGCACTAAGGAGTGTGGAAGGCTTGGAGTGGCTTGGACACACCTTGCTTCTTGCCTTTCCTGGACGTGCTTCTACCATCAAAGGCCATCCTGGGGGAACCAGTCTCCCTCCTCTAAATGCAACTCCAGGCCAAAGGCTGGTCAGTATCCAGAAAAGAAGACAGGGTTTGCCTCCATCTCTCACTTCTGGTTGGTTAAGCCACCCCAGGAGCAAGGTGCCATTATTATTATTATTTTTTAAATTGTGCTTTAGGGAAAGTTTACAGAGCAAATTAGTTTCTCTTTAAACAATTAATACATAAATTGTTCTGTGACATTGGTTGCCAAGGGTGCCATTCTTTAAGGAAGACAGCCACAAATCCAAATGTTCAGAGAGGGGAAACCAGAAAGCTGGGAGGCCTGGAAAAACTCTTGCTCTCATGGAACTGGTAGTTTTTAGTCTAGAAAAGGGATTTCCAAGGAACATAACAGCTGACTTCAAAATGGGAAGGGCTGTCCCCAAAAGCAAGGATGAGAAGGCAGGAAGGGACAGAAAACTGGACAAATGGAAGTGGGGAAACTGAGGTCGAGAAGGGGAGAGTGTTGACATGTTACGGGGTTGGCAACCAATGTCATAAAACAGTTTGTGTATTAATTGTTTAATGAGAAACTAATTTGCTCTATAAACTTTCACCTAAACCAAACCAATACCAAACCCGTTGCCGTCGAGTGGATTCCATTCACCTAAAGTACAGCAAAAAAAACAATTAAAAAAAAAATTGGAAGAGCTGTCCTGTATGAGAGGCATCAACTTGGCCTGTGTGCCTAGAGGCAGAATATGGGTCCTGTAAGCCAGCCAACCATGGACCTGGCTGCCTCCCAGAGCAGTGAGTTCTAAGAGGGCCACTTATCAAGGACACTATAGAAGAGGCTCTCGCTGGGTGGCAGATGGTCTCTGAGGCCCTTTCTGCCTAAGACTCTGCATCTGTGGCTCCAAGCAACAGCCTCCAGCATACCTTGTACACAGCAGGTGGTCAACAATGCTTTCTGATTGTCAAGTTAATAATGTTTAATTACATAGGGAAATCAGCAGAGATCTTCTCCAGCTAACCTCATACCAACAAAAGGTACTGAAGTAGCTCCTAGCAGGGGTTCTCAAACTTCATGTAAGAAAGAGTCACCAGGGTGTGGCACTTAAAATGCAGATTCTTAGGTCCTGTCCCTAGAAATCTAGATTCAGTAGATCTGGAATGAGAATAAGAAACGTGCCTTTTTAAACAAGCCCCCAGATGATTTCCAGGCCTGGGACTTCCAGACAGCATTTTAAGAAATGTCGACCTAGGAAAAAGCCATGGGTTCTTCTTGTTTGTTGTTTGATGTCAGCCCCATTGGAGTTGCCATTGGCTTTGAGTTACCATGCCCATTTGCCCCTGGAGATGGAGCAAATCTAGTTCTGGCTGAACCCCAGGAAACACTGAGGTCCAGACCAGCAAGAAGAAGACTAAGGCATCTTTCAGCATAAGACCCATCTCCCAACCATACATTTCATGCCACTGAAAAGCTGTCCTCTGATGTCCTGGCCACATCTCAGAATCAGTCCCAAGAGCTTGTCCATCTCCCATGATGCCTCTGACCTTGCGGCTTGTTATTGTTGTGAGCTGTTGTTGAGTCAGCCCCCCCACCCCCGCCCATCTCATGGCAATCCCACACACAACGGAACAAAATGGTGTCTTGTCCTGTGCTTTCCCCATGATAGGTTGTGATGGGTTGCGGACTGGACCATTGTGATCCATAGGGTTTTCACTGGCTGGCTTTTGTAAGGAGATCACCAGGCCTTTCTTTCTAGTCCATCTTAGTCTGGAGGCTCCACTGAAACCTGTTCAGCATCATAGCAACACCCAAGCCTCCACTGACAGATGGGCGGTGGCTGTACATGAGGTGCACTGGCTGGGGATCAGACCAGGGTCCCTCATGTGGGCGATAAGAATTCTACCACTGAAACACCGATGTCCCCTCCTGCAGCTTACCTTCCCATTAATGGCTCCATCCTCCCCCTCCTACCCAGGTTCAGTCTTGGGCTCCTGCCCTTTACCATGATTTGGGCTCTGCTTCTGGCTTCCCTGTCTTTGGCATCCAGCCTGACCCTCAGGATCTACACCTTGGGGTCATTCCCATGCAATTCCCTGGCTTTTTGCTCCATGCCTGTAAGCAGAACTCAGTTGGCTTCCCCCTGAGATTTCTTTCACTTGCTGGGCTGAGACTGAAAGATAAAGGGTCTAGAATGGCATCCCAACCCTCCATTTCCAGGCAGCACCTCCTCCCTATGGTGTTTCCTGTCATGCCCCTCCTCCCCACCTCCACCGTCAGAAGGAAACCCAAACTGGCCTCCTCTAGAAGGTTCCCTCTGGCTCAGTCCCCAGTAAGCTGCCAAGTGCCCAGTCAGGCCAGACTCCCTCCCCTCTGCCCTTTCCCTACAGGGATTGATGTGTTTCATTTCAACAATTTAATCTCCTCCTTCCCTTCGAGCAAAGCTGTTTTCCTCTGATCCCTGGTGTGAGGCATTCTGTATCGGACTGAATGAAAAAAAAAGGGGGGCTGGAAAAAAAAAAGGAAGAAAGAAGGAAAACATAGCTCCTGGCAAAACCCAGAGCACCACTTACACAACATCTTCCCCGCTACATTATTTATAGCGTGACAAACATTTATTCCTCCCCTGCTTTTCCAAAGAGCACTGGTGTTTCCACTGAGCTGTAACAAGTACAGCAAGGCCGTGCCGCGGTTCCGTATCGCTCAGCGCAAACACCAAACGTTCGATACACGACAGTGCACCCTGGAAACGCTCTGGCACACGCAGCCAGGAGGAGACGGAAGAGGAGAGGGGCAGGGCAGGGGAGGAGGAGAGAGGGTGCAGGGAGAGGGGGCAGAGGGAGGGATCAAGACTTAGGGTACAGAGAGGAACGGTGATTTCTAGGCAAAAGGAGCCTATGTTAAGCTAAGCTCGCAGAGAACCAGAGGCCTGGGCCTGTGTGGGTCCGCAGTAGACCAGTAGTCAAATCAAGAACAGTGCTACTCTAGGAAGCACTGGCTGGCGACAGGTTTTGTGAGGCATTCAACAATTTGCAGGAATAAGGACATTTATGAATTGTGGTACGGTAAAGGGGTTGGACTTTGGATCCAGACAGATCTATGTTCCAGTGGCTGCTCTGACACGTGCCTGCTGGGTGATCTGGGGCAAGTCATATAATGTCTCTGAGGCTCAGTTGCCCTTTTTGAAAAAATAGGGACGACAATATGTACCTTGGATCAATGTTTTGGAGTGTTAAGGCCAGTATATGAAGTCCCTAGCCGATGTCCCGCCCCTGACGGATCGTGCATAAAGACTCTCGGTGCATTTCTGGTTGGCGAGCGGTGTGAGTACCCAGGTTTTGCAGACCGGCTTCCCAATGGCCTGTTTACATCCTGATGTGAGTACATGGTGCAGTGAGGGGGCCCCCGGCATCCTCAAAGGCTTCCAGCTCACTTAGAAATGATAAGCCCGTGGACTCATGACAGCAGGCTTCCCATCCAGTTCATCTTGGCAACGGCCACTGCGGTTTGCTCGCTGACCTGTGGACCCTCAGGCCCAGCACCCTTTTCTGCCTTTGCTTCTTGTCCCTCTCACTTCTTGCCTGCCATCTCACTAAATCCCATTTCCCTCATGAGGTCTCTGCTGAAAACTGCCCTCACACGTCTCTTTCCCTGAGCTCTTACTTTGTTCTGAGGTCAGTGTTTAATCACGTCTGGATTTTTGCACTCACTGTTGGAGGGTCGTGCTGTTCAGGCTGGTACAGTCTCCCTAAGCAGCAGTTAGCCCATGGAAGCAAGGGACTGGCTCTCCTTCCCTTTGGCATCCCAAAGGAGACAACACGGTACTAGGCTGTATGTGGCTGCCAAAGAGAAAAAGTTGCATGGCAGAAACTGGTTCGTTCTTACTAGAGTAGTTCTGGACAAACCAAATAGGATTTCAGAGACTTGGTTTCTTGCTCTATAAAGTGGGGCTACCTCAATGAAATAACAATAATGACAGGAGTAACCATAACAACTAACACTTGTTGAGTGTCTAGTATAAGCAGTCATTGGTCTAAGAGCAGGTAGAGGTGGATCCAAGTTTTTGGGGTCTTACCAAAGTTTATGCAATTTTGGCAGTCTATTTAAAAAACAGAGCCCTGGTGGCACAGTGGTTAAGAGCTCGGCTGCTAAACAAAATGGTGGTTCGAACTCACCAGGGGGCTCTGAGGGAGGAAGAAGAGGCAGTCTGCTTCCATAAAGATTACAGCCTTGGCAACCCTCTGGGGCAGTTCTACTCTGTCCTATAGGATCGCTACAAGTCGGACGGAGCTGTATGGTAACAGGTATTTTAAAAAATAGAGTCTTAGAATGGGTCTGTGCAAATGAGATGCCCTGAAGCTTAAGTTTCATTCATGGCAAATCTACCTCTGCAGGTAGATACTGTTATTGTCCTCATTTTACAGATGAGGAAACTGAAGCCCAGAGAGATATATAACTTGTTTAATGTCACGCAGCTAGCATATGGTGAAACTGGGACTCAAGTCCAGGAAGTGTGGAACCAGAGCCCATAATCTCATCTGTCTCAATCTGTTGCCCAGCATGAGGGAAAAACAAGGTGTGAGGAAATACCACGTAACCCTTAGATACTGCCGATTCACGGATAGATCAAAAGTTAGGGAAGGAAAGAAACTGGGATAGATAATTAGCCCACCCTTTGCATTGCATAGATGAGGAACCCATGGTTCTGGGAAGTTAGGTGATTTTTGCAAAGGCATGCGGTAGCAACAACGCTAGGGACAGAGCCTGTATTTCCCAAAAGCAGGTCAACACTCTCTCTGTTACCCTGCATAGCAATTGAGGAATGACTTGGCTGGTTGCTTAGAGGGTGGTCCTGCTTCTCGGTCACAGTGCTTAAGCCCAGGGCTACTCTGAGACCCCTGCAATGATCAGAGTGACTCCTTGCTTTTGGTGCCACCTCCCCTGCCTCAAGTCCCCATAATAGGTTACACAGTCTTCCCTGAATGCTTAGCCTTTCTGATTCACAGGAAAGGAAAACTTAATACAGTTCCATACCCACAACCCTGGAATCTGTCAGCCTTCTGGTTACTGTGTTCCAGGAAGCCGTGTTGTGTGGTGGGAGGGACTTAGACCGCAGAAGGCCCTGTAGTCAGGACCAACCTCTGGCACTTCCAAACTATGGAAGCTTGAGCCAGCCTCTTGAGCCTCAATGTCTTCAACTGTAAGTTGCTGGTGTTCATACTCACTGCAAAGGGTGTTGGGGGACCAAATGAGATCACAGACAAAAAGAACCAGCACAGTGATTAGAATTTTCCGTAATGAAGATTGTTATTGTTGTTAGATGCCGTTGAGTTGGTTCTGACTCATAGGAACCCTATCAGACTGAGAACTGCCCCATAGGGTTTCCAAGGAGTGGCTGGTGGATCTGAACTGCTGACCTTTTGGTTAGCGGCTGAGCTGTTAACCACTATGCCACCAGGGCTCCATAACGAATATGGGTAATGCATAATCCATATTAGTCCCCTCACCTCTATCTAATAATTGGACTCATACATTGTGACCAAAAAAAACCCAAACCCATTGCCATTGAGTTGATTACAATTCATGGCGACCCACTGTTACGTTATAACAGTGTTCCCTAAAACTTTGAGGCCTGTGTCCTTGTCTTATCTCCAGGCATGACTTTCTGTCCGTTTCGTGACCAGCTCCACCTCCTGGGTCAGGACTGTGGACCTGTGATCTGGCCCCACAGCTGCCGCCAGTGCCCTTAATGATGAAAGTCTGCTGCTGCGCACCCCATTACCTGCCTATTCCTCCCTGAAACCCCTAGGCTGTCTCTTCTGACCCTGTCTCAACAGGCCTGTGGCATAACCACCAAGTCTGCTGAGACTGCCTCCACCCCGAGGGATGGAGAGTGCCAGGACATAAAAGTGAGACCCAAGCTGTGGGCAAAAGACCCCTCTGAAGGGCTGGCCCCGGCAGAAATACATTGTCCAAAGGAATGTGGCAGATTTTGGCTTGGTTTTAGAAGACGTGGCTACCCAGGGGGTCTACAAGCCTTGATCTCCTCTTCCGTAAGATGGTGATAACAATGCTTTGGCCTCTCCTGGGGTGGGGGGAAAGATTAACTGCAGTGATGGATGTAGAGTGCCTAGCACAGTGCCTGGCTCCATAATGGTAGCCACTGTCACAAATACAATTACCGTCACCATCAATGTCTTCGTTATCACGTATTTTCAGGGCTGGGGCTGTCAGATGGCCATCGGCAGGTGTTAGCAGTCTGGTTCTGGGTAGTTGGTTCGTCCAGTGCAGAAATCGGGACAGAACAGCTGGGGGCCCAAGGAGCAACACCCAGCTTCCCGGAGATGGCTGGGGAGAGTGAGGGCAAGGGAGGCTGGAAGCTCTGTCTTTTCAACAAAGTTGACGTTAGTAATGGGTCCAGTCCATGGCGCTCTCATGGGCAGGATTTTCACCCTTACCTCTGTGGGCATTGAAGAGACAGCTGTACAATGAGGGTGGTTGCAGGCAGCTACCCGACCACTCCCTGCTTCTCAACCCTCTCTCCCTCTTTGCACCAGGACTCAGTTTACAACTTTGCTCTACCCTGGCTCCCTCCTCTGCTTTGCGTGCCCTCTGAAGCCACCCCCAGCCCTGACACAGAATCCAGCCACCTAGATAAATGTGGCTAGAAACTTGGCAGCAGGCAGTCCGTCACCCAGGAGGAGATGCTGCTTCCCATCCCTTTGTTTTCCAGCTCTTTCTCCAGTCCAGGGAGTGATCCTGATTCCAAACACTTAAAGTAGTATTTGTTTTTATAATTCCGTTACTGGAAAAGAAGGGAGATGGGGCCTAGCACCAGAAGATCTGCTCACTAGGTGCCTGACATTGGAGCAAGCAAGTTAAGGCCTCTGAAAACAATGTAACAACAATAGACACCATTAGCATTTCCTAGGTGCAAAGAGTTTATACAGAGGCCTGGTGGCATTGTGGTTAAGAACTCAGCTGCTAATCAAAAGGTCAGCAGTTCAAATCTACCAGCCACTCCTCGGAAACCCTTGGGGCAGTTCTACTCTGTCCTGTAGGACCACTATGAGTTAGAATTGACTTGCCAACAATGGGTTTGGTGTTTTGGTTTTAAGGCTTTATACACATCATCCCATTGATTCCTACAATACCTAGGAAGTGGATATTGTTATCTTCTTTCTTTCATTTTTCATTAATTCTTTAAAAAATATTTCTAAATGTCTACTACCTGCCAGGTGTGGCAGTAGGAACAGAGTGAATAAGGACTAAGACAGATATGGTCCCTGTTCTCATGGGAGCTTATGACCCAGATGGGGCCCAGAAGTGTTGGCCAAGGCCACATGCTATCTGCTCTCAGTTGGGATACAAATGCCTTACAGCTCTCTGCATGGTGCTTTGCCATCTACAGCTCCCATGGGACTAGTTCATTCCAGAGCAGCCCCCCAGCCAGCAGCTGGGTATCTCAGGAGTCTGGTGGAGGCCCTCCCCAAAAAACAGCTTAAAAAAAAAAAGCCACTGCCATCATAACGACCCTATAGGACAGAGTAGAACTGCCCCCTAGGATTTCCAAGGCTGTAAATATTTACGGAAGCAGACTGCCACATCTTTCTCCTGCAGAGCCAATGGTGGGTTTGAATCACTGACCTTTCAGTTAGCAGCCTAGCACCTAACCAGTGTGCCACCAGGGCTCCTTAAAACTAACTTACACATGAGGAAATGTAACCCAACAAAATCAGCTACTGTCAAGGTGATTCCTACTCAGGACAACCCCACGGGTGCCACTCCGGGGCCCGTGAAGAAATGTGAAGGCATCTTACAGAGTGTCAAGTGCAGGGCCTGGGTGGTGCCAACGGTTGATGTGCTCTGCTGCTAACTGAAAGGCTGGCAATTTGAGGTGCCTCGAAAAAAAGACCTGGTGATCTACTGCCAAAAAATCAGCCGTCGAAAACCCTATGGAGCACAGTTCTACATGGACTCACACGGGGTTGCTATGAGTCAGGGTTGACTCCATGGCCTCAACGGAAGCAGGAAAGTATAAAGCAGAGTAGACCTGTACCTGTTGGCTGATTTTGCCTTCCAATGGATACCTGGGAAGCTGGCCTGATCCTCTTCCAACTGTGGGACAAGAGCAGGCAAGCCTGAGAAAGTGCACTGTGCCAGGCCCTGGCACCGGGTTCCAGGGAGATGGAGCTTGCTCTCCCCTCTCCGCCACTGGGCTCTGGCTTCCATTTGACTGCAGGACAACGCGCCTCTCACTGGCCTCTCCTGCTCGGTGCCATCTCCTTCGGGCTGTTCCTGCCACCTCACAGCGTGGGGAGTGGAGATAAGAAGAGCACAGCTCGAACAATAGCCGGCTTGCCTAAAACCTCAATGCTGGAGTTAATAAAAAGAAATGAACCCATTCAGGCTAGCGCCGAAATGACAGTCTCGGTTTCACTGTAGTGACAGAAGGCGGGGCACTTTGGCACTGCTTTTGGAGTCGGTCTAGTGGGGGTGGTGGAAGGGAGGGGAAGGCGGTCTTTTGCCGCAGACTGGCGAGCCTGGCACTTAGATTTGTTTCTCCCTTCCTTTCCAGCTGCCCCTCCTCTGTAGGTCCCGTGCCTATGAATATATTTGTTTGTTTATTCCATTCATTTCCAAAGGCCTAGTTGCCCCCGGGGGCCTCTTGCTGCAGGTGTACCAAATGCAAATTCGACAATTACAGTCAATCCAACAGCAAAAATTCCCCATAGAAGAAAGCCAAAGGGCCTCCCGCTGGGGAGCACAGCCCTCAGAGACAAGTCCTCCATTGAAGGGCAGCTTCAATGGCTCTGGCAGCCCTGGCATGGGCGGGCATCAGGGCGGGCAGATGGTGCAGGGTACAGGCCCTCGGGCGGGAGCAGAGAAAGCTCTGCCTCACATGGCCAGAGGTGGCATCTTGCCCTGGGAGACCTTTAAGGCCCCCATCTGCCTGGGCTGGTGAGTGGTGAGAGATGGCGGCTGGGCCTGGGCTGGCATGGCTTCTCCCAGTCCAAGACTTCTACGCTGGGTCAGTCATTCATTCAACAACCACTTAGTAGACATTTATCAGTGCCAAGCACTGTTCTAGGCCCTGGGGTTATACTAGTGAACAAGACAGACATGGTCCTTGTGCTAACAGGGCTCACAGCCTAGTCAGGAGATCAGATAAAAACAACCACCATAGTAAAGGTGGGAGTGCTGGGGTGGAAACCAAGAAAGGAGTGACATGCACAATAATGGACAAGGGCTAATTAAGACAGATGGTCGGAGAAGTCCTCTCTGGGAAAAAGGACATCTACACTGGGTCCTGGAGAATGAGATGGAGCCAACCAACCATGTGAAGCGTGGGAGAAGGGCTTTCCAGGCAGAAGGAACAGCATGTGCAAAGGCCCTGGGGGAGAAAGAGCCTGTTTGTTTAAGAAACTAAGAGATCAGTGCAGCTCAATGAGCAAGGGGGACCATGACATGAAATGGTCAGAGGGTGGGAGGGAAAGACCATGAGGCCTTATGGGCCCAGTGTGGTATTCGGAATTGACAATGAAAATGTCAAGCTTAGGCTGATGGTCTTGCCAACCCTGTGATGCCAGAGCCTCTCAAAAGGAGGAAACCTTTCTGGCTCCTGGGTCTTCAGGGACATTTGTCTGCCTTTTGGGAAGGACAGACATTAAAACAGCAGTTTCGACCCATGTCACTTGCCCATAATTTTAAGTATACGGTATGCTTTCATGGAAACCCTGGTGGTGTAGTGGTTAAGTGCCTACGGCTGGTAAGCAAAAGGTTGGCAGTTTGAATCCACCAGGTGCTCCTTAGAAGCTCTATAGGGCAGTTCTACTCTGTCCTATAGGGTTGCTATACGGTTGCTATGAGTCAGAACTGACTCGACGGCAACGGGATTGGTTTTCTTAATATGTTATCATATCCTCGTGCCTTCAAGACCAAACCCACTCATTCATCCATTTATTCACTCCACATTTACTTGTGCAAATAGTTAATGTGTTCAGCTACTAATTGAAAGGTTGGAGATTCAAGTCCACACAGAGGCCCCTCAGAAGAAAGGCCTGGTGATCTACTTCCAAAAAATCAGCCATCGAAAACCCTGCGGAGCACAGTTCTACTCTGACACACATGGGCTCGCCATGAGTCAGAGTCAACTCAATGGCGACTGGTATTTATGTGCACTGTAGTCATGTGGGCAGGAAGGAGGCAGGTGGTAAGTGTGGCTGGGACAGGAGAACAGGCCTTGTATGTCAAGGCGGGGAGTTTGGCGGTGATTATGAAGCTGGGAGACACTTTGAAGAGAGTGACAGAATCAGGTTGGAGCTGCCTGAGGAGGCTCTGGCTGCTGTGTGGAGGGGCCCGGAAGGGCTCACTGTGGCCACGGCCAGAGGCCACTGTGATCACCCAGTGAGAGGCGGCAACTCCTCTTTGAGGCTTTGCCTACTCCTTGGGACAGAGTAAAAGGGCCTCGCCTCTGTGTTTGAGTGACATTTTATGCCTACTTCAATTGTGTTCCAGTTATTTGTATGCCCTAAAATGGTATTCCAAAGCAACAGATATTCCAAAGACCCTTTCTCCTTGACTTTAGAATTCATTTAGGGTTTGGGCTGAGGAAAGGGAAGAAGGGAGCTAGTCTATCCCCTGGTGCCATTTTGCTGATGTTGATAGGGAGATGAATTTGCCTTCCTGGGTACACAATAACTAGATGGAAGGGAAGGAGCCCAGAGGGCCTGGGTGGCAAAGGGAGTTGGCAGAAGTCATTTCTCCAGGCTTATGCCCACATGGATAACTGGGAGCTGGCTGCACCTTGAAAGCAGTGCACACTTGGAAAGTATAAGACCAATTCCCTCTGGCCTGTGCCTGGCACAAGGAATCCACCTCATGCTAATACTTCAAAGCACCAATGGGGTCCACATCTTCCCCAAGAGGGGCACAGCCTGGGCAACCTGAGCCTGCAGCAGTGTTTGACACGCAAACCTTCCACTTCTGTAAGCTAGGCTGTTTGTGAAATGGACAGTCAGAATTAGAGATAAGGTATTTCAGCCCACAGAGACCATGGAACTCTCATTGCATAGAGGAACTACCAGAGGTGCAGATGTGCCTGGGTGGTGCAAAAGGTTGACAGTTCAAAGCCACCCAGAGATGCCTTGAAAGAAAGCCCTAGCGATCTATTCCTGAAAGAACACAGCCATTGAAGACCCTATGCAGTGTAGTTCTACTCTGACACACATGGGGTCTCCACGAGTCATAATCGACGCAACAGCAACTGTTGGTTTGTTTGTTTGTTTCTAACCAGAGGCTCAGTGAGGTGAAATGAGTTATCTTGGGACCCTCCTTTAAAGGGCTCAAATCTCCTATCCCAGATTTCAGGCAGCCATAGGGAGTGCATGTTTACATCTCAGAGCCTACCGCCTAAAACCTAGCACACGCATAAAATGTCTCCTAATAGCAGTTCTGGGATCTGAGAAATAAAGACTTAGATGAAAAGCCATTGACCAAGACCCAAATGCCTTTTAACAAAGGCTCTGCGCCCAGCAGGATAAGCCAGTTATCAAAGGATTGTGTTTCAACCACAGCCTAACCGTCTCAGAGCCATGTCATGGGGAATCAATACGTAGTTAATCAATGGATTGATTGATTGTTTACTGCTAGTAATTAAATTTTAAGAAAGTACAAATTCTATTACACCTACAGTCAGTCAGAAGTGATGCTCAGATCCTGTAACATGGGAGGAAATGAAAACTGAAGCCCTGTGGCCACAGGATTAGAAAGACAAAGTCTCTCCATCTCCTAGCATCGCAGGTATGTAGTCAAAAAAATTTCGAGGATCACTCCATCTGACCCCCTCATTGTTGAGATGAGGAAACCAAGGCTCAGGGAGGTTGAGGGGCTAGTCTGAAGGAAAAACAAACAAACGAACAAAAAAACAGTTACCGTTGAGTCAACTCAAACTCATGGTGACCCCGTGTGTGTCAGAGTAGAACCGAGCTCCATAGGGTTTTCAATGGCTGATTTTTCAGAAGTAGATGGACAGGCCCTTCTTCTGCTGTATCTCTGGCTGGACTCGAACCTTCAATCTTTTGTTTAGCAGACAAACACTTAACCATTTACACCACCCAACAACTTCAATCTAAGGGAACCAGCAGCTAGTGTCAAAACAAGGATTAGATCCAGGCCACCTGACAACTAGTGCAGTACCCTTTAAGAGAAGGCGACATTCCTGTTGTGTAATTTGGGGATGTGGTAGGAATATCACCGGGGCTTTGCTGGCAGCTTTTCCTTAGGGGCACTCACTAGATTTCCAAGGGGCCATTTTCTCCCCGCCCCAAACACATGGCCCTTTTCCACAAACGCAGATACTCACAGAGTTGCCAGCGGCCTTATACGTCAACGTCCCTCCGGCAAAGCCAGCGGGAAGCCCTCAGAGGGTGAGGGTGCGTTTTCACTCAGGAGGCTCAACACGTGCACATATGCCTGAAGCCATTCCTGGAGAAGCAATGGCACTACCTTCAGGGGTTCTTTGTGGCCACCCAGGGTGGTCCCACCAGGAGGCAGTAAATACAGACCTACACATCCTGCTCTGTTTGTCACAGTAGCTCACGGCCTTATCTGGCACACATCTGTACCATTTGGGTTCGGCCTGACTCTTCTCCCACAGCCCTTAAAATAGGCTACTATGGGACTCCCTGGGTGTGTAAGTGGTTAACACACTTGGCTGCTATTCAAAAGGCTGGAGGTTCAAATCCACCCAGAGGCGCCTCAAAGGAAAGGGGTGGTGATCTACTTCTGAAAGATCACAGCCACTGAAAGCCCTGTGGAGCACAGTTCTGCTCTGACACACATGGGGTCACCATGAGTCAGAGTCTATTCAACGGCAACTGGTAGTGGGCCTGCTATGGGCCTGGTATATCTGCCAAGCTGATTCGAGCTAAGGACAATCACCCACACAGAATGCCTAGTCATTTACGCCAGGAAAGAAGACGAATGCTGTTTGGTTTACCTATTCTGGGGGTGGTGGAAGGAGAAATGTTTGGGAGGATGTAAGTTTCCATCCTTATTCCCAAAGTTAAGTGGAACCTCCTCCAGAAACTTCCCTAGACCACCTGCCCGGATCCAACCTCCCTAGGAACAGGTGTGCTTCCTTGAGCTTGTCTGTCTCCACAAGGCAGGCAGTTTGCACTTGCCTGCTTTTGTAGGTTTCTGCAGACAGGCTGGAAACCCTAAGTACCTTCCTCCAGCCAGCCACCCAGCGTGATTGCAAGCCTCCTGCCTCTTGCTGCCAGTCTAAATGTGATCAAGAAAGGCAAACGCGTTTTTATTACTTGCTTAAGCCAAGCGGAATTAGGTAGGTAAATCTTCTAGAGGGAAAATCAATGGGTTCCAAAGCCAAATATCAATGGCTACTGAAGTATCCTGTGCTGTTGTACGATCTGTGCCAGCGTTTCTGTTTCCGTTAACCACCTTCCTGAGCCATCCCCTGTGTGAACTTCGGCCGGTAGATACTCAGCTCTCCAAGGGCAGGGCTCCTGCCTCCTCCTCCCCTTTTCTTCCCGTAGTGGGTGAGACAGTGCTTTCCACAAGGGTTTATCCAAAGTGCTGATGGGCTAATGCAGCGCTTCCTTCTGGAGTCTGCCCCCTACCCTCATGTCCTCCCCGTCCCCAGTGCCTGGGGAAGCAAATCAGAGAGATTAAGGATTACTTGACGAGTCTGTGCAGTCACTGGTAATGTCCAAGCCTCCCGCACCCCCTCTAATTGGATCCGCTGCTTGGGAGTCAGATTTAATGGGCCTGTGATCACCACTGGGGTGGGGGAGGGGGCTGGTCCAGGAAAAGGGTGCGCCTCCTGGCCTCGGCTTGCTCCGTTTGCTGGCCCCAGCTGTGTGTGTGCACAATCAGCCTTTATTAACTATTACACTTCATTCCGGACAGCTGCCTGGGGAGAACATTGATTCATTCCCCAACCTTTTAGGCTTCCCTGGAACTCGGCGTTTCCATTTATTTATCTTCTTATTTCTACGCACACGTGCAGGTTAGACTTGGACAAGGAAGACAGTGCCAAGAAACAGATTCAATTAAAGAGCATATTCCTCTTCCTCCCCTCAAATTCCCACCTTTCCTTGGGCCTCACCCACGTGGTGGGTTTTCCTTAACAGCCCCCACCCCCACCCCCTGCCCCTAAAAAAGCAGATTCTCCACTGGAGGAAGCAGGTGCATCCTTACAACCAAAGCGACTTACTTTGCCAGTACTCCTCTCACTCCTCTGTGCTGTGCCTTCGTGTATTCCCTGGGGATGCCAGTTCTGTCCACCACTCCCGACTTACACCCACCTACGTGCTGGGCAGGGGCCCTAGTGGCACAGTGGTTAAAGTGGTTAAAGATCAGGGTTCGAGCCCACCAGCCACTCCAAGGGAGAAAGATGTGGCAGTCTGATTCGGTAGAGATTTACAGCCTTGGAAACCCTGTGGGGCAGTTCTACTCTGACCAGTAGAGTTGCTGTGAGTCGGACTCGACTCGATGGCAGTGGGTTTGGATTTTTGGGTATGCTGGGCACATGGTATGGAGGGTACCTGGCACATAGCTGGTACTGCTTTCTGGGGCTTCCCAGCCAGACCTGTCTCCAGGGACTAGAGGCTCCTAGGTGGACACCAAAGTGCAGTCACTCTTGGATGCAGTAAGTTTTGGGTGCTGGGGTGATGGTAGTAGGGAAGCTGAAGCAGGCCCTTTCAGTAGACGGGGGCCCCTCAGCTGGCACAGGAACCTTGTCATCATGTTTGTGCCATGCCTTCCGTGCCCGCTCTGGGAGAAGGTGACTTTAATAGGATATTCACCAACGTAGCGACCCCACCCCGGGATGTCCCTCTGCAGATCCAGGACCCCCAGTTCTCCCCAGCCCAACCCCCCCTTCTTCTGTGTAGGCTAAAGATAGGCAATTACATCTATGGGCTGAGTAAGTGTAAAGAGAAAGAATATCCCCATCAAGCCCTTTAAGTCTCCCCTTCCTGTGTGCTCTGAGTCTCTCTGCTGCTACCTGCTATGTGACTCTTGGCAAATCAGATAACCTCTCTGAGCCTGTATTTCTGCATTTGTAAAATGGGACAAATCTGCCCTGGCTGCCTGCCCTATAGGGATTCTAAGGGCAAACATGGGGTGATGTGTGTAAAGATCTGTAGACTATAAAGCAGCTCATCAGGCCGATGATGTAGCAGTTAAGAGAACAGGCACCAGAGCCTGGTCTCAAATCCTTGCTGTACTGTTGTCTAGCTGTGTGACCTTGGCCAGTTACTACCCACTCTGTGCCTCAGCTTCCCATCTGTAATATGAAGATAACAACAGCAACTCCCTCATAGGTTGTCATGTGGATTTAATGAATTAATAACAACGTATGTGAGGGGCTTAGAACAGGGTCTGGATACGTGTCGGCTTTTATAATTATACACGTGGACAGGCTCTCTCACTCTGCTGTTCTCAAAACACACACGCAGACCATACCACGGCTTTGAACATTTTTAAAACATACCACAAAATATCAGGCTTAAACTCCCTCCTACCCTGCCGGCTGGGCAGGGGCCTGCTCTTTCTTTGGGTCCCAGTCTACAGAGGGTCTTGTGGAAGAATCCATCCTGTGCGGAGCTCACTATGAGGACAGGCCTGGCTCTGAGGCTGGTTTCCTGTCAGCATATCTCCCTCGCTCCCCAGCCGATGACACCAAAGCAGGAGCACCTTGAGCATTGTCTCTCATTTCCATAAAGGTCAGCTATTGACGTCTATTCTCATCTCCCATCCACCAGCGGCCCCAAAAGCAACCCACGGACTCTCAGCTGACCACTTCAGCCTTGGCCTTATCAATATTTCCTCCCGGTAAAATGCAAACCGCATCGAATGGTTCCCTCTCCTAATTATGATGCTTTCTCCATTCTGAGTGATTCCCACTCCCGGGACAGTTTTTATGAGCTGGGGGCTGGGGCTGGGAGGGGGAGATGGGGAAGCAGATGAGGCAACAGGACTTTTGAGCTGGGATTCTGCTCATGGGCTCCAAAACCCACCAGATTCTCTCTTAAAAAGTTCATTATGATTGAAACTATAAAATAGAGCAGAAAGCCAATTAAAGGGCTGGCAATAGTACCACAAATAGGCAAGAAAAAATCATTCCTAGTTTTGATCACCAAAAAAAATATTAAAAAAGCAATCATAAGGGAGGAAGGGAGAAAGCAGCAACAACAACCAGACGTGTGGTTTTTATGAATCCAAGAGGGTAAGAGGCAGAACTGCCTCTGGATGAGAAACACTGGGCATGGTTCTGACAAGTTCTCTCCTTTATGGTTACAAAAAAAAACTCATTGCCGTCGAGTCAATTTCTACTCATAGCAGCCCAGTAGGACAGAGAAGATCTGCCCCATAGGGTTTCCAAGGAGCGGCTGGGGGATTCAAACTGCCCACCTTTTGGTTAGCAGCCAAACACTTAACCACTTTGCCACCAGGGTTCCATAGTTACAAAAGGGTCAGAAAAGAGCTGGGACCAGGGGTAGGAAAATCCCTCTTAACTTCACACTGCAAATGCAAGCAGCCCCCGACCTGTGTGGGTGCAAGAGTGGGGTCTGGGAGGCGGCTTGGTCTCCTTCCAGTCCCTTTTCTTTCTGTCACCAGAGCAGGCCAAACACCTGATTCTCAGCTTCCACAACCCCCTGTCCTGAAAGAGTCCAGCCAAAACCAAACCCGTTGCCATACAGGATTTCAACTCATGGCAACCCCATGTGTTACAGAGTAGAACTGCTCCATCGGGTTTTCTTGGCTGTAATATTTACAGAATCAGATTGCCGGGCCTTTCTTCCACAGCACTGCTAGGTGAGTTTGAACCACCAACCTTTAGGTTAGCAGTGGAGTACAAGGCATTTGCGCCATCCAGGGACCTGAGAGTCCAAAGGTTTCCATTTCCACCATTGTGCCAACAGGGGGCACTCCTGAGAACCCCCAGGAGCTGTCACTGCCCCAATCCAATCAGCCCCCAACACAGGCAGTCCAGCACCGGAGGGCTGCTTAGCTGACATATTCCCAAACAAGCAGCATGGGCCAGAGTCTCATTGCACAGGGCCAGATGGCGGGGCCGCACTCTGCTCCCCAAGGGGCAGCCCCAGAGCCACAGGCTTCCCTGTAGGCCATAACCTCAGTCCCTGGGACAACAGAGGCGTGTGCGCAGGCTGTGAGTGCTGCCCAGGCTACTGTTACTCCCCTGCCAGGTGGCTCATTCTGGAGGGCATGGGCAGGGGTAGGCTGAAAGCTTCCCTGGAGACCTGGGCTAACTAAAGGAGGGTTATGTGTAGGGACAAGATTGCACTGTCCTGCTCAAGAGGCAGGGTGGAAAGCACCAGGTGGGGAGCCAGGAGCCCAGAAGACCCCTAGCTGGCTGGGGACTTTTGGACCAGCCATTTCATTTCTCTGGGTCTTGGTGTCTTCGCATCTAACACAAAGGTTTGGACGATATCTCCAGTCTCCTTTCTGCTCTGTTGTTGTTAAGTTGCTGTTGAGTCGATTCTGATTCATGGCAACCCCATGTGTGCAGAATAGAACTGTGCTCCACAAGGATTTCAAGGCTGTGAGCTTTTGGAAACGGATCACCAGGCCTGTCTTCTGAGGCACCTCTGGATGGGTTCCAACTGTTTGCTCCTCTTAGGGACCCCTCCCTTCTGCTCTAACATCACAAACTTACTATGAAAGGATGCAAAATGGGACGTGTCCTAGCATTTTGGAATTTCTTCTGAAGCCCAGAGCTGAGACTAACAGGTGACAAGAACCTGCACGCTCTAAGTAGAGGCACTAGACTCGCCATGAGGGGTTTGCTATGCGGGGAGACTGGTTCTGAGACCCTGTGCCCCTCACCCAGCTCCAGCCTCTGTAAACAAGCCAGCCATCTGAGGAGATGATTGAGTGTGGATCTCTCTGAAGAGAGTGGGGAGTTGTGTGGGTTCCCATGCCATGTCTGAAGGCTGCATTCCATCTGTGGCCCCTCAAGTCAAGTGAGAGGCTCTGTGATGTCCAGGAAGTGATGGGGTAGAGGGAGGGTGCTGAGGAAGCCCTTGAGAGAGCTAGATATGGGTTCTGGGCTGCAGGGCAGGAGCTGGTGACAACCCTAGCCTGTGGAGAGAGGCAGCCGGAAGAAGGTTCTGGAAGGCTGCACATGGGGCTTCTGCTGACTAAGAGGCAAGTAGACCCCACAGAGGGCACCAGAAATGAGAACAGTGGCTAACACTTACTGAATACTTCCTATGGGCCGGGCTGCGCCAGGCTCTGTTTAAAGGACCTTACATGTTCACCTCATTTAATCATTACAATAACCAACACTAATATTAACCCTATATTCTATATACAGTAACCGAGACACAGAGAGATGAAGGGACTTGCCCAAGGTCACAGAGCTATTGAGCACAAGAGCTGGTATTAGAACACAAGCAGCCTTGTTCCAGAGCCCTGTTCTTAACCACTATACTATACTGCCTCTAAAAGTTGTCTTAAAGGACATTGATCAAGGACTGTCTGCCATGGCCAAAGGAAGAGGCTGTGCGGTGTGTCCAAGGGCAGGAGCTAACTGGGAGTCAGGAGACATCAACCCGAAAGGCCGCTGTGTGCCCTGGGGAATGGTGCAGTCTTAAAGGTCTCAGAGAGCTATCTCCAAAGAACGCACAAAATCATTCCATGAGAGGGCGGGCACAGACAATTGAGAACAACAGCAGCAGCGCTAAGTAAAATGATCCTTTCACCCTTCTCTCATCTTTCCTCCCCAGCTCCATTCTGAGCTGGGGGAGGGTAAAGGGAAAAAAAAAGGAAAATCAAACCTGTTGTCACCGAGTAGATTCCAACTCACAGCAACCCTATAGGCTAGAGTAGAACTGCCCCATGGGGTTTCCAAGGAGTGGTGGGTGGATTCAAACTACCGACTTTTTTATTAGCAGCCAAGCTCTTAACCACTGTGTCACCAGGGCTCCAAGGAGTGTGCAAAAAATAGATCCTTCCTTTCTCCTTGCAGGTTACCGAGCCCAGGCAAGGCCCAGGCTGGGGGAAGGGAAAAAGCCTTGATAGATAAGGGGTTGAAGTTTTGATTTAGATTCAATAACAAATGCTTATTGAGCACATACTATATGCCAGGAATTGTTTTAGGCCAAAAACCGTGCTTGTTTTCCTGGATTCCTGGGGCAGCTAGAACAACGAAGATCAACAAACTTCCCAGGCAGATTTAATTCAGCTCATTCTTCACAAGGGGGAAACCCAGCATAGGAAACTTTTAAGAATGTAGACATGCCCACCATGAACACCGGTCCCTCAGCAGTGGTTATAAAGAATTTAAAAGGTGGATATGAAATCCCTCTCTCATGAGCCAGGTATCTGGGGAGCAATTAGACTTGCAGATTATGTCTCTAATAATTCTCTGAATTTTCCTCGCACCTCACCTTGCAACTGCTCTAGCTGTTTGTATTCCCACCTTCACCCACTCAATAGCTGTGCACGCTCAGCCCCTTACGTAACCTCTGGCTTCAGCTTCTCATCTACTGGGTGAAGGTAATACCTTCTAGAAGCTGAGGGCAGGACCCGACCATGTACGCTCTGGAGCCCTAGCCCAGCTCGACAGTCCGGGTTTCTTCCTCTTATCATCCCCCTGAGCTAAAACGTTGTTGCTGTTGGCTGCTGTCGAGGTGGCCGTCATCTTATGGGGACTGCACGTACAACAGGATTGAACTGTTGTGACCTAGGGGGTTTTCACCGGCTGATCTTTCAGAAGTAGATCACCAGGCCTTTCCTCCTAGTCCATCGTAGTCTGGAAGCTCCACCGAAATCTCTCAACATCATAGTAATATACCAGTCTGCATTGGCTGGAATCATACCTGGGTCTCCCACATGGAAGGCGAGAGTTCTAATCTGAACCACCACTGCCCCCATTGAGCTAAAGCAGGACAAGGATTATTTTTTCCATTACACAAATGCACCCCAGGCCTAGAAAACTGAGTTGTCCCAACCACTCTGCCAGCAAGATCCACACTTGGGGGCTCTTTCTGCCTAACAGGCCCAGAACCTGCCTCTACCCTACAGCCCTGAGGAGGAAGTCAGTACATGGGCTTAGGGAGCTGCAGGAGGGCTTCCAACAGATCCAGAAGGCTCTCCACACCAGGCACAGAGGTGGAGGGCCAGGACTGGGAGGGGCTTTCTGGCTAACTGCTCGCATTCGCTTGGGATGTGGGAGTATTGATTCAGGCCACAGTCTGTAACAAGGCAGCTCATGGCACTGCCTTTCCAGCACCCCCTGCAAACCCAGCACATGCCTGCCAGCCATCTTCTGAGCTACAAACTCCCCCTCACCAGAGGGATTACTGGGCTTTGTAAGGACAGCGAGGCTTAGCCTCCACGTCTCCACGGTCAGGGACTGGCCTCCCTGAATCCTCCCACTGGGCCGGGAATAGATAAAACAGAGCACCTGGGGTGGGGGCGGGGCTTGGCACTAAGCAGTTGCCTCCCCACCCCCTTCCCCACCAAGCAGGCTCCTTTGTGGCCCCCTCCCCTCAAAGGGCTGTGGGTGGGTCTTGTAGCAGTGTAAATGGACATGGGTGAAGACCTGGCAAGCAGGTTTCATTCCTCCCTGGGGCCTGGCCAGCTCCAAGAGCACAGGGGTAAAGATGATGAAGCTACAAGGCCCGCAAATGATTCAAAGAGCAAAATGCAGGGAGGGATTGTCCCAAAGCAGCTCCTCGTGGATGGCATGAGGGTGGCGGGAGAGACCAGAATCACCCCAATCTCTTTACTCTGCGCATCCTCTCCCTCCTCTGACCCCAGTTTCTCCCCATGCACTTTCAGACCAAGCTTCCCACAGCTGTATGGGCCCCAGAAGCAAAAACCACACAGAAGCAGGCCCACCCTTCTCCCTCCCTCCTACACACTCCACACTGGACCACCTCCCAAAAAACGCCCCTGTAAACAGGTGAGCCCAGAATCCAATGAGGCTTTTGGGTCTTGTCATGCATAAAATGTTGTCCCTGGACCCGCAGCACAGGCAGCACCTGGAAACATGTTAGAAATGCAGACTCTCAGGCTCCTCCTGGGCCCAAGGAATCCGAAACTGCATTTTAAATGAGAGCCTTGGGTGATTCTCATGCGTTACAGTTTGGGAAACACTGCTACAGGGACAAAGGCCACCCCCATCCTGAAGGGTCGCAGAACCCAGGAAAGCAAGCAACCTTCCGCTTTTGCAGGCTATGCCAAGACAGGCCCGTCTGGACTAGCGGCAGGATTTCAAGTCGGGGTAGGGGGGTGGCGGGGTGGGGTGGGGGAAGTCTCCTGACATGCCTCACCTTTACTAAATTCCCATTTTTAATTTGCAGAGTCCTGATGGCTGCTCGGAGACTGCCTGCCCACCCCCTCTTCCCAGCTCCACCCACTCCCCTTCCCCTCCCTTGAAAAAGAAAACAAAACCCACGTGAGGAAAAGGACATAGTAGACACTCGGTCTTTAATTAATTTAATAAATGAATCCTTAGACTTCTCCTTCACTGCCTCCTTGGAAGTCCCTCTTAAGACACTGGGCAGAATCACAAACACCTACATAAAATTCTGCAGCCCACAGGTGCCTCTTCTATTAATATCACCTCAAATTAATATAATTATTTAAGCTTCTAACTCGTTTCCCTGCTTCCAGGCTCTCCATCATCCCTGCATCGGCCCCACAGAGAGCTTTCGAAGCACACGCTTGATCTGGTCACTCCTGCAGGGCCTTCCGTCACCAACAGAGCGGTTCTCATTGAGCGTGGGACCAACCCAGAGAAGGTGTTTAGAAATTGAGGTTGTCACCAAGACTGGGTACCTGGGAACCAGGATCCTCAACACCGTGTAATGCACAGGACAGCCCAAAGAACAAAGAATTGGCCCTTCAAGCAGTGTTCTGTTGAGAGCCATGCAGGATAAAGTCACCTCTGTTGGTATGGTGTACAAGGCACCCTGGTCTTCCTTTCTCTACATTTCCAGTCCCATCTCCCAGGGACCACTGCTCCTGCCCCACTGCCTTCCCTCTTTCCCCACCTCCTCCACCCATGAACCTGAACCTGAAGATTCCCTGTTCTCTGAAACTGCCTCCATACCTTTCTAATCAAGATTCCCTTTGTTTCCTTCCCTGCCTTGCCTTGATGAGTTCCTTTGGGGCGGTTCTACTCCGTCCAACACGGTCACTACGAGTTGAAATCGATTCAACAGCAACAGGTAATAATCCTGTGGGGCCCTGGTGGCACTATAGTTAAGTGTTTGGCTGCTAACCAAAAGGTCAGCAGTTCAAATCCAGCAGTCGCTCCTTGGAAATCCAGTTCTTCTCTGTCCTATAGGGTTGCTATGAGTCAGAATTGACTTGGTGGCAGTGGAATAACCTTGTAAGAAAATGGAAGTTCAGAGAGGTTGTGACCTGTCTGAAATCACACAGCTGACAGGCAGAAGAGCCTTTCTGCCTCCAGGCCTTTTCCTGCATAGCGTAGGGGTGAAGCAGTAGACTCCAGGGCCAAACTATCTGGGTTCGTTTGTATTCTGGATCCACCACTTACTAGCTGTGTGACTTTGGGCAAGTGACTCAACCTCTTGAAGCCTCATATAAAATGGCAGAGGGGGGAGGGGATAATGGACTTACCTCCTAAGTGAGCACTACACTCAAAACTCCCAGCTCATATGAGGCATCAAATAAATGTTAGCTACTGTTAGGATAGCACAGAGCTGACTGTCTCCAGTCCATCACTCCCAGCTAATTTTCCAAGAGCTGGCTTTAAAGAAGGGCACAGGTGGGTGGATGTGAGTACACACGTGTGTGCTCAAATGCACACAGATACATGTGCTTGATGGCCTCCTCAAGCCCAACAGCAGTCATTTTTGCACCCATCCCTTGTCTCCCCTAGCTCCCTAGGAGTGGCTATAAAAACTCCCACAGGAGTATTTTCCTCCCCTTGCGGCCCCCCCAAGCACCAATCCCTTTGCCCTACCCTTGGATGTTCTGATTCACTTCCAAAAAGGGTGGAGCTTCCCCAGGCCCCCTGTGCCCTGTGTCCATCAAAAGGACCGCTGCAGGGTTTGCACACAGAGAAGATAAAGGAGGAACAGATCACTCTTGAAGTTTTGAACCGATCTTCCCATTTTACTTCCTCCTTCCTACCTCTCCTCCCACCTGCGGCCTCCCCCACTGCCAGCCAGCCTGCTGTTCAGAACCTACCTCCCCCTCCTACACAGAAAGGTATGAAACCCATCAGCACTTGTTTTTAGCTTGGAACAAACTGTTCACACGTTTCATTAACCAAAAAAAAAAAAAAGAAAGGGGGCGTGTGGGGTAAAGATGCTAGCATATCAAACTACTTAAATCATAAACAGAACTTAGAGTTAACGAGGAACAGAGAAAAAGAGAAGGGGATGGAGTTTCATTAAGAAAAGACAAGACCAGGTTTCAGAAGAGGTGGCCCATTTTGTCTTTGCGCTACTTTTTATTTGTGGATAAAACAGGTCCGCGTAATTTAAAATGTATTGCTGAATTTTGTTAAATGCTTTTAAGTCAGTACTGTAAATCGAAGGGTACTGGTGTGTGTGTGCTTGGAAACAAATAGAAAACTAGGTGTTGCATGCAGTCTAGCCCCCTTTTCATGTTTTGCTGGGGCTTTGCTCTTCTGGAGAAGAAGACTCCAAAGTCCTGAGTTGGGGCCCATTGGAGAGGTCAGGGTCAGTCCAGGTGGGACTCTGAGTCCACTGTGGGAGAACCCTGCCCCGGGAGGCTCAAAGCCCAAGGGCAGAGCCGGGCTAGGCTTGGAGAGTAACCAAAGTCTTACATGGCCTGGGACATCTAGGGGTCTCCAGGTTGCTCCCACCAGGCCTTTCAACATTAATTGACATTGGATCATATAGCGGACAATAGAATTGTGTGGGAAATCGTAAGAGTCAGGATTTCAGAGCTGGAATGACTTTTAGAGATCATCTAGCCAGGGCTTTCCTTTCATAGGTCAGGAGAATGAAGCTCAGAGAGGTTGTGTGACTTGTCCAAGGTCACACAGAAAATCAATGGTAGGTCTGCAACTAGTATCCAGGCCTTCTGATTTCAAGGCAGCTGCTACTTTCATCACTCCCCCCTCCCCCCCACTTCACCCACACCTGCCTTTTCTGGTCAGGTGAGCGAAAGCAAGGCCAGAATGGAGGACTCTGGCTCCCCCCAGGTTGACGGTCAGAGCATGCAGTCAGCCCCAGGCAGAGTGATCGGGCGTGCGTGACTCCAGATCAGCCCTGAGGATGGCAAGCCTGTGGTAGAAAGCAGGGCCTCCTGACTGTGGGGGCGAGGCTTGAAGACGGGCACCCACACATGCTCCGGAAGATTCCAGTGCTTTGCTTTGTACTCCTACAACAGAGCTCCCCAAGAGGAGATAGAAAGCACTATAACCTTTCCTTACCTGGCTCCCAGGTGGGTAGTGAGATAAGGTACCCACTGGTGAAATGCTTGTAAGTTGTACAGTCCTGTCATTTGTGAAGGGAGATGACCATTGCTAGTGGTGCTGTGACAACCACCCCATGGGCAGTAAGAGCAGACCTCAGTATTCATCTCATTTTAAGGTTACTTTTGGAAAGCAGGGCCTGTGGAGAGCCCAGGCCCCTGATGATGTGGTAGGATCTCCTTCCCTCAGGTTGCGGGGGCCAGTTTTCCACCGGTAAAGACTCCATCAGCCAATTGCACCTGCCAATCATACCAGTGGCAGAGCTAAAAGCAGAATGTAGTCCTCTCACTGCTACCTACAGTTGTCCTGGTTCCATCAGCCTCCCTGCCCCGTGTCCTTCCCCGCTCTGCAGAATCCACATTGTGAGACTCTGGCTCCTTCCTGAGCAAAGCTCTCTCCTTACCGGTTGCGGCCAGCTCTGTCAGACAGAGTAAAAGTGACTGTAAAGCTGTCAAACATACTTAGGGAACTTGAGTGAAATGGAGATTCAGAGTTTTCAGGAAGAGGCAGTCGTAAGCGTGAGTGGGAGAAAGAAGCAGAGAGGCCACCAGGGCCCCCCAAAACCAAAAAAAACAAACCAGTTGCTGTGGGGTTGGCTCCGACTCATGGCGACCCCATGTGTGTCAGAGTAGAACTTAGCTCCATAGCGTTTTAGTGGCTGGTTTCTCAGAAGTAGATCACCAGGCCTTTCTGCCAAGGTGCCTCTGAGTGCGATCGAACCTCCAACCTTTTGATTAGCGTCGGAATGTGTTAACCATTTGCACCACACAGGGCCTCCCCGGGACCCCCCAGACCAAACCATTTGTGGTGGGGTTGATTCTCACTCGTGGTGACCCCATGTGTGCAGAGCAGAACTGTGCACCAGAGAGTTTTCAATGGGCGTGACTTTTCAGAACTAGATCACTAGGCCTTTCTTCTGAGTGCCTCTGAGTGGATTCAAACCACCAGCCTTTCAATGAGTAGCTGAGCATGTTAACCATTTGCACTACCCAGGATTCATTTGGCCCCCAGAGCACCTGAAATCTAACCACAAGAGGCAGGAACCATCCTGGCTAACGGGTGAAGCTCGTCCACCACACCCCCTACAAGCCGGATGATGAGGAGGGGGGAGAGGAGGGGGGCTCACATTTATTTACAGCACAGTTTTTTCAACAAGTCTTTATACTTTGGCTTCAAAAATGGGTGATTCAGGCTCTGAGTGGGAAGGTGGATTACGAGACATTGAATATGCCTTCCAGTCTTTAAGAGCCTGACTGCGCAGGCTTTGCGGGCTGTGGACAGCCTCTTAGTAACCTCCCATCACTCCAGAGGTTGCAGCCACAGGAGCGGACAAAGCCACGCAGAACGTAGACCAGTGAGAAGAAGACCAACGACTGAACTGTGGGGAAAGATTGACATTTGTGGGGTGGGGAGGACAGAGAGGAGGCCAAGGAGGAGAGGCCAGAGGGGTAGGTGGAAAACCAAAGCATGCACAGAAGAAAATTAAAGGAAGATGGAGAAGTCAAGGGGCTTCAAAGTCTATTTGGATTTGGGGGCTAGTAGGCATCTAACACCTAATTCCTCTGCAGCACTTTGTTTCACCAATCATTTATTGAGCACCTACTGTGTGCCTAGTAGTGTATGGTGTCTGAACACTCCCAGGGGCTTAATAGTACTGTCTTGCTTGAAAAGTGAGGACATCAAAGTTTAGAAGAGTGGTCTGTCTAGACTTGTTTTTGGGTGCTGAGTCAATTCCAATTCATAGCGGTCCCATGTTACAGAGAAGAACTGCCCCACGGGGTTTTCTAGGCTGAAACCTGTACGAGAGCAGATCATCAGGTCTTTCTCCCATGGAGCTTCTGGGTGGGTTCAAACCACCAACCTTTTGGTTAACAGTCGAATGCTTCATAATTGTGCCACCAGGGCTCCTTCTCTCTAGGCTGTTTTTGTTGTTGTTTATTTGCTGACAAGTCAATTCCAACTTGTGGTGACCTTATAGCACGGAGTATAACAGCTCCATAGGGTTTCCTAGGGTGTGCTCTTTATAGGAGAAGCCCGGTGGCTCAGTGGTTAAGAGATTGGCTGCTAACCAAAAGGTTGGTGGTTTGAATTCACCAGCTGCTCCCTGGAAACCCTATGGGGCGGTTCTAGTCTGTTCTATAGGGTCACTAGGAGTCGGAATTAACTTGACAGGGACGGGTTTGGTTTTTGGGGGTTAATCTTTATGGGAGCCGATCATCAGGTCTTTTTTCTCCTGGAGCGGCTGGTGAGTTCAAACCACTGACCTTTCGGTTAGCAGTCAAGTCATTAGCAAAATTGTTAATGGCATCTTACTAGACACAGGTGTCCTGTGTTTCCACACAAATGCCCCCCCAGGCCTCAGGAGAAAGAAGGCTGGATGGCCTGGACCTCGGGTCTGACCACAAATTGTCCTTATGGCCCAGCAGGCCACGTGGGTCTCAGTCACAAGGGGTCCCAGTGAAGCCTTGAGTCAGAAACTTGGGGGGCTCCTCCTGTAGGCCCAGAACAAGTGTGGCTGGCCCTTCCCCTTCCTTCTGCTTGACAGCTCTTCTAGAAAGGAGAGCTTACCCAGAGACTGCCTTGGGGAGTGAAAGCCAGTGCTAGGAGAAGGGGAGGGAGGAATGGAATTCTGAGCAGCAGCAGCAACAACAGGGGAAAAAAAAGAATGGTGTCTGGGAAGAAAATGACTCAGAGAATTTATAGCGTAGAGCTGCTACTGAGGTGCCAGCCCCCAAAAAGCAGGAACGTGGTAGCTGTGCCCATGAACCATCAAAGATGGCACCTGGGGGTCCAGTGGCCCACGGGTCCCCTCCCATCTCCAGGCAGGGGAGTATGAAGGGTCAGTTCTCTGGTCTAGCCTCAGGCCAGCCCTCTGTGCTGGAGTCCCAGCAGGGGGACAGCTGGGAAGAACGGGAGAGGGAAGCAGCTTCTGGCTTACCTCCTCAGCCCGACATCAGCCAGACGGGGAACAGAAGCCACCATCTTTAAGGGCAGCAGGAAGAACACAGGACCAGAAGGCAGGAGACAGGGTGGCCTCCACCCAGGACAACCTGGGGGCCATTGCAAGGCCCTGTACCTCTCTGTGCCTTGTACCTGCAGCGAGGGATGCTTAATGCCGCCTTACCTGCCTTAAAGGGCTGTGAAGATAAGCTGTGGGAAAATACTTTGAAAAAAACGAAAGCCTCAGATGAATATTCAATCTAATCACCATCTTTTTCAAAAATGCTTTTATTAAGTACGGAATGATACCTCGAGTTTGGGAAATAGAGTCCCCCCGCCCCCTTTTAAACCAACGTCAATCTAACCAGGCTGAGGATTGGCTTTACCTGCTGGAAACCTCCAAACTCCCCGTGGGAGCTGAATAACCCTTTCAGCCCTTGGCTACCAGGCACCATTGAGGACACTGGTCCTACGAAAGGGTCAGACACAAGAGTCGAGAGTTGACACAGATTTCCCTCCCTGCCTAAAAGCTCCAAGGAAGTAGAACAGCTAGCTACTGGCCTCCCCCATCACTCCTTCCAGGGGCATCTGTTTTCAGCAGGTAACCTCTGGCAGGAGCTAAGCCTCCACTCTGTGCCACTCACTTTCTCTTTCACCCTCACAACAACTCAGGGAGAGAGGTACTATCATCCTGATTTCACAGATGAGGAAACTGAGTCAGTTACCCGCAGCCTGAGGAAGCTGCAGAAGATGGTTCTAGACAGAAACCTTTAAGGGACCTCTACAAATAAACTCAAGTCAGTAGGGGCTGTTTGTTTCTTGGTTTTTATGTTTGTTTTACCCTTTCTATTCATTTTTTGCCCAACTGTTTCCTAAAGCCTTGCTACTTACATCACACTCAAGGGCATCACCTGGAGCTGGTTAGAAATGCAGAGTCTCAGGCCTCACCCCAGACCCAAGGAATCAGAAGCTGCCTTTTAATAAGATCCTCAGGTGATTTGTAGGCACACTGAAAATTCGAGAAGCACTGATCTAAAGGATAGTAGAACCACAGCAAGAAAGACTGGGTTAGCTCTAAGGAAAAACTTCCCACCAGCCCGTTATACAATATGCTTAAGGAGCTCCTTCCCTACAGAGGGGACAAAGAGGGCAGGGGCAGAGATTCTCAGCTTTCTGGCATGCGAAGATGGAATGGGAGGTGTGAAGATGACACCTCAAGGTTCCTTCCTGCCCTGGGAGCCATGCCCTGGGCCACCCGGGGTCTCCCCAGGATAAGCTGGAGTGAGTCCCATGCCCTCCTGGAGCTTCCCTGCCTGCCAGAGACCTGGATTCAAGTGCAGCTGCCCCTGTCAAGCGGAGACCAGCAGGCTTAATTCACCTTCTCCAGGAGGACAGGCATTTGCATTGGAAATTACCCTGGAACTTAATTCTGCATAATGTTGCTCAGACAAACGACACCCCTGAAACTCTTTGCCGAGGCCAATAATAACATAACTGCAGAGAGAAGTAATGAATGGGAGCAGAGGGAAAGCAGAATCAAGAAGGCGGGAGCAGGGGAAGGAGGGAAGGGAAAAAAGACCGGCTTCAAGCCAGAGCTGCTCTTCCTTTCACAAGTAATTAGGATGAGGCCAGCACGTAGTAGGCACACAAAAAACATTTTTCAGTGTACCCACAGACTACACTGAAAGAAACGGAGCAGTAAAGCTGCAGAAAGAGGTGTATCAGTTCATTAACTGAACCACTAACCAATCCATTAATCCAACTGTTCGTTTGTTCAACAGGTTCCACTGAACACCTGCTATTCATCAGGCACCATGTTGGGCACTGTGGTCTCTGCCCTCATGATGGTTCAAGCCCTTAGCTTTGAGCCCACAGTGGGCAAACTCAGCAATGGGGAGATCCCCATCAAGTCTCCATTCCAAGAATCTTAAGCCCCAAGGGCAGAGCCAGGGGATGCTGGTTGAGCGACTAAGACCTCACAAGGTATGGAACCACCTAAGGAGCTCCAGGGTGTCCTTCTCAGGCCTTTCAGCATAACTGCATTGGACAATATGACGTCTTTAACAACTATACACATCATAGATTGCAGAGCTGGAAGGGATGCTAGAAGTCATCTAATTGAGTCCATTCATTCTGCAGAGGGGAAAGTGGTTCAGAAAGGCAGTGAGGCTCAGCCAAGGCTACACACCCAGTTAATGGCAGAGCCAGAGGTAGAACCCAGCAGCAGCCTCAACCAGGTGTGACCTTCCTGGAAGGTTCTAGTCCAGGCCTAGCCTTGGACTTACTGTGGGACATGGGCAGGCAAGTCATATCTCCTCTCTGGGCTGTTTTGTCATGGAGACAGAGAGGGGGGACCCTTCAGAAGTTCTCACACTGTGCTCTGCAGAGGTACCTCAGGTATCCCACTGGAAGAGGAAGGAAATGGGAAAGAATGGGGCGGGGTAGGTGGGGCCTGGGCCCCCACTCTGCTTCAGCCCAAGCAGCTCTCTTGTTTGTTGGGCTTCCATGCATTAGTTGGTTTGTAGAAAGGGCTCCACTGCTGAAAATTCCAAAGCAAAACCACTAAACATAGTCTATCTAAGGTTCTTATGACACACGTACTGTGCGCTTGTTGGTTACAAATAGGATAGAAGGCAGATGTCTGCCCTCCAGATGGGCATGCTATATATTCAGAGGGAGGTAACACACACGTGAACAGGCTTGAAAGCTCCTAGGAAGTGGCATAGAGTCCAATAATTATCTGTCTCCAGAGCACGTGGATTCTAAAGTGACCCCGTGCCAAAGGATGATGGAGTAGGTGTGGGGGAAATGGGCAGTCCCCTGCCTACAGGTGTCCCAGAGAGATGGGACCAGCCTGAAAACCCACAGGGGCGGGAGCAGATGAGACTGGGTGACAGGGGCCCTGGGTGCCTTTGGAGATCAGCCCTGTGCCCTAAGTGCCTCTAGCCTCAGCCTCCTCCCATCAAGTCAACCCAATTATGCATGTTTACATTACAGTTACGTGTAATTCTGCCATTTACATTCAGTTGCAGGCTTCTCTGTGTGCTCATAAAATATTAACATTGGAGGGCTGCTTGTTGCAGAAATGTTTATAATTTCTCTTCCCCATTATGGGCTTATTAATGATAATAATGTTGTTTCCCTGCTTAGGAGCTGGGGCTACCGAAAGGCAATCATTCACTATAGCTGAAATATGACAGTGGGAAGTCGGATTCTGTTCTCTGCTCAGCATTTAATCTTAATAACATTTTATCTTGGACGACGAGTGTGTGTAATGTTGTTTAAAAGCCACGACTACATCGGCACTAGATGTTCAGGAAAAGGAACTGGGGAGGGGGGCGGCGGGGAAAGGCCTTTCCACCTCTCCCCTCCCCTACCTTCCTCTGCTGGTGCCTGAGTCACGCTGGTACCTCCCACCATCTCTGGCTTTCTGAGATGGCAGTGAGACCCCACTGACTGGCAAAGAAAGAATTTTTTTTTTTTTTCCTTAACCTGTGAGAATGAAAAGTACTTATGAGTACAGCAGCCTTTGAAAACACGACTACCTCAAATGGGCTCTATTAAAAATAAATAAGTCCATTTCTGCTGGTGAGCTGGGCCTAAAGGAGTGTGAAGTCTTTAAGCTGGGTTGCAGAGGGACATGTGGGCTTTCCTCTTCCTGAGGCAAGGTTCCTAATGATACAGTCCTTGGGCACAGCTCACTTCCCAGGCTCTATACTCCCTCCACACCTCTGTCTCCCCCTCACCATACTCCCCTCTGGTGTGGCACCCTCCCGCCCTCCTTCCCCAGCCTCCTTCTCATGTCTAATTCTTGCTTACTTGACTTTGCTTTTGCCAGTGTGGCTGAGAGCAGAGGTGACACTCCCCTTTTGCTTGTCACATCCTCCTCCCCCATCTTCTCACTTGACGTTGTTCTGGATGGATTTTGTCTGAGGTGCAGAGAGGTGAAGGCCTTTTCTTTTCCATCTCCCTGCCTCTCCCCAATACCACTTATGATAGGAATCTGTACACAGTAGGTGTTCAATAAGTAAATGTTGGTTGGTGTTATGGGTTCAGTTGTGTCCCCTCAAAAAACAAAAAGTCCTATCCCCGTACCTATGAATGTGACTCTGTTTGGAAGTAGGGTCTCTGCAGATGTTATCAGTGAGGTTAACGTGAGGTCATACTGGAGTAGGGTGAGCCCTAATCCTATACGATTGAGGTCTTTGTATAAAAGAAAAGAGACACAGAGATAGAAGAAGGACTCCATGGGATACTGCAGCTGCAGCCAAGGAATGCCTGGAGCTACCAGAAGCTAAGAGAGAGGCAAGGAACAGTCTCTCCCTCAGAGCCCTCAGAAGAAATCAACGTGGCCCATACCCTGATTTAGACTCTCAGCCTCCAGAACTGTGAGACAATAAATTTCTGTTCTTATAAGCCACCCAATTTTGTTTGCGGTATTTTGTTATGGCAGCCCTGGGAATCTATAGCACAGTTGGAATTTTAAACTAAAAACTATCACTTAGCTTGAAGAGGGCACTGGGCTGAGAAAAGGGGAGAACTGTTTTTTCAAAGTTCAGTTTTATAAATGTATGCAGGGTCATAGAATCATAGCAGCTTTATAATTGGAAGGGACTCCGAAGATGACCCAAATCAGCTTTTCCCCAAGGACTGCCTTCCTCTGCTTCCTAGAAAGAGGACCACCCAGCCCCTACTTGCATACCTTCAGTGACGTAGAGTTGATGACTTGCTCAGACACATTGTTGGATGGGAAGACTCGATTAAAATGTCCTCCCTGCATAGAGTCCAAATCTGTTGCCCTGTAGTTTGCAAGTTCTGCCCTTTAGGGCCCATGGAACTGGCATACTTCCTCTAGAACATGACAACTGTCTTCGGTAATCCTTGTCTCCAGACTAAGGATTCTTGTTTACTTAAGTGTTCCTCATTTGACGGGATTTCCAGAGCTGTCACCATCCTCAGTGACTGTGGCCAACATGTTCAGTTCGTCAAAGGCTCTCCAAAAGGATGATCCTCAGACCTGGATCCCAGGCTCTGATGTGTCTCACCGGCAAAGAGGACAGTGGAAACAAGATGTCCTCCACTTGGAGATCCAATTTTTATTAATTCAGCCGAAGAACTGTCTTCAGTAGCTTGTTGTGGCTGCTTCAGCAGCCAGGACACACTTAGGTCCTCTTGTTATCAGCTCAAACTCATTAGGCCTTTACTACCTGAACCTACCTCAAGTCAAGTTTTCCCCAGCCTGTACTTATGGAATTGATTTTTTAGAAACCTAAATGCAGGATTTTCCATTTATTCCTGCGAAGCTTCATCTTCTGACTTTCCCCCCATCATGCCAGCCTAAAAGGTATCCTGAGTCCTGATCCTGGAATCCTACATGTCAGCTGCCCCTTCTTGTATTTTGTGTCATACACTTATTTGAAAAACACACCTCCTAGGCTTTACTCCAAAGCTTGATAAATTACTTAATAGGCAGGGTCAAGGTCCAAACTGGTAGCACACTATTTGACACCTTCCTTCAGGTACACATCAGCCCATTAGACAGCATTTTGGAGGCATGATTGTTCACTGGGCTACAGACCTATGGACTCTGGGGAAAGCTTTGTGTCAGTACAGCCTCAAGAGCTGAGAGAAATAGATTCTGTCTGGGTCCTGTTCTCTGCTAATGAGCTGTGTTTCTTTGAGTAAATGAGCCTTCGGGGCCTCAGTTTCTTCCTCTGTAATGTGAGAAGGTTAGATTGAACGGCCCCTAAGTTTTCTAGCTCAACACTTTAATGGATCATGACTGTCCTCCAACCATATATCTCAGCCTCACCCACAAGGACACAGTGAGAGACTTTGTCAACAGCCTTACTCAAATCAAGATATCCTGTGGCTATAATGTTCTCTTCTCCTACCAGCCCGGTGTCCTTATGCAAAGAGGAGATGAGCTTGTTTGGCATGGCTTGTCCTAAATGAACACAAGCTGGTTCCTAATGGCCACGCTTTCTTTTCTAAATGCAGTATGGCTTCGTGGAGAGGGTAGGCGTTTCATTCCCCCTGCCATTTTTAGGCTCTTATTCTGCTGTCCGGCAAATTAGGATACGTGTCCATCTATTGTCTACTGTTGCCTCTTCTCTGCTCAATTTATGTTTTAAAATAAAGGGAAACTATAATCTGTAGGGAGCCCTGGTAGCGCAGTGGTTAAGTGCTTGGCTGTTACCTGCAAGATCAACAGTTCGAACCTATCAGCCGCTCTATTGGAGAAAGATGTGTGGTAGTCTGCTTCCATGATGGCTTACAGCCTTGGAAACCCTCTGGAGCAGTTCTACAGGGTCGCTATGAGTCAGAGTCAACTCAGTAGCATGGGTTGTTTTTTTTTATTTTTAGGTATCATCTATAGAGTGCAAAAAATGTGCCACACCTCCATGCCATCTACTTTTACACCAGTGTGGAGCACTGGAGAGCCACAGCGGAGAAAACCAAGGTCCCAGCCCTATTCAGCCAAGGAGGCATGCACTCGGACAATTAACCATATATGGTGTGGTTAGTGCTACATTGTCCCCAGGTGGTGCAAACAGTTAACACGCTCAGCTGCTAACCAAAGGCTGGAGGTTTGAGTCCACTGAGAGGCACCTTGGAAGAAACGTCTGGTGATCTACTTCCAAAAAATCAGCCACTGAAAATCCTGTGGAGCATGGTTCTACCCTGACACACAGGGGGTCGCCATAAGTTGGACTGACTCAGCAGCAACTGGTTAGTGCCACACTGGTGGTTTGAACTAAATTTGGTGAGGACCCAGAAGAGGAAGCCATCCATTTTGGCTGGAGGGTTAAGGACAGCATCGTGTGGCAGGTAGGTCTGTGACACAGCATGAATGTGTGCTTCACTTTTAGGGACTGGTAAGTAGCTAGTATGAAGGAAGTCTAGGGTGCAGAAGGGTGGTGGTGGGGTGTGTTATGGAAGATGAGGCCACAGGCAAATTGGAGCCAGATTGTGAGTGGCCTCGGATGCCTGCTCAGAATTTGAACTTCAGCCTCTAGAGAGTTGGAAGATGGGGAATGTTTTAGAGCAGAATGATAGATCGGGCTTTAGAAGGACACCTGGCAGCAATGGAGAGGATGGATTAGAGGTGAAGACACCAGAAACAAGGCACTAAGAGTCCAAGGGAAATATTACAAGGTCCTAACAAGAGCAGTGATCGTGGCAACAAGGGAAGGAAAGAGAGTCCCTAGCAATTTTAGAAGGTATACTCAAGAGGACTTGGCGGCCAATTAGATTTAGAGAAAAGAGAAAGAAATCATGGATTATTTTTATCCATGATTTCTACTTTAAATGTCTGGCAATATGATGGTTTTGCCAACCAATATAAGGAAGAAAGGAGAAAGAACATATTTGAAAGAAGAGAGGCTGTGAGTTTATTTTAAGACATGTTGTGTAAGGTAGGGACTTCAGATACATGTGTTAGAGTCCTCGGTGTGCAGGGGATGGTTAAAATAAAGAGCGCCTAAACTAACCCAGAGAGCCACGTAGGACAAGACAAGGCCGGAGCCTGGGGAGAAACCAACACGTAAGGCGTGGACAGAGAAAGAAGGGCTAATGATGAGTAGCAGGAAAGCTTGCAGAGGGGTGCCAGGAGAGAGCAGTATCATGCAACCCAAAGGAGCAAATTTCAAACACTACAGCACTGAGGGGTACAGAGAGATCCAGGGGGTGAAGACCACAAGAAGTGACACTGGAGGAATTGTTGCAGGCGGCTGAGGTAGTTGTAGTGAACCTGGGTTTAAATCTACTCATCAGCCATGTGATATTGGGCAAGTTATTAAGCCACTGAACCTTAGTTTCTTCACCTGTAAAATGGGGACCTACCTAGTAGACTGTTGTTAGGATTAAATAAGATAATATAAATAAAGCACTTTGAACCACGCTGGCATAGAATAGATGCTCGGTAAATGTTAACCAAAACGGGAAATTTGGAGATTTAGTGAAAGGGGGAATTGGAGAATAGCTTGAAAAAGAAGTAAGACTAGACTAAAAAAAAAAAAAAAAAAAAAAAATTTTTTTTTTTTTTTAAATGAAAAGGTTTAAATATGGATGAAAGGCGAGGGAAGAGGGAAAATGAAAAAGGCAAGACTGGAGAGTAATCTCTGATGATGAAGGAAGGCCCTAGAGGAGATGGGAGGAGATGGGAGCAGGAAGCTTAGCCCAGGATACGACTGCTTCTACTTCCAGACACACAGAAGGGTGCCTTGGAGATAGATGACAGAGAGGAAAGTCGAGCTGGTCCACACCCAATGGCCTTTGTCTTTCCAGGTGATGTGTATCAGATGATGACATCTGCTGAGAGGGGAACAAGCTGGCTTGGGGTGTTAACAGAGGTTAGTAAGGCTTGGAGTGGCCATTAAGAATGAAGCAGGGAGTGAAGAAAAGTATTCCAAGGAGCACTGAAGGCACAGCTCGGATGGGAAATCATAAATGCATGATGTGCGATTTGAAGGTTATTTACTAAACAAAAATAGGAGTTAGGTACTTTTGCCTTTTTAGGTTTCAGTGACCTGTCAACATTGAGTCTTCTTCCCAGGGGAGGCTGCACCTTCCTTGCTCATCAATCTTCCCTGCAGCACCCCACCCCCTGGGTGGGTCAGGAGCCCATGGGCTTCTCCATCTCGACACTCATTCGCTGTGTTGCCTGGGATGGACATCAGGACAAGGCCTGGGTCTTCCTGTCTGTTGTCCCCAGGTGCTGAGAACGGCACCTGGCACAGAGTGGAGGCTCCCAAGCGCTCATCTACTTACCCTCCTTTCCAGGTTACCTGGCCTCATAGGGAGGCTAGGGATGCTAATTTCCCATAGTTACAACCACAAGCTAATAGTCACTATTCAGCTCACTGCCAACATGTTAAATTCCTGCCTTACACCATGGAAAAGGACATCTCACATGCTTACCCATTAATAGTACAACCTCCCTTGTCATCTGAGGCAGCCACTGGCATTTAAACAGCCTGAAAACCCACCTCCCCCACAGAATCTTCAGGGACTAAAACAGGAGCTAACATCTAACAAGGGCCTTCTACTTGTTAGGGACCTCCTTACACACTTTACAGACAGATTGCATTTAGCCTCACATCAGCTCCGGTGCTGTTAGTATTGTTGCTCCATGTTATCAATGAGGAAACAAGGACTAAGAGAGGCTGGATAACTTGTCCAAAGACACACAGCATTGAGTTGGCAACAACGAGATCAAACCCAAGTTGACTGATGCCCATTTCTGTGCTCAGCCTCCTGTACCCTCTTGAAGCTCCTTTTCTGCAGGGACCCCTTTTGGCTGTCCCTCCTGGTTTCTAACCTCTATGTTCAAGGCTTTGGTCCTGCCCTGTAGCATATCCTAATATAGGGAGGAGTAAATAAATAGGAAGATGCAAAATAGATAGTGTCTGGCAAACCTGGAGTCAACCTATTTGTCTGTGTCTTCTCTTATGACAAACTATGACGTTTAGAAAAAAACTTTAACCCTCTGCCATCTATACCAGCACCTCCACACACATTCTGAGAACCTGTCATTGCCAGCACCAGAAGAGGGTGTGCTCTGAGGTAGCAACAGGAATCCCTCTGCCCCACCCCATCCTGCTAGCTTTGCCAGAGACCTAACATTTATGCACAACACTGTACTCTTTGGGCAAAGACACTGAAAACTTCTGTCAATGTGTAAATGTTACCTGGAAGAGGTAATTCATCAAACCACTATGACTCATTAACACTTTAGCTTGAATTCCTTAACCTGTGTAGCTACCTGGTCATCCGTCAAGGACAGAGGCCCAGGACAGGCGAGTTCTCGTGAGGGAGAAGGCAGAACCTGATGGAATTCCATAGTGAGGGAGGGAAAGAGGACCCGGCAGCAGGCATCCAGGAATTTGGCCAACAGGGTCTGAGTAAACAAGGACAGGGACTACCCAAGGTGGCTGTGAACCAGAACTTGGGGGGGAAGCCCTTTCCTTGGTCGATGACAAGATGGAGTGAGGGAATCATTACACAGAGAGGGGGCTGGCTCTGTCTCAGTTGGGAACAGGAAGGTGATACGGGAATCAGAGAAGAAGAATTAGTTGGGGGCAAGTGGCTCAGAGAAGAGAAAGTGAACCAGGAGCTTTGGCTTAATGAGGCCACTCCAGAGTGTAGGGGCGGGAGTTGCAATGAAACCAAAGATGTCAAAAGTGAGGAGGGGCAGATGTGGGAGAGCAGGAGGTGGCAGCCATGGGAGTGGGCTGCTCAGATTGACTTTCAGGAGAGAACCACTGGCAAGAGTATAGTCCCCGGCAGTCTCAGCACCATCAGCATCGCCTAAGCTTGGACGCCAGGGCCAGCCTCTCTCAGGGCTGCTCCCAGCTGAAGACTGAGTGCAGCAGAGGCACCAGGGCTGGGCCATCCCTGCCCATCCAGGACTCCGAGGACTCTGCTAACAGGCAATCTTTGCTCGCAGGCTTCCTGGCTGAGACCTTCTCCAAGCTGCGCTGCAGTCTGAGGCTCTGCCTGCACCATCTTTCTACCCTCCTTCTTTCCCCTCTGTCACAGGGGTCAGGAAACCCTGGTGGCATGGTGGTTAAGTGCTACGGCTGCTAAGCAAAATGTCAGCAGTTCGAATCCACCAGCTGCTCCTTGGAAACTCTATGGGGCAGTTCTACTCTGTTCTATAGGGTCGCTATGAGCTGGAATCAACTTGACAGCAATGGCTTTGGTTTCGGGTCACAGGGGTCAGACTCACCTACTCGCCCCACCTACTTCTCCTTTTTTTTTTTTTTTAATTAATATTTTATTGTGTTTTGGTGAAAGTTTACATAGCAAATTAGGTTTCCATTTGACAATTTCTATACGAATTGGTCAGTGACAGTAGTTATAGTTTTCCCAATACGTCAACATTCTCTTTAATTGTGTTCTGGTTGGTCCATTTCCAGTACTCTAGTTTCCCTGCCCCCATATCTTCTCATCTTTGCTTTTGAGTAAATGTTGACCTTCTGGCCTCATATGGATATTTTTTTAGTAGAGCACAGTACTAACAGGTGATATTCTTTATGTTGTGTGCCACTCTGTTATTTTGCTAAAAGGTGATAGTTTTGGCTCAAGATTTAAAGAGTATCTCAGGGCGATAGTCTCAGGGAGTCCTCTGGTCTCAACTGGTCCAGTAAGTCTACCTTTTTTAAGAGTTTCAATTTTGTTCTATCTTTTTCTCCCATTCTACCTGGGTCCATCTATGGTGACTGTGGTTAGAATAGCTGGTAGTGGTCACCAAACACCACCTAGTTCTTCTGGTCTCAGGGGAGATGAGGCCATGGCTCATGTAGACTATTACCCCTGTAGACTAGTTTCTTCTCTGAGACTTTGGTTTCCTTCTTCCTCTTTTGCTCCTGATGAGTTTCCCCAACCTACTTCTGCTCCTTTCCCCCTTGATCCTTCACAGACCTTTCTCTCGATACATCTGTTGCATGTCTAATTCCGTCTTGACAGCTGCTTCTCGGAGGATCCAGAATTACGCAGAAAATATCCGGACACCCTCCGCCAGATCTCCAGTACATCCTATTTCCCTCCTGGGCTTGCCCTCCCCATCACTTCTGGAGGATGAATGGTAATCAGAACAAGGACAGCTTAAGTTTACAGACAATAGAGCCTTAGTGACCAAAAGCACGGTACAAAGGCACACATTGACCAACTTATTCCTTTTTTGGTGGGTGGGAGGACACTTAACAATGAGATCTCACACTTTCCGAGTATCCTTCTGTTTTGGGAGCCCATGGGTTGCAGGGGAGTGTTTCAGAATCCTTGATGTATTCAACTCTGAGTCCAAGGGGACTTGAATAGTGCCTGGTGTCTGCTCAATAGATGTTTGAAGAATTAATGAATTTATTCATCAGAGCTGTGCTCTAAAAATGTCCCAAGTCTTTTCAAGTCTAGCCTCTCATTTCATTCTCTCCACAACCCTATGAAGTAGGTTGGCAGGAACTATCTCAAAGATGCTAAACTAAGGTCCAGAGAGCTGGAGGGAGTCGAACGCAGCCTCAGGACTCTTTCCACCAGATTAGAACATGCCACTTCCTACTCCTCCTTCATGCCAGTGAAATCCTTTCATCCAGAGCCCCCCTGGACAGCAGTGCATGGCCCTTGTCCCAAGTCCCCTCATAACCACTAGGGCATCCCAGCCAATTCCAACCCAAGCCCAGAGAAGCAGCAGCTCAGAGCACAATGCTGGTGTGAGGTCAGAGAGAGGATGCTTGAGGGCAAGTGGCTGTTGACTGGCCTACTTTGCACTATCAGTAGCTAATGCCTCAATTATGACTCACCCAGTTCCCAGGCTGTATCTAAGGAGCCTTGATCGGTGTGGAGAAGTGTGAGCCCAGTCTCCAGGGCTGGAGTGGCAACTATGACTGAGGCTAATTTGTACCAGCCATGGTCCCAAATTAGGCTGATGCCAGGGGTAGGGCCCTACTGTGTGCTCAGGGCTTCCATCCTACCCAGGCAGCAACAAAGTAGCACCTTTCTACTGGTGTTGTTATTGTTACTGTCGGTAGCTGCCTTCAAGTCGATTCTGACTCATGGCAACCCCTTGTGCGCAGAGCAGAACCGCTCCATAGGGTTCTCGAGGCTGTGACCTTTCAAAAGCAGATCATTGCACCTGTCTTCTGAGGCACCCCTGGGTGGGTTCGAACCACCAACCTTTTGGCTAGTAGTCAAGCACTTAATTAGTTTGTGTCATCCAGGACTCCTTTCTACCATAACAACAATACTGTGCGTGACATTAAGCCTTGGAGCCACTGAGTGTCCATTGCCAGCACTTAAACATTTCAGGCCCTGTCTTCTCAGAGAGAACAGGGTTTGCTTTATTTCCTTTTATTTTTAAATGAGACCAAACTCAAGAAAGAGAGGCAACTGGGGCTCGGGGAACACGTGCTTGCTGAGTGATGATACCACTTGGTACGGGATCGTCCCCTGGAGAATAAACAGCCGCCAGAGACAAACAGGCTTTGATAACCCGCTTATGGTCAATTAAAAATCCCAATTAACACCTTCTAAAAAATAGTTCGATATTTGTCACCGAACTCAGGATGAGAAACATCTGGGGGTGGTGGAAGATGAGGCAGCCTTCTTCAGAGGAAGGAAGAGGGCTCTGGAAAAGAGCCTCTCAGCAAAAGCAGCAGGGCTCGGCTGGGGCAGGCCTGTTTCTCCATCCCATCTCCACTTCTAAATAGTTATTCCCGAGTCTTCGAAGAAAAAATGCACGTTAGGAGCCAGAACTGGCTGTTGGGGCGTAGCTTCTTCTACTTGGCTTCTCTGTCATTCTCTGATTCCTGGTCGCACTGCTTTGGTTTCTGGCTCAGTCTTCACTCTCCTACCTTCAGTCCCGGTGGCCTGCATGTCCCAGGGGTGTCTCACCAGCACTCCAGCTTCCTAACTCACATCCCATTCACCGGCAGACCAAGTGTACATAAGGCACACAGCACAGTGCTCTGAGCAGAGTACACAGACAATACACGGTGGCTATGACATGTTTTCTTGTTACTTTAGATGTCTGCCTTCCTCTCCCCGACACCCCACAGTTACACAGACCTGTAATTTCAACCACCGTATTTTATCTGGTCTCAGAGCCCACTTCTCCCTCCCTTCTTCCAATGCCTTGGTCCAGGCCCTTACCTTTATTTATGTATTTGCAATCATCACCACTATTTATTTCCAAAACTTTTGCATCTCTCCAAACAGAAACTCTGTGCTCATTAAGCAGTAATTCCTCCTTCCCCCTTCCCCAGCCCCTGGTAATCGCTAGTCTACTTTCTGTCTCTATGCATTTGCTTAATTTATATATTTGGTAAAAGTGAGATCATACAATATTTATCCTTTAGTGTCTGACTTATTTCACTCAGCATAATGTTTTCAAGGTTATCCATGTCGTAGCATTTACGAAAACTTCCTTTTCTGAGTAATATTTCATTGCACGCGTGTACCACCATCCAGCTGTTGACAGCCACTTGGGTTGTTTCTGTTCTTTAGGCTATTGTGAAGAATGCTGCAACGAACACTGGTGTACAAGTACCTGAGTCCCTGCTTTCGAGACTTTTGGGCATATACCTAGGAATGGAATCGCCGGGTCACCTGGTAATTCAGTTTAACTTTTCGAGGAACTGCCGAACTGTTTTCCACAGGGGCTGCACCATTTTACATTCCCACCAGCAAGGCACGAGGTTTCCAATTTCTCTACATCCTTCCCAACACCTGTTATTTTCTCTTTTCCTGCTCATAGCCATCCTAAAGGGTGTGAAGCAGTATATCGATATGGTTTTGATTTGCATTTCCCTAATGACTAACGGCGGTTTGAATCCACCCAGTAGCTCAATGGGAAAATAACCTGGCAATCTGCTACCAAAAAGATTATAGCCTAGAAAACCCTATGGGGCAGCTCTACTCTGTCACATGGGGTACCTGTGAGTCAAATTCAACTCGATGGCACCTGTCGACAACAACAAATGACAAATACTGTTAAGCACCTTATGGCCTCTCACTTGACTTGTTAGGAAAGCCTCCTTACTGATTTTCCTCTTTCCTCTCTGGCTCCCCCAGCACCCCTTCTTAAAATACCAGTTGATACAGTGTTGATTCTGACTCGTGGCAACCCCGTATGTGTCAGAGTAGAATTGTGCTCCGTAGGTTTTCGATTGCTGATTTTTTTGAAAGTAGATCACCAGGCCTTTCTTTTGAGGTACTTCTGGGTAGACTCGAACGTCCAACCTTTAGGTTAGCAGCTGAGCACATTACCTGTATATATGATCCAGGGATCTTACTTACTTCTTACTGTTGCCAAATGATCTTTCTAAAATGCAGATAGGATCATGTCTTTTCCCATTTAGGAAAAGTTCAGACTCTTTGGTAAGTTGTGACCTTTTCTGGCCTCTCCCTTCTTCTTAACTCCATCTCCCTCACACTCCCACACCCTCCATGTACTGCCCACCTGGAGTTCCCAGGAACACGATGTCCTCCTGTGGGATGTTCCCTCCACCAGGATGGCCCTTTCTCCTTTTGGGCTAGCAAACACCTACTCCCCCTTCAGAACCTCTACTTTGATTTAGACCCTCCTCAGTGAATCTACAGCATTTCCTGCTGACCTTCCTCACAGCACTTACCATTTCACACCATCCCTCTTGACTTATTGGCCCTTAAAATTTCCTCGAAAACAAGGACGGTCTTATTCCTATCACAATTCCTGGTACATAGTAGGTATTCAAAGTATGTTTGTTGCCGGAATGAATGAAAGAATATTTAATATAACTTTTTTTTCAGGTGTCATTATCATGTTTTTGGGAATCAGTGTTTTCCATTGAGTTACACTATAGTATCAGAGGTGCTTTATCTTCATTTCCAACTGTTGAGAAATCAACAGTGGTTTTAATTCTTTAACATTATATGTCTCTCCTCAAAGCCTCTGTCAGGTATAAGTCAACCCCAAAATTATCTAGAAGAAGCTGAGAGTTAAATGATCCTTGTGGCTAAACCCTATTGTAAAACAGAAGACTTTCTAGAATGCAAACAACCACCTCCGAATTTATAGATTGGTAAGCTTGAATTTGGGGGTTTCTTAAATTAGCAGAGCAAACTTGCAGATTCTCTGGAAATGGGACTGGCTGTAGTTGTGGTTCATCTCACAAAGATGTAGATGGTGGGGGCTTAGGACCTGGTGCGCAGCCCGCAGAGTACATGGGGCGCTGGGGAAAGGAGTGGGAGCCAACAGGGGAAGAATTTCTTTGCTGCCAGGCAACTCCATTATGCAAACCAGTGACTGTGAAGGGATGTTGCTCTGAGCTTTTGCCTCCAACTCTCAATTACTCCAGGGCGATATCACCTGGAGATTTTCCGGGCTGCCTTCACCACCCACCTAGCACTCTGAGGGGGAACTGGGAAGATATTTCTTCTTCCTACCATTTGAATCCTGTTGTCTACTATCCAGAGAGCTGTCTTTTCTACACTACAGCCTTTGCCCACCACCATCTCCCCTTCCAGACAGCTAGATTCCGACCTGAGAGACTTGTTTACCATGCCTGGCAAATATTGACACTGAAACCAACTCTGCTTCTGCCGTTGCTAGTTCTCTGGTCCCAGGAAACCTCGGTTCCCAAGTGACAAATGGATTTTAGACCCATTAGCTGTCCTGTCATCAAAACACAGAGATATAAATCTCTGCTCCACTCCTGATCTTTCCAGTACCTGGAAATTGGGGATTCCCCTTCAGTCATTCTTGCTCCATCCAGAGTCTTAGGTCTCTACAGGAAGCTGAGTGACAGTGAGAGCAAACAGGTCACCCCACAAGACTGTGGGTGTCCAAGGGCAGCGACTTTACTGGAATGTCTATCTCCAGAGCCTGCCCGGCACCTGCTACCTAGAGGCAGCCCAATACATGTTGGGGAGAAGGTAAAACAATGACGACAATGATGATCATAGTAATATAAATTATTACCTTCCGTATCCCCAGTGTGGAGCATGTGCTATGTGCTGGGCCCTGTGCCAAGCTCTTCACTTACATCCCTTAGTTTAACACTCACAGATATTATCATCTCCATTTTACAGATGAGGAAACTGAGGTTTAGGAGGTTAAGCAATTTGTCTAGGATCGCACAGCTGGGTCCCAAGTCATGCTCCTACCTCCTACGAAGAAAGGAGAAGATGAAAGGATGAAGAGAGAAAGAAAGAAAGTGATGAGAAGAAGAAAAGAAGGAAGAGATAGAAGGTGGGAAGGGAGGAAGGCAGACAGGAAGAATAAACAGACTGACCTGAAGCAAGCCCCGTGAGAGGATAACAAAATTTACCCAAAAAAAGATAAAGCTATAATTATCATTGCTCAGACGTAGTCCCTGAAAAGCCCAAAGTGCCTGCTCACATCTGTTCCTTTTCCTTCCTACAACCCATCAAGCTGGGTCAGAGTATCTGTTACCACTTTGTCCCTTTCATCCTCCCCTGCCCTCTCCCCTATACCCCCTCCCCATACCACACAGACACACTTAATTTTTTTTTTTTTTCGAAACAGATGGCAGAGTTGAAGTCTGAAGAAGTCTTGTGGTTCCAACTCAGACAGCCAGTTCCGCAGCGCAGACCATCACGGCACAAGCTGGGCAGACTGGCAGGGAGAGCCGGGGGCTGGAGGGAGGACTCTGCGTTGTCCCCACACTTAGCATGCCTCCCGGTGACTCAGGCTGGGAGCCCCGGCAGTGACAACATATGTTCTCTTGTTTCGCTCCAGCCAAAGGGAAAAGGTAGATGGTGTGCACACCCACACCCCAGGAACAACACAAGTATTAATAACTGTTTCAGCTGTATGTGAGTCTCGGCATATTTCCCCGTGGTGGCTCCAAAGCCGTTTATTTTGGTACCTCCTTGCAGGGTGGTACTATCCACTGGGGCCCAGCCTGGCTGCTGGTGACTAACAGAGAGCTCTTCATTCAGAGGAACACTGGGAAAGCGCCTCCATTTCCCCTCTGCACATTAGGTGGGTGGCGAAGGCAGTGAGCTAAGTAGAGAGCTGTCAAGGTATGTGTGTGCCCTCAGATGTGTGTGCAGTGTGTCAGCGCTCCGTGCCCACGCCAAGGGATGGAAGTCTGGGGGCTGGGCAGGGGTGGGGAGTGCAGATAACCCCCTACAATGCATAATCTAAAAATAGTGCACATTTGCCTGTGACTTGCAGTACTTGATTTCCCCCTAGCAGATTCACCTTCCTAATTTTATTTTGCTTAGGCTGATACTAAAATAAGTTTGCATTCTGAGGGAATGCGCTGATGGCTATAGAAGCCAGGTTACTCCTGGTTGCAGGTGAGTCCAACTCGAGAGTCTAAATTTGTCTTGGACGATCCCAGTTAAGAACTAATTAACTGTCAGTACCGATACTGTTTTTCTTTTAAGATATGATATTATTTTTCTTTTGTTAAAACCCAGGTACTTCCCATAGAGGGGAAACATTTTGTTTCCCTGCTAAAAATGCCTTCTTTTCACCTCCACAATCTACCATGATTAACACATGTCTTATATAGTAGGAGTCCTGGGTGGTGCAAACAGTCAATGTGCACAGCTGCTAACCTCCTCGGATGGAGGTTCAAATCCACCCAGAAGCTCTTCGGAAGAAAGGCCCGGCAATCTGCTTCTGAAAAGTCAGCCACTGAAAACCCCATGGAGGACAGATCTACTCTGACACACGTGGGGTCACCATGAGTTGGAGTGGACTTGACAGAAATTGGTTTATTTGATACTGGGGGAACTGAAACATACAAGCAGATAGAAATCATAGTTCTAATCACTTCTAACTTTTCCATGACTCAACACTGGCCTATGCCCAGGGAGAGAAGAAAGTAACCAGAGCTCAGTGTTTAGTCTGAATACTTCAGCAGGATTAAGGGCTGAGAAGGAAAAAGTATAAATGGGAAGACCCTTTTACAGCAAATCCTTTTACCACATGCTTCCTGGGCCAGACAGACTTTCCCTGGTGACCTGCAAGCCAGGAGGGTGGAAACTATCCCCGGAGGCAGACACATCTGTGCAAATATACATGTGCCCAAGCCAATGCCCTCATCTGCACACATGTATCTGTAGTGCGATAGGAGGCAGCAGGTCCAGTGTCTAGCCCCACTTCTGCCACTGATATCTTAGGCCCTTAATTCAACATTTCCCAAACTTGCCTAAATATAAAAATCACCTGGGGCCCCTTATTTTAAAGTGTAGCTTCTCGGAAACTTCCACACAACTACTGACCTGGAGTCAAATCATATATAATCTCAGGGAATTCGTGAAAGCACAGGTTAGTAGCCCTGGATGTAGACCTTGGTTTTCTCCTCTGTAAAATGAGAGGGAGATCAAATACCTTCAAAAGCAGTATCACTTGGCCAGTGCTCTAGCTCTGAAGTTGCATGGCTTTTGATCAGCTCACCTGTGTAAACGGATCATTGCAAATGGTCCCAAACTCACTTCTGCACTGGCCCACACATGCAGATTGGTGCAGTCAGAATCTAGTTCCCCTTCTGCTCCACCATGTGGTCTGGCGTGGCTTTGGCTGAGCTGCCAGTGGTTACCAAATGGGTTTTAAGTTACCTAGAAATTCTGTGCTCTGTGGGACCTGGTGTTCCAAGTCCCCAGCATGATAGACCCTCAGCCCAGCAGGTAGATGAGTAGTGGGCAAGTGGGCACCTGCAACGGAGCATACTAATTACAGACAATACATACTAGTTACTTCCCTGCCCAAGGAGTCAGCTGAAATTTCAGGTGATTAAACACAACCTTTTGGAAGCCAGGAAAATGGTGGCAACAAATGAAATGGGTTTCTTGCCATCTAAAGAGGAGGAAAAGAGAGAGAATGATCTTGGGATCCTTTGGACTATCTCTCCTCAATGTTTCTTCATCTACCTCCCAAAGGGACTACCTTGGGCAATCTGGGTGTCTCCCCATGCGAACCCACTTGGCCCACCTCCAGGTATGCCAAAATGCTGGTGGAAGCAGATACCCACTTAATCCAAGGAAGCTTTTTAACAGTCTGAGCTGCCTAAAGGTAGGTAGACCAGATGCCTTCTAAAGCAATATCATGAGGCCATTGTTCTAGTCTTTGAAGGGTGAGTAGCCTCTCCATCCCTGAGAGGTTCAAGCAGACACCAGATCCCAGTATAGTATACCAAGGGGTGAAGGTTAGGCTGGATGAGAGCATTGGTGAACTTCAGAATTATTCACTGTTCAGGACAAAACTATGTCTTCGATATTTTCTGCCTTTCTCTCTGTGCCCTTCTGTGTCCCTCAAGAGGGCAGCTGTGACTCTCAGTCTTCTCACATTAACTATGTGGAGTTAAGGGACTTGGATGAAACCCTGGTTGCATAGTGGTTAAGTGGTTAAGTGCTGCTCACCAAAAGGCGCTCCTTGGAAACTATGGGGCAGTTCTACTCTGTCCTCTAGGGTCGCTATGAGTCGGAATTGACTCATTGGCAATGGGTTTGGTATTTTGGCTTTTAAGGGACTTGGGGTTGAAAGGGGTTAAACCTGTGTAGTTTAACCCCAATATCTGAAGCTACAGCTCTGTTACATCATCCCCACCGCCACCGGGGGACTGTCCACGTATGACAGAACACCTGTAGTGACAGGAAACTTACTACCTGTATAGGTGGGAAGTTAGTCTTTGGATAGTTCTGCTGTAAAGTGTTTCCTAATATTGCATCTCAAACCATCTTAGGCAGCCAAGGCCCTTCTGCTCTTCCCACTTTTTTTCCCCAAACCAATTAAGTTCTATTTGACTATTGAAAAGTTCCTCAACCTCTGTAAGCCTCAGCATTCTCTTTCATTAAGTGGGAATAATCCCAACTCAAAGGACTGTTGTGAGGGTCATGTGAAATAGCAAATATATAGCGCGTGGCACATAGTAAGTCCTCTAGAAATATTAGTGGCTAATATTTTGCTTTTCAAGGAACTGATAAATTCCTTCATACCTAAGGCATTCCTGGTATTTTCACTTTCAGAAGGGACACACACAGACACATACTGTCCTGAGAAAGAGTACTTTCAGTTGCTCTGAAGATGCGGGCAAGGGTCCGTGTCAGAGTTGGCACATTGCACACACAAACAAGCAATACAATTTCATCAGGGCCCACAGCTACCTGGGTCCTTCTGGACGTGGTGAGAGAGCAGGAGGAGCCATCCAAGCAGCACAACCCTTTGCAGACAGCCTTTCTCTCCCCACAAACACTGGTGCCACACACTGCCTGAAACACCATCCAGTATGAGATGGGTGAAGGTTTGTGGGGGGGGGCATATATGCCACCCAGTAAGTCAACCCCAGTTCATCCAAGGCAGAGTCCTACCCCAGAACCATAGCCTGCCAGAGCTGCAGAACCTGCGTTCAAGTGTGCTCACTAGCTCTTTGACTTAGGCAAGATGTTTAAACTCTGAGACTCAGTTTATCTACCTTTTGGACTTTTTATTCTGGGATAAGCTGAAATGAAGTGACTGACTTATGCCAAGCTTAGTATCTATCTGTGGCTATTAGCTATCATAAAGCAAGATGGCAGCCCAAAATCGTTTTGATTTATGGAGAGGGGGATGCTTATATAGCCATATACCCTGCTCTCCCTTTGGCTTCTTCTTTCCTGTTCTACTGGCTCTGGAGTAATGGCTTCCTTAATGTTAAGCCAATGAATAAGTATTTTCAGGGCAACAGGCAAGTTTCCTTATCCATCATCTTGGGAGTGGCTGTGGGAAAGATGAGACCACAGGGAGCTGGTCAATGTCCAGATCCCGGAGGGAACCAATGTCCCCTGAAGGTGAAACTGGCAGGGGACAATATTAGACAGAAGGAGCAGCCCAGAGTTCCTGTCTCCACACCCGGTTCCTTGGTAACACACACATAGAATAAATCACTGAACTTGACCCAGGCACGGCCCAGTCTTGCCCTTGGTGCAGGGGACTAGTCCGGGAAGGCCTGGGCCTACTGACAGAAGGCTGTTCAGATGGCCTGGAATTTTTATTTTACTTTGCCTCCTCTACTAGCATCTTACTTATTGCATGGTTACTTCATTTCCCAGATTCATCTTGGGGTCATCGTTAAAGGTTCCTTCTCTGCTCACTGAGATATCCCTGCTAATCATAAAAATCTACGTAGCAATTGCAGATTAATTAAAGCTGTAAACTGGGGACGCTAGTGACTGTAACTCCCATATTCCCCATTTCTCTGCACCCTCTCAAAATCACAGCATTTTACAATATTCTCTTCCTAAGAACAGTTTTACCTCTCCAAACCTTCCTTTCAGCCAGTAGCCAGTGCTTTTTGGGCGAGGCTGTCTTCAGCCACTGCTTCCTGGCTGTGGGCAGTGGGATCTGGATGAAGAGCCCTCACCCCTGACTTTAGCAACCTACACATGCCTGCATCATGATCTTTAGGGACTAGAGCTCGGGAATTAGACTACTGATGTCAAGCCCAGCTCTATCACTTATAACCTACAACTTAACCTTTCTGTGACTCAGTTTCCCCAAAAATCAGCCATTGAAAACCCTAGGGAGCAGAGCTCTACTCTGACACACAGCTCTACTCTGACCAGTTGCCATCGAGTCTGAACTGACTCGATGGCAACTGGTTGGCTTTACGGTGCCTACCTGATAGGTTGTTGTTAGTATTAAATGAGATGAGCAATGTAACCAAAAAACAAACCCAATGGTGCTGAGTCAATTCCAAGCCATAGCGACCCTATAGAACAGAGCAGAACTGCCCCGTAGAGTTTCCAAGGAGCGCCTGGCAGATTCCAGGTGTCCACCTTTTGGTCAGCAGCTGTAGCACTTAACCACTATGCCACCAAGGCTTCCAAAGCAATGTAAAGTACCTAGAAAAGTGTTTGCACAAAGGAAGAGCTTGGTAAATGGTAGATGTTGGCAAACTCTGCTGAGCCCAGCACCTGGACGGGTCGTGTGGATAATACCAAAGACACAGGAGTATCCCTGCCCTCTACCTAGTTGACAATCTAATTGGGGAGAGAGCCCTACTCAAAAAGAAAACAGAGCAGCTCTAAGTCGCATGGTAGCTGTTCTTAGTACAATTGAACTTGGTTCACCTCAAGGTCACATAGTGAGCAGTGAGGGCTGTCTCCTCCCATGCCCACCCTAAGATGAGCAAACTCTTGGAGAAGCATATCCAATGGCTCGAGCTTTGCTGCTCCTGCCGTCTCGACAGAAACCCAAGAAAACTGAGCACATTCCCGAGAGGCCCCAGAGGAGCCTCCCAGGATGGCCTTCTTGAACAGGCTTTCTCCTTTGTGCATCAAAGTCATTGTAATTTCTGCTTCATGGGGCAGGCTGCACTCAGCCAAGGGCAACCAAAAAACGAGCTCGAGAGAAGTCGCAGCCGCTCTGCTTTGTGCCACCCGTGCTGCCTTTAAGGGATTAAGATGTGAGTGCAGCCACTCTCAAAAATGTGCTGACTATGAGAACTCACTGAGGCTCCCATTTTACAGATGAGGAAAACTGAGGGACAGGAGAGCTTTGCTGAGGATCCCGAATGGAGCCAGTTGCAGAGTTTGAAAAAATAAGTCAGGGTTCCATAGAGCAGCCTGGCTTGAGTGAAGATCCAGGGTGGTTGCCTTCCAGTCACCCCTTTCTCCTCACATCAGCTGTGCTTAAAATTTAGGAATCTGCAGGCCCTCTGCCTACCAGGCACAGATGACTCCAGCAACTTTGCCCATGGCATACCGAGGTTCTTGACTCAAACATCTGTAATTCCAGGCTCAAGAAAAAAGATGCAATTTTGCAGCTTCTCCCCCCTCCCTCTTCCCCCAATTTCATCCCCATCCCCTTAATAATTGCATCTCCACATTGTTTAATTCCACAATGAAGCCACTTCTGCTTACAACTGGCCTATCATCAGCTAGGATTAAGATTCATTTCAAATAAGAGGGGTTTTCCCCCCATTCCTCCATCTTTTATTCCCAAATGAAATTTGCATCACAAAAAAATTAAACAAAAGCGGCTTTTCGAGTCTCCACTCGTTACTCCCATTACATTTGTTAACGTCGTTATCCTCAGCTGAAGATGACAACTATTATCAAACGTTGCAATGCTTTTGTGGACCTCTTGCTATATTAGTTTAGAAAATTGCTTTAATGCGTGTGCTTTTAGAGGCTTAAAATCTACCACGGCATTATGCCCTATATAATGCTGTACGTTTTTTTAATCTATTAGTGCATTTTTTTTTTTTAACTTTGCACTGAAATAAAAATACATGCCTAGCGTAAGGAAGAATACAGATGCAAACGGGAAAATGCAGAACTAGAGTCCTGAGTGGCAGGTCCTCTCCCACCTCCTTCTCTCCTGGAAGCAGAAATCACTCTTCCTGAAACCTGAGCCTTGAGGCGGTAAATGGGTATAAAATGTGCGGACCTGGGTGGTGGGGCGGGCGCTCACTGACAGTGGTGGGGAAGGAAAGGCTCTATCTGGCATTGCAAGCAAATGGAAGCTCCCACTATTCATTAACACAGAAGAGTACAGTTTCAGGGGCAATTACCAAATTTTTATATTCATAGAAATCCAGTTTCCCTGGAGAGAAAGGCTCCGGTTGGAAAATTTATGAAGTGCTGGTGTCTTACAGAAAGAAGAATTTTTGGTAACCACACAGGAGCTGCTCTTTATCTGCTTCTGCATTTTAATGGCAGGGAATGGTGTTTTGTTAGTTTCCCTTTTTATTATTAAAGTGCACACACTCCGACAGCATCCTCACTGGTATCCCAGGGATCCATTCATCCTAATAGCTGAGAACTCAGTGGCTGCGACCCCGCTCAATCCCACTCAATCACTCTGCTCACCAAAGCAGAGAGAGCAGAGGTGGAAAGAGACGGCCGCTGTTGTGGCTCCACGCTCTGCACCTCCAGTTCCTCCTGGTGGCCCCTCTGCCGGCTCCTCTGCCTCTTCTTCTGGGTCCACTCTGTTTCTGAGACTGTGTGGAGTGTGGCTTCCTTCCTCAGGAAGCAATTTTTAGGGTGAAGAGGCTAAGGTGTGTGAGAGTCTGTTGTTCCCCTCCCCGCCACCAAGTCTTTCTGCATCCCCACCCCCCACCACCACCCAGGACTCATAAAAACATTAATGATTAAATGTCACTAGAGCAGGGGTCATGTAATGAGGCTCCCTGCCTCAGTTTCCCCATGGGTCCTTCCCCTCCATTCCCAATGCCCCCTTATAGCTTCCAATCCCATCCCTAATCAGTTCCTGGGGGACCCACATTGCCCTCCTCTCTGTCCCCCACTTCCAAGCCCTCACTCCATGGGATGACCACCATCTTCCGGAGAGGCCTGCAAAACGATACCACCCAGCTCCCAGAGCCATTTCAGCTGATTTATAATGGTTATAAAAGAGGTCAGAGCTTGATTGAGTTTAATAGATCCATTAATTACACCAAACAAAACAAACATAATGAACAGAAAAATTTACGGCTTCCGTCACTGGTTCAGATGTGTCCCCTTGTCAGGGCTTGACACATTCTACAGAGCCCATCCATCTTGACACTTTGCAGGATCAGTGGCCTGTGGCGTGTGGAGGTAGTGCTGGGTGGTGGCGCTGGGTGGTGGGTGGTGATGGTGGTCATGGTAGTAGTAGTGGGTGGTGGTGGGTGTTGGTGGTAGCAGTGGGTGGGTGGTGGGTGGTGGGCGGTGGTGGGTGGTGGTGGTGGTAGTGGGTGGTGGTGGGTGGTGGTGGGCAGTGGTGGTGGTGGGTGTTGGTGGTAGTGGTGGGTGGTGGTGGATGGCGGTGGGTGGTGGTGGTAGTGGTGGGTGTTGGTGGTAGTGGTGGGTGGTGGTGGATGGTGGTGGGTGATGGTGGTGGTGGTGAATGGTGGTGAGTGGTGGTGGTGGTGATGCATCATGGTGGTAGTAGTGGTGGGTGGTGGTGGGTATTGGAGGTAGAGGTGGGTGGAGTGTGGTGGTGGTGGTGGTGGTGGATGGTAGTGTGGTGGTGGTAGGTGGTGGTGTGGTGGTGGCAGTGGATGGTGGTGGGTAGTGGATGGGTAGGTGGGTGGTGGTAGATGATGGAGGTGGTAGGTGGTGTGTTGTGGTGGTTGGTGGTGGTGGATGGTGGTGATGGGTGGTGGTTGTGGTTGTTGGTGGTGGTGGGTGGTGGTGGTGGTAGATGGGTGGGTGGGTGGGTGGTGGTGGATGGTGGTGGTGGTGGGCAGTGGTGGGCGGCGGTGGTGGGTGGTGTTGGTGGAATTACTCCCGCACCCAGACAATGCTGCTGAGGAAAGTCTCTGGAACTGCCTCTCAGGAGGCTCATCTGTGCACCCCTTCCCTCCTGCAGTCCACAGAGTAGCACAGGGCAGCCGCAGGCTAGTGCAGTGGTTGGAGTGCAGTAGTTAGCAGCACAGCCTGACTGGATCGAATCCTGGCTTTACCACTTACTAACCCTACAGGACTGAGCAATTAGTTAGTCTCTCTGGGTACCCATTTCTGCATCTGTGAAATGCTGATAATAGGAGCACCTACCCTCTAGGGTTGTTTAAGAAAAACCCTGGCTGATTAAATCAGTTAATGCGTCTAAGATGCTTGGACTATTACCTGGAACATGGTAAGCACTATATCACCTGTGCTTATTTTTGAGGATAAAGACTAGAAACCATCTACAGCTTCAGTATTTCTTGGGAAATTTTGTGTTTCTCCCTTTTCTGAAGGACGGAGAAATCTGCCCTTAATCTAATCCATAACCAAATATTCATTAAAGTCCTGCTAAGTGCCTAGCCCTTGGTTAGGTGCTAAAAGAGCGTCTCAGCTTCAGAGGGAGGTGCTGGAAATTATTTAAAGCATCCACGGGAGCCTAGAAAGAATCAAACAGCTCAAGGGGACCTAGTGGTCATCTAATTAAACTCGCCCCACCTCACTGATTTCCACAGGAGGAAGAGGAGAACAAGAAGTGTTAGAAGGGACTTGTCCAGGCCATTCAGCTACACAATGTCAGAGCTGGAACTTGAACCTGGGGCTCCTGACCAGTCCAAGTGTCTTCTGTTACACCATGCTGCGCTTGCAATTGCGCCTAGCCTCCCACCTGCATGCATTATCACAAACCAAAAGAATCCACACCAGGTAGAAGAGAAACTATAGGGATAAACTATAACCCATTGGCTTGGCCTGGCTCTTCGGGTTTGAAAGCAACATCACTGCCTTCTCCAGGTTTTTGCATCATCTAGAACACCCAACTCCCATTCTCGTTCCTTTGACCAACTCTATTTCCATCTCAAGATTTAGCTCAGTCTCTTTCTTCTTCAGTTTTCCTTAACTGTCCTGAGGTCTCCAAGGAGTAACTAGGCATTCTCTCCTCCCTTCACACCCCTGCCACAGTCCATCCTCTGTACAGCAGTTAATGTACTTTATTGTAGCTTTTTTGGTTTATCCATTCTCTTATTCAACAACAACAAAAATGTATTATTATTATTTTTTTTATGTGCCAGGCACTGTGTAGGCACTGGGGATACAGTGACTACCTTGACTGCTGTAGTCCTTTCCTTCATGGAACTTACAGTCTGGTGACCCTAATTTTGTTCTATGCCTTTTTGAATCCTCTATGCCCAGCACCGGCCATAAAAAAATAGTCCCTCCATGAAGTGTGATGAGCAAGTGAAGGGGATACTCGGAGGAGTGAAGGGAGGTCTGTGGGTGAGCCAGCTGGGGAAGGCAGGCAGATAGATTACTGGAACCTCTTTACAGAGCCGGGGCAGGAAGTTATGGTTCTTTCTGGTGCTCACCCACAGGGGTTGTGGCAAGCCTGGGGGACTAAGGAGATATTCACTCTGTGTGTTTTAACCATATATAACCCTTCCCCATCCTTTATTCCATCCTTGGATATCAATTCCTGGTCAGTCACTCAGCCCACAAGACCCTGAAAATAGACTTAAATTATTGCTTTATTTCCCAACCAGCTCAGGATGTTGATTTACGCTGCCCAAACAATCAAGCCTTTATCTCCATCACCCAGCAGCATTAGCAGCAATTTATCATGTTTTACTTCTCCCCTTATTACTCTGATGCTGCTGCCTGTTGGTCGTGTCCTTCTCTGCTCAGAAAGATGCAGCAGTGAGTGGGCATGAGTAATAAGGGCAGCAAAGGCAGGGAGCCTGACAGCCTTGAGTGAGGGGGCAAGACAACACTTAACCTGAAGACCCTTTTATCTCACGGTGTTGTTGCTAGCTGCTGTCAAGTCGGCCCCCAGCTCATGGCGACCCCGAGCACAACAGAAGAAAATGCTGCCCAGTTCTGCGCCATTCCCATAATCAGCTGCAGATCAGGCCATTGTGGTTCATAGGGTTTTCACTGAGTAATTTTTGGAAGTAGATCACCAGGCCTTTCTTCCTGCTTCGTCTTAGCCTGGAAGCTCCACTAAAAATCTGCTCAACATCACAGCAACACACCAGCTTCCACTGACAGATGGGTGGCAGCTGGGCATAAGGTGCATTGGCCAGGAATTGAACCATGGAAGGAGAGAATTCTATTACTGAACCAATGCTTTCATTTCATGGTAGAATGGAAGGAATCCCGGCCTGGATGTCCTTGTCCCAGTTGTGCTATTAACCAGCTGAGCAACCCTGAGCAAATTACTTGCCCTCTCTGAGTTTCCGTCTCCTTATCTCTGACCGTCGATGACCAGGAGGTCTCCTGGAAAGAGCAGAAACGACTTGTAGAGCTGTCCCTGCACCTTGAAAGCTTGATGTGACCAACGTCTACTCCATCTTTCCTTTCCCTATAACAGACGTCAGTCACATTAGGGCCGTGAGCTCCACAAAACCAGCCTACCTGTCAGAACAGTTGGGCACACCCAGTGAGAGTGGAGAGGGACAGCCAAGGGGAGCTGGAAGAAGTCAAAGGTGCCAACCAAACTTGAAATATGATGGTTCAGCTAGATCCAAGACCAAAACCAAACCCACTCAGGAGTTGGAAATTACAGCCCGTGGGCCAAACCTGGCCTGCTACCTATTTTGTTCGACCCAAGAATGTTGAACTGGTTGGGGAAAAAACACAAAAGAAGAAGAATATTTTGTGACATGAAATTCAAATTTCAATGTCCATAAATAAAGTAGTCTTGGAGCACAGCCAGGCCTGTTTGTTTTCCCATGGTTACTTCTGCACTACAGTGGCAGAGCTGAGTAGCTGCAACAGAGACTGTATGGCCCGCAAAGCCTAAAATATTTACTATTTGACCCTTTACAGAAAAAGTCTGCCAATGGCTAGATGATTGGCGATGCCAGACATCTTTGGTCCTAGAGATGACCGAGACTGGGTTTGTGTCATTTGCTTTCTGATTAGTTTGGGATGGAGACTCTAGGCGGTATAAGTAGATAACATGCTTGGCTTCTAGTCCAAAGGTTGGAGGTTTGAGTCCATTCAGAGGTGCCTTGGAAGAAAGGCCTGGCAATCTATGTCCAAAAGTTCAGCCATTAAGAACCCTATGGAGCACAGCTCTACTCTGACCCATATGAGGTCACCATGAGTCAGAGTTGACTCGATGACAAGTATTAGTTTGGGAAAGTCCCAGTAATGGCAACTTGGGACTTTCTCTCATCTCTGGCTTCCTCCACAGTGGCGTCTTTAAGCTGATAAAAACCCTAGGAGATTGTTTTCTCCTTCTAGAAGTCTCTAGAAAGTCTCTAGAAAGGAGAAAACAATCTCCTAGGGTTTTTATCAGCTTAAAGACGCCACTGTGGAGGAAGCCAGAGATGAGAGAAAGTCCCAAGTTGCCATTACTGGGATGGTTATGAGGCTGGCTTCTCCTACTTGGTAGAGCCTGGAAGCATTCGAGATACCCCTTGTCACCCCTGTTCCTGCCCGCATGTTCCTGCCTCTGAGCCTTGGCTCACATACCACCTTCCGCCTGCACTGGTCTTCCTCCCCAGTCACATGTTCCATCCTACCATCCCTCAGTGGCCACATTCTCCAGGAAGCCTCGCCTCTCCCCATCTGGAAGGGTCTCTTCCATCTCAGAGCCCCCGCAGCACATCACCAGAACTTCTCTTGTATCTCACATTATTTCCTTCATCACGGACAACAGATGGGTTTCATCTCAGGCCGGTTCCAATTGACTGGCGGTGGCTTCCTGTGTTGATAAGGATTGCGAGGCTGCTTGGGAGCTCAGCAAAAAAGACTCAGGATCAACCACTGATGACTTCGATGGGCATGGGAGGGGGCCTAAGGCACATTCTGGGCCCCTTGCCTTCCCTGCTCTGGGCTGTATCCTAGGCATTTGTGAACCGTACCGACCCCCCTTGAACTGGAAGCTTCCGGAGGGCAGTAGTCATGTTCACTCCACCCTCCTACTCCCCCAGTGTCTGGTCCAGAGCTACTCTCAGGGCATCTCTGTGGTAGTTGTCATCGACAGTCCCCAAACCAGCCCTTTCAAATGCCCTAAAACACACCTGTTTGGCTTGTTCTCAAAAAACTGTCCAGTGAGACAGAGCCCTTTCCTGGGTGGTGCAGATGGTTCAGTTAGCTGAGCTGCAAACTGGAAGGTTGGAGGTCTAAGTCCATCCAGAGGCGCCTTGCAAGAAAGCCCTGGTGACCTACTGAAAGATCATAGCCATGAAACCCCCCCAGAGCAGAGTTCTACTTTGACACACATGGGGTCACCACGAGTCGGAGGCAACTGGACAGCAACTGTTTTGGAGAGGCACTGCTGGGGAAGGGCACAGGCCAATGCAGGCACAGCAGGAACTGAGAGGCAATGGAAGAAGGATGGGTTCCAACCTCAGGGAGGAATCCTTGGCATTTACCTAGCAAACAATACCCAGGTGAGGCAGCGTGTCAACAAAGCCCAGCCCAGGTCAACAGCTCCCAAGTCTCAGCATATTTTCAATGTTTGCCACATGCCAGACATTGATATTTTAACGGCCGTGTGCCCCGGGTAGGCAGAGTAGTGTCCGGAACACAGCATAAAAATTGAGGGATAATAGCCTGGCTGTATTCGAGGTCAGTGGGGCATAGCCAGCGCTGGCTCCAGCCACTCCCTGCAGCCACCACCATCGCCTCCTCCTCCCCCCTGTCAGTACAGCCTGGAGATTGCTATTGTGACCTGACAAGGCTCCTCTGGCTTGGCTGCCCCAGGCAGGTGCCTCCCAGGATCCTGCTGACGTGGGTACACGATAACCTTTCTCAAGGCCCCAAGCTGGGCTGGAGGAGTGGTTAAGTATGCAAGGGAATCACAAACTCAGCTCTAGGCACAGCTGCAGCAACTTCTGTTCAAGAATTCAGACAGCTTTGAATATCTGCACCCCAGCAAGTGTTTTCTCAGGGCAGGGGGTACAAGGAGAATGAAATTTTCCTCTACCACTAGGATTAATCAATGGAATTGAGACAGGAACAGCTCCCAAATTCCAGATATCCCACCAGACAGGAAACGTGAGACTCAAGTGGAAGGTGTGTGGCCATACTAAATACTGCTTCCAGTTTTCCTTTCTAAAAATACACACCAACAAGATAAATGTTCAAACCCTTGCTCTCCCCCCATTATTTAAAAAGATTCCCACTGGTTAGAAAGTCTTAGAAGCTACTTGTACTTGCAAGCATGGCCTCCAGACTCTTCTTCAATACCATGTGGGAATTAAAATGACTTGTTAATAACAACTGGCGTTTAATGAACACTTATTATGTGCCAGGCCGGGGTCACCAAACTTGGTCTGTTCAGGGCCACAGAGCAAATATTTTCAGGTTTGTGAGCCACACTCCTCTGCTATTGTAGCCCTATAGCAGCATAGATAACACTGAAAGGAAAACATTTGGCTGTGTTCAAGTAGGAGCCCTGGTGGTACAATGGTTAAGAGCTTGGCTGCTAACCAAGAGGTTGACAGTTCGAATCCAACAGCCACTCCTTGGAAACCCTGTGCGGCAGTTCCACTCTGTCCTATAGGGTCACTATGAGTCGGAATCAGCTGGACAGCAACGAGTTTGGTTTGGTTTTTGGTTATGTTAAATAAAATTTACTTACAAAAAACAAGGGGTGGGCCTGATTTGGCCTGCAGGCTGTAGTTTGCTGATTCCTATTTTACCGCAGTGTGCTAAATGTTTTACATACATAACCTCACTTAAGCCTCACAATAGCCCTAACAGATGGGTACTATTATTATACCCAATTTTTTAGAAATAAGGAAACTCAGGGTCAGGGATTAGATACCTTGCCCAAGATCACAAAGTTAATGTGCAGTGTAGCTGAAATTCAAACCACTTAACTATACTGTTCTATTTAAGAATCTTCTAGTAATAATAATAATGATAATAATAATAACTGGCATTTATATAGTGCTTACTATGTATCAGAGCCCTGGTAGCACAGTGGTTAAAAAGTTCGGCTGCTAACCAAAAGGTTGGCAGTTTGAATCCACCAGTTGCTCCTTGGAAACCCTATGCGGGCAGTTCTAATCTGCCCTGTAGGGTCGCTGAGTTGGAATCGACTCAACAGAAACAGGTTGGTTTGTTTTGGAAACCCTGCTGAACAGGTTAAGTGCTACAGCTACCAATTAAAGGGTCGGCAGTTCGAATCCACCAGGCGCTCCTTGGAAACTCTATGGGACAATTTTACTTTGTCCTACAGGGTCACTATGAGTCAGAATCGACTTGATGACAACAAGTTTACTACAAAGGCTTTATTTAATCTTTACAACAACCTTATTATTATTCCCCTTTTTTCAGATGAAACTAAGTCCCACAGAGGTGAAATGACTTGCCCAAACACACACCACTTATCAATGGCAGAGCTAAGATCTGAACCCAGGAAGTTTGGTTCCGCAGTCGGGTGTCTCAACGGCTATGCTATATGGCCTTCCGACCACAAAATGTTCAAGACATTCTTAGGAGGCAGGTCAGTGGACACGGCCCTGGGATGCAGGCCTCGGCTACATCATTCCCTTGTCACTGGAAAAACCTAAGCTCCGGCCCTCTCTTTTGCCATGTCCACCCGTCCCCCACAATGAAGTCACCAGATAAATAGCTGACTGTGCTCTGTGGCCTTCTGGTCCTGAACATATGTGGGGTTTCAGAGTCAGTAGGATTTGAAACCAAAGTCCCAGAAGTCTGCCACTGAGCCTCAGCCGGCTGCCTTGATCAAGTCTCAATCAGTCCCTCCTGGCCCCGGTGTGTGAGCCCTGGGTAAACCTTGGACTGACAGAGCCCCCACCCATCCGTGCCTGCCCCATCCGCCGAGTCAGCACTGCAGGCCCAGAATAGGAGCAGTCAGTGGCCACTGCCACCCGCACGTGCCGCTCATAATGACACCCAGGCATCCAGGTATGGTGCAGATAGCAATTTTCCTTTTTACTTATTGGTGCAAAGCGAGTCAGAGAGCCTGACAGGGCCCCAAACAAGCTGTCAGGAACTTCTAATTAGGGCTGAACGGCATAAAGAGTGCTCACGCCCTCCCGCCTCAGAATTAGCAGGACAAAGTACTGAGATGGAGTCAGACAGGCTGAAAGAGAAAGGCCTGAAATGGGCCAAATGGAAGGGGAGGGCAGCGAGGAGAACAAGAGCTGAATCACAAGGTGAGCAGAGCTGCCCTGTCCTTTACACGGCCGGTGCTCTGCTCTTACCCATGGCCCCAAGAAAATGCTGGATGAAGGGGGGAAAAAAATCATACCTTGCACTTTCAAACTCCACTTTTTCTCCACATTCTTACTGCCCAGACAATTTGCTAAGTCCCAGAGAGGCTGTTAGCTGCTGTCCAGTCAGCCCCTGACTCATGTGCAACATAACTAAACACTGCCCAGTCCTGCACTGTCCCCGTGATCGGTGAGGGTCAGACCACTGTGTTGCATAAGGTTTCTATTGAGAGATTTATGGAGTAGATTGCCAGGCCTTTCTTCCTAGTCTGGCAGCTCGCCGAAACCTGTTCGGGACCATGGCAACACTCAAGCCTCCGCCAACAGGTGGGTGATGGCTGCGTATGAGGTGCACTGGCCGGGAGTTGAACCCAGGTCTCCCACATGGAAGGCTAGAACTCTAGCGCTGAACCAGAGGCAGCAGGATGGTGTTTAAGTTGTTCTGACTTGAATCAGCCAGACCTGGATTCAACCTCCGGCTCTCCTGTCTCCTGAATTCCAGTTTGCTCACCTGTAAAAACGGGGAAAACAATAATGATACTCACCTCATGTGGTTTTATGAGGATTACATGAGAGAATGCTTAGCATAGTGCCTGACACATAGTGAGTGCTTAAAAAATAAAGGCAGCCACTATGGTCATCGTTACCAGTGGGCACCTGAGGGCACGCTAAGCCCTGCATTAGGGCAGGGCACTGCCTTCCTCTTTTTAGGAACTTGCTGAGGAAACATTTACTGGCACCTACTGTACACTTTAGCTGTACACTAAGAAGGGCTGTGGTGGTTCAGTGATAGAATTCTCGCCTTCCATGCAGGAGACCTAGGTTCAATTCCAGGCCAAGCCCAGCCACCCGTTGTCTGTAGGGGAGGAATGCATGTTGCCATGATGCCGAACAGGTTTCAGAGGAGTGTCCAGACTAAGACAGACTAGGAAGAAAGGCCTGGTGATCTATTTTCCAAAAATCAGTCCATGAAAACCCTATGGATCACAATGGATCCCGTCGTGTGTGGGGTCTCCATGAGCTGGGGGCTGATTTGATGGCAGGTGAAAAAAGCTGTACACTAGGCATTTGTCATGGATTGAATTGTGTCCCCCCAAAATATGTGTATCAATCTGTCTGAGCCATGAGTCCCAGTATTGTGTGGTTGTCCTCCATTTTGTGATTGATATAATTTTCCTATGTGTTGTAAATCCTAATCTCTGCCTATGGTTAATAAAGAAAGATTAGATTATGTAGAAGAGGATTAGGTTGGGATGTAACACTGTTGCTCAGGTCACATCCCTGATCCAATGTAAAGGGAGTTTCCCTGGAATGTGGCCTGGGCCACTTTTTATCTTACAAGAGACAAAAGGAAAGGAAAGTGAGCAGAGGGCAGGGGGGACCTCATAATACCAAGAAAGAAGCACTGGGGGCAGAGCACATCCTTTAGATCTGGGTTCCTGCACAGAGAAGCTCCTAATCTACAGGAAGACTGATGACAAGGACCTTCCTCCAGAGCCGACAGAGAAAGCCTTCCCCTGGAGCTGATGCCCTGAATTTGAACTTCTAGCCTACTAGACTGTGGAAGAGTAAATTTCTGTTTCGTGAAGCCATCCACTTGTGGTATTTCTGTTATAGCAGCTCTAGCTAACCAAGACAGCATTATATTAGGCCCCTTCACATATGCAATCTCATATAATTTTCATCTTCAACAATAGTCCAAGGTAGGTATAATATTCCCCATTTTACAGATGAGAAAACTGAGACTCGTAAAATGAATTACTCAGAATCATACACCAACAAGTGGTAGACTCTGGATTCAAATGCTGACATTAATAATCATAATCAATAATAGCTACCATTTTTTGTACGCTTATTGTGCACTAAGCACTATGCTAAGCAAGTTATGTATTATTTCCACCTACATAGTGCCAGTCACTGCCCCAATATTGAAAAGCTTTAAGAGCTAGAAAGTTGCTTCTTCCCACTGCGTGCCTCCCTGTAATGTCCACCCATGGGTCCTGGGTCTTCCCTTTGGAGACCATGGTAAGTCCAGCCCCTGTTCATACGCCAAGGCTGCATGTGTCCAAGGACGATAATTACCCATCCTCCAACTTGTCTCCAGGTATTTCCCTCAATGGCTGACATATTATTTAGTTAGTTGCTTCAGTCAAGGGTTCCTGACCTCATCGTCCTGACCCCCTCCTCCAGGCCTGTTACATTTTGTCAGTGTCCCTTTAGAGATGCAGGAGGCCCGGAGTTCACAGCTGTGGACTGGCCAGCCTGTCACTGCCCTGGAGCTCTCTAGGGAGCTTTGTCACTCTACCATTTGGATCAAGATGTTGCCAATGAAACCCCTAAGGTTTTGTCAGATGTGCTACTGCCAAGCCTCATGCTCCCTCCTTTCTCGAGGCCCTTTGATTCTGGAAGCACAAGACAGTGGTTTCCACGTATTCTCATTAGATTTCATCTCATGTTCGGCCCACGATGCTAGTCCATTGAAATCAGTTTGTGTCATGTTTCTTATAGCAAGGGGTTAAGAGCCCAGGACCTGGGGCCAGATGCCCAGGGTTGAATCCTGGCTCTGCAACCTGCGACCTTAACCTCTTTGTCTTCAGTTTCCTCATCTGTAAAATGAGAATGATGATCATTAATTGTTAATACATGTAATGTGTTTAGAGTCATGCCAGGCACATGGTAAGTACTATCGAGTATTAGCTATTATTATTACTTCTGATTTACTATTTTCAAATTTTCTTTGTGTGTCCTTTACATCTTAACCAAAGTCACGATAATGAATCTTAGAAATGGGGGATTCCCATATTCTGAGAAATTTTCTTCCAGCTTGACCTCAAGTCTTTGTTAGTCATTCTCCTTGGGTGAGTTCCTTCGGCCGGTCACTAGTGCTTCTCTTTGGACACCACCCAGGTTTCGAGTCTCTAGCCTGTCTACAGGACACCATGAAGCATGTGACAAATGCTGGGCTGAAATCCTTGTCTTATGTCCAGAATGTATTTTTGACCTACTAGTATTTTACAAAAGAAAAAGAGGCTTGTTTGTCTGGCGGGACTAGTTTTTAGTGAGCCCACCCTGATTTCTGGTGATCACTTCTTACCTCCCATTGTGGTTACAATCGTCCATTCCATGTCCATTCTAGCAGTCTGCCCGGGACTGGTGCTGAGCTCATGCATGGATCGTCTGTGGCTTCCCCCCCACTTCTAGCCCTCTCTCCAGCTTGTCCCAGTCCCCTAGAGTTGCCCACAGGGAATTAACAACCTCATCTTCAGCACTGCCTCTTGCCCACACTAGGGACTTAATTGGGGCCAGAAGAGACACACCTATTTAGCACAAGGTGATGCCCTCCAAATTCTTCACCATCTTGAGCGTGGGTCCCTCAGACCAGGTTGTCCTACCTTCCCTAGTCTTACTGTTATGGATTGAATTGCGTCTCCAAAAAATATCTGTCAGCTTGGCTAGGTCACGATTCCCTTGTATGACTGACTGTATGATTGTCCACCATTTTATCTTCTGATGTGATTTCCCTATATGTTGTAAATCCTATCACTATGATGTAATAAAAGGGATTGCTGGCAATTATACTGACGAGGTCTATAAGATTAGGTTGTGTCTTAAGCCAGTCTCTTTTGAGATATAAAAGAAAGAAGTGAGCAGAGAGACATGGGGACTTCATACCACCAAGAAAGAAGCACCAGGAGCAGAGAGTGTCCTTTAGACCTGGGGTTCCTGCCAAAGAAGCTCCAGAGCCGACAGAGAGAGAAAGCCTTTCCCTGCATCTGACGCCCTGAATTTAGACTTCTAGCCCACTAGACTGTGAGAAAATAAATTTCTCTTTGTTAAAGCCATCCACTTGTGGTATTTCTGTTATAGCAGCATTAGATGATTAAGACACCATCCTTCTCGGGGACGAAGAATAAGCGAGCAAGGAAGAGCCCAGTCCTGCTGCCTTCTTCTATTGCTATTGACTACCATCCAGTGGGCCCCAAATCACTACAGAATGAAATGCTGCCCGGTCCGGCCCTATAATCGGTTGCCAGTTGGACCATTGTGATCCTTAGGGTTTTCACTGGCTGATTTTGGAAGTAGATTACCAGGCCTGTCTTGCTGGTCTGTCTTAGTGTGGAAGCTCCGCTGAAACCTGTTTAGTATCATAGCAACACACAAGCCTCTGCTGACAGATGGGTGGTAGCTGTGCATGGGGTGCTCTGGCTAGGAAGTGAACCTGGATCTCCCTTGTGGAAGGTAAGAATTCTATTCCTTATGCACCGATGCTCCCCTCCCTCACCCACTGCCTTCCTCTCCCGCCCCCAAACATCACACCATCTGTGCCAATCGGCAAACATGCACCTTCCTGTGCCTGCCACAAAAGAACTTTAAAAGCCCTTCGTAAAGCCTTAACATCATATTTTTTCACATCTCACCTCATGTGGGGTTTAGCCTTCCTGACATATGCCTTTAGAGAGCAATAAACAGACCCCAAAGGATTCTGCCTGTCTGTGGAGAATGTGAAGCTCTGAGGGGCTGCGTGCACTCTGCCGAGGCCATTTGGCAGGCTACTCAGCCCCCTGGTCTGGCTGGGTCAAGCTCAGTCATCACCACATGAGCCAGGGGATGGAGCCCTGGACCAGAGCAGGAAGGAAGCACGAGGAGGCCACCCCAGGAAGAAGGTGGGGGTGGGGGGCGGATGGGACCCACCTGGAGCTGACACAAGGCCTCCTCTGCTCTGCCGCCTCGCCCCGGGGATATACAGCTGCTCCCCTCACCAGGATCTCACGCTATTCTTTATTCATTAAAATGCTCAGATGCCGACTAACTTTATTTGCTCAGTATTTTCGCCAGCCTTGAAGTGGGAACAACAGGCAGCTTGATTGAAAGGTTGTCTGCTTTCATTGTAGCTCCTGTAAGTAATTCTTCAGCCTCAGTGGAAATGGTATTTTATAACTTGCCAGAACAGATATCCCTTAGTGAATTGGAATAGGTATTCCTGCGCCACCTAAGCTGTCTTCTCCCTAATGCCCAGGCTCTGAAAATCACTGCCCTCTCCTGCACCCCACGACATGCTCTGCTCTTCCCCGGGCCTGTCCCTGGGAGCCCTACTAGGCGACCGCAGAGCCTGTCTTCCTGAAAAGTGTACGTCACCACCTACCACCCCACAACAGGCCTGGAAATGCAGGGGGAGTGCTCGTTCCAAGGGGTGAGGCCTGGAATGGGAAGGGGCCTGGGGGACTGTGCAGCTTGTCCTTCTCGGGGGATCCTGAAGGCCAGGCAGGTGGAGCTGGGCCCAGTCCTGCCTGGAAAAAGGCAAAGCTAAGGTGCTTTCCGGAGAGCACTAAAAATAGGGGGGGTCAGGTCCCACGAGCACTTCAGGGGGCCTCCCTCAACAGCCCTGACGGACTCTGCTGAAAAAATGCGGCAGGCAGAGCCCCTCCCCCAGGCATAGCTGGGCAGGGGTCTCCATGGACAGGAGGTGGGTGGGCTGTGCCCTTCGCACCATATTCCCCTTGCTGCTCCTCTGGGAGGACAGGGGCTTATGGGGTAGTGCAGGTCCCTGTGCCTCAGGCCCCCAGCACCTGCGAGTGTGTTCCACCTGGCCCACCGCGCTCGCCTGTCCCTCCGCAGCCTCTCCTCTGCAGGGGCTTCAGAAGGTTGGTGCCAAGCAAAGGAAGAGCCATCTCTGCCCCCAGCAGGCCACAGCCGCTGATCAAGCCGCTATTACGACTAAATCAAGTTGGGTGATTTATTTCCCACTTATCTTTCCCGTTTCCGCTCCCTGTCCGATCCGCACTGTTGAACACACCAGAGTGAAAACATATCATCCGTTCCGATCAGCTGCTCCTGTGCAGAAAAGCGTACCCCTCCTATCCTGCTGCCTGGTCGGCAGAGGGTTCTGGAGAAGGAGGGAGGCCCTGCTGAGCCTAGGGAAAGGGTGGCCCCAGACTTGGGCTCAGGGGTGGGAGGTGGAAGCTTTGGGAGCCCCTGCAGAGGAAACAGGCCTAAGCTGAGAGCAGGCAGCCAGGTCTCAGCTAAGGCAGCCTCAGCCTCCGAGACTTCAATAGTCCTGCTCTCAAAGGTGACAGAGAAACTCCTGTTCGGGCTGTGTGCCGCAGCCTCTCCAGTTGCACCTGACCCTCCAGTCCCCATACCTGCCCTCCTCCCTGGCTCCATACTGAGATGACAGAAGAAAATTACCTGTGCCTGACAGCCTCAACCCAAGTTCAGGCAGCCAGACTGGCTACCCTCTCTGAATGGGCCACCCCCAGAGGGGACTGCAGCCCACAGGACACCACACTGTGAGGGGCAGGACAATGTGGTGGTCACGAGTATTGGTTCTGGGGCTGGAAAAGCCTGGACAAGTTACCTAGCTTCTTTGAGTCTCAGTTTCCTCATCTGTTAAATGGGTGATAATATCCACCTTTTTAATAGTTAGATGAGGTCATGTGTGTGGAACTGGGTGCTTCAGGAGGTAGCTCTTAAACCATTATGCCAGATTCTTCTGTACGGGAGGAGGGAGAGGAAGGGCATCATCCTGGGAAAATTTGTTGTTGCTGTTATAGGAAAAATCATTGGGTGATTTATTTATTTCATATAGCATTTTTGTATTTATTTATATATGGTAACTCCTGACCCAAGTAAAGGGTATAAAGTGACCTTTTCTCTGGGTTTTAGAAAGGTTGCCCCTGTGCCAGGTGTGAGGCAGTAGTGGTTCAGTGTTAGACTTTTCACCTCCCACGCGGGAGACACCAGTTGAATCCTGGCCTACTCACTACATGCGCAGCCATCACTCACCTGCCAGCGGGGGCTTGCGTCCAGGTTTCGGTGGAGCTTTCAGACTAAGACAACTAGAAAGAAAGGCCAGGCAACATACTTTTGAAAATCAGCCAGTGAAAACCCTATGGGTCACAACAGCCCCTCCACAGCTGATCATGGGAATGGTGCAGGATCATTCCCCTGTATTCTCTCGCGCATGGGGCCTCCGTGAGTTAGGGGGCCAACTCAAAGGCAGCGAACAACAACCGCCACAACCCCGGGTGTACAGAACCATGAGAAAGGCAGAGCAACTCAAGGGCCCACTGGGAGGAAGGCGACTAACACCTCAGCTCTTTCTCCCCAAGGTCTGAAGTTAGAGCCATCTGTTGAGTAAGCCAGAGTGGTGCTGCACAAAGTTTGATGGCAAGAAAGGACACCAAGGGTCCCACAGGGGGACTCACGGTGGGGGAAGTGAGCAGCAGGGATGGGACTTACTTGACCGCCAGCATGGAGGTATGCATTGGGCATGATGATGGGGCGGTGACCTTGGATCTAAGGTGTGGAGCCCCTGGGGTCTGCAAGGGAGCTGGGCCGGCACAAGCAATTCTGTAGGAACTGGGGACCTTGGGGTAGCAGTCAAAGCAATAACATGACATATTGTGCCCCAGGCAGCATTTAGCATTTAAAATCAGGCACATGGCACTCAACAAACGTTGGCTCCTATTAATAATGACATTCTTTAAGTTTCTTATATGTTCCAGATAGTTCCAAACCCTTTATATTCTTTGATTCATTTAATTCTAACAAAATCCTACTAAGGAGGTATTATTCTTACCCCTGGAAACCCTGGTGGTGCAGTGGTTAAGTGCTACGGCTGCTAACCAAGAGGTCGGCAGTTCAAATCCACCTAGGCGCTCCTTGGAAACTCTGTGGGGCAGTTCTTCTCTGTCCTATAGGGTCGCTATGAGTCGGAATCGACTTGAAGGCAGTGGGTTTTGGGTATTCATACCCCAACTTTATACATGAATGATTTACCCAAGGTCACACAGCTAGTGAGTAGAAGAGCTGGAATTTGAACCCAGGTTCACTGTTATCATTGTTGATGATAAAAGTTCTACACTTGCTTCCACTCCAACCACCAATATAATGTTTACTGTTAAAACACTGCAGCGTTAAGAGCAATCCATAGATTATAGACAGGCCTTAGGAAAACAGTGGGTCACTGCCCAGGGGCCGACAATGACCCCAGCACCTTCCCCCTCTCTCTACCTCCCCAGCACCTGTACTCTCCACCCTTCTCCCAAAGAACTCTTTCTAGAAAGGATGGACTCACTGAGTCATAAGCTGGGTGTGGCTGTTGAGCTTAACACTTTATTTCTCCTGACATATTTGCCTTTTAACTGAGGACAACTTCTTAAACCAAAGGAATGAACTTCTATTTGTAGAATATTGGAGCCCAGCAAGCTGGTAGAACTGTAGCCAGGTGACCATCAGCAGATACCAAGAGTCCCTGCATGCACATCTGGACACTCAGCCCACATCAGAGGCAGCACCTGGACTGCTTGGAGAAGTTGTCCTGGCCCCCTCCCACCACATGGGGTCTGGCTGGGCCACTTCACTGCTTGTATTTTATCCCTGACTCTGTGAAGATGCAGGCTTGGAATGGGAAGTCATCTCTAAACAACGTGAAAGTGCCCAACAAAGGTAATTTATGGATGAGCCACAGAGGGCTTCCAGCAAATGGAGGTCAGAATCGCAGAGTCCTCGTCCCTCATAAGGCAACCCTCGTGCCCACTGCTCAGGTGAAGGACTAGGGTTCAGGTACTCCCTGCAGGTCTTAAGACTATTTGGGGCCGGAGATTAGGAATCACCATGGGCTCAGCTGTCTCCTCCTCTCCTGGTCTCTGCACACACAGGCCTTCCACTGCTGGTGTCTTTGGTTCCTGTTATTGCTCCTGATTTCTGGGTCATACTCTGTCCTCATCAGGCCTCTGCAGCCTGAGCTGCTGCTTCTGGCCCTTGGGTGGAGGCCCCTGCTGGTCAGTCACCTTCTGCAGTCTGGGTGGGCCTCCCAGGGCTCGGGTGTAACCAGCTCCTGAGTCCAGGTGGGGACTCTGGGTAAATGGGGAAACAGCAGCATAAAAAGAGCCAGACAAGCGTGGAGAGAGCTAGAAGGAGTTCCAGCTCAGTCCTAACCTTCTCTCTGACCTTAACTAAGTCACTCAACTTCCTTAGTTCCCATTTTCTTATACACAATGTAGAGGTTCAAAACTTTGCTCTGCCTGCCTTGCAAGGCTGTTGGGCAACTCAAAATCAGAAGTGGAACATGTATATGAAAGGGCTTTGTCAACTATGCTAACGTCAGGACTATTGAGATTATGGTTAACTGCGGCCACTTGTGTCCAGGCCTGTCTACAAGCCTGAGGGTCCTCGTGGCCGTCTTTCTTGGTCCAGTAACTCTGTGTCCGTGATGGGGTCTTCACACAGCCTTAGGACACCTCCTGCCCTGCACCATCCTGGAGTAGCCAGGCTCCCATCCCCACCCTCAGTGCTGGTCAGCAGGGGACAAGGCTGCCCTTTAATCACTCGGTTCAGTATCCTAGGAAAAATTTCAGGAATAAAATAAATCCTGGAACGAGCTGTAACTGCAGCCCAATTTGCCTTTTCTGGGCAAGGGAACAAGAGTGTGGTGGTATGAGCTACATTACACAACGTTAAGACTAGGGAAGGTCTAAGGGTTGTGATGGTTAAGGTTGTCGTCAACTTGGTTTGGCAGTTATGATGTAGCTTGGTAGTTATGTAATGATGTAATTTGGCAGTTATGTAATGACATCATCAATTCCATGATGAGATCTGCTATGAGCAGCCAGTCAGTTGAAAGAGGGTTTCCTTAGGGGTGTGGTTCGTCTCCAGTATACAAAAGGATGTTTGGTAAGGCTCTTGCTCTGGATCCTGTATCCAGTTCATCATTATCTGACGTCTGGTTCTTGGGACTTGAGCTAGCAGCTTGCCTGCTGATCTTGGGATTCATTAGCCTCTGCAGTCTGTGAGCCAGAGGCCTACCATCTGACCTGCTGATCTTGGGTTCATCAGCCTCTGCAGTCTGAGAGCCAGAGGCCGACCATCTGACCTGCTGGTCTTGGGTTCATCAGCCTCTGCAGTTTGAGAGCCAGAGGCCGACCATCTGACCTACTGATCTTGGGTTCATCAGCCTCTGCAGTCTGCGAGCCAGAGGCCGACCATCTGACCTACTGATCTTGGGTTCATCAGCCTCTGCAGTCTGCGAGCCAGAGGCCGACCATCTGACCTGCCGATCTTGGGTTCATCAGCCTCTGCAGTCTGCGAGCCAGAGGCCGACCATCTGACCTGCTGGTCTTGGGTTCATCAGCCCCTACAGCTGCGCGAGTCAGAAGAAGCTTCCAGACTGATGCCTGACCCATGGACTTGGGACTTGCCAGCCTCTACAACCACATGAGCCATTTCGTTGAGACAAATCTCTCTCTCTCTGTATATATACATAGATACATACATGTACATATATACATATATGTATATATGTACACTTAGCTGGTCTTGTTTCTCTATAGAACCTAGTCTAAAACAAGGGTCATTTCATCCTGGGATAGCAAATAGGCTCCTCCTTCATGATGGCTGAGGCTCCCTGGAGCTCTATGTAGAGGATTCTGGGTTCATTGGGAAAGAGTCCCACAATCAGCTGGGGTGTGTGGGAAGCAGAAATTTGGCATTCATGGCACAGTTGTGCCAGTTTTACTTGGGTACAGCTCTTCGTTGTAAGGACAAGTAAACCAGGTCCAGGGAGGTGAGGCTAAATGCCCAAGGTCACAGAGATGGAGACAGTTCAGGTTCTTCCTGCTTCAATGTGGTTTCCAATCCCTGTCCTGTGAAACCACAGGGTTTTCAAGGAACTCCCTAAAGATCTGCCATGAAGCAGGAAACGGAGGCAAGGTTGAGGCCCAGATGGTAGGCTCAGGGCTTCTACTTCTGTATCAACTCAAGCAGCTTCTCTTTTATGTGTTTTAGATGTCAGGGTTCTATAGGAGATTCCATTTAAAATAAGGATTTTGGTGTGTAAAAAGGTAAAACCATTTATACTATATCAAGATACTGACTTATCTCTAAGGGTTCCCAATCTCTTAATTTCTAGAAAGTTCCTTGGGCAGGTAGACACAAGTCATTTAACAAACATGTATTGAGAATCTGCCAGGCAAGTAAGATAACAATCCTGGTCTTTGGGGAGCTTGCATTGTAGCAATAGAGACCAGCAGTTAAAAGTCAATCATAAGAGAAAGCACTTAGTGCTGTAACAAGTGATGTGGAAAGCATAGGTGAGAGGAGGGGGCTGTTAGAGCTGCTGGGTGGGTGGAGGGGGGCTGTTGAAGAAAGCTTACTACCCAAAAGGGTACCTGAGCCTAGCCTTAAATACAGTGGGCTCAGAAGGTGGTCATTCCCATTGTTATCAGCTAACAGTCCTTGGCTTAATTTGGGAAAGATGAAGCCCAGGAACGAAGGCAAGGATGTCCACTTTCACCACTTCTACTGTTGGGACAACTGAATATCCACATGCAAAAGAATAAAATTGGACCCCTACCTCACACCATACACAAAATTAAGTCAAAATTGGTCAAAGACCTAAATGTAAGAGCTAAAAGTATGAAACCTTAGAAGAAAACATAGGGGTGAATATTTATGTCCATTGATATGGGAATGGTTTCTTAGATATAACACCGAAAGCACGAGCAACAAAAGCAAAACAGATAGACTTTTTCAAAGTTAAAAAGTTGGGGGCTTCAAAGGACATCATTAAGAAAGTGAGAAGACAACTCACAGAACGGGAGAAAATATTTGCAAATCATATATCTCATGAGGAACTTGCTGGACTACATAAGGAAGTGTTATAACTCAATAATAAAAAGACAAACAATTCAACTAAAACATGAATACAAAGAATCTGAATAGATTTCTCCAAAAAAGATATACAAATGGTCAATAAGCCATGCTTATTAAGACGCTTAACATCATTCCAAAAACCAAACCCAAACCCAGCGCCGTCGAGTCGATTGTGACTCACAGGTTCTGGGGGATCAGGACAGTGGCCATCTCGGGGAGGGTGGCATTTTTCTTCCTACCACAATAGCCATTTTAGTGGACGCAAAGTAATATCTCATTGTGGTTTCGATTTGCATTTTCCTGGGGGCTAATGATGTTACTCATATGTGGTAGGAAGAAAAATGCCACCTTCCCCAAGATGTCTACTATCCTAATCCCCCAGAACCTATGGATATGTTACCTTACGTGGCAAAAGGAAAATCACAGATGTGGTGATTAAATTAAGGATTTTGAGATGAGGAAATGATCCTGGATTATCCAGGTGGTCCTAATGTAATCACAAAGGTCCTCTGAAGTGAAAGGGGGGAAGCGAGAGGAGATGTGACAATGAAAGCAGACGTCGGAGTGGTGTCACTGCTGGCTTTGAAGACGGAAGGGGGCCGCAAACCAAGGAGCGCAGACAACCTCTAGAAGCTGGAAAAAGCAAGGAAACAGACTCATCCCTAGGGCTTTCAGAAAACATGCAGCCTTACTGACACCTTGATTTTAGCCCCATGAGACCCCTTTCAGATTTCTGACTTCCAGAAATGTAAGATAATAAATGTGTGTTGTTTTAAGCCACTGAGTTTGTGGGCATTTGTTTTAGCAGCAACAGCAAATCAACACAGCTATAATACAAAAAAGACAATAATAAGAATTGGCAAGGATATGGAGAATTTAGAACCTTCATCTGCTGCTAACGGGAATGTGAAAGGGTGCAATCGCTTTGGGAAAATGCCTGGTGGTTCCTCAGAAGGTTAGACACCTCCCAGCCCTAGGTCATGCTCTCCATCCCCCTTTAAGGTCCTTCAAAAAAAAAAAAAAAAAAAAAAAAAGACCTTTGCCCAACTCTTACACATTCTCAAGATCCAGCTCAGATCTGGCTTCTCCTAGTGGCCTCTTTACCCAGAGACTGGGCAATTTGTATCCCCCATGCTTCCTCAGGTCCCTGGTGGTGAAAACATTTAACATTGGACTACTAACCTAAAGGTTGGAACCCACCCAAAGCCACCCAGCAGCTCTCAAGCTTCCTCAGGCTCCCATGGCCCCCTGAGGTAGTTCTGTTAAAAAAAAAAAAAAAAATTTTTTTTTTTTTTTGTTCTGTTAGCAATTGTTAAATGTCTCTTTCACTCTATCTAGCCTTTAAGTTCCTTGAGGGCAGAGGCTACCCTTGTCTCCAGCTTTAGTATCTAGCACAGTGTCTTGCATATAGTAAGTGCTTAGTAAATGTGGATTAAACGGACCAATGGGCCATTTTTCCAGCAGTGAGGAAGGAAGGATCAAAGCCTGGGAGAGAAAAGGGTGTCTGGACGCAGCCACACACGGTCAGACTGGACAGAGGGCTCAAGGGGGCTGGGGGGTGGGGCGGATCCTCCTCCTCTTCCTTCACCTCCCTCTCCACAGGTACCCTCCATGCTCAAGGGTCCTGCTGTCTAGGCCCAGAATCAAAGGTACTACCTATCACAGGAATATTTGTGTGTCAGTAGCTAACTCTTGAAGGCTGAGAACTTTGAAAAGAAGCCCAACACTGACTGAGCATCTACTATGTGCCAGGTACTGTACTGAAAGCCTACACATTTATTATACTTTAGTCCTCAAAATAAGCAAGTATCATTTTTTCCAATTTTTCCAGATAAAGAAACAGGCATAAAGAGATCAAGGAATGTAATCAGGATCACACCGATAGTGACATGGCAGGACAGGGATCCTGGTCTTTCTGTTTCTGAGGGCTTTGCTCTCCTATTTCATAGGTGGAGTTCCCTTTCTGGTTCTATTATTAATCAGCTTTGTGATCTGATGGAAAGATCACTTCTCTGGCCCTGATTCCCTCCATTATAAAGAGGAGTTTGAACTAACTGATCCCTAAGGCCCCATCCAGCTATTACACTCTCTGGCTCTGTGAATGATTGATGGACTTTTAGACACTGTTAGAGGTCCCAAGGGGAGACAGTTGGACCTGCTAGTGCTTCTCTGACCACACACATGGAAGGCTACTTACTCACAAGGTCAGCTCTGGGCCCATATCAAACTCAGCTCCCAGACAGGAGGGCCAGGGTGTTGGTACCTTCCAAAAGTCACTGGGATGCCAGCTGGGGCTGTTCTCACCTCTCTCCTGGAAAGTGCACGGCGACTGCCCAGCTTCCCTGGGAGCCAAGCATGAAATCCGGAAAGGGCCAAGAATTATAATTATCATTATTATTGTTATTATTGCATGTAAATTGTGCATGACTAACTCGGGAGGAGGGGCATGCTTTCTTTTTCCAGATCCTGCAAACACCGGTATGATAATAATAAAAAAGAATTACAGGCTTGAAAGCATGCACCCAGTACTGCCCTATGTTTTCTTCTAATTGTTCCCAAAGCCTCCAAGAGCCACATTTAAATAAAATGAAGCAATTATTTAGTCTGCAATTAAAGATCGCAGTGATTTATTTTTAAATAGGAATATCATCATCGGTGGTGAACTGGCAGGATAGGAGGACAGGAAGGGCCTGTGACACGAGGTGGATCAGGAAAGAGGAGCAGGAGATCAGGGGACAGTCAGACCCCACGTAATGGTCAAGGCTCGGGCAGGGGTGGGGTTAGAGGGCAGCTGACTTGTTTGCAAGAGGCTGTCTTAGCCCTGCCCCTAGGAAACTCAAAATGGTGGGAGGGAGTTCTGTGGCCCTGCAAGGCCCGAAGACCAAGCAGTCAGCTCTCATCTGGCTCTGTGTTTTGAAAATCCTATTGAAAGCATTTAAAAATGTTCCCCATTTAGGCCTCCTACGTGCCTGGCACCCACCATCCATCTGTCAGTTTGCCACACTGTGGTGGCTGCATGTTGCTATGATGCTGGAAGCTGTGGCACTAGTATCGCAAATACCAGCAGGGTTACCCACGGTGGGCAGATTTCAGCAGAGTTTCCAGACTAGGAGAGACTAGGAAGAAAGGCATGGTGATCCACTTCTGAAAATCAGCCAGTGAAAACCATATGGATCAGAACAAAACACTGCCTGATACCTCATAAAAAAAAAAAAAAATTTATTCCTCCTTATGATACCTCATAAGGAGGAATAAATTACTGGATGGAAACATCACGTTTGGTGAAGTAGAGGGCCAGCAAGGGCAAGGGAGACCCTCAGTGAGATGGATTAGCACAACAGCCCAAACGACAGACTTGAACATGCTGGTGATTGTGAGGATGACGCAGGATCAGGCAATGTTTGGTTCTGTTGTACATAGGTCGCCATGAGTCGTAGCTGACTTGGTGACAGCTAATGACAATAACAATGCCTGGCATATAGTAGAAAAAAAAATCGTGAATGGGTGCTAAAGGAAGCTGAGATCTGGCCACATCATTCTCTCACTTAGAACCCTGGCCTGTGGGAGGGACCCAGTAAGCGAAGGCTGAGCAATGTGACTCAATTCATGGGTCTTCACTCCCTCTGAATGGCTCGGTATGCCTGTGACCATATGACTGATACGCCCAGGGTGGTGCCAGGGTTTTTAGCTGATTAATAAAGGATTATGGATGAAAACTGCCTGTGACCATTGTCCAAATCTGAAAGCCATACTACCCTCCAGGGGAGCAGCCCAGGCTCGTGGTCACCAGCCACGGGAGGAATCATGGAGTTGGGGTGGGGTTGGGGAGAGGGTGTTTGAAGAGAGCCCTTCTAGGCTTCAGGTTTTGGAGGCCGATTGCATGAAGAAATATGAGTCTTGTCTTTTTGAGGACCATTTGGAGAAGTCACTTCTTTGGTCACCTCTCTTCTCCCACCTCCCCAAGTTATTGCCCAGTGCCCTCACTGCTGCTGTTGGGACATCCCCCAAAGCACAGGCTATCACGCTGGGGGAAGGGTCTTTCCTTTGGGATTAAAGGATGGGAGGACTCAGTGATGGAAAAGGCCAGATAGAGTCACTCTCAGTCTCTGAAGGGGCATTTGTGGCTTAGTAGTAGAATTTCCACTTTCTATGTGAGAGACCCAGATTCAATTCCCAGCCAATGCACCCCATGAACAACTACCACCTGTCTGTCAGGAGGCTTGAGTGTTGCTACGATGCTGAACAGGTCTCAGCAGAGCTCTAGACTAAGACTAGGAAGAAAGGTCTGGCAATCTATTTCTGAAAATCAGCCAATGGAAATCTCATGGATCACAACAGTACAATCCTCAGCTGAGCATGGGGATGGTGCAGCTCCAGGCAGAGTTTCATTTTTTTGTGCATGGGTTGCCATGAACTGGGGGCTGACTCAGTGACAGCTAACAATAACAACAGTCTCCGAAACACCGGGGGTGGAGGGGCAGAAACCCTGCTTGCCTTCCCACCTCACCGAGTATCCCTTCCCCTCTCCTGCACTCTCCTCTCTGACAAAAAAAAAAAAAAGCTCCAAACTCCTGGTGGAATTGGGCGGCCTCAGGCTCCTCCCCTCCGCCTCTGCTTGATTGTCAGTTCCTCAGAAAAGTCTCCCCTGCCCTTGCTCTTATTCTCTCCCCACGTTCTCTTCTTCCATAGCATTTATCACAATATGTTTGTGTGTGTGTGTTTCACGTCTCTTTCCCGCTCTCTTCAGGCCTGCTTCATTCCCCACTGTTTCCCAGGGGCCTGGCCCATAGCTGGTGCTCAACACAAATATCTGTTGAATAAACGGTTAACAGGTGGATAGATGGGGGAAAAGTCAGCTTCAGAGGGCCGAGGCTGGGACGGAGCTCTGGAGGATATCGAATTGGATACTGTGACACTCAGAAAAGGAGGGAGGGCAGGGAAATCCGGACATGGGTGCTGTTGCTTGCCTTTCTGGCTCCTGTTCAGGGCTATGGGTGGCTAAAGTCACCTTTGCAATGAGAAAGTTGCAGGGCTTGAGGGGCTACACAAATGGCATTCAGGTCAGGTTGTGAGGGGGCACCCACTGCCCCCTCTGCACAAGGAACTGGGGCCATGTCCCTTGGCCTGGTAGGGTATCTGGGGAGGTGGGAGGCGCAGACTGCCCGGGAGCTCACAGCCACCGCCCTCGCCAGGAAGGCCAGGAGCACTCTCCTTTCCTCAGGGAACAGAGGGAAGCAGGCTGTGGGGACTCGAGCCCAGAGAGGCCAAACGGTGTTTTAAATGTCACACAGTGGCAGAGCCACATGTTAGTTTACAAAGAACACAGGGCACCGCTTACTAACCTCATTTTGTAGAGGAGACAACTCAAGCTCGGGGAAGATCCGGCACTTGCTCAAGGTCACGCGGGTTCAAAAGGGCAGAATCCCAGACATCTGCCCCTGCAGCCAGTAGGGGCTGTGCGTGGGGGCGGGTTCAACAAGAGGAGGACAATCACCCCTTTAAAAAGCACATGAAAGAATAAAGCAAGAAGAAGGCTGGACTGCCATAGCAAGAGAGGGAAACAAAAAATCTTTTTCTTTTAGCTGGAACGGCAGCCTGTGTGAGCCTGTGAGGCCCTCACATCTGTCTCCTCATACAAAATGAAAGAGGTTCTGGAAAACAAGAGGGGCTGTAATAAAGCAGAGACTCTGCTGGGTGCAGAGCTGTGCCCAGCGTGCCCTGTCACTGTCACCACCGAGGAGAGAGCAGACAAGCTGTTCCTGCAGCCAGCCTTCCCCCAGCCCCGGGGCTCCAGAGAGGTGCAGGCAGATGGGGCACATCAGAGGCCCAGAGGCCAGGTGCCTGGGGCACACAGCCAGGGCCCCCCGCTCCCACTGAGTGTAAGCAGGGACTCATGCTCCTATAAGTAATACCATTACTGCCTCTCCAAACCTAACCCCTATCTATAGGGTCCCTCCAGCTCTCCCAGAAATCACAGACTGCCAGTGTGTCTTAATGGGGCTGCATTATATACCTTCTGCTGCATCACAGAGGAGCCCTGGTGGTGCAATGGTTAAGAACTCAGCTGCTAACCAAAAGGTCTGCAGTTTAAACCCAGCAGCCACTCAGCAGGAGAAAAGACCTGCCTATCTGCTCCTGTAAAGATTAGATAGAGCCCAGGAAACCCTACGGGGCAGTTCTACTGTGTCACACAGGATCTCTATGAGTCAGAATTGACTCAGAGGCACAAAACAACAGCTGCATAACAAATTACCCCCAAATTTAGCAGCTTAATACCTCACACAGTTTCTGAGGGTCAGGAATCCAGAGCGGCCTAGCTGGGTGGTTATGGCTGCAGCCATCTCAAGACTGGACTGGGGTGAGATGGTTGCTTCCAAGTTCACTCACGTGGTTGTTGTCAGGTCTTGATTTCTGCCAGGTGGTTAACATGCTCAGCTGCTAACAAAATGGGTTGGAGGTTTCAATCTACCCAGAGATGCCTCAGAAGAAAGACCGGGAGATCAACTTTTGGAAAATCAGCCTCTAAAAACCCTGTGGAATACAGTTGTACTCTGACACACAGGGCTCGCCAGGAGTCAGAATTGACTCAACAGCAGTGGCTTGGTTAGTTGGCTGGAGTTCAGTTCCTCACCATATGGGCATCTCCGTATGGCTGCTGCAACGGGGAGGCTGGCTTTCCCCAGAACAAGTGATCCAAGGGGAAGAGAAAGCACAAGAGCCTAGGAGGAAGCTGCCATCTTTTATAACCTAATCTTGGAAGTGACATCACCACTTTTCTCATGTGCTATTGGTCACACAGTCCGACCCTGGTACAATGTGGGAGAGCACTACAAAGGGTGTGAATACCAGTAGGAGAGGATTGCTTGGGGCCATCTTGAAGGCTGGCTACCATGGAGGGGGTACAGCATTTTGGGTGAGACAATTCTTCGCTGAGCATGGCACCAGTGGCTCTGCCTTCTACATGCCAGTGTAGCTCCCTCCAGCCATTCCACAGCTAAGACACCCCTCAAAACTCATGTGCACGTGTGCGCGTGTGCACGTGTGCGCGTGTGCACGCGCGCACACACACACTCACACACACTTCACAAGCTTCTTAGGAGTGTTTCTTAACATAGAACCATTAGCCCCATCCTCATTTTACTGACAAGAAAACTCTTCCGGCAGTAATGTGGGAGATACCTGTGACATGCTAGAGTAGGACAACCATGAATTATAGAGTCCCTAGGACCTGCCAGCTCCCTATCTCAAAGGTGTGGGCAATAAGACTGAGCTTGCAGAGTTGCTGTGGGGATAAATGAGACCGTATCTGTAAACCACCTGGCACATGGTAGGAAACTCCACAAACCGCTGTAGATGACATGGTTCTCAGGCTCCGGTTCCGGTATTTGCTGTTTCTTTAGTGTCTGTTGTTTACAGAGGCAATGCCGTCCAGCTGAAAGAACATCGCTCTGTGAATTGGGAAGCTTGAACTCTCTTCTTGGCTTTGGGTGAGTTGCTTGAAGCTTCCCTAGGCCTCAACCCTCCCCCGCCCGCCCCAGTCATAATTTAGAGAAGATCATTTTTGGTTATTTTATCCTTTCCAGCTAGGCTATGATAAAAAAGAAAGAATAGATGGGAAAGGACTTTGAGGATTCAAAGTCTGAGTGTAGTGAACAAAGACTGGGTCCCACAGCTGGTTCATTTCATGTCCCCGACAGGGTTCAGTTGGTCAGTCACTGAGTCAACAAGTATGCACTGAGTGCCCACTATTTGCCAAGCGGTGCATAGGTACTGAGAGTGTAAGACACAGCCCTGCTCTCGGGGAGCTTGCTCTTGAGCTCAGGAGCCAGCCTGGCCCACAGCGAGTTGTAATAAAACTCTCTATGGGACTGAACAATGAGCCTGGGTCTAGAGAGGAGAGAGCAAATGCCATTCGAAGAAGCAAACTCATAGTTACGTAGCGCTGCTCTAACACAAATACCACAAGTGGGTGGCTTTAAAGAACAGGCATTTATTTCTCACACTTCAGAAGGCTAGAAGTCTGAATTTAGGGCATGGTTCCTGGGGGGTGGGGCCCATCCTTGTCTACTTTAGCTTCAGGTAGCTGGGATCTTTGTAGGTGCATCTGTCTCCATCGTCTGTCTTCCTCTTCTTCCTGAATGTGTCTTGCTGTCTGTTTTGATCTCTTTATAACTCGGAAGTGATTAGGTTTAGGATCTACCCAACTTGGGTATAATCTAATTAATACAACAAAGAAAGCCCTATTTCCAAACAGGATCACATGCATAGGATTAGGGGTTAGGACCCCAACACACATTTTTGGTGGACACAATTTAAGCCATAACACACTATTCCACGTGTTGAAGTTCCTGAACTTGGGATGTACTGTACAATCAATGTACACATTTAATGTGGTGTTTATCATTACATAGGCTTGCTGCGAGTCGGAACCAATTCGATGGTGATGGGTTATTATTATTATTATTATTATTAATGGAGTCCCTGGGTGGCTCAAGTGCTTAAGCACTAACTACTAACCACCCGGAGGTGCCTTGGAAGAAAGCCCTGGCGATCTGCTTCTGAAGGGTCACAGCCTTGAACACGCCATGGAGTGGTTCTACTCTGATGCACACGGGGTTGCCATGAGTTAGAACAGACTCAATGGCAATGGATTTTTTCTTCTTATTATTAAAAAGATGGTATGTCTTAAAATCCAGAGTCTAGCTCAGAATCAATGACATCCTATAATCCAGCAACTGTGGTGGGTTCACTTGCTGGGCCCTGGGAAGGCTTCAGTGAGGAGACACATCAGCAGGGGTTTGTGAAAGGTGATTTGGCAGTGGAACAACTAGAGCAGAGCCAGAGGGGCGAGAGGCAGCATGGTAGGCTCCAGGGACTGGGAGAAGTCCAGTGTGGCTGTGACAGCAAGTTTAGATACGAATTACATAGACAGTGAGGAGTCATGAGAGGCTTGAAGTCAGGCTGTGATATGATCTGATCTGTATTTTAGATAGAGGTGGAAAGAAATTGGAGGCACCGAAGTCAGCTAAAGCAATTGCAGGTTGCATGGGTGAAAGACGATGGCTGCCTGAAACTGGAAGAACGTAGTGTCAAGGATTGAATTATGTCCTCCGAAAATGTGTGTACCAACTTGGTTAGGCCATGATTTCTAGGACTGTGTGACTGTCCTTCATTTTGTGATTGCAATTTTACGTTAGAGAGGATTAGGGCGGGATTGTAACACTCTTACCAGGTCACATCCCTGATCCAATATAAAGGCAGTTTCTCTAGGGTGTGGCCTGTACCCCCTTTTATCTCTCAAGAGATAAAAGAAAAGGAAGTAAGCAGAGAGTTGGGGACCTCATATCACCAAGAAATCAGTGCCAGGAGCAGAGGGCATCCTTTGGACCTTAGGTCCCTGCGCTGAGATGCTCCCAGACCAAGCGAAGACTGATGCATCACAAGGACCTTCCTCCAGAGCCGGCAGAGACAGAAAGCCTTTCCCTGGAGCTGATGCCCTGAATTTGGACTTGTAGCCTACTAGACTGTGAGAAAATAAACTTTTCTTTGTTAGAGCCATCCACCTGTGGTATTTTTGTTATAGCAGCACCAGATGACTAAGACACGTAGGGTACTCAACAGATGCTTGCTGCTGAATGACTGAACGTGAATATACATCTGTATGCGGTTTATGCATTGTTCTAGAATGGGATGGTTTCATGGTTTCAAATAGCATCTATTAATTTCTCCTCCACCCACACACGTTAAGCTCCTTTCTCACCTTCTGCCAGCACCCCAGCCGTTCCTTCCTTCTCAGTACTTTTCTTGGGAGAATCCTCCCAGTTTTCCCTACAAAATGAAACCTGTTTTGCATTCTAGGTCATTCCCTCCCTACAAAGAATTTTGTGGGTCTAGCAGTAATTAGCTCACTGTTTCTCAAGTCTTCCCTTAGATGCTGACATCAGCCAGACCCCTCTGGCTAACTTCAGCATTAGTCATACAACGTCAATGTCAACCATGCTTCATCCTCACCTGCTCTCCTGTGTCTGTGCACACAGGTTTAAATGCACATTTATTCCCATAAAGGGAGCTCTCTCTATAAAAAGTACCTACATATGGTTTTGCGAAAATCTGGACTACTGGTCTCCCACCCATTCCATTGGCCTTCCAGATCCAAAGCCTTGGGCTACCCGGGCACTTACTCCTTGTCCTGAGTGGATCTCCACGGTGCCCAGGGAAGAAGTTCAGCACTGGCCTCTCCTAGACAATCTCTCATGACCTGTGGTGTTTGGAGCCACAACACACGTTTGTACCAATATAATCGTATCTCTGTTTGGGGATGGTCTGACTTTGATGGGATAGTGTATCCAGCCAGAAGTCACTCTGCAACAGCCCCTCTCCTGTAACTCAGTACTTCTGATAAGAGATAAAGAGGTGTGTCAGTCCATCCTAAATGAGGAAGACTAGGAGAAGTCAATGAGAAGACTGAGGGAAACACCCACAGCCCAGAAAAGAAATGAGCAGTTAAAAACACTATACACATATCAAACAACTTGCAGAATTTCAACATATATTGTCTAATTTGACCCTTCAAACAACATTCTGGGGTACCAAAGGCAGCAGTTGTCTCTCGTGAGTCACAGAGAAGGAAAATGAAGGCTTGGAAAGGTAAACAGACAGGCCTAAATTGATATCACTAATAAGAGGCAGAGAAGGGACCTGAACCCTGGTCTCCTGACTCCCATTGCAGAGCATTTCCCATACTAACCTAAAAGATTAGCCCAGGACAGTGGTTCGCAAAGGTGGTCCTGGACTAGTAGCATCAGCAGCACCTGAGATCTTCTTAGAAACACAAAGTCTTGGGTCCCATCCCAGACTTCCTGAGACAGAACTCTGGGGGAGGGACCCAGCAGCCTGTGTATTAACAAGTTCTCCAGGTGACTCTGATTTGCACTCAAACTTGGGAACAATGACCTTGGACATAGCGATGGATAATTAGCTAAAAGGACTTTAATCCCACAGAGCCTATGTATCATCATGGAGTGCTGGGAGCAGGTGCCCTCGCACTGGAATCAGCCTAGCTTCCCTCTAAGGCCCCCAGTGTGTGCTGGACTCTGTGCACGGTTATTTGGGCTGTTCCCAGTGCTCCTGAAGACTTGCTGCACAGCCATTTGTGGTGGCCATGCTGAAGGTCCCAGGAGGTGGCCTCAATGGACAAAACCGAGATTTACCAGAAACGGGATGAGGAGGTGGGACGCAGCAGCGTCACACACCTACAGCCATTTGGTTCTAATGCCAGTGCCCTTGGGCTCCTCACCACAGATCCAGTGCCAGTCCCTTCTGAGATGGCACTTCTCAATCTCCACACTGCTCCATCTGTTCAAACAGCTGGCAGATCACCACCACCTTTAAAGTCGAGGAGCTGTGATGTGGACGAGCCTAGAAGAAGAACCCATGGCTAGAGGTGCCTGACAGGGAAGTTTATAACAACCAGAGCCAGGCAAAGAGAGAACGGACTGCTTCAGTAGAGAGGGGCTCCCTGGTCACAGGGAGGAGTCAGGCAGAGGCTAGACAGTTACCCCTAGCAGAAGAGGGCCAGGCTCCTTACATGTATAATTTTCTCTGATCACAGAAATGTCTCAGTGCAGTGGACACTATAAACTCTGTTTTACAGATGAGGAAACTGAGGCCAAGATTGCTTATAGAGTTACCCTAGGTCATGCAACCTGTGTATACCAGAGCCAGATCGGTACCTAGGCTTGTCTGGCTCCAAAGTTCACACTCTTTCCCCTTTATCGTTCTACGTCTAACACCAGGGTGAGCAACCATCCCAGTTTGCACGGGACTGGGAAGGTTCCTGTGAAGGGGGACTTTCACTGTGAAAGTCCTGGGCAAACTGGAGTGAATTGGTCATCCTGTCTAACTCTAAGTGTCTTCATTTTTAGGGCTGGCAAGACCCCATTTCTAGTGCCTCCCTATTTTTCACCCCCAGCTCTATTCAATAGACCTCATTACTGACCCTCAAAAACCCTGGCAAGCCCTTTCCCGCCTCCCCTATGTATCCCTGGAAAAGCCCATTTCTGACACATTTCCTGACCATGTCACTTCTTCTTCCTTTGATTCCCTGTTTTTTTTTTAACAAACGTTGAGAAGGAATAAGCCTGGTCTTAGCAAGTGGCAAGCCTGGCCACAGTCGCCATATTCTGAGCCTCCCTGTCTCCGAGGTTACATATTTGTCATTCAAGAAACGAGGCCTGCCAATAATTGTGGCCGTGGACTTACTACTGGTGCACGCACCTCTCCTGAAGAGTGTACGAATAAGGAGCCTCAGCTGGGCTCAACCGGGAGGAACTGCCCACCTGGGTTTGGCTAAGCCAGACCATGGCTGAGCACGTACCTCCAACCTGAGATGTGAATCAGCAGACTCTTGGCCAGCCAGGCTTCAGATCCAAATGGAGATGTTAGTCAAGCTGGAAGGGGGTGATCCTTGTTTGAGAAGAAAAAAGGGGGATAAACATTTACCCAGCACCTACTACGTGCCAGATACCTTCTCCGTGCTCTCTTATTTATAAATATTTGCAACAATCCTGGAGGAGGTGCTTTTGGCAGACATGTCCATCGGAGATTTGTGCCTCTCTTTCCGTGGTGTGGAGTCATTGCTGGGAAGCAGCTGCCCAGACAGGGACTGTTTTCCTAGACTTCCTTACATCTAGGTGGGGCCATGTGACTGAATCTTGGTCAAAAGGATATGGCTGTGCCCTGTCTGTAGGCAGTGTCATGCCTGGGCCTCACTACGTAAACTTCCCACATCATCTTCCACATACTATCTCTTCCACTATCCACCTCTAGATGTTGACTTCCAGAACAACTTTGAAGGCCACAAGTTAAAATAGTTAATCCTCAGTTAGTCTGGCTCCCTGGATGACCGTGTGATGCTGACCCTGCCTCCCACCTCTACTGCCCCTGCCTGCTGGGATTCTATATGAGCAAAATATACACTTTTATTGTGTTAAGCCGTTGAGATTTCAGGTTTTTCTATACAATAACTTGTGTCACCTTAACCAATACAGTGTTATTCCCCTTAACACATGAGGAAACAGGCTCAAAGATGCACAGCGACTTTCCCAAGAATACACAGTGACCGTGGAAGCTGAATTGCTCCTATTTTTTCCACTTCTCCAGACTGCCTCACCACAACACAATGTTCTTTATGTCCTTCAATCTACCAACAATACCTCTCATCGCAATATGGCTGCTGAAGCCCAGTAATCACATCCTCACATGAGAGCATATAAAGCAGGAAGAAAGGAGACTGGAAGCCAAAACGACTTTCTCCTCTGGGTCTTTCTTTTCTCAGGGGCTAAAATCTTTCTCAAAATCCCTCAGCATATTTCTCATTGGTCCAGGGTCTCATGCCTACTCCTGGACCAATGTGCTGACACAGGGGAATGAGATCGCTTAGACTAACTATGACTCATCCCTTGACACTGGACAGGTTGCTGCCTGAGCTACATTATTGGTCTGTTGGAAAGAAAGGAGGGGAAATGGCTGCTGGGTGGGCAGCCAGTAGTGTTTCCCGAAGAAGCCTGGAGAGAAGTGGAGGGTCCCCAAAGGCACCAGTTTGTGGGTATGCCTGGTGCCCAGACTTGGAGCCCCCACAACTTTACTTTCTCTGCTATTTGTTCCAATCATACACAATTGTTAATCTTCACCCACTACCTCCAGGTGCACTTCCCAGACCAAGAGCCAGCCCTAGGGAGTGGGACTTGGGGTCTTGAGGGGAGGTCACCAGGGAGAACCACAAATATCCTTCCACCTCCCAACCCAGCCCTTGAAGGTTTCAGCCCTCATAATTGAGGCTAATGAACGTGAGAGTGCCCTTGGGATAGGGGAAAAGAGAGAAGGTAAAGCCAAGGCATTAAAGCCACTGTCCAGCATAAGCAGCGGGAGGTTGCAGAGCCCAGGGAAGGGGGTGGGTCCTCTAAGTGACACAGGGATGGTTCTGGATCCAGCACACAGGGGCGAACCTTGGAGCTTTTTCAGCACTGGCTGAGACCCCAGGGGGTGCTGGTCCCAGGGCAGTGATAACAGGTGCTGCAGGGGCCACTCTAAGACTGCAGATTTACTGTTTCTTACTGGGGCCTCTGCTCATCTAGATGCATGCCCCAGGCCACACCATTCACCCTTGCTCTGTCTGCAGCTAGCGCTACTTGCATGCTCCTTACACGGCATAGCCCTGGGATACTGAAAGCTACTAGTTCAGGTACACATCTCGTTGTCCTTATCTAGCCCTGGCTTGCCAAGGGACAGATGTCAGACAATAGTGATACCCACTGGGGGTGGGAGGGGGAGTTACTCGTGATGCTGTGGTCTCACGTGTCCTCTCCTTGTCTCCTGTGTGTCCTTTCCAGGGGTGCATCTGTGGAAGTTGTCATGGACTGTATTGTGTCCCCCTATAATATGTGTCAACTTGGTTAGGTCGTGATTCCCAGTATTGTGTGGTTATCATTCATCTTGTGATTGTAATTTTGTGTTAAAGAGGGATAGAGTGGGATCGTAACACCCTTACCCAGGTCATATCCCTGATCCAATGTAAAGGGTTTCCCAGGGGTGTGGCCTGCACCACCTTTTATCTCTCAAGAGATATAAAGGAAAGGGAAGCGAGCAGAGAAAAGGGACCTCATACCACCAAGAAAACAGTGCCAGGAGCAGAGCATGTCCTTTGGACACCAGGGTCCCTGCACGGAGAAGCTCCTAGTCCAGGGGAAGATTGACGAGAAGGTTGATGGAGAGAGAAAGGCTTCCCCTGGAGCTGACACCCTGAATTTGGACTTTTAGCCCACTTTAAAGAAATAAATTTCTCTTTGTTAAAGCCATCCACTTGTGGCATTTTTATTACAGCAGCACTAGATGACTAGACAGAAGAGTTCACTCCACTCGTTCTTCCACTCAACCATCCATCCAACCATCCATCCATCCACTCATCCATCCATCCATCCATCCATCCATCCATCCATCCATCCATCCATCCATCCATCCATCCATCCAGAACATATCAAGGTCCTGCCTTGTGCCAAGCCCTGCCCTAAGTGAGAAATTACACAGAAGAATAAGATATGTTTTCTTATCCTTGAGGAACTCACAGTCTAGCAGGGGAGACAAACAAGTAAACGGGCGGTTTCAAAATGGTCTTAAGAAGCACAGACCAGGGAGAAGATAGTTGTGAAGGACCAGCAGGAAACAACCAGGCACAGAGGTGGGGTCTGGGGGCAGAGGGTGAGGGACCGGGGTATCCCAGGTAGGGTACTAGCCTCCCTGAGGGCCACAGAAACAACTTGGCTGCACACACACACAGGCAAAAGCAGATACAGAGCCCAGTTCTGACCAACTTAAGCCCCAAGTCTCACCGATATCCCTCTGTTCTGGACACCCCTGTCCAAACCTGTGTGCAGTGTAGACCCAAGCTCTCCAAGGGCCAGCTCTAATCCCATCTGCCCACCAGTTCCCTGAGGTGCAGGAGGCTGGGCAGAGCCTGACCCCTCTGGGTCACCCCGCTCCCACTCTCTGGCATCAGCACCTGGTCTGGTTCCCTGGGCACTGGGTCTTTCCCAACGCCAGATCCTTCTGAGCACACTCTCACTTACTCCAGCAGGCCTCTGTCTCCCTGCTTGAAACCCTCCTTCTCATTTAGTTTAGAGCTTGCTGGGAGCCAGAGAAACACCTTGTGTTCATCCTTAACAATTAATCCTTGGTGATTAGCTGACAGAATTTAATATCCATAAACACACCAGCAGCCTGTTTGTGGACTGCAGGAATCACAACCAGGACCTATGTGGAGAGAAGGGGACTCTGGTCATTGCTCCTACTCTCTAGCCCACACCAAGAGAACTGTCCTTTCAAACCCTGTCTTTTGTCATCTTCTGTCTTCTGGAACAAGTTAGCTCATCAGCCTGCTTCTTCATCTGAAAAGGGCGTGAGTTTGGGCAAGTTACTGACCCATACTGCATGTGAATTCCCCACTCGGGAAAGCAGGCATCATAATACTACGCAAACTCAGGGTTGTTGTGAGAGTTAGATGAGATGATGTGTGGGCAGCACCTTGCCTAACACCTTGCATTGAATAGTACCAAAACCAAACCTATTGCCGTCGAGTCGATTCCCCACAGAGTTTCCAAGGAGCACCTGGTGGGTTTGAACTGCCAACCTTTTGGTTAGCAGCCGTAGCACTTAACCACTATGCCACCAGGGTTTCCTCATTGAATAGTAGATGACATTTATTGAGTGCTTACCAAACGGTTAAGTGCTCGGCTGCTAACTGAAAGGTCGGTGTTTGGAACCTACCCAGCTGCTCCATGGAAAAAAGGCCTAGAGATCTGTTCGCATAAAGATTACAGCTTAGAAAACCTATGGGGCAGTTCTACTCTGTCACATAGGGTCACTATGAGTCGGAATCAACTCGACAGTTCCCAGTAACCATAGCACCACCATATGCTGTCAACTGTTGACAGTATTTCACATGGATTATGTCATCTAAGTCTCACAACCGCTCTAGGAGTTAAGCATTATTCTCATTTTATAGATGAAGAAACTGAAGCTCAGAGAGGTTAAATAACTTGCCAAAGGTCACACAGTAAGTAGCTAAGCCAAGATCCAAACCCAGACAGTGTGGTCCCAGAGTCCAGCCCTTGACCACTTCGAAGAACTGCCTAAGACAGGGCTCCTCAAAACTTGACATGTCGAAGAAAAACCAGGGATCTCATTCTACACAGATTCTGATCCCGAAGGTCAGGCTGGAGCTTGAGATTCTGCATTTCTAACAAGCACCTGGTGATGCCAGCTGAGGTCTGGAGGATACTCAATACACATTAGCATCTTTCTCTTTCATTTCTTGCAGCAAGAGAGTTCTTTGCAAGAAACCTGGATTCTTAGAATTTTAGAGTTGGAAGGAACCTTAACAATTCCTTGGCTGCCTCCTCGGGCCCCTGTCTGGGCCTCTGGTGGGTGGGTGATTGTTCCCTTCACTCTCCATCTGGGCCCAACCACTGGTTACCCCTGTCACCAGAGCCACATGGGGCAAAGTCCACACTGACCACACCCTCTGCTCCTCCTATTCAGGCCTGAGCCAGAGGACAGAAAAGGGAGCCTCCACCCAGCAACACCTGGCTTCGATTCTGGACAAGGAGACCAATAGGAAGCCACTGGGGTGAGAGAAAGTTCTCAAAACAACAGGTGAAGGGGAAGGAAGTCACAGAAGCGAGGTGGGCAGCGCTGAGACACATAGGTCAGCAGCCAGCCTTCCCGCTCATTCTGTGCCTGCCTCACCCCGCTGTGGACCGATGGCTTAGCCAGAGGAAGTGCTGTCCCAGAGGGCAGGTGGGCTGGGAGGAGGGGCTACCTGACAGCAGCAGTGATTAAAAACTAGGCAACAACCGCGACCTCACAGTGAATCTCACCGACATAATGCTGAGTGGGAGAAGCCAGGCATAAGAGAACAGGCTGCACGCTTCCATTTATATCAAGTTCAAAAGCAGACACCGCTAATCTGAAGTGACAGGCATCAGGAGGTGGTTTCCTCTGGGGGCAGATGGAATGGCTGGGAGGGGGCACGAGGGAGGCTTTTGGGGTGCTGGTGATGCTGATCTGGGGGGTGGTTACACAGGTGTGTTTGCTTTGTAAAAATTCCTTGGATCCTATACTTAATGTCTGTGTACTTTCCTGTATACATGACATACTTTAGAAGAAAGTCAGTTTAAGAAAAAAAAAGAAGCCTGGCTACAAAACAAAAGAAAACAGAACCAGCACAGGCCACTGAGGGAACTGGGGTTGCTCCACCCGGAGGGAGCTTTCCTCCCCTTAAGGACAAGGTGGGGGGTGGGTGCTCAGTTCCTCCTTCTCAGTTAGCAACCACATGGGCAACTGGGCTAAAGTCTCAATAACAAGTAACCTCAACCCTCTGCCCTTCACATGGAGGTGACTCAGCACTGACCAGAGGGAGCCTTCCCTGATCCCCCTGTCCCCTGCCCCCAAGCCACTTTCATGGCCTACTGACCCAGAGCACATCCAGCTCACCAGGGCCTGGGACTGTGGGACATCGGCACCAAGAAGACTCATGTAGGATGGGTGCCTCCGCATCTCCCCATCCCAAAGCATCTAGTTCTTAAATTGCTTGTCTGCTTCATGGTGCTAAGGTGCATAAGCCCAGAGATTCTGAGCTAAACTGTCTGGCTTCAAATCCCAGTTGCCCCACTTACTAGCTGCGTGATTTTGGGCAAGCCCTTTAACTTTTCTGTGCCTCAGTGTCTTCATCTGTGAAATCAGGATAGTAATAGTAACTAGAAACCCTGGTGGCTTCCAGGGAGGTTAAGTGCTACCGCTGCTAAGCAAAAGGTCAGCAGTTCAAATCCATCGGGTATTCCTTAGACGCCCAATGGAGCAGTTCTACTCCGTCCTATAGGGTCGCTATGAGTCAGAATTGACTCCACGGCAGTGGCTTTAAAAAAAAAAAAATTTTTTTTTTTTACCTCACAGGGTTACTCTGAGGATGAAATTCAATAATAGATGTAAAATGCTTAGAACAGTGCCTGGTGTATAGTAAGTGTCATGTTTATTATTATTATAATCCGGCATTTTGCAAATGTGTAAGGCACCTTGGATATGAGCATTCTGGAACAAGCCAGAGGTCAGAGGTCAGGGACCTGGGGCTTGTGTCTGGGCCAATCCGGCTGGTGGAGTGGCTGAGGGGAAGTGCCTCCCCAGAGTGCTGTGTGGCTCCTCTCTGTGCCTGCCTCTCACCTGTCAAGAGGCCAAGGGGAGCACAGTGGTACCCATGGAGGTGCTCGGAGCCCTTCAGGAGAGCGACCAGTCTCTCCCATCCAGCCCACCCTCCCCATTGCCATCTCACTTGGTCTTATTGCTTCGTCCTCAGAACCCCTGGGGCGTCAGGAAGGATTGTGAGCCCCTATTCTTGGGACCTCAGGTGCTGCCCAAACACTCAGTGCCCTGTTACTCCTCCTGGCATTTGCAAAGTGCTGTTTCCATTGCCTAGAATAGCTCTCCCTCCCTGACATACTCCTGCTCATGCTTCGGACACAGCTGAAATCTCACGTCTTCCATGGAACCTCCCTAGGCAGGCCCAGTCCCTCTCCTCTGAACACTCCTTTAGCGCTCAGTGCATACCTCCAGTGTCGCAGAACAACATTGGGTTAGAAATGACGTTCAGTGGCCTCGGGACAGTGGCCCCCAAAAGCACTCAGTAAGAGAGATGAAGGAGGAGGGAGGGAGGGAAGAAGACAGGAAGGGAGGGAGGAATGCAAAAACCCACCAGTCCAAGGGCTGGCAGTCCTCATTGTCACCCACCAGCCCAGGGCCCAGATGCCAGCCTCTCTGTCACTCTCACTTCCGCTGTCCCCTCCCTCCCTTGCCCCTCCCTTGGTCCACACGAACAGTCTTTATGACCTCTACTGACACCTCCTCCTTGAGGCCCCTGCCTTCTAACCCCGACCTGCCTCCAGCTGTCCATAAGAAGATAGGCAGGGGCCCATTCCCATCAAGTTGATTCTGACTCACACTGAACCTATAGCAACCCTATACCTTAAGCCCCAGGAGTGGCTTTCTTCAAATCCCATGTACTATCTTGATGTAATTCTGGCCTGGAGCTGCTTAAGGACCCCGTGCCCAGCAGCACTGTCAAGTTCACAGCTGGGGTGGCCAGCCATCAGCCAGTCACTGAGTAATGCATGTCCTCTCCCCCACCCCTCCTCATCAGCACAATGTTAGGTCCAGGGCTGGGACTTACAGATGTCTCCATGAATACCTATTCTACTTAGAAATAAATATGTGAATAAACAAAGACAGCATGCTTTATTGAGAGGTACAAAGGAGAAATGGTCTCGTACACCCCAGTAGCCAGAACAAGGAACTGACCATAGGAGGCGTGGGTGTGTCTGAGTCTGGGAACCACCACCTTCCAGCTTTGCAGTCTTGGACAGACCACCTAACTCCTCGGAGTCTCAGTTCCCTTGACTGGAGCACGGGGACTAACTCGCCAACTCACACAACTATGGGGAGTGAGAAATGAAACTCTTGTGGAACAGAGTGCTATAAGCGGCTGTGGGCTTGTTCGGAGGGTCCAGGTGAGCCTAAGCATGACGGTCAGACTAAAGGCAAGGGATCGGGAGCAAATGTCTTAGTTACCTAGTGCTGCTACAACAGAAACACGACATTTGGGTGGCCTTAACAAACAGAAATGTATTCTCTCACAGTCTAGAAAGCCAGAAGTCCAAATTCAGGGAGCCATCTCCGGGGGAAGGCTTTCTCTCTGTGTCAGCTCTGGAGGAAGGTCCTTGTCACCAATCTTCCCCTGGTCTAGGAGCTTCTCAGTGCAGGGACCCCCAAGTCCAAAGGATGCGCTCTGCTCCTGGCACTGCTTTCTTGGTGGTATGAGGTCCTTCTGTCTCTCTTTTATATCTCAAAAGAGATTGACACAAAATACAACCTAATCTTGTAGATTGAGTCCTGCCTCATTAACATAACTGCCTCTAATCCTGGCTTATTAACATCATAGAGGTAGGATTTACAATACATAGGAAAATCACATCAGATGACAAAATTGCGGACAATCACACAATACTGGGAATCACTGCCTAGCCAAGCTGATTCACATTTCAAGCTGATTCACATTTTGAGGGGGCCAAAATTCAACCCATAACAGCAAGAATGAGTCATCAAATCTTTGGTAAGGAGACATAGTCTTGGAGGTCATCTGGGAGCCACTCCCTCCCCCCAGAATAAGGATCCCTTCTGCAAGCCCCATAAAGTAGTAGGACGAAAACAGGTTTTGGGCAGGAGGGACACAAACCTGCTCGACTATTTACAGGCTGTGTGACCTTGAGCAAATTACTTAACCTCGCTGAGCTTATCACATCCTGTGTAATATGGGGACAATTATACCTAAATTGCAGGTTGTAATGTGCAAGAGAACACAGCAAGAGTATCTGGCACATAGTAGGCACTCAATAAATGGTAATGTTTATTATTATCTTTATTATTGTTATTTAGCTCTTCCTTGGACACTCAATAATGGTGAACTCACTGAGTCATGAGGCAATTCAAGCCACTGCTTGATCACCTTAGTTGTGGAAAAATTCACACTGACATTGAGCCATTTCTGTCCTCCCCGTAATTTCCACCCACTATTCCTCAATTGACCTTTTGTAGCCTCACAAAATAAGCCCGCTCCCTCTCCCCTCTGACAGAACTTCAGGCTTTGGAAGGCAGGAATCATGTCTCCCCCAGGTCTAGTGTCCAGCCACACTGCCCAATTCCATCAACTTTTTTCATGTGACCTGACTCCTCTCTGGCTACCCGCCCTGACACACTACAGTGTGGGGCCCAGAATGGCAAACATTCCAGCTGGCGTGGAGTGCAGGGGCCCACGGAGGAGTGCGGGGGCCCACGGAGGAGTGCGGGGGCCCACGGAGGAGTGCGGGGGCCCACGGAGGAGTGCGGGGGCCCACGGAGGAGTGCGGGGGCCCACGGAGTGTGGGGGCCCACGGAATGCGGGGGCCCAGCCTCTCTCCTGCCTACAGTCCCTTCTGGAGACGGGGACTGGAGGACAGGAGGGTTGGGGATCCAGACGGGTCATGTGTTTGCAGCCCAGCCCAGCCAATATGCGCAGAAACCAGGGCCATGGATGCCTGGGTTAACTTCCCAGGGATGTCATAAGAACCTAGCACAAACTAGGTGGCTTGAAACAACACAAATTTATTGCCTCACGGTTCTGATGGCTCGAAGTCCAAATCCAGGGTCTCGGCAGGGCCGTGCTCTCCAAAGTCATCTCTAGGAGAAAATCCTTTCTTGTCTCTCCCAGCTTCTGGTTCCTTGGCTCATGGGGGCAGCACTCCAATCTCTACCTCTGTCTTCACATGGCCGGCTTCCTTTTGCCTGTGTCTCTTCTCTTTTTATAAGGGCACTAACCATACTGGATTAGGGCCCATGCTACTCCAGGATGACACCAAGTTAAATTAAATAATTATATCTGCAAAGACCCTATTTCCAAATAAAGTCACATTTACAGGCACAGGGTGTTAGAACTTCAACATTTTTTGGGGGGGTGGGGTGCGGGTAGAACACAATTCAGCCCATAGCAATGCCCTCTGATACCTGCTCAGGGAGACCCAGCCATCTAGGGAGGCAGAGAAGTGCCTGCACGACAGACCCCTCCTCTGCCCACCTAAATCAGGACAGGTCCACTCCGGGGTATGAGTGGGTAAGGTAGGGGTACATAGGCAGTGAGTTCTTAGAGTCCCGCTGCCCAGACCCAGCGGCCTGGGTCAGAGCTGGTGAAAAGAGTAGGTCCCCCAGTGAGACTGGCTCAGTGGTCCTGTGGCCCAGAGTCCGCCCGTACACACACCTTGCTGGGTTCTTGCTGGGCTCTGAGGGAGGGGTCTGAAGTTTTCCTCAGCTTCTTCTGGGCAGGCGAAGCACTGCCATCTTCCGAGGATTCTTATCACAGAAGTAGGAAGGATTAGACCCACAATTACTACTTCCTCTTCTGACCCTCTCCACCCTGGTTCCCTGGGTCTCGTCTGGGCCAGATGGGGCGTGAGCTGGGGAGAGGACCAGGGAACATGCTGGAAGCCAGATGCTGTCGCTGAGTTGTGCCTTCCCAGGTAAATCAATTACACACCAAACACAAACAATCTGCTGCCTGCCTCTCCCCATTCCGAGGGCGACGTGTACGCAGGGAAGGAGCTGTCCTCCCGGGAGCAGCTTCATTTCCTTGTGGGGTGTGGGCCTCACGTTTTAACACTGAAGGCAGGGCTGGGGCAGGGTGAGGGGCTGGGCCTTGGCCCCTCATCTATAACCCTTCACGACCTTTAGCCTGAAGATCGTGGGCGAATGACAGGAACAAGGACCTTATACGTGCTCTGGGAAATTGGCCCATCTGCTGGGGAGGAGGCGGACAGGTGACCGAACCAACCTCGATCTGTGGCAAGATGCAGAGGCCCAGAGCAGAGGATGCACCCAGCTGCAGGTGGGGGTTCTTAATGGGCCAGAACTCAGCACAGTCAGGCTCAACCGAATTACAGGGAAGTGCGGGTCTGCCGGGAAATCTGCCGGGGCATAAAGTCCACACAGGCTAACGCGGAGGATGGAAGGAGCTCTCTCTATAGCAGGAGAGTTAAGGCTAAACCCCACAAGGGGCTCTTGACTACACGGGAGGTATTAGAATAGAGAACCTCGGGGGTCTGTAGAGACTTGAGCTCTGGTGGTCTTTAATAATACACAGCACCTGGGGCAGGAGGGATCCTCAAGGGGACGTGGCGACATAAGCAAGACAAGCCCATAGCCAGGCATTGTTTGCTATATTGAAACTCATGGTTGATAAGTGTCACTGAAGAGCAATAGCCTAGAGCTAGCAGCCCTGGGTTCTTGTTCTTGCTTTGACCTAACAAGCCATGTGACCTTTCTGGGCCTTGGTTCCCATCTGAGAAATGTTGGTTCAGGTGGTATATGTGGTGGAGGAGAGAGGAGTAACGAAGACCTCACCCTTCAGCAAGGAGTGGCTGGGACAGCACCGAGAAGATCCTGGACGCAGGCACTGCCCCTACCTTCCACTAGGAGGAACTGGGAAGGGCCTGGCCTGCGCAGATGAAGGTGTGTGTGTCCTAGTTAGACCCATGGCAAGGGCAGGTTAGGGGATTGTTTCTCTTTCACTAGAATGGGAAGAACGTTCTCCAGTCTACTGCCCAAATTTACCAAACCCCACTGCTCTCGAGTTGACTCCGGCTGCCCCAAAGTGTTTCTGAGGAGCACCTGGTGGATTCAAACTGCCAACCTTTTGGTTAGCAGCCATAGCACTTAACCACTGTGCCACCAGGGTTTCCCCCCAGTTTACAGGGAACAGTAAAGTATGATGATCACATTGGCGGAACTTCCAACAACTGGAGACTACCGGACCTAGAGAAATGGTCAGCTTCTGGAAAGTGGTACCTGCACGCACATATGTTGGGCAGAGAAGGGTAAATTATGCCCGGTGAACACGGACAGAGTATCTATGGGGGGTGTCTACTGTCTGCCCAGCACATGGGCTGTTGCATCATGCCAGTCTTCCTGGGATGAGCAAGGCAGGATAAAAGAAAACAGAGCATGGCCCCCTGTGCTTATTCTAATCAAAAAGTGAAGCCTCTAGTGGAAAAACCCTTGGCCTGGGAGTTGGAAGACTGGTTTGGATCAGACCGTACCACTAACCTCGAGGAAATGGGTGGAATCACATAATTTATGAAAATATCTGAATTAATCACCCAGGTTGGATAGAGACTGTACATCACAGCCACCCAGGCCCAGCCCCTGCCCTCTAACCGCTTAAGCTCTACCATGTCTACAAGATTTCAGGCAGCTCACAGGTGCAGGGCCACCAACGATGGAGGTCCCACTCTTCTGCACCAGCTGTGAATCTCTTCCTTTCCAGGGTAGAGTTTGAGCTATCCTGACGTGCCCTTTGGCCTTCTCAGGCCCCTTCCCCAGGCCTCATGCTCACGTGGGGATTTCTGAGGTTTCCATTCGGGGACAGCCAGAGGCAGCGGGCGGGGGCTGGGCTGCCTATGCATGAGTGTTTGTATGTGTTTGTGTGTGCGCAGGCGTGTCGTTGGCACGGACGTGACTCTGCATTATCCAGGCCCGTAATGAGTCCTCATTGCAATGGGTTTGATGGAATAATTATATTCTGGAAAAACTGCAGGAAACTGCGTCCCACTTCTTAAAGGGCAGGATCATCAAACATGTGTGCCACATTATTTGCGGTCACACCTTCTGCTGCATCTGCTCCCTTAAAAAAAAAATCTCCAACTCCAATCTGATCTGAATATATAAATCTGAATTATCACAGCAAAGGCGATACGCTCACACCTTTTTTCTTTTCCTTTTTTTTTATCTGTTGCCATGGTGATTAGATAAAATTCACGCCAAGTCTCCAGGGAAGGATGGAATTATTTCAGACAGTTTCTCACCCCTCTCAAGCTACTTCTCTCTGTAACATGCCTGGGCACCATCTCTAGGCTTGGGCAGGAAGACAGGGAAGAGGAGAAGGCACCATCTCTTAAGAAGCCTCGGAGAAGCAGAGGAAAGCACTGGCCTTTCAAAGATGGCTTTGGTGCCAAGCCCAGGCCCTAAATCATACAGCCAGCACATGCCCTCAAAGCCATGGCTAGGAAGTAACCCCTGGGAACGACCTCTGGAGAAAAACCAGGGCTCAAGGGGTGAAAGAGTGCCCTTGTTCAAGGTCAAGGCGATAGGAGTTGCAGAAATTGACCCTGGGTCTTGGCTCTGTCCTCTCCAAGTAGAGCTGAGCAAGGAAAGCAGTTTTCCTCAAAGAGTAAGAGACTCAGCTCCTGGCACTGAATCTGTGGCTGGATTCACCTTCCAACAGGGCTTCTTCTGAATGGGATTCTCACGGGGGCCAATTATCAGTGGATGTAATTTATTAAGGGTTTTTTTTTTTAAAAAAAAGGTATTACTGACCTGACTGTTATTTAATGACATCAATTCGAGGAACCTCTGCTCTGTGTATGTGTATGTGTGTCCTTGCCTTTTGCTTCAATGTCTCAGAGTATGTTACAGAAGGAAGAGCCTTTCTCCCTAGCAAGTTTCTATTAAGAGTCCCAATTCAGGGTATGGGAGAGAGGAGCTTTGATTCTAGAAGGCCTTCTTGACGGAAGCCTGAGGGAAATGAACTCATGCCTGTAAAAGCTGAGCATGGCTCATTGTTAAAGCCATAGCTGGGCAAGAAGGGGAAACCTGTGTCAGCCAAAACCTACAGGGTGGGACAATAATTTGCCTTTATTTACTCCAGTGGCTCATGTTAGAGTCTCAATAATCTCACCAATAAGGAGGGGGGTTAGAAAACAATAACCCACGTGACAAACATGCTTCTTAGTTGAATCAAATATACGAGGCCAAATGGGCAAATCCTGCCCAAAAGCAAGACAGGAAGGCAGGAAGGGACAGGAACTGGACGAACGGACGCGGGGAACCTGGAGTGGAAGGGAGAGCATGTTGTCACATTGTGTGGATGGCAGCCAAGGTCACAAAACAAGATGTGTATAAATTTTTGAATGAGAAATTAATTTGAGCTGGAAACTTTCACCTAAAGCACAATTAAAAAATTTAAAAAAAAGAGGGAGGGGGCTGGGGGGCATATAATCTTAAGTGCGTCTCACAGCAGTGTTTTATTCAATGATGAGTCAAGAGGAGAGCTCTGGGAGGCACGGAACCTAAGGGGCTTACTCCAGAGCCCCTCCATCCAGGGCACATCTAAGAAAGAGGCCATTAGCAGGCCACTGGGACGAAGAAGACTTCTTTTAGGCACCATTAGCCAGAGAGCCTCTCTTTTTTGTTGGTGGGGAAATGACAGAGGCTGGGGATCAGGATGCTGGGGTTTTCTAGAGATGCTGTGTGATCCTGCTGATTACTGCTTCCTCTCTGGACCTCAGTTTCCCATTCCGAAAACGAAGGAGAAGAAGCATATTTTTATTGCTGTGAGGAAACATTGCAAATTTGAATGTCAAGGGATGGGGTTTTGCACAAGGGCTCTGTGGCAAGGCAAAGAGGAGGACTGAGCAGGCACACAGCCTGGCACACAGAGGCGCTCAAACACACTGCTGAGTAAGGCAGCGAGCCAGCAGGGGGCTTGAGTATCTAAGGCTCTCCTGTCACTTTCTCCGTGGCTGTCCCAGTGGGGCTGCGACCTCAGGATGGTGACAAGACAACACGCTGGCTAACTGCATCGGCTTAGGAGCCAGGCAGACTTGACTGTGGCTCCTGCCAAAACCACTTATTAGCTCTTGACCTTGGGCACTGTAGCCTCTGTTTCCTCAAATGTAAAATGGGAACAAATTTCAAACCTACCTCACAGAGTTGTTGGCAGGATTAAATGATATAAAGTATATTAAGTTCTTAGCATAGTGCTTGGCTTGGCACAAAGTAAAGGCTCAATCAATGGCAGCCAGTACAGGTCGTCCCCGACTTAATGGCGGGGTTCCATTCTGACGGCTACGTCGTAATTCAGTTCTGACATAAGCTGAATAACTTATTATTATTTAGTTTTCATTATTCTTGTCTTTTATTATCAGTATTTTTATAAATCTGGTCTTTGTCATTGGGGGTTGGCATAAGAATGAGAACATCAGCGAATTACGCACCACAACATTGCAGGTAGTACATATTACTAACAATAAGATGCACAAAAAAAAAAAGAACAGTCGTTAAGTGTGGTTCATCACAACTCAGATATGTCGTAAGTCAGGTTCTACCTGTACAATAGTGGAGTCCCTGTAGGATGCAAAGGCTAACACGTTCACTTGGTAACTGAAAGGTTGGAGGTTGGGGTCCACCCTGAGGTGCCTCAGAAGAAAAGCCTGGTGACCTACTTCTGAAAAATCAGCCATTGAAAACCCTGTGGAGCACAGTTCTACTCTGAGATACAGAGCCTTAGTCTTCACTTACGAGACAAGAGTCTGCTCCGTTACAAACTTGTGCAATAAGTGTTATTTTTCTCAATTTTCAAATGAGAAAAGGAGGTTTTGAGACGTTAAGCACTAGGAGTTGCACAAGGTCACGTATTAGTGGCTGAGTGAGGATTCAAGCCCAGGGATAATATTGTCTCCCTGGCCTTCAACACAGCAAATACAATGTGAGATGATGGAAGTATGCTTTCGTTGATTGTCAAGTGTCTGAGCTGACATGTCTAAGTTGCCCCGATTCAGCTACGGTTCTGAGAATCCCCTCGAATTGGCAGCTGAGACCTGTGACTTAGAGGAGCTTGTCCCTGGTACCTGGGCTGGAGACCACCGGACACAGCTGTCACTCACCTCGCACGCTGCCACAACAGAGGCAGGAAGCCAGAGAGACTGCTCTAGAGACTTTGATTCTAATCCCAACTCTGTCACTAACTACTTGGCTCTGGAGTGGATTATCTCCAAGGTGCCCTCCCAACTCTAAGCCTCTGTGATTCTAGAATTCAGTCACTGGATACAAGGTAAAATCAGTGTTGTTTGCAAAGGAGAGTGATTTGGCCTTACTACGGACAACTAAAGAAGATGGAAGCTAATAGGGCCACTTGGGATGTATATAGGAAGCTAAAGAAGATCCTGGAGTCCTATTCCTTTAAGAAGAGCAGAGATCCCTGACATTTGGCTTAGAACTGCATAAACCTGAAAGGGGGAGGGGGCAGAAAAGCCCCAGAGTCTAGAGATCCAAAGACAACCTGCCCCTGCAAGATGCAGAAACTCCTAATTGGAGCGGTAGGCGCACCCAGCACCGATCACCCAGGACGTGCCTTTCTGAGCAGCACAGAAGGCAGCCCTTCATTAAATCCGACACCAGGGAATTAATTCAACTCACTGCCGTCACTCTGTCTCTGTCACCCTCTCCCCTCAACAGCCTTTGCTCCTTGATCTTCCACACCTTCATTTCGAAAGTTCTCCTTGAGAAAGGAAGCTTCCCTGGCTGTCACCTGGAGCTATGACTATATTGTAGGCCAGGACACAGGGCCCAGACTGGGAGGGAGCAGGCAGGCAGTGAGGGGGTGGGTGGACAGGCAGATGGACCAACACGCACACATTTTTACAGAAAGAAGGCAAAGAAGGACCAAGGAGGGAGCCTTCCCCACCACCAGCAGGAGGGAGGGTTTGAAAGCTGATGATGACAGCTCACCGGCTCACCGCATTTTAGCTATTCTTAAAGCAGTGACTTTATAATTGAAGTCCCTTCAGGAGGAAGTCATTTGGAGAGGAGAGAAAAAAGCGAGGGTGTGCAGTGAAGCTTCCTGGGCCACTCGGTACTGTCTTGGCACCTCCTTGCGCACTGAAAACCACAGCTTCCAAATTGTTGCCCTCATGTCACACTACCCGCAGTCCTGAAGGCAGAGCCTTCTGGCTCCACAAATGGGTGGGTCAGGGCCCCCTGTCCATGGAGGCTGGTCACCCCAGCTGTAGACAACCTCCTCTTTTGCCCCAATAGGCTGAATCAATATTACCTTTGTTCTGGTTGTGCTGAGAAGTGGAAACAAGTTGGGGGAGCACTGCCCTTGGGCAGCAAACTCAGGGTCTGCATCCCAGGAAACAGTGCTTCGGAAGTCTGCCATGGTCTCTATGTATGTCCCTGGGCAGCACTTGAGTTTAATTCCTCTTTCTCTATGGAGCCCCCAAAAGATCAGTCCAGGACTCGTGAGGAAATACAGAACCAGGGATAGATACCATGGATTATGTGAACACGAGTTTGAGAAAAGGGGACATGGGTGGTTCCGGGGCAGAATTCTCTCCTTCCATGAGGGGGACTCAGGTTTGATTTCTGACCACTGCACCTCCTTTGCAGCCATCACCTCTCTGTCAGCGGCAGCTCGTGTGTTGCTATGATGATGAAATTCCAGACTCTGACAGACTAGGAAGAAAAGACTGGCGATCTACTTCCAAAAATTAGCCAATTAAAACCCTAAAGATCACGACCAGTCTCTATAACCAATCACGGAGATGGCACGGCCCAGACAGCATTTTGTTCCCTTGTGCATGGGTGTCTCCATGAGTTGGGGGCTGATTCAACAGTAGCTAACAGCAGCAACAACAGTTTAAGGAAGAACTTCCCTGAAGGAGGGAGGCAGATCTCCCAGGGAAATATTAGAAGCTGGTCCGGACTCCTGGTTGAGGTGAGGGATAGCTAAGGAAACAGCATTAGTATAATAATAGTTTACTGAGCCCTGGTGGTGCAGTGGCTAAAGCCATTGACTGCTAATCAAAAGGTCGGCAGTTCAAAACTACCAGCCGCTCCTTGGGAGAAAGATATGGCAGTCTGCTCCCATAGAGATTTCCAGCCTTGGAAAACCTATGGGGTCACTATGAGTCGGAATCAACTCAGTGTCAGTGGGTTTGGTTTTTTTGTTTGTTTGTTTGTTTGGATCACTATTTTACACATGAGGAAGTTCTCAGAGGTGTGAAGCTTGCCTGATGTGACCATCAGCCAGAGGCTCCCTCCCGGGCCTCCTGCATCGTCAGGCCTGTTCTCTGTCCACTACACCAGAGCTTCCTCCCTCTGGGAGAGTTCCCCTTGGTCAGGAATGCCATGCAGACGACCACTCTTCTTGACTATAATCTAATTGCTGAGTCAAGTCAGAAAGGCAATTTAGTCAGAAAATCAGATTCTCAACTTTCCCCACCCATGGGGGCCTGCAAATGCTATGGGGGCTGACGCTGATGAAACAGGGGGGCACCTGGTGGCAGAGCGAGGAGGATGGGCTGGCAGCCTGGTCCCCATCCCATCATGGGAAGGAGACACTGCACTTGCATCCATCCCACTGAACCCGCACCCACAGCCACTGCTGCACTGGCCAGCCCTGAGGGAAGGCCTGAACCCGCACCCACAGCCACCGCTGCACTGGCCAGCCCTGAGGGAAGGCCTGAACCCACAGCCACCGCTGCACTGGCCAGCCCTGAGGGAAGGCCTGAACCCGCATCCACAGCCACCGCTACACTGGCCAGCCCTGAGGAAAGGCCTGAACCCACAGCCACCGCTGCACTGGCCAGCCCTGAGGGAAGGCCTGAACCCACATCCACAGCCACCGCTGCACTGGCCAGCCCTGAGGGAAGGCCTGAACCCACATCCACAGCCACCGCTGCACTGGCCAGCCCTGAGGGAAGGCCTGAACCCGCACCCACAGCCACCGCTGCACTGGCCAGCCCTGAGGGAAGGCCTGAACCCACAGCCACCGCTGCACTGGCCAGCCCTGAGGGAAGGCCTGAACCCGCACCCACAGCCACCGCTGCACTGGCCAGCCCTGAGGGAAGGCCTGAACCCACAGCCACCGCTGCACTGGCCAGCCCTGAGGGAAGGCCTGAACCCGCACCCACAGCCACCGCTGCACTGGCCAGCCCTGAGGGAAGGCCTGAACCCGCACCCACAGCCACCGCTGCACTGGCCAGCCCTGAGGGAAGGCCTGAACCCACAGCCACCGCTGCACTGGCCAGCCCTGAGGGAAGGCCTGAACCCACAGCCACCGCTGCACTGGCCAGCCCTGAGGGAAGGCCTGAACCCACAGCCACCGCTGCACTGGCCAGCCCTGAGGGAAGGCCTGAACCCGCACCCACAGCCACCGCTGCACTGGCCAGCCCTGAGGGAAGGCCTGAACCCGCACCCACAGCCACCGCTGCACTGGCCAGCCCTGAGGGAAGGCCTGAAACCGCACCCACAGCCACCGCTGCACTGGCCAGCCCTGAGGGAAGGCCTGAACCCACAGCCACCGCTGCACTGGCCAGCCCTGAGGGAAGGCCTGAACCCGCATCCACAGCCACCGCTGCACTGGCCAGCCCTGAGGGAAGGCCTGAACCCACAGCCACCGCTGCACTGGCCAGCCCTGAGGGAAGGCCTGAACCCACAGCCAGCGCTGCACTGGCCAGCCCTGAGGGAAGGTCTGAACCCGCACCCACAGCCACCGCTGCACTGGCCAGCCCTGAGGGAAGGCCTGAACCCGCATCCACAGCCACCGCTGCACTGGCCAGCCCTGAGGGAAGGCCTGAACCCACAGCCACCGCTGCACTGGCCAGCCCTGAGGGAAGGCCTGAACCCACAGCCACCGCTGCACTGGCCAGCCCTGAGGGAAGGCCTGAACCCGCATCCACAGCCACCGCTACACTGGCCAGCCCTGAGGAAAGGCCTGAACCCACAGCCACCGCTGCACTGGCCAGCCCTGAGGGAAGGCCTGAACCCACATCCACAGCCACCGCTGCACTGGCCAGCCCTGAGGGAAGGCCTGAACCCACATCCACAGCCACCGCTGCACTGGCCAGCCCTGAGGGAAGGCCTGAACCCACATCCACAGCCACCGCTGCACTGGCCAGCCCTGAGGGAAGGCCTGAACCCACAGCCACCGCTGCACTGGCCAGCCCTGAGGGAAGGCCTGAACCCGCATCCACAGCCACTGCTGCACTGGCCAGCCCTGAGGGAAGGCCTGAACCCACATCCACAGCCACCGCTGCACTGGCCAGCCCTGAGGGAAGGCCTGAACCCACAGCCACAGCCACCGCTGCACTGGCCAGCCCTGAGGGAAGGCCTGAACCCACATCCACAGCCACCGCTGCACTGGCCAGCCCTGAGGGAAGGCCTGAACCCGCATTCACAGCCACCGCTGCACTGGCCAGCCCTGAGGGAAGGCCTGAACCCACAGCCACCGCTCCACTGGCCAGCCCTGAGGGAAGGCCTGAACCCGCATCCACAGCCACCGCTGCACTGGCCAGCCCTGAGGGAAGGCCTGAACCCGCACCCACAGCCACCGCTGCACTGGCCAGCCCTGAGGGAAGGCCTGAACCCACATCCACAGCCACCGCTGCACTGGCCAGCCCTGAGGGAAGGCCTGAACCCGCACCCACAGCCACCGCTGCACTGGCCAGCCCTGAGGGAAGGCCTGAACCCACATCCACAGCCACCGCTGCACTGGCCAGCCCTGAGGGAAGGCCTGAACCCGCACCCACAGCCACCGCTGCATTGGCCAGCCCTGAGGGAAGGCCTGAACCCACAGCCACCGCTGCACTGGCCAGCCCTGAGGGAAGGCCTGAACCCGCACCTACAGCCACCGCTGCACTGGCCAGCCCTGAGGGAAGGCCTGAACCCGCACCCACAGCCACCGCTGCACTGGCCAGCCCTGAGGGAAGGCCTGAACCCGCACCCACAGCCACCGCTGCACTGGCCAGCCCTGAGGGAAGGCCTGAACCCACAGCCACCGCTGTACTGGCCAGCCCTGAGGGAAGGCCTGAACCCGCACCCACAGCCACCGCTGCACTGGCCAGCCCTCAGGGAAGGCCTGAACCCGCACCCACAGCCACCGCTGCACTGGCCAGCCCTGAGGGAAGGCCTGAACCCACAGCCACCGCTGCACTGGCCAGCCCTGAGGGAAGGCCTTGCCCTGTGAGTAGGAAAAGCCCTGCTCTCTGGGAACGAACGCCATGGAGAAGTGAAGGAAAAGACAGCTTAAACTATTACAAGTTTTCTCACTCTGTCATTTTGTGTCATACTGTGGTGGCTTGCATGTTGCTATGATGCTGGAAGCTATGCCACTGGTATTTTAAATAGCAGCAAGGTCACCCAGGGTGGACAGGATTCAGTGAAGCTTCCAGATTAACACAGACTAGGAAGAAAGGCTTGGTGACTTACTTCTGAAAAATTTCCATTGGAAATCCTATGGATCACAAGAATATATATTGCCCTGCACAGTGCTGGAAGATGAGCCCTCTAGGTTGGAAAGGCACTCAAAAATACACAGTGGCCGCAACAACGGACTTAAACACACCATTGATGGCGAAGATGGTGGAAGACGGGCAACGCTTCATTCTGTTGTACACAGCGTCACCCTGAGGTGGAGCCGACTCAGTGGGAACTAACAACAACGACGAATACATTCATACACCCCAACTCACTCTTGGAAATTTTGTGAAAAATCCAGAAGACCCTCCGAATTCTCCCTGTTAGCAGGGTGGATGGGGGAAGCGGGAAAGAGGTACACTGGGCACCTCTCAGAGACGGGACTGCAGCCTCGGTTCAGATTGGGGACAGGGAGGAAGGTTTGGGGACATGGCACGCACCTAGTGGGCTCGTAGGGACACAGATGCCTTCCTGTGATGCATGTCATCCATTTCCCAAGAAAACTTCAGGGAAGCCTGTAACACGCATTTGAGCGTGGGCTTTTTATAAAATCAGGAAGGAGGCTGAGTGGACACATGAGTCAGCATCAGGGTGGAGATGAAGAAGCGCCCCCAAAACACAGAGTAAAGAGCAAGGAGGTAGAGAGTTGGGAAGCTGGAGCCAGTAATGACTATGGAAGCATCAGCTTTCCTGAGGACTTGCCGATATCTTGGGGAGGATGTGGGATATCAGGGGCTTCCTACTGATATCTGACTTAGGGAAAAATACTATTACTCTTACCTTACAAATGAGAAAGTTGCAATGTTTAGGTAAAGGACCCAGAGCTGTTATTACAAACCAGTAAGCTCAGAAGGAGCCAGCGCCATGCCTGGTCCCGGGCTGCGCTGGTCAAAAACAGCTTGGTCAGACCCAGGAAGGGGCGAGGCCGTTTCATACGCTCTGTTCCCGCCGTCTGCAGTGTGGGGCACGCACTCTGGCCCTGGGTTTTGAGGAAGGCATTGACAGAGGTGGCACCCAGGATGAAATCAGACCAAATCAAATCGTAAGAAGGATTGCTGCAGAAACGGGGTTGCTTTAGCCAGGAGAATGGGAGACTGGGGGGAGGCAGGGGCACAGGAGAGGATGAGAGGCTCTTCCAGCAGCCTAGGGGTGCCACAGAGCGAGCAAGGCAACGGGTTCTGTGTGAGTTCAGGGGTGGAGGGAGCGGCAGGAAGAGGACTAGTGGGATGAATCTCATGAAAGCAAATTTTAGCCCAATGTAAGAAGGAACCTCATAAAGGGGGAACTTCCTAAAACAGCGACAGCAGCAGCTACCTGTGGTACCTACACTTAAATACGGCTTTTCAGTTTTCAAAACCACTTCATATTCAGTCTTCTTGATACATAATCATTGTAAAAGAAAAAAGACTCACAAAATTTAGGAAGCTATAAAAAAGAAAATGGAAGTCATTCCTAATCCCACTTCCCAGAGTAAAAAGAATAATCATTAATTGCCTTAAAGTACTTCTTTCAAGATGTCCATCTGTGATACAAAAAATACACACATACGTGTATTTTTTAACCATTTGGGATTAATCCTACCATATATACATATACATATACATATACATATACATATACATATACATATACATATACATATACATATACATATACATATACATATACATATACATATACATATACATATACATATACATATACATATACATATACATATACATATACATATACATATACATATACATATACATATACATATACATATACATATACATATACATATACATATACATATACATATACATATACATATACATAAATAATACGTACATAAAAACCAATCAAACCAAACTCATTGCCATCAAGTCAATTCTGACTTACAGCGATCCTATAAGACAGAGTAGAACTGCCCCATAGTTTCCAAGCAGTGCCTGGTGGATTTGAACTGCTAGCCTTTTGGTTAGCAGCCATAGCTCTTAACCACTATGACACCAGGGTTTCTAATACATACATATGTATGTACATATATAAAATGTTTTTTCTCTGAACATCATATTATGATCTTTTTTCTCATACAATCAAAAATGTATTGAAAATATTTCTTTGTACTGTTGTACCATAAATTATTTAATCATTCCCCTATTATTGGCTATTTAGGATTTTTTATTTTCACTCTTGTAAATAACATTGCAGTTAACAGAAATTTTCATTGCCATCTTTGATGACTTCTTCAGGATAGAGCCCTAAGGATAAGGGCACTTTAAGGCTTCAGATGCATACTGCCAAACTGCTTTCCAGAAAGTTTGCACCACATCTGCAGAGTGTGAGTATGCCCAGCTACCCATACCATGCCAACAGCACCTCAAGGTTTTCCTAAGGAGTTCCACTCAAGATGAAATTCGATACGTAACTTTTCAGGGGCATACGTTATATGGCTACTTGTGAGAAACCAGGCACAACCAATTTGGGGCACACACACCCTGATACCCATACTAATTCCGTGTTCTTTGTAAACTCTGAGGACACTTACTGACCTTAGAGGATCTAATACCAATCCACCCTACCGAGAATGAGACAAACTCCCTCATCAAGCAGGAGGCAGGGTGTATTCTCTAGTAGGATGCCTCTTGAGATCTAGGTATCAGGCCCAATCAAGACCACAAATTGCATCTCTAAAATAAACAATGTATTGGACCCCATAGGAGTCCCTGAGTAGTGCAAATGGTTAACATGCTCAGCTGCTAACCAAAAGGTTGGCAGGTCAAGTCTACCCAGATGCACCTCAGAAGGAAGGCCTGGCTATCTACTTCCAAAAAAAATCAGCTATTAAAAGCCATATGAAGTACAGTTCTACTCTAATACACATGGGGTCGCCATGAGTCAGGGTTGACTTTCTCGGCAACTGGTTTGGGATTGGACTTCATGATTCCCAAGGCCCCTTCTAGCCCTGATGAACTAATTCTACCATCTGTATGGGCCACCTGGGAACATGGGCCTGTAAGAGGGTGGGGGAAACAGAGGAAGGGCCAAAAAAAAAAAAAAAAACAAACCAAACCCAGTGCTGTTGAGTCAATTCTGACTCATAGCGACCCTCTAGAACAGAGTAGAACTGCTCCATAGAGTTTCCAAGGAGCACCTGGTGGATTTGAACTGCCAACCCTTTGGTTAGCAGCCGTAATACTTAACCGCTATGCCACCAGTGTTTCCAGAGGAAGGGCAGTACAGGGGAAATCACCGTTTCAGGTATTTCCACCCCAGATATACTGAATCAGAATCTACATTTTAACAACATCCCCAGGCGATTCTTATGTATAATAAACTTTGTGAACTGCTCTGCTAGTGCCTCTCAGAATTGGTCCCCAACCAGCAGCATTAGCATCACCTGGGAGCTTGTTAGACAGGGGTTAGAGCCAGAACACACCAGTTCCAAGCCCCGGATTCAGGGGTGGTGCTTCTAAGAAAGTCACAGCAAAAAGGCAGCAGCTGGGATCCCTGCCCCGCCCTCTGCCCAGCCCACCCTCTGTTCTCCAGCCCCAGGGCAGCTCCACGCCCAGCCGGGCAGGTGGGCCAGGAGATCACCTTTCTCTCTCAGGTTTCCCTGTTTGCAAGGACCTTGCTTCCAGCTTTCTCTTGTAATTTGAGCTGAATTGGGAGTAGGCCTCTCAATGTGGATAATTATCTGGGCCTTTCTCCCAAGTCACTTTTCCCTACCTTGCGGCCGCTTGTCTGCAGGCTACCAACACTGACCAACTGCCCCTCAGGAAAGAGGAACAGAGCCTATCAGGACACTGTGGTTCCCAGCTCTTCTAAGATCGGCAGAACAAGGAGGCCTAGCAGCCCCATAAATACTCCCAGTATTCTTAATTTTCAGCAGCCTCATGCTGGGCCTCCAGACTCCCTTTAAACAGGAAACAGATTATAACGGGATCCCAAGGCAGATACATTTCCCTCCTCTCATATTTACACCACTTTTAACTGCCGCTTTTTAACAACTATTGAGCACCAACCCAAGGTGGCCGGGGGAAGAAAAGGGGGCAGGAAAACAGGTCACTGAGGGCAGAGCTGGAACATAAGTATATGCACCTGCCTTCTCCCCAGCACACCCACACCCACCTCAGGATCTGTCCCCAAATCTCGCTTTTGCCAAAAATCTCCTCCCTCTGCACTCCCAGTCCCCAATCCTACCATGACGTAAACCAAAAAGAATCAAATCCTCTGTCCTCGAGTCAATTCCAACTAATAGCGACCCTAGAGGACAGAGTAGAACTACCTCCTTAGTGTTTCCAAGGAGCACCTGGTGGATTTGAACTGCTGACCTTTTGGTTCACAGCCATAGCACTTAACCACTACACCACCAAGGTTTCCAAAATGCTCATAGGAAAGGATAAAAATAATATTTTCTGCTATATTTCTTTCTACTATTTTTTCTTTTTGCTCTTTTTTGCTAAGTTTCCTTCAGATCTTTTTAAAAAAGAATTATTTTAAGAAATAAGATATGCTATAAACACTTATATTTCCTTCCATGAGCCCCCTGCCTCCTCCCTGAGAGGTGAGCACTAGCTAACCATGCTGACAGCTCCGCTGCTAACCAAAAGGTTGGCAGTTCGAATCCACCAGCCAATCCTTGGAAACACTATGGGGCAGTTCTATTATGTCCTATAGGCTAGCTACGAGTTGAAATCGACTCGATGGCAATAGGTCTGGTTTAACGAATTAGTTCACCCATAGAAGCAGCCCTGGTGGCACAGTGGTTTAGCACTCAGCTGCTAACTGAAAGGTTGGCAGTTTGAACCCACCAGCTGCTCGGCAGGAGAAAAACATGGCAGTCTGCTTCTGTAAAGATTACAGCCTTGGAAACCCTATGGGGCAGTCTACTCTGTCCTGTAGGGTGGCTGTGAGTTGGAATCGACTCAACAGCAGTGGGTTTGAGTTTTGGTTTTGGGTTAGTTTATGCAGAAGGAGCCCTGGTAGCACAATGGTTAAGTGCTCAACTGCTAACCAAAAGGTTGATGGTTCAAACCTACTCAGTGGCTTTGCAGGAGAAAAGCCTGGTGATCTGCTTCTATAAGATTACAGCCAAGAAAGCCCTATGGGGTGTTCTACTTTGCCACATGGGGTTGCTGTGTGTCGGGATCAACGTGAGGACACCCAACAACAACAGTTCATGCATTTTCCCAGCAGTACAGTATTTTCACTGTATGAATATAACAGATTTAATTTATCCATATTGGTTTCCAAGGATTTGCTATCACTAACACAGCGGCAGTGACTATTCCTGTCCATGCCTCTTTGTGTACAGGTGCAAGAGTTCCTTTTCAGAATTGTGGTTGAAAGCCTTAACCACTGTACCTTTGAACATGGCCCTCTTTGGAAGTAGGGGCTTCCTTTTGTTATGTTAATGAGCTCATACCAGTGTAAGGTGGGTCCTAAACCTAATCACTTCTGAATTAAAAAAAAAAAATAACAAAAAACCATTGCCATCAAGTCTGACTCATAGCAACCCTATAGGACAGAGTAGAACTGCCCCATACAGTTTCCAAGGAGCGCCTGGTGGTTCAAACTGCCGACTTTTTGGTTAGCAGCTGTAGCACTTAATCACTATGCCACCAGGGTTTCTGAATGGTGTCCTATAAAAAGAGCAGAATAGACACAGAGACACAAATGGGGGAGATGCTATGTGATAACAGAGGCAGACAGATCAATAATCAGCAAAAGAACTCCAAGGATGGCCAGCAGCACCCAGAAACTAGGAGAGAGGCCCACAGAAGGAATCGACACAGCTGTGACCCTCATTTGAACTTTTAGCCTCCAGAACTGTGAGAAGATAAATTTCTGTTCTCCAAAGCCACCCACGGTGGTATTTTTGTCACACTGGTCCTAAAGGAAATGAAGATGTGACTATAAATTTATTGGCTCTCTTTTCTTAACGTATCTGTCTTTCTCACCTACAGACTGAATGCTCCTTACGGGCAAAGAGCTGCCACCATATCCCTGGTACCCAGCACAGTGCTGGGTGCATGGTGCCCAGGAAAATGTGTGAAAGTGGATTGCACTGAAAGGGATCTTAATGATCACCTGTACAAGCCCCCTCATTACAGATGAGGAAACTGATAATCAGAGAGAAATCATAAAGTTACTTAGGGATAGGGCTGGAACCTACCCTCCCCACTTTTCTAGCCATACCCCTATTACCCTCTGGGGAGCTGGTGACTACTAGAAAAATGATCCAAAGGAAGAGAGGGCAGAGGCAGAGAGGGGCTTGAAGAGGTCACACCAGGACACCTGGCCTCCAGAGTGGGGCCTCACACTCACGCCTAGCTCTGGCCCTCAGACTGAGGCGTGAAGGCTGAACACCTGGACTTAAGATGAAGTCTCACAGCTGGACACCTTCGGATGTCCTCAGAGCTGGACACCTGGCCCCCAGACCAAGGCCTGCCTTTGATGGTCTTCCTTTCCTCCTCCTCAGACAGTCTGGTCCCATGGAAGAGCCAGGAACCAGGAGGTCCCTTCTCATGGCCTAGAGACGAACAACAGACTCTGGAGCCAGATGGCTTGGGAATGAATCTCACTGTACTTCTTACTTGCCCTGTGACCTTGGGCAAGTTTCTTGACCTCTCTGTGCTTCATTTTCTTCATCTGTAAAATGGGATGATAACACAGCAGTACCGGGAGGACTAACGGCTTAGTTTGTGTCACTCAATCTGTAAGTGCCTGGCACATTGTAAGTGCTGTGTGAGTGCTTTATCATGACCCTCCAGATCCCACACAGCTCCCCAGTGCAGCATCAATGCGCTCACACAGCAGGGCCTCATCTCTCACTCTGACTCTACCTGGGCAAGGCATTTATCTTAGCCTCAGTCTCCCTATCTGAAAATGGGGATGATACCACCTGTCACAGAATAAATTGAGATCAAACAACGCAGAAGGGCCTTGACAAGGTAAGCTCATGAACTAGACATGGAGTGATATTACTGCTGTGGGCAGGTACTTCTCCATTCATCTTGGCCCATGAGCCAGAAGAAAGAGAAAATACTCTGCCTTTAAAATGGACGATCACATCTCTGAAAATGACTAGTATAGTGTCTGGGCCATAGTCCAGATGCCGAATAAATGCTGGCCCGTGGGGCTCCCTCTCTTCCATCACAAGTTTTTTTCCTTTTCCCTAGTTCCTGGCCACTGCACCTCAAGTGCAGCCACCACCCATCTGTCAGGGGAGCATGTTGCTATGATGCTCAACAGGTCTCAGCAGAGCTTCCGGATTATGACAGAATACGAAGAAAGACCTGGCGATCTCCTCCTGAAAATCAGCCAGTGAAAACCCTATGGATCAGAACAGTCCAATCCCGTCGCTCATGGGGTCACCATGAGTCAGGGGCCAACTGAACAGTCTAGGAGGAATTCCAGAGGCAGCAGAGTAAATTCACAGGAGCTCCCTGAGCCTGTTTGCTCGTCCATAAATAGGGATCATTGTTTCCACACTACACAAAGTCATTATGAGGATTAAATCGTAGCATCTATGAAAGTGTGCTGTAAACTGTGGTTGTTAGATGCCATCGAGTCGATTCCAACTCAATGTGACAGAGTAGAACTACCCCAGGGGCTTTCCTAGGCTATAATCATTATGAAAGGGGCAGTGGTTAAGGTCTCAGCTGCTAACTGAAAGGTCGGTGGTTTGAACCCAACAGCCACAATGCAGGAGAAAGATGCTTCAGACAACAGGTTTGGTTTTGGTTTTTGGTAATCTTATGGAAGCAGATCTCCAGGTCTTTCTCTTGTAGAGCCACTAGGTGAGTTCAAACAACCAGCCTTTTAGTTAGCTCCTGAGCCCTTAATCATTTGCGCCAGCAGGACTCCAAAGCCTAGTATAAATTTAACTCATTAATACTATAAAAAAAGAAGGACCGTTTAGTTTGCTTTAGATCCCCATGCTGCTCAACTCCGGGTGTGGCCTTGCAGGGCCCTTGCTCCCACAGGCTCTCTGACAAGCTCCCATACACACCTTGCCAAGCTCTGGGTTATGGGAAAGCAGCCCGAGGAGGGGGCAGGAATGAGGTGGGAGCGTGGGCTGTAGGGGTGAGGTTGCTCTGGTGCCTGCCAGCCTGAGGACCCCCAAGTGATGACTCCTGGGAAATTCTGCCACAAGGCAGAGTCCAGGAATGTTCTCCAAGTTCCTGGGAACATCCTTGCTCATGGAAGACCAACCCCCAGAAGTCCTTCCAGACCATTCTCCACTCAAAACCTTCAATGGCTCTCCACTGCCCTTTAAATTACATACGGCACCTCAGTGCAGCATCAATGACACTGCACCCTCAGATATATCTCGAGCTTCAGCCACCCGAGGCTCTCTTTCCCCCAGGAGTGCGGCCTCTGTTCTCCTCTCTCCAGGAAGTTACGCCCATGCTCTTCTTTACTTAGGACAGGGGCTCACAATCTAGACGTTCACTGGAATCGCCTGCAGGACATACAGATCCCTGGATCCTCTCCCCAGGGATCCTGATTTGTTTGTCCTGGGGCTGGGCCTGGACATTGGTGTTTTGTAACAGCTCCCCAGATGATTCTAAAGTTGAGCGCTGACTGGCCTAGAACACTTTCTCCTCTAGAGCTCAGCCTGCCAAAACTGATCCTTCCTCCAGGACCACTCGAAATGCCCCTTCTTACATGCAGCCTTCTCTAATCACAGAAGGTGTGTCTCCCCACTTCCACTCCCCTGGAGAATGTGATATTTGTCTTGCATCCTGCTCACCCTCTGCCTTGTGTTGTGGTCATCCTATCCCAAGCTCATCTTGCCTGTTAGACAGCAAGCTTCTCGAAGACAGGCACAGTGTCCCCCCACCCTTCCTAACACCTAATAAACTGGTTGCCACAGAGATGATTCCGCCTCATGGTGACCCCATGTGTGCCAGAGTGGAACTGTGCTCCGCAGGGTTTTCAGTGGCCGATTTTTCAGAAGTAGATCACTAGGCCTTTCTTCCAAGGTGCTCTGGGTAGATTCAAACCACCAAGCTTTCAGTGAGCAGGCAAGTGCTTAACTGTTTGTACCACCCAGGGACATGTAACACCTGATAGGCCTTATTAAATTGTGATTGATCTAAGGCTGCCCATAAATTCCTAAAACCTAGCACACCCTTGCTCTTGCCCAGGGGAAGGCAATTGTCCTCTTTGTTCATGAGAAATGGCCAATATTTGAACACTAAAGGCCCTAGCTCATTCAGACACACTCCTGAGCTAGACACTCCCACAGTGATCCCCTTTCACATAGACAGGTGTCTGTTTCAGCTCTCTGCTCTGGGAGCTTCTGGGGGTCCACACAGGTAATCTCTTCCTTTTCAGTAGGCAAAAGCATGAATGTGTGTGTGTGGGGGCGGGTGGTGAATACATACATGTGCATATCCAATATGTACAAATTACATCACACATATTATTTATACACATACACACATATATTTTAGTTAAAATGAGTTTCTTTGGTGTGTGGGAAGAGGAATTTCTCCAAATCCCTTGAGATCCTCAAGCAAAGACCCTTGGGAATCTCTGTCTACATAACACAGCATCTTGTACACAGGAAGTACTCAACAAACATTTGTTAAATTAAATGATGAACTAAAAATTCAATCAACTGACTGTTGCCTAGAATGTCAACACAGCAGTTTAGAGGATGAAACCAACGTAAGACATGCCATTGCACAGCTACAGCTCATGGAGCCAGTAAATTAGAGTTTATGCCCCTTCCTGGGCTCAGGCCCTGAAAGGGTACCATTGCATTCCAGCAGCCTTTGCAAAACTGTGTTGGTAATGGCAGATTCTGAAACATTCTGGACACAAAGCCATTGAAGCTCTTTCCCCTTCCGTGTTGCACTCTGGGGACAGTGAAGAGCGACCCCAGACACATGTAGTACCTTCTCTTATTCACAAAGGCTCAGAGAGCCCACCATACCACAACATGGGACGAAGCTCATCTGACATCCTGGCTGGCACCAGTGTCCAAGCAGAAACTGAGCTCAGAGCCCCAGACTCTGCCCCACCCCCACTGCCACTCCCTTTCATATACTTCCCTCACTTCTCAGCAGACTCGTCAGGATTCTGGCAAATTCCCTGACCCTAAAGACATGAAGGAGTTCTGGTGGCACAGTGGTTAAAAGGTTGGCTGCTAACCAAAAGGTTGACAGTACGAATCCACCAGCAGCTCCTCGGAAATGCTATGGGGCAGTTCTACTTTGTCCTATGGGGTTGCTATGAGGCAGGATTGGCTTGCTGACAACTGTTTTTTTTTTTTTAAAGACATGGAGATTCAGATGTGTTTTGAGCCCCACATTGCTCTGACCTGAAGTGGAGGGGAGGAGTCCCTAGGCGTGAGAGGAAAACATTTCCAACTCAGAGGCTTTTGTCAAGCCACAGGGCCCCTCCCGCCCACCACACTGGAAAGCAGAAGCGTTGTTCTGTGGTTACAACTGGCCTGGCATTCCACTGTGAAAGACAGACTTGGTATCAAACAGAGGCCCAAGTCTGAACTCCTGAGGTTTCTGCACACAGCAAGATGCCAGGTAGACCACAGCAGCAGCGAGCATGTTAGTGCTTGGGGTTTGTGGGGTAATGAAAGGGCTTACCCCGACTCTGCCTCACCCTGAGGTTCTGTCTCCTCAGCAGCAGCCCTGAAGGCCAAGTGACACTGTTCGCGATGACAGTGCTTGCCCTCCAGCCCTACACCTATATGCTCGCTCCTCCCAGAGGCCTTCTAGGCCTCGAGGAGAATATGACTAAGCCTGAGTGTGTGTGTGTTTCCAGCACTAGAAATAATTTAAAATCTATATATAGAAAAAATATATATATATGTATAAAATACATGGAAAATATATTCTCTCTATATAGAAAAAAAATGTAATTTCTAAGCCTCACAACTGAGGGAAGTGACGCTCAGAGAGGTTAATGGACTTGCCCAAGGTCATATGGCAAGTAAGTAGCAGGGTCAGGATTTGAACCCATGTCTCTCTGAGGCCAGAGTCCATGCCGTTTCAGTGTTGCTACAGCTTCACTCTATCGTAAAAGAGACTTCAAGATAGCCCTGATTATCTGAGGCGTAACAGGAGCAAACGATGACTTTAACAGCCACGGAAGCAGGTATAACCAACGCCCTCCCCTTCTTTTAATTTCTGCCATTTGCAATCTAGTCCAATGGGCTGGTTGTCCCTCCAGGTTAAACCTTACCCTAGGCATTCAACAAATATCGCCTGAGTGCCTACTATGTGCTGGCACACAATGAGGCTTGTGGCATTACGAATGCAGGCCACCTGGCCTGCTGCCACCCGGCGCAGGCCTCTGCTCTAAGCCACAGCAACGTCCCCACGTGGCTCTGGGTCTGGCAGCAAAGTCTCGTTGACACACCACAGAGTTCAGAATCACAGGCTTGGCAGGAAGTGCCATCTATACACAGCTCCACCATTCTGTAAGCACCGCTAGCTTCTCCTGAATAAATGCTACCCTACATTAAATGCCAGAATTCGTCGAGCAGGACTGCATGTTTGCAATGAGATTGAGAACTAAAGGCAAGATTGATTCCGATGTGAACACTAGCAAAGCAAATGGGTTTTTGAAAACCGTATAATTTCCCTGCAACCCTTGACTTCACTAAACACACATTTTTAGACGACAGCACAGTTAGGTAGGCATTAAACAAAAATGAGGTAGCCTAATGATGATTTATGTGTAGGATAACCTTCTATAAAGAATTCCACTCTGATTCCAGGGTAACTTACGGAGGTGCCAACTTAACCAAACAGTGCTGCTTGCTCCATGTCCACCACCGCTGCAGGGTCCCAAGGCAGAGTGTCTGCCTGTAATTGTCTGAAATCTGCTGAAATTCACCCAGTAGGTGCTCTGGAAATGCAGTACCTGCCATGAACTAAATGGAAAAGCAAAACACGACACATGCACACACCGCCAGAGGCACCTGGTGAACATGAGACATTTCTGCTTGACTGAGGAGCCACAGCTGACGGCTCTGGAAGCAACCAACTGCAGAGCAACCGCAGAGCGGCCACCTGCCGGGATGCTGGAAGGGGTTCCGGCAAGCTGCGGGCATGCACTCCAGATCAGGCCTCAAGAGCTCCTGCGGTGCAGCCATCGAGACCAGAGTTCTGGGGCACCCCGCTCTGGCTGCATGAGCTTGGGCAGGTCCCTCAAGCCTTGGTTTCCCTGTCTGTTACATCAGAAGTTGGTTGGGAGGATTCAATACGCTGTTGCCCGTGAAAGGGCTTTGTAACTGAGGGGAGCAGCAGAGCACAGTGTGAGAAGTGGCCCAAGTCATCGTTAAGAGCTGAAGTCAAACTGCCCTGGGTTCAGATCCTGCCCCACCACATCCTCACTGTGTGGCCTTGGGCTCCTCATCTGCAAAGTGGAGATAATAACAACCCTTGTGCAGATGAAATGAAATGAAAAGCACTTATCACAAAAGTGCTCAGTAATGATAACTTATATTATCAGTAACCGTTATTATCACTGATCACTACCCTTCTGTCCGTTTTTTGTACTGTGGTGGCTGCATGTTGCTATGAAGCTGGAAACTATGCTACCAGTATTTCAAACAGCAGCAGGGTCACCCATGGTGGACAAGTTTCAGTGAAACTTCCAGACTTGGACAGACTAGGAAGAAAGACCTAGTGACCTACTTCTAAAAATTAGTCAGTGAAAACCCTATGGATTACAACAGAATATTGTTCGACAGAATGCTGAAAGATGAGCTTCCAAGGTTAGAAAGCATCACACAATAGCCGCAACGATGGACTCAGACACACCAACGATCATGCAGACGGCGCAGGACCGGGCAATGTTTCATCTGTTACACACAACGTCACCACGAGCTGGAGCCACCTCAGCAGCGACTAACAACCACGTTACCACTATGATTATCACTGCAGCTCAGGCCACCTGACTAGGGAGGGAAGTCCTTTGCACCTCCTTTTTTTCCCCTAGTAAAAACTCCCCACAGCCCCTGGGAACGACTCATTACTTTTGTTTCTATGCATTTGCCTATTCTAGATATTTCTTATAAGTGGGATCCTACGATATTTGTCCTTTAGTGTCTGGCTTTTTTCAGTCAGCATAATGTTTTCAAGGTTCATGCATGTCGTGGCATGTATCACAACTTAATTTCTCTTTATGGCTGAATAATATTCCATCCCGTGTGTATGGTACAATTCGTTCATCCATTCATCTGTTGACGAGCACGCGGGTTGTTTCCACCTTTTGGCTATGTGAACAGAGCTGCGATGAACACTAGTATCCTTTGCTTCTTCTTAGTGCTTCTTTGTAATCTCTAACCTGCAAAGTGTTTTTAACAGCTTTAGTGGGCAGGGTTTTCACTCAGCATCCTGAGGAAGAAAACAAGGCCGTTTGAGTAGGGTGTCCCCTTCTCCACCAAGCAAACAACAACAAATTAAGGGCCAGCTGCTTTTCCTCTCTACAACTGTCATGGTAAGGGAAATTGCCATTGTTGTGATCCCCGGGACAGTCCTTAGCCTGGAGTCACTAACGTGTTTTAGAATGGAAACAGCTCAGGCATTGTTGGTTAAAGCTGTGGGTCCAAGCCCAGGCCCTGCCACTTATAAGCTGTGTGACCTGGAGCGAATTGCTTGGAGTCTCTGAATCTCGTTTCATTTATACCTAAAAGTAGGGATACCAAGCCTACACCACGGGGTTACAGGGAGAATGCAATGAGATGGCGTGCAGGTACCTGCCATAGTGCCCTGCACACACGCATGTCATAACACGTGGGTTTTCTGCCTTTTTACTTCTCTTTTCACCGTGCAAATCCCTGAGCCTCACTGCACCTGTTCCCTCGTCTGCAAAATGGCGAAGGTAATGGGGGTTATGGTGAAGAGGAAATGAGATCATATAAACTGTGAAGTTTTATGGAGACAATAGTTACTATTGAACCAGGGCTTGGACACTTTGAGCAAACTAGGCCCAGGCAGCTGTGGATCTGATCTCTGCTGTGTTAGTACCTAGCTTAGTCAAGTTAGCCCCCTTCCTCCCTTCTACGTGACAGTCCCATAGGGGAGGGAGTGTCATCACTGCCAATCATCTTCTGCGAGCATTGGGAAGGAGAAGGAACTGAATAAAACACAGATCCTGCCCTAGATGATAATACATTTTCATAGTGAGGATAAGACACTAAAATAAACTTACAGGACAAAACATGATTAGAATCTTGACAGAGGAAACTGACAAAGTTCTGGCTCTGGGGGAGTTCAGAAAAGGGACCCCTAGAAGGAGGGTAAGGAGCCCTGGTGGCACAACGGTTAAGCAATCGGCTGCTAACCAAAAGGTTGACGGTTTGAACCCGCCCAGTGGCTCCACAGAAGAAAGACCTGGCAACCTGCTTCCATAAAGATTCCAGCCTAGAAAACCCTATGGGCAGCTCTACTCTGTCACACAGGTTCACTGTACATAAAAAACTGACTTGACATCACCTAAAACAGAAGGAGGTTAAACTGGGTGATTTCTAAACCCATTCTTAGCAGAAAGGGGGAAGGGCCTCATGGAAGAAATGATATTGGAACCAGACTTGGAAACATGGGTAGGTTTTAGATAAAGAAGAGGAGAAACCTGGTAGTAAAAGAAAAGTGCCCCAGAAGTCGTTAAAATAATGTGTGCTGAGCAGGGGTGGATTATCCAACAGGCAAGGTAAGCATGGTATTTACCTTGCTCACCAGATCATCTGTACTGAACAATTTCACATTTTTTCTCCACATCAAAGATTCTACTTCTAGGTGTGGCTGGCATCTGCCTCCCTCTCAACCCCATAGCGCCTTCCTACAGAACGAAAGCCTCTTTTTAAAGTTATAGTCCCTGACAGGGGTAGATGACCCAGTAAGCAACGTAAGCATGGGCTTACTTGTATGTACTTACTCATCTGTAGTGAACAATTTCACATGTTTTTACGTGAAACCCATGTGAAATAGTTCACTACAGATGAATAAGTATGTACAAGTAAGCCTGTGCTTGCCTTGCTTTTGGGTCATCCACCCCACGCCCTGCAAATGATCAGGAAAAGGAAAGAAGGAGAGACTGGGTTTCTTTATGAGAACCTGAGGAAGCTGGACTACAAAACTGCAGGGCCCCGTCTAGCTCTGGTGATTCTGTCCTCACCTGGCCTGTCCGTGAGCCAGACTGGTTGCCAGGCACCCCCTCTTCTCTTCTGTGCCCACTCCCCATCCAAGTCAGTGTAGACTCAAAGTCTACGAGATAAGCTTAGTTTCAGCCAGAGCAAAATGTAATTAATAAATTTAATCCGCATTCCAAAGCCAAACCAAGATTACATTTGCTTGTTTGTTGTTTTGAGATTATCCATCCCTGTCCATCACAGCTTACAACGTGAGCTGAATCCTAAATTCCTGGAAGTCATGGCCGTCTGTGTGTCTCTCACTGGGCCAAACACTGAGCTAGTGCTCAATAAAGCCTTCCTGTTAGACTGGTTGTTTAGCTCACTGATCTTGAAGCCGGAAATCTGTCGCCCTTCAGAAAGGTAAAGCCTCTGGTCACTGCGCACACAGCCAGAGGTCGGCACAGGGCTGGTGATGTGTTTCTGTTCCCAGGCAAGTACAGGAGACAGTTGATTCCTTAAGAGGAGCCTGTTCTAGAAAAAGCAGCAGGAAGCAGAGGAAAATGAAGGACCCCAGTTCAAACTCAGGCCACGTACCTTATTAGCTGTGTGGCCTTGGGTAAGCTGCTTTATTTCTCTGAGCCTCAATGTCCTCAGGAAACCCTGGTGGAGTAGCTGTTAAGAGCTACAGCTGCTAACCAAAAGGCTGGCAGTTCGAATCCACCAGCCACTCCTTGGAAACCCTATGGAGCAGTTCTACTCTGTCCTATAGGGTCGCTATGAGCCAGAATCGACTCAACAGCAACGGGTTTTCAATGTTGTTGTCTATGAAATTGGGCGGGGGGGGAGGGGGGAACAGCAAAACAAAAAACTCTCTTAAAGGGTTATGGTGAGGATTAGAGATAACATGTGTAAAGTGCCTAACACAAAACAGGCCTCAATCCATGACAGGATCATCATTAATCTTGTTATTATTATTACTCTGTGGCAGGTGCTGTGCTGGCCCTGGGGATAAAATGATGAAAAAGGTATGGCCGCACCCCCCCTGCAGCGGACAGGTAGAAATCGTGGCCTATCACGTAAGACAAAATGAGGGAAGTGCTGCAGGCATGGAGTCAGAGCAGCAAGAATCCCTGCCCAGAAGGCTGGGGAAGGTCTCAAGGAAGGGGACATGTGTGAAAGAAAGGAAAGGACAAAGGACGTGTAGGGTGTCACTAGGAGGGGACAGACCAGAGAGAGGAGAGAAGAGGGATGGGTTACCCAGTAAGCAAGGTAAGCACGGGCTTACTTTTGTTTACATACTAATCTATAGTGAACAATTTTACATGAGTTTCACCACATCGCGAAGTAAGTAAGTAAGCACAACTAAGTCCGTGCTTACCTTGCTTATTGGGTAATTCATCCCTGTCAGGGATCATAAATTTCAAGAGGCTTTGATTCTGTAGGAAGGCACTGTGGGGTTGGGAGAGAGACAGATGCCAGACATACCTAGAAGCAGAATCTTTGATGTGGTGAAAAAATGTGAAATTGTTCACTACAGATGAGCTGGAAAGCAAGGTAAGCACTGTGCTTACCTTTTCTGTTGGATAATCTGCCCCTGGAAGAGGGCGTGAGAACATGCAAAGTGGTATGAAAATCCATGGAAAACTCGGAAAGCTGGTGCTCTGGGGACAATTATTCAGGGGAGGTGGAGAAAGAGTGGTGGTTTTACTTGACCCTCACCTTGGACAAAGGTGGACTGGAATGCTTGCAGTGAGGGCGCCTTTTCAGAAAGGACCCCTCTAGCCAGATCCTTCCTGGCCCCTGCTCCTCCCCTCCACAACAGCCACATCGTCTGGCTGCACTCCCAGCCCAGCCAAGGCATAGTGACAACCCAGCCTTCAAAAGCCCCAGCCGCATGGACGTGGAATCTGATCTGGGCTCGTCTTCCAGAGCCCCAGCAGATACATCTGGCCTGCATCTGAACAGTGTCCAAAACTCCCTGCTGGGGCCAAGACAGCCAGTGAGGATGCTGGTACAGAGCATGCTGGGAAACTCCCGCGAGGAGCCCACATCGATATAATCGGGTCTGGTGGAAATTAAAAGCTATTAGGAACAGGGCTGGATTTATCTTTATATCCAATAACATGCATTGTAATGGTGATCGTGCAGATGGGAAATTAAGCCACATCTCAGCTTCACAGAGGCCTTAATTTTAATTTATGTTTGTGCACAGCCCTTTGCCCTCTTACCACACTCCACCCACTCTGGAGAGCCAGCTCACTTCAAGACCAAGTCCCTTGGAAGAGAAGTAAGTGGGAGTCGGCCAGGCCATGGTGAGAGGCACTGTGCTTTTACCACATCTTCAAATGGCTGGACTGAAGGAAGCCAACCAGCTGGGGTGGGTACGTGTGGGGTAGGCTCACCAGCCTCTCCCCACCCTGGGAAAAGCACAGCTGAAAAGCTGGCTAGTGCTGCATTCACCAGCTCCGGGAGGCTGGCCTGCCCTCCCCAACCGTGGACGGCCAGAGGCTGGCCTCTGTGCAAATACCCAACCCACGGAGCTTGCTCAGGCCCGAGCCTTTAATTCTTCCCAAATTCTCTCAGAAAGAGGCACTGAAGGGCCAGCTCTGCATTCTTAGGGGTTTGTACCCACCCCACTGGGCCCCTACTCTCAGGGTACCTGCTCTCTCCACGGGGCTGCTTCCTGGGGCTCAGGTTGGCCCACATGGGCCTCCCCATAGTCTGTCTGCTTTCTAGCACCTGCTCCTTCTGGCCCTGTGGTTTGTGGAGAACCTGAGCCCACCCCCACTGATCCAGAGATCCAAGTGAGCATAGTTGTCCCGGCTCCAGAAGCCTAGCTTAAAGCGCCAGAGGAAAGTAACCCTGGCACCTTGGTCCTTCCTCAGCCTCGGGGTAATCTAATCATTAAATCTCCCCCTATGGTGAAAAACTGCCATCCCGCCTCCCACATACACACACACCCACACCCACACACCCACACCCACACCCACACACACCCACACACACCCACACCCACACACCCACACCCACACTCACACCCCCACACTCACACCTCATACACACTGGGCATAGTGTGAGTGTGGATGGAAGAAAATCCTGTTTTTATAAAAATCAGTAAGCAATCTGCACTTTCCAAAATTAAATCACACAGGATGTGGATCCAAGTTTCGATCCCTCAACTACAGATCCTGGGATATCTTGTGAGGGAACAAAGCTCCACTCCCTTTGGCTCTCATGGATCCCTCTGGGAGTGTGTTAGTTGGATTCCTCGGCTTTGGGAAGACTGCTTGCATCTAAAATGTAGCTGTAGAAGGATCTAGAATGATTATGCATGGGGCTGGAGTGCTGGACAGGGGAGGAAAATTCACCAAGGCTAAAGGAAAGAAAAGGGTTCTATAGAACCAAAGTTTAACACAGCCCTGCAGATTAGCACCAAGCCCCCTTCCTGATAATTATGCCCTATGGGGCTACCAGCCCAGTCTTGACATCAAAGGCAGCCCTGCAGTACCAACTACAAGGCAGCCTAGGGGGAACTCTCTGCCTTCAGCTGGAAGCACAGGAGTCAGATTAACCTCCCTTGGTGCTGTCTGATCTGGTCTTCTTATTACCCCATGCCACCATGTTCATCCTTATTTCAATGCCTTTGTCCGTGCTCTTCCCCATATTCCTTCAGAATTCATCCAACCATCCGTTCATCCATCCACTGAACATGTAGTGAGCATTCATCTTGAATGTACAAGGCAGTGTGTTAGGAGCCAGAGGTAAGTGGATGAATCAGTCCGTGACCTTGGGAGATTGAATCTAGTGGGGGACACAGACTGTGTCAGATGGTGGAAATGTACTACAACGGGAAACAGTACGAGAACTCTCTCTTTCCCCTGGTAGTAATAACCATAGCTGGGGGTGGTCCTCAGTATGTGTCAGGCAGTGTACTAAACATTTTACACATATCGACTCATTTTATCCTTACGTCAACCCTAGGAAGTAGGTAGTACCATTATTCCCCTTTTTACAGTTGGGAAAACTGAGGTGCAGAGGGGATAAATGATTTACCCAGTTAGTTAATGGTGGAATGAGTTTAAAGGCCAGGCAGCCTGGCTCTAGATGCTACTCTCTTAATTACTTATACTGGTCCACAGCTTCCACAAAGCCTTCCCTAAAAATCAACATTGACTTTTCCCCTATGAGTCAGAATTGACTCCATGGCAGCAGAGGGTTTTTTTTGTTGTTGTTGTTTTTTTTATTTTTGGTTTAGAAGGATAAGCGCCCTGGTTGCAGTGCACCCAGGGCAACGCTTTATTGGATACACTTGGATCAGGGTGAGGAGGAAGTTCTGTGTTCTGGTTAAGTCACAGTTTGAAAAAATCAGACCTGGGTTCAAGCCCGGACATTCTGCTTAATAAATGTGGAACCCAGAACAAGTTACTTTACTTCTTTGAGCCACAGTTTCTTCTTCTGTAAAATGGAAGGGAAAAAATACACTTATGGACTTCTTGTGAGAATAAAATGAGATCATGTATGAAAGTCTCTTAGCCCAGCACCTGGCATATAGTAAGCACTCAATACATTTTAATATTATTATTATTTTAATAGGTGTAAATCTGAGTCTATAATAAGCTTATGTGCATAAGAAATACCCCATTCCTTTACGTTCTTTAAATCAATTTAAATCAGACTCCCATGGGCAGAGAGGAAAGTCAGTCTCCATCATGACTGGGACTTACTGTAGATGTGCCAAGGTCCAGGGTTCCTCTGGTCCTCACCAGCCCAGTGTCCCTGCCTGCATGATCCTCTTGGGTCTTGGGCTGAGCACCTTCATGCCTTACTTGGACATAAGAACTATGGCCTTAGTCCTAGACCACCATCCCCCCACCCACCACAGTGCCCCACACGGCTGTCCCTGTGGGTCCTGCCCCTTCCTCCAGCACCATCCACTGAGCAGCCTCCAGTTCCATCCCCATCTCTCAGCATCTTTCACTTCCTGTTGTCACTCCTTGCCCTCAGAAGCTCTCCTCCTCAGCCAGAACACCCACCATAACCGTTCATGTCGGTTTATGCTTTTACAAAGGATAGGAGGAACAGCTGTCTGATTCCTGCCCCGCTAAAAGCTCGCAGGCCAGGAGATATAATGGACTGCCCACCTGCTTAGAACTGAGAGAAGGAAAAAGTACTGGGAGCGAAATACAAATAGAGGTCTCAAGAAAAGGACCCTGCCACGTTAGCTGCAAATAAACCTAAGCAGTGATTCTCACCCTGGCTATACACTGGAATCACGCAGGTAGCTTTAACAAAATGCTGATGAGATTCTGGTTCAATTGATTTGGGGTTGGCCCAAGCATTGGTGTTTTTTAAAAAGCTCCCCAGGGATTCTAATGCATAACAGGATCACGAACCCCTGCTTTAAAGTGTCTGTGCTTAGAAGTCTTTTCTTCCCCAACTAACCTGCAAACCTTGAGGAACCAAATCATTTCGTATGACCCACTATGGGACATTAATGCTCTCAGAAAGCATCCAGTCAAGTTCCTCCACTTTACAGAGAGGAAAACAATGGTCCTTGCTAAAGAAAGAAAGAAAAAGCAAACAGCATTCTGGGATGATGGGAAAGATGCTGGAGTCATGGGGAAAACCCACAATTATATAAATTGAGGTCCAGAGGTATTTTGAGGACTTGAGGCCCTCTCTCTTGGATTCCAGACCTGGTTCCCACCGAAGCACTCCTATGCACAGGGCTTCCCAGTAATAATACCAGCAGCTCTACCGAGGAGAACCTACAACAAGATATTAACCCATTCTCCCAACATCAGCCACAGAGAAAGTCTGGCTAGAATTCTGATGACATCTTTAGCCAGTTCATGGAAAAAAACAAAACCAAGAAAACCAGTCCCATTCAGCATGCTTTTTCAAGCCTGGCCCTGCAAGAGTCTAGTGTTCACTGCTCTGGTCATTCAATGTTGGATCATACTGATCAGGAACACAGGCCACAAACTGGCTTCCTAAGCCCTCCTCTCCTCACCATCCTTCACAGATCAAGTGCTTCCAGCCTTGTCTCCCGTCCCGAAGGGCAAGGTCAAGCCAAATCCTGGTGGTCAGGAAGGACAATGGCCCTGCTCCTTTGGAGGAGTAGGCCCCCCTCTCCATGTCAATGGAACCTTCACAAACCCAGCACAGGACACTGACACGTGGGTCTTCCCCACCCTACAGAGAGATGCACCAGGTCGAGATTTTTTGCTGAAGTGTCACCAGGCCAATAATAATCATTCACCAGAATCAACCTCAAGATCTTATATAGCTCAATGACCAGCTCAAGCACCTTTACTTTATTCTCTAAACACCCCCGTCTGTGGTGGCTCCTCATGTCTCTCTTACCTGGGATGATGGAGACTGTGTCTTTTTCCCAGGACACAACGCTAACATATTCCTGTACTGAAGAGGGGATGAGGCACTTGAAGACGGCCACGTTTCCACGCACTGACCTTTGATCCTCCACCCGAACGGTGTAGGGTTCCCTGAAAACTGAACAGAGAATGGGGGCAGCAAGTGTCACAGGGTTGCTCTGGAATGTGGGGGAGCAAGAAAGGAAGAGAGGCAGCTTAGCTACCTCAGCACCCCCAGGCCTCACCCTCCATCACCTTTCCCCTCACACGTCCTGCTCACCTGGCCCAAAACTCCTGCCATGATCTCATTCCTACCTGAGCCACATCCTTTATCAACCTCCTCCCTACTCCACTGGGCAACCTGGTCCTCCTCAGAAATATCCAAACTCCCTCTCCAAGACCATGAATCCAAGTTCATCTTTCCAATATCTGTGAGTACTCGTGAACTATATTACACCAGAATTTAGAGACCATCTCAAGAACAGATTTGACACATTGGATGCTAATGACAGAAGACCAGGCAAGTTGTGGGATGACATCAAGGACATTGTACATGAAGAAAACAAAGGTCATTAAAAAGACTGGAAAGAAAGAAAAGATCAAAATAGATGTCAGAAGAGTCTTTGAAAAGTGCTCTTGAACGAAGCACAGCTAAAGTGAAAGGAAGAAATGATGAAGTAAAAGAGCTGAACAGAAGATTTCAAAGGACGGCTTGAGAAGATGAAGTATTATAATGAAATGTGCAAAGACCTGGAGTTAGAAAACCAAAAGGGAAGCATGCTCTAGGCATTTCTCAAGCTGAAAGAACTGAAAAAAAAAAAAAAAAAATTCAAGCCTCAAGTTAAAATATCGAAGGATTCTGTGGGCAAAATATTGAACAATGCAGGATGCATCAAAAAACATAAGGAATATACAGAGTCATTGTACCAAAAAAAAAAAAAAATCAGTTGATATTCAGTCATTTCAGGAGGTAGCATATGATCAAGAACCCATAGTACAGAGGGAAGAAATCCAAGCTGCATTGTAAGTGTTGGCCAAAAACAAAGTTCCGGGAATTGACAGAATACCAGTTGAGATGTTTCAATAAATGGATGCAGCATTGGAGGTGCTCACTTGTCTACACCAAGAAATTTGGAAGGCAGCTACCTGGCCAACTGACTGAAAGAGACCCATATCTGTGCCCATTCCAAAGAAAGGTGATCCAACAGAATGAAGAAATTATTGAACAAATATCACTAATATCACACACAAGTAAAATTTTGCTGAAGATCATTCAAAAGCAGTTGTAGTAGTGCATCGACAGGGGACTGCTAGAAATTCAAGCAGCATTCAAAAGAGAATGTGGAATGAGGGATATCACTGCTGATGTCAGATGGACCTTGACTGAAAGCAGAGAATACCAGAAAGATGTTTACCTGTGTTTTATCGACTGTGCAAAAGCATTCGACTGTGTGGATCATAACAAATTATGGACAACAAAGAACAGGAATTCCAGAACACTTAATTATGCTCATGTGGAACCTGTACATAGACCAAGAGGCAGTCGTTTGAACAGAACGAGGGGATATTGAGTGGTTTAAAATCAGGAAAGGTGTGCATCAGGGTCGTATCCTTTGGCCATAGTTATTCAACCTGTATGCTGAGCAAATAATCCAAGAAGGTGGGCTATATGAAGAAGAACGTGGCATCAGGCTTGGAGGTAGACTCGGTAACAACCTTTGATATGCAGATGACACAACCTTGCTTGCTGAAAGTGAAGAAGACTCGAAGCACTTACTGATGAAGATCAAAGAGTGCAACCTTCAAAATGGATTACTCCTCAACTTAAAGAAAACAAAAATCTTCACAACTGGGCCGATAAGCAACAACATGATAAATGAAGAAAATACTGAAGTTGTCAAGGATTTCATCTTACTTAGATGCATAATCAATGCCCATGGAAGCAGCAGTCAAGAAATCAAACCGTGTATTGCATTGGGCAAATCTGTTACAAAAGACATCTTCAAAGAGTTAAAAAGCAAAGGTGTCACTTTGAGGACTAAGGTGCTCCTGACCCAAGCCATGGTATTTTCTATTGCCTCACATGCATCTGAAAACTGGACAATGAGTAAGGAAGACCAAAAAAGAATTGATGCCTTTGGATTATAGTTTTCAATATGGTGAAGAGTATTCTATATACCATGAAGTGTCAGAACAAACAAATCTGTCTTGGAAGAAGTACAGCCAGAATGCTTCTTAGAAGCGAGGATGGCGAGACTTCGTCTCACATAGTTTGGCCATGTTATCAGGAGGGACCAATCCTTGGAGAAGGACATTATGCTTGGTGAAGCAGAAGGTCAGAAAAAAGAAAGGAAGACCTTCAACAAGATGGAGTGACTCAGTGGCTGCAATAGTGGGCTCAAGCACAGTAAAAGTTGTGAGGATGGCACAGGACTGGGCTGTGTTTTGTTCTGTACTATGAGTCAGAACTGACTGGATGGCACCTAACAACAACACATTAGACTGTAAGTCCCTTGAGGGTAGCACCTAAGTCTGACAATGTAATCACGTTCAAAAGGAGCGCCTGGCAGCAAGGGGATGTGTAGGTACAAAGTATGCCAGAATTCTTCTAAGGAAACCAAACTTGATTTCCTACATTAGTCCTAGACCTGCGTTGGCATTAGTTTGGGGCATGGTAATCATAATTAAATGATAAAAACTGAGACGCAGGCGTTCGTTCAGTTGAATGTGAAAGGCCATCTGTGAGATGTAGTTCAGGTACTGAACTTTCAGGAAAGACTTGGTGGTTTATAAGGATAATGGGAGAGAATATTTGAGACTGTGATTGTCTCTGAAAATTCAGAACCCCAGAGACAAGCACGCAGGCTCCAGTAGTCTCCAAAACAAATCATCTTTGCTGCTTCCTCCTAAGGCTGCCTGTAGCCCCTACTGGCCCCACTGGCGCCCAGCCTGCCCCAGCCTTCACAACACCCTACAGGGTCCAGTGGAGGCCTTCTGCTGGAGTCCCAGCACTGGTTTATGTGGCTCTGTCACCTGCAGTGCTCTGTGTGTTGGTTCCATAGGTGGGCAGACCCAGCCTTGGGAATGGGACCGAGGAGACCCTGTCTCTGCCTGACCTCTCACAGGGGCCTGTCCTGCCCTTCCTCCCCTTCTCTACAAAGCGGAGCTGGAACATGTGGAGTCCCACTGCCCCCCATCCTTGTCCCTCAGCAGGCACCTGGGCATCACCCCTTCCTCCTCTCCCTCCATGGTTGCCAGGGCGACACTTAGGGCCCTGGCAGCCCCTCTGGTTGCACACCTGCAGAGGCTTAACGATTATAACGAGTGCCCAGGGGCAATCTCTAAGTTTGTGTCCCCCCCTCTTGTCAACAGGGGAAGGAGGGAGGGCAGTGCTCGCCTAGTGCCCCCTTGGACTTGTGCCCAGGGGCAAATGCCCCCCTTTGCCTCTCCCCTGCTAAACCTCTGTGCACCTGCAGCCCCTCTGGCATCATCAAGAGCCTCTTAACTGCTTGTGTTTCCAGTTCTTCCAGCCCTCCCAGACCTTTATTCTTTTCCCTTCTCCATGTTGTGGCTGTGATGGAGAAGCGATGCAACAGAGGTAGAGGAGAGAGAAGAGAGGCATTGCCATCTGAGGGCTGTAATCCCGCCTCTCGTGGATTTGGACACAGCACTGCCACCAGATGTGGGGAGAGCCCAGAGGGGACCTGAGGAGAGCCGACCCTGGAGGGAAGCAGGGTGGTGGCATGAAGAGGGTTTGGGTTCTGGCATAGATCACCCATGATCCAGTCCCAGGGAGTCCTAGAGGCTAGTGGCTATGAGCATCAAGCAAGCAGCTCTACTTCCTCCACTGACCAGCTGTGTGATCCTGGACTATGGTTAGTTCACCTTTCAGAGCCTCAGTTTCCTCATTTGTAAAAGGGGAATAATAATGGCAATAATAATAACTACAATAATAATAGCACATCTTCACAGTGTTAGGAAGATAAAAAAAATGGAATAATGGATATAAAGTGCCTGGTCCATGGAAAGCACCCAACGGATGTTGCTTTTCATTACAGCCTCACTTCTCTGGGCAAGTGACTTAACTTTTCTTTATCTCAGTCCCTTCAATTTACAGGATTGTTGTGCAGACTGCATCCTAACCAGTGATGGGCATGTAACAGGAGATATGACTTGCCTTTCCTTGGCCCCGGCCCCCAGGTTGTGAGGCCAAAACCAGTCTCAAAACCTCGGGCCTAAGGGCTCCCAGCCCAGCATCTGCTGTCTTATTAGGTGAGAGTGCAAAGGGCTTATTCCTGAAAAGAGATCCCACAGGGAGCCCCAGGGAACACCCCCGATCATGGCCCTGGGTTCTAGGAGCTCATGCCCCACCCCTAAACAAACCAGTGGGGTGAAGACACACCAGCTCTTGAATCAGGAACTCTCACTCCACCTCACCCCTACACACACCTGTCCCCAGCTACTTAGAACCTTGTCCACGGAAAAGCCAGTCCGAAAGTAAGGCAGGAGGACCCAGGACATCACACGGCTTATCTTGTAGAGTCTGCCATTAGGCATGGTGGCCAGGAGGCCTCCCCTGGACCCATTCCACCCTGTCCCATACAGTTTCCAAGAAAGATGGCGCAGCCAAGGCCTGGGGCCCTTGCAACGTGCTGGCCAGGACACCACCTGTCCTCTCACACTTACAAAGCTTTTCTAAGAAAATTAATCCAAAAATGCTGGTGCTTTGTTACTATTGGGGACACACCTTACAACTGATTATGACACACCAGTCTCTGATATCCTAGTTAACAATAGCTGATCTAAGCCTTTCCCTCACCTCCAGACCTAACCCAAAGAAAGGAGGCCATTTTCTTTAAAGACATCACCTGACAGCCCTCATTTCCTTCCTCCATCGCCTCTCCCAAAAGCCTTCGGTGCTGAAAGTTTTCCACCCTGAATTTTATTTCCAGGCCTGTTCATATGAGATACATCATACTCCAATGTCCATTAATAGTGGACTAGATAAATAAAATACAATACATAGTCCTGGTGGTGCAAACGATTAACATGTTCAGCTGCTAACCCAAGGTTGTAGGTTCGAGTTCACTCAAAAGTGCCTCGGAAAAAAGGCCCCAGGGGTCTACTTCCAAAAAATGAGCCATTGAAAACCCTATGGAGCACAGTTGTACTCTGACACGCATGAGGTTGCCATGAGTCAGAATCAACTCGATGGCAACTGGTTTTTATAGTCACACAATAGCACACTACACATGATGAGAATGAGCAACCTGCAACGATGCCCAACCCATTGCCGCCATGTCGATTCTGCCCTATAGGGTTTCCTAGGCTGTAATCTTTATGGAAGCAGGGTGCCACATCTGTCTCCCGTGGAGCAGCTGGTGGGTTCGAACCGCAGACCTTTCAGTTAGCAGCTGAGTGCCTTAACCGCTATGCCACCAGGGCTCCTAAACCATGCCTAATGGTAGGAATAAATCCCACAAACATAACATACGGTAAAAGACCCAAGAGAGGACATACTGCCTGATTCTATTTATAAGAAGTACAAAAATTGGCAAAACAGATCTATATTGTTAGAAGTCGGGAGACTGATCACCTTGAGTAGGGACTGAAAGGGCACCAGAGAGGCTTCTGGGGGCTGATGTTTTACCTCTTGATCTAAGTACTAGTTGCACCTCATGAAAATTCATCAAGCTAACACTTATGCCATGTCCACTCTTCTTTATTATATTTTAATAAAAGGTGTTTTGTTCTGTTTTTTAGAGGAAGTTCACTGAATGCTTTCCATAAACCAGGCACTGAAGTGAGCATTTTACTTAATTTAAAGATTTTTTATCTCATTTAACCCCCACGTGTCTGTCAGTTTGTCGTACTCTGGGGGCTAGTGTGTTGCTGTGGTGCTGGAAGCTATGCCACTGGTATTCAGATACCAGCAGGGTCACCCATGGACGACAGGTTTCAGCTGAGCTTCCAGACTGAGACAGACTAGGAAGAAGGACCCGGCAGTCTACTTCTGAAAAGCATTAGCCAGTGAAAACCTTATGAATAGCAGCAGAACATTGTCTGATATAGTGCTGGAAGATGAGACCCCCAGGTTGGAAGGCACTCAAAAGATGACTGGGGAAGAGCTGCCTCCTCAAAGTGGAGTCGACCTTAATGACATGGATGGAGTCAAGCTTTCAGGACCTTCATTTGCTGATGTGGCAGGACTCAAAACGAGAAGAAACAGCAGCAAACATCCATTAATAATCGGAACCTGGAATGTATGAAGTATGAACCTAGGAAAATTGGAAATCGTCAAAAATGACATAACATCGATATCCTAGGCATTAGTGAGCTGAAATGGACTGGTATTGGCCATTTTGAATCAGACAATCATATAGTCTACTATGCTGGGAATGACAACTCGAAGAGGACTGGTGTTGCGTTCATCATCAAAAAGAATGTTTCAAGATCTATCCTGAAGTACGATGCTGTCAGTGATAGGATAATATCCATACGCCTACAAGGAAGACCAGTTAATATGACTATTATTCAAATTTATGCACCAACCACTAGGGCCAAAGATGAAGAAATAGAAAATTTTTATCAGCTGCTGCAGTCTGAAATTGATTGAACATGCAATCAAGATGCATTGATAATTACTGGCGACTGGAATACGAAAGTTGGAAACAAAGAATAAGGATCAGTAGTTGGAAAATATGGCCTTGGTGATAGGAACAATGACGGAGATCGAATGATAGAATTTTGCAAGACCAACAACTTCCTCATTGCAAATACCTTCTTTCACCAACATAATTTTTATACCCATGGACCTCGCCAGGCGGAACACACAGAAATCAAATTGACAACATCTGTGGAAAGAGATGAAGGGAAAGCTCAATATCATCAGTCAGAACAAGGCCAGGGGCCCACTGTGGAACAGATCATCAATTGCTCATATGCAAGTTCAAGCTGAAACTGAAGAAAATCAGAGCAAGTCCACGAGAGCCAAAATATGACCATCAGTATATCCCACCCGAATTTAGAGATGATCTCAAGAATAGATTTGACGCATTGAACACTAGTGACCGAAGACCAGACGAGTTGTGGAATGACATCAAGGACATTGTCCGTGAAGAAAGCAAAAGGTCGCTGAAAAGACAGGAAAGAAAGAAAAGACCAAGATGGATGTCAGAGGAGGCTCTGAAACTTACTCCTGAGCATCGAGCAGCTAAAGCAAAAGGAAGAATTGACGAAGTAAAAGAACTGAACAGAAGATTTCAAAGGGCGTCTCGAGAATACACAGTAAAGTATTATAATGACGTGCAAAGAGCTGGAGATGGAAAACCAAAAGGGAAGAACACGCTCGGCATTTCTCAAGCTGAAAGTACTGAAGAAAAAATTCAAGGCTTGGGTTGCAATAGTGAAGGATTCCATGGGGAAAATATTAAACGATGCAGGAAGCATCCAAAAAGATGGAAGGAATACACAGAGTCATTATACCAAAAAGAATTAGTCGGTATTCAACCATTTCAAGAGGTGGCATATGACCAGGAACTGATGGTACTGAAGGAAGAAGTCCAAGCTGCTCTGAAGGCATTGGTGAAAAACAAGGCTCCAGGAATTGATGGAATATCAGTTGAGATGTTTCAACAAACAGATGCGGCACTGGAGGTGCTCACTCGTCTATCCCAAGAAATATGGAAGACAGCTTCCTGGCCAACTGATTGGAAGAGTTCCATATTTATGCCTATTCCCAAGAAAGGTGATCCAACCAAATGTGGAAATTATAGAACAATATCATTAATATCACACGCGAGCAAAATTTTGCTGAAGATCATTCATAAACAGCTGCAGCAGTCTATCAACAGGGAACTTCCAGAAATTCAGGCTGGTTTTTTCAGAAGAGGCCATGGAACCAGGGATATCATTGCTGATGTCAGATGGATCCTGGCTGAAAGCAGAGAATACCAGAAGGATGTTTACCTGTGTTTTATTGACTATGCAAAGGCATTTGACTGTGTGGATCATAAAAAATTATGGATAACATTGCAAAGAATGGAAATTCCAGAACACTTAATTGTGCTCATGAGGAACCTTTACATAGATCAAGAGGCAGTTCGGACAGAACAAGGGGATACTGATTGGTTTAAAGTCAGGAAAGGTATGCATCAGGGTTGTATTCTTTCACCGCACCTATTCAATCTGTATGCTGAGCAAATAATCCGAAAAGCTGGACTATATGAAGAAGAATGGGGCATCAGGATTGGAGGAACACTCATTAACAACCTGTGTTATGCAGATGACACAACCTTGCTTGCTGAAAGTGAAGAGGACTTGAAGCACTTACTAATGAAGATCAAAGACCACAGCCTTCAGTATGGATTACACCTCAACATAAAGAAAACAAAAATCCTCACAACTGGACCAATGAGCAACATCACGATAAACAGAGAAAAGATTGAAGTTGTCAAGGATTTCATTTTACTTGGATCGACAATCAACAGCCTTGGAAGCAGCAGTCAAGAAATCAAAAGACATTGCATTGGGCAAATCTGCCGCAAAGGACCTCTTCAAAATGTTGAAGAGCAAAGATGTCACCCTGAAGATTAAGGTGCGCCTGACCCAAGCCATGGTATTTTCAATCACATCATATGCATGTGAAAGCTGCACAGTGAATAAGGAAGACCGAAGAAGAGTTGATGCCTTTGAATTGTGGTGTTGGCGAAGAATATTGAGTATACCACGGACTGCCAAAAGAACGAACAAATCTGTCTTGGAAGAAGTGCGGCCAGAATGCTCCTTAGAGGCAAGGATGGTGAGACTGCGTCTTACATACTTTGGACATGTTGTCAGGAGGGATCAGTCCCTGGAGAAGGACATTATGCTTGGCAGAGTACAGGGTCAGAGGAAAAGAGGAAGACCCTCAACGAGGTGGATTGACACAGTGGCTGCAACAATGCGCTCAAGCATAACAATGATTGTAAGGATGGTGGAGGACCGGGCAGTGTTTTGTTCTGTTGTGCATAGGGTCGCTATGAGTCTGAACCGACTCAACCGCACCTAACAACAACAACATCTCATTTAACCAACACATGTAGTAACATACAAGATAGGTACTAGTATGAGCTTTGAGATGAGAAAACTGAGGCTTAAAAACGTACATTCTCTGCCTAAGTACACACAGAAAGTGCTAGAGCTAAGATTGAAGGATAAAAAATTGCCCCTGAGTGAATGATTTCTTCCAAGACTCCCGAAGCACAGCACACAGCTAGCCTCAGAATGACCAAAACATCCAACCCCGGACCCATTCCAGCCCTTCCAGCCAAGCGCTCCAGTTGGGGAGCAGGTGTCTCGCCCTTACCTGCTTTGACACGGATGTTGGGGCTCCGGATCTTGCCGGCGGCATTCTCCGCGGTGCAGAAGTAGTCGTTGTCGTGGATAAAGCTATTGAAGGCGGAGGGGGAAAAGGGGTAGAGCTGCAGCGTTCCGTTGGCGTGGACGTGCCGGATGTGCGGCACGTCGTAGATGTCGTCCCCTGTGGCCAGGTACCATCGAAGAGCCACGCTGGGGGAGCCTGTGGCCGGGCAGGGCACCACCACCCCCACAGAGCTGGAAAAGGTCACCTGCTGCAAGGAGTCATTTACAAAGTAGAGGCTGGTGCCAACATCTTCAGGGCGGGCTGCAGGGGAGGTAAAAAGAAAGGCTCCAGTAAGACATCCCAGAGGTTGCCAACAACGGCAACAATAACTAAAAAGTATATGTGCGGTTGCATATGTACATACGTATGCATGTATGTGTACACGTATGTAAAAGTGTCCACGATATACATGTAGTCATGTGTGTATGCATATATATGTGTGTTCATGCGTGTATGTTCATATACATAATAAAGCACATAGGGGGCACAGTTACCAACACTTCTTAGACAAAACCAAATACCTCAAGGGATTGGATTTCTGGGTTTGAAGCCTTAGGACCATAGTCTCATGGGACAACTCAGTCAACTGGCATAATATAGTTCACAAAGTTTGTGTTCTACATTCTATTTTGGTGCGTAGCATCTGGTGTCTTAACGGCCTGAGGCTGGTCATCTAAGATACAACTATCACTCTCATTTCAGAGGAGCAAAAGAGAAAGACGGAAACCAAAGACTCAGAGAAGAAACCAGTCTACAGGACTAACAGTCTGCATGAACCACAGCCTCATCTTCCCTGAGACCAGAAGAAATAGATGGTGCCCAGCTACCACTAATAACTGTTTTGATCAGGGTCGTAATAGATGAATCCTGATAGAAGAGGTGAAAAATGTAGAACAGAGCTCAAATTCAGAAGAAGTCCAAACTTACCGAACCAGTTGAGAGTTGAGGACTCTCCGAGACTATCGCCCTGAGATACTCCATAAACCTTGAGCCAAAACTACCCCCTGAGGGCACCTTTTAGTTAAATAACAGATTGGCTCATAAAATAAAGAATATTACTAGTGAGTACTATGTACCTGTAAAACATCATCTATATGAGACCAAATGATCAACAATTACCTTAAAGCAAAGATAAAAGGGTAAGGGGACAGGGAAACCAGGTTACTGCAAGCAAAACATCCAGAAGGGGATTAATGAGGATGTGAAAAATGTAACCAATGTCTCTGAACAAAACATGTAGTAACTGTTAAGTGGGAACCTAACTTGCTCTGTAAACTTTCACCGAAAACACAATAAATTATTATTTTAAATAAAAAGACACCCCATAGGTCACAGAGACATGCAAAGTTCAGCGCTCATCCATTCAACATTCAAGCGCTAGTCATACCATAAGCACTTACTGAGCACTGGCATATTCCGGGCATTGGAGATACGAAGATGAACAAGAGACAATCCTTGCCCTATAGAAACTTCCAGCCTCACACAGGGATGGCAAAAGTTAAAGCTTCTCATCTCCCATGTCAACTCAAGTGCCATGGACTCTGCTATGTTGAGGAGTCCAAAGTCATGCTCCACTGTAGCCACCCACATATTAGGAGAGCACTGAAATGCTCAGCTCATAAGTATTTATTTGAGCATCTACAACATGAAGGCAGGTTTACACCCATTACCTCGGTTCACCTGCACAACCCTGGGAGGAGTAGGCTGAGAAGAGTTACGAGGTTTGTCCGGGACTGCACAGCAAATAAGTCAGAGAACTGAGACTTGAGCCTGGAGCAACTAAAGAGGAGTCTGTGCTCTTATTACCATAGATGAAAGGGGGAAAGTCTCAAAGCCACATTCTAAGAGGAATAGCTGCACTGGGAATGCTCACCTGGAAGATAGAAGAGCACAGGAGAACTTGAAGGCTCTCTTTACCCTCTAGAGGTCTATTTGGAAAATGAAGTTGCCCTCAGAGGGCTGGATGAGGAGCAATGGGCATGGTGGGTGGCTAGGATCCAAGCACAGGGGTCAGGAGACCCAGCTTCTAAACCCAGCACCCACACTGACTGACTACATAACTCCCTTCCCCTCTCGGAGTGTCTATTATTCACTTGCAAAGTGGGGGGTGGATGCACAAGACTGCAAAGGCTCCTTCCATCCCTGACACGTTGCCAACACTCAATCACATGAGAGAACATTCTCGAAGTTGCAGCTACCTGACAACGGCAGCACTACCTGACAGGGAGGGTAGCCTATGGGCTCCTCTCACCCCCAGTTGCCATTGAGTTGATTTTGACTCATGGCAACCCTGTGCGTGTTGGACTAGAATTGTGTTCCATAGGGTTTTCAATTGTCGATTTTCTGCAAGTAGATCACCGAGCCTTTCTTCCAAGGTGCCTCTGGGTGGACTCAAATCTCCAACCATTCAGTTAGCAACTCAGTATGTTAACTGCACCACCCACGAGCTCTGATCCCAGCATAGGGCCTCAGTATTTTCTGCCCTCTGAATGCTAGAATCAAGGGGCCCTACCTCCCTACTACACAACCTGCCCCTTTAGTAAGGGCCACCTGGGAGCAAGTGAAGGCAAACCCAGAGGAAGAGAAGATCTGGTCCCAGGTCTCCAGCTCAAAGCCACCCCCTCTCCACCAGGAAGATCAAGGAAAAAACAAGCCACTCTGCTACTTGTTTAAAGAGCAGTACAGGGGACCCAACTTGACCTCAATTTCCGCAACTTTATGGGAAGGGGGAGACAGAGGGCCCACTTCCAGGCTGCATTAATATTCCTGGCTTAACTCTGAGCCGAGCCTCCAGGGAGATTGTACCGGGCAGCTCGAGGAGGAAGGCCATTAAGCCTCATTGGCCAGAGCAATGCACATCATCTCATAAAAAGCCTCGACGAAGCCATTAGCAGCCACGCTGGAAACACATTCGTGGGCTCCTTGCTGTGGTATCAGGGGCGCCCTCTTAGCAGCAAATGCATTTGCTGTCTCCACCAGGCACTGCACCCTTCAAGGCTGAAATGCGCTTGGAGGGGGGGCAGCACTATCACCTTTCCCACCCTCCTCTCCTCTTTCTCATGCTGCCTCCATCATGACAGTCACGGTTCCATGTGGGTGGCTGAGCAAATCTGCTCTGTCTCTGGAAGCGGAAACTGGCCCATAGGGACCCTGAAGACCCCAGAACCCACCCAACTCGCAGCAACTATACTACCCCCAAGACGACGGAATTAAACTGTTTAACAAGGAATCAAACCAAGGCTTAGAGAGGCTTCTCTTAGGCTCACACCCATCAGGGCCCGCTTCCACCCTCCTGCCCACTTTATGAGAGGCTTCCTTACCGAGACTCATTCAATGGGGTGATTGCGCCCTCTTACCCACTGTTTTGAAAGCATCTTCTCTGTGTCAGGCAAGGCTGCAAGTCCTGTATGTATATAACCTCTTTTAATCCTGACAACAACTCTATGAGGTAAAAAAAAAGGTGCTATTAATTTCTCCAGTCTACAAATCAGGAAAATGAGGCACTGAGGGATCCAAGCAACTTATCCAAGGCCACACAAGTGTGGACCTTAGGTCTGACCCCAGAGTTTGCTCTTAGCCAGCATGTAAGTTATGGCTCAGCCTAACGACCACAATAACAAAGAGTAGGCTTTTACCTTCCTCAAACACAACCCGGTGGCCAACTTCCATTTTCAGCTGGTGAAGACCAGGATTAATACACACACACATACACACATCCACACACATACACACACACAGGCTCCCCTGCAAGCGGCCCCTGGTGAACTCTGGACATTTCAGACAATGCTTAGGCTATGGGACCAGGGACATTACTATGAGGTTCTTCCTGAGACAACCTAGGTAATCAGATACCTTCACTGTGGCAGCTTCACGGATTTCAGGAGCCAAAATCCATCAAGGGTTGGTAAGACTCTACCACATTGTCCCTGACAAATGGACTTAAGAAGCTGGGAAAAGTCCTGAAGGGGAGGAATTCAGAAGTTGCCTGACACAGGAAAGAAAGTATTTAAGGACAAGCGTGATGGAGTAAAGGGAATAATAGTGAACACTGTTAACTGTTAACGACAGCTAGGCGCATTCTAGATATCATCTCATCTAAACTCCCTGGGGGGAGGGTGTTATTACTATTATTTCCACTTTACAGATAAGGAAATTAAGACTGAGAAGTTAACTAACCTACCTAAAGATACACAGTATGTAAGTGAGGGAGCTGGGATTGGAACTCAACTTTGCCTTTGTTCAGAGTCTGGCTGGGGCCAGTCTGCCCTACTGCATGAATCACACTGAAGACGAGTCAAAAGAACCCACAGAATCCACTTTTCCAGTCTGGGTACCCCTCCACCACTCTCTCCTCCATCCCAGCCTCAACTCAAACACACATTGCTGGTCTCCTCTCATGGCCGAAAACCCACCCAGCCCTGCCTCTCGGGACAGCCCCTTCCTGCGCCTCCCTTTGCTCCACTAGGACCATTGACAACAATGACGGCAGCCTCCCTGCATTTCTGGGCTGAAATCTTGCCAAGACAAAGGCGCAAGTCTCTCTACAACTACAAATAGGTAAAGGTAATGGATGAACTGACTGGGATTGTCCAGCCACCTGTCAGGGCTGATGAAACAACAGATTTATAGCAAAAGGCAAGTAGCCTCATATTTCTCCCACCCCGGGATGCAAGCCGCTGTCTTCTGGGTCTGGGGGAGCTGGGGAGGATTAGACGAGCCATTCATTTCTGCTTACGGCTCTGACGGTGCATTGCCATTATGAAACATAACCCTCAGGTGTAAAACAATAGCATTTTGCACTTACGTCGGGTTCATATTTTACCATCTCAAGGCACCTGTCAGCTCAGAATGCAGAAGACCTTAAATAAACACTAATTCAGCCTCACTCCACCAGCCAGGAGAAAGGAGTGAGTAAGCGAATCCATAAAAGGGAAACTGAGGCACTGGGCACCAGGTATCTCAGATCTATGCCACGTGCCAAGCACTAGATTCAGGCTGGGCTCAGGGCAGATTCCATGGGTTTCAGTCTGAGTGGCTACAGAAGCAATGAGCGTGTCAGTCACCCTGTGATAGAAGAGGGAGCAGCAACGACTGAGCTCCTCATTCTGATAGGGCATCTGGCGTGGCCTCTATGGTGGGGGCTTCTCCTTCTCAGGCTCCAGTTTGAATCCTCAGAGCAGTGACAGCCTCAACAAGCTCAGAGCACGGGAAGCATGGTACAAGAGACAAACCCCTTGGCCGACTCACCTGGACCTGCTGTGTGACCTCTGGAAAGCCACTTAACCCTATTAGCCACTACTGATTCTCATTCACAGAAGTGGGGCAATTACACTATCTTACCTGCCTCACAGGGCTGCTGCTGAGCAGGTAAGAGGGAATGTGAAAGTACTTGGTACCCCCATTAAGAGGATGAATGAATAGAACAGGAGTTCCTGGGAGGTACAAATGGTTAAGCACTCTGACGCTAACCCAAAGGTTGGCGGTTCAAGTCCACCCAGAGATGACTAGAAAGAAAGCCCCTGGAGACCTACTTCTGAAAAATCAGCCACCGAAAACCCTGTGAAGCGCAGTTCTAGTCTGACACACATGGGGTCACCAGGAGTTGAAGCTGACTCAACGGCAACCAGTACGAACACGAGGAAGGGGGGTTATTATTGGTGTCCCAGCTCTGGGCACACTGTGCCTAAGGTTACTGAAAGGGACGACCAGGGCACCGCTGCTCCTTGCAGCCCTGCAGAATACAAAACCCTCTCCACCCTCCAATCCTCTCAGCTGGCTTCTGCACCCTTCCCTGTCCCCCTTCCCCCCTCTGACACTTTCCTCCATCCCAAAATCCCAACCCCACACCAAACATGGAAACCAGGAAGACTTCTGTGCCCTCAGGACAGCACCAGCTACTTGCTGATGCTCACAGCACTGATTCAGACGAGAGTCATGGCGGGAGACAGAGAAGGCCTTGGGAGTGAGGGGCCTGGGCTGAATCTCCAAGGAAGATTCGATGGGTGAGGTAGGACACGGGGAAGACATCCTAGAGAATGGAAAGCCTAAACAGAGGCTCAGAGGAGGATGGGGTGGAGGGGGAGTGCATGTTCAGGGAACCCTGCAGAAACCTTCTAGGCAGGAGCTCAGGGTGGGCTGGGGGAGCGGCAGCATGAATAGCTGGATTGATGTGTTTGGCCCCCTCAAAAGTGGAAGGTCTTTATTCTCTGGGCAGTGGGAAGTATCCAGAGGTTTGCAAGCTTTGGAAAACACAATGCAGGGTGCAGGAATAAGCCTCTGGCAGTGGTCACTGAGATGATCAACATCATTTTGCACAGATACCTATTTAAAACCCAAACCCGCTGCCGTCGAGTCGATTCCTACAGCGTTCTAAAAGGAAAGGAGACTGACATTTATTAAGCACCTACTGCGTGACCGACACTGGGCTTGGGTGCTTCCCGTGCTTTTTCTCACTTAATTGCCACACAAAGGTATGAGGTCAGTCCTGTTTGTCTCATTTTACAGGCAAGGAAAACGAGACTCCAGGGAATAAAAAACTCCTCCAAGGTTGCACAGCTAACTAGAAAGAGATGACGCCAAAATCCAACCAGCGTCTGCCTGGTTCCAAACTCGCGTTTCTTTCTTCACAACGTTGACGAGGTCAAAGTTTGGGGCCTTATGAGGTTTCTCCTTGACCTTTCTCTCCAAAGCAGGCCCAATTTGAAAATCAAATGCCCTGGGAGGACCCTACAACTTTCTCCCTAAATCCTAGGCACCCCCACCCCAGCTCCTTCCTTCTGCAGACAGAGCCAGGTGTATTTACAGACAGAAAGAAGAGGAGAAAACACTTCATAAATAAAGACAGAGGCATTTAGATCAACAGCAAAGCTTCTTCTGGTCAAAGGGGAAAATGGATTTTTAATAGAAAATGGAAGTTATGGGATTGGTTGTGATGTGACAGACGCCCAGACTTAAACCCATTTAATCTTCTCCGCCGTTTAGCATTGAGCACCACCCTGATGCTGTGTTTCATAAAGCAGGCCCCAAATCGCTCAGAGATTAGAAGTGTAGAAATAGCAAGGCAATATTTTTAAACCAGAAATCACCCCCAGGCATTTGGGCTGCTCCCAGGGTCATCGCTGAAACCTAGACATCCATCGTGGGCATCGAGGGGCTTGCCCCTGCCCCCACCGTCTGGGCAGCAGGATTAGTTTGGGGAAGGAAATGCGACACTGTGTGTGCAACACCTGTGTGCCCCCCCTACATGTCTGGTTGGGATGGGGGTGTCCAGCCACAGCCTGAAGAGCTGCCCAACTGAGGCTTCCTCTGATGGGGACACTGAATTACCCTGCGTCATCATCTCCAACCACTGTAAATGACAACCTGAGGGACTGAAATATTAACACCTCGCCACCTCCACAGGGAGAAGTAAGTCATTTTGTTCTTTTTCCTTAGCCATATTTACCCATTTCATTCACTGGACTTTTTGCCCAGGAGTATCTCCCACAGATGGGTTGCTGGCAACACCCCCCCAGAAACAGGCAACATTCGGCAAAGGGTGTCCATGCCCACATGGGTGAGGGAAGGCGGGGGTCTTTAGGTGAGTGGGGAGCAGGAAGAGCGGGCAGTGCCAAGGGTCGAGAAGGCAGCCTCTCCTCTGCCAGTAGTGAGCTCCTTGAGGACAGCGTCTATCTTGGTTACCACTCTATCCCCTGGGTCTCACATAGCATTAGGTACTTAATGCAGTGGCTAAACGCCCAGACTCTGGTGCTAGACTGCCGGGGTTTGAATCCCTGCTCTGCTACTTCCAAGCAATGTTGCCTCAGGCAAGAGTACCTCACCACCCCAAGCATCAATTTCTTCATCTAGAAAATTGTGGTGGCAATATCTACCTCAAGGGTTGTAATGAAGGGTAAAAACCAAAAACCCATTTGCATTGAGTCAATTCTGACTCACAGTGACCCTATAGGACAGAGTAGAACTGTCTCATAGAGTTTCCAAGGAGTGCCTGGTGGATTTGAACTGCCAACCTTTTGGTTAGCAGCCGTAGCACTTAACCACTATGCCACCAGGGCTTCCATAATGAAGGGTAGTTGAGCTAATATTCGAAAAGCTTAGGACAGTCTCTGGCATATGTGAGAGGCTGACACACCACATAAGTATTTGTTGTTGTTGTTATAGCAGGCTAACATTATTCACGGAATAAATGAATCCTTATTCCACAAATATTCACTGCTCACCTACAGTAATAATAATAATAATAACAACAATAGTAGTTTTCAAACATTAATATGCATAAGAATCAACAGGACAGCTTGTTAAAAATGCAGCTCCTTAGATTACGGATTCACCACTCCTGTAATGGAGCCAGGAAACTCTACTTCTGAGGCAGGTGGGTCTCTGTCCTCACTCAGAGTAACACTCCTTAGAAAAAGTAGATTTGTCATGCTGGACTTCATTGTCACCTTTCCCAACAAGAAATAGTTCTCACTGGCTTGGCTAACAAGACCATAGCATCACGTTCATTAAACTAATAGTGGCACAGTCAGTAACAGTGGAGCTTCACAATAGACACACGGCTGCTCACCCAGGCAGAGCTCTTTATGCAGACGTGGGCTGGGGAGGTTTCTGGGGTTGATTTGCAAGGTTGATTATTCCACCTTGTCACACAATGGTTTTCATTTGAGATAGATTATTTGCCTTCACTATGGTTGTTCTCAACTCACAGAAAAATTGTGGGAGCAGAGAAGATTAGCTCAATCACCACGTCCATTCAAAACCCAAGTGAGGACCGACCTACTCCTGTATGACGCCTTGAAGACACTGAGTCTAAACCTTGAGAGGAGAAGGACCAGTCACCCCAGACACCATCAGAGCACTTGCCTGTAACTCAGGTTGTATTTTTCTTGGGACAAGATGAAACTGCCAGAGACCAAGCCTTGTGCCTTCTGCCTGTGGCTCTATCACCGTCCCCACCATCATCGTGACCACCATTTCTCGTAGCATGTGCTGTGTGCTAGGTACCACGAGAAGCCCCTTTCTTGCATTATAATGCATTTAAGCCTTATGACAACCTTAACACAGCTACTGCTCAAGATCCCGTTTTACAGATAAGAGTAAGTCCTAGGTTTGCACAGCTAGCAGTGACAGGGTTGCACTGCAAACCCAAACCAGTTGCCATCGAGTCGACTTCCACTATGGCGACGCTTTGTGTGTTGGAATAGAACTGTGTGCCATAGGGTTTTCAATGGCTGGCTTTTCGGAAGTAGATCACCAGGTCTTTCTTCCAAGGCACCTCTGGGTGGGCTCAAACTTCCAACTCCTTCGGTTAGCATCCTGGTGCCTTAATGGTTTGTACCACCCAGGAGCCCCAGGGACCCCGTTTCAAACTCAGGGCTCCCTTATTCCAGGCTGCATTTCTCAACAGCTGCACTAGCGGCATTGTGTGTGTGTGTGCGTGCTTTTGGTGAATGTTTACACAGAAAATTATATTCCCATTTAATAATTTACACACAAATTTTTCCATGACATAGGTCAGACTCCCCACAATGTGTCAGCACTCTCCCCATGACCACCCTGAGCTCCCTGTTTCCATTCCTCTGGTTTTCCTGCCCCTTCCTGCCTTCTCATCTTTGCTTTTGAGCAAATGTTGCCCTTTTGGTCTCACGGAAATGATTGTTCTAAGGAGCACTTTCCTCACTTGTGTTATTGTTTATCTATAGGCCTGTCTATGATTTGGCTGAAAGGTGATATCTGGCAATGGCTTCAGTTCCGAGTTAGAAGGGTGTCTAGGGCCATATTCTTGGGGGTTCCTCAGTCTCTCTCAGACCAGTAAATCTGTTTTGTTTTGTTTTTTTAATGAATTTGAATTTTGTTCTACATCTTTTTTCCCACCTCTGACTGGGACCTTCTATTGTGATCCTGGTCAGAGCGATTGGTAGTGGTAGCCAGGCACCATCTAGTTCTTCCGGTCTAGTGGCATTTTGAGTAAGATAATTCTGAATTATTGGGCACTGTCCCAAGCATGAGAGATTTCATCCTTTGTGCAACACAATCCGTCCCCCACAACTAAATGCCAGCATCTCTTTCTCTAGTCATTGAGGGGACAAAAAAACACCCCTTCTCGTTTCCAAACACCCCTAGGGAGGCGGTCCTACCCCAATGGGAAGCAAGTGTGGAATAAATGAATCCTTATTCAACAAATATTTACTGCTGACCTGTAATAACAAGAACAAAGCAATTTGAGACCCTGGTTCTCAAAATGAATATGCGTAAGAATTGCCTGGAGAGCCTAGCCCAAGTTCTTAGACCCTGTCCATCAGAACAGGTGTGTGGTTTGTTTCGTTTAAAGAATTGTAGCACAAATATGGTTTCTGTAACCAGCAACTAGAAACCTATGAGACCCAGTGAAGACGCAGCCATCCTTCAACCTACAAGGCCCCTGCACCATCGGCTCCAGGAGAAGTTACGAGCAACAGCTGACAGCCAAACAGACTCTAATCTTCCAGCCCCTTCTAGACAGGGCCTGTCAAGGAAGGCCCCTTATGGCCTAAAAGTTCTTTCTAGGGAGTCAGCTCAGACAGCACAGTTGTCCCAAGAGATTCCTCCATCTAGATTGTTAACGCTTGAAGGGTTTAAGAGATTATTTTGTTCCATCTCCTCCATTTACAGACGGGGAGAATGAGGCCTAAAAAGGTATAGTAATTTATTCAAGGTACACAGCTAGTCCACCACCCGGTTTGTTGTACTGTGGTGGCTCCCATGTTGTTATGATGCTGGAAGCTATGCCACTGGTATTTCAAATACCAGCAGGGCCACCCTTGGTAGACAGGTTTGAGTGGAGCTTCCAGGCTAAGGCAGACTAGGAAGACAGTCCTGGTGATCTACTTGCAAAAATTGGCCAACGAAACCCCTATGGGCCACAGAATATTTGCATGCATCATCAGGAGGGACTGGTCGCTGAAGAACGACAGCAGTTTGGTAAAGTGAGGGGCCAGCGAAGGCAGCGATGGCCAGAGAAGGCAAACCCTCAACGAGATGGATTGACACAATGGCCACACAACAATGGACTCAAACATACCAATGATCATGAAGATGGCACGGGACAGGTCAAAGTTTCATTCTGTTGTACATGAGGTCACCACGGGTCAGAGCCAACTGGACAGCAACTAACAAGAACAACAAAGGTACCTTCCAACCCTGCTAGACTTTTACCCATGGCAACCACCTAGACCTCTTTCTCACACCCCCAGAAGAGGCCCTCCCCTGTACCCTGTGGATATGGACAGGTCACCCCAAAATCAGGGTGTCCATGGCCCTTGGCTCAGCAGAGCCCCCAGGGCCCAGATCCCAGTGATGGGTGTGACCTCTGCCTACTGCTCTTCCCACAAGAGACTGTAAATTCCCTGCGGGGAGAATCACCCTGCGGGGGAGTATGTCCAAGGACTATGGAATAAACTTGCATTTGAGGACTTGGGGAGGAGAATGGAGAAGTGAGCAGAAGCTGGTCGGCTTCTTCCACCCGGGAAAGGAGGCCACAAGGGAATCTGCCAAATTTGCTCCAAGAAGACTATTGCCAGCATGTCTGTGCCTCATCAGCTGTTCCCCGTGTTGATGAAAAGTGAAGACTAGGAAAAGTCTCCGTGTGTGGGGCACAGGGAGGGGGAGACAGCCACAAACAACTGTGAGACCTTCGTTGTTCCTGTATGATGAAATGACAGTAATTACACCTTACATTTCAGCAGAGCACTTAGAAGGCTGGCGCTGGTTGGCTGAGGTTTTTACATGTGTGTGTTTGTATGTTGCTTTGTTCAGTTTACAAAGGGCTTTCCATGATGTTTAGTTTTATGCCCCTCATCCTTCTTGCACACATACAGTAACAACTACCCTGTGGCACAGCTGGGACAAAATGAATGGGTTGGTATGCCCATTTTGCAGATTAGGAAATAGAGGCACATGAACTGTTAGGTAGCCTGCTTAAGTTAGGCAGGCTGAGCTTTGCTTTCCAGGTCTGTGGATGATGGTTTTCCAGTATAAACACACCTCTTCAGATCAGTTTAACGAATACGCAACTTGGTCAGCAATTGAATAACTCTGTTCTTAATGAAGATGGTGGCCTTGGAAACAGCCAGTGCAAGTGTCATGCATAGCAAGGGTGCAGGGAGATGGGCTGGGGGGTGGCTGGAGGGATGGGAGAGTAGCAGCTGGAGTGGCATGAGCGGTACCCAAGGCTAATGCTGTTCACGCTAAAGCAGCTGGACAAACATCTGTCCATCAGGGCACACAAACTGTGCCCACAGCCCTCCCCACACTCGTGGACCATGGGCCACAACCTGCCATGGGCAGGGACGGATTACCAAATGATCAAGGTACACATGGGCTTAATTGTGCTTACTTACTAATCCGTAGTGCACAAAGTGAAACTGTTCACTATGGATTAGTAAGTAAGCACAATTAAGCCCGAGCGTACCTTGCTCACCGTAAGCTGGTATATACTGTGCTCACTGGTTAATCCACCCCAGCCATGGGCAGCACTTGGCCTCTGCATCAGTGCTGCTCTTTGTAGCAGGCTGGGTCATGGTGGGAGGAATAGTCAGGGGACCCCCAAAGTCATGGGCTGCCATGGGTGTTCTCTATACACAAAACTACCTAAAAAATAGGGAGGCTCATCCCAGCAGAAAGCAACCCAGACATGCACTTTCATGGGACCCACCCTCTGCAGGACATTTGCCTTGGTTTTACAGTATTAAGTCCAGGACAGGGCTGGGAGTGCTGAGAAGCGGGACATCCAGGTGCCTGCGTAGCTCCAGCTATCTTCCTGAAGAGGAATTGTGCCAGAGACCCACCTAGCTCATAGGAAGAAGGATTTGACGTCCCCCTGACCCGGCCACCAATGTAGTTAATTAATACACCTCTCAGGACTGGATTGGATGATCCATTTTGGGATGGGGACAGCGCAGAAAAAAATAAGAGGCCTAATGTTTGAGTACCAATTATGTTCTGACTACTTTATATACATTATCTCCTTTAATCCCATTTCATAGCTAGAGAAACCAACACTCAGAGAGGCTCAAAGGTACATCATAATAAGTAGAGTCAGGATGTGAATGGTTTGCCTTGACTCTGAATTTCCCCCACACCCAGTGGGTTGCAGTCTTCATTTTTTGTCACAGCTGCAATAATAAATGGATAAGTGGGCAAATACGCTGGTTGAAAGCATGCCCACCCCCGTGCCCCCCTGTCCCTAAGTCCCCACCTAACCCTTAGAGCTCCATGCAACATCCTTTGAAAACCTCCGTGTGGCTTCTGGTGGACCAGGGCCCTCCTGGATCATTAGGTGTGCAGAAAACACCCCTGGAGGCCTTGGGCCTGCACCTGCCAGGGTAGGATTTGCCCAGGGCCCCGGAAATGCAGACAAAACCGTTCCAAAGCCTCACTCCCTTTGCAGGCCTCCCAGCTGGCTCCCTGGGAAGGAATACTCCAGCTCTCCTGGGGTGTTCGTTCCTCAAGCATGACTCCAAACTCTATACACACCCTTCCCTTTATGACAGGTGCCTGCCTTCCCATTGCCCACTTGGGGAACCAGGGCTCTCGAGAACACAACAGCTCATCAACTGAAGCTGCCCTAACAATGGTGGAATAAGAAGCCAGAGCTCTTCCCTAATTTTTCAGAGGTCAAACCCCCTCCCACAGTGGAGGCTGACATCCAGGAAGGCGAAAGAGCATTCCCCCTCACATCATACCCACTTCCCATCAGCTGATGCCTCTCTACCACCTGACTGCAGCTGTAAGCACCCAGCTCCTTCCATTGTAGGGGGGTGTGCTCACCAGAAACTGATGTTGGCCCTGCATTCCTATAGCTGGTGTGCCCCTCTGTTCACCCTCTTCTTTTTCCTGTAGCACAAGAAGGACAACCCACACCCTGAGTTTCGTCTGCCTTGGGGTATCTTTGCCCAGTGCCACCCATTCCACCCCAGCATTCCCAGTACCACTGACTGTCTACCCCTTGGATATGATATGGGAGGTGGGAGCTCCAGGAACACCTTGCCAGGCGGTAAACTCATTACTGAACCCCCTATAGGCCTGAAGCTCAGAGGCAAGTGAAAAGCACTCAAAAAACACCAGTCCTTCTCCCCCTTCTCCAACCCTCCCCTCCCCAGTGTGTGCAAGGAGAAGCCACCGCTCAGCTGCTCCTGGGGCTCAGATGGAGCCGTTACCCATGGTGGGCCAGGCTCTGGCCTGCCTAGGTGAGCATACAAATCCATATGCAAATTAACATGCAAATCTGGGGCCTGCCCTTGGGTACCTGGCACTCTGCCATCTGGGCAGCTGATGTTCACCCCATTCAGACACCTGGGTGCCCACTAGGATCTACTGGCTGGGACTGAGAAAGCACTTGGGGAGCTGAGGGTTCTCCACCTTGACTGATTCAGATGTCCCCAAGAAACAACTCTTCCAAGATCATGTAGGACCTCTCAGCTTGGAACGCAGACCCCTGAAAAAAATTCTCTGAATAGTCATCCTTCCCTCTCCTCAACCACAAATCAAATCCTCCTTAACCAGACAGGGTAGGGGACCTGGCAAGTCACAAGGATGGAATTCTGGAAGGCCAGGAGGAGGTCAGGGGCACCTACAGTCCACTAAGAGCCCCTAAGATGCTCTGCAGCTTACAGTACCTCTGGGCAGGTCCCCAAGCTGCACTGAGGCTCCCCACTTACCTGGTAGGGAGCCTTTTTTTTCAGCAAGTCATCACTGGGCCAAACCCCCTATTTGTTTGCCCACCAGCTCTGTTTCTCAAGCCAAGAAAAATAAGCCTCTCGAGCTAGTCCCCTGGGACCTGCTCAAATTGAGCACTGCCTTTGGGTCAACTGCTTACTTGCTTTTTGTTTCTCATTGAGCTCCCCACTCTGCTGCAGAAATATACTAAAGGCAGCTGGCTTTGATGCCCCAAAATATGAAGCATCGGAAAGGTTTGTCAGGCATCGCGGCAATTCCATTCTCCCCCACGTTCTTCTAGCAACAAGGGTCTCTCTGCCCACCCGTTCCCTCCCCATGCCCACTGATCCTCCGTCTGCCTCCCCCAAGTTGTGTTTGCCTTTTCAAGATTTTAAAAACACATTCTCTGAGTGCCCTCCATTTTTATCTAAACACCGAACAGAGATTTTCTTAATGGCCTGGTGAAGGCTTTTAATTTGGTCTTCTCAAGAGAGAAGAACCATGAGTCCCCACCCGACCGGTTGGGGTGGGAAATGAAAAAATCAATGCAACCCATTTTTTGGCTTTTAGAAAACAGGGATTTTAGTGGCGGGTAAGCTTTGCTTTCACACAGTAAAAATGCAAATACAGAGACACAGATGCTGGCACGCTGGATGTAACGACGGAGAAAGCCTCGCTGGGGTGCATCCGGAAGCCCAAACCCGGATTTGCTTTGGGAATAATAAGGCAGCTATTGGAGACTTGATAGCCAGTTATTAAAACACCTGCCCGGTTTGGTTCTGGGGGATCAGTCTGAGCTCGGGCTTCAGCAAAGAAAGGTATTTTGAGAGGAATGGAAAGAACAGAAGCTTAAAACACATTTGATAACTGCTTAATTCCATCCAGGGGAGGCTCCATCTCATCCTGTTTTCTTCTCTGCTCTGCCTACCTCCTCCCGCTCCTCACAGATGGACGTACAAATTATTGCAAGAGGATATTGTTTTCCGTAGCAGGCTTGAACATTCATTTACATTTTCCTTGGTGCCGCGGGAGTGACTGGCAATGGGAGAGAAAATACACCAAGCCCCATCTTCCCTGCTCGTGCCCGCATCCCATCCTCCACCCCCCACCACCATGCCACCCCAAGCAGAACAGGCCCTGGGGACCAGCCTGGCACCTAAGACCCAATTAAGGCACCAAGGAAAAGAAAGGCCTGTCTGGCGAGGCGCCCTGGCGCCCAAAGCAGACTCTGGAGCCTCTCAATGGCAGCGGCACCAGGGCTCTGCAGATCAAAAGGCCACCCAGGGGCCAGCCACACCTGGCACCTCCAGGCTACCCACCATCCCAAGGCCAGGGGCAACTTGCCTCTCAAGTTGGAAAGGATTTTGCCCCTTTGGCTTTCCTGTTGCTGGCTGGGCTTTCTCCACCTCAAACCCCATCTGCTCCTTCACTATCAAATAGCTTAGGCTTCATTTATTAATGCGGGGCCCCTGAGAGGGGGAGAGGAGCTTCCTTCAGGTATCTGCTGAGGGGGGTCCCCTCCCTGAAGAGGTCTTCAGAAAGTAATGAGGGGGTGGGGGGGGTTGAGGGTAAAACTGGGCAGGAGGGTGGCAGCAGCTCTGGCCTCTGCTTTCTTGCCTGACAAAATGGGAAAGCGGGTGGAGGGTGGAGAGAGAGCCAGGGAGAGAGAAAGCTGCCGCTCTTCACCTTATGTATTTTTAATATTAATGTAATTAAAGCTGTGAGCTGAGCCAGCCTGCCAGGGCGGAGGAGGCAGGAAGAGTCTGGGGAGAGGGAGACTGGGGGGTGGGCGGGGGGAGAAGGGGCTTGAACAGGAGGCGGGCTACTTGCTCCACTAAGGTGGGATGCGGGGGTGATATGCGAGAAGCAAGGGGTTAACCAGCCTTGACCAGCTCTGGGGTGGAACCCAGTGGACCCCACTGGGTCTGAGAAACTCAACTACTTTGTCCATGATTCAGAAGCCACCTTCCACCTCAATCTCCCAGCAAACCCCAGCAGTATCTTGGCTTCAGTCTGGCTTTGGCCGGACGATATTTACAAATAAAATAAGGGGCACTCCTCCCCCAGCCCACGAGCCTTTGCAGTAGGCTCTGTCAGGTTGCAGAGACCCCTAGGGCGTTGGCAGGGAAGGACTGGACCCCTTCCCCAGACACCAACCCTCGTGCCGAATTGCCCTTCCCCCAACGCCTAGGGGTCAAGAGCTGCTGTTCAGCCTGGACAACCGCCGGAGCAAAGGGGCAAGAAGCCGACCCCAAGGAGAGAAGGAGAAAAGTTAGAGAGCTGAACAGGTAAAGATGAGGTTGTAGGAGCGTGTGTGCCCCGCCGCGCAAGGGCGCGGAGCTCGGCCGCCTCATCTCCCGCCATCTGCGCGCCCGGGGGCACGTCCTCTACTATAACCTGGAAGCACGATCTTCCGCGCTGGCCTGGTCAGAACTCCACGCCCAGGTGACTTTAGGAGAAAAAGTCTGCCCCCTCCAGCCCCCCGGTCCCCGCTTCCTCGGGGATCAGGTGCGCTGCGCCCCAGCAGCAGGTCTGGACATGCCGGACATCTGGACCCACACCTAGCAACCCCCTTCTCTCTGGTGAGAAGGGCACGCCCCCCCTCCCCCCCCCCCCCGCCAGACTGAAGACTTGTCCCCTTGTCCGGCTGGCCAGGCGCCGGAGCGGACAGTCTCGCAGCTTGGGGTGAGCTGCCCGAGGTGGCTGAGGTGGCTTAGGCGGTGCAGCGCAGCAGCCCGGACTAGAGCCCAGGGCAGGGGGGGTGGGGTAGGGTGAGGGAAGCGGCCTCTGGAGAACAAACTTGCTACCCCGGGACACCAGGTCTCGCGACCCCCAGCTGTACTGGCCCTGCACCCAGCCAAGGCACCAAGAAGCGCCGTGCGGTGATCCCGCATTCGCGCCAGGGCGGGGGTCGGGGCAGCCAAGGGGCGCACAGTAGAGAAAGCCGCTGAGACCGAGGCCCGAGTAAGCGAGGACTCACAGGTGAACAGTCACGGCCTGACGACCCCTAGATTCAGAGGGCATCCCGGGGTCCCAGCGCCACCGAGCTGCAGGAAGCAGGCCAGGGGCTGGGGGAGGGGTCCGGGGCAGAACTGCGGCTCGGCGAGGAGGGGGAGGTGAGGGGCTCATTCACAACCACCCCCACGGGCGCGCCCCAAAGCGGCAGGTGCTGGAGGCTAGCGGAGCGGTCCGGTCCAGTGGACTCTCACCAGCCCCTCTCCTGGTGCTTGCCCCGCCCTCGCTGCGCCCCACACGGGGACTTGCTCCCGGGTCGGTCCCCTGGACACCTGGCGCCCGCCGGGCCCCTCGCCTCGCCGCCAGCCGCGCGCACCCTGGCCCGGCCACCTCCTCCTCTTCGCGCCCGCGAGGGTCTCACCTTTGTGTAAAGAGTCCAGGAGCAGGAGGAAAGTTACCAGCCACATGCCATAAAGAGGCCCTATTCTCCGGGGAGGTGGTCCTGTGGCCGGCCGTGCGGCAGCGCCTCTCCCCCGCTCAGCGCGCTCCCAGCCGCCCGCACTCGGCGCCCCGCTCTCTCTGCTCCTCAGCCCAGCGCTCGGCGGCGGCGGCTCCTCCCTCCTCGGCTCCCCGGCTCCTGTCATCCGCGGGGCTGGGCTAGGCGGCCGCTCTCCCCGCCCCGCCCCCCCCCCCCCCGCGGCATCCCAGGGGTGAACGCTGAGCGAGCCCCAAGCCCAGACGGCCCCCAGCCTCACAGGCCCGCGGGGACGGAGGTGGGGGCCGGGACCAGATAGACCCGACCCGGATCCGCCGTCTGAGAGGCGAGGGGTCCCTGACACAGGTATGTGTTATACGTGTGCCAAGAGCCCCCCACGCTCCGTCCGAGGACGCTCAGAGTCTCCTCGCCCAGCTGCCTGGGGCACATCGCTTTCGGCCTCTTTCGGACTCGGTTTACCCCCTTGAATGGAGAAACGTGGATGCTGGGATAAAATCCAAACCCAAAGCTCAACGCCGCATGCTCTTCCAACCCCAAGTTACTTCTAAAGCCGGTGTCCTGGAGAGCCCCAGCTGAGCCCAGTCACCCCCAGAACTCTTCCTGAATTTTCCTCAGCACTTGGCACATTGGCAATTATTTAAACTAATTATTTGTAATAAACACTTTATGTCTGCTCTACCTCCCTCATCTTCCTCTGTCTTCACGCCCCCTCCCATAGCTTTCCCACTCAGCAGAAATTGGTTTATTCCTTATGCCGGTCTGCGTAAAGTTGGCATTGAAAGGGGCTTTCGTGAGGGCGTCTTCTGTTACAGTATGAGTGTCCAGCAGCTGCTGTGTGCTAGGCACCAGGCTACGCACGGAGGGCACAGGCATGGCTGAGTCAGGTCTACATTGCAAAGGTTGTTATATGTGATTGTAGAACAAAAATAAACAGTTGCCATCAAGTTGATTCTGATTCATGGTGGTCACCATGTGTGTTCCCATGTGTGTCAGAGTAGAACTGTGCTCCATACGGTTTTCACTGGCTGATTTTTCTGAAGTAGATTGATAGGCCCTTTTTCCAAGGTGCTTCTGGGTGGACTTGAAGCTCCAATCTTGCAGTTAGCAGCCTAGCTTCATTACCCATTGGCACCACCCAGGGACTCCCCCCTTGTATTATAATCCTAACATAAGGAGGGTCCAGACCAGGAGATCCACAGTAGCCCTGAGAGTAGCTGATTAGCCAGGATGGGGACCTCCCCTCATGAGGGGTTATGGGGCAGCTCGGAAGACCCTTGGCTGCTTGGCCCTGATGTGGCGCAGTTCTGACAGTTGACTGAGGTATGCAGGGGGTGGGGGCGGAGCAGGAAGGATGGATGGGGTGGAGAGGCTGCCATGTAGCTCCATTTGACAGAGGAAGAAAATTTACTTCTCCAAAATGATCAGACAGGAAGACCAGGAATCCTGACTCTCCGGTTTTTACCAAACTATCCCTAGAAATTTTAACTGATTTTAAAGTGTGCTTTCGCTTTTTTTGTATACAGTGCTCTTAGAATTTAAAGGGCTTTCACGTGCAATTGCTGCTGTGAGTCTCATTGCCCCATTTTTAGGCAGGTGAGAAAACTGAGGTTTAGCTTGTTCAAAGTCACCCAGTTTGTGACAAAAGCAAGACTAGACTCCAAGTCTCCTGACTCAGAGCTGGTTGCTTATTCTACACTGTGCGGCCTCCCCTGGGGGCTCAGCTCCACGACGCTCCATCACCACTCTGAAGCGCATGCGTGCTTTTTCCCCAGCTGTTGTGCCGTCTGTATGCACAACCATAGCACAGAGACACAGGGAGCAGACCGGAAGGGCTATTTGAAGTAACCTAGTCCAACCCTCTGCATTGCAGACGAGGAAACTGAGATGCAAAGTGGGGAAGTGATGAACTTGCCAGGGGTCAGACAGGGCGCAACAGAGCCCAGACATCTCCAGTCTTCTGTCTTAGCTTCCTCCTCTCACAGCTCCCAACCTGCCACGCTCACTCTTCCTCAATGCCCCATCTTTTCTGAAGGAAACAGTCACCGAGAGGAATCCAGTTCTTTGAAACTAAGCCTATTGACCCAGAGCACCTGGTCAGGCCATGTCTAAAATAAACCACTAAGTCAGACCGGGTGAAAGGGGCTGCCTGCCGTCTCTCGGGAGGAGATGGGTATAAGTCTGGGGATATCAGCACAGCTGCTCTGGCTCCATGTCTCACCCCCACAGCCAGAAGCAGAGAGAAGGCCCTCCTTTCTCCTCTCACCTCAAGCACTGCCTATAATCCGAATGTTATATATACCTTGGGGCCTTCAACGGACTACAACAGTGTGTGTAGAGGCCCAGGTCTTACCTGAAGGGCAAGGTCATTCATTGTATCACTGACTGCAGTCTGGCTCCCCTGAAGAAGAGGCATGTGGGTGGGAACAGGGGGAAGAAAGACTTGGGGACCCCCTCTTGAGCAGGGAGGCCTTATAATTCTGTGATTAAGAGTATGGCTTTGGAGTGATTTTGCTATGATTAAGAACACGGCTCCCCAACTCTGCCACTTACTGTCTGTATGCCTTTGGGAAATTCAGGTGGCTGAGCCATGGTTTTCTCACCTGTAGAGTGGGACAGCCACAGCATCTACCTCAGAAAGCTGTCGTGAACGTTCAGTAAGATAAGCCCAGTCACTGGCACGCGGTAGCACAGGTAAAGATCACTAATGGCATTAACTTTGCTCACTAGGACTTTGAGCTCTCGGGGGCAGAGGGGAGGGCTGGCCCTGATGTGGCATCCTGAGCTCCATGCCTCAACAAGGCTGGAGCTGAGACACTGGGAACCAGGAAAGGGGCTGCAGAAACAAAGAAGCCACACTTTGAGGTTAGAGAGTAGCGATGGCTCATGGGGGGACATTGGTGGTTCAGTGGTAGAATTCTCGCCTGCCGTGTAGGAGACTTGGGTTCGATTCCTGGCCAATACACCTCATGCTCAGCCACCCGTCTGTCAGTGGAGGATTGCGTAATGCTACAATGCTGAACAGGTTTCATTGGAGCTTCCAGGCTAAGAGGGACTAGGAAGAAAGGCCTGGGGACCTACTTGTGAAAATCAGCCAATGAAAACCCTATGCACCACAGTGGTGTGATCCATAACCAATCATGGGGATGGTGTAGGACTGGACCATGTTTCATTCCATTCTGCATGGGATGACCATGAGTTGGGGCTGACTATAGCAGCTGACAACAACAACATGGTGGTGGAGGCAGCCTCTGGGATGGACAAGGCTAGAGAAAATACCAACAAGGAAAGGACCTAGAAACAGATAGTTCTTGTGCTTTTTGTATTTTCCACTCCCTAGGTGTTGTCTCTTCCTTAGTATTTAAGAAAAATATCTGTGAAAATGAAAGCTTGACTTGGACGTGCACTTTCCCTGGAGTTGTTTTGAGGGGCTAGGATGGCAGGGTCACCAAGAATCCCAGCAAGGAACTCCAGGAAACAAGTAACACTTGGGGGGAGAGCTGGGTGGCTTGTACCACCCCCACCTTAAACCCTGACATTCTCTTCCCACAGTGGACGTTTTGGAGGGGCTATGTTTTATTTTTCTGGAGCCCTGGTGGCAAAGTGGTTAAGATCTCAGGCTGCTAACCAAACGGTCGGTGGTTCAAATGGACCAGCCGCTCCTAGGAAACTTTATAGGGCAGTTCTACTCCATCCTATGGGTTCGCTATGAGTCAGGATCGACTGGATGGTGCACAACGACAACAGCAACATATTGTATTTTGATAAAAGGGACGATTCCTTTGCAGTCCCAAATTGGATGGAAGCCCTCACACCCACACACAAATATACGCACACCAGAGTGAGAACAAACACAGTCGCCCAGGCAAACATTCATGTGTACAGGTAAACATAAACACTTAATGACAGGCACACCTGTGCTTAAATGCGGAATTGAATGCAATCCAAAAATTCTGCACTGGCACCCATGCATGTGCCCTAATTTTGAAAAAAAGAGAGAGAGAGCAAAAAAGCCCTCAAATTTGTGAGGTTTGTTTCTAGTAGGGACACAGCACATATTTAAAAGCCATATTCATTTCAATATTTGGATGCATCAGAAAGCTGGATGACAACCCAGCTGTTTTATTTATCAATGCCAGTTGAAGCAGCTACAATGAAGTCACTGGGAAGTGAGCTGTCTCCAGTCCAGGTTAATCTGGGATATTGGGAGGAGGGGGTATTATTTTGCCATATTATATTAGGACTAGAGCCATCATGAGAAACAACATATGTTTTTATTGTTTAACTCACACAACCAGCTTCTATATTTTCCCTACTTTTCTTCAAAAACAAATAGATATAATTAACAAAGCCTTCATATATGCTCTGAAATTCTTGATTTCAGTTTAAATATGGTTTTCATAAAAGGAATCAATACCGAACCAGGTCAATGTTAAAAACTTAACATTTGGGGTTATACAGCTAATTCAGGATTGACCTTCTTAGTACTTATTCATTGATTGGAGGAGAAAAAACAAACAAACAAGGATTTCCCTGCTGGTTCCCCCCTCCCCCCAATTTCTAACTGATTTTAACATTATGGAAAGAGTCTTGGACGATGAGTCAGAAATCTTGGTTTCTAATCTCACTTCTGCCACCATAGCCACCGCGTGACCTTGGATACATCACTTTACCTTTCTGGGCCTCGGTTTCCTCACCAGTGAAATGAGACAGTTGGGCTAGAATGACTACCAAGGTCCCTTCTTAACACCAGCGATGAGATGAGGGCTAACAACTATGCGTACAACCCCAGTCCTGCCCCACAGGCACGTGTGTACATCTGCGAACCATGTATGCGTGTTCTATAACGCAAGCAGAGACATACAATTTTTCATGCACAGACACTCAGAAACAAGCAAAGCAAAGCAAGCCAAACAAAAAAACCTCACACAAAATAAACCATTTTTACTTCAAATGCATGCATATACATCTAAAATACTTCCATCTCCTCAAGGCAGGGTGAATCATTGCAATTCAGGGACTATGCTGCCTATATAAAAAGGCAGTATGTGCCATTAAATTACCTCGGTGCTCCTTAAACTGAAATTCTGTATGCTTAGCTCAGAGGATGTCTAGGTAAGTTTTGTCACTTATCCTCTCAACGTTTTGGATTGTAACATCTAGTTCTAAGCTCATTAGAACAAAGGGCCAAAGCCCTTAGGCTCCTCCCCCACAGATGGGGACTCTAGGATCCCTTTCTTCAGGCCTCTATCTGACTTGCTACCCCAGGAGGCTTGGGCAGGGGCTTCGAGGCCCTCTGTGAAGCTGGAATTCCCTGAATAACCATGGCCTCTTCCACCTTTGTCCCCTCTCAAGTCAAAACTCTGAAAGTGGCAGAGAAGTCAACCCAGAGAGGTTTGGTGAAGTCAGAATTCCATAGACCTGAAGCTCATTGTCATGCTTCCCTCTAGGGATAGGCCTGGAGGTAGGAGGAATCCAAGCTAGGAGAGAAAGAAAAAAGGTAAATTCAGGAGTGGGAGGGAACCCTGTGGGATTCCCAAGTCGCCCTGTGGTTCTGCGGCCCCACAAGACTCTCATAAATGGAGGCAGCACGCTTTAAGGAAGTATCTTCTGTACAGGAAAACCCCCATGCTGGTTTTCCTTTCCTCTTGTCTGGAATACCCAGTGTCCCCTTCTCCACCTTTTTAAGTCTTCTCATTCAGCAAGGCCCTGGTCAGCCATACCCAGCCCTCCTCTGTGCCCCGACCTCCACTCGACCTGGCTCTCATCCCCTTGTCTCGAATGATGGCTGTTTGGGCACTTGCCTGGCTTGTCTCCTCTTCTAGACAGTAAGACTCCGGATCCTTTTGATTCGTACACCTTCCTAGGGGTTTGTGTGTAGCTATGATGCTTGACAGGTTTCAGTGGAGCTTCCAGGCTAAGACTAGGAAGAAAGGCCTGGTGATCTATTTCTGAAAAATCTGACAATGAAAACCTAGGGATTACAACGGTTCCCTCTCTTGTGCTTGGTGTCACCACAAGTCGGAGGCCAATTTGATGGCAGCCAGCAAGCAGCAACCACAGAGATTAGCCTGGTGCCTCCTTGCATTAGGGGTGCACTCAGTAGATGTTGATTTAATGACTGGACGGGCTCATTCTCACAAGGTTGTGAACACCTGATTACAACTTCAAGTGTTACGTCCTTTCACTGAAATCAAAGCCTAAAGGTTTGAAATTCCTATATCAGTACCTGACGGTTAGAGCTGAAGTCTCAGAAGAGGCCTGCCCAGCCTACATCACTGTCATCTTCATTGTCATCATCCTCATCGTCACACAGGGCTTTCAGGTTCCAAGGGCTTCACATTTTCTTTCATTTTTGATCCTCACCAAAAATAGACTGATAGGCCCAGAATTGTTACGCTCATTATACAGATGAAGAAACTGAAGCTCGGAGAGGCAGCTTTACCACGACGCTAATACAGCCTAAGCTTCGGGGTCCTTCAGGGCCCAGCAATGTGTTCACAGAGTCAGAAATTATCGAAAATTTTGCAGAATAATATACTTAAGCTCTAACCAATTGCGACTGCTGCCTTCTTCCACGACTTCACCGTGGGTCTGGTGGGCGTTTGCGGGGTCTGGATCAGGAGAAGCTGAGTTGTGAATACATGTGGCTTGGATGTGCTGGGGTGTAGTCACGTGGCTCACAGTCACTTGCATTTAGCCACTTCTGGGGTGACGGCGTCCGGGAGTACTCCTACCGCCCACTGGGCCAGCGCACTTGGCGTTGTGACACAGGGACATAAGTTATATCACAATGTTACTACATCCTGGGGTGTCTGCACCAGGAATATGTAGTTAGCGGAGGAGAAACAAGATGTGAAACGTATGAAGCCAGAAGCGGAAGCTGTTGTTAGGTGCCATTGAGTTGACTTTCAACTCATAGCAATGCCGTGTGACGGAGTAGAACTGCCCCACGGGGTTTTCTAGGCTGTAATCTTCATGGAAAAAGATTGCCAGGACTTTCTCCCGAGAAGCTACTGGGAGAGGTCCAACCGCCAACCTTTTGGTTAGCAACCACACAGTTAACCATTGAGCCACCAGGGCTCCTTAGCCAGTAGCTAGTCTGTGTAAAATTGTGAGCAGAATAAATGTTGGGGGAAAAAAGCATTGTAAAGGTGTGTCAGGCATTTAATTAATAGATTAAGTTATTTATCTGGATTTTGTGGCATTTGTGGTACTTTTTAGTTTTTTAAAGATTTGTAATTTGTTGCAATTTTTTTAATCACCTTAAATAAATATTCACATTTTACCTCACAATTTTGGATTTTTTCTTAAAGAGGTCCCCCTAAATGGTGTAAGCTTCAGGGCCTACAAAACCTAACCCCACCCCAAGAGCTTTTCTAGGGTCACACTTAGTGGCTGAGCTGGGCCCAGGACCCAGATCTTCTGGCTACTGGCCCAGGGATCTTACAGTCTCTTGCCTCAGAAGTATAAGTCTGTGTATAAATTATGAATTCAGATACAGTGCTTTGAACACAAAAGGTATTTAAAAATTCCACAGCCCTTTGAAGAGATTTTCCTCCACGGCGAAGAGGAAGCCAAGGCCCAGGCTAACATGCCCATGGTAGCGATCTTGGATGCTGAACATCTTCTTCCTAGAAAATTGGTTATTTTACCATGGGCATGACCTGCCTGTCCACAAACCGGAGGGTCTTAGGGCTGGAAGACACCTTAGTGCTGCCCTAATCCCCCTACAGGAGTTCCAAGTGATGAAAATGGCTACTAAATGAAAGTTTGGAGGTTCAAACTCGCTCAGAGGCACCTCGGAAAAAGGCCTGCAGATCTGCTTCTAAAAGGTCACAGTTATGGAAACCCTATGGAGCAGTTCTACAGTCTCTCTATGGGACAATGTCCCTCCTGTCACTGAATGACTGAGATACTTCTCGAAGGCCAAGAGTCACCAGAAGACACAGTAAAGCCCTCCAGCCACTCTGAGCAGAGAAAGCTGCAGCCCAGAGATTCCACCTGCTGGAGGCCAAAGTCACAGAGCCAGAGTTGCCATAGCAGTGGGTGGGACACTGTTTGGGATAGGGAAGGTAAACAAAGACATTGTCTGGAGACAGGGGAAATACCAGCCCAACAGTCATAGAGGGGCGTTGCCTGAAGTTCTCCTGGCCCCATCTCCCACTCCACAGGCTCTCTCCACAACACCCCACCACGTAGACAGGCAGTAACTCGTTTTCTGATTAGATGCTCCCAGTGACAACAGGCTCCTTCCCCACATAGAAGTCTACCCTATTTTTACTATCTGTGATTGTGTGTGTAAGTTCTTTCCTTTGTTGAATCCAGATATGCCCCAGCCCTCTGGAGTTCACAAAATGTGCCAGCTTGCTGCCAGATGACAGCTTTTCAAATGTATGACAACAGCTACCACAGCCCCTCCCCACCAAGTCTTCCTTTTTCCAGGCTAAATATCCCAGTTCTGTCAACTACTTTTTTTCTGACATCATTTCCAGGCCCTTCCCTATCCTGTTCCCCCTTTTTGCACATACTCAACTTCGGCAGCGTATTTCTTAAAACAGAACGAAACTCAACACTTCTGATGAGGTCTGAGCCGTCCCACACATAAGAGCTATTACTCCCTCCATAAGTATCTGTCATGGATTGAATTGTGTCCCCAAAAAATACATGTCAAATTGATTAGGCAATGGTTCCCAGTATTGTGTGGTTGTCCTCCATTTTGTGATTGATATAATTTTCCTATATGTTGTAAATCCTAATCTCTGTCTGTGGTTAAAGAGGCAAGATTGGATTATGTTGAAGAGGGTTAGGGTGGGATATAACACCCTTGCTCAGGTCACATCCCTGATCCAACGCAAAGGGAGTTTCCCAGGGGAGTGGCCTACACCACCTTTTATGTTACAACAGATAAAAGGAAAGGGAAGTGAGCAGAGAGTAGGGGGATCTCATACCACCGAGAAAACAGCACCGAGAGCAAAGCATGTTCTTTGGACCCAGGGTTCCTGCAAGGAGAAGCTGCCAGACCAGGGGAAGATTGATGACAAGGTCCTTCCTCCAGATCCGACAGAGACAGAGGCTTCCCCAGGAGCCGATGCCCTGAATTTGGACTTCTAGCCTCCTAGATTGTGAGAGAATAAACTTCTGTTTGTTGAAGCCGTCCATTTTTGGTGTTCCTGTTATAGCAGCACTAGATGACTAAGACAGGATCTAACCTTCTCTTACTGTTGCCCAAGGTTTTATTGGCTTTTGGGGGCTAGGAGGCCAATAAAGCTGAGCCCTTTCCCATGAAATACTACTGAGCTGGTCTCTCCCACCCTGTAATCCTGATGTGGATTATTTGGGAGGGGTAGCGTGATCAGAATACCTTGTTTGTGGACTGTTGGACAATGAATGCAAGTACCACATTGGTCAGATGGCCTCACTTGTACACACTGGGTAAGATTCTCTTTGTCCTTTGAAGTCCTAGCTCAGCGCCAGTGGAGGGTGGCAGAACTTAGCTAAGAATTCGGGAATGAGGATCAAGAGGTCCAAATTTCAGGCCACAGTGGCATTGAAAGCCCAGTATTTTTACCAAATTTCACCATATTTTTAACAAGCTCAACTGAAGAAGTAAAGAGATCTAATACCATATTTCCCAGGTGTTTCTTTCATAAGAAAGTAATAGGTGGTATGCAAAAATGAACTAATTTATGATGAAATAGGTTTGGAAGACATTGGAATGACCAAACTTAAATGGGGCTCTCTTACTGCAGGACTCCTTAGAGCCCTTAATATGCTAATGAGCATCATGAGTCTCCAAATGGTGGGTATAGTATGAGGTATTTGGGGCCCCATTTTCTACTTCTGTTCCCAAAACTCTGTGTTCTCACTGTTGCTGACCACTGCCGCGCTTGACTCAGGGAAATTATATCTTGTCTGTTTAGTCATACTTTCAACAAAAGTGTCCCCAGTCCCCTTGCAAGCTGCTCGCTGCATTCCGTGGAGGTCCATCGTGGAGTCCCTGCCCTCAGGGAGCTCGCATTCCAGTAGGTAGGAAGAAATTTAAAGAGTAATACCACATTGTTGTCGAGCAGATTCCAACTCATAGCACCCTATAGGACAGAGTAGAACTGCCCCCATAGGGTTTCCAAGGAGTGGCTGGTGGATTCGAACTGCTGACCTTGTGGTTAGCAGCCCAGCTCTTAACCATTGTGCCACCAGAGCTTCAGAAGAGCAATATAGGGAGGTGCTTATGCTCAGAGACAAAAGATCAGAGTAGGCAGGGATCTGAGGGAGTATCTACTCCAAATGCTTTGTTTCACAGAGGAGGAAACAGTGGCGGGACAGATGAAAGAAATCCCAGGTCACACGGCCTGTAAGTGGCCAGGACTGGGCTCCTGACCTCCAGGCCTGCACTCCCTCCGCAGTGGTGTTCATATGCCAGCTTGTGTTGTCCTCTGTCCCTTGCCCACCCTCTGTGTCTGCCTTCACCATCACTCCATCCTCATCCAGGATGGTGCCTGTCCCAAGGTGCCAGTTAACTGGATGTGGTTGAGTTGATTCCAAATCCTGGTGACCCCATGCGTGTCAGACTAGAACTGTGCTCTACAGGACTTTCAATAGCTGATTTTTTGGAAGGAGATCATGAGGGCTTTCCTCCGAGGCACCTCTGAGTGGACTCAAACCTCCAACCTTTGGGTTGGCTGCTGAGCATGTTAACTGTCTGCACCACCCAGGATAGTTGTCCTGTGCCATTGAGTCAGTGTTTGACTCCTAGCGACCCCACGTCGTAGAATTGCCCTGTGGGTTTTCTTAGGCTGTAGTCTTTCAGAGAACAGAATCACCAGGCCTTTCTCCTGCAGAGCTGCCGGGCAGGCTTGAACAGCCAACCTTTCAGTTAGCAGCCAAGCACTTAACCACCAGGGCTCCTCCAGCTCAAGATAGGCCCTCAATAAGTATTTGTCAAATGAAGCTATGATGATGTGGTTGGGTTAGATGACTTTTAGGATCTCCTTTAGGGCTGAGATTGGATGAGTCTGTAAAGAGAGCTGTTTACCTCAGAGAAAGGTGTGGTTAGAGAAAACAAGGGAGGAAGTGAGCTGGGCAGGAATGAGGAGAATGTACAGCTAGAGGCGGGGCAGGAGGGAGGACATGCCAGGCTTCAGGAGAAGTACCTCCTGCAGGGCGTTCCAGGAACACCTAGCTCTGTGGTGTGCCTCTGCCCATCTGAGAAACCCTCACATCCTGCCACGTGGGGGTTCAGTGCTGCCTCTGCAAAGACTCATCAGTTAGAACCTTGGAGCTGAGCTGAACTGGCCAACGGTTGTCTGAATTAGCCAAAGTAGCTTCTTCTTTTGGCAAAGTAGAACCAAGCCAGTGACTCCTAACGAAAACAACTATTATAACTGAGCATTTGCTGTGTGCCCAGCACTATACTAAGGACTTTAGACACCTAATCATATTTAACCCTCAAAACAACCTATCAGACAGGAATGATTCCTATCACCTCCACTTTACAGATGATGAAACTGAGGCACAGAGAGGCTAAAAAACTTGTCCAATGTACACACAGAGAGCTATAAGTGTCAGAGCCAGGCTTTGAGTTCAGGCAGTCTGAGTTCAGGGTCTTCACTCGTCATGTTGTTATAGGTAGTGATGGTAGTAATGCTTCTGCTATTACATTTTTCAAAAGATTTTAATACGGAAAACGTCAAACATACACAAAAGTAGACAGGATAGTATGAGGAATCCCCATGGATCCGCCTCTCAGCTGCAACAATTATTGACTCAGGGCAATCTTATTTCCTCTATACCCCTCCATCACTGGGGATTATTTTGAAGCAAATCCCACGCGTTATACCATTCTATCCGCAGGTCTTTTCGTAAGCGCCTCTAAAAGATAAGGCTGAATCCTCAGTCTCAGTCACTACACTTTACGCCCTCCCAACTGAGAAAGAGCTTAGGCAGCCGTTCTTCCCCATTCCACCCTTAACACTCAAACCCCGATTCAGGCTAGCCACTTCCTGAGACACCCCAGCCCAGGGCCAAGGCTCTGCTCTAAAACCCTCCAGGTGCAGATTCAACCAGCTCACGTGACAGCCTGCCCCAAGCTCTCACCCTGCAGCCTGGCCAAGCTGCCCCTCTGAACCTCCTCAGGGTGTCTTGCTGTAGCTGAAGCCCCTCCACTGGTAGATCTCCTCTGGCAACGGGGAGAAACCGGAAAGGTGGTCTTCTGCTGGGTGGTCAAGTCCTTCTCGACCAGCCTGGACCTGGGCCACAACCCGGGCCCTGACCCTAATCTCAGTTCTACCTCAGGATGGTTTAGGGTGGTCTCTCCTGCCTGGAAGAGAACGGCTGCCCGCTTTGCCCAGTCTAAGAGCAGTAAATGTGGGGGAGATGGAGCAGACAGATCCTGGAGTCAGAAGTTCACTCTGTCTCTCCTGAGCGGGAAGGATCATGTCTCACTTTTATCTGTAAAAATGGGAACATAACCCCTATCTGGCAACGTGATTGTGAACGTCCAAGGGGATGGGCAAGTTTTCTGTGCAAACTTGGTTAGCTGGAGGAGGATGCAGTACCTGCCTTGGCCAGCAGGTGTCGCCCAAAGACTGAGTACCAGGAACCTTGGGGGAGGGGGAGGAATGAGGTGGATGGGGGCTACTCCAAGGAGAGGATTATCTTGCAGTATTCGATCAAGTTTGGTGAGTCTAATACTGGATTTGGGGGAAGTGGAAGAAAATTCAGCCTGTGGGATTTCTCCTTAGCAAAGTCTGCCTGGGTCTGACTGTACCCAGAGTTCAAAAGTAAAGCTGTGCAGCCTTCAAAGAGTGCTTACGGAAAGACCCCACAGCAAGACAGCACCAATATTTCCCCATTTTACAGATGAGGAACCCAAGACTTCAAGAATCAAGTGACTTGCTAAAGGTCATGAAACCACTAAATGATGGCGCTTGGACTCCAGTTTCAGTCTTCTAATTCCGTGTTCTGGCCACTCGGCTGAGGCTCGTCCCTAGAGGCCAAACCTTTGGGAGGAGACCTAGGGTTCAGGCTGTGTCTGCCCTTGCCCCTCTGGAAACGTGTCAAAGGTACAGGTGTTCCCAAAGACCCTGGTATGTGATCTGTTGTCCTCTGAGAGCTTCTCCCCTCTGAGTCTCAGATTCAGATGTTCAAGGAGGGGGTTGAACCAGATCAATGGCTTCTAAACATCACACACACACACACACACACACACACACACACACACACACACACACACACACGGAGGTGTGATGGAAGAGAGAGAACAGGAGAGAGCACGAGAAAGCCAGACCATCCCAGGCCACGGAATTCGACTAACCTAGGGTGGTTCCTGGAATCTGTATTTTGTCACATTTCCCAGGTCATTGGGGTATAAGGAGCTGAACGAGGGACTGGCATTTGGGAACCACCAGACTAGAAGATCTCCCACGGCTTTATATTTCTGTAGTTTCAGAAAAAATCGCCACTTAAGCTTGTCAAAACACCTAACACAGTGTCTGGCACCTAGTAGGTAGTCAGTAAGCATTTGTTGCATGAATGACTGAAAAAGCGCGTGACCACCTCACACAGTGAAAACCTTGGTTCACGTTGCTTCATCTCTCCCTTAAAACTCACTTCATGTTTCTGTAGCACTTCACCCTTACATTTCTTATTCACATACATGATCTCATTCAATCTCTTTAATGAGCTGGGTATTAGAACCCTCATTTTATGGATGAGAAAACTGAGGTTCGGAGACACCAAGGGACTTGCCAAATGGTGCCCAGTTAGTCAGTGGCAGAACCAGGCTGCAAATCCAAGCCTATTTGGTCATCCTCCTAGTGCCTTTTCCTCTGCACCATTGTTGCTTCATGTCATTTTCACCGAAAGGTTTGTAAGGAGGAAAAAGATCAGACCTGGAGGAAAGTGAGCCTTCCAGAACTGCTGGGGAATGCCTCAGACTCGGGGAGAGATGCCATCAGGAGCTTTCCAGGGACCAGGATCAGGAGAAATCTTGCCCACACAATGAGGGGGCTCAGTGCAGAGCTCCAGGGTGGGGGTGGACAGGTCGACCCAGGTGTCAGCTGTCACATCCACACTCCCTGGAGAGGGCAGTTGGGAAGGGCAGGATCCCGAGACCCCCTCATTCTGTCTGGCCCCTTGAGCGTGGCTCATGCTCTCTGGAGAGGCTGCTGCCTTGGCCCACCGCCCAGTATTCCTTTCCTGCCCTCTGTGGAAGCCTCCATTCCCAGGCCTCTGCGTGGAGAACCTGGTTGTTTGGCTCCCTCTAGTGCCACAGGGTAGGACGGTGGAGCCCAAGGCAGCTCTGCAGCCACAGCAATGTGGCCTCAGCCCATCAGATTCTCTACTATACAGGGCCCTGCCCTTTGCCCCAAGCTGCGTCTCACAAGAGAAGCAGGAGTCTAGACTTCTCTCCTGTCCCACGCTGTGTGCATGTCAGACTCTGAGAACTACTGGGAAAGATTACCAGTATCCTCCCACCCAGGTCCCTCATTCCCAGCAGAGGAGCCTGAGTTCCAGAGAGTGGACAGGACCTGCCCAAGGACCTACAGTGAGGGGGAGGGGAGTGGAGTAGAACCTCTACCTGGGCCTCCAGCTGCCAAGTCCACTTTTGCACTGGACCGTGCTCAGTCCTTCCTTGCTTCCTGGTTTGGTCTGCTCCTCTGCAATTCCACACCACTAGCAATACACACACATGCACACGCATACTCACTCACACACTCACACGCACACTATCACACATATACTTAGACATGCTCACTCACACACACACACATACTCAGACACACTCACTCACTCACACACACACTCCTCCCTAGATACACACCCCTCCAGCCCCTTCTAGGGTCCTCACATGCCCTTCCCCACCTGCCATGCTCCTGCACCTGGGTGAAACCTACAATTGAGAACCTTTTCTCACAAACACCCCCTGGCCTCAGCACAGACAGGAGCCATAGTCCCCTCCCACCAGTCTCAAGAGAAAGAGGGAGCCCATAGCCAGGCACCAGAGAACCCAGGGAGTGGGGCCTCCCCAAGGAAGGGCCAGGGCTGGTCCCTGTGGCTGCACCAGCCTCTCCCAGGGACCTGCCTGCCTGAGGGTGGACGCAGGGCACCTCTGTCTCTTGCCCTGTCTGAACGTTGTATCCTGAGACAAAAGTGTGTATGGACAGAACTTTCTCGAACATTAAGCCAAGGGAAAGGGGCTGAGATGCCTTGAAGGACCAGGGAAACGTAGCACCACCAAGTACTAGCTCTGAAAACGGCCTCAGAGATAATACTCATAACAGCCCCCATTCCCTGAGAACTGGTCAGGAGCAAGAACCCACACCAAGCATATTATTAATATTGCCCAGTCCTCATAAATTAGAACTTGTTTCTATGTTTGGGGGAACTGAGTTCATACTTCACAATCACATAGTTCATAATTGGCCAAGCTGGGGCTCAAATTCTGATCTTCTGAGGCCGCAATCATGAAGCCACGGAAGTAATGATGGCTGTCACTGGGCCAGGTCTCAGAGACCCCCATCTGAAGTGTGGATGCCCACCCACCACTACTCCGGCTCCCTGAGTGGGCTCCAGCCATCCAACCACACTCCTTGTCCCTAGGGAAGCAGGAGAGGCAGTGGGCCCAGCTGTCGGAAATGACCTTCATTCATTTGTCCCTCTAACCACCCCCAAACCAAACCAAACCCACAGCTGCTGAGTCGATTCCAACACATAGAGACCTATAGGGCAGAGTAGAACTACCCTGTGGGGTTTCCAAGGCCGTAAATCTTTATGGAAGCAGACTGCCACATCTTTCTCCCTCCTAGTCAGCCAGTCATGTGTTTATTCAACAAATATTTATTGAGCCGGAAGGGAGCTAGACACTGGTGCTAGGCGAGCAGTCAGATGCAAGCCCTGCTCTCCTGTGGCTGCAGACTGTGGGGCAGACAGACAGAAGGGTGATTAGCATCCAGGGAGCAAGTGCAGTCATCGCTGGACACGGTGTCGTCTGGCCGGTCAAGCACCTTCTCTAGCCTGGCACAGGGGTGTAGAGGGGTCGGTCAGGAAGGTCCAACCCAGCCCCTCACCACCCACATCCCATGGCTGGTGTCTAAGGCCAGAAGTCATTCCTTAATTTTTTTTTAATCTGTGTTGGGAGCATACGTTCCCTGGACAGGAGACCTGAAATATTATTTACTTGAGAGTGGAGGACACTTGGTTCCTGTGCAGGCTGGGCTTGGGACCTGCTCTGTTACTGATTGATAGGCCTTTCAGGAAACAAAGACCACCAGAGGGTTCGACACACTCCTGGCTTGGGGCCAAGCCAGCCTCATCTCCTTTGCTTTGTCAAGTGTGTCTTTGTGTCTGCCATCCTCACTTGCCAGGTGCCTCTGCTTTCATGACTAGGAGAAGTGAGTGTGTATTTTGTGGCGTGTGTGTGTTTGCGTACGCATGTGTGTGTGCACGTGCACGCACGCGCCTACCTTGCCTCTAAGGGCAGCTCTCCTGGGGGTCAGGAGGGACCAAGGGGATTAGCTGGACTTCTGCCAGATCCTCCTTCTCCAGAACTCTCTTGACTTTTAAGCTAAAGCCTGGAATTTTTGTCTTGTGTTTGTTTTGTCACCAAGTCAAATCTACAGACCTGGACTCTCCCAAGGTCACACGGCGGCCAAGGGCCAAGCCAGCAGTGACCTAGTTCTCCACCTGCTCTGCTGCCAAGCTGGTCTGTGCTGAGCAGAGACTCGTGCTCCAGCTTGGAACTTCCCCGTCTTCTACCTCACTTCTGCCCCACGCTTACCTGGGGAATTCCTTTTGGTGACACCAAAAAACTCTGAAGGGAAACAACAGTGAGAACATCTTGAAAAGGGAACCAGGTTTATTGATCTAGAGACAAATATAGGTTACAGGAGCAACTCCTGGGGTGGAGGGAGGGGGAGACGGGGCTACTCACTCAGGGTCAGAGCAGGCAGCCAAACCTGAAAAGTAAGTCTGCCAAATCAGGGTAGTAGATATCCAGGCCTTTCCTTCAAGGTGCCTCTGGGTAGACTCAGACCTCCAACCTTTTAATTAGCAGCTAAGTGTTAACCATTTGTACCACCTAGGGACTTCGGCATGGTGAGGCACAAATCCTCTCTGTGGTAACAGGAAATTTCAGGACATACTGAGGCCCAAGGGAACTTTCTAGAAATAGTGGCCCCTTTTCCAGCATTAGAGTACAGAGATATAGGAATGAAAGAAGTTAGGCTGCAGATATGAACTGGAAATCCAATCCAGGCTCTGACGTAGTCCTGTGCCGTCTTCGTGATCCTAAGTACACTCAAGTTCATTGCTGTGGCCACTGTGTATTTTGAGTGCCTTCCAACCTAGAGGGCTCATCTTCCAGCACTATAGCGGACAATATTCTCTTGTGATCCATAGGGTTTTCATTTTCATTGGCTAAATTTCAGAAGTAGACCAACAGGCCCTTCTTTGTATTTTTTCTTAGTCTAGAAGCTCTGCTGAAACCTGCCTACTGTAGGTGACCTTGCTGGTATTTGAAATACCCGCGGCGTAACTTCCAGCATCATAGCCGCGCTCCAGCCACTACAGCATGCCAAACTGACAGGCGGTGGTAGTCTAGTGTAGTGGTTCTCATTCAGTGGCCAGGCCACGTCCCAAATCAACTAAATCAGAATCTTGGGGGTGGGACCAGGCATCAGTATGTTTTTAAAGCTCCCGGGTGATTCCAAGGGTGAAAACCACTGCTCTAGGGCCAGAGTACCTGGATCTGAATCAGGGCTTTGAACCAGTTTGTTCAGGTTCAAACCCCTGCTGAGAATTTGCATTTCCATCCTAGATATACTAAGTCAAAATCTACGTTTCCACAAGGCCCCAAGGTGATTCTTATGTATAACTTCTGGGAACTTGTTAGAAATGCAAATTCTCAGCAGGGGTTCAAACCGGATTGAAAGCCCTGGTCACCCTGCTCAGCCACTTCCTCCTTAGGCAAGTTTGTACAGTTTCCTCAGCCTCTCAGCTCCTCAGCTTCCTCACCTGAAAAGTGGAGATGATACTAGCACCAACTTTACAGGGCTTCATGAAGACTGAATGAATTACTATATTACAAAGCACTTAGAACACAGCCTGGCATGTGGTAAGTGTTAAATACAGGCTACATAAGGAGGGACCAGTCCCTAGAGAAGGACATCATGCTTGGTAAAGCAGACGGTCAGCAAAAAAAGAGGAAGACCTTCAAGAAGATGGATTGACACAGCGCCTGAAACAATGGACTTAAGCATAACAATGATGTGAGCATGGCGAAGGACTGGGCAGTGTTTGGTTCTGTTGTGCATTGGGCCGCTCTGAGTCAGAAGTGACCCGGCGGCACCTAATGTATGTGTTAGCTGTTATTACTGCCCAGGATGTGCCACACGTTAAGGACCTTTGTTATCAGATCAAATTGAGAGTCATAATTTTCTTCCTGACATGTGTGGGGAACACAAGGCTGGGCAGACTGCAGGGGCTTAAAGAAAGCTTACACCACAAAGGCAAGAGTGAAGGATAAAGTAATGCTGCTAAAAACTAACCAACCAGCCAAACTCGTTGCCGTCGAGTGGATTCTGACCCATAGCAACCCTAGAGGACAAGGTAGAACTGCCCCATAGGGTTTCTAAGGAGCAGCTGGTGGGTTCAAACTGCTGACCTTTTGGTTAGTAGCCAAGCTCTTAACCACTGTACCACCAGGGCTCCTAGAAATACAACAGGAATACAGTCAGGCGAGGAGAGATGTAAAAAGAGGATGAGAAGAACTCAAGGATTTTCCAGGAAGCCAGGGCAGGGGCAGACCATTCCATAGACCCTCTCTTCCCTGCAAAGGGCTTGGGTCCCTGGGAGAGCCAAGATTGGTAATGCTCATTTGAAAGGAATTCAGAATAAGCCACAAGCTCCCTCTGGTGGAAATAGAGGGAATTGCACCCACCCCTCAGACAGTTTTCAAGGAGCACCTGGCGGATTTGAACTACTGACCCTTTGGTTAGCAGCTGTAGCACTTAACCACTATGCCACCAGGGTTTCCGAATTCTGGGTCTCAGACTAAGGCTGTTTTTGCTGCTGCTGTGTTGGTGGGGCAGTGATTAAGTGGTACAGCTGCTAACCAAGAGGTTGGCAGTTCGAATCCGCCAGGCACTCCTTGGAAACTCTATTGGGCAGTTCTACTATGTTCTATAGGGTCGCTATGAGTCAGAATCGACTCGTCGGCAGTGGGCTTGTTTTTTTGTTTGTTTTTTTTTTTGGTGTGATTAAGAGTTGTCGGAGCCCTGGTGGCACAGCGGTTAAGAGCTCGGCGGCTAACCAAAATTTCGGCAGTTTGAATCCACCAACCGCTCCTCTGTCTTATAGGGTCGCTATGAGAAGGAATTGACTGCAGGGCAAAAGGTTTTGGTCTTCCAATTACTTCCCAGCCTTGGTTGTTCTTCGTGACTCAAAACAAGTCTGAATTGCAGAAAATTCCAAATTGAAGTGAAAGTGCAGTGGGTCCCAGTTCATGTGGCCTTCCTGGAGAGGGAAGGGAGAGCAGTCACAGACTCAGAATGTCACTTGGACCAGCCATTTCCCATCCTGGCTGCTCCCCAGCATCACCTGGGAGCTTGTTAAGCACCAGCTTGTGTGAGCCCACCCCAAGACTCATATTCAATAGGTCTGGAGGGTCTCCAGAGTATCTGATTGTTTAAAAAGGGTCCCAGGCTCTTCAGAGTCTGCAACCTGATGAAGCCTCACCTTTCACTGAGGAGGGAATCAAAGAGCAGAGAGGGGAAGTGATCCATCCATGACCATTTTGCCTCCAGAGCAGCTGAAATTCCCCTTTGAGTATGGCATGCTCAGTGGGCTCTAAGAATAGAACATTCTAGAAGCATAACTCCTCTGCACTGCTCTTACTTCTCCCCAGACCCCCTTTTGGTTTACCTTGCAGCTGAATCCAAAAAGCTCCTGAAAGCCCCCCCTCTTCCATAGACCCCACCACCACCCCCGGCTGGGCCTGCCCCGTTCCTCTTTATTTCCCTCGCTGTCACGGACAGCCTCAAGTGCGTACCTCTGTCTCCTGTACAGAAACACTGAATTCTTTTTAGGGGTTGGCCTGCCACATTTTATTTGTCAGAACAGAATGTCACAAAGACCTGGGGGCTGAGTTGTAAGGACCCAGGTTTTCTCAGCCTGCCTCCTGATCTCTGAAGCTGCTTCCCCCGACCCCAGGCCTTCCCTCTTTTCCACAGGCAGGTGTGTGGGGTTTACACCTCCCCTGTCTGCCCTGGATGCCAATGCGTGCTTTGGGAACATGGCTCAGAGGAAGGGTCCAGGAGGGCTCTGGGTGGTGAGCTGGCTGCAACCAGGGTTGAGCAGCTGTTGTGGGAGCCCAGGGTCCAGATTCTAGTTCTGGCTCTGATACAGGCTAGATATGTAGCCTTGGACCAGTTGCTTCCTCTCTCGGTGCTCAGTGTCCTCTTCTGTAAAATGTTATTCCAGTTGTCATCATGATGACTCTGATTTGTGGCAACGCCGTGTGTGTGTCAGGGTTTTCAATGGCTGATTTTTTGGCGCCTCTGGGTGGACTTGAACCTCCAACCTTTTGGGTAGCAGCTGTGTGTGATTACCATTTGTACCACCCAGGGGCACCTCTGTAAAATGAGGAGTGTCTATTTGCTCTCTAAGGACCTTTTCCGTTCAAACTTTCTGTGATTCTGTGAGCAGTTGGTGGTTTTCAGGGCCTGGGAACAGTAGATTAAGACAAAGAAGGAAATTCTCAAGCCGAATGGTGGCTCACCTGCCTCGTCCCCACAACCCTTCACACACCATGTGCACTGTCTCCCCACATGCTCTGTTCATTTTAAACTCCAGTTGTTTGCTGCAGACCTTGGTTCCTCTGGGACTTCTCCCCTCCCTTCCCTCAGGTGATTGCAGACCCGGGTTTGAAAACCAGACACTAGGTGGCGTCATGATCCCACCATTCCATCCAGTCTTTCAGGAGGCCCAGGTGGGGAGGGAGGGGAAGGGCAGATGGACTCCTTCCAGATAGCAGAAACTCTCCTCAGGGGAGGATGCTGCAAAGGCCCTGGCCGCCAGTATTAGGAAGTCGGTACCGGTGGGAGAGGCAGCCTAACACCATCTTGGCCTGAGGTTGCTGTGGGCGGGTCCCTGCCTGAATGGACAAGGGGTCTGGAGGAAGCCTCCTCCACACAGTCCCCTCAGCCACCCCAGCCCTGGGACTAGTCAAACCTGCACCCAAATAGGTGATGGGGTGAGAGGGAGAAGGCTGGTGCCAGCAGCTGTGCATGGTGGTGCACTTGCGGAACATGGCAGAAATAGCTCAGTCTGCGGCCACAGACAGCTCAGCCTGCAGCAGGGCCTCTCTGCAGCCACTCCCTTGAGGAGTAACTTCCACCAGCAGCTCCCAGTACTTGTGGCCACAGCAGCACCAACAGCTTGGAACCTGTGGACCCTTCAGACTCTCCAGCTTTCTCTCTGCCTGTCATTTGGAAGCCAGACCAAGTCCTCTGTCCCCAGGGCTCTTGTCAATTCGGGGGGGTGAGGAGAGGCCCACAGGTGTCAATACTGGACTTCTTGCTTTAACAGGAAAATGGGTGCCCGAGCAATTCATTGAAAAACAAGAGTGACAGGCTGTATTTGTACACCAACATGGAGAAGTGGGCCGTGGCAATTCTAGAAGGAAGAGAGGGAGGAGGCAGGCAGCAAGAGAAGGTGCCCTCTCTGAGGCCGCTTTATTATTAGCATGAGGGTGGCTGGGCAGGAGGAGGCGGTGCCCACCCAGAGGTCACATGGAGCATGGTACCTCCGTCAGTCCCAGGGCCTGGCTCTGGCGGGGTCAAGAGGGACTTCCTCCAGACCAGGAATGTCCTTGGCTTCCCGGCCTGCCGTCGTGCCAGGGGTGGGCACAGCTGAAACACATAATGGCAACAGATGGCCTCGCTGGTGGATGGGTGACCCTGAAATCCTTCAAGGGCCCGTCCCAACCAAGCCCCTTCGTTCCTCCACAGCCCCCTTCTCCACACTCCCAGATTTACCTGGGTTACAGCTCGTCTTCATTGACTTGCCTGGGGGCGGGGGAAGGAAAAAGACAGGTTAGAGGTTAGCGGGGGAGACGGTAAGTCTAGGGGTCCCTGATGAAACTCCTGGCCCTGCCCCCGCCCACCTCAGGCTCTCTAGGCAGGCACTCACCGATGCTTCTTTTGGCCCCCACAGCGGAGCCTTTTGCCTTGAGGAGAAAAAAGGGGGTTGGTGAGTTTTCATCCAGCCTTGCTTCCTAGGAGGCCCTCTCTGCCCGGGAGGACTCAGGTCGTCTCATCCTGCCTCCCTCCCTCCCTTCTGACAGCACTGCCACAGTGTCTGGCTTGGAGGCCAAGTTTAACTGTGTCTCTCTTCACATAAGCATTTAAGAGCCTAAGTCAGTTAGCTGGTCAACAAACATTTCCTGAGTTCCTCTTTCTCGTGGGTGTTGAGCACGCTGAGAGCAGCGGCCGAGCCTGGGCCACCGTGAGGCCCCAGCACAGTGCCTGGAGCGTAGCAGTTGCTCGGTGAGCACTTGGAGAGGATCTTGGGAAGGGTGGCAGTAGGTACAGAGCTGCGATCTCTGCTCAGCCCATCTACTCCCACACTGATGTGCTCAGCCACAACACAGCACTGCCTGCAAGGAGCTTGTGGCCCAACCAGGGAGACCAGCCGGATACACAGACCGAAGCATTTAGATAACAACGTTGATGTGTTAGAATTTCAGGACAAAGCAGTGGGTCGTAGTCAAGTTGATTCCGACTCATGGCGACCCCACGTGTGTCCGAATGGAAATGTGCCCCACAGGGCTTTCAGTGGCTGATTTTTCAGAAGTAGATCACCAGGCCTTTCTTCTGAGGGGCCTCTGGGTGGACTCGAACCTCCAACCTGTCAGTTAGCAGCCAAGAACATAAACCATTTGCACCAGCCAGGGGCTCCATGTTTGCTACATAACGTGTTTTCTTTTCACTGGCTTGTGTTGCTGTGTATTTTTTTTCTGGATGTACCCAAAACACGTCAACACGCAATATTAAGCACCTGTTGTGTGTCTGCTGGGGTTGGGGGATATATATAAGGACACTTCTCTCCTCCAGAACACTCCATGTCTACACCAATCCTTCTAAAAATACATCCTTGGCTACCACAACTTTAGATGCTAGTCCTAATCCTATTCAACAGATGTGTAAGTTGAGGCCCAGGGAGTCCAGGATCCACAGTAAATTAGCAGCAGGGCCCAAGGCCTCTGACTCGCAGCCGCACTTGCTTTCCATCAGTCAGGGTTCAGACAGACCTGGGTTCGGGTGAAGCCAGCTCCACTTCTTATTGGCTATAGAGCAATTACTGGCAAGTCGCTGCACCTCTCGTCCCTGGGAGGTGGAAGCAGTTAATGCACTCGGCTGCTAATCAAAAGATTGAAGGTTCAAATCCATCCAGAGGCACCTCAGAAGAAAGGCCTGGCAATCTACTTCTAAAAATCAGCCATTGAAAACCCTGTGAAGTGCAGTTCTACTCTGACACACTTTGGGTCATTATGAGTCAGAGCTGGCTTGAGGGCAACCAGTTTGGTTTTTCTTTTGGCTGCAGTCTCAGGGTGGGCCTCAGTTTTTCCATCTGTAAAATGGTCAAAATAGTAGCCATCTCTCACTGAAGCTGAGAGGATCAAATGGGCGAAGATGTAGCTAAAGTCTAAGACAACCCCTGGATCGGATGGCCCTCCCCCTTGCCTGCTCTCTGTTTACACTGGAGCTTCCCATCTCGGCAGCTCCTCTCTGGTCCCCTAGGGCAAGAGGGACCCTCACTCTGTGTGGCCCAAGAACTCAGTGGGGGTGTCCCAAGAAGCCTCTCTCCTTTCCCACATTCTGGAGGGAGGTCTGGGGGGACACTCCTCTCCCGGGGTCTGGAAAGCCAGTGTGTTCAGTGGCTTTGAGAAGATATGTGTCCCTTGTCCAGCACCCCCCTCGCCATCGGGGCTGCCCACTTACTGAGGAGGATGATGAGCCCCACGATGAAGGCTAGGGCAGCGAAGATCAGGCCACCGTTGCGGACAGACTCATAGTCTCGGGAAGGACAGGGCAAGAGAGGTGGATGGGTCATCTCCCTGGACCCTCCTGCAGCCCCCTCCCTCAGCCCACCCGGTAACTGAGAGATACATATGGGAGATGTAATAGGGACCCAGAACTGGGCAAGGCTGGGAGTGGGGCGTGCAGGGCTCAGGAACGGTGGGGAGCAGGGGGTCCCCAGGCTTACCGTAATAGAATGGGTCCGCATCCCCCTTGGAGCCGCCACCTGAGGAGGGAGCCAGAGAGGGGTGAGGGGGAAGCAAACGGCCAGAATTCCCGTACTTCCCTTCCCAGCGGACCCTGAAGCTCCAAGTGGGCGAGGGGAGGCTTGGGGTCTGCTAACACCACGGCTGTTGTGGCGTCTGCCCAGGCTGCTTCAGACACAGCCAACTTTTCCAAGAGGAGATCTATGCTGTCTGCGGGGGCCTGGAGCAACTCTGAAAGAGGACTGCTTCTTTCGAGCTCCTTGCTTCATGCAAAAGTAAGACAGGACCACGAAAGGCGCCTCCCATTAGACTTACTAGCAGCCTCTCCGCATAACTAATCAACTGGAAGGTGCTTAGCAAATATTTGTGAAATGAATGAATGAATAAAATAGAATCTTAAAGTCAGATTGAACAGAAGGAGGAAACTGAGGGCCAGTTTGGAGACTTGTCCAAAGTGCCAGAGGAAATTGGAAGCAGAACTTGAACCCACATCTCTAGGTACTTTCCATGTTCCTTTGTTGCCATCCTCAAAAAAAAAAAAAAAAAAAAAACCTACTGCTGTTGAGTTGATTCTGACTCATAACAACCCTGTAGGAAACCCATAGGGTTTCCAAGGAGCGGCTGATGGATTCGAACTGCTGACCTTTTGGTTAACAGCTGAACGCTTAACCACTGTGCCACCAGAGCTCCATTACCATCCTCAGGAGGAAGCAAATTTATTTAACAAGCGTTAATATAATGTTGACTATGTGCCACGTTAAGGGTTTTACAAAATAGTAGCTCATCAAAACAACCCTGTGAGGCATTATTATTATTCGAATATAACCCATGAGAAAACAAGGGCACAGAGAGGTTAAGTAACGCACCCACAGTTACACAGCTAGTAAGGGGTAGAGCTGGGATTTGAACTCAGGCAATGGGTGGCTAAGAACCTAAGTGCTTACCCCCTTTGATATGCTGCCTCTCAGATGACAGGAAGGAAGGAAGGGGACCTTTCAAGGCAAAGTCATCTGGCCCTGCCCGCTGCCTCCTGTGGTTTTTCCCATCCTGCCCAGGAGCCGCTCAGCAGCCAGCAAATGTCACAGTTCTGCCCTCCAGCCCTGTCAGCTGAGTACCCTTGTCCTTCGGCAGCTGGAGGGCAGCCTGGCCAGAGCTTTTCTCCCATGGCAGAGGGTTGTCCCTCTTTCCCGCCCTATTCAAGCCCCTTCTCCACACCAGGGCAGGAGTCCCTGAGGCCCAAGTAATGTGCAAGCTGGCACCTCCCAGGCTGTGCTGAACTATGCCCCCTGCCTCCACCCCTGCCCTACAGTGGGAGGTCTTGGGGCCTGGTGAACCCGGCTGTCCCCTGCTGCCGGATCCCTAGGCCAGGAAAGGACAGATGAGGAGGGGTCAGTGCTGGTCTTGGGGGCCTGAGGCAGTGGTTACTCAGAAAGGCCAGGGGCCAAGGGGTGGCCGGGGGGGCTCAGGGCCCTCCTTCCATGCAAAGCACTTCAGGGCTGCCTCCCTGGATTTGGTTCGGATCTTGTCCAAGGTCACAGAGGAAGTTATAACAGAGTCGTGGCTAGGCCCAAGCTAGGGGTCCCCTGACCATACCAGGAAACTGCCCCCTCCCTGACTTCCTCATTTTGAATCATTTGATGAGCCTCCCCTCCCCCTAAGACCCTCAGCTTTTCTAGATCTGACTCAAAACTCAGTCAACAGATGCCTTTGTTGGCCTCCAGGCCTCAGTCACACCCTTCATGGGGTGCCTTCTGGAAGTGTGTCCTGAACTGGGGGGATCTTTCCCCAAAGCCAGTCAGGAAGGCTGCCCAGAGGGGCCAGCTCTTCCCCTGCCTAGCCCCCATCCACTTCCTACTCTGAGCTCAGACTTAGACTCAGCAGAGTCACCGTCCATGGAGCCAGAGCTGGAACCTGCCACGAAGTCAAGGATGGACGTTGACCCCCCACCCCCCTCCAGCTTCTGCCTAGTGACTAAAGCTCTACCATTCAAGCAACATTTCTTTGGGTTTAAGGCAAAGTCCTCTTTAAAACGCACATTTTCTAGAGAGGAGGCTGGCACCGGGGAGCTGGGTTGTCTAGAAGGCAGGATGCCATGAGAGGGAAGAGAACCTGGGAACAGTAGGGTCCAGCAGAAGTAACCCGTTGCTTCACACACACGTGCACACACACATGCACTCAAGCACACATGCACACGCGCATGTAGACTCGCGCTCACCATTGTCCGTTGACAACCCTGCCATCTCCCCAGCTGCCTCGTCTCTCCTAAACCTCCTCCTGCTGCCTCTGCTTCGGGGACAGTGTCTGGCAGGGGGGTGGCTGGGTACAAGGTGGGGGCATTAAACATTAACAGTGCCAGGTAATATTTACCCTGGTCACAAAAAAAAGCCCTGATGTGGACAGAGGGCTCCTGCTGTGGCGTGAGGAGGGTCAGGAAGGCGCTGGCTGAGTTTCCAAACCCTCCCAAAGGAAATTTCCAAAGAGAATGGCAAGGGACAGTCCAGCAGTAGGATTCTCCCATCAGCCGGAGGAGCCATGTTGTGGCGGTGGGAATAGGAAAGTGGAAGTTTCAAAAATATTTTCAAAACATATACTCCATCTGGGAGCTTTTAGGGACAATGTCTGGCACCCCCAGTCCCAACAGCTGCCCACCACACCATCCACTGTGGATGCTGCTTTGCAACTGATGTTCCTTGGCTGAAGATGACTCAAGGCTTCCTTGATGTAGCCCCAAGTCGCCTTGCCCCCTACCCCCAAGACATCGCTCATGGGCTACCCTGGCATACCACACACGTTCACACCTCCGTCCTTTGCTCACTGTGGAACACCCTTTTTTATCTTATCTTATTTACCCATCAAGGCTGGGTCTTGAAGCTCATACCTCAGTCAGAAAGGCTTCAATCACCCCTAATGAATCACTCCTTCCCTGCCGCCCCCAGCACTTTACTTCTACAGCCATTAAGCACTTGCTCCATCCATGCCAGGTTCCCAGTGGGCATTGTAAGCTCCTGAAGGAAGGGACCAATATCATTGGAAGAATACCTTGCTGTTATGGTTTACAAAGCACTTTCATAACTGTTTCCTAAACATTGAGCTTTGTGTGATTCCCCCATTTTACAGATGAGGTGTCTGAGGCACAGAGAGGTTGAGGGCTTTGCCCAAGGTCACACAGTGAAGGGTGAGTCAGGTGCTCTCCCATGTCTCCTTAGCAGCTTCCCCACTCCACTGTGGCCTCCTTCACCCAGGGACTCTGGTATCTGACACTCTGTGGGTGCTGCATAGCTGTCAATAAGCCCTAATCAATTGAATTGGCTCTCAGAAAAGGCTAATGCCCAACATTAGCCAAAAAGGCCAAGGTCAGTGATCAGTGTCCACCAAGGGCAGTTTGGTCCTTCCAAAGAGAAGTCCTCCTCCAGCAGTGACAGGGGATTGGCTCTCGAATTCACATCCTGGCTCTTCCACTTGCTAATCATATGGCCTCAGTCAAGTTACTTAAGCTCTCTGTGCCTCAGTTTCCTCTTCTGTAAAATGGGAATCAAACCTATTTTGATTGTTATGAAGAGTAAATAGGATAACGCATGTTGTTATGAGGAGTAAATAGGATAACACATGTAAAGAGCATGACACAGACCTGGTTCATAGAAAGCACTTGAGAAATACTAAAGTCATTATGGTTATTGTTACGTGTGTGTCGACTGGAGAAAAAACAGGCATTAGCCTTTTGTTGAGCATAGCTGTTGGGGCCAAGAAAGCCAACGGCATGGGAGTGAGATGAAAGAGAAAATGTCATGGCCCTACAGACCAGGAGCCGTGACACCCGTTCAGCTTTCTTCTGTTTTCAGAGCCAAGCGATATAGACTCAGAAAGGTATTACAGGCGCTAAGCGTAGGAAGGGCTCATCACGTGCCAGCCTCTTTGCTGAGTCTTTGCGTGCACCGTTTCACTCAATCCCTTTTAGCTTCATTTTATAGGCAAATAAAGAAACAGCTGATCATTTGCTTCTTGCAACAACTCCTGGAGGTAAGCAGGACATTGTTGTGGTCCTTGCTGGGAAGACCAGAAAAATTTAGGTCAGGGGGGGAAGGGCACTTGCCTGAAACACACAGTTAGAGGCAAAGCCAGGACTAGAAAGCCCAGGTTCTCAAGACTCTTCTAAAGCTCCTGTCATTCTCCTCACAAGACAGAACTCCTCCCCACCCCACCTCCGCTTGTGTTTTACACCATCGTGTTATCTTAGTGTGTATTGGCTATCTTTGTAAGCCACTGTGGATCCCTTCTGGAATAATGATGGGTACAACAATAGGTGGAAAGCTGGAAGATAGCTAGCTAGCTCAATAGATGAGAAAAAAAGAACTAGGAAAAGCACATTGACAGTTAATTTTTGAACTCTTTGTGCAAGGCACTACTTTAAGCACTTTATAAAAATGAATTCGTTTAACCCCACAATAACTCTATGAGGTAAAGAGCTATTATCATCCCCATTTTATAGATAAAGAAACTGAGGCACAGGGAACTTAAGTAGCTTGTCTGAGGTCAGGCAAATAGGAAGTGGGGGAGCCAAGATTTGAATCCAGCAGTCTGCCTTCAGAGTTCATGCAGACGGATAGAGGGACAGACACACAGATAGAAGAGGAGGCTGTGGGCTAGTTGTATTTCCAGCTCTTCAGGCTCAGAGACACCAAGCGCCCGCATCACAGCCTGCCCAGGACTCCTCTGCGATGTCCTTGTTTGGAAACCCTGCCTCTCCCCATTCCTGGGGGCCTGGTGGGTGCATTGGAAACTGATGGAATGGAGACCATCTCAGAGCCTGAGAAGGTTAGGAGGGGCAGGGTCCAGGGGGCTCACCTGAGTACCACCTGTCCATGGTAGAGCTGCTGGCTGTGTCCACGGGTGGAAGAGAGTCGTGAAGTGCTTGGTGCCGGGGCCTGGATGGTATGAGTAGCACCCCTTCCCTCGACACCTCAGTGAGCGCGCAGACAGGAAGACACAAAGGCAGGGAGGAGGGGCTGGCAAGGGCACCCTCACCTCCTGCCCACCTGCAGGGCAAGTTGGGGCAAGGGATCCACGTGAGAGTGAGAACCAGGGGGAGATTCTCTGACCTCCACCTGGCTCCTGAGGAAGAAGGAAGCGGTAAGCCACAGAAAAGCAAACCTTGCCCCCCACCCCCCAGCCCAGCGGCTGTATGCCACAGCCAAAACCCTCCAGGCAGCCTAGGGTGCCTGCAAAGCTTGCCAGGAGCCAGGAGGGCACTGGATAGGGCCAGAGCCAGCAGGATCAGGGCACTCACTGTCCACCCAGCCCCCGGGGTGGCAGTGGCTGAGGGAGACGCTCAGGGCATTGGTGGGTCACCTGAGCCTTTACTCAGCTGTACCTTCGTCCTCCAGCCCCTGATGAGCAGGATGGTTTTTGGTGGATCCCAGTCGGGCCTCTGTCCTGAGATATCCTGCCCCAAGGCTCCAGTTCTGTAGTTAGATGCCTCTGAGACCGGACAGAAGAGCAGCAGGTCCTCGGAAGTTGCCCCCAGTGGGGTGTGATGCTTTCAATGGCACCCTCCTGGGCCTGAGGGGCCAGCTGCAGCCTCCTGGGTCATTCAGGTAACCGGGCAGAGAACGGGGGCAGGCGGGGAGCAAGAAAGGGAGCTAGTGTGGGGGCCACTCCAGTGATAGCCTGTCTTTCCTCTTGGCCCCTCGATCAGCCCCCAGGGACTTATCACAGACTATGATGTCAGATCCGCCCCCCTGGCACACCTCAGCAGCCCAGCTGGAGACACCAGAAGCCTAATGAGGCCTCAGTGGGCTGCTCTCTGGTGCCAGAGGGGAATAGCTGGAAGGTAGCACTTCTCTGGGCCCAGGGCAGGGGTGGAAAGGCTGTCCCCAGCAGGAGCCAGGAGCCCACCACACTGGCCCTGCCCTCCCTGGCTCAGTAGGGTCTCTGCCCCTAAGGCCTCTGACATGGCCAGGAGCAAGCCCTGGCTATTGAGCGTCTCTGGGGCTTACTGTGACACAGGGTTTCCCTCGGGTTCGTTGTGTGTTGTCCAGCATGGCCACCCCGAACACAGACACTGACAATGAGGGGCCAGTTCTGGCCCAGCCTCTGACCCTTGCTCGGGGCCACCCTGACAACTTACCTCTCTGTCCCTCCTCAGCGACACCTCCTGCCCAGAAGGAAGGACTAATGACGCCATGGGGAGGTTCCTGGGAGCAGGAAAATGTTCTGAAAATAGGCAGAAAGCCTACAGGGACATTGCCTGTGATGTGGGAGGTCAGCGGTGGTGGAGGACTGGGCAGGCAGCTCTGACCCCAGGCTTCTTGCTCCTGCCCGGGGTCAGGCCTGTCACAGTGTTTCCAGGTGGAGACCTGCACATGTGGCTGGCCCAGTGCTGCTGAGTGGAAAATTCCCCCAGAGGCATGTAAGTCTCAGGGCTGGACGGGACTTTAAAGGTTACCTGGTCCAAATATGTCATCAGTGGTCCAGAAAAGTGGAAATCTCAGCCGGAATAGACATACATATACACAAACTCTGCTCCCCACATTGGGGCCTAACTCTGGGAAAGAAGGCAGCTCCATCCCAAACAGAGACACTGAGTCCCAGACTGACTAACCAGAAAGGGCCTCCAAGGTCATCCCTCCCAACCCCTTCACCTTACAAACAATTCCCCCCTCCCCCCGTAAAAACCCTTCAAGGGCTCAGAACATAAACCAAGATTCTTTCTATATTCTCTAAGGACCTTCTTAATCTGGCTCCCGTGACCTCTCTGACCACATCTCCTGCTTCCCTGTCCCTTCTCCAGCCGCACTAGTCTCCTTGCTGGTTCTCTAACCTTCTAGGTTTGCTCCTGCCTCAGGACCTTTGCATTGGCTGCTCCCTCTTCCTGGACACACTTTCCCCAGACAGCTTCCCGGCTAAATTCACACTGCCCTCAAGTATTTCCTCATGTACCTACTCAGAAGACCCCATCTTGACCTCCTTGTCTAAAATTTTCATACCACCCCCTGCAACATTTCAAACCTTCAGCTTTATTTTTTCTCCTTAGCACTTGCTATTATCTAATAAGTTGTGTTTTACTTATCTTGTTTCTTGTCTCTCTCCCAACTAGAATTTAAGCTCCAGGAGGGCAAGGATTTTTGTCCGCTTTGTTCACTCCTAGATCCCAAAGCCTAGAACCAGGGTTGGCATGTAGTGGACCCTCAGTTTTGTTAAGTGAGTGAATGAGTTCCCGAGAGGTAGGATAATTTCATCAATGACCGAGGCAGACCCAGATGTGCCTAACTTAGTCCTCTTTCCATGATATCACCCGCCCTACAATAGGGTAACAAGACTGAGTTTGCCCCCAACAGAGAGACAGTGGGTGATCAGCACCCTCCCCCCTACCCAACACACACAAACACATATACATCCTGCCAACAGCTTGCCCAGAGTCCTTCTTGGGCATTTTCCTGTTGCCCCTCATTCCAGTTCCTCTCCTCCCCGAGCCCTGGGGCAATTTCCAGAGAAACTTTCCTTTACCTCTTTCAGAAGAGGCCCAGGAGCTGATGGTAGAGGTCCCAACCCTCTCACCTCACTCACACCCAAGTCCTTCCTCAGACTTCTTCCTCGACCTCCCCAGGCTGACTAAAAGTAATAGGTCCTGGCCAACACTGGGAAAGGGGGCCCTTCTCTCAGAGACGCCTGTCTCTCCTCCAGAAGGGCCCTGGCCCCTACGACACTCCAGTCCAGCTTCCCAGGAAGTAGCCAGGCGAGCCTCTCCGCCCACATGCCTTTGCAGGCAAGACACAGCAGGGCAAAGTCCCTTTGGGTTCTGACTCTGTACAAATGGACTGTGTGGCCCTTGGGAAGATAACCCTCTGGGCCTCCTCCCATCTATAAAATGAGATGCTAGCATCTACCTTACAGAGCTGTTGCAGAAATAGAGATTCTGTAGGTAAAGCACTTGGCAAAAGAACTAGTTGCTGTTGAGTAGATTCCAACTCATGGCAACCCCATGTGTGTCAGAGTAGAACTGTGCTCCCTAGAGTTTTCAACGACTGATTTTTTGGAAGTAGATCGCCAGGCCTTTCTTCCAAGGCACCTCTGGGTGGACTTGAACCTCCAGCCTTTTGGTTAGCAGTGAGCGCTTTAGCCATTTGCACCACCCAGGGACTCCCTTGGCAAATGAGGTCCTAATAAATGCCAGTGGCTTCAGGGTCACTCACTCTGAGCTGGCCTCACGGGATCAAGGACACTCAGTGAAACCCTTTCTGCTTGGCTCAGTCCCCAACCAAGGTGATCTCTAAAGCAGGCTCCCCTGAGAGCACCCCCCCTCCCTGGTCCCCAGGTGATCTCTCTGGCCTGCCACCCACCTGCATCCCCAACCTTCCTTTCCTTCCCAGTACAAACCCAAGCTGAACGGCTTTTCCCTGATGGCATCTTGTCCCAATTCTTGTTCTTCTGGTCTTTCCGGGGATTGTGGTGTCCACAGTGAGGTACCAGGAAAGGCGACAGGGCAGGTGAAGATCCCAGCCCGTAGCCCTTTGCCTGAATGTTCCAGATTTGAGGGCAGAGACAGACACCCAGCCATGGTCTTCATTCCCCCAAGATCCAGAGATGAAGGAAGTCTTTGGGAGGTGTGAAGAGGTAACCCAAGCAGGGCCAGCAACTGCTGGTCCCTCGGTCACCATGCCTCAGTCTCCCCCTCTCCCAAGCATGCCTCCACTTGTCCCCTGACTCTTAAGTCTCAGGGCAGCAGTCTAGGGTGGTCATTGTTGGTTGGCAGGGTTGGGGGGCAGAGGGTGAGGAATCCAGCTGAGATTTGCCTCCCTGGTGCTCCAAGGCAGACCTTCACCACCAGGCTCCCCAACACCGGACTCTCCGGCTCCACCAGCTGGTGCTTTGAGAGGGCCGCCTGTCAGAGCCCACGGCCTTTAACTCCAGGCCTCCAAATCAGTTCTTCCCGGTGTTGAATCGCAGTTGGAAATGGGCTGCTATGAGCAAAGGCCAGAAGCCCCTAGAAGGCCCTGATTCTCTGCTGAAGTTGGTCCTCAGCTGCGTGGTGCGTAGGGCCGCTTGGCAGGAAAAGCACTGGCTTATAGGCCTAATCTGTGCTGCCCGGAGGACCTGAACCCCTAGGAGCGCTATGGTTGCAGATGCCAGGGTCACTGGGGTCTTATAAAGCAGGGTTGGGAGGAGGTGGCCCTGGAGAGTCCATTCCTTAAGTGTTAGTTTCAAGATGGCCTGAGCAGTGGGGCACGCAGGTCCTGGGAGCTGCCAAAGGGCAATGTACTCCAAGCTGCAAGGTCACCGGCTCCTTTCTGTTCCCTGAGCAGGCAGGGGATGGGGACGTCCTGTCCTCTTTCTATGGTTGGTGAAGAGGGCAAACCCATTTGACCCTCACCCCCCTAAGCGAATTCCCCAGAGAGGAATGCATTCTTGACTTCTCTCAGAACTTACGTCTGTGCTTGAGCTAGAACAGAGGTGGTTTCTCTCCAGCTGCAACCCTTTCCTTCTGGTAACCACATTCCTCCTTATGTGAAAAGTAACTTGAAGCTCACCACCTCCAGGAAGACCTCCCAGGGCAAGCCCACCCCACACTGCTTGTTCCTTTCCTCCACAGCCTTCTGGATTCCACTGCCATGACTTATAGCTCAGGTGTGGCTTTGAAATCATTCTGTTTATTTATTTCACAGATTGTCAGATCTACCCCGGTCTCCACGAGGATTCCGATCATGACTTGGTTTCTGTCTTCACTGAGTCTGGTGAACAGCTGTCTCACTCGCTAACAATTCCGTCCATTTCATGGCCCCCAAGAGTTTCAAAAAGCCCTTGCCTCCTTGACCAGCCTCGCTCCTCCCAAAAACGCAGTGAGGCAGGTTCTGTGATATCCATTTTACAGAGGAGGAACATGCAGGTGGCTGGCTCCACCAAGGTCGCACAGGTGGTATGTGGACAAGTCAGGAATTGAACCCAGATCTAACAGACAAAAGGGGAACCCTGCAGTCAAAGAAAGAGGAGATGGGGAAATGGATGATAATAAAAATAATAGATAATAATTACATAATGCATTTGTGAGGAATTTTCAAAGTGTTTTTATATCCGTTGTACCTGTCCGTCTTCACTTTCACCCTATGAAGTAACAGTATAGATAGTGATGAACCCATTTGACAATTGAGGGAGCTGAGGCATAAGTAGCTTTCCCAGGGCTACACAGCTAGCAAGAGACCCAGCTTACCATAGGACTCAGAACATCACAGCCGTGGTTCTTTCTGCGTAAGAGCTCGTAAGCTAGAAATCAACAGCTAGGAAGGACTTTGTTTTACTGAGAAGAGAGCTGATGAGGATGGCGTGTCTGCCTCAGTTCACACAGCTAAATAGAAGAGAATGTCCTGGACCCCCTTCTGCTCCACCAGACTGCCTCCGTGCCTGACTCTGAGGCAGGAACCCACTCTCTGGACAGTGCAGGGGTGCACCCCGCCAGTCCCTAGCACCCAAGCCCTTCAGGACACCTGTTGTCAGTGTCACCTGCTCAGCCATCACAGCCTTGGCAGGTGCCCCGCTGTCATGCAACCAGGTACGGGACTGGGCTGGCTCCACAAAATCAACAGCCGGCTGGATCTGGCTGACTCTGCCCCCTGGAGCTCTCCTGGGACAGCAATGAATCACACTGATGGTCACTCCTCCTCTTATGGCCTGGAGACAGGTATTTCCATAGCCTCTCCCCGGCTCAGGCAAGCACCTGATCTCTCTCTCCCTCACTGGGCCCAGGGGGAGGCAGAGTGGCCTGGGACATCGTGGCGTGAACCAGATGGAGCTGGAGTGCTCTCCCACCCGGCTCTATCCAGCTGCCCCTCCAGCCCGGGAAGGGGGGAGGCGCCTGGTGACCTTGGTTTGTGCTTCAGCCTGATGTCCCCTCACTGCCAGCCCTCCCTCCCCGCTGCTTGCGCTCTGCCTCTAACTCTCTTCCAACAACCATCTGGCAAGTTCCAATCCACAGCCTGCAAAAAAAACCGGAGACATAGGGAGGGCCCCCACTCAGGGGCCCAGAGGCCAGCTTGGCCTATTTTACAGTGGTGTTAAGTAACGCAAACACCTCCATGCAAACAGACTTGAAAACCTTTGGAGTGGAACTCATGGGGGAGGGAGGGAGTTGGGAGGTGAAATGTGCAGGGCACTTGAGGGTCACTGTCGGCGACCTGGGGACTTAGCATCAGCTTCAGGGAAATGGCCCTGCAGCTTCCCTCTTCAGTCAGGCTTCATTTGCTATGTTAAACCTAACAACAAATAGCAAATGGAAATGGGTGTCACACGGCTGGAGGCTGAGTGACCAGACATACATGGTCCTGCCATCATGGTGTGTTGGTCCAGAAGGAAGACACAGTAAGCAGCAATCCATGCCTGGATGCTGGATTCTTCTTCCTTGGCCCAGCAGGGCTAAGCCAGAGAGGGAGGTCTCTCCTAGCAAGCAGGAGGGTTTTTGCAACTGGAGCCTAAACGATCCTGGTTCTCAGAGTCCATCTTGCCTAGAGGATCCCATCAGGTGATGCTTTTCCCTCAGCTCGACCACTTGCCATGATGGGGAGCTCACTGGATTCTTACATCATCATGGCTGTGGAAACTAAGGACTCCTTTGCATGGAGCCAAGCTCTGCCTTCCTCTTATGTCCACTTGATGGGCCTAGCCCTTTCCTCTGGACTCACAGAGTGAAACTGGCCTGGAGCTGGGCAGGCCTGGACTGGACCCTGGCTTTGCCACCAGCAGGGCAAACTCAGGCAAGTCCCATCCAGCCCCAATTTCCTCGTCTATAATACAGGGATGCATCACGTAGGGCTGTTGTGAGTTCTAAAGGAGTTGTCCAGTGTCTGGCACACAGTAAGTGTTGAATAAATGTGGGCTGCTTTGATTATTTATTATTATTATTACTGTTTTCATGGTCAGTGTCCTTGACTGTTCTGTGTCCTGTTTCCAGACCATTCCCCAGAGCACATGCTGGGGAGTGTAAGCGTGGCAGGGACAGCCATGCCCCAGATGTGGCCTCACCAGCCCAGATCATACCCCACCCTTCATACAAACATCAGCCTTCTCCTGAAGAAAGAAACGAGGCTGTGTGGTATGCTATAAAGAGCTCTGGACAGACACCACAACCAGCTGCTATCGAGTTGACTTCAACTCGTGGAGACCCCATATGTATCACAGTAGAACTGTACTCCATATGGTTTTCAGTGGCTGATTTTTCAGAGGCAGATCACCAGGGCTTTCTTCCAAGGTAGCTCTGGGTGGACTCGAACCTTCAGCTTTTTGTTTAGCAGCCGAGTGCGTTAACCATGTGCCCCACCCAGGGATAGGCAGCCTGGGTTAAATTCTTGGTGCCTCCACCTCCTGCCTGTGTGGTCTTAGACCAGTTACAAATTTATCAGAGAGAATCTGTGAAATGTGAATATCCTACCTATCTCAGACATAACTCGGGGCTATTAGGAGGAAAACTGAGGGAGAGCTTAGAGTCTAGCAAATTAGGGGCAATTCTTTTATATATATGTTGGACCTGATGACTAATATTCTCTATTATTAACATAATTATTGAGAAAACCCAGACCCTCCTCCATTGGACTTTCTTACACTTACTTTTATAGTTTAATGTTTTGTTTTTAATAACATATGGAGGAGGTATCCGCAATCATTTGTGTGTGTAGGACCTCTAAGGGTCTAATCTGAGTGTCTGTCACAAGGGCTATGAATTACCTGATGCATAATAAACATTCCATGAATGGTAGCCATTAGTTTATTTACTAAGTGTGACCAGCCCTGACGGTACAATGGCTAATGTACTCGGCTGCTCACCAAAAGACTGGAGGTTTGAGTCCACCCAGAGGTGCCTCGAAAGAAAAGCCTGGCAATCTACTTCCAAAAAATCAGCCACTGAAAATCCTACGGAGCACACCTCTACTCTGACACACACGGGGTCGCCATGAATTGGAATCAACTTGATGGCAACTGTTAAGTGTGACCAGAGATTTTGTTTTTAACCATTGTGTTCACTGGGTTAATAGTGTTGAGCTTGATCTCAACTAAAAAGCTGAGTCTTTTCAAAGTCCTGCATATGTGGACTGGGTGTAGAAGCAAGAGCAGAAGCAGGAGAGACACCAAGCATCCCAGGGTGGCCAGGGAGTGGCTGGACTAGCCCGGGCCTCCAGGACCCGTGCCTTGCTATGTAAGGATTCATCGAGACCCTAATATGTTCCAGGTGTTCTTACGCTAGACAGAACAAAACATAGTCCTTGCCCTTTAAGAGTCCAGCCTCATGATAAAGACACACAGAGCATACAGCGGGCAGGGGCCGCATGCTGGTGCCAACAAGCCCAGTCTGCCCATAGCTGTGTTTGTTTGGCCAACAGCATTTAAAAAAAAAAAAAAAAGCATTTTATTGTAGTTTAGGTGAAAGTTTACAGAGCAAATTAGTCTCCCATTCAACAATTTGTACACAGATTTCTTCTGTAACATTGGTCGCAATTCCCCCAATGTGTCAGTGCTCTCCCCACTTCCACCCTGGGTTCCCCTTTTCCATTTGCCTAGTTTTTCTGCCCCTTCCTGCCCTCTGAACTTTGTTTCTGAGAAAATGCTACCCTTTTAGTCTCATGTATTTGAATGTTGTGAGGAGCTCACTCCTCACAGGTGCTATCGTTTGCTCTACAGGCCTGCCCACTGTTCAGCTGAAAGGTGTTCCCCTGGAGTGGGCTCAGTTCCAAGTTCACAGGGTGTCTAAGGGCCATAGTTTCAGGGGGTTCTACCAGTCTCTATCAGACTAGTAAGTCTGGTCTTTTTTTTTAATCAATTTGAATTTTGTTCTACACTTTTCTCCCACTTTGTCTGTCCAGGACCCTCTATTGTGATCCCAGTCAAAGCGGTCGGTAGTGGTAGCTGGGCACCATCTAGTTCTTCTAGTCTCAGGCTGGAGAAAGCTGTGGTTCGTGTGGTCCATTAGGCCTTTGGACTAATTGTTTCCTTGAGTCTTTGGTTTCCCTCACTTCTTATTGCCCCAGAAGGGGAGAGACTAATAGTTGTATCTCAGATGGCCGCTCGCAAGCTTTTAAGACCCCAGTCACTACTCACCAAAGTAGGATGTACCAAGAGTACCTTTTAAAAAATGGAACTGGAATGTCTTTGGGAGGACATTCTAGGTGATCCCAGAACCCTCTGCCCTATTTATTCACGAATTAGCTCACCTGCCTGGCTGCTACGGTTTGGATTCCAGGTACAGGTTATTACGTGTGACAGTACAGGCAAGAACAAGGGTGCCAGGAGCAAGCACACAAAAAGGACTCATTTGCCTAAAGTTCAGGAAGGCTTCGCAGAGGGGGGAGTATTTGAGTTGGGAGAAAGATAAGTGGGTAAGGGCTTTGGTCATAACCTGAGACCCACCCATGCCCCTCTTTTTCAAGTGTTTGGTTGGTGGAGAATTGACCAAAGAGAAACATTAGACTCTTTTATTCCAGTCCAGCGTGCGGTTTTCACAAGATCAAGCCATTGTGACCCCCTTTCCCTCTCTAAAACCAAAAAACCTATCCCCAAGTCAATTCTGACTCGTAGCAACCCTATAGAACAGAATAGAACTGCCCCATAGGGTTTCCAAGGAGCGCCTCATAGATTTGAACTGCTGACCTTTTGGTTAGCAGCCGTAGCTCTTGACCACATCACCAGGGTTTCCTTCCCTCTCCAAGATGATGCAAAATGTATAGTTTCTGGTATAGGATGAAGCCTGGGCCCAGAGAACAGGGGAGGAGAAGGAGATGAGGGAAGCAGGTAAACAGGGAGAGAAAGGGAGGGGGAGGAGGAGGAAGGGAAAAGGGTGGGAGCAAGTGGAGGGAGAAGTGAAGAAAAGGGAGGGGGAGGGGGAGGGGGCGTGGGGATAAGGGGGAAGGGAAGAGGGCACAGGGTAGAGGAGGTGAGAGAAGAAGCGGGAGGGCGGGGAGTGAACTGCAAAACTGTGGAAATATACACTCAAACCTACCAACCTACCCAGCACAGCTGGCTCTGCAGTCTTCACATGGCCCCTCCGACTAAGGACGGAGTTGCTTGGGGCCTTTAAGGGCCATAAATCCTGTTGCCATAGAGCTGATATCAGCTTATAGCCACCCTATGGGATGGAGTAGAGTTGCCCCATAGGGCTTCCCAAGGAGTGGCTGGTGGATGAGAACTGCCGACCTTTCGATTAGCAGCCTGAGCTCTTAACCACTGCGCCACCAGGGCTCCTTAAGTGCCATAAGCCCAACAAATACCCAAGTCCTTTTACAGCGCAGAGAACACCTCAGAGCCAGTAGGAAACAAGTGACGCTTTATTCCTTTTTTGAGAGGATAGATCACAATACAGAGGACAGCAGTCCTGGTCACAGCGGCACAGTTTGGTTAGTTTCCACGAGAATATGATGGACACTAGGGGTGGGAATTGATTCAACTTTTCACTCCCTTCACTTCATAACCTTCAGCCTCTTGTTGTTCCCTCTGCAGCGGGGCTGTGCGGAGCCCTGCACAGCCTCTGACCACTGTCGGCCCCACACTGTGCTGCCCACTGATGGACCAGGCAGTGGACGCAGGAGCTGTGGCAGCTGCTGGACCCATGGGGCATGGACGGAGAACAAAGGACCCCATTGCTCTTGCTGCTGCCCATCCCGATTGCTGACCACATAGAGAATGGGGCCCCTTCACCATCACCTGCCAAATGACTCAGCTTCAGGGACTGGAGTCTGAGTCTAGAGGGGCTGGGCTATAGACCGGGGTCTCGGAAGCAGGGAAGGTTGGAGAGTGGGGCCGAGTTCCAGGGCCCATGAGGTTATTGCTGAGAAGACAAGCCAGGGGCACATTCCCCAGGGCAGAGTGGAGGCTCTGGGCCTGGAATCCCTGGCCACTCTACAATGGGGCCTGGGAGGTGGAGACTCCTCGATGGAAGATGAGCACAGAAGGGGCAGTCTGCCGGAGGGCAAAGCCGGGGATCACAGCTCCTTGCTTTGAACCTCCAATTGCTTCAAGGCCCTCAGAACAGACTTGGTCAGGTGTGGAATATGGAAGTAGGTTCTTGTAAGAGGAGTGAAGAGAGGCCACGAAGAGCGATGACAAAAGGGATGTAATGTAAACCTTCCCAAGTTCCAAGACATGAGAGACTCCCTGCCCCATGCTCCTACCCCTACCCAAATGCCCCAAACCCATCGCTGTCATGTTGGTTCCGATGCATAGCGACCCTACAGGACAGGGTAGGACTGCCCCGTAGGGTTTCCAAGGCTGTAATCTTTCCAGAAGCAGACAGGCACATCTTTCTCCCACAGAGCACCTGGTGGGTTCAAACTGCCAACCTTTTAGTTAGCAGTCGAGTGCTTTAACCACTGAGCCACCAGAGCTCCTTCCTATCCCTACGCCCACCCCTAAATCAAGAGAAGGGACTGGTGTCTCAGGGAAAAAGCAGGCTTCTTGGAGCGGGAGGTGATGGCGGGCCACAGGGGAACAGCGGGGAGCTGATGGTGGCTCAGCGTCTGCCCAGGAATGTGAGTCCAGGGTTCACTAATATGACATCACCCACGAACAAGTAGCCACGAAGACCACAGTCATCAAACACACACACACAGAGACACATCACAGGAGTGGACGAGACCGCAGGCTGGGGACAGGGAGGCAAGTGGTGGGTGCATCGTTACATTGAGGACTGGTGTTAGAAAGGATTGGGGGCACAGGGGACACACGAGTTCTTGGCTTCTCCTGGGGAAAGATCTGTTGCTGAAGTGGCTGGTTCTCTGAAGCATCAACAGGTACTGGAGGCTGAGGAGGAAGTTGATTTAAATTAAAAAATAAAACTTTGGCTCATCTCAGGAATCCTCACTTACTTCCCTCCCTACCTTTAGCACAGCCCCTTTTCCCACTGAAACTCTGTTCTAAGCCCCCTGCGCCTAGTGAAGCCAAGGAACAGGGATGGCCCACAAGTCTGCGGGGAGAGGAGATGAAGGCGTAGGAGCATGGTGGGCCTCAGGGGAGGGGCTCTTCCAGGGCTGGAACCTGGTAGACATTAAACTTGGGCTTTCTATTTGAGGTCATCTCAGTATTTGCTCACAGTCCTGAGACCTAGGAAAAAGGGGTTTCTGAAGAAGCCCTGTTGTTCACACACCCACACATTAAGTGCTATGGCTGCTAACCAAATGGTCAGCAGTTCAAGTCCGCCAGGCGCTCCTCGGAAACCCTGTGGAAGCCCTGTTGTTAGCTGCTGTTAAGTCAGCTGTTAACTCATGGAGGCCCCATGCACAATGGGATTGGATCATTGTGACCCAGAGGGTTTCCACTGGCTGATTTTTGGAAGTATATTGCCAGGCCTTTCTTCCTAGTCTGTCTTGGTCTGGAAGCTTTGCTGAAACCTGTTCAGCATCATGGCAGCACGCAGCCTTCACGGGCAGACAAGTGGCGGCTGTGTATGGGGCGCATTGGCCAAGAATATAAGCCAGCTTTCCTGCGTGAAAGGCAAGAATTCTACCACTGAACAACCACTGTCCCCCAGGAAGCCCTAGTTTAAAAAAAAAAATGAAAAAGCAATGCCTAGCTCAAGGCTACCTTCCTTGAGAAAACTTCCCACTCCAGTTCCACAGGGTCTCAGTCTAATCTGCCAGCTTTGATGAGTAGACATGAAGCTATCAGATGTAGGTACCTGCATCCTAGGCTGGGTTCTACTATCATCACAACTTAGGCAAGGCACTCACCTTCCTGAGCTCCATCCCAGAAGAGGGATATAATGAGCCCTGCTCTGCCCACCCCCAGCTGTTACGAGGATATAAGAGCCCTTGGAAAACAATGAATGTGCTACGAAAGCACATGAGATTATTACAATCACAGTAAAAGCTGGTCAAACAAAGATCAGATATTTTATCATCCAGGAATCTCTTAATTCACAATTTAGAATAAAGTTTTATATCTGTATAACCCAAAACCCACTGCCATCGAGTTGATGGCGACTCATAGTGATCCCACAGGGTTTCCAAGGCTGTCAATCTCTACAGAAGCAGACTGCCACGTCTTTCTCCTGTAGAGAAGCTGGCGATTTCGAACCAACAACACTTCAGTTAGCAGTTGATTGCTTTAACCACTGTGCCACCAGAGCTCCTTATATACTTGTATATTACACCTTATTTTATGCAAAAAAGAAAAAAAAAAGGCAGAAATAAGTTGATAGAAGACTGATCCCCTGCCCCTGCATATTCCAGGGTGGTACAAACAGCTAAGGTGCTTGGCTGTTAACCAAAAGGTTGAGGGTTCAGCTTCACCCAGAGGCACCGGGAAAAAGGCCTGGGGATCTACTCTTGAAAAATCAGCCACTGAAGTCCCTGTGGAGCACAGTTCTGCTCTGACACACGTGGGGTCACCAGGAGTCAGAATCAACGTGACAGCAACCAGCGGTCATATTCCAGAACATGTCAGAAAGTCAGACAAGAGAAGGGAGATGAATTGAAAAGGGCACTAAAGCGTGGCCAGAATGCCTGAGCTCAAGTTCCAGTCTGTCTATGTGGCTAAACATCATCTGAACTCCGTTTCTTCATCTATAAAATGGGGGATAAACCCCACCTGTCCTACTTCTTTAAGTTCCTGCCAGGCTTAAATGTACATCACAAAGATTAAGTGGCTCTGGGAGAAAACACCTGGCGAACTGCTTCCGTAAAGATTACAGCCTAGGAAACCCGATGGGGCAGTTCTATTCTATCACAATGAATCACTCTGAGTCAAAAATCGACTGGACAGCACCTCACAACAAGGCATTCAACCGTTATTACACTCCCGTGCCCATGGCAATGAACAATGGAAACAGACGCTAAATCAGGGAACCTAAATGCTGATAACTAATAACACTGGTATGGGGCGGGGGGGGCGGGGGGTGAGTCATTATATCATTCTCCCAGCTTTTGTTTAGGTTTAAAGTTTCATAATAAAACGTTCAAAAAAAAAAAAGTGGTCCTAAAGTACTTCCTGAATCATGACTGAAAGCCATCACCTGAAGGGTAGTTCACTAATTCTAATGCTCTCCCAAGTCAGGCCCCTGTGGCACCTAGGATGACACCCTACCACCGTGTCCACTGCTTTGTGTGGAGGACCAACTCCTCGGCTGTTTGCTGGGCGCATATACAGGACGCCTGGGGCTTGTCTGGTCCTGAGCTGTATCATTGCCCCTTTCAGACATGAAAACAAAAAAAAAAAAACTAAACCCATTGCTGTTGAGTCGATTCTGACTCATAGCGACCCTACAGGACAAAGCAGAACTGCCCCACAGGGTTTCCAAGGAGTGCCTGGTGGATTCGAACCGCTGACCTTTTGGTTAGCAGCCACTATACCACCAGGGTTTCCTTTCAGACATATCAAACCAAAAAAACCAAACCCACTGCCGTCGAGTCGATTCCAACTTATAGCTCATTTCTGCTTTCTTTTTTCCCATAAAATAAAGTATAATATACAGATATATACCTTTATCTGAAATTGTAAATTAAGAGATTCCTGGATGAATCCCAGTAAGAGCTGTGCTTGCTGCAAAAGCCAGCCCAAAACTTCCCACACCTGGCTGATAGGGCCTCCTCTAGCAATGGCCCAGACCTTGTCGAGGATAGTGATGGTGACAGGGAAAGATCCAGGAAGAAAGCATCTCACCTCCCCATCCGAGGGCCACACTTCAGTTCTCCGCTTTCTGGGGCTCTGTTGCTAGAAAGAAAATCAGGACAGATTGTAGAAAACAGATCCCTTACTGCAGAGGGCCACCCCATGGCAGCTGTGCCAACGCCAGACTCTGGGGGAGCTTAACCACAGTGGGCCGCCCCACGGCAGCTGTGCCAGTGCCTGACTCCGGGGGAGCTTGACCACGGTGGGCCACCCCCACAGCAGCCATGCCAATACCTGACCCTGGGGGAGCCAAGGGATTCAGAGTCAGACAGGCCTGGGGGCTGGACCTTACCCTACTGCTCGTGGGTGACAGGAACTGAGCTCCTCAGCTGTAAACTGTGGAGAGTGATGGCTACCTTATGAGGCCATGCGCAGGTTAAACATGATGTGGCCTGTCACACACTGCACGGTGCCTGACTCAAAGCAGGTGCGCAATCAACAGTGGCTGTCACTGGGAGTTTGGGGGTGTGAGGATGGTAATGCACTGAGGTCCTGGGGACCTCTCTCCTGGCACTGTGGGAACATGTCTGGCTGGCTCTAGGAAGGGTAAGGTACCTTGGTGACAGTCCCGTCCCCAGCCATACAAGTACCCTCTCCTACTCCCTCAGTCCCTCTGGGCAGGTGGCCATGGGGAGTTACCATTTGCAGTGATGAGGTTCTCCACCTGGGCCTCCTCATCCCCTGGAGCCCTGTGAGAAGAGACACAGCCTCGTCAGAGATGCCCAGGGAAGACCATGGCTGGGACAGGGCCACGTGATCAGTCTCAAGTCACCTGAGGGGCTGGAGCACGCTCTACCATGGGCACAGGAGCAGAGGGAGGAGCGGGGCTGAAGGGGCCCGTCAGCAGGAACTCACAGCATCCTTCAATGTCAGCCCCCGAGAGAACCGAGTACTGGGAAGGGGTGGCCTACGGCCACACGGGGGCTCAGGTCGTGTGGGTGTGACCTTTATGGGGTGTGACCTTTATGCAAGGGAGAGGGAGAAATGAAAGGGGGTCCAAGTTTCTACTCAGCCCCAAAAGCAAAATGAACAAGTGACGAGCAGGGACCGTGCCCCAGTCCTACAGAGAGGGGATGAACATCAAGGGAGGCCACACAGCCCTCTGCTGCTCTGCAGACAAGGTTCCAGGACCTTCTTACCCACCCGTTTCCATCAGGAGAGTCAGAGATGGGCTAACTCTCCATGTTTTGACCTTTCCTTTGCCCCAAAGTCTGCCTGACAGTCCTCAAACTTCTACCCCTACCATCTACAACACACACCCTCTTTCTGAGACAAAAATCCAAGAGGACGCCCACTGGGAGCCACACAACACGGGCCCGTCCATGTCCCCTCCTAGTGTCACCCCAGATGTCCACAGCCACGGCGCCTTACCGGGGCTTCTGACTGAAACTGCACTTGCACCTCCGACCTGAAAGGCAAAGAAACCACGCAAGGTCAGGCTGCTGGTTGCCCCGCGTCTGTGTAGTCCTGTGACTGTGGAAACGGCACCCCTGGAGCTGCACAGGTTTATGCGGCAACCCTGTGTGGAAGTAGAGGCCTCGGGAGGACAAGGTGGTACACTGGACAGCTCTGGGGGTTACACCGCCACAGGCTGCGTGATTGTGAAGGTGCCGAGGGCTCTGTGCAGACCAGGGTCACGTGGAGAAACCAACTCAAGACTTATCCTGCAGGGCACCCCAAGGACAGTACCTCCCACCCATCTCCTGTGGCTCCCCACTCATGCCCTGCTGGATACGGCACCCAGAGGGCTCACCCTGCCCATCTTATCTGGGCTTCCCTTCACCCAGCATGTGTTCTGTTCCTGTTCCACTGTTTTACTGAGCACTCAGTATGTGCCCAGCACTGTGTCAGGACCTAGAGATACCACGGAGGACAGATAGGCTCATTCCCTCTCCAGAAGAGATTATAGCCAAGCTCTTACACTGTTCACCCACTTAGCAGCCTCAGTCATTACAGAGCGAGCAAAAGAACAATCACACTTACTCAGGATAAGGAGGACCCCCACCGAGAAGAGGACCACGGCGAACACCAGGCCCCCGATCCTCAGGGTCTGATAGTCTGCCAAAGGAACCAAGGATGAGAGATGGAAGAAGGGCGGAGCCAGAGAGAGCCTGTCTGTCCCTCCCTTGGACAAATGTACCTCCCTGCATGCACCCTCACCCTCACGTCTCTCCACCCAGGGGTGCCTCCACCACTCACCATAATGAAAAGGGTCCGTTTCTTTCTCCTGCTCAGTTGCTGCAAACAATAAACAGACACGGTCAGGAGGAAGACAGCCACTTCTACGCCTACATCCTGGTTCCCAACTCCCTTCCCTTGCCTCACAGATCCACCCCCCATAAAGGGATTCCTGGGAAGTGGGCCCAATAAGCACAGTCACCTAGAAAAGCACCGGAGGGTGGGCCTGCTGTCAGGCCCCACCTGCGAGCCGAGGACAGGCACGGCTCAGAGCCCCAGCAGAGACCCTGCTTGCACAGCACATCAGAGCACATGTCGTCCCCAAAGGCAGGGGTGGTTATCCTCTTGTTACAGACAAGGAAACACGAGCTAAGGAAAGACAAGCAGCTTGCATCGGGCGAAAGTTGCTTTATTACGATTCTGAGCCTGATGTGCAGGTCTGACGCCCAAGGGTCAGGTCAAAAGTAGGACCCCCAACCCTAAATGTCTCAAAGGGCCAGCAGCTTCGACCAGAAAGGGCTGTGACCAGATCTTGCCCTAGCCAGCTCGTAGAGGGGCACTTACCACTGGCCAGGACCGCAGAGGCCAGAAGGCTGCATAGAAAGACCAGCACCACCTCCATGGCGTCTGGGGACAGAGGGAGGAAAAAGAGTCTCTGGATAGGAGACCCCCCACCCAACCACCAGCCTAACCAGGGTGGAGTGGGATTCCCCAGCTCTGCTGTCTATGTGAGAGTTCGAACCACCACCAAAGCAGAGGCAGCTGACATGTATCAAACTTTCACAATGTTTTGCATGCATTAATTCAATTCATACACTTGAGTTAATACTACGAGCAGGCACTGTTACTAACTTCACTTTGCAGGTAGAGAACTTAAAGCTTAGAGGTTAAATAACACCCAGGATAGTGAGTGGCAGAGCTTAGATCCCAAGCCAGCTCTGTAACCCCTCCGCCACACTGCCTGTCTGGTGCCAAAGCCGTAAGGACCTTGGGGATGATCTCATCTGGGCCCTTCTCTCCAGGCCACCCTCTGTGGCCAACCCTTATTCATTAAGATGTCTAGGACTTTCTGGCCTGGCTCCCCACAGCCAGCATGTACCGTCAGAAACTCTTGTTCATGTCCAGATTAAATGGGGGGCCGGTAAACCCACAACCTGCTAATCTAGTCAGCCAGATGGAGGGAAGCTTACTGTTTACTGTACTCTGTGTGGTAAGCCCTGTTCTCCCTGAAGGTCCCCTCACACCCTCATGGCTACGGCACCCAAGTCAACTCTTCCACAATCCTCCAAGAGCCTCCAGCAGAAGAGGCGGTTAAACAAAGGGAGCTCAGAGATAGGGTTCTCTGAGCTTCAACACCTGGCCGCACCTTCCCCAGAAGATACCCAAGCTCTGTTCATGAGTTCAAGTCCCTGGTCTCGGGTGGGGGCCCCAGGTGGGCCATCTGGGTGGAGGCAGAGGTAGGACCAGTTGGTCCCTCTGAGAGACAAATTTTGGGGGAGTTACACACACCTCATGGCTGGAATTAGATATGTAAAGAGCCAGAGAGGAAAAGGCGGAAGGAACCCAAACCAGGAAAGCCCCAAACCCTTTGTTCTTTTCCAAGTGGGGTGGGTCTGGCAGTGGCCTGAACCCCTGAATACAGGTCTAGTGGTCAGGACCACGCAGGGCTTGCTCTGAGGGGTCACCCACATTGTTTTCACCAGGGCTTCAAACAGGGCTATTCCAGTTTGTACCCTTGCTGAGAATTTGCATGTGTAATAAGTTCCCAGGAAGTTATGCCTAAGAATCACCCAGGGATCTTGTTAAAATGTAGATTCTGATTCAGTATATCTGGGGTGGAAATAAAAATTCTCAGCAGGGAACTTGTTAGGGATGCAAACTCTCAGCAGGGGTTCGAAGTGGGTTTTCCCAGGCCCCAGAGGTGTCTGGATTAAGTAGCAACTGTTGCTCTTCACCCTTCAGCCACCAGAGGTCAGAACAACCACGTCCAGAGCCAGGCCCAAGGCACAAACCTTGGGCTCAGAGGAGCAATGCAAAACGCGTTTTTCGAAAAGCCTAAAAAGTAAGTTGCTTTTAAGGCTATTCAATATTTTTATTTCTTTTAATTTTTGCATTACATTTTATACGTATACAAATATGTAATACACACGTATCTTTCATTATATGTTACGTATATTTGTATATGTATAAAATATAACGCAAAACACACACACAATGAAAGACATGCTACATATCTGTATCCATGCAGAATATAATGCCAATGAGATAAACACCCATAAGCATCTACTTTAAGAACTAAAACTTCACAAGTAATGCTGTACTTGCCGATATTTTCCTCCAGTCCCTCCCCCTCCTTCCCTCCTAGAGGTAGCCAGTATTATAAAAATATATATTTTTAAGTATTCCCTCATATTTATTTTAAAGAAATTTTTTTACTAAGACATATTTCACATGCCACGAAATTCACCATTTTAAGTGGATTTTAGTATATTCACAAAGTTTTGCTCTCATCCAAAACCAAAAACCAAACCTGTTGCTGTAAAGTTGGTTCTCATGACAAAGTAGAACTGCTCCATAAGGTTTTCTTGGCTGTAATTTGTACAGGAGATTGCCAGGCCTTTCTTCTGTGGCACCCCTGGGTGGGTCCAAACCACCAACCTCTAGGCTAGTGGTCAAGCGCAAACCATCTGCACCATCCAGGGACCTGAGCTTCCCATCAGCAGTTTACAGGACACTTTCATCACCTCAGAAAGAAGCCCCATACTCATTAGCAGACACTGCCCATCTCCCCCTCCCTCCAGCCCCTGGCACCCAGTAGTCTACTTTCTGTCTCTGTGGATTCGCCTCGTCTGGACTTTTCATATAAATGGGATCACAAAATATACAGCCTTTTGCATCTGGCTTTCACTTAGCATTCTTTTCAAACTTCATCCACTTTGTAGTCTGTATCAAAACTTCATTCCTTTTTTATAGCAGAGCAATATTCTCTTTTCAAAAACACATTTACCACATGGATATGAAAATATAAATAATATATTATTCAGTGTAGCTGTTTTGATTTGTACATGGGGTTGCCATGAGTCAGGGCTGACTTGATGGTAACAACAACAAATAGTAATCTTGCCATGTGGCAGCAGAAGCGTCTCCCTTCTTTTTCTGTTCTTCCTCCTCCTCCTTCAGGAATGTCTTCATATATAACACACACGCATATATAGGATTTTCATGGGCATTGCAAAGGATCTAGTTATAGAAAAATAACTTCGGGAGAACTGACATTTTCTGATTTTGAGTCTCTTGTGTACAAATAAAGCCAAATCCTAACCCTAATACAATCACACACATCTTCTGTTAGATTTATTCCTGTTGTTGTTGTTGGGTGCTGTCAAGTCAGTCCTGACTCACAGCGACCCTCTGTACAACAGAACGAAACACTGCCCAGTCCTGTGCCATCCCCACAATTGCCGCTACGCTTGAGCTCACTGTTGCAGCCACCTTGTCAATCCATTTCGTTGAGGGTCATTCTCTTTCTCACTGACCCTCTATACCAAGCAAGATGTCCTTCTCCAGGGACTGATCCCACCTGATAACATGCCCAAAGTATGAGAGACGCAGTCTCGCCACCCTTGCTTCGAAGGAGCATTCTTGCTGTGCTTCCAAGGCAGATCTGTTCGTTCTTCTCATAGTCCATGGTACATTCAGCACTCCTCTCCAATACCTGAGTCGGAATCGACTCGACAGCAACGGGTTTGGTTTGGTTTTTCGTTCTTCAACACCACAATTCAAAGGCATCAATCCTTCTTCAGTCTTCTTTATTCATCGTCCAGCTTTCGCATGCCTATGAGGCAACTGAAAATACCATGGCTTGCGTCAGGCGCACCTTGGTCTTCAAGGTGACATCTTTGCTTTTCAACACTTTAAAGAGGTTTTTTTTTTTGTAGCAGATTTGCCCAATGCAAGGCATCTTTTGTTTTGACTGTGGATGCAAGTAAAATGAAATCCTTGACAACTTCAATCTTTTCTCCATTTATCATGATGCTTTTATGGTCCAGTTGTGAGGATTTCTGTTTTATGTTGAGGTGTAGTCCATACTGAAGGCTGTGGTCTTTGATCTTCATTAGTAAGTGCTTCAAGTCTTCTTCACTTTCACCAAGCAAGGTTGTGTCATCTGCATAATGCAGGTTGTTAATGAGTCCTCCTCCAATCCTGATGCCCCGTTCTTCTTCGTACAGTGCAGCTTCTCGTATTATTTGCTCAGCATACAGACTGAATAGGTATGGTGAAAGAATACAACCCTGGCGCACACCTTTCCTGACTTTAAACCACTCAGTATCCCCTTACTCCGTCCGAACAACTACCTCTTGATCTATGTAAAGGTTCCCCATGAGCACAATTAAGTGTTCTGGAATTCCCATCCTTCCCAATGTTAACCATAATTCGCTATGATCCACATAGTCGAATGCCTTTGCATAGTCAATAAAACACAGGTAAACATCCTTCTTGTATTCTCTGCTTTCAGCCAGGATCCATGTGACATCAGCTATGATATCCCATTATTACCTTATTCCTAGGTATCTTATAATTTTTATTACTACTTAAGTGCTAACTTATGTGTGTGTGTTCCAATTTTTGCCGGTATAGAAAAAAGCAACTGATTTTTATATACTGATCTTAAATCCAGTAATCTTGCTAAACTCTCATTATTTCCAATAATTTACCTGTAGATTTCTTTGGGTTTTCTTTGTAGACATGTCCTCTGTAAATGATGCAGGATTGTTTCTTTCCAATTCTTATACTGCTTAATTCTAGTTCTTGTCTTAACTCCCCTTGATAGGACCTCCAGTAAAATAAGGGGTAACAGTGGTAAGGGACACACATATCCCCCTTGGTTTTATTCCTGATTTTAAATGGAGTGCTTCTAGTAATTTAGAAGTTCTCCTCTAATCCTAGCTTTCTGAGAGGCTTCTGTTTTCATTAATTATGAATGAGTGTTCTGTATCTACTGAGATCTTACGCTTTTTCTCCTTTAGTCTATCAATGAGGTAAACTATACATATGGATTTTCTAATTCTAAACCATCCTTGCATTTCTGGGGCAAACAATTAACACTCTCAGCTGTGAACTGAAAGCTTAGATGTTTGCATCCACCCCAAGGTGCCTAGGAAAAAAAGGCCTGGTGATCTACTTCTGAAAATATCAGTCGTTGAAAACCCCATGAAGCACATTTCTACTTTGACACATATGGGGTCACCATGAGTCTATGGCAACTTTTTTTTTTTTAATAAACTCCTGGGTTTGGTTTGCTGATATTTAGGATTTTTGCCTCAGTGTGCATGAGTGAGACTGGGCTATAAGCGTGATTTTACTGTGTTGGCCTTGCCTGGTTTGGGTATCATGACAGTACTAGCCTCACAGAACAAGTATGCCCTCTCTGGCTATTCCCTGGAAGAGTTTGCAGAAGATTGAAATAATCTGTTCTTTGAAAATTTGGTAAAAGTAACCTGTGAAACCATCTGGACTTGGTGTTTTCTTTATGGGAAGACTTTTAAATTGCCTGTTTAATTGATGAACGGTCATGGCACTCTTCAGATTTCTATTTCTTCCTCAGTACATTAAGGAAGTCATGATTTTATACAAAATATAATTTCCTGCTTTCAAATTTATTACCATAGTTGGGTTTTTTTTTTTTTTAACATCTTCATGTATTACTATTTTAATTTCTGCCGGATCTGTAGGTATGTCCATTTTTCATTCCTAATATTGCTTGCGACAACTGCTTCTATTCTCCATCAGTATCACCAGAGGTTTATCAATCTTTTCAAAGAGCCAATTATTGCCTCTATTGATCTTCTTTATTGTATGTTTCAAGTTTTCATCTTGCCCTTGTACATTCTTTGGGCTTATTATATTGTTCTTTCTTTATGTGTATCTTATGTTGGATACCTAATTCATTAATTTCTTGTTTTCTAATATAAGCATTTAAGACTATAAATTTCTAAGTGCCACTTTTGCTCCATCATATAGGTTTTCCCATTATGACTTTTTAAAATTTCTGTTCTTAGTAATTTTAACTTCCACTATAATTTCTTATTTGACTCATGCTTTATTAAGAGTTATGTTTTTAAAATTTTCCAAATCTATAGGGTTGCTATGAGTCAGAAGTGACTCGACTGCACTGGGTTTTTTTTTTTTTATGGTGATTTTTAATTTACTTTTGTTATTGATTTCTAACTTAAGTGCACTGTGATCAGAGAATGTGCTCCATATTATACAGATGCCCTGATATGTACTGAGACTCTTTTATGGCCTATTTATTTAAGCACTTATGTTCCATGTATGCTTAGAAGATTGTGAATTCCTGAATTGTTGGGAAGGAAGTTCTATGTAAGTCCCAAATATTTTAAATTATTGTGTTGTTTACATTTTTATGTCCTTTCTATTTTTTTTTTTTTTTTTTTTTGAGATAGGTGCTTTGAAATTTACTACTACGAGGGAACATTTATAAATTTATCCCTGTGTTTTTTTATAATATTCTAACAAAGTTTAAAATTGTTATATTTTAGGAGTTGGATCTTCGAGGACTATGTAGTGATTTCTCTGTCTTAAATTCTATTTCACTTTCTACCTCTTTCTGTCCTTATGTGCTGCGTGTGTCCATTATAAACAGCAAAGAGCTGGAAATATTTTTTTAAAAAATCAACCTGATAGTCTCTATTATCTGCCAAGGTGATTATTGATGTATTTGGTCCTGTTTCTGCCATTCTCCCTCCTCCCCTCCCACTTTCCTTGTGCTTCTTTATTTTGACTTTATTTTTGGACTTTTTTTTTTTTTCTTATTCATTTCCCTTTCTACTGGTTTAAAAATTATACAAGCGATTTCTAGCCTTCTAGTGGTTACCTTTGGAATTTTACGATGTGTATTAAATTTTTATTCAATTTAACAAAGACCAAAATGTCTAGTTAATAAGTATAATAGACAACAACAAAAAACCACTGCCATCGAGTCAATTCTGACTCACAGCAACCCTACAGGACAGGCTAGAACTGCCCCACAGGGTTTCCAAGGAGCGGCTCGTGGATTCAAACTGCTGACCTTCTGGTTAGCAGCCAACCTCTTAATCACTGCGCCACCAGGGCTCCAATAAGTATAATAGTTAGTAGATAATACCCTCCTTGAAAAATAGAATAGCAGAACTTTTTAATTCAAATCACCCCCCTCCTGATATATATGCTATTACTGTACAATAAAATTTCAGCCCTGTCTTTTATTTAATCCTACGATGTAGCTATTAGTATTTGTATTTCATGAAAACAATGTTTGTTTAGATTTATCCATGTGTGTAGAAGCCAGCCTAGAAGGTGGCATCCAATACCTCTCAGTGTTCACATCCTTGTATGGGCCCCTCCAACAATGTGCCAGGCTTGATCTGTGTGACCATGGAAGTGACAGAAGTGATGGTATGTCATAAAAGGCTTCTTTCTCTCTCAGATTGCTCTGGGGGGAGCTAGCTGTCATGTCTTGAGGATACGTAGGCACCCCTGTAGAGAAGTCCATGTGGCAAAGAACTGAGGGCCTCAGTTCAAAAGCCCGTGAGGTTTTAAGACCTGCCATGAACCACATGAGTGAATTTGGACGTAGAAGCCTGGAGCCTTCAGATGACTACCACCCTGCCTGACAGCTTGATGGCAACCTCATTGAAGATCCTGAGCAAGAACCACCCAGCTATGTTGTACCCAGATTCGTGACCCTCAGAAACTGGTGTGATAATAAATGTTTGTTGTTTTAAGCGGCTGAATTTGGGGGTAATTTGTTAAGCAGTAATAGATAACTAAAACAACATATTTACTAATTGATTTACTCCCCATTCTTTTTGAATTCTAGCCATCCTTCAAACCATTTCTTTATTCCTGAAGAACAGTTTAGAATTTTCTTTAATGAAAATCTATTTGCTTAACTGACAAATGTTTTCATTTCACCCTTGTGAAATGACAAACCTGAGGTGATCCCCAGTAATTCCCACCTTCCAGTGTTCAAGCCTTTGTATAATCCCCTCCCCTCAAATGTGAGAGGGCATAATGCCTCCTCATTATGTGATCCCACTCGATTTCTTCCAACAGGTCCTACATAGTTATTTTATAACTTGTATCCGATATCCGATAATTCCAAAATCTTAAATCTTGGGGTCTGAATTTATTTGTTGTTTCTGTAGCTCCCAATCATAGTGGTTTTTATTTATTTATTTTTCTGTGTTTGGTAATCTTTGATCATGAGCTTCTATTTGCTCGATTTTAATATATGGAAAATCGGCAGTTCTAAAATGGAATGCTTTTCTCCAGAGAGGATTCATGTTTGCTTTATCTTGGAGCCTGAGGGGGTGCAGATACCAACTAAGATCACTTGAGCCCATTTTAAGGGTCCTGGACTGGAGCCCTGGTGGTCCGGTGGTTAAGAACTACGGCTGCTAACCAAAAAGTCAGCAGTTTGAATCCACCCGCCACTCCCTAGAAGCCCTATGGGGCAGTGCTACTCTGTCCTATAGGATCACTATGAGTCGGAATCAACTGGACAGCAATGGGTTTGGTTTTTGGTTTGGGCTTAATGTGAGTCTCAGAGTTGGCTTCCCAGTTTTGCTGAGTCTCCGGAAGGCAGTGACGTCAACGAGCGTCTGTCTTGGGTGGCGATCTGGCCTCACCCTGGTCACGCTTCACGGAGGCGGTGCTAGTTTTATCTGATGGCTTTTGGCATTTTCAGTTCTGGGTAGTTTTTGGTGTGAGGGAGGTCATGGTAACAGGTGACTGGAAATTTCCCTTACTTCTTCTGAGTTAAACCCTGTAATAACAAACCTGGTTTACACAGGATCGAGTCTTTTGTAGTGGAAATTTCCTTCAACGTATCAGCCAACCATACTGCCTTAACTACATTTCTGTCAAACTATGTAATAAAATTAGTTCTGAGCACTTGCTATTTGCAAAGCCTTTATGTTTCCTTGTTTGGGAGAGAAGGGGGCAGGTTTCCCGCTACTTCCCAGACTAAGTCCCATCTCCAAATTACATCTTCAAGTTCATTCTGCAGCTTGCTCAGTCAGTGGGCAGACTGGACTCAGGACCTGGAAAGAGTATGAAACTGGACAGTAAAATCTTCAAATCCTAAATTAGGTCATGAGGTGAATACTGGATCGGAGGTGACAGAGGAAGGACAAATGGGTCAGGCTTCTCAGAGTGGCCCCTTGACCAGCTCTAGCCAGGAGAGGGTTAGGCAAGTAGGGGCCCTCCTAAGAGTACGAAAGACACATGCCAAGGGTCTCAGGCTGCTGGGCACAATGGTCAGCAGCTCAGGTCACTGCTGCTCCTTCCCCTCATCTCCCCACAATCACCTCCATAGATGCTCAAGTTCAAAACAATTCCACAAACACTGCATTCCTAGAAAGAGCCATACTACTCTGGGTTGTGCAAGGTATAAACAGGTGAACAAGATACAGCCTTGGCTTCCAAGCTGATACAGGGTTTGAAAGCAAAGGGCTGATACGTTGGCAAATTTGAACAGAGCTTCGCAAGAGGTAGAGACTCAATGCAGGAGAGTCCAGCAGGGCAAAAAGTGGCTTATTAGGGGAACCTGGGAAGTTTTCATGGAGGAGAAGACATTTCAATGGAACCTTGAAAACAGGACAGAATTTTGATAGTCAGGGATAGAGAGACAGAAAAGGAAGGCCACTCTGGCAGAGGAAACAGCATAAGCAAAGGCAATGAAGAGTGGAAAATGGAAAGCAGGAATGACAAACAGGATTCAGTTCAGGTTCAACTTCAGTTCAAGTTGAGTCTCAAGGCATTCCAATCCATTGGCAGTAGCAGCCTGAAGTGGCTTCCAAGAAGGATTCTGAATAAAGTTCAGCAGGAGGGAGTGTTTTCATCCACATTAGTAATGTTTGCCTAGCCCTGGAGGGGGTGTGGCACCAGTTTGAGTAAAGTGGGAGTCAGGGGTGAAAATTCCAGTAAGACAGCAGGAGTCAGATTGCAATGGGCTTTGAATGTCAAGTTAAGGAGTTAAGACCTGTCTTTGTATTCTAAAAATAACATTTCTGATCAAGTTACAGTGTGCTGAAGGAAACACTGTTATAGGTTTGAAAAGCCACCAATTCCCTACTCTTCAAGCTGCTGCCCTGGGCCTGGGCTACACCAGCCACACCTCAGCACAGGTCTCCTCAAGGGGCCTCAGTCTCTTGACCCCTCAATCCATTTTAAAACATGTTTTATTAGTGGTGGTGCTGGCATGACCCTGAGCCCAGTGGCCAAGTAGACACACATACCCTCTGAGGGGACACAAAATGTCTTTGTCTCACTAGTGCATCCAGAAACTGTATCTCAGCTCCCCTTCCTCCTTCTGGCACAGCTTCCCCTCTACACATTCCCTTCTCTCGGGGAGGGAGGAGGCTGGGCTGCATGGGGCTGGCTTGCTGGCAGAGACAGGGCAGTGATACAGCTCATTTCCAGGCCACAAAATAGGTGGAAGAGCAGAGGAGGGGATCTTTAGGAGAGAGTGAAAAGCAAGGCAGAGCTGGGTAGACCTGGGAGCGAGGGGATCAGGAACGCTGCATTATCCTCAATGTGCACGTGTAGGGGGCCTCACTGTGAGGCCCACACCCCCTGCCTGGGGGTCTGAGGGCCTCAGGGCCTGAGGGCCTGGCTCCCTGGGATAGGGCACTTGAGAAATCATCAGGTGCTAGAGTGGGAGACTCTGGAGCCTCCTCACCCTCTTGCTCCCCAACTCTGTAACTCAGATCATTCTCCTCATGTGGAAAACAGGATCAATTCTGTTACTGCTTTCTCTTTAGTATATTATGGGTCTTTGGGTAGCGGAAAATGGTTCAGAGCTTGGCTACTAACTGAAAGGTTGGCAGTTCAAATCCACCCAGAGGCACCTTGGAAGAAAGGTCTGCACTGCCACCGAAAGCCCTCCAGAGCACAGTTCTGCTCTGACACACATGGGGTTGCCCTGAGTTGGAATCGACTTGATAGCAGCTGATTCGTTTTGGGTATATCATGAGAAATCATTAATAAGGTTTCCGCTCAGTTCTCTTCTCCCTTCCTGTTCTCATTCATCTCTGTATTGGTAAATAGCGGACGTTTTGGTTGGCAGCAGCATTTCCATGTTAATTTTTCTCTCTGATCTCCCTGCCGTTGGAGCAGTTGCTCTCAGCATGTACAAGAAAAAGCAATCAGAAGAGTTTCGGTGGCTATTCTTTCCATACTGAGTCACATAATTTCACGTTAATTGCTGGGTAAAAGCCGGTCGGAAAAAGAAGCCACTAGCTGATGATATAGCAACACGCTACATTATTTTCGATTCCACACAGCAGTGAGGTAGATCAGAATGCCCAGTTTTTGTTGTTAAAAAACTCAGAAACAACCTCCCTTTAAAAGGCATAGGCTACAAATTACAGTGAACCTTCATCACCTCCCCCTTTTGCCTCTCTCCCTCCTCTCTCAAAACCTTGCTGTCCTTCCCTCCTAACCCACCTGTTTGCCTCCTTCAGACTCGGTCTGCTGAAAACAGGCCAGAGTGCTCACCAAGGCCTGAGTACTTGAGAAAGAAGAGATGTGGCCTCCACTCCAGGCAGGGCATACCGGAAGGGACCCTTCCTGGGGCCACAGAGCGCCTTGGCCCCGTTGTTGAGGCTACCTGGTTGCCCTGGATTATTACTGTATGCCTGGGGACACAATTTAGCCTGTGACATATTCAAATCTTCGCACTAAAGAACGCTGTTAAAATAAGTGTCAACTGTGTATAAATGAGGTATTAGCAGTATGTACAGTGGACCAGATGGAGTTAGAATCACAGAATGCCAGAGTGGATTAGAACGGCTGAGATCAAAGACTGAGGCTCAAGAGAAGTGATGTACCTGCTTCACCTAGCTAGTCAGGTGCAGAGTTTGGCTCAGAACCCACGTTTCAGCTCCTTCCTGCTGCTCTGGAGTGCTGGGATTGGGAGGTGGGCAGGCAGGGCTGGTGGAGAGCAGTGGCCACACAGGATAAGCAAGGAAGGCTGGAGGTAATTGGAGCCAAGGCAGAGGACAAGGGGGGCCGGGACAATGAGAGGAGGTGGGGAGGGAGCAACTGACAGAGGCTCCTCGGTTCACCACGAGAAGACAGTCTCTGATTGGGGGCCGGTGCTGACTCCTGGGAAGGCGAGTGGTGGGATCATGTATTCTGATCTACCTCACTGCTGCACAGAATCAAAAATAATGTAGCATGTTGCTATATCATCAACTAGTGGCTTCTTTTTCCCTTTTACTTGAAGGCATCAAACCCAACTCACTTTTGCAGGAGCAGACAGATGATCAGAGGAGCCCTTTCCGGTTCTGCTGGCTGTGCTGTGGGTGAGCTTGGCACAGGTGCCTGTTACCGCAGCACAGACCTGAGCAGTCTGAGGTTGGCCTAAGGGCTGAAAATTATCACGGACAAACTGGTCAGGTGTAGTGGCAGAGAGGCGAGTACTTCATATTTCTAAGCCATTAGTAAGTCTTACTGTTTGGGAAGAGAATAAAGGAGGGTGGTCTGAGGGACTTATGTTAGCAAGACCTTTTTGGAGACAGTGGACTGGCCCTGAAGGCCTTGTTAGCCTTCAGATTCTATGTAAGGGCTGTGTGTGCACATTATAGGCGGTACCATCCATTCTCTACTACACACGCTAATGAGTGGGGTTTGGTGGTCAGTACAAAGTGGCAGACAAGGCCCAAACCCTGGGCTTGCTGTTGGGGTGCAGTTTTACTTTTACGGGAGTTTAGGCATCGTGATGGTTTCAGTGAGGCCTCAGTGCACCCCTACTCATCCACCCCTCACCTCACCACCACCTGTGTCTCCCTGCTTCCCCGCTGGGGCGAGCAGATGACCTTGGCGCCAAAACAAGCCACCTCTGTGCACACACAGCCACCCTTTTCCTCTGCAAACTGCTCGTTATCTTTCTGCTTCACATCTAAGATGTCTTGGCTTAAAGTCCTCTTGGGGTTTATGTGCAGGAGTGAAAAAGTAAGCAGGTTGTTCCTGGGTGGCACAAATGGCTATGTGTTCAGCTACTAACCAAAAGGTGGGAGGTTCGAATCCACCAGAGGCAACTCAGAAGAGAGACCTGGCAATCTGTTCCCGAAAGGTCACAGCCATTGAAAATCCTGTGGAGCACAGTTCTACTCTGACATACATGGGGTTGCCATGAGTTGAAATCTACTTGCTGACAATTTTTTCTTTTTTTTTTTTTTTTAAGAAAGCAAAGAACAAAGGGACTGTTATCTGCTTGACTGATCCATTTCTAGAAGAGCTCCAGAGGGGGCTCTTCTGGGGTCCTTCCCAGCTGACCCCAGCCTCCAGCTCCCCCTCAGTATCAGATCTGCTTTCAGGGATCGCTGCGTGCTGCCCCCACCTCGTGTCCTATGTGACATGCTTGTCAGGGACTGTATATGCGACATACACACAGTTGTAAGGACCACACTGTGGCCTCAAACGCACAACTTTGTGCCCTAAACTCTCTAACCGCTAAGGTCCTGGCCACAGTGACCCAGAGTTTCATCATCTGTTTTATGAAAACAGAGGATTAGTTCTTCTTCATCTCTGGCGTCTTTTGAGAAGCTTTTCGAAGCTCCCTTTCCTGGTGTAGCTACAAGATACAGCTCCATCCTCCCTGGATGGCAGAGCCTCTGTGCAATGCTGCCAGCCTAGGACAGTGGGCCCTGATTCCCAGGTCCTCCCACACACAGTGAAGAGGGCACCCTGGACCTCCAGGGCCAGAGAGCAAGGACCTCCTGAAGAGGGATGCTCAGGGTTGAAGCTCCTTGCAGGTTGACGGAGCCCACCCCGACCTACACTGCACACTTCCGGGGCCAGAAGCCCTGGACAAAATGTGAAAGGGAAGGTGGAGAGAAGACAAGTTAGTTTTCTAGGTGGAGAGAGTGGTGAGCTTGCTGGTAGGAAGTTGCTAGTGGTTGGGTGTTTGGGGGTGAGGGACAAAAGTCTGGCTGGAGCATAGACTCCAAAGAAGGACATGAGAAGAACTGAACATTCGAGGTAGAAAGCCCATATTTGAGGCCCAGACTAGCAGTCTAGATGGGGTACAAGAGGTGACAATAATAATCATGACAGACAACACAGGTCAGACACTATTCTTAGCGTTTTAAATACTTATTCTCATTTAACCCTTAGAAATAGCTTATCAAGTATGTGTTACCATCAAACTCATTTTATGGGTAAAGAAACTAAGGCAGAGAGAGAGGTCCTCTGGCAAGTGAGTGCTGGATTCCAGACGTCAACCCTGCTGTCTGTCCCTTTGTTGGAGGAAGAGTGGTCTTCCTGCCCGACACCCCAGAGGACAGCCCTCATCCACTCAGCAGTGAAGGGCATGATGACCCACCTGCACTGTGGCTCTCCAGAGGCTCCCCGTCTCCCCCAGGCACTGCTATCCTGTTTCTTTCTCCTACCCTAGCCCGGCAGGTAGGGCTGCAAGACTCAGCTGGCTCAGGGCAAGCTCTGAAAAGGGCCACAAGGAAGGGGTTAGGCTCTAGGTAAACATTTACCAACCAGGCTCCCCAACATCTCCAGCTTCATAAATACCAGAGAAAGAGAGACAGCAGGATGCACAGTCCCTGCCAGCTCACTCCTGAGAGAGAATTTATATTCCCTTGCTGCTTACCCTAGATGGTAATTTTTTAAAAAAAACAGATTATAGAATTGTGTACCTGATTAGGTCTGGGACGAGAGTATGGGGTGGGGCAGTGGGCAATCAACCAGTCCAGTCCCCTGCCCACTTTCCAAAGCTACTATAAGGGTCAAGGGAGATACTGCACTTGAAGGTTCTTTGTAAACTATAAAGCAGTGTGAAAACAATACCTAACATTTATTAGGCACTCATGCTAAGCCAAGTGCTGTTCCAAGTGGTTTACACATATGAACTCATTCAATCCTCACAGCAATCCTAGGAAGTGGCAATTATGATCATTCCCATTATACAGATGGGGAAATTGAAGCCAGGAAGGTTAAGTAACTTGCCCAAGGTCCTGGAGCTAGAAAGCAGCACAGTCAAGATTCAGATCCAAGCAGCCTGGCTCTGGAGTTCTTGCTCTGAACCACTCTGCTATCCTGCCTCTCTGCTACTTAGTGGCTTTGTGGCCTTGAGCAAGTCACTCAACCTCTCTGAGTCTTTGCTTCTGCAACAGCAAGATGAAGATACTAATATGCATCTCAGGAGTTGGGAAGATTAGATGAGGTAGCCCTTGTGTTGCGGCAATTATTGTCTCATTTGTCTGCACCCCTGGCTTCTGTGAGCTCTACTTCCTTTTGGAGACTTATTTTCCCAGACTCCAACCATGGTGGCCTCCTGGAGGCAGCCAATCACAGCCCCTCCCTTGTAGCTAAAAGGAATGAGTATGAGATGTCAGCCTTCCAGTAGGTGTTGTCACAGAAGAACCAGGGGAGGGAGGGCACATGCCAGCAGAAAAGCTTTGAAAAGAATGTGTGGGGGGAGTGGTGGGGGGACTGAGCTGCCAACAGCAGGCAGGTAAAGAGCCCAGCAGCAGGCAGAGAGAAGGAGGGAGAACAGAAGGGAGAGGGTCCTGGCTGGGTTCTCAAACTACAATTTGACTCTGTGAACCGGTAACTCCTGCCTTGCTAGACAACTGAGTTCCATCCCTGTCATTTGCAATGAAGAGAGGTACCATGTGGAAAGAGCTGAGCGCAATGCTCGCAAGTAGTAACTGCTTGTTAGGCATCAGCTGTTAGTAGTATTGATACTATTATCATTCCCCAACTCTTTCCTCAACCTCCTCCTCCATTTTCTACCTTCTCCTGGAAGATAGGAAAGAGAGAGAGACAAGGACCAAGGAATGGGGTCCCAGTCACCTCCTCTCACTTCCCTTGCTTCCTGCTTTCATTGCTCTCTAGCCTGTGGAAGGCTCCAGCATACTTCCTGCGCTGACACAGGGCGGGAGGGGCCTCAGTCCACAGCTGACAGGGCAGAGCAGGGCTTGACAGTTGAAAAAGGCTCCCCTGAGCCACTGCCTTCTGCGGCCTCAAGAAAAACAGTCTGCGTCATCCAGGGCTGCAGGCAGGTGGCATAGGGAGAGCACATCGGACGGGGCAGCTGGAGACCGGTGATATCCTTCCATGCCCCCACTATGAGACACAGAAGCAAGAAAAAGAGAACAGAGAAGATGACGCAGCAGAAGAGGAGAGAAACCCCAGAGGAAGAGAAACTGAAACAGGGAGGTGCCCAGAGAAGTGGGGAGAGGAGGGCAAAGCAAAAGAAAGAGGCTGCAAGACCAAATGGAGGCTGGCAGAGGGGCAGGGGTCACGGCAGAACTGGGTGTGAGGGGCAGGGAGGGACGTAGGTGGCAGAGTAAGGACAGGTGGAGATGGCCCAGAGAAAAGAAAATCTGCTCTGGGGGAAACATTGGCAAGTCCCCACGCTGTTCCCCTCCCTCATAGTTCTAGCTGGGCCCTTGCCCCTCGGCTGCCCCATTGCCTCAACCTTGCCCCTGGGTGACCTAGCCACACACTGATGCTCTCAAGAGCAGAGAAAGGACAACGTGCCAGGGCTGAGCATGGTGTGGGGGGGGGAGCGGGGGAGTCAACAGACAGCTGCTCTTCCTGGGAGAAAACATCTCACCCCCTCCCCCTTGCTGCACGGGGCTGCCAATGGAAGACCGTGTCTCTGCTGTCCAGGCAGCCGCTTCCCAAGGGCCAGGAACCGTGCTGCCCCAGCCTGAGGTCCAGCCTTTGAGGTCTTTACCTCCCCGCTGCCCCCACACCTCTGGACAGCAGGCCCAATCTTCTTCCTTCCCCAGGGGCCCCTGCAGTGTGCCTCTCTAGGCAGGCTGGGCCCTGGAACACAGGCAGAGCTAAGTGGACTTCTGTGATGCTGGTCCTCTTGCTTCTTCAGGTTCAGAAGTCAGGGCCAGATGCAGCAGGACAGGGATTCTCAGCCCTCAGTCCTAGACCCTCCAGCGTGCCTGTGGCTATCAGATGAGAGAGGGGAACCACTGTGTTTTGTATGTTCCACACCCCACTGTTCCTGTTCCCTGCCCATGTGTCTGAAGGACACGATGACTGTGACGATGTTAACACAAGCATTTTTAACACGAAGCATTTCTAAGATAACTTATTGAACAGGCAACTCCACAAGTATTAGCTCAAAGGATCTCACAACTACCTGTGATGTTGGTTACTACTGCCATTTTACAGATTAGAAAACGTGAGGCTCACAGTTAAGTTACTTGCCTAAGGTCCCACAGCTAACAATGGCATAGCTCCTGATTCCGTTATTCCAAATGCTATGCTCTTTCCACCCTTTGGTGTCGCCTTCCTGACAAGTGTGGTAATACACAGACTAAGAGAAATGACGGGTCCCTGGGTGGTGCAGAGAGCACTCATTGCTAACGGAAAGGTTGGAGGTTCGAGTCCACCCAGAGATGCCTTGGAACAAAGGCCTAGCAATCCGCTTCCAAAAAATCAGCCCTTGAAAACCCTATGGAGCACAGCTCTACTCTGACACACATGCGGTTGCCATGAATCAAAATAACTTGATGGCAACTGGCTTAAGGGAAATGAAAATGTTGACCCTGTTTCACAACCAAGTTGGGCTCATTTGATGGGGGTGTTCTTTGGCCCTGGTAGCATAGTGGTTAAGAGCTCGGCTGCTACCAAAAGGTTGGCAGTTCAGATCCACCAGCTGGTCCTTGGAAACCCTATGGGCATCTCTATTCTGTCCTATAGGGTGGCTGTGAGTTGAAATCAACTCAACAGCAACAGGTTTGGTTTGGTTTTGATTCTTTATCCAGGCTGGAGGAGAATAGCTATGGTGAGAATAACCAAAGCCACAGATAATCCAAAATCTAGCTTTATTTAATTTCGACATACATGTGTGATTTTCTTCCCTTCACAGTTATCCTTGCTCAACTCTGCTTCGCCCGCTGTGACTGAGGTTGGGGTGAGGCGGCGACCCTGGAGCCTCTTAGGAGGAGAAAAGAGGGCTAGCATTATCTGTCAGCTGTTGTTGGACCCTGGCTGTCAGTTATGGCCCACGGCTCCCGGCTGAGCTTCAGCATGACGAAGGTCTTCTCATCTCCCTCCTCAGCCTCCACTTACCTCCTAGCAGCTATGGTGCCTGCTGCTCTCTGCCCAGCAGAACCATCTATGCTGGGAGCTGGACCACCTCCCAGGACCAGTTGTAGGGGATCCTGCCCATCGGAGCCCAGGTCACAGGGGATGCCAATACAGCTGCTAGCCCAGGGAATGGCAGCCTTTCGTGAGTGGGCTGCCAAGCTGAAGATCCCCTTTTTTCTGGTCTGGCTCAGGATTAGATTACAGTATAGAATTGAAATAAAGACCACCCCTACTCAAAAATACCTCCCCACCCCAACACTCTCTCAAGGACAGATTTTTAAAATTTCAAAAAAGGTTTCTTTTAAAAGGTAAATACTCCCAATCCTAACAGTCATTTATATCTTGACGTGAGTTTTGGAGCCCTGGTGCTGCAGTGGTTAGAAGCTCAGCGGCTAACCAAAAGGTCGGCAGTTTGAATCCACCAGCCACTCCTTGGAAACCCTATAGGGCAGTTCTACTCTGTCCTGTCGGGTCACTATGAGTCAGAACGAACTTGATGGAAAAGGGTTTGCGTTTTTCTTTTGGTGAGTTATTTAATCAGATTGCTTTCCCTATGGCTGAGATCTGTGTGCATTAAGGTGGAGAAACTGGGAGAGAAAGAGACGGGTATTTTGGAACAGGGTATCATTTTGGAAAGAAAGGCACCATTGTCTTTCGGTAATCAAACCAACAAAACATTTGTGGATTGCCTGCTGTTTTCCAGGCACTTTGCTCATGCCTGAGGGTACTGCAATGAACAAGACAGACGCAGTCTCTGCCTCACAGAGCTTAGAATATAGTGGAGTTAAGTGCTTCCTTCTCTCCCAGCCTCCACACTGTGTCTGTGGCAAAGTCCTAGCCACACTTCTACGACAGAGTAGAACTGTCCCATGGGATTTTCTAGGCTGTAATCTTTCCGGGAGCAGATAACCAGATTTTTTTCTCCTAGGGGGCCACTGGGTGGGTTCAAACAGCCAGCCTTTTGGATAGCAGCCAAGCGCTTAACCGTTGCACTACTGGGGTTCCTAGCCATGCTTACTCCTGTAATAATCTAAAATCTGGCCCTTCTCTTCCATTGCTGGCTCCAGTTCAGATCCTAATTGTTGCTCTCCTGAATTGTTGTAGTAGCTACGTAAAGGTCACCCCTCTTTAACCTCTTCCCTCAAATCGGTCCTGGACATTGACTGACAACCGCATGACTAATCTCCCTAAAGTGTATACTGATCACTTCTCTCCCAAACTCAACATATTCAGTGGTGCTTCAGTGTCTTATATAGTTTAAAAAAAAAAAAAAAAAATCCACACTTTTCATTATGGCATGTAAGTACTTCCACAAAAAACAAACCTGTTGCCATCAAGTTGATCCCGACTCATAGCAACCCTATAGGACAGAGTAGAACTGCCCTGTAGAGTTTCCAAGGTTTCCACTGGTGGATTTGAACTGCCAACCTTTTGGTTAGCAGGTGCAGCTCTTAACCACTACCTCACCGGGGTTTCTGTAAGTACTTTTAGGTCTAGCCTTTTCCTACCCTTCCAGTATTTCCTGGCATTACTTTCAGCTAAGATAGCCTAGTCTCCTGCCTTGTGCATATCTATCTCCATGCTTTGTATTTTCTAGTCCCTTTACTTTTTTTTTTTTTTTTTACTTAGAATGCCCTCTCAGTCTCCGTTATTTCACTTTTGAACCCTGGCTGTACCTTCAGATCACATGGACAGGCTTGTGTGCATGTGTGTGTGTGTCTGTGTCTGTGTGTGTGTGTCTGCTTTAGGTGAAAGTTTACAGTACAAGTTAATCTCTCATTCAAAAATTTATATACATATTGCTTTGCGACATTGGTTGCAATCCCCACAATGTGAAAGCATGCTTCCCCTTTCTACCCCAGGTCCCCTGTGTCCATTGTCTAGCTCCTGTCCCTTCCTGCCTTTTCATCTTGCTTTTGGAAAGGAGTTGCCCATTTGGTCTCATTTATTTGATTGAACTAAGAAGCATGTTCCTCACGTGTGTTATTTTTTGTTTTATAGGCCTGTCTAATCTTTGTCTGAAGAGTGGGCTTTGGGAACGGTTTCGGTTCTGGGTTAGCAGTGTCCCAGGGCCATAGTTTTGGGGGTTCCTCCAGTCTCTGTCAGACCAGTAAGTATGGTCTTTTTTCATGAATTTGAATTCTGTTTCCTCCTGCTCTGTCCAAGGCTGTCCGTTGTGATCCCTGTCAGAGTGGCTGTTGGTGGTAGCTGGGCACCATCTAGTTCTTCTGGTCTCAGGCTGAGAGAGTCTCCGGTTCAAGCACTCCTTTAGTCCTCTGGGCTAGTATTTTCCTTGTCTTTGCTTTTCTTCATTCTCCTTTGCTCCAGATGGAATGGGACCAATAGATGTATCTTAGATGTCTACTCACAAGCTTTTAAGACCCCAGACGCTACTCACCAAAGTGGAATGTAGAACATTTTCTTTATGAACTATGTTATGCCAATTGACCTAGATATCCTCCAAGACTATGGTCCCCAGGCCCCAGCCCCAACTACTCAGGGTTTTTTTTTTTTTTTTAATGATAGTCATGCCCCACTCAATTCTAAACTCTGGGGAGGTGGCCAAGACATCAGTAATTATGAGAAGCTCCCCACTGACTAAGGTACAGCCAAGGTTGAGAACTGTTGCCTTTGTCCAACCACCACTCCAGCCTGTAGACTCATTGCTTCTTTCTCCAGACTCAACAAGCGTCTGTTGTCTGCTGTTAGCACAAACTGATTTGGCACATAGCAATTCTGTCTTATGCCCTTTTTGATAAAGTTCTATCTGAAAAGTCTCCGTGTTACCCTATGACTTGCAAGACCTGAGAATGGTGCAGACACCCAGTAAGTGCTGGCTGACAAGCTGATACATTTGTCTGGAGGAGTAGAAAGAACACAGCACCAATCCCCTGGTGCTGGCATCGTGCTGGATGGGGACACTAAAAAGGAGTTAAAAACCCAATCTTGTCAACATCAACAGTGATAAATCATGTTGACAGTATGTACCTTTGATATGATATGATGACAATGGGACTTTACATCTGTAATCTTCCTTCCAAAAACCCCAAATCCCCGTTTCATCATGAGAAAGCAGTCCCTGGGTGGGGTAAATGATTAACGTGCTTGGCTACTAACTGAAAGGTTGGAGGTTTGAATCCATCCAGAGCCAACTCAGAAGGAAGGCCTAGAGATCCACTTCTATGAAAACCCTACGGAGCACAGTTCTCCGCTGACACACATGGAGTCGCCATGAGTTGGAATCAAGTAGATGGCAACTGGTAGTGGTTATCACGAGAAAAACATCAGACAAATCCCACCTGAGGGATAGCCTGGGATATAGCTGACCAGTGCTTTGCAAAACTGTCAAGGTCATCAGAAATAAGAAAAGTCTGAGAAACTGCCACAGCCAAAGGGGGCTAAGAAGAAATGACAACTAAATGTGGTATCCCAGATGGGATTCTGGAACAGAAAAACTAAGGAAATCTGAATAAAGTATTGGCTTTAGTGAATGACAATGTATCAGTATTGCTTCATTAATTGCAACAAACGTAAAAATCTTAATAATAAGGAAACTGGGTGCAAGGGGTATACGAGAACTCTGTCCTATCTGCTCAATTTTTTCCATAAATCTAAAACTGTTCTAAAAAAAATAGTCTATTAATAATTTTTTTTTAACTTTTTAATTCAGCTTAAAAAACCAGTCCCACAACCCACTGCAGCATTCCCACATCTGCTCACCCTGCCTGACTGGCGGCATGAACTATTTGCCCTGTTTACCGCATTCGGTGCTCCTGTAATGGGGACTGTGCTTCAGAACCACACAGTCAAAAGCCAACAAAGGCTTTTAAAGCTTTTAAAACAAGTGCTTTGGGTCCAAAGGAGGCCAGTGATGGATCTGTGGCCTCTGGGGGAAATGTAACTTGTTTCTTCAATTTGCATTTTAAATGCCCATCAAATAAACAAATACCAATTATTCTGTTTAATAGCCTAACTTGAAATGATTGGCCTCCTTACAAAGTTCCAGAGAAGGAGTGATGAGGAGAGAGGACTCAAAAGGCTAGGGATGAGGAGAGAGCACATGCCAGGAGACCAGGAGTCTCAGGGGCTGGGGACACCCTTACCGAATTCCCCACATTGCCCTGAAGGTCCCTGGACAGCTTATGAGTGGGGGAGGGGCACCTCTGGCCCAGATCATTGCTGCTGACCCCTCCCTGGGCTGGACCCTTCCCACTGGGTTCCTCTCTATTACCAGACCCTCGAGCTTGGCAGGGCCTCCTTGAGTGGCCCAGTGGCTGGGATTCTGCCCCACCATTACTCACCGCCCCACAGGTGGGAGGCTGGAGGCTGGACTCTTGAAGGCAGTCAGTTCAGGAGGCAACTCAGATCCCCATCAATCAAACCTGTCTCCCTAGAGCCCAGCCCTGGATCCAGCCTTAACCCGGCTGGATGCACAGGTGGGGCAGGTGAGGCCGGTCTCTTTATTACATTGCAACAGACTTGTTGTCTTATCCTGGGGCACCCCTTAATCTTCTGGGGAAGAGAAACATGGTCAAAGGAAGAAAAAAAAAAAAGATAGGAGAGAAAGAGCTGGCCATGAAGAGAGAAAGGCAAGCAGGCCTGGTTTTTAGGAGTCTCCCTGGAAAGACCCCATGCTGGCCCACCACTGGACCAGTGCCCGGCTGCTATCCTGACTGTCACTGCCAACTAAGATCTAATGCACCATTATTCCAGGGCTTCTCATAACAGCCCCTAGAGGCACACAGAGCAGTACTGTTTGGCCAGCTCTGCAGAAAAAGAAACGTGAGCACAGACCAACGACATGAGTTGTACAAAGTGAGTCAGGGGTTGGGACTCAGGCTCCTGCCTGCCAGCACAGTGACCTGAGGCCCCCAGCCCTGAGAGGGTTTCAGCCAGGTTCCAAAGAGTTCATGTCGAGGCACTGCCCAGAAGTCACAGGCCAGTCCCCACAGGCTGGGCAGGGGAGAGTATGTCAGGGCAGTGTGGCTTGCCTCCTTCACATGCCTGCTAACAAAGGTCCATTCAAGAGAGGCCAGACAAGCAGTCCCAGCACAGAAGTATACACCCAGGGCAGTGGCCAGGGCCAGGCTGCCCACAGCCAGGCCACAGTGCCAGGTGGCTGGGCTGGCCCCCTCCGCTGTCTGCGCAATAGTCCACCTCCTTTAAAGCACAGCCCAGACAGCCCACAGAGCTCTGCGTACATTCCCCGCCATTTCCTTGGGGGTGGGGGCAGCATGGGGATGTGCCCTGACCATGGGCGGGATACTGGATATGTGCCCTACCAATGGAAGGCAGGGGCTATTCAACCCTGTCTGTCTCTGTTTCAGGAAACATATGGTCCCCTCCCTTCCTGTCACCTTCCCTGATTCCCAGGGCTAGCCATCACTAGTGCGTGTGCCTCCCCCATCACACTATAAATTCTTTGGGGACAGAGGCACACTCTGGGCATCTCTGTGTCCCCAGCACTTAGCACAGTAGCTGCTCAGTAAGTGCCAATGAATGAATAAACGGACGCTACAGTGGCATCATCCCATTTAGTTGTAATGCCATCTGACCTCAGAACAACCCCACGATCTGTACGGAACTTTAAAGGAATTTAAATTCTTTCTCTGTGCCCCCTTTCCTCATTCCTGCTGGCTGGGTCTGTCAAATCCCAACCACCAAAACGCCATGGAGAACCAGCCTCCCTCCATTGACGTCAGCCCTTGAGCATCTCCCAGACCTCAGAGGAGTCAGAGTCCTTGCTTTTAGACCCTAACAAAGGAACGGGGCGGATGAGGGGATGACAGGGGATGAAGAAATACACACGTGGGCAGGGATGTGTTGTATGCATGTGGGCGCGAATGATAGGAAGGGACACAGCTTTGAGGGGCAAGTGGGCTTTTAACACCCGCTGGTGGGTAGGGCTTTCCCCATACATGTCCATCCGTACATGTTGACTGGGTTTTGTCCATGTGTCCAACACCACGCCAGCCACTGTGGGGGATACGGTGTATAAGGCAGACCTTGCCTTTGGAGAGATAAGTGGGGTAGAGGGGAGAAGGTGAATATAAACGCAGGCCCAGTGGGATGTGTACAGGGGAGGGGGAAAGTGGGTGTTTCCCAGGGATTAGGAAAAGCTACTTGAAAAAATGAATACTTGGGAGCAGCTTTGAAGGATGTGATGAAGGTCCTCACCCACCAGCAGTCCACTTGCCCCTCAAAGCTGAGTCCCTTCCTGTCACTCACGCCCATGTGATGATTACGACGATGATGAGAATCTGCTGTTACTATCGTTATTATAGCAGATAATATTTGCTGCTGCTGTATGCTGTCAAGTCGATTCGGACTCAGCGACCCTACAGGACAGACTAGAACTGCCCCATAAGGTTCCCAAGGAGCAGCTGGTAGATTCAAGCTGCTGATCTTTTGGTTAACAGCCTGAGCTCTTAACCACTTTGCTATCAGGGCTCCAGAAAATATTCACTAAGTGTTTACTATGAGTTAGGTACCATGCTAAGCACTTCACATAGCTTATACTACTCAATCCTCCTGTTCATATCACAAGTAAGGAAATGGAGGTTTAGAAAAGTTAAGGTGAGTAGACAGTAGCAGAGCCCAGATTAGAACCCATGCGTGTCTGTCTCCGAACTCTGTCACTCTCTACTTAGCCTGGGAGAGTGCCTGGAAAGACAGGTCCCTGCAGCCAGATTACAGAGAGCTTTGAATGTCAGTGGCAGGCATCAGTACTGATTCATAGGCAATGGAGAACCAAAAAAAACATAAACCCATTGCCATCAAGTTGATTCCAACTCACAGCGACCTTATACGACAGAGTAGAACTGCTACATAGGGTTTCTAAGGCTGTACCCTTTATGGAAGCAGACTGCCATATCTTTCTCCCGCAGAGCACCCGGTGGGTTCAAACCTTTCCATTCGCAATGGAGTGCTTAACCACTGCACCACCAGGGCTCCTTAGTGGAGAATGAGGGGAGGATTTTGAGTAGAGGAGTGGTATAACTGGATCTGCGGGTATGGTGGGGTGGGGCTCTGAGAATGGAAGTTGGAGGACCACTGGGTGAGAGGTAGGAGGGTGAGAGACTGCTGCTGGGCTGGGTGAGGCAAGGAGGTGTATGGGAACCTGGCAGCTCAGGCCTATGTGTCAGGTTACCTGTGCGTGAGAAAGGGAGTGTGTGCGCAAGGGTGAGTGCATGGGGAGGGGTTTCCTGATGAAGAAGAAGGCTGAAGAGCCTTCCTCGTGGGAGTGGAGCTTCCAACCCTAATCCCAAAGCAGGAGTGGATGTGAGGGTGGCAGGGGGAGAGAGGAAGAGTCAGGACAAATTAATTGGTCCCCCCCGCATCCCCCCAGCAGGAGGGCTTCGGCAAGAAGCCCGCAGGGCCTGGCATAAAGGAGGGACTCAGTGAATATTTATTAAAAGGATTTGAGAGCTCTGGTCTCACAACCAATGCCTGGCATTGCCCTTCTGCTGGGTAGAGTGGAAGAGTGGTTGTGAAGCCAGTCACTGTCACCCCAAAGTGATTGCCCCCTCATTCCTGGCCCTTTCTGTCACAACTTGGATACTCTGAGCTGGGGCAGCGCATTCCCCTGTCCCAGCCTTGCCCACGTGGCCCAGCCCCTTCCTGGGCCCTGTGCTCCCCCGCATATCTTTATAACAAGCTTGTGCCTGTATAGCCTCCAAGCTGAATCCACAGCTTCCCAGATCAGGGCCTCCCACCCATTCCAGAGCAGAAATGTGCTGCCAAATTGGTTCCAAGCCTTTGTCCTGCTTCTCGGATGCCAAGGACAGACAGCCAGTGTGGTCTGCCCATAACCAGCGCCTCCTGTCTTAGGCTGCCCAAAGGCTCTCCCTCCAAAGGATTTCATGTTGTTGGCTGCAGTGGAGTCGGCCCCGACACGTGGAGGCCACATGCGCAACAGATCGAAACGCTGCCTGGTCCTGTACCATCCTCATGATCGGTTGAGGCTCAGATCACTGTGATCCATAGGGTTTTCACTGGCTAATTTTAAAAAATAGACCACCAGGTCCTTCTCTCTAGTCTTTCTCAGTCTGGAAGCTCCGCTGAAACCTGTTTGGTCAGCACCATAGCAACACGCAGGCCTCCACTGACAGATGGGCATGGCTGTGCAGGAAGTACCCTGGCTGGAGACTGAACCTGGGTCTCCCACATGGAAGGCGAGAATTCTACCACCGGACCACCACTGCCCTTCACCAAAGAATTTCATAGACCCACAAAACAGTGGGCCTGGATCTCATGCTCTCTAGAGGACATCTCTTTAAAGGCTCCACCCAGCTCCAGTTCACAGCCTAGCAGAACAGACCAGGCAGACCACAGCGTTCAGGAGGGGGCGGCCCCCTCAGCCAGAGAGGAAAAACCCTGCTCTCAACTTCCTGAGCACCTCTGTCCCACTGGGAGAAAGGAGAGACTTCTCTGGAGTAACCAGAGACCAGCCCATTTCCGGCTCAGCTCAGCTGCAGCCCTGATTGCAGAACAGTATGTACAATTTGGGACCCGGAGAGAAAACAGCTTATCTTTCAAGGCGTTATAATCCATAAAAATTCAGAACACGAAGAATCTTAGAAATCATGAAATCTAAACCGCCTTCTTGCCAGATGCAGAAACAGAGGTCTAAAATCGTGGAGGCTCAGTTACTGAGCACAAACTTAATCCATTTCTGGGCTCCACCAGGAACCCAATGTGCGTCTGAAAAGATCTCTGTGGAATGAATGCATCTGCCTTTGGGATGCACAGCTAAGACTAGAACCCACGTCTGAGCCTCCAGGCTCTCTGCCTCCTTCAGGCTGTGCCTTTCATGAGGGTTTGTTTCCTCCAGGGCACTGGGGCAGAAGCTAGTGTGGGTGATTCGTTAGATGATGAGTCCTGGGGGCTACCTGGCAGTCTGCCATTCAGATGGCAGCAGACTAAATCCCACGGGGCTGAGGGTGGGGAGAATACATGTTCTGGTTTATGGGAGGGCAGATCTAGGGTGAGGTTGACTCACCCGTGGCTTGTGGGGAGTTCCCAGGGTCTAGGGAGCTGCTCCTCTCCACAGCCTTGCTGTACCCTCCAGCCTCACCTTCCAAGTAAACATAAAAGAGCAGGTGCTCTGATGGTCCCTGCCCACTAGAGGAGCCACACTTTATAAGGAACATCCCAATCTCCAGAGGGCTGATGGTCATAAAGGAAGGATGGCAAGGAATACAGTACAGGCAGTGTAGGGTCAAAACTCCTGGCTGAGGAGTCAGAAGGCCCCAGCCCCTATTGTCATGTGACCTGAGCCTCAGTTTCCCCATCTACAATGTCCAGACTGCATGTTCCCTCAAAGCTCCTTCCAGCTCTGAGAAATCTAGGCTTTTGAGCTTAGGGACCGTGTCTCCCTCTTCACCATCTATCCCCAGCAATTAATATGTCACCTAGCACATAAACCAGCTGTCATTGAGTTGATTCCGACTCATGGCAACCCCGTGTATCAGAGCAGAACCGTGATCCACAGGATTTTCAATGGCTAATTTTTCAGAAGTAGATCACCAGGCCTTCTTCCAAGGTGCCTCTGAGTGGACTTGAACTGCCAACCTTTCAGTTAGCAGCTGAGTGCATTACTTAAGAGAATCTGTCGAAAGATTTCAAGATCATATGGAGGCGAGGAAGGAAATTCTTCCTTTCTTTAGGAATCTACCACCAGAGAAGTCTTAGAAAAGCCCTGGCAATCCCAGAGCCCTTGGCAGACCTGCTTCCTCTCCTAGATGTACAGATCTGGGTGGAGGAGCCAAGCAGGAAAGTGTGCCTGGGGTAGAGAGGATGGCCTAAACCCCAGACACAGCAGATCACCCTACTGCCACTTTCTTAACTCACTTGGCTCCCCCCGTTTCTGACTTCTTCCCCCTCCTCCTTGACCTTCTTCCTCCCTTTGTTTCCTCTCTCTGCCCTCCCCTACCACAGTGTCAGCCTTTGCTTCCCTTCTCTGTGGAGGCTCAGAGCCTCCTGACCATCCCCAGAGTCTGCCTGGCCCTTGATTAGTCAGGGAGTCTCAGGGGCTGAGTCTAGACTCCCAGACAGGGCCAGGAGCCACAGGCTTTCTTGAGATCAGAAAGGGAGGAAGCAGCAGTGTTGCTGTTGTTGTTAGGGGGCATCAAGTCAGTTCTGACACATAGCGACCTTATGTGCGATGGAATGAAACGTTGTCCAGCCATGAGCCAGCCTCAAGATCATTGCTATGTTTGGGCCCACTGCATACAGAAGCAATTTTGGTCCATGTCTAGGCTCGAGTCAGGCACCTAGGAGAGGGTTTCTGATTTTGAGGGAATCTAGAAGCAACTTTTCCTCCACCTTCTTCAGGGCACCCAGGGAGATGCTGAGGTTTTTCTTCTAGGCTCCTGAGCCTCCACATCTTCACCCCCCAGAGCATAGAGGTAGATGAGGCAGGAAACTCCCTCTGTCTTCCTTCCCTCATCCCAGCCTGAGACCTGTTTAGAGGGAAGAAGGGGTGTGTGCTGAGGAAGGTGATGGTACATGTTATTATTGGCAGCATGTAAGAGCACACACAGCATGAGGTAGGGTGTATGTGTAGCATTGTGGGTGGTGTGTGTGCAGGATACAAGTGTGATATGTGTGTCTGGTGTGTGAGGTTGTGTTTATGGAGTACTGGTTTTTTTTTACGTGGCAAGTAGGATGTGGGGGGTGTGTGTGTGTGGAGTATGTGTGAGGGTGTAGTTACAGAGCGTATGTAGTATGGTATGTGTGTAGTATATATGTGGGGTGTGTGTTTAAGAGTATGTTTATAGGGTGTGTGTGAAGTGGTGTGTGCATGTGCGTGTTGTGGTAAGGGGCCGAGTCAGGTTAGGGCGGGAGCTTGAGATCCAGGGTCTCCAATCCAGAGAAGCCAGGGTAACCAGTATCCAGGCAACCATATTGGGGGGAGGGGAAGAGAAATGGAGGTGAGGAATGGGCAGAAAAAGGAGGAGGGAGACTGAGAATTAGAGAGGAGTTTCCATGGCAACCACCAGGCAGGTCACATGCAAAAGGCTAAGTTGCGGAAACAGATATACACATCCACACATATACAATGTGAGGGCGGCTGAGCTCCAGAGTGCAGGTTCTGTCATAGAGAGAGTGGGCTGCCCACTGATCCATCTCCAAGCCTGGAAATTCTGGCCCGGCCATAGAGCACAACGCCAAGAGACAAAGGAAGTGAAGACAGAGGCCACGTTTGTGGGAGAAGCCCCTGGCTGCCACAGCCCCTGCACTTGGAGGCTTGCAGCAGGGGATGGGGAGATCCATTTCTCCTGGGTGGCTGCTCTCTGCTCCCACCCTTGGGCACTTTCTCTACCAGCCACCACTTGTAACAGCTGGAAGCAAGCACCAGGAGACCCAGGCTGCTCAGCCAACTCTCCACCGAAGCCCAAGGAAACAGTGGGGGAAACAGGGTTCCTGGCTCCATTGAGGTCAGCCCTGTTAGGAAAGAGGGGCTGGACATGAGGGAGAGGAGGGAATAGGACTGGGTCCCCCCACCCTCCACCCTGGGAAGAAAACAGATTGGAAAGAAGAACCGGGGAAAAAATTGATGCAGACCTTCTCCTCAATCCCCACACCCTGGAACTCCAGCCCCTTCTTTACCTGCCCCCACCCCCTTGCCTGCTGCCCAGCTCCAATCCCTGGCCATGACCCCCACGCACCAAACAAGCAAGTTCCATTTTGTATGGCTCGTGTGCTCACACTCCCTCGTCCTCACATCCACACGCCCCACGCCAAGTCTCCACAGCCTCCAAGTAACAAAGGAAAAACACCCTCCGGATAAGACATGGTGGGAGCCGCCCTGCCATTCTCCCAAAACCATAGCCCCAAGCTCAAGGCAGCATCCTGAGCATTTGCCAGTCACCAGCCTCACCCGCACCGCGCTACCTGGCTCCCCTCGGCGGCTCCTAGGCCCTTCCGACGCCCACCTCCTTGTTTACATCCCCAGACCCGCTTCCAGCTGTTCAGGCGGGGACGAGGACGGCCGCTGGCCACGAAGGACCGCACACATCCACGGTCACAGACAAAGCCCGCCGCTCCCGGGGGTCGGTCCCACCCGAGCCTCCTGCCCTCCTTCGAAGAAGAACCTAACCCGGCCTCCCCGCCCCACCCCAGCGCCTTACCTGCTCAGCCCGGACCCCTGGGAGCCGATCCTGGAGGACGTGCCGAGCCCCGAGGCGCCGGGGAGTGGCTGGGCTGGGGGCGGGCGCTGGGCGCGGCTTCCGCGCTTTCCCGCCTCCCCGCTCGGCGGCGCCGGGGCCCGAGGGGCGCGGCCTGCCGGGCGGGGGCTGCTGGGGGCCGGGCCCTGGCCCGGTGCCTCGGCGTCGGCTGGCTGCTGGCCGCGGGCCGCGTCCCCTGCCTCCGGCCGGCTCCGGCTCGCGCGCAGCCCTCCGTCTGGGCGGTTTTTCCCGAGGCCAGCGGCGCTCGGAGAAGCAACAGGAGCCTGCCCGTGGGGGCGTGCGGCGCGGGAGCGATTTGCGCCCGGCTGTTGCTTTTTGGTTTTCCTCTGGCGCGGGTGGGAAGGGAGCGAGACAAACACAGTGCCAGAGCCAGTGACTCTGTGAAATAGTAAACTGAGGGGAACGGAAAAATCAGAGAAAAGAACGCAGCACCAGACACAGCAACCCACGTTAATTGGGAGCCTTGGCAATTAAGGGGAAGTGAACTAAAAGCATGAATGGCAGTGTCGTAGGCGCAGGAGCCAGCTCTGGTTGTAGCTGTCATTTTCAGTGAGAGCCAGGTGGGGTGCTGGCGGCGGGGCTCTCATCCCTACCACAGATGTACCCAGGCCCGCTTTTCAAGACCCCCACCCCACTCTCAGGCCACAGCTCGGTCCCCTCACTGCTCCCTGTTCAAGCCCCGCCCCACTCCAGTCCTCACGCGTCAAAGTTCCAGATGACAACTGCGAATTTTTAGATTTGGCCTCCGTGATCTTGGGCAAATCACAGAAGGACCCTCTTGAGCCTCAGTTTCCTCATGTGAAAATGGCGAAGATTAACACTGACCTCTTGGAAGGCTTAGCGCAGTGCTCACGGTGAGCGCTTGAAAAACTGGCTGTGACTACGGGGAGGAGAGCCTGTAGGAAGACAGGAAGGCCAGGCACAGGCAGAAACCACAGGAACACAGCGAGGGGCAGCCATGCTGGTAGTACCCAGAAAGTGGGTGGAGGCTGCTCAGCCTGAGCCAAGATGTGAGAGGGAAGGGGTGAAAAGGGGGCAGTCCTGAAAGACACTGTGACAGTCCAAGTCTGGGTAGGGCCACAGGGTCTTCCTTACAAACCCCAAACCCTATGGTGATAGATGCTTCTAGGAAGAGTTGGGTAATGGATCAGGAGACCCAGCCCTGCCTCCACATCCCCAGCCCTGGGCCTCAGTTTTCTCATTTGTGAAATAAGGGTGAGGATTAAATATTCCCCACAGTCCGTTTCAGCTCTAACCCTAGATGATTTACTTATTTATTTATTTATTAAAACAACACATAGTTATTATATTTCCAAAGTCAAAATCAGTCTCACTGGGATAAAACCAAGGTGTCAGCAGGGCTGGTTCCTTCTGGAGGCTCTAGGGGAGAAAGTTTCCTTGCCTTTGCCAACATCTGGAGGCCAGCATCCTTCCTTGGCTTGTGGCTGCATTGCCATCTTTCCCCTGTGCCTGTCATCTCATAGCCACCTTCTTCTTGTATAGTCAAATCTCCCTCTGCCTCCTTCTGATAAGGACAAAAAAGGACAGTTGTGATTAATTTAGGGCCCGCTCAGATGATCCAGCGTAATCTCCACAGCTCAAGATCCTTAACTTAATCACACATGCACCATCTCTTACACCATACAGGGTAACGTTCACGGGTCCCAGAGATTAGGTCTGGATATCTTCGGGGGCCATTACTCATCCTGCTGTAGCACTCTGTTCATTTATTCAACAAAGATTTACTGAACACCAGGAATTGTGCTATCACTGAAGGAGCAGCAGTGAACAAGTATTTAGTTCCGTATTTCCCCAAAAAGTACTTTTTCTAATAGACTCTACTTAAGTTCTTTTTTTTGTTGGTGTTGTGCTTTAGATGAAAATTTATAGAACAAACTCATTTCTCATTAAACAGTTAGTACACGTATTGTTTTATGACCTTGGTTAACAACCCCATGACATGTCAACACTCTCCCTTCTCTACCTTGGGATTCCCTATGACCAGGTTTCCTGTCTCCTCCTGCCTTCTGGAAACCCTGCCGTCTAGTCCTTGCCCCTGGACTGGCGTGACCCGTTAGTCTTGCTTTATGTCTTGTTTCATGGGCCTGTCTAATCTTTGGCTGAAGGGTGAACCTCAGGAATGACTTCATTACTGAGCTAAAAGGGTGTCCTGGGGGCCGTATTCTTGAGGTTTCTCCAGTCTCTATCAGGCCAGTAAGTCTCCTCTTTTTTTTTTTTTTTTTTTGGTGAGCTAGGGTTTTGTTCTACATTTTTCTCCGGCTTTGTCCGGGAACCTTTATTGTGATCCCTGTCAGAGCAGCCAGCAGTGGTAGCCAGGCACCATCTTGTTGTACTGGACTCCGTCTGGTGGATGCCATTCTAACCCTAGATGATTTAATTATTTTAATAAATGGTTGAGTCTCAATACCCCAAGGCATAAGAGAGAAATTAATTTAAGAAGGATTTGAGTATGTTTGGAGCTAGTAGAGAGAGGAACCATAAATGACTACTGAGAAAGAGAGGGGAAGAGAGCCCCACCAGGGCAACCCTTGGGAAGACAAGTCTGGCCCCTTTAGCACAAGCCCTTGAGGAGAATGGACCCCGCTGTGGCCCAGTTGCAAACTCTGGGTTCTGGCAAAAGGTAAAGCTCTTCTACCTCAAATCTTGCCCAGCTCTGTGACGTTAAGCAGACCAAATAATCGTTCTGTTCCTCTGTTTTTTCCTTTTTTAACTGAGCACTTTGTTACAACTGTCTTTTCCCCTTTGCATTTCCTCTGGGTGGGAGAGGCAAAGCTGCACCACTTGCTAGGCGCATGTCCTTGGGCAAGTAGATGAATCCCTTCCAGGCACCCTTGACATCTGCCTTTTGGCCACCTCTCTGTGTTCCTTTCAGGGATCCTATTGGTGAGGACATGTAAAAAACCTAGGCTTTGCAGACCTGTTTGAGAAAGGAAGGGCCAATGGGTCAGGACTCCAAAGCTGGGCCACCTGTTGGTGCCAGCCCCTTTTCTGCCAGGGAATTCTAAAGTGTTTGGCCACTTTACCCCCAGGTCACCTTGCCTGTCGCTGCAGACCAGTGACAGGATAGTAGCAGCCACATTCACATGAGGAACAGTCGTGGCTTGACCTCAGATAGTGCTTCTTCACATTCCATCCCAGGGCACTGCTGAAGGAATTTGGGATGTTACAGTCACAAACCAGCTTGTTCTGGGGGGGGGTCACGTCTCCCTTCTAGCGGAAAAAGAAATACATCTACCCTATGAAAAATGCAGGTCTGGATAAAAAGAGGTCACCAGTTGCTACCATTCTTTCAACACATTTAACTGATTTGAGGAGCCACTCTGCTGAGCCCTGGACCAAGCTCTGGGGAGACAGTGGTGACAGTAAAGTCACGGTCCCTGCCTTTGTGAAGTATACCTAATGGGAAAGATAGATATTCATCAAATAGTCCCGCAATAAGTGTGTCATCAAAACACTGGTCAGGGCCCTGAGGATGTAGCATGTGAGAAGCAAGCTGAAGGGTCAGGAGGATGAAATGAAGGGGCCAGGAGTTCGTGTGCCAGGCAGGGCTGAGAAACGATTCTGCCACAGGAACAGAAGAAGCATGGGCAAAGGCCCTGAGGCAGGAGGAAGCCAGTGTGGCCATAGAGCAGAGTGGGAACGCTGGAGAAGGAAGCAGAGGTCAGGCTAGGGCAGGCCTGGTAGTCCCTGGATGATTCCAGCTTTTATCCTCAGGGCAGTGGGAAGCCACTGAAAGACATTAAGAAAACTGTTACAAGCAAGAATGACGGACCCCACAGTCAGGGCTCAGGGCACTGTGAGGAAAACAGTGGTAACTTGCTGAGCAGTAGGCCTGGTCGTTCTCTAGGGCTAGAGGGTCCTTCTAGAAGGCTCTTCTAGAGGTCCAAGATACAAAGAGGTTCACAGCAGTGGTGGAAGGAGATCAAGAAAGAACAAGAACCATTCCTACCCACCCCCAAATTGGAGCCATGGGAAGACCTAGGACTAAGAGGATAGCATCATCCTTGGGCATGGAAGCGACTGCTCCACACTTCAAGCTTGTGCTGAGCTAAGTACCCTACAACTGTGTAGTTAAAACCCCATCTGGATAGCACTCGTGCCACTTGTACTGTGGCAAAAATAGCCCTTCGACAAGTTAGTGCCTGGGTTACCCAGCCACTGACAAGAAGGGAGACCAGAAGTATCAGGGAACACCCCCTGCCACTCCTAGCAGGTAACTGTCCAAGGCGGCCACGGGAAGCTATGAGATGTCATTTCATACCGGGGCGTAGACTGTAGAACCTGAGCAGACCCTGCCAGGCAGCACCTGGCCCGGACCATTTGCAGCTCACAAACTGCTGCTTTGTGCCATTCACATTCACTTTGCTTCATACAGTCCCTGGGTGGTGCAAATGGCTAACATGATCAGCTACTAACCGAAAAGTTGGGGGTTCGAGTCCACCCAGAGGTACCTCAGAAGAAAGATCTGGTGATCTATTTCCAAAAAACCAGCTTGGGAAAACCCCACAGGCCACAGCTCTATCCTGACACACACCTTGTCGTCCTGAGGCAGAACCAACTCAACAGCAACTGGTTTTGCTCTGTCCAAGTTTGAGTGTGTGTCTTCGCCCCTCAGCCAAATGATGAGCCCCAGTGTCTAGGACAGAACAGTGCTTTCCTAACTCCTTGGCTGAATAGAGCTCTTATCACTTCCAAGCCACTCCTGATCCTGGACCCCTCCTACCCTGACCTTTCTTTCTCGAACTCCTCCACTTCTCCCTGCATAGCTTTGTTGGGCTATTTGTCATTTACATATTTCCTGGACAATGTAATCCACGACCGTGGTTTTACCATCCCACTTAGGGCTGATGGCCCCACAGTCTCCAGCCTGGTCCTCTCCCCAGAGACCCAGACAAGTAAACCCCAGGGCCTTCCTCCTAATCAATCCATCACCAAACTCCTCACAGCCGCTTCCGCCCTCCCCATGTCCCCCTTAGATTATAAAGGGCACTGTCCCAAACTGGTTCCTCACCAGGAAAGAATGTGCTATCCTCACTCCTCTCTCCATGCTGCTTCTCATCACTGTAGCTCCCTCCAGCCCCACTGTTTCTGCTCAAGGCCAGACCTCCGTGTGTCAGCCTCCCACTAGTGACTCTGCCTCCTCTCCCCACCCCTAGTCTATCAACTTTTGCTTGGTAGAGTTGTCTTCCACAACTCAAATGTGATGAAAACCTTCAACATCTCCCTATCTTCTACAAGGTAAAGTCCAACTTCTCAACATGACATTCACTCTTGACAACCTGGCCCCTACCTGCCTTTCCTGCTTTATCTCCTGACCCACTCTCTGCCCTTCCTTACCCAACCCTATCGCCCTCAATACCCCAATCCTTACAAACGCTGTGCCCCAGCCAGACAGGGCCCCTCACAATTATCTAAGCACTCTGCCTTCTTTATTGCCCCAAACCTTTGCTCATACAGGTTTCTCTGCTTGAAACATCCTCTCCCTTCCCTTCTCTACTTGTAAAAATCCTACCTACTGTACAAAGTTAAATTCAAATAGTACCTTATCAAAATTAGTGCCATCTTGTCATTAACAGCGTTGCGTCTCTCCATCTCTAACTGTATAAATCATATTCTGAGTTTCACTCATGCATGTATCAGCTTCCCCAATAGAATGGGAGCTCCTTGTGGTCAGGCCTGGCATCTTACTCCATTTATCGGTCCTAATGCCTTGCACAGTGCCCCACCTATAACTTGTTGAATTTAAGTGAACAGTAGCTATTGACTATGAGACACTGTATGATCTTGCCCCAATCAACCTGGTCAGACTTATTTTGAACACCTCCTTCCTTGCTCTCTCTCCAGCCAGCAACCTCCCAGCTTAACCAAAAGGGGGCTTTAGAACTGATTCCCTGGGCCTAGACTACATCTGTGAATGCATTGCTTTGTTCTTTCTTCCCAAGGTGAAGGGATGAAGAACCTGGTGTTGTTGAGGCCCCGGGCAGAGGAAAAATGGGTAGTGAGGGTAGTGAGCCTCGTGGGGCTCTGATCATCCCCACATGAAGGCCTTCTCCCAGGCCATGGGTCCTGGGGACCTCCTAGGCCAGACTGACTCAGAGGAAGAGCAGATAACACTGGCGCTGAGCTGCTCAGGAGGGACTGGGTGTTGTGGCAGATATTGCTGGTTGCCTACCCCAGATCTGGGTGGACCTCAGATCTATTCTCTTCTTTTTCTTTATAAAGACAACATTTTTCAAACTGAGCAGCAATGTGCTCAGTTTAAACTATTCACTTTACCAAACTCCATTGCAACTAGGGGTGTCCATATGACCCAGTTCTGGCCAAGACGTGAACAGAATTATACAGAGTAGGACTTCTAAGACAATTGTTTTCCTAATAAAAAGGGACAGACTCAAAGGTATGTGTCATTTGTCTTTTGTCCTTCCTTCTTCCTTCTTTTTCCTTTCAGGAATAAGGACGTGGTGGCTAGAAGTAGAGCAGCCACCTTGCAACCGTGAGGAAAGAAGCCTCCAACTAAGAATCGAAGGGCAGGAAGCTGGAAGGAGCTCCACAACATTGTGGAGTTGCTACACTAGCCATGAATAATCTCATTCCAGACTTCTTGTTATGTGAGAAAATTAAACTCCTATTCTGTAAAGCTGCACTACCCTTTCTCCCCTAGAAGACCTCTACCTACCACTTGCAGCCCCATGGGCACTCCCCAGTAATACCACGTGAACCCCATTAGCACACTCCTGTCAGATGCCAGCACAGCAAAAAACAGAAACCAATATAGCATTTCTCTTCTTGGAATGGGCCTTGCATGGTTCCTTTCCTTAAATACCTTTATATCAGGGTCTTGATTTTTGGGAACGGGAGAAGCAAAGGGAGTTGCAATGGGGAGAAGTATGAAATAAAATCTCACTTTGTCTCACCCTCAGGAAGCTCATAACATATGAAAGAAAACGGCATTATTTAGGGCATGCCGAAAGATGGATGAGATTTGTTTCTGAGTGAAAGATCCACCCCAATCCCGTTAGCCTGGAGAGCCAACTGCTGCCTGATTAACTTCAACTTGCCTTATAAGTGTGAAATGTCACCTCGAGGTGCTGATCTCTAATTATGAGCACACACCTTCCAGAGCTGCTGGTTATCCAAATTCGAGCACATGACCGCTCCTCCCCGTAGCCTTTTCCCCCTGCAAACATGCAGCCATTTGTCTTTTCCCAGTGAATGCAAATGGGAGAAAATCTGAGTGATATTGCCTTTTGGAGATAATGACATTGGAAATTCAAGACATAATGGCTCCTTGGACAAAACCAGAATAGCTTCATGTTTCTGCTTTCCTCGTACACAGAAAAACTGACAGTCTGTTAGCAGAAGCAGGCGACTGAACGCCTCACCCCTCCCTGAGTGCCTGGAGCCAGCATTCGTGGGGAGAGGCACCTGTTTATCATCATACGCTGTCCTCCAAACCGCCAGATCCAGGCTCAGAACAGAGGCTGTCACTGAGTTTTCTGAGCCAGGAGAAATCACAGGGACCCAGCAGGCACCTCCATTCAGCTTGTAGAACCACTTTGCAACAAGACATTAACTCACTTGCCCAGTCATTTTTGTTTGGTGAGTAAGACTGACTTGAATCCACTTATTCTCCTTTGCATCACCCCAAAGCTGGGGCTGATGTTTGGAAAGATGATAAAAATGATTTGGGACTGGTAGGTAGATAGTTGAACTTCTTTATAAGGAAGTCGCACGAAGCCTGCTGGCTAACTGCCAAGAGGGTAGAGAAGTGCTTCCCTATGGAGCAAACTCGGTGCTTGTACACAAACCTGTATTTCTCCCAAGGAGGCACAACGTGCCCAGAGGCCAGCATCCTAGATCTACCTGACCTGTCTTGGGAAGAGGGCTCATCTCTTATGGCCATGGGTATCCAAGAAGGATGCTGGGCAGCTGAGCAGACCACTGTGGCCATAGGGGCACTCCCTCTCTTATCTGTTTATAATGGGCTCTTGGATCTATTGACTTGTCCATCCCTCCCAGCCCTCCTGTAATTCAGTAATCTCTCTGATGATTCTGTTTATGTTACTGCCTGTTAGACCGGGGCCATGTTTCATGTCCACCATTTAAAGCATTATCTCTATTGATTTCATTTTTCAGGCCTTGTATGGACCTTAGATGTGGCTGGTGGGGGTAATGAGCATAAAACCCTCACCATTCTGGCCATTCACTCTATCATTAGCCTTTGAAACTCATCTTGTTCCTGGCACATTGTTAAAAACAGAGTCCACAGTGTCTTCCTTAACTATAACTCAGAACTTTCTGTTCTAGAATCAGGAGAAAGGATATGGTGACTTAGCCCAGGAGACTAAGTTCTATGCTCTTATATGGTGGATAACTTGAGAACTAGAAGGGGTGTCTGGCTTATGTTTTTAACTCTTTTCACCAGCGATTCTCTTCTTGGAGTGGATCCTGCACAGTTCCTTTCCTCAGATACCTTTATAGCAGGGTCTTGATTTGGGGAAGAGAAGGAAGCCAATGCAGTCGGGTGGGGAAAAGTCTGAAATAAAAGCTCACTTTGTCTCTCCCAGGAAAATCATAACATGTAAGAAAACGGCATTATTCAAGGAATGCCTGCTACTTGCCAATTAAAAAAAAAAAACAAAAACTAATCCATTGTCATCAAGTCGATTTCAACCTGTAGTCACCCTGCAAAACAAGAGTAGAACTGCTCCATAGGGTTTCCAAGTTTGTAATCTTTAAGGAAGCAGATTGCCACACCTTTCTCCCGCAGAGCCATTGGTGGGTTCCAACTTTTTGAAAAGCAGCAAAGCTGTTTAACCATGGTGCCACCAAGGCTCCTTCTTGCCAATCTAATGGGTGTGTAGTGAATATTTGGTGAACTCTAAAGCTAGGAAAGGTACTGACAGAGAAAACCAATAAGCATCAATGATCTGTGAGTCAGTCTGATGCTGCCACCTTGGTAGGAGAAAGGGAGAGATGGCTAGCAGGCCCCTGGGACATGGGTCACAGACCCTGGGCACATCTAGTGAGTGTTTCTAATGTTGTGGCAAGCTGTATTTCCAAAGATAGCCTTGACGCCACCTTCCTGTCCACATGTTCTTCTGCAATGAATCTTTCTCCCAGTGACAGCTGGAGTCTATTTCCTCTCCACTTCCATCTTAGCTGGCTCTGTAATTTATTTTAACAAATAGCTACAGGACACAACTATCATCGTATGACTTTTTCTAGACGGAACCTTCAGAGATCTTCAGCTTTTGCCTTAGGTATCTGGAATAATACTGCGTCTTGGGTGCCCATTGCCTTGTAAGAAGTCAGACTGCCTGGCTGGAGAGAGAGAAAGACCATGTAGAGACTAAATAGGGAACATGTGGGGAGAGAGAGGCCTGGACATTTCCATCCCAGCCAAGCTCCCAGATGAACACAGCCCCTCTAGTGGACCCTGACCGAATTCCTAATCCACAGATGATGGGCAAATAAAATGGTTGCTGTTCTAACATAAAGTTTGGGGGTATTTGTTTTGCAGCAGTCGAGGACTGGACAGAGTGACTGGGCCTGACCTCAGGCCCATGAATCTGACTCTCCAGGGACAGGACCTGGGCACCTGTGCTTTTTAACGAACCCCCAGTGATGTTGATTTACACTGAAGGATGGAAACTAACCTCCCTGGAGCTAGGAAATAGAGTCGAGTCTCCCACTGACTTCCCCTGTGGCCTGGTTCTGCCATGACTTGCAATCTTGGTGGGTCTGAAGTCTTGGCACACACAGTGAATCTGAGCCCTAGCACCACTTGGGGATGCTCATGTAAGAGGGATCAGACAACCTCAGAAAGGCGGAGCCATAGAAGAGTAGGAGTGAGAGATTGCAGTATGTGGAGCCCTGAACTAGACAAGGGAGGAGAACCGAAGAGAAAGAGCCACAGACTATTTGAGCCAGATGAGACCCTAGAGAACATTTCACAAATGAGGAGCACAAGGCCAAGAGAGGGTGACTGACTTGCTGAAAGCAACTGTCTTTGTTACCGACTGCTGCTATAACAGAAATACCACAAGTGGGTGGCTTTAAAGAACAGAGCTTTATTATCTCACAATTCTGAAGGCTACAAGTCCAAATTCAGGGCATGGATCTAGGTGGAGGCTCTTGTTAGCTCCAAGAGTTCTTTGGCATTCTTTGACATTCCTTGGCTTTCTTTGGTGTCTGTCTTTCCCTGTGTGTCTGTGTCTACTTTGCTGTTTTTATAATTTAGACGATGATTAGGTTTAGGACCCACCCTACTCAGATATGACCTTATTAACATAAAAAAAGAACCCCCCTCATTTCTAAACAGGGTCATATTTACAGGCACCAGTTACAGTCAAGTTGCTTCTGACTCATGGCAACCCTATGTGCTGCAGAGTAGAACTGCACTCCGTAGGGTTTTCATGGCTGTGACCTTTCAGAAGCAGGCCTTCAGGCCTTTCTTCCAAGTTGACTCTGAGTGGGCTTGAACCACCAACCTTTTGGTTAGTAGCTGCACACTTGACTGTTTGAACCACCCAGAGACTTCATTTACAGAAACATGGGTTAGAATTTCAATGCATATTTTTTTGGGGGGGGCACAATTCAATCCGTAACAGTCACATAACTTGTTAGCAGCTGAGTCAGGAATAGAATGAAGTCTCCTGAGTGCTGATCCAATCCTCTTTCCCTTGCCCCATGGGTCTCTTGGGATTTCTGTGTTCTGAGGAGTGAGAAAACATGCAGTTTTCTAAGTGCATGGAAAATATTTTGAAACATTAAACTAAGCTATGTACTTTAGAGTGCCAATTATTAATGCCCCAACTAAGGCTCAAATACCAAAAGCACCCAGAAGGAAGAGAAGGCTCAGAAGAGGGGGCGGGACTAATCAGGGACATCTTCCTGGAAAAGTTGGCCTTTGGAGGAGGTAGACAGGGACTTGGGGTGGGAGAAGCACAAGCTGAGACACAGGGGTAGGAAAAGAGATGTGTGGAAGGCGCAGGCTGATGTGCTTGGCAAGTACAGAAGGTCCTGATGTGATGTAAAAAGTGTTTTAACAGTTTACATCTAAGGACATCTGGTTCCTCCACCAGCAGAGGGGAGGGAGGACTGGCTAGTGCCCAAGTGGGATGACCTGGCGCACAGACTTCCCAAGCCCTCACCCAGGCCCCACCATGCTGGCCCGGGGGAGGGCCAGCCCCCACAACCGAATGAGCTACGGAACCTGGCATCCCGTCTCCTGCTTTCTGCCTTTTTCACCTCAAAGACTCAGCCCCTTTTTATCATGAAAGATGGCCTCAGAGACACCACCCCACCGAGTTTATTTTTAGTTTACCATTCTTTCCTAAGAGCCACTTGGCATGGAGCAAGCGATTTCAATGTTCCCAGCTGCCATTTGCTGAGGACTAAACAAGAAAGAAGGAATCTTTTTTTCTTTTCATGTTTGCTTCTACTGTACTTCTCCCCCTCCCCCCGCCCCCTTATTTTTAAATTGTGCTTTAGGTGAAAGTTTATACAGCAAATTATTTTCTCGTTAAACAGTTAATACCCAAATTGTTTTGTGACATTAGTTGCCAATTCCACGATGTGTCAATGCTCTCCCGTTCTCCACCCCAGGCACCCTGTTTGCATTTGTCCAGTTTTCCTGTTCCTTCCTGCCTTCTCGTCTTTGCTTTGGGGCTGGTGTGCCCATTAGTCTCCTATGTTAAATTGAACTACAAAGCACGTTCCTCATCAATTGTGTTATTGTTGGCCCTATAGACCTGTCTAATCTTTGGCTGAGGGGTGAAGCTCAGGAGTGACTTTAGCACTGAGTTAAAAAGGTGTCTGGGGACCATACTCTAGGGATTTCTCCAGTCTCCGCCAGATCAGCAAGCCTGGTTTGTTTTTTTTTTTTGTTTGTTTTTTTGAGAGAAGGAATCTTGCCTGAAGGAGGGGTCAAGGCCAGATAGAGGGAAGAAATCTCCCTGTGATCTGAGTGGGCAAAACAAGTGAGGTTGGTAAATTTATTTCCTTGGCAAATGATTCTTGTTCATTGAAGAGATTAATAATGCTGTCTGCAGTTTTATGCCGAAGAACAGGTTTCTTCTGGAAGGCAGTGAGAGTGTGGTGGAATGAGCATAGACAATCATTAATTGGAATCCAGGATTAGCCACTTAATTACTGTTGGTGTTGCTTAGCTTCTTAGAGCATCAATTTCACCATGTGTTATTACGGTATTAATAATATCACTTATTCCATAGGTTTGTTGTGAGGATCAATTGAGATAACACATATAAAATCCTTGCCGCAGTGCTTGGCAATGATAATTGCTTAATAACTATTCATTCTTTAACTCTCCTGCACTAACTAAATCCACTTTGACCGGCCCCAACATAGTACTTCATCTTTAACTGACTCCTGTTAGATCTAGTGGTAATGGTGGTTTAGTGGTCGAATTCTTGCCCTTCACACGGGAGACCCAGGTTCAATTCCTCATGTGCGCCCACCGCCTGCCTGTCAGTTGAGGTTTGCATGTTGCTATGATGCTGAATAGGTTTCAGCACAGCTTCCAGACTAGGACAAACCAGGGAGAAAGGCCTGGTGATCTACCTCCCAAAAATCAGCCAATGAAAATCTTATGGCTCACAATGGTCCAATCTTTTTGTGCATGGGGTCTTCACGAACCAGGGCCGACAAGACAGCTGCTAACAACATTATGTACCGACTATGTGCCAGGCACTGAACTAGGCACCTTACCACGGGCAACCTTGTGGGGTAGGCGTTTTCCCCATTTTACCACTGATTCTCTTTATGGTGAGATCTGCCATGACACAGACCATGAGGAGAGCATTGAGTCATGGTGTGGAGACATAAGACAGCAACAACTGTGAAGTGAGAAGAATATGCCTACTGCTTTCTGAGCTAGTATATCTTTGCAGGTTACCAGGAAACCGAGTGCTCCAGGAGGGATGGAAGAGGTCTTGACATCAGCCCCATGTCTGGGGGACCCTGATCAACCCAATTTAACTTATTGAGCTGGGTCAGGTAGCGGAGCGAGAGAACTAATTGTAATTCTCTGGCTGGGAAAGGCTTCGAGGAAGTAACACAAATTCAACTACTTTAGCTGAGTATTATATGCCTGGCATGGTGCTAATCAGCTCACGTAAGTCACCTCATCTAATCCTCATAATAGCTCTGTGATATAGATACAGTTACTACCCCCATTTTAGAGACAAGGAAACTGAGCCTGAAAGAATTTAAGTAATTTTCCCAAAGTTGCTCAGGTTCTAACTGGCAGAGCCAGGCCTCCAGTCTGGAGCCGCATAGGTACTTGATCAGGGTTTTGTTTGGGGAAGATGCACTTTTGGCCCACTGTTTTCAGGCATTCTGTACTTTCAGCCCCTTCTTCCAATGAAGAATCCTGCCGGGACACCCTCCCCTGTGGGGCTGAAGTTCTGGTCCCCACCCCTGCCCTCTCTGTCTCACTCAGCATGCTCAGAGCCACTAGCCAGGGATCGGCAGGAAATTGTTTTCTTTGCCCCAGCAATCTGTGTAGGGAAGTGCAGGGGGGTGTTTTTCCATGCTGAATTGGCCATTTCTCTTGCTCTCCCAGTGCCAGTCTCCTGCTTCCTGCACTGCTGAGATTAGATTTCTGTCTGTGATAAAGGGATGATACCTTGTGGTGAGTATACCCCAGGGCCTGGTAAGAAACAGGTTCTCGGCTGGAGATGTATCTGGCTACCATCATCTTCATCATCATTTAATCTTTGCTAAGTACTCCAGAGTGCCTGCCTTAGACTCAGGAGTGTTCTGAGAAGACAAGGTCAAGTGAGATGTAGTGGGCTTCCTGCTCTTAGGAAGCCTAGATGCAAATCTCCACCTGCGAGTCAAATATCCCTAAGCCTCACACACAAGTACATTCAGACCAACATTCTCCAGGCCAGTGGTTCTCAAACCATAGCATGATCAGAATCACCAGGAGGGCTTGATAAAACACAGGTTGCAGGCCCAGCCTCAGGTGATGCTGGTGATTCTGCTCAGAGAATCACACTTTGAGAACGACTGCACTGATACTGATGTTGGGATACTGCCCAACATCATTTGTCATTGTTAGCTGCCATGAAGTCAGCCCCAACTCATGGTGACACCAGGTACAATGGGACAAAATACTGCCTGGTCCTACAATATCCCCATGATTGGTTGCAAATTGGACCATTGTGATCCATAGGGTTTTCAATGGCCAAATTTCAGAAGTAAATCACTAGGCCTTTCTTCCTAGTCCATCTTAGTCTAAAAGCTGGTTGGTTGGTCCTACTTTCCATTGAAGCTGGTTCAGCATAATAGCAATACCCAGGCTTTTACTGACAGACAGGTAGTGGCTGCACATGAGGTGCTTTGGCAGAGAATCAAACCCAGGTCCCCAGCATGGGAAGCAAAAATTCTACCATCGAACTACCAATGTCTCCAAAAACACTTAGGTATCCACGAGTGGAATCAAATGCATATACATGTTCAAACACAAGGTCCCTGCCTAACTCTTCATCCTCTGGCTTCCCTTTAGGCTCCAGCTTCTCCAGCCTTCTTTGCATTCTTCAAGCTATGCTCCTTCTGCCTCAAGAGGAAAAAGGTAAGAGTACAGCAAGCAAAAGCAGAAAGGCAGGAACAGTCATGTATGGGAATGGCAGGAGATTTTCCTGGCAAGATGGTTACCTGTGAGGTAGGAACAAGAGAAAAAAACTTTCTCTCTGCCTGGAGCACTCTTCTTCCTACTCTTTGTCTAGTTTATGCCTCCTCACCCTTCAAATCTCTGCTCTAATATCCATTTTTCAAGGAAGCCTCCTCTGATGGTTAAGGTTGTGTGTCAGCTTGGCTGGGCCATGATTCTAAATGGTTTGGTAGTTATGTGATGATGCAATGTCCTCCACGATACGCAGCAAATCAGTTGAAAGGAATTTTCCTTGGAGGATGGCCTGTATCCAATACATATGAATTTTCTGGCAAATCTCGCTGTTTCTTGCTTGCTTTGAATCCTGTACCTGGCTCATCATCATCTGACCTCTAGTTCTTGGGACTTGAGCTAGCAGCCTGCTGTCTTACTTGCTAATCTTGGGTTCGTCAGCCTCCACAGCCTGTGAGCCAGCAGTCTGCCACCTGACCTGACAATCTTGGGTTCATCAGCCTCTGCAGCTACATAAGTCAGGAAAAGCCTGACCCTCAGACTTGGGACTTTCCAGCCATTACAACTGCATGAGCCATTTCCTTGATAAAAATGTCTCTGTGTGTGTGTGTGTGTGTGTGTAATAGTGCTCATGAGGAACTTTTACATAGATCAAGACTCAGTTGTTCGGACAGAACAAGGGGATACAGATTGGTTTAAAGTCAGGAAAGGTGTGCGTCAGGGTTGTATTCTTTCACCATACCTATTCAATCTGTATGCTGAGCAAATAATATGAGAAGCTGGACTATATGAAGAAGAACGGGGCATCAGGATTGGAGGAAGACTCATTAATAACCTGCGTTGTGCAGATGGCACAACCTTGCTTGCTGAAAGTGAAGAGGACTTGAAGCACTTACTGATGAAGATCAAAAACCACAGCCTTCAGTATGGATTGCACCTCAACATAAAGAGAACAAAAATCCTCACAACTGGACCAGTGAGCAACATCAGGATAAACGGAGAAAAGATTGAAGTTGTCAAGGATTTCATTTTACTTGGATCCACAATCAACAGCCATGGAAGCAGCAGTCAAGAAATCAAAAGAAGCATCACATTGGGTAAATCTGCTGCAAAGGACCTCTCTGAAGTGTTGAAGAGCAAAGATGACACCTTGAAGACTAAGGTGTCCCTGACCCAAGCCATGGTATTTTCAATCACATCATATTCATGTGAAAGCTGGACAGTGAATAAGGAAGACTGAAGAATTGACGCCTTTGAATTGTCGTGTTGGCGAAGAATATTGAATATACCATGGACTGCCAAAAGAACAAACAAACCTGTCTTAGAAGAAGTACAACCAGAATGCTCCTTAGAAGCAAAGATGGTGAGACTACATCTTACATACTTTGGACTTGTTGTCAGGAGGGATCAGTCCCTGGAGAAGGACATCATGCTTGGCAGAGTACAGGGTCAGCAGAAATGAGGAAGACCCTCAACGAGGTGGATTGACACAGTGGCTGCAACAATGAGCTCAAGCATAATAACGATTGTGAGGATGGCTCAGAACTGGGCAGTGTTTCATTCTGTTGTGCATAGGGTCGCTGTGAGTTGGAACTGACTCAACAGCATCTAACAACAACAAATATATATATAATGTATATATTTGGAAACCCTGTTGGCATAGTGGTTAAGTGTTACGCCTGCTAACCAGAAAGTCAGCAGTTCAAATCCTCCATGGGCTCCTTGGAAACTCTATGGAGCAGTTGTACTCTGCTCTATAGGGTCACTATTAGTCAGAATTGACTCTATGGCAGCGGTTTTGGTTTTTGGTTTTATGTATATACTCACATATACACATATATATATACACATACATACATACACTCACAGGTTTTGCTTTTCTAGAGAATTCAGCCTAAGATATTTGGTACTGAGAATGGTTCTAGAGAAACAAAATTGTAAGGATGAGTTTTCTAAACTGCTTCTCAAGTCTGCTTAGTCTCAAAGATGTTGGTGATTCTGCTTCCAGTAGTACTAAAAAAAAAAAAAAAGTACTAAGAGCACTGTTAATGCATGATGTGAGGCGACAATAGAAATAAACAAAATATCTCCACCGATAGATCAAGTGTTGGTGAGAGGCGGGGTTCTGGGTGATCTCATGTTTGATATTTCCTACAATTTTGTTAGAATGAGAAGTATAAGGAAGCTGGTTGGTTGGTCCTACTTTCACTAGACAAAGTGGTAAAAGAAAGAGATGAGCTAGGGGCTTCAGCGTCAAAGCTCAAGTGTCACATAAATGACCTCAAAGTCGCCACTTGTGCCCTGAAAAAAAGCCTTGCTTCTTATAGTAACAGAGATGATATTGTCGAAAACCAAACCCAGAGTCTTATTGTAAGAGTGGCTGAATTACAACACTCATTGAATTCCCATACTCGAATAGTGTCTGAAGTTAAGGTGAGGGCATTAGTTGGGAAGAAATGGGATGCTGAAACTTGCAATAGGCACATATGGGCAGATAATCAGGGAGCTGGGGACTCTGAGCCCCTAAATTTTGTTGAATCGCTCCTGCCAACAAAACCATTAACCCATCTATTGCCATCTGATGAAATTAACCCAGTTGTGTCTAAAGAGCCTTTGTCTGAGATATCGCCAGGGGAAGCACCTGAGCCATTGCCACAGACATCCCCTAAGGCAGATGTCTTGGTTATCTAGTGCTGCTGTAACAGAAATACCACAAGTGGATGGCTTTAACAAAGAGACGTTTATTCTCTCACAGTCCAGTAGGCTAGAAATCCAAATTCAGGGCACCGGCTACAGGGGAGGACTTTCTCTCTCTGTCCCCTCTGGAGCAAGGTCCTTGTCATCAATCTTCCCTCAGTCTGGGAACGTATCAGCATAGGAACCTCAGGTCCAAAGGATGCACTCTGCTCCCAGCACTTCTTTCTTGGTGGTACGAGGACCCCGACTCTCTGCTTGCTTCCCTTTCCTTTAATCTCTTGTAAGATTAAAAGTGGTAGAGGCCACACCTCAGGGAAACTCCCTTTACATTGGATCAGAGACGTGACCTGAGCAAGGGTGTTACATTCCACCCTAATCCTTTTTAACCACAGGCAGAGATTATGATTTATAACACATAGGAAAAATGACAAAATGGAAGACAACCACACGATACTGAGAATCATGGCCTAACCAAGTTGGCATATATTTTGAGGGGACATAATTCAATCTATGGCAGCAGATGACTTAGAAGACATTGCTGAATGTTATCAAAAGACATTCCCACCACATTTCTTTGTGTCTAGACCTATAACTAGACTTAAGTCCCAGAAAGCCCCAAGAAGTAAAGTACGAAGTGTGACCCAGAAGGAAATACACCATACTCCAAAAGAACTGCTTGACTTTTCTAATATGTACAAACAGAAACCTGGGGAATATGTGTAGGAAAAGCTGTTAAGGGTGTGGGATAATGGTGCAAAGAACATAAAGATGGATCAGTCTGAATTTACTGATACGGGCCCATGAAGCACAGGTTCTTCATTCAAGGTTTCAGCTTGAAAGGTTAGGAAAGGAGCTAATAGTTTATTTGATTGGTTTGCTGAAGTATGGATTATGCAGTGGCCTATACTAAATCAAGTTGAAGTACCAGACCTGGTGTACTGTAGAAGAAGATATCCAGAAGCTTAGTGAAATTGGTATGTTAAAGTGGATTTATCAGGTTAGACCCACAGGCCCACACATGGAGTACCCTGAGGACATACCTTTTACTGCAATGGTGAGGAGAACATTTATTAAGGAAGCCCCAGCATCCTTGAAGACTGCTGTGATTGCTGTTTTATATAAGTCAGATTTGACAGTGGGAACTGCCCTAACTGAATTAAGACATCTAACTACAATGCGGCTAATTGGACCCCATGGTGGTAGGGGCCAAGTGGCAACACTCAGTTGATAAAGACAAGGCGGGCAAGGTTACTGTAATGGACAGTGGAGTCAGAGCAATAATCAGAATAATCTGACTCGTATGGATTTATAGCATCAGCTACTTAGTCATGGTGTTCCTAGGAGTGAAATAGATGGGAAATCTACTAAATATTTACTTGATCTGTGCATGTGAAAGTATTCTAAGTCAAGTGAACGGCTGTCTAATTTGGACCACCAGAATAGAGAGTCATGGCCCCTCAGTCAATTCCCAGACTTGAGCCAGTTTACAAACCCACATTCCCTTGAATGAAGGGGAGGCCAGGCCTGCTTGAGGAAGGACCTCACTACTCTGCCAACAATTTATACTGTTAATCTTTCTCCCAGGCTTCCTACAGCTTTTTACAAGAGCGATTATTCATTGGGGAAAAGGAAATAATCAGACTTTTAGGGATTATTAGATATTGGCTCTGAACTGACACTAATTTCAGGTGATGCAAAATGTCACTGTGGCATACCAGTCAGAATGGGGGCATATGGAAATCAGGTTATGAATGGAGTCTTGGCTCATCTCCATCTCACAGGGGGTCCACTGTATCCCTGAACTCATCCTGTAGTGATTTCCCCAGTTCCAGAATGCATAATTGGAATTGAAATACTCAGCAACTGGCAGAACCCCCACACTGAATCTCTGACAAGTGGAGTAAGGGCTATTATGGTAGGAAAAGCCAAATAGAAGCCATTAGAGCTGCCCCTACCTAGGAAAAGAGTAAGCCAAAAGCAATACTGCATTCCTGGAAGAACTGCAGAGATTACTGCCACCATCAAGGACTTGAAGTGTGCAGGGATTCTGATTCCCACCACATTCTCATTCAACTCACCTATTTGGCCTGTGAAAAAAACAGATGGATCTTGGAGAATGACGGTGGATTATTGTAAACTTAACCAGGTGGTGACTCCAATTGCAGCTGCTGTTCCAGGTGTAGTTTCATTGCTTGAGCAAATTAATACATCTCCTGGTAATTGGTATGCAGCTATTGATCTGGCCAATGCCTTTTTCTCAATTGTAGTTTTGAAGGAACACCAGCAGCAGTTTGCCTGCAGCTAGCAGGTCCAGCAATAAACCTTCACTGTCCTACCTCGGAGGTATATCAACTTTCCAGCCATATGTCATAATTTGATCTTCGGGGACCTTAATCACCTTTCCCTTTGTTATGGATTGAATTGTGTCCTACCAAAATGTGTGTCAACTTGGCTAGGCCATGATTTACACTATTATGTGGTTGTCCTCTAGTTTGTGATCTGATGTAATTATCACATGTGTTGTAAATCCTAACCTCTGTGATGTTAATGAGGCACGATTAGAGGCAGTTATTTTAATGAGGCAGGACACAATCTATGGATTAAGTTGTATCTTGAGACAACTTCTTTTGAGATATAAAAGAGAGAAGCAATCAGAGAGGAAAGGGACCTCCTTCCTGCAAGAAAGAAGAGTCTGAAGAAAATGTGTCCTTTGGACTTGGGATCTCTGCACTAAGAAGCTCTTAGACCCAGGGGAAGATTGATGACAAGGACCTTCCCCCAGAGCCAACACAGAAAGAAAGCCTTCCCCTGGAGCTGGCACCCTGAATTTGGATTTCTAAACTCCTAAACTGTGAAAGAATAAATTTCTGTTTGTTAAAGCCACCCACATGTGGTATTTCTGTTATAGCAGCACTAAATAACTAAGACACACTTCCACAAGAAGTCACACTAGTCCATTACATTGATGACATCATGCTGACTGGATCTAGTAAGGAAGAGCTGTCAATGACCCTGGGCTTATTGGTAAAACATTTGCATGCTAGAGGTTTGGAAATTAATCTGATAAAAATTCAGGTGCCTTTCACCTCAATGAAATTTCTAGGGATCCAGTGGTATGCGGCATGTTGAGATATTCCTTCTAAAGTGAAAGATCAGTTATTGCACCTGGTTCCTCCTACCACTAAAAAGGAGGCACAATGCCTGGCTGGCCTCTTTGGATTTTGGAGGCAACATATTCCTCCTCTGGGTGTGCTACTCCAGCCTATTTATCAAGTGACTGGAAAAGCTGCTAGTTTTGAGTGGGGCCCAGAACAAGAGAAGGCCCTGCAACAGGTTCAGGCTGCCATGCAAGCACTTCCGTGCCTTGGGCCATATAATATGGCTAATCCAATGGTGCTTTAAGTGGCAATGGCAGTGGCAGATAGAGATGTTCTTTGGAGTCTTTTGCAGGCCTCAATTGGTGAATCGCAGTATAGATCCTTAGAATTTTGGAGCAAAGCCCAGCCATCCTCTGCAGATAATTACTCTCCTTTTGAGGAACAGCTTTTGGCTTGTTACTGGGCCTTAGTAGAGACTGAAGGCTGAATCATGGCCCACCAAGTCACCATATGGCCTGAGCTACCCATCACGGACTGAGTGTTGTCTGACCCACACAGTCATAAATTCGGACATGCATAGCAGCACTCCATCATTAAGTGGAAGTGCTATATATGACATCAGGCCTGAGCCGGATCTGAAGACACAAGTAAGTTACACGAGGAAGTGGCCCAAATGCCCATGGTCTCCACTCTTGTCATATTACCTTCCATCTCACAGTCCGCACCTATGGCCTCATGGGGAGTTCCTTATGATCAGTTGACTGAGAAAGAGATGGTTCTGCATGATACGCAGGCACCACTCAAAAGAGGACAGCAGATGGGGGGCCAAGATGGCTGACTAGGTAGAAGCTACCTCAGATCCCTCTTGCAACAAAGACTCGGAAAAACAAGTGAATCAATCACACACATGACAATCTATGAACCCTGACCATCAAACACAGATCTAAAGAGTTGACCTGAGTGACAGGTGAGTGAAAAGCTGCATCCCGAAGCAGCAACTGCCTCTAGAGCCGGCATCCAGCACCACAGCCTTGAGCCCTCGCGGTTCCCTGGTGCCGAGAGGCGGGGCTGATTGCAGCTTGCTGAGGCGGGGCAGGCACAGGACACAGCCCTAACCCCTAGCCCCCTGGGGTTACCTCCGTAGAGACTCAGCCAGCACAAGTAGGCTGCACACTGACGTGGCTAACGAGAGAACGAGCAACCACGGGGAAGCAGTGACTGTTTTCGGAGCCTGGAGCCAGCGTCCCAGTCAGAAAACCTTGGCGCCGGGCTTTGGGCTCATTGCAGGGGAGCTGAGCACGGCATCCTGAGATGGCACAAACACGGGATGCAGCCCTAGCTCCCAGAAGTGACCTCGCGGGAAGCCCAGCCAGTGCACACAGGCAGCGCAGTGATGCGGCTGACAGGAGGAAAAGTCACCAGGAGGCAGTGACTGGTTTTGGAGCCTGGAATGTGGCGCCCCAGCCGGGGAACCTTGGTGCTGGGCTTTGGACTGGGAGCAGAGGAACTGACCACGGCTTCTGAGACAGCACAAGCACAGGACACGGTCCTGACCCTCGGGGGCAATCTCAACCCAGCCAACGTGGACAGGCTATGCACCCCTCAGGAATCTCAGATAAAACAGTCATCACCAAGCAAGATAAGTAACTTTGTCTATATTCCTGGGTGCTACTCTCCTATCTATCTGATCCCTCCCCTCCCCTTCCCAGGTGGCTTCATTAACATTGGAATTTCTGGGCCAGAGAGTGAAGTGCTCTGCGGTTTTTTGTTTGTTTGTTTTCGTCTTTTCCTAATCGATTCTCCTGGCCTGAGAGAAGCAGCTACAAAAAACCCAGGGACCAAAAATCCTTCCCTGACTTCCCCAAATTGGACTAAAAATATAGAACCAGCTCCAGCCAAGCATATGAGATCCAGTCTGGGGCTTTCATCCCTACAGGGAACAAGGTGGCTATTATAATGCAAAGGCAATTCTGATAGTGATCTGACTGTAATTGTTTTAGCGGATTACTGGAAAGACAAGTTTCCCAGGTCTGATATCTCTACCTATTAAACAGAGCCCTCACTGACCCACAACAGGGAACTGAGGGCTGAAGCTCTACCCAAACCACCTAGCCTCCAGCCACAGGGGTCTGAGGATAGTGACACCTACCAATCTGTAGAGGTACATGCATTGGGTGCCTAAGGTACAGCTGCAGAACCCACCCACCAAAGTGCTTTAGGAATAGAGACACACCTACCTCACTGGCACTTGGGGGAAGCCTGTCAGCTTCCTGCCCCCGCCAGAGTGTGACCCCCTGCTGCTACTAGAATCTGGTGCACACAACTATCACCACTACTCCTCTGTGAAGAGGTGACAGTCTACACCGGACACTTGGTGACCCAAAATCAGATTCTACTCAAGAATAGTGAATGGACTTTTAGGCTTATATATCTGGTAATAGCCCAAACCAGCTGGTAATAGGACATAAGTGATTCAAAAGCTACAACAATCAAGACAGCACAATCTAGTAGCCCATCCACGTATATTGAAAGAAAACAAAGCAAGATAAGACTCAGTGAGCAAATATAAAATAAATCATTACAATATCTAATAGATGGCTCAGAGACAGCAGTTGATATCAAACCACATAAAGAAGCAGACCATGATAGCTTCTACAACTCCCCAAATTAAAGAATCAAAATCTTTCCCAAATGAAGATACAATCCTGGAATTGCCAGATGCAGAATATAAAAAACTAATTTACAGAATGCTTCAAGACATCAGGGATGACCTCAAAAATGAAATAAGGCAATCTACAGAAAAAGCCAAGGAACACACTGATAAAGCACTTGAAGAAATCACAAAGATTATTCAAGAACATAGTGGAAAAATGAATAAGCTGCAAGAATCCACAGAGAGAGAGCATTCAGAAATCCAAAAGATTAAAAGTAAAATTACAGAATTAGACAACTCAATAGGAAGTCAGAGGAGCAGAACTCAGCAATTGGAATGCAGAGTGGGGGAATTGGAGGATAAGGCAATTGACACCAATATAGTTGAAGAAAAATCAGATAAAAGAATTAAAAAAAATGAAGAAACGCTAAGAATCCTGTGGGACTCTATCAAGAAGAATAACTTGCGTGTGATTGCTGTTCCAGAACAGGGAGGGATAACAGAAAATACAGACAGAATAGTTGAAGATCTGTTGGCAGCAAACTTCCCTGACATCATGAAAGACAAAACGATATCTATCCAAGATGCTCATCGAACCCCATATAAGATTGATCCAAAAAGAAAATCACCAAGACATATTATCATCAAACTTGCCAAAACCAAAGAGAAAGAGAAAGTTTTAAAAGCAGCCAGAGATAAAAGAAAGGTCTCCTACAAAGGAAAATCCATAAGAATAAGTTCAGACTACTCAGCAGAAACCATGCAGGCAAGAAGGCAATGGGATGACGTATATGGAGCACTGAAGGAGAAAAATTGCCAGCCAAGGATCATATATCCAGCAAAACTCCCTGTCAAATATGAAGGTGAAATTAAACATTTACAGATAAACACAAGCTTAGAGAATTTGCCCCTACAACTTGAACAAATAGAAAGCAAGCAACAAAAGAATCCATCAGGCACCAGAAGAAAACAAATAATAAAAATTAGAGCTGAACTAAATGAATTAGAGAACAGAAAAACAATTGAAAGAATTAACAAAGCCAAAAGCTGGTTCTTTGAAAAAAATTAACAAAATTGATAAACCATTGGCTAGACTGACTAACGTAATACAGGAAAGGAAACAACTAACCTGAATAAGAAACGAGATGGGCCATATCACAGCAGACCCAACTGAAATTAAAAGAATCATATCAGATTATTACAAAAAATTGTACTCTAACAAATTTGCAAACCTAGAAGAAATGGATGAATTCCTAGAAAAACACTACCTACCTAAACTAACACAATCAGAAGTAGAACAACTAAATAGACCCATAGCAAAAAAAGAGATTGAAAAGGCAACCAAAAAACTCCCAACAAAAAAAAGCCCTGGCCCGGACAGCTTCAGTGCAGAGTTCTACCAAACTTTCAGAGAAGAGTTAACACCACTACTACTAAAGGTATTTCAAAGCATAGAAAATGATGGAATACTACCTAACTCATTCTATGAAGCCACCATATCCCTGACACCAAAACCAGGTAAAGACACCACAAAAAAAGAAAATTACAGACCTATATCCCTCATGAACATAGATGCAAAAATCCTCAACAAAATTCTAGCCAATAGAATTCAACAATATATCAAAAAAATAATCCACCACGACCAAGTGGGATTTATACCAGGTATGCAAGGCTGGTTTAATATTAGAAAAACCATTAATGTAATCCACCATATAAATAAAACAAAAGACAAAAACCACATGATCTTATCTATTGATGCAGAAAAGGCATTTGACAAAGTCCAACACCCGTTCATGATAAAAACTCTCAGCAAAATAGGAACTGAAGGAAAATTCCTCAGCATAATAAAGGGCATCTATACAAAGCCAACAGGCAACATCACTCTAAATGGAGAGAGCGTGAAAGCATTTCCCTTGAGAACAGGAACCAGATAAGGATGCCCTTTATCATTGCTCTTATTCAACATTGTGCTAGAGGTCGTAGCCAGAGCAATTAGGCTAGACAAAGAAATAAAGGGCATCCAGATTGGCAAAGAAGAAGTAAAATTATCTCTATTTCCAGATGACATGATCTTATACACAGAAAACCCTAAGGAATCCTCCAGAAAACTACTGAAACTAATAGAAGAGTTTGGCAGAGTCTCAGGTTATAAGCTAAACATACAAAAATCACTTGGATTCCTCTACATCAACAAAAAGAACACCGAAGAGGAAATCACCAAATCAATACCATTCACAGTAGCCCCCAAGAAGATAAAATACTTAGGAAAAAATCTTAACAAAGATGTAAAAGAACTATACAAAGAAAACTATGAAGTACTAGTGCAAGAAACTAAAAAGGACCTACATAAGTAGAAAAACATACCTTGCTCATGGATAGGAAGACTTAACATAGTAAAAATGTCTATTCTACCAAAAGCCATTTATACATACAACGCAATTCTGATCCAAATTCCAATGACATTTTTTAATGTGATGGAGAAGCAAGTCACCAACTTCATGTGGAAGGGAAAAAAGCCCCGGATAATTAAAGCATTACTGAAAAAGAAGAAGAAAGTGGGAGGCCTCACTCTACCTGATTTTAGAACCTATTATACAGCCACAGTAATCAAAACAACCTGGTACTGGTACAACAACAGGCACATACACCAATGGAACAGAATTGAGAATCCAGATAGAAATCCATCCACATATGAGCAGCTGATATTTGACAAAGGCCCAGTGTCAGTTAATTGGGGAAAAGATAGTCTTTTTAACAAATGGTGCTGGCAGAACTGGATATTCATTTGCAAAAAAATGAAACAGGACCCATACCTCACACCATGCACAAAAACTAATTCCAAGTGGATCAAAGACCTAAACATAACGACTAAAACAATAAATATCATGGAAGAAAAAATAGGGACAACCTTAGGAGCCCTAATACAAGGCATAAACAGAATACAAAACATTACCAAAAATGACATTTAGAGAAACCAGATAACTGGGAGCTCCTAAAAATCAAACACTATGCTCATCTAAAGACTTCATCAAAACAGTAAAAAGACCACCTACAGACCGGAAAAAAATTTTTCATCTATGACATCTCTGACCAGCGCCTGATCTCTAAAATCTATATGATTCTGTTAAAACTCAACCACAAAAAGACAAACAACCCAATCAAAAAGTGGGCAAAGGATATGAACACGCACTTCACTAAAGAAGATATTCAGGCAGCTAACAGATACATGAGAAAATGCTCTCAATCATTAGCCATTAAACCCCAAACCCAATGCAAATTAAAACTACGATGAGATTCCATCTCACTCCAACAAGGCTGGCATTAATCCAAAAAACACAAAATAATAAATGTTGGAGAGGCTGTGGAGAGATTGGAACTCTTATACACTGCTGGTGGAAATGTCAAATGGTACAACCACTTTGGAAATCTATCTGGCATTTTCTTAAAAAGTCAGAAATAGAACTACCATACAACCCAGAAATCCCACTCCTCGGAATATACCCTAGAGAAATAAGAGCCTTTACACGAACAGATATATGCACACTCATGTTTACTGTAGCACTGTTTACAATAGCCAAAAGCTGGAAGCAACCAAGGTGTCCATCAGCAGATGAATGGTTAAATAAATTATGGTATATTCACACAATGGAATACTATGCATCAATAAAGAACAGCGACGAATCTGTGAAACATTTCATAACATGGAGGAACCTGGAAGGCACTATGCTGAGCGAAATTAGTCAGATGCAAAAGGACAAATATTGTATAAGACCACTATTATAAGATCTTGAGAAATAGTATAAACTGAGAAGAACACATTCTTTTGTGGTTACGAGAGGGGGGAGGGAGGGAGGGTTGGAGAGGGTTATTTACTGATTAGTTAGTAGATAAGAACTACTTTAGGTGAAGGGAAGGCCAATATTCAATACAGGGAAGGTCAGCTCAACTGGACTGGACCAAAAGCAAAGAAGTTTCCAGGATAAACTGAATGCTTCGAAGGTCAGTGGAGCAAGGGCCGGGGTTTGGGGACTATGGCTTAAGGGGACTTCTAAGTCAATTGGGAAAATAAATTCTATTATGAAAACATTCTGCATCCCACTTTGAAGTGTGGCATCTGGGGTCTTAAATGCTAACAAGCAGCCATCTAAGATGCATCAACTGGTCTCAACCCACCTGGATCAAAGGATAATGAAGAACACCAAGGTCACATGATAACTATGAGCCCAAGAGACAGAAAGGGCCACATGAACTAGAGACTTATATCATCCTGAGACCAGAAGAACTAGATGGTGCCCAGCCACAACCGATGACTGCCCTGACAGGGAACACAACAGAGAACCCCTGAGGGAGCAGGAGAACAGTGGGATGCGGACCCCAAATTCTCATAAAAAGACCAGACCTAATGGTTGGACTGAGACTAGAAGAATCCCGGGGGTCATGGTCTCCAAACCTTCTGTTGGCCCAGGACAGGAACCATTCCGAAAGACAACTCATCAGACATGGAAGGGACTGGACATTGGGTTGGAGAGAGATGCTGATGAAGAGTGAGCCACTTGTATCAGGTGGACACTTGAGACTGTGTTGGCATCTCCTGTCTGGAGGGGAGATGGGAGGGTAGAGAGGGTTAGAAACTGGCAAAATTGTCACATAAGGAGAGACTGGAAGGAGGGAGTGGGCTGACTCATTAGGGGGAGAGTAAATGGGAGTATGTAGTAAGGTGTATATAAGCTTATATGTGACAGACTGACTTGATTTGTAAACTTTCACTTAAAGCACAATAAAAATTATCTAAAAAAAAAAAAAAAGTGGACAGCAACAGCACTACAGCCCACTTCTGGAACCTCCTTGAAAGACAGTGGTGAAAGGAAACTTTCCTGGTGGGCAGAACTTCAAGCAGTACACCTGGTTATTCACTTTGTGTGGGAGGAGAAATGGCCAGATATGCCATTGTATACTGACTTATGGGCTGTGGCCAATGGTTTGGCTGGATGCTCAGAGACTTGGAAGGAACATGATTGGAAAATTGATGACAAAGAGGTATGGGGAAGAAGTATGTGAATACACCTCACCAAATGGGCCAAAGAAGTTGTCTTAGTTATCCAATGCTACTATAACAGAAATATCACAAGCACATGGCTTTAACAAAGAGAAAGTTATTCTCTCACAGTCTGGTAATTTACAAGTCCAAATTCAAGGTGTCACCTCCAGAGGAAGGCTTTCTGTGTCAGCTCTGGAGGAAGGTCATTATCATCAATCTTCCTCTGACCTAGGAGCTTCTCCGTGCAGGAACCTCAGGTCCAAAGGGCATGCTCTGCTCCCGGCACTGCTTTTTTGGTGGTATGAGGTCCCTTCTCTCTGCTTTCTTCCCTTCCCTTTTATCTATTTTAAGATAAAAGGTAGTGCAGGCCACACTCCAGGGAAACTCCCTTTGAATTAGATCAGGGATGTGACCTTTGTGAAGGTGTTACAGTCCCACCCTAATCCTCTTTAGTGTAAAATTTCAATCACAAAATGGAGGGCAACCACACAATACTGGGAATCATGACCTAACCAAGTTGACACATATTTTGGGGGGACACAATTCAATCCATGATAGAAGTGAAGATATGTGTGTCTCATAAGAATGCTCACCAAAGGGTGACCTCAGCAGAGGAGGATTTTAGCAATCAAGTGGATAGAATGATGCTTTCTGTAGAAACCAGTCATCCTCTTTCCCCAACCACTCCTGTCATTGCCCAATGGGCTCATGAACAAAGTGGCCATGGTGGCAAGGATGGAGGCTATGCATGCGCTCAGCAACATGGACTTCCATTCGCCAAGGCCACTGCTGAGTGCCCAATCTGCCAGTAACAAAGACCAACACTGAGACCCCATCATGGCACCATTCTTTGAGGTGATGAGCCAGCAACTTGGTGGCAGGTTGATTACACTGAACTACTTTCATCATGGAATGGGCAGTGTTTTATTCTTATTGGAATAGACATTTACTCTGGATAAGATTTACCTTTCCTACATCCAATGCTTCTGCCAAAACTACCATCTGTGGGCTTACAGAATGCCTTATACACTGTCATAGTACCCCGAACAGCATCACCTCAAATCAAGGGACTCACCTCACAGCAAATGAAATGCAGCAATATGTCCATGTGCATGGAATTCACTGGTCTTACCATGTTCCCCACCAACCTGAAATAGCTGACTTGATAGAGCAGTGGAATGCCTTCTAAAGAACAATTACGGTGCCAGCTAGGTGGCAGTACCTTGCAGCGTTGTAGCAATGTTCTCCAGGAGGCTGTATATGCTCTAAACCTGTGTCCAGTATATGGTGCTGTTTATCCCATAGCCAGGATTCATGGGTCCAGGAATCAAGGGATGGAAATGGGAGTGGCACCAAACACTATTATCCCTAGTGATCCTCTTGCAAGATTTTTGCTTCTTGTCCCTATGACTCTATGCTCTGTGGGTCTAGAGGTCTTAGTTCCAAAGTGAGGAATGCTCCTACCAAGAGGCACAACACTGATTCCATTGAACTGGAAGTTATGAATGCCACCCAGCCGCTTTGGGCTCCTCCTCACGCCTCTGGATCAACAGGCAAAGAAGAAAGTTACCATATTGACTGGTGCGATTGACTCTGATTACCAAGAGGAAATTGGACTGATGTTACATAATGGAATTAAAGAAGAGTATGTCTACAGTACAAGAGATTCCTTAGTATGTCTCTCAGTATTTCCATGCCCTGTGATTAAACCCAATGGGAAGCTACAGGAACCAATTCTGACATGACTAAGGTTTGGGTTTGGGTCACTCCATCAGGCAAAGAACCACAACCAGCTGAGGTGCTTGCTGAGGGTAGAGGAAATACAGAATGGGTGGTGGAAGAAAGTAGTTCTAAATACGACCACGTGACCAGTTGCAGAAATGAGGACTGTAATTACTGTATTTCTTCCTTATATGTGTGCATCAAATGTTTTTGTTTTCTTCATTTGTAAAACACAAGATGCAAACAGAGTTAGTGCATTTTCAGTTGTATGCTTGTTAGTTGTATCATGTTAGGCTCAAGTAGGACTTTATAATTGTCTTTATAGAAATTATGTGTGGTTTAAGGAGATATGTGCAGGTACCAAGTGGACAAAGGTGGACTATGATGGTTAAGTTGTGCATCAACTTGGTTGGGCCATGATTCTCAATGGTTTGGCCGTTCTGATGTAGTCTGTCAGTTATGTAATGATGCAATCACCTCCATGATGAGATCTGCTATGAGAAGCTAGTCAGCTGAAAGGGAGTCTCCGTTGGGCATAACCTGCATCCAATATATATGGACTTTCTGGCACATCTCATTGGTTTTGCTTGCTCTGGATCCTGCATCTGGCTCATCATCTGACCTCTGGTTCTTGGGACTTGAAGCAGCAGCCTGCTGTCTTATTTGCTGATCTTGGATTCATCAGCCTCCACAACCTGTGAGCCGGCAGCCTGCCATCTGACCTGCCAGTCTTCGGTTCATCAGACCCTGCAGCTACGTGAGTCAGGAGAAGCCTCCAGCCTGATGCCTGACTCACAGACTTGGGATGTTCCAGCCTCTACAACCACACAAATAATTTCCTTGATACAAATCTCTCTCTGTCTCTCTCTATATATCTGCTTCTCTGGTTTTGCTTCTCTAGAGAACCCAGCCTAAGACACCTCCCCTGATCTCCCCCTACTACCCCCAGCCATCACCATCTGACCAGACCAGGACAGGTCTAGTTACAGGAGGTCCTATCTTTATAGAATTTTTCTTTGTGAACTTATCAGTTTGTTCTTTAATGTATGTGTGACTTACTCTTTAGGGCCCTAGTGGCACAGTGGTTAAGAGTTTGGCTACTAACCAAAAGGTCAGCAGTTTGAATCCACCAGCTGCTCCTTGGAAACCCTATTGGGTAGTTTTACTCTGTCCTATAGGGTCACTATGAGTCGAAATTGACAGCAACAGGTTTGGTTTGGTTTTGGTGAATGGCTCCATGAGAGCAGGGCTCATGTTGTGTTTCCTAAAGTTGCATCCCTAATTCAATGTCTGCCCCATAATACATGCTCAAAATATATTTATTAAATGAATACATAAATAAATGAACCCTTACACATGTGGACAATACACATACACAGAAAAGTATTCATACAAAAACACACATTCACATGTACTTTAATGCATTCCTTTAGCATTCTTTCAAGGAAAGGATTTGGACACTGCTGGAAGGTGTAGAAATTAATGAAACTCTTCTGAAAGATAATTTAGCATTTTGAATAAAAATGTAAACAATCCTAATTATAGCAATTTATCCGTAGGAGATCATTGCTTCAGAATGGAAATGCACATGTGCAAAAAAATTAACTGGAGCATTCTTCATAATGTAAAAAACTGGAAACAAACTACCTTCCTAGATGTCCACTGATACATTGAGTAAAATGATAATTTATACACAGCATACTGTGGTGCTGTGGTGGCTTGCATGTTGCTGTGATACTGGATGCTACACCAACAGTATTTCAAATACCAGCAGGGTCATCCATGGAGGACAGTTTTCAGCAGAGCTTCCAGACTAAGACAGACTAGGAAAATGACCTGGCAGTCTATTTGTGAAAAAACTGGCCAGAGAAAACCTTATGAATAACCAGCATAATGTTGTCTGATATAGTGCCAGAAGGTGAGCCCTTCACATTGGAAGGCACTCAAAATACAACTGAGGAAGAGCTGTCTCCTCAAAGTAGAGTTGACCTTAATGACGTGGTTAGAGTCAAGCTTTTCGGACCTTCATTTGCTGATGTGGCATGACCCAAAATGAGAAGAAACAGCTGCACACATCCATTAATAATCACAACACGAAATGTAAAAAGTATGGATCTAGAAAAATTGGAAGTCATCAAAAATGAAATGGAACACATAAAGATCAATATCTCAGGCATCAGTGAGCTGAAATAGACTGGTATTGGCCATTTTCAATCAGACAATCATATGGTCTACTATGCAAGGAATGACAAATTGAAGAGGAATGGCACTGTATTCATTGTCAAAAAAACATTTCAAGATCCATCCTGAAGTACCATGCTGTCAGTGATAAAATAATATACATACGCCTATAAGGAAGACTGGTTAATATTACTATTATTCAAATTTATGCACCACTCACTAATGCCAAGGATGAAGAAATGGAAGATTTTTACCAACTTCTGCAGCCTAAAATTGATCAAACGTGCAATCAAGATACATTGATAGTTACTGGTGATTGAAACAAAAAAGTTGGAAACGAAGAAGGATCAGTCATTGGAAAATATGGCCTTGGTAATAGAAATAATGTCAGAGATCATATGACAGAATTTTGCGAGACCAATGACCTATTCATTGGAAATACATTTTGTCAACAACATTAACAGTGACTATACATGAAAAAAAAAATTTTTTTTTCTTTTATACATGTAGACCTCACCAGATGGGATACACAGGAATCAAGTCAACTACATCTGTGAAAAAAAAGACAATGTAGAAGCTCATTATCATCAGTCAGAGCAAGGCCAGGGGATGACTGTGGCACAGACCATCAATCGGTCTTATGCAAGTTCAAGTTGAAGCTGAAGAAAATTAAAACAAGTCCATGAGAGCCAAAGTACAATCTGGAGTATATCTCACCTGAATTTAGAGACCATCTCAAGAATATATTTGAGGCACTGAACACTAATGACCGAAAACCAGACGATTTGTGGGATGATATCAAGGACACCACACAAGAAGAAAGTAATCGGTCATTAAAAAGACAGGAAAGAAAGAAAGGAGCAAAATGAACATCAGAAAAGACTCTGCAACTTGCTCTTGAATGTAGAGTAGCTAAAGTGAATGGAAGAAATGATTAACTGAAAGAGCTGAACAAAAGATTTCAAGGCTGCTTGAGAAGAAAGAGTACAGTATTTTAACGAAATGTGCGAAGACCTGGAGTTAGAGAACCAAAAGAGAATACAGCATTTCTCAAACCAAAAGAACTGAAGGAAAAATCCAAGCTTCAAGTTGCAATATTGAAGGATTCTATAGGCAAAATATTGAATGACACAGGAAGCATTAAAAGAAGATGGAAAGAATACACAGAGTCACTGTACTAAAAAGAATTGGTCAACATTCAGCCATTTCAGAAGGTAGCATATCATCAAGGACTGGTATACTGAAGGAAGAAGTCCAAGCTTCACTGAAGGCATTGGCAAAAAACAAAGAATTGATGGAATGCCAATTAAGATTTTTCAACAAACGGTTGTAACACTGGAAGTGCTCACTCATCTGTGCCAAGGAAGTGGAAGACAGCTACCTGGCCAACCAGCTAGAAGAGATCCACATTTGTGCCCATTCCAAAGAAAGGGAAACCAACAGAATAATGAAATTATTGAACAACATCATTAATATCACACACAAGTAAAATTTTGCTGAAGATCATTCAAAAGTGGTTGCAGCACTATGTCGACAGGGAACTGTCAGAAATTCAAGCCAGATTCAGAAGAGTACATGAAATGAGGGATATCAATGCTGATGTAAGACGGATCTTGGCTGAAAGCAGAAAATACCAGAAAGATGTTTACCTGTGTTTTATTGACTATGCAAAGGCAATTGACTGTGTGGATCATAATAAATTATGGATAACATTGCAAAGAATGGGAAATTTACTCATAACACAGATGAATCTGGAAGGCATTATGCATGTGAAATTAGTGAGTCACAAAATGACAAATATTGTATGAGGCCACTATTATAGCAACTCAAGAAAAGGCTTAAACACAGAAGAAAGCATTCGTTGACGGTTACGAGAGTGTGGAAGGAGGGAAAGGGGTATTCACTAACCAGAGAATTATCTTAGGTGAAGGGAAAGACAACACACAATACAGGTGAAGTCAGCACAACTGGACTAAACCAAAAGCTAAGAAGTTTCCTGAATACAACCAAACACTTTGAGGGACAGAGTAGCAGAGTCGGAGGTCTGAGAACCATGGTATCAGGGTACATCTAGGTCAATTGGCATAACAATGTTTATTAAGAAAATGTTCTGCATCCCATTTTGGTGAGTGGCATCTGGGGTCTTAAAAGGTAGCGGGTGGTCATCTAAGATGCATCAATTGGTCCCAACCCACCTGGAGCAAAGGAGAATGAAGAACACTAAAGACACAAGGAAAATATTAGACCAAGAGACAGAAAGGACCACATCAACCAGAGACTCCATCAGCCTGAGACCAAAAGAACTAGATGGTGCCCAGCTACCACAAATGACAGCCCTGACAGGGAACACAACAGAGAGTCCCTGATGGAGCAGGAGAAAAGCGGAGGCAGAACTCAAATTCCAGTAAAAAGATCAGACTTAATGGTCTGACTGAGACTGGAGGGACCCCAGAAGACATGGCCCCTGGACTCTCTGTTAGCCCAGAAATGAAATCATTCCTGAGGCCTACTCTTCAGACAAAGATTAGACTGGACTATAAGACATAAAATGATACTTGCGAAGACAGTGCTTCTTAGCTCAAGTAGATACATGAGAATAAAAGAGCAGCTCCTGTCTAGCAGCTAGATGAGATGGCAAAAAGGGACAGGAGCTGGTTGAATGGACATGGGAAATCCGGGGTGGAAAGTAGGAGCGTGTGGCATCAGGGTTAGAGGAAGGCTCATTAAGAGCCTGCAATAGGCAGATGACACAACCTTGCTTGCTGAAAGTGAAGAGGACTTGAAGTACTTACCGATGAAGATCAAAGAACTACAGCCTTCAGTATGGACTACACCTCAACATAAAGAAAACAAAAATTCTTACAACTGAACCAGTAAGCAACATGATGATAAATGGAGAAAAGTTTGAAGTTGTCATGGTTTTCATTTTACTTGGATCCACAATCAATGCCCATGGAAGCAGCAGTCAAGAAATCAGTTGAGACTTCTGGCCAACACAGCACCATACACAGAAGCACCACACTGTCCTTCCACAGCAAAGACCCAAAAAACTAAGTAAAACAAAGACAAACGTCAGTCCTGGAACCCGAAGTTTCAAATGAAGAGATAACAAACTCAGCTAAGCACTGAATAGAATAAGAAACTGACAGAGAAAACAAAGAACAGAGAGGGAAGAGAGATATCTGCGGAGGTCTCCGATCAGCTAACACAGCACGGATTTGGAATCTTAGACTCCTGTTGGAGATTGGCGAACCGGCAGCATGGGGAAGCAGCTTCAAGAAGCTCCCAGCAGAAGACAGAATACCCAGTAACAAGCAACACACGTTTTCCCACCCCCAATCCTCTCCTCACTGCTCTACCTCTGTGCTTCCTGGCAGGCAGCAGTAGCTCAGCCGACAGGGAAGTGCAACGTCCATGCTGCTTGGATTTGCCCCACCCACATTGGAGATTGGCAGACAGGGAGTATTGGAAAGCAGCTTCACGTAGTTCCCAGCAGGAGACAGACCACCTGGTAACCAGTGATATATGCTTTCCTAACCCCCACGCTTCTTCCCCCTCCCTACCCAGCCTCCTCTGCTTACTGCTGGCTGCAGTGTCCTAGCCCAGAGGCAACTGCTTCAGCCCTGGGCTGCTTGGATTCACCCCGCCCACACTGGCCAGCTCTCTGAGCTTTTGTCTGCTGGTGATGTTGCTTTTTTTCTGTTTCTTTTGTTTTTTTCTGTCCCTCCCACCATCTCCCCCTCCTTTCTCTTGAAAACCTGGCTCCATGTGCCATTTTCACTTCCTCTTGAAAGGTCGTGAAGTGCCACTCGAGTGGGGAACCACTCCCCCTGCCCATGACACCATGCTGGTGGGATCCCTGGGGATTTATTTATTATTCTGTTTTATTTTGTTCTGTTTTGTTTATTTGTTTTCTTTTTCTTTTCATGTCTTGGGAGCCCCTTCCGGCAGGCTGCACCGCAAGCTTAAGAGCCACTTCCCCAATCTGTGCAGCTATGCAGGTGGAATTCCTGGGGGCATTTCTTTTTCTTTCTTTTTTTTTTCCCCCTTTCTGTCTTTCTTCATTGCTCAGTTCTCACCTCTCTGTACTTACCTTCTTTTCCTGTTTCCTGAACACCTGGTGCTTTGTGACATATGTCCCACCTCTAACCAGGTTATACTGCACAGTCCGGGAGCCATGTTCCTGGTCTTTGCAGCTGTACCAGTGGGGCCCCCATGGCTTTTCTTTTCTTCCAAATTTTTATCTAGTTATTTTTTCCTTTTTCCCTTTTTCTTTTTTTCCATTTTGTTTTTCTCCATTTCTCAGTTTTTCATCTCTCCACTCCAATGGCAAGCTCCCTTAGCACTCTTTTTTTGTTTGTTTTTGGCTCCTGTTTCTCTCTCCTCTTCCCCGTACCCATATCAGCTTCACACACGACAAACTCCACCCTCCTGCCTGCCTACCTGCGCCATGTGCTGAACATCACACCCCAGGGCAGCACAGGCACAGCTTACCAGAACCTGCCATGCACTGATTCCCGGCCTGCCCTGCTGGCCCCAGTACGTGCCACAAACAACGCACCCCAGCCCCTCCCCTTCAGTTGGGCCTGCCCTGCTGCACCATAGATGAGCATCTGGCCATGCCCATTGGACAAGGAAGTGAAAAGTATCACGAACACAGACAAGTAAACAACAAAGAATGCACAGCCCACCTGCTCAGACATAACCAAATAAAACAAAAAAGCAGGACAAAACAAACAGAGCTAAAGTCAATAAATGAAAAAATTAACTATTGAATGTCCTGAAGACAGCAAACAATATCAAAATTAAAAAAAAAAAAAAAAAGAACAGGATGGTTCCAGTAGGCACCCAAAATAAAACACCAAATGATTTTCCAGTAGAAGAAAAGGCACTAGAAGTACCTGATAGGGAATTCAGATCTCTAATATTCAGAGCTATCCAAGAGTTGAAGCAAAAAGCAGACAAAAATGAGGAAAAAATAGACAAAATCATGGAAAAGATAGATAAATTCAAGGAAAACACAGACAAAAAAATGGAAGAATTCAGGAAAATAATACAGGAACAAAATATCAAAATAAATATATAACTATAAATCATACAAAAACAACAAATACAAATCCAAAAGTTAAACAACAGGATTTCAGAAATGGACAACATCATAAATAGGCTGAGGAGCAGGTTTGAAATGATGGAAGACAGGATCAGTGAAGTGGAAGACAAACACTTGGACACGACTTTGAGGAAAAATCAGAAAAAAGAATGAAGAAAATTGAAGAAGCCCTGAGAATTATGTGCAATACAATCAAAAGCAAAAATTTGCAAGTGATCAGAGTTCCAGAACAGGGGGAGAAAATGGAAAACACAGAGAGGATCATTGAATAATTGCTGACAGAAAACTTCCCTAACATCATGAAAGATGAAAAGCTGCCCATCCAAAAAGCTCAATGAACCCCATATAGGATAGACCCCAAAAGAAAATCACCAAGTCATATTGTAATCACACTCGCTAAAACCAAACAAAGAAAAAATCCTGAAAGCATCTTGAGAAAAACAAAAAATCACATACAGAGGAGAAACAGTAAGATTAAGCTCTTTTTTTTTTTTTTTTTATTCAGCAGAAACCATGCAGGTAAGAAGAAATTGGGATGACATCTGTAAAACCTCGAAAGAAAAAAATTGCCAACCAAGAATAATATACCCTGTGAAACACTCATTCAAATATGATGATGAAATTAGTATTTTCCCAGATAAACAGAAATTAAAGGAATATGTAAAAACCAAAACAAACTTACAAGAATTATTAAAGGGAGTCCTTCGGTCAGAGAACAAACAACATCAGACCACAGCCTGAATCTAGGATGCAAGACTGTACCAGCCAGGTGCCAACCTAGGAAATAAACTCCCAAGGACTATTCAAAAAAAAAAAAAAAAATTGCAACAGGGAACCAGAGGGATTAATCTGTAAATGACAATAATGTCAGAACAATTAAAGAGGGAAAAAAAAAGTATAGGCATAGAACTTTCTGATGGAAAGGAAGGCAAGGCAATACCAAGTAATAATAGACTGGCTCAAAACTAGGAAGATAAGGGTAAAATAAATTTCAAGGTAACCACAAAGAAAGTTAACAAACCTACTCATCGAAATAAAGAAGAAAAACAAAGTCACAGTAAAAACAAAAGAAATGAAAAAGAATTCCACAAACAAAAGGAATTCAGCACAGGAGAGTAAGAGGAACAAAGAAAATGTCCGTACTACAAAATGACAGCAATAAAATCACACCTATCAATAATTACACTAAATGTAAATGACCGAAATGTACACGTAAAGAGACAGAGAATTACAGAATGTACTAAAACAAAAAAACAGGATCCAACAATACGCTGTCTATAAGAGACACACCTTGGAAACAAAGATATAAATTTACTAAAAATCAAACAATGGAAAAATATATATCAAGCAAATAACTTCCAGAAAGAGCAGGAGTGGCAATACTAACCTCAGAAAAACCAACTTTAAAACAAAATCCACCATAAAAGACAAAGAAGGGCACTATATAATGACTGAAGAAACAATCCATCTTGAAGACCTAAAAATAATAAACATCTACACACCCAATGACAGGGCTCCAAAACACATAAAACAAACTCTAACAGCACTAAAAACAGAAATTGACAGTTCCACAAGAATAGGCTTCAACACACCACTCTTGGTAAAGGACAGAACATCTAGAAAGAAACTCAACAAAGATACAGAAGTGCTAGAGGGCACAATTAACCAACTTGATCTCACAGACATATATAGAACATTCCACCCAACAGCTGCAAAGTGCATGTTCTTTTCCAACGCATATGGAACGTTCTCCAGAATAGACCACATCTTAGGCCATGCAACCCTCAACAAAATTCAAAACATTGAGATAAGGCAAAGTATCTTCTCTGACCACAATGCCATCAAAGTAGAAATTAACAACAGGAAGAGCAAGGAAAAAAATCAATTACACAGAAACTGAATAAGACCAAGCTGAAAAACCACTGGGTAACAGAAGAAAACAGAGATGGAATCAAGAAATTCCTAGATTAAATGATAATGAAAACACATCATACCAAAACCTTTGGGACACAGCAAAGGTAGTGCTCAGAAGTCAATTTATAGCAATAGATGCACACATCAAAAAAGAAGAAAGACACAAAATCAAAACATTAGCTACACAACTTGAACAAAGAGAAGGAAAACAGCAAAAGCAGGCCACAGCCACCAGAAGAAAGGAAATAATAAAGATCAGAGCAGAAATACATGAAATAAAGAATAGAAAAACAACAGAATCAACAAAATGAAAAATTTGTTCTTTGAAAGGATCAACAAAATTGACAAACCACTGACCAAACTGACTAAAGAAAAACAAGAAGGTGCAAATAACCCAAATAAGAAATGAAATGGGAGACATTACAACAGACCCAACTGAAATAAAAAGGATCATAACAGAGTATTATGAAAAACTACACTCCAACTAATTTGAAAACCCGGAGGAAATGGACCAACTTCTAGAAATACACTACCTACCCAAACTAACTCAAAATGATGTTGAAAATCTGAAAAGACCCATAACAAAAGAAGAGATTGAAAAGGTAATAATAATAATAAACCTCACAACAACAACAACAACAAAATCCTGGCCCAGTTGGCTTCACTGGAGAATTCTACCAAACATTCAGAGAAAAGCTTACACCAGTACTACTCAAACTATTTCAGAACATAGAAAAGGAAGCAATACTGCTGAATTTGTTCTATGAAGCCAGCATAACCCTGATACCAAAACCAGGCAAAGATACCACAAAAAAAGAAAATTACAGACCAATATCTCTCATGAATATAGATGCAAAAATCCTCAACAAAATTCTAGCCAATAGAATTCAGCAACATATCAAAGAAATAATACACCAAGACCAAGTAGCATTCATACCAGGTATGAAAGGATGGTTAAAAATTAGAAAATCAATCCACATATTCCACCACATAAATAAAAGGAAAGAAAAGAATCATATGATCATCTCAGTTGACACAGAAAAGGCATTCAACAAAGTCTAACACTGATAAAAACTCTCAATAAAACAACTATAGAAGGGAAATTTCTCAACATAATAAAAGGCATCTATGCAAAACCAATGGCCAACATCATTCTTAAGAGAGACTGAAAACATTCCTCTTGAGAACAGGAACAAGACAAGGATGCCCTTTATCACCACTACTATTTAACATTGTGTTGGAAGTTCTAGCTAGAGCAATAAGGCAACAAAAAGAAATAAAGGGCAACCAAACCGGTAATGAAGAAGTTAAACTGTCCCTATTTGTGGATAATATGATACTATACATAGAAAACCCAAAAGACTCCATGAGAAAACTACTGGAACTAATAGAAAGATTCCGCAGAGTAGCAGAATACAAGATACCAAAAACCCAGTGCCGTCGAGTCGATTCCGACTCATAGCGACTCTATAGGACAGAGTAGAACGGCCCCATAGAGTTTCCAAAGGAGCGCCTGGCAGATTCGAACTGCTGACCCTTTGTTTAGCTATGGCTGCACTTAACCAACAAACACACAAAAATCGATTGGATTCCTATACACCAATAAAGATAACAATGAAAAGGAAATTATGAGAACAATACTGTTTATAAAATAGACCCTAAGAAAATTAAATACTTCAGAATAAATCTAACCAGGGATGTAAAAGACCTATACAAAGAAAACTACAAAACACTACTGCAAGAAGCCAAAAGAGATCTACATAAATAGAAAAACATGCCATGCTCATGGAGAGGTAGACTCAACATTATGAAAATGACAATTCTACCCAAAACAATTCACAAATACAATGCAATCCTGATCCAAACACCAACAACATTCTTTAAAGAGATGGAAAACTTATCATGAACTTTATATGGAAAGGGAAGAAGCCCCAGATAAGTAAAGCACTACTGAAGAAGAATAAGGTAGGAGGACTCGTACTACCTGACCTCAGAACCTACTGTACAGCTACGGTAGTCAAAACAGCCTGGTACTGGTACAATGGCAGATACATTGACCAATGGAACAGAATTGAGAACCCAGATGTAAATCCATCCACCTATGGTCACCTGGGGAAACCCTGGTGGTGTAGTGGTTAAGTACTACGGCTGCTGACCAAGAGGTCAATAGTTCAAATCCACCAGGTGCTCCTTGGAAACTCTATGGGGCAGTTCTACTCTGTCCGATAGGTTGCTATGAGTCAGAATTGACTCGACTGCAGTGGGTTTGGGTTATGGTCACCTGATCTTTGACAAGGGCCCAAATTCCATCAATTGGGAAAAAGACAGCCTTTTTAACAAATGGTGCTGGCAAAACTGGACGTCCATTTGCAAAAAAAGAAGAAAAAAAAACAGGACCCATACCTCACAGCATATACAAAAACTAATTCAAAATATAAAGCCAAAAATGATGAAGCTCATAGAAGAAAAAATAGGATCAATGCTAGAGACCCTAATACATGGCTTTAACAGGATACAAACCACAGCCAACAGTACACAAACTCCAGAAGATAAGCTAGATAACTGGGATCTTCTAAAAATTAAACACTTATGCTCAGCAAAAGACTTCACCAAAAGAGTAAAAAGAGAACCTAAACCCACTGCCGTCGAGTCAAAAAAATTTTTTAGCTATTACAAATCAGACAAAGATCTAATCTCTAAAATCTCCAAGAAAATCTAACACCTCTACAACAAAAAGACAAATATGCAATTAAAAAACGGACAAAGGATATAAACAGTCACTTCACCAAAGAAGACATTCAAGTGGCCAACAGACACATGAGGAAATGCTTGCAATCACTAGCCATTAGAGAAATGCAAAGCCAAGCCACAATGGGATACCATCTCACCCTGGCATTACTGACACAAATCAAAAAAACAGGAAATAACAAATGTTGAAGACGCTGTGGGGAGATCAGAATTCTCATGCACTACTGTTAGGAATACAAAATGATAAAATAATTTTGGAAAATGATATGGAGCTTCCTTAGAAAGCTAGAAATAGAAATACCATATGATCCAGCAATCCCACTCCTTGGAATATATCCTAGAGAAATAAGAGTTGTCACATAAATAGACATATGCCCACTCATGTTCATTGCAGCATTGTCGACAATAGCAAAAAGATGGAAACAACCTAGATGCCCATCAACAGAAGAATGGATAAACAAACTGTGGTACATACACACGATGGAGTATTACACAACAATAAAGAACAACGATGAATCTGTGAAGCATCTCATGACACGGATGAATCTGGAGGGCATTATGCTGAGTGAAATTAAGTCAATCACAAAAGAACAAATATTGTATGAGACCACGACTATAAAAACTCATGAAAAGGCTTACACACAAAAAGAAACGATCTTTGATGGTTACGCGGGAGGGGAGGGGTGGGAATGGAAAAACACTAAATAGACAATAGATAAGTTGTAACATTGGTGAAGGGTAAGACAGTACACAATACTGAGGAAGCCAGCACAACTTGTACAAGGCAAGGTCATGGAAGCTCCAGAGATACATCCAAACTCCCTGAGGGACTGAATTGCTGGGCCGAGGGCTGTGAGGAACATGGTCCCAGGGAACATCTAGCTCAATTGGCATAACATAATTTGTAAAGAAAATGTTCTACATTCTACTTTGGTAAGTAGCATCTGGGGTCTTAAAAGCCTGTGAGCAACCATCTAGGATACTCCACTGGTCTCACCCCTTCAGGAGCAAGGAAGGATGAAGAAAACTAAAGATACAAGGGAAGATTAGTCCAAAGGGCTAATAGACCACATCTACCACGGCCTTCACCAGACTGAGTCCAGTATAACTAGATGGTGTCCAGCTACCACCACGGACTGACAGAGATCACAGTAGAGGGTCCTGGACAGAGTTGGAGGAATATGTAGGACAAAATTCTAAGGCACGATGAAAGACCAGACTTACTGTTCTGACAAGCTGGAGAACCCCAGAGTACGGCCCCCAGGCACTCTTTCAGCTCAGTAATGAAGTCACTCCCGAGGTTCACCCTTCAGCCAAAGATTAGACAGGGCCATCAAACAAAACAAGACTAAGGGGGCACACCAGCCCAGGCGCAAGGACTAGAAGGCAGGACGGAACAGGAAAGCTGGAAAAAGGAAACCCCCAGTCGAGAAGGGAGAGTGTTGACATGTCATCTAAAGTAGAATAAAAAAAAAAGAAAGAAATCAAAAGATGCATTGCATTGGGCCAATCTGCTGCAAAAGACCTCTTTGAAGTGTTAAAAAGCAAAGACATCACTTTAAGGACTAAGGTGCGCCTGACCCAAGCCATGGTGTTTTCAATCACCTCATATGTGTGTGAAAGCTGGACAATGAATAAAGAAGACAGAATAAGAACCAATGCCTCTGAATTATGATGTTGGCAAAGAATATTGAATATACCATGGACTGACAAAAGAATGAACAAATCTCTCTTGGAAGAAGTACAGCTAGAATTCTCCTCCTAAGAAAGGATGGTGAGACTTCACACACATTGGACTTGTTACCAGGAGGATAAGGAGAAGGACACCATGCTTAATAAAGCAGAGGGTTAGTGGAAAAAGAGGAAGACCATCAACAAGATGGATTGACATAGTAGCTGCAACAACGGGCTTAAGCATAACAATGATTGTGAGGATGGTGCAGAACTGGGCAGAATTTAGCTCTGCTGTATATAGGGTCACTATGAATTACAAGCAGCTTTATGGCACCTATCAACAACATTTGTCCACTTGAAGGGATTATCAGAGAGGAACCTAATGGATTTCTGGTCTCTAGTCCCAACCACAAAGCAGACCCCACCCCAGACTTCATCTCTATTATTGACAGCATCAGCCTCCCTCCCCCAGCTTGGGCAGAACGACTGAAGCATTTCTAACCAGAATTTGAGCATTCACCTGGGACTTATCAAGCCCAGAAAGTTAAGAAAACGCAAATTCCCAATCACTCTTCTTTCTCCCATCCACTGAACTCCTCATTAAACTGCAATTAAATTAACATCTCTGTTCTTCAACAAGACTCAATATCACAGCATAAAGCTGTCTAGCTTTAGTCCTCTTCAGACGATGGCGGGTTTGCCTTATCTTGAGGGTGGACAATGAGGGTAAAGTAAGGACGTGGTTCCAACAGGATTTCCAGTAAGTACCTATTCATAAAGTATCTGCAGATTTCCCTTTTTGTGTCTTGTTGTGTGGTCTAATACAGCAGTCCTCCAAGTGTGGTCTGAGAATACCTGGGGGTCCCCCAGTCATGTTCAGGGGATCAGCAGCATCAAAACTATTTCATAATAATGCTGTGATGTCATTTTCCTTTTTCACTGTGTTGACATTTGCTCTGCTGGCAATTTCACATGAATCAAGGCAGTGGCAACAAATTGTACTAGTAATCATTGTGTTTTTCATTGTCACCCACTTGCAATAAAAACATTGCCAGTTCCACTTAAGAACATCCTTGATGAAGCAGTAGAAATGATTAGTTTTATTAAATCTTGTTCCTGAGTACACATCTTTTTGATATTTTGTGTGACAAAATGTGAAGTCTGCATAAACTACTTTGGCTCCATACTAAAGTACCATGGTTGTTTCAAGGAAAAGCACTTGTATAATTTTTTGAGTTGAGAGCTAAACTAGCTGTGGGTTTTTTTTTTTCTTCCTGTTTTTACTTGAAGGAAAACTGGAAGACCAACTATGGTTTTTCAGACTTGATAGTTGGCAATCATTTTCTCCAAAAATGAATGAAATGAGCTTGTCATCTCAAAGAAAACAACTGACAGTATTTGTGGCTGATGATAAAATTTAATGAATTCTAATTTTTCTTCCTTCACCATGAGTGGCGTACTGGTTAAGAGCTACGTCTGCTAACCAAAAGGTCAGCAGTTTAAATCCACTGGGTGCTCCTTGGAAACCCTATGGGGCAGTTCTACTCTGTCCTTTAGGATCGCTAATGAGTCGAAATTGACTCAACGGCAATGGGTTTGGATTTTTGTTCACCATGAGCTTGACAGCTTCCCAATTCTTAAAATTCTGATGAGATTAGTGTGATATTAACACACATAATTTTTTAATATTTTATAATAAAGTTTGTCAACATTAGAAAGATGGTCATAATTCACAGAACCAATATTTTCCAAGGGACCAATGCATGGAGTATAAAATTAAAAAATTATTATTTAGGCATAGGTAAAAGATCCATCTAGATTGTAGCATAGACCAAGAGGTTGTAATATAATTGAGTACAAAAAGTTCATTGAGACAGTTTCAGATTTCACGTTGCACACAGCTTTTAAGAAACTACTACTTGTCAAGTTTGAGCATAATACCAAAGAATATATCCACAATTATATGATAGGACTATTAAAATACTCTTCCCCTTTTCAACTACATATCTGTGTGAAATTGGATTTTCTTCATACACTTAAACCAGAACAACATATCACAACAGATTGAATGCAGAAGTAGAGATGAGAATCCAGTTGTCTTTTATTAAGCCAACCATTAAAGAGATTTGCAGAAGTGTAAAACAATGCCACTCTTCTCCTGATTTTTTTTTTTTGTTTTGGAAAATGTAGTTATTTTAAATAAAAGATGTTATTTATGTTAATATGTAATGAAGTACGTAGCCATAAATTTAACAAAATAGGTGCAGGCCCTGTATGCTAAAACTACAAAACCTGGAAGAAATAAATCAAAAAAGATCTAAATAAATGGAGAGACATGTTCATGTGTTGTTGCTGTTAGCTGCTTTTAAGTTGACTCCGATTCACGGCGATCCCACGTGCAACAGAACAAACATTGCCTAGTCTTGCACCACCTGTACTATTGTTGGCATCGTTGCGGCCATTGTTGTAGCCACTGTGTATTTTGAGTGCCTTCCAACTTAGTGGATTTATCTTTCGGAAGTGTGTCAGACAGTATTCTGCTGTGATCCATAGGGTCTTCACTAGCTAATTTTCAGAAGTAGATTAGGCAGCCTTCCTTCCTCATCTGTTTTAGTCTATGTAATCTAGCATCAGAACTCCTCTAAGTTCTTGAGGAGGATGAGAATAAGAATCAGCATAAAGCTGGTTCCTATGAGGTGGAGGTCAGAAATACCTCCATTCTCCAACTTTTTCACCATTTCTGACACTGGCCACTGCCCTCCAAAACATTCTCTGTGTCTTTGCTGCTTTAATAATTTGTTGCGATGGCCACACAGAACTCACAGACCATACTCACAGTTATGAGGTTTATTATGGAAGTAACAGGCTACAACTTGGGATCAGGATCAACATGGAAGCAACAGGATATAACTCAGGAGACAGGATCAACTTTACCAACCAGGACAGCTGCCAACCAGGACTGAACACAGCTCCCTCTTGGTCATGCCCTGGGGTTGAGCCATCCTGTTGGTTGTGCCAGCAGACCCCTCTCTAGGCCTCTGCCCTGCTCAGGCAAATGTTACAGCTCTTTAGCTCTGCCAACAAGTGCCCAGTGGCACCTCACTCTGCTGGCAAGCCTTCTGCCCAAACGTGCTCAGTTCTCTCTCGTTCTGTGGGCTGGCAAACCACAGCTGTCTTCTACTGTTTGTTGTCTTCTTGCCATCTTCAGTGTTACAGCTCTCTTTTCTGGATCTAGGAGGTTCTCAGCATAGGGCCCCTGGATCCTTAGCATGTGCTCTGCTCCAGGCTCTTGATGGTAGAGAGGTCTCCACCTAGCCTCTGTGGGATTGGCCCTTGTATTCAATTTCAAGGCATGTCCCTCCCAGCCAGACCATAAGCCGACCAAGCACCTTGGTAGACCACAAGCCACTCAGTTTGCATAGTTATCAATCAAATCCGTTGCAAGATGTGGCCCAGTCAATCACCTTTGACAGAATTATAAACCCAAGTCCAGAAAGGCCATATATGAAAGAAACCCATTGCACTGCAGTCTGGAAGATCCACTAAAACCTGTCCACCATGGGTGAACCTGCTGGCATTTGAAATAGCAGTGGCATAGCTTCCAACATCATAGCAACATGCAAGCCACCACAGTACAACAAACTGACAGATGGAAATAGAACACTCAGTAGAGTTAGCACGCAATTCTTCTCAAATTGATCTATAGATTTAACACAGTCCCTATCAAAATTCCAACAGGATTCACTGTAGATATAGATAACCTGATTCTAAAACTTATAAAGAATGTGTAAAGCAGGTAAAAGAGCCAAAATAATTTTTAAAAGGAAGAAAAAAATTGGGGAAGTCAGCCTACTCGATTTTAAGACATAATATAAAGCTTCAGCTATTAGGACAGGCCGGTACTGGTGAAAGAATAGACATGTAGATTAATGGAGCAGAATAGAGCCTAGACATAGGCCCACACAAATATGCTCCACTGATTTTGGACAAAAGACAAAGGCAATTGGGTGGAAAAGTAGTCTTTTCAACAAATGGTACTGGAACAACTGGACATCCATTTGCAAAAACAAGCAAACAAAACACCTTCACTCTGAAATATATACCTCAACAGTATCCAAAAGTTAACTCAAGGTGGATCAAAAACTTAAATATAAAGCAAGTTGTTGTTAGGTGCCGTCAAGTTGGTTCCCACTCATAGCGACCCTATGTACAACAGAACGAAACACTGCCCAATTTTGCACCACTCTCACAATCGTTGTTATGCTTAAGCCCACTGTTGCAGCCACTGTGTCAATCTATCTTGTTGAAGGTCTTCCTCTTTTTTGCTGACCCTCTTCTTTACCAAGCATGATGCCCTCCTCCAGGGACCAATTACTTCTGATAACATGTCCAAAGTATGTGAGATGAAGTCCCCCCATCCTTGCTTCTAAGGAGCATTCTGGTTGGACTTCTTCCAAGACAGATTTGTTCTTTCTTTTGGCAGTCCATGGTATATTCAATTTCTTAGCCAACACCACAATTCACAGGTGTCAAGTCTTCTTCAGCCTTCCTTATTCACTGTCCAGCTTTCACATGCATATGAGGCTATTGAAAACACCATTGCTTGGATCAGGTGCACCCTAGTCCTTAAAGTGACATCTTTGCTTTTTAATACTTTAAAGAGGTCTTTTGCAGCAGATTCGCACAATGCAGTGGGTCATTTGATTTCTTGACTGCTGCTTCCATGGGTGTTGATTGTGGATCCAAGTAAAATGAAATCCTTCACAACTTCAATCTTTTCTCCATTTATCATGATGCTGCGTATTGGTCCAGTTGTGAGGATTTTTGTTTTCTTTATGTAAAGGTGTAACCCATACTGAAGGCTATAGTTTTTTAATCTTCATCAGTAAGTGTTTCAAGTCCTCTTCACCCCAGCAAGCAAGGTTGTGTCATCTGCATAATGCAGGTTGTTAATGAGTCTTCCTCCAACCCTGATGCCTCATTCTTCATATAGTCCAGGTTCTCAGATTATTTGCTCAGCATACAGATTGGATAAGTATGGCGAGAAGATACAACCCTGAAGCACACTTTTCCTGACTTTAAACCCACGTAATATCCCCTCGTTCTGTTCAAATGACTGCCTCTTGATCTATATAAAGCATAAAACAATAGAATTCTGAAAAGAAAACATCAAAGAAAGTATTTATAAGCTTGGATTCAGCATTGCTTTCTTAAATATGACACCAGAATCATGATCCAAAAAGAAAAAAATGATAAATTGGCCTTCACTGAATTAAAAGCTTTTTCTTTGAAAGGACACAATTGAGAGAAAGAAAAGACAAGCTACAAAATATTTACAAAACCCATATTCAAAAAAGAAGTTGAATCCAGGATATACAAAGAACTCTCAAAACTTAGCGGTAAGTAATAAACAACCCAACAAGCAAATGGGCAAAAGATTTCAACAGGCACCATCAAATACGGCAAATAAAAACATAAAAAAAAAGCTCAGCATCATTAGTCATTAAGGACTTGCAAATTAAAGCCACAAAAAGATCCCATTATACATCTATTAGAATGGCTACAGTAAAAATACAATGCCGGGGGCGGAGCCAAGATGGCTGACTAGGCAGACGCTACCTCGGAGCCCTCTTACAACAAAGACACGGAAAAACAAGTGAATCGATCACATACATAACAATCTACGAACCCTGAACAACAAACACAGATTTAGAGACGGAGAACGAACTAATACGGGGAAGCAGGGATTGTTTTCAGAGCCTGGAGCCAGCATACCAGTCAGGTACGGCACAAGCACAGAGAGCTGCTGCACCCCCCTGAAATAACCCTGGGAAGGGGACCAGCCAGTTCCGCGGGCGGCATGGGACGCAGCCGGTAGAAGAAGTCCCCGGGAGGCAGTGACTGGTCTTGGAACGGGGAGAGCAGTGTCCCAGCCGGGGAACCATCCTGCCGGGATTTGGACTGGACGCAGCGGATTTTCTGGAAAAACTAGTTTCCCAATGATGGCTCGGAGACAACAATCCATATAAAACCACTTAAAGAAGCAGACCATGACAGCTTCTCCAACCCCCCAAACAAAAGAATCAAAATCTTTCCCAAATGAAGATACAATCCTGGAATTATAAGATACAGAATATAAAAAACTGATTTACAGAATGCTTCAAGACATCACAAATGAAATAAGGCAAACTGCAGAAAAAGCCAAGGAACACACTGATAAAACTGTTGAAGAACTCAAAAAGATTGCTCAAGAACATAGTGGAAAAATTAATAAGTTGCAAGAATCCATAGAGAGACAGCATGTAGAAATCCAAAAGATTAACAATAAAATTACAGAATTAGACAACGCAATACGAAGTCAGAGGAGCAGACTCGAGCAATTAGAACGCAGACTGGGACATCTGGAGGACCAGGGAATCAACACCAACATAGCTGAAAAAAAATCAGATAAAAGAATTAAAAAAAATGAAGAAACCCTAAGAATCACGTGGGACTCTATCAAGAAGGATAACCTGCGGGTGATTGGAGTCCCAGAACAGGGAGGGGGGACAGAAAACACAGAGAAAATAGTTGAAGAACTCCTGACAGAAAACTTCCCTGACATCATGAAAGACGAAAGGATATCTATCCAAGATGCTCATCGAACCCCATTTAAGCTTGATCCAAAAAGAAAAACACCAAGACATATTATCATCAAACTCACCAAAACCAAAGATAAACAGAAAATTTTAAAAGCAGCCAGGGAGAAAAGAAAGGTTTCCTTCAAGGGAGAATCAATAAGAATAAGTTCAGACTACTCAGCAGAAACCATGCAGGCAAGAAGGGAATGGGACGACATATACAGAACACTGAAGGAGAAAAACTGCCAGCCAAGGATCATATATCCAGCAAAACTCTCTCTGAAATATGAAGGTGAAATTAAGATATTTACAGATAAACACAAGTTTAGAGAATTTGCAAAAACCAAACCAAAGCTACAAGAAATACTGAAGGATATTGTTTGGTCAGAGAACCAATAATCTCAGATACCAGCACAACACAAGGTCACAAAACAGAACGTCCTGATATCAACTCAAATAGGGAAATCACAAAAACAAACAAATTAATATTAATTAAAAAAAAATACACATAACAGGGAATCATGGAAGTCAATAGGTAAAAGATCAAAATAATCAAAAAGAGGGACTAAATACAGGAGGCATTGAACTGCCACATGGAGAGTGATACAAGGCGATATAGAACAATACAAGTTAGGTTTTTACTTAGAAAAATAGGGGTAAATAATAAGGTAACCACAAAAAGGTATAACAACTCTATAACTCAAGATAAAAGCCAAGAAAAACGTAACGACTCAACTAACATAAAGTCAAACACTATGAAAATGAGGATCTCACAATTTACTAAGAAAAACATCTCAGCACAAAAAAGTATGTGGAAAAATGAAATTGTCAACAACACACATAAAAAGGCATCAAAATGACAGCACTAAAAACTTATTTATCTATAATTACGCTGAATGTAAATGGACTAAAGGCACCAATAAAGAGACAGAGAGTCACAGACTGGATAAAGAAACACGATCCATCTATATGCTGCCTAAAAGAGACACATCTTAGACTTAGAGACACAAACAAACTAAAACTCAAAGGATGGGAAAAAATATATCAAGCAAACAATAAGCAAAAAAGAAGAGGAGTAGCAATATTAATTTCTGACAAAATAGACTTTAGACTTAAATCCACCACAAAGGATGAAGAAGCACACTATATAATGATAAAAGGGACAATTGATCAGGAAGACATAACCATATTAAATATTTATGTACCCAATGACAGGGCTGCAAGATACATAAATCAAATTTTAACAGAATTGAAAAGTGAGATAGATACCTCCACAATTATAGTAGGAGACTTCAACACACCACTTTCGGAGAAGGACAGAACATCCAGTAAGAAGCTCAACAGAGACACGGAAGATCTAATTACAACAATCAACCAACTTGACCTCATTGACTTATACAGAACTCTCCACCCAACTGCTGCAAAATATACTTTTTTTTCTAGCGCACATGGAACATTCTCTAGAATAGACCACATATTAGGTCATAAAACAAACCTTTGCAGAGTCCAAAACATCGAAATATTACAAAGCATCTTCTCAGACCACAAGGCAATAAAAGGAGAAATCAATAACAGAAAAACTAGGGAAAAGAAATCAAATACTTGGAAAATGAACAATACTCTCCTGAAAAAAGACTGGGTTATAGAAGACATCAAGGAGGGAATAAGGAAATTCTTAGAAAGCAACGAGAATGAAAATACTTCCTATCAAAACCTCTGGGACACAGCAAAAGCAGTGCTCAGAGGCCAATTTATATCGATAAACGCACACATACAAAAAGAAGAAAGAGCCAAAATCAGAGAACTGTCCCTACAACTTGAACAAATAGAAAGTGAGCAACAAAAGAATCCATCAGGCACCCGAAGAAAACAAATAATAAAAATTAGAGCTGAACTAAATGAATTAGAGAACAGAAAAACAATTGAAAGAATTAACAAAGCCAAAAGCTGGTTCTTTGAAAAAATTAACAAAATTGATAAACCATTGGCTAGACTGACTAAAGAAATACAGGAAAGGAAACAAATAACCCGAATAAGAAACGAGAAGGACCACATCACCACAGAACCAAATGAAATTAAAAGAATCATTTCAGATTATTACAAAAAATTGTACTCTAACAAATTTGAAAACCTAGAAGAAATGGATGAATTCCTGGAAAAACACTACCTACCTAAACTAACACATTCAGAAGTAGAACAACTAAATAGACCCATAACAAAAAAAGAGATTGAAACGGTAATCAAAAAACTCCCAACAAAAAAAAGCCCTGGCCCGGACGGCTTCACTGCAGAGTTCTACCAAACTTTCAGAGAAGAGTTAACACCACTACTACTAAAGGTATTCCAAAGCATAGAAAATGACGGAATACTACCCAACTCATTCTATGAAGCCACCATCTCCCTGATACCAAAACCAGGTAAAGACATTACAAAAAAAGAAAATTATAGACCTATATCCCTCATGAACATAGATGCAAAAATCCTCAACAAAACTCTAGCCAATAGAATCCAACAACACATCAAAAAAATAATTCACCCTGATCAAGTGGGATTTATACCAGGTATGCAAGGCTGGTTTAATATCAGAAAAACCATTAATGTAATCCATCACATAAAAAAAACAAAAGACAAAAACCACGTGATCTTATCAATTGATGCAGAAAAGGCATTTGACAAAGTCCAACACCCATTTATGATAAAAACTCTTACCAAAATAGGAATTGAAGGAAAATTCCTCGACATAATAAAGGGCATCTATGCAAAGCCAACAGCCAATATCACTCTAAATGGAGAGAACCTGAAAGCATTTCCCCTGAGAACGGGAACCAGACAAGGATGCCCTTTATCACCGCTCTTATTCAACATCGTGCTGGAAGTCCTAGCCAGGGCAATAAGGCTAGACAAAGAAATAAAAGGTATCCGGATTGGCAAGGAAGAAGTAAAGTTATCACTATTTGCAGATGACATGATTATATACACAGAAAACCCTAAGGAATCCTCCAGAAAACTACTGAAACTAATAGAAGAGTTTGGCTGAGTCCCAGGTTATAAAATAAACATACAAAAATCACTTGGATTCCTCTACATCAACAAAAAGAACACCGAAGAGGAAATCACCAAATCAATACCATTCACAGTAGCCCCCAAGAAGATAAGATACTTAGGAATAAATCTTACCAAGGATGTAAAAGACCTATACAAAGAAAACTACAAATCTCTACTACAAGAAATTCAAAAGGACATACTTAAGTGGAAAAACATACCTTGCTCATGGATAGGAAGACTTAACATAGTAAAAATGTCTATTCTGCCAAAAGCCATCTATACATTTAACGCACTTCCGATCCAAATTCCAATGTTATATTTTAAGGGGATAGAGAAACAAATCACCAATTTCATATGGAAGGGAAAGAAGCCCCAGATAAGCAAAGCACTACTGAAAAAGAAGAAGAAAGTGGGAGGCCTCACTTTACCTGATTTCAGAACCTATTATATAGCCACAGTAGTCAAAACAGCCTGGTACTGGTACAACAACAGGCACATAGACCAATGGAACAGAATTGAGAACCCAGACATAGATCCATCCACGTATGAGCAGCTGATATTTGACAAAGGACCACTGTCAATTAATTGGGGAAAAGAAAGCCTTTTTAACAAATGGTGCTGGCATAACTGGATATTCATTTGCAAAAAAATGAAACAGGACCCATACCTTACACCATGCACAAAAACTAACTCCAAGTGGATCAAAGACCTAAACATAAAGACTAAAACGATAAAGATCATGGAAGAAAAAATTGGGACAACCCTAGGAGCCCAAATACAAGGCATAAACAGAATACAAAACATTACCAAAAATGATCAAGAGAAACCCGATAACTGGGAGCTCCTAAAAATCAAACACCTATGCTCATCTAAAGACTTCATCAAAAGAGTAAAAAGACCACCTACAGACTGGGAAAGAATTTTCAGCTATGACATCTCCGACCAGCGCCTGATCTCTAAAATCTACATGATTCTGTCAAAACTCAACCACAAAAAGACAAACAACCCAATCAAAAAGTGGGCAAAGGATATGAATACATATTTCACTAAAGAAGATATTCAGGCAGCCAACAGATACATGAGAAAATGCTCTCGATCACTAGCCATTAGAGAAATGCAAATTAAAACTACGATGAGATTCCATCTCACACCGGCAAGACTGGCATTAATCCAAAAAACACAAAATAATAAATGTTGGAGAGGCTGCGGAGAGATTGGAACTCTTATACACTGCTGGTGGGAATGTAAAATGGTACAACCACTTTGGAAATCTCTCTGGCGTTATCTTAAACAGTTAGAAATAGAACTACCATACAACCCTGAAATCCCACTCCTGGGAATATACCCTAGAGATACAAGAGCCTTCATACAAACAGATATATGCACACCCATGTTTATTGCAGCTCTGTTTACAATAGCAAAAAGTTGGAAGCAACCAAGGTGTCCATCAACGGGTGAATGGGTAAATAAATTGTGGTATATTCACACAATGGAATACTACGCATCGATAAAGAACAGTGACGAATCTGTGAAACATTTCATAACATGGAGGAACCTGGAAGGCATTATGCTGAGCGAAATTAGTCAGAGGCAAAAGGACAAATATTGTATAAGACCACTATTATAAGATCTTGAGTAATAGTAAACCTGAGAAGAACACATACTTTTGTGGTTACGAGGCGGGGAGGGAGGGAGGGTGGGAGAGGGTTTTTTATTGATTAATCAGTAGATAAGAAATGCTTTAGGTGAAGGGAAAGACAACACTCAATACATGGAAGGTCAGCTCAATTGGACTGGACCAAAAGCAAAGAAGTTGCCGGGATAAAATGAATGCTTCAAAGGTCAGCGGAGCAAGGGCGGGGGTCTAGGGAACATGGTTTGCGGGGACTTCTAAGTCAATTGGCAAAATAATTCTATTATGAAATCATTCTGCATCCCACTTTGAAATGTGGCGTCTGGGGTCTTAAATGCTAACAAGAGGCCATCTAAGATGCATCAGTTGGTCTCAACCCACCTGGAGCAAAGGAAAATGAAGAACACCAAGGCCACACGACAACTAAGAGCCCAAGAGACAGAAAGGGCCACATGAACCAGAGACCTACATCATCCTGAGACCAGAAGAAGTAGTTGGTGCCCGGCAACAATCGATGACTGCCCTGACAGGGAGCACAGCAGAGGACCCCTGAGGGAGCAGGAGATCAGTGGGATACAGACCCCAAATTCTCATAAAAAGACCAAACTTAATGGTCTGACTGAGACTAGAGGAATCCCAGCAGCCATGGTCCCCAGACCTTCTGTTGGCACAGGACGGGAACCATCCCCGAAGACAACTCATCAGACATGAAAGGGACTGGTCAGCGGGTGGGGGAGAGACGCTGATGAAGAGTGAGCTAATTATATCAGGTGGACACTTGAGATTGTGTTGGCAACTCTTGTCTGGAGGGGGGATGGGAGGATAGAGAGAGAGAGAGAAGCCGGCAAAATTGTCACGAAAGGAGAGACTGAAAGGGCTGACTCAAGAGGGGGAGAGCAAGTGGGAGTAGGGAGTGAGATGTGTGTAAACTTATATGTGACAGACTGATTGGATTTTTAAACGTTCACTTGAAGCTTAATAAAAGTTAATAAAAAAAAAAAAATACAATACCACGTTTTGACAAGAATGTGGAGCAACCGGAACTCCTACGTAGCTGGTGAGAATGCATAATGGTACACTATGAATACAGCCTGGCAGTTGCTTACAAAAGTCTATGACCCAACAATTCTATCTATAGAATCTATTTCTATCTATAGAATCTATTTCTATTCTAAAGAAATGAAAAGGCATGTTCACATGAAAATCTGTACACAAATATTGAAATATACAGTTATCTTGATTTCTGTAGTAGTCTCGTCAGGAAGGAAGGCTTTGATCCAAAAGACAATTTAAAGGCCTTTGTTTTCAAAGCCAATATTCCTAAGGGAGACACATCTGAACTGTCTGCAAGGAAATGGAGTTCTAGGGGTTGAGAAGAGGGGGACAGCCTGAACCCTATTCCAGGGACTGTGGGATTCCTGAGACTGGGGGTACAGAGGATGGCACATTTAGGAGATTTCCCCTTCACCTGTGCAACAGAGAGGGCCAGAGGACCTCTGAGAGGTAGCTGCAAGCGCTGCAGACAAAGCACCCAGGCTGGAGAGCGGTGGGCAGGCTCTCCTCCAGCTGTGTTTCCTGGGGAAGAGCATGAAGGGGGATGTTTTTTAGCCGGGCTGCAGCAGCTCAAAGTCAGATTAATCTGATTTTTAAAAGAAAGGTGATATTTCTTGTCCCTTAGTGACATGGAGCAAATTCCTGCTGGCTCCATAGGTGTTAGGTGAAAAGCTGGGAATGGATGAGATGGCCAGTAGTGAGCATTTACTGTGAGAAGAGAGCAGCGGTTGATCCCCTGGGGAACACCAACATTTACTTACAGAGGTTTCAGAAGACTGAGAAACAGCAGCCGGAGGAACTGAGAGAGCTTGATGCCGTGGAAGCCATGGTAGTTTCACAAAGTAGGATGTACTCAACTGTTAAATGCTGCAGAGAGTTTCAGTAACATCATGACTAAAAAGTATGCACTAGATTTGGCAACATGGAGGTTGGTCGCTGGTGGCCTTGGTGAGTTCACAGGCATGGTGGGGCAGGAACCAGATGGCTGTGGGTTAAGGAATGCTTGGGGTGGGGGGTAAAAATATGTGCCCTCTCACAGCCCTGAACTGTCAGTTCCATTGGCTAAGCAGTCAGAGGTCACCAGGGCGGGGCACTAACTTCTAGAGGAGAACTCTTCCAGGGACATGTTGCCATCCTGATCCCATCGGTTACAAGAGAGAGCAGAGTAAGCTCAACTCAGTAGAACCGCATGGCTTAGAGAAACCATCAGACATTCGTATGCCCCATGCTCCATGGAAGATCAGCCCATTGCTAGAAGATTAGGGGGAAATTTTCTTCAAAGAAATCCCACATTTCCTATGATCTGAAGATTTATTTAAATTTTCCTCACCTATCTCATTGGTATAAAGCACTCAGCTGCTAGCCAAGAGGTCGGATGTTTGAACCCACCAGGCACTCTGTGGGAGAAGGATGTGGCAGTCTGTTTCTGTAAAGATTTACAGCCTCTGAAACCCCATGGGGCAATTCTACTCTTTCCTATAGCGTCTCCATGAGTTGGAATTGACTCAATGGCAGTGGGCATCTCATTGGTAGTGTGAATGGTTAATGTGCTAGGGTACTAACTGAAAGGTTGCTGGTTTGAGTCCACCCAGCCATTGAAAACCTCATGGAGCACAGTTCTACTCTGACTCACATGGGGTCACCATGAATCAGAATTGGCTCATGGCAACTGGTTTTCCTGGTATGTGGGAGTGAAGGATCACACCCCTTTGCTGCCAATTCAATGTTTGTTGAAGGATGACAATATGCCAGTCACTATGTACTGTGTGTTTACATCCCATTTAAGCTCACAACATGTGGGCTAGATAACTCCATTTTACATGTGAGGAAACAGAGAGGTTGGCTTGCCCAAGGTCACCTGTAAACCTCACCTGTTGCCCAAGGTCACAGAGCTACGTAATTAATTGGTAGAGCTAGAATTTATACCTTTGGGTACTCCAGTTCCAACTCCAGTGCTCTCTCCACTACAACAGGGTAATTAAAAGGAATTATCCAAAGCAGACTCCCAGCCCCCTCCTTGTACGAAAAGTAAAGAACTTCTTCTGGGACTCAGGGCTTGGACAGAGGAGGCATGCTGTTGTCTCCACGCCCATGTCCTGTTGGAAGGAGCTGAGCTGTGGTTAGTACTCTCACCTTTTTTAGAGGACTCATCCAAAAGAGCCTCCTGCCTGGATGGTCCAGGCTGCTACTCCCCAGAGTACAGTCCTCCCTGTTCTCTGGGCAGGCTCATTATAAGACCAGGTGGCACTTGCTTCCTGGGTTGATTGCAGCTGTTACAAGAGACAGAAGGCCTGGGCCAGTGCAGAGGAGGTGGGGAATTAGTGGCATGTGTCTTTCAGAGCCATCCACCCATATCAAGGTGACCAGGAGGTGTCCTGGAGTGACAGATTGTCATAGCATGGGAGGGCCTCCCAGGAACCATGCAGTTGGGACTAGGGTGGGGTAGGTGTCAGGAACCCCCCTCCCATGGTCTAGGCCTCTGTTCGTGTGACACTCTGAGGGGTGTGCCCAACCTCCTCTGGGAAGTTGTCCCATCCTGTCCCTCCCACACCAGAGGCCTGGGGTAGAAAGATACACAGAGCCAGATGGCAGACCCTATGAGATCAGAGCTTGAAGGTTTCCACCTGGCTTTGGAAAGCAGCTTTTAAAATCAGGCAGCCTGGATTCAAAGTCCAGCCCCACCACTTAGCCGTAGTTTCGTTTCGGGAAACGTGCTTATCTTGGCCTTTGTTTTCTCATCTTTAAAACAGGGGTAATAACAATGCCTATTTCACAGGGTTATTGCACTTACAGGAGATAATACACATCAGATGTTCGGTTCAGCATCTGGCATATAGCAAACATTCAGCAAAAGCTGGAGGGTCGCTATGAGTCAGAATTGATTGACGGCACTGGGTTACTGGGTATGATCATTATCATCAACAATACGAGGCGCTGTCCACATCCATCTCCCGAAGTCCTCCAATTACATCGACATAAAGACGAAGCAATTATGGGAAACAATGGCCCTTGGGAATCTAACCAAGCCCCAGAGGCATCTGGATTGACAACTAGGCTGTAATTGGCTCCTTCTCCAAAGAGACTTCATCTTCCCTACCCTCAATGCACTCCTTCCACCCTCCCCTTCTTCCCCAGGGAAATTTCATGGAAATTCAGCAGTCAACAGAGTTGACAGAGCCAGAAAATTTGGCTGGTACCTGGAGAAGCCTGGAATCCAAGGACCACAGGAAAATATCACCAGAAACTCCTCCTCTGCATACACACATCTCCCTGGAGACCCTGGACCAGTTGGGAAGACCCACCACCCCCATCCATGATTTTTGTAGCCTCTATAGATGTTCTGAATTCCCTGAGTGGTGCGAAAAGTTAACACGCCTGGCTGCTGACTGGAAGGTTGGAGGTTTGAGTCTACCCAGAAGCACCTCAGAAGGAAGGCCTGGCAATCTACTTCTGAAAAACCAGCCATTAAAAACCCTATCGAACATAGTTCTACTCTGACACACATGGGGTTGCCATGAGTCGGAACCCACTCGACAGCACTTGGAATAGATGTCCTGAGCTAAAGGAATGCATTTTTTTTTTTTCAGATCCTGCTTTTCCTCTATCTTAGTCCTTTCCCCCCATCGTCTTTCAACCTACACCCCTAAGAAGCTTGAGAGAGAAGGGAAAGGGTCTCGTTTCTAAGGAGAAAGGACAGAAATGGCCTAAGTCCTAACTCTCAGCCACAAGGCCTGACTTACAGGGATTTGAGCAGCTTCCTCTGGTGGGCAGAGATGGCTGGTGGTCCTCCAAAATGAGTTCTCTCCCTTGCAGGTCATAGTTGTCATGAGAATCAGCCAAGGGCTACCTTTCCCAGCCCCACTTCATCTAGGTGGTACCACCTACAAAATGTGAGTAGAAATGTCATGTATCACTCGGGCCCAGAACGCTTAAGAAGTGGGTATGCCTTCTTTGGAGCCCTGGTGGTGCACTGGTTAAGAGATGGGCTGCAAACCAACAGGTTGGCAGTTCGAATCTACCAGTCACTCCGTGGAAACCCTATGGGGCAGTTCTACTCTGTCCTATTGGGTCACTATGAGTCAGAACTGACTACACGGCAACAGGTTGGTGCCTTCTTCATGTTTTCTTTCCTCTTTTCCCTGGCTGGAGGCAGATGCCAATGGGAATGACAAAATTACAAGATGGAAAAACCTGAGTCCCTGAAAAATCATGCTGAAGAAAGCTTCTTATGCATCAGAGCATCCTCGTTGGATGTTTATGTGAATGAGAAATAAACTTCTCCTGGCTTAAGCCACTGGGATGTGGGGTTTGCTTATTTTAGTAGATAGTGTTACCCCAACTATTAATATAGTAAGCATGGCACCCGCCCTTCCCCTCAAACCTTGTGCAGGTGGAGCAAAAGTGGAAGTGAGGAAAGACTTCCTCTGGCATTGATATGACAAACTAAAACAATGAAATTGAGGTGTCCAAAGGCTAGACATACAAGGACAAACCTGGAGCATTCTGTGCTTGTGGCTAGAGGCGTGACTATGTTGGAAGCAAGGGCAGGGCTCGCTGGGCGTCCACCAGTGGGACGACAACGGCTGAGGCTAATATAGTAAACGTAGGAAAAGTAAGTGCAGGGCAAGTAGAGGCACATTCTTCAGAAAAGGCCAGTGGACGGACTGAGACAGGGAACAGAGGGCCCTCAAATCTGCAAACAAAGCGACAAGAAATGGGCCAGGGTGCAGAAGCAGAGCCATTCCCCAGAACCATGGGGCAGGGTATCAGAAAATAGCCCACAAATTTCTTTAAAGTTGTCTTTCAGAAGCAGCTGGAGAAAACCAGCCCCAGGGACATGCGCAGAATATCCACCTGTGACCGCTGTGTGACCTTCCACCAGGGCCAGTGAGGGGCTGTAGCAGCAGCTGGGAGACTGTACAGGCGCAACACCCCATAATAAGTCCTGCTACGAATCCCAGAGGCCTCCAGGACAGGAGCCATCTTGGAAAGCTGCTGCACACGCACCGTAGTTAACATAACCCCGCCTGTGCCTGTGAATAAACATGAATCTTTTTCCGCTCAAGAACTTTTAAAAACTCGGGCTGGTCTTTTGTTCTGTGAGACGGGTTAAGCGCTCTAGGCCCTCCTCATCTCCGCTTGCAAGCCTCTTCAATAAAATTTTGTTTGTGTGGAAAATTTCGCATGCCTTACCTGTTCATTCTTGACCAGTGAGAGGCCAGAACCTTATTCTGGTAACACAAACAATGGAAATAGTTGAGTAAGCATTGGGGCTTCCTTATAAACATGCCTCTTGCTGAGTTAGCAGAGGCAGAGATGGAGAAAGATGAAGGAGAGAAAAAGACAGGCACTAGAGGGCCCTTCTCTCTGCTCTTTGTCTGCCTTGTGAATATTCACTTACTCTTTAAGACTCATTTCACACCTCACACTTGAAGCCTTCTTGAAGCCTTCCCTGACCTCTATAGACTGATGTGGCTAGTGGCTTCTCATCTGTGTTTCAAGTACCGTGTCCACACTCAACCATAGCTTCCATCATACTGTGTCAGTACTGCCTGCTTACTTTCCTGTTCCTACTTTAGACCATGAGTTCCTTAAGGACAACATCATGCTGTTTGTACATTCCTCCCCTCCCCCCAACTCCCCCAGCCCTCTACCCCCAGCCCAAGGACTGGCACAAGTGCCTGGCACAGAGTAGGCACTGCTATGGTGGGTGAGTGGATGGGTGGATGGGTGGATGGGTGGATGGGTGGATGGGTGGTTGGGTGGGTGGGTGGGTGGGTGGGTGGATGGGTGGATGGATGGATGGATGGATGGATGGATGGATGGATGGATGGATGGATGGATGGATGGATGGATGGATGGATGGATGGATGAGAGAGAGGGACAGAGAGATAGATAGAGAAATGATTAAGTGAGCAGAACCCAAACTAAGAATCAAAATTGAGGCTGTCTGGGCACCTAGGTGGGCAATCTCAATTTTCTACATGGGTGCCAGTAAAACATCCAAAGACAAATTCTTCAGGTCACGCAAATTTTATTGTTGAAGACCATTGCTGGAGGTCTACTGTGGACATGAACGTTACCTCCCCACCTGTAACCAATGTAACCGTCCCTATCAGGCTCTGCCCAGCCACTCTAGCCAACTCCAACCTGCTCTTCAGAGGCAGTTCCTCCCACTGCCCCCCACCACCCACCCCCTAGCAGCTGCCTGTAACCAGGGTACCTGGTGGATGGGCTGGGATGGATTCCCTTGGGCTCTGCCTGCAGGAATCATAGCACCACAAGGAGCCCAGACAGGCCTAAAGAAGGCGAGGAGACTGGGGGCAAACCAGTGCCTCCGAGACAAGGCTGGGAAGGCCCAGGCTTCAACTGGTGAGAAGCCCAAGCACTGAGGGCTTGTAGGAGGAGGAAGGGCTGTTTGGAGGGCTTGGGGGCAGTGTTAGATTCTTCTCCACGGCAGCTTCCATGTCAGTGCTATGCTTCAGGAACACTGGAGAAATTGACAGATGGAGAAAGCTGAGAAGAAACTCCAAGGTCCCAGGAGCCAGAACAGCTCCTGAGTATGAGAGACGCCTGTCCTCCTGGATTGTCACGGGGTGCGTTGGGCCCAAGCAGGAGTAGCATCCATTTCTTCACCCCCTGGTTCCAGCCCATGGAGGCAGCAACAGTGTTTACGGTGTATGGCTCTCTTTGTGTGGGACTTGCCTGCCAGCCCAAATATTCAGATATTCCCTGAATATCTCAAAGGGCTCCAGAAGCCGAATTGGCTTGAAAGATGTCCAGCTTGAGAACTTTGTTCAGTCCCTTCATCCAGTCCCTTCCAGCCCAGGGCCCAGAACATTCCACAAGACTTTAGCACAGTACAATTCCTGTGAGTTCCCTGGAGTTCTTGGGGTGATTGATGCTAGCTTTCAAGTCTCCTGGACTTTAGGGAGAATCTTTAAAAATATACCTATTTCCATTTTTTAAATATAAAAATAAAATAAAATATGTTCTAACAACTTGTGGCCAAACAAGTCCAGTTAGCCCAATTAACAATCATCAGCCTGGATGACCACAGCCACAGCCCAGCTGTTGGCATCCATGGCACCAGCACGAGGTCTGAGCATGCAACTTGTGACACCGATGCAAATATCTTTCTGCTAAGGACAGTCCAGGCATCAGGAATCTGGTACTCCAACAAAACCTGCTAATTGGCCGCAGGACAGCAGTGATGTCACCTGAGCTGCAGGTTTGTCTGGCCATCCTGAGGTAGTCTTCAGGTCAGGGTCAGAGGGACAAGAATTCCTGATGTCATTTTCCAGGCCCTTCCCTGGGCTCCACCTCTTTCACGCCACTGTGGACTGTCATCGCATGTTGGAGCCTTCACAGTGCCCAAACTGATATCTCCAGACGGTTTCAAGCCTGGGATTGAGATTTCAGGAAGAGATGACACGTCCCCTGGTTTCCGAAGAAGTTGGGAGAGCAGCAACACATACCCACACACATATTCACACACACACACATTCACAGAGGCGGCAGACAGTGGAGGTGCCTGTAATGAGGTGCCTGGTGGCCTTTATCCCAGGTGATGTTGTAAATGGCCAGTCACTTCAGCCAGAGTCTTCCCAGCAGCCAGTGCTGTGAGGCGGAGCAGGACAGCTCCTTAGGATTTCCGGAAGCGTACTTCACTCTGAGAAAGAGAACAGGGAGATAGGGCCAGGGTAGGCCAAGTGGGAGGAGAATGCAGATGCCGAAGCCTAAAATTCAGCCCAGCTATCACTGGGGAAAGTCCCTAGGTGGTGCAAACGGTTAACACACTCAGCTGCTAACCAAAAGGTTGGAGGTGGAGCACAGTTCTACTCTGACACACACGAGGTTGCCATGAGTTGAAGTCAACTCAACGGTAACTGGTACTCAGAAAAGAGGGGCAGCAAGGGGGAAAAGTCAGAAGCAAGTTCTGAGAGACCCACCACACTGAACCTTCTCCTGCTTTCCCACCTGACCTCTCCGCTATTCTGCTCTTGCCCCTGGCAGGGAAGGGAAAAGCTGGGCATCGTTGTTTTACAGCTAAAAGACAGCAGGCCTGGGGAAAGCTTGGGCTGAACTAGGTCAGCAGAGAGTGAGGGATAGATGCCCATCACCTGATGCTGGTTACCCACTAGACCAGCTTCCTGCCAAGAAGGGGGAGGCCTCCTACCACACTCCCTCTCAGTGGCCTGTGTGAACTCACAGCTTGGCATCAATGAGGAGAGGAGAGTGCTATTAGGGCTGGCGCCTGGGCCTAGGCCACCCTTTCTTCAACCCTCAGAGCTCTGTACTCGAGAAAGGAAAGAAGCAAACGTAGCTGGGATCGGCAACAGGTCCTGCATTTGACTTCTTTTCTCTCCTGGTCTTCGGTCCCTTCTGAACACCTCAAATGTGAGGGGATGAAAGTACCTCTGCCTAAGGTCCTGGGAAAGCCTGCCGTCAGCCGTCTTCTGGACACCCTAACTTTGGGAGTTCCCAGCCTGCTCCATGCAGAGTGCCCCACTCAGGCCTCTCACCTCCATTTTGCTGTAAATCCAGGGAAGGACTTCTGTCACTTTGGTGTACACACCAGGTTTGTTTCTCTGGCCACAGCCTGTGCCCCAGCTGGTGACTCCTGTCAGGTACCAACGGTTGTTCTGCTCGCAGACAAGAGGCCCCCCGCTGTCTCCCTGTGGGGAGAATGAGAACATCAGCAGGGTGGGAGGTGTGGCCCTTGTGCAGGAAATGGCGGGGCACCTGATTCTCACTCCAGTCCTAACACTGCACTCCCCAGGTCCTGGGACCCTTGCCCCACCCAGAAAGGGTCTACCTGGCAGGAGTCTCTGCCTCCCTGAAGGTCCCCAGCACACATCATCCTAGGAGTAAGGTAGCTGTCATAGACCAAGTAGTCATTGCACTTTTTGAAGTCGATGAGGTTGACCTGTACCTCCCGGAGAAAAGGGGATGTCTTGTCTGCAGGAAAGAGAAATGAAGGAAAGAAAGAATATGAAGGGAGTGAGACTCCAGGCCGCTTCATGGCTTTCTAGCTGCTCACCCCAGGACCTAGACTCACGGCCTCCTGGGATTGGAGGGCACCATTCCTGTGCCTGGTCTCTGGCCCAAGTGGGGTCCTCTGTGTTGAATGCCCAGGACATACGGGCACACACATCCACACACCAAACACAAATGCACTACACAAGAAACAGATGCATACACTCTGTATTTTCACCACACACTCGCAGATAAACTCACAAGCCTATCAGGCTATCTCACATTTTGCCCAGTGCTTCTCTATGTTCAAAGCAGCATCAGATGTATCGGTTCACTTGCTTTGGGTAGCTATGGAGACCCAATGGCACGCGTTAAGAGCTAGGCTGCTAACCAAAAGGGCGGCAGTTTAAATCCACCTTGCAAACCCTCTGGGACAGTTCTACTCTATCCTATAGGATCACTACGAGTTGGAATAGACTTCATAACGAGCTTTTTTTTTTTAAAATGTGTCCTAATAAGGGCAGCTGTTATTAACCTACTTACAGATGAGGACATTTAGGTTGAAGAAATGACTTGCCGTAGTCAGATAGCAGTCATTATTAGAGCCAAGAACAGAACAAGGTCCCCTCCCAGGGCAGTGATCACTCCATCACACTGAACCTGAGCAAACCAGTCCTGACACCCAGAGCTGGCCTGATTCTAACAGCCTGCAGCCAGACCATCCAGGCCATGGTGTTCCCCTGCTGAACATAAATAATGTATTTTTATGCAAATAATGCACGTGTTATACGTTTTTTGCCAACCGCACAACTGCTATTGCACGTTATGCCAATTTCCTGGTGTTATATGTGTGGGCGAGTTATTTGCCTGGGTGCGTTACTGGAAGAAAATACGATAATCTCACAGAACTCAGATATCCAACAAGGCCACTCTGTGACCATGATGAAGTGAGGCAAAAAACAAAAACAAGAAGAAAAAACCAGACCACTTCATATTCTTGTTTAAGCACAGGCAAACCAAGATCACTGTGCAAACCACGAAAGTGTCAAATAACCCTCCTTTCTCGGCCAACATGAGTGACTGCTGCTTCTTTACCAATTCGTTTTAGCCTCAATCTATTCTTTTCTCCTTGTTGACATTATTAAGTTGCCCAATCAGAATTACTTCTGCATCCAATCCAGAAAAAAGACCTACTCCTTTGAACCCCAAACCACTCAAATCCTATAAATCCTTTCTAACGCCCTCTTATTGAGATGCCCATGGTTCTGCACAGCGTGTGTTCTCCCTCACAGCAATGAGCAATAAACCCAACTTGTTCAACTACAGGTGTCTTCCCGGTGGTGGTGGCTAGGCGGCACTGTCACACTAACTGCCTTCCCATATACATGGGAGTATGTATATACACATACACACCCAGGCCCAAAAGCTTGTATCCCCAAGCCCTCATCTACATACCCCAACACATCACCCATGCACTCTTTGCACATACACACATGTACACACATACATATGCGCACACACACACACATTCTAGGATCTCTGCCTCTCACCATCTGTCTCCTTGGTCTTGCCAAAGCCTGTGATCCAGCAGGTCTCATTGAGACTAAAGGTCTGTCCGTGCATGGGGAGGCAGGCAGGGTGGATGTGAGCTGCAACAAGACCTCAAGACATCAGTTAAGGAGGAAGGTTGGAGTTTTGGTGGGCGAAGGGTGGAGATGCAGGAGTACCAATGTCCTACTTGCCCCCAGAGTGGTTCTGAATCCTCCAGGACCTTGGAACGGGCCAGGTAAGAAATGACATCACTTTGTCTTGTCCCCTCCAGTCTTCAGTGTGATCCCAGAGGACCCAAAGCCATTCTCTTTTCAATGGTTGCCATGTGGGCAGATCCATATGCCTTAGAAGCTCCCCTGGGCTAAGCTGATTCTGGCGATTGAGTCTCTCCCCTCCAAGAGTGGCTTTCCTGGCTGAGCCTTTAGCATGCCTTCCTATCAGAGCAAGGAGCAGCAGGCTAAGTCCCAGGTGTTACGCCCACGGTGTCTCAGCAATGTGTCCAAACTGGTCTGGGAAGGACACCTGCTGGTTGGCCAGGGCCTTGGCTCTCTCTCCAAATGTTCACTCATTCCAGCATGAGACAACTTATCCGAGCAGGAAAAGCACATCCCTAGACATGTGGGCTACTGGGCAGCTGCTAACTTGCTCCCACACTCAAAAATATTTATTTATTTATTTATATTTTTAGGGCAGTGAAACTTTTTTTTTAATTGTGCTTTAGATGAAGGTTTACAGAGCAAGTTAGTTTCTCATTAAACAACTAATACACATATTGTCTTGTGACATTGGTTGCTGACCCCACAATATGTCAACTCTCTCCCCTTCTCAACCTTGGGTTCCCAATTACCAGCTTTCCTATCCCCTCCTGCCTTCTCGTCCTTGCCACTAGGCTCATGTGCCCATTTAATCTCATTTTGTTTATAGGCCCTTCTAATCTTTGCCTGAAGGATGAGCCTCAGGAGTGACTTCAGTACTGAGTTAAAAGGATGTCTGGGAGCCATACTCTCGGGGTTTCTCCAAGTCTCTGTCAAACCAGTAAGCCTTGTCTTTTATTGTGAGTTAGAATTTTGTTCTACATTTTTCTCCGGGTCTGTATGGGACCCTCTATTGTGATCCCTATCAGAGCAGTCAGTGGTGGTAGCTGGGGACCATCCAGTTTTGCTGGACTCAGTCTGGTGGAGGCTGTGGTAGTTATGGTCCATTAGTCCTTTGGACGAATCTTTCCCTTGTGTCTTTGGTTTTCTTCATTCTGCCTTGCTCCAGATGGGGTGAGACCAGTGGAGTATCTTAGACGGCTGCTCACAAGCTTTAAAGACCCCAGATGCTACTCCCCAAAGTAGGATGCAGAACATTTTCTTTATAAACTATGCTATGCCAATTTAGGAAACCCTGGTGGCATAGTGGTTAGGTGCTGCAGCTGCTAACCAAAAGGTCAGCAGTTCGAATCCACCAGGCCCTCCTTGGAAAGTCTATGGGGCAGTTCTGCTCAGTCCTACAGGGTCGCTCTGAGTCATAATTAACTCAGTAGCTACTGATTTGGTTTTTTTTGTATATCAATTGAGCTAGATACCCCCAAGACCATGGTCCCCAGTCCTCAGCCCAGTAATTTGTTCCCTCAGGGAGTTTGGATGTGTCTATGAAGCTTCCATGGCCTTGCCTTCGTCAAGTTGTGCTGGCTTTCCCAGTATTGTGTACTGTCTTATCCTTCACCAAAGTTACTGCTTATCTATTGTCTATTAAGTGCTTTTCCATCCCCACCCCTCCCCTCCCTCATAACCATCAAAGATTGTTTTTCTGTATGTAAACCTTTACACGAGTTTTTATAATAATGGTCTTATACAGTATTTGTCCTTTTGTGATTGACTTACTTCACTCAGCGTAATGCCCTCCAGATTCATCCATGTTGTGAGATGTTTCGCAGATTCATCATTGCTCTTTTTTGTTGCATAGTATTCCATTGTGTGTCTGTACCATAATTCATTTATCCATTCATCTGTTGATGGGCACTTAGATTGTTTCCACCTTTTTGTATTGTGAATAATGCCACAATGAATGCGGGCATGCATATGTCTGTTTGTGTGATGGTACTTATCTTTCTAAGCCATATTCCTAGGAGTGGGGTAGCTGGATCATATGGTATTTCTATTTCTAGCTTTTTAAGGAAGCTCGGTATCATTATCCAAAATGGTTGTACCATTTTGCATTCCCACTGGCGGTGCATAAGAGTTCCAATCTTCCCACAGCCTCTCCAATATTTGTTATTTTCTGTTTCTTTTTTTTTGTGTGTGTGTGTGTGTGTGTGCACCAGTAATGTTGGGGTAAGATGGTATCTCATTGTAGTTTTGGTTTACATTTTTCTAATGGCTAGTGATCTCCAGCATTTCCTCATGTGTCTGTTAGCTGCCTCAATGTCTTCTTTGGTGAAGGGTCTGTTCATATCATTTGCCCATTTTTTAACTGGATTATTTGTCTTTTTGTTGTAGAGTGTTGGATTTTCTTGTAGATTTTAGAGATTAGACATTTGTCAGATTTGTCATAGCAAAATTTTTTTTCCCACTCTGTGGGTTCTCTTTCTACTCTTTTGGTGAAGTCTTTCGATGAGCATAAGTATTTAATTTTTAGAAGATCCCAGTTATCTAGCTTATCTTCTGGTGTTTGTGTATTGTTAGTTATGGTTTGTATCCTGTTTATGCCATGTATTAAGGTCTCTAGCATTGACCCTATTGTTTTTTTCTATGGTCTTTATAGTTTTGTGTTTTATATTTAGGTATCTGATCCATTTTGAGTTAGTTTTTGTGTATGGTTGAGATATGGGCTCTGTTTCATTTTCTTACAGATAGACATTCAGTTTTGCCAGCACCAGTTGTTAAAAAGACTGTCTTTCCCCCCATTTAATGGTCTTTGGGCCTTTGTCCAAAATCAGGCAAAAATACTTAGGAGGTACAGACCAATATCTCTCATGAATATAGATGCAAAAATCCTCAACAAAATTCTAGCCAATAGAATTCAGCAACATATCAAAAAAAGTAATACACCATGACCAAGTAGGATTCATACCAGGTATGCAAGGATGGCTTAACATTAGAGAATCAATCCACGTAATCCACCACATAAATAAAAGGAAAGAAAAGAATCACATGATCATCTCAATCGATGCAGAAAAAGCATTCGACAAAGCCCAACAACCATTCCTGATAAGAACTCTTAATAAAATAGGTATAGAAGGGAAATTCCTCAACATAATAAAAGGAATCTATACCAACATCATTCTTAATGGAGAGAGGCTGAAAACACTCCCCTTAAGAACAGGAAAAAGACCAGGATGCCCTTTATCATCACTCCTATTTAACATTGTGTTGGAAGTTCTAGCTAGAGCAATCATGCAAGAAACAGAAATAAAGGGCATCCAAATTAGTAATGAAGAAGTTAAACTATCCCTATTTGTGGTTGATATGATACTATACACAGAAAACCCAAAAGACTCCGTGAGAAAACTACTGGAACTAACAGAAAGATTCAGCAGAGCAGCAGGATACAAGATGAACATACAAAAATCAGTTGGATTCCTATACACCAATAAAGAGAATAATGAAAAGGAAATCAGGAAAACAATACCATTTATAATAGCCCCTAAAACAAAACAAAACAAAACAAAAAACTTGGGAATAAATCTAACCAGGGATGTAAAAGACCTATACAAAGACTACTTCAAGAAACCAAAAGAAATCTTCATAAATGGGAAAACATACCTTGCTCACGGATAGGTAGACTCAACATTGTGAAAATGAGAATTCTACCTAAAGTGATTTACAAATACAATGCAATACCCATCCAAATACCAATAACATTCTTTAAAGAGATGGAAAAACTTATCATTAAGTTTATATGGAAAGGAAAGAAACCCTGGATAAAGAATAAAGTAGGAGGACTTGCACTACCTGATCTCAGAACCTGCTATACAGCTACAGTAGTGAAAACAGCCTGGTACTGGTACAAAGACAGGTACAATGGAACAGAATTGAGAACCCAGATGTAAATCCACCCACCTGTGGTCACCTGGGAAACCCTCGTGGCGTAGTGGTTAACCAAAAGGTCGGCAGTTTGAATCCACCAGGTGCTCCCTGGAAACTCTATGGGGGCAGTTCTACTCTGTCCTATAGGGTCGCTATGAGTTGGAATCAACTCAATGGCAGTGGGTTTGGTTTTTTTTTTTTTTGGTTATGGTCACCTGATCTTCGACAAGAGCCCAAAGTCTATCAAACGGGGAAAAGACAGTCTTTTTAACAAATGGTGCGGGCAAAACTGGAGGTCCATCTGCGAAAAAAATGAAACAGGACCCATACCTCACACTATATACAAAAACTAACTCAAAAGACCTAAATATAAAGCCAAAAACTACAAAGTTCATATAAGAAAAAATAGGATCAATGCTAGAGACCCTAATACACAGCATTAACAGGATGCAAACTACAACCAACAACACACGAGTTCCAGAGGATAAGCTAGATAACTGGGATCTTCTAAAAATTAAACACTTATGCTCAGCAAAAGACTTCACCAAAAGAGTAAAAAGAGAGCCTACAGACTGGGAAAATTTTTTAGCTATTACAAATCAGACAAAGGTCTAATCTCTAAAATCTCCAAGAAAATCCAACACCTCTACAACAAAAAGACAAATATGCAATTTAAAAAAGGGCAAAGGATATGAACAGACACTTCACAAAAGAAGACATTCAAGTGGCCAACAGACACATGAGGAAATGCTTGTGATCACTAGTCATTAAAAATTGCAAATCCAAACCACAAGGGGATACCATCTCACCCTGGCATTACTGACAGAAATCAAAAAAACAGGAAATAACAAATGTTGAAGACACTGTGGGGAGATCAGAACTCTTATGCACTACTGGTAGGAATGCAAAATGATACAACGATTTTGGAAAATGATATGACACTTCCTTAGAAAGCTAGAAATAGAATTACCATATGATCCAGCAATCCCACTCCTTGGAATATATCCTAGAGAAATAAGAGTTGTCACACGAATAGACATATGCACACCCATGTTCACTGCAGCATTGCTGACAATAGCGAAAAGATGGAAACAACCTAGATGCCCATCAACAGAAGAATGGATAAACAAACTGTGGTACATACACACGATGGAGTATCACGCAACAATAAAGAGCAACGATGAATCAGTGAAGCATCTCATAACATGGATGAATCTGGAGGGCGTTACGCTGAGTGAGATTAAGTCAATCACAAAAGGAGAAATATTGTATGAGACCACTACTGTAAAAACTCAGGAAAAGGTTTACACACAAAAAGAAACAATCTTTGATGGTTACGAGGGAGGGGAGGAGTGGGAATGGAAAAACACTAAATAGACAAGAGATAAGTGGTAACTTTGGTGAAGGGTAAGACAGTACACAATACTGGGGAAGCCAGCGTAACTTGTCCAAGGCAAGGTCATGGAAGCTCCATAAACACATCCAAACTCCCCGAGGGACTGAATTGCTGGGCTGAGGGCTGTGAGGACCATGATCTCAGGGAATATCTAGCTCAACTGGCTTAATATAGTTTATAAAGAATATGTTCTACATTCTACTTTGGTGAGTAGAGTCTGGGGTCTTAAAAGCCTGTGAGCAGCCATCTAGGATACTCCACTGGTCTCACCCCTTCGGGAACAAGAAGTAATGAAGAAAACTAGAGTATACGAGGGAAAGATTAGTCCAAAGAACTAATGGATCACACCTACCACAGCCTCTACCAGACTGAGTCCAGAACAATGAGATGGTGCCTGGCTACCACCACTGACTGCTCTGACAGGGATCACAATAGGGTCTCATATAGAGGTGGAGAAAAATGTAGAACAAAATTCTAACTCAAAAAGAAAGACCAGGCTTGCTGGCCTGACAGAGACTGGAAAAACCCTGAGAGTATGGCCCCCAGACACCCCTTCAGCTCAGCAATGAGGTCACCCCTGAGGTTCACCCTTCAGCCAAAGATCAAACAGACCCATGGAACAAAACAAGACTAAAGGGGTGCACCAGCCCTGGGGCAGGGACTGGAAGGCAGGAGGGAACAGGAAAGCTGGAAATAGGGAACCCAGGGTTGAGAAGGGAAAGGTGTTGACATGTCATGAGGTTGTTAACCAATGTCATAGAACAAAGTGTGTACTAACTGATGAGAAATGGATTCTGTAAACCTTCATCTAAAGTACAAAAGAAAAAAGGTATAAAAAATTTAGGAGGTGCTGTTGTGTATCACTTTGTAAGCGCCCTCTAAGTACTGGTATCTCTAGATGGACTGGGGCATTCAGCCACCAAACTCGAATTTGAGGAATGAAAAAATGAGTTGATGGATAGGACGTCTGCAGTGTTCTCAATTGTCTGTTATGTTCACTGCAGCATTGCAAACCTAGAACAGTGCCTGATACCTATTAACTACTTGATAAACGTTTACCGAATGAATGGATGTTAAATCCTTCTCCCATAAGTTGGGCTTTAAGCTTTGGATCAGAGAAGCCTAACAACCTATGATACGCAGATGACACAACATTGCTTGCTGAAATCGAAGAAGGCTTCAAGTATTTACTGATGCAGATCATAGACTACAGCCTTTAGTATGGATTACACCTCAACATAAAGAAAACAAAAATCTTCACAACTGGACCAATAACCAACATCATGATAAATGGAGAAAAGATTGAAGTTGTCAAGGATTTCATCTTACTTGGATCCACAATTAACGTCCATGGAAGGGAAACCAAACCAAACCCACTGCCGTCGAGTCGATTCTGACTCATAGTGACCCTATAGGACAGAGTAGAACTGCCCCACAGAGTTTCCAAGGAGCACCTGGCCATGGAAGCAGCAGTCAAGAAATCGACTGACATATCACATCGGGAAAATCTGCTGCAAAAGACCTCGTTAAAGTGTTAAAAAGCGAAGATGTCACTTTGATAACTAAGGTGTGCCTGATCCAAGCTGTGGTATTTTCAATTGCCTCATATGCATGCAAAAACTGGACAATGAAAAAGGAAGACCAAAGAAGAATTGACTCATTTGAATTATAGTGTTGGTGAAGAGTATTGAATATACCACGGCCTGCCAGAAGAATGAACAAATATGTCTTGGAGGAAGTATAGCCAGAATGCTCCTTAGAAGCGAGGATAGTGAGACTTTGTCTCACTTACTCTGGACATATTATCAGGAGGGACCAATTCCTGGAGAAGGACATTATGCTTGGTAAAGTAGAGTGTCAGCAAAAAAGAGAAACCCTCAATGAGATGGATTGACACAGAGGCTGCAACAATGAGCTCAAAAATAGCAATGACTGCGAGGATGGTGCAGAATCAGGCAATGTTTCGTTCTATTATACATAAGGTCTCTACGAGTCAAAACCAACTAACAGCACCTACAACAACTAGTTTTGGTGCCTACCATGCTTCGTCTGTTAGAGAGTAAACAAATATAAATGAAGTGATAGGATCAGTTATTAACCAAAAATGCAAAACATGATTTCTTAAAATATTCTACACCAATCCTTGAGAGGTAGAGTCTTGAAAATATGTCGTTAGATGTTGTTGAGTTGATTCCGACTCATGCGGGCTCCATGTGTGCGGAGTAGAACTGCTCCACAGGGTTTTTAAAGCTGTGGGCTTTCAGAAGCAGATTGACAGGCCTGTCTTCTGAGGTGTCTCTGGGTGGGTTTGAACTGCCAAACTTTTGGCTAGTAGTTGAGTGCTTAACCATTTGCATGCCACCAGGGACCCTAAAAATGTGTAACACAGTTATGTATTCCACTATGTTCCTCATTTTAATGGGGGAATTAAATTTATCAGCGAGTTTTCACACATTTTCTGAGAACACTGTGAATTCAAGCTGCTCTACCTGTCCAATGAGTTTAAGAAAAATCTGCCCTGATTTCTAAACCAAAAATTAGGGCACATGGTCTGACCACGAGACCCCATAAATCAGGTCTTTCCTAGAAAATCTGAGCGGTGATTCTCAGACTAGGCGTGCTCACTTCCCAGGGGCCTACCAGAGTCTGAAGAGGGACTGGCATAGTCTGAAAAGGACATGCAACTTTACAATAGCTTTCATTTGGTTTTAGAAACTCATTTGTTTTGGAATTCCATATAACATTGAGGAGAGCGGGAGGTGAAATTTGGATGTTTAGCTAAATGGGTTTCAAAAGGTTGAGAAGGCAGATTGCCTCCTATGGTATATGTGCATGAGTGGCAGAGCTGGGGGGCAGTGGGGACCCCTCACAGTCCCAGGCTCCAGGGACAGGGCGGGAGGAGGACGAGGGAAGTGCGGAGCACCTAGAGATGACTGCAGGCTTGCGTCTGGTGGGCGAAGCTCCGCCCCATTCCTCCTTTTCATACCAATCCGATGCTCTAATTGCCCTAACTCCTGATACTGCCTCCATAGTTAATATGCCAGAAAACAGGAGCTCGCAGACTCACAGTATGAGAACAGCTGGGCTAACCAGAGAGTCCACCGAGGCTTCTGGAAATCCCTGTCCTCCGAGGGAAGCACTTCTCCTGCCTTTCTTTCTTGTATAACTTTGCTTATGCTGGAAGACCCCCGACCCGTTCTTCAGGATCCCTCCCAACTCGCCTTCTCCTGGCTCCATCAGTTCTTTCAGGACCCAGCTTACCTATCCTTCCTCAGGGAAGCCTCCCCTAGCCTGCCAAGACTGATTAGGTTTCCCATCCTGTCAGCATGGCTCTTCTGGGCTTCCCCCGACACAGCATCACTGGCCTTTACCATACATGTCTGTCTTTATGTGTGTCTCTGTTTTGTCCTGTTTGCCATTGCATCTGCTGGGCCTGCCATATAGTAGAAGTACTTAAGTACTTGATATGTGAACAAATGACTGAGTGAATGAGTAAATCTTTTTTGACATCCCCAGTCCAAGGTGGTCTCCTCCTCAGAACTTCTGTACCACTTACCAAAAACCAAACCAAACCCATTGCTATCAAGTCGATTCTGACTCATAGCCACCCTATAGGACAGAGTAGAACTGACTCATAGGGTTTCCAAGGAGAACCTGGTGGACCCAAACTGCTGACCTTTTGGTTAGCAGCCATAGCTCTTAACCACTATGACACCAGGGTTTCCATACCACTTACAGAGCCTCATTTAGTTGTTAGCCCCCACCTCGGGGCAACTAGTTGCATGTGTGCTCGTCTTGTTCTCAAATGCAGGTAAGCAACTTGCCAGCTGAAAAGCCAGATGGGAGGAACTCTGCTTGGGAGTCAGATCGACCTGGATCCAATCCCAAGCTTGGGTAATTCTCTCTCTCTAAACCTCTATTTCCTCATAGGTAAAATGCCTGCCACTGTTTGGCCCCTGTTAAGTGGTCAGCAAATACCAGTGAAACAATTTAATCTATTTACATTAACTAAGACCAGTATCTGGAGCCCTGGTGGCAAAGTGGTTAAGAGCTCAGGCTACTAACTAAAAGGTCAGCAGTTCGAATCCACCAGTCACTTCTTAGAAACCATATGGGGCAGCTCTACCCTGGCCCATAAGGTCACTATGAGTCAGAATCGACTTGAGGGCACACAACAACAACAACAAGATCAGCATCCAAGCTCTGGCTCTGCCACCAACTTGCAATGTGTGACATGTCATTTGGGGCAAACATATTTTCAATTCCTGGGCCTCAGTTTCCCCAGTGGTAAAATAGAAATGTTGGCTTAAATGATCTTTAAGCGTCTTTGACTTCTGCCATTCTGAAGCTCTGGGACACCCAGACAGGCCTACAGATGCTGCCAATTACAAGGGCTGGGGCCCAGAGGGCTTCCGAGGGAGCTGGGTAGGGTGTGGCAGGCACAGATCCACTCACCAGACAGGGTCAGGGGCTTGGAGAGCCGCATGAGGGCGATGTCGTAGTCGTCCTGCTCGTCGGTGTAGTTGCCGTTGATGATGATCTGGGAGATGGAGGCTGCCTCGGGCAGCTGCTGCAGGTTGTTGGTGCCTGCGTACACTTTCCAGCCATCCAGCATCTTCTCCCGGGTGCTGCAAAAACCACAGACTACCATGGTCCAGTTACTGAGCTGGCAAAGCTCACTGGCACCATCTGCTACACAGAAAGCAGCCAGCAGAGCACCAGCTGGAGGCAGAGGGAGGGACAAAGTGACCTCTGGAGGAGCCTTCTTTCTTGGGCCCAGGGTCCAAAACAATTGCCCAACACCACCACCCCTCCTCCCCAAAAAATCCAAACTGGCTGCCGTCACTTTATAATAATAAAGGGAGCAAGGGAGCGAGTAAGACTTCTATGCGGCATTTACCCCCACTTTCTCCTCTGCATCCCTGAGTGAGGAAAACGATGACCACACTTGGCTACAAACCGAAAGGCTGGAGGTTTAAGATCATCTGGAGGCACCTCAGAAGAAAGGTCTGATGATTTACCTCCAAAAAATGAGTCATTGAAAATCGCGTGGAGCACGGTTCTACTCTGATACACATCATCGTCCTGAGTCAGAATTGATGGGAACTGCTGAACCTCCTCTGCACCCCACCAAGGATCCAAGAAGGCAGGCAGGGCAGATGTCAGTAGTACTATCCGAAGCAGAGACCGAGATTTAGAAAGGGCAAAGTGACCTGCTGAAAACTCATTACTGGGGAAGCCCGAGCCCCTGCGGCTTGGTCCAGAGCCCCTTCCTGCCCACCTGCCTGGGCTGCAGATCACCACCAGGATGAGCCTGGTTGGCGACTGTCAGAAGCTAATTCCACTATCCTGCTGGCAACCCCTGTCCCTCAGTTTCTGGGACAGCGGTCCTGATTTCTCGGGCTTCTTTCTTACAAGTTTCAGTTGCAGGATGCAGCAACAGCATTTTTCAGGGGTAGGCTCCCAAGTCAAATTGATTCTGACTCATGGTGATACCATGTGTGTCAGAGTAGCACAGTGCTCCATAAGGTTTTCAATGCCTGGATTTTCAGAATTAGATTGCTAGGCCTTTCTTCTGAGGCACCTCTGCGCGGACTCAAACCAACCTTTTGGTTAGCAGCCAAGCACGTTAACCAGCTGTACCGCCCAGGGACTCATCACTAGTCATTGGCCGCTCTCCCAGTATTTTCTCATCCTTGGGCCTGCTCAGAACACGCACTCCCAACTCACATTCCCAGGATCAAATACCAACTACAAATCATGATCCTTGAGTGACCATTCAAGTCACACCACTGGTCAGTGGGGGTCGGGTCACACCCAAAGTTCCTTCCCTGGAGAAGGGGAAGTCAGTCTGCTCTCAGCCCTGCCTGGTGACCGCGATCCCTGGTCAGCAGCAAGTCACCCACCCCCTCAGGCACTTACACAAAAAAGCAGTGGGCAGCAGTGAGTACCCATTGGGCGTCGATCAGAGTGCCCCCACAAATGTGGGTGGTGCCGTAGTGGAGACTGACTTGCCAAGGCCACTTTCTGTCTGAGGCCAGCACCCCACCCACGATCCGCCCAGTCATGGCCCTCAGTCCGCAGTCTGCAGAGGAAGCAGAAGAAACAAACCCTGAACCCCACTTCTCTAGCATCCCAGCCATGCTCCCCCAGATCCTGACAGGATTGGCAGCCCAGTCCCAAAAAGCACCCCCCCTCGGATGCTGTGGTGCTCACCTAATCTGATGGAAGCCCTGCTGTTTCCTGCCAAAGTGTACCTGCCACATTGTGGCTTAGTTTTCCAGGATCATCCACTGGGAACTTTGATCCCAGGCAGGTTCTTTTTTCCCCCCACTCATCCATTCTTTCATCAATTCAACGCATGTTTACTGAGTGCCTGGTGCCTTGGGCACAAAAAAAAAAACAAACTTGTGCAGTCGAGTTGATTCAGACTCATAGTGATCCTGTAGGACAGAGTAGGACTGCTCCACAGGGTTTCCAAGGAGCAACTGGTGAATTCGAACTGCCAGCCTTCTTGTTAGCAGCCGAGCTCTTAAACACTGTGCCACCAGGGACAGTGCCAGGTATTGAAGTTACACTGGGGGATTCCAGGGCTGCTGTCAGGTGCTCAGGAAAGTCGGCCAATTCTAACACGAACCTTGAATTGACAAGCGTTATGATAGGGATTGCTATCATCTAAGACATCATGTATTTCCAAACATAGAATAAATACACTTCCCATGATGCATGGGTTGGGTTTGTGCCCACATGGTTCCCCGATGGACTAGTTAGAGCTGTTAGAAACACTCCATCCCAAGGGAACAATTCCCACCACATTCTAGAGCAAGACATCCTCCACCATCATGGACAAGGAAGGCAGCCTTCGGAGTGTGTTCAAACACGTGTCCTGTTCAGGAGAGAGTGAGGAGGCGGCAATGGTCTGAGTGAGTGGGTAGTCCATCCACGGCACAGTGTCCGGCCTGCTCAGAGGGGTGCCTCCCACCACCATCGCTGAGAATGCAGCAACTGCGGAACCATCGACAGACCCAGGATCGAATCCCAGCTCCTCACCTACTAGCTGTCTGACCTTAAGCAAGTTAAACATTTCAGTCCCCGTACCTATAAAAAACCCTGTACCTATAACTGGGAAGTAATGGCGCTTGGAAGGCGCTCTGGTGGTACAGTGGTTAAGCGCTCAGCTGCTAACGGAAAGGTTGATGGTTTGAACCCCCCAGCCGCTCTGCAGGACGAAGACGTGGCAGTCTGCTTCCGTAAAGGTTACAGCCTTGGAAACACTATGGGGCATTTCTACTCTGTCCTACTGGGTCGCTATGTGTCAGAATCAACTCAACGGCAACAGGTTTGGTTTTGGTTTAGAGATCTGGTGGCGCAGTGGTTAATAGCTCAGCTGCTAACCAAAAAGTCACAGTTTGAATCCACCAGCTGCTCCTTGGAAACCCTATGGGGCAGTTCTTGATGGCAATGGGTTTGGTTTTTTGGTTTTGGAATGGCACCTGTCTCATAGGATTAGTGTAGGAATTAAATGCCACCATATTTGTAGAGAGACGAGCACAGTGCCGTGCATGTAGTTCGTACTCAGTAAATGTTGGCTCTAGATCTCGATCTCAATTTAGTTCCATGTTTACTGATACAGGAGCTTTAAGCTGGCCCAGAACCTACTCTCCCAGTTCTCTGCCCTCTGTCTAAAATCCAGGAGACTCAAATGGCTTGCCTGAATGAGTGAGGTTGCTGGGCTGAGCTCCTAGCAGTCAGTCGGGGAAGGGCAGTGCTGTCTAGGAACTGCCCCAGTGCCTTCCAGAGGCCCAGGCTTTGAAATAGGCCTGCTGGCTAAGCACCTCTTCCTGGCTTGGACCTCCAGGACCAGCCATTTCTCCCAGAGGGGCACCACCCTTCTTCCCCCTGACTGCTACCCGACACAAGCCACAGTCCAAGAAGAAGAGCCTCTCCTTACGGGAACACTGGAGAGAGACATAACGCTGCGACGGGCATTCAGACCTGCAGGAGGAGACACAAAGGTGGGAAAAGAGATATATAAGCTATCTCCTCCAGGAAACCTGTCTCCTGCTGAGGTCCCACCCCATTTCCAAGGAAGCTACCTTTTGCACAAGAAGATGGAGATTCTGATCTTCTCCCACCCAGTGGAATAGGCCCTGCAAGTGCTTTCCCTGGGAATGGGGATGGCTGAGTGCAAATCCCCCTGTTTTCTTGTGGTAGACTGCACACATTGGCCAGATTCGTGTCCTTTGACCCCATGACTTCGTTAGCCCGGTATCTTTCCACAACTAAACAGGTGGACCACTGCCCCTCTGACACAGCTCCTCACTGCTCGGCCAGGAATGTAGCATACAAGCCCACCTGCACAGAGCAGGCATCCAGGATGCAGCTAGTTCGCTTCCTGCCCTCAGCATCCCTTTTTCTCTCAGAGCCTGTTTCGCCTCTCCCCTCCCCAAGGTAAACAATGCTAGCTGGTGGAGTGTCCTTCCACCCTCCCTGTCAGGGGGCTGCATGCCAAAGACCACAGAGGATGACGAGGCCCAGGAAGACAACGATGTGTCCCAGGTGGGCCTCCTGGCCCTGACCACTCACGTCTGGCCCTCCCCCTGCTGCTGCACCCCCACCCCATTCCTAAGGCCAGTGATGCTCTCCCTTCCCACCCCAGCCCACTCCCTTCAGTGGCTTTCAGTCCAAACACCTGGCTGACTGGTGGCCGCAAGTTTTATTAGTTGTCCTCAGCAACCAGGTAAACTCGGGGGCACCCCTGATTTTGCGGCCCTCTCTGCACCAAGCCTCAAATAAGAACTTTCATATGAGTGGGTGGTGGGGTGAATGAGGACTATTTCTGAGGTGTCCCTGAACATTCATGATGGACGCCTGGAGGCTGAGTCCCAGAAAGGCCAAGGGAGAGGGGCTTCTAGACTCAAAGCCCACCCCCTCTGCACTCCTCGTCTGCCCCTGCTCAAAAAGGGAACCCTCAGAACAGTCAGCCTGGCCTGCCCCCACCGTACCTGTGGAGACTTTCCTGGATGGTGGAGTTGTATTTGGATACTGAGAAACTGCTAGCAAAGTCCCTGTGGGCCACCTCGGCTGTCCAGTAGGCACTGCAAGGGAGGAGAGGGGAAGGAGAATGAGCAGCCTTGAGACAGAGTCCACCCCCAGTCCTCATTAGAGTCGCCACCGCCCCTGCTGAGGGAACTGGGCCGTAACAGTCTGAATGGAAGTCAAGGCCCCACCCACATATTCTACCACTGCCCCACCTACCCAGCCCTAGGAACCAGCCCGGTAGTCCCCAAAGTGTGTTCCCCCAACCAGCAGTGTCAGCATTATCTGGAAGTTGTTAGAAATGCAAATTCTCAGGCCCCACCCCAGACCTCCTGAATCTGAGACTCAGGGTGGGGCCCAGCAATCTGCTTTAACAGGTTCTCCATGGGTTTCTGACACACACTCAAGTATGAGAAGCGCTCATCTAGCCCTTTTCTATTCAAGCTGTGGTCTGTGGAGGAGCAGCATCAGCATCACCCCAACCTACTGAACCAGAATCTGCATTTTAAAGACCCCTCCCAGGTTATCAGTTTGCCTGTTTAAGTTTGAGAAACTTTGGGCTAGCCTATTGGATGTCAGACCTCAGTGTGCATAAGAATCACCTAGTGGTGTTTGCTAAGCAGGTGTCCAGTTCTGATCCCAGGGACTTTGATTCAATGGGTTAGCATTTGAACTAGCTACCCAGGTGATTCTGATGTGGATGACCCTGGACCACTATCTTCACGGAACTTATGTCCATTTCAAGAACATGGTATGCCTATGAATGACACCATGTTCTGCACATGTTGTTCCTCTACCCAGAGTACCGTTTCCTCCAGGCTCTGCTCTCTCCTCCAAGTACAGTTAGGCACCCTTTGCACATATCCTTATCATTACATATCACATTGGTTTAAGTATCTCTCATGGACACTATACTAGAGGTCCTTCAAGGGCAGGGATCTTGTCTTATGCCTTTGTGTCTGGGTGCCACATAGTACCTGGCACATAATAAAAGCTTAATGAATGTCTTTTGAATAAATGATGCCATCTACTGAAGTTCAAAGGAGGTTCAGACTTGCATAAGGTCACAGACATCGTTGATAAAAGACGTAAGATAGGACCTCAGATGTCTGTCGTCTTCCAACCAGACCCTCCTGATCCTTGTTTTATAGACTGCAGCTCTGAAGTTGAGGAGAACTGGCTCTAAGTCCTAGCTCCCAACCCCTAGTTTTCCAGGTGCTTCTTCTACAGATATGGCTCTGAATAATATCCTAGCCCCTTCTCCCTACAACCCCACATACATTGGTGAAACCCCAAATCCACAGACCAAGAAGGGAGGTTGGAGATGGATAGCTGGCCTGTAAATTAGAGGCTCCTTCAATGGGAAGGTCATTGTTCATGCTACCTCCCACCCCACCACCAAACCCTTTGCCGTCGAGTTGATTCCAACTTATAGTGACCCTATAGGACAGAGTAAAACTGCCCCACAGAGTTTCCAAGGAGTACCTGGTAGATTCGAACTGCCAATCTTTTGGTTAGCAGCCATAGCACTGTTAGCCACCAGCCGTAGCATTGTGCCACCTGGGTTTCCACCCACCAGCTGTTTTTTGTTGTTGTTGTTGTTTGTTTAAAAATTATTGAGCCAAGGACTCTTATGGCTTTTCCTGGCCAGACCTGCCCCATCTCTTTCCCTGTTTAAGCAGTTCTACTGCTCAAGTCACAACTGCTACAGTCCAAATCCCATCGAAGATCTTTGTACCACCTGAGCTTCTAGTCCCCTAATGTAAGGAGGCCTGCCCATTGGCCTGCCCACCTCACAGGGCCACCGAGGACATTAAATGGGATCATGGACATGAGGGTGCTTTAATACAAAGAACTGATGTTATTACATCTCCTCCTCTACAAATACTTACACTGGCCTCGTGGAAACAGCTTACCCGAGACTAGTTAGTGCCAGGGCCACTGTACCTTTGGATAACTCAAGAGACTCCTGAGCTAGTGACCTCAGCCCTGGTCCTGAAGGGCTCTTTTAATAGGAGGTTCTTGCAAAGAGCCTGAGACATGCATGAAGCTGGGGCCCCGGGGGCAGATTTACCTCTCAAAGCCCAGCTGCTGGCAGGTCTTCTCTGAGTAGGTGTCGTTCCAGCTGTCACTGCAGACAGGAAGCCACTTATGGGAGGTTCCAGAGTAGACTTTAAGCAGAGACTTGTCCCAGTCAAACCTCACTGCAGGCCAAGAGAAGGGCAGAGGAGGTCCTCAGTACCCAGGAAGGTTCATGCTCCTGGGGAGTGAACTGAGCAAGGCTCCAAGAAGCTCCAGTCCTGAGGCAGGCATCAGGGAGTAATGGTCAGCCAGTGATCGGAAGCCCAGGACCCTCAGGAAAGGCAGAGCCAAGGCAAGGGGCTGGGGCAGGGCAGAGAGCATGTCATCTGATGGGAGCCGGGAATCATTGCTGGAAGGAGGGGGAGCACCGCCAGGAGCCAGCATCCTGAGAGGGCAGTGACATGGCCAAACGAGAGAGTGGCCAGGGAAGACAAGGCTTGCAGTCTGTTTGCTCACAAGCTCAGACACAGAGGGACACAGTCATGGGCTGCACACATGTGAACACACAGGGCCCACCCATGTAGGTGGAATGGGCACAAAAGGTGCATACACGTGGATCGGCACGCACACGAGGGCTACACAGACAAGTGCACACAGAAACCACTGATGACCAGCGTCCAAAGAAGTCTCTGGGGTCATTGTGGTGATCATCGAGGCCAGTAGTTTACAGACTGACCTTCATGAAACCATAGAGGTGAGAAGTCAGAGGTTACCTACCTTGTAGGTAACAAGGAAAGGCACATGGATGGGGCCCCCTACCCCATACTTTCTTCTGGCCAGAGCTGCTCTGCTTTGATCAATCTGATATTAGGGAGTTGTCAAATTTTATTTGAGAACCACTAATCTTGTCCAGTCCACTCATTTGACAAATTAGGAAACTGAAGTCCAGAGAAGACAAGTGAATTGCCCAAGTCACACAGCGCTCAAAGCCAGGTTTCAAACCCTGTACTATGACTAGGAACCAGTCCTCTGAACTCCCTGTCCGTTGCCTCCTATTTGAGGCTGATACACAGTTTTCACCGCAGTTTGCAGTCACCAGAGGACATACTCACAGACTTGCACATGGACATGTACCCACACATGCACACACACACACGTGCACACACACATGTGCACACATACACCCATGCTTAGCCTCCTTACCACAACCCAGCTCATCACTCTTGAGCTTGCAGTCCACCACCCCATCACAGCGAACTGCATGCTTGGGGCAGCTCTCGACTGGCTCCTTGTACTTGATCCCTATAGGGCCCCGCCAGAAGTAGACTGGAAAAAAAAAGAAGCAGACAGCTGGGGTGAATGCCAGTCCCAGAGAGACAAGCACTAAGTAGCCCAAGACCCTGGGGGTTCTGAGACACCGACCTGCAATCCCTCTTGGGCTCTGGGGCTCTCGTCCCCCATCTGTATGGAGAAAGAGGCTGCTCAGGAATGCTCCGGAATGCTTCAGAAAGCTCCTGCAAGCAGGGCAGCACCAGGCAGACTCGAGCAGCCAGCCATCCAGAGAGAAAGAGAGAGAGAGATGTGTCTGGAGGTGTGTACTACACTGGGAGCTCCCTTGCCCTACATGGTAGCCTCGGTGGTAGTCAGAGAAACCACCTCCTCCAGTAACCCAGAGGCTGCTTCTCAGAATCCCTCTGGCATCCCTCTTCTCTGTGCTCCAGCAAAGGGATTTCTATCTTCACAGTCACATACATGCAGCCACTGTCAGTCCCGTTGTCTTGAATACTACCATTCTTTTAGTTTCAAAGCTCCTATTCTTCTTTCTCCCTCTCCGTTGAACAAGATGCCGCCTGTATTCAGTACTTGCTCCATTACTTGTCTTTATGCCTTTAAATATCTTCCCATTCAATGACCAACTCTAGGTGGTTGATTCCCAAGTTGTGTCTAAAAGAAAACAGCTTTACAAACCATAATTGCAAATCAGCTTCATGACTTCTTTCTCTAACATCACTCTCTTTCTAAACTAGAGTCTCTGTCACCCCTACAGACTGGTGAAACCTCCCCTTGTATGGCTAAGCATGCTTAACCAGCCCCAGTTCTAACTCCTCACCCTGCCTCTTGTCCTCAACTGATTCTTCAGCCAAGACCCCCCACTTCTCCTGCTCTCAGCTACACTAAGTAAAGGTTTGAGAGTCCCTAGATTTCCCCCAGATCTCATAATAACTTCACTGGTGTCTTGGTCTTCTAGTGCTGCTATAACAGAAATACCACACATGGATGGCTTTAACAAATATAAATCTATTGTCTCACAGTCTGAATTCAGGACCCCAGCTCCAGGGGAAGGCTTTCTTTCTCTGTTGGCTCTGGGGCAAGGCCCTTGTCATCAATATTTCCCTGGTCTAGGAGCTTCTCAGTGCAGAGACCCTGGGTCCAAAGGATGTGCTTGCTCTAGACCCTGCTTTCTTGGCGGTAGGAGGTCCCTCTCCTCTCTGTTCATTTCTCTCTTTTATATTTCAAAAGTGGTTGACTCAAAATACAACCTAATGCTGTAGATTAAGTCCTGCCTCATTAACATAACTGCCTCTAATCCTGCCTCATTAACATCATAGAGGTAGGATTTACAACCTGTAGGATAATCACATCACATGACAAAATGGTGGGCAATCACACAATATTGGGAATCATGGCCACCCAAGTTGACACACATTTTTGAGGGACACTATTCAGTCTGCAACAACTGGTTCATGAGGAATAAATGAGATAATGACATAATGCCTGGCCAAAAAAAAAAAAAAAAATCACACTCTAAAAATGCTAGTTATGAAACAAAAAACATGAAAATTACTGATCGGAAAAAAATCTCTCAAGCATATTCGGTCAGTGGGGTATTCAAAGAGTCAGTGTTAGGGGATCCCAAGCCTTCCAAACCCAAATACAAATTCCTACTGATATTTTGGATTTTCCCATCCTCTCCCCCCCACACCCAGGGCACTGAGTCTCCAGGGGAACCCTCAACAGTGCCGTCTCAGAATGCTTACAAACCCAAATGTCCAGGGAGACCACTGGACAGAAAGTAGGGAGGCCCGAGCTCCAGTCCTAACCCCACCGCATGCTCTGTGACCTGCAGAAGTCAAACCACCTCCCTGGTCCTGAAAGGGGTAAAGGTCCTGGGAGGGCTAAAGATCTGCCAGATGGAACTCTCAGGGACTTGGGAAACCATGCTGAAGCCTCTGAGCCTCTGCAATGAACACAGCCCTCTACAGGTTATTTCATATGGCCCTTATTTCATATGGTTCCAAAACCAAACCCATTGCCATCAAGTCGATTCTGACTTGTGACGATCCTATAGGACAGAGTAGAACTGCGCATAGGGTTTCCAAGGAAGTAAACCTTTTTTTGTGTGTGTGTGCTTTAAGTGAAAGCTTACAAATCAAGTCAGCCTCTCATTCAAAAATTTATACACACCTTGATATATACTCCTAACTGCTTTCCCCCTAATGGGACAGTATACTCATTCCCTCTACTCTCTGTTTTCTAGTCCACTCTGCCAGTTTCTGACCCCCTCCGCCCTCCCATCTCCCCTCCAGACAGGAGATGCCAACATAGTCCCTTGTGTCTACTTGATTCAAGAAGCTCACTCCTCACAAGCATCATTTTCTATCCCATTGTCCAGACCAATCCCTGTCTGAAGAGTTGGCTTGGGAATGGTTCCTGTCCTGGGCTAACAGAAGGTCTGGGGTCCTTCTAGCCTCAGTCAGACCATTAAGTCTGGTCTTTTTAGGAGAACTTGAGGTCTGCATCCCACTGCTCTCCTGCTTCCTCAGGTGTTCTCTCTTGTGTTCCCTATCAGAGCAGTCATCGGTTGTAGCTGGGCACCATCTAGTTCTTCTGGTCTCAGGTTAATGTAGTCTCTGGTTTATGTGGCCCTTTCTGTCTCTTGGGCTCATAATTACCTTGTGTCTTTGGTGTTCTTCATTCTCCTTTGTACCAGGTGGGTAGAGACCAATTGATGCAACTTAGATGGCCGCTTGCTAGCGTTTAAGACTCCAGAAGCCACTCTCCAAAGTGGGAGGCAGAATGTTATCTTATTATTATGCCATAGATTTTATTATGCCAATTGACTTAGATATCCCCCGAAACCATGGTTCCCAAACCCCCACCCCTACTACACTGGCCTTCGAAGCATTCAGTGTATTCAGGAAACTTCTTTGCTTTTAGTTTAATCCAATTGTGCTGGCCTCTCCTGTGTTGTGTGTTCTTTCCCTTCAGCTAAAATAGTTCTTATCTACTATTTAATTAGTGAAGACCCCTCTCCCTTCATCCCTCCCTCCCTCTTCTCGTAACTGTCAAAAGATATTTTCTTCTCTGTTTAAACTATTTCTCCAGTTCTTATAATAGCGGTCTTATACAATATTTGTCCTTTTGCAACTGACTAATTTCACTCAGCATGATGCCTTCTAGATTCCTCCATGTTATGAAATGTTTCATGGATTCGTCATTGTTCTTCATCGATGCATAGTATTCCACTGTGTGAATATAGCATAATTTATATATCCATTCATCCGTTGATGGGCACCTTTGTTGCTTCTCCCTTTTTGCTATTGTAAACAGTGCTACAATAAACATAGGTGTGCATATATCTGTTCTTGTAAAGGCTCTTATTTCTCTAGGATATATTCCGAGGAGTGGGATTGCTGGATCATATGGTAGTTCTATTTCTAGCCTTTTAAGGAAGTGCCAAATCGATTTCCAAATTGGTTGTAGCATTTTACATTTCCACCAGCAGCGTGTAAGTGTTCCAGTCTCTCCACAGCCTCTCCAACATTTATTATTTTGTGTTTTTTGAATTAATGCTAGCCTTGTTGGAGTGAGATGGAATCTCATTGTGGTTTTGATTTGCATTTCTCTAATGGCTAATGATCGTGAGCATTTCCTCATGTATCTGTTCGCCACCTGAATGTCTTCTTTAGTGAAGTGTCTGTTCATATCTTTTGCCCATTTTTTAATTGGGTTATTTGTCTTTTTGTAGTTGAGTTTTTGCGCTATCATGTAGATTTTAGAGATCAGGTGCCAATCAGAAACGTCATAGCTAAAAACTTTTTCCCAGCCTGTAGGTAATCTTTTTACTCTTTTGGTGAAGTCTTTGGATGAGCATAGGTGTTTGATTTTTGGGAGCTCCCAGTTATCTAGTTTCTCTTCTGCATTGTTAGTAATGTTTCCTAGCATTGTCCCTATTTTTTCTTCTATGACCTTTATCGTTTTAGATTTTATATTTAGGTCTTTGATCCATTTTGAGTTAGTTTTTGTGCATGGTGTGAGGTATGGGTCTTATTTCATTTTTTTGCAGATGGATATCCGGTTATGCCAGCACCGTTTGTTAAAGAGACTGTCTTTTCCCCATTTAACTGACTTTGGGCCTTTGTCAAATATCAGCTGCTCATATATGGATGCATTTATGTCTGGATTCTCAATTCTGTTCCATTGGTCTGTTGTTGTACCAGCACCAGGCTGCTTTGACTACTGCGGCAGTATAATGGGTTCTAAAATCATGTAGAGTGAGGCCTCCCACTTTCTTCTTCTTTTTCAGTAATGCTTTACTCACCCGGGGCCTCTTTCCCTTCCATATGAAGTTGGTGATTTGTTTCTCTATCTCATTAAAAAATGTTGTTGGAATTTGGATCAGAATTGCATTGTATCTATAGATCGCTTTTGATAGAATAGACATTTTCACAATGTTAAGTCTTCCTATCCATGAGCAAGGTGTATTTTTCCACTTATGTAGGTCTCTTTTGGTTTCTTGCAGTAGTGTCTTGTAGATTTCTTTGTATAAGTCTTTTATGTCTCAGGTAAGATTTATTCCTAGGTATCTTATCTTCTTGGGGGCTGCTGTGAATGGTATTGATTTGGTGATTTCCTCTTCAATGTTCTTTTTGTTGGCGCAGACGAATCCAACTGATTTTTTGTATGTTTATCTTATATCCTGATCCTCTGCTGAACTCTTCTATTAGTTTCAGTAGTTTTCTTAAGGATTCTTTAGGGTTTCCTGTGTATAAGATCATGTCATCTGCAAAAAGAGATATTTTTACTTCTTCCTTGTAAATCTGGATGCCCTTTATTTCTTAATCTAGCCTAATTGCTCTGACTGGGACCTCCAGCACAATGTTGAATAAGAGTAGTGATAAAGGGCATCCTTGTCCGGTTCCCAATCTCAAGGGGAATGCTTTCAGGCTCTTTCCATTTAGGATGATGTTGACTGTTGGCTTTGTATAAATGCCTTTTATTATGTTGAGAAATTTTCCTTCTATTCTTATTTTGCTGGAAGTTTTTTTTTTTTTATCATGAATGGGTGTTGAACTTTGTCAAATGCCTATTCTGTGTCAATTGATAAAATCATATGGTTCTTGTCTTTTATTCATATGATTGATTACATTAATTGTTTTTCTAATGTTGAACCATCCCTGCATACCTGGTACGAATCCCACTTGGTCATGGTGAATTATTTTTTTGATACCAAAAAAAACCCAAACCCGTTGCCGTCAAGTCAATTCTGACTCATAGCAACCCTATAGGGCAGAGTAGAACTGCCCCATAGAGCTTCCAAGGAGTGCCTGGTGGATTCGAACTGCTGACCTTTTGGTTAGCAGCTGTAGCTCTTAACCACTACGCCACTAGGGTTTCCACATTTTTTTGATATGTTGTTGAATTCTATTGGCTAGAATTTTGTTGAAGATTTTTGCATCCAAGTTCATGAGGGATATAAGTCTGTAATTTTCTTTTTTTGTGGTATCTTTACCTGGTTTTGGTATCAGGGATATGCTGGCTTCATAGAATGAGTTTGGGAGTATTCCATCCTTTTCTATGCTCTGAAGTACCTTTAGTAGTAGCGGTGTTAATTCTTCTCTGAAAGTTTGGTAGAAATCTGCAGTAAAGCTGTCCAGGCCAGGGTTTTTTTTTTTTGTTGAGCGTTTTTTGATTACCTTTTCAATCTCTTCTTTTGTTATGGGTCTATTTAGTTGTTCTACCTCTGTTTGTGTTAGTTTAGGTAGGTAGCATGTTCCTAGGAATTCATCCATTTCTTCTAGGTTTTCAAATTTGTTAGAGTACAATTTTTCATAGTAATGTGATATGATTCTTTTAATTTCAGTTGGGTCAGTTGTAATATTGCCCATCTCATTTCTTATTTGGGTTATTTGCTTCCTCTCCTGTTTTTCTTTTGTCAATTTGGCCAATGGTTTATCAATTTTGTTAATTTTTTCAATGAACCAGCTTTTGGTCTTGTTAACTCTTTTAATTGTTTTTCTGTTTTCTATTTCATTTAGTTCTGCTATAATTTTTATTATTTCCTTTCTTCTAGTGCCTGAAGGTTTCTTTTGTTGCTCTCTTTCTATTTGTTCAAGTTGTAGGGGTAATTCTTTGATTTTGGCCCTTTCTTCCTTTTGTATGTGTGCATTTATTGATATAAATTGACCTGTGAGCACTGCTTTTGCTGTGTCCCAAAGGTTCTGATAGGCAGTGTTTTCATCCTCATTGGATTCTATGAATTTCTTTATTCCATCCTTAACACCTTCTATAACCCAGCCTTTTTTGAGCAGGGTATTGTTCAGTTTCCAAGTGCTTGATTTCTTTTCCCAGCTTTTTCTGTTATTGATTTCTACTTTTTTAGCCTTATGGTCAGAGAAGATGCTTTGTAACATTTCAATGTTTTGGACTCTGCTAAGGCTTGCTTTATGACCTAATATGTGGTCTATTCTAGAGAATGTTCCATGTGCACTAGAAAAGAAAGTATACTTGGCTGCTGTTGGGTGGAGTGTTCCGTATACGTCTATAAGGTTGAGTTGGTTTATTGCGACATTTGGATCTTCCGTGTCTTTATTGAGCTTCTTTCTGGATGTCCTGTCCTTCACTGAAAGTGGTGTGTTGAAGTCCCCTACTATTATTGTGGAGCTGTCTATCTCACTTTTCAATGCTGATAGAGTTTGTTTTATGTATCTTGCAGCCTTGTCATTGGGTGCATAAATATTTAATATGGTTATATCCTCTGGGTGTATTGTTCCTTTAATCATTACATAGTGTCCTTCCTTATCCTTTGTGGTAGATTTAACTTTAAAGTCTATTTTGTCAGAAATTAATATTGCCACTCCTGATTTTTTTTATTGTTGTTTGCTTGATATATTTTTTTCCATCCTTTGAGCTTTAGCTCGTTTGTGTCTCTAAGTCTAAGATGTGTTTCTTGTAGGCAGTATATAGACGGATCATGTTTTTTTTGTCCATTCTGCCACTCTCTGTCTCTTTATCAGTGCATTTAGACCATTAACATTCAGCATAATTATGTATAGGTATGAGTTTAGTGCTGTCATTTTGAAGTCTTTTTTGTGTGTGTTGTTGGCAGATTTATTTCCCACTTAATTTTTTGTGCTGAGTAGTTTGTCTTTATATACTGTCTTTTCCTCTTCTTCATTGTTGTTGATTTTGTTTCTGCTGAGTCCTTTTTCTTCCTATATTTGATTTTGATGAGTAGGATAGTTAGTCTCCTTTGTGGTTACCTTAATATTTACCCCTATTTTTCAAAGTTTAAACCTAACTTTTATATCTTTGTATTACCTTGTATTCCTCTCCATATGAAAGATCTATGACTACGTTTCTTAGTCCCTCTTTATTATTTTAATGTTGTCTTCTTTTACATAATGACATCGCTGTTTCCCTGTTTTGAGTGTTTTTTTATTTTGGTTTATTTTTGTGATTTCCCTATCGGAGTTGACATCTGATTGCTCTGTCCAGTGTTCTAGTCTTGGGTTGATACCTGGTATTATTGATTTTTTAACCAAAGAACTCCCTTTAGTATTTCTTGTAGTTTTGGTTTGGTTTTTTACGAATTCCCTAAACTTCTGTTTATCTAGAAATGTCCTAATTTCAACTTCATATTTGAGAGACAGTTTTGCCGGGTGTATTATTCTTGGCTAGCAATTTTTTCCTTCAGGGCTTCATGTAAGTCATCCCATTGCCTTCCTGCCTGCATGGTTTCTGCCAAGTAGTCTGAGTTTATCCTTAATGGCTCTCCTTTGTAGGTGACTTTTCATTTATCCCTAGCTGCTCTTAAAATTCTCTCTTTATCTTTGGTTTTGGCAAGTTTGATTATAATATGTCTTAGTAACTTTCTTTTAAAATCTATCTTATGTGGAGTTTGATGAGCATCTTGGATGGATATTTTCTCATCTTTCATGATATCAGGGAAATTTTCTGCCAACAAATCTTCAACAATTCTCTCTGTATTTTCTGCTATCCCTCCCTGTTCTGGTACTCCAGTCACTCATAGGTTATTTCTCTTGATAGAGTCACACATGATACTTTAGGTTTCTTCATTTTTTTTTTAATTATTTTATATAATTTTTCTTCAAATATATTGTTGCCAAGTGCTTTATCTTCCAGGCCACCAATTCTGCCTTCCACTTGCTCAATTCTGCTCCTCTGACTTTCTATTGAGTTATCTAATTCTGTAATTTTATTGTTAATCTTCCGAATTTCTGATCATTATCTCTGTATGGATTCTTGCACCTTATTAAACTTTTCATTATGTTCTTGAATAGCCATTTTAATTTCCTCAGCTGTTTTATTTGTGTGTTCCTATGCTTGTTCTGCATATTGTCTGATCTCCTTCCTGATGTCTTGAAGAATTCTGTATATTAATCTTTTGAATTCTGCTTCCAGTAATTCCAGGAAGTCACCTTCATCTAGAAGACCCTTTGATTCTCTGTTTTAAGAGCTTGTTGAAGCGATCATGGTCTGCTTCTTTGTGTGGCTTGAGACTGACTGTTGTCTCTGAGCCATCTACAAGATATTGTATTAGTTTATTTCATGTTTGCTTACTGTATCCTAGTTTCTTGCTTTGTTTTGTTTTTATATGCCCAAATGTGTTGCTTGAGGGAGCTAGCTTGATTATTTTCACCTTTGGAGCTCTGATGTCCTGTCACCAGATGGCTAGAGCTGTTATCAGGTATTTGAGCTTATGAGTCCATTCACTTTTCTTGTGTGGATTCAGCTCAGGTGTCTAGGTAGCTGGCCATCAAGTATTTGGTACAGGCTCTGTCCTACAGTCTTAGAGGGGCAGGTGTGTTTGGTGTTGGTACCAGTATCTGGTGCAGTAGGGGGTCACACTCTGACCAGGGCAGGGGGCTGAGAACCGTCACCTGAGTGTCTCTAAGGAAAGCGTGTCCCTGTTCTCTACAGCATATAGGTGGGTGGGTTCTGCAGACAGACCACGGGCACCCAACGCTTTTGATTGTAATGACTGGGAGGTACCAGTTATCATTGGATCCCTGTCGTGGGTGGCTGGGTGACCTAAGTGGAGCCACCAGTCCTTAGGCCCCTGATGTGGGTAGGTGAGGATCCTGTTTAGTAGGCAAAGCCAGATCAGGTATCAAACACCCACCTCTCCACCGTACAGCTTAAACAGATGCAGTTTGCCAGCAAGGGCCTATTCACCTGAAATAGGCCCACACAGTTCCATGCAGGGGGAAAAGGCATTCAAAGTCCATGGACTGTTTGTGCCTAGACAGGAGCCACTTCTGTCCTGAGCTCCCCAGGTTAGTAGAGCTGGCAGATTATCTTATCCCCTGTTATGAATTTATTCCTTCTCCAAGTCTGGGAGCATGGCTCAGGGCACTCAAATGGGCCTATCTAAGGCCCAGGGAAATGAACAGCCACTGAAGCTGGATTGGAGGCCGGGGGCAAGGTAAAATATATGCAAATATTTAGCTTTTGCTGAGAGTGCCGTTATTCTGTGGTTCCAGAGGTATGACTAGGCTGTGCAGCTGGCTGCTTCTCCCTGAGGAAACTGCGGCTGAAAACTACCACTAGCCAGCTGCTGCCGCTCCTGGGAATGGTGCCTGAGGGATCCCAGAGATTCAGGTCTGGCAACTCCTCTTGGCTTCTGAACCATCTCTTTCTCTCCCTGCTGCTCAGTCTGTTTTCTGACTTTGCCTTTGATGTCCAGGGCTCCTAGCTTGTCATAAATATAATGGTTTCACTTGATTTTGGGGATCTTTGTGGTAAGAGGGCTTGCCAGAAGCATCTGGCTATTCCGCCATCTTGCCCCCACCTCTGCCTGTAAATCTTTACAGAAGCAGACTGCCACATCTTTTTCCCACTGAGAGGCTGGTGGCTTTGAAACACCGACCTTTTGGTTAGCAGCCGATGGCATAACCCACTGCAGCACTAGGGCTTCTTTTCACATGGTTAGATGGTAGAATTCTCCGCTTCCATGCAGGAGACTCAGGTTTGACTCCCAGCCAATACACTTCATGTGCAGCCACCACCGTCTGCCAGTGGAGGCTTGTGTGTTGTTATGATGCTGAACAGGTTTTGGCAGAGCTTCCAGACTAAGATGGACTAGGAAGAAAGGGCTGGAGATCTACTTCCAAAAATCAGCCAATGAAGCCCTATGGGTTACAATGGTCTGATCCACAACTGATTATGGGGTTGTGCACGAGGTCGTTATGAGTTTGGGGTCAACTTGAAGGTCACTACCAAAAGGAATAACACCTGTAAACAGAAGAGTCTACCTTTAAGCCAACCTAGAGGTGGACCTATTCTGCACCCATTTACACTTTCCTTCCCATCACACTAAGGGAGGTGCTCCTCCTCCTGCCCAGGGCCAATCTCACCTTTTGTCTGGTCAGTGCACTGCCTGAGGGTTCCCCTGGAGCACGGTGCCCTGTGGTGGAGAAGGGATGCCAAGCAGGGCAGCGAGTCCAGGCAGGAGGGTCCGTTTGACAGTGACACTACAGCAACCTCACGAGGCAGGTGGAGAAACTGAAGCTTGGGAAGTGAGTTAACTGGACAGAGTCGCACAGCCGGTGAGTGGCAGAGCCAGATGCTATGGCAGGTCTGTCTGGTACGAAAACCATACCCTTCACCAGCACACAACTCCTCCTGCACAAGCCCCTTCCTCAAACAGCCCTGCAAGCCGCAGCTTTCAGTATGCTACCCTGCTCTGCACCACGCCATGCTGTCTCCTTATTAGACTTCTCGCCCCTCAGCCTGGCATGTAAACCTCTCTACAACATGGGCCAGCCGTACTCAACCAAAGGGAGAACGCCATGCTCCCAAGTGCATATCCTCCTCTCTGGTTAAGCAGGTCCCTTCCCTCTCCTTCAGGCCCACCTTGCTTACCTGCTCATCCCCTTCAGATGCCCATACCAGGTCTTAACTGCTCTTCTGTCTTCCAGGTCCTCATCTGGCCCCACGGCTGTCACAAGATACCACCTTTAACCACCGCCCATGCCATTTCATCTCTTCCTGACTGTCACACTTATATCCATGTGGCCTTAATTATTTCCAGCTCTGTGCCCCAGGAGAATGTAACCTCACCAAGGACAGGGCAGTGAGATATACGTTTCCCTTCTGTTCCCTCCTAAGATTTCCCACTGTGCTGACTCATCATGGACTCCCAGGCAGAGACCCCTGGGATGGGTCCTGGGAATATTTTCCACAGATGGAGGTGGAGGGCATTAAGGGTGTCCGTGAACACTTTATCCCATGCACAGAGTATCCCTGACAGAATTTTTTCCTATCAGTATTTCTAATGTGTGTGTGTTTTAAAATAACTAGCCTTTTTAGAGTGGGATTTTGTACCAGGCATGCACATTATTTAATTTATCCCTTTTAACCCTGGGAAGTGAGTGTGAGATCTTATTGAATGAATGAGTTAATTTACTCCTTTTTTTTTTATATAGATGCAGACCCTGAGCTCAGCGTGGCTAAATAACTTGCCCAAGTAAGTAGCACAGTAAGTAACACAGATGGGAGCCAAACCTAGGTTTCTGACTTCCCACACTCTTAACTCTGCCACCTCTAAGGTGTCTAGAGACGCCTGGCTCAAGGTCACCTGCAGGGGTGTCTGTCTGAGGATACGGTAGCTGGGTGAGTGTTGCCTGCCCCCCAGCCAGGGAGAGCCCAGAACCCGCTGTGCCCCGCTCTGTCACACTCACAGAGCAGGATGAGCGACACCACAAGGGCGATGAGGAGGAGGATGCACCCGATGAGCGGCAGCCGCTTCAGGCCCTCCTGCCAGGTGAACTTGGGCAAGCCGAGACCTGGATATACAAAGGGGAAAGTGAGGCTGGTGGGGAGGAGCTTGGCGTGGAGGAGGCAGGAAAAGGAAACAGGGCTAGCCCATGCGGGCCCCCCGTGAGGACCTCTCCATCGCATAATATGGCACCACTGCCCGCATGCTTCCAACCAAAAAAAAAAAAAAAAACCCCAAACCCTTTGCCATCAACTGGATTCCTACTTATGGTAACGTGTTACAGAATAGAACTGCTCCATAGTGGTTTTTTGACTGTACTCTTAACAGAAGCAAATCGTCAGACCTTTTCTTCTTCAGTACCCCTGGGTGGGTTTGAACCACCAGGCTTTAGGTTAGGAGGCAAGCGCAAATCCTTTGTGCCACTCAAGCACCTCTTGCTACCAACAGCTCCCTTTTATTGAGCTGCTACTATGGGCCAGCCAGGCCTCTGCATGTGCTATCTTCTTAGATGTTCACATCAACCTTGTGAGCTGGGTATTATGACTCCCATTTTATAGACGGGGAAACTGAGGTTTGTGGAAGTTAAATTAACTTGTCTGAAGTTATCAGGCTAGTGAGTGGCAGAGCAGGAATTTCAACGCAGGAGTGTCTGTTCCCAAAGCCCCACGTGAGAGAGCAAAAATGGTCACAAGGATGGCTGTGGAGGGGGACCCCAAACCTGGCATGCTCCTCCAAAGCCAGATAATATCCAAGCCCTAAGCTTGTTTGAATTGTGGTGATGGAGGGGTCTTTAGATGCCTGGGATTGGAAGAGGGCAGAATTAGGATGGGCAGAAATATTGCCTCATTAAGGGCGGAACCATGCCTTGAGGCCCATTTGACATCTTCATAGTAGCTGAATCACACAGAAGTGATCAGGATCTCTCCCTTTCCTCCTCCACCCACAGATGGACCCTCTGATCATGAACTTGCTCCAGCTTCCCGGGAAGACTCACAGGGAAGCCCAAGGAAAGGACCCAGGTCTCTAACCAGGAGTTCTTGCCCTTGAAATCAGAACTTTGGATGCAGCCTACAAAGTTACACACTGCTTTGCCAGTCCCTATTTCTTGGCCTGAACCCCCTCTGCCGCCAAACTTCTACCGTCTTAGATTTTCATGTAAGGGTCCCTTCCTGCTCCCATCTCCTCAGGCTCCTCACTGCCCATCCCTAGATCCCTGCACATCATTATCCAGATGGTATGAGGGGCAGAGCATGCCAACTCCAAGATATCCTCCTTGCCCATGGACTGTTCGTGTTCCTCTTGCCCTCCCTGCAGTATCGCCTTTACCTGAGCTCTCCACGGTGACCCTGGTGGCTGGCGGTGACCTGGCAGGAGACGCCCGGGCAGGTACTGCCTCCACTGGTGTTGCTCTAACAAGATACACTCTGGTTGGAGAGACTGTCATGGAGGCCGATCTGCCAGATGATGACCTGCCAGACGATGACCTGGAAGGTGATGTCCGGGCTGGGGACACCCTGGCTGGGGACACCCGGGCCGGGGACACCCGAGCTGAAGTCGTCCTTGCTGGGGAAGCATTCTGAAAGCAAAGTGAAGGGCATCTCTTAGGTGGCTCCCCTGCCAACCCAGCTCAACTGTCAGCCCTACTGAGCTAGCAGATAAATGCTCTGGGGCAAGCGGCTAGGGGTGAGCAAAGCCACCTGGACAAGAAGAAGTGTCCAAGGATAGGGTGAAAGTCAAGAAAGCTTGCTGCTCCGCAGCAGCCCTAAAGTTTCCCACTCACAAGGACCCACAGAGGGGGCAGCAGTCTCAGAGGGCAAAAGGCCATCTGCCTGGAGCTGGGGGCGCCTGCTTCAAATACACTTCTCGGTTGTTGTTTTTGTTAGGTGCTGTCAAGTTAGTTCCGACTCATAGCGACCCTACGTACAACAGAATGAAACACTGCCCGGTCCTGCGCCATCCTCGCAATCGTTATGCTTGAGCCCATTGTTGCAGCCACTGTGTCAACCCATCTTCTTGAGGGTCTTCCCCTTTTTTTGCTGACCCTTTACTTTTCCAAGCAAAATGTCCTCCTCCAAGGACTGACTCCTCCTGAAAACATGTCCGAAGTAATCGAAACGGTCTCACCAACCTTGCTTCTCTGTTGTTTTTATATGCTGTTGAGTTGGTTGCGACTCCTAGCGGCCCTATAGGGAGGGTCAAAGAAGGGCTGTGGAAGAGAAGCTAGATAACTGGGAGCTCCTAAAAATCAAACGCCTATCCTCATCCAAAGACTTCACCAAAAGAGCAAAAAGATTACCTACAGACTGGGAAGGTTTTTGGCTATGACAATTCCAAACAGCAGCTGATCTCTAAACTCTACATGATACTGCAAAAACTCAACAACAAAAAGATGAATAATCCAATTGAAAAATGGGCAAAGGATATGAATAGGCACTTCACTAAAGCAGACATTCAGGCGGTGAACATACAGGAGGAAATGCTCACAATCATTAGCCATTAGAGAAATGCAAATCAAAACTACAATGAGATACCATCTCACCCCAACAAGGCAGGCATTAATCCAAAAAACACAATAAATGTTGGAGAGGTTGTGGAGAGACTGGAACACTTATACACCGCTGGTGGGAATGTAAAATGGTATAACCACTTTGGAAACCGATTTGGCACTTCCTTAAAAAGCTAAAAATAGAACTACCATACAATCTAGCAATTCTACTCCTTGGAATATATCCTAGAGAAATAAGAGCCTTCACACAAACAGATATATGCATACCATGTTCATTGCAGCACTGTTTACAATAGCAAAAAGATAGAAGCAACCAAAGTGCCCATCAACGGATGAATGGATAAATAAATTATGGTATAGTCATATAATGGAATACTATGCAATGATTAAGAGCAACAATGAATCCTTGAAACACGTCATAATATAGAGGAATCTGGAAGGCATTATGCTGAGTGAAATTAGTCAGTTGCAAAAGGACAAATATTGTATGAGGCCACTATTATAAGAACTCAACAAAAAGTTTAAACACAGAAAAAAATATTCTTTGACGGTTATGAGGCTGGGGAGGAAGGGTATTCATTAATTAGATAGTAGACAAGAACTGTTTTAGGTGAAGGGAAAAGCAACACACAATACAGGAGAGGTCAGGACAACTGGACTAAACCAAACGCAAAGAAGTTTCCCGGACACAACTGAATGTTTCAAAGGCCAGAGTAGCAGGGACAGGAGTTTGGGGACCATGGTTTCAGGGGACATCTAGGTCAATTGGCATAAAAAAAAAAAAGGTATTAAGAAAACATTCTGCATCCTACTTTGGTGAGTGACGTCAGGGGTCTTAAATGCTAGCAAGCGACCATCTAAGATGCATCAATTGGTCTCAACCCATCTGGAACAAAGGAGAATGGAGAACACCAAAGACATAAAGTAAAGATGAACCCAGGAGACAGAAAGGGCCACATAAACCAGAAACTATATCAGCCTGAGGCTGAAAGAACTAGATGGTGCCTGGCTACCACCGATGACTGCCCTGACAGGGAACACAATAGAAAATCCCTGATGGAGCAGGAGAACACTGGGATGCAGATCTCAAATTCTAGTAAAAAGACCAGGCTTAATGGTCTGACCAAGACTGGAGGGGCCCCGGAGGTCATGGTCCCTGGATCCTTTGTTAGGTCAAGGCTGGAACCATTCCTGAAGTCAACTCTTCAGACGGATTGGACTGGACTATAACACAGAAAATGATACTGGTGAGGAGTGAGCTTCTTAGCTCAAGTAGACACATGAGGCTGTGTGGGCATCTCCTGTCTGGAGGCGAGATGAGAAGGTAGAGGGGAAGAGAAGCTGGTTGAATGGTCACGGGGAATTCAGGGTGGAGAGGAGGAGTGTGCTGTCTCATTAGGGGAAGAGCAGCTAGGAGCACATAGCAAGGTGTGTATAAGTTTTTGTATGAGAGAATGACTTGATCTGTAAACTTTCACTTAAAGCACAATAAATAAAAAAAAAAGAAGGGCTGAGGGCCGCACTCTCTCTCTGACCCTCATATCCAGGAAGTAACCACCCCTTCAGCCCTCTTCATTTTCACACCATATCCCTCCTCTATTAATTTGTGTGTTAGAATGCAGATTAAAAACACCACTCTTAATATGAGCTGTTGTCAAAAACCTGAAAAGCACTGCTTAAGAAAAGCCTTCGCATTGGCCGCACAACTCTGACTGTACTGGAAACCGTTGAATTATACAGTATATGAATTATATCTGAATACAGCTGGCTTTTTAAAAAGAATGTATGTATATTTGAAAAATACAGTATCATTTTCACTATACACATAAAAATAAAAGCTGACAATGTGACAGAAATATTTTTAAAAAAAGGAAAGCCCTCACCTGCCTTGCTTGGGCCCTGCTGCCCTCAGTAATGCCAGCGTATTCTCTCCCCCTTCCCGCCCACATGCACACGTGCACACATACATGCACACACAGACACACACATCAGAGAAGCTGGAGGAACAAGATACAAGAGCAGAAGGTAGGCTAGGGTACAACTCCACCACTCTGGGACAAGAGCTTTAAGCTTGCCCAGCTGTAGGCTGAGTGATATATTCATTTGGAATGAGTTGGCACTTGAATTTACAGTTTTAAGGGGCCTAACATACATGCTCTAAATGCTTTATCTGTGTTTACTCACTTAATTCGTGAAACAACTCCTGAGGTAGAAATGATTATTATCTCCACTTTGGACAGGGGAAACAGAGGCAGAGAGGTTAGATAATTCAGTCAAGTTGTCACAGCTAGAAAGTAGCAGAGGCAGGATTCGAACCCATGAAGTCAGCCTCCAGTGTCCATGCTCTTAACTCCTAGGCTTTGTCGACTCCCTGAGAAGGAAGCATAAGTTAATGGAGTGGCTGGCCACGATAGCCTACCAATGACTACCAGTCCCATTGCTTTCCCTGGAGAACTTGGGGCCTTTAAGACAAAAACCCGAACCCATTGCCATCAAGTTGATTCCAACTCATAGCGACTGTATAGGACAGAGCAGAACTGCCCCATAGGGTTTCCAGAGAGCAGCTGGGGGATTTGAACGCTGACTTTGGGTTAGCAGCCAATAGCTTCACTACTGCACCACCTCTGGGGTGCTTTAAATCTGGGAGAGGGAGCCGGTGAGGTCAGGGGCAGCGTGGAGTGCTTGGGTGTTCTCTACTTTCTGCCCAGCCCTGGTCTACAGCACCCCCGGTCCCTGTCATTGCACTGGGCGTCGTCTCACCTTGCTCTCACCCCACCCCTCTGACCTCCCTCACACAGTCTGTGCCTCCTAAGTGCCCTCCTAGAATCCCCAGAGCAGGGAGGGTACTGGGAACTACCTGGCCCGTGGGCCGCATATGACCCTCGTTACAGTATCTGCTGGAGACTGATTGGCTGCTCAGAAGGGCAGGTCTCACTGGGAAGCTGCATAAATGGCAGAGAAAGCAAGCCTTAGGGACTGGGGTACAGAGGTGCTAGGGGATGGGGGGGTCCCTGCAGGGCTGTGTGAAGGAGACAGAAGGCTCCGGACCTCCAGGCACCTCTGTTTTCATTGCTCACCTCCCACCGTGCTTAAAAACATTTCACATTACACCAAAAAAAAAAAAAAAAAAAAAACACCAAGCCAACCAATTAATAGAAGGCCCTCCCCATTAGAACATCTGGCTCAACTGAGCACCACAATTCCTTCAAGTAGGACTTTTTGTTTTTGTTTTTTATTCCCTGCTCCCCTGGGAATTGGTTTGGTTACGTCATCATTTTTGGAGGGCTATGCGAAACCCCGGCGGCGTAGTAGTTAAGTGCTAAAGCTGCTAACCAAAAGCTTGGCAGTTCAAATCCACCAGGCGTTCCTTGGAAACTCTATAGGGCAGTTGTACTCTGTCCCATAGGGTCGCTATGAGTTGGAATCCACTCGACAGCAATGGGTTGGATGATCTTCTGGGGGGCATGAAGTTAAGGAGAAACCCTGGATCCCTGACCACACTTGGCTTGCCAGAGGCAGGAGCCCGGAGAGGCTGCGCCAGGTTAACTAACAGATGTGGGTAAGTGCGCAGGAGCTCTGGTGCCCCAGCTGGCTGAGCAGGGCCTCACACGTGTGTTTAGGGACCTGAAGGGCAGCTGCTGCTTCTGCTGCTCCAGCTAAACCAGAGCAGGGTTTCCCAGCAGGCTTCCCTCCATCCCTCCTGGCTAGAGATGACGAACAAAATGAAACAGTCGCTGTTGAGTCAACCCTGCCTCGTGGCCACCCTGTGTGTGTCAGAGTAAAAGTGTGCCTCACAGGGTTTTCTGTGGCTGATTTTCCGGAAGTAGGTCACCAGACTTTTCTTCTGAGGCATCTGTGGGTGGACTCAAACCTTCAATCTTCCGGTTAACAGCCAAGCATGTTGACTATTTGCACTACCCAGGGGCTCTGGCTAGAGACCAGACGTCCATAAAATGAAGACAAATGAGCCCCTGGAAGCTTAAAGTGGAACAGGATTAGAGAATGTACCAGTTAACAGCACTGGCTTCAGAGTCAAACAGTCCTGGATCCCAACTCCGGGTCTTTCATTTAGTAGTTGTGCGACCTTGGGTAAGCCCCTTAGCCTTCCTGAGTCTTATTCTTAATCTGCAAAAGGGGACTAATAATCTGAGGATTAAGTGAGGTAAAATAGGAAGGCTCTTGCCAGGGCCTGGCACCCAGCAGTTGCTCAGGAAATGGGCGTTCCTTCACTCCTCTCCCTGCTTCCTCTCCCCCTCCTCCCTTACACAGATCACAACCAAGCTGAGATTTAACAGCCATGGGGCATGACTGATGGGGCTGAAAGATGGCACAAATCCATTTCAGGGAGAAAAAAAAGGGTGCTGGACAAAGGCCAGCCTAAGGTCCTTCAATGAAGGGACAAGCCCAGGCCCTGAAAGGCCCTGTACATCCCACCAGTGGTGGCCTGAGCCTTGGCAGCTGCTGGGCCCCTGGCGTAGTGGCACCTCGACTGGTCTGCCAGGTCTCCCTCCCCGTTATGCTCTCATTGTATGTCTTCGCCAACTTCAGGGAGAACTGCCATAATTGAGCCCAATAAAATGCTAGTAGCTCACTTACGTTAACGGCACTTCAGAGTTTTCAATAAAAACCATCACAGCTGCCGCCTCATGCGCTCCTTGCTACATCCTTGGATTGATATTTTTACCAGCCCATTTTACAGACAAGCAAGTCGAGGTTCAAAGCTCAGATTGCCCAGAATCGCATCAAGATACAACTCCAAGTGGTCTGTGTCTGAGTCCCCCGCCCTTCTGAAGTCAGAAGCAAGAGGCCCCTGGTGCAGCCTTCTCCCTGAAACGTGTACAGGACACTCATCTTGCATTTGTGACCTGGACTAAGCACTGGGACCCGGGGCCTGGCAGGCTTGAAGCCTGGGGTGGGGCCAGTGAGTTCCTTCAGGGATCTTGGGCTTGCGGTACTTTTCAGTGTGAGCCACGTGCTGGGCCGGTGGCCTGCCAGGGCTGGGAAGTCTCGTGGGCTGCAGCAGCAGGGCACCACCATCCAGTACTTAGAGTTAGAGAGACCTCGCTTCAAATCCAGCTCTGCCTCTAAACCAGCTGTGTGCCCCTGATCAAGCGCTTAACCTCTTATTAGGTAGAGCTGATGACCCTGCTTCATAGCATCCTTGGGTAGATATACAGGTCAGGTGCCTGCTGGCACACAGCAAAGACTTGGTTCACTTTAGCTGTGTGATCATGATTTTCTGTAAAGAGTGCTGGGCTTGAAATAGAAAGGCCTGTGTTCGAATGCGGCTGCACGCATTCCTAACTGGGTTACCTTGGGCAAGTAACTTACCACCTCGGTCTGCTTCTACATGTGTAAAATGGGGCTAACTTTAGCTCCTTCCCCCAAATAAATGGGGGACATACACGAGAGAGCTTGGTCGATAGGTGTGTGTCAAACCATAGCAGATAGGCCACTAGGCACCCTGCTGGGGGGAGGGGGCAGTGGTTGTTCAGTGATAGAATTCTCACTCTCCATGCAGGAAACGCGGGTTCAATTCCCAGCCGCCACCTGTCTGTCCGTGGAGGCTTGCATGTTGTTATGTTGCTGAATGGTTTTCAGTGGAGCTTCCAGACTAAGACAGATTAAGAAGAAAAGTGTGGTGATCTACTTCCAAAAAATCGGCCAGTGAAAACCCTATGGATCAGAACAGCCTGATCCACAATCAACCATGGGGATAGTGCAGGACTGGGAAGCATTTTGTTCCATCGTGCATGGGGTCGCCATGAGTCAGGGGCTGACTCAATTGCAGCTAACAACACCAGGCACTCTACTTGATCCCGTTTCAACCTCTTCACAGCTCTTTGCAGGTGGTATTGTCAATCCCATTTTATAGATACTGAAACTGAGGCTGAAGGTGGTTAAGTACCATGCCCAAATTCAAATTCACACATAAGTAAGCGATAGAGCTTGGATTCTAATCAGGCGAACAGTGTCCTGAATGTCCCCAGTAACTTCTTTCAGTTCTCCAGGGCTTATGATTCTCAAAGAGCTTTTAAACCCATTATTTCATCTGATTCTGCTGGTCAGGAAGCTGGTCAGGAATTATTACACATGAGGAAACGGGCTCAGAGGGACTAAGCAGCAGGCCTAAAACCACATAAACTTCTTGGTGGTCTTGTAGAGACTCTAACGCAAGCCTTCTAATTCCCCGTCAAGGGCTCAGGCTGTCTCCACCTGGATGGGATCTGTGATCCTGCCCTGTTGCCCCACTGTGAAGGACAGACACAGAGGGGCCGGGCTGAAGAGGTCTGAGAGGCACCCTAGGCAGGCGGAGGCTCAAAGGAAATGGGCAGGAAGACTTGAGAGGTGGGGTCGTGAGACCGGAGCAGTGCAGCGGTGGGAGGCAGTCGGAGCCAAGACAGCGCTGGTGGTGGGCAAGGGACAGAGGTGTAGAGACCTTCTGAGCGCTTCCTCATCCCTCCCCAGGGGTTTGCTTCAGCCAGCAGGCAGGTCTCAACGTGCCCACCCACAGCATCAGGTGGCAGGAAATGGGGACAGGGTCTCTGGGGGTAAGCTTTAGGGTCCAGGCAGGAGGCCTTCCTGGGCCCCTCTTCTCTGAATCTGGGGGAAGGTGACACTAAAGATGTGCACAGTGTGGTCGTGCCCTGGTCTCAGTCCCCAGGGAACCAGTAAAAGGAGGGAAAAATAGCCCCCAGCCAGACCTTTTAAAATGTTGAGTCTGAGCCTCAGTAGCCCAACATAAAGTCTTCCTAGTGTCGAAAAGTGTGAGGAGTGAGCGTGGAGGGGAAGCTGAGGGTGGAGGTTATAGGGCAGCGTCCAGAAGAGGGCTGGAGACCCTGTGTCCAGGGATTGTACAGTTCTGGTCTTTAGACAGCAGACACCGCAGTAGTCCGAGCCGGTGGGAGGCAGGTACAGAGTGGACCGCCCTCAGACCAGGGAAAGAGGAGAGTCCTGGAACCCTAAGACCTGAACGAGAACTGCCCATGTGAGGGACTCTGAGGCCCAGCAGGGACACCAGGGTGGAAGGGCAGCTCCAAGACCAGAGGAAAGCCCTATCCAGAGTAAACTATCAACTCCATCTCCCTGACTCTGCCCTAACCCAAACCATCGCAGAAGGCTAAGGAGAGGTCCCATTTTCAGGGACCACCAGAATAGAAGATTCCACAGCCATTATTTGCCCGTTACACAGCCTGCTACCATAGCCTGTTGGAAGTTCTTGCTGATGTCTAACCTGCTACAGCACTAACTCTTTTCCTTTCCTCAGTTCTTGGAGGGCAATTGCTCAGGCTCTGGCTTCCGCCTGAGCAGTTGAGTTTGGTCCTTGTACCTGAAGTGGGGAAGGCGGAAGGGAGGAGACTTCTTGCCCAAGGGGCAGAGCCAGGATCAGAACACAGGCCTTCCAACTCCTGGGCTTTGCCAGTAAGCAGAAGACCCAGGAATGCAACTCAGATGACCAACTCCTGGGCCAGGGCCCAGCCTCTCAATAACCTGTTTGCAGACCAGAGGCTCCTCAGCCTGCCTGGGGCAGGTGAGTAGGGCAGAGCCAGGGAAGCATGGGTGACTCAGGGCATTTCCTGAGCCTCGTCTTGCCAAGCATTCTTTCTTGGCCCTGCTTCTTCTCCCACCCACCCTTGGTCTCTGGGTCATTCCCCGAGATAACATACCAGTGAGCCCTCACCATGCCACCCCAGCTGTCACTGCTGCCACCTCAGTCTGCCTCTGAAGCTCCTAGGAGACCCCATTTGAAGCTTGTCCAGCCCCCTGCAGACGAGCTGGGGCAGGAGGCAGCATGGCTGGAAGGCAGGCAACGCAGGCATCACAGGAAGGGCAGTGAGAAATGGGCCAGAGAGAGAGCTGAGAGGAAGAGCCTCTGGCTCTGGGGCTCTTTCCAAGCACTTCACCAGGTGGGACCAATAAGGATTACTATTCCCGTTTTACAGACAAGGAAGTGGAGGCCCAAAACGTTTGTGTGCTTTGCCCAGAGTCACTCAGGTACATCTTATAGTAGAACAGGGAGCAAACCCCAAGGCCCCGTGCTCCCAGCCCAGTGCTCTCGGTAACATAGCTTCGAGGGGTGGATTCCCCCACTCTACCCCAGTGTGAATGGGGCATTTTTATGGCTCTCTGTTGCCCCTCGGGCCCTTATCTGGTGGGAGATGGGAGATTTAACAGCCCTTGAGTATGCCCTGCCCCTAGCCTCTCCTGGGGGCCCAGTCAGGGACCTGGGGGAGAAAAGGGGACCCCTCTTTATTCCAGGTGATGTCATCACGGCTCATGGGTTGCTTCCATCTCAGTGATTGTGTGGCTGTTGCCATCAACTGAGGCCTGGGCTTTGCATAGTGACAATTTTTCAGCCACAGGAAGTAGCCTAAACTCCGGGAACTATGCACTGGGGGTCATTTA